>NC_134206.1:72917031-75372656 GCF_965140235.1 Caretta caretta | reverse complement strand
TGTCCTTTTAAACGTGCTGTCTTTTCTCTGCAACATTTATCTGGGAGAAAATAACTTACTCTGGTTAAGATTGTTCACCTGTATGCTTTATTAAAAGAATGCTCAAGCTTTTGCAGTGACAAATGTCATTTATCAAATGGCCTGTGCTTTGTGTACAGGGCTACATTTGGGGGAAAAAAGTAATATCTTCAGATATGGGCTGACAGGAGCTCATTTTGTAAGCATTACAAATGGATGCTCACAAACAAGCAAGTGGTGCTTACCTAGAGTGAAAAGGAGATAAGTCCAGCTGACAAGAGAACAGAAATCTAATTGTCAAATTACTCCAATGGATTTTTTTGCCGGTCAATTAAAAGAAATTATTTGCTGCTATGACCTCTCTAAATAATGGTTGGCCAAAGAAAAATCAAAGAATTCCTGGCAGAAGATAATCAGCAAAGATATTAATTTAATAGTCAGAGCCCAGAACAAGACAGATTGCTTTATTGACTCTCTATATATGTAGGTTAGGCCTTTGAGCTTGCATGTTCATTTAAAAACAGCCCTATCCTTATAGCTGTGTAAAGAATTATTTTTCTGAGGGTATTTTGTATCCAAGGTTAATGCTCTCTATCTGTTACCACAGGAACCTCAAACAGCAGGCTTCAGTTTAAAAAAGAAAACAACATATTGATCTGACTTACAACCTTCAGTACTGTCTGGATGGTGCACACAAAGGTAACTTTTTAATGGAAATTACAGAGTGTACCCAACTTGAATTTTGTTTTTTGTTTTTGTTTTTGTCATTAGTTTATAGAGAAAAAGGAAGAAAGAAGAGAGGAGGAAAAAAAAATCTTCAGTGCCATGGTAGATATATTATTCACATCTATGCAGTACACTCTTGATTGCTGACTGCATGTGTGTTTCATACTTGTATCATAAACTGATCAGTCCCATATGGATGAACAACAGTTTGTTGTAGGACCCAGTAGCTGGGTTCACTCACATGCTTCCAAATTATCTGGGACTGGGCCAAGTCTTGTCCTTGTTCCTAGCTCTGGCTCTCAAGGGCACATTCCCAGACTCAGACACCTCATCAGATCCCTTGCTTGGGACACCCAAGAACCCGTGCTTCAGCCTTCCTCAAGCAAACCTCTACCCCACCCGTGCCACCAACTGAATATTGCTTCAGAGTTTCAACTAACTCTGGGCTTTCTGACTTCTAGTTTAACCCTTTTTGGGGACAACGTGGCAGGGAATCAAGGAACATAGGCTTAGCCTAGGAATTTCTTAACCACAGAAACTTTACTTTTAAACACAAGAGTTACAAGTTACAGACTTTTGCCAAATAACCAGAGCCCTTTGAAGCACCCTCTCCTAGTCGGACATCGCCCCTTCTGTGAGTCTAAGGTCTTCATCTCGCTTTCTCCAACAAGTTCTTCTACCTGGTGGTGATGGATAGCTCCCCTCACAGAGAAGCATTCCTCCTTCCCTTAAATATAGTCTCTGTCTCTTTTTGGATGTGTTCCACACGTATGCTTGTCCCTCCCCTCCACGGGACTCCTGTGTAAGATAGTCCATTGTTCCATGGGGATGGGCTAGTAGCTGAGAGGTAATCTAAGTCAATGGCTCCTTGATGGAGGTCTTCTCAGAGATCATCCTTCTAGGAGATGTTAAGTCCCTCCAAGGGGAGGGAGGCCATTTGGAATGCAGTTAAATAAGCTTGCCTTGGGCAAAGTTAAACATGAGTTCAGCACATAACAAAAAATTGATATCCTAATCCAAAATGGAGACTATATCAGCAAACTGAAGTTCACAATTTGCCCCAGATATATCTCCCTCTGTCACAACTTACATATTTACTGTATCAATGCCATTTTATTTCAACCTTAGGCTACGTCTGCACTGCTGTAAGGTCCCCTGTGTGGCCGTTCTATGCCAGTGGGAGACAGCTTGCCTGTTGGCGTAATTAAACCACCCCCAACAAGTGGCAGTAGCAATGTTGGCAAAGAGCATCTCCTGCTGACATAGAATTGTCCACAATTCTATTTTGTCGGTGAAACCCATATCAGTCGGGGGGGTGTTTTTTTCCACTCCTGACCAACAAAAGTGCTAGTGTAGACGTAGCCTTAGTGTTAGTTGTTTTAGCAACTTCTAATGATGGCTAACATACAGGCCCATTGACAGGGTGGGGAAAGGGGACAATTGCCCAGGGCCCCGGGTGATTTAAAAGGGCCTAGCGGCCGGGAACCCCGGACGCTTTTAAATTGCCCGGGTGGGCCGCTGGGCTCCTTGGCATGCATGATCGCTCCGGGGCCAGGCCCTGTGCTTTGAGGGCCCCACAGGCCAGCGCAGGGTCAGTCCTGGAAGTGATGGGAGGTTCCAGAAGTGACAGATTCGTCGCTTCCACCCTCTCCTCCACAGGATGGCCCTGGCTCTGGCTCTGGCCCTGGGGCCCGGAATTCCTGTCAGCAGGCCTGATAATGTATCTGAAATGAAAACTGAAGTCAAATGGGAATGGTTAGGAATTGTACAACACAAAGCAAAGGAAAACAATCAAGATCCAATGTATACTATAATTTGAATGTGAATAATTGACAGAATCCCCTCCATCAGTAATGCAAAGAGAAACAAAAACAGGTGAAATAAAATATTTAAATAAAAAGATACAAGAACTGAAGAGGACTGGTTTAAAAGTAAAAAGGAGAGATGAAATTATTTCGTTCCTTCAGATAATGAAAACTACAGGTGAGATTTTTAAGGGACACAGCTCGTGTAAGCTGATGTTGCTCAATTCACTTGAAAACAAAAGAACTATTTCAGCTTGAACACCAGCTGAGGATCTGGTAACTTAGATCTTCATAACACGCAATAAAGGTTATCTGAAAGGATGGATCAAATTATAACCCCCCCCCCGAAATACAGAATTAGTTAATTCCCCCCCCCCATCCCAATTAGCAGCAACTCTCACAGCAGTCATTGGGAGCTGATGGCACACAACACTTCTTTGGAGGCACTTCACACCTTGCAAGATTAGTCCCTTGGACTTCACATTAAATGCAATGCATATTAACATAAATAGCTGATAGTTTTCCATTTGGGGTAGTTTGTGCTCTTATGGTATAAATGTTGCCTCAGGAAATGGAAAGAGTGGATTTTGTAAGGGATGGTAACAAGCATGATTATTTTTCAGTGAACATGGGAAGAGTGAGCTAATGCCTGATCTGTGCCATTTTCTCAGCACCTTTTAAATCCCCTCACACATCTTTTCCTAAGAGGGGGGTGTTGTTTTTTTTAATATGGTTATATTAAAATAGGGTTTTTACGAAGGGAACCATTCAGGTAACTTGAGCACTGAAGGGATGAGTATGCAAGTATCAGACATGAAATGCAAAAAGAAAGTGAGTAATTTTAATTATGCATGAGCATGAATGGGTATTTAATGAAATAGACCTTAAGGGTTTTTATTCTAGTTGCTATTGCAAAATGATTCATATTTAGGATAGAAGTTATATTATAGGAAAAATCATGAAGGACATTCAAATCCTAATAATGTTAAACACTATGTTACAATGAAAATGCTAATAGTAGCATGAAAGTAACAGAGATAATGAGAATAAATTAAATTACTTGAATTAGTCTTAAATTAACCACAGATAATGTAAACTTGTAGATCAAAAGCTAGATTATTGAAATATTATTCTTTTACCGCAAGCACTCTGTTGGAAATCTTTTCAAATAAGTTTTGTTTTAAAAAATAAATCTTTATGCAAGTTAATATCTATAAACAAGTTTACCATACATGTAATATTGGGTGAAATTTCTAAATATCTATTTGATGCTTTCATTACTAAATCACTGTAATCACTACTAAGATCTATCTTGCTTTAAGATTAAACTCGATAAGTTTATGGAGGAGATGGTATGATGGGATAACATGGTTTTGGTAATTAAATATTCATGGTAAATAGGCCCAATGGCCTGTGATGGGTTTTTAGATGGGGTAAGATCCAAGTTACCCAGGAAAGAATTTTCTGTAGTATCTGGCTGATGAATCTTGCCCATATGCTCAGGGTTTAGCTGATCGCCATATTTGGGGTCGGGAAGGAATTTTCCTCCAGGGCAGATTGGAAGGCCCTGGAGGTTTTTCGCCTTCCTCTGTAGCATGGGGCACGGGTCACTTGCTGGAGGATTCTCTGCTCCTTGAGGTCTTCAAACTACAATTTGAGGACTTCAAAGCACAGATATAGGTGTGAGGTCTTTTTTAGGAGTGGTGGGTGAAATTCTGTGGCCTGCATTGTGCAGGAGGTCAGACTAGATGATCATAATGGTCCCTTCTGGCCTAAATATCTATGAATCTATAAAACAAGTAACATATTCTGATTATTTCAGAACTACCCATGCTGCCGCAAAGAACAGGCAGAAACAGAAATGATTGGATAAAGCCATTAGGAGAAGGTGACACTTTATAGTTCGTTCCAGAAAGATACAGATCACAAATGCTATTACGTAGTATTATTATACAGTAAAATTGAAAAAAACAAATGTCAGATTGTTTATTCTGATCTGGCAGTGTTATCTTTCTTCAAAGACAACAGACACTTCAGTATTGTTTCCTTTTAGAAGTTTTTGGTGTCAAGCCAGAGGGTCAGGTTGGCATGCAGTTTAACACAGTATAATGCAAGAATCAGACAGTATGCCCCAGTTCAAAATCGCATTTAAGCATGTGCTTAAATTTTGTCTCTATTCAGGATAGCACTTAAACTTGTTCTTGCCTTCAGCAGGATTTAAGTAGATGCTTAAATAACTTTCTTGAATCAGGATACTTTCTTGAATCCTGGACCTGTTGAACAGATTCTGATCTCACTTAAACCAGCACAAAGCTGCATTCCATTTGCAGTTCCTCCCAAATTAAACATACATAAATAGAGATCAGAATCTGGCTCTGAGATCTAAAGATATAATCCTGGCTCTCTTGAAATTACTGGAAGTTTTGTCATTAATTTCTTTGGTATCAGGATTTCATTCTAAATCTTTAAGTAAATGGGAGTTTCACCTGAGTATGAACTGGAAATATGACCCCCTTTCCCACTGAAGTCCAAAGATAAACTTCCATTGACTTCAAGAGTACCATTACTAGGCAACACAACTGACACATCAGCAAAAAACTTAAAGACGACTACATTTTCTTTCTAGGTCAGGCCTTCGCTAACATTTCATATAGCTCGTATCCAACTTCAAAAAACATTTCACTAAGTCTGAGTAATGTTTAAGAATATGAGCTTGTTTTGTGTTCCTTGATACTTTAGTATCTGCAGCATCTCAACACTGATGCGTGCATGGTTGAATAATGCATATTTATAGTTTCACATAAGCTATGTTTATGAATATTCATGGTCAAGCAACATTATTAGTATATGCTGGATAATGAATATCAATGAATACTTTGTTCACAGGAAAGGAAGCCAAGTACAATATGAGATGAACATAGATATTTTCATTAGGAAAAGACAATGGGTAGCCAGCACTTTGGGATCAAACCAATCTCTTGCAGGCGATGCCACCTTTGGCACCTCTAATGTAAATAGTGTTAAATTGTTTTACTAGAAGTTTGCTTACTTTGCCAGGAAGGTTATGGTGGTTTGTTAGTTACACTGACCTTTTATCTTTTTTCCAGGGCCACAATAGGTACAAGTTTGATTAAACCAAATATTTGATAACAATCAAAATAAAACAATTATGCTTTGCATTCAGTGAATTAACATTGTCCCTTATCTCTATAAGCTTCTAATTTTATGACTTTACATGGCAGATTTAATCCGTATTAGTTCCCATATCAGGCTAGTTGACAAATGTCAACCAGATTCACACATTATAAGCAAAGATGAACCACAGAATCCTCCATTACATATGTATAAGAATGATTTCCATAAATGTGTCACATTCAGAAATGTTTTACAGCTAATTTCTCAGCATTAAACCAGGAGTAAACAAACTGCGTTAGCATGAAAAATGGTAAAAAAAAACCCAAAAAACACCTTTACATTTTCAATGTAGGTCACTATAGATTAACACTCATTAATACTTCCTGGAGAAAAGAATGCAAAATGGCTTTTACATCAGCATTAGATTCTTTTTCTTGCAAAATGGAATGTGGATGACTAAAGCTTATAAGGAAGGACCTTTTCATTTACAATTGTTCATCTTATCTATGTTGACACAAAATATTTCCTTTCAGTCAGTCCTCCTGCATTCTGAAAGAACAAAGCCAGCTAATAGTCTGCAATCATTGAAATTAGAGATGAAATGGATGACTAGGTCTTTTCCATCTCATATTTTGGTATGTTTTATTGTTGTTCTTCCAGGATAAAACATACAGTAGCTTTTTTATTTTAATTTCTATTATAATGCTTCTGAAAAGCTCCATTCACTAGTTGCTCTATGAGTACAAAGCATTTTTAAAAGGTGTAGATTTTTTGTAATGTATCTCCAAATCTACCTTGCAAGAAATGTCACTTACTCTTTCAGATGGATGTTCATCACGTTACATAAGCAAAACTGTTCTCAGTATAACTGCAGTGGAATCAGTCTCTTTAAAAAACTAAATCCTCATCTTTGAGTATCTTCCATAAGATCAACTGGAGCTGCATTAAGACATTTTAACCTAGGAATAAAGCTGAAGGAAACTAAGTTTACAGTGCTTGAATGCTCTTTAAAATTGTTAGAAACCATTGTTCATTCCCTACTTATCTCTAACCCAAACTATAGCAACTTCCTGCTGTTTGGCCTTACAGTCTCGCACGAGACAACCTTCAAGCCCATCTAACATGCAGCTAAGATCTTCTTCCTCACCAACTGTGTTGTCTCCACCTCTCTCTGAATTCATGCGTTGGCCTAAAATATTCTTCTGCATCAGATTCACAGACTTCATCCTTGCCTTCAATAGATTCTTTGATTGCTACATCTTGGGCAAATATTTTGTCCTGTGTTAGGACTACTTTGTGCCACTGGGGAGCAGTACACATTAATATTAAAGCGCCCCCAAAATGGCTGAGGAATCTTTTTGTGATGTACTGTGAATACAAGAGTACTTGCATGTATAGGGATGGGAAGGGTTCATCACATGCCATTACAAGCCAGTGCAGAGTACAGCAGCCCTTAGACATCTCTTACCTGTGCTTGGCACCAATTTGCCCTCCCAGCCAACACTAAGATTGTGGAAGGTGGATTAGATTCACCTTTGCTTCCTTCCTAGCTGCACTGAACTTTGCTGCATCACATCCAGGGACTGAACCCTTGCCTCTCATCTCCCATCTCCTCCTGTGCCTTACACTCCCATCTTGACATGTCTTAATTCTTTCTTAGTCTATTCCCCCACAAGTGACTTGGATCCACATCCTCAAAGGTATTCAGGTACCTAAATCCCATTAAATTTAGTGGAAGTTAGGCACCTAAATACTTTGAAAGACTGGGCCTTGGTGTCTTTTCCCATGTCAACCCCCACACCACAAAACCAGATCCTATATGTCAGTCCACCTCCCTTTCCTCCCTCAAACCCCTCAAGATTCCCTCCTTTTAATTAGCCTCATGTGCTCAACTCCATTTCCCTGGCCATGCCCGACTTTGCTCTCTTGGTCATTAAATGTAAATAACATTAACAACACCAAGTACAAAATATTGTTCATTTTATAAAGAAACCAACTACACATTTATATAAAGAAGCATCCGGAGAGCTTTCTGTAACCCTTGTCTTTATTGCCTTTATCTCTGTGTTTACAATCCTATGCGCTCCTCATGTAGGGCTGGATTCTGATTCCACTGAAGTCGTTGGTGGGGGAGGGGAGTTGCCATCATCTCCAATAAGAACAGGATGAGGCCCTTGGGTTACATAGAAACTCCTTGAGATACTGACTTGTCTTTTTTTAAAATTCATTTTTAAGGTGACACCAGCACATGCCACCATAGAAATAATTACCCATATTGCTAATAATCTTCCGATTTGTCCAATCCATTTATTCCAGAATTTGTGAATTTGGCAACAAATGAAATTTCACTATTATGAAGGCAGCAATAAAAATTCCATCTCTCTGCCATGAGCTTCAGGGCAAGTAGCATCATAGATAAGAAAACCCTGACATTTTCCCCACCTTTCTCCAACTCTTTAGTCAGTATTGGAATAGACAGCTGTAAAATAGAGGGAAGGCAGTCGTGATCTCCATTCCATTTTCTATCTGTACCAAATAAATTTCTGCAGTAAAGAACAGAGAAACAGGGCCTCCTAAAGGAGAATGGAAACTGGCTAACTGCCTGGTCCACAGTGAACAAAAAGCAGAGTCAGGTAGAGTTACAGTCATTTATGCTCCAGCCAAGCATGGCAGAAAATTCTGAAACTGAACAAACAAAAAGTTGGGGAGAAAATAGTCACAACAACTCTATCCCTTGAAAGCAATTAAAGAAAATATTTTAAAAAGTCAGAGGAGTAAAATTACTATCCAGCTGGACTGCCTTAAAGTAGAATTGAAGTAAAATATCTGGTCATACTAGAGTAATAGAGAAAAGTGAGGATAACATTTACTAAATTGGAATCCTGCTTTACAAAAAAGGTCACAGTGATGGACTTTGTCAAGCTTCTCTAATTTATCATGACAAGTTTTCCTGGACTTAATATGCATCTTCTTGGACTCCCAGAGGGGAATAAAGCTGAAGATGATATTTAAAAAGGTACTAAAATACTTTCCACTGAATTCCAAACAACCAAGACCCAGCCTTGGAGTTTGCTGAATCTTCTCAACTCTCACTGAAATTAATTGGAGGTGCGGGCACTCAGCACCTCAGAGGATATGCATAAGTTATTGAAACGGAGAACTGATTACCATCACAGTGTTCCACACCATGTGGCTTGTTGCTTAACATCTCCATTTTATTACTAGCATAGGAATTGACCTTGCAAGGTGTTGGGTGTCCTTGACTCCCATTGACTTTGATGTTCCTGTAAAGTAATGAGGCCCTTCTTCTCAGTGCTGAGCACCCTCTTCTCCAACTGTTATCAAAACGAACTTAGTACTTTCAGCACCTTGCAGGGTAGAACCCTAGTGAGTCTGGCCTTAATACACACTGACCAAATATTATTCAGCTAAATTATTCCTGTTGACAGATTATCTACCTGAGGGTGACCAAGTCAGATGAAATTTCATAAAGGTGGAAAAAAACTGAGATAGAACATGACACTAGATACTCCTGAGGTACCTTCCAACCCTGATATTCTATGATTCTGTGTTCTTTCCTGCAAAGCTTTGGGTTGAAATTCAAAGGACACTTTCATTTGCTACTGAATCAGAAGTGGTCCTGAGTTTCTTGGAGTGTTATCCGTTATGATACAACCAACATGGACCCAGTCACTGAAAAAGCTTGAAGAATCTCTCCCACACATGTGAAAAAAAAATGGCACCAATTCAGCAAGGTACTTCAGCACATGGATAATTTTAAGTACCCAAGTATTCACATTAAGTTTGACAGGATTGCTTAAAGTTAGGCACAAACTTAAGTCTGTTGCTGAATCTGGACCTTTATCATGAAGATATAATCAAGAATGAAGGTCTGTTGTGCTTGTTGCTGGTACTGCTGATCTGTGCAACAAGTCATGTGCAAGTTATTTCCTTGGTAATGAAATAATTGGGTAAAAAACTTTGAAAAAAGAAATTCACACACAGAAAAATACAGTTAATTAGGACTGTCAGTCTGGGGCAAAAGGAAACCTTCATTTTTAATTGTTAGTCTGCTATTATTCATTTAGCTTCAGCAAATGGCTGGGAATTTGAATTTAGAGAGTTAGTATGCCCTTATTAGAGGATCCTTATAACACTTAGGTGCCTTTGAAGTAAGGTGGAGAGATCCTTATTCCTTTCTGTCACACCAGTTTGTATCACAATTGACTTACTTGGCTCTGATCCAGGAGAGTATTTAAGCATGTGTTTCACTTAAAGCAGGATTATCATTTGCTACTGGGCAGTTGCCTCTCCCCCTGCTCCACCCCCAAGGCTTTTCATAGGTCTATATGCTCCATTATGACTTCCATTTTCTGCCTCCCAAAGACTTTTCAGTATATAACAACATATCAGATTCTCTAGTCTGACACATCCTTCCCCAGATGCCCACCCTGGAATTTTTCTGAAATGACACCCCTTATGTCAGAAACATGAGTAGTTCTGTCAGTGTCAATGAGACTACTCATATGTCTAAAGTTAAGCAAGTGCTTTTTTGTTTGCTCCCATATGAGAAGGGTGTATATCCACATGTAAACAAATTATTGATGGAAAACTAACTCAAAAAATGTTTCATGGTAGCATTTTTTGAAACACTTCCAGTTCCACATACAGGATCACTTAGACATGCAGAACTGCAGGATCTCAATGTGTGGATGAGATGATGATGCAGAGAGAAGGGGTTAAGGTTTATTAGGGTCTGGGGAACTTTTTGGGAAAGGAGGAGATTCTAGAGGACGGATGGGCTCCACCTAGAACAAAATGAAACCAGATGCTGGCATGTAAATTTAAAAAAAGTTTAAGATGAGTTTTTAAATGAAGGCTTAGAGAAAAGCGGACAGGGTGCAGAGGAGCATACAGTTTGAACAGAGCCATCCCTTAGGGGAGAATCTATTACTATGCATTTTCTATATCTAGTAAAGAGGATAGGATAGAAGTTGATAAAATATAGTTAGGAACTGAAGAGAAACAAAGTTAAATGAAAAAAAAAAGCATCAGATAATGGTATACAGCTAAATAGTGACAAATTTTATAAGTGCTTGTATAAAAATGCTGGAAATCTAAACACTAAGATGGGGGAAGTTGAGTGTCTGATATTCAATGAGGATATTGACATAATAGGCATCACAGAAGCTTGAGGGAACAATGATAATCAATGGAGCATAACATTACCAGGAGTGTTAAAAATACATAGGAATGACAGAGTAGGTCATGCTGGTGCAGGAGAGGCACTATATGTGAAAGAAAACATAGAGTCAAATACAGTCAAAATCTTAAATTAATCAAACTGTACCATATAATCTTGCATAAGAAGAAGATAGCAGTAGGAATATACTACTGACCACCTGACTGGGATGGTGAAATGGTTTGGGAAATTAGAGAGGCTATAAGAATAGAAAACACAATAATAATGGGGGGTTTCTGCTGTCGCCATATTGACTGGGTACATGTCACCTCGGGGTAAGATTCAGAGATAAAATTTCTAGACACCATAAATGACAGCTTCTTGGAGCAGCTACTCCTTGTGGAACCAACAAGGGGAGAGGCAATTCTTGATTTAGTCTTAAGTGGAGCTCAAAATCTGATCCAAGAGCTGAATATAGCTGAACTGCTTGATAACAGCGACAGTGATATAATTATATTTATTATCTGGGAGGGGAGGGAGAATACCATAGAAGCCCACCACAGTACCATTTAACTTCAGAAAGGGGAACTTCACAAAAAATGAGGAAGGTAGTTAAATGGAAATTAAAAGGTATACTCTCAAAAGTGAAATTGCTGCAGGCTGCATGGAAACTTTTAAAAAAAAAAAACACCATAAGAAAGACTCAGATTATATATATCCTAATTCTTTTTTAAAAAAAAAATAGTAAGAATACCAAAAATGTGCCACCATGTCTAAACAAAGTAAAAGGAGCAGTTAGAGGCAAATAGGCATCTTTGAAAGATTGGAAGCTAAATCCTACTGAGGATTATAAAAAGGACCATAAACTCTGGCAAGTCAAGTGCAAAAGTATAATTAGGCAGGCCTCAAAAGAATATGAAGAGCAACTAGCAAAAGATTCAAGAACTAACAGCCTAAAATATCTTAAACAATTAGTGGGGTCACTGGATGATCAAGATGCTAAAGGAGCACTCAAGAAAGATAAGGTCATTGTGGAGAAGCTAAATGAATTCTTTGTATGAGTCTTCACTTCAGAGGATGTGAGAAAGATTCCCACACCTGAGCCTTTCTTTTTAGGTGATAAATCCGAGGAACTGTCCCAGATTGAAGTGTCAGTAGAGTTGATAAATTAAACAGTAAATAAGTCACCAGGACCAGATGGTATTTGCTCAAGAGTTCAGAAGGAACTCAAATATGAAATTGCAGAACTACTAACTATCATTTCAATCAGATGCTTTGCCATAAGACTGGAGAATAACTAATGTGACACAAATATTTGGAAAAGGCTCCAGAGGCAATCCTGGCAATTATAGTCCAGTAAGCCTAAATTTTATGTCCGGCAAATTGGTTGAAACTATAGTAAAGGACAGAATTATCAGACACAGAGATGAACATGATTTGTTGGGGGAAAGAGTCAATGTGGCTTTTGTAAAGGGAAATCATGCCACACCAATCTGTTAAAATTCTCTGAAGGGGTCAACAAACATATGGACAAAGCCAATCTAGTGGATATAGTGTACTTGGAGTTTCAGAAAGCCTTTGACAAGGTCTCTCATCAAAGGCTCTTGAGCAAAGTAAGCAGTCATGAGATAAGAAGAAAGGTCCTCTCATGTTTCAGTAACTGGTAAAAAGTCAGGAAACAAAGGGTAAAAATAAATGGTCAGTTTTCAGAATTGAGAAAGATAAAATAACTGTGTCCCCCAAGGGTCTATATTGGGACCAATGCTATTCAACATATTCATAAATGAAAAATGGAGTAAACAGTGAGGTGGCAACAAGTTTGAAGAAAATACAAAATTACTCAAAGTAGCTAAGTCCAAAGCTGACTGTGAAGAGTTACAAAGGAATCTTACAAAACTGAGTGACTGGGCAACAAGGCAATAAAATGGCAGATGCAATTCAACATTGATAAATGCAAAGTAAAGCACCCCTGGAAAATTAATCCCAACCATACATACAAAATGATGGGGTCCAAAGTAGCTGTTACCACTCAAGAAAGACATCTTGAAGTCAGTGTGGATAGTTCTCTGAAAACATCTGAAAAATGTGCAGTGGCAGTCAAAAAGCTAAGCAGAATGTTAGGAACCATTAGGAAAGGATAGATAATAAAACAGTGAATGCCATAATACCACTATATAAATCCATGGTACGGCCACACCTTGAACACTGGATGCAGTTCTGGGTGCCCAAACTCAAAAAAGATATATTAGAATTGGAAAAGTTACAAAGAAGGGAAACAAAATGATTAAGGGTATGGAACAGCTTCCATGTGAAGAGAGATTTAAAAGATTGGGACTTTTCAGCTTGGAAAAGAGTCGACTAAGGAGGGATATGTTTGTGGTCTATAAAAGTGAAAGTGAATAAAAAAAAAGTTATCTACTCTTTCGTGTAAGACAAGAGCCAGGGGTCACCTAATGAAATTAATAGGCAGCAGGTTTAAAACAAACCAAAGGAAGTACTTTGTCTCACAATACACAGTCAATCCGTGTAACTCACTACCAGGGGATGTTGTCGAGGCCAAACTACAACTGGGTTCAAAGAAGAATTAGATAAGTTCATAGAGGATAGGTCCATCAATGGCTATTAGCCAAGATGGTCAGGGAAGCAACCCTATATCCATAGTGTTCCTTGCTTCTGACTGCCAGAAGCGGAGAGTGAACAAAATGGGATGGATCACTTGATGACTGCCCTGTTCTATTCATTCCCTCTGAAGCACCAGGCATTGGCCATAGACTACTGGTAGATGGGACCATTGGTATGTATGGCAGTTCTTATGAGCTCTGAAAGAAGTTAGTTCCATGGTCATTCTTCTCTCGTACAGGGAATAAAAACAACAAAAAAGACTGAAGTTTTTATTGTTTTTTTTCCACGTTTCTTCTTTTATTGTGTGTTTGCAGGGATGTGAGGAATTTACTGTAACAAATGTGATGTCAGTTTATCTAAACCTTTTTTAGTATTAACAGTGGGGTGGAGGAGAGGGAGGCGAGTCTGAGAATAAATAAATAAATAATAAACAGAACGTGGGACTTGGACCTTTTTCAAGTCCAGCTAGTTCCTGATTTTCTTAGTAAAATTCAGATTTGACACAAAAGTGAGATTATGGAAATCTTAAGTTTTTATTCTTAAAGATGACTGACAATATTTTCAAACTTAGGGCCAGAATGTGAACTTCACACTCGCAGTGGTGAGCAGTTAGTCCTAGGAGTAATCCCACTGAAGCCAATAGGACTACTTGTGTAACTACACATCAGGGCAATAAGCACTTCACAAACTGGCCTTTAGAATCCTATGCTGTAATCTGAACATTTTCAAGTAATTTATACATGACCATGTACTTCATTTTATAGTAGGACAATGGCCTGCACAAAAATTAGAAGTTATGAGATTAGGGGCAGATAGGGAGGTAACAGAGTGTCTAGGGATGTTGGGGTAGGTGTGTGTTTGGAGGGAGTTCTGGCTGGTATCTGAGTTTCCTGGGTGGAGTCTGCAGTAGGTACATGCTGAGAAAGGGGGAGTGCTATTTGGAGTGCATCCTGGGATGTCAGATAGTGCTGGTTTTTGCTGGGGCTGAGTGAGTTCAGGGATGCCTTTGAGTGCTGGAGTAGATGGGCAGATGCTGTCTGGGAGGGAGGCTAGCATCTGTAGCTGGGGAAGTAGTGGCTAGAAAGTGTAGATGATAGAGATGTAGCTGGGTTCTCTCTAGAGAGCAAGGGTTGGGGCTGGGTGTCTCTGTGACCTTGGATCTGGCTACAAGGCAGGGGCTCCTGCTAGGTCTTCGGGGCAGAGTTTAGCTTTGGGAGCTGGTAGGAGGCAGGAGTTCAGGGGCTCCAAGGGAGAAAGGAAGCCTTGTTAGTCAGGCAGGGTGTTGGTGTTGGGTCTGTCTAGGGCATCCTGGAGTTAGCAGGGAGCCATCTTGCCTTCTGTCCCCCAACCCAACTAGCCCTCACAGCTGCGATGCCACTACCACATCCCACCTCCTAGCACTCACAGAGTGGAGGTCTCCAGCCAAACAGAAAGAAGCATGCAGTCCCCTCAATGCCCTTGGATGGTCCTACCTTCTCTCTACGTCTTGCTGGTGATTAACACAGGTGATCTTCTCAGTACTACCATTATATATTTGTGGATTATACCTTGCATGAAGAGGGGAATTCATTTTTTGAGGACATGAACAATGTGTATAACAGATTGTCTCCTTCCTATTACAGTTTCTCTGGTCAGTTATCCATTAACTGTTCAGTGACTAAATATATAGCTGTCAAGGTGCCTTCCCCACTCTGAACTCTCAGATACAGATGTGGGGACCTGCATGAAAGACCCCCTAAGCTTATTCTTACCAGCTTAGGTTAAACGCTGCCACCACCAAAGTGTTACACAAAGAACAGGGGAAGTGCCCACTTGGAAAAATCTCCCCCCCAAAATACCCCCCCCCCAAGCACTACACCCCATTTCCTGGGGAAGGCTTGATAAAAATCCTCACCAATTTGCATAGTTGAACACAGACCCAAACCCTTATATCTTAAGAACAATGAAAAAGCAATCAGGTTCTTAAAAGAAGGATTTTAATTAAAGAAAAAGCAAAAGAATCACCTTTGTAAAATCAGGATGGTAAATACCTTACAGGGTAATCAGATTCAAAACACAGAGAATCCCTCGAGGCAAAACCTTAAGTTACAAAAAGATACCAAAACAGGAATATACATTCCATTCAGCACAACTTATTTTATCAGCCATTTAAACAAAACAGAATCTAACGCATATCTAACTAGATTGCTTACTAACTCTTTACAGGAGTTCTGACCTGCATTCCTGCTCTGGTCCTGGCAAAAGCATCACACAGACAGAGAGAACCCTTTGTTTCCCCCCTCCTCCAGCTTTGAAAGTATCTTGTCTCCTCAGTGGTCATTTTGGTCAGGTGCCAGCAAGGTTATCTTAGCTTCTTAACCCTTTACAGGTGAAAGGGTTTTTCCTCTGGCCAGGAGGGATTTAAAGGTGTTTACCTTTCCCTTTATATTTATGACACTAGCTCTTGACTCTATATACCTTACTATAACAGTTTCTAAATGGTGGTTATTACTGTAAGTTAAAAATCCACATTTCATAATGTCCTTGTTTTGTACTTATCATTAGCTTGTTTGAATCCATTACAAATTGTTGTGTAAATATTTCTAGTCTATAAAAATAGATTAGGAAAACAATAAGATTACATAGTTAAGCACCCAAAAGTCAAGAAGTGCCAAAAAGTAAAGGATGCTTGTACAACCTATGCTTTCTACTCTTTATACCTATGCATGATGATACACACTTCAATTTCATGATCACATCCTTTTATTTTGGCAGATCCCTTGCCTCATTCATTGCACATGTTAGACAATGCATAGTGAATCGAGAAGATATGCAACATTTATTTTCCTGAAACTTATTAGAATAGAAGAGAAAAATGGCATTGAAGATGAATCACTATCAACCAACAATAAATAAATTAGCTTTTCTATGGACATTCAGTTACACTTATTTTTTAAATATACCTTATTCAGTTATCTATAAATATATATCCATAGTCTGACTGCTAAGGATAAAAATAATGTAGTAATGTTGTACACATTACATTATTTTTCCTTAGCATTTTAACTATGGACCCCTGCTTCATTTACTGTGTGCCATTTAAACTGTGCTCTGAATAAGGTAGGGCCTTTTTAACTATTATTTGTATTACCATATGATGTAGGAGTCTTAGTCATGTATGAAAACCACATTGTGTGAGGTGCTGTACAAACCCAGAAGGAAAAAAAAAGACTAAAATTCTGATCTTTGCAGTGTTGTTAAATACTCCAAGTGGGCCGACTAAAAATAATTTTTATGTTGAGAAAAGTAATTCCTTTTTGATTTGTATCTAAGTGCAGCATGTTAAGAGATGTCTGTTTTTTATTCTGCCATATAAACCACTTATATTATTCTACGTTTAGTAAAAAATATTGATTTCAATCTATAAGGAAACAGAATTTGATAAAGAATGAAGGTATGTTCATTTTTAATAAAGCATTCCTCCCAGGAAGGATACAGGAAGACTGGGCCCTCTCTTGATGTCTGCCTGTATGTGTTGAATCAGCAATTCAGTATTTATCTTTTGCATTTTTAAAAGTCAGTTTGCACTTTTAGGGCTGTATTATCTTTTCTAAAGATTCTCTCTACAAATGAGGAGGAGGAAGAGGAGGAGATGATGTGCATCAGAGACCTTTAAAACCTGGAAAAAAATATTTGCAGCATTTCCATTATAATGAGACTTATTATAGTTCAAGACTCGCTTTAGCCCCAGTCATACATTTATGATGTCATTGTGTGAGAGAATTTGCTTGCTCTCTAAATTAAATAGACATGAACATTTTCTTTCTTTTTTAATACTAATAAAATGTTTACTATGTACGTGTCAGCATTTGGCTTACAGAATGGATAGCCATTCTCCTATCCCCAGAGTGTTGACAGTACTGGAGTACCTGAGTCCCTATGTTTAGGCAGAATCCTCAATGCAAGGAGAAAGCCTGTGCCATGTTAGCATCTCTTAGGTCAGGGCCGGCAGCTTCTCCAAAGTCCATATGTGACCTTGGCACTGCTATTGGATGCCACTCATTGGCTTTTCCTCCTATGAAAATAGCATCTCCATTGTCTCCCGGGGAAGACAATCAGCACATGTTCACCAATACTAATGGCTAAATGATAATGGAAGGCTAACCGGCATTCTGTTTATTTAAGAGTGAATGGAAAAAAAATAATAAAAAAAAATCATGTAGTCTTATTTGTGTGTGACAAAACTGAAGCAACTGTGCTATTTATTGGCCAGAAAAATAACTTACAACATTTAAAATGAAGTTACCACTATCCCACATCATAGTCCTTTTCTGATCATCCTGGTCACGGAGTGCCTTGTCTTTCCCTCAATTTATTACAAGCTCCCCTAGTCAGAGCAGTTTTCTTGTGTGTCCCTAAATTGGAAAGTTTTACATACATCTCTGTTAATATCATCTCTTCCACTCCTACAGGTTCATTGCAGAGTTGGTCTCTAATCCACATTCCTGAGGCATGTAAAGCTTCTTCTACTCGCCCTTTCTTCAGAGGGTCATCATGTAAAAATAACTTATTTCTGCTTACTAGCCCGCTTGCCTCTACCCCTCCCTCCAACTTGCCCTTTCTCAAAAAAGCATATGCAGTACTAAGTCTGCAGTACTCAGGAAAGAAAATAAGTATTTGCAGAAAATGGTACTGGAGACATAAGCTCTGGAGACACAAGCCTCAGGAACAAGCAGGATCTCATGATTTATATTGAGTGCATATAAAACTAATGAAAAAGAGTATATACAAACCAATAAACTTGCCCAGTGCAAAACCAAAACAGTCTAGACAACTGAGTGCTTGAAATAACTTTTTCCTTCCTTTTTACTAATCTGCCTATCACCCTTACCCCTGAGACTAAGCAAGGAAGGAAGCTCTCTACTCAAAAACCTCTTTCCAAAGTCACTTCCTGCCAGGGCAATCCACTGCTAGTTACTCTTGGTCCTCTCTTCTCTACATATATACAAGAAAGGGGTGTCAAACGGTAAGCCCACCAATCTCTTGTAAAGGAAAGGAGCCATTTCTCCTCAAACTTTTAATTATCTTTTTAAAAAAAACAGCTACAAGTGGTGAATTTTTTGAGGAACAGAGATTTTTCCTGTTCTAAGTGTAATATATACTGTTTTTTGTTTTATTTTGTTTTTAAAGGAAAACTTGAGAAAAACTGGCTTCTACACTTTAAGGATCCAGAGTTCTGAAGGACTGACTAGTGGGCCAGAACAAATGTGAATCAGAGAAGGTACAATCTCTTCATGTGTGTTTGTGGACCACCTACCACACTGGACTCCTAATCAGGATCTTAGGGGGCTACCATAAATATACATACTAAAACAGTAATAAGAATGGTAACGGTAGCAACCTACAGACATTCCTCTACTAACCAGCAATATTCACTCAACTAGAACAAAAATAGTTTAAGCTAACAAACCCCTTCAGGGAAAAAAAAATTTACAAATATAGGTCTTGACCCAGGCCCTGAAAATTAAAAGACTGTGGTTCTGTCACAGAAGGTTATGAGTTACAGAGTTGATGGCCCACTTCTGTCATCCTGACCCCTTCAATTGACATTCAGAGACTTTCCAACATGATCTTAACCACTGGAATGACATGTTCTCTGGGTTCTTCCAACTATAGGAAAGATGGGACATCATCAAAAAATAGTTCAGCTGTTTGTCCAGTGCTTATTCACATTATTCATAGCTTTGCAATCTGAAAGATTTAGTTGGTAATCTTGTAAGAAAATGCTTTTGGTTGAACTTGAAATGCTTCAAGGATAGCCCCTTTTATCCCTTTTCTCCGGTTCTGGTTCCCAGTACAACTGGAAACCACTAGTGCAGAAGTTGACAGGAAGGAAAAATAGTGGGGGGAGAATTAGTCCTGAAAAAATACAAAGGTGGAAATGTGCTTATTGTTTCCTCAGACTAGTTCACATATTCTTAAGTATTTTTGAGTGGGAGGAATTGATTTGCTATCAACCAGAAAAATTGTATGATTGCACATCAGCCTGAAATGTTTTTTTTTCCAACTTTCCTTAATAATTGTCTAACGTGTTCCCATTAAAAGTTTAACATTGTTGCATTATGGTGCAAGACTATTTAAGATGAGCTATGAACAATTATAGAGCCTTGCTAAATCAGTTTAACATAGCTAAATTCCTAAGTTTCTTTCCAAGCATGTGACAAAAGTACTGAATGCTGATCTATTATTATAAGTTGACATCTTTTGTAGCAAAACTATTGTTGTACTAATCCTGCATTTTTGTAATCTTTTACAGTTCCTAATAGAAAAAAATCACTCTTACCTTGAAAACTATTTAAATTTTAAATGCAGACAACTGTCTAGTTGTATTATTTTCAGAAAAAAAAATCCTCCCTTTCATTAAGAATCTACTGAAATGTAATACATCTTAAAATAGACTAAATGAGGCGGTTCACAATATATGTAATATACAAAGAAAACATAAAAGTCTCAGTATTAAGGCACTAAAACTAGAACAGGTGTAAGTAGATAGTTATAATAAAATAAGGGATAATAAGACAGACAATCTTCACTCAAAGCACTAAAAATTGATACATTTGCATATCGATGGTGGAACTAGCATAGCTGCCATGGTAATACAGCTCTCTTTTAACTGGTTCAGCATTCATTTCCTAAGGTATCAGACTTAAGATTTTGTAGTTTACAGTATGAACGCTTATATCCTTATCACAAATATCTGCAATGTGCCCAGGGGATTTAGTTATTCTCTGTCTGCTGCAACGTTCTGTAAACAACCAAAGAATGAATATTGTTTATTATACATTATTTTTGTTACAGTAGTGTCTAGGAGCCCTAGTTATAGACCAGGACACCATTGTGATATAGAAAAGAGTTCTCGCAATCACAGACCATCAACTTGATATTAGCAAAGTTAACCAAAGAAATGCGGCAGGCACTCAGGACTACTTCCATTGCAACTGAGCTCACATGCAGTTACTAGGGCGCCCAGTTTAACACCCTTTCTCATTCTGAGTAGCATCTTACAGCCAGTCTTTTAAAGATATAAGGTGCCTATTTGCACTTAAAAATCGGTCCCTTACTCCATAAGGAATCAATAGGTCCATTCGTAAAGGAAGGTACTATTAACTGAGAGTAGAGGTGGAAGAATTGCCCCCTAAATTGTTACTGTGTCTTGAATTTCAGAACTTTGCATGATCTGTAAGGGCTGTGTCCTATGATGTGCACAGCTAGAGAATGCACGGAATTTGAAGTTAGACAAGTGGGCCCTGGTTCTTCAAATGCTTCAATGCTATATGAAGTAAATGAGAAGTTAAATCCTTAGCAAGATAAATACTGCATATCTTCATGAAAACATAGATGATAATTGACCTTGCAAGTACTCCTTTATAATCAGGAGTACAAACAAAAAAATCTACTTTAAGTACAACACACCATGCCATTATTTGTGTCAGAATTTTTCTTCTTAAAGTATAGCAGCACAGATGGAAGTTTATCTCTCATCTTTCATACAGCACACACTCTGAGTTTCTCTTTGTAGCAGTACAAACTTTTTGCAGCAGCATCAACTGCGAACCTCTTTTCACTTTTTTTTTTGCAGTTGCACATAATGTGTAAAAATCATGCTGTGAAGAAGAATATAAGTCAATGATTGACATATTCTATAGAACTGTCTGTTCCTGGGTGCAAGGATACTTAAATCCCCAGATATGCTCTGTCAAATGAGTGTTTCATCATATATGACTAGCACTTTTCAGAGACCGAGCCTAGTTTGAACAAAAATGATCCAGTCTCTTCAACAGGGTTTATCCATTAGTATTTTCAGTGGCAAGGACAAAGTGTAACATCTTTAATCATAACTTACAACAGTCTAGAATGATTATGTAAAGCACTTTGGGCAAGAAGGGAAAAAAAGACCTCTAGATAAATGAAAGACATGTATCTTTGTTTGTTAATTAATATTAGCTCACCAGGGTGGTAGACAGACTCTCCGAAGTGCCAGAACTTCATGGGTCTCATTTTCAGAAAGTTGAATGCATGAAGCTCTAGATATGCATGTGCAAGTGAGTGTGTGAAAAGAAGATATGCACAGACATTTTCAGAGGGGCTGTTTAGACATGTACAAACCATATGCACATCTATAGATGGACATGTATGAATGGGTATTTACTCCATATAGCATTGGATCTCAACTTTTCCAGACTCCTTTTAGGAGTCTGAGGCCCGAGCCCTGCTACCCAGGGCTGAAACATGTAACTTAGCTTTGCGGAGCCCCTTGTGGTGTGGGGACCCAGGCAATTTGTCTCCTTGCCACCCCCTAATGCTGGCCCTGCACTTATGACCCCCTCCCCAGCCCATCCTGTGACCCCCACTGGGGCTCCCAAGCCCCAGGTTGAGAAATACTGATCTACATGAGTTGATGTATCCCCTGGAAGACCTACATGTACCCCTAGTTGATAACCACTGCCGTATCGTACCCAGGTTGAGGTTCTATTTCCATTTTCATCTTCTGCCACTTAAAGGAGGCAGTGGCTGAAGCAAGATATACATAGACACCTATTCAAACACACATACACACTTGAGTTCGGAGGCAAGTGCACAACAAGAGTAAAGATAGAGATTTAGGCAGTGGAGGTGGGAGACAAGAGGGGAAAGACAGCAATCAGAGGTACAGGAAATCAGCAGGTCGAGGTACAGGCACAAATGATGAGCCTGTTTGTGAGTTGAGGCAGATGAGAGGAAGGTGCAGGAGACACTTGCACCCTCTAAATAAAACGTGTAGGCCACTGAGCTCTCAGCACATATCAGAAGAACAGGTGCTTCAGAGCCACAGATTAAACAAGCAAATCATCCATCACCTCTGTGCAGAGCTGTGCATGCTGCCAGAGCATGGGTGGCCTACCTAATGGGTGGAGCAGGACGTTGCCTGGTGATTGCGGTGGCAGTTTGGAGTAATGGCAGATGTAGGTACAGGAGTCCGGCACCAGGAAGCTAGAGACAGGGTTGAGGAGCCTAGCCAAAGGTCAGAACAGAAGAAGTCAGAATGAGGAGCAGGGAAGGGAAGGAAAGACTGGATTGGAGCAGACAGGAGTCAAGGCTGGAATGGGACTAGAATGAGAATGGAAGCAGACTGGAGAAGGGTAGGAACAATGGCTGGAGCAAGTGGCTGGAAGCTGCACCAGGGCAAGCACAGCCGCGAGTGTGGTCCACATAGAATAGCTGTTGTGTTGCTGCCACTGCAAGGCTCAGATAGCAGTCTACTGTCACCCATGCCCAATCAGAAGGCTTATTAACCTCGCTGATCTTGCTGGGTTGCCTAGCAACCAGGCTGGAAGTCAGCTGTGGTCCTGGCAGCCTGGAGAGCTTAATAGACTCAGTCCAGAGATTTACACTTTATAGGTCCTCTTATCTTCCACTAGGACTGTTTTTGCCTCCTGTCTGGCTATATCTAATTTCAAATCTAGTAATAAATACACTTGTCTTCTGTTCCCCGCACATCCACTCAAGATTTTACTATGGAAACCTCTCTCTGAGGAATAATATGAGCCTTGTAAAAATTCCAGATTATTTTCCAGTGCATCTGTTGTTTCAGGTCCTCTGCAGGTTCCCACAGGGAGTTTTACCACTGCAGCTTTTGAATGCACCCTTTATTCTCTTTAGGTATTGTTGTGACACTATGAGTATCACAATTATCCCTAAATATGTTTTCAAAATATACTACAAAAACAGGTGTGTAGTGGAGATTGATGTGGTAATAAGAGCCCAAGGTCAATTTGTGATCTGTTATCACTTAAGTATTTGTAACTACAGTGTTTAAACTCTGTTTCTAATTGAGTAATTTAATTTAAATAATTGGTGGTTATAATGTAACAGTCGCTACTAGCTAGTAGAAAGAGAGTGAGATTCAATCACAAAAGAAAGAATGGGACATTACACAGTTATGAACTACATTTTCCATGTGTGAAAAGTTAGAGTTAAAGTCTATGTGATATTCTCTTTCTAGGAGTTGGAATATATTCCATTTCAGGGTGCTAGATAAGCTCCATGTAAGGCCTCTGTACTGCATAATGCTTTACTCTCAGTTATAAAGAAGGAAGGAAGCTTTGCTTAAAGGCTCTTTGTTAAAAGTAAAAGAGGCTCTGAGTTAAAATTCCTTTTCTATATTCCATTTCAGGAAAATGTTAAAGAACTGGGGAAAGAAGATATAAGTTTTTTCATGGCTATTCATTTTATAATTTGTTACATAACCAGGATGACTCAGTTACGCAATGGAGGAAGGAGAGTGGCACTACTTAGAAACAAAAACAGTATGTTTTGACAGTCTTGAAAAGTAACCCTTCATTTAAAGAAGGGTGTTTAAACTATTGTACACAATTATTTTACTCGTATGACTTGTTTAATTCTATTGTTGCTGATGCTCCCCTTTGTATTCAGAACACAGATGAAAATCTTCAGGGCCATGGACTATGTCTTCCTTTATGCATAGCACCAAGAAAATTGTCAGTTATTTCAACATTTAAAATAATAAAGAAAGACTTATGCTCAAATAAATTGGTTAGTCTCTAAGGTGCCACAAGTACTCCTTTTCTTTTTTTTTAAAGAAAGACTAATTAAAGCTACCTCCATCATTTTAAGGGACAACATGCATCCACTACCACTGCCTTCACAGCAATTAACATCCAATCTTATATATGTGATAGTGTACCAGTGGCTTCTCTGTGGTCTTTAAAAAGGTAGGTATCTAGCTTACACCACCTTTCTGAGTCTGCCATTTTAGGTTTTCTAAAGAAAATAAACTAAGGATGATTAATGAGCAAGAACTGGGAGCCACTGACTGGCTGGTCCCTCCAAGATTCACCTCCAGATGTGTAGATGGTGCAGCCAGCAATGCAACAGCAAGTGTCAGGTGCTGGTCAGTAAACCTGTTTCACCCAAGGAAGCTCCAATGGTGCCCAAGTGTGGGGTAGTTGGACTCCCTGGGTGAAGGAAATGTCCCCAGAAAAGCGGATGAGCCATAGTCCTGTTGGCGGATGCGATAAGGGGAGGGGTGCTTCTTTTAATTTGGAGTGATGTTCTGGCTAGAAGCTGCAGCAGGGCTATATGAATCATCTTGACCTTCATCTTGCCATTGGGGTTCTATAGTCCCCGATGAGAGAGAAGGTGGAGGGCCTATGGCAACCTCTTCCTTCTTTGTTTTGCCTAGGTTTACACATCAAAGGTGTGCTTGATGATTGCTTGCCCTGGTGGGGGAGAACCCAGGTATCAGCAGCGGCTCAGAGGTCCGAGGGTGGCCTGCTTGCCCCTATTTAGGGAAGGCCCTAGAAAAGGTGGGCTAAAAAAACCTCCCTTTCTTCTTTCCAGGCTCTCAACTAATCATTGTTTGTTAACCAGACTTGAACTGAAAGACCATGAATTTTAGGAAACAGCCAAAATTGATAAAGAACTACATTAATGGGGTGTCAATATTGCAGCCCTCAGGGACACAAGACTTTTGGAAACTGAATCACTAGATGAAGTAATCTACCACTTCTGCTGGGTTGGGAAACCTGAAAATGAAACAAGGATATACGGTTTTGGATTTGCTGTCAATAAGTTTGTCTTCAGTGCAGGTACCCCTCCCTCCAGTATTTATCACTAAGAGGATCATGCAACTGAATGTGAATATGAACTCAGGAACCCTGACTCTTGTGTCCATCTACAGAGCAACAACTCCTAACAGCAAAAAAGTGAGTTCTGTTCTCAACTGAAACAAATAATCAAGAATGTCCCCATAAGGAACAGACTTGCGGTTCTTGGTGATTTCAATACCCGTGTGGGTAAGGACTGGGACTGCTGGGGGACATAATTGACCAACACAGCACAGGTATCCTCAATGAAAATGCCCAGCATGTCCTTCAGTTTTAAGCCACTTGTGAGCAGATAGTCTTGAATGCCTATTTTTTCTGGCAGCAGTGGCAGCAAGGTCACATGGAGGCACACCTACTCAATTTCAGCATGGTAATCAGAATCAACAAAACAGTTGTCATGTCACAGAGCACCAACATCCCATCTAAAATCTACATCAATAATGAAGCTCTGGACAACTAGATCACTTCTGCTATCTTGGCACAACTTTAACCAATTCACTCGGCCTTGATAGGGACCTTGATAGGGGAATCAACAAAGCCTCTGTAACCTTTCCCAAACTTACCTCACATGTCTGGAACAACAAGCTGCTAACCCTGACCATAAGTGTCCATTTACCATGATTGTGTCCTCAGTATCCTCTTTTATGGCTGTGAAAGTTGGGTCATGTATTCAAAGCAAGAGCAGAGATTGAACAGCTTCCATCTTTGCTGCCTCAGTAAAATTCTTGGAGTCACTTGGGACCAACTGATCACTAACAAAGAGATCCTTGAGAGAACCGGCCTACAGTGTATGCAGACTATGCTTGCAGGCTTCACTGGCTGGGACAGGTAGAGTGTATGCCTCAAGATTGTCTGCCAAAGGCTGTACTCTATAGCTCAAGAACTATCCACAGCACAGAGGAAGGCCAAAGTTCCTATACAATGTCAAGTTTAAGCAAGGCCTCAAGAAATTCAGCATTCCCACTGACAAATGGATAAAGCCTGCCCACAACTACTCAGTCTGGACAAGCCAGGTCAAGGCTGGTGCAGTCATCACAGAGAACGAGAGAGCCAAGGCTGAGGCCCATAGCCAAGCCAGGAAGTAGAGTGCACTCTAACCTCCGTCTGGTAAGTGGATCTGTAGTGACTGTATGAAGGTCTGCTACTCGCACATTGGGCTCTTCTCCCACACTACTGTCAAGCACCACAGACTGACTGACTTCACTGTGTTTCCTTTCATCTGTCAAGATGTTGGATGGCCATAAAAAAGCTGGTAGCCATAGTACAGGAGTACCGTAAAGGATTGCAGATACCATACAGATCCTTATAAATAGTGTAGAACATAATAACATGAGTTTGTCAAAATAGTGTTTTTTTTCTTACAGTGGGGAAACTAAGGGAAATAATAAGTACAAGTTTGCCAGTTCAGAAAGTAGATCTGATTCTACACTGTCTTGTTCATTTGTGCAGGTACTATGCTTGTGTAAAATGGGTATGTAAAACCTTTCATTATTCAGTTTTGCTCAAGTGTAAAATGACTACATAAGGTACAAATGAGAGAATTATGGTCTGGATGGACTTAAAACCTGCTAATTATATATATAGTCATTCTGACTTTTTTTCCCCACCTCAAAGTACCCAATGCCTCCTGAATACAGGACTTTAATGGAGAGTTGCAAAATACTTCTGTGTGATCCTGAGTCCTTACTAAAGTTTCAGCAACAAAAAGTGTCAAAACATTTTCAGAGTCAACAATATTATAAGACATATTCTTGTTTTGGCTACATAAGTATAGTGTAATAGTCCATCACACAGGAAAACCTGCCAGAATTAATTGTGCTGCATGAGTAAAGAAGGTCAGAGACAAGCTGTTCACATTTGTCAGCAATTTGCAGAGAGTGGGAATCTTTACATCTTTACCCCAGATGAAATGCACAAAATGTATAGAGATAGATATAAGAACGGGGTCAGACCAATGGTCCATCTAGCCCAGTATCCTGTCTTCTGCCAATGGATGGTGCCAGATGCTTCAGAAGCAATGAAGAGAACAGAACAATTAGTGAGTGATCCAGCCCTTGTCGTCCAGTCCCAGCTTCTAGCAGTCAGAGGCTTAGGGACATCCAGAACATGGGGTTGAATCCCTGATAATCTTTGATGGACCTATCCTCCATGAACTTAGATACATTCTTTTTAAACTCAGTTATAGTTTTGGCCCTCAAACTACCTATCTATCTATACACATACATTTAAAGGCAAAACAATCCTATCTGACTTCCCAGCAAACACATGGGATAACACGCCCTTATGTGGTACTCCCATATTAATCAGGGAGCAGACTCTCAGCTGCTGGGCTGAAATATCCAAGGATTAACTTGTCCAGTTTTGCTGGAGGTTTCTGGGAGAATAAAATAATTTCAGATACTTTCTCAAATCTTCTGGCCACTCCCATTCCCCTATCAGGTCACCCTCCCTCAGCAATCTCTACTTCTGCCCCCATACTCATTTGATACTCTCCTGGCTCGTCCTCCTCTCTGAGACTCTCCAAGGCCTGATAATTTCTTATTTGACAAATTGAGTCTTCAATATCACATTGCTCCTTAATGCTCCCCAAATCTGGCCAATTCTCTCCATTTCCAGAAGCTGCCCAAACTTCTCATATGCTCCCTATTAGAGACACCTGAGAACAAGTCATTTTGTTCAGAACACCGATATGTGTCAGTCAAAGAGGTCAGATATACACTGTATTGCAACATAAATCAGATGCTTAACACAATTAATATTAACAACAAGGAAGAAGGATTTCAGACAAGATTAGGGAAAGAACAGGTTAAAGAATACTTAGATAAATTAGATGTATTCATGTCAACAAGGCCTGATGAAATTCACCTTAGAGTACTGAAGGAAAACAAAGCAATCTCTGAAATATTAGTGATTATTTGTGTGAACTCATGGAGGACGGGTGAGGAGCCCAAAGGAGGGGAGAAGGGCAAACATAGTACCTATCATTCAAAAGGGGGACAAAGAGAACCTGGGGAATTATGGACTAATCCACATGGAAGGTTACTGGAACAAGTAACAGATACATACACATTCAATTTCTAAGCACCTAGACTGCAATAGAGTGATAAGTAATAGCCAACATAGATTTCTCAAGAACACATCATGCCAAACCAACCTAATTTCCTTCTATGACAGAGTTATCAGCCAAGAGGATCAGGGGAAAAAACAGTAGATGTGATACATCTAGAATTTAGTAAGGTTTTTGACACTGTCTCCCATGACATTCTCATAACAAACTTAGGAAAATATGGTCTAGGTGAAATTACTTTCAGGTGGCTGAAAGACAATACTCAAAGAGGAGTTATTAATGGTTTGCTGTCAAACTAGGAGGACATGTCAAGTGGTATCCCACAGGGGTTTATCTTGGGTCCAGTTCTAGTCAATATTTTAATTAATTATTTGGATGTTGGAGTTGAAAGTGTGCTATAAAATCTGCAGATGACACCAAGCTGAGAGAAATTCTCAGCACTTTGGATGACAGAATTAGAATTCAGAATAATCTTGATTAACTAGAGAATTGGTCTGAAACCAGTAAGATGGAATTCAATAAAGATAAGTAAGAAGTACTATGCTTAGGAAGGAAAAAATCAAATACCACTACAAAATGGGAAATAACTGGCAAGGCAGAAGTACTGCAGAAAAGTATGTAGGGACTATAGTGGATCACAAAGTGAATATGATTCTGCAGTGTGGTGCTGCAGCACAAAAGGCATATGTCATTCTGTTAATGAAAGTGTTGTGTGTAAGACATGGAGGGTAATTATCCCAGTATACTTGGCACTGGCAAGGCCTTAGCTGGAGTAGTGTCTCCTGTTTTGGGCGTGGCACTTTAAAAAAGATATGAACAAATGTGAGCAAGAAAAATATTAAGAGGTTTAGAAAACATCTTCCATGAGTAAAGGTTGAAAAAGCTGGACATGTTAATCTAAAGAAGGGGAATCTGATAAGTCTTCAAATATATAAAAGGCTGTTACAAAGAAGACTGTCATTTGTTGTTATGTCTGCCAATGGTAGGGCAAGATGTAATCAGCTTAATTTGCAGCAGGGGATATTCAGGTTAGATATGAGGAAATACTTTCTAACAATAAGGATAGTTAAGTACTGGAATAGGTTACCATGGGAGGTTGTGGAATTCCGGTCACTGGAGGTTTTTATGAATAAGTTAGAGACACCTGTGAGGGATGGGGTCTAGGTATATGCGGTCCTGGACTGGATGACCTCTTGAGGTTCCTTCCAGCCCTGCATTTCTATGCTTCTATAAACCCTGATTTCACAAGCAGATGTGGCTATGGTACAGCCCCTAGCACACTAGCTTGCAGTTAGAACATTATGCAGGGGAAAATATAGACACACCTGTTACAGCCCTGGCTGAGCTCCCTCTTGTGATTGGACTTTAAGCTTCCGTATTGGACCCAACTTCTGGATCACAGATACTTCTATGTCTACTGGGTCTGAGCAGTGTCCATCCACTGTTTCTGTGTCCAGCTTCTCTGGCATACTCATGGGATGCAGATCTCATGTTTAGTACCCATTCTTGGGATGTGGGACACCATGGTCCATATGACTGATGCCTGAAGCCCACTGCTTACTGCTCATGTCTCCCCAGTAGCTTCAATACACTCTCCCCAAAGCCCCACCCTCATGGGTACTCTGGTTTACAGTTTAACTCTTTGGGGACTACGTGACAGGTAAAACAAGGAACTACTAAAATCATACACACTTTACTCACAGAAAAAGCACAAGAGTTACTAGATCTAAGCAAAACTAACACCTGTACACAAAACCCCTCTCTCCAGGAATCTCACCTCTCTGAGAACCTTTAGGTTTTGGTTAGTGCCCTTTTAGGAAACCTTTCTGAACATCACTCCCCCTGCTCCATATTCCTGTTGGCAACTGTTGGATGGATGATCAGAAAGACACTAGGCTTGCAAAGGGCAAGTCCTTAAATAGAGTTCTGGACCCCTCTGTAAGGTGATTACCTTCCCCAAGCTGTTTCAAAACCTTTGGCAGGTGATCAGTTGCTTAACTCCTGCTCCAGTCACCCAAGAGTCCAAATTGAGAGAGCTAGTTCTCCTGGACTGAAGCCCACCTTTTTTTCCTACAGTAGAGCTATCTGAATGCAGGACATCTAAGCTAAAGACTCTTGATGCCTTTCCCATAGTTAGCTGTTCTTCTAGGTGTTAAGATTTCTCCTAATAACTCCTGGGTGTCTGGCAGGGACTGGGACATGAGTAGTCATACCTAGTGGGTAGAGCCAGAGACAGGCATCAGAGCTGGGTTACCTGGAGTGAGGTAAGAATGAGGGCAAACCAGGAGCATAGCCAGGAGCACGCAGGTACTATTCTCAGCCACAGGCAAATGCACTAAACAGCCAATGAACTACTGCTGAACTGAAGAGCAAGCCTGCTAGTTTCTTCAGCTGATCAAGTGAGGCATTCTGTCAGGTGTCTAGCTGATGCAGCCCAGCTGTGCTCATTAGGCTGTCAGGAGATTGAGTAGGTTTAGCTGCAGGGCTTTATTCCAACAGCCTCTCAGAACAAATAGGAGGCTTCTGTGCAAGAGTAACAGCTTTAGCACCGTTTACAGTCAAAATGGTATTCATAAAACAGAATGGAGCCTGCAGATATAGTCATATACAAAGCCATCACAATGCCTTTTCAAAATATGTAGTCTGGGCCACTGGCATGAATGGAAAAAATCTTCCTGAGTTAATCCACAAACCTACTTTCTACATTTGGGGGTTAACGCTGCACCTTTTGAAGTAAATGGACAGACTTCCCCTGACTACCACTTGTGGAGCAAGGTGTTGCTCAATGTAAGTACAGGTGTTAGAGTCTGGCCCTTTGCTTGTATGCTGTATCCCCTTCCTGCATCTTTTAATGTCTTATTTTATTCAAGTCTCCAGGGCAGGTGCTCTGGGACTGATTCAAAGCTAATAAAACTCAGTGGAAATATTCCTATTAATTTCAACGGGCTACTGATGAAGTCTCATGTCCTACTCATGTCTTAAAGTGCCTAGAAATTATTGCAATATAGGACAATAAATAAATTCATGCTTTCCCCATTATTTAATCTCAGGAAGTTCACTTGAGAGACACTATTTCATAAAATAGATTATTCCCACAGATATGATGTCTCCAGACATTGCCTCTCAAGTGGTGCACCTTCTCCTTCCCTTCCTATCTCCAGTAGGGCTGTAATTCTAGGATCAATGGCTGAGTCCATTACTGTAAAATTCTGTTAATCTGGATGTTTTGTATTTCATTGTATTTATATATCATAGAGAGAGTTATGTTTGGATTGCAGACCAAAGCAATGGTTTTACTGTATAAAATGTTAGTTAAAAATTAAAAGTATTCTCCAGAGATTATCCAGAAGAATTGCCTTTCTTTCTGAAAGTTCAATTTGAGGTTTAAATAGATTGACAGTGCCCTTTAAACCAAGGTAAATAGCTCTTGAGTTAGCATAAGATGCTGGAGAATTACAGCTACAAGGCCAATTATTTATACATTCTTCCAAGAATCTTGTGACAGATATTTATATCAATATCTACAGGGTCAGCTTTCTATCACTTTATAGCTTTTAGAGGAAGCATTACAGATTTTACAATATAACATTTTAGTCCCTCGCAAATCCTGTAGGACAATGTTGCATGTGATTTAGGTTTATAGGATTACTTTACAGTCATCTAGAAATTCTTTTAATCCATCAGAAAATCCTATAGGATTGTTTTTGCAAAGGCAAAAGGAAACATAGCTCAGACCCATCCCACTTCTCACAAGAGAGTTCCCTGAGAATCTACACTATATTAGATTCACAATTACCTAAAAGTTTTGTGGCATTACACAGTTCATCTTAATAAACTCCCTTGTTCCCATAATTGGGAACCAAGCAAAAACCACATTTATAAATGTACAACAGCAATCACTTTGAATGAAGGGTTCAAATAAAACATACAAAAACAACCTATATATTTTTGCCCTTACCTTAACCTTAATTTTACCTTGCAAGCTTTGGTGAGTTCCACTGAACCCAGCTTCCGCCATTTCTGAGTTGGGAAAAGCAGACTGATTTTGTTCCCATTGAAGTCAAGGGCAAAACTATTATGGGAGAAATATTGGGGCCCAATAATCTTACATTTATTTTACACTGTTTTATAGAGAGGAACCCAAAGTATTCTACAGAATAGGTTGGAATCATTTCACTCAGTACTGCTGTATAGTCTGTTCTAGAGGTGTATGTTGCAGGCTTTCAGAAGTGTGAGCATCACTATGCACTAATGTAAAGCAGGAAATGAAGAACTTATTGAAGAGAAACTGTCGGGAGGACATAAAGTAAGAAAGGCCTGAAATCCACAAAGGAACTTAGGAGCTGTGACACTGCCTAGAAAATTGCTAAGATTCCCAAATTCTGAATTAGGTGCCTAGGCTACTGACACAACACGTGGGGAGAAACAGACATATAAGAATAGGATCCACAAAAGCTAGCATACTAGGCAGGGAGCAGTCTAAGTAGGCCAATAGCAGATGCTGAGGATAGCGATGTGTCCTAAGTCCTGTCCCTCTCACAGAATTAGATGCCTAAGTCTGGGCTTCAAGAACGCACCTATCTGTGCTAGTGAGCCACTAGGTGGCTCACTCCTCTCCTGGAATCAGGAACCTAAACTGTTTCTTGTGAGAACAGCTTAGGCGGATGCATAAGTCCACGCAAAATAGCCAGTGTGGAGTAGATAGCATTACCTTTAATCCAGTGATTAGGGTACTCATGTGAGATGAGGGAGACCCCCATTCAATTCTTTCCTCTGCCTGATGATGAGAAGGGATTTTAAGGGGGGTTCCACACCTCTCACGTGAGTACCAGGAAACTACAGAGTCATTCATACTCTTTGTCTGACCCATTTAATGTTCAGTTATTTAATACAAAGTGGAACGGCTTCAACAAGAGATACTGTGATAGATCCACATCGGAATATTCCACGGTATAGTTGTTAGGGCACTCACCTGACAGGTGAAGGACCCCTGTTTTAGTCCCTTCTCCTTATGAGGCAGAGGGGGAAATGAACTGGTATCTTCCCATCCCAGATGAATACCATAAATCATAACCTGGGTAAAGCTTAATGGGAGGTTGCCTAGCCCTGGGTGTTATGTGCAGAGTTCGGCACACTCTGAGTATGCCTACTGGATTGGGCCTTGCAGATAAAATAGAGATAGGAAGGAGAATGCCTAACTGGTTAAAGGCTCACTCTGTGGCTTTGTCATAGGCAGTTGTCCAGGTGCCTGCCTGAAACAGCAATCTGCATGCCCAGAGGCAGTAACATAGGCAGTTAGCAAACTTTATAGTGGAAAAGTAGGTGTTGATTCAGCTGCATTTGAGTGCCTACAGGATTAGGCAGCAGCTGAGTGGGGGTTGTGAGGATGGCAGTGGTGCCTAAATCTGTGACTTTAGGCACCTAAACCCCTATGTTGATATAGGCCAATGTCACAGGCCATGTAAAGATTTGGGCAGCACAATAGCACTGTTGTCCTTATGTCTCCGCCAAGTGCCCTGGCATCCTGAAAGATCATTAGTGATCACTGGTTTTATAGCTGAGATTTGTTTTATTTATATGGATTGTTTTATTAATGCTAACAACAACAAAATGGACAGTACCACAAAGTTGATTTTTAGGAATGAAACTGGCTGATTAATATTGTCATTTGAACATGCAACTCTCTTCCAATAATTATCAAACTTTTCATTGCCTCACAGAGGTCAGCAGCAGTCCCTTATACTTACCGCCACATATTTCATGTGGAACTGGTGCCTTTTCTAGTGCAACAGAGCATCTTTAAAGTCATACTTTACATGCTCTTCTCAGGAGAATGAATTATAATTAATTATAGCTATCAAAAAATGTATTTGGCCAAGGGTGTACTCTTATGTCTAGGAATAAAGCTGTTCATCCGAATAAGTCATGACCATACTGTGTAAATAGGCAAGACTCATTCCAGTGGTATATTTTCTAAAAACTTGCTTTCTTGTTAACATCCATAGCATACATGCTTAAAAGAAGTACCAACCTTGAAACTTAGTACAGCCAGAAATTGTGATATGGTTTAATCATATGAGATTAGAGAGGCAGCATGATACTAGGGGCTAGGATACCAAGGGGATGGAGGGGAGTAGATCCTTAGCTGGTGGAAGCTGTCATGGCTCTATTAAAATAAATGGACACTTTACACCAGTTAGAGAGTTACCCCAGGAAGACAAAAAAAATCTGAGTTCTATTCTAAACTTTGCTACTGACCTTCTGTGTAAACTTAGGTAAGACAAGACAGTGCTTGGTGCCTCAGTTTCCCCATATGTAAAATGGAGAAACTGATACAGCCATCTTCTTTTGTAAAGCACTATGAAATCTATCATACAGAAGAAAAGCTCTACATATGATCTAAGTATTATTAATAACAATCAACATAGCTGGTAGGGTTTGGTTCTTTTGGGAAAGATGATATATAAGATGTCACCGTGTTATTTATAATTACAGAGCATATTATAATAAATATTACAAGAATTGAAATATGAAAAATAAATACTAATTCTTTAATGAGAGAATGTTTGTACACTTTTACCATTTTAAAGGCACAGTTTGTATTTTAAGGTCTAGACTAGAATGATGTTTTGCTAATAAAGCTAAAAATACACTTTATTAACCACACATGAAATTGCATTGCTCCTTTCCATCAACAAAGTGGAAATATAGTGACAGCTGTTCATTTTTCTACACGTTTGCTCAGTCAGGCTAAATGACAAAAGCTTAGTGATCTTAGAGAAATGCTACCTCTAGGGCATATTCTGTGTTACTTGCCATGGCCTTCCTCTTAAGCTTCAAAAAATAAAGCACAGTTTAATTGTGACACATCCTCCTCAGTCTTCTTTGTTAATATTTACAGGTGTGGAATCAAAGCTGAAAATGTCAAAAACGATGGAAAGACAAGTCTAGCTGATGGCTCTTAGCTTAAAAAAGTAAATAATCTAGGAGGGTGTTATGGCAGAGGAATGGGGAGGAAATACATGGGGGAAAACCCCCTGTTCCCTTATGGGAAAATACTTCATCCATGCACATAGCCCTCATAAAGGTGCTCTGTAAGGGTCAAGGAAAATGGAATTCTCCCTCTCTGAACCACTTGGCTCTCTCTATATATACCATCTGGGGGTTGGCAGGGCAAATGGGGGGTTGGTTGTTGAGTCTACAAGTAATGGATCCACTGTCCATGCTCCTAACCCATTCATAATCCCTTCTTCCATCATACCTGTCACATTTCAGAGCAACTGCACCTGTATTCCTCCTCTGTGGTCCCTCAAGGGCCCTCTAAGGCTTCCAGCTTTCCAGCTGTAACCAGTCTTTGATGTGTCTCTCTTCCTCCTGACCAGGATATTTTCAGGTTGCACCATTCCCTGCCTTCACTGTAAGTTCCCCAGCAAGTCAGACTGCCTAAGCAACCCCCCTTTGCTTTCTCCTAGAGGCTAAAAACAGCCTAACTGCCTACAGGTATAAGCCCTTTCTAAGCAAGCACATTTATTATTAAGAGGAAAGCATTACAGTGAAAATGTATTAAAACCATAAAAGAACCTACACGCAGGGCAATAAGTTTACCAGAGATCATCCCAACTCCAAAAAAGGCAATCTCTTTTCTGTGGTTCAGCAATCAATTTGAAATTATATGAGGGATTCAGTCCAGTGACTATGCACACCACAAATCCATCACAACAGCTGGTCAGGAAAAGTACACGATGCTAGCATATTTAATTAAGTAGGCCTTTTCAAAAAGCTGCAATCACAGACAATCTTTCCTGACCAGCAGATTATCATTTGTACTGTTGAAATGCCAGTAGTGATTCTGGAGGACCCAGCCTATCCCTTGATCCCATGGCTCATAAAGCCATATATGGGCCATCTCAACAGCACCTCAATAGGAAAGATTTTGCTATCAGCTCAGCAGGTGCAGAATAACTGTTGAATGTGCTTTTTGCAGTTTGAAGGGAACTAGTACCGTTTGCTCATTAGATTGGACCTCAGCGAGAAAAACATACCCATTGTTATAGCTGCATGTTGTGTATCCCATAATATCTGTGGGGTGAAGGGGGAAAAGCTGCCACCAGGATGGAGGGGAGAGGTAGACTGGCTGTCTGCTGCATTTGAACAGCCAGACAAAAGGACTGTAAGAAGAGCCAACTGTGGAACTATATGGCTGACGGAGGCCTCACAAAAGCATTTGAACAGTCAGCCACAGTACTGTTATCTGAGGCTTTTATGAAATAATGTCTCTCATGTGAACTTCCTGAGATTAAATATGGGTGGGTCTTTGCCTTCTGCTATGAATTCTGCAATGCTTGGTGTAAACTCAAAGACACTCTGAGTTTCCAAAAAGAGAACTTCATTGTGTGCAAAGAAACAGGCAACAAAATTAAAGTGCAAACAAACACACAAAGGTAATAAAGTTTTATTGACACTGTAACATAGAATCATAGAATCATAGAATATCAGGGTTGGAAGGGACCCCAGAAGGTCATCTAGTCCAACCCCCTGCTCGAAGCAGGACCAATTCCCAGTTAAATCATCCCAGCCAGGGCTTTGTCAAGCCTGACCTTAAAAACCTCTAAGGAAGGAGATTCCACCACCTCCCTAGGTAACGCATTCCAGTGTTTCACCACCCTCTTAGTGAAAAAAGTTTTTTCCTAATATCCAATCTAAACCTCCCCCACTGCAACTTGAGACCATTACTCCTCGTTCTGTCATCTGCTACCATTGAGAACAGTCTAGAGCCATCCTCTTTGGAACCCCCTTTCAGGTAGTTGAAAGCAGCTATCAAATCCCCCCTCATTCTTCTCTTCTGCAGGCTAAACAATCCCAGCTCCCTCAGCCTCTCCTCATAAGTCATGTGTTCTAGACCCCTAATCATTTTTGTTGCCCTTCGCTGGACTCTCTCCAATTTATCCACATCCTTCTTGTAGTGTGGGGCCCAAAACTGGACACAGTACTCCAGATGAGGCCTCACCAATGTCGAATAGAGGGGAACGATCACGTCCCTCGATCTGCTCGCTATGCCCCTACTTATACATCCCAAAATGCCATTGGCCTTCTTGGCAACAAGGGCACACTGCTGACTCATATCCAGCTTCTCGTCCACTGTCACCCCTAGGTCCTTTTCTGCAGAACTGCTGCCTAGCCATTCGGTCCCTAGTCTGTAGCTGTGCATTGGGTTCTTCCGTCCTAAGTGCAGGACCCTGCACTTATCCTTATTGAACCTCATCAGATTTCTTTTGGCCCAATCCTCCAATTTGTCTAGGTCCTTCTGTATCCTATCCCTCCCCTCCAGCGTATCTACCACTCCTCCCAGTTTAGTATCATCCGCAAATTTGCTGAGAGTGCAATCCACACCATCCTCCAGATCATTTATGAAGATATTGAACAAAACCGGCCCCAGGACCGACCCTTGGGGCACTCCACTTGATACCGGCTGCCAACTAGACATGGAGCCATTGATCACTACCCGTTGAGCCCGACAATCTAGCCAGCTTTATACCCACCTTATAGTGCATTCATCCAGCCCATACTTCCTTAACTTGCTGACAAGAATACTGTGGGAGACCGTGTCAAAAGCTTTGCTAAAGTCAAGAAACAATACATCCACTGCTTTCCCTTCATCCACAGAACCAGTAATCTCATCATAAAAGGCGATTAGATTAGTCAGGCATGACCTTCCCTTGGTGAATCCATGCTGGCTGTTCCTGATCACTTTCCTCTCATGCAAGTGCTTCAGGATTGATTCTTTGAGGACCTGCTCCATGATTTTTCCAGGGACTGAGGTGAGGCTGACTGGCCTGTAGTTCCCCGGATCCTCCTTCTTCCCTTTTTTAAAGATTGGCACTACATTAGCCTTTTTCCAGTCATCCGGGACTTCCCCGGTTCGCCACGAGTTTTCAAAGATAATGGCCAATGGCTCTGCAATCACAGCCGCCAATTCCTTCAGCACTCTCGGATGCAACTCGTCCGGCCCCATGGACTTGTGCACGTCCAGCTTTTCTAAATAGTCCCTAACCACCTCTATCTCCACAGAGGGCTGGCCATCTCTTCCCCATTTTGTGATGCCCAGCGCAGCAGTCTGGGAGCTGACCTTGTTAGTGAAAACAGAGGCAAAAAAAGCATTGAGTACATTACCTTTTTCCACATCCTCTGTCACTAGGTTGCCTCCCTCATTCAGTAAGGGGCCCACACTTTCCTTGGCTTTCTTCTTGTTGCCAACATACCTGAAGAAACCCTTCTTGTTACTCTTGACATCTCTGGCTAGCTGCAGCTCCAGGTGCGATTTGGCCCTCCTGATATCATTCCTACATACCCGAGCAATATTTTTATACTCTTCCCTGGTCATATGTCCAACCTTCCACTTCTTGTAAGCTTCTTTTTTATGTTTAAAATCCGCTAGGATTTCACCATTAAACCAAGCTGGTCGCCTGCCATATTTACTATTCTTTTGACTCATCGGGATGGTTTGTCCCTGTAACCTCAACAGGGATTCCTTGAAATACAGACAGCTCTCCTGGACTCCTTTCCCCTTCAAGTTAGTCCCCCAGGGGATCCTGACCATCCGTTCCCTGAGGGAGTCGAAGTCTGCTTTCCTGAAGTCCAGGGTCCGTATCCTGCTGCTTACCTTTCTTCCCTGCGTCAGGATCCTGAACTCAACCAACTCATGGTCACTGCCTCCCAGATTCACATCCACTTTTGCTTCCCACACTAATTCTACCCGGTTTGTGAGCAGCAGGTCAAGAAAAGCGCCCCCCCCCCAGTTGGCTCCTCTAGCACTTGCGCCAGGAAATTGTCCCCTACGCTTTCCAAAAACTTCCTGGATTGTCTATGCACTGCTGTATTGCTCTCCCAGCAGATATCAGGAAAATTAAAGTCACCCATGAGAATCAGGGCATGCGATCTAGTAGCTTCCGTGAGCTGCCGGAAGAAAGCCTCATCTACCTCATCGCCCTGGTCCGGTGGTCTATAGCAGACTCCCACCACTACATCACTCTTGTTGCACACACTTCTAAACTTAATCCAGAGACACTCAGGTTTTTCTGCAGTTTCATACCGGAGCTCTGAGCAGTCATACTGCTCCCTTACATACAGTGCTACTCCCCCACCTTTTCTGCCCTGCCTGTCCTTCCTGAACAGTTTATAACCATCCATGACAGTACTCCAGTCATGTGAGTTATCCCACCAAGTCTCTGTTATTCCGATCACGTCATAGTTCCTTGACATCACCAGGACCTCCAGTTCTCCCTGCTTGTTTCCAAGGCTTTGTGCATTTGTATATAAGCACTTGAGATAACCTGTTGATCGCCCCTCATTCCCAGTATGAGGCAGGAGCCCTCCCCTCACAGACATTCCTGCCTGTGCTTCCTCCCGCTATCCCACTTTCCCACTTACCTCAGGGCTTTGGTCTCCTTCCCCCGGTGAACCTAGTTTAAAGCCCTCCTCACTAGGTTAGCCAGCCTTCTGGCAAAGATGCTCTTCCCTCTCTTCGTAAGATGGAGCCCGTCTCTGCCCAGCACTCCTCCTTCATGGAACACCATCCCATGGTCAAAGAATCCAAAGCCTTCTCTCCAACACCACCTGCGTAGCCATTCGTTGACTTCCACGATTCGACGGTCCCTACCTAGGCCTTTTCCTTCCACGGGGAGGATGGACGAGAACACCACTTGCGCCTCCAACTCCTTTATCCTTCTTCCTAGAGCCACATAGTCTGCAGTGATCCGCTCAAGGTCATTCTTGGCAGTATCATTGGTGCCCACTTGGAGAAGCAGGAAGGGGTAGCGATCCGAGGGCTTGATGAGTCTCGGCAGTCTCTCCGTCACATCGCGAATCTTAGCCCCTGGCAAGCAACAGACTTCTCGGTTTTCCCGGTCAGGGCGGCAGATAGATGACTCAGTCCCCCGGAGGAGAGAGTCCCCGACCACCACCACCCGCCTTCTCCTCTTGGGAGTGGTGGTCGTGGAACCCCCAACCTCAGGACATAGCATCTCATGCTTTCCAACCAGCGGAGTCTCCTTCTGCTTTCTTGCCCCAGACATATCATCTAGTCCACTCTCCGCAACTATACCTGTGGAGAGAACATGAAAGCGGTTAGTTACCTGTGTCTGTGTTACTGGAACCCGGACATTCCGCTTACCTCTTCTGGAGGGCACATGTTGCCAAGCTTCTTCACTGGCCTCTTGGCTTCTCTGTGCAACCTGCTCTATATCTTTAGAGCTTTGTGCCCCTAGAAGCCTATCCTGAGTTCTGTCCAGAAAATCCTCAGTTTCTCGTATGCAACGCAAGGTTGTTATCTGTTGCTCCAGACCTTCAATCTTCTCTTCCAATATGGAGACCAGCTTGCACTTTGTACAGACAAAGTCGCTTCTGTCCTGTGGAAGAAAGACAAACATGGCACATCCAGTGCAGGTCACAACAGCTGAACCCACCCCCCCCCCTTCCATATCACTTTCCTACTATGAGCTTCCTCAGAGCAGTTTGCAAGACGTAAGCCTCACTGGGATCACTCCAGGGAACTCCCAGGCAAACTCCTGCTGTGAGCTGCTCTGCTGTCCCCCGCCGCTCAGCTGGTTTGCGAAGCTCTGGCTATTTTTAAACAGCCAGGCTTCCCTGACGCAAACAAACAGACACCCTACTGCCCGCCCCCTGCAGGCTAGCAGCCAATCAGACACTCACTCAGGCTCTCACACTGCCCTCCCAGCAAACACACGCTCGGATACTTCCTCAGCAAGCAAAGAAACACACACTCGGATACTTACCAGTCCCAGGCAAACTCCTGCTGTGAGCTGCTCTGCTGTCCCCCGCTGCTCAGCTGGTTCGCCACCGCTCAGCTCAACAGGGTGAGCCATTCTTTAAAATCAGTAAGTAAACAGTAAACATTTATGTCCATGTATGTAAAAGCTACTACAGTGTAGTAGGTTGTGATTACATATAAACCAACCTCTGGTTTTCACATGGAACGATTGTTCTCTGGACTGGAGTAGTAGGGGTAAGGATGTATACTATGCTGCCACCTTGTTTGTTGGGTAGTGTAGATAGCAGCCACCATGTAGTTCTCCAAAGTTTGGAAAGGCTGCTGAGTCCGATGTTTTGGGGCATGTAGATCAATAATGCTGTGACTGCAGCATTTGAGATTGTTGCCTGAGGAAATCCATTATGTCTTGGTGCATTTCCCAGAACGTCTCTCAGTTCTTTTGTCTCTTCTGCAGCAATCACTCTCTCCATGGTCATATTGAGATGCCCCCTCCAATTCCTTTGTTTATGATCTGAGGCCATTCAGAATTGGAGGATCTCACAGAACATATCCTCCCTAGATCTCTTCTTTCTCCACGTGATGAAGGTCAGGCATTGAACAGGCATGGAGGGGGCCTTCAACGCCACCAACCAGAAGCTGCAGACAGATACACCATTAGACTTACAGTCATAAGAGAAAGGGAAAGATAAATGTCCAAACTCCCTCATAAATATCATTTACTATGAAATGCTTCAGGGCACTTTAGCTTTGGAATGCTTCAATACAAGCTCTGCACTGCAGAAAAAAAAACATGCTGAGTACAGCCTTGCAGAGGAGAGGCAAGGTGTTCTGTTGCATGGAAGATATAAATGCTGGGTGCCCCTCCCTCAGTATGGGTATAGGGAAAGCGAAGTGAATATTGGCATTGTGTTCATAGACAGCCTGTCCTCTGGTGTCCGTGCGGGACAGCTTGCATGCTCTAATGATCCCCAGAGTCTGTGTCGGCGGGGACTTTTTTCTCCTGGTAGGTTCAATCATGCTGGATTGGTCTGTGGGGGAGTGGCCAGACAAAACAGACATCCTGGCCTCCAGGTTGGGGGTTAGGCACAGGGCTAATAACCCTGTCCCATAGAAAACAAAATATGTCACGGAAACAGTGACGAAGAAAACAACCATTACTGTGTGTGATGGCCTTCAGGAGTCAATGACCCATATGACTGTCTGTGGTGAAAGCCAAAAGGAAGCCACTGGTATGAAGACTGAAGTGCTCAACACCAAGACAAAAAACAAACTTGTTTTTTGGAACATACTGTCAATGTACGAAACAGGGAAGCTAGCTCAGGTCACAGCAGAGATGAGATGCTGCACCTTACACAACTTGTGTGTCAGTGAGAGCAGATGGATGGGATCAGGAAGATTAACAACAGCCTTGGGAGAAACTTTCCTGTTTTCTGGATGGGATGATGGACAACACCATGAGGGTGTTGCCATCCTTTTGAAGAAGGGAGTGGAGCATTCCCTGCTTGAATGGAAATCCATCAGCAGCAGACTTATGAGAGCCATACTGAAAGGGAAACATAATAATATCACCCTGATTTAGTGCTATGCTCCAACAAATGACATAGATGAAGAAGTAAAGGACAAATTCTACCTTACACTACAGGCAGAGTTAGAGAGAGTACCACGCCATGACTGAACTCTCATCATGGGAGATCTGAATTCCAAGGTCAGTAAAGACAACACAAACAACGACAGAGCAATGGGAAGACATGGGTATGGTACTATGAATGAAAACGGAGAAAGGCTTGTTGATTTCTGTAATATGAATGACCTAGTCATCGGCGGAACCCTATTTGAATATCGTGAAATTCACAAGCTGATGTGGTGTTCTCCAAATGGCAGAGATAAGACCCAAATTAACCATATCATGATCAATGCCAAATGACTTTCACTGACAGATGTGAAAGTGAGAAGGGGTGCAGATGTTGGCAGTGACCACCATGTTGTGACAGCCTCCATCAAGCTAATACTGAGAAGTGTGGGTCCACCAAACAAGGGACATAGACATTATGATATTGACAAGCTAAAGTCCCTTGAAATACAGAATGTCTTCATTCTGCAGTTAAAGAACAGGTTTCAAGCACTTGCAGACCTTGATGAAGAGGAGGGTAATGCAGATGAGGAGATCATCAGAAAGTGGGACAAAGTAACATTAATTTATAAACAGAGCAGTGAAGTCCGTCTAGGCTACAGGCAGAAGAGAAGGAAGGAGTGGATTCCACCCAGCACATGGAATGCCATAGAAACCAGATGAGCCCTGAAGAAAAAGATTTTATACACAAAATCCCAGAAGCTAAAGGACAAATACCACGAGCAGTATAGCAAGTCACACTGGGAGGTCAAACGCCTTGTGAAAGCGGACAAATGGCATTATATTGGTAATCTGGCAACACAAGCAGAGGATGCAGATGCTCGTGGTGAACAAGGAACTGTCTACAAAATGACACAGCTTATCAGTGGTAAACAGCAGTGTCATAAATATAAAGGGAAGGGTAAACCCCTTTAAAATCCCTCCTGGCCAGAGGAAAAATCCTCTCACCTGTAAAGGGTTAAGAAGCTAAAGGTAACCTCGCTGGCACCTGACCAAAATGACCAAAGAGGAGACAAGATACTTTCAAAAGCTGGGAGGAGGGAGAAAAACAAAGAGTCTGTGTCTGTCTGTATGATGCTTTTGCCAGGGACAGAACAGGAATGGAGTCTTAGAACTTAGTAAGTAATCTAGCTAGGTATGTGTTAGATTATGATTTCTTTAAATGGCTGAGAAAATAGCTGTGCTGAATAGAATGAATATTCCTGTCTGTGTGTCTTTTTTGTAACTTAATGTTTTGCCTAGAGGGATTCTCTATGTTTTTAATCTAATTACCCTGTAAGGTATTCACCATCCTGATTTTACAGAGGTGATTCTTTTTTTACTTCTATTAAAAGTCTTCTTGTAAGGAAACTGAATGCTTTTTCATTGTTCTAAGATCCAAGGGTTTGGGTCTGTGGTCACCTATGCAAATTGGTGAGGATTTTTACCAAACCTTACCCAGGAAGTAGGGTGCAAGGTTTGGGAGGATTTTGGGGGGAAAGAAGTTTCCAAACTACGTTTTTTCAGGAACCCAGATAAAGTTTGGTGATGGCAGTGGAAGTCCAAGGGTAAAATAGTTTGGGGAAGTTTTAACCTAAGCTGGTAAAAGTAAGTTTAGGGGGTTTTCATGCAGGTCCCCACATCTGTACCCTAGAGTTCAGAGTGGGGAAGGAACCTTAACAAGCAGACACCAAACACACACTCTCATCATGAATGAACAAGAAACTAACAACCAAAAAAGAACAAGAAATTTGCTAGACAGAGCATTTCAAGAATTGCTGAACAGGGAGCACCTAAAGAGGAAGCAAACATCCAGGAGGCAGAGGAAGATCTTGATATCAACACAGACACCCCAACTAAGGAAGACATCATTCAAGCCATCAAATCCTTAAAAATTGAGAAAGTTCCTGGCAAGGATAACTTGAGTGCAGAATTGTTTAAGATAAATCCTAAATCTATCCTGGCTCTTCTATTGACATCAGTCTGGGAAAGGGGAAAGTGCCAGATGAGTGGACCAATGGTTTATAGTGAAGATACCAAAGAAAGAAACTCTCAGTGATTGTAATAACTGGCATGGTATCACACTATTATCTGTGCCAAGTAAAGTATTGTGTAAAATCATAGTCCAGAGTATATCAGAGGCATTGATAACGTTCTCAGAAAAGAGTAAGCTGAGATTCGGAAAGGGCATGGATGCACAGACCAGACTGACACTCTACAAAACATAATAGAACAGTGCTTAGAATGGCAACGACAACTCTACATAAATTTCATAGACTTTGTGAAGGCTTTTGATAGTATTCACAGGACCAGCCTATGGCACATTCTGCAGGCAAATGGAATTCCTTTCCGTATAATCAGCGTCATCAGAAGCTTCTATTTCAATGTTACATGCAGTGTTGATCACAGTGAGCTCAATTTTGAAGTCAAAACAGGAGTAAGTCGGGGTCTGTCATGTCTGCAATCCTCTTCAACATTGCCATCAACTGGGTCATGCGGCATACAACAGAAGACATGCCAAGCGGCATTAAATGGACACTCTTCTTATCCCTTCGAAGACCTGGAATTTGCAGATGATGTCACTCTTCTATCACATACCCAACACCATATACAAGAAAAAACAACTCAACTCAATGCATTCAGCCAGCAAATTGGACTGAAAATCAACCACAATAAGACAGATATTATGACCTTTAATATTGCCTCACCACCACGAGTACGGATAGGGGATTATGATTTCACCAATGTAGAAACAGTCACAAACTTGGGCAGCACCATCAGCCAGGATGGTGGAACAAGCCAGGACATCCAGAACAAAATCAATAACGCCAGGAATGCCTTCAGGAACTTAAATACAGTCTGGAAATCATCAAAATACACCAAAACCAAATTCAAGATTTATCAGAGCTGCATACTTTCAACACTACTTTATAGTGCAGCATGCTGGGGAATGAGAAAGAATGACATGTCCAAACTGCCTTCATTCCATACACCTGCCTCAGAAAAATCATCCATATCTTTTGGCCCAGAACAATCTCAAACTAAGATCTATTGACACAGTGCAGCCAAGAATATCTGAGCACCATCATTGCCAGCAGGAGCTGGAGATGGATTGGCCATGTTCTTCGGATGGAAACTGATTCCATCACCAGAGTAGCAATAAGACGGATACCTGAAGGCAAGTGAAAATGAGGCCACCCAAAAACAACATGGCGAAGAGCTGTGGAAGCCGAGCTGAAAAACCTGGGGCACAGCTGGGTAACCATTGAAAGATTTGCCAGAAACAGACAGGAGTGGAGGAGCTTTGTCACTCCCCTAAAGGCCAGAAGCATAATAGGAACATGATGATGATGTTCATAGACAGTGGTGATTTTGGATGTTATCTTACTCCTGTGGGTAACAAAGGCACAGAGAACCTAGCTGCTACTGGCATCCTGAAGCTACCTAGGCCCATACACTGCTCATCTGTTTACTGCAACAGTGCTAACTGAACTCACTGCATTGTGGCATGGGGAAGTTTCCTCTCACAGTGGAGGAAACAAAACTGCCATCCCTAGATATCTTCAGGAAAGGATTGCACAGTATCTCCATGAAAGTTTTACTGAGATCCCTCAAGAAGATAAGGGTCATCCCAACTGAGATAAACAAAGTACTCCTCATGAGCCCTCTCCATACCTAGTCCATCAAGCCAAATAATGGAAAAGTGGGTGCCAACTCTACCTTTGTTCTGTGACTTTGTGGATGGGGTGGGTTCCATTTTTTATCAGTGGGCTCACTTGCTCTTGCCTGTTTGGACAGGCTTGATTCCAGCAGAGTTTCAAGCAGTTCCTGGTTTGAGGCAAGGCTTCAGTCCTATGCTGCATCTTCTCCCCGTCCCTTGCAATTCTCATGGCAGGGTCTCCACCTCGGGCTTCTCTGAGGTATCTACAGTCATCTGTGGGGTGCTGGTGGGGTCACTGTAAAGTATGCATGCAGTTCATTGTAAAAGTGAAAGGTCTGCAGGGTAGTACTGGACATCTTGTTGCCTCCCTTGCCTTATGGTATGCCTGGCAAAGTTCTTTTGCTTTCACACGGCATTGCTGTTCTTCCCTGTTGTGCCCCCCTGCGGCATCCCCTGTGCAATCTCCACAGGAATGCCAATATTCTACGGCTGTTCCATAGCTGTGCTTGCCCAGCCTCTTCTCCCCACAGGGTGAGAAGATCCATGACTTCTTGCTGCTCCGGGCAGGAGCACATCGAGTAGCTCTGTGGGTCTGACCTGGCATGGTCAAGTATACACAACAAAGGTGAGCTGCTTGCCAAGGTGGGCTATCAAGAAAAGGCATTTCAAAAACATGCAAGAGGTTTTAAAAGAGGGAAGGCAGATCTCTGTGATCCTCAGGCAGGGCAGTTCAAAATTGTGACCAGAGCTGTCACTGTTGCAGGTACACTACAGGATAGTTGCTGGAAGACTGGGGTGATCAGATATCTCCCACCCCGTCTCAATTTTTCACACTTGCTAACAGGTGCCTATATGAGAAAAAGCCCCAAATATTGGTATGGTCCCTATAAAATTGGGACATCTGGTCACGCTAGGTCACTCTGGTCACCAAGACTATTAGGATGGACACAACTAATGCAGTGTCTACACTCACACTGCATTGACCTAAGTAGGTCAACCATGACTTTTTCTCATTCAGGTAGCTGGTGTTATTGTGTCAGCAGGGCGCTCACATTGGCGAAAGACAAATTTTACTGTACAAACATGCACAGCTAGGTTGACCTAAGTAGACATATATCAAAATAGCTGTACTGTAAACCAGGCCTACGTGACTAAACATGGAGTCCTTACCTCAGATGCTAGTGTTCTGTAAATGTGCTTCATCGTTACAAAAGCAATTATTTTAAAATTAATTTTGTATTTTACTATTTAAAACAGAATCATTAGGTGCTCGCTATTTAAAAATCATAAACTAAAAAGCATGTCAATCAGCTTCTAACTGATTGTACGAGTTAAGTCTAAAACTGACTGTATGCTGTGTAGTTTAGAGTATGTCTAATATAAAATCTTGTGATAGGGTGAAATCCAACTCACTTAACTCAATGACAAAACGTTTATTGACTTCAATACATCCAGGCTTACAACCTAGCACAGACTTATTTTTCACTGGTGCAGCATGATTTAAAAACCAGATAAGCTGGGCTGGTGTAAATCATGTCTAAAATAGTGGTTTGCATCAGTGCAGGTACCCTGGTAGCTAAAATCCTAGCCCAGACATGGCCTAAATCTCTCATAATCTGAGTCTTTAACCAGTAGCAAAGGATGTATCTCAAAATAGTTTAGAGATTTCATTCAAGCATCCAAACTGGCCAAATTAATTAAAAATGTGGACATTCATTGGGCCAGATAACTTTTAGTATGAACTCCTAGAAAAACTTTCCATGGTATTAAACCTCCAGTTCATATCATATACAGCACAATTCTACAGTACTACGCTGTACCCATTTCACTCCCTAGCCATTAACTAGAATTTTAAGGAATTGAAGTTTCCTCACAGCCTTCAACCTTTATCAGGAGTCACTACTAAGAAAGAGAAAACAGTTCATTCTCCATGGCTGCATATCTGTACCTTCTGCAGCAGCTGGCAGACCAGGGTACATGTTCATGCCAGCTGTTGTGATGGATTTGTGATGTTCATAGTCACTGGACAGAGTCCCTCATATAATTTGAAATAGGCTACTGAGCCACAGAAAATTAATAATACTATTTTTATTTCTAAATTATTTCCTATTTTACTGCTAATGACTTTTGTCCCAGCCAACAACTGGTCAGATTTTAACCAACAATTTGATGGTGAAATGATTCCTAATCCATCCCTTGGTGTTTTGGGGGAACACCCCTGCTGTTCTGAGAGAATGTTACCTTGGATCTATTTTTTAAAATAAATAAACTTATACAAAAGAGCCCTCCTGCTCTTCCTTAGTTCCCTAAACAACATTGTTTCTATAGTTTTCACTTCCAACTCTAGCCTTTCCACCTTCATTACCCATCTCCATTTATTCTTGCCAGCCCCCATATTCAACTAACCTCTGGCATCAACTCCTGCTGTCATGCTGTAACAAAGAGGCCTTTGGCGTGACACTACTGAGAGTATCAATTCAGGACAAATTGCTTAGAGCAGGGCAGTTAAAGCCAAAGGCTGGGGGGTCCTTTACTACTAAGGCACACCAAACCAACCAAACAGAGAGGACTTCAGTTTTATTCCACTGGCTAACCAGAAGTCTGACAAGCAATTCCCTCAGACACTCCAGTTTCCCAATATCACCACCAGTGTCACTCCTTATGGGGATGAATGATTTGCGGATGATACTAAAGTGGGAGGAGTGGTAGATATGCTGGAGGGGAGGGATAGGATACAGAAGGACCTAGACAAATTGGAGGATTGGGCCAAAAGAAATCTGATGAGGTTCAATAAGGATAAGTGCAGGGTCCTACACTTAGGACGGAAGAATCCAATGCACCGCTACAGACTAGGGGCCGAATGGCTAGGCAGCAGTTCTGCGGAAAAGGACCTAGGGGTGACAGTGGATGAGAAGCTGGATATGAGTCAGCAGTGTGCCCTTGTTGCCAAGAAGGCCAATGGCATTTTGGGATGTATACGTAGGGGCATAGCGAGCAGATCGAGGGACGTGATCGTTCCCCTCTATTCGACATTGGTGAGGCCTCATCTGGAGTACTGTGTCCAGTTTTGGGCCCCACACTACAAGAAGGATGTGGATAAATTGGAGAGTGTCCAGCGAAGGGCAACAAAAATTATTAGGGGTCTAGAACACATGACTTATGAGGAGAGGCTGAGGGAGCTGGGATTGTTTAGTCTGCAGAAGAGAAGAATGAGGGGGGATTTGATAGCTGCTTTCAACTACCTGAAAGGGGGTTCCAAAGAGGATGGCTCTAGACTGTTCTCAATGGTAGCAGATGACAGAACGAGGAGTAATGGTCTCAAGTTGCAGTGGGGGAGGTTTAGATTGGATATTAGGAAAAACTTTTTCACCATGAGGGTGGTGAAACACTGGAATGCGTTACCTAGGGAGGTGGTAGAATCTCCTTCCTTAGAGGTTTTTAAGGTCAGGCTTGACAAAGCCCTGGCTGGGATGATTTAACTGGGAATTGGTCCTGCTTCGAGCAGGGGGTTGGATTAGATGACCTTCTGGGGTCCCTTCCAACCCTGATATTCTATGATTCTATGATTATAAAAACCAATACCCGAGTGAAAAAATAAAAAGGATCTTCCAATCCCAAAGCACCAAGCCCCAGATCCAGGTGAATATACCAGTCAGATCTTACCCACAAATCACGCTGTTGCCAATCCTTTAGAATCTAACATCTAAAGGTTTATTCATAAAAAGAAAGAAATATAGATGAGAGTTAAAATTGGTTAAATGGAATCAAATACATGCAACAATTTCAAAATTCGTAGTTTAGGCTTGTTTCAAGCTTGATGGGATTACTGCTGATTTAAACCAATCAAGTCTCTGGAGCACACACATCCTAGTTTGGTCCTTTGTTCAGAGCTTCAGTTTCAAGCATAATTCCTCCAGAGGTCAGAAGCAGGACTGAAGATAAAATGAAGAGGTTTCCAGGACCGTTTATATCCTCTGCCATGTGGAAGGACCCCTTTGTTCTTACTGTGGAAAATCACAGCAGCAAGATGGAGTTTGGAGTCACATGAGCAAGTCACATAGAATCATAGAATCATAGAATCATAGAATATCAGGGTTGGAAGGGACCCCAGAAGGTCATCTAGTCCAACCCCCTGCTCAAAGCAGGACCAATTCCCAGTTAAATCATCCCAGCCAGGGCTTTGTCAAGCCTGACCTGAAAAACCTCTAAGGAAGGAGATTCTACCACCTCCCTAGGTAACGCATTCCAGTGTTTCACCACCCTCTTAGTGAAAAAGATTTTCCTAATATCCAATCTAAACCTCCCCCACTGCAACTTGAGACCATTACTCCTCATTCTGTCATCTGCTACCATTGAGAACAGTCTAGAGCCATCCTCTTTGGAACCCCCTTTCAGGTAGTTGAAAGCAGCTATCAAATCCCCCCTCATTCTTCTCTTCTGCAGGCTAAACAATCCCAGCTCCCTCAGCCTCTCCTCATAACTCATGTGTTCCAGTCCCCTAATCATTTTTGTTGCCCTTCGCTGGACTCTCTCCAATTTATCCACATCCTTCTTGAAGTGTGGGGCCCAAAACTGGACACAGTACTCCAGATGAGGCCTCACCAATGTCTAATAGAGGGGAACGATCACGTCCCTTGATCTGCTCGCTATGCCCCTACTTATACATCCCAAAATGCCATTGGCCTTCTTGGCAACAAGGGCACACTGCTGACATATCCAGCTTCTCGTCCACTGTCACCCCTAGGTCCTTTTCTGCAGAACTGCTGCCTAGCCATTCGGTCCCTAGTCTGTAGCTGTGCATTGGGTTCTTCCGTCCTAAGTGCAGGACCCTGCACTTATCCTTATTGAACCTCATCAGATTTCTTTTGGCCCAATCCTCCAATTTGTCTAGGTCTTTCTGTATCCTATCCCTCCCCTCCAGCGTATCTACCACTCCTCCCAGTTTAGTATCATCCACAAATTTGCTGAGAGTGCAATCCACACCATCCTCCAGATCATTTATGAAGATATTGAACAAAACCGGCCCCAGGACCGACCCTTGGGGTACTCCACTTGATACCGGCTGCCAACTAGATATGGAGCCATTGATCACTACCCGTTGAGCCCGACAATCTAGCCAGCTTTCTACCCACCTTGTAGTGCATTCATCCAGCCCATACTTCCATACATCTCCCTGCATGCCTCGGTTCTTTACAGATAGACCAGCCATTGCTCACATGCTACCTTGAATGTTCCCAGGAAGGCTCCTCATATGTGGATTGGAGTCTCCCAAGGTTCATTGTCAGTTAAGCATTTCTTGATTGGGCACTTAATCTGAAGAATTCTTTCTCAAGAAGCTGACCAAATGCTTCACTAATGCTATTTAGTATCACAGACATTGAAATACAAGTACAGAGCCCATATTTATAACTTCACATACAAAAATGATACACACATACAGACAGCATAATCATAACCAGCAAATTACAACCTATTCATAGACACCTAACTTGACCTCCTTTGTACAAGATTTGGTGCAACTATAGGACCTTGGTTGCAACAATGATCTATACGGTCACACCTTATGTCAATAACATCACACATGCCATTGAGCGTCTTGACAAAATTCCATAAAAATATATTTTTCATTCATCACAGATATGTTGTCTTCCTTTATGTATGGCAAGAGGGATGGATTGATGTAAAAAAACTGTTCTATTCTGAAATGTGATTCTGTAAAATTGTACTGTGTGGTTCTATGTTTATTGTCCCTCAGTGGTTTCCTTATCAAATGTTCTCAGTTTACAAGCAGACTCTTTGTTTTTCGACCAACTGCCAGCCCTACAAAATCACCCTGGATCTACATTGCAAGCCAAGTTACTTTCTTCTCATGTATCAGCCCCAGTAATCAAGGTTCTGTAGATCAAATTCAGCCCTCAATTATCTCTATACAATCCACAGCCTTCAATTGATTTATATATATGTACATATGTAATTTATATTTTTTTTATTTTATATAAACTGAAGAATTATGTTGAAACATAATAATGACCACAACCCACCACACTCTTCCTGTGATGTGCTGACTCAGTTGGGGCAACAGAAGTAAAAAGCAGTCAAACTTACTTTTCTCAGTAAAATGAGCTATTGTGACTCTGAATACCCTCAGTTGCCACATTTATATAGTCACTTTTTACATCAGCTAAAAGCTGCAAATGGCCTGAATTGTCAAAAATGTCAGGCCTCCAAACATTTTTAGTAGGAAAGGAAGCAACTAGAAAAAAAATCTGTAGGTGGCGGTGAACATTGCAGATGGAAAACCAAACTTCAGAGTCCTATTCAGAGCCTTGGTCCATCACTAGCTCTGGATCATCTGGGTATATCTCATGTAATCAATTCCTTGGTATTACAGGGACCTTAGGAACTCATGTATCTTGGTCCCTCCTATTCTCTACCTGTGTCACACAACTGTTTATTCTCCTGAGGGCTGTAATACTTTGGATTAATTTTAGGTTTAGGTTTAGTGAGTGGATGCTGAGTGGTGCTGCTCTTCTGTGACACAAAAGAGGTCAGACTAGATCAGGGATTGGCAACCTTTGGCATGCAGCCCATCAGGGAAATCCACTGGTGGGCCGGGACAGTTTGTTTACCTGCAGCATCCGCAGGTTCGGCCAATTGCAGCTCCCACTGGCTGTGGTTCGCCGTTCCAGGCCAGTGGGGGCTGCGGGAAGCAGTGTGAGCCAAGGGATGTGCTGGCCACCACTTCCCGCAGCCCCCATTGGCCTGGCCAAAGGTTGTCAATCCCAGGACTAAATGATCCAGTAGTCCCTTCTGGCCTTATACTCTGTCTTTGTTCATGTAATGTGTTTAATAAGCCTGGATAGAGTAGTGTGGAATTTTTAGTTTGTAGCTGACAACTGTGTCTTTTTTTTTTTTACTAAAAAATGACTTCTAGTGTGCAATAAAGGCCTGATCTCAAGCCCATTAAAAACTATGAAATACCCCTAATGATGTCAATGAGCTTTGGGTCAGGCCATAATTGCATTACCCCTATATTTCTTTAGGCATTATATCCTACAGTTCAGTCAATTTTTCAGAGCATAAGAAAATAGTTTTCCACTATTATTATTAACCTGAATTCCAGTCAATATAAATTCTGTACCATTCATACATGCTTTTATTGAAGAGTGCAAAGAAATGACAAGTATTCATGATAGTTGACACTATCTATGAAAGCCATATTGATTAGTAAGAGAAGAAAATATGGATTTATTAATTTTTAAAAAAATATCTTGATGTGAAGAATACCGTTTCATACAGATACTTGAAATAAGCAGAAATGACTTTTCCTTCATGGAAAATTAAGTTTTTTTTTCTTCCTATTACCATTTCAATTGAAAGCATTTCTACTCATTTCCTTCTTAATGGAAGTGTATAAATAGCAAATAGCCTTTAAATACTGCTTTTTTTTTCTTAAGCAAAGAAAAAAATCTTTTTAACATTAAGAACTTTAATAAAGCCTCAAAAGAGAAGTGATGCAAGCAGTATGCCAAATAAATGACTATTTTCAATTTAGCAAATACATATTGATTTTTAAAAAATATTTTGTGTTAACAGCTATGCCAAGTGTTAACATATTTCATGGTGGTCACTTTAAATAAAACATTCTACTATATAATGTGATAAATTCATATGCATATTTGTTTTAGGCTTTATAGTGTCATCTTTACTGTAATTCTGAAACGCTATAGAAAAATATCTTCATGGAAGGATTTAAGAATTTAAGGTTTATGTTATCAAAATGTAATTAAGTATTGCAACAAAAGTCAACCTACAAACGGCTAGGAAGATATTTATGGAGACTAAATGACACACCTGGATTGGAGATGTTGCTAGTGCTAAAACAGTGTTTTTGCACAAAGACAGGCAAAAGCCTGAAATCCCAGCAGAATCCTCCTCCATGCTTTGTCCAATTCCAAAAATCAGGTCTGTCATTTTAAAATATGAATGTGGTGCCAGTCCTGAAAGCTGATCCATGCAGTCAGACCCTTGCGTCAGCTTAGCATCCCATTTACTTCAATTGGACGTTACAGAAAAGCAGATGGCCTGTCTTTGTATATCAGTTTGCAAAATGGGCACCTGATGATATACATGGATCAGGGTGAGTTAATTTTTCCTTAAACATTCTACTTTTTCTGAAGTATTAAGTTTTTACATCTTTGTAGGTTCTTAAGGTGGCCCGGTAAACACAATAAAGTTAAGAAATGTTACATAATATTTCACCCTCATCTTCTAAGAAATAATCACAAAGTCTCAGGCCAGTACCTCAAACTGCTCTTATATCCATTGTCTTCCATTTCATTTCAAATCTATGATGTGGGCATTTAAATGGGTAACAACTAGTATCCACTGACTAACCCAATGTTTAAATTAATGAGTTTTTTAATACCATGGAGGTGCTTTTAAACTACGAAGTAGAACGGAGCTACAGCAGTTCAAGTGAGAATTAACAAGATGGGCTCCATGTATCAAAACATCTGAGATTATGAGATAAGGACCTACAGAAGTAATAGTCTGCAGATGATGAAGACAATGACTTATAAGGTAATAAAGATGAGACTCAAAGGATAGTAGAAAAATTTGGGAAGGAATTTAAGAAGCGTTAATAGAAAGGGGTATGGTGGAAATATCGATTTTTATTGGGGAAATTAAGCATTTGCAGGAGTTGAGATGAGGAAGTGTTGGATTTATTAACTGGTTTCTTTGGCTGAGAAAGACTGTTGGTTTGCTACATTTAGTTTTGTTCTGTGTTTGATTTTGTTGTTAATTATCTATTTGTCAAAGAGGCTGAGAGCCTGGGATAGGTTCTTTTTGTGTTTACAACTTAAAACTAATAGTAAAGAAATAAAGAAATAAATAGCATTTAAAATGAAAAGCCATAGATGCTGATGGCACCAAACAAAGGAATATTAAAACCCACAGATTCAGGCTTATGTTGACAATCAGTAATTTGGTTTTCTCAAGACTGAGTTTTAAAAAGTACATTTTCCTCCAATAACAAATATTAAAATCAGGCAGACATTCAACACAGAGTAATCCAATTTGCAAGAGTTGTCTATTTATACAGTCTAAGTAAAAAGACCTCTATCATGAGATATTCATTAGAGAAAGTAGACACATTTTTCCAAACATATGCTTCTCTCTCTAAGAGTAATAGAGATGGGATATTGCAGAGTTGACCCTTTCACTCACTCTGCTAGTACTGCAGCACTACCAGTATAGTCATAGTATAATACATATAGTGCAATACATATAGTACATCATTACAGTACAATCATCCCTCTCTATTTAACTAGAACCTTCAAGGGCAACAGCCCACAAAAAGAGTGGAAAAAGAAAAAAATAGCATAAAACTATGAGAGGTATTTCTGGATGTCATGATTGAAATACTGGAAAAATTCCAAAGAGCCCGAACAGAAATTCTTGGCAAAGTACACTGTAAAGCTGGAACAAGATATTTATCAGAACAATCCAGACAGAAAAGTCTGAACACATTATTCTGGGAATGGCAAACCTCAGCCACTGGGATCTGTGGGGGGCCATGCCTGTGGATGGTCAACGTCAGCAAAATGTCTCGCAGCCCGCAATCAGTTTACCCTGATGGGCCGCGTGCAGCCCGTGGGCCACAGGTTGCTGACAGTTGAGTTAACCCCTGGCAGTCTGTTATATCCTGTTTTTATTTTCCCCACTTGTAACTTCAGCTAACATACTTGGTTTGACCTGAACATAGATGCCTTTACATGAAAGGCAAAGGAGAACTTATCTTCTATAAAATTGGATGAAAATTGCTCTAATTGTTGTGAAGTCATTATAAAGTTACCCCAGTTTGAAATGTTGATTTGTGACCAACATTTCTTAGTGTCCATTTGGGTCAGCCAGGTCAGATGGAGAAGACAGGGCAGTGTTGTGCTCGCCTGCTCCATCTGCACCGTCCCCAGCTTGCTTTCCTGAAATGGCTGCTGGACGTAAGAGCCCCCCAACTACTGATTGGCCAAAATTTTCCATCAACATCTTTTTTATGGAAGAAAATGTTTGTTTCAACAAAACAAAAATGTTATTATCAAAAATCATTGAGCTGTCAATAAAAGCCTGAAAATTTTAGAAGAAAAATGTCAACAAATATGAAGTAAAAATATCTTTTTGGTTGACGTTTTCCACATGGAAAAATTGTTTACTGACCAACTATCCTACAACAACTCCACTCTTTCCTTTGCCCCATCCCTACCCCCATCCTCCTAGCACAACCCTATTCTGCATGAGAACATAAGAACAGCCATATAGGGTCAGACCAATGGTCCATCTAGCCCAGTATCCTGTCTTCTGACAGTGGGCAATGCCAAATGCTTCAGAGAGAATGAACAGAACAAGGCAATTATTGAGTGATCCATTTCATGTCGGCCTGTCCCAGCATCTGGCAATCAGAGGCTTAGGGACACCCAGAGCATGGGGTTGCATCCCCGAAAATCTTGGATAATAGCCTGTGAGGTGATGCATCTGTGCAATGGCACCCACTCTAACCAAGCTTGGCACAGGCCCTGGGCGCATACAGCCTAGTGGGGCTGTCAGTCTATTTTTGGTCCCCAGGAGGCTGAAAACCCTTTCTTCACTCCCAAGCCCATCAGGGGCTTAGTAGAGGAATCTAGGCCCACCCACTCCACTGGGTTCCAGCTCAGGGTCCTTGAGCTAGATAAGTAGCATCAAAGTTCTTTGAATCTGACAGTGCCCTGAGCTCCTTCCTACCTTCCCCTGGATCTCTGCAGGCTCTCCAGCCTGTCAATCAGTTCATCCCCTTCTGGGCTGTCTCTGGGCAGCTCTTTAGTAGCATGATGGTAAGAGCTCCTTTCTCCAGCCTGCTCACTCCTACCAGCTGCTGTGAGATGGCCAATCAGCAGTGGCCAGCAGTGCCTGTATTAACTCTTTGGTTGCTGGCTGGCCTGGGATAGATACACCCCATAATATAGCTGTTGATGGATCTATCCTCCATGAACTTGTATTATGCTTTTTTGCACCCAGTTTTACTTTTGGCTATCACAACTTCCCTTGACAATGAGTTCCACAGGTTGTCTGTGTGTCATGAGAAGAAGTACTTCCTTATGTTTGTTTTAACATAAGGTGCAGTCTATTAATTTCATCAAGTGACCCCTGGATCTTGTGTTATGTGAAGGAGTAAATAATGTTTCCTTATTTACTTTCTCCACACCACTCATGATTTTGTAGACCTCTGTCATATCCCCCATTAATCATCTCTTTTTTAAGCTGAATGGTTCCAGTCTTTTTAATCTCTCCTCATACAGAAGCTGGTCCACACCCCTAATCATTTTTGTTGCGCTTTTCTGTACCGTTTCTAGTTCTAATATATTTTTTTGTGAGATGGGATGACCAACTGCACACAGCAGTCAAGATGTGGGCATACCAGGGATTTATATAGCCCTGGTCTACACTAGGACTTTAGGTCGAATTTAGCAGTGTTAAATCGATGTAAACCTGTACCCGTCCACATGATGAAGCCCTTTTTTTTTACTTAAAGGGCTCTTAAAATTGATTTCCTTACTCCACCCCGACAAGTGGATTAGTGCTTAAATCGGCCTTGCTGGGTCAAATTTGGGGTACTGTGGACACAATTCGACAGTATTGGCCTCCGGGAGCTATCCCAGAGTGTTCCATTGTGACCGCTCTGGACAGTGCTCTCAACTCAGATGCACTGGCCAGGTAGACAGGAAAAGAACTGCGAACTTTTGAATCTCATTTCCGGAGACTGCAGGAACTGTGGGATAGCTACCCACAGTGCAACACTCCGGAAGTCGATGCTTGCCTCGGTACTGTGGAAGCACTCCGCCGAGTTAATGCACTTAATGCACTTAGAGCATTTTCTGTGGGGACACACACACTCGAATATATAAAAATGATTTCTAAAAAAACGACTTCTATAAATTCGACCTAATTTGGTAGTGTAGACATACCCATAGTGACATTATGATATTTACTGTCTTATTGTCTATCCCTTTCCTAATGATTTCCAACACTTTTTATTGCTGCTTCACATTAAGCAGATGTTTTCAGAGAACTATCCACAGTGACTCCCTGATCTTTTTCTTGAGTGGTTACAGCTCATTTAGACCCCATCATTTTTTACGTATAGTTGGGATTATGTTTTCCAATGTGCATTACTTTGCATTTATCAACATTTAATTTCATCTGCCATTTTCTTGTCCAGTTACCCAGTTTTGAGATCCCTTTGTAACTCTGCAGTCAGCTTTGGACTTACCTATCTTGAGTAATTTTGTATCATCTGAAAATTTTGCCATCTCACTGTTTACCTCTTTTTCCAGATCATTTATAATATGCTGAATAGTACAGGTCTTGGTGCAGGCCCCTGGGGGATACTGCTATTTATCTCTCTCCATTCTGAAAACTTAGCATTTATTCCTACCCTTTGTTTCCTTTTGAGCAGTTGCCCCACACATCCCTCTGGGCAGCATAGTGGAGAAGCATTCAGAGAGGAGCCTGAAAATTGGCATAGATGCACAAGACCGAAGGGAAGGGTATATGCAGGGAAAATGGAAGACATTGCCACAAGAAGGCCAACCATGCTCCTTCTATTTTCTTCTTACATTCTTAAGTATTCTTTCTCCAGAAATTGTCCTCTCCTACTTCCAGCATACATCCTCAGCTTCCTCACTGCAAGTCCCTTTCAAATGAACCTGCTTCAAATGCAAACTTACAGATGTGATGAGACATGGATGAGGAGACAAAGATGATTCCCCAATCCCCTCTAATGGCTAGCTAGTTTCAGCTGGCTCTTTGAAAATGCCCTCACAGCCAGGTTAGCTTCTTCAGAGTAACAGCCGTGTTAGTCTGTATTCGCAAAAAGAAAAAGAGTACTTATGGCACCTTAGAGACTAACCAATTTATTTGAGCATAAGCTTTTGTGAGATGAAGTGAGCTGTAGCTCACGAAAGCTTATGCTCAAATAAATTGGTTAGTCTCTAAGGTGCCACAAGTACTCCTTTTCTATTAGCTTCTTCACCTGTCATATTTAGACTGACTAGCTGCAGCTGTGAATCCCAAAGATAGCCCCAAATACCTTCCTTCCAGACCACGGGGTTCAAGCCATTCATGCAGTCCCAGGATGGGGGCTCCATTCATGTTTCTATGCTATGTTCTTTTTGAATTATGGATGAGCAAAACTAGCATAAGAATTGTCCTATAGTGAGTACCCACTATATATGGAGTGGAGAGGGTTGAATTAGAATTAGAATTCTGGAGCTCCCCAGAATATGTGAATTGTATGTGACATTCCCCATTGTATGTGAAGCTGTAGCTCATGAAAGCTTATGCTCAACTAAATTGGTTAGTCTTTAAGGTGCCACTAGTACTCCTTTTCTTTTTGCGAATACAGACTAACACGGCTGCTACTCTGAAACTTGGTAGAAAAATAGTACCTCCAGGTCAACCTACCAATTTTCATCCTTATGGGCTGTTATTTGTAGAATTTAGGGAGAAGTGAAAAACAATGTTTTTAAAGGGGACTGATTTGCAACCTAAACTGTGGAAACCCTCCTGTCACTCCATAATGTAGTAATCAATCCAGTTTTTCATAATAAAACTCAAGTCCTAAATTATAGTTGTAGTTCCTTTCTGATGCATGTGAAAATCTCGGTTTGGAATAAAAGGTTCTTGCTAAGAAAATCCTTTTAAAAAAAAATCAATAAACAAAAATCAGATTTGATGGAAAGATCCTGTTGCACTGATTTATCTTTTTGGTCCTGCACCTTGATCGATCTGCTCCATGACACTGCCAATCACTCTCTCCTCTTTATGATCTCCTTGTCCTATCTTATTGCGATTTTTAACCACATCGGGACAAGGAATGTGCCTTAGTGTATATTTTTGTGTGTACATACATGCAAAGCACTGTGCTTAGTTTACAGGTCAACATAAATATCTTAATGTATGGTCTTTTAAAGCAGTTGTAAAAACTCCAGTGTATGTTATCTCCATATCTTAGCCATGTACTCATAATATTAATCATCACTCTTTACAGTTGCCCTTTCAATTCTAGTCATCATGATTGATCAATATCCAGAAAAGTTCATTATCTCCTCATTTTCAAAACCTTTTTTGTCTTCTCTTGTCGGATTCTGTTTTTATGGAATGCAATTTAAGTATATTTGCAGTTCAATTTCAGTACCTTTAACTGTAATGTAACAAATTTTTAAAACATTTTGATATTTATCTTCTTTCTCTGCCTATCTTTTGGTCTATTCACATTTCTCAAGTGCCTTCTAGGCATTGCACATGGTTACAAAGCCAGTGGGGATTGCCCAGAGGGCAGTAATTTTCTTCCACAGATTCAATTTTGAAAGTCCAGGAAATTTCATGAAGGAAATAAATGCTTTGGGAATCATTAAGATTTTTAAAGATTTTAAACTGATCTGATCTTAGAATACTGTTGTTATTCTTGATCTGCAAACACTTCAGGAATATTAGTAATTCATGTTAACACCACTCTTCTCCTCCTGCATCTCATTGTGCATGAGCCTAATGGTTTTTACCCTTCTCCTCTTCCCCACTCTCTCCTTCTCTTCAAATTTTCATTCTTTCCCCCTTTATTTTATTTTCAACACTTTATTGGAGAAGGCAGAAAAGACTCATTATGCTATTAATCCTATCCCCCAATAGCTTACAGATCATGCTCTTCATTTGCACCTAATCAGCCACTGGAGCAGTCCTTTCTTACATGCCAATCAGTGCCTCAAGGGACATGAAGGCCAGTGAAGAGTGAAGGCAAAGCTTTAATTTGTCACCTTATGGGGGATCTCTGCCTATACTCATGCAGATACAGAGATCATTTCTCATTCATTCATTGTACCACTTCAGTTATCTGTAGTACCTCTCCCCACAACTGCTTCCTTTTACTGCTCATCTTTCCTCCTCAAGGTTCACAGAGCTGTTACTCTGTTTCTTTACTTTCTCCTTTTCTTTTTTTGGTCTTATTTTAACTCTTTCACCCACAGGTATTGCTATTGTATCCTTAACTTTCAACATTTTATCCATGTGTACTAACACACACAGTCCCTTGTCAATGACCTCAGAACTGCAGGTGATCATAGAATCATAGAATATCAGGGTTGGAAGGGACCTCAGGAGGTCATCTAGTCCAACCCCCTGCTCAAAGCAGGACCAATCCCCAATTTTTGCCACAGATCCCTAAATGGCCCCCTCAAGGATTGAACTCACAACCCTGGGATTAGCAGGCCAATGCTTAAACCACTGAGCTATCCCTCCCCACCGTCAAAAATCATGTGCTAGCCATGGGAGGCATATGGCCCAGCACAGGACATCATTACTGCTTCTAATACTATGACTGAAAATCTCCATTGCTAACACAATAAAGTCACTACATTTCAAACCCCAGCTGCTCCCCACCTCCACCCAAAAAATGTTACTGTGTACAACAGAGCCGAAAACAGCAAAATGGGAGAGCAGTTGTGTGCTGCCGTATGATCGAAACATGACCATTTATATAGCTAGTATTGCCACTGATAGACAATTGCTACAAATCTTATATAAAGTATGTCATATAAGGCGTCAATGGAAAAGTTATAATTTGCTGAATATGGTTATCCTATTTGTGTGCATGCATCATCTTTATATCTAAAGCCATGAATATTAACTATGTGCCACAATTTCAAATGTATTTATTCCTGGTGTAATACTCACCAGGTAATTTACATCCAGTGTGGCCAGCACATTGAGAATGGTATCATTAACATTATGCCATGATACTTTCTATTCAATAATATTTTAAAAATAGTACCTGTCCCTTGTGATTGTTCATAATCCTTTTCCTTCCTCTTTTTTTCTTAGGAGTAGTTTCCTTACTCCTTTTTTTCTATCCATCTGTATACCATTGCATCCCTTCCTCCTCCTTCTGTTTTCCCTCATATTTATACTTTCTGTAACATATAGTATTTTTCTGTGTTGAGTTCTCTCTCACCTTCCTACATGTTTTTTTTTCAACATCTCACCTTCCCAATTGCTCTCCTTCTTCACTCATTCTTGTTCGGCACCCCAATCTCATTTCTGCCCTTTCAGTTTGACCTTATTCTCTCTCTCTCAAAATATACCTTCAGTGTCCCTTTATTTTTTCTCCTCCTGCCCTTCACCACACTGGCAAGGCCAGCTGGCTATAGAAAAGTAGCGGGAGATAGATATATAAGCTCCAGGCTAAACAAATCCCTGGTACCAGGATAAGTGAAATGGCAGCTGCTCCAGGTCAGTTAAGACACCTGGGGCCAATTAAGAACTTTCCTGAAGGCAGGGAAAATGCTAGGTTGATTGGGACACCTGAAGCCAATAAGGGGCTGGCTGAAACTAGTTAAAAGCCTCCCAGTTCGTCAGGTGGGTGTACATGTCAGGAGCTGTGGGAGGAAGTTGTGCTGTTGGAGAGGCTGAGTAGTACACACCATATCAGGCACAAGGAAGGAGGCCCTGAGGTAAGGGTGAAGTGGAGCTTGAGAAAGTGAGGGCTGCTGTGGGGGAAGTAGCCCAGGGAATTGTACATATCCTGTTTCTAAAAGGTCAACTACCATAGCTGATACTATTAGGGTCCCTGGCCTGGAGTAGAGGGTGGGCCTGGGCTCCCCCCATCCCTTTACCTCCTGATTAATCACTGAGACTGGGAGACAACAGAGACTGTGCAAGAAAGGATAACTTCTCCTTACCTCCCTTGCTGGCTTATGATGAAAATGGCTCAGTAGACTGTGACCCTTGTCTCTAGAGAAAGAAGGGTTAAATGGAGGGTCACAGTGAGCCTCTGAGGCTAGTGAAATCTGCCAGGAAACGTGGGACCCACGGAGGCAAGGACAGAGCTTTGTCACTATATATATATATATATATATAAAACCACTAGAGGGAGGCTGTCTCTCTATATATATATATTGAGAGGAGTAAATAGGGGTTGGGTTTTCCCAAGCCTTTTTGTTTTTATTCTAGCCCTTAGTCTTTGTGACCTTGGCAGACTTGCTCAGGCTGTCCTGTAGATTCAGTCTTGCCTGGATCCTCTTGTCCATCTCCTCTAGTGGTTAAATGTGCCACTGCACTGCTACACCAATTTCCTGAGCCTGATTCTTCAGTGCCTCACACCTTGTGGTCACTTATAAAATGTTACCAAATCAGAATGGTTATGTTTTGCTCTCATTTGTCACAGGTATACATTATAACACAGAATGCAGGCCCATGGAGAATCTGAGCTCATAACAGAATATCTGTAGCATTTGCTTCTATACAATGGGCTTTGTCTTTGCACTTGACAACATAACAATTAGCTTTCAAATGTATAGTTTCTTCTGAGCTGTTTTCCAAGAAAGGGCATCATATAGGCCTCTTTCTTCTGCTATAACTATTCACAAGGAGATATGACTAGGAGATTCAACAAGCTCATACTGCCTTAACTCTGAATTTTCTTTTGCTAACTTGTGTTTCATACTTAGCCTAAATTAGTACAAGTTGTTTTGTAATTAGGACCAAATTCTGCTGCCCTTATACTAAGTAGTACCTTACTCTGTGAATAGTTCCACTGATCTCAATGGGACAACTTCCAAAGTAATGTACAACTTATTGTGAATAGGAGTGGCAGAATCTGGCACTTTAAAATGTTTTATTTTCTAAATACTATAAACACTACACACAATTACAGCAAGGATTCAGGGGCACATAGAAAATAACCACTACGGGGCCTTCTGTAAATCAGTATAGCTTCCTTGAAGTCAATGGAGTGTCTTTCCCACCAAATGAATTCAGTTGAAGAAGTGAACCAACCATAACATGGAACATAAAAATATCACTGGAAAAAAATGAGTCCATGGAAAGTCAAAGATCAGGCTAAGATTATCACTTGGGAGTAAGTCCACAAATTAATTCAAATGTAGTCAAATTGAAAGAGTGCTATACACAGTTTGAAATGTTACATTGCTATCAAAGTTCACATTCCTTTTCCTTGGGGATTGTGAACTTTGAGATGGTCCCTGGCTAGAGTCTTTAGAACGTTATGCTGAATGGAAACAGAAATAATATGTTCATTTCCATAGACTCTTACAAATCTTTGGCTAATATAATCCACCACAACAGGGTATTTATGATGAAGAAAGCTGTTTGGAAGCTAGAATTTCCATTCTGCAGAAAATTCTTAATTTTTTTTTTCATTCCAAATTGGAACAAAAAATCCAAAATGAATGAATTTCCAGTGGAATGAAAATTAAAACAAAAAATTATTTGGATCCACTGTTAACATTTTTTTGGATAATGTTGAAGTGATTCATTTTGATAATGTTGAAACATTATATTTCAATTCATTTTGTGTTGACCTTAATATTAAATATAGGATATTATATATGTATACATGATATGTACATATAATGTATTATACTTAATATTGTGATATAATATAAAAGCCTAACCAAAATTAATCAAGATGATAAAGCCGAAATGACTTCCACCTTATTGAAATGAAAAGAGGAAGTAAAATAAAACCTTCCGATTGAAAACTTTGTTGAAATTCACACATTCCTGAAAAATATTTCAACACTGGCAAAACTGCATCTTTCAACAGAAAATTTTCTATTTTTTTTCAACTACCAATTAATGAGTTCTACATGAGTAAAAAGTAAGAGCTATTGAAGGGTTGCAGAAGTGAAAGCTCAAAAAGAAATATAAAATTAAACAAAATTCCTCTGTCTCCTTCGACAGGTACATGGATCCATATTAGGGTTTTATACTAAAGCTCATCACCATAGTACCTGAATATCTTTCATATAATATCAACAGCAACATCAAAAGTCCTCAGTGGACTTCATGGAATTTCTGGTGCTCTTTCCTTTAAATGAAACACTGTTTGGGATATTTTCATTTGTTTGTGTTGCTTGATTTGTTTGTTTGTTACAGAATTTTGTTTGTTTGCTTTTATTTTTTGCTTCTTGGTGAGGTTTTTTTTTCTGGGGGGTTGGAGGGGAGGAGTGCATTTAGGTAGATTCAATGCCAGTGTTGTGAATGTTGTTCTTGCTATGGCGAAAAGAGTTTTTGAAGGAGATAGTTGTTATGCAACATCTTCTGAAGATGGATGTTCCCAAACTTGCACAGGATGGAAGGCCGAAGCTGCCTGCTCCATCCCAAAGGTGCAAAGCAGTGCAGCTGCCAAGGTTCTGCTTCATGATAAGGGTGAGGAGGTCACAGAGCGATTGCAGAATTGGTTGACAATCATTGTGTGCAGCAGAGCTGTCCTTGATAACTCTTCCACTTAGAGCATGACTGCGATGGTGGGAGGGATGAAGGGAAGGCTGAGACTTACGTGGGGTGTAGTAGTGGCAGCAGAAAAGCTGTGCTGGAGCCCATGCCCTGAGATCGAAAAGTATTCTGCCACCCCCTCCCCCCACCAGGTGATCTGCATGGCCCATTTTCTGAGGGCACATGACATAATCTAGGATTTGACATCATTGGAAATTTGTTAAATACATAACATTGTGCAAAAACAGTCCTGGCTAGTTATTTCCCTTTCACAGATATGGGATATATACGTGAAAGTTCCATTGTTTTAAAATATTTTAGTGTGACAACCAGTTCACTACCTAAGCAGAAAAGAAAGAGCACCTACTCAAGAAACATATTGGTTACTGTATATCACCCTTTTGAACTGCAGAAAATGTAGAGAATAGCTAGAGTGGGGTTGAGAATCTAGCCCCAGAAATTGGGATCTAAAGAATTGGTCAAAATGTGATGTTAAATAAAACATTTAATATTCAAGGTACCTCAGACCCTACTACATCATTAGTTAATACTACCCCTCAATTCGAGGATGATCTCTACCATGGATTTACATATGGGTCCTGAGATGACCCATATACTACCAGTGCAGTCAACTTGACAGCCACGAGCTGCTGTAGAGTCTCTGATAATCTTTACACTTATAGGGAGTTACTCTTGACTGGAGGTGACTGAAGTATGGAACTGGGAGGCCGGTCATGCCTTACTGTAGAATGTGTATACCTTATCCACCATCTCACTTTTCATGTTGTGTATGCTAAGTGCAAAGGCCACTGAAATCAGAAGAATTACTACTACTGTCACTTAAAAATGTACACCTTATTTCCAGTCTGAATTTGCCTAGCTACAACTTCCATCCATTGTATTGTGTTATACCTTCCTCTGCTAGACTGAAGAGTCCATTAATAAATATTTGTTCCCTATGTAGGCACTTAGATTAGAATCAAGTCACCCTTTAACCTTCTCTCTGTTAAGCTAAATAGATTGAGCTCCTGGAGTCTCTTACTTTAAGACATGTTTTCTAATCCTTTAATCATTCTCATGGCTCCTCTCTAAACCCTCTCCAAACATATCAATATCCTTCTTTATTTGTGGGTATCAGAACTAGATATAGTTTTCCAGCAGCGGTCATAGCAGTTCCCAATACAGAGGTAAAATACCCTCTCTATTCCTACCTGAGATTCTTGTTTATGAATTAGAAGCAAGGATCTTGAGGACAAGTGCCGGTGACAAGGCAGCATAATGCCAGCAAAGATTGGAAGCCGTGAGTTAATCAAATGAGAGAATGAATCAGATGGAGGAAGAGGTTTTTGTCCTTTTGCTCTGTTTGGGTGATGACTTATGGAACATGTCTCTTCTGTTGTAAGGTCAACTTCCTCTCCTTTCTGAAAAGAACTTCACTGGACTTCTCTCTCCCCTTATTGAAAAAGTCTTATTATTAATCCACCCAACAGACCCAATAGACTGTAAGCTATAAATCAAAATATTATTGCATTTAAACTACTTTTTCAGGAGAAGGTAATGGAGAGAACTAAAAGGTTAGGGAAGCTCCAAAAGCCAAAAATAGCTTTGAAGGTGAAGTGCAAAATTATTGGTTTATGTCAAAAATAAGTTAATCCTATAGTTATGTGCAGAGGGCCATCATTCTTATAAGTAATTCTTTATAATCATTCTTTTTAGATCCCAGGAAGTTTCACTAGTTGTCTCTTATCACTCCAGCATATCATGATGCTTCATGTATAGACATCAGAGCTTTCAGAAATTTCATTGAAACAAGGTATCTGGCCTATTTGTCACTATGGGGAAGGATATTTGGTAGGCATATTGCTCTGATTTGAAAACTGTGAAGGTTTTTTTTAATATTATTGTTTTAACTCTTTGATATCCCTTTGACATGCTGCTGGCCACCTTCTGATCACTGCTGTGCCTGAGAAAGCATTATTGTTATATTTTGTTATATCCAAAAGGTTACAAAATGGCAGTATTGGAATAAAAATGCTAGAGACTATGCACTGCATTCTGGGACTTTGCAGTGAGTGGGAGCCTGTCAGATGACCCAACAAAAACATTTTTAAAAGATTAATTTAGACTAACTTCTATGCCAAGCACTCCACTCAACCCTATACTATTAAGGGTTATCCATCATCTATCTGTAAGGTTAAATAATTGGCCAAGAATTTTTGTACTTCCCTGTTCATGTTATTGTCTCTAGTACAGCTCATCCATTATCTTTACTGGTGCTGATGTTTGCTTGTTGTGAAATAAGATGAATGATTTTTCATTACGGAACAAAAGTGATTATTTTTAACTTTTACTTCTGATAGTGCAGAATGTTGGGTACAATACAATGTAGTTTAGAAATTATGATCACCAAGAAAACCAGCACAGGAGCTGATCTTTAACTGCAAACTTGCTAATTCACATGAATCTGTTATCACTCCCACCATTATAGTGCATCTGTGTGCTATTTCATAGCCATCTCCTTCATATATCTAAATGATCTCTCTCCCTTTTCCCTTCTTCCTGGTTCCTCATAAACATTCCCATTTCCTCTTCCTCTGCTCACAAATATCAGGTTCATTTGATAGACTCCTGATTTCCTTCACCTTCCTTCCTTCTCCTCACCCTTCTTCGTTGATGTTTGTGCCTCCCTCCTAAGTGCTGGGAAGAAGATTTTCTCCCTTGCTTCCCCTGGCTGATGAGCTATCAGCTGACACAGGTTATTCTCTTGTTTCTGTTTTTTTATTTCATATAGAATAATATATATTTAGATCTATGTCATCTGGGCTCAATCTTCAGCTGTGACAGACCTGGACAGAAAACAAAGGGTGAAAACCTGGTTTCATAAAAGTCAATAGCAAAACTCCCTTTGATTCCATTGGGGCCAGGATTTCATCCAAAAAGCAGGAATAAATAGATGGTTTTCAACATGGTAAAGATGGGATGAGCCAAGGTTTTGTACTAGGACAGTGTATATCATTGGATACATTAACTAATGATCTGGGAGAATAGTGAGATGGTTACATTAACAGAAGACAATATTAAAGTATTTGGATTCATCAAGACACATAGAATGAGTGAAGAAATTCAAAGGGGCCTTGGTGAATGGGCAGCATGAAAGTGGATGAAATTGTCTGTTGAGGAAGGGGCATATTGGAAGGAATAATGTGACCTACTCATGCATGTCTGAGTTCTAAATGAACTTTAACCACTCCAGAGAAAAATCCAGGCAGCACCATTGACAGATCAACAAACACTTCTGTTAAGTGTGCTGTGGAGGTCTTAAAACAAACAATGTTATGATGCATAAAGGAGATGGTAGAAAATAACACAGCAATATATAAATAAATGGTAGTCCCTTACCTGGAATACAGTTTGTGTCCAGTCATCCTATTTCAATTAACATAAAGCAGAAATTAGTAGGGTCTTGAGAAGAGCACTGAAAATTATTAGAGGGCTGGAGACACTTTCATATGAGAAGAGACTGAAAAGACTGGGACTGTGCAGTATAGAGAGGAAATGAGTAAGAAAGAGGTATGTGTAATAATGAATAGAACAGAGAAACAAGATGAGGGATTTTTAGTATTTATTCTCTTAATGCAATAACAAAGGGATATTCACTGTCTTCCTGCTCTTCTCCTACTGCGCTTACTCTTAGTATCAACAATGCCTGCTCTGCCTGCAACACATGGCAGTTCTGAGGCCTGACAGTAATTTAATTACTATATCCAAAGAGTGCCACAACTGCAGATCCATAGCATATGAGAGTGCTTGCTGCACCTTCCTAAGACATGGCTCAAAAGCTGTGCTCTAGGACTCACTGCTGGGAGTCACTGGCTCCATAAGTGATTACGTGCTTAGCATTCATGTTTCAGCTAGGACACTTGTTTCAGTTTTCTAAGGCATTTTCTGAGATGTGATGGCTTCACTATACTCCCTCGGAAGGGTTCATTCTAGCCCTTTCTTAAGGCTGTCTGTAGCTTCTTATATTGTGCCATTCACTGTAGTGATAGCATTCAAATGCCAATCTGCTGAAACAGCAACACAAGACCTCCACAAGATTGACATCCAATTAGTATTACATATTACCTTCCAATAGTGTTACAATGTGCTTGAGATTGTGCAAACACAAAAAGTGGTTCAAATACTCCGCAAAGTGTTTACTATATTTCAGGTGCATGGATTATTTGAAAATGCAACTATCTGAGATTAAATTGGGAAAGATTTTTTCACGACCTTGTGAATTATTTTAATCATTTTTCTGCTACAGGTTTTTATATTTTAATATACTTGCTTGAAAACAATAGGGATCCATTCACAAGAAAATGCCTTTGACCTAGGTTAAGTAATAACTCTCAGGAACACGCTTCAAATTTTTTTTAATATCAGTTATGGTGTAGTCTATTTAATTACAACAATTGAAATTATAGTTATATAAACGTGAGGTATAATAGGATTAGCTAGAATTTAAGTAAATTGGCTAGAATTCTGCAACCCTAAGACAGATGTAAAATAAGATATTTTATTTAACTAAGTAAGAGTTTCTGTGCTGCCCCTGCCACGCCATGGACTCTACAGAGATATCTCTATGTACAGATCAGCGCTGAAGTTGGGACAGGCTGGAGGTGGGATCCAGCTTGTGTGTGTGTTTGGGTGGAGGGGGGAGATTGCCATCATCCCTTCTCTGACCCCACAGAACTTTTCTGAAAAAGTTAAAATAACCTCAGGCTGTATTACATATTTTGCAGATCCTTCCATCAGGGAATAGGATACCTTCATGGAGAAGGGCCATGCAGTGTTCTTGGCCACAGGGGAAGTATTCTTGCCAGCAAGTTAAAGTATGGGCTGGATGAATGGATTATAATAAGGTGGATAGAAAGCTGGCTAGATCGTCAGGCTCAATGGGTAGTGATCAGTGGCTCCATGTCTAGTTGGCAGCTGGTATCAAGCGCAGTGCCCCAAGGGTCGGTCCTGGGGCTGGTTTTGTTCAATATCTTCATTAATGATCTGGAGGATGGCGTGGATTGCACCCTCAGCAAGTTTGCAGATGACACTAAACTGGGAGGAGTGGTAGATATGCTGGAGGGTAGGGATAGGATACAGAGAAACCTAGACAAATTAGGGGATTGGGCCAAAAGAAATCTCATGAGGTTCTAACAAGGACAAGCGCAGAGTCCTGCACTTGGGACGGAAGAATCCCATGCACTGCTACAGACTAGGGGCCAAGTGCCTAGGCAGAAGTTCTGCAGAAAAGGACCTAGAGGTTACAGTGGATGAGAAGCTGGATATGAGTCTACAGTGTGTGCTTGTTGCCAAGAAGGCTAACAGCATTTTGGGCTGTATAAGTAGGAGCATTGCCAGCAGATCAAGTGATGTGATCATTCCACTTGATTAGGCATTGGTGAGGCCTCATCTGGAGTACTATGTCCAGTTTTGGGTCTCACACTACAAGAAGGATGTGGAAAAAATGGAAAGAGTCCAGCAGAGTGCAACAAAAATGATTAGGGAGCTGGAGCACATGATTTACGAGGAGAGGCTGAGGGAACTGGGGATGTTTAATCTTCAGAAGAGAAGAATGAGGGGGGATTTGATAGCTGCTTTCAACTACCTGAGAGGGGGTTCCAAAGAGGATAGATCTAGACTGTTCTCAGTGGTACCAGATGACAGAACAAGGAGTAATGGTCTCAAGTTGCAGTGCGGGAGGTTTAGGTATTAGGAAAAACTTTTTCACTAGAGGATGGTGAAGCACTGGAATGGGTTACCTAGGGAGGTGGTGGAATCTCCTTCCTTAGAGGTTTTTAATAGCAGGTTTGACAAAGCCCTGGCTGGGATGATTTAGTTGGGGGTTGGTCCTGCTTTGAGCAGGGGGTTGGACTAGATGACCTCCTGAGATCCCTTCCAACCCTGATATTCTATGATTCTATAATCCTATGGAACCAAGATGGCAGCTAGCCATAGTGAGGTTGGAGATGTTTTCCAGGGGCTGGAACTCTAACAGGCAACTTTTCCATAGTGAAAGGAAATGATGGTAAACTCCACCACTGAGTATATAAGTGAAGGAATCTTGATGGAAATTCCTAGCAAAATTTTTTGTCTTGAATCTTTTCTGATCAGGAAAGGATTATCAGTGCCTTAGTATTTTAGATTTATTGATAAAAGTTTGGTCCTGGATAGCTGATAAGCCACTCTCAATTTGGTAGGTGCCAACTGCAAATTAAACTGTTCAGGTCCAGAAAGTGTTCTCTCACCTACATTTAGGATGCAGGCTAGTCCAAAATGAGCAGCAGCCAGTGGATTTGACAGCTGCCCAGTGTTTGCACTCACCTGCAGCTAAAACTAAATACCCAGAACCCAGTCCAGCTCCTTTTTGGAGTCTTTCCACATTGCTCTGCCAATGATGCCAGCTTTGTTCATTTGCTTATATAATTGTCCCACATCAGAATTGTCACAAGTGTCTGTAGACTCTCCTCCTTTTTGCTTCTTAAACGTGAAACATCTCCCCCAACAGACCTGTAAGGACTCCTCCAAATCTCCCCTCAAGATCCATGCTGCTTGCAGGACATTACGAATTGAGAACAGTTGGACACAGTAGGAATGGATATCTATATCTATATAATTAAAAAACTGATTCAGAACAAGGGAAGCCCCATTCTGATTAGGGCCTTTGAGTGCTACCAAAATACAAGTAATGATAATAATTAAAAAGAAGAAGAAGATAAGGGCTGTTGAGAAGCTATAAAATGGGAGAGAACAAAGAGAAATATTACTTTATAAACTTAGACAGTCTCTAAGTTACATAGTAATATTTCACTTTACATCACCTGAAAGCAAGTAACTTCATGCCAACAACATTATTTTAGGTTCAGAAGTCACGCTTTTAGTGCATCATTAAATAGTTTTTTTCATTTCTAACAGCACTGAGGATCCCACTATTCCCAAGAACATCACACCATTTAAGTTTCACTTGTTTCTAATTCACACATATAGTACTATAAATGCACAATGGAATAAAACTGATGGAGATAATTGGTTTGTTGGAATGTGAAAATGTACAGATATGTTAAAAATAAATCTTTAGCTATGATTATTATTAAACCTTTATTTTAATCATTGTTTTCATTTGACCCTTGGCAGCACATAAAAAATATAACTTAGATCTGATTGTCTCTCTCTCTATTTATATATTAAACTTGATAGTAGTTGGTAAGAATCCTATTCTTCACTTATTTAATATAGCTTCAGGATCACTGCTAACCAGAGTTCATAAATAAGTGTTGTATTTATTTTTTTCAACTTATCTAATCTATGAGAAGAATATCTTATATGGGAATTCGTAACTTTTAAAATTGTATGTTTCAAGTGGGTATCATCCTGATGGGCTTTAAAGTGACTTTCCTCTATCAAGATAAAGATTTCAGAAGATAAAGTGTCTGACTTCTAGCTCAGTTAAAAAATAGAGGGATCAATGTAAATGTCTCATTTGTTAGAAAAATACAAACTCTGAACTTATTTTTAATTTTGTTGGTGAATGAATATTGAGTGACTGGTTGTTGCTAGAGTTCTCTTTTCAACTGTCTATTTTTACAGAATTTTAATGTTGAACTTTCCATAAACTGGTGACATAATGTTATCTCAAGTCCTTTGATCCACACAAGAACATCAGTTTCCTCAGAATTGGTCTTACTGCATTTCTTATTGGGGGGAAAGGTCACAGACATCAGTCTCCATGGTACATAGAATGCTGAATATCACTAAAATTGCTTATTAAAGCAGGACTTTTCCAAAATACCTGCCAGCTAAAGATGACCTATTCAAATCTGATTGGTCCAATTTACATGTGTTAAAGGTAGGCCTCATATCTGATTAGAAGATCTTGTAGGGAGGCTCTGTACAACACAGTCAATGCAATTTACTAACCATAATAATCATAGCTAAAGCAGAGCAGATTTGCCCTAGAGGAGACAGATATTCCAGAATCTCCAAGACTGACTGCCTTGGGTCATGACATCAACAAACAAGCTATACCACCCTTTGACCAGTCTCTCTGAACCTGTAGAAGGTCTGCTAGCCAGAAGCACTGTCTCAGCAGAATATCACTCTCTGGCTCCTTGGCTGCAGCTCTTGCTCCTTGAGAGTTCAGAAAACTACTAGAGCTGAAGAGTTGAAAACTGCTGTTATCTTAGATATCTTATTTTCCCTTAGTCAATTGTTCTTGGGAGGCATCCTGGCTATGTTATATTCTTTACTTGTAGGGCATGAAAGTGTGGCTGCATTACTCAGGTTTAGACAGTCCTAAATATTGTCTCAAAGTATTTATTAAAAAATGTTCTGTCTTCTATATTTCAAAGTCCTGAGAGACTTGAAATTGTTGTCTGTAATTTCTGCTTAATAACAGTTGTAAAATTTCTGCTTATCAAGAGTGGTTTTTTTTTTTGTTTTTTTTTACAGTCTGTATTACCTCTGTTGAGGAAGTGCAAGGGGAGACGGGAGGGAAGAGTTAGTCATCATGTTAGCCATCACATAAAAATAGAATTCTAAGAGAGGGACCTTATCATTGGCTCTGTGGTTATGGTTTAAACACCAGATGATTAGGTTTCAGTATTAAGCTCTTAAATAGTTGTAAAAATAGATATGATTAACTTTGATAAAATTCTTTAGTTTTGATTTATATCAAATGGCTTCCACCTTCTTAGAATCCTCTTCAGAATTTATAAGGATTGATTATTTTTAATATTAATTTAATAATTAGCTAATTGGATTGTTTAATTCCAATCCTATATTGAGTTTAACTTGTTGATTTGATAGTTGTATTACTTTATGTTAATATTAATAATAACTTAGCTTGGATATGTTTTCTTGATTTTTTTTTATTTTTGTTTGAGTGCTTGAATAAAATTTATGGTAATTATACTGTCACACTCCTTTCATTAAAATATCAGATTCCAGAACTTTTGAGGACATGGTAGGATATCAGCCAGCCAACCTAAAAGCCTGATCAAATCCCACTAATTAGCTTTTGATTCTCTCAAATGTAATAATGAGAGCTGGTCAAAAAAAAAAATGGACAGAACAGTTTTCTATTGGAAAATACAATTTTGCTGAAATTAAAATATTTTGAAGGAATATGTCAATTTCAACAACATTTTCACAGGAAGAAAGCTGAAGTGAATCTTTCTGACTCTCATTTTGTTTGAGCTTACTTTTTTCATAGTATTTCACTTTGAATTTATATTCCAATTTGAAATGAACATTAATTTTGAAATGTCAGAGTTTCCCATGACATGGAAGTTCCATTTTCTGACCCACTCTACTAATAACAAGAATCATGGGGTATTTTTGTTTTGTTTCATTTTGTTCAAGGGACACTACACAACTGTGACAATTAATAACAAAGACAGTTCCAGCTCCAGAGAGCTCACAATCTAAGATTTAGGGGATAAATTCAACAGATAAATAAAGAAATGGAAATTTGAAAGGGGTACGGGAGGACACAGTCAGAGCAAAACCAGATGTGTGTCTGTATATATATTAGTCATGGCACTGGTCTCAGGAGTCACAAATGGTGGCTGGTATAGCTGTGTCAGATAGTACTAGTTTCCAGGCACCACAAGTAAGTTTTAAGGAAGAGGTTTCTAAGAGAATAAAAAAAACAAAGCCATTTCCCCCACTAAATGTGTGCAATTCATTTATAACCCAGCAATATGTGAAAGTAAATTTAGATTATTTCTTCCAGTGTGCATTTATCACAGTAGAATTTAGCAGGTCACCTGTTCTCTACTCACCAAGCTTTGTTAGGTCCCTCTGAAGTTTCTCAGTATTTTCTAATCTTGATTAATATAAACAAGTTCCTGATCCAACAACTGACTGCATGCGGGCATCTCCCTAATTGCACACAGAACCCACCAAAATCATATTTCATCTAAATCTTAGATTAAAGCCAATGGGGCTTCATGTAGTTAGAGAGGTGTGTTAGATCACATAGACCCTCACATAAAACCTCTTAGCAACCCACTGCTAACCTTTTGCCAAGTTGAAAAGTTACAATTTATTCCTACTCTTTGCTTTCTATTTTTAAAAATATTCTGATCTATGCCTGTATTTAACATTCATCTAAAGACTACTTAGTTCCTGTAATAGACCCTGGTGAGGGACTTTGTCAATGGCTTTTTGTAAATCCAAATAAATGTCAACTGGTTGTTTAGCCATAGATTAGTTGACACATTCAAAATAGGAGAGAGAGGCATGGAAAATTCTTTGTCCTTCATCCAGGTTCTTTAATTTTCATTCCAATTACTCCTTCACCCAATTTTCCTGTTACTGAATTAAGATTCACTGGTCTATAATTCTTTAAATCAACCCAACACCCTACATTCCTCTAGTGTAATAGCTCATTTCAGTGAGAGACTGCATAGTTTACTTTGCATTCTTCAGAACTCATGGATGTGGATCATCTATTCCTGTTGATTTTTTTTCTCTTTATTTTTTCAGTTTGCTTTTGCACCACCCTCATTTGACACTTACCACTCTGAGATTAATAGCTGGAATGAGTAAGTATATCTCCAATATCATCTGTTGTGATACCTGACAAAAAGAACTAAAAACATAAGAATGGTTTTACTGAGTCACACCATCTAGCCCAGTATCCTGTCTTCTGACAGTGACTGGTGCCAGATGCTTCAGAGGGAATGAACAGAACAGGCAAATTTATTGAGTGATCCACCCTCTGTCATTCAGTCCCTGACCATCTTGGCTAATAGCCATTGATGGACCTATCCTCCATTAACTTATCTAATTATTTTTCTTTTAAATCAGTTATAGTTTTGGCCTTCACCATATCCCCAGGCAATGAGTTCCACAGGTTGACTGTGTGTTGTGTGAGAAAGTACCCCCTTATGTTTATTTTAAACCTGCTGCCTATTAATTTAATTGGGTGAGCTCTGGTTTGTGTGTTATATTCTTGCTTATACAATTTATCCACACCATTAATAATTTTACAGACCTCTATCATATCTCCTCTCGTCATCTCTTTTCCAAGCTGAAAAGTCACAGTTGTGTCAATCTCTCCTCATACGGAAAACAGTTCCATACCCCTAATCATCTTTGTCACCCTTCTCTGTACCTTTTCCAGTTCCAATATACTTTTCTGAGATGGGGCGACCAGATCTGCATGCAGTATTCAAGAGGTATTTGATGACATGTACACCCCACACAGGGTTGAAAGGGAGTAAGGTGGCCAGGCAGGCCAATTAACTCTACTGGGTGCGCCTGGAAGAGCCAGGAAGCATGCCACTAATTAGCAGTAGGCTCAGCTGGGCAGGAACAGGCAGGGCCAGTAAAAAGCCCATGAGGGGGTGAGTTGCTGGGAAAGGCGGAAGGAAGGCAGGAAAGTAGGCTGCAGTTACTCCCTAAGTGAGGGGAATTGGAAGGCTGGCAAACCCAGGGGAGATATATGAGGGAGAGAAGTCCAGGGAAACAGAAGTAATGGGTCATATCCTGCAGAGACCTTGGTTGCTTGTTTATAGGGTCTTTGGGTTGGAACCCAGTGTAGCTGGAGGGTGTGGTCCCCTACCAGCCACTAGGAAGTGGAGAGGGCATTGGAGATGCTAGACGGACAGTGGGCCTGGAAGGACTTTGAATTCCCTGGGACAGGAGTACCTTAGTGACCTGGCCAGAGGGCCAAGCCACAAAGAGAAGACTGCAAATCCAAGACAGGATGGGAGAAGACACCACTGGAGGGAGAGTGCACAAGCCTGGCAGAACAAATTCCCAATATGACCAGCAGGAGGTGCCGTTAGCAGTGAGTAAACCTTATGATGATGTGGGTGTACCATGGATTTATATAAAAGCATTATGACATTTTTTGTCATATCTATTCCTTTCCTAATGGTTCCTAACTTCGTTAGCCTTTTTGACTGCAGCTGCACATTGAGCAGATGTTTTCAGAGAACTATCCACAATGACTTCAAGATCTCTTTCTTGAGTGGTAACAGCTAATTTAAATCCCATCATGGATAGCTGGGATTATGTTTTCCAATGTGAGTTACTTAGCATTTACCAACATTGAATTTCATCTGCCATTTTCTTGCCCAGTCACCCAGTTTGTCAGAGCCCTTTGTAACTCTTCGCAGTCTGCTTTGGATTTAACAATCTTTAGAAATGTTTTATTATCTGCATATTTTGCCACCTCACTGTTTACCTCCTTTCCAGATCACTTATGAATATGTTGAACAGCAATAGTCGCAGTGCAAACCCCTGGGGAACACCACTATTTACCTCTCTTGTGAAAACTAAACATTTATTCCTACCCTTTGTTCCCTATATTTTACCCAGTTACTGATCCATGAGAGAACCTTCCCTCTTATCCCAGGACTGCTTACTCAACTGCCACAAACCCTGTAGGCATCTCAAGTACCTTTGTAGATTTGGGCTTTAGTGTCCCCTGGCTGCCTGATAATCCCATGGACCCATCAATTCTCTCACAGGTTTCCAATGTGTGATATAATTAATGCAAATAACTGTAAAATATTTACCTCTGTCCCACAGCTAGGGAAGCTGAGGTACAGAGAGGGTAAGAACCTAGAACAAGGACAAACGGTTATTCAGTGACAGACTCAGCAATGGTATCCAAAAATGTTCAGTTCCCATCCCTTCTCAAACCATTAGACATAAACACTGGCATAGTAGCACCATTTACTTATTAGTAGCAGCTTCGAATTTTGCCAAAGCAAATAATTATGTTTTACAAATGAATTAAATTTTCAGAAGATAATACAGGCAAAAGCAAATATGCATATATTGAAAGTATATCAAATGTTGGCTATCATACATACCTAAAGGCACTTCCTCTTACAAGACTGCAGTAGCTCTGGGCAGCTGGCATAAGCTAATTGGGACATAACTCCTAATTTTAAGGTAAATTTGTTGCTTTAGTGTGTAGCCCCTGATGGGACTATTCTGCCAAAGCAGGTCTCTAGTCATAAAAAATAAATGAATCATAGACACAAGCTAATTTGTCAAATTTGCAGCTAACATTATTTCATTTACAGCAATGAGTCTTGAAGAATTATGCTAGAAAAAGGACCAGACTATTGTATATCTTTCTGATTCTATACCTCTAGCAGGGTGCATTTATCAGTGACTTTATTTTTGCCTGTTTAGATATTTTGTTTTGTAAAATGTATTCATATCCAGGTACACTAATTCTTTTAGTGAAGAGTTCACTGTGATGTGATGGCTGATATACCATGTACATCAGGAATTAAAGCAGATCAAAAGTGGAAGGGGACTATTGCCAATTAGGGGGGCCACTGCAATGGGTCTGACCATCAGGTACTGATATAGTGTTGTATCATAGTACAGCATGAGGAAAAGCAAGGACAAAAGAAGAGAGCTCTCAAAGGATCTCTATTAGACAGCCAAAAGAGCTATGTATATGGATATGCAATACTTGGAGCTGTGTTAAGTACGCCCTACGTGTTCCCTACCCCCAACTCTTACTTCTTCAGTTGGACTTGATGAAGATGGAGAATCTGTAGTGATATAAAACAAATACAATAATTAAAATATGTGTATCCAGTGGTTTCACCCTGGGGAATCTTGATAAAACCAATACAATTGCCTGCATTGTAGAAGATTTCAAGGCTATTCAGAAGTTAGATATTGTGGCAAATTTCCCGCACTACTATGATGGGGTCTCTTCTTGGGGTGAGGGGTGGGGTTCAGGGCACCGTTTCTTGCCCCTGAACTGGGGTATTAACTGCAAGGTGGGTGAGAGAATATCTTTTATGGGACCAACTTCTGTTGGTGAGAGAGACAAGCTTTCAAGCACACAGAGCTCTCGAACAGAAATTGGTCCAGTAAAATATATTACCTCACCCACCTTGTTTCTCTAATATCCTGGGACTGATACAGCAACAACTACACTGCATTCATCCTGGGTATCTCTGTTTCTAAAGTACTTTGGAATGAAAAATGCTAAAAAAATACAAATTATTAATCTCTGGGGAGGGGGCAAACAACTTCACATGATCTGAACCATCAGCAAATCAAAGAACACTGAAACGTTAGAGAATTTTGAAACTTCAGGGACTATAAGATGGCTCAGTGCTCATATTTACCAAGCTGGAGATACACAATACCTTTGGGAAAACCTCACAAGTAGCTTTCTTCTATGAAGATAGAATTAAGAGTAAATTGCATTTTGCCTTGTAATATCAGCCCGTGATGGGGGGAATACCATTAAAAAAGGGAGCAATCATCTTCCACAGCTGCATCCTATGGGCAGACTAACAGCAGGGATAAAAGGCTGCCTCCAAACCAGAACCAGGTGGTTATCTGAGAGATAGAAAGTCACAATGATGGGGTTCCATAGGGTTAGACTGGCAGATACTGCCCAGAGAGACCAGTTCCTTCCTAGAAGGGATCAGAGACATTATGAGGCAGGAAGTAACTAAGGCAAGGTTCCAAAGTAGGAAGCAGCCCAGGGAAGCAGTAGAAGATTTACACAAACAAGACTGCCCCAACTAGGGTCACTGGGCTGGGATCTAGAATAGAGGATGGGACTGCATGGATGGGGGTTGCGACTGCTGAGAACATTGACGAGGTGGTAATAACAGGACTATTGAATTTTTCCTTTGTGTTCCTACTTTACCTTACTTTATTTCTTCCTTGTTTGAAGAAATAAGGGGAGACACCTGTAAAGGGGACAGCACTAGGAAATGACCCCAGAGATGAAAGTCCAAATCCTTGGGACTATTGAGCAAAGGGCCTAAAGGAGTGTAGAACTTAAGGTGAGGCCAGACTCCTTTCATCCTGAAAGGGGAGATACACAAGTAACCCAATCAGAGGACTGGAGTTACAGAAAAGATTGATGGATATAAAGGTTCATCCCTGGATCAATGAAGGGAAACTGAGGCAGGGACAGCATTTCTGTGGCAGACAACTAGGGGGTGTTACAGTGCTGAGATTCCTCAGTTATACAGACTTAGACCATCATGCAGACAGGTATGCATGTGCTGCCCTTTGTGGACAGGAGTTGTCCCACTGAGTTCAATTGGACTATTCACATGCATGAAGTTAAGCATGAATGTATTCAGGTTCGGAGCGTTGCTGTATAAATAAGATAAATTCCATTGCTCATGTGGAAAGCACTATCTAAACCCTTCTGCATTGTATTTTCACTGGATAAAAGCTCTAAACAAGACTTTTTTTATAAACATAATCTCCATAGTTACTGTCTAGACCCTAGATAAAGAGAGAGAAATGGGATTTTAGACTTTCAAAAAAACTGTTTTCATCTTCCAGAGGCATACAAGAACTGGCAGTCTCATTACTTCATTCCCTTCAGCTGCAGCTAGCAAAATGTTTTTTTGGGGGGCCTCTCATCCCACTCTCAAGAAGTCCGGGAATCAGTAGCCTTGGGCTTTATGGGTCCCAGAGGCCAACCATGAAGGGGGATCTCCTGATTAAAAAGGAATATCATGGTAACAAGCTTTCAGCTTACTGCTTAGTTTCTATTTTAAAGGGTATAATTCACAGGAAGTAAATTATTTGACAAAATCTGCTTATATTTCTGTTTGACAATTGGCCATAAATTGCTTAAGGTTTTTCCTTTCAAATGTATCTTGTATTTTCTATTATTTACTCAATAATAACAATACCTAGCTTTTGTATAGCACTTTCCATCAGCAGATTCCAAAGCACTTTACAATAGAGGTCAATATTATCTCCATTGTACAGATGGGAAAAAATTGAAGCACAGGAGTGGAAATGACTTGCCGCAGCTCAGCCACCAGGCCAATGGTAGGAGATCAGCCATAGAGCCAGGGTCTCCCAAGTCCCAGCCAAGGGCTCTACCCAATAGACCTCACTGCATCCCAGCAAATAGTCTTGATGTATCACATAAGAGCAGTTCATTGCAAATGCATAGTATTAGATTTTTGACTCAGCTGTGCTGGTTCGCTTTGGTTGGACACATTAGATCAGATAGTATTGATCTTGTTTCCTAATTGGATGAGTATAACTCTTAGAAGCAGGTTTCTAGTGCAAAAAAATTTCATTTACTGTTTCAAAGTATGTTTTCTATAATATTCACTTAAAATTTGCTATATCTACAAACATTCTTGCCCACAAACTTATTTTCTAGAGGGCATGGGGACAGGGAATGAATAAATTCATTGAAACTTTGTGATGGAATTTGTGCAGATTTTTTTTTCTCTATACTTGTTGAAAGGTCTGCTAGAAGCTTAAAAAGTAACATAAAAATGAGATTAGCATTTGAGGTCAAAATGTCACAAAAACTGGTGTACTCTGTGGCAGCCACCAAAGGTCATCTCTTCATGTAAAAAAGTCACCTGTTTCTTCTCCTTCTGTCCTATAGTCAACCACTTTCCATTGTGTAACAAGTAAAATGCAAGTAGATGCATATGGCACTGCATTGATAGTTGGCCTCTCCTTGGGCATTATGGTTTTCCCTCTTAAGCTGTTTTTCTTTTGTAGAATTCAACAACATGTTTTTATCAACACTGTTTTACTAATGAATGTCTTTGCAGTCAGGTTATTCTCTTTCACAACACGATTGATTTTTGTCTTATTACATGGTGGTGAGAAAAGAGTTAAAACATGGCTTATTCGTCTTTATAGGTATGATAATAAATGAAAATCTATACATGGATTAATGGAATGAATAAATAAATAAAAAGCAGCATACTCCTGTATAGAGAAACTAGTTCTGGAAAAAAACAGATCAGCTTCAATTCCTAATACAAAGGGACAGTCAAAAACTAATTTAGGAATATTGTTTTCTGTTAAACAAGGGATGGATCACAGATCCTTTGAGGACTTCCCAATCAGTGTCTGAAAACATCCCAGCTGTTAGCGGGTACATTAGGGTCTATCAGGCATTCTACCTGATCATTTCAATTAACAATAACTCCTACTGGCCCTTCACTGCACACAAGTGATGGATTTTCACACTATTGTTGGTGATAAACTGATACAGAAACATATCAATATTTCAGCTACAAAGATGTCCCATTATTGCACTTAGTTTCACAAAAATTACATATTTTTCAGTATGGAAATGACTACCTGTCACCATTTATCATGATCACTTTAATAGTGTCTCCTGTTGACCTGATCATCTGGATTGCCTACTGCAAACCCTTTACTATTTTGCAGCCCATTAATTTTACAAATTTTAATTGTGTATGGTTTTGACAGCTTGAATTTTCCTCATACCCTAGTGTGATCTCATCAAGAGATGTCTTTACATTAATGCTGTAATTGGTGCAGAAGCCATGACTGCAGACGGAAGAAACACATACCAAAAGTTAGGAAGTTTATCATCTGATTAACGGTACAAGGTGGGGGTTAAATGCTGACGTTGGGAAGGGATGGTGAGTAATTTGGGCCAGGCCAGGCGGCCCTGTGATTCAGAGACCCCGCTCTGAGCTATAGTGCCTCCCTTTTCTCTCCCTTGGTATGTTTGAGTGGCTGGCTGTAGTAATTTACCTATCTCAGCAGTAAACTTCCTGCTCCTCGCCCTCTTGCGATAGTTCAGCTGTGATAGTTGGACAATAGGGATTTGGAGCTGAGCTACAGTCTACTCCCCACCCATGTGCTCCAGGTAGGAAGTAAGTGACTGTGTGCCCTTACTAATTCCTGCATATCTGTACTCTTTTAAGTCTTTGTACAGGCATATAGACCAACTCACAATCCATCTCTGAGTGGTCAGTGTGCTCTTTATTTCTCTATTTTAAAAAAAGCAGGGTGTTGACTTCTGTATATAATCGTCTCAAACTGAAAGGAAAGAAGAGACAAACTCACTGCAGAAAATGAAGTGGTATTGTTAAAGCCAGCTTCAATGTATGTGCCTGGTACATTAATCCTTCAGAAGCCAGCCTGGCTTGCATCCAGCTGCTTCCACATGACCTTGTACAGGTGGCATGCCTGGTTCTTTCACAACACAAAGGTAAATCAAAACCAGACTGATGGTTACCAAAGAGTTTTGTTTTTGCATTGTCATGTTCTCTGAACACCTTTGTCATGGGAAAGCTGTGTCCCAATCTTTCCTGAGAGTCTATAAACCCACGGCTCCTTTTCTGTTATCACAGCTGGTTTTCTACCAGTGCAATTTAATGTCCATAGTTACTGCAGGTTCAAAGTCACCAGCTGATAAGCTGGTGCTTGAAATATATATTTGAACAGCAAGGGGAAAGAAGCTTTTAGGTTAAAGGAAACAGAAAAATGTTAATAATAGCAGAATTTTTTTAAAAAAACAAGTGCTTGGCCCCAAAATAACAGAAGCTTCCCATTGCTGAGGGACAGGTTGTGTCATTCCCAAAGCCTCTGATTTATTTTATTACCCAGACAAATGCATTCAACTTGTATTTGGTTGCTGGAGTAATGGCTGTGCACTGGTCAGGAAAAAGAAAACATTTAAAATTTGCCGCTACTTCCTGGCATCCAAGTTAAAGTATCTGAAAACTGGTTTTAAAAATACCAGCAGAGGGATTCCCCCTTTATTGATCAAAGCCAGAAGAGCCTTAATAATAACTGAAGAATATATTCAGCAACAAATAAATTCAAAATGCAATACACATGCATTCACCGAAGAGGCAGCAGTCAGTTGCCTTGCATAGGATGACAGAAGAAATACTGTGACACTATTAGCACCAACTGATGAGTTCTGATGAAGTTGTATACAAGAGCTGCCTATCTCTGTCTTGTTCACTGAGGGGCTGGCTTTCCCTTTTTGCATTCATTCTTTGCCCTCTTTTGTCATCTCCTGCTATCACAAAGCAAAAGAATCCAACAACAATATGGCAACAATTCCAAATTGGAGAGTACTGCTTTCACATAAGTCAGAGTCCAATTATGTTTACATTATTATACTTTATTTGGGTGTATAGAACTACTTAAAATAGATGCATGAGCAGTGAGTTTTCCAGTATTAATATGGGATCAAGAATATTGCTCTAGTAATAAATTCTCACTGTTGCAGGGAGAAGGAGGAAAGCTAAGTGGCTACATGCCCATCAATCATTTGATTAACTGTGTATTACAGAAGAATTCCACTTTGGAGGATCCTTCAATTCACTCTCTACCAGAGAGAGTTGCTGCAGATGCCAGGTCAATAAAACTTTAGGAGAACATTTATTACCTACTGTATTTTTACCAATATAATAATTCCCAGACGAAATACTTCAGTGAGTGTTTGTTAGAGTTGAGAATATAGTTAACATTAAAAAAAGGTTATTGGAATTTTATAGTATAGAAACAAAAACATTAAGTAGGTTAAACTAAGGAATTTCAAGTTAAGCTTCCCACACCAACCCTAACTTTCTTCCATATCCTCACCACCTTTCAACTACTGCAGGGATCAGCAACCTCTGGCGTGCAGCTTGCCAGGGTAAGCCCCCTGCCAGGCTGGACCAGTTTGTTTACCTGCCACGTCTACAGGTTTGGCCAATCGCACTGGCCGCAGTTCGCCGTTCCAGGCCAATTGTGCTGCGGAAAGTGGCAGGTAAACAAACCAGCCCAGCCCGGTGCCAGAGGTTGCCGATCCTGCCAGAGGTTGTCTGGAAACTGCTGCTTAAACAGCAGGTCTCCCCTTCTAAAACAGAAGACAGCCAACCTTTCTGCCCACCAAAACTCCACATGCTAAGCATTTGCGTATGAAAGCCAAACATATGGGGAAGTGAGACTGAGCACTTGAGCAGGACAACCTGGGCTAGATCCACAAAGAGTTTTAGGTGCCTAAGTCCAAAATTTAGATCCGCAAAAAACCCTGCTCAGTTGCCACCTCACTCTGTAGGCACCTAAATTTCTTTTGGTGAACATGCTCAAAGCTGTCTAAATCTGACTGTTCTAGGCTGCTTGGCACTGAAGCACTGGTGGGATTTTAAAGTAGGCATTCCTCTGTGTATTTTTCCTGATCTGCATTCTCAGGGTATCTACACTGTAATTTTTAACTCAGCACCCTGAGCCCTGTAAGCTCGAGTCAGCTAGGATGACCAGATGTCCCGATTTTATAGGGACAGTCCCAGTATTTGGGGCTTTGTCTTATATAGATGCCTATTACTCCCCACCCTAGTCCAATTTTTCACACTTGCTGTCTGGTCACCTGACCAGCACTAGCTACAGCCATGTCATGTGGCTTTTATTACAGTGTAGACATACCTTCAGAGCATACCTAACCTGCACAAAAGGCAGCTGAGGAAGAAGTAGTGCCCTTATACCCATCACTGATTCCCAGACAACTTTCAAAATGCAACTCACCAGGTCAAATTCTCTGCTGGGACAGAGTAAATTCTGGGGTAAATGGGGGAACTCTAGAGTGCTGGTAATGACTTTGCCGTTCTCAGAACTGGCTCCAGCCTCAAGGCACTGAAAGCTGTTGCCAAACAGCTGTAAGAAGCACCACTAACATAAGGCCCTTAAGGGATCCTATGCCAGTGGAGGATTAGTGTAGTGGACCTCTCCACTGACCAGGGGTGAAAGTAACTGAAGGGACTTACAGGTACACAGAGCTGGGGTCCTGAGCAAGGGGGCGGGGCCTTGGGCAGAAGGGGCGGGCCTTTTAATCCCCGGGCCCTTTAAATCGCCACTGCTATCCGCAGGCTCCAGTGCCAATTTAAAGGGCACAGGGCTCCAGCTGCGGTAGCAGCAGCTGGGAGTCCCGGACCCTTTAAATCATCACCTGAGCCCCATGGTAGCGGTAGCTGCGGTGGCAGCCAGAGCCATGGCCCTTTAAATCACCACCAGAGCACCCAGCCGCTGCTGCAGATACTGCTACCATGGGGCTCTGGTGGCAATTTAAAGGGTCAGGGCCTCCAGCCACTGCCGGGAGTTCAGGGCCCTTTTTAAATTGCTGGCCTGTGGAAGCTGCCCCCCTGCCAGTATGGTCTGTGTACTGGTTCTTGCCAGTACACCGTACCAGCTTACTTTCACCTCTGGAATTGACCTACCTTCTCACTGCCCCTATGCTGGAAGGGTGGGGATGTTTGAGGAGCAGCACAGCTGGGGATAGAGCCTCTATGCTTTTGGAGATCTGCTACTGTAAATATGGACAACACATGGCTCTTTCTAGCTAGGCATTTCTACCAAGCTTATTTATCATCATAGTATCAGAGCACCTACTCTCTGGCTCTTTGGATGATAAAAAATTGAGATTAAAATAACCAAGACAGGGGAGATTTTAGAAGCTCACTTACTATACAATGGAGACATGTGCTCTGAGGAGAGGAAAGAGAGGAGGCAGAAAATTTGGCCCTAAACTTGTAAAAGAAAATCTATCCTGGTTTCTTTTAATTTAAATAGACATGTTTTATTTTAAATCAAGATGTACTGCTTGGATGTTATATCTGCACAGAGCTTAGAATGCTAAAACAGATTGCCATCAAAGAAATGCATTTTATTTTTAACATTTTCTTACTACCATCTAAGCCAGTTTTTAAGTTGCATAGGACAGAAGTTGTTTTTAAATAAAGTATTTTATATTTTAATTGAAATTTTAATGGCAGTTGTCATTACATCAAAAGCAGGAAGACAGCTGTTAATGCCAATTTATATGTTGTTGCTGTTCTTTGACAGATGAAGTTAATATTTTCGTTTTAAGAAATAACTGGGACTCAGCTTAAACTTGAACAACAAAACAGAAATGAAATTATTTTTTCAGGTTATTCTAGAAACCTTGTTGAATGTTTAATGATAAATGTCACTTATTAAATTACATTATGTGGCATAGTATGGTAGCAGCTACATAAAACGCTTACCCTCTCTCTCTCATTACCTGCCCAGATTAAATAAGAACAGTTTAAAACAGTTATTGCTTTTTAAATTGAAATGCAGTAATCTACTATTTTTAACTTTTTTTTTTTTTCTGGAACTGTGTCTAAAGACAAAGCTTTTAAATGAAATGTTTCTACAAATTAATAATTAATTTGAAATTGTTTTATTTATTTCCTGGTGGCCTAATTAAGCATTTTATTATCTTTCCTCTCTGGCTGATTACATTTATATCTTAACTATTGTGTCCCACATTAAGAGATAATGTTGCAAAGAAAGGGATATTGCCTTTATTTTGTTTTAAACCAACTGGAATCTGAATTTGATCATTATTCTTATTTTTGGACACCTCCATTTCTGACCTGTTGAACTGAAGACTTACTTGCAAAATCCTACTTGCATCCAATTTATTTTGGTTTCTGGTCTCTTTCTCTTCTCTGATCACTGGGTAAGTGATATGAAGTCTTAGACCTAAACCTCCTATGCAAATACGTTTTTTTTCCATTTGTTCTCTCTTATTTATGAAAAGTATACTAAATCTATAAATAAGTGTTAGAGAGAGTCTAATATTTCTCTCTTTCTAATAAAAACTTCTCAATTCACCTTTATATTTGTAACCACTTAGCTGGAACTCAGTGTTTCCCAATTTGTAATGGCTTTTGACCTTAAAACTTCGGAACATTCCATAACTTAATTGTGATGAGAAGGGAGCAAAAAGACAAGAAACAGAATGGATGAAAAGCTGAGGAGTGATAACAGAATAGGGACGGTGAGAGAGTAAAGAACAGTGGGTGAGGGGAGGACAGAAAAAAGAGAAGGAGGGCACTGCTCTGGCATGCAAAGGAAGAAATAGATCATTATTTTAAAAAGAGAAATAAGAGAAAAGCCCCAGATAGAAGAGAAAATGAGAAGAGGAAATACAGGGAAAAGCAGGGAAGGGCAAGAAGCAAGAGGTAATAATAAGGAGCAAATTTTGCCTTCAATTATTGCCATGTAATCCAGTGATGTCAACTGACTAGTAACGAAAAATAAAAATGGTGCCAATGCCTGAGATGATGAGGCATCAAGGATTTCCAGGTTTATGGATCTTGGGTAACAGATAGAATACCGCTGCTTGGGGTTCGAGGGGTGTGTCTGTGCAGATTTGCTCTTTTTCAGAGAGTTCCTTGAGCAGATGGTATAGATTCTTTTGGTAACCCTCAGTGGGATCAGAGGGTAATCACTTGTAGAATGTGGTGTTGGAGAGCTGCCTAGCAGCCTCTTGTTCATATTCCAACCTATTCACCTGCACATCTACCAATTGATATATGCCATCATGTACCAGCAATACCCCTCTGCCATGTACATTGGCCAAACTGGACAGTCTCTATGTAAAAGAATAAATGGACACAAATCAGATGTCAAGAATTATAACATTCAAAAACCAGTCAGAGAATACTTCAATCTCTCTCATCACTCGATTACAAACCTAAAAGTCTCAATATTACAATAAAAAAATTTCAAAAACAGACTCCAAATGAGAGACTGCTGAATTGGAATTAATTTGCAAACTGGACATCATTAACTTAGGCTTGAATAAAGACTGGGAGTGGATGTGTCATTACACAAAGTAAAACTATTTTCCCATGTTTATCCCTCCCCCCCAACTGTTCTTCACACATTCTTGTCAAATGCTGGAAATGGCCTATCTTGATTATCACAACAAAAGGTTTTTTTTTTCTCTTGCTGATAATAACTCACCTTACCTGATCACTTTCCTTACATTGTGTATGGTAACACCCATTGTTTCATGTTCTCTGTATATATAAAATCTTCCTACTGTATTTTCCACTGCATGCATCCGATCAAATGAGATGTAGCTCATGAAAGCTTATGCTCAAATAAATTAGTTTGTCTCTAAGGTGCCACAAGTACTCCTGTTCTTTTTGCGGATGCAGACAAACACAGCTAATACTCTGAAAAATACCAACATTACACATCTCTCCAGCAAGGATTCCCTCGCTAAAGTAGGCATGTAACAAACCCGTTGAAGCCATTTTTGCTTCCCCATGATAAGAGTGATGAATCTGGACTGAGTTAGTGAGAAGAGCAGAAGAGTAAAAACAGTGAAACTAAGCTTAGGTAGAGGGTAGTGTCCTGGTACCTGAACATATTACAAAAATAATCATTTTGGCTATTATACTAGGTTTAGTCATATCAGCATTTAAGACAAGGAAGAAAGAAAAGATAGATTCAGACAGCAGCAAGGAAGCCAAAATGGCTTCTTTGGTACATTTTTGGAAAATATCAAATCTTTGGTCGTGGAGTAAATGGGCATAGCTCCATTGACACTGACATTTTCCACTTTATGCATCCGATGAAGTGAGCTGTAGCTCATGAAAGCTTATGCTCAAATAAATTGGTTAGTCTCTAAGGTGTCACAAGTACCCCTTTTCTTTTTGCAAATATAGACGAACACGGCTGCTACTCTGAAAATTGACATTGATGAATTTGACCATTTAGTTTCATAAACTAACACTGGAGATAAAACATAAGAATGGCCATACGGGGTCAGATCAAAGGTCCATCCAGCCCAGTATTCTGTCTACTGACAGTGGCCAATGATACATGCCCCAGAGGGAGTGAACGTAACAGGTAATGATCTAGTGATCTCTCTCCTGCCATCCAGCTCCACCCTCTGACAAACAGAGGCTAGGGACACCATTCCTTATCCATCCTGGCTAATAGCCATTAATGGACTTAACCTCCATGAATTTATCCAGTTCTCTGTCAAACCCTGTTATAGTCCTAGCCTTCACAACCTCCTCAGGCAAGGAGTTTCACTGGTTGACTGTGCACTGAGTGAAGAAGACCTTCCTTTTATTTGTTTTAAACTTACTACCCATTAATTTCATTTGGTGGCCCCTAGTTCTTATATTATGGGAACAAGTACATAACTTTTCCTTATGCATTTTCTCCACACCAATCATGATTTTACACCTCTAACATTATCCCCCCTTAGTCTCTTCTTTTCCAAGCTGAAAAGTCCTAGCCTCTTTAATCTCTCCTCATATGGGACACGTTCCAAACCCCTAATCATTTTAGTTGCCCTTTTCTGAACCTTTTCTAAGGCCAGTATATCTTTTTTGAGATGAGGGGACCACATCTGTGTGCAGTATTCAAGATGTGGGCATACCAAGGATTTATATAAGGGCAATAAGGTAGTCTCCGTCTTATTCTCTATCCCTTTTTTAATGATTCCTAACATCCCATTTGCTTTTTTGACTGCTGCTGCACACTGCATGGATGTCTTCAGAGAACTATCCATGACAACTCCAAGATCTTTCTCCTGATTAGTTGTAGCTAAATTAGCCCCCATCATATTGTATGTATACCTGGGGTTATTTTTTCCAATGTGCATTACTTTACATTTATCCACATTAAATTTCATTTGCCATTTTGTTGCCCAATCACTGCGTTTTGTGAGATCTTTTTGAAGTTCTTCAGTCTGCTTTGGTCTTAACTATATTGAGCAGTGTAGTATCATCTGCAAACTTTGCCACCGCACTGTTTACCCCTTTCTCCAGATCATTTATGAACAAGTTGAATAGGATTGGTCCTAGGATTGACCCTTGGGGAACAGCACCAGTTACCCCTCTCCATTCTGAAAATTTACCATTTATTCCTATCCTTTGTTCCCTGTCTTTTAACCAGTTCTTATTCCATGAAAGGATCTTCCCTCTTACCCCATGACAAGTTAATTTACATAAGAGCCTTTGGTGAGGGACCTTGTCAAAGGCTTTCTGGAAATCTAAGTACCCTATGTCCACTGGATCCCCCTTGTCCACATGTTTGTTGACTCTCATCAAAGATAATCATAAGATAAACATAGATAATCATACAACATGGAGTTCTAATACTGAATAATTAATTTGATACAGATATTCATCAAAATGGCATGCTTTCCTAAAAACATACTGGAGATGTTTGTAGTTTGGAAATGAATCTTGATAAACTTGAGAATCTAATGAAGTTCAAAAATCCCCAAAACAATGCCAAAGACCATCGGGCAGTCCAGTTGTTTAAGAACATTGAAGATCTTGTAGTAAACAAAGGAAACTATGCCAACCCACCCCCTTTTCAACTGAAATACAAAGAATCAGTTTAAATGAGTGGGGAAAGGATCTGACTTTACAATGGCATTTATGCCAACACGCACACACTTGTGTGTCACTTAAAACTCTGCACACAGCTAATATTCTCAGAGTAAGCTTTTTTTTTTTTTTAAGGAATAATGCCTTCGGCAAGGCCTGTGTGGTCCAGGAAAAAAAATGTTTAAATACTGAATACAATTCCCTAATCGTTTTTATCTATTCCATACCCCGCTGCCTTGAACTGAGAGTTTCAAAGCCTCTGTGGCTTCAAATTCTCCTCTTGATTATTCAAGTCATGCTTAGCCAATCAGGAAACACAAATGATTCTATGTGGTTTATCGGAACAATGCAACTAACCAATGTAGTTCCAATTTTGAATATCCAGTATTGAAAACTTGCAGTGATCAATACATAGATTAAAAATAACCTGGCTAAAATGTATATTGAATAAAGCTGCTCATGGATTTTTTTAAAGCAAACCAGAGGCTAAATCTATGGAGTATATTTTTCTATGTGACTTATTTGTGTGGCTCAAACCACAGTTACTATTTATTCTGATCAGCATCATGATCATGCATCAGTTTTTTTTTTCTTGTTTATGATAGCTAATTACTTATTCCCAAAGTGAACAAGGAGAAAAATTATGACAGAAAATATAGACAATTCTTCAGAAGTTGCAATATCTATATCTGTCTATCTAGACATAACAGTTTCTTTATTTTTGCCTACTCTCTGGAGAAGAAAATTAATTTGTTCTATACTGATCCCTTAAATTAAATTATATCATAATGCTTGAGTGTGTTTCATTTTCCTTGGTTAATAGTTCAACTTAAACATCCATCACCACAAAACTTCAGTATGAGCTCCCATATCAACAACACATTTTAAGAGCACAGGCAGTTCAGAGTCATCTGAATACCTCTCAAGTACTCTTTTATCATATTTTCAGTGAATTCAGGAGTTGGGCTGACATTTGATGGAAGATGATGTATGCAGCAGCCTGCACTATGTGTTTAAGAAATACAACAGTTCTTAGAAGATACTACTGAAGGTTTTATTTTCTGAGCACTATCACTTTTCAAATTGAAAACAAAATTCCATCACAGGTGCTTCCAGGCTATTCTATGTGGTGCCATAGAATTGAACTGAAAAAGCTCATTATTGTACAACCATTTGTAGGAGGCAGTCACCAACAACCTGCCATGGACCCCCTGTCAGCTTCCACCGCCGATCATGGAACTTCATGATTGGCCTCCCCTGCCTAAGCACCATCCCGTGGAGAAGCAACTACCATTAATTCGCAGGAGAAGAGGTTAGAAAGACCCTTGCTGTCACTGGGACTAAGATCTCTTTAGGAGTGGTTGTAGGAGCAGCAACAGGGAACCTTCATTGCGCGGGCCAAGCCACCGCTTCCCGCAGCTTCCATTGGCTGGGAACAGCAAACTGCGGCCACTGGGAGCTGCAAGCGGCTATACCTGCGGAAGCTCAGGTAAACAAATTGTCTCGCAGCCCGCCAGGGGCTTACCCTGAACAAGCCACGAACCAAATTTGGGAAACCTGATCTAGGGGTTCCTCTTCAACAATACAACACAGAACCAGCTTGAGCCCCCACTAGGTAACCTGGGAAAATTACACACTACCCAAGGCAGGGAGAAGGCACCTTGCTTGTTCCGCAATCTGAGCACTTGCTCTGGATGACCGCTCTGCCAGCCGCTACTCCTCACCACCTGGCAGCCCTGCCAGCCGTGGTTCCTCTCCACCGGTTGTCCCTCCAGCCGCAGTTCCTCTCCACTGGCCATCCCACCAGGTGCTAATTGCCTCGCCAGCCGTTCATTCTGCTCACCACCTTGCCAGCTGTTCGTTTCTAGCCACCTGTCTCTCTTCTGTGACCTCAACACATCAGTCTCTCTGTGATTCTCAGCTCTTTGCATACTAGACAGAAACACTGCCCCCACCACAAGTGCTTTCAACTCTCATTTGAGCCCTTTAATAACAAAAGTCACCTAATGAAGCCTGATTAGCTCTATCTTTGAACAGAGGGGAGGAATAGGTTAAACCAGACCATAAACCCTTAGGGAGTGTCCACATCACCTGGCTGGGACATCTGCCTCCCTCCCTCTTAATTTCAGAGGGGTCTGGCATTCAAGCCCCTGACTTAGCAAGTTCCTTTCAGCTGAGGGTGACCCCTCAATTGGGACAAGCTCAGCACAGTTCTGCTCCCCTTTAGTCATACAATGAAGACAACATTGATAACAACATTTCACTACTCCTGCATTCCATACTAAAGTGATTTGTAACTCAACACCAGCCAAAGCTGCTCACTTGGAGCTCTACAACTCCTCTCTGCCAGATATCTATGCAGAGTAGGTGTGTTCATGTAAATACAGGTTGCTCCCGAAATCTCTCCCCCTCCCAAACTAGCTGTCAGGGGAGAGTTCATTTAGACCCTGCTACACTGAGCTGATTATTGTGGCAATTTCCCCAATAAGCACCATTAGATTTTTTTTTTGTACAGAATATATCAAATACTATGAAATCTTGATGGTGGTGATTCCCTTTTCCAAATATAAGGAATAAGTCTTTACTCCAATACCCTAGTTTTACGTGGTGTAAGGGAGTGGAGGATCAGGCCCTTTGTGGTAAGTTAGCCAATCAGCATCTGACTAAAAAGGTAGATTAATGAAGGTTTACAATACACATCTTTATAACACAACTTTAGCCAGTAAATTAGTTTAGGAATTATGCTGCAAATGGTGCTCTCTTTAGCTTACAGGGAAATAAAAATGAGAAGCAGCGATGCATCAACTCAATATATTCTTACAAACTAGGGGTATGTTAGATTTGCCTTGTTAAATACTTCTTAAGCAATTTTTAATTGACAACATATGTTGAACATCACATAGCAATGTGTGCAAAGCACTTTACATCTGTCATAGCCTCCTGAAGCTAATCCTTCTTTTAATGTGCTTGCTTCCTTTGTATTGCTGCAGGCTTTGTTTCTGTTTACTGTCTTCCAAAAGGAAGAGAGGAAAAAAACAAGTTAGCTGTCAGCAAGAACAGGCTTATTCTGCACAGATTTTAATTCTATTAATCTTTTGACTGGCTATCTGTTAGGAAACCATCATTGCCAAGGACAATGACTTACTTAGAAAGAAAAAGTCAAATTCCACCTCTTTCAAGGTGAAATTGTATACTTTAATTGGGCTTCCTGAAATGAGATTCCTGATCTCATTGGAATTTTATCATTCTTCTCATTTTGTTTTTATTGAGAGAAAATGAAAAGCTTAAATATTCTAACTGATTGTTCTCTGTTTTGCTGTCCCTTCTGTTGCAGAATGCAAAATTTGGCTACTATTACTATTTAAGTGATTATATAATTGCTAAAATTCTTTTTTTTATGGTCCAGTGGTTATGGGGTGGATCTTGGAGTCTGCAGACCTATCGTCTATACCCAGATCTGTATTAACCTGCTGTGTTACCTTGCGCAAGTCACTTAACTATGGATCGGTTTCCTCATCTGAAAATTTCCATGATGATGTAGATGATCATTACCCTCCTATAAGATGCACTTTGAGATGTCTGAATGGAAATCACTATAAAATGTAAGTTATAATATAGAAATGTGTCAATTTGAATACTTCAAATTCATATCTGACTTTTTATATATATAAAAACACCACACCATATAGCATCATTGGCAGTATTGCTCAGGAAAGTTCTAGAACTGGAACAACACGGTCATGTAGACCAGTACTGAGGTACACTTTGGCATAGCTGTGTGGAAGTTTATATATGACAGGCCCACACTATGTCCAGCTTTCTCAAGAGATATTAGACTCTCATCTGAAATACTTATCAGAAAGAAAGAAAGAGAGAGACAGAGACATAATACCTGCTAATCAGACCAAAAAAACAGTAGTTTAAAAAAGCACAAAGGGTGAAAGTGTGTTTCATTTATTCTGACACCCCCAAAACAAGATTATACCTTTACCAAACAACCCAAACACAGGCTCACTCACAGACTTAGTTCAAAAACTGGAAATGCCATTCTACAGGAAACTCCCATTTTTTTAAAAAAATTAACAATGTACTATGACAGTGCAATTAGAAAGGAAACTGCAATGCATAATGGGAAATGTAGTCCAGCCTGGAAGCATGGTGCATAGAGGAGAATGGGAATATTGGGGTCAGGGATTAAAACTCCCATAAGGCACCATGGTAGCTCAGGTGGACACAGATTAATGTCAAATTAACATGAAAGGAAAGGTTTCCATTCAGCTCAAAAGACTAACATGTTTCAAATCAAGTCAGTCTGACACAAAATGAAATTTTACTCTGATTTTCCTAAAGGATAATCAGAAAATTTCTGCATAATTGAAATTTTCACACGGAAAATTTCCATTTTTGCAGAAACTCTAATTTCTGCAGAAGAAACATTTTGACAGAAAACTTCCAATCAGCTCTGTGGCTTAAAACTATAGGGAAGTCAGTGCGTCCTCTACCACTGTGGCCATCTGATTAAGCATGTGGTTGCTCAGATCAAAATTCTTCTTCCTCTGCCTGGGTCCCAGAGAGGGTGAGCAGAGCACCAATCACAGAAGCACCACTGAAGCTGCCTAAAACATGTATCATCAACCACACAGACTGCTAACTGTAAAACAGACCCTGAAAGTGTAGTATAAAGTTTAGCTTAGATAATACAGCAATAAAGTTTAACACAAGATATAATGAAATAAGACAGTTTAAGCAGCCACGATGGGGAAAAGAGCTGATATGATGATGATTTGTTATCTTTCTGCATGAGAATGAGATGATACAGAGTTTTGACATGGTGCAATGTCATCACACATTGATGCAAGGACATGAGGCGAATGTTTCAACATAATATTGATGGCCTTCTGTGACTCATTAGATGTGTTAGTAAATATTTACTTTTTATGATTTTTTTGGATGTTAAACTCTCATAATTTTATATGCTAACCCAACTCCTTGTTATGTTGTGTGTCTATAAAATTGGTCCACTGTACCTATGAAGCTAAAAAGTTTTGTCCTAAAATTGAATTTAGTATCTAAGCCTTACTGAGATATTAAGTAATTAAGTATTCAGCTGTACCTAATTGATCACTCTGCCGCTAACTCTGTGAGAGCTCAGATGTTCAGTAAAAAGGATTCCTCAAAACTAATGAAAAGTGTTTACAGAAGTATGTTATCATAAGCAGGACTGGGGAATTAATAATGGATGCTTATAATAAAATTATGTTCGGTGATTGATAATGAATATTAGTTATCACTGATTTTTTTATGATTTATGAAATACCCCATTGACATTTTTAATTCATTAGCAAATGCGTATTGCAATAGGAGTTTTAATAATAATAACTGGGTTATAAATCCATTTAGCTTATCAATCAGATAAACGGAGATGCCTCAAAAATTCCCATAAGTAATTAGATAACATGTGATATCAAAAACAGAGCACAGTGAAATTAATTGTGAGAAAGGAGCTTTCCCTCCCTACATAGGAATTTATTTGTGTCTCGCCCTATAAAAGGAAAGAAGTTTTAGGAGTTAAGATATTGAACGCTGCTAGTATTCCCCCAGCTACAGAGGAAGGGACCAACCTACCTTTCCTTCACCATTTACAAAGGGTGGTAAAGTATGTTTTTTTCTTTTGGTATTCTGTATAATGCTGTAATAATTGAGTAATAATCTTTGATTAAATAATTCCATTTGATTCTGTTCTGACATCTCACATTGTTATTAAATCAATAGAACAATCAATAAAACATTCAATAGAAAAAGTGATTCTCCTCAACTGTTAAATGTTGAGAACCCTTATTTAGAAGGTAATTTACCTACTAGAGACGCAATCTTTGCAGGGTACTTCAACATTGCAGAAAAAGTTTCCATCAGACTGAGAACATGTTTCACAATTAAGCTACCGTGACTGTGCTGCTTGTTTGTGTTTTTTGTCAAACTTGATAAAAGGGGTTAGCAATTAAAAGAACAAAACCCAAGATAAAACCATGTTAAGATTATTACAGAGGTTTCTACCTCTGTTCACACTGTAATATATGCAATGATTTCATAACCATGTTGGTCCCAGGACATTAGAAAGACAAGGTGGGTGAGGTAATATCTTTTATTGGACCAACTTCTGTTGGTGAGAGAGGTAAGCTTTCAAGCTTACAAAGAGAAGAGCTCTATGTAAATTCAAAAACTTGTTTCTCACCAACAGAAGTTGGTCCAATAAAAGATATTACCTCATACATCTTGTCTCACACAATAACGTGGTGTTCTGATCTATCAATTCACAATTAAACAAATTAGGGACCGAATCCTGTTTCCATTTAAGTCAATGGGAGTTTTGCAATTTGATTTCAGAAGCAGCAGCCTTAGGCTGTATACAAACAATGTGTTGATATACAGAGGGAAGGTTGTCTTAACCACCAGAAAGGTTAGAATCTATGTGAAAACCTCAAAGCCATCAGTGTGTACTGCCCCTCTTTTTGAATGTCTGAGCCTCGCACATTGTAAACAAATCTACTGACAACAAACCAGAGGTGCGGCGTGAATGTATTTCACTGTGCCATTAACAACACTAATAGCACAATTAAAAAGTTGGTTATCACAGTTATGCTAAAAGATAAGCACTGTCATTACATCCATTTTACTGCAACCGATCATGAAATCTTAAAACCGGTGCAAACTTCATTCATGTCACCACTATATGAACAACTGAAGTAGATTAGAAGACAAGTTTAGTAACGATGGCTAGGTGTCCATAGACCAGTGGTTCCAGCATGAGCTTGTACAGTGGCTGCTGATACATATTTAAATTTTACATTGTTAGTTATTTTATTTTATTGGAGATATCCAAGCAGGTGAGAATCAATATTTAGAAAGCTCTTTAAAGCTAAGTGGGCCTAAATGAGGGCTTCACATGTGTGGTTAAACACGCCCATCATGCATAAAGGGTTAAGCCACTCTGCTATTGGAAAGACATAATTTCTATCCCTTTTCAATTATTTCCCTTTCCCCTCCATCCTGAACTTGTTTGCCCTATGCTTTTTATAAGTAAGCAAAAGAGGCACCAGTAGGTTAATACTTGGCTAAGGTCACTTAGTGAAGCCCAGATGTTCTTGTTCCATTTCCCTACACTAACTTAGAGGATTTAAGGAAAACTTCCTCATCTTTATTTTTAAGAGATTTTTTTTTAAAGGCTGCTAGTGAGAGCTTCTTGTCGTCTTTCATATGTCAGTTTTGGGCTCTCCTGTAGGGCAGCGATTTAGTGATCCTTTCTGTCTCACCTGATATGACCACATAACAACAGTGACATGGAAAAGAGAAATTAAGAGCATTCATACAATTGCACAGAGAACAAAACCAAAATATGTTCATGCACTGTGCTGTCAGATGTATGAATTAAATTAGCACTTATTGTTTTATAAAACTAGTATGATGTCAGGTTTAGAGAAATCTCAGTAAATTGATGCTCCTAATCATTGCCACTGGAATTCAACAGAGGGATCCTTGCTTTCCATCAAATGAGACATGCTGAAACAACAGGATGGGATTCTGTTAAAGATGGATTATAGTCATGCAAACAGAAAAGTAGCATTACCATGACCTTGTCTTTATCTATCAGCTTAACTTTTTGAGTGAAATCTTACCACAGCATGCAACCTTATTAGGCATTATTGCCACTGATTTTTTTCAGAAACATCAACACAATGGCAGAAAGCCCTTAACTCATATTGTTTTTTAATAATTTTTTGCTGTCTTGTAAAATGTACTCTCTAGGGCATCGCAGTCAATTTAAATTATAATAGTTTTGACTGCTGACTATTACTGAAACAACTTTTAAAACTGTGTGTTGCTGTAAATTGGCTTTTTAGATTTACAACAAGGTGAAGAAGGGCATTCTAAAAACCCAGTCTGTTGTTCTGATGTAATCCAAGACTCACACAGGATTAACACTCATCCTTTCAATTTGCTGCCTCTAGATTTAAACAAACAAAAACACAAAAACCAAAACAAAACAAAAAAGGATGTTCTCCCCCTTCTATCATGTTTAAAAAGAAAATAAAATTAAAATAAGACAAAGCCTGTTCTGCAAGTAGAAGTATTAAGACTTGTAGCATTTGATACAAAAATCTCTTGATTACTAGTCACCTTTTTCAAATTGGGAGAAACTAGCAAGACATGAAATCGAGCCTCAGTGATAAGTAAGCAAGTCACCATTCAACTGTAATAAACAGATAATAAAAGCATATGGTCCGGGCTGTGCCGCCCTTACTCACATTGAACAGTACCATTTCTCAGCAGGTAGTTCCACTTCAATCTATAGGACCCCACTGGTCTGAATTCCACAGTGACACTATAATAAATTCTGCTTTATGATCTGCAAAAGGGATATAAAGATAGGGAAAGGGGAGAGGGTCAGTGCTGAGAGCAGTCTCCTCTTGGTGCAGGCAAGTAGAGGCAGGAACCAGGAACAACCAGTGATGGCATCAGCACAGAACTCGATTCAGCTTTTCCCTGATCACAAGACATCAACTTTACACCATTTGCAATAACTTTGCTTCTGGGTTGCTCACAGCTGCGCCATCATTATATGCCAACCATCTCTATGCGGACCATCAAGCAGACCATAAAGCAGAATTTATCATAGTGTCACTGTGGAATTCAACCCAATGGCGTCCTATTAATTTAAATGGAACTACTTGCTGAGAAAAGGTATTACTCAATGTGAGTAAGGGTGACAGAGCCCGGTCCATAGGTTTTTATTAGCTGTTTATTACAGCTGAATGGTGACTTGCTTATTTATCACTGAGGCTTGATTTCAGCACCCCAATTATGAAAACAGTTCCAGCACCACCGCAAGACAGAGAATTCCACCTCTCCTAAAAGCAGAGGGTGGGGAGCTGTGCGGTGGTGCTGGAACAATTTTTATAATGGGGGTGCTGAAGGCAGAAACCATGTATTTGGGTTGTTATTACTACTTCAAGCCAAGGGGTATGGTAGCACACCCAGCACCCTTCATTCTAGCACCTCTGCTGCCCTGCCCTAGTTTGGGTAAGCAGTGCTCTCACAGATCCCCCTCCTCCTGAGCTGGTGGGATAAGAATTCCCCACCCCAATTTTAACCCTGGCTGTTCCCCTTAAAGGGCTGTAGCAAGCTATTCTCCCCCTGCAGTGCAACTGATGAGCTATGGGAGGTGTTCTACCTCTTGACCCTCCCCCTGGGGCAGTCTATCTCCACACTGTGTGCCTTTATGGAACAGCTCATAATAATGAATTGTGATCTATGTAATCCTGTGTGATCTATGTAACCATGGAAGAATCTCCCAAGATAAATTTAAATACATTTATTTTGGTACTTTATGCTGGAAACAATAGCTGTGATTCACGGTCAGTCTGGAAACCTTATATTAGAAATTCCAGAAGGGTAGGCACACAACGTGTTTTACAGAGGTTCAAAGTCCTGTGGTGTCAAAAAGAAAGACTGCAAGTGTGTTGTATTCATATAATTAATTATTTGCCCCTTCATAAATGTAAAAGTCACAGAGTTAAATAAGAGCTGGTTCTCAGCTTTCCAAAGATGATATTATCAAAATTTTAAAGACTTTTGGAAGATAAATCTGTTCCTTATTTGACCTCAATCATTTGTTAAATCATTTGCATCCACATGAGAGTGGATTTTTGATCACTGTTTGCCAACGGTGTTTGGGATCCAAAAGTAAGATCTTTGAGTGTAATCAACTTGGAGTTGCTGTCATTTTGGAAAGCTCCTCCTTTCATGAATGTACCTCAGGACAGTGATGTATGAGTGCTGATGGACAACAAGAAAGGACTGGCATATCTTTCCAAATTTGAGAGAACATGGTTAAAGTAGATGGTTATAGATATGTAAACAGAATAAAGTACAGACCAATAATATATATTTTTGTTGCTTTTTAAAAGGCTAATTTCACAATGTTAAAAACAATTATGAGCCAAGTCAGCTGGGAGGAAGAATTTAATGAGAAAAATTTGAATGATCATTGGGAATTTTTGAAGAACAATTTAGATGTCCCAAAAGCCACAATCCCACAACTAAGGAAGAAGGCCTTATTGGTTAAAAAAACGACCTGGAGTATAGGGGAAGTAAAAGCAGCTATAAAAAATTAATGTGTATATATAACAAATGGAACAAAGTAGAGGTGGATAGCAATGAATTTTAGAAAATTGATAAGGGAAGTACAGAGACGCAAGGAGAAATCTATGGACAGCAGATTTAATGACAGTAAAGAGTTTTTAAAGTATATTAGGAAAAAAGAATCTTAATAATAGCATTGGTCCATTACCAGATGGAAATGGTAGAGTTAATAATAATGCAGAAAATGCAAAAATGTTCAACAAATATTTCTGTTCTGTGTTTGGAAAAAGAAAACAGATGATATAGTCATATCATAGGATAACACTCTTTCCATTCCATAAACATCTCAGCAGGATTTTAAACAGTAACTACTAAAATTAGACATTGTTAGCTCAGCAGGTCTGGATAACTTGCATCCAAGAATTTTAAAAGAGCTGGCTAAGGTGTTTGCTGGACCATTAATGTTGATTTTCCATAAGTCTTGCACACCGGGGATGTTCCAAAAGACAGGAAGAAAATTAATGTGGCAATATTTTAAAAGGGTAAGTGGAATTATCTGGATAATTATTCATCTGCCAGTCTGACATCAATTATTCATCTGTCAGTCTGACATCTATCAGGCAATCTAATAGAGTAACTCATAAGGGGCTTGACTGACAAAGAATTAAAGGAGGTTAACATAATTAATGACAATCAATATGGACTTATGGAAAATAGCTCCTGTCAAACTAACTTGAAGGGATTATGAGTTTGGTGGATAAAGGTAATAGTGTTGATATAACATTTGGACTTCTGTAAGGTATTTGATTTGATACCATATGACATTCTGATTATAAAATACTACAAAGAACTAAAATCAACATGGCACATATTCAGATTAAAATCTAGTTCACTCATGGGTCTCAAAACATAATTGTACATGGATACTAATTATCAAGTGGCTGTGCTTAACACATTGACAAAGTGTTATGTAGCGTAAGGGATCAGTGCCTGGCCTTATGCTATTTAGCACTTTATCAATCGCCTGTAAGAAACCATGAAATCATCACTGAAAAAGTTCACAGATAACACAAAAATTGAGGGAGTGGTAAATAATGAGGAGGACAGGTCACTGATACAGTTATCTGGATTGCTTAGTAAGCTGGGTGCAAGCTAGCAATATGCAGTTTAGTACATCTAAATGTAAATATATACCTCTAGGGAAAAAGAAACTCCGTCCTGGAAAGCAGTGACTCTAAAAAAGACTTAGGGATCATGGTAGATAATAAGCTGAATATAAGCTTCCAGTGTGTCTGTGGCCAGAAGAGCTAATGAACTCCTGGGTTGAATAAACGTGAGAATCTTGAATAGTAATAGAGAGGTTATTTTATCTCTAGCAACCACTGCTAGAATACTGTGACCACTACTGGTGTCCACAATTCAAGAAGGATGGAGTAGAAAATACTGCTTTGTTGTGATGGGATGTGCCAACTTCACACTGGGCCTGCAGGGATTAATAAGAGTCTGTGGGCAAATCTGTCAGCCATTGGCACAAGGGCAGTCTAACCTAGTGGTCAGGGTCAGAGCCATAGTCAGTAGTCAGGAGCCACAGCTGAAAGGCAGGAACTGGATACAAGAGCCAAGGGTCAAGCCAGAGTCTGTGGTCAGAAGCCAGAGCTAAGTGTCAAAGTGGAGGTCAGGAACTGGAGTTTGCAGGCAGGCAAGGAAGAGTTCACAGCAGGAGCAGGACAGAGGCAAGGCTGGGTGAAAGGCAGAAACAGCAGGAACCAATAACACAGGAGAAGGCACAGTGGTGTGCATGAGCATTGAGAAGTCAGCAAACTGCTGTTGGTGATGGTTTAACAGCCAGCTTTCTGGCCTCTGCAGCCAATCAGGTTGTATGGTTAATCAGACAGCCTCCTGCATGCCAGCTGTATTGATGGGGCTGCCTGGAGACTAGCTTTGCTGCAGGACCTGTTAACCTGACAGCAATCAGCCGTACCTGCTACCCCATAGCAGGTTTCAAGCCTGGAGGAGGAGTTCAGAGGTTCTGAACATGTCTCAATGAGCCCCTGATGAGGAAGCAGATCTCTCACTCAGTAACAGAAGCCTGGCTGCAGTCAGGGAGCTGAGTGGGACTGATGGCAAACGATGCCTCCCTGGAGGCTGATGTGTCTGCAACAGGAGCCCAAAGCAGTTGAGAAAGTGTGCAAGGTACTGAGTCTGCCCAGCATTGTGCAGAGGGGCCTGCAGGGAGCAGGAGGACTCCATGTGATTCAGGGACTACCCTGCGAGGCGAGTGGAGAAAACTTCCTTCTGGCTGGATGGCAGAAAGATGCTAAGAAGCTAGGCAGTGAGCCAGTAGAAAATAGATCAACCTAGCTACTGTGCTCAGGGCTATGAAAAATGTCACACTCCGACCACTGTAGTTAGGTCAACCTAACCTCCAGTTTGGGTATGTTGAGGTCAACAGAAGAGTTCTTCTAGCATCCTAGCTCCTGCATCTTGGAGAGGTGGATTCATGACAGTGATGGAAAATCCCCTTCCTTGATTTAGGAAGTAGCTTTACTGTGGTACCACAGTGGCACAACTGAAGCACTGCAGCTGTGTTACTGTAGCAGCTACAATGTAAACATGGTCTAAGAGAGAGGGATTAGACTGGGAGCTGGCTAGAATGCTTCATGCTTACAGATATAAACGCTTATCAATTATATGAGGCCTGACTCTGCTACCCTTTTTCAGGTCAAGGTATTAATTATACTGAGAGCTCTCACTGAAATCAATCCACTCAGAGTAAGGTGCTACTCATCATGAGTAAAGCTGGTAGAATATGGTTCTTGATGAGTAAATTACAAGAAGTAATATGCACCTCTGCCAGCTTTCTGTTTCTGAATGCAATAATAAAACATGGAGAATGCAGACTCTAGATATACTCAATCCTACCTCAGTGTGGCGGAATGGACTAGATTACTTCTTGATATCCTTTGGTTCTGTGATTCTGTGGCTCAGAGTATCAATAGTTCAGCTCTGAACTATTAAACTAAATTATCCTGATATTTGGGATACGGATGTATTTTTGTCCCAGTGGTAACAATAGAAATTTAAAAATCCATGACTGATTTATCAACTAAACATACCCATTGAACAGCCTTATCCTGATCTTTGCAGATTTATGCATTAACTGTAATGAACGTTACAGAGCCTTGGAAAAAGAGATACTTTTGGCATTACTTTTGCATTGCAGATCTCAGGTTGGTTATTTTTTCCAAAGTTTTTGTTACATTTGGAGTATTCTAAAGAAAACACTGGGTTACACAGAATCTTCCTCCATGACTGGAGGTACCAGATAGTATGGCTAGAAGACAGAAAAAAATCAGAACAATAAAGTCAACATAGGTGAACAAGATCAGATCTGATCTGAAAAAAAATCATGGGAAGAGATAGAGGAATAAATGTTGGCACACTGTCCAACAGCCTGTAGTTACATAAATTGGTTTTAATACAGGATAACTTATTTGTTTTGTTATAGTTGCAGCTATTGGAAATGTTTCCAATAACCAAACTCATTTTTAGTCTTGGTTATAAATAAGTTGGGAGTTGTTTGGGGTGTGTGTTGGTTTGTTTCCAGGTTTTTATTTTGTTTTTTGTTTTTAATTCAGTTTAAAACTGGTAGTGGAATTTTGTATACTGTTTCAAATTATCTTAATGTCAGATTGTGATAGAAGATAATGTGACTTTTGCCCTTTCTTGGCGTGCCATGAAAAATGTGAAAAAACATTTGGAAAGGAAAATATAGTAGTTCATCACTGCTATATGACAAACCTTAGTCATTTTATATATGGTTTTATGTTAAAATACTTTATTTGTACTGTAAGGGAAAAGAACAAGTACAGTACAAGACAGTTAAAGAGGTCTCCTTACAGGTGGATACCATAACCCTCCTGAAGAGCAAAAGGTTAACAGTATTTCCATCAAAAACACTCTCCAACAATTATTTTCTCTTTTAGACAGAAGCAGGTGGCATGTTTTACTTTATAGCCTGCAGAAATAAATCAAGGAGGTCAAATTTGAAAAGTTCACAATAAATATTGAATATATTAGCACCTCCAAAGGCATTAATGGTATTAAACAATGAAGGCTATAATAATTATAATGGTGAAGGAAGAAAAATTACCATAACAGTCACACCTCTTTCTCAGAAATCTCTAACTTTTAATATACATGACTAGTTCTCTGACAACTTGCTTCACCGTGCTTTAGTATATATTTCACTTTAAAAAATGATCTCTGTCCTTTGGATAAAGGGACACATATAATCCATTAATAACCTATACTCATTCACTTTACAGGCGATATTGCACTTGAAACTGTTCTCTCTCAAGAGGGAAGGCAGGCTTCAGGAAATAATGTTTTAACTGCAAATGATAAATCTATCACATGAGACAATCCAGTTGAATATTTTACAGTGTCCTTAAAGAATGCCAAAGAATCTTACTTGGAAGAGTTTGTTGTTACTCAAAAGTTTCTGAAGGAAAAAAAAAATCTGTCCTTACATGGATCACATCTGTATAAAAAAAATCCATATAAATGTTATCTGATAACATTAAGGTCTGCTTCAAGGAGAAAGTGACTAGCCAGCAGGACTTCATTACGTGGCTTAAGATTTAAGATAATACAAATGAGAATAAGAAGACTTATTTTATGATAAGTCTGCTTCATTTCCATACTAACATCACTATCTCCTTCTTGGACCTAGCTTTCTGTGGCAACATTTATTTTTCTTTTTGAGGAGGGGAGTGGCTGGAACATCATAAACGCTGACAGTCTGATCTGTTTGACTGTTGTAAGTCAGAGTCTGCTTTTTCCTTTTTTTCCCAAAAAAAAGAAATGTCTTCTTCATGTGTATTATAAAAAGCATCCCTTTCAATAGTAGAAATTGGAAAGGATAGTTGACCTGAATGTTAAGCTATATTTCATACTGGTCGGAAGATCCACAAATGTCAGTTACTCAGAAAATATTGATACTTCAAAATGTGACCTGGGTTAGTTTACAAACTCAAGTTGCTGCCTTTTCCACTGAGAAATTAAGTCAGTCATATTTTTTCTCTTTCTTCCCTGTATCTTGAAGTGTTTTTGTGTAGGGCTTAGCAAATTTACACTAAAATTGTTTAATGTCGATGGACTACATCTCAATTACTAGTAAGGCTCAATAGGTAGCACTCTTGTCTTGGGCAAGAATGTAGTGATGTCGAATCCCACAGAAAGAAATCAGCCTACATCTAATAATTGTTCCTGTAGAGATTAAATACTTTGTTACCTAGCAAAACGAATTGTGAATAATCCTAGTGTTCCAGTAATTGTTTTCTCTAACATGCTTTATTGTGCAAGACTGTGTGAGATATGTGTGACGAGTTCCGTGGGGTACTGTTTAGCCCTCTGTCTTACCAACCTGGGATCCCTCTCACACTGTGATGCTCTGACAAGCTGCAAACCTCTCCAGGTACTGCACTTAACACAGATATCCACAGGCAGAGACACACCCAGCTGAGTTACATGATTGCTTTTGCCAAACACTCATGCACCAACAATAGAGAGGCTCCAGCTAATTTCCCACAGCTCCCTAGCCTAAAGGAACCCTTAATTGGTTTACAGTGGGCTTATTTGCTGGAATGATATGAAATTTAGGTCCTAACCTTGCAAAAACCTAGATACATACTTGATGTTATGCTCTGTGAGTAGTACCACTCACTCAAAAGGGAGCAGAGTTAGGCAAATGCTGAGCACTTTGAAAATCCCATCTTCAGTGTGTAAGGTTAAGAACATGCCTTAGTCTTTACAAGACCAGTGCCTTAGACACTTCAGAGTAGCAACAAAGGTACCCTTAAAAGCAAACTCATGCTACTACTCCTATATTAGTGTAATTCAAGAAATAATAGTGCCACTTTGCTGCATGTGTAGGGTTGACACTCAAATAAAGCAGGGTCCTATGGAAAAATATAGTATGTGATCATGTAGTTAAAGACTACCATAATGTATACGCACAAGGAGGATGAATTACGGCTGCACAGGCAACCTTATTTCAGGCACCGCCTTACTTTTGAGTGCTTTATTTTGAAATTTTAATGTTTTTATTATGGGTTTTGTGTGTGTGTGGAATATATCTATAACTGCTAGGACTGGAAAAAAAACAATTCTAAGATATCAGAAGACCTACAACAGCAAATGGTAAGAATGCAACCAGACAAGGAGAAGCCTTACTCACCTTGAGTACCTTCCTTTTGTAAATCATCTTATTGAATTAAATGGACCAGTACTTGGGGTGTGTAAAGGTTGAAAGCCTAGCCCTTGTAAATTTAAATTAACCCAAAATGTATCTATTACATTACTTTCTTTTGAACTCCGAAATATTTACATACTTTTAAGGTGTCTGTCACTGTGATGATATCAAGGAAAGCTATATGAAAGCAAGCAGTTGTGGTTTGTAAGGGATTCAGGAGAAAACATTATTCAAGAGCAAATGCATTGTTTCTTATATTTGTTCAAATTAACCTCAGTACAGAGATTCTCAAACTGTGGTCCGCGGATCACCAGAGGTCTGCGAGCTCCATTCAGGTGGTCCGCAGATAGTTCCTTCTAAGGTGCGTGCCTGGGCAGCTGCACACAAGAGAATGAAGGGCCACCCACCTAATTAGTGGAGCTGCGCAGGCAGGGGGAATTTGGGATGTGAAGGACTGCGGCGGCCAAAGAAAGACCAACTTTCCCCAGCTCCAGGGTGGTGGCTGCCAGGGAGAGGCGGCCCTCCTTCCCAACCTCAGCTCTGTTGTTGCTGTGGCAGGGGAGAGATCCTCCTCCTTTCCAGCCCCAGCTCAGGTGCTGCCGTGGCGTGGGAGAGAGAGCACATCCATCACATTAGAAAGGTAACACTACTGATATTAAAATATGAGTTGTGTGCTTTTATTTGTAGAACAAAAAAAGTTGATTATTATTAAGGGTTTTTTTATATAGCTCTTTTATCCAAAGTGCTTTACAATAGTTAGTTAACAGTACAAACATTTGGAAAGATCATTAAGTGGTTCGCCAAGACCCTCAGCAATTTTCAAGTGGTCCATGAAAATAATGTTTGAGAACCACTGCCCTAGTACACTACTATTCTAGCTGATAAGATATCAAAACAGTTTTGGTTTTTATTAGTCATTCCATACCTGTAAGAAGCAGCTCTTGATAGAAAAGCTCAGTAAATAATGGATGGTACATAGTACATATTTGTATAGACGTTGCTGATCACTTTTCACTCTCAGATGGTAGAAAGGAAGTGAAGGAATGAGTAGGCAAATAGCCAAGTCCAAATGAGTGTAAACAGGTTGAAAATTACAAGGAATGTCATGCTAAGCCACAGTATTTTAAGTGATTCCACAATGAGAGAACATTAGGATTGCAAGCTATTATTAAATATTTATATTATAGTAGAATCCAGAGGCCACAGTTGAGTTCAAGGCCCCATTGTGCTAGGTGCTGTCCATATTGTTGACCTATGATTTTTCCCCTGCATTTTCTCTTTGCGAGAAAAGCAGTGTTATTTGGGGTGTATGATTGGCATTGATGTTTTACTTATTTGTCTGAAACATGCATGGGGGTAATAAGTGAACAGAAGTAATTGGGTTATCATGCTTGCCATGTCAAGAGTATGTGATATTAGTATGAGGCCTATTGGAAGTAGCTATACTACAGGCTGGGTTTTAGTTAGTGTAGCCCTGAAGGGAAAACGTGAAGTCATAATTTTGCACTTTCATTTTTAAGAAACAAGTGACCGCAAAGGATATGGTATACTTCAAGATTCTATAAAAGTGGGGAATTTGAGAGAGGGGTGATTGCCATTAGATTTCTATTCAGTAGTTAGGTAGTTAAACCACACTGATGCATAGAAATTATTAAGAAATGATTGATGCAAATTGTTAATATTAGTGACTGGTTAATTATGGATGTCCAGAATGCTGCAGATGGAATGGGGGCAATAACTGACTTTATGACAGTTGTGGTACCAGAACAAATATGGATATACATGCAAATATGGATATACTTGCATAATGTGGGGTATAAGACACCACGCCTACTTCTCTTTTTGTTGGTTCTCTCAGTCTTTGGAACTGGTGTCAACTAGATCTGTGGCCTTGTGATGTGCTCACTAACTGATGCTTCATCCCTGTTTTTTTTTTCTCCCTTCTCCTCTTTTAGAGTGTAAGTATGAACTGTGTTTATTAGCCCAGTCCTATTGGGAGTGGTAGGTGCTTATTTGGATTGGTTTATACTCTCTAGTAATTAAATGTAGTACAATTATTTGGTTACTTTCTAAGATTTTAATCGAATCTATACTATATTGCAGGTCACATCAATCCCGGAGGAGGGGGGGATTTCTGAGAGAAACTCATATGTAGCCCATTTTGGGAAGGAACTTGATTGATTATTTATAATAAACATTATAAGTGTGGCAAAATCAGTCGTGTCATTATGTAAGGCTGACTTTATCCCAAGAAAGAATCCCTCTCTGAAGAAAATACAATGTCTATAAACAAGACAGACAAAGGATGGTAGGTATCCCCTTTTTATGGATGGGGAACTGGAGGCACAGTTCACACAAGATGTCTGTGAAAAGGATGGAGACAGAATCCAGGCCTTTCAGGTTCCAATTCACATTTGTAAATGTGTCCTCATAATAGTCCTAAGGCTAGGAAAATGTTTTGAAGATGAAAGCTAAGAGTGTGTAGAACTTGCTGAAAGTGAATCTAATCGCTTGGAAGCGTGGGTCAGTGGGCTTTTGGAAAGCAGTTTTACAAACAAGTTTAAGGAAAGTCATTCTTTATATTAGCAAGGTCATTTCATACTGCCTCTGAGTTTATAAGACAAGGAAGATATTTTTCTCCAAATAGGGATCCCTTAAGGGAAAGATGGAAGGAAACGGTGCTAAACAACTATAACATTTGCTGGAATGTGTTTTGAGTGCTATGTGTCAGAATCTCATTACCTTCATACCTCTCAACTTTCAGCCCCACCAGTGTGTGACACAAGCAGTCAAAAATGGGGAACAGCCATATTTTCTTGCATGTCATAACATAAATGACAAGTTATAATAATTTTTATCTATACAACCTGATTTTAAGCTGTTTTCTCTGTGTGTATTAACTATACCATTTTATACAAAAGAGACAAAAATAAAACAAACAAACCAAATTTCAGTACATACAACAGGTAAAGAATGCCACATGACCATCAGCCAGCTTTGAGTGCTGGGCTTTACTTTTCCTAGCACTTGATCTACAGAAGTAACTGTTGATTTACTTTCTGTAGACCAACCAGGAGAAGGGATCACAGCACATATGTAACCAGGGGATTACATATCTATTTGGTAGACAGCATCAGAATGTTAGGATCAGGAATCCTGCATTCTTTTCCTGGACTGGCACAGGGGTAGTGACTAGATCTGCAGTTGCAGAGCAAAGAGGTAAACATACCAAGTTGGCATTGTCATTCTAAAAGGTAGTGTGTCTGACTGGATGTGACTTGGACTGGTCACATCTGAGATGACCTGGGTACTCAGCAATGCCTGAAATCTTGTCATTACTGTCTTCTCAGTTAGGCTTATGAAGCATTACTCAATAATAATGGTTGTGGAATGCATAGACATAACAGCTGTCTGGTGAGGTGAGATTTGAACTCCTAGCTTTCTGGGTCTCAGTTTAATATTGTCATAAATATAAAGGGAAGGGTAACCACCTTTCTGTATACAGAACTAATAAATCCCTCCTGGCCAGAGGCAAAACTTTCACCTCTAAAGGGTTAAGAAGCTAAGATAACCTCTCTGGCACCTGACCAAAATGACCAATGAGGAGACAAGATACTTTCAAAGATGGAGGAGGGGGGGAAACAAAGGGTCTGTCTGTCTGTGTGATGCTTTTGCCGGGAACAGATCATGAATGCTCTTCATAACTCCTCAGAACTTCTGTTAAATTAGTAAGTAATCTAGTTAGAAATGCGTTAGATTTTCTTTTGTTAAATGGCTGGTAAAATAGGTTGTGCTGAATGGAATGTATATTCCTGTTTTTGTCTTTTTGTAACTTAAGGTTTTGCTAGAGGGATTCTCTATGTTTGGAATCTGATTACCCTGTAAGGTATTTACCATCCTGATTTTACAGAGGTGATTCTTTTTACTTTTTCTTTAATTAAAATTCTTCTTTTAAGAACCTGATTGCTTTTTCATTATTCTTAAGATGCAAGGGTTTGGGTCTGTGTTTACCTGTGCAAATTGGTGAGGATTTTTATCAAGCCTTCCCTCCCAGGAAAGGGGGTGTAGGGCTTGGGGGGATATTTTGTGGGGAAGACAGCTCCAAGTGGGCTCTTTCTCTGTTCTTTGTTTAACACGCTTGGTGGTGGCAGCATAGGGTCCAAGGACAAGGCAAAGTTTGTACCTTGAGGAAGTTTTTAACCTAACCTGGTAACAAAAAGCTTAGGGGGTCTTTCATGCAGGTCCCCACATCTGTACCCTAGAGTTCAGAGTGGGGAAGGAACTGACAAATATACTGTTCCATAGGACACTTTAGCAGCGAAAATCTCCCTCTATTCCCTGCTTGTGTGATCGTAGAATCATAGAATATCAGGCTTAGAAGGGACCTCAGGAGGTCATGTAGTCCAACCCCCTGCTCAAAGCAGGACAAATCCCCAACTAAATCATCCCAGCCAGGGCTTTGTCAAGCCTGACCTTGAAAACCTCTAAGGAAGGAGATTCCACCATCTCCCTCTGTAACCCACTCCAGTGCTTCACCACCCTCCTAGTGAAAAAGTTTTTCCTAACATCCAACCTAAACCTCCCCCACTGCAACTTGAGACCATTACTCATTGTTCTGTTATCTGGTACCACTGAAAACAGTCTAGATCAGTGGTTCTGAACTCTGGTCCCCCGCTTTTTCAGGGAAAGTCCCTGGCGTGCCGGGCCGGTTTGTTTACCTGCCACGTCTGCAGGTTCGGCCGATTGAGGCTCCCATTGGCTGCGGTTCGCCGCTCCAGACCAATGGGGGCTGCAGGAAAGGCGGCTAGCATGTCCCTTGGCCCGCACCACTTTCTGCAGACCCCGTTGGCCTGGAGCAGAGAACCGTGGACAGTGGGAGCCACGATTGGCCTAACCTGTGGACACGGCAGGTAAACAAACCGGCCCGGCCCACCGGGGCTTTCAATGAACAAGCGGTGGACCAGAGCTGAGAACCACGGGTCTAGATCCATCCTCCTTGGAACCACCCTTCAGATAGTTGAAAGCAGCTATCAAATCCCCCCTCATTCTTCTCTTCTGCAGACTAAACAATCCCAGTTCCCTCAGCCTCTCCTCATAAATCATGTGCTCCAGCCCCCTAATCATTTTTGTTGCCCTTCGCTGGACTCTTTTTTTTTTTTTCCAATTTTTCCATATCCTTGTAGAGTGGGGACCAAAACTGGACACAGGTGAGGCCTCACCAATGTCGAATAGAGGAAAATGATCACATCACTCGATCTGCTTGCTATGCCCCTAGTTATACATCCCAAAATGCCATTGGCCTTCTTGGTAACAAGGGCACACTGCTGACACATATCCAGCTTCTTGTCCACTGTAACCCCTAGGTCCTTTTCTGCAGAACTGCTGCCTAGCCATTCGGTCCCTAGTCTGTAGCAGTGCATGGGATTCTTCTGTCCTAAGTGCAGGACTATGTACTTGCCCTTGTTGAATCTCATCATAGAATCATAGAATATCAGGGTTGGAAGGGACCCCAGAAGGTCATCTAGTCCAACCCCCTGCTCGAAGCAGGACCAATTCCCAGTTAAATCATCCCAGCCAGGGCTTTGTCAAGCCTGACCTTAAAAACCTCTAAGGAAGGAGATTCTACCACCTCCCTAGGTAACGCATTCCAGTGTTTCACCACCCTCTTAGTGAAAAAGATTTTCCTAATATCCAATTTAAACCTCCCCCACTGCAACTTGAGACCATTACTCCTCGTTCTGTCATCTGCTACCATTGAGAACAGTCTAGAGCCATCCTCTTTGGAACCCCCTTTCAGGTAGTTGAAAGCAGCTATCAAATCCCCCCTCATTCTTCTCTTCTGCAGACTAAACAATCCCAGCTCCCTCAGCCTCTCCTCATAAGTCATGAGTTCCAGTCCCCTAATCATTTTTGTTGCCCTTCGCTGGACTCTCTCCAATTTATCCACATCCTTCTTGTAGTGTGGGGCCCAAAACTGGACACAGTACTCCAGATGAGGCCTCACCAATGTCGAATAGAGGGGAAAGATCACGTCCCTCGATCTGCTCGCTATGCCCCTACTTATACATCCCAAAATGCCATTGGCCTTCTTGGCAACAAGGGCACACTGCTGACTCATATCCAGCTTCTCGTCCACTGTCACCCGTAGGTCCTTTTCCGCAGAACTGCTGCCTAGCCATTCGGTCCCTAGTCTGTAGCTGTGCATTGGGTTCTTCCGTCCTAAGTGCAGGACCCTGCACTTATCCTTATTGAACCTCATCAGATTTCTTTTGGCCCAATCCTCCAATTTGTCTAGGTCCTTCTGTATCCTATCCCTCCCCTCCAGCGTATCTACCACTCCTCCCAGTTTAGTATCATCCGCAAATTTGCTGAGAGTGCAATCCACACCATCCTCCAGATCATTTATGAAGATATTGAACAAAACCGGCCCCAGGACCGACCCTTGGGGCACTCCACTTGATACCGGCTGCCAACTAGACATGGAGCCATTGATCACTACCCGTTGAGTCCGACAATCTAGCCAGCTTTATACCCACCTTATAGTGCATTCATCCAGCCCATACTTCCTTAACTTGCTGACAAGAATACTGTGGGAGACCGTGTCAAAAGCTTTGCTAAAGTCAAGAAACAATACATCCACTGCTTTCCCTTCATCCACAGAACCAGTAATCTCATCATAAAAGGCGATTAGATTAGTCAGGCATGACCTTCCCTTGGTGAATCCATGCTGGCTGTTCCTGATCACTTTCCTCTCATGCAAGTGCTTCAGGATTGATTCTTTGAGGACCTGCTCCATGATTTTTCCAGGGACTGAGGTGAGGCTGACTGGCCTGTAGTTCCCAGGATCCTCCTTCTTCCCTTTTTTAAAGATTGGCACTACATTAGCCTTTTTCCAGTCATCCGGGACTTCCCCCGTTCGCCACGAGTTTTCAAAGATAATGGCCAATGGCTCTGCAATCACAGCCGCCAATTCCTTCAGCACTCTCGGATGCAACTCGTCCGGCCCCATGGACTTGTGCACATCCAGCTTTTCTAAATAGTCCCTAACCACCTCTATCTCCACAGAGGGCTGGCCATCTCTTCCCCATTTTGCGATGCCCAGTGCAGCAGTCTGGGAGCTGACCTTGTTAGTGAAAACAGAGGCAAAAAAAGCATTGAGTACATTAGCTTTTTCCACATCCTCTGTCACTAGGTTGCCTCCCTCATTCAGTAAGGGGCCCACACTTTCCTTGGCTTTCTTCTTGTTGCCAACATACCTGAAGAAACCCTTCTTGTTACTCTTGACATCTCTGGCTAGCTGCAGCTCCAGGTGCGATTTGGCCCTCCTGATATCATTCCTACATGCCTGAGCAATATTTTTATACTCTTCCCTGGTCATATGTCCAACCTTCCACTTCTTGTAAGCTTCTTTTTTATGTTTAAGATCCGCTAGGATTTCACCATTAAGCCAAGCTGGATTTTCTTTTTCAGATTTCTTTTGGCCCAATCCTCTAATTTGTCTACGTCCCTCTGTATCCTATCCCTACCCTCCAGCGTATCTACCAGTTTAGTGTCCCAGTTTAGTGTCCTCCCAGTTTAGTGTCATCTGCAAACTTGCTGAGGGTGCAATCCACGCCGTACTCCAGATCATTAATGAAGATATTGAACAAAACCAGCCCCAGGACTGACCCTTGGGGCACTCCGCTTGATAGCAGCTGCCAACTAGACATAGAGCCATTGATCACAACCCGTTGAGCCCAATGATCTAGCCAGCTTTCTATCCACCTTATAGTCCATTTATCCAGCCCATACTTTTTTAACTTGCTGGCAAGAATACTGTGGGAGACAGTATCAAAAGCTTTGCTAAAGTCAAGGAACAACACATCCACTGCTTTCGTCTCATCCACAGAGCAGGTTATCTCATCATAGAAGGCATTTAGTTTAGTCAGGCATGATTTGCCCTTGGTGAATCCATGCTGACTGTTCCTGATCACTTTCCTCTCCTCTGAGTGCTTCAGAATTGATTCCTTGACGACCTGCTCCATGGTTTTTCCAGGGACTGATGTGAGGCTGACTGGCCTGTAGTTCCCCAGATCCTCCTCTTTCCCTTTTTTTAAAGATGGGCACTACATTAGCCTTTTTCCAGTCTTCTGGGACCTTCCCCTGTCGCCATGGGTTTTCAAAGATAACGGCCAATGGCTCTGCAATCACATCCACCAACTCCTTTAGCACCCTCGGATGCAGTGCATCCGGTCCCATGGACTTGTGCTCATCCAGCTTTTCTGAATAGTCCCGAACCACTTCTTTCTCCACAGAGGGCTGGTCACCTCCTCCCCATGCTGTGCTGCCCAGTGCAGCAGTCTAGGAGCTGACCTTGCTCGTGAAGAGAGAGGCAAAAAAAGCATTGAGTACATTAGCTTTTTCCACATCCTCTGTCACTAGGTTGCCTCCCTCATTCAGTAAGGGGCCCACACTTTCCTTGGCTTTCTTCTTGTTGCCAACATACCTGAAGAAACCCTTCTTGTTACTCTTGACATCTCTGGCTAGCTGCAACTCCAAGTGTGATTTGGCCTTCCTGATTTCACGCCTGCATGCCTGAGCAATATTTTTATACTCCTCCCTGGTCATTTGTCCAATCTTCCACTCCTTGTAAGCTTCTTTTTTGTGTTTAAGATCAGCAAGGTTTCACTGTGAAGCCAAGCTGGTCGCCTGCCATATTTACTATTCTTTTTACACATTTGGATGGTTTGTCCCTGTAACCTCAATAAGGATTCTTTAAAATACAGCCAGTTCTCCTCGACTCCTTTCCCCCTTATGTTATTCTCCCAGGGGATCCTGCCCATCAGCTCCCTGAGGCAGTCAAAGCCTGCTTTTCTGAAGTCCAGGGTCCATATTCTGCTGCTCTCCTTTCTTTCTTGTGTCAGAATCCTGTGATGTACAGGAACATGCAACTTGGGTCCACCAAAATGCACAATACTACAAAATATGCTTGAGAGGTTTTACTATGGCCATCACCAAACAGTTGGTAAGTACAAAATAAGGGAAATATCAAGCATTAAAGGAGAAATTATTTTAAAACCCTTGTGAGAAAAGTTTATTTAACATGCAGACAGATGTATTTACAGTATACCTGTTGCAGTTTGGCAATAAATGGGGTACAGCAACACATTCTCTCCTTTGAATCTTTAGAAACAGTCTTTGCTAATAGATCACTGAAAATATTGAACAGTGAATCTCTGTCCCAATAACTTAATTATTCACCTGTGAAAATTCACTCACAATCATCTTTCACTGTGAGATATGGTCCCACAGATCAAAACCAAATTCTGACCTACAAATTGTGTTGTGAACATCTGACTTGGTTATAATCTCTACGCATATCAATTTAGCCAGCTAACCTTATGTGAAAGCATGTTTTTAGCTATGAATTAGTTCACATTACACAGTTTTACATTCGTACTTGTGCAAGGTTTTCAGGTTTTTGCCTACTGCTACATGAAAGTGTGTTAGTTGCCAATAGAAATAATTACATACTAAGCTTAACCTTAAGAATATGCTTAAATCCCTTGGGATTTAAACCAAAAATTAAATGTTTTGCTAAATTGGGGCTAATTTGAATTAGGTGTACCCAAGTTACGAGAGTGCAGGGGCAGGATTTTTTATTTGGGGGCAGGACAGGGGAGACATGGGAAGTGGGTTATTTTTTTTATTAGAGAGAAATTTGGCTCAGTGCTCATGTAATAGCCATTCATGACACTGAAAACCAGGTATATATATTCTGTTTTTATACATATGACATATACATATGACACTTACAATTGGAAGTAAGGCCTGGTTTTCAGCATGCACCCATAATGCTAATTGACATGAATCAGATGCTACAAAGCTTTGATAAATCAGGCCTAAGGGCCCAGATCCATAAAAGTGCTTAGGCACCTAACCCCCAGACTTAAGTCCCTAAGGGCTTGTCTACATGAACAACTGGTTTGTGGCAAGGTGGGGTGTGAACTTATCCTGCACTAGCCTGCCATAGACTAAGGCCTTGGCTACACTTGCAAGTTAGAGCACCTTAAATCAGCCCTGGGTGCCCTAACTCCTGAGGTGTCCACACTGGCAAGGCAATTAGAGCGCCTGGACTCTGCTGCTGGAGCTCTCCTGGTAATCCACCTCCACAAGAAGCATAGAGTTTGCTGTACTCTGACTGAAATGCCCAGGTGTCAGTGTGGATTACTGCACTGATTGGCCTCCGGAAACGTCCCATAATCCCTTGAAGTCATGTGGCCACTCTTGTCATTGTTTTGAACTCGGCTGCAGGCATGGGGATATTCCCTTTCAAAGCTCCGTTTCTGACAACCGGCATGCTTACCTACTCCAGGACAAAGCCAGACATTACTGTGGAATGCTGCTGTTGTGACTGTGTGTGAGAGGGGGAGGGGAGGTCTGCTGCTGTCTGAACTTACAAGACAGCGTGCTGACAGACTCTCTGCCCCCCAAAACACACTGTCTCTCCCCCCACATACACACAACGCACTCCCTGTCACACTCCACACACACCCCCTTTTGAAAAGCACGTTGCAGCCACTTGCACACTGGGATAGCTACCACAATGCAATGCTCTCTGTGGCATTGCAAGAGCTGCTAATGTGGCCAGTAAGCTGCACTTGCAGCTGACAGTGTAAACACACTGCAGCGCTTTCCCTGCTGCTGTCTCTGAGGGCTGGTTTAACTCCCAGGGCTCTACATCTGCAAGTGTAGCCATGCCCTTACTGTTTGTGTGGACCCTGCTGATGTGCATTAGCAATTGGACAGTTAGTGCACAGCCAATTAGTGCAGGGTAGATTCACATCCCAGGTTCATAGAATCATGAACCCTAAGAATATCAGGGTTGGAAGGGACCTCAGGAGGTCATCTAGTCCAACCCCCTGCTCAAAGCAGGACCAATCCCCAACTAAACCGTCCCAGCCAGGGCTTTGTCAAGCCTGACCTTAAAAACTTCTAAGGAAGGAGATTCTACCACCTCCCTAGGTAACACATTCCAGTGTTTCACCACCCTACTAGTGAAAAAAAAATTCCTAATATCCAACCTAAACCTCCCCTCTGCAACTTGAGACCATGACTCCTTGTCCTGTCCTCTTCTACCACTGAGAATAGGTAGAACCATCCTCTCTGGAACCACCTCTCAGGTAGTTGAAAGCAGCTATCAAATCCCCCCTCATTCTTCTCTTCTGCAGACTAAACAATCCCAGTTCCCTCAGCCTCTCCTCATAAGTCATGTGTTCCAGACCCCTAATCGTTTTTGTTGCCCTTCGCTGGACTCTCTCCAATTTATCCACATCCTTCTTGTAGTGTGGGGCCCAAAACTGGACACAGTACTCCAGATGAGGCCTCACCAATGTCGAATAGAGGGGGACGATCACATCCCTCAATCTGCTCGCTATGCCCCTACTTATACATCCCAAAATGCCATTGGCCTTCTTGGCAACAAGGGCACACTGCTGACTCATATCCAGCTTCTCGTCCACTATCACCCGTAGGTCCTTTTCCGCAGAACTGCTGCCTAGCCATTCGGTCCCTAGTCTGTAGCGGTGCATTGGGTTCAGGACCCTGCACTTATCCTTATTGAACCTCATCAGATTTCTTTTGGCCCAATCCTCCAATTTGTCTAGGTCCCTCTGTATCCTATCCCTGCCCTCCAGCGTATCTACCACTCCTCCTAGTTTAGTATCATCCGCAAATTTGCTGAGAGTACAATCCACACCATCTTCCAGATCATTTGTGAAGATATTGAACAAAAACAAAACAGGTTGCAGTGAACTAATTGTTTTTAGGCTCCCCCTCGCAGCTGTGCTGAACCCTGAAGGAACCTGAACTCACTTGGAGCCCAGGTTTTTTCAATAAGAGTTGCTTAGATACCTATCTTCCTGCCTCTGGTCGTGCACACTATTGCTGCACTAGGCATCCAGAGACCCCATCTCCCACCTATTCCCAGAGCGATCCACACACCAGAAGAAGACAGGTGTTCCTCCATCCAACTTGCATGTGGGGTCTGATCCAGTAGACATGCTCAGAGGCTGCCTACAGGCCCGCCAACAGCAATTCCGGGCCCCAAGGCAGAACAGTCAATGGGCCCCCTAGAAAGGATGGGTGCAGCATCCCCTACAGTTGGGCTCAGGGGAACCTTTGCTTCTTTCCAAGCTCCAGTTTGTGTTTCTGTGGATCATTTTCTCTAATACACATTTACCAACCACAGAGATCCTAACTTTCAGCTCTTCCCCAGAGGTATCCATCCAGCTGCCTTTTCCATGCACCTGGAACTGGTACAAGCTCCAGAGCTATTTCAGAATTTATTTGTTTCTCAGATACCAACCAGCCCCTTCTCCATTGTATCACCAAAGGAGTTTCTTCTCATTGGCCTTTGGGAGAATGAGGCAGAATAACTGTCACCACTGCCTGAAGGCTCTGTGTCCTACAGTGCAATGTCTCAGCACTGAAAAATTCCCTCTCCACTTCCTTCCTCAGGCCAGGAGTAACCTGATGTCCTAGTAACCAGCCGAGATCTGCTTTTTTTTAAAGGTATTTCCAGACAACTGGTCCAAAAACTAAGGATGTATCCAAAGATACTTGAGCATGCAAATACCATAACTCAGGTCCCAGTGGGGAACCATTACAGCTGTTGTTGTTTATGCATTTGTATCATAGTAGCACCTATGAGTCCCAACTGAGATCAGGGCCCTATTGTGCACGGTGCTGTACACACTCCTGGAGACAGTTCCTTGCCCTAGAGAGACTACAATCTAAACAGACAATGCAAACAAAGGAAGGATTGCTATATCACCATTTTACAGATAGGAAATTGAGGCACAGAAAGATTAAGTGATTTACCCATGATGGCATTCTGTCCCCTCCTCCCCCAAACCAGAATCAGCCCACATGCAGCCAGAGAATTCCCCTGCCATGAGCACTGAATTGTGCCATCATAGGCAGCCTTACATTGCCCCCCACTGCACACTCCAGCTGGGGAGGCAGGAAGTGTCGGCAGAGAATTGAACAAGAGCTCCAACTGCTGTACCCCCAGGACTATCCTTCATCTCTGTGTAAAAACTCTTCCCAGGAACTTCCAAGACATGACAATAAATACACTGAAAGGCAGTCAAGCTGTTTGACCCATTCCTAAAGCCTACAGCTAAAATTTCTGCACACAGTTCTGCACATATAATGATTTATATATGCAACAATCTGAAAAGCAGGCCAAACTGAGGTTCCCTTAAAAATATGGCCCTTTATGCCTAAATAATGTTGCCTAAAGGCTAGAGCAGCTCACTGGGTTCTATCTCTGTCTTTGCCACTGATTCATTGGGTTTCCTTAAGCAAGTCATTTAATCTCCCTGAGCCAAATTCATTTTGACATTGTGTTCCAGCTAATCCCCATCCCTCTGCCAATTTCCCACCCAGAACACGAAGAAAAATCCCAACTAAAAGTCTGGCTGAAACAAACAGAGTACTAATATATGGGAGAGGGAGGGCCCCAACATTAACCAGTGACTTAAATAATTATTAAATTTACCTACTCTGTGCTCATGGGCTTTATAAACCCACATCTGTGGATGTATGATAATCCCCCATTGCTTGTATGTCCCTCTTTGACATGTTACATATGCACCAGTTGAAGCTCTTTTTGGAGCATTATATTCTTATTCATACATTCCAAGGCCAGACGGGACCATTGTGATCATCTAGTGAGTGTGACCTCCTGCATAACACAGGCCACGGAACTTCCCTAAAACAATTCCCACAGCAGATCCTTTAGATCCTGATTTAAAAATGGCCAGTGACGGAGCATCCACCAGCATTATTATTAGCAAACATAAATAAAATCTCTGGTGAGACTCCATCATGTTCCCTTTACAACAGTCCCAACAGCAACACATCCCCATCCTCAGCTACCAGCCCCATCTCCAATTATCCCATCACCCCCAAACCATCTCCAAATATCAGAGATAATCCCCTAATGAGATCAGCCACATGACCCCAAAGAACAGCCACCAGCCCCAAATCAAAATAACCTCAAACACCCTCCCCACCCCGTTCCCAGACCCACCCTGCACTTCCCTGGCAGATGCCAGACAAAGCCCAGCCGGTGCCCAGCTGGGCGCTGCCAACGCCTTTGCTGCAGATGTTGGACCAGCGGCTGCTGGATCCTGAGTCCGATCCCGAGTCTGCCCCCAGTGGTCCTGTTCCCGGCTCTGCCCTGGCCTGCCCACGGCTCCTTACCCAAGCCGTCCCTGCCTACCTCTGCTTCCCCCTCCCTCTTTTCCCTTCCCATCCCGGTTCCTCTACCCCCCTACCCCGCTCCCTGAAGTCTCATGCCCGGCTCTACCCCACGAGATCGGCTTCCCAGCTCTCTTCCCAGCCCAGTTCCCCCCAACTCAAAGGTTTGTTCCTGGATGCAAAGTTGCAGTGATGGTTGCCGCAGTGGGGCCAGCTCCTCCCCACAGCTTGCCCCCCCCCCCCGGCGCAGCTCGGGGGGCTGTTGCGCCGACTCACCCTCGGCGCAGAAGTGTCAGGTAGGGTGACCAAACAGCAAATGTGAAAAATCAAGACAGGGGATGGGGAGTAATAGGAGCCTATATAAGAAAAATATCCAAAAATTGGGACTGTCCCTATAAAATCGGGACATCTGGTCACCCTATGCCCAGGGCCCCTCCTGCCCCAGCGCTGCCCTAGCGGAGCCACTCTGCAGCCCATGGCGGGCGCCGGGACTCAGGAGTACGTGCCTAGGAGCCACAGCAACAACTGGGCTAGCTACCCAAGTAAGTACCCATCTGAAACCATAGGCAAGTATTTGTGACAGCTAGCCACTCATTCCACAGCTGCTACACTATTTTTAGCACGCTAACTCAGATTCTCAAACTGGTCGTCACACAACAAGCTTGAAATGTAGGCACCTCCTAGTAAGTCTATCTCCATGAGAGTGCTGGGGCTTAGGACATACCCGTGTTGTCAGCATCTCCCACTGGCAGCTCCCCACCTAGCTTGCTGGTTTTTGTGGATTGCAATCTGAGGCGCCGATCTCTCTCCATTTATTGAACTGGCAGCCTAGGTACCAAACTCAGGTTTTGTGGATTACAGTGTTATACCTGTGGTATTTTTCTAGGAGCCTAAGTGTAAGGTGGTGTGATGCTGAGTGTCACAATGCCTATGTCCCTTTGTGGATTTGGGCCAAGATCTATAGACGGAGGTAGCCTGGCAGGTTATGCAACACCTGATCTCTTTGTACCAGGAGCACCCCTTTTAGCCATTAGATCAGTAAGTGCAGAGCACACTTTGCTCAGCTCCTGGACATTAAAAATATAGTCTCATGATCACTACTTAGTTTTTTTATTTAAAGAAGAAAATCAGAATTTTTGTCCTCTGCAGTCTGAGATAAAAGAGTTCATTTTGTATAATGCAGCTTCAAAAAGAAATCACACTGTGTTTCTCCATTATAAGAGGGATTAAAACATACAAAAGTGAACTAGTCAACTAAATTTACTACTGATCTGCTAACTGCTAGCAGAGAAACATGCCTATTGTTATTCTCTCATCCTTAGTTCTGGATCTACAAAAGTATTTAGCATAAGTAATACGTATTAAAATGTCAATAAAGTGTCTGTGGTATTTGAGACCTAGTTAGCATTTTTATTGAGCTCTTGTGTTAGCATTTTCAGAAATGGACTTTTATTAATTACCTATTTAAATCCATACTTTGATACCGCAGGTCACTATTAAATGGGTCATTTCAGCATTAATAGCTCTTACCATGTGCAATACTTCAATTTCAGCATATTTCAGTGTTAGTAATTAAACTGTGCATGTACCACAACCTATTTATCATGGTAACTAGAGACCTTAAGACATTTACATGATACAGCTCTTGATGGAAGACAACATTCCACTCCATTGCTGTTTTCAGTAACTCTTTCATTTACAACAATCTAGTCTAATTAAGGGAAACTGGTTATTTACCTGTCAGAGAAAAAAATAACTTTAGATCTCAAATGCAACCTGGGGAGACATAATTGCTAAATTCTCAACTTGCATCCAGAGGAGATTTTGTGTTGAAATTATTGATATTGTTCAATTATTAGAGTAGTGTCTGATAGTGCTACTATAGTTAAAGGGTTGTTAGCATTTCCACTACAAATCACATTATTAAGGGGTTTATAATATACCAGTAGAAAAGTTCACTTCAAGCTAATGTGAGGAAAAAATCTTGTGGGAAGGCAATTTTTAACTGTATTTAAAAAAGCTTAATATAATCCTATAACAAATTGTATTTTTATGGCATTGGCCATCCAAGGATCTTAAATGACTTTACAAATGCTAATTCCCCAAGAAAATTATCATCTCATTTTCCAGCTGTAAAACAGAGGCAGAGAAATTAAAGTCAAGTGGCCAGATTTCCAGAGGTGCTGAGCACCCATTGCTCCAGTTGACATCAACAGGAGCTTCAGATGCTCATTTTTGGAAAAAAAAGTGCTAAAATTTATGGTTAATCACTGGGAAAAAATAGGAATAGAACTCCAGAGTATCTAGTTCCCAGGCCAGTACTCATTTCTAGAGACCATAGTGAATCGAAGGCACTTTCTCTTAGACTGCCTAAAGCCTTTAATGTTTGCTTGAACTTTCAACCTTTGTAAATTTAGTTCTAGCTAAATGCTTCACGGCACCTCCTCTATAGTCAAAGGCATAGATCAGGTAATTGAACCTAACAGAAAGTCCTACTGTCCATGCATGAAAAATTATTCAAGGTTTATAACTTCAAAAACTGCTGAACAAATTTTTGTCAAACTTCTTAGGTCTCTCAGATATCTCCAAAACAACCCAAGACTCATCAGTTGTTTAGTTCTGTATGCACGTTTGTGGCTGGTATACACAGGAAGAGTAGATTTACTTAAATACGTGCAAAACTCTGAAAGTTTAATGGATTTTGATGAAACTTTTTGAAAACAACCATCAAACTTCAGAGATGTCACTAGGCATGGACATTATATTAGAGTGTGCTCCTACTACAGTATGAAACACATTGAAGTTTGTGTTTTCTGGATGAAATGTATAAGTTTATAAACATAAATTTATATATAAATGTAAAGTATTCATTATCTTGTTCTTTTTATTCACAATTTTTGGACATATGAGAGAAAATCTAATTGATCCTAATGGAAGTCTGTAATCTGCTCTGTTGGACTAATAGCTGCATATTTCTTCCTTAGTGTTTGCTCTATTCTGACGTTTGTTTGGGTTTTTTTAGATGGCCAAAATGGACATTTAGCTAAGTAAATGACGGATGTATTCAACTGGTATTGCTTTCTTTCACCTGAAGTGTGCTTTTCCCTTCCAAATGCCTTGACTTTGGTTATATGCACCACATATATACTAAAAGAAAAGGAGTACTTGTGGCACCAAATAAATGTGCTAGTCGCTAAGGTGCCACAAGTACTCCTTTTCTTTTTGTGGATACAGACTAACACGGCGGCTACTCTGAAACCTGTCACATATACACTGTAATACACTGAGGTTGGCACTGCAAAGGGGTGTGTGTTGTTTACCTAATTTTGTACCCACTTAGACAACATGGGTTCAAAATTAGAAACAGAGGTTAGTCCTGTTGTGGTTTATGTTCTGTTTAGACCTTGGCGAAACATTAGTTGTGAATTAGTCCGGCAGAAGTTGCACTGACCAGAGTGCTCCCTCTCCACCCAACAAAGCATAAATAAGGGAGGGGGCTCATACACATACCCTGTCCTGACCCCTATGGGAAAAGGGGAAATGATAACATCCCAGGTCCTTCTCCATGTCCCCAGTGAGATGAATTCCCTACAGCACAACTTCAGTATGTCCCACAGGTAAGGTAGAAAAGAAAGACATTCACCAAAATCCTTCCTTTGTCCCCTATGAGCAAGAGCAAAGCAGCATCTCTTCCCTCTTTTCTCACCAAGTGGGACAGGGAGAGAAGAATCCCTGGCTTCCTTCTTCACAGGAAGATTAGGAGAACCATGCCTTTTACCACAAAGCCTTCAACAACAGACCATAAATCTTCATGAGGTCATCTGAGAGGGAAGGGCACCATCCTCACCTCAGCCTTCTTCCAAGGACAATGTTTGTCCCCATCCCTATCTTTGCTGTGTGACCAAAGATTCCAGAAATTCCACTCCCTTTCCCCACACTCCCAGAAAGACTTTAGGAAACACTCATTCATTCATCTCTAGCCAGAGAGAAGTGCACTCAAGAGAAACAGCTCATAGTGTAGAAGGAAATTGCCCAGATGTAGAATTTTCCCTGAATCTAGTGAATGCTGGAGTGTTTCCCCTCAAAAGAGCTTACAGGGCAAATGTTCACAAGATCTACCAGATGGTAGGCTGTAGTATCTATCCTCTAAAGAGTCTTCTAGAAATAGGTGGGCAGTGGCCCTTTTTGGGTGCTCTTACATAATAAATACCTAGCTGTTAAATAGGTTTTTAAATAAATAATTTTTATCAGTAGATTTTAAACCACTTTACAAAGGAGGTAGTAAATATTATTTCTCCCAATTTTACAGATGGAGAAACAGAGAAAATGAGGCAAAGTGACTTGACCAAGGTCACCTAGCAAGCCAGTAACAGAGTTGGGGGAAAAGCCCAGGTCTTCTGTATCCTAGTGCAATCTTCTCTAGATCACACTACCTCCCTTACTACTTTCGGTTACTCCCAAAAGACAGGAAGGGGTAGATGGCAGTTACTACTCCTTTTCAATTAAAAGAGGGGAAGTTACCATTAACTTCCCAAAAACTTCTTACCAGAACAGTAAGCGACAGCGGAGACTAGGACTTGTTGGGAGAAGGACCTGGAGGCTGTGTGCCTTATCATCACTTTCTTTTCTGTCTGGGCACGGGGCAAAGGGACCAGCTGGAACTTTTCCAAAATATATTTCAAACTGAATTTGTGGAACTCACACATTTGAGAAATAGTTTGAAAGTGTCAGTCCTATGCCTCTTCCTCTGCAACATTTTTCCATCTGTGGTTTGCACAAGGTGGGAAGGGGGTATTTAATTCTTTTCTAGCCTTTGCAACTATGTTAGGAAGGGCTGAGCAGTTGTATCTGAACTAAGGATGGCTGAACCAGTTCTGGAAAAAAAAACTGGACTCTTATCTTCACCCAGATGTTTCACTGAACTGCACCTTTGAACTTCAATATGTTCAGTCAATGAATTTTTGTGGCTCTGCATGTCCTAGGTTGAGGCAGGACTGGAAGTGGAATCACCAAAGGACTGTGCTTATCATATTTCTTGGCATGATAAAAGTAGAAAGCGCCAGACATATAATAACTTCCAACATTTTCCAGTCTAATTTTCAGATCAAAGCACTTTGTATAAGATTGATACAGTTTGGAAAAGTCAGTGATGCTTAACTGAACAGCCTGCCAAGGGTCATAGAGGAGGTAAAAAATCCTAACTTGTTTCAAGACTGACCTTGATATGATGTGGTTGCCTGCAATGGCATATGGCCCATCTGTGTGTGCTATTAGCAAATATCTCCAACAGCTGATGACGGGACACTAGATTGGGAGGAGGGGGGTCTGAGTTACTACAGAGAATTTTTTCTCAGGTGTATGGCTGGTGGGTCTTGCCCATATGCTCAGAGTCTAACTCAGGGGTCGGCAACCTTCGACATGCAGCCTGTCAGGGTAATCCACTGGTGGGCCATAAGACATTTTTTTTTTACATTGACCATCCTGAGGCACAGCTACCCACAGCTCCCAGTGACCACGGTTCACTGTTCCCGGCCAATGGGAGCTGCGGGAAGCAGAAGCCAGCATGTCGCCAGCAAATTATCCTGATGGGCTGAGTGCTGAAGGTTGCCAACCCTTGGTCTAACTTATAACGATATTTGGGGTTGGTAAAGAATTTCCCCCCACGTCAGATTGTCAGAGAACCTGAGGTTTTTTCCCCTTCCTCCACAGTGTGAGGTGCAGGTGACTTGGTAGTTTGAACTAGATTAAATGGTAGATTCTCTGTAACTTGAAGTCTTTAAATCATGATTTGAGGAATTCAATAACTCAGCTGGGGGTTATGAGCCTATTGCAGGAGTGGGTGCGTGAGGTTCTGTGGCTTGTGATGTGCAGACTAGATGATCATGAGGATCCCTTAGAGCCTTAAATTCGATGAGTCTGTGAACTGAACCAGAAAATCTGAAATGCCAGATTCAGTTACTCATGTTGAGTAGGAGTAGTAGAATACGAATTTCCCATTACTATGACTACACAAAGAGAAAGGTACTACTTATTGTGAGTTATGTTGGCCCCCTGGACTCTTGACTAAGAGCTTAAGCCTGCATTCCTTTTTCCGGCAGTCTTCCCTATCCAAAGCAGTTTTGCCTGAGCAGGGAATGCAGGCTCAGCTTCATTGTTTTTATGTACTATATAATGAGAGTGGGTATAATGTACTGTATAATGAGACTTTTGCTTTGCCATATTATATTTAACTACATCTTTTCTCTCAGATCACATTTTTATACATGGAACTTTATATTAAAGTCTTATTTTTGAATGGCAAATAAATAATAATGAAGACATACAACGTTTATAAAGAGAGTTAATACACAATCAACGTATATTTTAGTGAACGGTTAAAAATAGTTAGATTGTTCGAGTCCAGCAGGTTACTTATCACCATGTCATATAACCATTCATGTAACACACATTACTTATGTCTGATACATGTTATAAGTGTGTTACAATCACTATAAACTAAACTATATATATATTAGGGTGACCAGATAGCAAGTGTGAAAAATTGAGATGGGGGCGGGGGGTAATAGGGTCCGGGGGCGGGGGGTAATACGGTCCTATATAAGACAAAGCCCCAAACATCGGGATGGTCTGCATAATATTGGGAAGTCTGGTCACCCTAAAATTTAATATATATTTTAAATATATATATAAATAAATATATATTAAATTTTAGGATGAACAGATGTTCCAGTATTATATATGTAATGACCCAAAGCTTTTTATAAACTTCATGTAATCATTTCTCAGTTAGCATATCACTTAAACTTGTGCTTTTAATTTAGGAATGAGCATTTCTCAGAGTGAGGGTTTATGGACTTCAGACTACAGTACGTTTGGAGTTTGTACAACTAATCTGAGTTCATGAACCATTCTCTCTCCCTCATCCCCACCCCTGCTGCAAAGAGTTTGATGATTTAAAAAAAACGTATTAGATACTTAAAACCCTCCCTTCAAAATTTGAGCCAGTACATGGTTTATGTCTGCCTATAAGCCTGAACTGCTGAAATCAAAGGTATATGATCAGGCCCTATATGCTGTATGCATTTTTTTCCATTAGAATTCTCTTTCTGTGTGTTTCTCTGCTCCCATTTTCAGTCTCCCGGTATTTGTTTTTCACTCAGCCCACTCTGTGCTCTATTTTTATCTGATTCTTTCTATTGCAATTTTCTCTCCCCTCCTCCTCCTCCTGATTCTATAATCACAGACATCTTTGCAACGAGCAAACCCAATAATGTCTGAGTCAAATTTTTAAACCGATGATGTTTGAATAGGTTCAAAATTAGGCCAGGCAAGTTGCCCCTACAAAATTTCTACATCTATCTTTACAAATGATATCCCCAAGATACATACGATTTGTGAGATCAATATAGATTTTAAATATTCACTGCCCTTACAAAAAAAACCCTAGAGGTAATGTATAAAACATTACAAATGGAGAGGTTGTGGTATAAACTTGTGAAAAGCCCACTGTTTAATTTACCCCTTTGTACATAGTTGTTTGGGCTATATATTAGTGAACAATCATAGTCATTCTGTAGTTGTAAACCATTCAGCTACTCCTGTAGAATCTACAAAAAAAAGCATCACATCACCCATGTAATTGGTGCAGGAAATGCCAGAATGAAAGCAAGAAATTCACACTCTGATCTCATACTAAGGCCTGGAGAAAACTAGAGATTAGCATTGCCTTATCCAGACATAGCAAGCAGTTTTATTTTAACAGTGACTCCTAAAAAAAAACCTAGAATACTGTCATCTTAAATCATGTACTGGTACTACTACTTTTTTAGGTCTTCTTTAAGTTCATACCTAGCTAGCACACATTAAAAGTATTTTACCAACTGAAAGCAATCATTGCTTACTCCTCATTAAGGGACAAATCCTCCTCAGGGCACTCAGCCCACCATTGAGGGTGATTTGCACCTTAGGAGATTGAGCTCAAGTTTCATATGAGCTTCAGTTGCTTTCACCAGCAGGCCCAACACAAACTGAGTTTTGTTGCAGAAGTTTTAGGCTTCATTACAAAAGTTTTACACAAGTATAATCTACAGTGATTTTTAAGAGTACTCAAGTCCACACATGGGTGCTACAGCATTTCTTCTTCAGTGGATAGACACAGGGTATGTCTATACTATGAAATTAGGTCAATCTTAAAGAAGACAACTTTTAGAAATCAATTTTATACAGTTGATTGCGTAAGTCCATACTAAGTGCAGTAAGTCGGTGGAGTGCATCCTCACTACCATGGCTAGCATTGACTTACGGAGTGGTGCACTGTAGGTAGCTATCCCACAGTTTCTGCAGTCTCCGCCACCCATTGGAATTCTGGGTTAAGCTCCCAATGCATGATGGAGCAAAAACATTGTCGCGGGTGGTTTTGGGTACATGTTGTCAGTCGCCCCTCCCTCCGTGAAAGCAAAGACAGACAATTGTTTTGTGCCTTTTTCCATGCAGACGCCATACCATGGCAAGCGTGCAGCCCGCTCAGCTCAGCTTACCGACACCGCCACTGTTATGTCCTGGGTGCTGCTGGCAGCGGACGGTCCACTAGGATTGCTAACCGTCATCATACACCGCTTCCGCTGCAACTCTGCTCTCTTGCTCTCATGAATCCACCTCACAGGACCTCTCGTCATTCTCTATAAATATCTATTTTCGTGGCATCCATCTTTAGCCACTGCTTCCAATACAACTCTGCTCTCCTGCTCTCCTGCAGATGCCATACCACGGCAAGCATGGAGCCTGCTCAGATCACCATGGCAGTTATGAGCATTGTAAACACCTCGCACATTATCCTGCAGTATGTGCCGAACCAGAACCTGCAAAAGCAGGCGAGGAGGCGACGGCAGCACGGTGACAAGAGTGAAGAGGACATAGACATAGACTTCTCTCAAAGCACGGGCCATGGCAATTTGGACATCCTGGTGGCAATGGGGCAGGCTCATGCCGTGGAAAGCCAATTCTGGGCCTGGGAAACAAGCACAGACTGGTGGGACCACATAGTGTTGCAGGTCTGGGATGATTCCCAGTGGCTGTGAAACTTTCGCATATGTAAGGGCACTTTCATGGAACTTTGTGACTTGCTTTCTTCTGCCCTGAAGTGCAAGAATACCAGATGAGAGCAGCTCTCACAGTTGAGAAGCGAGTGGCAATAGCCCTCTGGAAGTTTGCAATGCCAGACAGCTACTGGTCAGTTGTGAAGCAATTTGGAGTGGTCAAATCTATTGTGGGGGCTGCTGTGATGCAAGTAGCCAGCGAAATCACTGAGCTGCTGCTATCAAGGGTAGTGACTCTGGGAAATGTGCAGGTCATAGGGAATCCCATTGCAGCAAGGCCATCCACTAACTGTGGTGGGGCAATAGACAGAACGCATATCCCTATCTTGGGACCGGACCACCTTGGCAGCCAGTACATAAACCACGAGGGGTACTTTTCAATGGTGCTGCAAGCACTGGTGGATCACAAGGGACGTTTCACCGACATCAACGTGGGATGGCTGGGAAAGGTACATGACGCTCGCATCTTCAGGAACTCTGGTCTGTTTGAACAGCTGCAGGAAGGGACTTACTTCCCAGACCAGAAAATAACTGTTGGGGATGTTGAAATCCCTTGGGGACCAAGCCTACCCCTTAATGCCATGGCTTATGAAGCCATACACAGGCACCCTGGACAGAAGTAAGGAGCTGTTCAACTATAGGCTGAGCAGAATGGTGGTAGAATGTGCATTTGGACGTTTAAAAGCACGCTGGCACAGTTTACTGACTCGGTTAGACCTCAGCAAAACCAATGTTTCCAATTTAATTGCTGCTTGCTTTGTGCTCCACAATATCTGTGAGAGTAAGGGGGGAGATGTTTATGGTGGGGTGGGAAGTTGAGGCAAATCACCTGGCCACTGATTACACGCAGCCAGACAGAGGTGATCTGATCACTGTATGGGGCTAATATGCAGCTCTGTGATTAGAAGAGCACAGCAGGGCGCACTGTGCATCAGAGAAGCTTTGAAAACTAGTTTCATGACTGGCCAAGCTATGGTGTGACAGTTCTGTTTGTTTCTCCTTGATGAAAACCCACCCTCTTGGTTCACTCTACTTCCTTGTAAGCCAACCGCCCTCCCTCCTTCAATCACTGCTTGCAGAGGCAATAAAGTCATTTTGTTTCAAAGTCATGCATTCTTTATTAATTCATCACACAAATAGGGGAATAACTGCCAAGGTAGCCCAGGAGGGGTGGGTGAGGAGGGAAGAACCAGGTAGGGTGTTGGATGAGGGATGGAAAAAGGCAACACTGTGCTTCAAAACTTATTGAATGCCAGCCTTCTTTTGCTTAGGCAGTCCTCTTGGTTGGAGTGGTTGGGTGCCCAGAGCCCCCCACCCCCCGCGTTCTTGGGCATCTGGGTGAGGAGACTATGGAACTTGAGGAGGAGGGCAGGTGGTTACACAGGGGCTGCAGCGGTAGTCTGTGCTCCTACTGCCTTTCCTGCAGCTCCACCAGACGCCAGAGCATGTAAGTTTGATCCCCCAGTAGCCTCAGCATTGCATCCTGCTTCCTCTCATTACGCTGCCACCCCCTCTCATCTTGCTCCCGCCACCTCTCATCTTGTTCATCACTCCTGTCCTTGTGTTCATTTTCTGCTTCCCTGGACTCTGACATTGTTTGCCTCCACACATTCTGCTGAGCTCTTTCAGTGTGGGAGGACTGCATGAGCTCTGAGAACATTTCATCTCAAATGTGTTTTTTTGTGTGTTCTAATCTGCACTAGCCTTGGGGATGGAGATGATGGGGGAGCATTGAAACATTTGCAGCTGTGGGAGGGGAAAAAAGGGAGCATAGTATTTAAAAAGACGCATTTTAGAGAACAATGGGTAGACTCTTGCACGGTGAACCAAGCTGTTAACATTACATAGAACATGTGCTTTCAGTACAAGGTCGCATTTTGCCTCTTATATTGAGGGCCTGCCGGTTTGGTGTGAGAGATCACACATGCAGGGCCAGGCAACAGAATTCGGCTTGCAAGGAGCATGGTAAGCCACAGTCTTTCAGCTTCTTCAACCTTTTTAACATGTGGGAATGGTTTCAAACAGAAGCGCCCTCCTTTCCCATACCAAGCACTCGTTGGGTTGGCTATTTAAAAGGAGGGGCTGTACTGGCCACGAATGCATCCCAAGTCTTCAGGGCAAATTAATCATTAAACACGCTTGCTTTTAAACCATGTATTATATTTACAAAGGTACACTCACCAGAGGTGCCTTCTCCAGCTTCATGGTCCAGGAGCCCGCCTTGTGAGGGTTGGGAGGGTATTGGCTCCAGGGTGATAAACAGTTCCTGGCTGTTGGGGAGAATGGTTTCTCCACTTGCCTGCTGTGCGCTATCTTCCTCCTCCTCCTCCTCATCTTCCTCGTCCCCAAAATCCTCATGCCTGTTGCATGAGACTCCCCCCTTGCAAGGGTCCATGGACGGGGTGGGGTAGTAGTAGGGGCACTCCCTAGAATTGCATGCAGCTCATCATAGAAGCGGCATGTCTGGGGCTCTGACCTGGAGCGGCCGTTTGCCTCTTTAGGTTTTTGGTAGGCTTGCCTGAGCTCCTTAATTTTCACGTGGCACTGCTGCGGGTCCCTGTTGTAGCGTCTGTCCATCATGCCCTTGGAGATTTTGGCAAATATATTGGCATTTTGTTTTTTGGAATGGAGTTCTGATGGCATGAATTCGTCTCCCCATACAGTGATCAGATCCAGTACCTCCTGCTCTTTTGTGATTCTGGGACTGCATGGTCACCTTTGCTGATGAGCAAACCACGCTGGCCAAACAGGAAATGAAATTCAAAAGTTTCCGCGGCTTTTCCTGTATACCTGGCTAGTGCATCTGTGTTGAAAGTGCTGTCCAGAGCAGTCACAATGGAGCACTCTGGGATAGCTCCCGGAGGCCAATACCGTCGAATTGCATCCACACTACCCCAAATTCGACCCAGCGATGTTGATTTCAGAAATCAACAGCGCTAATCCCCTCATCGGGAAGGAGTAGAGAAATCCATTTTAAGAGCCCTTTAAGTTGACAAAAATGGCTTTGTCGTGTGGACAGGTGCAGGGTTAAATGGATCTAACGCTGCTAAATTCAATCTAAACTTGTAGTGTAGACCAGGGCACAGAAATTGTCCTCAGGAAATAGCACTATAAAATGGCCTAAATTGTTCTCTATGTATATAACATCTCTCCTTTGCTCAGAAAATTCTTGTCCCTATTTTATGTTGTGTAAAAGGAAAAGACTATTTCCAATGTCACTGAAATTACAACTGAATGGCTGCAACATGAAGATTAGTAATTTCAAAACTAGTCTTATTTAACAAAATGTTTTCTCCTCATTCAGTTGGACAGACAGCATAGCCTTATGCCACTTAAAGTAGGCTGCACTGTATTATTTTCCACTGAGCTACAGATGACTCTTTTGCTATAAAAATGGGCTTTTTCAGGGCTAACTATTTCCATCCCAACTTCAAGGTTTCAAACTTTTTTTTTTTTGGAATTAGTTCTGCTGCACACTGCAAACAAGTTCTTTTTTTTATTTTTTTGTTCAATTTCAGGCATAGCATAAACCACTCTACCATAGCAATATAAATCAGTCTTTCATGGTCACCAAGTTTAAGAAACTGAATTTCAGGGAAGAAGAGAGTTCTGTAGCGCAAATTGTGACCTTTATCTCAAAGAAGTGCCCAATTCAAGCAGATATGATTCATCTTTTTTATACAACAAACTAGGAATGGGAAAACTGGCTCTATAACGCTAGCCTTCTCACAATGAAGCATGAAGAAGATAGATGTGAGAAAACCCACACAAAGAATGAACTAAATAAAAATTGTGGAACTAACAAGATGTACTAAATTTCACAACCTAATCACTTGGAGCCAGATTGTTGCCATTTGCACAGCCTAGAGTTATGGGAGGTGGGTGCCACTCTGTCCCAGAGGCACCTCTACAAGGTTTTGTGCCTAAGAAAAGCAGGAAGCATCCCAGAGTCCCTGTGTGCCTGGAATCCACCACCTTTATGAAGTTACGGTGTACACACCCTTTATGCAGTCCTTTCCCTTAACTGTTGATGAGTGGATCCCAATTCCTATGACCACAATTCCTGCCCATCTTGACAGGGTATCTAGCAACTCAGACAGCAGCTCATGATGTCAGAGAAGTGCATGGACTACAATTGTGGATTCTATTCTGCTTTTAATTATGTACCAGTTACCCCATCCTTCATCTTCATATTGTTTATTTGGTTTACAAGCTCTTCAGAACCTGTTTGTCATCATACATGTCAAGCTTCATAGCACACAGCTGGCACTATATAAAAACTGTAACAAACAAACATGAATCAAACAGATCTGCAATTTTTCCACTAATATCCTCCCCTCATCATGACCCCTTTTCAGCAAGTTTCCACCTGGAAATCGAGAAAACAGTGAAATTGAAGATGAGTTAACAATCTACACTTACATGATTGATGTAAATGTCAAGGAAGAAGAAGACTAGTTTAGCATGTTGGAAGGGAATAATAACCAGGAGTCATGGGATGAACTACAGAAAAGTAAAATTTAGGCTGAACATCAGGAAAAAACTTATTGACAACAAAATCTATAAGCCTTTACCAGTAATCTTCCTAGTGAAGTGGTGGATTCTCCATTCCCTAGCAAGTTTAAAACTACATTGGATAATAAAGGAAAGGATAGATAGGGTATTTCTCCTGTTTTACACATCAGGAATGGCTTGTAGGGGCTGGGGCAGTGGGTCAGAATCAGCCCTAAATGCTAGCTCATTCCCCTCTGCAAGTTTGGACTTTCATCAGGAAGGAAGGATTTTGCACCACACCCTCGAGCTTGCCTGTGAAACTAGCCAGGCATTCCACCCTCTAGAGCCATTGATCCATGAAGCTTCCAGGAGATCTACAGAGGCACAGACCATTCACATGGAGGCCAGCTACTTCTGTACTGATACCTAGCCCCTACCAGCCCTCTCTGGCCTTCTATCAGCATGCCTTCCACTCAAGTCCTGCTGCCACATGCTTCATGCAAGTCAGTGCCTACAAAGCCCCCTAAAAGGGAGTCCAAACTGCTGCATTGTTGCTTCTGTGACTGCCCTCTCAGCCCTACAATTTAAAAAATCTCTGGTACCTCGAAGACCAGGGTTCTTCTGGCCACTGATATCACCAGACACCCTTTTGGAGAGCTCTATGCTTTGGACATGAATTGACTCAGAGGCTGTTTCCCCACGCCACACCTCTCCAGTACAGACTTGGTGAGGGAGGAGGAGGGATCATCAACTGTGCCCAAACCCACCCCTTCTGGCCTCCACCACACCCCTCCCTGTCAGTGGTGCAAGTAGAATTAATTTATTATTGATATGCTGCACCAGCTAAAGGGGAGGAGGCATGTGACCTCCACACCTAGCTCCTCATGTGATTCCTCCCTGCCCTGCCCCCAGCCGGGGCCCTGCACTCTACCCCTCTCCTCCCCATGATTCATCCCACTTTACCTGGTGGGGGGGGGGGGCTCTGTCCTCCTCCCGCTGCACTGGAGACTTCTGAACTGCAGGGCTCTCCGGAACCACAGCAGCAAAAGCAGCAGAACTGCCCCCAGCCCCACCCCATAGCCCCGAACCCAGCCCTTCCATGCAGCTGCTTCTCCTGAGTCCTGTCTGGAGTCTGTACAGCAGCCCCACCAGAGGAAAGGGTGGGGGGCGGTACACCTTTGCCGGAGGAGCTGCCGGTGCCCCCAAGTTCTGCTCCTCCAATGTCTTTCTGGTATGGAGTACCAGCTATAAATATCTTACTGGTATGGCATACAGTACCGTACTGCCCTACTTGCAGCACTGCTCCCCACTAACAAAGGATCTTCCACAGAAGTTCCCTCCACATGGGTGGAGTTGGCAAGTTTCAGCTCCTTTTCTGATTATGAAAGCAGAGGGTAGCATGGAGCTCTTATGACTACTTTAATTGTGTGAGAGACAGTGTGGTCAGAACACAACGTGTGCCATCTCAAGTTTCTTTAGAGCCACTGTGAGAAAACACTATCAAATCAGTTTCTATTCTCTCATAAAGGTGATTAATAATGAATATATTAATATATGATCTTCATAAGAATGATGTTTTCTCCATTTCTAGCGTTTGATGTATTTCATTTTAAGTCTGCCCTACCTGTGGAAGGCATGCTACATCATGCAATGCATGAAGCAAACAAAAGCATCTAAAAATTGGAAGGCATGCTGATAGAAGCAAACATTGCATTTTTTTGGACATTCTCTAATTTTACTTACATATCTGAGGCTCCAGATTAGTAGGTTCGAGGTATGAATTGATAATCTATAATCATACCTGATTTAAAGCTGGTTACAGCATTACTTCCCTGTGTCCCTGCTGCCCAGAGAACAACAGACAAAAGGAAAGTTTCTTTCCCAATTTTAAAAAGTACTACCTTCCCATTGGCTCTTTTGATCAGGTGCCCACTCCTTTTCTTTTACCTGTGGGCTTGTTAACCCTGTACAGGTAAAGCAAGCAGAGAACAGACCAGGAGGGATTTTACAGCTAACTGGCTGGTTGGGTATCCATAAAAGGGAGCTACTTCCCACCTTACCCCCTGTTAATGTATCACATATGCCTTGTGAAGTATCATTTGAAAACTCATAATTTGCTGATCATCATTGTCCTGGTAAAATGTGTAGCAACACTGTATGTAAAGTTAAGATTCTACTGCATGATGTTACTGAGACATATTTCAAACCACCACAAACCAGTTCCTCAGAAATAAAAGGCATACTATCACCTCAGCCATGTGTCAAAGAAATCAAATGGACTATCACTCAGTTAATTGGCCATTCTTTTGCAGGACAAAGGGTGTAAGCAATAAATTTATGTCTTGGCAAAGAGAACAGCTGGAGGTTCCTTTCCCTACATATTTTGTCTCCTGAACCTCAGCTGGAGCAAATTTTCAAAGAGAAAAATAAGTATAAGAAGTGAAAGCAGGGGACACAAAAAAAATATCTCTCCCTTTCTCTCTGCTCAGAGTATCAACAACATTTGAAGGACAAAGAAAACATCACTGGGTTGATGGAGGGATCCTGACTGAAGGAGTTCAACCAGTGAGACTGCTGTAACATGTGGTGAGAGATACCTTTTCTGTGAATTCATTTAGCTTATTAAGATAGATATTAGTTGCATTTTACCTTTTATTTTTTTGTAACTTATTCTGGCTTTTATGCCTCATTACTAGTAATCACTTAAAAATCTAACTTTCTGTAGTTAATAAACTTATTTTTATGGTTTTATCTAAACCAGTGTGTATTTGGATTGAAGGGTTTGGGAAATTCTATTTGAGATAACAGGATTTGTGCGTATTTCAATTCATGAAATGATGAATTTTATATGAGCTTGTATGGTCCAGGAGGTTTCTGGGCAGTACAAGACACACGTTTCTGTGGAATGTCTGGGAATGGGAGTTTGCTGGTGTTGTCATGCAATGTAATTTATGCAACATAGGTGCGAGTAATTTACATGCTGGAGCCTGTGTTAGAGAAGAGTAGGAGTGGTTGCTCTTACAGTGAAGCAGAGTAAAAGGCACCCCAGGATGGAAAATTGAGAGGACACAGCTATTGATCAATCCACATTGTATCCTGGGTAATGTCACACTAGTCCGTGGAGAAGCCCGGCACTAGAGCATGCAGAGATATTTTGTGGACGTGTCAGGCAAGAAAGTGATTGTTGGGTGGTGCAATGATTAACCTAATTATTTCACACACACAAAGGGGGAATGCAGCAAACGCAGAATCATAGATGATAGGCTGATCAGCACGTCAGGATAAAAAGAAGGATGCTGTAATGGGATGACAGACTGGGGCTTCTGCTGCCCTGCTGTTGCAGTACTATAGAGAAGTCCATGGGCTTGGTGGGAAGGTTCAATTAGGAAATGGGAATGCCCGCCCACACCTCAAAAAAATCTTCTTTATCTTTTTTTTTAATTTAGAATTAGTTTCAAGTGATCGTAACTTGATTATATTTGTTATGTGCAAACTGAATAGAGTCCCAGCCAGCAATAAATAGACACACACATTGCTTTAAAAGTGTTAGTTTCACAAAGCTGAAAACAATCATGAGCCAAATGAGTCAGAAGAAATAATTTCAAAATAAAAATGTGAATGAAAATTGAGAATTGTTTAAGGACATTTCACTAAATGCCCAAAAAGCCATCAGACAAAAATTGGTTTAAAACACAAAACACACAACACACAGAAAACAAACAAGCAAACAAAACCCCACAAACACACAACCTGACTTAGACTGCAAGTGAAAACAGCGTTAGAAATAAAAAGTAATATATAACAAAAAATGGATAAGGGATATAAATTAGAAGCTGGGACTTGTCGGAAATTGGTAAGGGAATTAAAAGCACACAAGGAGAAATCTGTGGCCAGCAGAGTTAAGAAAAGAACTGTAACAGTAGTATTGGTTCATTATTAAATAGAAATAGTAGATTTGTCTTTAATAATGCAGAGGAGTCAGACATGTTAATACATATTTCTATTCTGTATTCAGGGGGAAAACAGATGATGTAGTCATATCATATGATAATGAAATATTTTCCATTCCAACAGCAGCTAAGGAGGATATTAAACAGAAGCTACTAAAGTTAGAGCTTTTTAAATCAAGAAGTCTGGATCCAAGAGTTTTCAAAAGGCTCACTGAAGAGCTCTCTAAATCATTAATGTTTATTTTCGATAAAAGTCTTGGAACACTGTGGAAGTTCCAGAGGACTCAAAAAAAAAAAAAAAAAAAAAAAAAGCTTATGTGACAATTATTTAAAAAAGATAAATGGGATGACTGGGGGAGTTATAGGCCTGTCCATCTGACAGTCAAAATAATGGAATGGTGGGCACAAAATTCAATTAATGAAGAGTTTGAAGAGGACAATATAATTAATGACAATTAACATGTGTTATGGAAAATAGATTTTGTCAAACCTCAAGAAGGATGCTGATAAATTGGAGAGGGTTCAGAGAAGAGCTGTGAGCATGACTGAAGGATTACAAAACATACCTTACAGTGAGGAGACTCAGAGCACTTGATCTATAGAGTTTACCAAAAGAAGATTAAAGGGTGACTTGATCAATCTATAAATACCTACATGATGAACAGAAATGTGATAATGGAGGACTCTTCAACTAGCTAACAAAGGTATAACAAGATCATCATTAAGATTCCAGTGGCTGGATGTTGAGGTTAGATGAGAATGAAAATACTGGGCATATTTTTAACATTGAAACTATTTATCCAGGGTTGTAATGGATTTTCCAGCACTGGAAATTTTAAAATCAAGAGTAGATTTTCCCAAAAGATATGCTTTAGTTGAACTACACTTTTTGGACTTGAACCAGGAATTAATTCAGGGAAGTCTGTAGTAACTAAGGCCTCAATGTTCTGAGTTATTACTACTTAAGAGTTGCCCAGGCTTCACAGGTATGATGAAATGATATAACACAAGGCTAAAAGAATAGAAACCCAATATCTAACAGCTGGATTTCTTCAATAGTCTGAGCAAACAGAATTGCTGCAGTCTTTCACAAGAGTGTACCACTGGTATAACTAAAGAGACTTCCCCTTTTTCCAGTCTGTGAATGAGTGAGTGGATTAAAAATTAAATTAATATCAAACATTAAGATATTATATGATGTCATACACAGTAGTAAAACAGTGAACTTGATGGCATCTAATATATTGATTAAGATATATATAAATTGGAAGTCAACTATAAGACGTACAGCTTTGGGCAAAATATTGTATACTTTAATTATAGGTTTTTTTTCATAAGCAAGATTCTTAGGAAAGAAAGGGTTTGTGTTCATATTGATTTCTTTTAGTTTAAGTGATAAAGTGAAAAAGCAGAGCTAATGTTTGCAATCAACCATGCTTATGCTATCCAGTTAGTGAAATACACCTGGAAAGAGGCAGTAAATAAAAGGAACTGAAACTGAATGTGTATTTATAAGGACACTTGACCACCAAAGAGGAACAATCAGAAATGTAACTGTTTGGTTAATAATGCACAAACTCAGCTCAGCCACAAATACCAAGGTCTCACCATGGTTAAAACAAGGGCAGCAGAAAAAGGAAGATTTATACAGCAGACAGAATGACAGTTTCTGCTTTCAGTCTGCTGGAGAACCACAGTTCTTGAAGTGACTTTGCATTGTATAATGAACTGTTAAAAGAAGTTTAATGATCATCAGATATTATGGAGGGACTTTGTATAAATTATATTAATTTTAAATGGGACAACACTTCAGCAGCTAGCAGTGTGTTGGTAGAGAAACCGCAACTTAACCAAGCATAACTTCAAAATTGGCCATGCAATGCACCACAAAGGGATCAACAGAAAGTGTTTTGTGAATGTATATTGCTGACTGGAACAAGCCAGCTGGTGTTCAAGGTTTGTCCCAACATGGTTGTACACAAGCTAATACGAGAAGTTATGTTGCACAAAGAGACTGGAAAATTCCAGCCCTAGTTGCAAGAACTCAAACGTTTATGTCTTGTTTCCTGATTGGATGGTGAGAAGATAACTCATTTTGGGTGAAAAAGAGTACTTGTGGCAAGTACTCTTTTTCTTTTTCTTTTTCTTTTTACTCTTTTTCTTTTTGCGAATACAGACTAACACGGCTGTTACTCTGAAACCTGTCATTTTGGGTGCACATTTTGAATCTTCAGCAGAAGAATAGGTTCTGACTCGGGTAAACCAGGTGCCAGAGCATGCCAAAGTACCCAAGTCTCAAGGGAATACTCACAAACACATTGCTGGAATCAGTGTGGCTCATCTGTGGGTTAGTACTGTTAAAATAGAGATTGGAATTATAAGACCATGTTTAGACTTTATTGAATGCTTGTGAGTTGCTTCATGTATTAATCTCACTTACAATGTCTGCATCCCATTGTTAGGGGGCTTATTCCTTCACCCACTTACTTCCCTAGTCCTTCTTGCATGAACAGAGAGCAACAATACCCAAAGTCCAAAGGTGCAAACAATTCAATGTGTATTGGGGTGAACTTCCAGCAAGCATGATTCCAGTTTCCTTCCTTCGTATCCTCCTTCCCAGCTCTGACACCACAGAGCCTTACACCTGTGTCCCTGTTCCCATTCCTGCCCTTAGCAAAACGTTATTCCAATTTCCTTACCACCATTCCCTGTTCCCATTTCCCCCTTTAGCAAACCATGATTACAATTTCCTTACCCCTATTCCCTGTTCCCATTTCCCCTCTTTAGCAAAACATGATTCCAATTTCCCTACCCTCATTCCCTGTTTCCATCTCCCCCACCCACACACCCACCTCCTCACTTCCTGATTGACCGCAGACTATATAGTAAAACTTGAGTTCAGCTTAGCTATACCTTAACCAATCATTTTCCTGAAATTTAACTAACCAATCCTAACATATTGTAACATGATTATGTAACCAATTATATCCCACCACCTTAATTAGTTTACACCCAGCAAAATTAATTATACAGCAGACAGGAACAATCACAGAACCAGACAGAGATTATACAGACAAACAATAGCAAAGTGGGAACTATAATGACAAAACAATACAGAAGTGAGAATTTCACATCCCAGCTATTGATAAGTGAGTTCTTGCCAGACAGGATGCTATCAAACTAAGTTTCCTTTTATATTTTCTAGGCACTTCCCTTTCTCTGGAGGTGACAGGCATTATCAGGACAGGATTGTATTCCTAACAGCCCAATAGCACCTTCTTTCAATGTGACTAGTTTGGAATGTGAGGATGTGACTGTTCACTTCCCAGCTTATGGCTGCCTCTGCTGCTTGGCCAAAGGCCTTAGCCTAAGCACAGGGCCTCAAACTGTCACAGTAAGAGAAGGCCCTTACACCGGCAGACAGTGATTTTGATTCTTTCTTTTGTACCTCTGTCATAAATATAAAGGGAAGGGTAAACCCCTTTAAAATCCCTCGTGGCCAGAGGAAAAATCATCTCACCTGTAAAGGGTTAAGACGCTAAAGGTAACCTCGCTGGCACCTGACCAAAATGACCAATGAGGAGACAAGATACTTTCAAAAGCTGGGAGGAGGGAGAGAAACAAAGGGTCTGTGTCTGTCTATATGCTGCTTTTTTGCCGGGGATAGACCAGGAATGGAGTCTTAGAACTTTAGTAAGTAATCTAGCTAGGTATGTGTTAGATTATGATTTCTTTAAATGGCTGAGAAAAGAATTGTGCTGAATAGAATAACTATTTCTGTCTGTGTGTCTTTTTTGTAACTTAAGGTTTTGCCTGGAGGGATTCTCTATGTTTTGAATCTAATTACCCTGTAAGGTATCTACCATCCTGATTTTACAGAGGTGATTCCTTTACTTCCATTTACTTCTATTTCTATTAAAAGTCTTCTTGTAAGAAAACTGAATGCTCTTTCATTGTTCTCAGATCCAAGGGTTTGGGTCTGTGGTCACCTATGCAAATTGGTGAGGATTTTTACCAAACCTTTCCCAGGAAGTGGGGTGCAAGGGTTGGCAGGATTTTTGGGGGAAAGACATGTCCAAAGTACGTTTCCCAGTAAACCCAGTTAGAGTTTGGTAGTGCAGTGGATATTCCAAGGACAAAGGATAAAATTAATTTGTACCTTGGGGAAGTTTTAACCTAAGTTGGTAAAAGTAAGCTTGGGAGGTTTTCATGCAGGTCCCCACATCTATACCCTAGAGTTCAGAGTGGGGGAGGAACCTTGACAACCTCTATAACTAGCCAAGTGATAAGAATACACATACATTCTTAGAGTATAGGCCTTTACAGACAGGCCTGAATATCTATATCCTAACACCCATATTGTTAGGTAATATTTGAGCTGTTGTATTGTGAGCCTCTGGGACTGTGTAGATCACCATAAAGGAGAAAGACCTGGACTAGTGTGAAGTGCTGATCTCCAACAGGAGGTGTTACATTCTACCCAACTGGAAACATTCTACCCAACATTGACACCAGACAGACTATTGTGGGACATTAAAGAGAACAATCAGCACTGGGTGTTTTTCCTTCTCCCCCCATGAAGATGAGCCATTCAAGTGGATTCCTCCCATCAGATGAGTTTGCAGTTCAGACCACAAGGAAGAAGCGGAATAAAAACCACTAACAAGAAGGCACTGGATCTCCATGCTGCTTGGTCTCTGGGGGGCAAGGTTTACTAGGCATATGCAAGAAATCCTCAATATCTGGGTTAGCCCAAAAGTTCATATGGAGCTTGCTTATTATAGAAGCGTCTATTATTTTTTGAAAATTACAACGGTAACTCATTTGTGTATATAGAAGATTAAAGCAGGTAAGCATATAAATAACTCTTGTTTCTTTTTCCTACTTAAAAAATCTTTTATAGTTTATTATAGGATTGGCTATAAGCCTTGTCTTTGATGTAAGATCTAAGGTGCAACTGAGCTGGGCCAAGTGACTAGGAATAATTTGAATATTGTTGTGATTCTTGGTTTAAAGGACCACCAATTACAAGATATGCTCATCTGGATGATGAGACAGATCAGAGTACCCAAGAACACTGTCTGTGGTTCCCTGTTTAAGCTGTTATCGTGTCTGAGGAGTTTACACTTGATAACTGGTTGGTGAAATCTAAGTATAGAGCTAACAACCAATTTGGAGTTTGTGCCATGCTTCCTAACAGCCTGTTTTGAGATTGATATTCTCACTCTTGAGTCACTACTGACTGCTTTACATAGGAGGAACCAAGTTGAACCACACAACAGAAATAGTATAAAATGGTCAATCTCCTTCAGCCCATCACTTCCAAAAGCCAAAGACTCCTGCAAGGAAGATGACTGAGGTCTTCGGCTGTCTATCTGGGAGTTCCCCTGGTGACATCAAATGCCTATCTCAGATAGGCACCTTTAACTCTCCTTCTATTTTACAGCAATTTGGGTTGCCTGGTACCACAGCAGGAAAAGACTATGTCCATCCTTCACTCCACTTGTGTTTGCAGTATCACTCCTGCTATGAACTGGTTGGTGAAATCTAAGTATAGAGCTAACAACCAATTTGGAGTTTGTGCCATGCTTCCTAACAGCCTGTTTTGAGATTGATATTCTCACTCTTGAGTCACTACTGACTGCTTTACATAGGAGGAACCAAGTTGAACCACACAACAAAAATAGTATAAAATGGTCAATCTCCTTCAGCCCATCACTTCCAAAAGCCAAAGACTCCTGCAAGGAAGATGACTGAGGTCTTCGGCTGTCTATCTGGGAGTTCCCCTGGTGACATCAAATGCCTATCTCAGATAGGCACCTTTAACTCTCCTTCTATTTTACAGCAATTTGGGTTGCCTGGTACCACAGCAGGAAAAGACTATGTCCATCCTTCACTCCACTTGTGTTTGCAGTATCACTCCTGCTATGAACTGGTTGGTGAAATCTAAGTATAGAGCTAACAACCAATTTGGAGTTTGTGCCATGCTTCCTAACAGCCTGTTTTGAGATTGATATTCTCACTCTTGAGTCACTACTGACTGCTTTACATAGGAGGAACCAAGTTGAACCACACAACAAAAATAGTATAAAATGGTCAGTCTCCTTCAGCCCATCACTTCCAAAAGCCAAAGACTCCTGCAAGGAAGATGACTGAGGTCTTCGGCTGTCTATCTGGGAGTTCCCCTGGTGACATCAAATGCCTATCTCAGATAGGCACCTTTAACTCTCCTTCTATTTTACAGCAATTTGGGTTGCCTAGTACCACAGCAGGAAAAGACTATGTCCATCCTTCACTCCACTTGTGTTTGCAGTATCACTCCTGCTATGAACTATAACTGAGCTTGTCATAAATATAAAGGGAAGGGTAAACATCCCTCCTGGCCAGAGGAAAAACCCTTTCACCTGTAAAGGGTTAAGAAGCTAGGATAACCTCGCTGGCACCTGACCAAAATGACCAATGAGGAGACAAGATACTTTCAAAAGCTGGGGGAGGGAGAAAACAAAGCTCTCTCTGTCTGTCTGTGTGATGCTTTTGCTGGGGACAGAACAGGAATGGAGTCTTAGAATTTAGTAAGTAATCTAGCTAGATATGCATTAGATTGGTTCTTTAAATGGCTGAGAAAATAAGCTGTGCTGAATAGAATGGATATTCCTGTCTGTTTGTCTTTTTGTAACTTAAGGTTTTGCCTAGAGGGATTCTCTATGTTTTGAATCTAATTACCTTGTAAGATATTTACCATCCTGATTTTACAGAGGTGATTCTGTTTATTGTTACTTCTATTAAAATTCTTCTTTTCAAGAACTGAATGCTTTTTTAAATTGTTCTTAAGATCCAAGGATTTGGGTCTGTGGTCACCTATGCAAATTGGTGAGGACTTTTTCCCAAACCTTCCCCAGGAAGTAGGTGCAAGGGTTGGGAGGATTTTGGGGGGAAAGGCGTTTCCAAACTGGCTCTTTCCTAATAAAATAAACCCGGATAAAACATTTGGTGGTGGCAGTAGAAGTCCAAGGGCAAAGGGTAAAATAGTTTGTACCTTGGGGAAGTTTTCACCTAAGCTGGTAAAAGTAAGCTTAGGAGGTTTTCATGCAGGTCCCCACATCTGTACCCTAGAGTTCAGAGTGAGGAAGGAACCTCGACATATACATAATCAAAGTAGTCCAGTACCAATATGCTTTCTCATATCCTATACTATTTGTTGCTGTTGTTAAGGATAGTTGATAAAACTCTATCAAATTAAATTTAACTCTTGAATCTTTTCTTTCGTTAAGCAATCAGAATTAGAAGTACCTTGAGAAAGGTGGCATATGTGATCAATTAAGCAGTTGCTTATACCCCAACTTTCTTACAAATTCAGTAATCTGTGCTAGGCAAGAGATCAGATAAAATGACCACAATGGTTGATTCTGACCTTAAAAATTATCTGAATTTTTTGACTGAGTTAAAAGTGTACAAACCACCTTAGGAGCTCCTAAATGCCAAATTTCAGAATAGCAGCCGTGTTAGCCTGTATTCGCAAAAAGAAAAGGAGTACTTGTGGCACCTTAGAGACTAACAAATTTATTTGAGCATAAACTTTCGTGAGCTACAGCTCACTTGCATCCGATGAAGTGAGCTGTAGCTCACGAAAGCTTATGCTCAAATAAATTTGTTAGTCTCTAAGGTGCCACAAGTACTCCTTTTCTTTTTGCTAAATGCCAAAGTCACTTCTGAAAATGGGACTTAGTGGTTTTGAAAATTTTAGTTCAGCTGTATTGTTAGACACATACATATAAATAGGATGAGTTTTTAATCAGTTGTAGTCCAGAAAGTCAGAGGGAACTGTTTATACTCTCTAGTCCCTGCATAACACTACCGTGCATAGATGAGTTGTTTGTACTCTGCATAGGTATGAGGATTTGCCCCTATGAATGCCGTAGGGAATATGTTAAAATAAATCATAGCAATTAAATCTGGCTGGTAGTGTTAAGTTAAGAATTGTGCTAATAATACATGAATTTTGCTCTAAATTCTTTGCCCCCAGTAAGTCATACACAAAAATAAAATGTATGGGATATTTCCCACAAGAACTTTATCAGTAAATGTTTGTACATGTGTGCAAATATTTAAGCTATCAAATCTGCTTCAGATAATACTAGTATATATAAATCAGCACTTTCCAAATGTTATGGACTTGATCTTTCAATGTGTTGAGCAGAGGTGATTGAGAATTTTCCAATATATCTTCCCCCACCCCACATCAAAAAATGCCACTTTAATGAAACTAAAACTATTTTTGAAACAGGGTTGTGTTCAAATTTCCCAACTCAAAAGAAACATTGACAATTTCAAAACTCATTTCAGTATTTTCATGATGAAAACTTCCTGTTTTCTGATTCAAAGTGACTTTTTGTTTAAAGTGCAAGCTAATTTTACTGATTTTTTTTTTTTAGGTCAAAATCAAAAGGAAGTGTTCCAAAATTGGCCTCTACAAAGCAATATTTTGTTTTTGAATATTTTAGAGATTTCAATTTTTTGTCCTGATTTGAAGCAGGAAAAGCTTTTGAACTCTTGAAAATATTCATGGGATGGAATTCATGTGCAGAACTTGTTTTGAGCAACTCATCATACTTTGCTTTCATTATATATATATATATATATATATATATATATATATATACACACACACACACACATTCGTCATAGTCTATATGCTTTTAATAAGTATTATTGTTATTAGTGCACTAAAGAATCCCTGATATGGATAATAAATATTTTGCCCTGATGCATATTTAACCATTTTAACTTTGCATTCTATTTTGAAGTGTAAGACAATTAAAACAATGTATTCATAGACCGCTATGTGGTCTTTCAGAAATGTATTAACTTTTCCCAAATAATTTTCTAATAAATAGCACTGCCAGAATTAATTCCCAATTAAGTATTTATTACGGAAAAAACTTCTTCTAAAAATCCACTAACTTTATGAAGGAGTCTTCTACTGAGTCTGTCATCTTTGCATTTATACTGGCCAAGATATGGGCCTCCTGTTCATTAGCTGTCCCTGCACCCACATGTATTTGCACCTTCAACAGTGTAGAGAAATTGGTGAGTTTAGATTAGTGACAGTGGCTACATTATAGTATTAGACTCATGGCAGTGGAAACAAAACAATTTTTGTTGAACTATGCACTACAAAGGAGAAAACAGGTTGTCTATGGTTCTGACTTGCTTTAAAGTATGTCCTCATTTTGAAATGCGAACTCTAAACTTATGTGTTATTCCTAGGATAGCATATATTTTAATAGATAATCTTGTCCTGTTTGCTCTTTTTCTTGATTTGCAACCAGCCTATGTTGCATCACTCCCCCCAGCTCTATATTTTGCATGAATGTGCTATAGAGTTAATATATAGCATACCATTAGTGCAATAAATATATGTAAATGCATAAGAATTAACAAAAAAAACCAGACCTGAAATATAAAAGAGTAAATCTAATAAGAACAGATGGATCTCTGAGATATAAAATAATTGCCGACCCTCATACACAATTGCAGTAGGATCAATATACCTTACAGAAATAAAAGAACTCTAATTCCATGGGGATAAAGATAGCTCTGTCTTATCTCTTGCAGGAAAGATCAGGTCTTTCAGATAAGCAATTCCCCATTGCAACTTCCGTACCAGTCCATATTTGGTGGAACTAATTACATATTTACTTTATGTTCATAATACCTAGCAAACAACTTATTTATATTAGGCTTAATTTTAACATTTGTAAATGTCTGTGGATGCTGATCTTTTACCAATATATATATAAATAAATAGTATTATACTTCATTTGCTGTTCATGAAAAAAGAAAGACCAAACACTGACTTGAGACAGGCATTGTATAGACAGATTGCCTAGTAATTTAAACACGTTGCCAGCAGACCTGAGCATTAACCAACAATACCCTGGCTTTTTCACTCATTGGGTCTCTCTCCAGGAAAGTCCAACAGCCATAATGAACTGTGGCAAGATGTGATGGTTTTATATGAGCCAATAGGAACCAGGTTAAGGCTACCAACTCCCCCTCACTTATGACCCTGAGCCGGAGTCCGGTCTCAAGAAGTAAATGGTTGCTGCACTAACTAGTTCCTATCTAAACAAAGTTTCCTGCATGATTGCCTGTGCTTGCATGATCACACACTGTTGCTCAAATGAGACAGCCATAGCCACATTTTCTGCAGCCTTGGATGGTATTCACAACTATTACTCTGTATGTGTCAAACAGAGGCAATGGAATTCATTTTTTATACTATATGCATAGTGAATCTGTACATCTTTTTTCTAACTGAGGCTGGTGAGAGTAAAGACACTGATAGTATCACTAAGCAGTCAATAAACTATATGGAGATTTGCCCTAGTGCATCAAAGTATGTTGCTGGCATTGTGTAAGATACAGGCCTTGATACTTTTTTGTCTCTGACATTTTTTGATTGAGTTGCTTCCTCCTCTGTGGCATAAGTTAATAAGCATTTTTAACTAATTAGAGAGACAGGGTGGGTGAGTTAATATCTTTTATTGGACTGTGATGGGGTTGCTCTACTAAACAGTAGACATCGCCACCTCCTGGTGGTTCTGAGGATTAGCTTAGTCAGGCCAACACTCCTTTCAGCGGTTACACCTTATTGGTTTCCCTTCTGCAGCCCTCTCTCAGTCCAAGAACCACAGCATCCTCTTCATGACTCAGCCCTCCAGCCCGGTCCCTATCATGGGTTCCCCTTTGGGATGGGATGGAGTGGGTGGAGAAGGGGGAAGTGTATCAAGGTTCCTGCTCTCCAGCAACCTCCTGCTTCATTGCCTCACAGTGGCAAGCAGGGGAACCTCGGGCCAACCATCTGCTCTAGGTTCTGGCACAGGGACCCCATCTACAGCAGCCAAGATCCATTCCATACACCTTGCTGCCTTTCCCTGAACCACTTCCTTACCTCCTGGCCCTCCCAACTTCTCTAGGTTTGCTAGTCTCTTCACTACCTCCACCTAGGGAGTAACTTTAGACAACTCATCTCTGCAGCCCCCAAACATGTCTCTCTTGTCCCAGGGAGTGAATGCAGACTTTTCCCTGCCACCTTTTCTGCTTCCAATTTTGTAGAAGCTTCCCTTGCCCCTCAGAGGTGAGCTTCTCTCTAATTAACTGCCTTCCTCCTATAGCTTCCCTGTTTGCAACCTAATTAGGTGATTGGGTCCACCTGGCCTAATTCATGGACAGTGAATTGAGCACACTCCATCACATGGGCTAACTTCTTTTATTGAACCAAGAATTTGGACCAATAAAAGATATTACCTCACTCACTTTGTCTCTCTAAGACCCTGGGACCAACATGGCATATTTAACTCATGTTTCACAAAATTCATTTCATATTACAGTCCATCATTTGCATCCACAAGGAATTGTTTTCACACAATTGTATACGGAAAGAATAACTTGCAGGCTCGGAATTGAAAACACAAAAAAGGAGGCAGAGTTTAAAAACAAAAACGAACAAACAAAAATAGCTTATGGCTTACCTGGGACTGGTCTGTAAAATGTACATCTTCATATTAAAGTGTTCCAGCAGTTATACTTCTGTGCAACACTCCCCTGACATTCTTATCGGGATGTTGTTAGAAAAATAAAACTCACAACTTGGTTTTTAGTACAGGTTTGCTAAAGATGATGTTATCCCACGCTTTAATGGTTTTGTTAAACACCCTCAGGGACTCATGATCATCTTGAAATTTCAGCTCTTTAATTCATTTTACATTTTTAAACTCTATTTTTTTTTTGCGGGGGGGGGGGGATTTAAAGATCAGTTTTGATTGCAGCTGATGATTTTAAAATAGTGGAATTAATTGTGATGTTTTGGAGCAAACCAGAGATTTTGTTATCCTGAAGAACCTTGTGTAGCAGTAATTTTAAAATTCCTAATTGTTTTGGCATCAGATAGACTGTTCAAATTATTTATGATTTATAAAGAAAATTCTCTGTGTCCAGCTGCTGTGGGTGCTGGACCCTCCTCCCTCTCCATTTTGTCAGGGACAGTTTTAGTAAAAATCACAGACAGCTCACAGGCTTCTGTGAATTTTTGTTTATTGCACGTGACCTTTCTGTGATTTTTACTAAAAATATCCATGACAAAATCTAAGCCTTAGTCATAGTCGGATGGATCCCAAAAGAAAAGGTCAGCAGAAAGACCTTGCCCTTTGTCAGGCTGTCTGGAGTGGCTTACGGGCATGCATGCCAACCTCAGGGCAGACTGTCTGGAACAGTGCACAAACCCCAAACTGGTTGTATGTTCTATAAATAGATTTTACAAACCAAATATTAAGTGTGAACTCCTAAAGCACTATAACAATCTTACCATGGAACCTCAGACAGTCCTCTTGTGCACTCTGGTCTATGTTGATACACAGGCAAGCTTTTATTTGTGATAGATGGTCCCTTACACCACAAAAACAAACAAACAAAAACAATATTCAGGTTACTCCTAGTCCCAAGGACCAGTCACATGCCTCAGGTCAATTATACCCTGGATTTCTCAAAAAGAACGCATGTAGCCAATCCCGTAATAAACGAAAGTTTTATTAGGTACAAAGTTAAAACAGGTAAATGTACACTCACAAATGAGTTAGGCTATGTCTACACTAGCATTTTTTGTCAGTAAACCCCCTGACCAACATAAGGTTCAACAACAAAAGTGCCGGTGTGGACAGCACTATGTCAGCGGGAGAGAGAGCTGCTACAAAGGAGCCCTTACAGTGGCGCAGCTGCAGCAGTACAGCTGTGCTGCTGTAAGGTCTGTAGGGTAGACACAGACTTATGTTTAGATTCCAGAAGATAACAGAATCTTCTATAAAAGTAGTTCTCAAACTAGGGCCGTCACTTGTTCAGGGAAAGCCCCTGGTGGGCCAGGCCAGTGTGTTTACCTGCCGCGTCCGCAGGTTCAGCAGATCGCGGCTCCCACTGGCCATGGTTCGCCGCTCCAGGCCAATGGGGGCTGTGGGAAGCGGTGCGGGCTGAGGGATGTGCTGGCCGCCCTTCCTGCAGCCCCCATTGGCCTGGAGCAGTGAGTGGGAGCTGCGTGGGAGCCACGATTGGCCGAACCTACGGACGCAGCAGGTAAACAAACGGGCCTGGCCTGCCGGGGGCTTTCCCTGAACAAGTGGCTGCCCTAGTTTGAGAACCCCTGTTCTATAAGAAGCAAATCCTATATGCTCTTTAGGGCTAACCTAGGCAAAACAGCTTATGCCTAGTGATTCTAGCCCCTTTAGAGTCCAAGCAGCATAAAGATCAATGTTTCTCCTTGTCAGAGATTTTTATCCCCTTCTCCCCAGAGCCCAAATTGATGGGATGAGCACTCCCTGTTCCTTGAGGGAATGAAGAGTGCAATTAACGAAGTATTTTTTTTCTTTTGAAGTGTCCAAATGGCTCCTTTGGTCTCAAAGGCCTTCTCACTGGGACAGAGCCTAACGTCTTCTGTAGGAAGCTAGCATTTGCATTAGCAAAGACTTCTTTCCTGTTTGATGAGTTACAAAATTACAGAGGTTTACAATGCAAATATTGCCTATTGCTTTATAACATGGGGTACAGACAAGGAAACTAATACATAAAGCATCCTACAAGTGATTCATAAGATCTAAACACAAAACACTGTCTTACAACTCTAACAATACTAATATACAGGTGAGCCAGCTATGCATTTGTGAGTGTTCAGTGAGGCCTGGGGCCTTTGCATGAACTGGCACCTGGTCTGCTAGCATCTCACCTTTTCTCTCATCTGCTCTGGATCCGTAAGAGGGAAGCTATCCTCTGCCAGGTGATGTGTTTTTGGCACCTCTTCTCATCTCGAAGGCATAGATGAAGAGGGAGCAATGATCCACCTCCTGAAGGACGAGACAAAAGCACCCCACGCCCAATCCTTCTCAAGGGCCCAGAGCTAATCCCATGTCTCCCAACATAGCCTTCAACAGAACAGATTCTCAAGGTTGGCAGCTAGGCACATGTCCAGCGCCACAACTGCTTCATTGCCACATCCCGTCTCCAGCTGGTCCCCCAGGTGTAGTCATGGCAACAGAGCCTCACATGCACCTCCATCACATCCCGTCATCTCTGTGTCAAGGGAAAGGTGTGCCTCTGCCCTTGCCAGGCCAGCCAAAGCTCCCAGAATGTCTCCAGAAAAGCCAATATCAACTAACAAGCCGTTATTAAAATGCCAGTTGGATGGGCTTAGCTATTCAGGAATGAAGGAGATTTCCCAATGACTAAATGATGGTCTGAGAAAGAGGTCATCCAAATGTCAGGAGTGGGTCCCTGAGAAGTGAAAACAAGAAATGTAGAGAGAGAGAGGCACAACTGAGCAACCTGGACAAAGACAAAATTGAAGGAAGTGACATCAACTGAGTTCTGGTTGTGCCAAACCAGAGAGTGACATACAAGAATCCACCTAGAATCCCGCTCATGGTGGCCTAATACCTCTGATTCCCAAAGCAGTCCTGCACTTTAAGGATAGTATTAAAATCCCAAGCAATCATGAAGATCCAATGTGCTGAGGAAGGCAAATGCCTGCCAATGGAAGTGCAGCTGCTCCAGGCCTGGCAGCAGGTCACAAACATTGAAAGGTTTAAAAGCAGCCCCTCTGTATGAATCCAGAGGTGCAGACAATGATCTGGCACAACTGTGGCAACCCCCAGCAGTTTGGGCCATGGGTCCAGAGAGAACAGGGTTGCCACCCCACCTAATAACATCATAAGGTAGCTAAAATACACCCCAGTCCCTGCTAGGTTCAGTGGCCAGATTGGTGCGAGTGTCCTGCAGGGAAAAAAAAAGATTACCACCTCCCAAAGGTAATAAATGATATGGCACCTTCAGAGATTCACCCTACAACCACCGATGTTTAAAGTGGCAAAGATGGTACCATTCATTTGGAATTCGGCTGAGGATCCTCACAGATAGTGGCATCCCCTGCACCAAGCAGCAACCCATGCTCCACCCCATAGTTAAGCAGAGCGCTATGGAAGACAGGGCCCTGCAGATACTGTTTAGAACACCATCATGTGGCCCCTTTGTCTTCCTTAGAAAGGCCCTCACAGAGTTGAGAATAAGATGAAAATGTCCCCTTCCAATTGGGAGTGAGCTGCACCCTTCTCCCGGAGGTGTGAGCAGCCTTGAGGAACAGACATGGCTTGCCCCATGACAGAGTGGGGGAACGAGAAATCCGTAGGCCCGAGTCCACAGACTCACAGTCATCCTCAGTTAAACATCCCACATCATCTGTGTTCTTATTCCCAGAGAGGGATAACTCTCCTACTGACCAATGTGGAGGTTTGGAGCAGCACTTCCAAAACTACCTGGTGCACCCCATTTCCCCAAGACAGGCAAAGGGAACACAGCAGCCCCAAAGGGAGAAGGAGGGAAGACACAACAAATACCACCTCCTGGGACTCATCCTCAGATGACAATGGGGGGATTTCCCCAGAAGTAGCAGATAAATGAGAGGATCCAGCCCCCTACCCCAAGAAAAACCTCTTTAAGGGAAAAACGACCATGGCAGACTCAACAGAATTATGGGACCCTTTGTCCTCAGCTCCAAAACCACCTCAGCAGCTCCTATGTCTACCACAACAACGGGCCCTGTGCCCATCACCCCAGCATCGCTATCCCCCCTGGTCGGCTTACAGTCCCCAAGTCCCAGAAATTGAATGGGTTCCCAGCCTAGCTGCTAGACCTCAGAGGAGAAAACCCCCAAAAGCCTTGCACCTGGCTGCTTGGTGCTAACCAGTGCCACCTCCATCAGGGACTTGTCATACAAAAGGTTCCATCATGTGCTGGGCTGGGACCAAGGCTGAGGCATGCCCCCAAAGTGGGGGCAGGGTCCTGGGCAAGAGGAGACTGGGGAGGGGGCACCATAACATCCATCTTTAACACAGAGAGTGGGAATATGGTAGTCTCCACCTGGATTAGCTGGTGTCAGACCCAGCACCTTAATTTCCCCAAAACTGTCTGGGAGGCCCCTACTCACAGTCCAGCCCACCACCAACAGAGGAAGAAATCTCAACTTTAACACAAACCGGGGGACAGATGTAATGGTCATGGGCGTTCCTGCTGGCAGGTTCTTCCACTACAAGCACCTCTGATAGACAGAAACAATGACAATAATGTTAACCCCCTCCTCCTCAGCCAGTTCCACCCACGGAATTTTCCCAGAGGTCATTAAATGGGGCACAGCAGCATCACCACTCACCACACCAGGAACGGAAAGGGGAGGCCTCTTCCAAATCAGAGGGAAGCTGCTGCACCCCAGCCTTATGCTTAGGATTAGTTCTGAGCCTGCCCCCTGATGCCATAGCCCAAGCAGCACTATCAGGGTTAGGGCTGCAATGCAGGGGCCAGTAGTAGCACCTTAGGGGCCATGTTTCCTCTTATAAGAGGCCACTCTCCCTCTTCTTCTGCTGCCACATACACCGCCAAGGACCTCGGTAGTGGGTTGTCAGTGGGGTCCACCTGCTTGGCTGGGTGCAACAGGGGGATCATCCCTGGCACTTGAGTGGGATCAGACAGAGTACCTGGGGAGAAGGGACACCCCCTATAGGTTGCATTGATGGTGAATCTGTTGTTGTCCTTCTGTACTCAGAGGGTCTGGGGGGGGGGGGGGGCTGGCTTCTCCTTATGCCAGGCCATAAGCATATGGCCTTGTTCCTGGCACAGGAAGTGCCTTTCATCCCTCGATGAGTAATGGACCCGATATAAAGGTCCCCTGGAAGAGCACCATGAAGGACTTTTATGACTAACATGTTCTGCCACCAGTTGGATGTTAACCTGGAGGTGGAAAGATTGTATGTGTTGAAAGCTCAGGTCCTTACACCTTAAGGCGAGAGTGATTATGGGAAAGATCAGTCTCCCAGAATGGGCGGGGAGGGGACAATGGCCATACAGGGGAGAAAAGGCTACACAAAGCTAACACCACCCTAGTCTCCAGGCCCTCCAGCAGATCAAGAGGTTCAAAGACACCTCCCACACACACTGAAACTCCCTCTCAACCACCTCCTACACGATGGCCTCTGTGACAAGAAAGAAGACCACCTTGCCATACATTGTAGAGGCTGCCTCAAAGGCCATGCTCCCCCTTCTCCAATGCCCACACATATATTTCCTTGTGGAGCAAGGTGGCCACTAGGAGGCAACAAACACTGTGACTCCTGGTGAGGCTGGGGAAGGGGGCCCAGATGTCATGCGTGAAATTAGTGGAGGTTGTGACAGATGGTGATTTTGTAGATTGTAAATTAGCCACAGCATATGCCTGGGTTCCCTGGGGAGTAGGGCCTACAGGGCTGGTTGAAGGCCTACCACATAAAAGAAAGATGAAGATACCTTCAGCAGCCTTCTTCTTGACAGGTTCCTTGCCTTTGCCCTGGAATGTGATAACTAATGGTGGGGCCCTATTGAGGGGAGTATCCAAAGGTGAGGCTAAAACACTGCTCGGGAACTTCCTGTACCCCTTTTCCCCTCCCCAGCTCCACCACCAACTGGGGCAGAGCAAGAAGCCTCATGAAGTAGGGAAATCTGCCATGGCAGCAACTGAAAAATGTGTGTGGGGGGGAACACTCACACCCCCATTAGCAGCAGAAACCAAACAAAAAAGGGAGAAAAGGAAACACCAGCTGAAAACAATGGGAATTCATTAGGTGTCCACCCCTCCTGGTTGTACTTTTGAGGAAGAGGAAGGCAGGGACCAAAACAAAAAAAAAAGTGGGAAAACAGGAGCCAAAAACAGTGAGGGGAAAAGGGAAGGGGACTCCTTGGGCAGAGGCTGACAAGGCTGAAAGAGTGTTAAGGGAGAAAGGAGTCACAATGGATCCTGTCTGCCCAACTGAGAGGGAGAGGAAGGGCAGGAGCAAATGTATGAGGGTAGGGACACAAAAACAACAACACTCAAACAAACAGAGCAACCCACCACAGGAAGGAAAGGAAACCATCAAACAAACCAAAGAAACAAAATGGAGGGGAGGACTCACTACAATCTGGAGATGAGGACAATGGAGAAAGGCTTCTGCTGCCAGAGTGGAACCAAGTTGGCAGAGGGGGAGCTGAGCTGAGCTGAGTTGCAGCAACAGCAGAAACAGCCTCCCCCAAAAAACCGGAGCAGCAGAACAGTAAGGCAGGAAGCAGGATCAAGTAAGGAAAGCAAGGATCAGGAGTCAGGTGAAAAGGCAAGGGCCAATGAATTATCAAACTTCAAATTTACCAAAATTTGTGTATCAAAAACTTCCTGTGCCTTTCTTTGGATTTAAATAGTAAGCCCTGACCAATCAGAGATCCCAATGTTCCTTTAATCAGTGCCAAAGGTGTAGCTTGATGTAGCTTCAGGTTTCATGGTCTCTCTTCCCGGTCAGTTGGTACATAAGAATGGCCATACTGGGTCAGACCAAAGGTCCATCTAGCCCAGTATCATGTCTTACAACAGTGGCCAATGCCAGGTGCCCCAGAGGGAATGAACAGAACAGGTAGTCATCAAGTGATCCATCCTCTGTTGCCCATTCCCAGCTTCTGGCAAACAGAGGCTAGGGACACCATCCCTGTCCATCTTCGCTAATACCTCCATGAATTTATCTAGTTCTTTTTTTAACCCTGTTATAGTCTTGGACTTCACAACATCCTCTGGCAAAGAGTTCCACAGGTCGTCTGTGCATTGTGTGAAGAAATATTTCATTTTCTTTGTTTTAAATCTGTTGCCTATTAATTTCACATGGTGACCCCTAGTTCTTGTGTTATGAGATGGAGTAAATAGCACTTCCTTATTTACTTTCTCCACACCAGTCATAATTTTATAGACCTCAATCATATCCACCCTTAATGTCTCTTTTCCATGCTGAAAAGTCCCAGTCTTATTAATCTCTCCTCATATTGCAGCCATTCCATACCCCTAATCGTTTTTGTTGTCCTTTTCTGAACCTTTTCCAATTCCAATATATCTTTTGTGACAGGGTCTGACCAGATGGCTACAGGAGAGTGATAGAAGACAGACATATTAGCCACAGGTTAAGCAGGTCCCTTTTCCCTGGGTAAGGTAACAGGGGCAGTTCCAGAACAATCAGGAACTTGCTGGAACCAATTAAAGCAGACAGGCTAATTAGGACACCTGGAGCCGATTAAGAAGCTGCTAGAATCAATTAAGACAGGAAGGCTAATCAGGACACCTGGTTTAAGAAGGATCTCACTTCAGTGAGTGAGGGGAGCGCAAGGAGCTGAGAGTGAGAGGGTGTGCTGCTGGAGGACTGAGGAGTACAAATGCTATCTGGCATCAGGAGGAAGGTCCTGTGATGAGGATACAGAAGGTGTTGGGAGGAGGCCATGGGGAAGTAGCCCAGGGAGTTGTAGCTATCACACAGGTGTTCATGAAACCCTGTAGACAGCTGTGATCCACAGGGCTCTGGGATGGAACCCGGAGTAGAGGGCAGGCCCGGGTTCTCCTCCCCATACCCCCAACTCCCTATTGGATACAGGAGGTGTTGACTGTGGGTCCCACCAGAGGGGAAGGTCCCTGGCCTTTCCCCCAACCCACTAGGTGGACCAGCAGAGACTGCAGGGATTGTTCTCCTTCCTTTTCCCCATGCTGGCCAGTGATGAGGTTAGCTGAGTGAACTGCAAGTTTGAGCCACTAGCAAAAGTGGCCAAACTGAGGGTTGCCGTGAATCTCTGAGATGAGCAAATCCGCCAATAAGCCCAGGACCCAACAAGGCAGAGGCGGAACTTTGTCACACTTTTTTTGAGATGGGTTGACCACATCTGCATACAGTATTCAAGATGTGGGCATATGATGGACTTATAAAGTGGCAATATAATATTTTCTGTCTTATTATCTATCCCTTTCTTAATGATTTGCAACATTCTGTTTGTGTTTTTAACTGCCACTGCACATTGAGCAGATATTTTCAGAGAACTATCCACAAGGACTCCAAGATCTCTTTCTTGAGTGGAAGCAGCTAATTTAGACCCCTTCATTATATGTATATTTATAGTTGGGATTATGTTTCCAATGTTCATTACTTTGCATTTATCACCATGAATTTCATTTGCCATTGTTTTGCCCAGTCATTCAGTTTTGAGAGATCCTTTTGTAGCTCTTTGCAGTCTGTAGTGAGATGCTGGGTGAGAGAAAAGAGGTGTCAGTCACCTGAGAATTCACAGACCCTGCTTTGAAACCACTGGGGTCATGACACTGGGCTGGGTGCAAAATCACACATTTTAAAAATATTGCTTAAAAACACAGGCAGAGGAGTTAAACCACCAGAATTTGTTTCTGAGAGATGCTGAGGACCTCAGAGGAATGATTCCCCAGTGAAATGAAGTCCTCTGTTGCCAAGCTGCAATGCTTTCTCTATCTATGCTTCGAAGTCAAGTATTGCTTAGCATATTGTGAAAATAATGAAAAAGAAAAATCAGATATTGCCAGGAAAAAAATGCAGTTTTCAACAGCTGCAACACATTTTTGACTGCAGTACTCACAATGTACTATTATATGGTTTATTCACAGGACTCTGAAATCAGGGCAGGAAGTTTCATGTAGAGTGTTGATAGACAGTGATTTTAGTTCCATATTCTGTCAAGCCAACTTCATGCAACTCAGTAACAGATTATTTCTTATCAATTGCATCCATCAGTGTGCCAATTAGTAACAGAATAGAAGGCCCCAGATGATATGGATTCCTGTCTAAAAGCAAGATGGATTGAATTTGTTCTTAATGTTCTTGACTGCCAGCGGCATCTAAAATATATTTAATAGTTTTGCTAAGCAGCAGAGGAACAAATTATGTGAAGAATGTGTGAGAAGTCTGAATATTGCAGGTGCCTTCTCCTGAGATGCAACTCATTTTTAAGGAGAGGTTAATAGAAACTGTATACACACTGATCAACACTTATTTGGAAGACAGAAAATCACAGTGCATAAATGGAGAACCAACAGCTACATCTCCAAGATAAAATCCTTCAGTAATATTAAGGGCTGGATTGTGCTTGGCTTTGCATGGGTGGGGAAGAGGGAGAGTTTGTGATTAGCACACCCCCCACCACACCCTCCATTTAGGGGCTAGACACAATCTATTGGAGGAGCAAAGGCACTGTTCTTTGCTAAAACCATCTGTAGCTATCTAGGGATGGCAAGATGACTAGGCCACAGCCCCACATCCACCACACCAGTCATAGTGAGGTAGCACATGCTATTGTAAGAGTAGCACCTGGCAGAGCCACAGAATCCACTCCACAGGAGGAATACTGGCCTTCAGCAGAGGCTGTTGCTAAAAAGCCACAGTCGTGCCCTGATATGGGAGGAGAGAGAATTGCTGCAGCACCCAATTTGGATGTAACAATGGCATGTGAAAAAAAAAGTTAGAAAGGAAGAATTCAGAAGCTACGGTAAAACGGACACAACCGCAATGAGACATTCAATTAGATTACATTTAAAACTGGTAAAAGATAAATTATCTTTACACACCGCATAATTAACTTTTGGAACTCATGACCACAAGGTATGGATATGAATAATAAGAACACTAGAATAACATTGGATAGTCTTTATTTTGTTGTTGTTGTTGTTTTGATTTTAACTACAGTATATCCCACAGTGGCAAGGACATTGGCTTAATGAAGTACAGTAATACCTTATCTTGACATCATCTATATTTTTTCTGATTGTACAAAGCTGAAGGACCCAGCAGCGTAGATATACCAGAGCAAATATTTATTCATTTACAACAGGGAGCCTCGTGTTGTAATAAATAATTGGCCATTAGATTTGGAAGAGTTAGCTGTATCCAAGAGACAACAAGAAAGAAGACTGTGGGCTAACCTACTGTCCAGTATTGAACTGGAGTATATGTTTGTGTAGGTACATATTCCTTTTACAGTGTATTATCTTGGATTCTTCTATTGGTGAATTTCTGCACATCCTCCTCCATACACACATAAGCCACAGAATTATACTATAGAACAGGTGTAAAGAAATTACCATACAACTACAGAAGCGTGAAACAAAAAGCAATTGTTCTGACAGCCTCACCACCATAAGTACAACAGCCGTCTGCAAGTGGGTCCCTCATTTTCCATTTTTTAATTTTAATATAGGTGGCAAGCTTAGGTGAATGATAAATGTAATCTTTTTCCTTTGTCTTTCTGCAGAGTATAGATTACAATTGTTACAGTTTTTATAACAGATGATTACATGTTCAAACTATTTTTTTATTACAAAGTGAAGAAAGGATATCAGTATGGGAAATAAAAAAAAAATCCACCAATTTTGCGCAATGTTTTGACTGCAAGAGCAAGATGCTTCAGCTCAAGATTGTAATCATGAATTTAAAAACAGAATTATGCTATTAAGGCTATTCAGCTCCTTTTTATATACTTAACCTTGAAAACATTGATATAAAATGAATATTTTCCCTGAAGGTTACAAAAGGAGCTTTTTGTCACTGTAGATTATTCATTGCAAAAGGACGATATAAATGCAATAATAAATGGCAAAAGTTAAGTTGGTTCAATGCTAAGTTTGAATAGCCAAGCACCAAAGCGTTAGGAAATACCAATATTAATGCTGAATGACTCTGTCCTCTTGGGTGTATGAACAAAAATACCATGTTTACATGATCACATTATCTCTCAAATAATAGTGCAATCCAATTATTTTCCTACAACTTCATATTCATGTGTAGCAGTATTTGGAGTTACACCCTGTAGTACCCTGCATATACATGGAAATCACTGATGGGAGAGGTACATAATAGAACCATTGTGGAACTGCAGTGAAAAAGGGAACTGCAGGAGGGAAAAGAAAATACTAAAAGTGCAGAGAAAGAGGCATCAAAATGTTTTACCTCCTCTTTATTTTTATTTCAAGGTAATTTAGGGTATTCAACATTATGGCTGAGACTATAAATACAATAACGTCTATTAAAAGTTCTCACAGCAGCCAAGATTGGACTGGACATCTGGTATATGTTCTGGCATAATATTTAACAGTATATACTATGAATACTGTGGCCTTGATGGTCAACAGTTAGTGACTAACATTAATCTCCTAAATTCATGTTTGGACATCTAAATAAGTGACCTGATTTTCAAAGATGAGGCGCACCAGTTACTTCTACTGACTTCATGTGGCAGAGAGCCCTGACTTAGACCTCCTGCTATCACACTGACCTCAGCAGAGGTGGAGATAATGTAATTAAGATCAGAATCTGATTAAGAGAGTTGAAGCAATTTATCTGGGATTTAGCAGCTACATCCAAGCTTGGAGTTGAGGATTCCTGCCTGTTGGAGTCCCACGAACCTCTCCCAAGTCTGTTTGCTGGGATATGTGCAGGTTCCCAGGTTTAGCCTTGCTTGCCCACATACAGCTCCCATTGATTTCCGTGGAAGCTCCCTGGAAGTGCTGAGGTCAGACTTGTTCCCTTACAACTGCATAATGAATACAGTTCCATTCTTGCTCAGTTCAAACCTGATATTAAGTTGAATTACTGAAAAAAACAGCAAGTGTTTCTCCCTCCCCGAGCAGCTACATAAGGAATTAAATTGAATTTGATTTCCAATTGGGAAGACATTTGTGCCCTTCATAAAAGATTCACCAATATCATTTAAGCTTTGAGGAGTTATCAAATACTGAGACCACATTTGGTTCTTTTCCTTGTGATGCACAATATTCTTTCCTTCATATTGTATACATGTTTACTGTTGTTACTTCCTTTTTCATTTTGCTCAAGACTAAGACTTAATTTAATCTTCTGAATTCGGAAGACAAGGCAGCTCCCCAATGGATCAGTTTATCTGTGCATTATATATGTAGAAAGAAAGCTAACATAATAAAATTGTTGAAGCGTGCAAGTTAAGGCAGTGGCCTTGCTGAAATCTTGAGAGTTTTAGGTCACTGGAGACTTAGTTAAAGCTGATGGATTAGCAGTGAAGTATTAATAAGGTAAATACTGCTGTTTGTCAGTGTTGTTGATATGTACTGTTGGAGAGACGCCGTTAACAAGAGTGCTTTCCTATAATTGTGAGGTCATGCTACTGTTTTGTTCTATAATAAGACAGTCAGTTACTTCATCTTTTAGTGGTTCATAATACCTCAATGTACATAAAACATAAAATTACATTAAATGATCCAAGTGCTTTCTTGGAAAATGAGTAAAATTGCACCACTGCATTGTAGTTCATAATATAAAATGCAGGGAAATAAAATGAGAATCATTTGAACCAGCTGGATTATTTGAGGTTATATCTACTGGTACAGTCAAGTTGTTAATATAAAACCTGGAGAAAACAGCTAAAAGTCACCATTAAACCTGAATTGTCTGCATTTATATCTAGTTATATTTCTGTGAAGATAAAAGATTGTTCAAAGAAATGTTTAGGAGTTCTTCACATAACATCAATGTATAAAAATTGTGGGGTATGAAAATTTGTGGCTCAATTGTGCAATAATTATTTCTGATGCTGAATATTTAATTTAAGTGAGTGACTTATTGTAGTCCATGCACTTAAGAACTTCCCTGGGTTATCACAAACATTTATTTGTTTCAGAGTAGCAGCTGTGTTAGTCTGTATTCGCAAAAAGAAAAGGAGTACAAGTGGCACTTTAGAGACTAACCAATTTATTTGAGCATAAGCTTTCGTGAGCTACAGCATCCAATGAAGTGAGCTGTAGCTCACGAAAGCTTATGCTCAAATAAATTGGTTAGTCTCTAAGGTGCCACTAGTACTCCTTTTCTTTTTGCAAACATTTATTTGTATCTCATTTCCTCCTCTGTAAAAGATGGAAATAATTATTTTCACAGGAATGTGAAAATAAAATCATTGACATATATGAAGTGCTCAGCCATAGAAGAACCTAAATAAAGAAAATTTAATCAGGGGAAAAAACAAAACAATTCAGCCCAAGTAGTACCCAACCAGCCCACTACTGTTTTCACTTCCTCAAAAGCCTATGAAAATTGCTGAGCTATGCTACATGCCCAGGGATGAAAGTAACTGAGACACTTACCGGTATCGGGCCGGGGCGGCTCTGGCCCCAGGAAGGGGCGGGGCTGGAGGTCAGCATCCCCCAGCCAGCCCTTCCAGGCTGCCTGGCCCGTGCCCACCGGGGCCCCCGTGTTGATTTAAAGGGCCTGGGGCTCCAGACACCACTGATGCAGATGGCTACAGAAGAGTGATAGAAGACAGATATATTAGCCCCAGGTTAAGCGGGTCCTTTTAAATCACCGGCCCCTTTGGCCCTCCCCCCACCTGTCAGTGGCTGAGGGGGGCAAAAGGGGCAGGAACATTAAAGTGCACCACGGAAAAGGACCGTCCTTAAAGCAGTGACCCAGCAGCTCTTTATTGTCACTGCCCCTTGTGCATCCCCTGTCGGCGGCCCTGCCAGTATGGACTCTACCAGCAGGGCTACCAACAGGGGAGGCAAAAGAGCTGCAGCAGTGCTTTAATGTGGGCTGGGTACGGGCCAGTGCAGATTCTTACTGGTATGCCGTACCAGCCCATACCGGCTCACTTTCACCCCTTAGCATGCCCTAAAGACCTGATTTGTAGGCTCTTTCAAACCAAGGTTGGAGGGCAGAGGATCACAATGCCCTTCAAAGATGATATATATCCATTTCTCATCTAAAATATCACATAGGATGGGGTGAGAGGAAGGGAGTTATGACCATACTAATATGTCAAGGATGCAAACATCCAGGATGGGGAAGGATTACTTAGGATAATACTGTATCACTTGGTCTACCTAAGAGTAACAGAAATTGAGAGGGAAAAATGTAGTCTGAATAGCAGGAAAAGCTTCCTGGCAATGATATTTATTAAACAGTGGAATAGACTCACATGAGCAGAGATGGAATCCCCCACACCTGGGATATTTAAAAATATATGGTGGACACAACAGAAAATACATTGTAGAGAAAAATATTTCCTTTTAAGTGGGAGGATGCACGAGATGACCCAATGTGTCTTTTCCATCTCTAGCTTCTTTGATCCTATGATATATGTTTTATAAAATAAAGGATAGAATATAACCACTGGCTTGAGGTGCAGAGCACAATTAATGAACATTAAGACAAAATGTACATTAACATAAGCAACAATAATTTTACAATGCTCTAATGATACAGTACACTGCTCTATGGAATAAAGTGAAAAGGTTACACATTCAATTGCATTGACATTTAGTTTTGGAAAGAGAACGTTGTTATAAAAATATAATTTTGATTAATCATGCTTTCTATGGAATGAACCATGATATTACAATGGATGTAAGAATACATTTAAGCAAACTAATTTTTTGGTGAGGTAATAAGCAACATGTTCAGTTTTCTGGGATTCTGCAGTTGCAGAACCCAGCTGCCAAAAAATTAACATTTGTTTTCTGCTTGTGTGTATTTCCATGTCTACATATTATTTTTGTCTGACTGGGTTTAGTCAGCAGCCCTCTCCCCAAGGACACAAAAACATATTGATATTAATTTAATTTGTAAATATAGAATTGTTCAGATAACTATTCTGAATTAATAGAAAAGTTAAGTAGCACTTTCATTTCAGCAGTTCCTCTCTGTTGTTATCTACACTCCTGTATTAATTTAGGATCATCCAGCTTTCAAGTGGTTTAGGCAGTTCTATTGCTTTGTTCTGTCAATGTGACTCTAGATCAGTGGTGGGCAACCTGCAGCCTATGGTCCGCACATGGACTGTTAGCGTGATCTGCTGGCAGGCTGCGAGACAGTTTGTTTACATGGACCGTCCGCAGGCACAGCAACTCACAGCTCCCAGTGGCCCAAGTGGACTGGCAGCAAGAAGTCAGGGGTGGGATTTCTTCCATTTCCTCTGGCCAGCCAGGAGCCATCCTCTAATCAGAAAAACTCATAGACAGGTAGAGCTGGCCCATCCACACTTCTCACATATGCATGTGTAGTGGAGGCTCCACACGAGAAAGTAATGAACAGCTGCATGGACACTGGACCTGGGGATGTAGCACAACCTGTGGTTCTTTAGAGTACTGCAGGTCTCTTATGTCATCTAGGTGTTTGATCAGAGTGCCTCTTAGCTGCTTGGTCTCAAGCAGAGTAAACAGAGCACTAATCATAGGAGCTTTCTTCATACTCGCTAACATCTTTGAGATAGCATAGGGAGCACTGACCAAATGGAGTGACATTGCTGGGGTCCCTTTCCATCCCTGGTGCTGATATAAGAGACTAAGAAGCTAGGTAGAGAAGGATGAAAAGCGGAGCAACAGCCTCCATTCCTTTCAAAACAGTAGGAGGAAAGGAGAGGTCCTCCTTTTATTTATGTAGCCACTGTTCTGCTCTCCCCTTCCAGGTCTTCATGTTAGTACATGTGTTACTGTGCAGAGTAGAGAGAAGATCATGAAACAGCAATAACTCAGCAAGTTGGGCCCAATGGCATCAGGGAGAACCACTAATGGGCTCATAACTGAGGTTAGCTTTAGGAAGAGGAAAAAGAGACTACTGTGATGTGCAAGAAAATAATAACGCATGGTGAATATAAGTTTTCACAGGGAAGGTATTCAGTATTCTGAAATGGGAAGGTAGATAGGGGATGGGTGGATATTAATATATAGAGCAGGGCTTACAAATGTAGACAAGTCTGAAAATTTGAATTGCCACTGTTGGAGTATATGCTTTAGAAAAAAAGCTTACAAAATATAGCAGAGCCAATGTTTTTAAAAGTGGATGCCTGAAGTCAAGCACATAAAAGAAAGTTTCCAGAACTGCTGTGTACTTGTAGTTCCCATTAACTTCCTGAGGTGCAAGTGTCAGCATTTCTGAAAAAAAAAATCAGACTACCCAATTAGATGCCTGAATATGGATTTAGGTGCCTAACCATAGGCACCATTGTGACAGAATATACCCATTTTCACACCGTGCACACTGCTGTAATAATGTTTGTATAAGGTATGCCTTGTGAGGTATCATTTGAAAACTCATCATTTACTGATCAATAATATCATGGCAAAATGCACACAGCACCATTACATGTGAAGTTATGAACATAAGATGAATTCATGAATAAAAGTATGTTTTCCAAATAAATCTGGGGAATGGCCAAACCAGTTCCTTACAGACAAAAGACAAGCTGATGTCTCAGCGAGGTGTAAACAAGGCTGGTGGACAATTACCTGCTAAGTGGCCATTCTTTGGCAGGAGAGGGGGCAGGGACAAAAAATCTAAATCTTAAGAAACTGCATGGAATTTCTTTCCACACAGACAGTCTGTCGCTTGGCTCCCAGCTGGGAATATTTTTTTCAAGAGAGGGACTGAAAGAATAAAAAGCAGGGGCACATACCCCAAGACACCACCCCCCTTCCTGCCCTTTGCATTCATTGCACCTGAAAAGACAAAGGAAGCAGCTGTTAGACTCTGCAGGAAGGGTCCTGACCTAAAAAGTTTAGTCAGTAAGGGTATGTCTCACAGCAATTAGACAGCCGCAACTGGCCCATGCCAGCTGACTCAGGCTTTCAGGGCTCAGACTGCGGGACTGTTTAATTTCAATGTTGATGTCTGGGCTTGGGCTGCAGCCTGGGCTCCAGGACCCTGCGAGGTGGGAGGGTCTCAGAGCTAGGGCTGCTGCCCGAGTTGGAACACCTACACCACAATAAACAGCCCAAGCCCTGAAAGCTGAGTCAACTGGCATGGGTCAGCTGCTGGTGTCTAATTGCAGAGTAGACATACCCTAGAACTGTTAAAAGCATGTGGTGAGAAAACTTTGCTTTGAATCTGATACAGTTTGTTAAGTTAGGCACCAATAAGTGTTTTATCTTTATTTTTCTTGTAACCATTTTGACTTGTATGCCTCATTACTTGTACTCACTTGGAATCTGTCTCTTTGTAGTTAGTAAACTAGTTTTATTGTTTTATCTAACCCAGTGTGTTCAGGTTGAAGTATCAAAGTAACTCCATTTGGGGTAATAAGCTGTGTGCATATGATTCCCTTAAAGGAATAATGGGTTTAATATATTTGTGCTTTCCATACATTTCTGCAGGGAAATCTGGGACTAGGAGTGTGTTTGGGTGGTAATCTTTAAGGCTGGTAAGAGACAAGGTGTGGGTGGCTGGCTGCAGCACACACAGACATAGTTTGGAGTAATTTACATGCTGGAGGGTGTTAGTGAGCAGTCCAGGTTGGAGACTATAGCAGCAAGGCATTGTAAAGGGCACCCAGGATTACAGGGCAGGGGTGATACAGCTACTCATCGGTCTGGATTGTACTCTAGTATGTCACAATCAATGTTTGGAAAATCTTGATCATAATTTTGTTGATCATCTAAAACTATAAACCAGAGTATTTCTGCAATCTATGAACACCATGCAGTATTACATATTTAAATTATCTAGATTATTCATTATTTTAGTGTCTTGCAGCTTCTACATTGGTCAATGCCATGCAGGCAAAATGGATAACTGCTTAAGAGATTCACAACTGTAGTTCTGCCAGTTGATAAAGGCTGGAAACATTAGAGGTGATTTTTCTGGTAGGACACAGCATGCTAGTATTTAATTGTAAACTTGCTTCATTACCCATCACATTCTCTATTAAATAGCAAAATGATTGCCTGTGTTTCTTTTTTCCTAAATTATTGTCATTTGGGAACATAAAACAGAATTTTTACTAATATTTTAATTCATTACTTTATACAGAAAATTGTTTTCTTTTTAATTACTTAGGAATTTATAGTTCAGGTTCCTTGATGGACAGACTTTCAATTTTTCTTTTGGGACTTTCACAGCCCAATTTGAATGGATTTAGCCTTATGTTATATTTTCCCCCCATTCTCCTCTCCGCCCCCCCCCCCCAAAAAAAAAAAAAAGAACAGCTGGCCTACTTACACTGTGTCAGCAAAGTCAGTTCTTTTGGACAATTACAAGATGATGGGCGTGATTCACAGTAATCACCACCAGAATAACCAGAAGCTAATGGAGCCAAGTTTTCATGTTTCCCACAGCTATGAGTATTTTTTCCCCAGAAAATCTTTTTATCAATCAGCATGGGTAGCTATAAATAGAGTAATGGCTTAAGCACGAAAGTGACCCAATCCAAATCTTTACTGAGACACTAGAACTTCTTGTTGTTGTCCTTACTGACCAAAGATGATGCTGTTGAAGTACATTTTGTGAGTACAGCTGCGGCTAAAAAGGCCTATGCACGCGTGGTCGTCCTTTCCACATGAAGTGCGTCGGTAGCTCGTGGCTGAGGAAGAGATTACAGTCTGTGCCTGCCGAGTCTGCCACTGGTTACGACTTAGCCTGTGTGCTTCAAGATCCACACCGTGCGTAATCTTGAACTGGGTAACCCCATTGTTTCCTACTACTCACCAGTGTGATCTATCTGTTGCTGATGACTCCCAACTGTCAGCATCAATGCTGTCCTGTTTCAAGTTACGCTTCAGAGTGTCCTTGAAGCATTTCTTCTGGCTGCCTCATATGTGGTTGCCCACTTTCAGTTTGCTGTACAGGAACTGCTTTGTCCTTCTGGTGTCTTTTATCTTCAACACATGAACAGTCCAGCATATCTGTGATGTGATAACCATGGCTTCAATCCCTGTAGAGCATGGGCGCTGAGTTTCAATTTTCCCAGGGGATGTTCCACCCCCATTCCACCCTGAGTCCCCACCCCGCCTCCTCCCTCCCCCTCACCCCCCTACTCCACCACCTCCCCTGAGCCTCCGATCAGCTACTTGGCAGTGCCTCCATTCAGCTGATCAGGGACACTGCTAAACAACTGTGGCTGGTAGGTGCTGAGCACCCACTATTTTTTTTCTGTGAGTGCTCCAGCCCCGGAGTACCCATGGAGTCAGTGCCTATGCTGTAGAGTGACTATGATGCTCATTATTGGCATCTTTATCCTGGCATTTGCTGCAGAGTATAGCATGCAGATGTCATAAATGGAATTGATCTAGAAGCTTAATGTGATGCCTATAGCAGGGGCAGGTCTCAGAATACATACAAGTTGAACAACATGACCACTATATAAACTTTTAACTTGGTATGAAGCTTAATACCATGTTACTGCCAGACACCACCTGACAGTCTGCCAAATAATGAACTTGCTTTCTTGATATGACCTGTCAGCTCCTTGTCTATAAGTAACGTCATTTGACAATATACTACCAAGATAGCAGAAGTCTGTAACAGCCTTCATCTGTGCGTTGCAGATGGTGACTTAGTTTCTTGTAGGGTTTTCCTGGTGCAGGTTGATACATGACCTTGTCTTTTTCAGATTGATTGTCATCCCTTACCTTTCTGCAGACTCTGCAAATCTGCACATAATTAGTTGTATCTCTTCTAAAATATGTGCTTCTAGTACACAGTCATTGGCATACAGTAGCTCATGAACAATTGCCTCAAAGACTTTCATGGAAGATCGCAGACTGTTCAGATTAAATAATTTTCCAGAGGATTGGAAATATATCCTTATACTGGCATTCAGGTTTCTTGTAGCATCATCAAGCATTACTGCATAAAAGAGATTAAACAAGAGTGGATAAATTGCATATCCCTGCTTACAATCATTAGTGATAGGAAATGGGTCAGACAGAACATCATCTACACAGATTTGTTCGAGCATTTCCTCACGAAATAGCCACAGAGTGCCGGCCTCAGGAGCTAATGGAGCCAAGATTTCATCTTTCCCAAAGCTCTGAACAAACATTTTTCAGACAATCATTTTATAAATCAGTATGGGCAAATAAAGTAGCTGCTTAACCAGGAAAATGACCCATCCCAAATCTTTCCAAAGACACTGGAACTAGAGTTGTCTCATCTCCAAAGACCTGTGGAATTTCCCAGATCAAATGTAATTCTGTCAACTGGTGAGCATGCTTGGTTATTCCAATAACTCACTGGTTGCCAGAAGAGTTGACTTAATGTCATATTAATAACTGTTATGGAGGGCTAGTTTTTCTTTTTCTGGGCAGGTTCCACTGAGAACATTTGCCATTACCACCAAGGATTATACTTACAGTACTATTGGAATATTTCAAAGACAAACCAAACCAGCAGTACAGTCTCTTCCAGAAGGGATTCCATAACATATTTTAGGTCACAATGTGTAGTCCTCACACAAGAAAAACTCCCATTGAATTCACGAGGTGTTTGTCTTCAAAGAGTCTGTGGGCTCAGACTTCCAGTTAACACAATTTCAGTTTTGTTCTAAAAAAGTTTCTGTTAATTTATAATTAATTAATTCTGTAATATATTCACTTATATTAGTATTTTCATGTAACAATTATAGTTCCCTTGTTTATAAATGATTACATTGCAACACAGGATTTAATAAAATAATACTTGTATACACAACGTATTATAAATGACCAAAATATGAGAAGCTACCATGAAATTCTATTTAATATGACATTTATAAGCTGTGAATGCAACAAGTACTTTGTTAGTTACAATACTGATCAGTCATCAGATCATTTTGTGAACTTGCTATTTAGTCATGAAGCCTTGCCCTCTTCTTCACATCATACAGGTCAAAAAATTGTATCTATAGCAGTCTTCATTTTCTCATTTATTCTAATAGCAATGATAATGAAATATCATCCAAATAATTTGTATGTAGCCACAGAATTGTAAATATTCCCAAGCCAGTCTCCCACTTTGCTTATTTTAGGTTCACATTTTAAAATAAGAGCCAATGTAAGTGTCTATGCTAAATGAACTCATCCGTCATCAGAAGAGGGCTGACTTTAAACATCTAACAACCCTGTGTTAAACAGGTGTTAACAAATCCAAAACGAGTATGAAATAATCTAAAAGTCATTTCCCCACTAAGCAGAAGTGAGATCAGCTCCTAAGCCAACCTATATATGTAGGCTATATTAAGGTTGCCAATCTCCATGGTATTGACTGAAAACAAATAAACAACACACACAAAAATAACTCCAAGCCAGCTCTGCCAGTGGAAACAAGATTAAAGCTGCTGTTGGGTTTTATTTTTTATAAATATAAGAAGTGTGAGCCCACCTGAGACCGGGTGCCCTGGGTGGGGTGTGGGGGGGGCAAAGCCAACTCCCCCGGGCTTCAGCCCCAGGCCTGTAACCTGAACTCCATCACCCAGGGCTGGAGCTCTTGGGCTTCAGCTTCCACCCCCGGTGGTGAGGCTTGCGCTTCAGCCTTGGTCCCAGGCATTGGGCTCGGGCTTTGGCCCCAGCAAGGCTAATGACACCCCTGGCAGCCCCATTAAAATGAGGTTCTGGCCCACTTTGGGGTCCTGACCCACAGTTTGAGAACCGCTGGCCTAACACAATGAGGTCCTGATTGCTGACTGGAGCCACTAGGAAGTATTGCAATATGGATAATAAATTACATTAAAGAAACTTTCAGGTGCCTAATCCAGCACTCAAGAGTTAGGAAATGGAAGAATTAAGGTTGTTTTTGCATTATAATACAGTCTTTGATGCTATGATCACATACTCTTTTTTCCTCTAGACCCCTGCCACATTCAGTGCATGGGTTGGATAGTGCTGAGGGAATGAATCTGGGTTGTACAGAGAATGTGACTGCTGTCTGCAGGACCCCTGACTCCTTTGTGCCATAAATTGGAAGGTGTGTAGTGAATAAGGCAGGATGAATGAGGCAGGGGACTGCAGGAAGAGAAAGAATGATCTCACAGTTAAAGCAGTTGAATGTTTCCCTGGAGAATTGGATTCTATCCCCGCCTTTGTCACAGAGTTCCTGTCTGATGCAATGAAGTCACTTAAACAAAAATGTTCACAGGTGGTCACTAATTGTGTATTCCTCATTTTCTAGGTGCCCAACTTGAGACAACTGAGGTAAGATTTTCAGAAATACTGAGCACTCATAACTGCAGCTAATATCAATTGGAGCTGAGCTTTGAACACATAAAGTGCTAAGTACTTGGAAAAATCAGGTCCTAGACATCTCAAATGGATCACCCAAAATTCACGGACACCTGACTATTTGGCCTTAAACTTTTTGTCCCAGATGTAAGATGGAGATAATATCACATAATCTTGCAGGGGTTCATTAATGCCTGTTCATGATAAATTTGTTTGTATATACTATGGATGGAGCAGCTCAGAAATACAGGAAACTAATAATTCTGTATTTAATCCAGAGTGTATTGTGTGAGATAAAGGAGATAGGAGCTAGACACTGATTGAGGAGGGTAAAAAGAAATACTTAGTGAACACTCTTCCCCACTGTCTAGCTGGGCCGGCTCTAGGTGTGTTGTCACCCATGATGTAATATATTTTCAGTGTTCCCCCAATAACCCCTACACACATAGACATACACCCAAAAGGCACAAGCCGAAAAAGTGGGATTTGGTGCTCCCCAGTGTCAGTGCCACCACACTGATAGCTTCCCTTGCTGCCTGGGTATAACCAGGGGAACACTGAGCATGGAGACAAGAGAAGAGGCAGTGTCCCGGCTCTCAGTCCACAGCCACCAGGAGGAACAATTGCAGGAAAAGTCTTTTTCAGCTTCTGCATCCCTTGGGTGGAACATGCCCTGTATGGACAGAATCTTTAACAGCGCCAGCTCCAGGCACCAGCGAAGGAAGCAGGTGCCTAAGGCGGCCAATAGAAAGGGGCGGCACACCGTCTGTCATCGGGGCGGCACGTCCAGGTCTTCGGCGGCAATTCGGTGGCTGCTCAACCAGGCGTGGTTTTGGGTTTTTTTTCCTTCACCCGCTTGGGGCAGCAAAAAAGCTGGAGCCAGCCCTGATCTTTAGAGAATTTAGCTGCCAAAGTCTAACAAGTCTCTTCTGAGTTTGTGCAAACTGAGACTTTTCAGAGACATACAACTTGTCTAAACCAGAGGCTAATTTTTATTGGACTGGCAAAAGGCACATCCTTGTCACCAGCGTGACCTCTCCAGTCGCACTACCAAGTTAAGCCCTTGCTCTGATACATGGAGGTGCTAGAGCTTCTCCAAAAAAGTTGAAAGAATTTTTTTGGTAACAACGATAAGGCAGTGTATTTCTCCCTAATCTCATTCTTAAAAATGGCTGAACCTGTTTACCTGAAATTAAAAAACAAACAAACAAACAAACAAACAAATAAGCACTGACACAGACACCCAGCATGGAAAATGTAAGTCAAAATGGTTTAAATTTGGCAATGCTATAAGCATCTGAAAACCATTGTTTTATAAAAAATAGGGTCAGGCAACCTTATCTCCAGGCAGCACTACCAGCTCTACCAATAACAAAAATAGTATTAATATTAAAACTAACTATTAATTAATTAATATTAATGAATTCTTGTAGTGTATCTGAGAACCAGACATTGGTCATGTAATAAAAAACAGGGCAAAATCAGTGCCAGCATGATCTGGGTCTGATCCAAAGCCCAGTGAAGTCCATAGGAGTTTTTCCATTGATTCCATGTATCCATTCTTAATGGGTCAGGTTGATAGCTGGATTCAATGTCAATGAAGTTAATCAGCGGGACTTCTTGTGGAGTAAGGTAGTGACTATTTTGGGTAAGTATGGCAGAATCTGAACTATTCATTTTATCTACATATTTGTAACTTCATAGGTACAGGCAAATTGAAAACTAGTGGTCAAATGCACCAGTATGTTCAACCTACTTTGGTGACACAAAGCTGCCATAAATCTAACAAAACCATGCTTTTAATAACTTTGCATGGTTGGATCAGTGCAAAACTGCTGGAGTGGATCAGTGAATCTGGACAGGATCTTTTCCATAACCCAATGTAAAAATGTATGTGTTTTCCAGGTATTAAGTATTAAACTGTTTTAGATAGGTATAGGACAGCTACTGTAAGGATGGAATTGGAAAGGCTCAGCATTTCACAGGATCAGGTTTTAAAAGCTCTTATTCACAGTAGTACTACTTATTCATGGTACATAAGTGTGGCAGAACTGGTTCCTTAGATATGTAGATGAGAACTGCAAAGCAGCAGTTTTTAAGGCATAATCTGTAAGTTTTTTAAAAGCACACAATGCCAGTTGCAAACCCTAAATTGTGAAAAATGAATCCAATAAGTGGCTAGATTACAAAATGGGCCATGTATAAGAATCAGGGCATGAAAAGAGAGGATGTGTCAGAAAAAAAAAGTATTTATTGTCAAAACTGTCCTAGAAAATTTGCATCAATACAGGAATTTAAATGTATTCACTGCAAGTAGTGATGATACTAATAAGAAAAAGAGGATCAATACCACTATAATTAGAAAGCATGATTCTGGAAACTATTGTATGAAGAGTCAGAATCAACTCAGTTTGACAACAGAGCAAAGGTTATTCAAGACATAAAAACAAAATTAGGTTTTGTTACTTTGTGAAATAAATGTGAAATGAAGCGTGTGGGGGTATGCAGGCACATTTCCAGAGTTTTGATATGAATTTCAGTGACACAAGCACCTGTCATTGAACATTAACTTTTAAATCCTAAAGAGATTTTGAAAATATTCTAAAGGTATGCTGATTATCGGTTCAGTAAACAGTGTATAATAATGAATATGCTCTTCAAAAACCTCATTACCATCTTCCTCAACTTCTTGCAGCATATGTCGAAAGAATATGCATTCTTAACAAAACTCATAATTATTAGCTATAAGGCTGCAATAGTGTTGTTAGCAGATCCAGGTGAATTCATGGTGGCAGAGCTCTTCGAGAATTATTTTTCAAGAGCTTTTGTGGATGAAAATGTAAATATTTTCTCAATTAATGTGTAACTAGCCAGTAGAATAAAATAAGTGTAAGTATACAAGTTTTCTTATAATACCTAGACAGGAGTTAGCACTATATGACAAGAAGGGGGCAGACAGTTATTCACATTTACAAATGATGACAATCCTTGAAGAGATTAAGAGGAAGTCAGATGGTACACAATCTGCATTGGCAAATGTAGATGCAAAATTTAAACAACTCAGCAATCAGGCCATACAATCAGGGTAGACAATTTCACAGTTTGGGTGGAGCAGCAAGCCAAAATAATGCAGACTCCAATAAAGTGAGTGGTAAAGCAAAGCACTGTTTCAATTTTATGAATCATGAGTCCCGTGACAATGCATGTGAACACTTTGGCAGCAATATTGAATTTTTAGAACATCAGCTGAGACATAGAATTCTGTTATCTGCTCTACGTGAGGGCTTAAAAAGGGGATGATTCCATCTCTTTGTTTGAAATACAGCAACCTGCTGTCCTTGAATCCCATTGTATGGTCCAAAACACACCACTCTTTGGCTGAGGAAGCAGTAGGCAAGCTCAGATTCAGAAGGGTTCTGAATACTGGTGAGCCACAGAATTTCTGACTTGTGAAACATAGGCTGTAAACAGAATGATTTGGATTGTAAGGTTCAAACATAATGGGCCAGATCATCAGCACCCATCTGCATATCCTCTACAATATCATGCTGAAAGTGTGGGATCTCCTTCATCAACCAATCAAGGGAAAACATTTAAGGGCTGTAAAGCCTGAGGTAAACGCAGGTCTCTTCAGGCTAAAAATCTCCAAACAGTGATCGAGAGTAAGAAGAATACCTTTGAATGGGCTAGCTTCTCCACCAACCACAAAAGATAGGGATTTTATATGTTTTCAGTGATTGGGAATGGTAGAGGCCTTTTTTTCAAATTCGGTAAGTCCATTCTCCACTACAATATTTCAGAGGTAGAGGCCCTTGTCCTGAATGAGTAGCAAGAACCATCTCCAAATATTGTTGTAAGGCAACCACCAACATAAGTATGATTAGGTTTGATGTAAAACAAAACTAATCAGGAAGAGACACCAACAACAGTCCTACAGTATCTTCCTATCACCTACTGGGGCACAAAAACCACAGCTGTAATAACTCCCAGGTTTTCTGTGGCTCTTTGGATACATGGGGAGGGGAGGAAATGGGGCATAAGAATTGGAGAGCTCATTAACATGAGTAATCCACTCAGCCTGATACACAGATTCTGGCCGGGAGTGGGGCTTTTTAAAAGACAGGACTGAGGCAATAAAGCAATCTGGTACTCTGAACAAGCCTCCCCAGTGCAGAACAGCATACACCCCAGAGTGCCACTCACTCAGAGGTCCCTTTTTTTATTTTCTGTCATAGCATATATAGCTGGCTATGTTGAATTACTGGAAAATGGTAACACAGTCTTGCTCAAACGAATTCCACAGCAAACAGAAGCAAGAACGCTGCCAGGAATTTGAGAGAAAAATAATGTGTTTTTTCCCTGTAAATATGCTCTTGGTACCACTTAGCACATAAATACCTCCTTTAGGTTTTTATGAAGTTAGAAAAGGCACAGGCTTTCAAACGTCTGAGGTACGGGGAGAACAGTATGTAACCACATTCACCATTTCTGTCAAGTACAACAAAGCTTTATGTTTGTCACACGGAAAAAAATCTTCTAAGTTTTAATACCAAGGAAGTTATTATTATAACTAGAATGGTAGTTTACTCTGTATTTGAACATTAGTGCTCATGTACTGTTGAAAGCAACTATTTCATTTTAACAACTAGATTTTAGAAAAAAAATCTTATTTACAGTATATTCAATTCCTCACAGAGGAAATCTTAAATTTCAACTAACTTGATTAAAGCCCCAATTAGCTTTTCAATTTCCCTACACTGATGAGTCATTATTTCTTTCATATTTCTTCCCATAAGTGAGAAAGATAGTTATGAAACAGTTTACATTTTATATTTTTTGTTATTGACCATTTCCCTGAGCATTGCTAATATTGACATCAATGGACTACTCATGTGCTTAAAGCCAAGCTAGTGCTCCAGGATTGGAACCACTGGTCTAGTCATATTGAAGTCCATAGAAGCTGCTGGATACACACCACTTTTCAAGGTCAGGTCACTTTAGTTCCTTATGTATTAGTATAAGGATCTGGCTGACTAATGCTTTTGGGTGCCAAATTTAAGACACCTTTGTGGGATCAGATTTTCTGAGGGTGAATGCTCACACATTTCTGAAAATCAAGCTCCTTTAAGAAGTCTCATGCTCGGCACCCAAAAATCGACTTAACAAAAATCACAAGTCACTTTTGAAAATCTTTGTTGGAGTCAATTTTTAGGCACCCACACTTAAAGTCTTGCCCATAAGCCATATAATACAAATCCATCCTTAGCAGGCAACTTCCTCTCTATTGGACCACCCCCACCCAAAGTATCTCCAAATGTATCTCCACTTTTATTAGTAGATCACCTCTGTTACACAGCTAAGTTCTGCTGATCCCTTAAGATAGGGTTTGCTATATTTTGTTTATTATAGGTATTTGTGTGGCATCCTTCACCCTCTTATTTTTGTACATTTGCAGTTGAGTTTGGTTCAGTATAGCCAATAAACTGATATGAACTTTGCTATTGGAAAAGTTGTCCACAGGAAATTAGAGAGGCAGTTCTTTGGAGAACTTGGACTTGCCTTATGGGGGACTTTAAGTATCAGAATGCAAACTTTGAATTTGATTCTCTAATGCCTGAGGAACCAATAAAGACAAGAGCATAGCATAGGGATGGTAGTTCCCACAGCCTGTGGTGTTGAAGTATGAGGATTCTGCCTTCTACACCTATCAGGGCATTTGCTGGGTGGGTGGATTCATTTCTCAACCTGAGCAAATACTGAATAAGGATCTAGATCTGGACACTGCTAACAGCAGAGTCTTCAAGAAGGAATGGTAAGGGGCTGCCCCATACCAGGCAAAGCACAATAAGGCATTGTGCCTTGCAAAAGCAGAAAGCCTCAGGGACATTCCTGGCTGCAATGGCAGGAGGACAACTAGGCACCTTCCCCTTTTGGGGATGCAGCATATCCCCAGCATAGCTGGCCAGCACATAGGGGTGTAGAGCCATGCCTATACCTTTCCCCCGCACCTATCCCTGTCTTGCCAGTTCTAAGTGGATAGATTTGGTAGCAGTTCTTATTCTCCCACAACCAGATGGCCCTCAAATCTGGGGCCCCTTTACATGGCATATGGAAAGGGAGAAGGCTGCTTTCCCATTTCCGTAGTCACATAAGAGAAAAGCCACAGTTTAGCCCTAGATGGACAGAAAGTGATTAATAGCCTGATTTGCACAGTACTTTCAAAGCCCATCGTCTTCAATGAGAATGGAGGTTGCACAAGCACCTTACAGAATTGGGCCCAAGGATCCAATAAGGGAAGGCAGGGTGACTGCCTGACTTCCAAATGAATTCAATCCAAAATAAATGATGCAGTTCATTGCACGGCATAGATGTTTTAATAGAAAAAAAGAAATACCTTTACAAGCATTCAGCTGATAGCCACCCTTTATTAAAAAGCCCTGACCTAATTCAACAAAGAATTTATTTTGGTTTCACAGATAGGTAGGTTTTAAGCATGTATTCCCTTTTAAATTGCACTTTGTAGAGTATTATACCCTGGGCAAAATTATTCATAAATGGCACTAATGAGTGTCAAGCTGCATTGCAAAGCATTTTGAAAATTGTCCTATTAATTAATGGTGTAATTAAGCTTTTGTCAGTGACATATCATATTTCTGACAGGAATAGATGGCCTATGTAAGTCTGTGCTAGGCAACCATCCAAGCAACCACTGTGTATAATGGATGGCGGCAATTTAGTGTAGGTTTACAGTGATGGGACCACCTGCATAGGGGGAGCTGGCAACCTGCATGCACAAACAGCACTTTGCACTGCAGCTCGGAAAAGTCGCCTTAGCTTAGATTGATGTAGCCCTCTCTAGGATGACACATTAGCTTTTTGCCATTAAACCATAAATAGTGTTTCTCTGAGCTCCTGTGACAAAAATGTCAATTAACTTCCAACTTTCATTTCCATTTAATTTTGTATTCTCATTCCATTTGCATATTAATGTGAACACGGTGCAGAACTCTTAGATTAGAATACCTAGCCAAGGCTAATAGCATGTAATGCATACTTATTGAGTGTAATAGTTATGAAAACATAAAACTTTCAGGAGAATTTATTACCAAGTTCCAACTTCCATCAGGAAAAGAATCAAGTTGTTCAGATGTTCCTCCTCCCCTCAAATGATTGGGTGACATATACATGGGTAGGGAAAGAAAGAAAGAAAGAAAGAAAGAAAGAAAGAAAGAAAGAAAGAAAGAGAAAATAGACGGAGGAGTTGGGGAGAAACTTCTAAGTGCACATCAGCACGATATAAACCATTTTATTCTGTTACTCCCTTGGCAACAGATCTCTATTAATTCTAATATTAATAATTTATAGCCAGGCTTCCGTTAACAAGGTCTTAGAATTGAATCCAGAAAAAAAGAGAATGAAAGAGGAAAATTGCATTGGTGGGATGGTTTTACTTCCATGTGATTACATTGTCCATATGCTCAGATTTATTAATTTCATGTCTTAGAACACATCTGAGTATTTTCAAATGTAGATGAACAAAATTATTGAGCCAGACTGACATAACATATCCCAAATCTTGCTTGGGATACAAAGCAGCAAACTGGCTTCAGCAGAAATTTGTTGCATTCAAACTTTGGTGTCTTGTCTGACCAGTCTGTTATGAGAAACACAAGGTGGGTCAGATAATATCTTTTATTGTACCAACTTCTGTTGGTGAAAGAGACAAGCTTTCTAGCTTTCACAGAGCTCTTCTACAGGTCTGGTCAATGGTTATGGTGCTGTTTCACAAAGGAAATATTTACACAAGGGCTCTTCTACTGGCCAATTCCAGATTTTCCATTTTTCTATGAGGTCGCTGTATAATTTCCTCTAATCAACTCCAATTCCTCTAATTTCAGATAATTTAGAATCCTGTGAGGTGCATGGTGCTAAGCACCTTTAATTGACACTGAACTCACTGGGAGTTGAGACCACTGAGCACCCCAATATATACTTAGTATCTCTCAGGACTGTGTGATTGATCTGTGAATAATGTGTTGTATTTAAAAATCTTAGTCAAAACTTCTTCCCAGTATATCTTTTTGAACAAGCAAACAAACAAACTTACACCAGGGATAAATTTGGGCTAAAGTGTGTATACCATAGATTGGTATCAATGTGACTAGGAAATTTACTCCTTAACCCCTTCGAAAACTCATAACTCCAGAATGAAAATCTAGTTAACTGCTGTAGCTATAGAAGAACTGGAAGCTGATTCAATGGCTGATATAAATCACAGATATCACCTGACATACCCACTGTCCTCCTCTGGGTCACCAGACATCCCAAACACCAGCTGCTGCAATAACTCTGTTGTTCTGAAATTATTCTGGGTTAGGATTGTTAGGACTCCAATGGTCATGGCTTTTACACTGATTGAAAATTCTTTTAAGCAAGACACACACTGTCACTTTGGAAGTTTGGTTAGTGTCCAATACATTTAAATTAAAATGCTGATTCATTACAGTGCCTAAGACACAGAATTACTTTGTCATAAATTATAGGTAATCTGCAGTTTTATATTAACTCCATTACCAGTAATAGAGTTTTAATGTGGTACTTACATGATGTTAAAGGGAAAATCTTTGATACTCCTAGATATATCTCAATGAGGGAACAGGGACTAAATTGGAAAGGTTGGAACATTAGAGATGCTGATAGTATACAAGGGATTGGAAATGAAGCAGAAGGGGCAGGGCAGGCCAGAGTGATATGAAAAGAGAAGATGGGATAAGACCCAATAATGGGTAAGAAGGAAGGGAATAAAGGACAAGGCCGGGGACAAGATAGTAGAAGGTGCTGGGGATATTGACAGGTTGAATTACACAGCAAGGTATAGATAGGATATCGGGGGTAGTAAAGCAAGGGACAGAGAGAAACTGAGAGGAGGAATGAAGTCAGGTACTGTGGGTGTGCAGCAGGAGTTTATGATGCAAGATAAACTTAGAATTATAAAATTGGAAATTAGACATGGAAAAAATTATTAGATCATCTAGACTACTACCTTCCCCTGCAAAAGGAAGATTGTTCTCTACAGAGAGGCAAATTGTAAATCACTCAAGTAACCACTCCCTTGCCCACTTTAGTTCCAATCTGAAGGCCTAAAATTAAGCTCCTAATCTATATGTAGATGACTAATTTGAAGTAGTGATTTTCAAAATTACTGAGCCTTTTCAGATTGACTTCAGTGGATTTTAACTTTTAGAAAATCAGCTACTTGTACTCTATTTAAAATGTCTAACTATGGATTTAGGAGTGCAACCTTAGTCACCCAGGTTTGGAATTTTTTTCCAGTACTGTTAGTATTGTTTCTATTTTCATGATTCAACCGTTGTTGCTTTAAGAGAAAGATGGTATTGGAATAGTACTGTTTTCTATGTTTTCTCTATAATAAATAATCTTTTTTTTCTGTCAAGATTTGTTATTTAAGCCTATGTGTTTTTATTTAATCTTACCAATTAAACTAAGGCTGGTCAAAAATTCTGTGAAAACTATTTTTTCAATCAAAATCTAGGGTTTTGATTAAACTAACTTTCATGAAGTGTGTCAGACTTCCACAGAAATTTTTGACTCTGTTGGAAGACCAAAAAACCCAACAACATTTTGATTTGGATATGCTGTCACAGAGTCTTTTGTCCCCATTCTCCCCTGGGACAGATTCCTCACCAAGGCTATATCTCTCAGTATACATATGGCCAGGGACTCCCAAGATTCACTCCACTAGCTTAACAGTGGGGGAGAGTGTGGTGCTTCCTAGAAGATGTAGTTTATTCAGTGAGCGCAGGTCATGGAGAAGAATGGAGACATGAGGCATGCAAACTACAATTCCCATGAAGCACATGGTGGCATTACCCAATCAAAATGTTGTTTTAAACCAAAGGTTTTTGGCTTTTGATTTTTCAAATAAAAGTCAAGTATTTCCATGCATCTTTTCAATGGAAACATTTTTTTTCCATTTTTATCAAAATTTTCAGTAGAATAACTAAATATTTTTCAGACAGCTCTAACTAATATGTTGAGCCATTTAACGTCCTATGGGAAATAAATGCTTTTAAGCTGTCCATTTGGAATCGGAATGTATAACAATGGATAATCATGCTTCCTTCCCTTTCTAAAGCATTTTGAGACTTACTAGTGAAAAGCACATGTAAGGGCTATGTAATATTGTTACTATTACTACAGAAGAGTGAAATGAATAGCAAAGAGATACTTTCATGACCTCTTTCAACTCTTTAATACAGTGATATAAATTCAGAAAGTCATATAGAATATAGAATACACAAAACAGCACCAAGCAAATATGTTTCTATAATTGTAACATCCCTGGGAAAATTGTGTTCAGAGCCTGTCAAGGTTCCTTCCCCACTCTGAACTCTGTGGGGACCTTACCAGCTTAGGTTAAAAACTTCCTCAAGGTACAAACTTTGCCTTGAACCCTATGCTGCCACCACCAAGCATGTTAAACAAAGAACAGGGAAAGAGCCCTTCTGTCATAAATATAAAGGGAAGTTACCTTTCTGTATACAGAACTATAAAATCCCTCCTGGCCAGAGGCAAAACCCTTTCGCCTGTAAAGGGTTAAGAAGCTAAGATAACCTTGTTGGCACCTGACCAAAATAACCAATGATGAGACAAGTTACTTTCAAAGCTGGGGGGGGGGGGGCAAAGGGTCTATCTGTCTGTGTACTGCTTTTGCCGGGAACAGAACAGGAATGGGGTATTAGAACTTGTTAGTAAGTAATCTAGCTAGAAATGCATTAGATTTCCTTTTGTTTAAATGGCTGGTAAATAAGCTGTGCTGAATGGAAGGTAGATTCCTGTTTTTGAGTCTTTTTGTAACTTAAGGTTTTGCCTAGAGGGATTCTCTATGTTTTGAATCTGATTACCCTGTAAGGTATTTACCATCCTGATTTTACAGGGGTGATTCTTTTACTTTTTCTTTAATTAAAATTCTTCTTTTAAGATCCTGATTGTTTTTTCATTGTTCTTAAGATCCAAGGGTTTGGGTCTGTGTTCACCTATGCAAATTGGTGAGGATTTTTATCAAGCCTTCCCCAGGAAAGGGGGTGTAGGGCTTTTTTTTGGGGGGAAGACGTCTCCAAGTGGGCTCTTTCCCTGTTCTTTGTTTAACACACTTGGTGGCGGCAGCATAGGGTTCAAGGAAAGTTTGTACCTTGAGGAAGTTTTTAACCTAAGCTGGTAAGGATAAGTTTAGGGGGTCTTTCATGCAGGTCCCCACATCTGTACCTGAGAGTTCAGAGTGGGGAAGGAACCTTGACACCTTCCCTTTATATTTATGACAGAGCCTCTCAAGTCATACTTCCTACTTTGTGATTTAGATGCATGTGATGATGTATGGAATATCAGACATCCAAAAGAAGCTATGGTCACAGTGTCCCTATTCCATCTTTCAGGGACATGTACCCACCTTCCCCTTCTATTATCTTTGAAAGGAAGGGTGGTCCAATGTTTAAGGCTTTCACCTTTGACTCAAGAACACAGGATCAGTTCTCTGCTGGACCACAGACTTCCTGCTTGAGCTTGGGCAAATCATTTAGGAGCAGATTTTCAAAGATATTTAGGAGCCTAAGGATGCAGATAGGTGCCTAAGATGCAGATAGGGATTTTCTTAAGCACCTGAACTGCTTAGGCACATTTCAAAACCCTCTCAGTGCCTATCTGCATCTTTATGATCCTAAATATCTTTGTAAATTTGGTCCTTAGCCTCTGATTGCAATGGGAGTTAAGCACAGAAATACCTTCCACGATTTGGGCCTCCATTTTGCAATTGTAAAATAAGGATAAACACATTATAGATTATAGGGTTCTCAGATGGTATGGTAACAGGGACCACAGAGTTGCCAAAGTTAGGTAGATAAGCAGCCTTCTAATGGCCTACTATGATGACAGGATATGGTCATCCCCAATCAAGACCATAACAAAACTCGGCCATCTGCTATATCTTTTATCTTCCCTCTAAAGATCACACACTTTACCTCCCGGACACATCCAGTCTCCCTTAGCCTGATTTACAGTCCCAAGTTAACTCCCCAAACCATCTCTCCTGTTTTCCCTTCAATACTCTGAATTGGACTGATGACTGAGGGCTTTATGTTCAATCAAGTAATCTACACATTGTGAAATAATTATTGCGAGTTTTAAAAATAAGAAATAATTATCTCTCACCACTTCTTTTCATCCAAAAAGTAATGTCAGAAGAAGAGTAAATGAATAATGAATATGCTTGAAAATATATTTGGTTTACATTTGCAGTTGCTTCATGAAACATCTGTTCATAGTGTTGTTTCCCTGTATATCATATAAGTGAAAACAGCTTGTCACATAAAAGGTAAAGGTAGCCAGAACATTAAAATGGTTCCTTCTCACATTCCTTCATGACATTTGCAAAGCTTGTAATTTTGACAAATTTACAGTAACAGCTTTTGAGCTGTAAGGTTTTGCACATCAGCAAATAGCACTTTTTCTTTAAAGGGTTTGGTTTGCAAAACACACACTTACACATGCACATACATTCTTTATATGTGTGAAAGACAATGATTTTAACCACTAACTTGTTTAATAAACTGCAAAAATCCCATTCTCTTTCAGCATTAACAAATCAAAGCACGTTAATACAGCCTGTATTGGCTGAAGAGTAACTTTGCCATTGAGTCGAATCACAGAAAACTACATATTTAGGATGTTTCCAGAAATGCACCTTTCAAGTTTAGTAGGTAGTAATAGTTAATACAGCCATCAAAACAGATGAAAAAGATTATCATATCTGGGGCCCAGTAGTGATCTGCCATTCAAAGTCTGTCACTAGTTTCAAGAAGTCACATTCTATCAATGTCATGGCACCACTCCATGTCTTTATAATTTTCTGCCTGCCTGTTCATTTCTCAGCTTAGTTGTCTTAAAGTGTGAATTTACTCGGAAAAGTTATTCAGCAAAAATGCTCTCATGGGGGTTCCATGTTTAATATATCTGAATGATTTCTGCTTCAGATGTGCTCCATTCACAAGACTTGGGGAAGGTTTCCAATTGCCAGCTCTGCAAACTCAGAAGTGAGAGCATCTGTTCTCTATCTCCCATGTCACCACTACTAACAAAGATGCAGTTACACCTGTATACCTCTTTGGTCTTCAGATTGTTCCCTCAGTGACAGGAGTGCAACCCCATTGCTTTTAAGAGCTTTACTCAGATGTAACTGGTTGTAACCAATTCTGCTGATGATACACTAAATTGAATGATGAATAGAGTTAAAAACTTATTGAAGATTAGTTGTGTTGGCTACTACTCTTTAGTTAAAGTTTGTATATATGATGACTAAGACACACATTTTTACAGAGTGATATTTCAAAGCAGAGCTCACTTTAACTTAGTAAGCTCTGGTTATACTGGAGACCCCAGTAAATCTCATCCCAATGAGGATCTACACTCAGACACCAAAATTTAGGTTCCCACTGTCATGCCTTAGGTCAGGAGTCAATTTTTCCTTTTCTGTGGTGAGAAGTTAACATCCATCACAATCCATTTCCCCAGTCTTTTTTGTAAAAAACATTAGAATTCCCCCTGTCCACATACACACACTTTGATGGAGTTTATGACCTTTCCTGGTTTAATATTTATTTCCTTATCCTTCAATATTTGTGCCATTTTTTTGCTACAAGGTGCCATTTTTATTCCCTTTTCAGGGCATTTTAAATGGCTCTTTTCTCCTAGAGCAGGAACATTACACAGCATCTGACTCTTGTCTGTGAAGGGAGTGTTTGTAGCTATACTACTTTGTGCTATGATGCCATCAAATCAAAAAAATAACTAATAAAAGGTTTGGTCAGGTGGATTTAATTGGTGTTTGATCAGGGGATTGCATTAGGTGACCTCCTGAGGTCTCTTCCAACCCTAATATTCTGTGATTCTATGATTCTAAGGGCTTCAAAGAAAGATGGTTCAGGAAGTTCTGCTGGTTATTAACACAATCCCCTTTTATATTTCTCAGGGAAGGTATAAAAGGAAAGAAAACCCTATTCCTTTGGGCTAAAATTAATCAGAAGGTGTTGAAAGTTGAGGCAGTGTAACAGCATCACTCTATGTCTTGTTGACTCAAAAGAAGCCCTCTGCCAGGCATCCACAGAACTGGATTTGCATCTAATCTGGGGAATATAGAAATACAAGAAAGGGGCATAGCTGGAAGAAAGTTGTTACCTGCAGTAGTTTTCCTAAACCAATAGGGATGCTGTCAGCATTTACTACTCGTTAATATAATCTGTGCTGGGTTTTTCTTCACTTTTTCTGAAATTTGTAGGAAAATGTAATAACTCATTTGTGTACTGTATGCATTTGATTTCTTAATATGAAGTCCTTTAAATCCAAATGAAACAGTCTGCTTGATATCAGAAATGGTCTCTTTCTAGGAGATATTGTTATGACATCCACAGCAGATGATTTCTTTTTATTTCCTGATCAGTCAGTCTTTTCTGCAGCTCCACAGACTTTTATTGCTTCAATTAATAATAAGACTGGATCCGTTAATAACCCCAGGTTGAAGGCACAAGCATTAATACCACAAACAATCCTGGGGATAGGTGCACCCCTGAGGATACATCTTCTCTGTATCCAAAGATGAATCCTCTCTCCAGTACAGCTTTAAATTCCAACTTGTGCTATATAGAAGCACCGCTGGCACAGGATTGCTGACAGTTGTGTTGTATCAATTCATCTCCAGACGAAGTCTGTCAGCTGCAGTGGCCACTTCTAGCCATACCCCTCTCCATTCTCAGGAAGTGGTGGGTAGCAGGTGTATTGTACCATTGCCCCACTCCCATCCCCCCGCATACAAACAGAGAGAGACTTTCCACTACTGGGGGCCTAAAACCTAGACCTTGCCTGTGCCGGGAATTAATCTAGGCCCTGTTCTATAACTAGAGAATGTGCTGGGTCTGCTCACATCATTTGAAATTTTGAAAAATTTCTACCAGCTTTAGTGTTAACATACAGACTTACAACATTTAGTTTTAATAGCGATCTACTGCCTCACATTGCTATTGGATCCAAGGTGCTCTTCATATGTTATACAAGTCTTTCCTGGGATGCAATATTCTTCATAATTATGTTTTTAAAAACTCCTGTCTCTGCCTCCTTGCAAACTACCCACCAGAACTGAAAAGCCCCAACTCTATAGATGGGGCTTCTGCATAATTTAGGGATAAAAGGAGGGGGACAGTCCTTTTTTGTGGATCTCCTACTCCCCACTTCTTCATGTACTGGCTAAATACAACCAGTACTAACCTTTTGGGTGTTTTGGGGTTGGGTTGTTTCTGTTTTTTTAACCGTCGCCAGCAGCATGGTCTCTGAGATAATCTGGCCAAGACTGACAGTTTCACCCTTGAATTTTAAGGTTTGATTGGTTTATATCAAAATATTAGCTAAATTTCAGTGCCATTTTTATAAAATGTTGACTATTTTGTGTTCTAAGTAGCATGTTTCAGAATTATTTCAGAACATTTCTTCCTATTTTGTAAACTATTTGTCAATCTTACATGGAAATGAAAAAAAAAAGAAAAAGGAAAAAAAAAGAAAAAGAAAAGAAAGAAAGCATCTTCTAAAATAATGATAAGGGACTTGATTGAACCCATGAAAACCAACAAATGTAAAGCAAAAACATCTGATTCCATTCTTAAGTCATAGCAGGTGGCTAATAACAGTACATCAAGTTACACAGAACATGTGCTGCAATATCTACGCAGAGTAGCATGAGTTAAGAATAGAGTGAGAAACCTTAATTGTGTATTTAGAGTATATTGTGACTTTATAGGTTTAAAATAGAGTACCAAGGTAGTGCCTATCATTTCCCATTCATTGTATAAGGAGTCTAGGTGCCTAACTCAGGCTTTGTGAATCCCAGCATTGTTATATATATAAACTACCTTGATATATAACTCCTCTTCTTCCACCCTCCCCCTGCACTGTGGGCTAGTATTATTTATTTGGCAATAACTGCAATAGGGTTACATTCATCTTTTTTTATGCTTCGAGCCCTTTTAGAATTAATTTGCTATTCTAAAATGGAAGGAAGGCATTATGCCATTTCACTTTACAATGTATGTTCCATCCTTTCCTGTACTGCTTACCAATACATGTGTCATTAGACAGCAAGCCTTTGGGGAATGGACTTGTTATTTGGCAATGATCTGAACTACTGTACAGTGGGGGTGGGATCCATGGAAATACGCAGGCACCTATCTGTTGAATTTAGCTGTGTAAGTCCTTTTTTAGGCTCCACTGCAATCCATAAAACTCCTGCCAAACCTCTCATTCTGCACCTAAGTTTTTCAGAGTAAGTTCAGAAGGCACTTAGTGTTTCTGCCTCTGTGCATGTGCACTGCTGCCTTCTTTTAAGTGTCTGGATGCCTATCTCCCACCTACCCCCTAGAGTGATTAGCAAATCGGGGGACGGAGAAGCATTTATTTAAACAGAATCGTCTTTCACAAATATAGAGTAAGGTGCTACTCTGTGGTATAACTGCATTCATGAAAGCCTGACCCAAAGGCCATTGAAGTTATTGTCTGTGTTGAAATAGCCACTTCAGTGCACCAGAGAAGAGAATTTTGAAGGGAAGCATAACTGATATTGAAATAGGTTTGGGCTTGTTTGTTTATTAATTTTTTATAAAACTGCATGAACCTAGAATTGTGAATCTCATGTACCTCTACTTATGGGGTCTTTCCATATTCTGGTGATGATGGAGACATAGGCCCAGATCCACAAATAGACTTAGGTGTTGCAACTCTCAGCATTGTGGGACCTTACTTCTACCGTCCCAGAAAAATCACTGGAACAATGCTGGGATTCACAAAGCCTGAGTTAGACACCTAGACTCCTTATACAATGAATGGGAAGAGATAGGCACTCAGGAACATGATCTAGAAAAAACAACATACTAGTTGGGGAGCCGCCTAAGCTAGCCCATGGGAAAATATCGGTGAGGGGGGGTGTCCATGGAGTTAGGCACACAAGTCCAGTGTGCAGAGAGGCACCAATCTCTGCTTCCAATCCACAGCCAGGAACCCTGCACCTGGGATCAGGCATCTAAGTCATTTCTTGTGAGAATGAGTTAGGTGCCTGCCTCACTCCACAGAGAGGAGGAGGAGGAATAGATGGTCGTGCCACATTATAGCTTTTAGGTCAGAAGTTAGAGCACTCTCCTGGGACATGGGAGACCCAGGTTCACCTGAAGGGGGAGAAAGCATTTGAATGGGGATCTCCCACACCTCTCAGGAGACTACTCTAGCCACTGGGCTATGGGATATCCTGACCCGGGGTGCCCACAATCTGTCCTCTTGGAACTTTTCCACTGTGTATAAAAAGTCATGGAACAGGACCCTGGGTCTCCCCCATGGATACTCTAACCACCAGACTATAGAGTCATTCTCCTAATGTTTCAGTGCAACACCTTCAATTGGAGAGACTGAGGGAGCCCCACATCAGAATATCCAATATCCCAGTGGACAGGGCACATATCAGAGAGGTTGAAGACCCCTGTTCAACTCCTTTCTCCCAACAGGCAGAGGGGGGAATTGAACCTGGGTCTCCCACCTCACAGTTAAGTGCACTAACCACTTAGTGCCTTAGTTTTAAGGAGGGTGGCACGGCCACCGGCTGGATTTTAAATGGGGGTTTGATCTGTTCGGTATGTTCTGAGGATGGCTAATGGATTGGGCCCCTCAGGGAAGATAGGCGCTCCTCTGCTTAGCTTCATTGGTTCATGAATTGCTCTGAGGCTTCAGCAGGAGATAAGCACCTGGATGCCTAGGAAGGCAGCAGTGTGCATGTCCAGAAGCAGAAATATAGGAACCTAGGGAACATTTTGTTCTGAAAGCTTAGGTGTTGAGTGAGCTTAGGAACCTATCAGGTTAGGCAGCAGCCTAGCAGGAGCTTTTGGACCACAGTGGAGACTAAAACTGTGACTTGGGCACCTACATCTGGCTTTAGGTGTTCAGTAAATATGTGGAGCTGGGCCATTCTGCCTCCCTTGCTAATCAGTGTGGAGGTACAGTATTGTATTCTCTGAATTTGGAGAACTGGAAAGCAGACTAAGCATGCAAAGAACCCTAGAGATACATTCTATATCATGTTTCAGAGAGAGAGAGAGATCCACTTCTCTCGGAAATTAATACATCACTTTGCAGCAGCAGCAGCACTGCTGATGTTATTCTGAAACATGCTGTCCCTGTATAACAAATCTGGCGAGTAAGGATCCATCTGTAGAAGGTTTAATGGGAGAACTTTCTTGACTTATACCCCGGCTATACATGGCCACTTTTCAGTTAGGGCATGAATATGCAACCATTAATATGCAGGCATACCTGATTGTTCAGCACATCCACACAGCAGTATTGTTTTCTGGGACAACTGTGTTAATACATTCATATTTCACATTCTATGATGCCAGAGCAATTATGCTACAGTGCCCCAGCAGCTGGTGCTGGAGCAATGCATTTTGGGAATTACCCTTACTGAATGCTCTCATGTACATAAAAAACAAGCAACCTTAATTCTGGCATTTGCTAACTTTGAATGCTTGCAACCTTAATACAAATATTTTAATATGAATTTTAATGTAATTTATTAATTACATGGCAGTCAGGCCCCATTTTGCTAGGTACTGTACAAATATTGAACAAACCATCGTCTCAGCTATTTCTTTCTTATGTGCAAGGCATTTTGTCTATGGGGATTATTTCTACAAAAGTTTTTCCCAGTTTGCAACTTTCATTGAGGAAGGGTGCCTGGCTGTTCAAGGATGGAAGAAAACCATGACAGTAGATGAAGACATGTTGCTCTACCTGCAGCTGTTTATAACACTGTCATAAATGGGAATTATTTAATTTCTGGTAATTAACATGCATATAAAGCACATGCATAACTCTGCTCACAAAGGGTATCAGGTAGCTTTGTACCTGGTATGGCTAAGCCATGCCTCCATCGCTACTCCATGCTACCGTGCCTACACTTCTAATTATACTCAACTAACTCTATGGGAGCTAGTGTGAATATGTGTACAGGAGCAAGGGAATCACCCCCCTAGCTTGTAGTGTAGACATAACCTTACAGTATATATAATACTAGTTGATCACATCCAATATTTTTTTTAAAAGAGGGCAGCCAGTTATTAACATGGGAGCAGATCCTCAGCTGATGTGAATTACATAGCTCAGTTGAAGTCAATGAATATTTGCTGATTTATATCAGTTGAGGATCTGGCTCATGATATTTCACCTATCAGTGTTTCATTCCATTTTTATCAGGTTTCCAATACATTTTTGTTCCTTTACCTTTAGTATTACAGTAACTAAATGTAAATAGACATCAGGGTACTATTAAGCTCCGAAAAATGTATCTGAAAATACAGTTTTTGCTTCTTCCACAGGAATTATAAAGATACCACAACATCTCCCTTGAGGAAATGCTAGAAAAATCTTAAAACTTTTTCATCCTTCTAGCTTAGTAAATTTGTGAATAGCATCCTTCATGTCTGAATCCATGCACTTTAAGACATGCTATTCAAGTGAAACAAATCTAAAGCTATGTTAAGTTCTCCATAGCAAAAATAAAATCCACTGATGCTGATAAACCTTTTCCCCCTTTTTCATTTTGCAGATCAAAGAGAAGGATATCTTTTATGTTTCAAGTGCTTGTATTTTAACAAGGGTTATAACCCAATTTTCACACCTCTTTTTCTGTGATTTGACCTAGTGAAGAAAACAATCAAAGCATCTTCACTATTCACATTAACATATGTTTTTGTTGTTATTTTGAATATTTTTGCTGATGGATCTGAAAATGCTGCAAGTTAAATATAGTTAAAAATCAAAGAGAGAAATTAGTTAATGAAACAAAAGAAAGAGTTCATAACCAAGAGAGAATTACCTGGTACACACCTCCTGCTCCTACCAAAAGAGAAGGAAAAAAAGATTACAAACATGATACGAAAAAAGAAAAGGAGTACTTGTGGCACCTTAGAGACTAACCAATTTATTTGAGCATAAACTTTTGTGAGCTACAGCTCACTTCATCAGATGCATACTGTGGAAACTACAGAAGACATTATATACACAGAGACCATGAAACAATACCTCCTCCCACCCCACTCTCCTGCTGGTAATAGCCCATCCAAAGTGACCACTCTCTTTACAATGTGTATGACAATCAAGGTGGGCCATTTCCAGCACAAATCCAGGTTTTCTCACCCTCCCCCCCCCCCCCCCGGATTTGTGCTGGAAATGGCCCACCTTGATTATCATGCACACTGTAGGGAGAGTGGTCACTTTGGATGAACTATTACTAGCAGGAGAGTGAGTTTGTGTGTGTATGGGGGGGCTGAGAAAACCTGGATTTGTGCTGGAAATGGCCCACCTTGATTGTCATACAGATTGTAAAGAGAGTGGTCACTTTGGATGGGCTATTACCAGCAGGAGAGTGAGTTTGTGTGTGTGTGTGGGGGGGGGGGGGCGGAGGGTGAGAAAACCTGGATTTTTGCTGGAAATGGCCCAACTTGATTATCATACACATTGTAAGGAGAGTGATCACTTTAGATAAGCTATTACCAGCAGGAGAGTGGGGTGGGAGGATGTATTGTTTCATGGTCTCTGTATATATAATGTCTTCTGCAGTTTCCACAGTATGCATCCGATGAAGTGAGCTGTAGCTCATGAAAGTTTATGCTCAAATAAATTGGTTAGTCTCTAAAGTGCCACAAGTACTCCTTTTCTTTTTGCGAATACAGACTAACACGGCTGTTACTCTGAAACATGATATGAGCATTTTACTTGAAACTTGAGTAGAAAAATAAGTGCAGCTCAGTCACTTAGAATGTAGAAGCCCCACCTTATTGCGATTCCTGATAAGAAAATCTTATTAGTTTTCAAATACAGAAGAGCATTACTACTCTTTGAACTTTCCAAATCCTTTAGGGCTTGTTTAAACAAAAAATTACCTCCATAATTACTAGCCCAAAAAGGTTGCATGAGCCTCCAGGACTCAGCTTAGATGCTAGTCTTTGTTCTTTAGGGGAAAATGTGGGAAGGGGAGGATGCCCTGTTTTTCAGCAGATGTAGGACATCACAGGAGGTATTTCCAACTGCTCCCTCTCACCATATACATAACTGCACCCTTAATTGCAATGGAAAATACCATAGAATGAATGTCCTGGAAAAGTCTCACAACCATTCCATGGCTGCAACGAACACTTCCTTGGCATCAAGGAAGAACTAATGTAGCCTTTATATTTTCCTTCTCTCTTAAAGTACTATATGAATGGGGAGCTAACATGAAAGCAAATATGTGACAGAGGCTGTGTTTTGATGACATCTGGCATGTAGAATAAATGAACTCACAGCTCAAAATATATTTTTAAAGGGAGGGGGCATTTCCTGAGTAGGAAATCCATGCTGTTATCAGTTGTAAAGCTCATCCATATCCTTTGCTTTATTTGCACCTCCTTCTTCTGTTAAATATGTCACTGTGATCTCCTCTTCATATCAGCAAGAATATCAGAAAACAACCAAAATAACCCCTATTATACTGATAAAAAACCCTAGCTCAAACAGTAGGAGTGTTGGTCACCTTGCTTGGGAACTTGGGAGCAGACACATTTCTTTCCAGACAGAGTCAAGAAGAAAATTATAGGAGTTGATTAAAAAAAATGGAACTTGCTTACTCATCAGTGGACACTGTGGACTCTAAACTAGAACAACTAGTAGAATGAGTGGACAAGCAGGATTCAGGTTAAGTGAAATGGAGAAAGGTCAGTCTAACACACTCCATAAATGACATTTCCATGAAACCAAATTAAGTCATGTAAATTAATTTTGCTTATACTTTATGAAAGAAATTCAGGATTCCAACCATGTGCCTGAAACCATAGCTACAACCAGAGGCAGCCTGAGCCATCATTGGGAGAATCATTGATGTTGTGTCCAATGTTCCTGGGAGCTCCTGGAGCTGGAACACTGAGATTTGGGGCCTGTTTCCCTTAAATACCATGTTGAAAGTGGTTGTGACTGCTATGGTTTGGTATCATTTCAAACCCACTTTGCACAATGTATAAATCACTACACATAGTGCACTGCAGTGGAGACTCAGGCCCTGATATTGAGATATATATAACTTAACTAAGTTTACATTCCATGAGAATCTATTACAGTTATGAAAAAAATACAGACTTTGGGGGTAATAAGTTCCCCAAAGTACCTCCATTGCATTTCAGGCTATTTCACACACTCAAAGGGTTGCTTTTCTATGGTATTTTTAATAAATGGATAATATTCATCTTGATTCAAATGAAAACATGAAAAACCACTTGCGTGAAATTTCAAGCAAAAGTGGAAATTCACCATCTTAGGGAAAAAATGCTTTTTTGTGGAGAAAATAAAAGAATTGAAAGATTGTTTGAATATATACATCGGTATATTCTTGCTGATGGGGAGGTAAGGAGAAGCAGTAGGCAAAGGTGCTGGTGAAAAACAACAAGGCAAAGTTCAGGGACAATTTCATCTAGAATGAAGGATAGAATAGTACTATTATACTAAATTTACTGAATGCAGGAATTAAGATTGCTGTAACCCTGAGCAACAAATACCAACTATACTAATTCAGATGACACTTCAAGGCAGTGTGGTAAAGTAGCTTGTCCATATTAACAGTAATTGATTGTTTGTCCAAGGGGGAAGGACTTTAGTGGGTCTTTAATTAGTACTTAAGATCTATACATGAGCTGGAAGATGACAGCTCAGCCCCATTTAACTGGCAATGTAGCTGTAATAGGAAGAAAGCTTGAGATATAAGCCCTTGTATTAGAGGCCTGGTAAGAGTCCTGAGCTAAAGTAGTGGGCAAGCTTTGCTGATATAAAGCAAAGTTAGCAAAAGACAGACTGTGAGCAAATGTCAGGCTCTGCCTGCTTGCAAATTTACATAATCTGGCAAGAACAGGGCTAATATTACAAAAAAAACACACATTCTTAAGACGTGCTAGGCACAAAGTACTTGTGCAAACATGTTCTAGGAGAGGGTTACCAGAACATCTCAATATTAAGGATGGCACAAAAACATTCCCAAGGATAACAGGAACACACTTACCCCTCCTCAAAGATAAGGTCAGGATGACAGTGTAATAAATAAAGATGTTTTAATTGAACCAAAAGGTAAAAGAAGATGGATGATAACTAGTCACGTCGGGGATGGTAACTAATTAGGTCAGAGGGGCAGTACGTAACCTGTTTGTATTCGGGTATAAAGAGGTATCTCCAAGAGAGTGACTTGGTCCAGCTAAAAGGGGAATGGAATGTCCCACCATTCACTGAGCTGTGTCCACTGTCACAGGCATACATATCTTAGTATCCTCCTAGAGTCTGCCAGGTGCTATTACTGTGCTTTGTCAACAATAAACCTGGCCTGGTGCCTTCGTACCTTAATGAATCTTGTGGTCATTTGGTGGTTTGCCTGAGGACTGCTCTGCCAGCTGTCTGCTCAGAGCTGGGGCAGCACACAGAAAGAACATACACACACACACAGCCAAATGTCTAACAACACTGGTGACCCATGACTGCTAATCTGGTAAGTAACCAAGCTGTGCTCTGTAGGAATCGTGATCTAACATAACAGCCAACATGATCTAACATAACAATAGCAATAAGTATCAGGTAATGTAAATGCCTTTCTGTGAGGGAAAGTTCCAGTATTTTAAGCTGGAAGTGCTGGAGGGTGATCCTGGGCTTCTCTTAAGAAAAAAAAAACTGGAAACACTTCTTTTAAACCAAATGATGGGTGGGGCAGAGTTAGGCTATGTCGACACTAGAGAGCTTACAGCAGTGTGCTGCTGTAAGATCTCCCATGTAGCCACTCTATGCGGACAGAAGCTCTCCCATTGACATAATTAATCCACCCTGTCAAGGTTCCTTCCCCACTTTGAACTCTAGGGTACAGATGTGGGGACGTGCATGAAAGACCCCCTAAGCTTATTCTTACCTGCTTAGGTTAAAACTTCCCCAGGATACAAACTATTTTACCTTTTGCCCTTGGACTTTATTCCTGCCACCACCAAGACTTTATTCCTGCCGCGACTTTATTCCTGCCACCACTAACGAATATATAAAAGGGAAAGAGCCCTCTTGGAAACGTCTTTCCCCCCAAAATCCTCCCAAACCCTACACCCCCTTTCCTGGGGAAGGCTTGATAAAAATCCTCACCAATTTGCATAGGTGAACCCAGACCCAAACCCTTCGATCTTAAGAACAATGAAAAAGCAATCAGGTTCTTAAAAGAGAATTTTAATTAAAGTAAAAGAAAAACCTCTGTAAAATCAGGAAGAGAAATAACTTACAGAGTAGTCAGATTCAAAACATAGAGAATCCCTCTAGGCAAAACCTTAAGTTACAAGAAAAACACAAAAACAGGAATATACATCCCATTCAGCACAACTTATTTTATCAGCCTTTTAAACAAAACAGAATCTAACGCATATCTAACTAGATTGCTTACTAACTCTTTACAGGAGTTCTGACCTGCATTCCTGCTCTGGTCCCGGCAACAGCATCACACACACACACACAGACCCTTCCCCCCCGCTCCAGATTTTAAAGTATATTGTCTCCTCATTGGTCATTTTGGTCAGGTGCCAGCGAGGTTATCTTAGCTTCTCAACCCTTTATAGGTAAAAGGACTTTGTCTTTGGCCAGGAGGGATTTTATAGTACTGTGTGCAGAAAGGTGGTTACCCTTCCCTTCATATTTATGACACACCCTCAATGAGCAGTGGTAGCTATGTTGGAAGGAGAAGCACTCCCACTGACATAGCACTGTGTATAATACTGCTTCTGCCAGCGTAACTTATGTCGCTCAGGGGGGTGGAATAGTCACACCCCTGAGCAACATAAATTTTGCTGACATAAGTGGTAGTGTAGCTTTAGCCTTAGGGAGCTGGTCACATTTGTGGATTGCCTTATCTGCCCTACAAGAGGGGAAAGGTATAAACAACTATACAAACTTGTGTCCCTTTAGAGCTAACAATGAATACAATTATCAAAGAGAAGTTTAGATGGGTGCTTACTAGGTAAATAACTGACTGGGGAAGCTGCTTCCAAGTTAGGGAGTTTCATATGGTAATCCCTGCACACTCACTCTCTCCCTTTTTCCCATTTATTTTCCAGCAGATTTAACCCTTCAGCACTTTGTGCTCACACAGGGCAGGAGGGGTGGGTGTGTTAAAGTGCTCTAGACAGGCCATTTCTCTATTGAGTATGACACACGCAATCCTTATATTCTCAAACACAAATACTACTATCTTTGAATTAATGTTGCTAAATTAGTTCCAACTTATAACACAACTGAAAAAGATCATTATATTTACCAAAACAACAACTTTTTGTAAATAAACTAATTAGCTTGTGTCAAGGTTCCTTCCCCACTTTGAACTCTAGGGTACAGATGTGGGGACCTGCATGAAAACCTCCTATGGTTTTTTTACCAGCTTAAGTTAAAACTTCCCCAAGGTACAGACTATTTTCCTTTTTCCCTCTGATTTTATTACTGCCACCAACAAACATCTAACAGATATATACCTGGGAAAGAGCCCGCTTGGAAATGTCTTTCCCCCAAAAAATCTCCCCAAACCTTACACCCCCCTTTCCTGGGGAAGGCTTGATAAAAATCCTCACCAACTTGCATAGGTGAACACAGACCCAAACCCTTCGATCTTAAGAACAATGAAAAAGCAATCAGGTTCTCAAAAGAAAAATTTTAATAGAAGAAAAAGTAAAAGAATCACCTCTGTAAAATCAGAATGGTAAATACCTTACAGGGTAATTAGATTCAAAACATAGAGAATCCCTCTAGGCAAAACCTTAAGTTACAAAAAGACACAAAAACAGGAATCTACCTTCCATTCAGCACAGCTTATTTTCTCAGCCATTTAAAGAAAACAGAATCTAACGCATATCTAGCTAGATTACTTACTAAGTTCTAAGACTCCATTCCTGTTCTGTCCCTGGCAAAAGCATCACACAGACAGGGAGAGCCTTTGTTTCTCCCCCGCTCCAACTTTTGAAAGTATCTTGACTCCTCATTGGTCATTTTGGTCAGGTGCCAGCGAGGTTATCCTAGCTTCTTAATCCTTTACAGGTTAAAGGGTTTTTCCTCTGGCCAGGAGGGATTTTAAAGGTGTTTACACTTCCCTTTATATTTATGACATGCCCCCCAAATCACAGATAGGGTGAAAAGCTGGCTGTGATTTCTTCCTGGAGCTCTAGGAGAAAACAGAGTTAATAAGACACATGCACCTCTAAATATACTACCAAGTACATAAGGATGAACAATATTTTCCACATCTCAAGGACAATTTTAACCAGTTGAACAACTACAAGATCTCTATCAAGCATTCTTACAACTACAATACCCACCTGCTGAAGTGAAGAAAGAGAATGACAGAGCCAGAAGAGTACCCAGAAGTCACCTACTACAGAACAGGCCCCACAATGAAAACAACAGAACACCACTAACCATCACCTTCAGCCCCCAACTCAAACCTCTCCAAGACATCATCAAGGATCTACAACCTATCCTGAAGGACGACCCATCACTCTCACAGATCTTGGGAGACAGGCCAGACCTTGCTTACAGACAACCCACCAACCTGAAGTAAATACGCACCAGCAACCACACAACAGAACCACTAACCCAGGAACCTATCCTTGCAACAAAGCCAGTTGCCAACTCTGTCCACATATCTATTCAGGGGACACCATCAGAGGGCCTAATCACATCAGCCACACTATCAGAGGCTCGTTCACCTGCACATCCACCAATGTGATATATACCATCATGTGCCAGCAAAGCCCCTCTGCCATGTACATTGGTCAAACTGGACAGTCTCTACGTAAAAGAATAAATGGACACTAATCAGACATCAAGAATTATAACATTCAAAAACCAGTCGGAGAACACTGCAATCTCTCTGGTCACTCGATTAGAGACCTAAAAGTGACAATTCTTGAACAAAAAAACTTCAAAAACAGACTCCAATGAGAGACTGATGAATTGGAATAAATTTGCAAACTTGATACAATTAACTTAGGCTTGAATAGAGACTGGGAGTAGATGGGTCATTACACAAAGTAAAACTATTTCCCCATGTTTATTCCCCCCGCACCCCCCACTGTTCCTCAGACGTTCTTGTCAACTGCCGGAAATGGCCCACCTTGATTATCACTACGAAAGGTTTTCTCCCGCCCCCCCGACCCCGCTCTCCAGCTGGTATCAGCTCATCTGAAGTGTTTCAGAGTAACAGCCGTGTTAGTCTGTATTTGCAAAAAGAAAAGGAGTACTTGTGGCACCTTAGAGACTAATCAATTTATTTGAGCATGAGCTTTCGTGAGCTACAGCTCACTTCATCGGATGCATACCGTGGAAACTGCAGCAGATATTATATACACACAGAGATCATGAAACAATACCTCCTCCCACCCCACTGTCCTGCTGGTAATAGCTTATCTAAAGTGATCATCAAGTTGGGCCATTTCCAGCACAAATCCAGGTTTTCTCACCCTCCACCCCCCTACACACAAACTCACTCTCCTGCTGGTAATAGCCCATCCAAAGTGACAACTCTCTTCACAATGTGCATGATAATCAAGGTGGGCCATTTTGTGCACAAATCCAGGTTCTCTCACCTCATCCCCCTCCAAAAACCACACACACAAACTCACTCTCCTGCTGGTAATAGCTCATCCAAAGTGACCACTGACCACTCTCCCTACAATGTGCATGATAATCAAGGTGGGCCATTTAAGACTTGCTTCTGATATCCAGGCATCCCAATGTTTCACAATGTGGTAGACATGTCTAGTAAATGACACTTCTGGTTTCCACCTTAGGGCTCTGAACCACCGAAGGGAATGCTCGGGTGTTAGCCCCATTCTGACTCTCGCCTTGGTTTTAAACAGTTCATACTTGTTCATGTGGTCCTTAGGCATTTCAGCCGCCACCTCAGCTAAGGGTCCACTGAGCTGCAGCCTCAGGTCTACCATGTATTGGTCTGTAGAGATTCTGTACCCAAGGTAGGCCCTTTCGAAGTTTTCTAAGAAGGCCTCGGTATCATTGCCTGCTTTGTAGGTGGGGAAATTTCTGGGATGGGAAGTGGTACCTGGAGAAGGATTGCTAGGGTTTGTTGGTATATTCTGCTGAGCCTTCGCCTTCTCCATCTCCATTGCATGCTTCCTCTCTTTTTCCTTTTCCTCCTCTGCATGCTTCCTCTCTTTTTCCTTCTCCTCCAGTTCCATCTGCCTGAGTTCTACCTGTCTTTCATGTTCCTTTTGTCTTTCCTCAGCCTCAAATCTAGCTAATTCCAGCTTCTGTTGAACAGTGCAGTCTGTCATCCTAACCTCTCTGTTTTTAACTAACTTTACACCCGAGAGTTAGAAAGAAAAACAAAAAAAAGTTGGCTTGTAAAATTTTGCTGTGCTGTCCGGATACCTATGTTCTCTGATAGTGATTGTCAGCCGACAGAAAAATCCTTAAAAAAAAACCCCTAACATCTTTGTCTCCAGGTAAATAGGCAGAAAACCCCTCTAGTTGCTCTTAGAAAAAAAAAAAAAAACTTCAGGTCTGTGAAGACTTATGAATTTCCCTGCAGGAGATTAACTACCCTGCCTTTAGGTAGAGAAAACTCCAGCTCACAAAAGACAATTCCCTTTTGTCTCTGCTTTCGCCCCAAAGCAGAGAAAAAAACCTCTAACTGCTTTCAGCAGAAAACCTGCTTTTCAGCAGCCCAAAGGAAAAAAAAATTAAAAAGATTAAAAAATCTTAAAAAAGGATAAGATCTGTGCTTCTTGTTCAAAAAATCAAAATCCTTAAAAAAAACCCCAAAAACTAACACCTTTGTCTCCAGGCAAATAGACAGAAAACCCCTCTAGTTGCTCTTTGGGAAAAAAAAAAAAAAAAAAACTTCAGGTCTGTGAAGACTTGTGAATTTCCCTGCAGGAGGTGAACAACCCTGCCTTTAGGTAGAGAAAACTACAGCTCACAAAAGACAATCCCCTTTTGTCTCTGCTCTGGCCCCCAAGCAGAGAAAAAAAAATCTCTAATTGCTTTCAGTCAAAACCTGCTTTCATAGAATCACAGAATCATAGAATATAAGGGTTGGAAAGGACCTCAGGAGGTCATTTAGTCCAACCCCCTACTCAGAGCAGGACCAATCCCCTACTAAATCGTCCCAGCCAGGGCTTTGTCAAGCCTGACCTTAAAAACTTCTAAGGAAGGAGATTCCACCACCTCCCTAGATAATGCATTCCAATGTTTCACCACCCTCTTAGTGAAAAAGTTTTTCCTAATATCCAACCTAAACCTCCCCCACTGCCCCACTTGAGACCATTACACCTTGTTCTGTCATCTGCTACCACTAAGAACAGTCTAGAGCCATCCTCTTTGGAACCTCCTTTCAGGTAGTTGAAAGCAGCTATCAAATCCCCCCTCATTATTTTCTTCTGCAGACTAAACAATTCCAGTTCCCTCAGCCTCTCCTCATAAGTCATGGGTTCCAGACCCTAATCAATTTTTTTGTCCTCCGCTGGACGTTTTCCAATTTTTCCACATCCTTCTTCTAGTGTTGGGCCCAAAACTGGACACAGTACTCCAGATGAGGCCTCACCAATGTTGAATAGAGGGGAACGATCACAACCCTCGATCTGCTGGCAATGCCCCTACTTATACATCCCAAAATGCCATTGGCCTTCTTGCAACAAGAGCACACTGTTGACTCATATCCAGCTTCTTCTCCACTGTAACCCCTTGGTCCTTTTCTGCAGGACTGCTGCCTAGCCATTCGGCCCCTAGTCTGTAGCAGTGCATTGGATTCTTACGTCCGAAGTGCAGGACTGCACTTGTCCTTGTTGAACCTCATCAGATTTCTTTTGGCCCAATCCTCTAATTTGTCTAGGGCCCTCTGTATCCTATCCCTACCCTCCAGCCGTATTTACCTCTCCTCCCAGTTTAGTGTCATCTGCAAACTTGCTGAGGGTGCAATCCACACCATTCTCCAGATCATTTATGAAGATATTGAACAAAACCAGCCCGAGGGCAGACCTTTGGGGCACTCCACTTGATACCGGCTGCCAACTAGACATGGAGCCATTGATCACAACCCGTTGAGCCCCACAATCTAGCCAGCATTTTATCCACCCTACAGTCCTTTCATCCAGCCCATACTTCTTTAACTTGCTGGCAAGAATACTGGGGGAGACCGTGTCAAAAGCTTTGCTAAAGTCAAGGAACAACACATCCACTGCTTTCGTCTCATCCACAGAGCAGGTTATCTCATCATAGAAGGCAATTAGATTAGTCAGGCATGACTTGCCCTTGGTGAATCCATGCTGACTGTTCCTGATCACTTTCCTCTCCTCTATGTACTTCAGAATTGATTCCTTGAGAACCTGCTCCATGATTTTTCCAGGGACTGAGGTGAGGCTGACTGGCCTCTAGTTCCCCGGATCCTCCTTCTTCCCTTTTTTAAAGATGGGCACTACACTAGCCTTTTTCCAGTCGTCCGGGATTTCCCCCGAATGCCATGAGTTTTTAAAGATGATGGCCAATGGTTCTGCAATCACATCCGCCAACTCCTTTAGCACTCTCGGATGCAGTGCATCCGGCCCCATGGACTTGTGCTCGTCCAGCTTTTCTAAATAGTCCTGAACCACATCTTTCTCCTAAGAGGGCTGGTCACCTCCTCCCCATGCTGTGCTGCCCAGTGCAGTAGTCTGGGAGCTGACCTTGTTCGTGAAGACAGAGGCAAAAAAAGCATTGAGTATGTTAGCTTTTTCCACATCCTGTCACTAGTTTGCCTCCCTCATTGAGTAAGGGGCCCACACTTTCCTTGACGTGCTTCCTGTTGCTAACATACCCAAAGAAACCCTCCTTGTTACTCTTAATATCTCTTGCTGGCTACAACTCCAGGTGCGATTTGGCCTTCCTGATTTCACTCCTGCATGCCCGAGCAATATTTTTATACTCTTCCCTGGTCATTTGTCCAATCTTCCACTTCTTGTAAGCTTATTTTTTGTGTTTAAGATCAGTAAGGTTTCACTGTTAAGCTAACTGGTTGCCTGCCATATTTACTATTCTTTTTACACATTGGGATGGTTTGTCCCTGTAACTTCAATAAGGATTCTTTAAAATACAGCCAGCTCTCCTGGACTCTTTTCCCCTTCCTGTTATTCTCCCAGGGGATCCTGCCCATCAGTTCCCTGAGGTTGTCAAAGTCTGCTGTTCTGAAGTCCAGTGTCCATATTCTGCTTCTCTCTTTTCTACCCTGTGTCAGGATCCTGAACTCGACCACCTCATGGTCACTGCCTCCCAGGTTCCCATCCACTTTTGCTTCCCCTACTAATTTTTCCCTTTTTGTGAGCAGCAGGTCAAGAAGAGCTCTGCCCCTACCTGGTTCCTCCAGCACTTGCACCAGGAAATTGTCCCCTACCCTTTCCAAAAAACTTCCTGGATTGTCTGTGCACCGCTGTATTGCTCTGCCAGCAGATATCAGGGTGATTGAAGTCTCCCATGAGAACCAGGGCCTGCGATCTAGTAACTTCTGCGAGTTGCCAAAAGAAAACCTCGTCCACTTCATCCCCGTGGTCCGGTGGTCTATAGCAGACTCCCACCACGACATCACCCTTGTTGCTCACACTTCTAAACTTAATTCAGAGACTCTCAGGTTTTTCTGCACTTTCATACTTGAGCTCTGAGCAGTCATACTGCTCCCTTGCATACAATGCAACTCCCCCACCTTTTCTGCCCTGCCTGTCCTCCTGAACAGTTTATATCCATCCATGACAGTACGCCAGTCATGTGAGTTATCCCACCAAGTCTCTGTTATTCCAATCACATCATAATTCCTTGACTGTGCCAGGACTTCCAGTTCTCCCTGCTTGTTTCCCAGGCTTCTTGCATTTATGTATAGGCACTTGAGATAACTCGCTGATCGTCCCTTTTTCTCAGTATGAGGCAGGAGCCCTCCCCTCTCTCGCGCTCCTGCTCGTGCTTCCTCCACTTCCCCACTTACCTCAGGGCTTTGGTCTCCTTCCCCCGGTGAACTTAGTTTAAAGCCCTCCTCACTAGGTTAGCCAGCCTGCTTGGGAAGATGCTCTTCCCTCTCTTTCTAGCAGCCCAAAGGAAAACACATATTTCCTTTTAAAATATGTGCTTCTGGTTCAAAAAATCTCAAATTGATCTCAAAATGATTTCAAGTTAATCCCACCGCTCTGCCACCATGTGGAGGTTCCTTCCCCACTCTGAACTCTAGGGTGCATAAAAACCTCCTATGCTTATTTTTACCAGTTTAGGTTAAAACTTCCCCAAGGTAAAAAACTATTTTCCTTTTTCCCTCGGACTTTATTGCTGCCACCACCAAGCATCTAACAGATATATAACTGGGAAAGAGCCCACTTGGAAACCTCTTTCCTCCCAAAATCCTCCCCAAATCCTGCACCCCCTTTCCTGGGGAAGGCTTGATAAAAATCCTCACCAATTTGCATAGGTGAACACAGGCCCAAACCCTTGGATTTTAAGAACAATGAAAAAGCAATCAGGATCTTAAAAAAATAATTTTAATAGAAGAAAAAGTGAAAGAATCACCTCTGTAAAATCAGTATGGTAAATACCTTACAGGGTAATTAGATTCAAAACATAGAGAATCCCTCTAGGCAAAACCTTAAATTACAAAAAGACACAAAAACAGGAATCTACCTTCCATTCAGCACAGCTTATTTTCTCAGCCATTTAAAGAAAACAGAATCTAACGCATATCTAGCTAGATTACTTACTAAGTTCTAAGACTCCATTCCTGTTCTGTCCCCGGCAGAAGCATCACACAGACAGGGAGAGCCTTTGCTTCTCCCCACCTCCAGCTTTTGAAAGTATCTTGTCTCCTCATTGGTCATTTTGGTCAGGTGCCAGCGAGGTTATCCTAGCTTCTTAACCCTTTACAGGTGAAAGGGTTTTTCCTCTGGCCAGGAGGGATTTTAAAGGTGTTTACCCTTCCCTTTATATTTATGACAGCTTGTTCTGTGATTATTTATTTGCCATTAGTTTGCAGAATCCTCCTGAAACTAGCTCTTTTTACATACAGAGAATTGTACCTTTAAAGGAGTTTAGCATCTTCAGCCATGGGCAGTAGAGAGAACTCATCGCTTATGCTCTCCACCTCCCACTCAAACGCTCCACTGTTTGCTAAGGAAAATTTTGTTTTGTTTTTTTAATGGGCTTCAGACATAACAATTATCTGAATAGGATGGCTTCTAGCTGAGCCAGCTTCTGTGATGTGAAAGACCATAGATAACAGCTAATGAACCGAGCCCTGAGGGAGGGAAGTTTATGATCTTTACTCTTTTCAAGGAGATCTTTCTCTTTGTCACCACCGGTGAATCTCACTTTAAAAGCTTGGAAAACTCCAGGCAAATAACTCAAAACTAGGGATCATTGCTTAATAATTAAGCTTAATTATAAAAGAGAAAATGAAATGAATAAAAATATGAAAATTACAACTTGTCTAACAGATGGAAATACTAATTTTGGAAATTAAGAGCATACGGTTCCCCTCAGCTGCCCTTCATTTGAAGAAATGGTCCTCATGTTAGACCTAAATTTAACACCATCCCACACAGACCTGGTGTTCTCACATGTATTACTGTAAATTATTTACATCAGATATACTAAATCATGAAAACAGGATTGTGGAAAATATTACTCTTATGGTATAAAGCAAGGGTCAGATTTTCAAAAGAGCTCAGCTCTAATTTAGGCACTCAAATGATGGGGACAGATTCTCAAAAGAACTCGGCCAATTATCTTCAATGGGAACCACTGGGTGCTGAATGAATTTGAAAATCTGCCCACATTCCTTAGACATCTAAGTGGGAGTTGAATGCTTTTGAAAACCTGCTTCACTTGTGGATGTTGATTTCTTTTGAAAACCTGGTCCTAAACATATAATATAAAATCTTCCTACTCCTATTATTAGCATGTGCCTTATATGTGTCTTTATCACATAGTGTGTCCCCATATTTTAGTGCCGGATATAACTCCCACTGAAGTGAATGGAAAGGCTACCATTGACTTCAGTGGAGTTGGCTCTCATTGTTAGACATTGACAGCTTGAGAGTTACCATACAGTTAGAAAATAACTGGATGTTTATGGCAGTATTAAAACCAATGGAAAAAGATGGAGTGATCAAACACATACTGAATATGAGTTAAGGAGATGAAACAATTGCACACTAGGGAAGAACTAGAACAGAAATATGTGTGTTATATCACTTGTCAGTAGTGACCACTATTGTTAAAGTTGTATTAAGATTTCAAAACAATTTCCATGTTGATACACACTCACCACTCTCCAAATTATTCACTTGAAGTTTCCATATTTGGCCTTTCCCATATAGAGATTTTTATTTTTATTCTGTGAATCATAGGATTGGAAGGGACCTCAAGAGGTCATCTAGTCTAGGGCCCTGCACCCATGGCAGGACTAAGTATTATCTAGATGAGTGTTTCCCAAACTTGGGATGCCACTTGTGCAGGGAAAGCCCCTGGCGGGCCCGGCCGGTTTGTTTACCTGCCACGTCCGCAGGTTCGGCCGATCGTGGCTCCCACTGGCCGCGATTCGCTGTGCCCAGCCAATGTGTGCTGCAGGAAGTAGCCTGGTCCGAGGGATGTACTGGCTTTATATCACAAACCTCACAAAACCAATCAGGGATGCCTCAGACCGATGCAATCACCTGTGTATTTTATTTATAGTTCTTTCCCACCTTCAGCTTACTATCTATGTACACGGTTTTACAGACAGACTTAACCAGCAATAGACCCAAGTCACCAGTCCCTCTCAGCTTCTGGCCTTTCTCTCCCCCACCCCACATCTTTCTTCCTCCCAGCCTTTATAGTCCCTGGCTAATTAGGCTGGCAGCTGTTCCTAGTTGCCAAGCAGGCAGGACTATTCAGCCAGCCCCAATCCATTGCCCTTGATTCGGGCTGGCGTGGCAGGGGGCTGATTAAGCACTTTGTGTTCAGCACCCTGTCACACTACCCCAAAGTGGATTGCGAATTACCAGTGGTTGTCTGACATTGTCAGCTTCCAGACTGCAATAGCCGTCCCCTACTGCACCAATATGGGCCTATGGAATTAAGTGTTTGGCCACTATAAGGTCTTGGACCAGTTGCTCACAGAGCTCCAGGAATGTCTGCTTCCTCAGTTTGAAGTTCTGTAGCCACTGGTCATCATCCCACATTTCCAAGACATTGTGACTCCACCACACTATGCTAGTTCTCCTGGTTCAAAAGTGACTGTCCACCCATGGACATACAGTCACAACACTGGTACTGTCCTCTGTCTCTGCATCATGTGGCAACAGTTGATCAGTCACCATCCCAGGCCTCCATCTTTGGCTTATGAGAAAGATTAATCCACCCATTCACCCAAGATTCTCACTAGTCGCGACTGCAATGCACACAGATTTGTCCCGCATGAAAGTGTAGGACCAGAAACACATCATCAGTCACTTGCTCCATGTCTTCCACCAGGTTTGTGCAGGAGAGAGGTGAGCAGGAGCTGCCATTGACAAATATGTGAAGGTGGCAGACAGTACCAACAGCACATGGCAAGGCAGTTCCTAAAGTGCGTCCAGAAGCAGAGAGTCCTGGGACACTGCCCTGAAATGCTAACACCAAACTCACATACCAAAAAAACGGCAGTATGTACAGAGGCATATGCGGGTATACAGCTTATACCTATCTCCAGCACAGCAAATGTGGATCCTCAGCATGGGTATGAGGTATAGGTATGAGCATATACATAGATAAGTACCTGAGTATGCTCACCAGTATAGAAGTAGCCTTAGGGTGATAGCTTTTAGTCCCAGCACAGCCCTCAATACCCAACACAAGCAAGTGCAGGATGAAAAGATTTTAAAAGTATCATGTACAGGTAGTAAGAATGGCAAGCAAGGGAAAACATCTAATCTAGAAACAAGAAGACAGAAAATCATAACAAAGAGGTATGATGATATTTACTCTGCTTTTGGTTATGTTTTACCAGCAACACTCATATGTCTGAAGCCATTCTGTACCATTGTCCTTTCCAATAAAGGCATGAAGTTTTGTGCATGTTTTCTACTTGGATTTTTAATCTTAAATTTATTGAAGAATACTTGTTAATGTAGTAGATCCTAGGAGAATTTTGACTTCCCATTTTGGACCCTGGAGAAAAGCAGGTTGAGAACCACTGGCCAGCTGGCCAGCCACTGGACAGAATTAAGCATGGACTAGGGAGTTAGGAGATCCAGGTTTTAAACCATATTCTGAAAATAACCCACTGTGGGACTTCGTAGTGAAGCATAACATTAGGTTAGACAAACCACATGTAACAGTTGTTAGTTATATTGCTAAATGCTCACATACTATGATGGCAGACTCTGTATATGAATCTATGGAGAATAGAATGGAAAAGTCATTTCAATGTCTTACACTTACACTTCCTGTGGAGCCTGAGGATTAATTAGTTAATGTATTGAAAATATCTGTCAGAATGTGACATCCAGCAAAAGTGACAGTTCTTGGAGGAAATACGTACAAAATGTATATGGATAGTACAAGTATTTAAAATTCATTATGCATTATATTATTTGACAGAAATGTATAACATCTGTATTTTAAGAGGCAAATACAAAAAGAAATTACCTGACTTTTTAAGTGCTTGATGGCATAGGCCCCATCCTGCAACTAACTGTGTAGGCAGTAGAGCTGGTTGAACATTTTTCCTTGAAACTTTTTCCCTTAGGTATATGTTGTTTTGTCAAAACCAAAATGTTTCCCAGAAAAAGTATTGGTGTTGATGAAAATTTCATCAGGGTATGTGTGAGGGAGAGAGACCCCAGAATGGCCAATAGCTTGGTAGGTAGGGCACTCACTAGCAAAGTGGGAGACCCAGGTTCATGTTCATGCTCTGAGTACTGCCCTAATCACTCTGCTGTCTCTCTATCTTTTCTGTCTGCTTTGTATAAAAAATAAATGTCCATAGACTTATAGAAATGTAGGGCTGGAAGGGACCTCAAGAGGCCACCTAGACCAGCCCTCTGTGCTAAGGCAAGACCAACTAAAGCTAGATCATTTATGGCAGATGTTTGTCCAACCTGCTCTTAAATACTTCAACTGATGGGGATTCCACAGCCTCCTTTGCAAGCTTATTCCGGAACTACCTTTATAGTTAGAAAGCTTTTCCGAATATCAAACCTCAATTTCTCTTGCTGCAGATTAAGCCAATTATGTTTTGTCCTACTTTCAGCAGACATAGTGAACAATTGTTCATAGGCCTCTTGATAACAGTCTTCAAATATGCAAGGATTGTAATCAGCCTCTCCTCCTCTGTCTTCTTTTCTCAAGACTAAGTGCCCCCCCCTTTTTTTTATCCTTTCCACATAGGTCATATTTTCTAGACCTTTTATAATTTTTATCATTTCTAGACCTTGTGACATACCCTCACTCATTTTTACATTTAGAAAACCTGTCTCTGATGCACAGTTGAATCTTGCCTTCCCTGGACCTTGAATCACAATAGTTTGGGTGAGAGAAAAAAAATCCATATTTGGGAGGAGGATGAGGAAAAATTTCTCTGGCAAGATTTTTAAAAAATATTTAATGACAGCTGTTCAAAGCTCCTCAGTTATTTCTGTAATTAAATAAGTGCCAGGGGAGATAGTTGAGGGCAAGGGTGAAACTCCCAAAAGTTTTATATTGTTTCATTTACATGGGTTTGCAATTTGTTACAAATCACCTATTCATATGGTGGTATGGTAATATACTATTAACTAAATGTATTTAACTAATTTTGCCATCATTCAGTTATTTGGCCAATATATTAGGCAGCATTTATCCACCCGTACAGGTTGTCAGAGACTGTTATATATTACAAATATAAATTATGTGGTAAATATAGGCAAAATTGTCAATAATGTATAAAGCAAAGGTGTTTTGTTTTGTGTTTTTTTTTCCTGGAACTATATTTGACCATTTTAGACTAATATAGAAAAATCATAAAAGGACACATTCTAAACTCAGGTAAACTGGAGTTACTCTCATTTGAATGGAGTTACTCAAAATTGACACCAGTTTAACAGACACCAAAATGTTGTCCATGTGGCAGAGTGCTGTCTCTAGAGCACCCCTATTGGCAATGAGGTAGCCTTGCCAGTACCATACTCAGTTCCCCCAGGGATCTCTAAATAACTTCCCACAGTCCAAAGTACTTAAAACAGCTTCCCCCTTTGGAAGGCATCTAATTAATTGAGCTTTACAAAGAGTTTCCACTGGCCTTTCATGCCAAAACCCTTCCCCTGGTCAAGGGATCCCCACAACCCTCCTTCATGGGGCTGTGTGCTCTGCTTAAGGCCAGCTTCTCCAGCTAGCCCCTTTAAATTGCCCTCACTCCGTTCCACCCAGCCTGGCAGCAACAGAAGACAAAACCAAGCTTTCATTTACAACAGTCCTTTCTTCCCAGCATTTCAGCTGGGGTGTAGTCTTCCTCCTCATCTTGGAAGCCAGGTCTCACATCAGTCTTTTCTACCCTAGGCTAACAGAGATCAACAGGAAAGCTGTCCTTCCCCCTACTACTGTCTCTGTTATGAGGGATGAGGCTTCATACATGCCTGCCTTCTTTACCATGGTTCATTGTGGCTGGCTGCAAAATAGAGGAGCCTTTCCCCACCCTGAACTACAAGTGTCCTGGTCCCAGGCCTTCCAAGGAACAGCGGTGAAGGTTTTCCCATTCCCCCTTCCCCTCGATTATTACCTGGGACCACTTCCTCTCTCCCAGCATCATCCTTTGCCATGCCCTAGGCCCTAATACATATTAAAACCTCTAAAAGCCTTACAGGGCCATGCCATGGAACAGGAGTTGGCTGACACCTAGCCCCATTACCTTTAGAAGAGACAGACCACCCTGTTATAGTCCAAGGAAATGAGTAATACTGTATGGAAAAATAGAATGTGAAATCTAGGTAAGCTATTCAGAAAAGAAAACAATAAAACAAAACAAAAATGTAAGAGAAAAAGTGAAAGAAAAAAGTACAGCATAAAATAATCTTGTAGAAGAAAACCCTAACCTTATAGGAGGCAAAACTCAGCCTAAAATAAGCTATTGTTATGCTAGTCCTTTGTGATTTTCTTCTCTTTTACATAGTATTTTTCATTCTTATTTTCCCTTGTGTCTTTTTCTTCCTTATGAACTCTGATTATTTTTCATCTTTAATTCTGTTTTGTTATTGGTTACTTTACAATTTCCAATTTTTCTCTTCTATATATTTTTCTTTGAATCTGCACTACTGGTTAAATTCTGTTCTATTCTATTCTATTTCTATTCTATTTTCTCCATGTCTGTTTGTATGCTCATATTGTTCCCTCACCTTCATTTAAGTAGTTTTCATTTACCCTTTGATTGTCTTTGCACCCTTTAATCTGTTTACACCTCTTCTGCATGTAAACTGATTTTCTAAATAATTGACTTTTTGTATTCTACCTCATTTCCTCTCATTTTCTCTTTCACCCTCTTCATCTTTCGCTTTTATATCTATAGATAGAGAACTTTATAAGCATGCAATTTACTCCCCATCCATTTGTTATCCAACTAACCTTTTCTCCACTTCTTTCATAGCTTGGAGATGTCCTCAGAGCCTAAACCTTGTTGCTAGCTTTGGTTTCTTTGGGGTTTTCTTATATTCCCAGTACTTGATTTACTAACCTCTTTCTTTTATTTTTCAGATTACATACTAATGCAGTGCCATTGTGTTAACTGATAAATGTGAGAGTGAAAGCAAACAAAATAGAAGAAAGGGGAAAAAGTTCTGTGTTGCTGTGTCACATCAAAATGTGCTATATCGTCATTGTATCATCAGAAGTGTGTTAAGGTGGAAAAGGTTTTTATTGAATGGACCCGAAATACTGATATTCTACAAAGCTGAATGGCTCAGGTAACAGATCTTGTGCTGTAATAGATAGAGAGCTATAGAATAAAAAGGATGAAAATCTCATACAAGGGGAAAATAATGTTGCTAAGCAATATGAAATAAATAAATGTCGCTTAGACTTAAATGAGCTATTATCTTCTAGATATAGCCATGTACTGCTAAAAGTGCAGTATGTTTATAGTGAATGCAATTTGCACCAATAAAATGGACATTTACTAAGAGTTTTGCTGCCATTGAAAACAGCAGCAACAAGCAAAATGTCCAGTGCCTTTAAAATATGCAAGGAATAACATTTGTGGTATTATTCTAGCAATGTTGGCAATGAATAATGTGAAATAAAGTAAGCAAGAGCTCCTTTTGGACTGGCCACTCTCTGCCTAAGTTGTCTCAAACACAACAGCGAAATCATGTAACATTCATCATACTATCCTGATGCCAAAACATTCAGATCTTTAATTTATGAAATATAAAGAGTAAGACCAAAGACTAGTGTGGTGGCAAAGAATCAAACTTAGAACTGAAGAATTACCATAGAAGAACACACTTCAGTCTCCATTTCCTATTCTCCTTGTTCAAAGCATAGAATCATAGAATATCAGGGTTGGAAGGGAACTTAGGAGGTCATCTAGTCCAACCCCCTGCTCAAAGCAGGACCAATCCCCAACTAAATCATCCCAGCCAGGGCTTTGTCAAGCCTGACCTTAAAAACTTCTAAGGAAGGAGATTCCACCACCTCCCTAGGTAATGCATTCCAATGTTTAACCACCCTCTCAGTGAAAAAGTTTTTCCTAATATCCAACCTAAACCTCCCCCACTGCAAAGTGAGACCATTACTCCTCATTCTGTCATCTGCTACCACTGAGAACAGTCTAGATCCACCCTCTTTGGAACCCCCTTTCAGGTAGTTGAAAGCAGCTATCAAATCCCCCCTCATTCTTTTCTTCCACAGAATAAACAATCCCAGTTCCCTCAGCCTCTCCTCATAAGTCATGGGTTCCAGTCCCCTAATCATTTCTGTTGCCCTCCGCTGGACGTTTTCCAATTTTTCCACATCCTTCTTGTAGTGTTGGGCCCAAAACTGGACACAATACTCCAGATGAGGCCTCACCAATGTCGAATAGAGGGGAACGATCACGTCCCTCAATCTGCTGGCAATGCCCCTACTTATACATTCCAGAATGACATTGGCCTTCTTGCAACAAGGGCACACTGTTGACTCATATCCAGCTTCTTGTCCACTGTAACCCCTAGGACCTTTTCTACAGAACTGCTGCATAGCGATTCAGTCCCTAGTCTGTAGCGGTGCATGGGATTCTTCTGTCCTAAGTGCAGGACTCTGCACTTGTCCTTGTTGAACCTCATCAGATTTCTTTTGGCCCAATCCTCTAATTTGTCTAGGGCCCTCTGTATCCTATCCCTACCCTCCAGCCGTATTTACCTCTCCTCCCAGTTTAGTGTCATCTGCAAACTTGCTGAGGGCACAATCCACACCATTCTCCAGATCATTAATGAAGATATTGAACAAAACCGGCCCGAGGGCAGACCTTTGGGGCACTCCACTTGATACCGGCTGCCAACTAGACATGGAGCCATTGATCACTACCCATTGAGCCCCACAATCTAGCCAGCATTCTATCCACCCTACAGTCCTTGCATCTAGCCCGTACTTCTTTAACTTGCTGGCAAGAATACTGTGGGAGACCGTGTCAAAAGCTTTGCTAAAGTCAAGGAACAACACGTCCACTGCTTTCCCCTCATCCACAGAGCCAGTTATCTCATCATAGAAGGCAATTAGATTAGTCAGGCATGACTTGCCCTTGGTGAATCCATGCTGACTGTTCCTGATCACTTTCCTCTCCTCTATGTACTTCAGAATTGATTCCTTGAGGACCTGCTCCATGATTTTTCCAGGGACTGAGGTGAGGCTGAGTGGCCTGTAGTTCCCCGGATCCTCCTTCTTCCCTTTTTTAAAGATGGGCACTACACTAGCCTTTTTCCAGTCGTCCGGGATTTCCCCCAAATGCCATGAGTTTTCAAAGATAATGGCCAATGACTCTGCAATCACATCTGCTCACTCCTTTAGCACTCTCGGATGCAGTGCATCCGGCCCCATGGACTTGTGCTTGTCCAGTTTTTCTAAATTGTCCCGAACCACTTCTTTTTTCCAAAGGGCTGGTCACCTCCTCCCCATACTGTGCTGCCCATTGCAGTCGTCTGGGAGCTGAACTTGTTCGTGAAGATAGAGGCAAAAAAGCATTGAGTACGTTAGCTTTTTCCACATCCTCTGTCACTAGTTTGCCTCCCTCATTGAGTAAGGGGCCCACACTTTCCTTGAATTTCTTCTTTTTGCTAACATACCTGAAGAAACCCTTCTTGTTACTCTTAACATCTCTTGCTGGCTACAACTCCAGGTGCGATTTGGCCTTCCTGATTTCACTCCTGCATGCCCGAGCAATATTTTTATACTCTTTCCTGGTCATTTGTCCAGTCTCCCACTCCTTGTAAGCTTATTTTTTGTGTTTAAGATCAGCAAGGTTTCACTGTGAAGCCAAGCTGGTCGCCTGCCATGTTTACTATTCTTTTTACACACTGGGATGGTTTGTCCCTGTAAGCTCAATAAGGATTCTTTAAAATACAGCCAGCTCTCCTGGACTCTTTTCCCCTTCCTGTTATTCTCCCAGGGGATCCTGCCCATCAGTTCCCTGAGGTTGTCAAATTCTGCTGTTCTGAAGTCCAGGGTCCGTATTCTGCTGCTCTCCTTTCTACCCTGTGACAGGATCCTGAACTCAACCATTTCATGGTCACTGCCTCCCAGGTTCCCATCCACTTTTGCTTCCCCTACTAATTTTTCCCTTTTTGTGAGCAGCAGGTCAAGAAGAGCTCTGCCCCTACCTGGTTCCTCCAGCACTTGCACCAGGAAATTGTCCCCTACCCTTTCCAAAAAACTTCCTGGATTGTCTGTGCACCGCTGTATTGCTCTGCCAGCAGATATCAGGGTGATTGAAGTCTCCCATGAGAACCAGGGCCTGCGATCTAGTAACTTCCATGAGTTGCCAGAAGAAACCCTCGTCCACTTCATCCCCCTGGTCCGGTGGTCTATAGCAGACTCCCACCACGACATCACCCTTGTTGCTCACGCCTCTATACTTAATCCAGAAACACTCAGGTTTTTCTGCAGTTTCATACCGTAGCTCTGAGCAGTCATACTGCTCTCTTACATACAATGCAACTCCCCCACCTTTTCTGCCCTGCCTGTCCTTCCTGAATAGTTTATATCCATCTATGACAGTACTCCAGTCATGTGAGTTATCCCACCAAGTCTCTGTTATTCCAATCACATCATAATTATTTGACTGTGCCAGGATTCCAGTTCTCCCTGCTTGTTTCCCAGACTTCTTACATTTGTATATAGGCACTTGAGATAACTTGCTGTTTGTCCTGCTTTCTTAGTATGAGGCAGGAGCCCTCCCCTTTCGTGCTCTCCAGCTCATGCTTCCTCCCGGTATCCCACGCCCCCACTTACCTCAGGGCTTTGGTCTCCTTCCCCTGGTTAACCTAGTTTAAAGCTCTTCTCACTAGGTTAGTCAGCCTGCTTGCAAAGATGCTCTTCCCTCTCTTCGTTAGGTGGAGCCCGTCTCTGCCTAGCACTTCTCCTTCTTGGAACACCATCCCATGGTCAAAGAATCATAGTATCATAGAATCATAGAATCATAGAATATCAGGGTTGGAAGGGACCTCAGGAGGTCATCTAGTCCAACCCCCTGCTCAAAAGCAGGACCCACCCCCAATTAAATCATCGAAAGCCTTCTCTCCAACACCACCTACGTAGCTATTCATTGACTTCTGCAATTCAACGGTCTCTACCCAGGCCTTTTCCTTCCACGGGGAGGATAGATGAGAACACCACTTGCGCCTCAAACTCCTTTATCCTTCTTCCCAGAGCCATGTAGTCTGCAGTGATCCGCTCAAGGTCATTCTTGGCAGTATCATTGGTACCCACATGGAGAAGCAGGAAGGGGTAGCGATCCAAGGGCTTGATGAGTCTCGGCAGTCTCTCCGTCACATCGTGAATCCTAGCTCCTGGCAAGCAGCAGACTTCTCAGTTTTCCCGGTCGGGGTGGCAGATAGATGACTCAGTCCCCCTGAGGAGAGGTGGTCCCCAACCACCACCACCACCACCACCACCCGCCTCGTCTTGGGAGCAGTGGTCATGGTATTCTCATCCCTAGGACAGTGCATCTCATGCCTTCCAATCAGCGGAGTCTCCTTCTGTTCCCTTCCCTCAGATGTATCATCTAGTTCATTCTCCGCATTAGTACCTGTGGAGAGAACATGAAAACAGTTGCTTACCAGTATCTGCGCTGCTGGTACATGGACGCTCCCCTTTCTTCTTCTGGAGGTCACATGCTGCCCAATTTCTTCACCGTCCTCCTGTCCCTGCTGCGCAGCCTGCTCTGAATCTTCAGAACATTGTGCCCGTAGAAGCATATCCTGACGTCTGTCCAGGAAATCTTCAGTTTCTCTCATGCAACACAGGGTCGATACTTGCTTCTCCAGACCTTGAACCTTCTTTTCCAATATGGAGACCAGCTTGCACTTTGTACAGACAAAATCGCTTCTGTCCTGTGGAAGAAAGACAAACATGGCACATCCAGTGCAGGTCACAACAGCTGAACACTCCCCATCCATATTACCTTCCTTCTACGAACTTCCTCAGGAGTTGTAGTAACTACTCAGAGAAGCCGGCAAGATGTAAGCCTCAGTGGGCTCTCCCCAGGTGAACTCCCAGGCAAACTCCCTCTGTTAGCCTCTCTGCTGTTTGCCACTCAGCTGGTTCGCAGCTGACTGGCTTTTTATAACAGTCAGGCCCACTCAAGGCTCATCTGGAACAAAGCACTCGCAATTCACACTTTTCAAACAAACAACCAATCAAGCACACATAGAAGCAATATGTTTTGTGGCAAGGCACCTCTTTTCTCTCTCCAGCCTTAGCGCTTTCCCATCTGGTGATGATAGACCTGGGGGATTTGCCTTCCTTTTCTGCTCCCTTGGTCATATTTTCAGGATAGGCCTTGGGGTCGCCCTAAGGGGTGATCCTCCACCAAACAAAAAGGAAACAGGGGGGTACCTTTTGCTGCCCCCCTTCCTGGGGCAAGGTATCACCCTGTTCATTCCCATGCAGTGTCAGTCCTTCCCCTAGCAGGCACTCAGGTTTGTCCATCTCCCCATGGGAAGGAGCCCATGGAACAACCTGGAACAGCCTCTCAGCCTGGAACAGCCTATTTCCCTGCTGCCACTAGCTTGGCAGCAGCTTCTTTCTCTATCTCTCTCTCACACGCACACCCCTTCAGAGAAGGGGTTTTTAAAGGCCTCAGGGAGCCCTTAATTGGATTCAGGTGTCCCTAAGTGACCTGAGGTAACCCCTTCTCAGCTTGTAGGAAAAAGAGCCTTTAACATTCTAGGGCTAATATATTGGCCTTTCAGGACCCTCTTGCAGGCATCTGGCCTGACTTTGTCACATATCTCCTCTCCCCCCCACCCCCATGCTCAACACCATGGGGTTGAGCTACTTGAGTCAAAAAACAGTGCATCCTTGAAAGGCCATCAGCATTGCCATGCCTGGTCCCCGACCTGTGTTGAACTCTGAAGTGGAAGGGTTGTAATGACAGGAACATCTCGTTACCCTTGCATTTCTTTCTTTCTTCTGGTCCATCCATTTCAGGTGGTCATGGTCAGTGACGAGGGTAAACCTCTGTATGAGTAGGTAGTAAGGGGTTTCCATGGCTAACTTTACCACAAGGCATTCCTTCTCTAACACAGCATACTTTTGTTCTCTGGGCAGGCGTTTCCTGCTAAGGAATAGGCTTGGGTTTTCTTCTTCTCCTATCATTTGAGAAACCATGGCTCCCAATCTGACTTCAGAGGCATCGATTTGCAGTATAAACTCCTTCTCAAAGTTTGGGGCTACTAGCACTGGGTTACTGCAGAGGGAGGTCCTCAGGTCTGTAAAAGTTTCTTCAACTGTGCAGATCCATTTCACTATGTCTTGGCTCCAGGCTTTTATCTGATCTGTCAACAGGTACGCTCTGGTAGTAAAGTGGGGAATGAATCTCCTATGGTACCCAACTATCCCCAGGAATACTCTGACCTGTTTCTCCCGGATCGGTCAGGGCTAACTTTGTATCACCTTTAACTTGTTCAGTTGGGGCTTCTCTATGCCTCTCTCCAAGATGTACCCGAGGTGTTTGGCTTCTGCTAGCCCTATTGCACATTTGGAGAAATTTGCAGTGAGACCCAACTTCTTCAGGGTAGCCAATACTGCTTCCACATTTTCTCAGTGCATCTCCCAGTCTGGGCTACTTATGATAACTTCATCAAGGTAAGTAGCCACATGTTGATGCAACAGCTTATCCATGAGCTGCTGGAAGGTTGCAGGAGCCCCATGTAATCCAAAAGGAGGACCGTGTACTTGCACAATCCTGGTGTAGGAAATGCAGTCTTCTCTTTGGCTTCCTTGGCCAGAGGGAGTTGCCAATAGGCTTTGTTCAGGTCAAGGGCGAACAAAAATCGGGCTTTTCCCAATCAGTCAATTAGCTCATCTATTTGAGATATGGGGTAAGCACTGAACTGGGACACCTCATTTAATTTTGGGAAGTCATTGCAGAACCTCATGACACCATATGGTTTAGGTATGAGGACGATTGAACTGGACCATTAACTATGGGACTCCTGAATTACTTCTAGCTCCAGCGTTCTCCTAACTTCAGTCCTGATCTCCTCTCTTTTTGCCTCTGGGAACCGGTAGGACTTACCATTCACCTTTACTCCAGGATCTGTGATGATATGATGATGAACTTATGTGGTCCTGCCTGGCTTGTGGTTCAGTTCAATCATATTGATGACTTCTGTTCATTGTTCAGGGGTTAATTCAGGGATTTTCCCACCTGTCCTGATGTTTATTTTCTTGGGGTGGCAACTCCAGCGTGACCAGATGAACCTCCCTGTTTTGCCAGGGTTCAATAGATTGACATGGAATATCTGTTCTGGCTTCTGGTGATCAGGCTCTCAAACCTTATAGTTGACCTCCACAATGGCTTCTATTACTTCATATGGCTCCTGCCATTTGGCCAAGAGCTTACTCTCAGCTGTGGGCACCAGCATCATTACCCAATCTCCCACCTGGAATTTCTGGACTGTCACTCGGCGAGTGTAATAGGTCCGTTGGGCCTCTGGTGCGTTCTCCATGTTTTACCACACTATGGGGGTGATTATCCTGTCCCTCATCTGCATCATGGGCTCAATGATGTTTCTTCCCTGGCTAGGCTGTACTTCCCATCCCTCCTTGGCAATGTCCAGTATGCCACAGGTGTGGTGACTGTATTACAGCTCAAAAAGGGAAAACCCAGTTGAAGTCTGGGGAACCTCCCTTATAGCAAACATCAGGTAGGGTAGTAAGGTATCCCAGTTCTTCCCATCCTGGGTCACCACTTTCCATATCATGTTCTTCAGCGTCCTATTAAAGCGCTCAACAAGGCCATCAGTCTGTGGACAGTAGACTGACATTCTTAGGGCCTGTATATGGAGCATCGTAACACAAGTCCTTCATCAACTTTGACACAAAGGGGGTTCCTTGATCTGTCAAGATATCTTTGGGTATCCTGTAGGCCAAAAGCCTAATGGGAAGAAATTGTCTCAAGTAAATTGTACTCCATTTTGCTTATTTTGCCTTATACTCCATTTTGCTAGCTTTGAATTAGTAAGAAGAAATTGTTCTGAGTCTATTTTTCCCTGATTGTGTTAATATTTGTTCTTAAAAGGATAGAAGTTTTATGGCTGTAATTGCCTTATTTACTTTTTGGTGTGAGTGAAGAATGTATGTAATTAACTGAGAAAGGACAACTGGGCTAAATGGTCAAGAAGGGAGTGGAGGAGTCTAGAGGCACCAACTTTATTATCAATCACCCGGATGGCAGATTGACAACTCTAAAGCAAATGTATACACCCCATGGATGAGATAAGGAGTTGAGCCAAAGGGACAGATAAGAAAGAAGCTGCAGATCCTCCCAGTAACAACTCAAATGAATGTTAATTAAAAGCAACCTTAAATACCTTGTGATTGACAGCTCCAGTGTGACACAGCAAGGTCCATCGACTTGTGTGGGAACTTATTGCCACGGGACTTTGCGTTTGCTCTGCATCAACATCAGAGCTTCAAACGCTCATTGACAGAGGCCCAGCTCCTCTCCTTTGTGTGCAGTTTCAGCTGGCCATTGGAACTGACCAAGCAACACTAAGGACTGGTAACTATAAAATCCAGCCACAGAACTTTTTGGGGTGAGTGTGTGTGTGAGTGGAAGCATGCTGATTTTAATGCTTAAATTGTACTCTCAATAAACGCGGCATATTGCCTTATCGCTTTTAAAAGATTCCGTGTGCTACTTATAAGCATAACAACCCCCACCCTAGAGAAAATCTGTATTAACTATTTGGCTATTGTCTTGGACATCGTGTTTCATAGGGGTACGGCCTCCGGGTATCATATGGCATAGTCCAGAACAACGAACACACTCTGATGGCCCCTGGCTGATTTCTCAGTCCATGCCTATCCTCTCAAATGGGACTTTAATAATTGGCAGAGGTACTAAAGGGGACCTTAAGTGTGGTCATGGGCCATGCAATTGGCACTCTGGCAGGAGGCACAATATCGTTGGATTTCCATATAAACTCCTGTCCGTAGGATTGGTTTGAAGATCTTATCTATCCCTAGGTGTCCTCCGAACAAATGACTGTGAGATGGGTCCAACACTGACCTCTGGTGCCTTCGAGGTACCAAGAGTTGCTCCACTTCTTGCTCTTGCATTCAAACTACTCTATATAATAGGTCCCTTTTTATCCTTTGTTTTTTCCCTCCACCAGGACCCTATTCACCTCAACTACCTCCTTTCTAATATAATCATGTAGAAAATAATTGGCCTGATCCTGCCCCAAATTCTCAAAAGAGGGTCCAATATGCCCAATCTCAAGGGGACCTATTTATGTTTCCCTCTTAGGGTTTGTCTCCATGGAACTGGGTCCAGCTTCCAGATCATCGACCCTCTGCATTGCCCCCATGCCAGCTGAACACGATTTCTTCTCTATGAGTGCAGCCTTTTGGTTTTGGGCCAAGATTCCCATTCCCAACTTCTTGTCTGCCCTCCTTTCTTGCCTAGTCTTCCAGGGCTTCCCAGGAAGAGAACAAGTCCTGGGCTAACTCAGAAAAGATCGGGAAAGGGCAAGTTACTTTGGTCATTGTATCAATCCCGGGGTTACTAAGCTTCTCTGACTCATCTATGGGGAGTAGGCCTCCAAACCATGGGAAGTCTTGTCCTAAGGACCAGATACAGGAGGGTCAGGTCCATCCCCCACCATCACCCTTGTGATATTTCCCTGGAACTCAATTTGTACGGGGATGGTCCAATAATAATTGACAGCACCATGTACACAGGTTATTCTGGTGCGCTTGGCCCAAGACAGCTGCTCCCACTAGTTTTCCTGAGACCAGTGTGATGGCACTTCTGGAGTCCACTAATGCAATGATCTGTATGCCATTCCTCCTAACTGGCCACGTGTATCTATGGGGGCCATTGTGACTCCCACAAGGTTTATCAAGCCACAAAGATCTTCATGGTTGCACTGCATGGGCTCCTCCACATTAAGACACTGGGCAGCTATATGTCCTACTTCCCCAAAAACATGACACCTATATCCTGCTTGAGGTATTCTCCTATTCTTTGGACTAGTGGCCCTTACCTCATGACCCATGTCCCCAAGTCCCTTCACAGCGTTAAACCTCTCTTCAGCCTCCTTCCTTCCCAACATAGTTCTACCTGGTCCTTCGGAAACCAGGGCCCTCGGGGAGAGGACCGGCCTCTTGACCCGGTGCATCTCTTCTCCAGTAGTCAAAAAAAATTCTTTGGCCATTAAGTGTCTCTCTCTAAGGGCGAGTAACTCATGATAGGAGGAGGGGTCATTTTAGCTGACCCATCCTTGTAGGTCTGGCGGTAGTCCTCACATGAACCTGCCCAAGACTATGACTTCCAAAATTTTCTCCAGGCTCTGAATCTCAGGGTGCAGTCACTTCTGTGCTAGCTGGATCAGGTCTAACAGCTGGGACCTTGGTGCTTTTCCATCCCAGTACCTCCACTTGTGGAACCTCTGGGCCCTTAATAGCTGTCGTCACCCCAGTCCTCACCAGGATCTCAACCTTCAACTGGGGGTAATCTGTAGCCACTTCTGCTGCCATGTTGTAATAGGCCTCTTGGGCATCCCTACCCAGGAAAGGGGCAAGGAGGCTGACTCACTTGGGGCCAGGACTTGGGGCCAGGATTCATGTAGGACTGTTCTCTGGAAGGCAAGAAGATATGCCTCCACATCATCACTACATCATCCATTTTGGGGGTGGGGGTGATTTACATTGCCCTGGGACAGTTTTCCATGAAGTCTATCTCACCCCAGGCACCACGTGTGGCAAAGCACCTCTTTTCTCTCACCAGGCTTAGTGCTTCCCCCTCTGGTGATGGCAAGCCTGGGGTAATCAGCCCTATTCAGGCAAGGTTTGCCTTCCATCTTCTCTGCTCCATTGGTTGTATTTTCAGTGTAGGCCTGAGGGTTGGCTTAAAGCGTGATCCTCCACCAAACAAAAAGGAAACAGTCTCATAAACAAAAACCCAGGGGTGTGTGGGGGAAATACCTTTGGCTGCCACCCTCACTGGGGCAAGGTGTCATCCTGTTGGTAGCCCTGGGGTGTCAATCCTTCCCGTAGCAGTCACTCAGGTTTGGCTGTCTTCCCTATAGGAAGGAGCACAGCCTCTTAGCCTGGAACATCCTATTTCCCTGCTGCCACTAGCCTGGTAACAGCTCAGCTCTCTCTCTCTCTCTCCCCCAGAGAATCCCTTAACTGGATTCAGGTGTCCCTAAGTGACCTGAGGTAACCCCTTCTCAGCTTGTAGGAAAAAGGGCCTTTAACATTCTAGGGCTAATATATTGTCCTTCCAGGACCCTCTTGCAGCCATTCAGCCTGATTTTGTCACCGTTTTTTTTTCTTCCAAATGTAAGATGTCCATAAATAAAGGCTATTGACTTCTTCAGGTGCTTAGGAAAAATATTTGACAAATACTCATTCAGGAAAATGCCTTCAAGTAAACGGATAGCACTCTATAAAGTAACTATGAAAAAAGAAAGAATAGGAGGTTCATAGGTGCTGGAACTAGGGGCTCTAGCTTGAAGTGGTTTCCATTATATACAGGGTTAACAGTTTGGTTTGATGGCTCTCAGCAGCCTCACTACACAAATTGTTCCAGCACCCTTGAAGAGGCTTTTGGTGGTACAGTGATTGGATTCAGCTTGTTTGAAAGAGATTAAATAGGCAATTCCAAACTTCCCAATGTGTGACTGTTACTGTTTATTAAAGAGATAACTTTGTATCTCTCATGTTTCCAGAGTTCTGCTTTTTCCCCACAATTAAGATGCAACATTCTTTAAGGAATTCTCCAGGAAGGTTAAAGTTACATATGTTCAGCATTAACTCTAGGTTTTTGTTTGTTTGTTTGTTTTTTAAATAAGGAGTGAGGTTTTTTACCTTGAAAATTCCCTTAGGCTTTTAAATGTCTAAAAGTTGCCGACTAACAGCTGCACTGGAATGAACCCCATGCTTTCTCAGACTGCTTTTTTACCACCAAATGGAGTTTCCCCTATTCCAGGTTCCCATCTCACATAGCAAACCATTTGTCCCTCACGTTTCTTTCCATCTCCCAGTCCTCTTTCTTCTAGAACAGAGCAGTCTCCTTCCTATGTTGTTCCAAGCATGCCATTCCAGAAACCATGGTTTTCTGCATTTGGGTGATGCTTATGAAGTCTGTGTCAGATTAGAAATAATTTACAAAGCACCCATTGTGCTATTCACACTTTATAATATCCACCTTGGTCTGATGCTTGATTAGAATGTGCACAAGAGGCATGTGGACTCTAATATGTATCTGAAAAGCACAGTTATTAACTAAATAAATGCACATCCAATTACCCCTAAACTAACCATATCTTAATAAGACCAACAGAATAAAACATCTGGAGTTTCTGCATCTAACTGATTTGGCATCACAACGACCTCCAAAAGGTAGGAAAATCTTCAAAAAGTGAAAGATAACTCTAGTTTTAAAAAAACCCCTGTATTTCCAAATCACCTTATCTAATTTGTCTCAATACTTTCAGAATACTTTTACCATTCATCTCTAATTTTATTTTATTATGTTATATTGGATGCCCAACATATATATAATGTATGGGAACTGATTTACCACTGTGTATTTCCAGTTTTATACTGGTTCATTCCATTGAAACCAATGGTGTGAGCGTAGTATAAAACTAGATCATAAGAATGACGATACTGGGTCAGACCAATGGTCCATCTAGTCAGTAACCTGTTGTCTGATAGTGATTGATGCCTGAAGCTTCAGTGGGAATGAACAGAACAGGGCAATTAATTGATCCATCCCCCCGTTGTCCAGTCCCAGCTTCTAACAGTCACACAGATAGCAGGGTGTTGTGTCTCTGACCATCTTGGCTAATACCCATTGGTGGACCTATCCTACGTAAACTTAAATTATTCTTTTTTCAACTCAGTTATACTTTTGGCCTTCACAACATCCCCTGGCAACAAGTTCCACACTTGGACTGTGTGTTGTATGAAGAAATACTTCCTTGTGTTTGTTTTAAACCTGCAGCTTCTTAATTTCATTGGATGACCCATGATTCTTGTGCTAGGTGAAGGGGCAAATGATAATTCCTTATTCAATTTCTCCACACTGTTCATGATTTTATAGACCTCAATCATATCACCCCTTAGTCACCTCTTTTCTAAGCAGAACAGTTCCAGTCTTTTAAATCTCTCCTCATATGGAAGCTGTTCCATACCCTTGATCATTTTTTGCCCTTCTTTGTACTTTTTCTAACTCTAATATAGCTTTTTGAGATGGGGTGACCTGAACTGCATGCAATATTCAAGGTGTGAGGAAACCATGATTTATATTGTGATATTATGATATATTCTGTTTTATTACCTATCCCTTACCTAATGGTTCCTGACATTTGGTTACCTCTTCTGACTGCAGCTAAACATTGATCATATGTTTTCAGAGAATTTTCCACAATGACATCAAGATCTCTTTCTTGAGTGGTAACAGGTAATTTAGACCCTATTATTTTGTATGTATAGTTGGGGTTATGTTTTTCAATGTGCATTACTTTGCATTTATAAACATTGCATTTCACCTGTCATTTTCTTGCCCAGTCACCCAGTTTTTTGAGATCCCTTTGTAACACTTCACAGTAAACTTTGGACTGAAAATGAACCACTTCCAAAGCAAAATTTCACAAATAAGACAAGGTTGGTGATGTATTGCCACAAAAAATATCATTTTTGCCAAAAGGCAAATTGACAGCACACCCCAAACCACCCTGAAAAGTGACAGCATTTCCAGGAATAAATGTACTGCCTTCATACACCTCTGATGAGGCAATTCATAATTGTGAAGGACATCACAGCTGGTAGGAATCAAGTGTTATTCAGAAGATTAAGTATTTTGAAATATCCAATCAGATGTAGTAAAAGCAGGCTTACATGCACTTTTTTTTCTTGCCCTCCTAAGAAAGCATAGGGTTTAAGACAAAATAGTATGTGTGAGTGATACAGGAGTGAGTAGACCCAAACTATACATACAATATGATGGGGGCTAATTTAGCTACAACTAATCAGGAAAGAGATCTTGGAGTCATCATGAAGACGTCCACGCAGTGTGCAGCGGCAGTCAAAAAAGCAAACAGGATGTTAGGAATCATTAAAAAAGGGATAGAGAATAAGACAGAGAATATCTTATTGCCCTTATATAAATACATGGTACGCCCACATCTTGAATACTGCGTACAGATGAGGTCCCCTCATCTCAAAAAAGATATACTGGTATTAGAAAAGGTTCAGAAAAGGGCAACTAAAATGATTAGGGGTTTGGAACATGTCCCATATGAGGAGAGATTAAAGAGGCTAGGACTTTTCAGCTTGGAAAAGAAGAGACTAAGTGGGGATATGATAGAGGTATATAAAACCATGAGTGGTGTGAAGAAAGTGAATAAGGAAAAGTTATGTACTTGTTCCCATAATATAAGAACTAGGGGCCACCAAATGAAATTAATGGGCAGCAGGTTTAAAACAAATAAAAGGAAGCTGTTCTTCACACAGAGCACAGTCAACCTGTGGCACTCCTTGCCTGAGGAGGTTGTGAAGGCTAGGACTTTAACAGGGTTTAAAAGAGAACTGGATAAATTCATGGAGGTTAAGTCCATTAACAGCTATTAGCCAGGATGGGTAAGGAATGGTGTCCCTAGCCTCTGTATGGCAGAGAGTGGAGATGGGCGACAGGGGATGGATCACTTGATCATTACCTGTTAGGTTCACTCCCTCTGGGGCACCTGGCATTGGCCACTGTCAGTAGACAGGATACTGGGCTGGATGAACCTTTGGTCTGACCCAGTATGACCATTCTTATGTTCTTAAACACATAGCAAAGGGTTTGTACAAAGGCCCAACAGCAGGCACCAGGGAGTGATCCTTGAAACACTGATCCCCTTACTGTGCACATGCTGCTATAGAGTAGGGATTAGTAGTAACCCCTGCAGGCATGCTGCCCAGTCCTGTTCCAAAAGGCAAATTGCCTCCAGGCCATGAAAGAATCCAGTGGAGGCCTGCTGCTGTCCTCAGGCCCTGGTAAAGATTTCCCTTGATTCCTTCCCTACTATTTGTCTGCCCACTCTGTCGCCATTTCCCTCTCTCAGCTCACTGCAGAGGTTCACAGCTAGGAGAAAGAAACCCTCCCAGATATTCACCTCTTCCTATCTCCAACTTTCTTCAGGCCTCTGGAGGGATGTGCTCATATAAGTACAGTGAAAAAGAGATGAGACACCCTTCTGAGAACTCTTGAAGTCCTGAGGAGTTGGGGGGCAGATCCTCTCCCTGTCTGAGTGCAGTGATCCCATTGAAATTATAACACTGATATATATAACACTTCCTTTTAAAGCACTATATCTCCTGCATGGCTCCATGGGCTAGTAAGGTAATCTGTAATGTGGCTCTGGGCTCAATCCAGCACCAGCATTGGTCAGCCAGCATCTTGTTCCTCTCTTTGTGATTGACTGTATTAAAAGTCTTTGTTACAGCTGTAGGAAGTGGGGGGAATACAAAAACTTTGTAATTTCCCTAAAGTGCGGAAACATCTGCTGGAGTCATAAGTGCCTTGTTGGCTGAGTTCAGCAGGGGAGAAGCTGGCAATTAATCAGAAGTGTCACTATATTCGATGGAAATTGTAACAGAGGGTTTCTGGGGACATAAAAGTAGCTTCAGCTGCCGAAGACTGAACAAGCTTTCTCTCCCAAAGAAAAAGCTGTATTTATTGAGGTTAGCCATAAAAACTGACCTACTTTATAGAAGTTGACATGACACAGGAGATCTGGTGGCATCTGAAAAGGATTCAGGGATCAATAAGTATATAACCCTGGAAAAGGGCTGTGATTAGCCCACTCACTCTCAAAATATGTTCTGAGATATACAAATTCTCTCTGCTTAGGACCAAATTTGGTTGTCAGGTGGAAGAATTTGTATGCCCACTTACAAGAGTAGAATTTGCCATCTATGTTACTTCCTTGTCAGTGACTACATTTCATCTCACCCACCCATCTGGAAATAAACCAATACCCTGTGACCAACCAACTCTTTAAGAACAACCAGCAAGTGCTCCATAGGCCACAGTTTGGGAACTTCTGTGTAAAACAAAATCAGTACATGTAATGAATTCACAAGTGCAAGTTGAGATTCATATGTTAAAAATGAAAAACAGGGGTCTTCACAATTTCAGTTACAGTCTTTTCTATGATCATGCAGTGTACAACTCTAGTACCTTGACATTGTTCCTGGTTGCAGAGTAAGGGACTGATCCAAAGCCCACTGAAATCAGTGGCAGTCTTAAACTGACTTAAACTGGCTTTGACTCAGGCCCCAAGGGACTTTGAAATTCCAAACTTGCCTAAACCTTGCATCGTTTTGATTTTTGTATTGATACATTTGAAAATAAGAACCTATAAAACGTATTTTTCAAGTGACCTTAGACAAATTGGTCATTGACCCAAATTGGTTAGTTATCATTTAGATATTTACTACTATATTCTGTTCTTAATTTATAGGATGTGTATTGATGTGTCAGTCACTTGTGCTCCATTTTTATCTTTCTGAAAAGGATTTAAATTCCGTGGTGTCACAGCTGTAGAAAATAATTGTTTCATTCTGGTGTTCTGCTGAGAAAGGATTTTCTTGCAGACTATAATTCTCTCTGTCCGGCATCTTTTACTCTAACAAAGTTGAAGTGGCAGCCTATCAGGCATTTAACTTATTTGAAATGTTTAGCTACCAGCAAAACATGACACAAATGTTGACTACAAGAAATTCACTTTTCTCTTTCCTATCTCTTCTCTTTTTTCCATTTTACTTTTTTTCTGAAATGGATTCTGTTAATGACAGTCCATCAAAATTAACACAAATTACATTTAGATCAGGGGCCAAACACACTTTAATTTTTGTTTTATAACTACAGCCTAATTCTAAAAGGCAGACAACATTTCTGCAGGCTCAGTTTTATTCCCAGAAATAATAGAACCTCCAGTTAACTGCAAGCATTGTACTTAGATATCTTACTACTTGACTGCACACAGAAATCAGTAGTTAGATATCTAAGTGGTAGTGTTTGTGCATGTGATATGTTGCTTGAGCAAAACTGCATCCACAAAAATGGTGGCTAAGTTGAAACCCTTTTGTAAACCAGGCACCTGAGAAATTCTCCTTCCGGACACTCACTGTGGCTCTCTCATTACTGCAATGCAGATCTCTTGTATATTCTCCATTTGTTGTTGGCAGTGTGGTTTCAATGGGACCCTTTCTGCACTGAGTGCAGTACCACCAGAGGAGGGATCTAACTTGTTCAGAGAGAAAAATGTTAACCTTATGATATCAAACCTGAATGTATTTGCAACAGCATGTGCCCAGTGACAGAGAAGCTGGGGAGCCAAATACTGGGTGAATCTCAAAAATAGTCTTATATGATTTTGTTTTGTAATTAGTGATGAGCTGTGAAAGAGAAAAATCACTTCAGAAATAAAAATGCCATAGCTTTACTCAATGAAAATATGTTTAAGGTTCCAAAGGAAAGGCCTATGGAACAGAAAATGTTCCTTTGACACTTTACTACTAGTCTTTGAGGCATCTATTGTCTTCCTGAATGCCAATGTTGCATTGATGTTCTAACTAAAATAAATGAGCCACAATATAGTCCCTTTTGTAGTTATGCATGTGTCTCACTAAGTTCCAGGCCACCCTCTGCCTAGAGACACAAGTCTTGTATAGCTTTATACTTTGGGAGTTCCTAGAATTGAGGCAAAGTTTCTGACTTCTTCCATCAGGTTTATATATTTGTACATGAGGGCTTCTGCAGAGCTGATGCAAAATAGTGTGCAGAAGGGTAGACAGTGTAACTGGAAAGGGAAAAAAAAATGGAGATGTGGGGGAAATGGCAAGAACTTTCCCAAGCTTTTTATAAATCTCTCCACAAAAGGCCCAAATTAATAGATTAAAATGTACATCATAATTTACAAAGGATGGCCAGATTCTGGCCACAGTTGCATTCGTGCTATTCCATTGCAGCCAGTGGGTTTGCACACATATAATTTAGAATGGAACTTGGCCATAACACTTTATTCAGCCCAAATATAGTACTGGTGCCATTGAGTTGCATATGTCCCATAAAAGGTTTCTGGCTCTACAACATGTCAACTTCTTCAGAAGAATAGTCAGACTACTGCAAAAGATACTTTAGCTCTCTCACATACACATACAAGTACGCTCAAGCAAAAATATCCTGTCTTTGTGGTCGTAAATTTGGAAGCCACCCTGAAGAATGACAAGAGGGGTCATTTGCGGAGAAGATCTTTTTTTTCTTTTTATATGGGATACATTGCACGTTTCACCTTGCACCATTCCTTGGGACCTGAACTGTTTATAATATAGTTATAAAGGCATTTTAACAGAAAAATAAAAACCTGATAAGTAAAATCTTGTCCTTAGGGAAAATCCTTAGCCAAATCATTTAAGAACTGAAGTAATTTCTTCTGTGTGGGGGTATTTGTTCAAAGTCATTGAATTTACCCCTTGGCTACCTTTAAATCTCATTTTTCATTCATTACCAGCCTAAATTAAATCCTCGGTAGATTAAATTATCAAACATTTTTGTGTGGGAGTGTGGGCATGACACTTGGCAGCCAACCAGGTTGGATACATGGCAGCCAGCCAGGCGTCAATGAATAATGGTTTGATTAAGTTATTTTTAGCAATCAGAGAAACTTCTGTAGCATCATCCTCACCCTTGTCACAGTATCAGAATGTGAAGATGACAAAGAAATAACTAAAAACCTAAAATAGGAGCCTGCATTTTCCACTTAAGACTTGTGACTCCTTAGGCTGGCTTCTCATCCACTAACTACAAGAAAAGGCAGGAGGCTTTTATTTAGAATCTGATCTTTCCCTTTCTGGTAAACTCCTTGTAGCATCTCTCTTCTCCCCCTTTCCCCAGTGCACCCAAAACTTTGCTATTAGCATTTTCTCCCTTTTCAGCTACTTTGACCATAGTTTCACCCAGTTTGAATCTCTGCACTTTCTTGATTTCTTTCTCATTATTTCTACTCCATACCTTTGGAAACGAATGTCAGCAAAAAGAGAGTTCAGGGAAGATGTAGGTGACTGGTACAGCCCCAAAGTGGGCAGGTTCAGCACTGCTCCCAGACAGCCATCACTGGAGGGACTCTGGTAGAGCTCTGGACAGAATTTAAAGTTTCTGTCCCATACCAAAGGCTGACCCACAGACTGCCTTTTTGTTTTGGGTTTGTGCAAGGCTTAGCACAATGAGATCCTGTTCCATGACTACGGTTCCTACATACTGCAATAAATAAATAATATTATTAATAATAGGGTGAATCATTCCATTAGTGCAGCTGTCAATGTGAGAACAGGGGCCTATACATTGTACCCTCTGAATACAGTTGGGCTAACCTAACCCTTTATCTTGATTTTGCGTCTCGAATTTCAGTATCTCATCCATTTTTGAGTCATTGTATTTTTAAAATTCTCTCTAGTACCTTTTCTTTCTTCTGATATTTTTATAAAAACCTCTTACTCCCCACAACTCCTTTTCCTCTTTTTCTGCCCTTATTGTTTTCTTGTGAGCCATAACTAACTCAGTGTGTTCTTGTTTGGCTGACTCCCTCTTTTCTGTTTAGGACATGATCCAAACCATTACATCCAATGGGAGTTTTTCTATAGAATTTCAACAGACTCTGGGTCAGGCCCTTAAAGTACAGGGATTTGTGTATTTGCGTGTGTGTTTTTCTTCTAACATCAGGTCTTTGAGCATATTCTGCAAAGCCCCACTGGCTACATTTTGCTTCTCACTGAAAGGAATGAGAGTCTCTCACACCTTAATTGTCTTGTTTCTTAGGATTCCCCAGCCAGCTTTCAAACTGGAGGATTTTAAAGAGGCATTGCTAACTTGATATCTACTCCATTTTAAAATGATTTCAAACTGGTTTTAGACAGTACAGCTACCACTGAGTCACCCAGTGCTAATTTTTTGTGATTATATAATCACCTTTTTATTTGTATAATTATTTTCTCCCCTCTTGCTGTTGGAAAGACCCATACAAACAGAAGAGGAAATTGACTGACCAAGTGTACTGGAGAAAACTGAAACTGGCTATTCACAAAGCACAGTCAAGTGCACAAAATAAAATTTAAAAATAGAAACAAAATAGTATTTTCTCTAATCTTAGATTACAGTTACAATAGCCACAAGTTATTTGTAACAATAGTCAATAAAAAATATATACAGATGGAAATGTGGTGTTGAAGTTCACAGTGTCTCTTTAATATTGCCTGTGACTGCACTTTACTCATTAAGGTCCTACACTCTTTATTCTACACTCTTTATTCAGTCAAGCACTAGTAGTTTTGCCACAGGAAGAAATATTAAACTGAGCCTTAGGGGCTAGATTTTCTGGACTGCTCAACATGTATTAGCTTCAATTATTCCCAACAGAAACTACTAGGTGTTGAACATTTTTTGAAAATTTGACCACTTCATTTAGATGTTTAAATGGTAGGTAGCTACTGAGAGCCAAACTCTTTTGAAAATCTGTCCCAAAATGTCTTAATTCCCCCAAGTTTGCTTTCGTGACAACAAAGTCTTTGATTATCATTAACATTAAGATGATTTTACACTCTAGAAGTGGCTAGAGGCCTCATAATGGGAGCAAATTACAGTTAATTATATTTACACACTCTGAAGTCTACTTTATGCTGCTAGAGCAGTGTACATTGGCCTTAGGGTGGATGAGAATCCAGCCATAATTCAGTGCTGAAGTCAGAGAACTCTCCTATTCCTTATTATGCTTAAATCAAGTTGTTCATGGTCACTGCTTGCCACTCTCCCTACTGTTTTTATTTTATCACTCAGTTCTTTTAGATAGTAAAGTTTACTTCTGCATCATTTAGCAACCTCTTTGATGATGCATATTTGGCTGTTTAAGCTACCTAACATACACAAGGGCAGTTAACAATGGAGCTAAGCCTATTTATGCCATCTGAGGATCAGGCCTTATTTAAATCACCCTGGAGTACAGTGTTCTGTGTCAAATACTATAAAAATAATTCCAGGAATGTGTAATTCTAGCACTTCTGCCTGCTACTTATTTCACTGATCACATTGTCTCATTGTAACCTTATATCTCACCCCAAACCTGTTTGCTGTATCAAGTTCTTGTTTCTTGTCATATGTTTAGATTATAAACAAATGGATGATCATTTCTTTAACTGTGTGTCATGTCTAGCACAACAGGGCCCTGGTTGAGTCTCTACTAAAGCAACAAATTATTTTTTCCTACAAAAAGTTCAACAAAAATCAATTTTTTTCATTTTCATCAAACTGTTTCAGGTTTTCATCAAAAACGTGAAAACCTTTTTTTTTCCAATTTGCAGCAATCACAGACTCTCCCCCCCACCCACACACTCTTGAAAACTGATTAGTTTTAGCATTATACTCTCTCTCTCTACTTTGCTGGGTTTGAATGTTGCGATTTTGCTAATTATGATAACAAAAATATGACAACGACAGAAGGCCTTTCCTAAATGTAATTGACTCCTTCGTGCACACCACGGTGTTCATAATAACTGTAATATTTCTGGTTCTGGTCACAAGGCAGAATTCTGCCAATCCACAGAATGCTAACTGGGAATTAAATCATAATCAGTAGATCAGAGAGGTGGGACACAGAGCTGAGAGAAAGGGCAGGATAAGCCAAGCCAAGTAACCCTCTCTAATTCATAAATAATCTCTGGGAGCAGAATTTGTCAAGATGTAAAGTTAAGCCTCAGTTGGTATGTTTGACAGATGTCATTTAATTTAACTAAAATAAATTTAACTTAAATAAATAATTTAACTAAAATAAAGAACTTGATTCATTTTTACATGTTTCCCCTACATAAAAAGTGTGTGGTGTATCTTTAATTCAGAGTTGTTTTTTAAAAAGAACTGGAAGCATCATTAGCTCTGTAGCTTTCAAAATATACATTTTATATAGTGTGAGGCTCATATGCAAATCAAATAAGGAATAAATCCAATCTACTGGAAAATATTGAACTCAAAAATTCATCTAAAATATTACCTCCTTGGGGTCATTTATGCATTACATACTTTTCTTCAAAGAGAAACATGATTAAATTATGTATTTACTGTATATTTTAATACATTTCTATTTGGGATCCTTGCATGATCCAAAGTTGAATATCTTCAAAAATGAAGGAAAAAAAGCTGTCTAATAAAAGAGTAGTAGTTATAAAGTGAGCATAATGTTATCAGGCTTCAAGGTCCATCAATCTATAATAATAAGAACAGCCCATGGCACATCACACCATAACGTTTGGTTACCTCATTAGGTTGGAATATTAATAATAATCTTTAATCCCCCCAGTGCAACTTCATTTGATATTAGATGCATTTTCCTATCTTAACAAAAAAAGTGGTAGAAATTCCCAAGAAAGGGATAGTGTTGGTATTTATATGGGCTCTATTAAGTTTAAGATCATAGACCTTGGCTCTGTGGCCAATCATTAGAAACAATTTGCTAGCACTTGGAAAGTTATTGCTGTAAGAGGATCTTATTAGAGGTGGGATGTCCTATAAATGAATCTACCCTTATCCTCAACCCCGCTGTCCTTGCAGTTAGGCATAATGTAACTGTTAGGGCTTAATGCCAAAATCAGCCTTCTGAGGTACTCATGGTGATAACCTTAAAGTCAATTGAGCCAAACAAGAGAATTAATGCAAAATAAATGAAAAAATTGTTTTCCGTCCATTTTTTACTTTAATGCCTCCTTTCGGGTTAAGAGTAAGCACAGATGGTAGAATAAATGCTAATATCATATATAAATAATGCCAACAAGGTATGTTTTACCCCATAGATAATGCAAGAAATCAAATGTTTTCAATGTCAAGAATAGAACCTGATCCAACCTGGTCTTTATGACTTCTGGTTCATGTCTGTCCAGGCCTACTGGACACTAAACCTCTGAGGACAATCATTTCCCTGAAGGAAAGATCTCTATGGATCAAGTAATTAATTTCAATAATTTAAGAGTCAACTAAAACCATAATTCAACCTAATCTTTACAAGCACATTTTAGCCTATGGAGGTGGCCGTGCCTTTACTTCATTGGCTCAGGATCAGGCACCAAATGAGAGAATCTGGGTTGCCATCTCTTCCAATTTTATCAGGACTTTCATGACATGTTATGCTTTTCTTAAAACCCAAGCTTCTAGAATTTTGAAATTATGGAAGAACATCATCTTTCATTTTAAAAAATCAGTTTCTAGCCCTCTTGGTTATGGAGAATAGCTTGAAAACAAGCCCAGAATATAACTGAAATGCCAATATCCAAAAAAAAAACCCCTACCAAAAATGTATTTTTTAAAAATCTCACGATTCTTAAGCCAATTTCACGATTTTGGAAGGCCTGGGTCATAATTTTTGAATGTTTTGGCTGGCAAGGCTGGAGAAACAGGATGTGCACTAGAGTTTTAGCAGTGGAGTTACAGAGAATGGGACATATTCTGGAGATGTTGTAAAAGGAGAGCTTGGCAGTGAGAAGAGAAAGAAAGACAGGGAGAAAGTCAAATGCTTCGGTTACAGGCATCTCTCTCTCTGATATGAGTGTGTAAGTGATATTTTTTTCCTCAGGTGCAATTACCATTAGAACAAATCTTAATCCCTTTATTTTTATTAAGCAGTGCCTTGGCAGCACTTGGCAGGTAGTCCCATTGAGAGAGATTCTCCCCTCTGCTAGTAGCCTTGCAAAAGGATAGTTAGAGACCCAGATCCAGTCAAGGGGAATTCCCCCCTGGCACAAGCTTGACACAAGGCAGGTTATAATTCCTTATGAGACCCATACTTCAAGCCATGGCATAGTGTTGTGGGTATCAGAGGTGGGGGCTAATGTGGGAAGAACATGCTGGAGGTGGAGCCATAGCAATTAATGCAGTAGGCTTTCTGAGCGTCATAGCCGCACATAGAATATATAGGACAGGATGCTGTAATTTAGGCAGCCCTCTGGGGCCTCACGATGGCCTCTTTGAGGCACAGGGTCACACTCATTGATTCCAATGGACCAGATTCTGATACTTGGAGAAGCACCTCACTCTGAGTAGTGCCATTGGTTGCAGTTGTTTACAGAAAATAGTTCGTCCAGCTCTGACAAACCCCCAAAAGTTCTATCACTTACCAGAACCAGTGTGATTACTCATGGAGGAAAGAAAGTATAAGGTTAGTAAGATTATCAGAATCTGGCCCATTGATTTGCGATTTTTAAGCTGCACCTTTAAGAGGACAGCAGAATCTGGCCTAAAAGGACTTCTTGTGAAATAAACTACTACTCAGCTGGGAGTCGACATTTCAGAATTTGGCCCTTAGTATTCTCCCCTATGAAATAACAAGCTTTTATGGTTAAAGGGCAGGCATGGTTTATTTTCATTGACTAAATCATACAAATATTGCCATCAGGAAATGGCTATTTTTCCCCCCTATCATATTGCTAAGAATGAAGTTCTTATCGGTTATTTCACTTGGGTGCTTTTTCTGCCACTGTACAACTGGAGTCCAATGGTTAATAAAAAGAATTTCAAAGGCAGCTTTGGAAAATGGAGCCAACTGAATAAGTGATCAGATTTTTCTGGAGAAATCGTTTGTCTTTTCTTTTTACATTCTGTTTGATAAGCATGCATGGGCCCAATCCTCTGATCATCCCATAGGAAAAAAAAATATTGTAATGAAAGGGACTATTAAAAGTAAATGGATGTCAGTTTATTCTAACAAGGTATTTGAGTTACTTGAATTTATCCATTTACCACCTTTAAATCTCTAGAAAATTGAGTCAATTCCCTTACAGTTAAAATGACTTTTAAACATAAATTTGGCGTAATCATTTTTGTTCATAAGTGGTTATTAATTTATTGCTAAGTAGTCATCTCATAGTCATTATTAAATGTGTAATGCTCAAATGATGCATATGCATATAACAATCTCAACTGCCCAACACTTCATTAAGGGATTGAAAACTGAGATATAAGTAATGACCATGAGGTAGATTTATCATTTTTATTTTGTTTTAAGGCCACAAGTTTGAATAAATTGGTGAGAGCAGAGGAGGAGATGGCAGAATAAATGTCAAGTCCAAGGTTAAAGCATAAATTACACCAAAGATGGGTATAATTAACCTCGCTTCTTATCTTGAGTGTTTGGAGCAGAGAATAGGAAGGATATAATTGCACTGGAGAGGATGAAGTAAACAGATGAGCTATCAGGTCACAAAAAAACTAAGTTGTGAATAAATGCTAAGGGTTTGTGTTATTCTGATTGGAAAAGAAGATACTTTGAGGTGACCTCACAGAGGTCATTAGAGCTAGTACCAACCCCAAAGTTTGATCCAGATCTAAACTTTCTTTGGTTCTGGTTGTGGGATCTAGTTTGGCCTCCTATGGAGATAGGGGTTAAGAATTAAAATCAAATTTATACCTCAAAGTTTTCTTGAGAACAGATCAGAGCTTTGCTTTGGACTCCATCTCTAAAAATTAGGAAGGAGAAATTGTTGAAGTTTATGAAGTTTAATTGTACTATAAAAAGCTCAAAAACATAGGACATAATCTAAATATCAGACAAGGAGTAAATAGGGATGTTATGATATGATATTCAGGCCTGTCTATAAAGGCCTATAGTCTAAGAATTTAGGTGTATTCTTATCACTTGACTAGTTATAGAGGTATAAAAGAAAGAATCAAAATCACTGTCTGCCAGTGTAAGGTCCTTCTCTTACTGTGACAGTCTGAGGCCCTGTTCTTAGGCTAAGGCCTTTGGCTAAGCAGCAGAGGCAGCCATAAACTGGGAAGCGAACGGTCACAGCCTCACATTCCAACCTAGTCACACTGAAATAAGACGCTATTGAGCTGTTAGGAATACAACCCTGTCCTGATAATGCCTATAGCCTCCAGAGAAAGGGAAGTGCCTAGAAGATGTAGAAGGAAACTTAGTTTGATAGCATCCTGTCTGGCAAGAACTCACTTTTCAATAGCTGGGATGTGAAATCCTCACTTCTGTATTGTTTTGTCATTGTAGTTCCCACTTTGCTATTGTTTGTCTGTATAATCTCTGTCTGGTTCTGTAATTGTCTCTGTCTGCTGTATAATTAATTTTGCTGGGTGTAAACTAATTAAGGTGGTGGGATATAATTGGTTAAATAATCATGTTACAATATGCTAGGATTGGTTAGTTAAATTTCAGGAAAATGATTGGTTAAGGTATAGCTAAGCAGAACTCAAGTTTTACTATATAGTCTGCAGTCAATCAGGAAGTGGGTGTGTGTGGGGGGGAGGGGGTGGGGTGGGAATGGGACCAGGGAATGGTGGTGGGGAAATTGGAATCATGTTTGGGTAAGGGCAGGAATGGGAACAGGGACACAGGTGTAAGGCTCTGTGGTGTCAGAGCTGGGAAGGGGGATACTAAGGAAGGAAATTGGAATCACGCTTGCTGGAAGTTCACCCCAATAAACATCGAATTGTTTGCACCTTTGGACTTTGGGTATTGTTGCTCTCTGTTCATGCGAGAAGGACCAGGGAAGTAAGTGGGTGAAGGAATAAGCCCCCTAACAATGGAGTTTAGGAGAAAAATGTTCAATTTATAAGATAAAAAATAAGGAATAATTTACTGAACGAGGCATGGGAAACAATAAATATAACTGAGATCCAAAGACAACTAGATTTGTTCCTTGAGAATTAAGGAATTACACAGTATGTTAAAAAGGAAGGGGGGCTAAGATAAACAAAACAAAGACTGGCAAATGGGGTGATAACCTTTTCCTCCTTTAAAACATGTATTATATTCTATTTAATTCATTCACCCTTTACCTTCTTTTTGATCTGTGCACATTGATCCCATACCCTGGAACCCACATGAATGCCTATAACTGGGAATTTACAGTGAGCAAGTGAAATCATTGATTTCAATGTAAGTGACATTTTCACTTAAATTCCATGGCAATATCCAGGTACACATAAATGTAAGTGATATATCTGGAGACAGAATACCTCTGTTTTTCTAACCGATGTCCCTGTATTGCACTGCAATATCCTAAAAACACATTACTTGGATTTTCATCAATGTAGAGGTTTTTATTTATTTATTTATTTATTTGTTTACTTTTGGGGGGATAATTTTTGGATTTGATTGTAGGGGGATGGATGTTGGAGTGGTGTAATATATTTTAAAACTTTTGATTTCAAGGAAATCATAGTACTTTTCCTGTGATGTGAAAGACTCTAAAAGCCATAAACAGTTGATTCCACTTTATTTCAAAGACCTTTGAACTCAAAGCTTCCATTTTATCTCCACACAGACATTTTTGCTCTTATTAAGGGCTTTACTGTACACCTTTGAACTCAATGCCAGTTTTGCTATTGACTTGAATAAGGCCAGGGCCAGATCCTAAAGCATATAGCATAGTGCAGAACAGATTTCATTTTAGAAATAACTGGAATGAACCTGCTGCTTAACACATTTAAAGAAGCATTAAATTATTATTCCAGGAAAAGTTGCTGAACTTCACTGATCGTTGTAATTGGTGTTTAACTGAAGCCATGTTCTAGGAAACAGTTTTGACTGCTGATAATGCCGGAGCAGAAAAAATGGAGAACACCAGATACTGAGCCAAGTGAAACCCTAGCTCAATTGAAGTCAATAAAAGTTTTGCCACTGATTTCAGTGTGTTCAGAATTTCACCATTGGCATAAATTGGCATAAGCTCTATTGAAACCTGAGTTTACACTAACTGGTGTTGATGAAAGACAAATGTTTCAGTCCTTTATCTACCATATCAGCCGTTCTTTTTTTCTTTCAAGATACATGGACTGACTGTGTGACCAAAATTTAAAATAGTCCTTAGTCAGCACAGTTCAGGAACAATTGGCACTGTAGTCATGAAAATCTGGCAACAATCCATAGCAAAGTAACTCATCATTTTGATTCTGCTAGGTAACATATTGCACACAGCTCAGACTAAGAGGCTGAGTGTAGCTATCTGGTGGATATGGCTGATGGAAACAGATTTCCTCCCAGACTTCCTCAGTGCACAGAGTAAGAACTCCTGATGCAATAAGCACCAACTCCAATGTGACAGGCAGGCTCTTCAGGTTACTATAAAGTAAAGTGAGGCCATTAACCCTCCCTTCCTCTTGGGATGGATTGCATCACAGGAAAACAGAGAGGGAGCAGTCCCTGTGTTCCCCTTGAGTGCAAGGATTTTAATTTTGGCCAAGTTTATGTGGACTATGCAAGTGTGAAGGAAGGCTCCTCTGATGTACCAGCCACAATCCAACCTATAAATTATAAATCCTTTGGAGCAATGGATGCCTTATTAAAAATTTGTAAAGCACTGGTTAAAGGCATGTTGATAAATATACATGATTTTTCTTTTTCAAAATAATTTTAAAATGAACTTTCCAACAGTTCTAACTCTGTGTAAGCCTTATTTGAGGTCTGTTCCATCACCCCTAAGTATTACTAAAGAGCAATTTATTGTATTAATGATTATTAAAATCTTTGCATTGCACCTCTAAGATAAAGTCTCCCATTTTCATTTCATTGAATTTGGGTAGTCCTAGCTTCCTATGAAATGCCTAATGTGCACTGTATATTGGGGCAGCATCAAAGATGATGTTTCCTTCTTTTTGACAAAGACTAGCTCTAAGCACCATTCAGAAGCAGTGGTAGCCTTTGGCCTCAATCCTCACATCCCACAGCACACATCATTTCTTATTTTCCTTGATCTTAATATCATAGACATTACAGATGGAGAAGATCTGTTAAACATATGTTAAACCTCCAAATGTGCAGGATACAGTCATTTGCAGCCCTTCCAGTCTAGGACACATCAGTTATTAAACTGAATCTACACTCAGTATTAGCCAAAAGAATAATTATAAGGATCATTTCCTAATAGAGAACTATTTCTCTCTGTCTCCTCTGTGTATGTTTGTGTATGTCTCTGCAATGTTTTAGTATTGATAGTATCAGCAATCAGCAAACAAGGGCTGCTACATACCTCTCTAAATAAAGAGACATCCATGCCAATTAATGCAGGAAGAAGTAAACATAGATTTAGGGATGCAACATTGCCAGATTTTGTGAGTGAGATTCAAAATAGCGGTTAGCAGTGTGTTTTCCAAAACTAAACTACGGAATGATCAATTTAATGAGTGTGTTTGTGCAATGACATCTCTTGGACACCAGAATAAAACCCCTGTGATTTTCAGAGTGGTTTTCCATCTTTGAAGAGTACAGAGCACCAGAAGAGATTAAGATTCATTGTCACACACAATGAATTTTGCCAACATACTTCAAGTGTAATACTTTGTTGTCCCATCTTTTATTCTGTCATTTTAGAGGAGACGTCTTATGGCCAAATATAGAAGGCACTATATACAGGATAAAGTAATATGACTTTTCTATACTATAAATTTGAGTTGTCTAATAACTAAAGCTAGTTGGTTGGTAGATTTTTGTATAGCTGTGTTTTGTATAGCTGTGTTTCTCTTTATCACTTTAAAATGTAATGTATTTTTCAAATGACTGAAGCTCAAGTCATGAAGTAAGTAATTGACAACTGTTTCCAGGTAATGGACTTGGGCCTCAGTAGTTACAACAAAGATATTCTCAATGCTGCTAAAGTGGGAAGAGAGGAAAAGGCAGCTCTAAACCATGTTTGCATTCCCCTGTCCCCAAGACCAACCAAAACCATTCTGATTCCCGAAGTAATTTACAGGAACTTCGGACTGCTGTAAGTTGTGGCTGGACAAGCATCTATGCCCCTGGAAGATTGTTCTGATAGTTGGGAATTACATAGGGATACTGCCTACCTCAGGAGACAAAAAATGAGGTGTCGCACAGTCACCGCACTGGGCCTGTGCCACCTAGAATTCCTCACTAAACAAATAGGCATCCATGCTTAATAGTAAATTACTCCACAGGGGGAATTTGGATGTGGAATCCCATAGGAGTGACCAAAGAAATTCTTAGAACTGTACTCAGTGGCTATATATATATATTTTTCTTTTGTCTGACCAAAGACCATAAAAGAAGCTACCAGGATAGAAACAAAATCCTTCTGTTTTGCCTTGTTTTAATTTTATTAACAACAGTGGAGGCCAGCAAACAACTATGAGTTTTATAAGTTATATATATATGTTGTACTGGTAATTCTGGGAAAGTTAGAAAGTGTAAATACTTCCTTTTGTGCTACTGCAAGTACTTTTAACATATAGAATCAAGTTGTTTTCTTTCTTTATTATTATTATTATTATTATTATTATTATTATTATTATTATTATTATTATTATTATGTCCTTGCACCCAAAGGTCCTACTTAGGCACTGGGGCTCTTTTAGGAACATGAGAATGGCCATACTGGGTCAGACCAAAGATCCATCCAGCCCAGTATCCAGCCCAGTATCCTGTCTACCGACAGTGGCCAATGCCAGGTGCCCCAGAGGGAGTGAACCTAACAGGTAGTGATCTAGTGATCTCTCTCCTGCCATCCATCTCCACCCTCTGACAAACAGAGGCTAGGGACACCATTCCTTACCCATCCTGGCTAATAGCCATTAATGGACTTAACCTCCATGAATTTACCCAGTTCTCTTTTAAACCCTGTTATAGTCCTAGCCTTCACAACCTCCTCAGGCAAGGCGTTCCACAGGTTGACTGTGCGCTGAGTGAAAAAGAACTTCCTTTCATTTGCTTTAAAGCTGCTACCCATTAATTTCATTTTGTGGCCCCTAGTTCTTATATTATTGGAACAAGTACATAACTTTTCCTTATTCACTTTCTTCACACCACTCATGGTTTTATATACCTCTATCATATCCCCACTTAGTCTCTTCTTTTCCAAGCTGAAAAGTCCTAGCCTCTTTAATCTCTCCTCATATGGGACACGTTCCAAACCCCTAATCATTTTAGTTGCCCTTTTCTGAACCTTTTCTAATGCCAGTATATCTTTTTTGAGATGAGGGGACCTCATCTGTACGCAGTATTCAAGATGTGGGCGTACCATGTATTTATATAAGGGCAATAAGGTAGTCTCCATCTTATTCTCTATCCCTTTTTTAATGTTTCCTAACATCCCATTTGCTTTTTTGACTGCTGCTGCAAGCTGCGTGTACGTCTTCAGAGAACTACCCAGGATGACTCCGAGATCTTTCTCCTGATTAGTTGTAGCAAAATTAGCCCCCATCATATTGTATGTATAGTTTTGGGGTTATTTTTTTTCCAATGTGCATTACTTTACATTTATCCACATTAAATTTCATTTGCCATTTTGTTGCCCAATCACTTAGTTTTGTGAGATCTTTTTGAAGTTCTTCAGTCTGCTTTGGTCTTAACTATATTGAGCAGTGTAGTATCATCTGCAAACTTTGCCACCTCACTGTTTACCCCTTTCTCCAGATCATTTATGAACAAGTTGAATAGGATTGGTCCTCAGACTGACCCTTGGGGAACACCACCAGTTACCCCCTCCATTCTGAAAATTTACCATTTATTCCTATCCTTTGTTCCCTGTCTTTTAACCAGTTCTCAATCCATGAAAAGATCTTCCCTCTTATCGCATGACAACTTAATTTATGTAAGAGCCTTTGGTGAGGAACCTTGTCAAAGTCTTTCTGGAAATCTAAGTACGCTATGTCCACTGGATTCCCCCTTGTCCACATGTTTGTTGACCCCCTCAAAGAACTCTAATAGATTAGGTTTCAGAGTGGCAGCCGTGTTAGTCTGTATCCGCAAAAGAAAAGGAGTACTTGTGGCACCTTAGAGACTAACAAATTTATATGAGAATGGGCTTTCGTGAGCTACAGCTCACTTCAGGTGCCACAAGTACTCCTTTTCTTTCTAATAGATTAGTAAAACATGATATCCCTTTACAGAAACCATGTTGACTTTTGCACAACAATTTATGTTCTTCTATGTGTCTGACAATTTTATTCTTTACTATTGTTTCAACTAATTTGCCCAGTACTGATATTAGACTTACCAGTCTGTAATTACCAGGATCACCTCTAGAGCTCTTCTTAAATATTGGCATTACATTAGCTATTTTCCAGTCATTGGGTACAGTAGCTGATTTAAAAGACATGTTACAAACCAGAGTTAATATTTCCTCAATTTCACATTTGAGTTTTTTTCAGAACTCTTGGGTGAATGCTATCTGGTCCCGGTGACTTGTTACTGTTAAGTTTCTCAATTAATTCCAAAACCTTCTCCAGTAACACTTCAGTCTGTGACAATTCCTCAGATTTGTCACCTACAAAAGATGGCTCGGGTTTGGGAAGCTCCCTAACATCCTCAGCCATGAAGATGGAAGCAAAGAATTCATTTAGTTTCTCTGCAATGACTTTGTCATCTTGAAGTGCTCCTTTTGTATCTCGATCGTCCAGGGGCCCCACTGGTTGTTTAGCAGGCTTCCTGCTTCTTATGTACTTAAAAAAAATTGTTATTACCTTTTGAGTTTTTGGCTAGCTGTTCTTCAAACTCCTTTTTGGCTTTTCTTTTTACATTTTTACATTTAAGTTGGCAGTGTTTATGTTCCTTTCTATTTACCTCACTAGGATTTGACTTCCACTTTTTAAAAGAAGCCTTTGTATCTCTCACTGCTTCTTTTACATGGTTGTTAAGCCACAGTGGCTCTTTTTGAGTTCTTTTACTGTGTTTTTTAATTTGGGGTATACATTTAAGTTAAGCCTCTATTATGGTGTCTTTGAAAAGTGTCCATGAAGCTTGCGGGGATTTCACTCTAGTTACTGTACCTTTTAATTTCTGTTTAACTAACCTCCTCATTTTTGCATGGTTCCCCTTTCTGAATTTAAATGCCACAGTGTTGGGCTGTTGAGGTGTTCTTCCCACCACAGGAATGTTAAATGTTATTATATTATGGTCACTGTTTCCAAGTAGTCCTGTTAGAGTTACCTCTTGGACCATATCCTGCGCTCCACTCAGGACCAGATTGACAGTTGCCTCTCCCCTTGTGGGTTCCTGTACCAGCTGCTCCAAGAAGCAGTCATTTAAAGTATCAAGAAATTTTGTCTGCATTTTGTCCTGAGGTGACATGTACCCAGTCAATATGGGGATAATTGAAATCCCCCATTATTACTGAGTTCTTTATTTTGATAGCCTCTCTAATCTCCTTTAGCATTTCATCATCACTATCACTGTCCTGGTCAGGTGGTCAATAATAGATCCCTACTGTTATATTCTTATTAGAGCACGGAATTACTATCTATAGAGATTCTATGGAACATGTGGATTCATTTAAGATTTTTATTTCATTTGATTCTACAATTTCTTCCACATATAGTGCCACTCCCCCACCCCCCCACCCCCCCGCACGACCTGTTCTGTCCTTCCAATATATTTTGTACCCTGGAATGATAGTGTCCCATTGATTGTCCTCACTCCACCAGGTTTCTGTGATGCCTATTATATCAATATCCTCCTTTAACACAAGGCACTCTAGTTCACCCATCTTATTATTTAGACTTCTAGCATTTGTGTACAAGCACTTTAAAAACATGTCACTGTTTATTTGTCTGCCCTTTTCTGATGTGTCAGATTCTTTATGTGAATGTTTCTTGTCTGATCTGGCCCATATTTTATCCTCTTCCATCTTTTCCTCCTGACTAAACCCTAGAGAACCTCTATCAATAGACTCTCCTCTAAGAGCAGGTCTTCACTACCCGCCGGATCAGTGGGTAGTTATCGATCTATCAGGGATTGATTTATCATGTCTTGTCTAGATGCAATAAATCGATCCCCGAACACATTCCCCGTCAACTTCAGAACTCCAGCTCACGAGAGGCGGAAGCGGAGTCGACGTGGGAGTGGCAGCGGTCGACTTGCCGCCGTCCTCATGGCCAGGTAAGTTGACTTAAGATACGCTGACTTCAGCTACGCTATTCGTGTAGCTGAAGTTGCGTATCTTAGGTCAACACCCCCCCCCGCAGTGTAGACCAGGACTAAGAGAAGTCTCTGTCCAAGCCACGTGCACCTCTGCTGCAATCGGCTTTCCCCCATCTCTTAGTTTAAAAACTGCTCTGCAACTTTTTTAATGTTAAGTGCCAGCGGTCTGGATTCACTTTGATTTAGGTGGAGCCCATCCTTCCTGTATAGGCCCCCCACATCCCAAAAGTTTCCCCAGTTCCTAATAAATCTAAATCCCTCCTCTCTACACCATCGTCTCATCCACACATTGAGACTTTGAAGCTCTGCCTGCCTTCCTGGCCCTGCGTGTGGAACTGTAAGCATTTCTGAGAATGCCACCATAGAGGTCCTAGATTTCAGTCTCTTTCCTAGCAGCCTAAATTTGGCCTCCAGGACATCTCTCCTACCCTTCCTTACGTCATTGGTACCTACATGTACCACAATCCTGGGCTCCTCCCCAGCACTACACATAAGTCTATCTAGATGCCACAAGAGATCCACAACCTTCGCACCAGGCAAGCAAGTCACCATATGGTTCTCCCAGTTATCACAAACCCAGCTATCTATGTTTCTAATGATCGAATCTCCCATTACTAACACCTGCGTTTTCCTAATGACTGGAGTTCCCTCCCCCGGAGAGGTAATCTCAGTGTGAGAGGATACCCCAACATCATCTGGATCGGTCCCAGCTAAGGGAAGGTTTCCCTCTGTTCCCGTTGACTGCTCTCCTTCTCTGGGCCTTTCATCCTCCTTAGCAGTGCAGGGGCTGTCTGACCAGAGGTGGGACAAATCTACAGTGTCCCAGAAAGACTCATCAGCATACCTCTCTGCCTCCCTTAGCTCCTCCAGTTCTGCTACCCTGGCCTCCAAAGCCAGTACATGGTCTCTGAGGTCCAGGAGCTACTTGCATTAAATGCACACATACGCCACCTGCCCACAGGGCAGTTAATCATACATGCTACGGTGAGTACAATAAACAGGATAGCCCCCACTCTGCTGCTGGGCTTCTGCCTGTATAGCCCCGCCCCCTGACTAAGGCTCAGCCAATGAACAGAGGCTTCTAAATTTCAAACAATGTTTCGAAGATCACAGCTTCCAACTGCCAGCCTCAGCACACAGTTCTTCAAACAAACAAACAAACAAACAAACAAACAAACACAAGCTCAGCACACAGCAAGTAACCACCAAACACAAACACACACTACATGCAGCCACTTACCCCAAGGATTCTGTATTTGCTCCTCCTTCACCTGGAGAACTCCCTCTCAAAACTCCCTGGTTAGCAGTCCCTGTTCGCAAAGCTCCCTGTTAGTGGTCCCTGTTCACAAAGTTGTTCAAGGTAGTCTATAAACAAGTAGTAAGAAGTCATGCACCAAGATCTTACAATTTTGATTAACAATATGCTATAACAACTGGATATACCAAATAACCGGTGGTCAAGGGTGTTGGAGATAGGTCAAGATAATAGTAATATAATCCTATTTCTGTGTAGGTAACAATAGATGAATGATTTTTGTATTACAAAACCATACATAAGGGTTTTTATAAGCACACATCATTTTGGCTTTCATTATATCATTTCTTTCATTTTTTTTTTTTACTCAATGTGTAGCTTTTTTCCCAATTCCCGTGGTGCCAATAGTCTTCATATTGTGGCATGTTACAGGGGAAAAACATTCTACAACATGACTGCAAGGTTCAATTACTATGACTAAGTACAGTTGACTCTTCTGCTTCCGATCAAACCAGAAATTGTTAGTCAACTCATTCCTGCAGACCTTTGTAGAAAGGGAAGGATAAAATGTTTTTTTTAAAAGCTCATGAAGGAGGAATATAAAACTTTCTGTGAACATAGGCAGCATTTGTACACTGTTATGAAGATGTAAACATTCAACCTACTAGAAAGCAGGGGGAAAATGTAATTATAAAGGATGTGATGATGGCTCTATGTCCACAATGTTTATGCCAAAATCTAATCTGCACTTCACATTAGTCATGTATCTAGGTATTTTTAACATCAAAAGTGGTAATAACTTAGTAAGTTTATGCACAATTTAACAATGGGGTATCTGGGGATTTCAAAGAATAGAGTTCTACATATCAGTAAGTGTAGTGATCATCTTACAGTCGCAAACCCCAGTGATAGCATTCTCACCTTCAGTCAGGGACACAGCAGCAGCAGCAACAGCAGTGAGCAGCTCACTACCTTTGAAACAAGCCCCACTGCAAGGAGCAGGAGAACCTGAGCACCTTGAAAGGAGCCCAGTATCTGTTCCTTTGGCAATTCTCTCCCTCCTTTCCCCCGGTTGGGGACGCAGCAACACGGGAGGGGATAGTTTTCCCTTTTTGAAAATTTGAAACTGAGAAATGAGAGAGATTTTGTCCTCTGCCAGCCCCTCCCTCCAGCAAGAGAACCACCACCAGAATTGAGGCTCCCAAAAGATTCTGCCTGTCTTATGATGAAGGAGCCTTCAGCTAGATTTTCATGGTATTTAGGCACCTTCAAATGCAGATAGACAACTGGTGGGATTTTGAGAAGACCCTTGTCTAATTCCCAGTGATTTAATCAATTAAATGGAATGTTTCCAAAAAAATGTGTTTTTTTTACCAACAAAACCAAATACCTGAAAACTGAAATAGTTCTGTTTGATAGTGATGCCATAGTGTGTCACTGGAGACATAGTTTGCATGCCTCATTTCCTCCCTCTCATCTATTGGCAAAGATCCCCAGCTGGACTACATCTCCCACAGTGCACCATAGCCAAGGACTCCCATGATAGGCCACCTTTCCTCTCCAAGAAGGACCAAAACAGTGCATTATGGGAGATGTAGTTTGACCAGGGAGCCTGGGCTATAGAGGAGAATGGGAGCGTTGAGCATCTGAAATGCATTTCCCATGAGGCACCATGATAGCATTTCTAAATTATGATATTTTGGGTTTTGGCTGAAATATTTTGGGTTTTGGTGAATTTGCAGTGCAGGTTTTTGTTGTTGTTGTTGTTGGTTTTTTTTGAAAGCTCTAGCCATCATGCTTCCAGCATGACCACCGCTACTCCAGGAATAGACTGCTCCAGCTTGTTCCATTCCCAGGAGTCAGCCAGGTCATGGTGCCTAAAGGGGTCCAGCAGACCGGTCTTGTTTGTGGCATTAGTGAAGCAGACTGCCTTTCCTCAATTCAGTGAGGTACTTCACCTTTCCCAGCCCATATTGGGAGCAACTATCCAGTGAAACTGCAGAGCAGATATGAAAATTAACACACCAGGCCTCTACTACCTAGCCATTGCACAAGACCATTACTAAAATGTGTGCTTAATGAAGGCAGAGCAAAGCTGTTTGAACTAAAATTGATGCTGATCAATGCAATATACATTGCCAACCAACAACAAACAATACATGAGCTCATCGGTGATGAAACTCCTGATACAGTTTGCATCACAGAGACCTGCTTGGATGACAACACAAGCTCCATGCTAATTTATGTAACCCCTGCAAGGTTACTTAGCCAATCTCAGATAGGATAAGGAATTGTGGGAATTCATTCATTTAACAATACAGACCAGAGCCAAAGCTGACAGCTTGTTGGCTCAGTTACTGACTGCTTAAAATGAAAGGATTCAGAAAGGAGCTATCTGTGACCTTATCAGTGATGTTGATCACCTAGACTTGCCATTCTGGGAGATTTCACCATTCCTGTTGACAAGGCCACAAATGCAATAACCCAAAATATCATCTCCTCACTTGCTTCCCTAGAACTTTTGCAGGTCATCTCTGACCTTGCTCATATAGACAGGCACACCTTGAACCTGGTCTTTGGATTCAGTGTCAATACTGAGGACATTACAGCCAGCCACTATCTTGGACAAACCATCACATCACTTAGGCAGTGTCAGAGGTCTCCCAGGTCCTAGACAACAACAACAACAACAAAGTATAATCTTGCATCTACCATGCAGACTCTTAGACTCAATCAAATTAGAAAAAAAACACACATCAAAGGACAACAGGCTAAAGAGTCCAGGATCTGGTGAATCATTATCATTGTATGTTAACTTTGACCACTGACACATTGGTCCCTAAATGGCCCCTTCCTCCCCATTGCCCACACAGATTTTCATGGCTTTCTCACACACTGTGCCAGAGAGAGGGTCAAAAACTTGAGTACCAGTGATAAAAAACAAAGGCTGAAACAGATAAGTTGGAACAAAAACAAATCCGGCAAGCTTATGCTGAGGCTGTATTACAGGTCGTGAGAACCTTTCTATCAGCATCCATTGAAGCTGCCAGATGCTACCCAAAAGAGCTCTCACTTCATCAGTCCTGAATAGAATCATAGAATCATAGACTTTAAGGTCAGAAGGGACCATTATGATCGTCTAGTCTGACCTCCTGCACAACGCAGACCACAGAATCTCACCCACTCACTCCTGTAACAAACCTCTAACCTATGTTTGAGCTAATGAAGTCTTCAAATTGTGGTTTAAAGACTTTCAGGTGCAGAGAATCCTCCAGCAAGTGACCCATGCCCCATGCTGCAGAGGAATGCAAAAACCCCCAGGGTCTCTGCCAATCTGCCCTGGAGGAAAATTCTTTCCTGACCCCAAATATGGCGATCAGCTAAACTCTGAGCATGTGCGCAAAACTCACCAGCCAGACACCCAAGAAAGATTTCTCTGTAGTAACTCAGATCCCACCCCATCTAACATCCCATCACAGGGGCATATCAACCGCTAATAATTGAAGATCAATTAATTGCCAAAATTAGGCTATCCCATCATATCATCCCGTCCATAAACTTATCAAGCTTAGTCTTGAAGCTAGATATGTCTTTTGCCCCCACTGCTTCCCTTGGAAGGCTGTTCCAGAACTTTCAAGCCTAAACTTCCTGATGGCCAGTTTATATCCATTTGTTCTTGTGTCCACATTGGTACTGAGCTTAAATAATTCTTCTCCCTCTGTGGTATTTATCCCTCAGATATATTATAGAGAGCAATCACATTGCCCCTCAGCCTACTTTTGGTTAGGCTAAACAAGCCAAGCTCTTTGGAGTCTCCTTTCACAAGACAGGTTTTCCATTCCTCGGATCATCCTAGCAGCCCTTCTCTGTACCTGTTCCAGTTTGAATTCATCTTTCTTAAACATGGGGGACCAGAACTGCACACAATATTCCAGATGAAGTCTCACCAGTGCCTTGTATAATGGTACTAACACCTCCCTAGCTTTATTGGAAATACCTCACCTGATGCACCGCAAGACCACATTAGCTTTTTTCATGGCCACATCACATTGGTGGCTCATAGTCATCCAGTGATCAACCAATAGTCTGAGGTCCTTCTCCTCCTCTGTTACTTCCAAGTGATGCACCCCCAGTTTATAACAAAAATTCTTCTTATTAATCCCTAAATGCATGACCTTGCACTTTTCACGAATAAATTTCATCCTATTACTATTACTCCAGTTTACAAGGTCATCCAGATCTTCCTATATGATATCCCAGTCCTTCTCTGTATTGGCAATACCTCCCAGCTTTGTGTCATCCACAAACTTTATTAGCACATTCCCGCTTTTTGTGCCAAGGTCAGTAATAAAAAGATTAAATAAGATTAGTCCCAAAACCGATCCCTGAGCAACTCCACTAGTAACTTCCTTCCAGCCTGACAGTTCACCTTTCAGTGTGACCCATTGTAGTCTCCCCTTTAACCAGTTCCTTATCCACCTTTCAATTTTCATATTGATCCCCATCTTTTTCAATTTAGCTAATAATTCCCCATGTGGAACCGTATCAAATACCTTACTGAAATCGAGGTAAATTAGATCAACTGTGTTTCCTTTGTCTAAAAAATCTGTTACCTTCTCAAAGAAGGAGATCAGGTTGGTTTGACACAATCTACATTTTGTAAAGCCATGTTGTATTTTGTCCCAATTACCATTGACCACAATGTCCTTAACTACTTTCTCCTTCAGATTTTTTTCCAAGACCTTGCATACTTCAGATGTCAAACTAACAGGCCTGTAGTTACCCGGATCACTTTTTTTTCCTTTCTTAAAAATATCTGGGCCCCCTGATTTAGTCCCATTAAGCGGTTCAAGTTTGGCTTCTACCTCAGATGTGGTAATATCTACCTCTATATCCTCCTTCCCACTTGTCGTCCTACCATTATCCCTAAGCCCCTCATTAGCCTCATTAAAGACTGAGGCAAAGTATTTGTTTAGATATTGAGCCATGCCTAGATTATCCTTAACCTCCACTCCACCCTCAGTGTTTAGTGGTCCCACTTCTTCTTTCTTTGTTTTCTTATTTATATGGCTATAGAACCTTTTACTATTAGTTTTAATTCTCTTTGCAAGGTCCAACTCTACTTGATTTTTAGCCTTTCTCACGTTATCCCTACATGTTCTGACCTCAATAAGGTAGCTTTCCTTGCTAATCCCTCCCATCTTCCACTCCTTGTAGTGCTTTTTCTTAATCACCTCTCTGAGATGCTTGCTCATCCAGCTTGGTCTACAACTCCTGCCTATGAATTTTTTTCCCCTTACTTGGGTTGCAGGCTTCTGATAGTTTCTGCAACTTTGACTGGAAGTAATTCCAGGCCTCCTCTGCCTTTAGATCCACAAGTTCTTCAGTCCAATCCACTTCCCTAACTAATTTCCTTAAGGTTTTAAAGTCAGCCCTTCTGAATTCAAAAACCCTAGTCACAGGTCTATTTTTGTTTATCCTTCCATTTAGTTTGAACTGAATTTGCTCATGATCGCTCGAACCAAGGCTGTCATTTACAACCATTTCTTCTATGAGGTCCTCACTACTCACCAAAACCAAATCTAAAATGGCATCCCCTCTTGTTGGTTCAGCATCTACGTGGTGAAGGAATCCATCAGCTATCGCATCCAGGAAAGTCTGAACTCTATTATTATTACTAGCACTTGTCCTCCAGTCTATATCTGGGAAGTTAACGTCTCCCATGATCACGCAGTTTCCATTAGTATTTACTTCATTATAAACATTTAAAGAGGGCTCTATCCATATCCAAATTATATCCAAGCTGTCTAAAGCACACCCCAAGCACTATCCCAGGGGAGGCTCTAGTAGTTTTCTTCCCCAATGTGATTTTTGCCCAGACGAACTCTGTCTTATCCATTCCATCGCTTCTTATTTCTTTACATTCTACCTCATCATTGATATACAATGCTACTCCACCACCTTTGCCTTTATTTTGGTCTTTCCTAAACAGCACATACCCTTCAATACCTGTACTCCAGTCATGACTACTATTCCTCCATGTTTCTGTTATCCCTATAATATCTGGTTTCACTTCCTGCACCAGTAGCTCTAGTTCCTCCATTTTGTTACATTGGCTCCTCGCATTGGTGTACAAACATCTTAATTTTTGCTGTTTGGCCTCGCTCACATTCTTTATCCATTTAGGCACAGACATTCTACTACCAGTATCACCTATTAGACTGGTATGTACACTACCCTTCTTCCTTATGTCCATTCTCCTACCCATGGCTATATCCTTTCTTACTTCGTTTTCTTCCCTCTCATTGCTAAAATCCGGCGTGGAGATTACCTGGACATCTCCCAATCATCTCCCCCAGATTCCTAGTTTAAAGCTCTCTTAATCAGTTGTGCCATCCTCTATCCTAGAAGTCTATTTCCCTCCTTACTCAGGTGAAGTCCATCCCGAGAGAAGAGTCCTCTGTCCAGGAATGCTTTCCAGTGGCCATACATCCCAACCCCTCCTTACAGCACCAGTGCCTGAGCATCTGTTGAGCATCATAATCTTGTCACACCTTTGTTGCCCTTCTCTAGGAACAAGCAGAATCCCACTGAAGATCACCTGAGCCATCAATTTCCTTAAGCGTCTTCCCCAGCCTGGCATAGTCTCCCTTGATACGTTCCAGTGAGAATCTAGCCATATCATTTGTTCCTACATGAAGGAAAATCAGTGGATTCTTTCCCACTCCCGTTAAGATCCTCTTCAGCTTCAGGTCCACATCCCATATCTTAGCACCCGGCAGACAGCACACCCTTCTGTTCTCTGGATTAGCCTGTCTATTCTTCTCAGTAAGGAGTCCCCAGTCACGTAGACCTGCCTTTTCCTGGTGATGGTGCTGGTCAGATTGCTGGAGTTCCCATGCTGTGGAAAATTCTGATTTTTTAAACTTGACAAGACTCTGTGAGCTGCCCAGAATTACTGAAAAACTAGGAACCAGAAGCCATGAGAACTCTGGCTCAGTCCTGAGCTTCTAGGTTTTCAGGGCTGCCAGGATCTCTGCCATGTAGCAGGGAGCCTAGAAACAGTGAGAGTGATAGCTTGAGCTGGGGCTGTTAGACCTGCTGTACTCCCAGCTGCACAGCTTGGAGACCGGAGGTGCTGAAAACCTGGCTGGTTTCCTCCTTAAGTCTGGTCACAATCAAAACTGACCCATTCCTGTGAAACATTTTGATTTTGATGAAACTGCATTGTCCGACAGAAAACATTCTGTTGGAAAATGTCTGACCGGCTGTAGTCCTGATTGCTTACAGCCCATGACAGAACCCAGCAATGAACTCTCACAATAACTAACAGCCATCACAAATCTCACCAACATTCGTTGCAGGTGCAATGAACTGTTCTTTAACCTTGCCGCCTCTAACGTAAACACATTTAAACAAACAAAATAGAGTCCTACCAAAACAAATCACTGTGCTGCAGACACAATTCACTCAGTGTGAAGAGGATGAGAGAGAGAAAGAGAGAGAGAGAGAGAGAGAGAGACTTTAGTGACATCATTTAAGGCACTACTGGAAGACCCGCAGAAGTGTTGCGTGATTCTTCTGCACCACCCATAATACAGGTCAGTATTTAATTAGAATCATAGAATTATAGAATATCAGGGTTGGAAGGGACCTCAGGAGGTCATCTAGTCCAACCCCCTGCTCAAAGCAGGAACAATCCCCAACTATATCATTCCAGCCAAGGCTTTGTCATGCCTGACCTTAAAAACCTCTAAGGAAGGACATTCCACCAACTCCCTAGGTAACCCATTCCAGTGCGTCACCACCCTCCTAGTGAAAAAGTTTTTCCTAATATCCAACCTAAACCTCCCACACTGCAACTTGAGACCATTATTCCTTGTTCTGTCACAATTGAGCCCTAATTTACATTTAGCAAAGCAGGACAAAAACTTCAATGTTACATTACTATAGTATATTATATTATACTCACAACAAAGGCAGAAAAGAGTGCATCTGCCAGTTGCAGAGATTTTAAATCTACACCTTTTAAACTGTGGATTTTTATTCACAGTATCCAATCTGCCCTTGTATTAGCCAGAAAAAGAATAATATAGTGTGATATTTTTTCTGGCAAATCAGCTGTTATAAAATGAAAGATCCGACATGTCAAAATATGAAGTTCTCACAATTGCACCAAAATTACATAATGTAAATGTGGCAGCTTCATCTCTTCCTCTGATGGAAACTAGACTATACCTTTTAAATTCTAGAATTTGGTAATGATAAGAATAGTGATATTTTAGTGTTCATTTTTCACAGCTCTATGTAAAAGCTTTATGTTGTTATTATCTCTAGATTTTTTTCTGTTGTAAAAACATAGCTGAATAATATTAACTAAGACAAAACCTGGGTTCATTCCATCAGACTGTTGTCTGTAAAGTAACAATACCTTCCATGCTATGAAAAGTTTTCATAGATTGATGAAATGTGACACTACAAAATAGTATGCAATGCATATAATTCATGATGGATATCACCCATCTCCCTCCAAAATGTCCTCTACTACTCACTAGTACTGAAATTAGACAGTTCTCAAAATAATTTTCTCATCCTTGAGCAATTTTTGTACTATCATAAGCCTTTAATACAGTAGCTTCTCTTCACTATTAATTTTTCAGAAAAAATAGACCTAAAGTTCTTGACCCACAAGACAAGTTGCACAGGCACTGCACTCACTCTCTAGCCGCCATATGGCATAATTAACTGAGGGAAGGCCAGAGCTACCTAACATCTGTCAAAGTTACAAGTCTGATGGGATACTGGGTTCCAAAATGTCTGTCAAGCTTCTTTGCCAAAGTTTCTCACTTGGAAGTGCAGGGACAAATGTAAAACTGAAGAGGATTTTCACAAAGAATAAACATCAAAAACCATACCCCTTATGACATAGCTGTGGCACTGTGTATCATTTTTTGTAAACATCAATCTTGTATAAGAGTCCATTTAATCTGGTATTGATCTTTAGTGCTTAAAGTGCCTTTGCAATAGTCTGCAAATCTCACAGTGGGTGTGAAATCAACCTTTTTCATCACTATGGTTACTAAAATAAGAAATATCACTTATTACCATATGAAGAACAATTTAGTTTTAGCATGTCTACTTAGTGCCTCTTATTAATGAATAGCTTAGCTTGATGGTGTATGTTTATATGTGCTGTATATAATGAATTTTAAAGATAGGGATTATTAGACCACACTGACAGTCATTCTTTAATTCTGCATGATACCTCAAAATTGATAATCTAAATCATGAAATATTAAGAGATTCCAGTAAATATCATGACTAATTTAGTAAACAGACAAGATCATGCATACAGTAGGAAGTTAAAGCACAGGTCTCCTTAGAAAAGAGGTGTGGACAGGCTGCTGATGTCTGAGTTAGCCAGAAATTCTTCTGGAGCTCTGGAAGCACAAATGTCAGATTGAGAGATCCACTACCTTATTCAAGTTTTAACCAGCTGTGACCCTGTATGAGAGGAAGACTATAAATGCTCCACTGATCTCATGTTAGGGTATGTTTATGCTTCAATCAAGAGATGTAAATTCCATCTTCAGGTGACATACCTGTGCTACCGCTGATCAAGCTAGCCCACTAAAATTAGAAGCATAGCCATGGCAGCACAAGTGGTGGGATGGGCTAGCTGATCCAGCTACAATCCCTTCCAAGATGCTAGGCATGTACTCGGCACAACTAGCCCCTCCCACTGCTTGTGCCACTGCAGCCACTCTTCTATTTTTAGCACACTAGGTTGATCAGAGCTAGTGCAGGTATTTACACCTCCAGCTCAAAGTGTAGCTCGAAATCATTAAGAACCTATGTAAAAGGATTTACTGTCTCTGGCCCTTCATTACTCTTGATTGTTCATACCTGATTACTTTAAAACAAAAGAAAACACATTTTTGATGCTGCACTCCTCAATGTTATATGTGGTCTTCAATAGTTAGATCTCAATGTTTATTTCAGGAATGAAAGATAGCCCACATGCACAATCTTTCTTGTTTATCTATATTAATAGTTGCTCAGATTAAAGGACACAATGTGCCAGTGTTATGTCAGTGAGCACTTACTCAGGCGAGTGGTCCCTAAATTCATCACCTTGGCAAATCCCAAAGGAACATGGCCTCCTTGCAGATTGATACCACCTGGATCAATCTCTTTCCAGTTTATGTCTGTCACTGGCAGTCTTATCATGCCACCAAAAGCTTTTGGCCCTCATATGATCACCGGCTATGCAGTGGCACTGCTTGCTAAATACACCTCTGATTTTTTTTCTCCTCCTTTCTAATCGTTTTTCCATACCTAGAAAGCTGAACATTGCTGATGGAGGCAGTTGCTAGTTTGACTTCAAATACTCTCATTTCAGGTCTTGTACTGCCACTTAATATGGAGTAGCTGACAAAAATGATGAGAATTGAAAATGTCAGCCTAGAGTTTCAGCCTCCTTCAGTGCCCACATTTCATTTCCATATAACAGAGTTGGTATATCCATGGTTCTACAGATCCACAGCTTCATGGCAAACATGTTCCCACTGAAGCTACAGAAAGGCCTGAAACAGAGCAGCCGCTGCTGCAATACTAGTGTCCACATCTTTTGAGCATCTTGCAGCATTGTGTGTGGCAGTAACCAAACATTTGACAGTTGCCACTTGTTTGATGTCCCATCCAGACAGGGTAATACTGAACTGCTCGTAAACTGAAGATGGAGGCTGCTTGATCAGAATGGCCAGGGAGTCTCTGAAGTAGCCATTTGCAAGTCACAGGAAGAATAAGTAGTGAGCTCTGAAGGACATGATGTGTTTGGTGGTGTCCCAGAAACAATGGTGACTAGAAAAAATACTGATTCTGTATTTTCCAAGCTGGGCATAATTTGGGAATGATTCAGTGGCCATGGTGAATTAATGGTGCAGTTTGTGAAACTGCTGAAAATACTCAATTATTTATGCACTTGTGTTGTCTGGTTTGTAGTTCCTGTTAGTTCTTTTTTATGTGTGATTTTTTTTTTTACAATAGCTGCTATTAATTTTAAAATGCTTAATGTATCAGAAACCTATTTGTCAAATAAAGGCTTTTCAGAGTCACTTTTCTCTCTCTCAGAATTATTTAGACGGAAAGCCTGGCTTTATTTTGACTTTTTTTTAACTATCAAAGTGCAATATCAAGAGGTGGTGAGACAACTCTCTATTAGCAAAACATTTTCTTCTAATAATTCAGGATTAGAACTGTCAGTCTTGTACATATTTAGTGTAATGTATACTATAGTTACACATGAATGATCACAAACCCTCCAACCTCCCCCTGTCTCTCTTTAGCTACACTCTATTCCTCTTATATTTTCCTTCATTTTATTTGTTTTTATATGTAGAAAAAGTGAAACTCCGACATTTGTAGTGACATAGAATTGATGTTCCTAAGTCAAGCCATGGTTACAAAAATTCTCTCCCAACCTCATCAACAGTGGATACAAACTAACAGCAACATAACTGTGTCTGCTAGGCTTGAGTAGACAAGAGTGAAGAGATGCAGAACTCCAGGGTGACACATGACGTCCCACCACGCAGAGTGAACAACGAGCATGTCTGTTGCACCACTCCTTAGGAAGGTTCAACTTATACTCCCCGCTGCAGCTGGGATAGCTCTGTGAGCTGTTGCCAAGGGGCCTTGGCCTCTAGACACCCATTTGAGGTGGCTCAGGCTGATAGGAAACAGTCCTGTTCTACAAGAAGTTGCAAAGACCAAGCTCTGATATTCACTGTTTGCTAGACTGTTCTTTTATTTTTGTAAATGAGGACTGTAGAAGGTAATGTATGCTTAGTTCCCTGACAATAAGTTAGTACTTTTCTTTGGCATAAGGATGCTAAAAAGAAAACCTTGGAAGGCTGACATATTTTAACATAAGCTATAAGTGGTTTATGTTGATAGGAAAGGATTTTGAGCTGCTCTATTGGTTTTCCAAGTGCAGCACTGGAAAACATTGCTCTGCCACCATAAACTGAAAAGAAGAGAAAAACTCGAATAAAAATAATTAAACTGGTAAGGAATGGTTGCAGTAGACCATAACATTAAGATGCAGGAGTTAACAAGTAAGTATGCATGAAAGAAATAAGGTAATTGTTTATAGTTTAAAATTTGGGTAATTGTAAGTGTGTGTACAATGTTGGCACATAGCCAAGGACAGTGAATTGGCAGTTTAGGCAGGTTAGTCTCTGACTGATGTGTAGAGAGGAAGAGTGTGGACTGAAGTCAAATCTTTTAAGCCTGATCAAAGAAACACCAGGAATGAAACACCAGGAATAAAAAGATAAGTTCACCTGAAATTTAACCTGTGGTATGTGTCTGTTTTATGTGGTCTTTACTGGGTGGAGAGATGAACCAAGTAAAACACCTGATCACCCTTAAATTGATGAATCTTTATATTTGGGGGAATAGAACTGAATCAGGAACTGATCAAACAAAAACTATGAATCAGAACATACAGTACCTAAAATTTGTGAAAGCTTGTGTCCAGGTTGCAACTTAATCTTCAGCCCTGAACCATCTCTAGGTTAGAGTAGTTAGTCAGCTATGTAAAGTACTGAAGGATCATGTGATATACAATAAAGAAGGAAAGTGAATGAAATGTGCTGAAAGCAGTGTCATAGGACAGTCAATACTTGAAAGAATGATCTATTCTGTGAGGTACAGTATAAAAGAATAGGCCACAGGACATCATGTAAAGAACTCTTGTATAAAGTGGCGCATTTCTTACCTTTTAAAGATCGAGATTGACAGCATAACACCTGTATGTTGCACTCCATATCTCCATTTTTTTGAAAATATTCCTTTGAAGACCTTTTCCCAAATAAATATTTCATGCAGGCAACTGATTGTCATGGCAATAAGCTCTCTACAAGTCATTACATCAATATTTGATTCTGTATTTGTGAGTCAAGCTTCTTGTTAAGTGATGAACATCAGGGCTTGGACACGGCTGGTTATGCATCCATATGCCGCACCTCTCTGAGCCCACCACTATCTTCTCCTGCCCCTTTTTCTCCTGTATCAATGGCACTGACCAATCAGAGTTGCTCCATAGGCTGAGGGAGAACCTGGTCCCTCAGAACATGCAGCAGCTAGAGCTTCCTCCTTGAAAGCATAAGGCTGTAGTGCACTAGTTCAGAGTAGGTTTAGGAGAAGCTCCTCCTGTCCACTATGTTCCCCATCCAGTGTCAAGATTCTAACAAGAACAGCCAGGATCAGGGATCAGAGCTGGGTCAAACCTGACAGTAGCAGAGGAGATCACAATCAGGTTTTTGCCAGATGGTGAAAGCTGGGCCTTCCTGGCCCTTGTGGTCAACATACCTCATGTAGTCCTCCTTGGCATTGTCCAATGGGTCTTGAGTTCTTCTTGAACTTCATGGATCTGCTGCACCCCAGTCAGCAGCCACAGGATTGGTGGAGTTGATGGGTATGGCCAGGTGGAGACAGAGGTGGAAGCCTCAGTTTGCATAGAACAGACTCTGCCCAGTGGAGATAAGGTCATCATTGTTATAAACAAAGTCCACTTGGGATAGGAGTCTCAACTGGTTGTTCTGGTGGAAATTCATGAAACATTTGATTTGCTCATCTGGACTGACCATCAGCTTGTGGTGAAAGGTGGTGGATGTATAAATGCAGACTCCAAGCAATAGTAGGGATTCATGCCAAAACTGCAACACAAACTGCGGACCCTGAACAGTTGTGACTTGCTCCAGGAGCCCATGGAGATGGATAACATGATTAACTAGAGCTGGACTGTTTCTTCTGCAGAGGGCAGGTGTGCAATGGGGACAAAGTGCGACATTGTCAACTGGTTAACTACAGTGAGAACTACAGTGTGCTCATTAGACACGGGGAGCTTGACTATGAAGTCCAGGATAATGACCTCATTCGGAGGCACCAAAAGGAGTGAGCCAAACAGAGGGTTTTAAGGTGCTCCAAATGGACTGCTAATGGTAAGTATGACGTAGCCTCAGTACTTCTTACTAAGGGAGTCTTGACAGAACATACAAGTGGCCCTTGTCATATAGCAAGTCATCCTGGCCCCGGTGTTGGCCATGGCTTGCAGTCTCAAGCTCCTTAGGAGGATGTTCCATCTCTGTAGCTGAATGGCTCAGTGACATGAGATCTTGGGGAACTGTAGCATCCAGGAAGTTTCAAGGGCTTAAGAATGTGTGGGGACTCTACATGGGGGTGGGGGTAGGGGCAGTCCTGGCTAGTGAGATATTCTCCTTTTCAGGACAAGGCATCAGTGGTCTTGTTCTGGGGACTCAGGTAGTACGTGATTGTGAAATTGAAGTGTGTGAAAAACATGGCCCAGTCTAGGCTGCCACTGGTTCAATGCTTTGGCTCAGTGGAGGTGCTCTTAAGTTTGTATGATCCCTGTATACCTGTACTGGGTACCAAATACCTTTCAGATGGTGGCACCATTCTCCAAAGGCCACTTTGATGTCTAGATGCTCCTTTCCTAGAATTTTGTAATTCTGTCTGGAAGGAGCGAGCTTCTGTGAATAGTAGGCACAATAGTTGAGGTCCTGTTGGGGACCACACATTTGAGAATCTGATCCCATTTGTCACATTGGAGCATTGGTTTCGATGATAAAGGTTTCTGCTGTGTCGGGATAGACAAAAATCGGGGCCCTGATAAAGATCATACTGAGCTGATAGAATGCTTGTTGGGCCTCTGGAGACCAATTGAGGGTGGTGTTTTTGTGGAGAAGCACTATCAAAGGGGGTTTGGCCTGAAAACCTGGAAATGAAGCAACTATAAAAGTTAATGAACCCCAGGAAGCACTGCAGCACCTTGATGTTTTGTGGGAGGGTACTCAGGTCCATACCACCTCCATCTTCTTGGAGTCCATTCAGAGGCCCTCAGAGGACAAGATGTAGCCCAGGAACTCCACAGAGCACTGATTGAAGCTGTGCTTTTCCAGCTTTGTGTACAGGTGGTGTTGGTGGAGCCATTCCAGGATTGACCAGACATACTGGCTGTGTTGCTTAGGACCCTTGAAAAAATGTGGATATCATCTAGGTAGATTATGACATACTGGTCTAGGATGTTCTGTAAGACCTCATTAATGAAATGTTGGAATGTTGCAGGAGTGTTTGTTAGGCCAAATGGCATTATCAAGTATTCATAGTGGCTATATCAGGTTTGAATAACCATCTTCCACTTGTCCCCACCTTGGATACATACCAGGTTGTAGTCTCCTCACCCCCCCCCAGGTCAAGTTTTGTGAATACCTGGGCCAATTGTACATAGTCCAGTAGTTCCGGGGTGAGTGGAAGGGGGTGTTGATTCCTGACAGTAACCTGACTGAGGGCCCAGTAATCCACACATAGACTCAGGGTTTATCTTCCTCTTTAACAAAAAGAACAGGGTTGGGAGAGGTAGATGGTTGTATGAAACCGTTGGTCTGGTTCTCCTGGAGATAGGAACACAAGCCAGCTAGCTTGGGTTCCAACATCATGTAGATGCAGTAAACGGCACCTTGGCCCCTGTTTGCAATTCAATTGGGCAGTCATAATCCCAGTGTGGTAGTAGGGTGTTGGCGTTCTTCTTCTCAAAGATGTCACCATAGTTGCTATACTTGGGAAGGAGTGCCAAAGATAACTCTGGTGGTGGTCCCACCTGACCCATAGCCAGGGCCCACAGGTGTGTGTCTGGGTTCTGGGGTTTGTCAGATGGTGTGAGTAGGGATACTTGCTGGCAGAGCTTGGAGCAGAAGCTAACCTGCTTCTCATGCCAAAGGATGTGTTGGTCATGAGCCACAGACAGGAAATGCTAAGGATTATGGGGAAGTGTAGTGAGCAGATCATCCCGAACTGAAGGACTTCCCAATGATCCTGCATGGCAACTTCCTGAAGTATCATCTCTTGATTGCCCTGATTAAGGGAGTCACCCTAAACTGAATCTCACTTGCAAAGCAAGAGGTAAGGATCCCAAATGCCAGGTGGTAGTGGCAGGGTAAGGTGTTTCTACCTGTTGGTATGGACGCTGTCTGACTTGCCCATTTTCAGCATTTAATTATAAGATGATTAGACTCAATTGAAAGTCTTTGTTTTTGGTTGGTGATTCCTAGAGCTGACCTCACTTCTGAGCTACTCTAGGAGATAAGCCTTAGATCTTGTGTGGGACAGTGAATATAAAGACTGGGCTGGCTGTGAGGTTCCCTGCTACCTGCCCAAAGAGCTGTGTTAAGTGGAGGAACCTCAGAACATGACACTGTGAGAGCAGGAAGCAACAGTGCCTAGCAACATCAGAGAGACAGCTGCCAGTGGTAGCAGAGAAGCAGCAGCAGCAGAGAAACAGCACAGCTGTGTCAAGGCTGATTCCCCATTCTGGCACTTTGAGTGAAGAAGGTGGGGGCCCACAAGGATTCTAAAAATTAATTAAACTCCAGGCTGGTATTAAACTCCCAAGGTTACAGCTTTTCTCTGACCTTGGATGAGTAGATGCTGCCACCACGCAAGTGCAAAAAACCCTCTTTGGAACCAGGAAGGCACACTTGGGAATTCCTCCCTGTGGGGTACCCTTAAGCCCTTTTATGCCCCCCTCCGGGGAAGAGAATAGAAAGAAAACAAAGGAAATCAGCTGTTGCCACCAGCTAATTAAACAACATATGCACCAACCTCCTAGTGTACGGGGCCATTCAGCACTCTCAGTTTCACCAAGGTAGGAGGGGAGGGGGTTTTGGGTGCCACAGAAAGGGCAGCTTGACCCCTCATCCTTCCTGATAAGAATTGTGTTGAAATTGCTGATACATGCATTTTAGAAGAGCAGGATGTGCCCCAGGAATGTCTATTGGGGCCTCAAGGCTGCAAACTCTGGAAAAACCCACACTTGGTTAATCGATAATCAGAAGGAACCTCTTGCTTGACCATTGAAACTGCTTACTTAACAAGTTTTCTTTAAGGGACATGTCATTCTATTACTAATGTATAAATAAGGGGGAAAAGTTTGGACTCTTTTGGACTCTCCCTCTGGGTACATCTTGCAGTCCCAACTGGCAGATAGAAGATTTGGCCATCGGAAGCCTGCTGCTGTGTCACTCGAGAGCCACACTCAGGTTTGGTAATTAGCAAGGGTTGGGGGTGTTTTACTAACCTGTTGCAGACGTGTGTAAGTGCTTGAGACTAAGTAAAGTTTAGCTTTAAGTGAAAGCACTCTTGTGTTGTCCTGTTTGTGCCAGCCATCTATTGATCGGACGGCCGTGTCTCCCCTGATTTATTTCTGACACCAGCTCGCACGGAGTAAAAGTTACCAAGACCTTTGGGTTGAAAGAACCCTGGGTAACATTAGGATACAAAAAACCCAATCCTGTCCTTTAAAAAAGGTAAATTTTATTAAAAACAAAAAGAAAGAAAATCTGGAACTTATATTTTAAAAGAGCAAATATAATAATTAAGCATCAAGAATGGTTTTCTTGAGGTCCAGCTTAAAGGTTACAAGCAAAACAATAGCACCTGGGGTTATCACAGAGGAGTCCACAAGCCCTACAGAAATACAAGAGAGAAACCTAATTGTGTCTTTCTAGACATTTCCTGATCTACTTATATAGCTGGGGTTTCAAATTGAGTAGTTTCTAGGTATGATCTGTTTTCATAACTGGTTCACAGCTTTTTACAGCTCCATAGCTCCAGCCCTGTTCTGCTCTATCCCCACTCTCCGGAGAACAACCACAGACAGACAAAGGGAAAGTATTTTTCCCAATTTTAAAAAGTTCTAGCCCTCCCACTAGCTCTTTTGGTCAGGTGCACAATCCCTTCCTTTTATCTATGGGCTATTTTAACCCTTTACAAGTAAAGCAAGTAGAGAACAGCTACTAACTGGAATTTTATAGCTAACTGGCTGGCTGGGTATCCATAAAAGTGAGCTACCCCTCCCTTCATTTATCACATGCCCCCCAAATCACAGATGCTGCTGACTAGCCTGGTTCAGGTCGGGTCCACACTGGCTGGGATTTCTTTCTGGAGGTTTAAGAAACAGAGTTAATAAGATACATGAACCTCTAATTTTACTACTAATTACATGAAGAACTAAACAGTATTTTTCACATTCCAAGGACGACAATGACTTAGAATACAGGGACATTTTTACCCTGCTGATTCTAGGAAACCTTCCTGGGAGATTGCATCAGCCACTTTGTTAGAGGCTCCTGAAATATACTGTATTTCAGAATCAAAGTTTTGAAGAGCTAAACTCCACCCAAGTTTTTTGTTAGTTTCTTTGACTGTGTGAAGCCAATTCAGTGCAGCATGGTCAGTCTGCAGGTGGAAACACTGTCCCCAAATGTATGGCCAGAGCATACACAATGGCTTAACATTATTTTTCTGAGACTGGCAAGTGGCTTTCCCTCTCAGAAAGTTTTTTTGCTGAGAATCATGACAGGATGGAATTGTTGATCTGGTCCTTCCTGCATGAAAACTGCTCCTACACCATGCTCAGATGCATCTGTGGTTACTACGAAAGGTTGGTCGAAGTCCGGGGCCCTTAGTACAGGGTCAGACGTCAAGGCCGCCTTAAGCTGGTTAAAGGCTTTTTGACACTTTTCAGTCCACTGAACTGCATTTGGTTGTTTTTTCCTGATTAGGTCTGTCAGTGGGTTTGCAATTTGGCTGTAGTGTGGTACAAATCGTCTGTAAAACCCAGCCAAGCCCAAGAAGGATTGGACGTGCTTCTTTCACTTAGGGACAGGCCAATTTTGGATAACATTTACTTTAGACTGTAGGGGGTTGATAGTTCCTTGAGCCACCTGGTGTCCAAGATACGTGACCCTGTTTAGGCCTATTTGATACTTTTTGGCCTTAACGCTTAATCCTGCCTCCCTTATGCTCTGGAAGCCAGCTTGGAGGTGTTCCAGGTGTTCTGCCCGTGAATCTGAGAATATAGCCACATTGTCAAGATAGGCGACTGCAAATTCCCCAAATCCAGCAAGAAGGTTATCTACCAGTCTCTGGAAGGTGGCAGGTGCATTTCGCAGTCCAAAAGGGAGTACATTAAATTCATACAGCCCTACATAGGTGATGAAGGCTGACCTTTCCTTGTCTGGGTCATCTAGCGGCACTTGCCAGGACCCTTTAATTAAGTCTAAGGTGGAGATGAATTGGGCACATCCCAGTTTTTCCAATAGCTCATCTGTGTGTGGCATTGGATAGTTTTCTAGATGAGTTACAGCATTTAGCTTATGGTAGTCCATACAAAATTGGACATCCCCATCTGCTTTGGGATCCAGAACCACTGGGGAGGCCCATGCACTCTCAGAGGGGTGTATTACACTCATCTGTAACATGTCCTTGATCTCCCTTTCTAGTGTGGTTTTGGCTTGAGGAGCCATCTAGGAGGGTTGGGCTCTAATTGGGCGAGTATCGCCTATGTCAATGGAGTGGTACACCCGTTCTGTCTGTCCTGGGGCAGCTGAAAACATTGGCACAAAGCTGGTGCACAGCTCCTGGATTTGCTGTTGCTGCTTACGCCTAAGGGTGATGGAAAGGCTCAGCTCTTCTGTGCCACCATCACTTTTTCCTTCATAGTAGACTCCTTCAGGCCTCAGCATTGTCTCTCTCCTGGGCTGTAAACTGGAGAACCTTGATTTCTTGGGAATAAAAGGGCTTTATAGAATTAACATGGTATACTTTAGGTTTTAGGGTAGGGTCTGGGAACGCTATGAGGTAATTAACGGCTTCCAGGGACTCTTGGACCATAAATGGCCCCTCCCATGATGCTTCCATCTTATTGGCCTGGAGCACTTTCAGGACCATGACTTGGTCACCTACTTTGCAGGAACGCTCTCTGGCCTGTTTATCATACCAGGCCTTTTGCTCTTGTTGAGAATGCTATAGGTTTTCTTGAGCAAGGGCTAGAGAGTCCTTGAGGGTGTTTTGCAGGTTGGTTACAAAGTCCAAAATGTTAGTTCCTGGAGAAGAAGTAACGCCCTCCCATTTCTGCTTCACCAACTGTAATGTCCCCTTAACTTCATGGCCATGAACGAGTTCAAAGGGTGAAACCCCCAAACTGGGATGTGGTACAGCCCTGGAGACAAAGAGCAACTCCTGCAACACGAGGTCCCAATCATTGAAGTGCTCATTCACAAATGTACATATCATGGCCCCCAAAGTCCCATTAAACTTCTCCACTAGGCCATTTGTTTGATGGTGGTAAGGGGTGGCAACCAAGTGGTTCACCCCATGAGCTTTCGAAGATGTTTCATGGTCCCTGCCAGGAATTTAGTTCCCAAATCCGTAAGGATGTTGAAGGGCCAACCTACCCTGGCAAAAATGTCTGCCAACGCCTGGCTTATGCTTTTAGACCTGGTGTTGCTTAGAGCTACTGTTTCCGGCCATTCGGTAGCAACATACATGAAGTTACGTATGTACAGCTTTCCTCTGGTTGTCTTCTTAGGGAAAGGACCCAGAATATCCACAACTACACGCTGAAATGGAACCTCAATTACGGGGAGTGGCTGGAAAGGGGCCTTGACCTTATGTTGGGGCTTTCCCACCCTCTGGCAGACCTCACAAGACCAGACATAGGTAGAAACGTCCTTGCCCATTCCCTCCCAGTGGAATGACTTCCCCAAATGGTCCTTGATCCTGTTCACCCCAGCATGGCCACTAGGGTGATCGTGGTCTAAGCTCAGGAGCTTTTCCCTATACTTAGTTGGAACACCAACCATCTCTGAGGATGCCAGTCCTCCTTGTGCCAACCAGAAAGGGTTTCCTTGTATAAGAGTCCTCCTTCTACAACAAACCTGGACCTATTGGAAGAGCTGAGAGGTGGTGGGTCACTATGTGATGCCGTCCAAGCTCCCTTGAGGCTTTCATCTGCTTCCTGCTCTGCCTGGAACTGCTCCCTTGATGCTGGAGACATTAGTTCCTCGCTGGGTTGTGGACTTGGGTTTGGTCCCACTGGAATTGATGCAGGTGATGGGGTTGTCTCCGTTAACTGTGAACCACTTTCTACTAGTGCATTAGGTTGCATTTCAGGCTCCGGTTGAGCTTCTTACACCAGTTTAGCTGCTGCTGCAGGCTCTGTGTTGCCCTTTGGTGCTGGCTCCTCTGACTCTGGTGGGATTGCAAGCGCAGGCTCTGGTGCTGACTGCTCTGCCAGTTCCAATTCTTGGGCTGATTCTGGCTGAGTTCCAGGAACTGTATCTACAACTGCTGCCATATACTTTGGTCTGGGGTCTGGTTTCACTATCTCTGGCTGGGTCCCTGTAGGATGCTCAGGAATGGAGTTGGGTGTGGAGGGCTGTTTAGCCTGGATGTGGATGACCATCCCCACCCTTTTTGTTAGCCTTACATGGTTGGCTAAGTCTTCTCCCAGCAGCATGGGAATGGGATAATTGCCATAGACTGCATAAGTCCATATTTCTGACCAGTCCTTGTACTGGACAGGAAACTTGGCTGTAGGCAAGTTAAAAGAGTTGGCCTTAAAGGGTTGCACCATCACTTGAGCCTCTGTGTTGATGAATTTGGGGTCCACCAGGGATAGGTGGATATCTGACACCTGTGCTCCAGTGTCTCTCCATGCAGTAATCTTCCTCCTGCCCACACTCACAGTTTCCCTTCGCTCTGGGGGTATTTGCGATGCATCTGAGCCTGAAGGTTCTCGGTGGGACCCTGGGGTGATGAGTTGCAGTTAGCTGGTTTTCTTGGGGTAGTTGACCTTCACATGCCTTGGCTCATTACATTTAAAGCATTGCCCAGCTGACTGTGGGCAGGAGTAAGATGGGTGGTTGGAGAGTGGGGCGGTGGGACGAGAGTGCATCTGGGGTTTCCCTGGCTGTGTGGAGGGCTCCTCCTTGCGAGGTGGGGCTTTGGTCTGACTCCTATGGTGAGGTGTTTTTGAGTAGCAGTTGCCCCTTCTGGTATCCCCTCAACTGCTACTAACTTTCTTCTTCTCTTCCACCTCCACCCATTTGGCTCTGATCTCCCCCTCTAGGATGTACCTTTCTATTCCCTCAGGAACACCCTCTAACAACTGCTCTATTTGTAATAGGAGAGACAGATCTTCCAGAGATTTAACATTTGCTCCTGATATCCAGGCATCCCAATTTTTTACAATGTGGTTGGCGTGTTGGGAAAATGCCACGTCTGGTTTCCACCTTAAGGCTCTGAACCGCCGACGGGCATGCTCGTATGTTAGCCCCATCCTAATTCTGGCCTTTTGTTGAAAAAAGTTTGTACTTGTTCATGTGTTCTATGGCATTTCAGTTGCCACCTCTGCTAAGGGTCCACTGAGTTGTGGCATCCGCTCCAACATATACTGGTCTGGAGGGACATTGTACTCAAGGCAGGCCCTTTCAAAAAATTTTAAGAAGGCCTCTGTATCATCACCTACCTTGTATGTGGGGAATTTTTTGGAAAGGGAAGAAAGACTGTTAGGGTTACCTGATTGATCCAGCTTAGCCTTTTTCAGCTCTAAGCACTTCCACTCCACCTCCAAGCGCTTCGCCTCTCCCCTCTCCTCCACTTCCACCTCCAAGCACTTCTTTTCAAGTGATTTGCTTCCACTTCCATCTCAAGGCACTTGTCCTCCACTTCCAAGCAGTTCATCTCTAGGAATAAATTCCCTTTCATCCTCAGTTAGAACTTGGCTCGACTTAAGGACATCCCTCCATCCTGTCACCCCTTTTACAAGACTATGAAAAATTATGTATAAAGTATGCTGTCAAGGCTGAATCCCCACTCTGTAACTCTGAGTGCAGAAGGTGAGGGACCCGCAAGGATTCTAAAAATTAATACTAGCCACTCCATGCTTGTATTAAACTTCCAAGGTCACAGCTTTTCTCTGACCTTGGATGGGTAGATGCTGCCACCACCCAAGCGCAAAAAAACCCTTTGGACCAGGAAGGTACACTTGGGAATTCCTCCCTGTGGGGTACCCTCAAGCCCTTTCACCCTCCCCCTTCGGGGAAGAACTGAGAAAGGAAACAAAGGAAATCAGCAGTTGCCATCAGCTAATTAAACAACATATGCACAAACTTATTAGGACACACACAAAAAAACCCCCTTTTTTTTTAAAAAAGATAAATTTTATTAAAAACAAAAAGAAAAAAATACATCTGGAACCTAGGTCTGCTATCTATGACATCAAATCTTTCCTTTCAAACTGCACAAAAATTGTTGTTCTCTCTCCACACCACAGCCAAGAATTAATAGCTGATGATGTAGTGGGGCTTTATATTAATACAATTTCATTAGTTTTTACAAAATGTATTATAGCACTTTTACTCATGTACTGTGAAGTGATATAACTAATTAAAACTAAACCACATAATATAAAGTAAATGAACAAAGAATATGCTCGCTTGTCTTGTACGTGTTCGATTATCGTACTCTATAACTTGCTTACATCACAATATTCAGTAACTCACAATGGGTCTCTCAGTCATTAGTGCAAATTAGCAAGATTCTGTCATATTTGAAAATACCATATGAATGGGTAGAGTACAGCATTTCTTAGTGCATTGATCCTCTCCTTTCCTATGCATTTGATATTTCTGCTGCTGTCTTTTTAACTACCTATCACATCCATGCTACAATTTAGGCTATAAATAAGCTGTAATACAAGCCTGTGAATAACCCTGAGAAAAAGTAGCAGTTGAAAACCTAAAGCCCAGTTTAACTCTCCTGGAAGTCAATGGGAATTTGGCCATTGATTTGAATGGTGCACAACTCCCCAAAAATGTTAAAGATGTACTTTAAACCGATGGACCTGATCACAAGCCTGGTACAATCAGTCGCACCTAGTTCAGTCTGTAGCCTTTTCCTCAGGGCTCTGCTTATTGTTTAACACACACAAAAATTGTAAACTGGAACAAGAGCAAAAAGCTCCAGTCCTGTACTTCAACTGAGATTGTGGGATAGTGTGGTCTTTGGTAGCTTAATGAACTGGACCTTCCCCCAGCTTAGAGGAGTCTTCAGGCCTTTCCTGTCCACTCGCTGCCTTCTGCTGCAGCTACAGGGGAGTACAGTCCCAACCTTCTCCTAGAACCTCACCTCCTTTATACGCCCTGGCAATCATCAGCCCCAATCACTAAATGCAGGGCCAGATGATTCCCAGCATCTGCCAGCTAGACTCCTTTCCAGAACAGGGCTGGCTGCTCTTGGCCCCCTTGACCTTCAAAAGGACAGACTGTCCTATTACAAATACAATTAATTAGCATTTATTATTATTTATTTTATTTTAATGTAATTCAATGTATTTAATTATTTTATTTTATTTTATTATAGCACTTTAAACTGTGGCAGACATGCAGCTCTTATGGCATGTCTTATGACTTCATAGCATGTGAAGTCGTATCTCATCAGCTTGTGATTATTGCTCATATCTTCTGAAGAAACCCAATGGCCACTAGGAGGATGTAAAACTTTGTTTTCAATTGAAAAACAGGCAAACCTTGTAAATGTGCATTCCTTTACATTGCTTCTAATGCCATTACAATTTCATGGACACGCTGTTCTCCGATAATGAGCCCAGAATAGGAAAGCATGTGATATTCCTGGGGTTCCAAGCAGGTACTTATGTTCCCCTCACTGGTGCTTGAATCCTTCCTTTTTTCTTTTTTTAATCCTTTCTATACATATATGGGAAATGTCTGTTTTTTGGAGTCCTGAGTCTCTGATCTTGCTGAAGCCTGGTGAAGCTGCTGATATAAAATATGATACTAATGGAATTTTCTTGTTATCTTTCAACGTTAGCATCTTCTGTAGCACTGAAATATCTGAATTCACATCCATTAGTCACCTTTTATTGCTGTTAGGATGTTGTTGTGTGTGGTTTTTACCTTCTGTTCTCCATTAATCCATCCTACTCTCTCCTTCTTCTCCTGAACAAATAACATTCAACAGATTCACAGGAAGCATATCCTGATTCTGTTGCTTATAGCATATTCTGCATCACTAAGGATTCCTGTGTGTGTTCTGGCAACTTGACATCTGGCAAAGACAAATCACAGATGTTTTGCAAATATCAGGTATGAACATTCTGTGAAATCCATTAACCTATCTATGTGAAAGATGAGGGCTACTGTGAATCCATTGTGGTCAACAGTCTCTAAGATGCCTTGTTTCAGAGTAGCAGCAGTGTTCGTCTGTATCCACAAAAAGAACAGGAGCACTTGTGGCACCTTAGACACTAACAAATTTATTAGAGCATAGAATGCTACAGCCCACTTTATTGGATGCATAGAATGGAACATATAGTAAGAAGAAATATATATACATACAGATAAGTTGGAAGTTGCCATAAAAACTGTGAGAGGCTAACTAGTTAAGATGAGCTATTATCAGCAGGAGAAAAAAACTTTTGTCATGATAATCAAGATGGCCCATTTAGACAGTTGACAAGGTGTGAGGCTACTTAACTTTAGGGTAATAGATTCAATATGTGTAATGACTCAGCCACTCCCAGTCTCTATTCAAACCCAAGTTAATGGTATCTAGTTTGCATATTAATTCAAGCTCAGCAGTTTCTCCTTGGAGTCTGTTTTTGAAGCTTTTCTGTTGCAAAATTGCCACCCTTAAATCTTTTACTGAGTGGCCAGAGAGGTTGAAGTGTTCTCCTACCAGTTTTTGAATGTTATGATTCCTGATGTCAGATTTGTGTCCATTTATTCTCTTGCGTAGAGACTGTTCGGTTTGGCCAATGTACATGGCAGAGGGACATTGCTGGCACATGATGGCATATATCACATTGGTAGATGTGCAGATGAATGAGACCCTGATGGCATGGCTAATGTGATTAGGTCCTATGATGGTGTCACTTGAATAAATATAAGGACAGAGTTGGCATCGGGCTTTGTTGCAAGGACAGGTTCCTGGGTTAGTGTTTTTGCTGTGTGGTGTGTGGTTGCTGGAGAGTATTTGCTTCAGGTTGGGGGGCTGTATGTAAGCAAGGACTGACCTGTCTCCCAAGATCTATGAGTGATGGGTCATCCTTCAGGATAGGTTGTAGATCCCTGATGATGCGCTGGAGAGGTTTTAGTCGGGGGCTGAAGGTGACAGCTAGTGGTGTTCTGTTATTTTCTTTGTTGGGCCTGTCCTGTAGTAGGTGACTTCTGGGTACTCTTCTGGCTCTGTCAATCTGTGTTTTCACTTCAGCAGTTGGGTATTGTAGTTTTAAGAATGCTTGACAGAGATCTTGTAGGTGTTTGTCTCTGTCTGAGGGACTGGAGCAAATGCAGTTGTATCTTAGAGCTTGGCTGTAGACAATGGATCATGTGGTGTGTCCTGGATGGAAGCTGGAGGCATGTAGGTAAGTATAGCGGTTAGTAGTTCCTCTATAAGTTCTTACTACATGTTCCATTCTATGCATCTGCTGAAGTGGGCTGTAGCCCACAAAAGCTTATGCTCTAATAAATTTGTTAGTCTCTAAGGTGCCACAAGTACTCCTGTTCTTTTTTTAAGATGCCTTGGTTAAGCAAGCAAAGTAAATAATGGCATGAGACCTTCAAAAAGCAGGTTTACCTCCTGGAGTATCTGTCATCACTGGGCAATTAGTGTTTCTTGTCATTTGATAAAAAGAAGTTCATGAAGAAATCGGAAGGAAAAAAAAAAACACCCGTACCCTTACTTCTAGCTATAGATGACTGTGCTCTTGAAAGTGTACAGTTCATGAACCAGAAAGATTACACACTTCTTCCATTAACACCCTGGTGAATAAGGCTGAGAATATTTCAAAAGGACTTCAGAATTCTTTTAGTCAATACAAAATATGCTGGATATATGTAACAACCAATCTCATTCATCCACAACTATCCTCAGTAGAATGGTTTGCTTAATGCATACGACACATAGTATGGTGATATGCAAGTGTCTTGAGATCCAGTGAACACAATCAAAGGCAGGAAAGACACACTGTTAATGCCCTTCCTTCTGCTACTTTGTTAGAACAGATCAGAGTGGAGGTCACCATATCATCTGTAGGTGATAATGGATTGACTTGGGATGACTTTTTATATTTGACTAACATCTTTCCTGTGGTTGCCTTTTCTACCTCCCACCCCCTTGTAATACACTGCAGCAGATAACTATTCTCTTATTTCCTGCAGCTCTATCATTTCCCTCTGTTTTCTCACATCATCACCTCCACTTTTTCAGGGGCACCAACTATATATACCTGAAGGCAATATGAATGTTGGGGGGTTGCCACCCTGTATTTATTGTTTTCATGTCAGCTATGTAGTAGATATGAAAATATTGCTACCCATGGAAATACATTTGAAATAAAAGGATTTCAAAGAAGACTTCAGAGCAGCAGTGTGCCAAGAACCACTTCAATCTCCAAAAGAGTCACAGAGAACCATAAAATGATTAAAGCGATTTAGAATATAAACAAATTTATTATGAAGTACCATGATAACATACATCAAAACAACTAAATAAAGGTTACACTATGAGTGGAAACATCAAAGCCAGAGATTTCACTTACTTTGGTTTGGCCAGTGCAAATGGAAAGTGTTTGTCTGTCCCTAGGTTTTGTTTTATGCAGTCACTCTATTCCTTAGGGCACTGCTTCGTCAGTGTCAGGAGAACTCTGTGTGATGTCTTGTTCGAGCTGAAAGAGAAAGGGCTACACACAACTGTGTGCAGCTCTAAAGCTACAAATTGGGTATTATTATAATTAATGAATTATACAACCCGGCACTTTGCAGACAAATATGAGAACAAGGGGCCTGCTTCAAAGTACATACAATCTAGACAGCAAACTGGGATGCCCTTCATCACTATGAATAGCACTTACCCACACAACCAGTTACACTGATGTCAGTGCAACTCCTTATGCGAGTAACTATTATTCCGAGTGATGTCAGGTTGCAGAATCTGGCCTTACACAGACCAAGTGCAGACAGGAGAGATAGGATAGATGGGATAAGGAGCAGTAGGAAGCAGTGACTGTGGTGTGAAGTTGCCATGTCAGTTTCATTATATTTTGTGGGAGGAAAATGCCTTTAAGAACTGCCTGTCAAGGAGGGGCTTAAAGGAGAGGGTGGAAAATGGGAAGGAGTTCTCTTACTCCTCAGCTACTGAGTTTACAAAATCCCAATTGGCTTCCTATATCTTTTTCTCTTTGGAGTTCAAGGAAAAAAGTAACATGGAATTAAAAGAGAGAAATGATCTTGCTACTATATTGTACTCTGTAAAACTTTGTCATCTCATGTCAACTTCTTAAATACTTTCAGTGTATTATACCAGTGCATAAACACCCACAAGTAATTTTCTGTACTCTCTTCTTTTTTTAAGTTCCTATTCATATTCAGATTATACAGTTGTATAATGTGACTACTGGAACACATTACGGGGAAAAATATATTTTGCACGTCACCAATTTAAACAACATGAAATTGATATTCAGCAGCATACATGATACTTCCATTTGCTGCATAGATGCAGATAACTAACTGAAGGGTAGCTGGGGATGTGGCAAAAAGAAAAAAACTGTCAATGAATGCGGAGTTATTCATACATTTTTTAAAAATGAAGTTTTCAAAGCCAATTAGGGGATTTAGACACATCTTTGATTGAGATTACTGTAACACTTACAACACTTTTAAAGATAGAGACACTAGAGTACCCAAAAATTGCACTAAGGAAGATTTATTGATCAGATATTTCCATTTTCTTCCATCTTCCTGCTCATCAGCTTGGCACCCAACATTCGGGTTACTTTCCACATCAGTATGTTTCTCTGCATTCTCACCAGGAAGGGGAGCACAGGGTTTTCCTGCACCTGCTGCCATGCTCTGGCCCTAGAAAGGATTGAGCAGGAGGGAAATTCTAAAAATTCAAGATAGTAAGGAGAACAGCAAGGATAAGAGTCCTGCTGCACAGAGATAAGGGCCACAAAGAGCTCAAAAACTGTCTTGAGAGGTAGAGGATTTCAGGAGAACCTGCATACTAGTTGTCATAAATATAAAGGGAAAGGTAAACCCCTTTGAAATCCCTCCTGGCCAGGGGAAAACTCCTCTCACCTGTAAAGGGTTAAGAAGCTAAAGGTAACCTCGCTGGCACCTGACCAAAATAACCAATGAGGAGACAAGATACTTTCAAAAGCTGGGAGGAGGGAGAGAAACAAAGGGTCCCTGTCTGCAGCTTCTGCCGGGGATAGACCAGGAATGGAGTTTTAGAACTTTTAGTAAGTAATCTAGCTAGGTATGTGTTAGATTACGATTTCTTTAAAAGGCTGAGAAAAGAATTGTGCTGAATAGAATAACTATTTCTGTCTGTTTATCTTTTTTGTAAATTAAGGTTTTGCCTAGAGGAGTTCTCTATGTTTTGAATCTAATTACCCTGTAAGGTATCTACCATCCTGATTTTACAGGGGGGATTTCTTTATTTCTGTTTACTTCTATTTTTATTAAAAGTCTTCTTGTAAGAAAACTGAATGCTTTTTCATTGTTCTCAGATCCAAGGGTTTGGGTCTGTGGTCACCTATGCAAATTGGTGAGGCTTTTTATCCAACATTTCCCAGGAAAGGGGGGGTGCAAGTGTTGGGAGGATTGTTCATTGTTCTTAAGATCCAAGGGTCTGGGTCTGTAGTCACCTAGGCAAATTGGTGAGGCTTTTTACCAAACCTTGTCCAGGAAGTGGGGTGCAAGGTTTTGGGAAGTATTTTGGGGGGAAGGACATTTCCAAACAGCTCTTCCCCAGTAACCAGTATTTGTTTGGTGGTGGTAGCGGCCCATCCAAGGACGACGGGTGTAATATTTTGTACCTTGGGGAAGTTTTGACCTAAGCTGGTAAAGATAAGCTTAGGAGGTTTTTCATGCAGGTCCCCACATCTGTACCCTAGCGTTCAGAGTGGGGAAGGAACCTTGACACTAGTGAAGTATGACTTAGGAGTTCTGGCATCCACAAGCCTGCCTGTTTTGTTCCCCTGCCCTAAAAACCTATCCCTTTCTGCTCCTTATGGCACTGCTCGTCCCCTGTTACCCATTCTTAGGACTTCACAAGATAAATCAGTGGATGCCAAGTGAAGTTATCCATCTGCATTGGGGTGTGCAGAAGCTCCTAGTGAGTTCTTGAGTGTTTGACTTTATTAGCTTTATATATATCTATATCTATAACCATATCAATAGATAGATAGAAAGATAACACCCTTTCATCTGGGGAATGAGTTTATTTTAAACTTGAACTAAAGTATGTTGTCAACAACAGCAAATAGAGCCCAAACATACAAGATATTGTCAATTTTATTTCAAAACCTTGAGGTTGTCTGACCTCTGTACAAACAGATATATAATCATTGTGTCTGTACACAATCATAGCCAAAAGAAATAGTGAGGAGGGGCCCCAGTGGTTTGTGATAAGATGGGAGATTGAAGGAAACCGTAGAGGATAAAAAGAAGATCTGAGAAGATGGGGCTAGTCACTAAATAAATCAATATTTAAAAAGTCCGCATTGGGCCTTCCACATTCCTAAAACCAGCTTTGATTACCTTATGTGACAGAGGAGGATGGCATTCATCCTACTACACCCCAGCCAAAAGCAGGGGTCTAATTCACATGCTGTAGCCCAAATCTCCTTCAACACCTTCAGGCTTTCACTGAGCAAACACCAGAGGAAAATCAAGCAGAAATTTTTCTACATTTGTCTCACCCAGAAATGCTTCTCCTAACACAAAGCAAGAAATGGGCATGGAGCTCTGTATTCCTTATGTTCTTATTGTGATTCTATGGCTTATGAGCAGAGGCATGAGCAGGAATTTAAATGTGACTACTTTTTGGGGGGCACTTTAAACATGGACCCCCAATGCCCCCGGGTCCTGCTGCCTCCCTCTCCCCCACTGGTTCCGCTGCCTCCCTGGGTTCTGTACCTATCCCCCCAGGGCCCCATTGCCTCCCCACCATTGTCCCGGGGTCCAAACACTGACTGGAGGCTGTGGGCGAGGAAGGGGGCTCAGCTGGCTTCCCAGGCTCCCTTTTGCAGAACTCCACTGCCAGCCCAGCTTCCCTGCTTTGGATGCCATCAATTGAGGCTCAGCGGGAGTGCTTGCCATAATGCTTTTCCCAGGCATGTCTCCACCTGCGCTTAGCCCAGCTTCCACCCTGGCAGAAAGTGGGGAAGAGGGGCTTGGGGGAGGGAATTCCGGGAAGGGGGCCAGGGCAGAAGCTGTGGATGGTGTTGAAAATGATTACTGGGGGGACTGTACTCATGCTTCCCCCCTTGCACCCACCCCTGCTTATTTGTAAAAAAAGCTTATTATGCCTTTACTGTGCTTATTTGCAAAAGTCTTTTGTTCTAGAACAAAGCAAATTACTGTGAGAGATGCAAAATAGCTCAGTATTTATGTATCAGATATCTGTTGGTTATATAATGATCCTGGGGTTCATTAAATAACAAATCAGTGAATGAGAAAGGAATAAAACTTGTACAAAACAAACTGGAAAGCTTCTGTAGTGAGCTGCTGAACATAGCCATGTGGTGTTCTCCATCCTGGCCTTCAGGACAGTCTCCAAATTCCTATGTTCATAATATTTGTCCCTTATGAGAGAGCATCTCTAAATTATAATCCTCTACAACTATATCTCTACAGATTACAAGGCTAAATCTTCTTGCTAGAGGACAATATGAAAGAAACCCTCACCACAACTAGTAGCTGGTTGCCTGTGCATTAGTTTTCTAAGACACTCCCACCTTGTCACCCTCAGAGAGCAGAATTTTTCAGACAATGGTCCTGGGATTCTAATCTGGATCCCGTTCTGGGAATTTGGCTGTCAAATCAAGCATGGCGAGTAAATGTGTGAGATTTGTATTCTCCCATCCACCTGGCCCCTCCTTGCACCATACCCAAATTATGTCCCTACCCCTATAGAGTGAAACTGACACAAGTCTGAACAGTTTCACTCTGCTGAAGTTGCAGAACCTTATAAAAAAAAAAACCTCCATCCCCTGCTTTTGTCTAATAGAACTAGTAAGGTGGAGTTCAGTGAGAGAAGGCAGGACTCCCTCCTGTCCTTTACAACTCTATTTCTCTGACAGAATTAGATTCTGGAGCAGCAGCAGAGTGTAAATAATAAGATAGTAAGGTTCATAGAGGCTGTTCACAATGCTATTGTGAAGCAATGAAACTGAGTAGAGAGTAGTGTTGATTTCACTATAATGTTGCCAGCCCTCTCACCTATCCTACTTATAGGAAAATACAAATACAGGAATTGTCATACTGGATCCAATCCTTTGTGCATCTACTCCAGTATCCTGTCTCTAACAGTGACCAGAGCCAGATGTTTCAGTGACAAGAAACTCACAGTAGATAGCTCTGGGATAGTCAGTCCCTTATTAATGTCTCATCCTAATCCCTAACAGCTAGAATGGTTGGGCTTCAGGTTTTTAGACTTTCCATAATGCTTTGTTTCAATAACTGTTATAACTTTGGATAGTCTTGTTATCCACATAAGGGTCTAATCCCTCTTTGACTTGTATTAAATTCTTGGTCTTAATAAATCCTGTGGTAGTGAGTTCCACAGTATAATTATTATCTGAGTTTAAAAGTATGTCCTTTTATCAGTTTACTCTAAAGTGGCTGCTGGACTAGTGGAATTGCTCACAGATTCTGTGCAGGAAAATAATTCTTCTCCTTGCAGCACCCATGAGGCATCAAAAATTCACCAACAGTATCATAACAATGAATGTCCTTTCAGCTTCACCGTCACTTAGACAGCCCAGTCAAATTATTGAAACATCTATGCACAAATCAGTACATAGCTATCTAGTAAGCTGAACAAATTTTAAAAAAAAGCTAACAAAAAAAAAACCACACAACACCATTAAAAGAGAGATAAGGGTTTATAAGAGGAAGTTAGCTTCAACCTTAACTACAGGGTGGTTACTGATGCTCCATAAAATATTTATTACTCTTTTCCCAATCCGGGTTTTAATTTACTGTTGGTGGAAGCAGGGGTTACCTCATGGGCAAATTGTGTAAAGGACAGTATTATTATTAAATAGGCACTAAAGTGATTCTTTGACTAAAACTTTCTAGAAAGTGACATTATATTTAGGATTTCTTGCTTTCGGCATGTATATTTTCTATTATTCTCTTTTATTTTATACACATTTCAAAAATATTAAAATATAATTTGTGTTTTATCAGTTAAAACAAAAAAAAGACGATGCCAAGGCCAACTTGTCTGTAGCTCTTTCTTTCACTAATTTTCACTTAGTGTATCAAATGATAAGCATATCTCTAAACATGCAAACAGCCCAGGTGTGACAAAATGTGGAAAAATGTCTAAAACGTGAGAAAAACATTTCAGTTCTTGTGAAAAGGGCCTCATTTTGCAAACACAAGGACTCTGATTTTTGTTCTCGCTTATCTGTCCTTTTATTTTTGCCTAACACTATAATCCTTTCTTCTTTTCTATTTTTTCTCCTCCTATATTGCTCTCTGCTTTTCTCTAGTTTTCTATATATTATGTTAGCTATTTTAATTTGATCTTTTCCTATTGACTTTCTTTCCTTTTCTGTTTAATACCTTGTGTCTGCTCTCTTTCCTTCTCTGACAGTCATTTCTCCAACCTTATTCCCTCCTGCCCTTTTGACTCCTGATCTTTCCCTCCCATCTCTTTTCCTCCTCCTCTTCCCCCCTTTTTTTAATCCCTTCCTCTCAGCCATGATCCCTGAAACAAACTTCCTATCCCCAGACAGATATTCCCCCTGTTAGGTTTACCCAGCCAACCAACATGATTCTTAACTGCCCCATCCAGACAGGCTCCACTTACTTGATTTTCTTCCTAGCTCCCAAGTCAGCCAGCCCCATTGCCCAGCTTCTTTAGTTTTGTGGGTCTCTTCCAGCTAGTCCTGTTGCTGCTGCTATCTTTAGTGCTATACTCCCAACACTGTAGGGTCCTCCAGGCCAACACCAGAGCAGCACCCTGTGCTTCTGGCCAAGAGAAGTGATGTGAAGCAGTGCCCCTTATAGGGAAAGAGAGGGCAAGGGCACAGAACAATATGCATGATAATCTGTCAGCAAAAGCTGAGCACTAACCAGAAAATTCACATGCCTCTTTCGTGGCTGAGCTCCAGAGGGAAAACTGGAGTCACCCAGGGGAAGAGAGGTGGAAAAACCCACCAAATTCAGGGATGCAGAGAAAATTCATGCATGCTGTGAGTGAAAATAACTTCTTTATGCCATATTGTCCCCACCAATTTTTTTTTTTCCGAGCACACACTTTATATAAGATATGGAGGTAAAGAAGGTACAGTCTGCTAAAAGACACCCAAACAAACACTTGTTTAACCCAGCCAGTAGCTGAGCTAAAAACTCCAGACAAAAGGGAAACAGAGAGCATTGATAGCCATCATTTAGAATCACTATACTGTAGCTGGTTATGTGATGTTGCAGAATGCAGTGTTCAAGATTTATAATACCTGCAGGCAAAGTGGCCTAGTGATTAGAGCTGGACCTTAGGAGTCATCCCTCTGTGGTTCTTTTGTCCTGACGCTGGCTAATTTGCTGTTTGACCTTGGGTAATTCTCAGCCTCTCTGTGGCTCAGTTCACCAATTTGTAAAGTTGAGATAATAATCCTTATGGTAACTACATGTTTCTCAGGCTTGCTGTGAGGCTTAACTGAGTGATTACTGTTTGTAAAGTGATTTGTGACCCTAGGATGAAAGGTGCTACGTAAGTGCACATTTTTGTTCTCTGTTTACATGCTCCAGGCTGGTAGTATTTTTTTCCAGTTCTGAATTTAGCATTATTCCATTACAGAATATGGAGAGACGTGGGTATATACAATTGTATATTGTACAAGTATTTGGAAATATTTTAAAATAAGGTTTCCAGGGTATGCCACCTATGTGTCCAGGGTTTTGGAAGGGAGAACATAAAAGTATGATGATAATCTATTTGCCATTGGTACAAATATCATTATAATAATTTACTGATATGGGGAGGAAAATGGGGCAAGGACTGAGTTTTTTCAGTTTTCTGCATTTCCTCAAAAAACTAAATTTGGCATTTCATTTGTGAGCTTTAAGTTCTATATATTTTGCTGATAATTGGAATACCCAGAACCTTCTGAACACAGTATTATTCTATAGATCAAACCAAAATCTGCCCTCTCATATTGTATGTATCTGACACTTACACCGAATGTTATGGGAACAGCGAATCTGTATGTGATACAGATTTTGTTCCCCATTATCTATGTATTGTGTTTCCATTTTTCTTATTAGTAAAGTTGATTCCTTCAGTTTACACAACTGTTGCTTGCATTTGGTTTGTTCAAGTTTGGTTTGTTCTAGCTGGTTTTAGCAACATTAATTAAATGCATTACAAATAAATATGGCAACCATATTGCCAATCCTCGACAACTGCTATTCTGAAATTAAAGAGCATTATATCTATTTCAGTTATACCATTATATACTTTAAATTACATTTAATGCAGAAATGATTTGTATTCAGTGTATTTTAAATACCTTCAGACCCTTTGGACAGTGGCACTTACAGCGGCAGAAAGTGCCACAATAAAACCAATTTCATTTCATAAATCTGTAACCTTTTTACAGTAAGTTGTAGAGTACCTTCCTCCTACAGAGAAATAAATAATGAAATACATCCTGCACCTAACATTGCCTTGTTTTTTTTTTTTTTAAATAAGAACGAAAGAAGATGCTCATCTTGTGAGCATGGAGTCATGAGAGCTGGCAACTCTGCTTGTGTCCAAGTATTTCCCTCTAACTACCTGATCCTTTCACCACTGCAGTCAATGGGAGTTCTGTCTCTGACTTCAAAGGGAGAAAGCTCATGTAGGAGCAAACCTGTGAAGTGCTGAGCACATAGTGCAAGACATGCTGAGCAGGTGTATCTCATATTAATTTCAGTGGTAACTGAGGGAACTTAGCATGAGTCAGGATCAGGCTCTGTTTTGTGGGCTGCTTTTGCATAGCCCACAACGTTCCTGCCAGCACAGCTCTGCCCCTCTCTAGCAATCATGTTCCATGCTCTTTTTGGAAAAATAACATTAGAAACCAACACACATTTGTTTACGCAAGAGAAATATTCACAAATAAGAATAATTATTCCCACCTCAGAGTCCCAAAATGCAGACTTTTATATACTGTATTTTTAATCACATTTCAACAAACAAATTCCAGCAATTTGCATTTTTGATTTCCAAGTGTGGTTTTTCCTGTCTACTGTACAGTGATAATTATTCTCCTCATAAAGAACACCACATTGGTAAGGAACCTTGCAATATTCAAAGTTCTGAAGCATCTTCATGCATGCTGCTAAGTGTCAGCACTTGCATTCTTAACCCTGCTTGTTGGGGAGGTGGAGCTGTAAAGCATCTGCAATGAGATTAAACATGGTGTGAAAGATCATCACATGTAAGGTTCAGTCCTGCAGTTGACTGTGCAGGGGTATACTGCTGTGCCCTCATGAAGCTCCATTAAAGTCAATGGGACTACTCAGTTGCTGATATAGAAGTACATCCTTATGTATGCTTCTGAATCAGGACCAGTGTGCTTATCCTCCTGCAGATCAAGCCCATAATGGTTGTATGCTCTTGGCTCTTGAATGGAAAACTGAAAAAATCCTTCACCCTAGTTACACAAGTATGAGTGAAAAGCTGTCATTCAAGGGGGAGGAAATGCTAAGGCGCTCCACAACTCTACAATAGCAAGTCTTCCTTCTGTGGGTGCTAGTGAGAGCTAAATAGGTCTATACTAGAGATAATTTACTCTCCAACCCTTGATGAATAGACTAGATTGGCTTTGAAACAGTTTTGATAACAAAAATATTATCTAGCAGTTTCAGACAACTCTGTGATTCCTCTGTTGCTGAATGAGGAAGATATTATATTATTATTATTATTATTATTGTTATTGTTATTATTATTTGCCTAGTCAGACTTCTGTTGGGGAGCCGCTTCCCCAGCCATCATGTTTGTGGGATTGGGGAGATTAATCTTCAGGCTGGATTGGCCCTCTTCTTCCCTTTTTGATGCAGAACTGTCATAGATGGGGAGCTTCAACTTATGCTGCAAAGCTTCTCTGAGGAGTGGATGGGGAGGTGTGGTGGGAAGGAAATGGAGCAGAGAAGAGTGGCAGAGGGCAGAAGACTGTTTCGCTTAGGAGTACTGATCCAAATACGTTGCATGACTTTCTTATTAATATTTTGTAAATGTGTCCATGATTTTGGATTGGCGAAGAGGTAAAAATAACTGAACTAATGTACAAAAATAAACATATTCTGCACTGGCCTATTTTAGAAAATACTGCAGCTCTCAGCTCGTGTCATTAGACTGAGATTCTTAATAAAACCGTTGCTTTGCTAATTTGCCTTTGCACTCATTATTTCAAACATAACAAAAGAAGAAAGGACCAAGTTCTGCCCTCAGCTGTCTCTGTCCTATTGACATCTTTGTGGTTACATGGGAGTAAAATAGGACAGGAGCCAGCATTTAAGTGGTGAGTTAGAGATGCAAAAGTGGGAATAAAGTGTGTAAGCATTAAATACTATCTAAGTTTAGATAATGTACAGATACAGAAACCTCAGCCACAGCTGTATATTCACACTCAATTTCAAAATCAGACAGCATGGAACGGAAAATATTCTGACTCAATCTGGAATCAAAATGCACAGAAGTGTTTTATCACCAGAAGAGAATTTTGCCTTACATGTTTTGTCTCTGTGAAAAATTTACTAGTTAGATATTATAAGTAAACAGCTATCATAGTTTTTCACCATATTATTTTTATTTAAGCACTAATGTTGTCTCTGTTTTATTTGGTTTTATGATAACTGATTCATTTAACTAGGTATATGTTTGTATATTGTTAACTAATGCAAAACAGTTTAGTGGCCTTGTCTACACTTGAAATTAGCCTTAAGTTTCAGCTATTGGTATAAATGCATCAGTGCAAACCCCCAGTTAAACAAGAAAAGCTGAAATTTCCACCAGATCAGGTTACCCTGGTTTCAAGCAGAGATAAGCTTCACTACTGCAAATTGCAGCTTTTCTCGTCTTGTTAGAGGTTTGTACCAATTCAGCTCCACTAGTGGCTGAAATCACGGCTATTTCCAAGTGCAGAAAAGGCCTCTTACTTCTATATCATCTAAAAGGTATTTTGACCTTTTCAATACAGAGCCCAATCTCAGACTATAAAATCTGCCCCATATCCATTACATGCCAATGTTCAAATAACCCCACTTGTATCTATCTCACTTGTGGTTCCACTTAAGAGAACACAAACAAAAAATTAAAGAGGTTGTGAAAAGGATTTGAGGGATAGTAAAAAAAAACCAATCACTGAAAACTAGCAAACTCACCCTCTTTAAATTTCCTCAGAGCTCATCTTCCTCTGACTTTTTTGCTCTTTTTATAGGCAAAAGCCCACTTGACAAATAATCTCCATTCCACTTGACAAATAAAATCTGCAATAAGAACAAGAAATTAGTCATATTTATTCTCCTAAATATTGTGCTACAAAGAATAAGGAACATTACATCTGCTTTTGCTAACCTTCTTTGTAGTTTATAGGGTGTTTAGAAAGCAATGCCATCATCCTCTCTTAGCCTGACCTCTTAACTGTGCCCAGTCGTGAGAAACAGCATTAACTAGACTGCTATCAAATCCCCCCTCACTCTTCTCTTCTGCAGACTAAATAACCCCAGTTCCCTCAGCCTCTCTTTGTAAGCCATGTGCCCCAATCCCCTAATCATTTTTGTTGCCCTCCGCTGGACTCTCTCCTATTTGTCCACATTCCTTCTGTAGTTGGAGGACCAAAATTGGATGCGATACTCCATGTGTGGCCTCACCAGTGCCGGGAAATAATCACTTCCCTCGATTTGCTGACAATGCTCCTACTAATACAGCCCAATATGCCGTTGGCCATCTTGGCAATGAGGGCACACTGCTGACTCATATCCAGCTTCTCATCCACTTTAATCCCCAAGTCCTTTTCTGCAGAACTGCTGCTTAGCCAGTCGGTCCCTAGCCTGTAGCGGTGCATGGGATTCTTCCTTCCTAAGTGCAGAACTCTGCACTTGTCCTTGTTGAACCTCATCAGATTTCTTTTGGCCCAATCCTCCAATTTGTCTTGGTCACTCTGGACCCTATCCATACCCTCCAGCATATCTACCTCTCCCCCATCTTAGTGTCATCTGTGAACTTGCTGAGGGTACAATTAATCCCATCATCTAGATTATAGATAAAGATGTTGAATTAAACCGGACCCAGGACTGACCCCTGGGGCATTCCACTTGATACCGGCTGCCAACTTGACATCAAGCTGTTGATCACTACCTGTGATCTAGTCAGCTTTTTATCCACCTTATAGTCCATTCATCAAATCCACGTTTTTTTTTTAATTTGCTGGCAAGAATACTGTGGGAGACCACATCAAAAGCTTTGCTAAAGTCAAGATATATCACATCCACTGCTTTCCCCATATCCACAAAGCCAGTTATCTCATCATAGAAGGCAATCAGATTCGTCAGGCATGATTTGCCATTGGTGAATCCATGTTGACTGTTCTCCTCCAAGTGCTTCAAAATGGATTCCTTGAGGACCTGCTCCATGATTTTGCTGGGGACCGAAGTGAGGCTGACCGGTCTGTAGTTCCCCGGGTTCTCTTTCTTCCCTTTTTTCACAACATACATGCATTTAAGTGCCTTGTTGAAATGGATCCTCTATGGGGAGCACATAGCTGTTGATAAAAGGTCTAGACATTAGGAGGTTCCTGAGAGGAGGTGGGGACATGTAATGCTTTGTCTACACATCTTGGACAAAGATGCTTTGCCCCTATGGGAACATGGAGAACTACTGTGTACTCTAGCTGTCTTCCCCTGGACTCAGCTATAAGAGCCTAAGTAGAACAGAAAATTATACTGTCATGTTGCTGCCTGATTCCTTCACATGTGTGGTGGGTATGGAAACAGCATCCCCGTATATGCTCCCAGGGAAACCCAGCATTTCCCTAGCAGCTACATTCAGTCAAGAGGTAATCACCAAAGTTTTAATTGCCCCTCTATAATAAGTGACATTATATTATACATAACATGCAGCTGACATAAAGAATATTATACATGTTTTGTAAATTTACATCTAAACTCTGCTAATGCCAGTGTGATAGACCAACATGAGATAATTCTCACCCTCTTTTGTGAAAGTTTATTTCCTGATGTCTTTTGGTTATTTTCAAGAAGGTCAAAATCATTTGCAAGGGCACGGTCCAAAATAACATGCACACAAAAACAGCTAGATATTTTTAGGTCAGATCAAAAAGCCAATGTAACCTTAAATGTCTTTAATTATCGTTTTACATCCAGTGCCCCTGATTAACATCCTACCATGCAAGCCGTACTCATGAATATATTTTAAAAGAATTTTCACAGTCTCAAGTTTTCTCAAATAAGCCTTACAACAGTTGATAGTTGCAAGGAACTTGATAGGGGTTGCAAAGAGAAAGAGGTGTTAATTACTGTATAAGGTATAGCCATTAATCTAAAAAGTGAATTTCTTTGCTGTAACTCCTATAGCATCTGAAATGTGTGTTTGATTTACATTTAATAGGAGGTTGAAGAAGTTTGGGTAAATTAGTATGTGGGTTTAATATTCTATAGAGATATTGTATGGAATAATTTATTGGTTATGTCTAGGACCCTACCAAATTCATGGCCATGATAAACGTGTCACGGACAGTGAAATCTGGTCTTTTGTGTGCTTTTACTTTATACTATACAGATTTCATGGGGAAGACCAGCGTTTCTCAAATTTGGGGTCCTGATCCAAAAAGGAGTTGCAGAGAGTCACAAGGTTATTTTAGGTGGATCGTGGTATTGCCACTCTCACTTCTGCATGCCTTCAGAGCTGGGTGGCCGGAGAGCGGCGTCTCTTGGCTGGACACCCAGCTCTGAAGGCAGCACCCTGCCAGCAGCAGCGCAGAAGTGAGGGTGCCAACACCATACCATGCCTCCTTACTTCTACGCTGCTGCCTTCAGAGCTGGGTGGCTAGAGGGTGGCGGCTGCTGACTGAGGGCCCAGTTCTGCAGGCAGTAGCGCAGAAGTAAGGGTGACAAATACCATATCATGCCATCCTTACTTCTGTGCTGTTGCTGGTGGTGGCTCTGCCTTCAGAGCTGGGCTCCAGGCCAGCAGTTGCCACTCTCCAGCTGCCCAGCTCTGAAGGCAACACCACCACCACCAGCAGCGCAGAAGTAAGGGTAGCAGTACCATAAGCCACCCTAGAATAACCTTGTGACCCCCACACAGCTCCTTTTTGGGTCAGGACCCCTACAATTACAACACTTTGAAATTTCAGATTTAAAGAGCTGAAATCATGAAATTTATGATTTTTAAAATCCTATGACCATGAAATTTACCAAAATGGACAATGAATTTGGTAGGACCTTGGTTACATCAAATATGGCCTTTGCAATTTTGCCATCGGGGACCTTTATAGAAATAGTCAGTTACCATGGGCAAAATTTTCAGAAGCTTGAGTGGCCACTGATACCCTTATGTGCAAATATTCCACGCACACAGGCTAAATGTGCACATAATATTTTCAAAAGGGAAGACTGAGCTTGAGCAGACCATATGAGTGCTGAAGGGCTTGCAAATGGGCTGGGTAGCAGGCATGAACTCTGTGAGCAGGCATGGACTCTGGACAAATGCAAGCTAGGAGGCACTTTGGGTGGAATAAGTTTGTATCTCGACATCCATTGGCTGCCAGGCCGGCTTTGCTCATGAACAAAAAAGAAAATGGGGTGAGGGCTGGTGGAAGAGGCAGCTAGTAGGGAGCTCAGGAAAGGAACAGGCAGCAGCATTGTATCTGTTTGTTTTGCGGCGGCTGAGGGAAAAGAGTGTTTTAATAATTGGGACCTAGTAGGCCTAGACTTAATTGTTAGCTCAACTGGTAAAAAGCAGGTAGAGGTTCATGAATTATTACAATGATCCATTGTATAAAATTCTTTAAGAAAAGATGTAAGAAGGAGACAGAAAGACTGGATTAATTTAAATGGAAAGGGTTTATTGATATCTCTCAAGGACTGTATATGATCATGACTGGAAACAAGAGGAGTAGAAGACTTGAATTTAGTGGACTACAATTGGTGCTTTGGAAATTAGGCGTAATTGATGGACAAAATAATGAGAGGATGGACCATTCCATCAATAGCTTTTTCTGGTGCCCTTAAAAGAGACTTGTGGGAAGGAAAGGGGAACTGTTTTGCCATCTCAGTGGCTGCTGCAGAAGGATCATTGCCATGACACCAGACATTGATGCACCAGTGTGGCACCTGACCATCATCACTGCCCCAGTGAGGATCACAGCCTGATTACATGTGTTCACCTCCCTTTTTGGCTCCTTTCCATCTCCCATTATTTTTCTCTTGTCCTATCTCTCTCTTTTGGCTTTACACCTGATTCTGAAGTCAACTGCACTGCACAGCACCAGCACAGTGAGATGAGATGGCTCATCCAGCTCTGCTTGGCCTGAGAAGGACCAGTGAAGAGAGGGATGTGACCAGGCAAACCAGATGATGTCCCTGACTGGGTAGGTGAGATGGGAGTTACAGCTGTCATGGGCAACCTGCGAGCCAATAGCATTCCTCGGTCTAAAGCAGTAAAGTGACTATCATTCCTGACGCAGAATTGAACAACAGAATTAAATTGTACTTCCCCACCAAAAGACCTGTTGACTGAATAAGAAACATCAACCAATATCCTCTGTTTCTCAACTTGGATAGGTTTTGGGTTTTTTGCATAATCACTCAATTTCACTTTCAATGCTCTTTGCCTCATTTTGATTCTTTCCCTTTTGTGTGTTTCAATCAAGAAAGAAAGAAATAACTTCCTAATCTTAGGTCTCAATGTCCTAATATGTTTGCCATGATACTGAGGTATCTGCATACCAAACCCTAAATCTTGTTTAACACTGTTTATGTTGGACAGTTTCAGGGGCCCACTCTGGGCCCATGTAAGTTAACACAACTGGTCCCAGGAAAGATAGGAGGAGGAAGAATCTCTGGAGACATATTGTACGCTCATGTGCTAGCAACATATAATAATGACCTATTAGCACATGGTACTATGACAGGCAGGGCCATGACCTTGCAGGTTTCTGTGTACAGCTTAAGTAGGGTGCAGTTTTAGAAAATAGACCATAGTTAAGCTCTGCAGGTCACAGCACAAGAGAAACACCAGCGGAAAGCAGGTGCTTGTTCATAGAATCATAGAATATCAGGATTGGAAGGGACCTCAGGAGGTCATCTAGTCCAACCACCTGCTCAAAGCAGGACCAACACCAACTAAATCATCCCAGCCAGGGCTTTGTCAAGCCTGACCTTAAAAACTTCTAAGGAAGGAGATTCCACCACCTTCCTAGGTAACACATTCCAGTGCTTCACCACCCTCCTAATGAAAAAGTTTTTTCCTAATATCCAACCTAAACCTCCCACACTGCAACTTGAGACCATTACTCCTTGTTCTGTCATCTGGTACCACTGAGAACAGTACAGTCTAGATCCATCCTCTTTGGAAACCCCTTTCAGGTAGTTGAAAGCAGCTATCAAATCCCCCCTCATTCTTCTCTTTGGCAGACTAAATAATCCCAGTTCCCTCAGCCTCTCCTCATAAATCATGTGCTCCAGCCCCCTAATCATTTTTGTTGCCCTTCACTGGACTCTTTCCAATTTTTCCTCATCCTTCTTGTAGTGTGGGGCCCAAAAATGGACACAGTACTCCAGGTGAGGCCTCATCAATGCCGAATAGAGGGGAATGATCACGTCCCTCGATCTGCTGGCAATGCTCCTGCTTATACAGCCCAAAATGCTGTTAACCTTCTTGACAACAAGGGCACACTGTTGACTCAGATCCAGGTTCCCGGCCACTGTAACCTCTAGGTCCTTTTCTGCAGAACTGCTGCCTAGCCGCTCGGTCCCTAGTCTTTAGCAGTGCATGTGCAGGACTCTGCACTTGTCCTTGTTGAACCTCATCAGATTTCTTTTGGCCCAATCCTCTAATTTGTCTAGGGCCCTCCGCCCTCTGTATCCTATCCCTACCTTCCAGCATATCTACCACTCCTCCCAGTTTAGTGTCATCTGCAAACTTGCTGAGGGTGCAATCCACGCCACCCTCCAGATTGTTGATGAAGATGTTGAACAAAACTGGCCCCAGGCCCCGCTTGATACTGCCTGCCAACTAGACATGGAGCCGTTGATCACTACGTATTGAGACCAATGATCTAGCTAACTTTCTATCCACCTTATAGTCCATTCATCCAGCCCACACTTCTTTAACTTGCTGGCAAGAATACTGTGGGAGACCGTATCAAAAGCTTTGCTAAAGTCAAGGAATAACATGTCCACTGCTTTCCCCTCATTGACAGAGCCAGTTATCTCATCATAGAAGGCATTTAAGTTAGTCAGGCATGACCATGCTGACTGTTCCTGATCACTTTCCTCTCCTCTAAGTGCTTCAGAATTGATTCCTTGAGGATCTGCTCCATGATTTTTCCAGGGACCGTCTGGTACATGTAAAACCATGTTATGCTAGGACATGTTATTCTAAGATTTCCTCCAGTGATTGGTTCTTCCCTGCCTTTGGAACTTGGTCTGAGGTGCACACCGCTCAGAATGTCAGACCACCATGATGGCAGAAATTGGATGGCCAGATAATCTACTCCACACCCCGACAACCTATGGGCCTGGCTGCCAGATTTATGGCATGATGCTCCAGTGGTAAAGAAATTGTTTTTTAATAGAAAATGCTTTATTCTTAGATACTGTTGGCCAGAGCTTATGGGACACATTCAAGCTCCTCATGGCTCAGTGAGAGCTGTAAAATCAGCCACCAGTTTATAAGATTATATCCTTTCTCCTTCCTGAAATTACTTCTCTTCTTCTATGTTATCATGACAGTGAAGATTACCTGAGGAACTTGAGTTGAAAGTTTCTTCTGCGTTGTGGACAGGGTGTCCTTTAAGAGGCACCTTCACCTCCTTCCTCATTTCACTGAAGATATGATTTTGTGAGTTTAAAGACATGCTGTGAGGCCCATCTGTTTGCTAAGACTTTCCCTGGACAGGGAGAGGTTTGACTGGCAGGACAGTGTCAAGAGTTCATTAAAGGAATCTGGGAGCCTGAGTTAGGACTTGTTGTTATAGCTAGGAAGATATTTCACAAGATATATAGGAAGGAGGGTATATAATTTATAGGCCTTGAATACCCTGTGTTCATTTTTTAAAATTGTTGTATATAATTTTTGCAATGTTCCGACAGCCTTGGATATGATCAATGAACAAATCTGAATAAATAAATAAATACTTAAAAAAATTTTAATAACTCTGCCAACATCAGATGGCACCAACTTATGGTCAATGTCCCAGTACTTTCTTTTATCCAATAGTTTTTATTATTTTGGAAATTCCAAATTGACATCCCTCAACTCTGGAAATGTGTGATCTGACCCAGCAGGCCATCAGTTTTCTGATACAAACCCCAGGAGCGTGTAGATACTAGCCCTGTAGCAAGCTAACCGACTCAGATGGCCTGCTCCAGAAGGGCCAGCTCTAGAGTTTCATATTGAAAAGTAACAGGGAGAGGAGATTATAATTGTCTGGGAGGAGATATCATGCAGATAAGTTCCCCTTCTGTTTACAACTTCCTACGATATATCAATTCCTTTTTCTCTCCTAGGACCATGTAGCCCTTGTGAAGTTTTACACCCCTAAGTGGGGAGAAGACTATCACACTGCATGTTCTTCATACAATGCAAGTGGCTGTGAGTGAAGCAAATGTGACCTTCATCCCCTTTCCTTCAGTGATCTGTTGCACTCATGGGACTCCTCAACCAGTAGTTAGCTTCATCACAAGTTTGGTGGGGACTTTAATCCCCCTCCATCTATTATTGTTTTTTGGTGATAGTTACAGTTTTGGTGCAGAGTGCACTTCCAGACCACATGACCCTTCTTCTCTGCCCAGATGACAGTTCCAATTTAACACTCAGCCAAGGAAAGCCTGCCTTAGACAGACATAATTAATTTTTTTCTTTTTTTTTTTACTACGTCTAGGGAAGAACCCATCCTATATGTTAGGTTGCCGGAGGGGGAGGGGGAAAACATTGAGCCATCTTGCCTTTATTATTAAACAAGTAAGAACAACATCTTAAATATTTATAGCCATGGTGAATTTTTCCAATAAGTTGGTAACATTATATCAGTACTTTGCAGATTTATTTTTCAAAGCTAAAATCAATGTCAGTCATTCCCAACTGTCTATCCATTGTTCCTCTAAAAATTTGTGTTTAGATGAAGCCCCTTGATCGCATCTGTTCATCTGAGAAATTCTATTCACTGTAATTATTTTTTTCACGATTTTTTATTGAATTCAGAGCACTGAATAAAACATAGAGCACTAGGATTACATAGATAATGTGCAGCAACTATTAAGTGTCACAAGTTACACACGTCTCATTTATATGGAATAAACAGAGTTGAAGTTCAGCGATCCATCCGTCTAAAATGGGTTTCTATTTCCTTCTCAGTCTTTAATTTTTCCACAATATTCTCCTACAAATAAAGTGGACATGAAAGAAAAGGTCTTCAGACAGGCAGATAACATTGGCCTATGGATCAAACCTCTTCTGTATGCAGATAGTTATAAGATTCCCATTGACATTGGTAGGAGCAAGATCAAGCATTACATGTAGTCCAGTGCTGTGCAAGCTTCCCCTCAAAGCTTTATCAAGCAACATCATTTCTCACTTTCCAGTTCCGGGGCAGATGTAATTTGTCTTGAGCAGATCCTGCAAATCATGTCAAATTATGCCAAAAATGTGTAGCGCTTTCATAATGTAAGCACTTGTATCAGACCACAAAGGAAGATAATGGCATCTAGCAGTTAGAGAGGGGAACAGATGATTGGGACTCTTGGGGTCATGTCCTCAGCTGCAGTTAGTTGGTGTAACTGCACTGGAAGTCAATGGAGTCATGGCAATCTATATCAGCTGAGGATCTTGTCTCTGAGTGCTATTTCTAGCTCTGTCACAATCTGTGATCTTTGGGATGTAATTTACCTTCTCTCTGCCTTTGAAAGAGGGTATGTAGTATTTGTTTCATAGAAGTATTGGGAAGCTTAATTAAATAATGTTAGTAAAGCACTCTGAGATCTTACAGTGAAATGTGCTACGGGTGTGTATGTTAGGATATAGATATTCAGGCCTGTCTGTAAAGGCCTATACTCTAAGAATTTAGGTGTATTCTTATCACTTGGCTAGTTATAGAGGTACAAAAGAAAGAATCAAAATCACTGTCTGCTGGTGTAAGGGCCTTCTCTTACTGTGACAATTTGTGGCCCTGTGCTTAGGCTAAGGCCTTTGGCTAAGCAGCAGAGGCAGCCATAAGCTGGGAAACGAACGGTCACATCCTCACATTCCAAACTAGTCACACTGAAATAAGGTGCTATTCGGCTGTTAGGAATGCAATCCTGTCCTGATAGTGCCTATCACCTCCAGAGAAAGGGAAGTGCCTAGAAAATGTAAAAGAAAACTTAGTTTGATAGCATCCTGTCTGGCAAGAACTCACTTTTCAATAGCTGGGATGTGAAATCCTCACTTCTGTATTGTTTTGTCATTATAGTTCCCACTTTGCTATTGTTTATTGGCATGGTCTCTGTCTGGTTCTGTGATTGTTTCTGTCTGCTGTATAATTAATTTTGCTGGGTCTAAACTAATTAAGGTGGTGGGATATAATTGGTTAGCTAATCATGTTACAATATGTTAGGATTGGTTAGTTAAATTTCAGTAGAATGATTGGTTAAGGTATAGCTAAGAATATTACTATATAAATTAGGGGCAAACAGGAAGTAAGTTGGGATTCGAAAATAAGGAAAAAGGAACTTGTATTCAAGCTTGCTGGAAGTTCACCCCAATAAACATCAAATTGTTTGCATCTTCGGACTTTGGGTATTGTTGCTCTCTGTTCATGCGAGAAGGACCAGGGAAGTGGGAGAGTGAAGGAATAAGCTCTCTAACAGTGTAAGCCATTCTTCTTCATATTATCCAATAATCTTTATCCATGGATGAGAGGCCAGTTCTATGGTATGTTGCATGAGTGCCTTAAAGACAATAATTCTTTGCTTCTTTTATATTTCGTAGAGGGGGTGGTTCTATGCAGATTCAATATAATGGACACTCTCTCGAAAATCACAGCAGTATAATACATTTGTCCATTTCCAATGGACAACATTATAAAGCCATATACTCAAGAGTATTCATCAGTATTAGGGAAAAAAAGATTAAATGGGTCTCACTGCCTATTTTGCGAGTAGAATGGGTCTGCACCCAGAAAATGTAAAGTTGCTGATGTCTGAGTATAAGGACAGTCTGTTGTAAGAGATAACTTGATGTCAAAAGGCAATAAGTAGAATGCATCTAACAATCTATTTTGTTGTTAGCACTGGCTTTTTTTTTTATCCTAACATTCCCATGGCAACAAGATTTCTAATGTCTCCCGGAGGTCTCAAATAGTTCTGGTTTTATGCAATACTGCAGTGATTACCTCATTATTTAAATAAAAATAATAACCCATAAAAGAATTTTCCAATTAACATTTTATAGCAAACCTTCCTTTTCTGGCAAAGATTCTAAAAAGGATCATTAGTGGACAGCTGTTGTCCTGCCACTGCCATATCTAGTTATTTGAAAAATTCCAGAGCTTGATCATTGCACCAACACTGCTAAATAAGGCTTGTAATGAGTTATTGCTCCTTGCTGACTTTGGTCCTCTGATGGTTTAGAATTTCTTGATCTATATGTAGCACTTGTCCCTACTGATCATAAGTACAATTTTACTGTCTTCAGCAGTTATTGCTAGTTATTTTTTAGGTATTGTGCATAGCTGGTTTATTTCTCCCCCACCCTCAAGTCTTTTCCTTTTGTTGTGATCAACAGTATTATTTCCTATCCTATCCCCATCATTGTGAAATCGCATAGGGTGGCTTGTATCTGGGACCTTCAGTTCCTAAGGTGATAGTGTATACAACAGCCACCACTATCGTTAGTTGCTTTTGAATTGACTAACTTAGGAACCTTTTAAAAACATATAAAGCCCGCTCCAAAGCTCGCGGAAGTCAACACAGGCTGCACTGTGATCGGGCCTGACTGAGCATGCAGAGCAGGCTTTTTCTCTAAATGCTTACATGCATAATAAAGGAAGGATGTTATGCAGGTGCACAGCTAACTTACCTACACTGTGCTGTCCAGTCAAAGGCACTACAGTAAATCAGGGGAGACAGCTGAGTGAAGGCAAATGCTGACTATTTAAGTATGAAGGAGCCAAGGAAGGGTCACTGGAAACCTGTACAGTATGCAGCAGGGAGTGCCAGTCTCATGCATTTAGGAACTCCATAGCCAGGGCACGTGCAAAGAAAAGTGCTTTCCTTCCTTATTGCCGAGCAGCTCAGGTTTCCAGGAGAAACTAGACAATATATAGAAAAATCAAGGTCACACAAAGCCAGAACCAAGGTTGCCCTTTTTCCACCCCCCATCATATGCATTATGATATATTTTTAATTATATGGTCAAATGCTATTCATTTTACAATATATCATTTACCCTCTAGATCTTTAAGTGCATAGTTATAGTATCCTGCAGTTTTCTATATGTCACACAGGCCTGGTAAAGCTCCCTCTGCTGGACAATCATCAGGCTGATGTGTTTGCATCTCACACACTGGGCCCCTGTGCTCTTAACCTTCCCTTAGTCTCAGTAGGTTGCAGTACTGTCTCTTTCCTTGGCATCTCTGGTACACTTCCTGGGCACAGGCTCTCTCTCTGTCCCTAAGGTTCACAGAAATGGACCCCATGCCTCAGCTGCCCAGCCCCGAGGACCAAAGCTGAGGCCCCAGACCCCACATTAACTTAAACACACACTTTCCCAGAGCTCTAAGTTCCTGGGCATTCTGGGTTTATCGTTCATATCTTCAGGGACACATGGTAGCAGAAACAAACCAGCACACAGGCTTTTAAAGAGTTGCCAAAAATAATCACTCTTTACTTTAGCTAGCACAAGAAATATACAGACTGAGATAAAAAAAAAAATAACACAGTTCCTTGCTTCAGTTTCCTTACCATTCTAGAGCACTCTCTGGAATTAGGGCATAGTCCTTTAGGGAGTTCAGGTCGCCTTCTTGCCCATGGCCTCTTCAAATTATGGAATCAAAGTCTGAGTTTCAGTGTCTTTCTCTTTTTCTCTTTCCTTCTTTCCTTGCAGCCAGTTTCCTTCTTCCTTAACTGGTCCTTCAGTTAACAACACTCCTCCAACTTTGATATTTACTGACTTTAGAGTACTTAATTGTGCAAACTTGACATTCTATAGTTTTTCTAAAGATTATATACAATCCATCAAATACTACTAATATTATTATGTGCTGAAGAATAATTATTATTACTACTATTTATTTATTTATTCATTTATTTAATACCTCTTTGTAATGTTGTAGCCATGTTGGTCCCAGGATATGAGAGAGAAAGTAACACTCTGGTTACTTTTTCCAGACCTCAGCCATGCCGACTACATACACACTGGTTTCAAGCAGGTTTGTTCTTGGCATGGCCCAGCCATGCTCTGCTGCCACTGTCACGCCCCAAGGCCCCCTCCCTCAGGGAGTTCCCTGGGAAGGCAGATCAGCAATGTATATTGCTAACGCTGTTGCTTGCATTGCAAAGCATTTTGGGGAGGGTCAGAGGTGTATGAATGGAGAGTGGAAGTTTCCTTTGCAGGTACAGGAGGCTGGGTGGCGGGGAGAGAAAGAAGAAAGCAGAGAATGGGTTAATTCAACACTGCAGCTAGCAAGCTCAGTCTGAAGATAAGAAGCTGATTCTAGCCCAAGGCCAGCTGCTACCTGCCAAGACAGAAAAGGGGGAAGTCCAACCCCCCGACCAGCCATGAGAAGGGAGAGTTGTTGAACAAAATGCAGGGGTCGGGAAAAGGAGCAAGATGGCGAAGGCCAGCCAGGAACAAACAGAACTGTCTCATAGCCCTGAAACCAGGTGCTTTGGGAAAGGGAAAGAGACCACATAAAGCTGGTTTGGACTGGCACAAAGAGCACCAGGAACAGAGGTTGCGGAATGGAACACCCCCAAAGGAGCCCAGGACTTAAAACCCTCCTGAGAGCTGGAACAACCCGGAGAGCACAGCAGATCCTTGGACGGCCTGGGCCCAGGACAGCACTCCCGTCCACCTTCCCTCCTCTCCTCTTCTTCTGAAGTTACACTCAGACTTGGCCAGTCTGGGTCGTGCATGTGTGAGTATGAAAGTGGGTTAGGGCTTGGGACATTAACGCTTTCTTTCTTCCCCTGAGTGATGTGGGAGCATTCCCAACACTCTGCTGTTATTTTATCAATAAAGCTTTAAAATTTAGACACTTGGTGGGCCTCGTCATCTCCTCCCAAAAAAGATCCTGTGGCCCCAGTCTGATCAACTGTGGCCCCAGGCAGATTGGTAACAAAAATCTGTCACACCATTACCTGTGTTACTTCAGCTACTCTGCTATTCATACTCACATTAGTTAGACAAGAAATAGCACGAGTATGTGTACACAAGCAGGGGAATCATACACCTATCTCACAGTGTAGACGTAGCTGTAGTGTTGTATTAACTCTGGGCCCAATCCTCAGCTGATACAAATCTGCATAATACCATTGAAATCAAAATTTATTTCAATTTCAACCAGTTGAGAATCTGGCTTTCTCATTTTTTTCATTGAATATAAACAGCATGATACTCCCTAACTAACATTTGCAATATTATTGGCTGAGTTAGCAATATCATGAAGATTATATACAGATATCCATAAACTCTTGATATACAAGCTTTTTCTACTTTCATCCTCCTTGCTATAGATCCACGAATGAAACTCTGAAGAGTTTCTCAAGCTTATTTATAGTTTTCCACCCTAACCAAAACTATTTTTTTGTATTTCCTATTTTAAATCACATTTTTACCTTAGCAGTAAAGCTCTGGGAAGCTAGTTTAGATGCCTTCATTTTCTGATCTCTTCAGAAACATCTAAGCTTCTGGGTATGTTATCATCCTACTACTTAAAAAACTTTTGCTATGTTGCAGCAATGGCTTTCACAGTCAGACCTTGAAATGGTCATTCACGCTTTTGTTATTTCAAGATTAGATTATTGCAATTCCCTACTGGCTGCTTGCCCAGTAGGATGCTACATAAACTCCAGCTGGTGCAGAAGTCTGCTGCCAGGATTCTCTTGAAAAGGGGACAATCCAAACATATTTCACCCCTTGTGCAATCTTTGCCCAGATTGCTGGCTAAACAACATATTGATTATAAAATGACCCTTCTTATTTGTACGACAATAAAATGACTTTGGTCTAATGAACCTTATCAATATTTTATTTTAAGTCCCTGTCCATGCAACAAGATATGATAAGGAAAACATTTAGGTTGTCCCAAGATTAACTCGCAAACTGCAGTGTGACTATATGCTGTATCATTTGTACGGTTCTTTCCACTAGAAGTCAGTAGCACTGAATCTCAGTACCTGTTTTTATCATAAAGTTACATCAATGGAAGTTTGCTGATTTTCACAATCTGAGAATCTGTCCCTTGTTTTTTATACCTTTTTCTATACCTTTTATACCTTTTTCTACCTTATACCTTTTCTGTTTGATGGAAGTGGTTGCAAGGTCATTGTTGTTTTCTCATGTTTATGTTCTAAAAGATTCCTGTGGACTGGTATGTTACTGTCAAAATGGAATAGTGTGAGACGTATGTTTGGGTTCAGTGTGTTACAAATGCTAACAGGTAAAAATGAATTAGAAAGAAAAAAGTTGACCTTTTTCTCTTCCTGACTATTCTGTTTGACAAAACTGACATGCTTCTCAGCCTTTTCAAATGGGGAGAAAAACTCATTTCAGATAGTAAGAGACATATGGAAAAATTAAATTCACTACATAAATTATATTTGAAAATATACAAAAACTGGAGATAGGGACAATCAGTAAATAGGAAACAAATTCTTCTAATAATGTGTGGTGTTTTTTAAATGGATGGGATATTATTAAACTACTGGTCAATATCTACTAAAATTAATAAATTGTTGTTTTCTTAAACTATCAGTCTTACAAATAAAATAATTAAATACTAACTGATCATTATTATGGCTTTTTCATTTTCTTTCATGGATCCATGGACGAATTTCTGGGCTCCTGAAGAGTTAAAGACAAGCAATAATTAAATGTAAGGCTGCAGTGCAAAGTCTGGGGCTGGTATACACTACAGGTTTAGGTCGAATTTAGCAGCATTATCTCGATTTAACCCTGCACCCGTCCACATGATGAAGCCTTTTTTTCGACTTAGAGGGCTCTTAAAATTGGTTTCTTTACTCCCCCCCGATGAGGGAATTAGCACTGAAATCGATCTTGCCAGGTCGAATTTGGGGTGCTGTTCATTCAATTCGATGGTATTGGCCTCCGGGAGCTATCCCAGAGTGCTCAATTGTGACTGCTCTGGACGGCGCTCTCAAAAAGGCCCGCAAGGCGAGCTCACCTGCACAGGTCACCATGCAGAGCTCATCATCACAGGAGACCATGCAGTCCCAGAATTGCCGAAGAGCTCCAGCATGGACCGAACGAGAGGTACAGGATCTGATTGCTGTATGGGAAGACGAATCCGTGCTGGCAGAACTCCGTTCAAAAAGGTGAAATGCCAAAGTATTTGAAAAAATCTCCAATGTCATGAAGGACAGAGGCTATAACAGGGATCTGCAGCAGTGCCGCTTGAAAATTAAGGAGCTCAGGCAAGCCTACCAAAAAACCAGAGAGGCAAACAGCCACTCTGGTTCAGAGCCCCAGACATGCCGCTTCTATGAGGAGGTGCATGCCATTCTAGGGGGTGCAGCCACCACTACCCCAACCCTGTGCTTCGACTCCATCCAAGGAATGGGAGGCAACATGGAAGTGGGTTTTGGAGGCAAAGAAGATGAGGAGGACGAGGAGGTTGTAGATAGCTCACAGCAAGGAAGCGGAGAAACTCGTTTCCCCAACAGCCAGGATCTGTTTATCACCCTAGACCTGGACCCAGTACCCGCCGAACCCACCAAGGCAGGCTCCCAGACCCTGAAGGCAGAGAAGGGACCTCTGGTGTGTGTATCTTTGTAAATATTATACATGGTTTAAAAGCAAGCATGTTTAATGATGAATTTGCCCTGGCTTTTGCGGCCAGTACTGGAAAAGTCTGTTAACGTGTCTGGAGATAGAACGGAAATCCTCCAGGGACATCTCCATAAAGCTCTTCTGGATGTACTGCCAAAGCCTTTGCAAAAGGTTTCACCCTCCAGGGTAGGAAACTTTACCACACCAGGCCAGTAGCACGTAGTCGGGAATCATTGCAGAACAAATCATTGCAGCATATGGTCCCGGTGTTTGCTGGCATTCAAATAACATCCATTCTTTATCTCTCTGTGTTACCCTCAGGAGAGTGATATCATTCATGGTCACCTGGTTGAAATAGGGTGGTTTTAGTAAACGGACATTCAGAGGTACCCGTTCCTGCTGGGCTGTTTGCGTGTGGCTGAACAGAAATCTTCCCCGCTGTTAGCCACACGGTGGGGGGAGGGGTGAAACCATCATCCCAGAGAATTGTGTATGTGTGTGGGGGGTGTTAGTTGGGTTTCTGCTGCACGTGAACCCGGAAACCACAGCCCCTCCTTTTAAATTGCCACCCATTTTTAATGGCCAACCCAACGGCTACTTCGTATGGGAAATGAGGGCACTGCTGTTTGAAACCATTCCCACATGTTATGACAGTTAAAGAAGCCAAAAGACTGTGGCTTACCATGGCTGCCTGCAAGCCGAATTCTGTTGCCCGGCCCTGCGTGAGTTATCTCTCACACCAAACAGGCATACCCTCAATAAGAGGCAAAATGCGAGCTTATAATGAAATCACATGTGCTACGTAATGTTAACAGAAAGGTTTACAATGAGTGTACCCATTGTTCTATAAAATATGTCTTTTTAACTACCAATCTCCCTTTTTTTTCTCCACCAGCTGCATATGTTTCTCCTTCCCAGAGACTAGCGAAGATTAGAAGGCAAAAAAACCGCACTCGTGATGAAATGTTCTCTGAACTTATGCTGTCCTCCCACACTGACAGAGCACAGCAAAATAGGTGGAGGCAGACAATCTCAGAGTTCAGGAAAACACAATATGACCGTGAAGAGAGGTGGCAGGCTGAAGGTGGCAGATGGCGTCAGCTTGCTGAAAGAAGCTCAGGCTGCTGGAGGATCAAACTCATATGCTTCAGCATATGGTTGAGCTGCAGGAAAGGCAAAAGGAGCACAGACCACCGCTACAGCCCCTGTGTAACCAACCGACTTCCTCCCCAAGTTCCATAGCCTCCTCACCCAGACGCCCAAGAACACAATGCGGGTGCCTCCGGCCACCCAGCCACTCCACCCCAGAGGATTGCCCAAGCAACAGAAGGGTGGCATTCAAAAAGTTTTAAAGCGTGGTGTGGCCTTGACCTTCCCTCCTCCACCACCTCACTCGGTGCTTCCCTCCTCCACCCCCCCTCCCATGCTACCTTGGCAGTTATCCCCCTATTTGTGTGATGAAAAAATAAAGAATGCATGAATGTGAAGCAACAATGACTTTATTGCCTATGCAGGCAGTGATCAAAGGGGGGATGGGAGGGTGGTTAGCTTACAGCAAAGTAGAGTGAACCCGGGAGGGTGGAGTTTCCATCAAAGAGAAACAAACAGAACTTTCACACCATAGCCTGGCCATTCCTGAAGCTGGTTTTCAAAGCTTCTCTGATGCACACCACACCCTCCTGTACTCTTCTAACCGCCCTGGTGTCTGGCTGCACATAATCAGCAGCCAGGTGATTTGCCTCAACTTTCCACCCCGCCATAAATGTCTCCCCCTTACTCTCACAGATATTGTGGAGCGCACAGCAAGAGGTAATAACAATGGGAATATTGGTTTCACGGAAGTCTAACTGAGTCAGTAAACTGCACCAGCACGCTTTTGAACAACTTCTGACTACTGTCCAGGGTGCTTGTGTATGGCTTCATGAGCCATGGCATTAAGGGGTAGGCTGGGTCCCCAAGGATAAATATAGGCATTTCAACATCCCCAACAGTTATTTTATGGTCTGGAAAATAAGTCCCTTGCTGCAGCTGTTGAAACAGACCAGAATTCCTGAAGATGCAAACGTCATGTACCTTTCCTGGCCATCCCACGTTGATGTTGGTGAAATGTCCCTGGTGATCCACCAGTGCTCGCAGCACCATTGAAAAGTACCCCTTTCGGTTTATGTACTCGCTGCCTTGGTTCTCCGGTGCCAAGATCGGGATATGGGTTCTGTCTATCGCCGCATCACAGTTAGAGAATCCCATTGCAGCAAAGCCATCCACTATGACCTGCACATTTCCCAGAGTCACTACCCTTGATAGCATCAGCTCAGTGATTGTGTTGTCTACTTGCATCACAGCAGCCCCCACAGTAGATTTGCCCACTCCAAATTGATTCCTGACTGACCAGTAGCTGTCTGGCATTGCAAGCTTTCACAGGGCTATCACCACTTGCTTCTCAACTGTGAGGGCTGCTCTCATCTTGGTATACTTGCGCTTCAGGGCATGGGAAAGCAAGTCACAAAGTTCCATGAAAGTGCCCTTACGCATGCGAAAGTTTCGCAGCCACTGGGAATTGTCCCAGACCTGCAACACTATGCGGTCCCACCAGTCTGTGCTTGTTTCCATGAACCTGCCCAACTGACACCATGATGTGCACATTGCAGGGGCCCGTACTTTGTGAGAAGTCTATGTCCATGTCTTCATCACTCTCATCACTGCGCTGCAGTCACCTCCTCCCCGCCTGGTTTCACTTTTCTTGCAGGTTATGGTTCTGCATATCTTGCTGGATAATGCGTGCGGTGTTTATAGTGCTCATCATTGCCATGGTGATCTGAGCGGGCTCCATGTTCCCAGTGCTATGGCATCTGCGCTGAAAAAAGGCGCAAAACGATTGTCTGATGTTGCTCTGACCGAGAGAGGGGCGACTGACAACATGACTTACAGGGAACTAAAATCAACAATGGCTTTGCATCAAGGAGAAACAGAATGGCCCCCTCAAGGATAGAGTTCAAAACTCTGGGTTTAGCAGGCCGTTGATTTCACAGAGGGAGTGGGGAGAAAATGAATACAAAACAGATCTGGTCTATTTCTTGTTTTGATCCACTTAATCTATCTTTATACATCTTGCTGGCAGCGGACGGTGCAGTACGACTGCTAGACATCGTCATGTCCTGGGTGCTCATTAGAACATGGTGCAGTACGACTGCTGGCAGGACTGAATCACCATGAGACGAAACTTAAAAGGGAAATGACCTGGCTGAGGCACTCCCATGTTTGCCCAGGCGCCCCGACCGACCTCACCAAGGTCGGCTAAAAGAGCATCCTGGAGTACAGCGACAATGGCTACCAGTCATACTGCACTGTCTGCTGCCAAAAAGCAATGAGCTGCTGCTGTGTAGCAATGCAGTACCACGTCTGCCAGCACCCAGGAGACATACGGTGATGGTGAGCTGAGCAGGCTCTATGCTTGCCATGGTATGGCATCTGCACGGGTAACCCAGGAAAAAAGGCACAAAATGATTGTCTGCCATTTTTTTCACTGAGGGAGGGAGAGAAGGGGGGGTCTGACGATATGTACCCAGAACCACCCGCTACAACGTTTTTGCCCCATCAAGCACTGGGATTTCTACCCAGAATTCAAATGAGCGGTGAAGACTGCGGGAACTGTGGGATAGCTACCCACAGTGCAACGCTCCGGAAGTCGACAGTTGCCTCGGTACTGTGGACGCACTCCGCTGACTAAATGCACTTAGAGCATTTGTGTGGGGACACACACAATCGACTATAAAAACACTTTCTACAAAACCGACTTCTATAAATTCAATCTAATTTCGTAGTGTAGACATACCCTTACATGCACATGGAGCCCATTGACTTCAATGGACTCTACACAGGGGCAAGGCTGTGGCTACAAGGCGCATCAGCTTGCGAGACTGAAGCCTTACATTTCAGTTTCTACTAGTCTTTAATGGCCAGATTCTCAAATGTATTTTGGCACCTGAAGAGGTGCCTGGTGGCATTTTCAAAAGCAGATTAGGAGCAACTTGCAAAATGTTGGCCTAAGTTTTTACTTGACGGATATGAGAGAATTTTCCACTGAATTGAATTCTCCCCTTTAGAACCAGACTCTATAGCAGTGAGGGGGAACTAAGGCTTTGTGTATGCTCAGTCTCAGACCTCTCATATGCAGAGATTTTTTGATTTACACCAAAATCGTGTGCTTTGTTTTTTTTAATTCTTGTTGATGATTTGGTTATATAGATTCCCGTCCATTAGGGATATGAACCAAGACCACCAACCTCTTTGGACCACAATATGGACTTCAACCATGGTCCTGATGTGTAAACATTTTACTCATTGAGCAACCCAAATACTTCACTGTGGCTTTCCCCACTACCCCGTTGCATTTACCTAATATGCAAGTTTGATCTTGATCTTGCTATTTTGACTCTAATGTTCTACATCTCCCTAAGGCTATGCTTTTGACATGATGGTCTGCCTTTTCTCCAGTCAGAAGTGGAGAAAGGAATAAAAGAGGGTTCCCTGTGAGCACTTCATTTTGTTTGTGCTGTGATTAGCCAAGAAGTCTATTCAGGAGAAAATTATACCTTTTTGTTTCAAAGCAGATTTTTACGGACAAAGCCTCAGCAATAAATTAAAATGACATTGTTATACAGTTGTTATGCATTGTTATACAGTTCAATGCACAATTTTACAATATCTTTCACTACAGGTTTATGGAACCTCAAATACTAAATACACATTCACAAAAGGACAAAAGAAGATTGTTGATTCTGGTCAACAAGGCAAGACAAATAAGAAAATATGCATAAGAAAGGACACATATTGCTAATAGAACTCATTTCACTAGGTAAATTACCAGCATCACACAGTTTTATTTACATCCCATGTAACTCCCATTGCATTTAATATTCCACAATAAATTACACCGTGTTAGTCTACAGGATTATTATAGTGAATTTGAATTACAGAGATAGGCAGGCTTTGTCACCAGTTCCTGCATATTGGCAATAGAGAATCTGTCATGTTTTTGCACCCCGCTGGCAACAAAGATGACATTTGTCTCTGTTTCTTTTTTAAAGGATACATAATTTTCCATATATTTTTCAGTTGTTTAAAGAAAATGCATTTCACTTCTGGTGTAACAGACAAGAAAAATGGGATTTTTGCTAAATACAAATTAAATAATGGTTATTTCATTATGAAAGGAATACTGATCTATTGTATGCACGAACCAGCATTGTAATACAGCATTGCTGTGACATGCTATGATTACTGTAAACAAAAAAGATAATAACTGCATTGCCAGTTTTTAAAGTACAGTACAACAACTATACAGCATATTACAAATTCATGATTTTCTTTGCAACATTCCGTAACTGTTTCCTTTAGCCTGAAAATATAGAAGTTAATCAGAGATCAGACATTAGCGATAAAACCACATGATGGTGTCAGCAAAAAATGTCCAAGTGTGTGGCATATCTCTGATTGAAGTAATGTCACTCTTACTCTATAAATGCAGAGGCACATAACTTGCAAGTTTTAATTTCTGGGAATACAGGTTGGCAGACAGCATAAATCTAGATGTGTTATGTCAGTCAGACAATCCTGAGAATGTACTCTTCCTATATTTGCAGTCCTACTCAGATAATGTGCAAGATGCCTTTGAAAGGAGTGTGTAGATATTTAGAGATGTAATTACATGAGTATATCCATAATATTTAAATTAAAATGTAGAAAGGCTCGTTTCTATCTGAAATTGAAAGAAACAGAAGCTTACTGTTTCTTTCAGTAAATTTAGATATTACTATAAAGAATTAGGAAATATCAACTTTAGGGTCATTAACAAATCTGTTTGCTCCCAGCCTCAAAACAACATTTATTCCAAAAATGGGGAGTATACGGTTCTTTCTAAAATACATCATCTAGTTCAACTAAAGTTATTGGGCTTCATGCAGGAATTTCTAGGTGAGATTCAATGTCTTGCGTTATACAGAAGTTGAGACCACATGATCACAAATGCCCCATTAAGCTCAAAGGGAATGTCTAAACTGCTATGAGACACCCATGACTGAGCCATGCCAGGTGATTCGTGGTCATGGGGCTCAGGCTCACAGAGATATTTAAAAAGAAAAGGAGTAATTGTGGCACCTTAGAGACTAACAAATTTATTTGAGCATAAGCTTTCGTGAGCTACAGCTCACTTCATTGGATGCATTCAGTGGAGAATACAGTGGGGAGATTTATATACACAGAGAACATGAAAAAAATGATTGTTACCATACACACTGTAAGGCGAGTGATAAGGTAAGGTGAGCTATTACCAGCAGGAGAGTGGGGGGTGGCGGGAAAGAAACCTTTTGCAGTGGTAATCAAGGTGGGCCATTTCCAGCAGTTGACAAGAACTTTTTACTCAAGCCTTATTCAAGCAATCTGACTTCATCAAGGTTACACCTGTACATGGAAATATTCAGGAGCTAAGAATGTCTGCAAGTCTACTCTCCCAGACCTTACTCTGAATTCTGAATTTATTTTATCAGTGATATATATATATAAACATACCAAAAATTAATGTGTTTCAGGAATGCATTTATCAAGATGCATCCAATATTGACATAAAGTATTTGTCTTGTATCGATATCTCATGTGCAATTACAAATGCTGTTCATGAGGTAATCCTATGGACTCTGTAACACAAAATTCATGCACCAGTTTAATGGCTCAATCACACAAATGTTTCTCATGTATGTAGTCCTTACTTGTATGAGTACTCCTTTTTACTTCACTGAAGTCACCTTTTGGTTTCAGCTTACAGTTTCCAGAATCATGACCTTATTATATAGTAAATTATAATTATAGTAAAATGTGAAGAAATTCAAAAACATTGATTCTTTCCTTGGTACGTAATAAATAAGAAAAAATCATTGCCTTTCTTTCACAAGGCAGATTATGACCAATTTCAGGGCCAATCAGACACACTTTATTATTCATACTTTCAATCTCTAAGCTGATCAGTTTCAGGAAGAAAAGTGAAATTCATTAAGATTTTACACATTCACTGATGATGGCAGTGCAAGATGCATTACTGACCCATTTTTGTTGGCACATAACATGATACCTCTCATCCCATTCAGTGGCACTTAAATGGTTAATGTTATATCATTTGTTTCCAATTTATCATTTCATGGTAATTACAACATTAATTCATAACATATGACAAATCATTCCAGAAAAAGATTACAAAAGGCAATATCAACAGTTCATACCATTTTTTTGGCTAGAAAGCTCAGTCTTCAAAGACATATGTTACCCACAACTCATCTCATAGTATTAATTTTATACAGTAATTATCATTGTTCATAATAGCATGAAAATAATCATTAAATAGATATTAAATTACAGTCAGTCATCTCATAACTCTAATAAAGAATCTTCTGGATCAATATCAGAACTATTAGCCATATTCAGAATGTAATCTTCTTTATTTTCACTATGAAAACCAACATAGGTTTTTGCATCATCATAATTAAAAATAGAATAATGGTTTTGGTCTTTAATTAACTACAGTTTGCAGGAAATGAGAGAAATAGAAGAACCAAAAGCTTCAAATATTGCCATAAGCAAGAACAACATTTTATATCAACAAAGAGTAATTCTAGAACTATTTATAAGTATATTAATACATTTCTTATTCCCTAATATGGCCATATGAGATGGAATCCTGTCTCCTGGTGTGCATCATACAAGGATGTAAAGGTAGCAATTATGCACCAGTAGAAGAAATATATGTACTGTAATGAAGCAATGAAGCTGTGCCTATTCACACCAACTGAAAATCTGGCCTATTGTATGTGATGAGTATGAATATACAGATATATGCACCTAAAATAAGTAAACTAATCATACGTGAGCTATAATGTTGCTCTCATCCAGAAAACACACAAGATGGGAAATATCAGATTTTTTTTTGTGTGGAGGAGGGGGTAGATAGAAAACAAGGAACAACCAAACTGAACAGAAAACAAGTGTCAACCTGCAGAGCACAGATATTTTCTATAGGAATCTAGAAAGTGGTTGCTTCTCTGTGCAACAAAATACTTTCTTGTCATTCACAGAAAGTAAATCTCTAATACTCACATAACTAAAAGCTGATTTAGTAGAAAATATATTTTTCATTAAACAACCAGGAGATTTAAAGGTTTTTTTTTTAAGTTGTTAGTGAATTAAAAGTGAGTTTTACAGTGTTCAGTTCAGCATTGGGTTATTGACTATTTTCCATTTGCAATTAAATAATGTATAGGACTATAACTGAAATGTTGCCAGATGCTTGTCACCTTGCACTAGGCAACCTAATTCCATATTTACCTTTAATTGCTCTCTGAAACCTATTATTTTCAACACTCTAAACCAGGGCTTTTCTGCCCAAGGTAGCTAATTAAATAGTATCTAGATACTGCGCACACAGAGAAGAGTATTGAATAATACATGAAGATTGACTGAAGTCAATTTCTTTACATTTTTATCTTTTATTCATTAGGATATTTTAGAAAACCAGAGGTTGTTTTTTTTAAAGGCAAAATTAAATGCCACCATACTCATAGGCCTTCACTCTAAAGAGCTGTGAAGTACCAACAACTGGTGCCAAACATCATTATTAGTTATACAAATTAATGAAGCCATGTTGTATGAGTTTTACTGCACAGACTTATCACCATACCTTAAGAGTCAACACTGTGATGTGTTCCTTCACAATGCAAATCTCTTGTCAGAAAGAAAGAAAGAAAGAAAGAAAGAAAGAAAGAAAGAAAGAAAGAAAGAAAAAGACACACTGTAGCTGATTTCAGCTTAATTTGAAGAATTTACAGATGAAGGATAACTGCCTTGGCTAGAGAAATCTTATCTGCTGAATTAGTTCTCTATGTGTCCTTGCACAATTAGGATTTTTAAGATATAAATTGTCAACATTAGGGTTTTTTTCACATTACAGAGTTGTATTTAGCCAAGAAGTAAAGAGTTTCAGTTATTTCCAAATAACTTTTGAAAGGCTCAAAATTCAAACACATCTCACATTTCTGAAACGTGTTCAAATTATGGATCTGAGTCGGGTTCATATTTTAGCATTATGGACGAAAGATAAAACTGAAGAGTTTCTACCTCCCAAAAGGCCAATTCTGGCATCCTATGTCTCCACCTGAAGGGTACTGTCTGTGCACAGGTCTCAGCCCTTCTGCATCAAATGAAAGAGTCAGCCACCTCCAAGGCAGCATGCCTCTACCTCAAAAGACCATGGGTGGGGTAGGGTGGTGAATGCTTATTGTCCTCCCAACAGATCTGCAGAGCTTACGTGGAAAAGGTAATCTGTATCACCTGTTACACAGAGCTCAGTACGTGGTGGGGATCCTCCGTTAAGGGACCCTACTGCTTGGGAACCTGGAAAGGAACAACAGGGCACAAAACCAGCAAGGGGTCACAGGGCACAGAATGGCAGGAAGAAACCTTTGTGAGTAAAATCTTGTGGTAATGTTATCCACCTTTCAAAGTCATTTATTAATAAAGTCTATTTATTGTTGCAAGCATAGTTTTAAACACTGAGTCACAGCAAGCTATCAACATTTAGGGAAACACTGATTTTAATGCAGACTCCTTTAAAAACTGATGACATAGACTCATCGATTCCAAGGCAGAAGGGACCACTGTGCTCATTTTAGCATGGCATAATGTGTCCCATAATGTACATAGGGCCTTATATAACTGAGACCCAATGGGGTGAGTTATGAAAAGGGTTAAGGCCTTATTTGAATTTTTGGTGATGTTACTTGTAGTATCACAAAACTACTCTACCTAGAGTGCTTCTCAAACTCTAACTCTATGATGTGTTAGTCAGGATCAATTTGGAGAAATAAAAAATACCCTTGTTTCCACTTATACTGAAAGAGTCTAAAAAGCATGGAATTCTAATTTATGTTTGAGTCTCTGTTGTTGTTGTTGTTTTTGTTTTGTTTTAATACAGTTCAAAATATATATTTCTATATCACTTACAGGAATTTCCACATTTTCAGAGTTGTAAACACATTGCTTAATGACCCACATTTATGCAAACAAACATACAAACATGCAAACAAAAAACCCCATACATTGCTTTTCCGTGCATAAAAAATACAGTGGTTTCAAGAGATAAGACCATAAGCTCGTGGAGTGTTACTGTTTGTCAAGTTCTGGCAGGAGAACTGGATACCCAAAAATGCATCTGAATTTGATTCAGCAGGAGCAAAGAGGGCAAAACATCTTCTGTGCATCAGTGATTCCTGCTTTACATGATTATAATGAAGGCCAGGACTACAATTAGTCAAAAAACTGTTTCTCACATGACAGAGTCATTTCTCACAGCCGTTTAATTTTTACCTACCCACTGCTTCATAACTTTGCAATCATTTGACCAATCTTAATGAAGTAATTATCTGCTATTACTATTCGAGTGGTGTTTAACATTTTTCACTAAAATACAGCATTAAAATTAGCACAGTGCAATGCATTGACAAAGGTTAAGATTAAAACGGTGTGTGTATTAGTTTTCTCTGGGCTGCGTGATTGTGCCTAAAAAGTTAAGTTGCTGTATAAGTATTGCTTTAGTCATTTATAAACTTTTCTTTAGTAAAATATGAAGGTTATTATACGGTCAACCAGCTGTTTTCATAGAACCATAGAAGTTCTGCATGGAAAAGCTCCATTAAATCATCTAATCCATTATTTTATTTCTTGAATATGTTTATTATAGAACCATAGAATCATTGAAGATTAGGGTTGGAAGAGACCTCAGGAGGCCATCTAGTCCAACCCCCTGTTCAAAACAGGACCAAACCCAACTAAATCATCCTAGACAGGGCTTTGTCAAGCCAGGCCTTAAAAACCTCTAAAGATGGAGATTCCACCACCTCCCTAGGTAACACATCCCAATGCTTCACCACCCTCCTAGTGAAATCATTTTTCCTAATATCCAAACTAGACCTCCCCCGCTGCAACTTGAGACCACTGCTTCTTGTTCTGTCATTTGCCACCACTGAGAACAGCTGAGCTCCATCCTCTTTGGAACCCCCCTTCAGATAGTTGAAGACTGCTATCAAATCCCCCCTCACTCGTCTCTTCTGCAGACTAAAATAAGCCCAGTTCCCTCAGCCTCTCCTCGTAAGTCATGTGCCCCAGCCCCCTAATCATTTTGATTGCCCTCTCCAATTTGTCCACATCTTTTCTGTAGTGGAGGGCCCAAAACTGGACACAATACTCCAGATGTGGCCTCACCAGTGCCAAATAGAGGGGAATAATCACTTCCCTCGAACTGCTGGCAATGCTCCTACTATTTGAGCCCAATATGCTGTTACCTTTCTTGGCAACAGGGGTACACTGTTGACTCATATCCAGCTTCTTCTCCACTGTAATCCCCAGGTGCTTTTCTGCAGAACTGTCACTTAGCCAGTCGGTTTGCAGCCTGTAGCAGTGCATGTGATTCTTCCTTCCTAAGTGCAGAACTCTGCACTTGTCCTTACTGAACTTCATCTTTGGCCCAATTCTCCAATTTATCTAGGTGATTGAAGTCTCCCATGAGAACCAGGGTCTGTGATCTGGAAAGTAGTATAGTAGTGCCTAAGAGCCAACCAAGAATGGGACCCATTGCATTAGGCACTGTACAAAAAATCATGAAAGCCCATGACCTGTCCCTAACTTTTATTAAAAATAACTGTGACAAAATGGGGTTGAGCCCAAGCCCTGGTGCAGGGGGGTCCAGCAGAAAGTCCTTTGCGATTTGATATACATTACATATTCATCACATAGTAACTATAATATGGCATCTTTAGTCTTTCCTGCGGAGAGGTTGTCACACACAGAGCCAGTCTTAAAATTACTTTACCCACAGCAAACAGGAGGAATTATAGAATCTCAGGGTTGGAAGGGACCTCAGAAGATCATCTAGTCTAACCCCCTGATTAAAGCAGGACCAGTTCCCAATTTTTGACTCAGATCCCTAAATGCCCCCCTCAAGGATTGAACTCACAACCCTGGGTTTAGGAGGCCAGTGCTCAAACCCCTGAGCTCTCTCTCCCCCTGCACTGAGCTAGCCCTCCTGAACAGCCTGTTATACTATTAGAGAGAACTCATGACTAAGACTATGGCACGGAAGTCACTGATTTTGTAACTTCTGTGACCTGCATGATATTTTCCGCTTCAGCCCTGGGGCATCAGGGCTGGAGCTGTCAGCAGATGGGTGCCCTGGGGCTCTGAGCCACTGTAGTCAGTAGGTGCCCTTATAGCTCCCAGCCACCAGTGGGGTGGGGAACACCTGGAGCTCCCTACCACTGCAGGGGCCCCTGCAGCTCACATCCACCATGGGTTGAGGGGATCTCGCAGTTCTGAGCTGCTGCAGGAGGCAGGAGCCCCTGCAGCTCTCAGCAGCCACAGGCAGCAGGAGGACTCAGAGCTCCCAATGCCAGCCCCACAGATCCAAGTCACCACAGGCAGCTGGGAACCCAAGAGCTCCGAACCACAGCTGGTGCCCAGAGGACCCCAGAGCTTTCAGCCACAGTGGCAGTGGGAACTGGAGCCCCCGGCACCAGGGCTCAGGCTCAACCCCATTTTGTCACAGTTACTTTTAGTAAAAGTTAGGCACAGATCATGGGCTTTCATGATTTTTTCTTTATTGCCCGTAACCTGTCTGTGACTTTTACTAAAAATAACCATGACAAACTTTTAACCTTACTCATTATTTATCCAATTATGCTACACTTCCATTCCCTGAAATTTACAAATTTATTTTCTTTACCCTTAAGTACTATAGAAAAATGGATACGATACTTTGTAATATTACATCACTCTGTATGAAAAGATGAGGTTCACCGGTTTCTTTTCATGAGTGCACTTTTAAAAAAAAAACAGTAGTCTTCTTTTTATCATTTAAACAATCTATTCAGCCAAACTATTTGAGGGAGAGTGGATGATATAAAGTTCTGGTTAGATGTGTGATCCTAGTTAATCCCCACAAATTCTGAGGAAGAAAGTTATGGATTATTATCTGTAGTAGGAAGAGAGCCTGAAACATAAGGCCTTGTATCAGAAGCCTGGTATGAGGCCTGAGGCCTGGGCAAAAGTAGTGATCAAAACTTTATTAAGCAAAAGTAAGTTGTGAGCAAGAGGCAGACCCTGCTCACAGAATCCGTCAGAACAGGGCGGATATTGCAGAAACAAAAAGAAAAGGAGTACTTGTGGCACCTTAGAGACTAACCAATTTATTTGAGCATGAGCTTTCGTGAGCTACAGCTCACTTCATCAGATGTTTACCGTGGAAACTGCAGCAGACTTTATATACACACAGAGAATATGAAACAATACCTCCTCCCACCCCACTGTCCTGCTGGTAATAGCTTATCTAAAGTGATCAACAGGTGGGCCATTTCCAGCACAAACCCAGGTTTTCTCACCCTCCACCCCCCCACACAAATTCACTCTCCTGCTGGTGCTAGCCCATCCAAAGTGACAACTCTTTACATAGTCAAGTCGGGCTATTTCCTGCATAGATCCAGGTTTTCTCACATCCCCCCCACCCCCATACACACACAAACTCACTCTCCTGCTGGTAATAGCTCATCTAAACTGACCACTCTCCAAGTTTAAATCCAAGTTAAACCAGAACATCGGGGGGGGGGGGGGGAGGAAAAAACAAGAGGAAACAGGCTACCTTGCATAATGACTTAGCCACTCCCAGTCTCTAGCATGAAAAAACTTGTACAGATACAGACAGACATCATCTTCCTTTCCAAATGCAAACAGATGGACATCGTACCAAAAGGACTGAAGGTCAAAAATCCATTACAATCTACATACCACACAGACTATGCTGACAGCTTGTGCCTCACGCTCTCAAAGAAACTGCGGAATCACCTGATCAAGATCCTCTACAGCAAACAGGGAAAGATTAAGAATGAGCTCTCAAAAATGGATACTCTCATAAAGAACCAACCTTCCACACAAACTTCCTCGTGGCTGGATTTTACTAAAACTAGACAAGCCATTTACAACGCACACTTTGCTTCTCTACAAAAGAAAAAAGACACTAAACTTTCTAAACTACTACATGCTACAAGGGGCCACAGCAATGGTTCCCTCACCCCACCTAGCAATATTGTTAACCTATCCAACTATACTCTCAGCCCAGCAGAAGCAGCTGTTCTATCTCGGGGCCTCTCCTTCTGCCCCTCCACCCCCACGAACATGATACAGTTCTGTGGTGACCTAGAATCCTATTTTCGACGTCTCCGTCTCAAGGAATATTTCCAAAATACCTCTGAACAACATACTAATCCACAGAGGTCTCCCTACCAACACTACAGAAAGAGGGATTCTAGATGGACTCCTCCTGAAGGTCGAAACAGCAGACTGGACTTCTACATAGAGTGCTTCCGCCGACGTGCACGGGCTGAAATTGTGGAAAAGCAGCATCACTTGCCCCATAACCTCAGCCATGCGGAACGCAATGCCATCCACAGCCTCAGAAACAACTCTGACATCATAATCAAAAAGGCTGACAAAGGAGGTGCTGTTGTCATCATGAATAGGTCGGAATATGAACAAGAGGCTGCTCGGCAGCTCTCCAACACGAGTTTCTACAAGCCATTACCCTATGATCCCACTGAGAGTTACCAAAAGCAACTACAGCATTTGCTCAAGAAACTTCCTGAAAAAGCACAAGATCAAATCCGCACAGACACACCCCTGGAACCCCGACCTGGGATATTCTATCTACTACCCAAGATCCATAAACCTGGAAATCCTGGGCGCCCCATCATCTCAGGCATTGGCACCCTGACAGCAGGATTGTCTGGCTATGTAGACTCCCTCCTCAGGCCCTACGCTACCAGCACTCCCAGCTACCTTCGAGACACCACTGACTTCCTGAGGAAACTTCAATCCATCGGTGATCTTCCTGATAACACCATCCTGGCCACTATGGATGTAGAAGCCCTCTACACCAACATTCCACACAAAGATGGACTACAAGCCGTCAAGAACACTATCCCCGATAATGTCACGGCTAACCTGGTGGCTGAACTTTGTGACTTTGTCCTTACCCATAACTATTTCACATTTGGGGACAATGTATACCTTCAGATCAGCGGCACTGCTATGGGTACCCGCATGGCCCCACAGTATGCCAACATTTTTATGGCTGATTTAGAACAACGCTTCCTCAGCTCTCGTCCCCTAAAGCCCCTACTCTACTTGCGCTATATTGATGACATCTTCATCATCTGGACCCATGGAAAAGAAGCCCTTGAGGAATTCCACCATGATTTCAACAATTTCCATCCCACCACCAACCTCAGCCTGGTCCAGTCCACACAAGAGATCCACTTCCTGGACACTACAGTGCTAATAAACAATGGCCACATAAACACCACCCTATACCGGAAACCTACTGACCGCTATTCCTACCTGCATACCTCCAGCTTTCACCCTGACCACACCACACGATCCATCGTCTACAGCCAAGCTCTGCGATACAACCGCATTTGCTCCAACCCCTCAGACAGAGACAAACACCTACAAGATCTCTGTCAAGCTTTCTTACAACTACAATACCCACCTGCAGAAGTAAAGAAACAGATTGATAGAGCCAGAAGAGTTCCCAGAAGTTACCTACTACAGGACAGGCCTAACAAAGAAAATAACAGAACGCCACTAGCGGTCACCTTCAGCCCCCAACTAAAACCCCTCCAACGCATTATTAAGGATCTACAACCTATCCTAAAGGATGACCCAACACTCTCACAAGTCTTGGGAGACAGGCCAGTCCTTGCCTACAGACAACCCCGCAACCTGAAGCAAATACTCACCAACAACCACATACCACACAACAGAACCGCTAACCCAGGAACTTATCCTTGCAACAAAGCCCGTTGCCAATTGTGCCCACATATCTATTCAGGGGACACCATCACAGGGCCTAATAACATCAGCCACACTATCAGAGGCTCGTTCACCTGCACATCCACCAATGTGATATATGCCATCATGTGCCAGCAATGCCCCTCTGCCATGTACATTGGTCAAACTGGACAGTCTCTACGTAAAAGAATAAATGGACACAAATCAGATGTCAAGAATTATAACATTCATAAACCAGTCGGAGAACACTTCAATCTCTCTGGTCACGCAATCACAGACATGAAGGTCGCTATCTTAAAACAAAAAAACTTCAAATCCAGACTCCAGCGAGAAACTGCTGAATTGGAATTCATTTGCAAATTGGATACTATTAATTTAGGCTTAAATAGAGACTGGGAGTGGCTAAGTCATTATGCAAGGTAGCCTGTTTCCTCTTGTTTTTTCCTACCCCCCCCCCCCCGATGTTCTGGTTTAACTTGGATTTAAACTTGGAGAGTGGTCAGTTTAGATGAGCTATTACCAGCAGGAGAGTGAGTTTGTGTGTGTATGGGGGTGGGGGGGGGGATGTGAGAAAACCTGGATTTGTGCAGGAAATAGCCCGACTTGATTATGTAAAGAGTTGTCACTTTGGATGGGCTAGCACCAGCAGGAGAGTGAATTTGTGTGGGGGGGGTGGAGGGTGAGAAAACCTGGGTTTGTGCTGGAAATGGCCCACCTGTTGATCACTTTAGATAAGCTATTACCAGCAGGACAGTGGGGTGGGAGGAGGTATTGTTTCATATTCTCTGTGTGTATATAAAGTCTGCTGCAGTTTCCACGGTAAACATCTGATGAAGTGAGCTGTAGCTCACGAAAGCTCATGCTCAAATAAATTGGTTAGTCTCTAAGGTGCCACAAGTACTCCTTTTCTTTTTGCGAATACAGACTAACACGGCTGTTCCTCTGAAACCTGTCATATTGCAGAAACACACATTCATAAGAAAGTGCTAGGCACAAAACACATACTCAATCCAAAGACATGGTACCAGAATACCTCAATACCAACACATTCCCCAAAGATAACAGGAAAATGCTGACCCATCCTAAAGATAAGGTCAGAATGACAGCATGATGGATTGAGATGTTTTGATCAAACCAACAAATACAAGATAATGGGTGGCTCTCAGATACATCAGAGGGTGGCACCTACATACTCCAGAAAGTGGCACCCAGACACATCAGAGGGCAATACATAACTTGTTTGTATGGGGTATAAAATGGAGTCTCAGAGAGAGTGTCATTGGTTGGCTTCAGGCATAATGGAAAGTCCCGCCATTAACTGAGCTAGTGCATTGCAATGGGCATACATATGTTAGTGTACCTCTAACCATTGACCAGGACATTAGGACCGTGCTTCATTGACAATAAACTTGACTGAGTTCCTTCACTACAAACAGCTGTGTGGTTACTGGGAAGTGCAATCGAGTTCTGCTCTGCCAACTATCTGTGCAGAGCTGGGACAGCATACAGAGAGAGCACACACAGTCAAACATCTAACAACACGTAGCAACATTATCCATAATCAGAGTAATTTACCACTTGCAATAGGAGCAGCACTCATAACTATGTAATAAGGCACATTTTTAAGAGTGGGGATAATTAACAATTGCACAAGTTATCAAGGGAATTGGTATATTGTCAATCACTTGAATTCTTTAAATCAATTGAATATCTTTCTTAAAGATATGTTTTAGCTCATCTAGAAGTTATGGGCTTGCTACAGGAAATCACTGGGTGAAATTTTGTGGCCTGTATTATGAAGGAAGTCAGACTAGATCAGTAGTGGGAAACTTGTGGCCTGCAAGTCGCAGGCGGCCCATAAGGGTAATCCACTGGCGGGCCACGAGACTCTTTGTTTACATTAAGCATCCACATGCACGGCCTTCCACAGCTCCCAGTGGCTGCAGTTCACCATTCCTGGCCAATGGGAGCTGCGGGACTAAATGATCACAATGGTACCTTCTGATGTTAAAGTCTGTGAATCTATGTCTATCATCTATGGGTACCAAAACCTTCTTGTAATATTTTAGAGAAAGTCCTAATTAAAATGAATAAAAGTGAGAGATGCACATTTTGTCAAGCCTCTAAAACTATTGGTTGCAAGTGGTAGAGATGATGCAGTACCTGAGTAGGAGTGCAAAACTGGAAGGGGTTCTCTTTCTGCCGTAGTACAACTTGTGCAAGGGGACTGAAAATACATTTTGCATGATGGGTAAACATCTGTAAAACAGGTATTATAACACTTCTCTACTCCAGAAGGGAGTCGCGAGGTTCAGTTAATGAGTATTTGTAAAGTGATTTAGGATTCTTGAATGAAAGTGTTTATATTCTTATTTATCGCCTATATTTAAACTTTCAAAAAGCCTTTGAAAATGTAGAGATTTGTAGGATCAGGGATACTGGTGAGGAGAAATACTATAAATCTTACTTTTAATCATATTATGTGCATTTCATATTAACTTTTCCATGTTTTTTATTTTATAAATATATTTTGCATATATTTTATTTAATAATGAATTTTATATCGTAGATGGATTTTGTTAGTTAATGATGTACAGTGTTCAGTTGTTAGCATAATTGCATTTTATGAAATATTGATGCATTGTTGTTTATAGAATATATTGTATGCAAGCAGGAAAAAAAAGTTTAATTAAGCACTAAATATATTTTGAACTAATACCTGTTGTTACTTTCAGATTCCATTAACAGATACAGCAATTATACTTTTTATTCACAGAACAGCATATTATTATTCCATAAATTACAGTGCACTACTCAAGGAGAAGTTGACTGCAAGGCACAGCTGATATATTTGTATTACTAACATCTAAGAAAAAGGAATTATTCAAGTGAACTCCCTGGTTTTCACCAAGTTACTTTGTTTCCCAGCCTTTGCATCAGTGTCATAATCTCACATTTACAAGTCCACAGAAGAAGAATGAACCACAGTTAAAATAGCACATATATGACAAGTGTAACTGACATAAGAGAACCAAAAGTTGATCCCATATCTGCAAGATTTTTGCATCTCAGATGAATCACTAGTAACAAAGTAAAAGGGTTGGGTTTGATGCAGATAAGCATCCAAAAGTTCATGGATAATCCCTTCTGGGTTCCCAGCCCTATACCTCCCTTCATGGTGTTAGTTTCCATACAACGACCTTACTTCTAATCTATCAGGCTGCAGATTCATTTTATCTATGTATCATGCTGCACTGATCATCATGGTACCTGATCAACTTATGCATTTAATTATGTTATACGTATACCACATAAACAGAGGGTTTAATTGTTGTGAGTATACTTAAATAAGTATGATGTGCTGTTTGTTTTGAATCTGTTGAGATTCAGGGTCATTCTATTGTGTTACAGGAGTGAGTTCTATAATCTTGTGCCACCTGCCAAGAAGACTCGCTCTGGTGGATGATAGTTCCATTGTTTGAGTGGAACATGAGCTGGGAGTGAGCCAGGTAAACAGCTGCACTAGCGGGGCTCAGGTTAGTGCACTCATACAGCAGGGCGGCTGTTGCAGCTCAGGCAGTGGTAACCTGACCCCCTGAGTCTGAACTCGCTTGGCTGGTTGAGTGTCCACTGGAGCCACATCATCCACAATGCTATTTTTAGTCTGCTAGCTCAAGTCAAGCTAGTGTGAGCCCGTCTACTTTTGCTGGGAGGCTTGGCCCCAACTGCAGTGTAGACATACCCTCACAGACTTCAGTGGGGATTGAGTCAGGCCTATGCACACTCTCTTGGTTCATGAACTCCATGAAATAACAGCAGATTCTTTTATTTTCTTTAAAAAGCCAACAAACTTAATGCTACAAAGTGTGGGTCCAACAGACCACTCATGGTAAACCGTACAAGAAAAGGACTTCAGCGAGGACAAAAACTCTGTCAGGTTCCTGTCACAGAGATTTCTCCCAATAATTTGTGGTTTGCCACAGCAAAATCATTTGTTGTGAAACATGAACCACAAAACATAAACAGGAATTGCACAGTTAACATTGCTGGGGGAAGTTTCAGAATGTTCTCTCTCCCTCTCCATGTTTTTAAAACACCCAATCACCAGGGTACCCAGTTTCTAAAATGTTAATTTTTGTGCATGATTTATAATATTGCACTTTTCATTCCTTCCCACCATAACATGGAGACTCCTGTATCATGACCTCCACCTGAGCCCTGGCAGGAGCATGGGAAGTTGGATTTTAGACATTACTGTAGGCTGTCGGTCATTGTGACTGGTGGAGCAGCAACAAGTATCGTGACAGGTGGGGCATTTTTGGCAGTAGCAGCAGTTCAGAGGAGGAAGTGGGGAGGAAACAATTCTTTATTCCTCCTGGATATTTAGTAGATGACTGCTGTAGATGTAGCTGTGTTTAGTCAGGGGAGGATATCATTTGTTCATACCATGCACTCACTTTGCAAAGAGCACATTTGTTTGCAGAGGCTGTGAGAACTTACTTGGGAATTCTTCTCTGAGGAGTTTTACCATCCAACAGCAAAACAGGATTTGCTGTTTCCCATTTGTTTTCTCTGAATTATGACAGTTGAAAGCCTAAACTTTAATTTGATTCTATAATCTATCAGATGTAAATGTTGAGAGAACAGAATTGAGGCATTTTTAAAGGGCCTCAACCAACTGTGGATGTAAAATTGAGGTGCATTTGATGTGTATGCACATGATATGATTTAGAAGCTAGGGTAGCTGTGTGATGTCTAATATGACATGCTTGACTATATAATTGCTAGCATTTGCACCTCTGAGTTATTGTAGCTGTAAAAATTCAGATACAAAATGAAAAGCCATCATTAAAAATATAGCACAGTGAGAGGAAAACTTCTCTCTTTATTCTTTGTAAGATAATGAAATTTATACAAATGACAGAGACATTAAGAGAGGGTGAGATCAGTTGAAAGAAAGTTTTCTTGGTTTTTGTTTTCTCTGTGTCTCTAGAATGTTTCAGAGTTGTTTCATTTTTATGTCAGGATAGTTTCTTCTCTTGTGTTTGAGATAAAGGTTCAGAGTTTTGGTTTGGTTTTGTTTTGTAGCAAGTGCATAATAATGGGTCCCAATAAAAGAAATTCACACCTGTGCTGATGATGTCTCTCTTGCTCACATCAAGTGATATGCTTTACTCACAAGTAGTTCCACTCTTTTCAATGAGATTACTCAAGAAGCAAGACACTACCCAAGTTAAGTATGAGTGTCAGGATCTGCCTCATAGGAGAAGTTTCGTTAGCCAACTTTTTCATAGACTCACTGTGAGCCATGGCTATGTCACTTAGGGTGGGGATTTTTAACAGCAAGTAAGGGCATGTCTACACTTACAGTGCTGGTACAGCAACCCTGCTGCAGCGTGTGAGGTGAGGATGCTCTATGCTGATGGAAGAGAGTTCTCCCATCGCAATAAAAAAACCACCACTGCCAGCGACATAAGCTATGTTGGCAGGAGAAGCTCTCCCACCAACATAGCATTGTGTATACTAGCATTTATGTCAGTGTAACTTATGACAGGTTTCAGAGTAGCAGCCATGTTGGTCTGTATTCGCAAAAAGAAAAGGAGTACTTGTGGCACCTTAGAGACTAACCAATTTATTTGAGCGTAAGCTTTCGTGAGCTAGAGCTCATTTCATCGGATGCATACTGTGGAAAATACAGAAGATGATCTTATACATACAAACCATGAAAAAATGGGTGTTTACAACTACAAAAGGTTTTCTCTCCCCCCACCCCACTCTCCTGCTGGTAATAGCTTATCAAAAGTGATCACTCTCCTTACAATGTGTATGATAATCAAGTTGGGCCATTTCCAGCACAAATCCAGGTTTTCTCCCCACACCCCCTCCCCACAAACGCACTCTCCTGTTGGTAATAGCTTATCTAAAGTGATCACTCTCCTTAGAATGTGTATGATAATCAAGGTGGGCCATTTCCAGCACAAATCCAGGTTTTCTCGCCCCCCACTTTTTTTTTTTTGTGCTGGAAATAGCCCACCTTGATTATCATACACATTGTAAGGAGAGTGATCACTTTTGATAAGCTATTACCAGCAGGAGAATGGGTTGGGGGGAGAGAAAACCTTTTGTAGTGGTAAACACCCATTTTTTCATGGTTTGTATGTATAAGAACATCTTCTGTATTTTCCACAGTATGCATCCGATGAAGTGAGCTGTAGCTCATGAAAGCTTATGCTCAAATAAATTGGTTAGTCTCTAAGTTGCCACAGTACTCCTTTTCTTTCTGTGTCTCTAAGGTGCCACAAGTACTCCTTTACTTTTAGTGTAACTTACGTCACTCAGGGAGGTGGAATTTTCACACCCTTGAGCGACATAAGTTTTACTGACATAGGCGTAGTGTATACATAGCCTTGGTGGAGTTACGGACTAACTCTCATTAGTAGTTAGTTAGGCACCTAACTTGTTAGTAGTTAGGCACCTAAATTGTTTACTCAGCTTTTGAAAATCTCTCCTTTAAGTATTTCTCTCTGTGCCTTAGGCTGCAGATGTGGACAATAGGAGGTTTACAGCAGATAATAAATCCCCTACCTCGCAGGAGTATTTTTAGGATAAACACATTAATTATTATGCTCAGATACTACAGTAATAGAAGCCAGAGAGGCTGCATTTATGTCTTGTGACAGAACATTGTTGTGCTATAACCCCCATATTGACCACATCTGAAGTCCTGTGGCATGTTCCTGAGAGACAGTCTAGTGCATGAAAAGTAGCATGTGTGAGGGGTGTTGCTATGTACACACCTCCACGGTGGCATGGTCCTGTACCCATTCTACTGTGCAGTGTGGATGGGGACAAGGGGCATGTACCAGACCACATATATCAATATTCTTCCAGGGCCATTCCCACAATGCACTGATCCTTTTGCTGCCTGAACCATACCCAAAGGTCCTTGACTCCCATTCACCACTGGTAATAGCAACCTGCTCTGAGCATTTCACAACAGTTTTCTGCTAACTTTATTGATCAGTACAGGTGCTCATGGTCCAAGACTAGTGTCCTGGTCTCTGGAGCACACTTGGGTGCGGATTAATGTGTGGTCAGTGTACACCGTCCTCCATGACTTTGACCAGATTGGCAGTCCTCTCCTGGAAGGAAGCAGGCATTCACCGGGCTCCATTACAGTGCCAGGAGTGCACGAACCACCTCAGGCTCCCGTACCAAACTGCAATAATCGTGGCAAGAGAGGACCTAGTGTGGCGGTTCAGTGATGAGACAGAACACAGCTTTATGCAAGCAAGCAGGCTGGTCAGCTGAGATGGGCTGTTTTCTGCCCCCCCGCCTTCCACCTTCTCCTTTTATTATATTTCTCCCCCTAAGCATTACACACTGCTACACAAAGGAATGTGTGACGTTAATTCATATACTTAGTTACCATCCCCTATCTACTACAATCCTGGTTCTCAGGCCTTGAGCCCAGGCTAAGAAAGCCTCCCACAATTGCTGTCCAAACAATCAAGTTCTCATGGTTCATATCTAGCCCTTGTCCTTGGATAGAGCAATGTGTGCATTGCTTCTACGAAACAGTCAGGGTGTGCCCCGCCTGCTTCCAGGTGGACTAGCTAAACATTAACCCTTCATCTCCCCGTTTTTTATTTATTGATATTTGGCCATCTCATGGTAGCCGTCAATTTGTTTTGTCATGCTATTTAACTCCCAGACAGACAAGGACATAACCTGGGGAGCTTTCCAGGGCAAAATTTTACAAAATCTTAACAAGGAAAGAATACATTGTACACAGCAGCAGCAAAAAATAAGCCCAATGATTACAAACACAAAATAACCAAAAGCTCAACATCTGCAATATAATCATCTAAAAGGGGTACACTTCTTTTAGGAAATAGCAGGCACAAAAGGCACACAATCATCACAGAATTAGCAGTGATTTGGGCGAGAATCACCACAAACAAAGTCTCAGGAGTCTCTGGCTGTTGATCTGCTGCCAGTCTTCGTTGAGCCGCGGCGACCAATGCTTTTACTGCTCCCCATGTCACGGGCTGGCTTGGGACGCTACGCCTCCTCCGTTTCCGTCCCGTCGTTGTCGACTCGGGGGGCAACGCGGTCTCCTCCAAGGTCAGCTGAAACTCCGGTATGGGATTCGACAGTCCCTGGTGCCATGCCATGTTGTTTAAGTGCCGGTCGCACACACCGAGCTGGAACCCACAACGGTCCTGCAGGGAGAGACACAGCAGCATATCCCCGACCCCAAGTGATTAGAGGTACTGGGCCCAGCCACTGTGGATCGGGCAGCTGACAGTAATAGACACGTGGTCTTTCCAGTACCTCAGATTTGTGAAAATGCCGATCCGCAGGGGTCTGCTGATCTGCATTCAGTGTTAAATTATTTAAAGTAAACAAGAGGATATGCATTTGTTGTTAAATGTCTCCTAAGGTTCGGAGACGCAGCTCCCCTTGTTTTAATTGTTTATCTAGCAAGGTTTTGAGTGTGCGATTGGCACGTTCAACAATGGCTTGGCCCGTGAAATTATAAGGGATTCCGTGTGTAAGACGGACGTCCCAGCGGGCACAAAAGGTGGAGAGGGCTGCAGAGCAGTAGGTTGGGTCATATCTGTTTTAATTTGGCAGGGGCGACCCATAACAAAAAGGCAGGCCAGCAATTGGTGAATAACTTTGTTAGTGGCTTCCCCACGTTGTGGGGAAGCCCAAAAAAAAACTTTAATAAATATCAACGGAAACATGTAAAAACAAATAGGGGCGGAATTGTGGCACATGAGTAACATCCATCTGCCACAGCTGATTTGCTGCGGTACCTCGGGGGTTAACGGCATAAGAAAAAGTAGGAGCAGCAGCAGCACAGTGGGGGCAGGAACGAACAATGGAACGTGCATGATCAGCAGGAATGTGAAACTGCCGGGCCAAAACAGAGGCAGACTGATGAAAAAAGGCATGGCTTTCAATGGGGTCAGAAAAAAGGGAATTTACCTGACCACGCAACGCGCGACCGGCGCATGCATTGCCCTCAGTGAGTGGCCCAGGCAGAGGGGTATGACTGCAAATATGAGCAACAAAATAAGGGAAATGACAAGTGGCAAAAAGGTGCTGCAAAAACAAAAACAGGCGAAGGAGGTCTGCATCAACCTGAGGGGTAATGAGGGCAAGGGGTAAATGATCAATTACCTAATAAACATAATAGGTATCCACAATTAAATTAAAGGGACAATCAGCAAAAGGTTGAAAGGCCAAAATAACAGCAGCAAATTCTGAGGGCAAAGGGGGATGGTAAAAAAAACAATCTTTTAAATCTAACACACAAAGTTGATCAGTTTGAGGAATTAAATTTGGATTTGGCAAGCCAAATTGCAAGGGGCCCATAGGTTGGATGCGTTTATTTATTTCCCTTAAATCATGTAACAGTCGCCAAGCACCCGATTTTTTCTTAATAACAAACACCGGGGTGTTCCAGGGACTAGTGGAGCTCTCCAGTCGCTGTGCTTGCAAATGCTGCTGCACAAGCGAATGAAGTGCTTTTAGCTTTTTTAGAGGGAGGGGCCACTGATCAATCCATACGGGCTCTAAGGATTGCCATACCAAGGGTAAGGCGGAGGGCACGGTGGGTGAGGGAGGGTTTTGGGCCATCAGATGTTAATATCGAGGGTGGTGTCTAACTTTGTAAGTAAATCACGGCCCCAAATATTGAGGTGGACAGGGAGCACAAAAGGGCGGATAGTAGCAAGGGTACGGCCTCCCGGTTTAGAGACCGTGACCCAAGACAAACTTTGGCGCCCGGGTTTACTACCCCCGATCCCCCACAATTCTTTAGAAGGAACCGTAGGCCAACTAACCGGCCACTCCAGATCACGAATCACCGTAACGTCAGCTCCAGTGTCCACCAGCCCTGTAAAAGGAACATCATCTAAGAGAAGGGTTAACTGAGGCTTCGAGGGGCGGACTGACATTGTCAGAGCAACAAGTGGAGAAGACGCGCTGTCAGACGGCGAGTGAGACAACATCGATCCAAAGCCGCCTCCGCCCCGAGTTCGATCCTCGGCAGCTGGCACCTGATAGGGGACTAAAATCAATTGTGCAATTGACCGTCCACGCGGGAGCGACTGTGGAAGATGAGTCCACACCTGAACCTTAATAATGCCAGTGTAATCAGCATCAATGACCCCTGGCATGACAAAAAAGCCCTGTTTCCCAGCATGTGAGCGAGGGAGAACAAGACCTACAAAGCCGGCAGGGAGAGGTCCCGTCACCTGTGTAGGTATGGCACAGACCTCCCCTGGCAGCCGAAAGTCAGTGTCCTCCTGCATGATCAAATCAAGCCCTGCACTTCCAGCAGTCGCCGCCCTCATAGAGTCTACGGATTCCAAGGCAGAGGAGCGATTGCCTGAGTAGGAAACACCCCCGTTTGGCCCTGGGTTCCGGGGGGACCCGTCGCGCGGTTTCCCGACCCGCTACGACACTGATTAGCCCAGTGATAACCTTTCCCACACTTGGGGCACTTCTTTGAGGGTCGGGCTGGTGCCTTAGATGAGCGGCACTCCCGCTGAAAATGACCCTCCTTACCACAGCGGTAACAACGCTTCCCCTCCTTCCCAGTTTTTCTGAGGGCGGCAGCCAGAACTCCAGCCTTGTGGGCTTGTGTGCCGATGTTCTGGCACGCCCGCAGCATGTCTGAGAGCTCTAAAATACCAGAGGCTTGTGCTGCCTGGAGAGCACGGCGGCAATCCTCGTTTGCATTTTCAACTGCCAATTTTAACAGGAGCTCGTGAGCTGCCTCAGTGTTATCCACCTGCCGGAGGATAGCCTCATGCAATCTGTTGGTAAAATCCAAAAAGGACTCTGAGGCACCCTGACGGATACTGACAAAGCTTTTGGTAGGCTTGCCTGAATCCGGGACCTTCTTGAAAGCATGCTGGGCACAGGTGGAAATAATGGGGAAGACAGCCTGAGGGAGTTGAGACTGCATCTGAATAGTAGCAAACGGGCCCTCCCCTGCCAATTGCTCATAAATGATACCGTGCGCTGCATGTACCTGAGCTTGGCGTTCTGCCATCTGCCGATACTCACTAAGCCAAATAACATACTGACTAGGTGATAACATCATGCGCAGCAGCGTTTTCCAATCCTCAGGGATTAGGGAGTACCCAGTACCCATCCCTTCAATGAGACCACGCACAAAGGTGCTAGTCAGGCCAAATTCACGAATTGCTTTCCTCACCTCTCTAACCACCGAGTATGACAAAGTGGTCCAGGTGCCCACGGGGTTGCCCTGGTCATCATTCTGCCAGGTCACCGGGCAAACGGAGACCAGATCAGCCAGCTCCTCCGCTGTAAGATCTGATCGAGCTTTCGCTGCGTGAACCATTTGTTGCACCAGCGAAAGCTTCTGAGCAGATGCAGATGACCCTCCGGGGGGCCCCACGGGGGGAGGGTGATCACACACCGGCTCCGGTGGGGAAGGCCAGGGAGGCGGTGGTAATAGAGGCACTGGGGGCGAAGCAGGGGGAGGGATGGCTGCAGGAGCGAACGGGGGCGGCGGGATCGGCAGCCCCTCTGTTGGTGCTGGAGAGGGCCTTTCCGAGGCAACACGCTGTGTCGCATCGCCAGGAGGGGGGATGGCTGCAGGAGCAGACGGGGGCGGCGGGATCGGGAGCCCCTCTGTTGGTGCTGGAGAGGGCCTTTCTGAGGCGACACTCTGTGTCGCATCGCCAGGAGGGGGGATGGCTGCAGGAGCAGACGGGCGTGGTGAGATCACCAGCCTCGCGAGGGAGGGCCTGTCGGAGGCGACACGCTGTACCACATCGCGGCAGAGGTGCCAGGCATGTAAAGCCTGCACGGGCGCCCGAAGCTCTTTGTGCAATGTCTGGCCCAATCGCTCCCAGTCTGCTAGCTTAAGGCTTCCGGCTTCAGGATACCACGGGCACTTGGCACGCACCTCCTGTAGCAGGAGAGTAAGTGCTCGAGCCGGGCAGTCATGCTGAGCCTTACGCAGCAAATACTGCAGCTCATTGCGGTGTTGCACTTGCAAAGCAGAGAGGGAGCTTCCCATACTTACCACAATGAAAAATACTCACCGGGATCCGCGAAGCGGATGAGTGACGCGTCTGAAACCCTTGCCGGGCGAGGTGAGTGCTGAGGGCCCCACGTTTGGGCGCCAGTTGTGGCGGTTCAGTGATGAGACAGAACACAGCTTTATGCAAGCAAGCAGGCTGGTCAGCTGAGATGGGCTGTTTTCTGCCCCCCCGCCTTCCACCTTCTCCTTTTATTATATTTCTCCCCCTAAGCATTACACACTGCTACACAAAGGAATGTGTGACGTTAATTCATATACTTAGTTACCATCCCCTATCTACTACAATCCTGGTTCTCAGGCCTTGAGCCCAGGCTAAGAAAGCCTCCCACAATTGCTGTCCAAACAATCAAGTTCTCATGGTTCATATCTAGCCCTTGTCCTTGGATAGAGCAATGTGTGCATTGCTTCTACGAAACAGTCAGGGTGTGCCCCGCCTGCTTCCAGGTGGACTAGCTAAACATTAACCCTTCAACCTAGCACATGCCCTCGCTAAAATGAACTGGGGAGGGGGGGGCTCTCCAGGGCTGCCAGTGCAGAGCCTGAAATGACTCATGACTTTCCCTTCTTGGCCCCACTGGCCTCATCGTATGAAGGATGCGAATGAGGGGCAAGGTGAGGGAGGCAGCAGAGACATTGCAGGAAGTACTGAAGGAAGCTCTGGGAGACATGGAGCTTTTATGATCCCTTCTCCACTACCCTACCAAACAGTCACCACTGGAAACCATGTGAGTACTCATGTCATGGGAGTAATCATGCATAGCACCTGGTAAGTGCTTTCAGCAAAACAGTCAGAAAACATTGGGAGGAAGGAATGTGGGAAGTCCTTGACAGAACTTTTTTTTTAATTACTTAACAATGCTTAAGTGCTTCCCATAAAACCACCTGAAACATAGCAGTTAACAAATAACAAAAACATCCCTCAGCAATGCCCTTAAAGTGCATTAAAACTCTCCTCAGTATAAAACCATGTGTGCCCAGTGTTCCGGGGAGCCACACGGAGATTACTCGATCAGGGCAAACTGCAAAGAATGAGGCAGACAATCCCCAAACCCGGTGGTTATTTCTAATACTTAGATTTATCAAGCCAGCAACAAAACAGCTTCTACAAGAGCTTACTGGTTACCCAGAAGCCAGAAATACAGTTCCCTTAAAGCAACCTAGCCTTGAGCTCCCACCCAGATGGCCAAGTGAAATATGATGAGGATTACTGAAAATCTTGTTCATCATATAAAAAGTTCTACCAATCCCAAAGGATCAGGCACATTACTCACCAGGTTAATTAATATTTCAGATCTTAACCACATATATACTTACAGCCAATTCTCATTCTTATTCTTATTCACCTTTGTCTGCTTTAAGTTAGCACATTAATGTCAGCTGCAGGGGATCACAACCCACCAAGGTATGTCACAATGGAAGTATGTGACAATGCCCTATTGAGTTTTTCCATATGCGCCATAGCATCACAATAGCAACCTTCAGCACAGTCCCAAGTCACCTTCTGGCTCCCCGCTGTTTGTTAATATATGAGCACAAAGCATCATGAATTTCCCGGGCCTCCTGGGAACTAGGAGCTGTGTACACATGGATGGGATCTGACTGCCTGTACAGGCTTTGAGAAATAGATCTGTCCTGTGCCCACTGACTATAGAAGTATTCCCTTTAGCCTCACATATGTTGTGCAAGGCACAGCATGACATGATAATCCAAACAGTGTTGGCCACAATGGAAGCCAGACAGGTTTGGAGAATTGCCAGTGGGCTTTCAGATGCCCAAAGACACACTCTACCACCATTCTGCAACTACTCAGTGTGTAGCTTTAATTCACTTTCTCTTGGGATGGTGATGTCAGTATACAGTCTCATGAGCCAAGGTAGGAATGGGTATGTGGGCTCCCCCAAAATAAATGTAATCACAGAAACACAGTATATAATCACATCATTTTAAGAGAACAAAATCCCTTCTTCCCTCCTTTTGTACAACCCCATGTGTCCAATATTTCTGTTCATGAAACAACCCCTGTGGACCACTAAGCCTTGAAGAACCAATTAATAGTAACCTTTTTGGTTCACATATTCACTAGCTTGTTTTGGCAGGCAAAATATAGGGATGTGTGCTCTGTTGATGGCCATCACACAGTTTGGAAACCCCATCTTCTGAAATCCCACAGTCATTTCAGGGATATGGTTTATGGCAACCATGCTTGGGTACATCACAATATAGATAGCCTGACAAACCTGAACAACCATTGCCCTGACAGCTGATTTCCCCACTCTAAACTGGATTGCAATTGACCAGTAACTGTCAAGTGTTGCCAGTTTCCAAAGGGTGATAGCCACCTGCTTCTGCACTTGTATGGGTTTCTGAAATGATGCTGGAGGATTTGTGTAGATTCCTTGAACAACTGATGAAGATCTGCTTCCTCATTCTGAACTTCTCCAGCTACTAGTTGCCATCCCCTGTTTCCAAGACGATGTGGTCCCACCACATTCTCCTGCTTTTCTGGGACCAGAAGCAGTGGTCCTGTGTTACAATCCCAGCCAGAGAATGGCATACCATTGTAATCCTGGCACTCAATACATTTTGAGTTCTTGTGGTTCTTTGGGACCACAGTGGATTTTCATTCCCGCTCTGAGTCAGTTGTCTTTGCAATTTCAATGTTTTCTGGACCATATCCATCCAGTACCTAGTACTGCACCACATGAACATTTGTACAGTGATCAGTAATAGGAGTAGAACCACATCATCATATGCTTCCTCCATGTCTCCAACACAGTTTGGCAGATGACTGGGAGCTGCCATCACCAAATGTGTGATGGCAGTGTACAGTACCAGCAACATGCAACAAGGCAGTACCTAAAGCATCTCCTGTGATACACAGGACTCTGGGGTACTATCCCTGAAATGATAGCACTACTATTACATACTGAGAAGGGGTAGTGTGGACATTGGTATATACTTGTGCACAGTCTGTGCCCATGCCTAGCTCAGCATATGTGGACATTCATTATGGGTACAGGGTATATGTGCTAACAGTACACTAAAAAGTACCCAGGGAAGCAGCAAACCCTGGATAGATAGATAGATAGATAGATAGATAGATAGATAGATAGATAGATAGATAGATAGATAGATAGATAGATAGATAGATAGATCCAGCAGAACTCCCTAGAACAATATATCCAGTCAGCAATGGGTAGAATGAGGGAAGAAACTGCAGGTTTCTTTCCCCAAACATTGAATTAGTTTGACTGGAGAATGTGTTTGAAGAGGGAGGAGGTTCAGTGTCTCTTTGGAGCTTATATTAAATGACATAAAAGATAATGAGGGATGGGTAAAGGCTTTTTAAAAAAGCTGTAAAAATTGAAGGATGTGTTGAACAATTTCAAAGTGAATTATAATTTGTTACTAAAGATCAAGAAACTATTAAAACTGAGTTCGACATTCTAAAATCAGCCTCTGGGTCTTTAATTAAAGAGAATACACAGGAGAGAGATTCAAAAGTGTAGTTTCTGTTAAAGGTCCCAGAGTTTTTGGAGAAAATTTTGGATGAACAATCTGATCCACAAATTGGAGTGGATTTTTTTTTAAATATCACATCTATTTATAAATAATAAGGATTGCTTTCAGGATGGAGATGAAAGAAAGCAACTCTCTGATCTGTCTCATTGTCTGTCACTTCTTCATTTTCCTTTTCACTGTATTTGATAAAGAATGGATTCTGCAGGCTCTGAAAGCAAAGAAAAGGCTGGTGCATTTAAGTGATATACATATGTTATCCCAAAGATGCAAGGACAACTTTGAATATCAAGCGTCCATATTTTACTTTCCAAAGTTCCAGGCTATTTTCAAGGGTAATCTTTTATTTTTCATTGACTTTGAGGCTAAAAGATTTTTAGAGGTTAAGATCTTAACACCCAAAGGCCAAAAGGAAGTGGAAGAAGGATAACAGATTTTGAATTTTGTGGATAAATATATCTCAAAAATTCTTATTTATCAGATTTTTAATAAAGCTTTTTCTCTCTAATGTTATTGTGTGATCGCCTTTTCATATGGATTGTGAAAAAGCTAGTGTTGTGGGATCTATTGTTTAATTTATATTATATATAAAATATATATTCTTTAGTGTTCCACTTATTAATTGTGGTTTATAACTGAACTTTCATTGTACTTGTTTCTCAGTTTAGAGCCAGATTCTGATAAACTGACTCATGTGGGCTAGCCTCCTTTCTCCACAAATAAAATCAATGGGGCTATTTGTAAAATGAGATACCTGTCAACGTGTATGAAGGTATCAGCATCTGGCTCTCAATGACGTTCTATTGAATAAACTGTTCTTTGTATTACATGTTCAAATAAATAACAAAAAGGAAAAGTATTTATTTTGCATTTGAGGCAAAGAGTGAGGATCTTATCTTTTTCTGAATTAGTTCATCCCACCATGTGTACAATTTAGAGTTATCTAACAGCCCAAAAGAACTGTCTTGAAACCCTTTTTCTGTTTCTCACTCTGTCTAACTTTTCTTTTATAAAGGCCATGGCCCAGATCATGAGCTGTGCCAGGGTTAAGAATGGTTGGTGGTACTCAAGTGGGGAACGCGAGGCCTATGGGAGGCCAGTATCTGGCCCCAAGGCCTCTGGCCTCTGTCCTTTTCTCTCACATTATGAGCAAACACATTTAAGTGGGATTTTTGCCAAAAATAGGTGTTTTCAATATTTTTGAGTTTCAAAGTGTGCAAGAACCCCCCAGAATTCCTGATATTTGAAATGATATACACATGATATACACATGGTTGTTGATAATGAATGCCAGGAGGATATTACTGATCAAAGACGACATGAGAGTACCGGGGAAGTCAGAGGATGCGGGAGGTGAATGTTTAGAGTGGTCGAGGTTGAGATACGTCATTACGGCTTTGCTCTGACCAGTTAGTGTTAATGACTCTAATTAAATGAACAATTAGAATAGCTTGTCTGGAGGTTCACACCTCCATAATTTATTTTTAAAACTGGAAAAATCACATACTTCATATTAAAAATACAGGAATATCCTACAGCTCATCATTTCACTGCTTCTAAACTAAATTTCGTCGAACATATTACACGTTCAACATCTCATTGAGCAGAAATTGACCATTACATTTTATTTAGGCACTAAGGCCCAATCCTGCACAATGCTCCCACTTACTAGAAGATTTGCCTGAATAAGGACTACAAGGTCAGATCATAAGTTAGGTGGTGAGCTGTCATTGGCAAATTTGACAATGAAGGACCTTATTTTCAGGCAACGATTGTACATAAACTTGCACAAGTACATCTCTATTTAGAACACAAATCAGGTTTTACACATGCACATGGCAAGATAGATGCTTGCATAGACATAGGTACATAGAAGCTCATTACATGCAATAATGCAGATACAATGCAGGTATGCTATTGTGTGCTCAATTTGTTTCTAAAAATTAGGCTTCTAAACACTGCTATTTTTTTCATAGCCACGTGTAAAGATCAAACCAAAGAAACAAACAATAAAGTAAGTCCCAAAATATCATTCTTTCATACCACTACATGTCCAAAACAGCCAAACAAAATTTTAGCAAACTTTCCAAATCTTTCTTCTGAGCCTATGTGTGTGAAATTTCAATCCACAGTGTAATTTTATCCCATAATATATGAATGCACCTAGAAATGGGGACATAATTGAAGTAGCTTCTAAAAAGAAACTGTAGCACTAATAGTTTGACACAGTCATAACAAGAAAAGGAGGACTTGTGGCACTTTAGAGACTAACCAATTTATTTGAGCATAAGCTTTCGTGAGCTACAGCTCACTTCATCGGATGCATACTGTGGAAAGTGTAGACGATCTTTTTATATACACACAAAGCATGAAAAAATACCTCCTCCCGCCCCACTCTCCTGCTGGTAATAGCTTATCTAAAGTGACCACTCTCCTTACAATGTGTATGATAATCAAGGTGGGCCATTTCCAGCACAAATCCAGGGTTTAACAAGAATGTCTGAGGGGGGGGTAGGAAAAAACAAGGGGAAATAGGTTACCTTGCATAATGACTTAGCCACTCCCAGTCTCTATTCAAGCCTAAGTTAATTGTAACCAATTTGCAAATGAATTCCAATTCAACAGTTTCTCGCTGGAGTCTGAATTTGAAGTTTTTTTTGTTGTAATATAGCAACTTTCATGTCTGTAATCGCGTGACCAGAGAGATTGAAGTGTTCTCCGACTGGTTTATGAATGTTATCTGATTTGTGTCCATTAATTCTTTTACGTAGAGACTGTCCAGTTTGACCAATGTACATGGCAGAGGGGCATTGCTGGCACATGATGGCATATATCACATTGGTGGATGTACAGGTGAACAAGCCTCAGATAGTGTGGCTGATGTTATTAGGCCCTGTGATTGTGTCCCCTGAATAGATATGTGGGCACAGTTGGCAACGGGCTTTGTTGCAAGGATAGGTTCCTGGGTTAGTGGTTCTGTTGTGTGGTATGTGGTTGCTGGTGAGTATTTGCTTCAGGTTGGGGGGCTGTCTGTAGGCAAGGACTAGCCTGTCTCCCAAGATTTGTGAGAGTGTTGGGTCATCCTTCAGGATAGGTTGTAGATCCTTAATAATGCGTTGGAGGGGTTTTAGTTGGGGGCTGAAGGTGACAGCTAGTGGCAGGCCTAACAAAGAAAATAACAGAACAGAATAACAGAATATATATAACATGGATTACAGGCAAGATTTTTGTCTGACTTGTTCATCCTCAGATATTTATTATTGTTGAGGTGCAAATGACCCTTTGTGCATAATTACCACAAAGGTCCACGCACAAACAAATTAACTTTCTGCTTAAGTTAAGTGCATATCATTTTGAAAATATGAGTCTTCTTGTTACCCATTTGAATGATAAACTATGGAATGAAATCAGGAAAGGAGAATGGCATCACTAATTACTAGATTAATGCAAGATTTTTTTTTAAAGTTCAGGGACCATTTGTAAGAGGAGCTCTGTCCAACTCCTAAGGTATATTAAAAAGGGTTTCAAATCCAAGGGTCGTTATTTAGACTTATTGCCTTTTAATCTAATTACCTAAACACACAAAAAGCCATTTGTAAAGTACTGTAATTAAATTGCTGATGTGATAACAGAGAATTGTGTTAGGGGGAAGGGAGGCAAGTGAACACAAAGCAAGCAGTAAGTGAAATTGAAAAGGGTTTGGATTTGCTCTGTAAATGGGCTGACAAAGAGAATGAAATTTAATGTTGACAAATATAAATTAATGCACCCAGGATTCAAAATGCATAAAGTCAAGCACGGAATGAATGCAACTGAACTAGAGCAAGAGAACTTTGAAAGTGACCTTGGAGCTATTGGAGACTTCTCCCTCAGCATGTCTGGACACTGCAAAGAAGCACATAAAAATGCCAAGAGAAAGCGAGGATATACACAGCTGGTGGTAGAATATGGGGTCTATTTTTCTATCACATTCACAACATGTCACTCAGTGTATTTTATATAAGGGTGGTAGTCTACCTATTGTAGAAGTAACATTCAACCATATCAAAAATGGGTGTTCTTAAAAACTTGAGAGTTACAACATAAAGACGGGATGGATGTGAATTTTGTAATAGGTACTGGGATAGTACAATTCTTAAAACAATTAATCTGGGAATAAATGATCCTCCCCTTCTCCATCCATACCAGTATCTCTTCCAAGGACATTTTCTTATTCTGGCTTTCTCATTCTGGCCAGTGTAAAGGAAAAGAAAGTTATAAATGTTAAAACTGATTACCAAAATTGTATTGACAATGACATCATCAAACTTGATTAGGAGACTGAAAGGCCAGGAGCCAGAGAACTGCCAAGGGAAGTACAAGACTTCACCAGAGCAGGGAAAATGAGGCAGTGGCAAAGTCATTGCCACACCACAATTCATTATTGTCCATGAGTCGCTCATGTTCTATGGCAATAAGCACTTCAGAAAACCAAATAGACAAACTACATGACTGCATATTTATGTCAATTTCATAAATTTTTGAGGCCAGAAGGAACCATTGTGATAATCTAGTCTGAACTCCATTGGCCCTATAAAACATCCCTGAGGACCCTAGAGGACATCCCTGAATTAATTCCTGTTTAAACTACAGCATATCTTTTAGAAAAAAAATCCAACCCTGATTTTAAAATTTCCATGAATAAGAATCCACCACAACCTTTGCTAAATTGTTCCAATGGTAAATTACTCTGACTGTTAAAACAATTCCACCATTTTTCTTGTTTCCCAGGGAAGCCACAATAGGAACATGTTGTAATACAGGTATGGTTAAATCATCCAGTGACCTAAAAATTGCTAAGCTTGAAGAGATTTCACTATTTACAAAGTTGGCCTATTAAAGCTCTCAGAACTAAACTCAATACCTAAAATCCATAAATAATTGATCAATACATGCAGACAAATGAATGAAAGACAAATGGGATGGATTTAAGTGACAGACCACAACTTTCTTTATTCTATATTGGGAATGTCATTATACACCCCACCTTCCTAAATTAACAGGCATTTAATTGGGTCCAGTGCCATATTCAGGACTCTCTCACAATACAATCAATAACTCAGAGTAGACCTGCCTGGGCCCACCCCTACAACTCAGCTCCCTTCTGAATCCTCTCCACCTTCTGGGTGGGGATAAAAGTTCCCAAGGGAAGACCTCAGTCCATAAAGACTTCAGGTCTCCTTTTTCCCATAAGCAAAACGATGACAAGCATACTCCTTGGTCTTATTTACTTTTGAGAACTATACCAATTTCTCCTTATACTCTCTGGCCACTAGGGGCACCATCAATTAGTATCTTTGCACCCTCACCAATACTGCCCAGTAGCTATTTCCTGCTGATCCATTCCTTAAGGTCACAGAGTCCTATGTCAGGCCCCTTCACTTGACTGATGGTCTCCATCATCCCTAAAAAGCTTGTGCTTAGTATATTGTATGTCCTTGTGCCCCATCACTAAACTATCTACCCCCAGAATTATCCTGGCTGTTTCACAGGTCACATGTTTTTCCACCCCATTGATATGAGTTGGGCCAATAGCTCCTCAACAAACTTGTCTTGAGATCATCTAACAAGAGGCTTAAGCTCTAAAAAAGCCAGGACTAACATAAGTAGCCAAGTGGTGTCTTGACTCACAAGAGCCAGTCTCCTAGCCCACACCTAGAATCATAGAATCATAGAATCATAGAATATAAGGGTTGGAAGGGACCCCTGAAGGTCATCTAGTCCAACCCCCTGCTCGAAGCAGGACCAATTCCCAGTTAAATCATCCCAGCCAGGGTTTTGTCAAGCCTGACCTTAAAAACCTCTAAGGAAGGAGATTCTACCACCTCCCTAGGTAACGCATTCCAGTGTTTCACCACCCTCTTAGTGAAAAAGTTTTTCCTAATATCCAATCTAAACCTCCCCCACTGCAACTTGAGACCATTACTCCTCGTTCTGTCATCTGCTACCATTGAGAACAGTCTAGAGCCATCCTCTTTGGAACCCCCTTTCAGGTAGTTGAAAGCAGCTATCAAATCCCCCCTCATTCTTCTCTTCCGCAGACTAAACAATCCCAGTTCTCTCAGCCTCTCCTCATAAGTCATGTGTTCTAGACCCCTAATCATTTTTGTTGCCCTTCGCTGGACTCTCTCCAATTTATCCACATCCTTCTTGAAGTGTGGGGCCCAAAACTGGACACAGTACTCCAGATGAGGCCTCACCAATGTCGAATAGAGGGGAACGATCACATCCCTCGATCTGCTCGCTATGTCCCTACTTATACATCCCAAAATGCCATTGGCCTTCTTGGCAACAAGGGCACACTGCTGACTCATATCCAGCTTCTCGGCCACTGTCACCCCTAGGTCCTTTTCTGCAGAACTGCTGCCTAGCCATTCGGTCCCTAGTCTGTAGCTGTGCATTGGGTTCTTCCGTCCTAAGTGCAGGACCCTGCACTTATCCTTATTGAACCTCATCAGATTTATTTTGGCCCAATCCTCCAATTTGTCTAGGTCCTTCTGTATCCTATCCCTCCCCTCCAGCGTATCTACCACTCCTCCCAGTTTAGTATCATCCGCAAATTTGCTGAGAGTGCAATCCACACCATCCTCCAGATCATTTATGAAGATATTGAACAAAACGGGCCCCAGGACCGACCCTTGGGGCACTCCACTTGATACCGGCTGCCAACTAGACATGGAGCCATTGATAACTACCCGTTGAGCCCGACAATCTAGCCAGCTTTCTACCCACCTTGTAGTGCATTCATCCAGTCCATACTTCCTTAACTTGCTGACAAGAATACTGTGGGAGACCATGTCAAAAGCTTTGCTAAAGTCAAGAAACAATACATCCACTGCTTTCCCTTCATCCACAGAACCAGTAATCTCATCATAGAAGGCGATTAGATTAGTCAGGCATGACCTTCCCTTGGTGAATCCATGCTGGCTGTTCCTGATCACTTTCCTCTCATGCAAGTGCTTCAGGATTGATTCTTTGAGGACCTGCTCCATGATTTTTCCAGGGACTGAAGTGAGGCTGACTGGCCTGTAGTTCCCAGGATCCTCCTTCTTCCCTTTTTTAAAGATTGGCACTACATTAGCCTTTTTCCAGTCATCCGGGACTTCCCCGGTTCGCCACGAGTTTTCAAAGATAATGGCCAATGGCTCTGCAATCACAGCCGCCAGTTCCTTCAGCACTCTCGGATGCAACTCGTCCGGCCCCATGGACTTGTGCACGTCCAGCTTTTCTAAATAGTCCCTAACCACCTCTATCTCCACAGAGGGCTGTCCATCTCTTCCCCATTTTGTGATGCCCAGCGTAGCAGTCTGGGAGCTGACCTTGTTAGTGAAAACAGAGGCAAAAAAAGCATTGGAAGGAAGGCTGCGGACCTGATAGAGGGTGGCAAACCCCCAGCCCAGCAATGCACACTCTCATTTCACCCTCCCCCCACCTTCCTGCTGTGTCTTTATCCTTACCCTGCAATCAATCAAAATTTCTTCCCAATAACTATGGGGGAGGGGCATTTTCTTGGTGAGAAAGAAATGATCAGACAAAAAAAAAGTTTTAACTTACCATGTGCACACAGTTCCTTTTATTGATTTCAGCAACAATGGATAAAAATTGCAAAAGCAGTGACCAAGTTTCCATAGACATAATACCATTCTCACATCTCCAGCTAAAACCCGCCCCCCAAAACAACTTTGGATGAATGTCAAAACTTCCACTGACTTCAGTGGAGCCAGAAGTTCTCCTTCTGTGTTTATATTGTTCTGCCAAACTATATCTAACCATTGACCCTCGGCTGCTGCATAATTCTCAACTCTGAGCCATCTATACCCATCACATGATGATTTATTTGTCCTAAATCCTGAGCATGCTTTGGCTATTTGAGTTCGGTGAGCATAAGGACTTGAGTGTCAACTGCTAACAACCCATTAGTAGTTGTCATCTGTTTTTCTGTTTTCCCATCAGTGAGTGTATCTGCAATGACCATTAATGGTTTCTGTTGGTTACCAGCTCAAATATTTTATTCTAATAATATAATTGGCTCCATACCTTTAGCAATCTGGCCATCATATTATACAACTTTAGGAATGTTGGTTGAATTGTAATAAATGAGTGAAAGTTCTAAAATCATTATCAGAGATAATGCTATGTTTCAACAAAAGATGGAAATTCTGGAAAAGAACCTTAACAATTGCAATCTTTAAGTAGTGGATTTTTGTGAAGGTTTGGTGTGAGAGGATGCTTGCAATCTTTTACCTCCTATGATAGAATCTTTTCTTCGGAAAAAATCCACGTTTGCAGATAGCTACAGCTTGCAGTGCTCCATTTAAATGTGTAGCTTCGAAGTACCAGAGGAGTCATCACCAAAATTGGCTTTATGTCACATTCTTATAAAAACTTTCACCTCATTTCACTATAAAGGCTGCATTATGTCTGCGGTTTGGAAGTGTCATGGCACTGCTGCCTAACTTTCTAGAGAAAAAAGACACATCTTCCCTAATGTAGACCAAGCAATAAAATCTTAGATAAAAAAAAATCGATGAAATTGAAATCTGAGATTGTTTCATTATGAATTAATGTTAATATTTTGTTCCCTGCTAAGCTTCATTTTGTTACAGATTGGCAAAAATGTGTTTAATGAGCATGAGACACAGCTACTCTTCAGAAAGGTGACTGTGTGTGATACACACTCTGTGAAGACAAATGACAGGTCAAATATTCATGTAAAATTTTGTGAGCATCTTATTTAGGTTTTAGCTCTGCTTAGTCCATTTAGGGCAATATTGGAGTTCGCAAGATTTTATTCTGAATTTTGTATGGATTTCTATTTTATTATGCATTACATTAATTGATAGTCTCAGTCTTTAAATATATGCATATATATACATATATGAATATATAAGTGTGTGTATGTGTTGTATAAATAAAATGTTAAAACTCAAATCTAGATAAAATGATGAAAAATAGCTAAATACCAAGTTACTTTAAAAAAACATTAACTGGGGGGTGGGGATTTAAATTCACAATTCGATCTCCTACTCATTTATTTTTTATAATCTGAAAGAGGGACGATTTCTCAAATTGTATTTATGTGCACTTTCTTTCATCTTTCATCCAAAATATAGATGCTTTGCTATTAACGAAACTTGTATTTCCCTGTCTGTCATTACACAAAGTTTGTTTCAGGGATATTTAAAACCTAATGCAAAAGATCTCCTGATTCATTTGTGGAAGAAATGGGGCAGTCAGTGCATATATGGAGCCTTTTCCATTGATCAAATGGCCTCAACCCAGCTAAACAGTGAGATGTATATGAAGCTTATAAAAAGGAACTATCAGTGACTATTGCAAGCATAAAACAAAACAAAATTAGATTTCTCTCCAGGAATCTTTCAATCTAATGGACTGTTTAGATGTCATTTTACTGTAGTTTGCATACTTTGGTGATGGCAACTCTCCAGTTGTTGTATGTACAACATGAACCGCTTTTCTTAATTTAGGCCATGAAAAACCTGTTAATGAAATAAAGCAATTTCAGTAGTTGTAATGTATTTTAATGCTATTAGAAAAACATAAATCAGATTAAATTGTACTCAGGAGCAGCCCTAGCCATTTTGCCAGCCAATGTGAAAAATCTTTTGGGCGCCCCCTCCACAACTCCACAAGCTGCCAAGCTAAATAAAAACAAAAAAGAAAACAAAAACCACACATAAAGAAAGAAAGAAAGAAAGAAAGAAAGAAAGAAAGAAAGAAAGAAAGAAAAGCTTGCCAGTTAGTTGTGTAAAAATGGACCACCAATAAGAGCAGAGCGGAAAAACAAAACAAAACAAACACAAAAAACCAAGCAGCACAATGATACAGAACTTCCTGGAAGTTGGTGTCCAGGGCATCCTCCCTGCTTTCCTGCCTCTATAACTAGCCCTGACTGTACTCTAATCTGCACTGTTTAGTTAAAGACACTGAAAACATTAAAGTGTATATTAAAGCATCAGAATACCCTTAAAATGCATATAATTTAACAAAATAGAACCAAGATTTATATCACTGTGATATTGTAACAGGGCCTTCATTCTGTGAATGCCTGGGAACATCCCAGTTCTCCTGTTAAGGACCTTTGCCTTTTAAGGAGAAGAATTTTGGGAAATATAGTGGTTCTTCAAGAAGGCCTAATGGGAAATGTAGTCCTGGATCACATGTAGACAGAGAAGATGCTTTCTTCCAGCAACTCACGGAAGTTACTAGACCGCAGACCCTGGTTCTCATGGGAGACTTCAATCACCCTGATATCTGCTGGGAGAGCAATACAGCAGTGCACAGACAATCCAGAAAGTTTTTGGAAAGGGTATGGGACAATTTCCTAATGCAAGTGCTGGAGGAACCAATTAGGGGCAGAGCTCTTCTTGACCTGCTGATCACAAACTGGGAAGAATTAGTAGGGGAAGCAAAAGTGGATGGGAACCTGGGAGGCAGCGACCATGAGATGGTTGAGTTCAGGATCCTGACTCAGGGAAGAAAGGAGAGCAGCAGAATACAGACCCTGGACTTCAGAAAAGCAGACTTTGACTCTCTCAGGGAACTGATGGGCAGGATCCCCTGGGAGAATAACATGAGCGGGAAAAGAAAAGGAGTACTTGTGGCACCTTAGAGACTAACCAATTTATTTGAGCATGAGCTTTCGTGAGCTACAGCTCACTTCATCGGATGCATACCGTGGAAACTGCAGCAGACTTTATATGCACCCAGAGAATATGAAACAATACCTCCTCCCACCCCACTGTCCTGCTGGTAATAGCTTATCTAAAGTGATCATCAAGTTGGGCCATTTCCAGCACAAATCCAGGTTTTCTCACCCTCCACCCCCCCACACAAATTCACTCTCCTGCTGGTGATAGCCCATCCAAAGTGACAACTCTCTACACAATGTGCATGATAATCAAGTTGGGCCATTTCCTGCAAAAATCCAGGTTCTCTCACCCCCTCACCTCCCTCCCAAAAACCACACACACAAACTCACTATCCTGCTGGTAATAGCTCATCCAAAGTGACCACTCTCCCTACAATGTGCATGATAATCAAGGTGGGCCATTTCCAGCACAAATCCAGGTTTTCTCACCCCCCCACCCCCATACACACACAAACTCACTCTCCTGCTGGTAATAGCTCATCCAAACTGACCACTCTCCAAGTTTAAATCCAGGAGAGCTGGCTGTATTTTAAAGAATCCTTATTGAGGTTACAGGGACAAACCATCCCGATGTCTAGAAAGAATAGTAAATATGGCAGGCGACTAGCCTGGCTTAACAGTGAAATCGTTACTGATCTTAAACACAAAAAAGAAGTGGAAATACAAGAAGTGGATGATTGGACAAATGACGAAGGAAGAGTATAAAAATATTGCTCGGGTATGCAGGAGTGAAATCAGGAAGGCCAAATCACACCTGGAGTTGCAGCTAGCAAGAGATGTTAAGAGTAACAAGAAGGGTTTCTTCAGGCAACAAGAAGAAAGTCAAGGAAAGTGTGGGCCCCTTACTGAATGAGGGAGGCAACCTAGTGACAGAGGATGTGGAAAAAGCTAATGTACTCAATGCTTTTTTTTGCCTCTCTCTTCACGAACAAGGTCAGCTCCTAGACTGCTGCACTGGGCAGCACAGCATGGGGAGGACGTGACCAGCCCTCTGTGGAGAAAGAAGTGGTTCGGGACTATTTAGAAAAGCTGGACGAGCACAAGTCCATGGGGCCAGATGCACTGCATCTGAGAGTGCTAAAGGAGTTGGCGGATGTGATTGCAGAGCCATTGGCCATTATCTTTGAAAACTCATGGTGATCGGGGGAAGTCCCAGACGACTGGAAAAAAGCTAATGTAGTGCCCATCTTTAAAAAAGGGAAGAAGGAGGATCCGGGGAACTACGGGCCAGTCAGCCTCACCTCAGTCCCTGGAAAAATCATGGAGCAGGTCCTCAAGGAATCAATTCTGAAGCACTTAGAGGAGAGGAAAGTGATCAGGAACAGTCAGCATGGATTCACCAAGGGCAAGCCATGCCTGACTAATCTAATTGCCTTCTATGATGAGATAACTGGCTCTGTGGATGAGGGGAAAGCAGTGGATGTGTTGTTCCTTGACTTTAGCAAAGCTTTTGATACGGTCTCCCACAGTATTCTTGCCAGCAAGTTAAAGAAGTATGGGCTAGATGAATGGACTATAAGGTGGATAGAAAGTTGGCTAGATTGTCGGGCTCAACGGGTAGTGATCAATGGCTCCATGTCTAGTTGGCAGCCGATATTAAGTGGAGTGCCCCAAGGATTACACCCTCAGCAAGTTTGCAGATGACACTAAACTGGGAGGAGAGGTAGATACACTGGAAGGTAGGGATAGGATACAGAGGGCCCTAGACAAATTAGAGAATTGGGCCAAAAGAAATCTGATGAGGTTCAACAAAGACAAGTGCAGGGTCCTGCACTTAGGATGGAAGAATCCCATGCACCGCTACAGACTAGGGACCGAATGGCTCGGCAGCAGTTCTGCAGAAAAGGACCTAGGGGTTACAGTGGACGAAAAGCTGGATATGAGTCAATAGTGTGCCCTTGTTGCCAAGAAGGCCAATGGCATTTTGGGATGTATAAGTAGGGACATAGCGAGCAGATCGAGGGATGTGATCGTTCCCCTCTATTCGACATTGGTGAGGCCTCATCTGGAGTACTGTGTCCAGTTTTGGACCCCACACTACACAAAGGATGTGGAAAAATTGGAAAGAGTCCAGCGGACGGCAACAAAAATGAGTAGGGGACTGGAACACATGACTTATGAGGAGAGGCTGAGAGAACTGGGATTGTTTAGTCTGCGGAAGAGAAGAATGAGGGGGGATTTGATAGCTGCTTTCAACTATCTGAAAGGGGTTCCAAAGAGGATGGATCTAGACTGTTCTCAGTGGTAGCTGATGACAGAACAAGGAGTAATAGTCTCAAGTTTCAGTGGAGGAGGTTTAGGTTGGATATTAGGAAAACCTTTTTCACTAGGAGGGTGGTGAAACACTGGAATGCGTTACCTAGGGAGGTGGTGGAATCTCCTTCCTTAGATATTTTTAAGGTCAGGCTTTACAAAGCCCTGGCTGGGATGATTTAGTTGGGGATTGGTCCTGCTTTGAGCAGGGGGTTGGACTAGATGACCTCCTGAGGTTCCTTCCAACCTTGATATTCTATGATTCTATGATTCTGTGATTAAGGAACCATATGCATATATAAAGAGCTGGCTGCAGCCCAAAAAAGTGACAGTCCTTCCAGGAGCAGAAGTTGCTGGTGAGTCTCTCCAATAAGGGAACCCTGGAAGGTGATATGGCAGCTGGAGTTGGAGAAGGAAGACCCCTGGAGGCCCAGTGACAGTACTACTTGTTGTTTGGGGTTCATGCTGGGGATTTTAACAAGAGAAGATGGGAGGAGGGGGGTAGTCCTGCTTCAGACCTTACATAATAGGGTAAGTGTAAGCTGAGCCTGAGGAAGGGTTGCAGGAACTGTATTTTGGGGGTTAGATTTTTGCTTTTCTGTGGAGAAGACTCTTGTGAAGGTGTGAAATTTGTATCTCATAAATCTCCTTACCAATCTTCTAACTTGGGTAGAGGCACCCAAGGAGCAAGGTAGTGGGGAAACTGAGATGGTGGAACACCCAGCAAAGAGATTAAATGGCTCCCTAATACAGATACTATCTTTTCTCAATGCTCTCACTCAGGAGAGATAAAATGGTGAGAATTCTTCCATCCACACAAGACAAAAAAACCTAATGGTTTCCACTAGGGAATCCCTGCACCCCAAACGAAGTATTCCAATGTGGGTTGTGATGGGAACAGCCCCCATAAGTGATGAATGGGTCTATATAGCGAAAACCTCTCTCCAGAGCCCACGGCACAACTGAGAGGCAGAACCATTAATAATGTCCTGGAGAGCAGGACAACACTGGTACTGAGACGATGATTTATCTGTGTGAAACAGGAGTAGTGGAGAAACACCTCTATGTGAAAGTCTGGGCCCATTGTTCTATGGAAACCATATAAATCCTACAAATGAAACACAGCATTTCTCATACTGAAAAGCAGCATTTCCTCACAGCAATTGTACTGCATAAATTAGAAAACAGAGTACTCACTACAGAGGCCTGAATTATGTCTGGGTTATTCCAGTTTTATGCTGGTAGCACTCCATTGAAATGAATGGAGTAACAGCTGTGCAAAACTAAAGTGACACAGTGCTGAATTAGTCTCCTGACTGTTATTTAATATCTATGAGTCTCACTTTCATTTTCATCTTACAAAAAGTATAAAGTAGATTTTAATTAGATGATTTTGGCATTTTTTAATATGGAAAGCAAAAGGTGATTGAAAATAAGGAATGTTAGTGGTTTCCTAGTTATGAGGCACTTTTATTAAGGAAAATGTAAGTACTAAGTATTGTGGCATATAAATACTAGAGCAGGGTGGAAAACATAACCTCTGTCCTGGGGATATTCTGAGTGCTTGAGATTTTGTTTTGTTCTGAATTGGAATGAAACATTGACCCTTGGAATTTCCTGGAAAAGCAAATGTTCCAATTTGGGAATGTACCATTGCCACCCTCACCATCTGTCCCAAGTCCCTGTGTTCCTCCTTCCACCCTGAGAAAGCCCTGGGCTGGTGGCAGAAGGGAGGTGGCAATGTGGGGAAATCCCCTGGCAGATGATGGGAGGAGTTGTTGGTGAGGGAAACCCTGGGCTGGTGACAGAAAGAAAAGCACAAACCACAGCAGGAAGGAATATAACAACCACCACCACTCTCTCCATTGAAACATTTTGTCAGAATCAAAATGTTCCTGTGAAACATCACTATTTTGACAAAACAGCATATTTTTACAAAAAAAACAACAACAAAAAAACGGTTCAAGTGGAAATCTTTCAATCACCTGTAACTACTTCTATATAAGAGTATAGTAGTGGGTCGGCTTCTGCTATCTGAACTTGGAACAATATTTAGTGATTTTAAAAAATATATATCTAAGATTAATATTTTATAACAGCCTACTTGGGATACACACCCTTAGCAACAGAATTAGACTGCTCCAAATTCAGTGTCTTTGTATTCCATAAACCGTAAAAGGATCAATGGAAAACTCTACTGTCTAACTGGCTGCCTGCCAATCTCTGCAAAAGAGAAATATTACTCTGGGGCACTATGTTATATCCCTTACTCTGTTTAGGAATTGTAAATGCTGTACTACATCATCATGCAGTGGGTTAGACATTTGCCAGCACCAACTCCTTTGTTTTGTAAAAGGCTTCAGATGACAATGGCATATTCGATGAAAAAGAACAATCCTGAGTGTGTTTACAAGTGAACACAGGCCTCAAAGCAGTAGCATTTTCTACCCTTGGCCTCTTGCATATCTGTGTGATACTAGAGTATCTTATGCTAACCATGGATTATATTTCCCCAGTCCCAGCTTGCTAACCATGTCTTGCTGATTTCCTGTGTTTCTTTGAAAGGAACCTTACTTTGAAAGAGTCTCACTGAAGTGGCTCCATGGATCTGCACAGCAGCATAGTAATGACAAAAATCACAAAGTTTTGCTTTATTTCTAATCAAATTATAGACAGGAAGACTCATGATCCCAGTTGTTTTGTGTGGGAGATGATCACTGCCTTCATCACAGTACTACAATCAGGGCAGTGTAGCCAGCTGTGCTTAGTCCTGCACAATAAAACCAGGTTCAGTGGCAACCCCACCAAAGGAAATGCAAACCATTTGACAGTCTATGTATTAGGGGAATGGGTGGTTTAGAAATGCTCAAATGGAAATGTAACCTCTGTGACACTCTGCATGTCAAAATAGCACTCTGAAACCCCCATATTCACCACTGTGATATGTTTTGTACAAAATATGCCTTGTGAGGTATTATTTAATAAGTCTTGATTTGTTGAACGTTAGTAGCCTGTTATATGTACCATCATTGTATGTGAAGTTAGGAGGTATTACTATATGTGTTACTGAAATATGTTGTATGGTTGGAAGACTCCCACAGCTGGTCTTTCAGAAGCAACAAAGGAACAACTATCCCTGGCCAGACAGGTGTTGATGATCCATCAAGAAAAATCCACTCTCAGAGAGACTTCTCAGAGAGAGCACGCACGCCCTGAGGATTGCTTAACCCGCTCCTCACAGCAAGGATCTTTCTAGCAGCTGGAAGAAAGTATAAAAGAGGGACAGTGACAACATCACTTGGCCTCTCTTCTTCCCCATCTCAACAACTAGAAGATCATCTGGAAGACAGATCCTGGGGAGATCAGTCCCAGGCTGAGAAAGGAATCCAGTCTGTGTATTAAGAATGGTAACATCCCTGTAACATCAAGGGGATGAGAAACTACTTGATCAAAATCCTACTTAGTTTGTAGAATTTAGACCGCAAATTGATTTTTTATTTCCTATCAAACCAACTTTGATCTCTATGCTTGATACTTATAATCATTTAAAATTAGGGATGTTGATTAATCGCAGTTAACTCATGTGATTAACTCAAAAAAGTAATCATGATTAATGGCAGTTTTAATCGCACTGTTAAACAATAGAGTACCAATTGAAATGTATTAAATATTTTGGATGTTTTTCTAGATTTTCAAATATATTGATTTCAGTTTCAACACAGAATACAAAATGTACAGTACTCACTTTATATTATTGTTTTTATTGCTTTAATTGCTAAGACAAACAAGTTTCTTTACATTTACGGGAGATAATGCTGCTCACCTCCTATTTACAATGTCACCTGAAAGTGAGAATAGGCATTAGCATGGCACTTTTGTAGCTGCTATTGCAAGGTATTTACATGCCAGATATGATAAACATTTGTATGCCCCTTCGTGCTTCAGCCACCATTCCAGAGGACATGCTTCCTTGCTGATGACTTTCATTAAAAAAATAATGCATTAATTAAATTTGTGACTGAACTCCCTGTGGGGAAAATTGTATGTCTCTTGCTTTGTTCTACTTGCATTCTGCCATATATTTCATGTTATAGCAGTCTTGGATGATGGCCCAGTACATGTTGTTTATTTTAAGAACACTTTCACAGCAGATTTGACAAAACACAAAGAAAGAATCAATGTAAGATTTCTAAAAATAGCTACAGCACTCAACCCAAGGTTTAAGAATCTGAAGTGCCTTCCAAAATCTGAGAGGGATGAGGTGTGGAGCATGCTTTCAGAAGTCTTAAAAGAGCAACACTCAGATGTGAAAACTACAGAACCTGAACCACCAAAAAAGAAAATCAACCTTCTGCAGGTGGCATCTAACTCAGATGATGAAAATGAACATGCATCAGTCTGCCCTGCTTTGGATTGTTATGGATCAGAACCCCTCATTAGCTTGGACGCATGTCCTTGGGAATGGTGGTTGAAGCATGAAGGGACATATGAATCTTTAACAAATATTGCATGTAAATATCTTGTGACGCCGGCTACAACAGTGCCATGTGAACACCTGTTCTCACTTACAGGTAACATTGTAAACAAAAAGCAGGCAGCATTATCTTCTGCAAATGTAAACAGACTTGTTTGAGTGACTGACTGAACAAGAAGTAGGACTGAGTGGACATGTAGGCTCTAAAGTTTTACATGTTTTATTTTTGAATGCAATTATTTTTTGTACATAATTCTACATTTGTAAGTTCAACTTTCATGACAAAGAGATTGTATTACAGTATTTGTATGAAGTGAATTGAAAAATACTATTTCTTTTGTTTTTTTAGCACAAATATTTGTAATCAAAAATAAATATAAAGTGAGCACCGTACACTTTGTGTCCTGTATTGTAACTGAAATCAATATATTTGAAAATGTAGAAAACACCCAAAAATATAAAAATAAATGGCATTCTATTATTATTGAACAGTGTGATTAATCACACGATTAATCACATTTAGCTTTTTAATCATGCGATTAATCATGATAAATGTTTTTAATTGCTTGACAGCCCTACTTAAAAATCTCTCTTTCTGTAGTTAATAAATCTGTTTTATATTTTACTTTATAAAACAGGTTAACAAGGCTGTTGCATGTTCATTATTCTTTGTTGGAGTGGAGAACCAATTAATGAGCTTGCACTGTCCAAGGGAGTCTTGAGCTGTGTAAGAGAGCATATTTCTTGGGTGCAAGGCTGGGGTGTGATTGGCTGGTGCCTCTCTTGTTATGATTCACAAGTTGCTTAGAGAGCATTCATGCAATTTCACTGGGTATGAGTCTCCACATGCTGAGTGATCACACCATCTGAAGGGACTGGCTGCCTGTCACTGGCATAGCATTGTGAGAGACTACCCAGGCTGGAGAAATAAGGAGGCACAGAAGTCCTACAGTTTCGGGTTATATCCTGGGGACTCCGTCACAACCCCCTCTTGGAGTTTGCCAGATCCTGGAATGCTGAGACCGAGCCTCTAGTGTGTCCTATTCTATGAACTATTACAATAATGGCTACCAGAGCCCTCTGACACCATTTCCCAGCATGCTTGGAGTCAGGACTGGGGACAGAATGGACTAGAAGAACTCTTGAATTGCTATGGTATCTGGTGCATGGGTCAGGCAGTTCCAGCCCTGTTGAGTCCAGCTTTCAAAGTGGCAGAGATCTGATGCAGTGCTAGCTACCAAGAACCATCCGAGGCCTCCCAGACTCCAGACGCTTTTTGTTTAAATCAGTCAACATTAAGAGTGCTGCAACATTTATCTCAGGACTCATCCTTGGCATTCCATCTGCCTGGGAAGGTGCCAGGGAGTGAGTTGGGGGATGGGAAGTGGGTGGGAGGGGTGGAAAATTTGTTGATATTTAGTACTTATTAGTTAACACCCTGTTCCTTTCCTTCCCCAGATCCTATTTTTCTGTTCCCAGTAAAATCCCCTTTTGGTATATTGTTATTTTGGGTGTGTCATTTCTTTGCTGGGAATTATACAGAGGTATTTTATTGTTTCTTGTGTCCTGGATTTCATATTCCTTGCCAGCAGTTACTCACTTTCCCAAGGTATGCATCCCTTGTGTCTCAGTCACAGTGAGGTGTCACCTTAGGTGGAAGCACCAGGCATTCTAAAAGGAACCCAACACCCAATCCATGAGAGGAAAGAGGCAAAGTCACTCTAAGTAGCTAGAACTGGAAAGCAGGTTTAAGCCACAACTTGGGGGAAGGGACTACAGAAATATAATATCTTTTAATTGACAGAGGCATGACCCAGCTAGTAAGATAAAATGTTTTAAAAAGAGATTTTGTTTCCACTAGGTCATAGAAACAATGCAAAATTCATTTCTACTGATCTTTGCAGTGCTTGAAATATTTATTAGTCATCTAATTCTTTGAATATTGTACTCATGTTGTACTCTCACATAACTCAGTGTCAAACTGGAGTAATGCTACTGATGGGTTTAACTAACTATAGAATTTGTCCTTAATAAGATGTCCTCTTCAAGAATTTTCTTCCTTTTTGTATTTCTTCTACCTTTTTTTTCTTATAAATGATTTTATCTTGGCCTGCTACCTCCAGCTAGAATCACTGGCACATAACAAACTTGTTTCACATTTCACTCCTTGTATCTTTTAGACATACATCCTCTGCCATACAACATCTATATGGCCCTGAGAAAAAAAGTTAAAATGGCTTCTGCTGACTTTCCTGAGTATGTGAGGTAGCTACAGCCAATTGCAGAGTATGACTTCATGTGACTTCAAACAAAGGAAAAATCATAACTAACCTTGCTCTATGAAGAAAAGGTGAATTAAAAATATTTGTAATGTAAAAATATGTACCCAATTTTGATGAAGTTTTCACTGGATGTGAAAATTTTTGCACCAAGTTCTGCATTTTCATGGCAGATCAGTGAAGATGAAGAGAGTCAAATCTTAAGTCTTTTCAATATCTCAATGAATATTTTGAACAACTCTGATTATAAATTGGCAATATTCTGGTTTGCTTCTTAATTACTGTGCTTCCCTATTTTGTTTATCTTTCTGGTTGCCTTGCACAAACTTACTGCAAACCATGTATTTCAGAGAAATACTCAGGAAGAATAAGACTGCTGTGAGGGATCAAGTGGTACACCGGTCAGGATATGGAGACCCTCACCTCTAGGACATCACCAGATAGAGTCCAGCTGAGAGTGGCAATGACTGAAAATTTTTCCCACCTGACAGCTGTTTGGCAGCCTACCGTAGGTGAAATATAAATTGGTAGTATTAGCCAAATCCCTGTGGACAAGTACACACATCACACACACACACAAAAACCCAAAACACAACAACAGCCACTAGTTAGCAGTCGACTAAGATGATAAAGACGAACATGAAATCTTAACTACCCTCTCACTATTAGCTGTAACCCATCTGGGTTGGAGTTAAGATACATGGGTGGGATGCTATCATGGGGGAAGTTACTCTGCAGATGTGTGTGCTTGTGTTGATAAGTGAAGAATTTTAGTCTTCAGGCACATTTTATAACACTACATTCCCTTTAAAAAACAACAACAACAACCCAGAATATTCCTTTAAAAAGGATAAGGAACTCTTTCATTCCATTCATTTCATTCTTTCATTCTGTAGGAATATGAGAGGGCCTTTTTGTAATTCAACAACACTTTATTTCTCCAAAGTAGGCCCTCGAAACAATTTTCCTCCGGGAATTTTCTTTAAATATATTTGACAGCTTGGTCCTGAATCATGGGCATGAATCCATCTTGCTCTGGCTTGTTCTTGGTTTGCTTCTTGTTGCTCTCTCCAGCTAGTTGGTTGCTCTTCTGGTCATGTACATCTGCCTGTCTCATTTGTTTTCTCAGCCGTCACTGTTTCCTCTGATCATTTCATTCTGCACAGCCTGAATGTATATAGTTTTCCTTCGCCTTTATGTATTAGTTGTCAGCATGTAAATAGAGCAAGTTAACAATAGGTAAGAGAACACAGAAAAGCCTCTGCAATATTCCCACAGAACTGAGAACGTAGTCCTTACAGATTTCTTTGGCTCTGCTGATGTCATGCCTGTCCTGAGGCTGCCTTTTGGATGGTGGAATCAATTACAGAGAGACCCCCAAGTCAGTCCAGGTCTTCTGTGGTTTTATTCTATCCAGAGTTCCTGAAAATAGTCACGTCAGTGGGAAACTCCTTGAAGGCATGAATCAGAGTGTCAAAAGCATCTGAGAAAGGAAATCCTCTGTTGCTGCCACTCCTCACAACTCCAGGTTCTCTCCATGTGTAGTAGAGTGGGATTTTGAAGTAAGATGAACCAGACATTGCTTTTTCAAGGTTCATTATTTATTAAAGAGAGGCTGTTGCTCAGCTTATATGAATATCTCCTATCCAATATTAGACTATATACAAACAGTATAACCGGATACCACACAGACAATACTGGAGAATGCACACATTCGAGCAGATCTGAGACCTATTGTTGAAAGGTCTGTGGTCTTCTAACACTCATAGCTAAGCATACTGTCATAAATATAAAGGGAAGGGTAAACCCCTTTGAAATCCCTCCTGGCCAGGGGAAAGCTCCTCTCACCTGTAAAGGGTTAAGAAGCTAAAGGTAACCTCGCTGGCACCTGACCAAAATGACCAATGAGGAGACAAGATACTTTCAAAAGCTGGGAGGAGGGAGAGAAACAAAGGGTCTGTGTCTGTCTGTATGCTGCTTTTGCCAGGGACAGAACAGGAATGGAGTCTTAGAACTTTTAGTAAGTAATCTAGCTAGGTATGTGTTAGATTATGATTTCTTTAAATGGCTGAGAAAAGAATTGTGCTGAATAGAATAACTATTTCTGTCTATGTATCTTTTTTGTAACTTAAGGTTTTGCCTAGAGGGGTTCTCTATGTTTTTGAATCTAATTACCCTGTAAGATATCTACCATCCTGATTTTACAGGGGGGATTTCTTTATTTCTATTTACTTCTATTTTTTATTAAGTCTTCTTGTAAAAAACTGAATGCTTTTTCATTGTTCTCAGATCCAAGGGTTTGGGTCTGTAGTCACCTAGGCAAATTGGTGAGGCTTTTTACCAAACCTTGTCCAGGAAGTGGGGTGCAAGGTTTTGGGAAGTATTTTGGGGGGAAAGACGCGTCCAAACAGCTCTTCCCCAGTAACCAGTATTAGTTTGGTGGTGGTAGCGGCCATTCCAAGGATAACGGGTGTAATATTTTGTACCTTGGGGAAGTTTTGACCTAAGCTGGTAAAGATAAGCTTAGGAGGTTTTTCATGCAGGTCCCCACATCTGTACCCTAGAGTTCAGAGTGGGGGAGGAACCTTGACACATACACTGTACTTACTCCAAAATTTATCCCACTGGTTGGGAAAGGTCATATTTAGCATTCCATTCCAGTGCTTAAAGTAGAAGGTGGTACCTTTAGAAATGATATCTCTGCACAGCATGATTGGAATGGGAACAAAGTCAGAGCTATCTTTGGATAGAAATACATAATTAATAAATACTAGTAAAGTTGTGCAACATGCCTGCAGTAAAACCCCCAACCACATGAAACCTTCCTGTTTTGTGTTTTCCTACTACTTGACATTCGGACACATCACATGAACAATTAAACGTTTCAGATGGTTTTAACATAAAACCTGGTAAAATCCAGTGGTTTTAGTGGATTTTCACTTTCCGATTTTGGTTTTGCTCAAGCACAAAGCTCAGAGAAAAACTGTAAATGACACATTTTTGCACTGACCACCACCCTGATCTGGTCTGGAAATCATAAGATCCAAAAGGAACATAGGCTTTTCACCCTTATCCATCATTTCACTGGGAGACAGAGAAAAACAATCCCATCCACCCAGTGTAAATAGATCCCACTGAGGTTTGCACCGAAAGTTGCACAGTTCTTATTACTACCTACCCACCATTAAAAGCAAAAGGATTGCAAATCCCAGACTGGAAAAATCTGAATACAACCTACACATTTCCGCAAAGTGCAGGAAACTTCCAGCTAAAACTGATCCAGAAATACATTCAATGCAGTGAGAAGAGAATGCATGAAAAAAAAAAAGTAGTTACAATCCCTTTCCTTCATAGCATCAGGAGGAAGCAAAAAGGACAATACATTTGTAGGTACTCTGAATATAAAATGCTTCTGTCATCAGCATCTCTCCCCAGGCAGTGCATTTTGGGGTGTTAATTTTAATAAGCAACATCATTAGAGGGAAAGAATCTTTGCTATATTTCTAGTTGCTGCCTTGCTTTTGAATATTTAACTTCCAAATATTCAAACTCTCATCAGATATCAAAGTATATGAAATAGTTTAAGTTTTTAACTTTACTTTCTTTCAGAAGTCCATTAAATGAGAGGAAATGAAGGTGGAAGAGATCTAACAAGTCTGACATGAAACCGATAATTAGCATAAACTAGTATCACTGGCAAAGAAGACAGAAGAGTAATGGTCAGAAACTTGTAAAGCCACTGATATTACTCATTATGGTTATGGCACTTACAAAGAGGGTGACAAGACATGACTGTCCTGTGTAATTTTAATTTTCATCCTTTCATTGCTCTTTAATTTTCCTTTAACGTGATGAGGCCTGGCATGCTCACAGCACTTATGCTATTCTGGGAACAATCTGTAGGATTGATATACAGGAAACTAATTATCCACCCTGAATCAAATGTCTTCTGGGTAGGAAGGCAATTAGGGCTCAATGGCCCTTTAATGCCATCATTTCCCAAAAGAATAATGCTCTGCTTGTGGTCCCCTAAAGCATCAGGCTATGGGGGGCATTCTCTAGTATTTATGCTGATGAGCCTAATTTAAAAAGGTATGATGAGTTTTAAATGGATCTCTTCAGTGTACAACCAGGAGTCCATCCTGGCTTGCACCTGCTTATTGAGTGAGAATGTAGGCCTGAGAGACTAACTAGTGTCACAAGTGCACAGGTATTGCACTTGGCAGGTATTTCCCTTTTTCTCTTCAGTCAACACGGGGAACGGCCCATGGTAGTTGAACAAAAATGACTTTTTGAGAGCGACCCTCAAAATCATTTGTCCAAACACTTTGGAGGGCAGTATTTACTCCCTGACTGCAGCGGGACTTCCCATGGTAGGGAGTAAATTCTCATGTATGTTTGCAAGAAGACCGGGTCCCATATATGTAACAAATTCAGTCTTTCTTTGGGAAAGCCGAGGCTGATGTCCTATGCAGAGCTGGTTTAAAGAAAAGTCTATTTTGTGATTTGGAAAAAAAATCCAAACATTCAAAAAATGCCTGACCATTCTGCAAAACAAAAAAACAAAACATTTTTGAACATGTTTTAGGTTTCCAGTTTTTCATATTTCCCCTTCCTGTTTCCACTGCCAAAATGGAAAAAAAAAGGAAGAAAGGGAGAGAAGAGGGAAAAAGGGGGGAGAATCAAAACCTTTAAGGAAAAATCATTTAAAAAATCAATGGTTTTGATTTTTTGGGGAGACAGTGAGGGAGTCAAAAATCCGAATTTAAAAACACTGACATTTTTCTGCAGCAATGTTCAGTTTCAAAATAATAAGCCATTTTCACCAATGTTTGAAATAAAACATGTTGCCCAGTCTGTGTAGTCAGGTATAAATCTGGCTCAGAGTGAGGCAGTGCTGTGGGTCCTCTGTTGACATAACAAGTGAGGACAGGGTGAGTAAATGGTCAGACTTGTTGTTTTAAATGCTTTATATGTATGTTACTGATAGCTTCACATGCTGTTCATTGAACCTACCACTGAGGCCCTTCTGTGCCTCTTTTATCAGAGGTAGGACATCTGTCCTCTGCTCAAGAAATTGCATGCACTATCAGGAAGCAGGGTCACCTCCTCCATAAGAGAAGAAGCTGATAATGACTCAGACGGTAGTGACCTGAAGAAAATGAGGGTGTTGGTCCACTGGCATCATCCAGTGGCATTCTCTACCTCCTCCCGGTGTCTCTTATCTTCTGCTAGGAATGAAGGGAGTCAGGTGAAAGTGAGAGGTCATTAAAAATGAGTCCAGATGCACTTGAACAATCCTTTGACTGCATCCTATTTTGGTAGAATGCCATGCTGCAGTTCTAGAAGGCACATTGGCAAACAAAGCACCACATCTAGCTGTATTCTAAGTACAAGAACCAGCGAGCATAAAACATAAAACAAAACCTTCGTTGGAGCACTGCCCCAGCCTGGAGATCATACATAGTCTGTGACCAGGTTCAGAGTAGCAGCCGTGTTAGTCTGTATCCGCAAAAAGAAAAGGAGGACTTGTGGCACCTTAGAGACTAACCAATTGATTTGAGCATGAGCTTTCGTGAGCTACAGCTCACTTCATCGGATGCATCCTGTGGAAAGTATGCATCCGATGAAATGAGCTGTAGCTCATGAAAGCTTATGCTCAAATCAATTGGTTAGTCTCTAAGGTGCCACACTCGTCAATGGTAGTTGTGCACATATATCTGAGTCCAAAATTTAGCCTATTTAAACTAAATAATACTGCTGCTGTATAAAACCATGTAGTCCTCACTGAGGCAAAACACTGAATGGTTTCAAAAATTCCTTTGCCTGAGTGAGGACTGCAGGATTTGTCCTAGTGAACCTACAGTAGCCAGCTCATGTCAATAAGAACAAAAATAAGACTACTCCTGTTACCATGCATATTGCATTTGCAATGAGCAAATTCCTAATGGCTTGTTCTCTACCACAGCACTCACCTAATTCATACAATGGTTAATGGGTGTTGGCTTTCTGGTAAGAATTTCAAAGGGTGAATTCACACAAAAGCTTAATTTGATTAGTTTATTAAACTATAGGGTAATAAAATGTGTTTTAAATGGCTTATGAAAGATTGAGGAAATGTGCTGGTTATTCAAACACTCAGTCTATTAATGTTACTAGTGTTAGGTATCAAAAAGCTTTGGATCTATAATACTGTCCTTGATACCAACTGGGTTCACTGCTTATTCAAAGAAAAACATGGAAGCATTCAGACTGTGACTAACTTTGTTGATTGTATCTGAAATGAATCTGAGATCTTATGCTGACTAAATACTTAGTTCCACTACTTTTCCCTCTGACCCTCAGAAAGGAAGAAAAAAGAGACACACAATATTTTATAAAATATTTTGGGCCATCTTTCTGTCTCAACTCCAAGAGTGCTTTTTCACTATTATGGCAGCTCAGAGGCCTGGCTTGGGCTGATTGGACAATGGGGGAATACAGATACAGGGAATCACTTGTCTTAGACTTTTGGAAGTTGACATAAGGAAAAAGTAATTGACCAGTGGAGACTCATGGAATCCAATTAGTGTGGTAGCAGGAACCACAAATGACATCCCAGATATAATTCATTCCGCTATATTAATTATAACAACATGGAAACTATGTAAATATAAAAAAGTGACTGAAAAAGTGGTGCCACTAGAAGCAGTATAGAGATCATGTATGTTTTCAGCAATTATTCATTCATCTTAAGCACTGGCAATCTGTGCACTTGTAGAGACACCAATGGCAGAGGACAATTAGCAGATTTGGACCGAATGACAATAGGCGGAGTATCTCTCTCTTTAGAGCGGCCCAGGGACTGTATCACCGAGTCCAGATTGCAGCACATTTATTAGGTTTCCATTGTGGAAAGAAAGCAGATGTCAAAAGAGAGTTGTTGACTGCTTTTCTGCAGCCTACCATATCCCAAAATTGTGAAACATGTGGGCTGCTCCTTTCCACACGGCAGCTCATGGATGCGGTCTAAAATTGCTGCAACCTTTGCACTGGCCAGACTGCCCTCCGTTCCTGCTTGCCAACATACTCTCTGCCTCCACACCAGCAGACAGCCCATGGTTTTAGCTATTTCTACTTTCTCTTGTTCCCCTGTTTGTTTTTCTAATTTCAGGCAGTAGCAAGCAGGACGTTTTTCTTAACCCTTGCTCCTCCTCCCTGGGTCAAATTTCAGCAGCTTGGTGATTAGTCCACCAGGAACTGCCACTGCAGCATCTCCCTGCTGTGAGGAATGAGGTCCTGCACTAGAGCAAATCTCCTGCACTAGGGCAAACTCACAAACACACCTGGCCTATAGCAGGCTGCCTGGTTGGCTACGCCACCTGATTCATTGGAAGTGTCAAGCAGACCTGCTGCAGCAACAGCAGTGGCTGCTCAAAGCATTTGCCCTTAGCTCTATATCTCCTATGGCTGCTTGTTCCCAGTCCTGCTCCTGCCTTTCACCCAGCCCTTCTTCTTCCTTGGCCCTGCCTTGTTATGCTCCAGATTACCCAGTTCAGACCCTCAGCACCGATTCCTCACCTCTGACTTTGGCTGTGACCCTTGGCTATGGTATCTGGCTCCTGACTCCAGCCTTTATCCTGGGCTCTGATTCCTGGCTACTGATTCCTGTTCTAACCACTAGTCCTGACTCCTGCTGTGACCATTAGGCACAACCACCCAGGCCCCAGTCCTATGATACCTGCCAGCTCCTCTGCCTCCCTCCCAGGCATGGCAGAGCAGCCAAGTCCAAACGGTGCTCTATTTGTGAAACAGCCTTCCCGTGCTCAGCAGGTGGAAAGTTGTGCCCTGCCTGCACCCAGACAACAAACCCTACATCCATTAGGGCACAGATATGCACTCTCGACAGGCACATGGGGTCCCCTACCTGCCCAAGCAGCCATGACTCCAACAAGGGAAAACCAGACCCAGAGCTGCAGAACAGACCAGGGAGAAGTTTGAAGGACAAGGAGACCACATCCACCTCGCCAAGGGCGTAAGTCCCAGGATGATTCTGGACTCTAAAGAGAACAAGCTTTCAGGACTGACAGCTCCATACACCCCAATGTAAATGCCTTGGGGAAAGAAGCAGGGCTCATAAACGGCCTCATTTCCTCCTACTTCAATCTGGAGGATTTGGGCAATAAATCCCTCTCCCCTGATCTAGGAGACTCAGATCCTGCAGGTAAGGAATCAGACAGAAAACTCTCTAGAGCCAAGGCACCTTCATTTGTAAGGTGGGCTAAAATGGTGAAGAAACCAATAAACGAGCAAGAAGGGGCAGAGAAAACAGAACAAAAAAAGGAGGCATGTGCCCTCTGACTCTTCCCCCTCCTCCTCATCCCTTAGGGGTCTCTTAATCTGGTCAGGATCAGCGGAAGACTAAACAAGGTTTCTTCCCCCCTGAAAAGTTTGAGGCTATGTAGAGAAAGGTTGTAGCCACCATATATATCCAGTATGAACAGTCTTCTGGCAGTAAGCGTCAAAGAAAATTCCTTCCCTCAAAATCTTCTCCTGAGGCTGCAATTCCACTGCACTTTTTTCTTTGAGGATATGATCAGAAAGGAGTGGGACAAGCCTATCATATCAGCAAAAATGACCTGAGGTTCTATAGGCTACAAGAGCCAAGAATTCCATTGCTGAGGTCCCAAAGGTTGCTGCTGCTGTTTCATCCCTAGCAAGGGACATGGTTATCCCCTCAGAAGGGGAATTCTACCCTAAGGACCAGATAGATAGAAAAGTGGAGGCCACTCTCAGCAAAGATTTTGAGGCCTCTTCAGTTATCTAAAGGGAGTCTCTTATGACATGTTTTGCCAGAGTATCTTTCTCCTGACTGGAGGATCTCGGATCCTAAGGGACAGGGATCATCCTGATTTCAGCCTTACTCTTTTAAAAAAAAGAAATCTCCTTAGCACCAAAAAGAAAAGGAGTACTTGTGGCACCTTAGAGACTAACCACTTGATTTGAGCATAAGCTTTCATGAGCTACAGCTCACTTCATCGGATTCATACTGTGGAAGGTGTAGAAGATCTTTTTATACACACAAAGCATGAAAAATTACCTCCCCCCACCCCACTCTCCTGCTGGTAATAGCTTATCTAAAGTGATCACTCTCCTTACAATGTGTATGATAATAAAGGTGGGCCATTTCCAGCACAAATCCAGGTTTTCTCCCCCCCCACACACACACAAACCCACTCTCCTGTTGGTAATAGCTTATCTAAAGTGACCACTCTCCTTAGAATGTGTATGATAATCAAGGTGGGCCATTTCCAGCACAAATCCAGGGTTTAACAAGAACGTCGGGGGGGGGGGGGATTTGTGCTGGATTTGTGCTGGAAATGGCTCACCTTGATTATCATACACATTGTAAGGAGAGTGATCACTTTAGATAAGCTATTACCAGCAGGAGAGTGGGGTCGGGGGAGGTATTTTTTCATGCTTTGTGTGTATAAAAAGATCTTCTACACTTTCCACAGTATGCATCCGATGAAGTGAGCTGTAGCTCACGAAAGCTTATGCTCAAATAAATTGGTTAGTCTCTAAGGTGCCACAAGTACTCCTTTTCTTTTTGCGAATACAGACTAACATGGCTGTTACTCTGAAACCTATCCTTAGCACCAGCATTTGTAGCTGATGCTGCAGTTGATACAATGAGGTTTTCAGCCAGAGCCATGGCATCCTTCTCAGTGGCCAGTTGCCATGTTTGGCTCTACCCTTAAAAGGTGGATTCCCATTCTAAACAGGATCTATGCTCAGGAAAATTTACAGGCTCGATCCTATTTGGGGAAAAGCTGGACAAAATGGTGGCGGAAACCAACCAGTCCCTCCCATCCTCAGAAAAGTATCTTTAGGAGAGAATACAAACCTACGTTCAGACAGAGACACTTCTTTTGTCCATCTTCCTTGCAGAAGTACCAGTAAAAGGACAGCAGATTCTCCAAGGGTAAGCCCAGGAATTCAGGTTTCTTGGGGAAAGTCCAGACAGTGGCAGCTCTGCAGCCTCCAAGACCACCTTCAGACTGTGATCAAATGTGCCTATGCCCAGAGCTGAAGCTAGGAGGTAGAATTTCCAACTTCACAGAAGAGCAGTGTGCATTCACAACAGATAAGTTGGGGAGGGAGACAATAAGCCAGTACTCCCTTGAGACGAGGGCTCCACCTCATCCTTTCTTCATCCAGTCTTCCATTTCCAATGATCCCACAAAATGTGAAATGATCCAGAATGAGATTTCTCATCTTCTGGAAATAGGGATTATTAGAAAGTATGCCCCCAGAAGAGAGATTCTGTGGGTTTTACTCATCTTTATTGTCCAGAAATGCATGGGATCAGAGCAGGGGAATCAGAGCTATCATCAAGTTCAACAAATGGATGAATAAGATGATGTTCTCTATGGAAACGTTAGCCTCAATGGTGTCCTCCTTATCTCAAAGACACTTCCTGACATTAGTGGATCTGGAAGATGTCTATCTCCAAATCGCCATAAGGCCATGACACCACAGACTCCTGAGATTCATTTATGGCAGGAAGCATTACCATACTGAACTGTCTCCTTCAGATTTTCCTCAGCTCCTAGGGTCTTTACAAAGGTGCTGGTAGTGTTCATAGTCAGACTTACAGTGCAGGTTTCCACCTATACCCGCATCCTCAATAACATTCTGATCAGAGCCCCATCCCAAGCTGAGGCACACAAACTGTGACAAATAGAACAACTTCCTGCAATATCTTTGAGAGACTATATTGTATTAAACATATGAATGGTTTATGTATCATTGTGGGCAATGGATTGCATGCACTCCACTAGGGGAGGGTTACCACTGCTTCTCTGGAAGATAAAACAGTAAGGTATGATTAGGGCAAGTTGCTCAGGTTACAACACCTCCAAGGAGGTACCACTTCCTGGTATGCTCACATGTATGAGTTTAGTACTCTGGTTCTCCAGAGACAAATAAAGAAATCCCTTTTGGATAAACAGCCCAAGCTTAAACTGGCTCATGGCTCTTCTTCCTGATCCAGCAGAGAGGCCAGACTTTTTGTCCAAGCGGGGTGGCGGGAGGGGACAATTCTTGTGGAAGGGTTGAAAGACTTTAGCCTGCTAGGGTCCCACAAGATGAATGGGTGACCTCAGGTGAGCTTTTAGTGGGCTAGGAATGTTTTAGTAGGAACGTGTATTGTTTTTATATCTTTTCTCTAATGCTTTTACCTGAAGAGTAAATGTGTTTGCTTAGAAAGTGCTGTGTGGTAACTCGTAACTGCTGGCAATACACAAGTCATAGACCAAACAGAGAGAGCAAAGCACAGGCACAAAGCACAGTGGCCTTTTAGCCAAACTGGCTGGTTGGGGATATCACACTCTAGATCAAGAAGCTGTGCAGCCTTTAAACTCTTGGTCAGGAGGGAGTAAGACACAGGTCCCTGCCCAGGAGAGGTGTTGGCTGGGAGCTGGAAACCTTAAGAAGTTGCCCTCGAGACCTGGGGTGGGTGGTTAAAAATGCAGTTAACCCTGAAACTGTAACACAAAGCTACACCTTAGATTCTGGATCTCCCAAGAGTTCATGGCTTCATCATCAACTTCAAAAAGAGATTCCTGAATCTTTCAACCAGCATCTCTCACCTGGGAGTGGACCTGATAGCAAAAATGTTTCCATCACACAAAATTTTCCAGGAGATCCAGGATCTTATTACTTTACTCCAAACTATAGCACAATGTCTTCAGCTTCTGGGACTTCTGGACTTTTGTACAGGAATCACTCTGTAGGCAAGTTCGCACATCAAGTGCCTCAAACTTTCCCTCTGAGAGTGTGGAACCAACCACTCCCCAGAACTCACGAAAGACCAAGTGACAATGTCAGTCCAGGTACTCAGCTCCCTAGAGTGGTGAACGGTCAATGGAAATGTCTCCAGGACCTGCCCCTATGCTTTCCAGATCTTCTTGTCCCTACTACCAATGCCAGTCTGGAAGGCTGAGGGTACTCTTTCTTTCTTATATTTTTTCCTTTTTCCTTTTATTCCTGAACTTCTTACCTTACCATCCCGAACTCTGCTCACTACTTCCCAGATGTCTCAGAATTGTGGGAGTCGCTGAGCTGCAGAATGGAAGATGTCTCAGTGATAATCTCCTTTCTGCTAGCAGTGTCTCCCACAATTCTACCCAGCCTAGATGGCATTTTGCCAACCATTCAGAGACTTTCTTTGTATTAGACCATTGTGATGCAGGCCATATGCCAGTTATGCACAGCTGTTGTTATTGTGATCCCGCTTAAGTTACTTTTGTCTTTCTAGGCGTTCTGCACAGCTTTAGAATAACACATCTGGCAACAAGCAGGTGCAAGGTGACTGGCCAGCTCACACAGTGTTGCAACTTTGGACCACCTCCATTGAGCTGCAGTGTGGAGAAGAGTAGCCCAGATGTCTCAAAATTGTGGGAGATGTGACTAGAAGCAAGGAGATTATCAGTACAAAATCTTCCATTCAGCAAATTTTGGAGAATGGGCTCTGAAATTTTAAAAAGAAACAATAGAGTTGATATATATCTGGGTCGAAGAACAAAATGAAACAATTGCTGGAAGGCAGGTTATTCTAAAACTTGGGTACCAATAAAATTAGAGAGGAGAGTCTGACAGAGGAGGAAAAGAAATAGTGTGAATTCTTCTGGAAATGGACCAGGGAAAGCATTTGTTAGACAGCTGCAGCCGCACAGGAGCCAGCACACGGAGTTGTAAACAGGGGAGTTTGAAAGGGGAGTTTGTCTTGTGGTGCTCGTTTGGGGTTTGTTTTTGCGGTGGATGCTGGTGTTTTGGTGTGGTTTGTGTTTCCCAGATTAACAGGATTTAGGTGGGAAGGCTCTGACAGATACAGAGGCAGCAGTAGGAGTGACCCATGTAGTGGAAGACACAATGAAAATGACTGGATGTGGAAGCTGCGGTATGTACATGATCCTGGAGGGGGTACCTGGAAAGAGTTTTGTCTGCATGAGCTGATGGAAGAAAAGATCCAAGGATTGGAGATGCAGGTGGAAAGTCTGGTTGAGTTTAGAAGGGGGTTCGAGCAGATTATGGAGCAAAGACATGAAGCAGCTGAAGAGAAAATTTCAGACTTGCAGATAGAAGCAGGACTGAAGAATCCTGAGGGGAGACTGCTGGGTGAAGAAAATGGACAGTGGAAGCATGTGACTAAGAGAACCAGGCAGAGGAAAAGACAGGCTAGTGAATGAGAAATAGAGCTCAAGAACAGAGTTGGAAGATGAAGAAGGGGCTCAGGAGGTGGTCACTGAAGGTGGAAGGGCAAGGAAGAAGAGAAGCGTGGCTAGGCCTATAGGAAAAGGGGAAGAGTAATGGAGACTACACCAAATATGAGCCCCGGTAGGATACAGGATGCGTTGAAGAGGATTACAAGGGAGAATAGGAATGGAAAGAACTTGCAGCCAGAGGGAACAGGGGATAGACCAGAGAATCACACCATCACCAGGAAAAGGCAGGTCTAGGTGATCAGGGACTCCTTACGGAGAAGAACAGATAGGCCTGTAACCAGAGCTGATCCAGAAAATAGAAGGGTTTGCTGTCTTCCAGGTGCTAAGATACAGCATGTGGACCTGAGGTTGAAAAGGATCCTAAAGGGAGCGGGAAAGAATCCACTGATTGTCCTTCATGTTGGAACAAATGATATCGGTAGATTCTCACTGGAACGTATCAAAGGAGGCTATGCCAGGCTGGAGAAGATGCTTAAGGAAATCAAGGCTCAGGTGACCTTCAGTGGGATTCTGCCTGTTCCTAGAGGAGGGCAAAAAAGGTGTGACAAGATTATGACTATCAACAGATGGCTCAGGCAGTGGTGCTATAAGGAGGGCTTTGGGATGTATGGTCACTGGGAGGCATTCATGGACAGAGGACAGTTCTCTCAGGATGGACTTCATATGGGTAGGGAAGGAAATAGACTTCTAGGATGGAGGCTGGCACAATTGATTAAGAGACCTTTAAACTAGGAATCCGGGGGAGATGGTTGGAAGATGTCCAGGTAATCTCCACGGCAGATTTTAGCAATGAGAGGGAAGAAAACAAAGTAAGAAAGAATACAGCCAGGGTAGGAGAATGGACATAGGGAGGAAGAGTACTGTACATACTAGTCTAATAGGTTATACTGGCTGTAGAATGTCCATGCCTAATCAGGTAAAGAATGTGAGCGAGGCCAAACAGCAAAAATTAAGATGTTTGTACACCGATGCGAGAAGCCTAGGTAACAAAATGGGGGAACTAGAGCTACTGATGCAGGAAGTGAAACCAGATATTATAGAGATAACAGAAACAGGGTGGAATAGTAGCCATGACTGCAGTACAGGTATTGAAGGGTATGTTCTGTTTAGGAAAGACAGAAATAAAGGTAAAGGTGGTGGAGTAGCATTGTATATCAATGATGAGGTAGAATGTAAAGAAATAAGAAGCGATGGAATGGATAAGACAGAGTTCGTCTGGGCAAAAATCACATTGGGGAAGAAAACTACTAGAGCCTCCCCTGGGATGGTGCTTGGGGTGTGCTTTAGACAGCTTGGATATAATTTGGATATGGATAGAGCCCTCTTTAAGTGTTTATAATGAAGTAAATACTAATGGAAACTGCGTGATCATGGGAGACGTTAACTTCCCAGATATATACTAGAGGACAAGTGCTAGTAATAATAATAGGACTCAGATTTTCCTAGATGCGATAGCTGATGGATTCCTTCATCAAGTAGTTGATGAACCAACAAGAGGGGATGCCACTTTAGAGTTGGTTTTGGTGAGTAGTGAGGACCTCATAGAAGACATGGTTGTAGGGGACAACCTTGGTTCAAGTGATCATGAGCTAATTCAGTTCAAACTGAATGGAAGGATAAACAAATATAAATCTGCGACTAGGGTTTTTGATTTCAAAAGGGATGACTTTCAAAAATTAAGGAAATTAGTTTGGGAAGTGGATTGGACTGAAGAATTTATGGATCTAAAGGCAGAGGAGGCCTGGGATTACTTCAAGTCAAAGCCACAGAAGCTATCGGAAGCCTGCATCCCAAGAAAGGAGAAAAAATTCATAGCCAGGAATTGTAGACCAAGCTGGATGAGCAAGCATCTCAGAGAGGTGATTAAGAAAAAGCAGAAATCATACATGGAGTGGAAGATGGGAGGGATCAGCAAGGAAAGCTATCTTATTGAGGTCAGGACATGTAGGGATAAAGTGAGAAAGGCTAAAAGTCAAGTAGAGTTGGACCTTGCAAAGGGAATTAAAACCAATCGTAAAAGGTTCTATAGCCATATAAATAAGAAGAAAACAAAGAAAGAAGTGGGACCACTAAACATTGAGGATGGAGTGGAGGTTAAGGACAATCTAGGCATGGCCCAATATCTAAACAAATACTTTGCCTCAGTCTTTAATGAGGCTAATGAGGATGTTAGGGATAATGGTAGCATGAGAAATGGGAATGAGGATATGGAGGTAGATATTACCGTATCTGAGGTAGAAGCAAAACGCGAACAGCTTAATGGGACTAAATCGGGGGGCCCAGATAATCTTCATCAAGAATATTAAAGGAATTGGCACATCAAATTGCAAGCCCATTAGCAAGACTTCTTAATTAATCTGTAAACTCAGGGGTTGTACCGTATGACTGGAGAATTGCTAACATAGTTCCTATTTTTAAGAAAGGAAAAAAAGTGTTCCAGGTAACTACAGGCCTGTTAGTTTGTTAGTCTGTTAGTCTGTAGTATGCAAGGTCTTGGAAAAAAATTTGAAGGAGAAAGTAATTAAGGACATTGAGGTCAATGGTAATTGGTACAAAATACAACATGGCTTTTCAAAAGGTAGATCGTGCCAAACCAACCTGATCTCCTTCTTTGAGAAAGTAACAGATTTTTTAGACAAAGGAGACTCAGTGGATCTAATTTACCTAGATTTCAGTAAGGCGTTTGATATGGTGCCACATGGGGAATTATTAAATTGGAGAAGATGGGGATCAGTATGAAAATTCAAAGGTGGATAAGGAATTGGTTAAAGGGGAGACTACAACGGGTCCTACTGAAAGGTGAACTGTCAGGCTGGAGGAAGGTTACCAGTGGAGTTCTTTGGGGATCGGTTTTGGGACCAATCTTATTTAATCTTTTTATTACTGACCTCAGCACAAAAAGTGGGAGTGTGCTAATAAAGTTTGTGGATTATACAAAGCTGGGAGGTATTGCCAATTTAGAGAAGAACCGGGATATCATACAGGAGGATCTGGATGACCTTGTAAACTGGAGTAATAGTAATAGGATGAAATTTAATAGTGAGAAGTGTGAGGTCATGCATTTAGGGATTAATAACAAGAATTTTAGTTATAAGCTGGGGACACATCAATTAGCAGTAACAGAGGAGGAGAAGGACCTTGGAGTATTGGTTGACCACAGGATGACTATGAGCCGCCAGTGTGATATGGCCATGAAAAAAGCTAATGCAGTCTTGGGATGCATCAGGTGAGGTATTTCCAGTAGAGATAAGGAGGTGTTAGTACCATTATACAAGGTACTGGTGAGACCTCATCTGGAATACTGTGTGCAGTTCTGGTCTCCCATGTTTAAGAAGGATAAATTCAAACTGGAACAGGTACAGAGAAGGGCTACTAGGATGATCCGAGGAATGGAAAACCTGTCTTATGAAAGGAGACTCAAGGATCTTGGCTTGTTTAGCCTAACCAAAAGAAGGTTGAGAGGAGATCTGCTTGCTCTCTATAAATATATCTGAGGGATAAATACCGGAAAGGGAGAGGAATTATTTAAGCTCAGTACCAATGTGGACACAAGAACAAATGAATATAAACTGGCCATCAGGAAGTTTAGACTTGAAATTAGATGAAGGTTTCTAATCATCATCAGAGGAGTGAACTTCTGAAATAGCCTTCCAAGGGAAGCAGTGGGGGCAAAAGACCTATCTGGCTTCAAGATTAAACTCGATAAGTTTATTTAGGAGATGGTATGATGGGATAACATGATTTTGGCAATTAATTGATCTTTAACTATTCATGGTAAATAGGCCCAATGGCCTGTGATGGGATGCTAGATGGGGTGGGGTCTGAGTTACTACAGAGAATTCTTTCCCGGGTGTCTGGCTGGTGAATCTTGCCCACATGTTCAGGGTTCAGCTGATCACCATATTTGGGGTCAGGAAGGAATTTTCCTCCAGGGTAGATTGCAAGAGCCCTGGGGTTTTTCACCTTCCTCTGTAGCTTGGGGCATGGGTCACTTGCTGGAGGATTCTCTGTACCTTGAAGTTTTTAAACCATGATTTGTGGACTTCAATAGCTCAGACATAGGTGAGAGGTTTATTGCAAGAGTGGGTGGATGAGATTCTGTGGCCTGCGTTGTGCAGGAGGTCAGACTAGATGATCATAATGGTCCCTTCTGACCTTAATATCTATGAATCTATGAATCTAAGATATACTTTTGATACATGGCCAAAATAAAAGGGGGAATAAATCAGGAGTGTCAGAATTGCAATATCTATGAAAGACCCAACCATAGAGAAAAGATTGTAAAAAGGCATTAATATATTAACAGTAGTAGCTATGTCTAAGAAATGCAAATGTATTTAGTGAAAGGGATATCAAGGCCTAATTGATCTCCTTTGAGAGAGTGGTGGAAATGCACTTTAAAGTGCAGTTACATCTATGAAAATAGAAAAGGGACTACTACCACATGATGGAATAAGCACCACAGGCTGTATTTAATTTAAAGGGACAGTGCCAACTTGAAATCTAGCCCTTTCAGAAAATGAGTTAAAAGTAGCTTAGGGTAGCATGCTTGCCCACAGTTCCCTGTTGTTACCTCTTCCTAGTTTTACAAATATTTTCCTCTCCCCAGATGCAGTGTGAAAGATTCACACAAACAACAAGGGGAAATGCTTGCAACGATTAGTGAAACTGCCTATAGAGAAAATGTTGTCAGTTATATTAATTCTAGGTGTCAGTAGTAGATAAAAATATTTCTGACAGAAGTGTGATTTTTTTTAAACTGATGATGTCTTTTAAAGCCAATTGCTGGTGGGACAAATCAATTGATAAGATCACACAATGGATGGAAAAGACCTACTGTATTAGGACATTCAGCCCGTTCCCCAGTCAGAAAAGATTGCTCTGACAAATCACTTTCCCCAGTTCATTGTCCAGTCTAGTTGAAAATGTCCTAAGTGTTGGAGCTTTCACTACTTCCTTTGGTGGAATATTCTACAGCCTAATAGAGCTGAGTGTTGGCAAGTTGTGGATAGAGGTAGGATGCTAATCGTGCTCCCATGGAACCTCTGCCTAGGAAGTTTACTAGGATAGTCCTTAGCCTGGATGTGTCAGATGTTTAGAAGACACTTTTATACTTTAACTGAATGTGTCAGTAGCTTTATAGGAGGATAAGGATCATTAGTATGAGGAGGCATTTTGGTTTTTGGTACCTTTTCTTAATGAGAGGGCACATTTAGAAGCAGTGAGTCAGGCTAAAAACTTTGGTGTTATTTTCAGCCACACCTTTTTCTCTGAAAAGCCATGGTTTAGACACAATCTGACAATGGTTTGGGGCTTTTTTTTCCAGCTGTGTGGTTTGATCAGGCTGCCCACTTATTTATCCTGCACAACAACAATACATATTTCACGACTGTGAGGCTCAATTATTGCAACTGAGTCTTAGCAGGGCTCTCAGTGCAGTTTCTATGCCACTTACAGCTAGTGCAGATTGCAGCAACATACGTGCTAACAGGATGGAGCAGCTGTGACCATGTATTCTTTAAGTTGGCTCACTGTACAATGACAAATTGACTTTAAGCTTGCCTTTTTGGTTTCTAAAGACCTTGGCAATGTAGGCTCTGACAAGATTCAACACTTCCTCCTAGAACTCTTTGTTACAGATATTTATGTTGGGAAGTGATCTGTTTTTTAGGCATTTCATCACCACACCTAAGATTGAAGACAGACAGATCTTCTGCTGTGGAGTCTTCTACCATGTGGAGAACACATCCATCTGATGCTTCATGCTTCAAAAAAGCAAAATAAAATATCTGAAAACATTATCTTGGTATTGCAGAGTTTTAATTGCTGTCAGGTTTTGTAGAATCACCCCTACCTTCTTGCTGTTGTCTGAAGATGTGTAGCTCACACACACACACACAAGCCAACATGTCAAGTCTCCTCCTCCCCCATAAACTCCAAACTTTTCTATTTGAACATTTTCTTAAGTGGAAGTTCTCTTACAGATTAGAGCTGTATGAATAACACAAAACAAGCTTTCTGAATGTTCTCATGGATAAATGTGGCAAGTTCACTTCACTGTCATTTATGAGACGTATTATTCATTCATTGTTTGAAAGTACACAGAGGGCCATCAGTACAAACCTTAAAGTGTTCTCAAAAGTTTCACAAATGTTTGGCATGAATGATTACTTGTCTGAAAATTCATACAGCTATCCACTGTTCATCGTTCATCATTGCCTTACTTCAACAGTTTCACTTATGCAGTAGTGGAGTAACAACAATACCATGTGCTTAAGGGTGTTTAATGACACCCCTCTAATAACAAATAGCTAACCGTGAAAATGAGCAGTTTGGGAGGGAAAGAAAAACCCTCAGGCTGTTAATTGTTTTTATAAACTATTCTGTAAATAGCTAAGTATTAGCCTGTGCGAGGCCCGCTGGGCCCGAAAGGAGTTTAGCCACTGCAAACCATGCTGTATAGAATCTCAGAATAAGGTTAGAGGAAAAGCCTAAATTTCTGTGGTAAAACTAGTTTGGAGAGGGGAAATGGATTCCAAAGCCCCTGAAAGATTTGTAACATAAAGTTTCCACCAAATGCTCCCTACACAGGGTGAGGGAAAATTCCTTAAGCCCCATGGACCCCAAGGTTCCATGGAAACATTGGATGACAAATGAGATCCACTCCAATTTAAGCTTAAACTGTTCCTTGTAGCCTTTATTTTGTAGGTTTTAGGTCAGTGCTATTATCACCTCTGAGTTATATATACATGCAAAAAGAGATATCTCAGGGAAAATAATTGCTCAAGTTATCTCTCCTGGGGAGAAGGCAGTGGTGAGCTGGAGACGGTTCGCACCGTTTCGCTGGAAAGTGGTGCCTTAGATGCCGACTCTGTGCGTGCTCCGGGGCTGGAGCACCCACGGGGAAAATTTGGTGGGTGCAGAGCTCCCACCAGCAGCTCCCTGCCCCATGCCCGGCCCCAGCTCACCTCTGCTCTGCCTCCTCCTCCTCCCCTGAATGCGCCATCCCACTCTGCTTCTCCACCCCATGGCTTCCTGTGAATCAGCTGTTCGCGGGGGAAGCCTGGGAGGGCTGAGAAGCAAGCGGCGGCTTCACGCTCAGGCCCAGGGAGGCGGAGACAGAGCGGAGGTGAGCTGGGGCGGGGGGGAGGGAGGACGCAAGGAGGGCTGCCCGCACTACAGCAGGTAACCCGGGAGGTGTGCAGGGGAACCCCAGCTCATGTCCACCTCCCTGGGCCTGAGCGCAAAGCCGCCGCCTGCTTCTCAGCCCTCCCAGGCTTCCCGCGGGAACAGCTGATTCGCGGGAAGCTGGGGGGGGTGGAAAAGCAGAGCAGGGCGGTGAGTTCAGGGGCGGAGGAAGAGAGGAGGTGAGCTGGGGTTGGGCACAGAGCGGGGAGCTGCTGGTGGGTGTTCTGCACCCACCAAATTTTCCCTATGGGTGCTCCAGCCCTGGAGCACCCACGGAGTCAGTGCCCAAGGCGCCACTTTTGATGTGATCAGTGGGCGATCAGTGCTCCCCCTGTTCCCCCCCTAGCTACGCTACCCCACCCCTAGGAGCCAGAGGGACCTGCCGGATGCTTCCTGGGAGCCGCCCCAGGTAAGCACCGCCAGGACTCCCCACCTCGCCCCCCCGGCAGGTTCCTCTGGCTGTTAGGGGTGGGGTGGGCACCCACTAGGGTGGCCCATGAGACCCTCCTGCCCAGTTCTGGTGGAAGTCAAGGGAGGGGGGGTGGATAGGGCAGGGGTTCCGGGGGCGGGGGTGGGCCACGACCCCCTCATGGGGTGAGGAGGGAACTGGTTGTTAAGATTTTGGCAGCTCATCACTGGGAGAAGGTGATGTTTTTCAAATATCTGGTATCTGCTATGTTCTTCCTAGAAGTGGATTAGGGGTTTATGGGGCCCAGGGCCAGAGCAAGTGGGGGCCCCTCCCCACCCCTTCTACCCGCAGTCCCTCTGCTCTCCCAGGAGTGGGTTGGGGTGTGGGGGTGTCATTTTTCCAGGTGCCCCCTCAATGGGCCGGGCGCCCTGGGCATTGTCCCAGTTGGCCCAGTGGCTAATCCACTACTCGTTCTTCCTATGTGTCTTCTGTGTTTTCTTGTTGTCAATCACTATATTTTATATCCTGTTCTGTAACTTTACTCAGACTCAGTTATTAAGTTACCTCATCTGTTACCTATCCATGCTAAACCCCTAACAACACATTTTTATGCATAAATCACAATAACTAACCCAAACGGAGACATTTTTGCTTACCCTACTAAAACTTAATTTTATCTGTGTACTTCTATCATCTGTTCTCAGCTGTTAATCCCACCAGCTCCTTCCGGTTATATTTATCTTACTGGTCCATATTTTGGCCTTGGGCTTTTGCTTGGTAGCTTGTCTTGGGGGGCACCTAATGTTAACAATTCCCTTATGACACTGTTGCACCCTGCAATTTACACAGTGCAAGGTAAGAGACAGAAACCAGGTTTCTTGATTTATACACCCTGAAGCTGTTTTAGCTAAGTGCTGGAGTGTTGCATCAGCAGAAACACATGCAGATGCAAAAATTCCTTTATAGTTTTCTCTAATATATGTATATGTAATATTCATTTTGCTAACTTTGTTTAATATATGTATTTGACTAACACAATTCACTACATAGTTTTCCAACAGAAAAAGTAAGCCCCAACCAATTTCAGGGCAACCGTCTTGAAGTTCTGTCCCTCCACACTGTTTTCCAAGCTTTTCTCCCGCACACCCGCAGGCAATGCCCTTAGGAATCAGGCTGCCATTAGTCACTCCTGTAGCCTAATTCCTCTCCACCTCATACACCCCCCCCCCAAAAAAAAGTAAACCTCGTAATGGCATTAGCCTTATCGAGCCAAAAAGCTCCAAAGGGTTCCTGGGCAAAGTGGAGTATAAAGTAGCTGCTCCCTGGCTCTGCCCCTCACCCATAAAACAACAAACCCCTAACCACAGTGTCAGTACAAAAAGAAAAGGAGTACTTGTGGCACCTTAGAGACTAACCAATTTATTTGAGCATAAGCTTTCGTGAGCTACATCCGATGAAGTGAGCTGTAGCTCACGAAAGCTTATGCTCAAATAAATTGGTTAGTCTCTAAGGTGCCCCAAGTACTCCTTTTCTTTTTGCGAATACAGACTAACACGGCTGTTACTCTGAAAAGTGTCAGTACAGAGGGTCTTATGTAGATTCCCCTTATTTCTTTCACTTTCTCTGCTTCCCTTTGCTCTGTGGAGGGGAGCACAGAGCGCTTAGAAATTTCTCCTTTTAGCTTTGTAATTACTTGTTCTGCTTTAAGATAGATTCCAGGCCCCTACAATATAATGTGTTTAACCAGGAATGTTTGTTTTTGGTGATTTATATGTTTAGCCTCCACTTTTATTTGGTGCTCTAATTTGTATGTTTACCTGCATATCAGTCTGTTTTATCAGCAATCTGTTTTTTCTGGAATGAAAATTGGCCCTGAAGCGTGAAGTGTACTGCCGATAGCAGCAGTACAATTTAGCACTCTGGTGCATATTTGCAGTCTCTATGGGAGAGGCTCCTGTACATTAGAAGCTGACATTGCTCAGCAGGAATAAGCTAAGAATCAGGGTTGAGTAAGGCACAAACTCGAGAACAAGGGGACATCAGAAGTAGGGAAACAGAGCAGGAATTGTGGAGGAAAAATTACACACACACAAAATAAAGTAGCAATTCCTTTTCAAAGCAATTTTCTGTCAGGTGGTTATTGTTACACATTTTCTTTGTAGGAGAGAACAGACTGTATTGATCAAGAAGATGGCTGTGCAGGTAAAGCCAGTAAAAGTGCGCCAGTTGGTTTACTGAGAGACTTTTGAGGCAGTGTGACTTGGGAGTCTGTGGTGAAGGTTGCAGATAATATACAGGGGTGCCAGAGCCTGAAAGAATGGAACACCAGAGTGCTAGGGATTTATGCTAAAGAGGACAAATTACAATTCTCATCTATTTTATTGAATCCAAAGTGCATAAAACTCTCCAAATAAAGTGTACAAATTCAAAAGTTTCTATTGAGATGCTTTGCCCCAGACTGGGTGTGATAGCTCTGTAATGATAAATTCCCCACCACTCATTCCCCAATGTACTGGTGATTGCCAACATTTTGTTTTAAAACAATATTAGACTAAGCAATTGCTGGCAGCCCAAGCTCCAGCAGTAGCACCAGGATCACTATAGTAGTGTGGGTACCCATTGTGACCAGAGATCTATGTTTTAATGTGTTTCAATAATGTGTGAGTCTTTTTCTTTAACTTACAGGCAGAGCCAGTGATAATGTAAGAGAGTTGATGTGATAAATTATGCTTGCAGCAGGACAGAGCTGTATGTGTTGCATTGGGGCAGCAGGGTTTGGGGTTGTATTGCTTGGATGTCATGGGTTGAGGAAAGGATTGATGTCTCAGGTGTGAATTTACACCAGCTGAGTCTCTGTCAGCACGTGTGGTTAGCTTTCCTGCAGTTCAGTATCTGATGAAGTGCTCCTTCCACTCAGACCAAACAGCAGGATTATCAAACTACAAACCTGGTTGAGGATTGAAGTTTGGTATTTTCTTTTGTTAGTTATGCTGTTTAAAATAAGTTGTTAGGGGGCTTATTCCTTCACCCACTTACTTCCCTGGTCCTTCTCGCATGAACAGAGAGCAACAATACCCGAAGTCCAAAGATGCAAACAATTCGATGTTTATTGGGGTGAACTTCCAGCAAGCATGATTCCAGTTTCCTTCCTTAGTATCCTCCTTCCCAGCTCTGACACCACAAAGCCTTACACCTGTGTCCCTGTTCCCATTCCTGCCCTTAGCCAAACATGATTCCAACTTCCTTACTCCCATTCCCTGTTCCCATTTCCCCCTTTAGCAAAACATGATTCCAATTTTCTTACCCCCATTCCCTGTTCCCATCTCCCCCTTTAGCAAAACATGATTCCAATTTTCTTACCCCCATTCCCTGTTCCCATCTCACACACCCACATGCCCACCCCCACCCACACCCAGTCACTTCCTCATTGAGTACAGATTATATAGTAAAACTTGAGTTCTCCTTAGCTATACCTTAACCAATCATTTTCCTGAAATTTAACTAACCAATCCTAACATATTGTAACATGATTATGTAACCAATTATATCCCACCACCTCAATTAATTTACACCCAGCAAAATTAATTATACAGCAGACAGGAACAATCACAGAACCAGACAGAGATTATACAGACAAACAACAGCAAAGTGGGAACTATAATGACAAAACAATACAGAAGTGAGGATTTCACATCCCAGCTATTGATAAGTGAGTTCTTGCCAGACAGGATGCTATCAAACTAAGTTTCCTTTTACATTTTCTAGGCACTTCCCTTTCTCTGGAGGTGATAGGAATACAATCCTGTCCTGATAGTGCCTAACAGCCCAATAGCACCTTATTTCAATGTGACTAGTTTGGAATGTGAGGATGTGACCGTTCGCTTCCCAGCTTATGGCTGCCTCTGCTGCTTAGCCAAAGGCCTGAGCCTAAGCACAGGGCCACAAACTGTCACAGTAAGAGAAGGCCCTTACACTGGCAGACAGTGGTTTTGATTCTTTCTTTTATACCTCTATCACTAGCCAAGTGATAAGAATACACCTAAATTCTTAGAGTATAGGCCTTTACAGACAGGCCTGAATATCTATATCCTAACATAAGTCAGCTTCTGACATCAAAAGTAGAGGTTAAAGAATGTCTGTTAAAGGATGACAGACAGTCATTTTCTTCTGTCACTGAACATGGAACTTTATTAGAATGAGGAGAACAGTACTTCTCTAAAGCCTCCCTCTCACTCTTTTTATGAAGAACTGCAGCATAGAACCTTCTCCACTCCCTATCCTGTCTGGCTTCCAGCTACCATTTGAAAGACACTGTCCACATATTCTCAAAACTACAGTACAGGGTTATTCATTGTTTGACTGGACAGGTTAGGATCAAATGTATTTTGATAGCAATAAGTAGCGAAAAAGAGACACCTAGTTTTGTTGTTGTTGTTGTTAACACAATCACAGCTAAGTCTGTCCTGTAACACTGGGTGTCCGTTCCACTAGCAGTTTCATACAACCAATGACACTCATGCTATCACTAACATTTGCAAATCGACACCTTCCACATCAGCATCTACCTCTGAAATACAGAATAATGAATAAAAGAAATTTACAACTAGGCATTGCTTCAATTAAACAATAGTACATGAAAAGATATGAATTACATGTGCACTCAGGTTAAGATAGAAGTGGGAGCCAGACCTGTTGAAAGTCTCTGAGTAAGCATAAAAGGAGTAAAAACACTTGGGTGATATCATGGTGGGAGTCTACTATTGACCACCTAACCATGGATGACACTTTTTTCTTAAAACAAGTAACAAAATCATCCAAAACACAGGATTTGGTGGTGCTGGGGGACTTCAACTACCAAGACATCTGTTGGGAAAATAATACAGCAGGGCACAGATTGTCCAACAAGTTTGTGGATTGCATTGCAGACAATCTTTTAGTACAGAAGGTGGAGAAAGCGACTGGGGAAAGGCTAATCTGGATTTGGTTCTGGTTAACAGGGAGGAACTAATTGAGAATCTGAAGGTGGAAGGCAGTTTAGGTTAAAGTGAACATGAAATTATTCAGTTCATGATTCAAGAAATGGGAGGAGGGAAAACAGCAGAATAAAGACAATGGACTACAAGAAGGCAAACTTTAGGAAACTCAGAAGCTTTCTAGGTAAGATCCCATGGGAAGCAAGTCTAAGGGGAAAAAAGAGTTCAGGAGAGTTGGCAGTTTTTTAAAGAGACATTATTAAAGACACAAGAGCAAACTATACCATTGTATAGGAAAGATAGGAGATCTTCAATTATCTGAAACTCAAAAAAGAATCATACAAGAAATGGAAACAAGGTCAAATTACAAAGGATGAATTTACATATATAAAAGCAGTGTCTGAATGAACTCTCCTCAGACAGCTAGTTGGGGAGGGGAAGAGACTTCAGGAGCAGATAGCGCTGTTTTACTCAAAGTGATTAACTTTGGCTGGTGCTGGGTTACAAATCACTTTAGTACGGAATTCAGAAGTAGTGAAATTTTATTGTCAATGTTGTCTCTATTGTATGAATAAAGGGCAGAACTCTGCTTAACATGTCCCTAATGAGGGGGTCACCATTATCTGAAAGGTCCTCATTAAGCCAGGGTCTCTAATCATAGAATCATAGAATCATAGAATATCAGAGTTGGAAGGGACCTCAGGAGATCATCTTGTCCAACCCCCTGCTCAAAGCAGGACCAATCCTCAATTTTTGCCCAGATCCCTAAATGGCCCTCTCAAGGATTGAACTCTATGCCAGACCCCTGTGAAAGTAAGAGGGGTAGGGACTGGTGTCCCAGCCACGAGTTGTGGACTCTCCCTCAGGGTTCCTGGTCTGGTTTAATTGTTCCTCCCCAATGTTCAAAGATACAGCTAAATAGGCTTCATTAGGAGCCTTTTTTTATTTCAATTACTCAATAAGAGCTGAAATCACTTGTGGTGGGGCAGTGTTTCTGCCCAACCTGCTGAGAGCTAAAAATCACTAAGTGACTGACCTACAGAGGTCACAGCAGAAAGGCAGGTAGCCGGTCAAAGTGGCAATTAGTCAGCTGGCAGGAGCAGCTGGCAGGGTGGCCAGGTGGGGAGGAACAGCAGCAGGCAGGGTGGTGAGGTCACCAGAGAGGAACCATAGTTGACGGAGCAGCCAGCAGAGAGGAACTGCAACTGGCAGGGTGGCCAGCAAGAGCAAGTGTTCAGATGGTGGAGCAAGCAAGGTGCTTCTTCCCCTGGTGGAAGGTGAACTCACACAGATGCTGCTCTGCACCCTGGGTCCTCTCTGACCAAGGACAACCACTCTGAGTGGGGTGGGAGCAAAGAGGGGCATAGTAAAGGAACTTTTGGTTGTGGAACTCAAGAACATGAGGCAGAAGACTCTGCCCCATACATTCTGGATGTGGGTATCCTGCTCACAGTTTTATGATTATGAATCCTGCTTGCGGAATTTTCCCTAATTGATTTCGGGTGACTTCTTTCCTTTCATTAAAAGTTTCTTTTCTGCACTCAGACACTGTGCTTGTGAGTGGGGAAGTATTGGCTCTCAGAAGTGCCCAGGATCATGTGTAATTTTCCCAGGTTCCTGGGTGGGGCTCAAGCCAGTTCTGTGTTGTATTGTTGAAAAGGAACCCCTAGATATTGAACCTGGCCCTGGCTGCTGCCGGCTCTGCCTGGCAGAAGGGTCTCTCTAACACACACACATTATATTTATATATATAAAATAACCATGTAGGGACAAAATTAGAAAGAGCAATGGACAAAATGAGGTTAAACTTGCTAGGGATATAAAGGTTAACAAGAAAACATTTTACAAATTCATTAGAAGCCAGAGGAATACTGGAGACAGGGTAGGCCCATTACTAACTGAGGAGGACTCAGTTAGTAATGGGCCTACCCTGCAATTAGTTCAGTTAGTTAGTAATGGGCCTACGCAGATCACTGCGGACTACGTGGCTCTGGGAAGAAGGATAAAGGAGTTGGAGGCACAAGTGGTGTTCTCGTCCATCCTTCCTGTGGAAGGAAAAGGCCTGGGTAGGGACTGTCGAATCGTCGAAGTCAACGAATGGCTACGCAGGTGGTGTCGGAGAGAAGGCTTTGGATTCTTTGACCATGGGATGGTGTTCCATGAAGGAGGAGTGCTGGGCAGAGACGGGCTCCATCTTACGAAGAGAGGGAAGAGCATCTTTGCCAACAGGCTGGCTAACCTAGTGAGGAGGGCTTTAAACTAGGTTCACCGGGGGAAGGAGACCAAAGCCCTGAGGTAAGTGGGAAAGCGGGATACCGGGAGGAAGCACAGGCAGGAATGTCTGTGAGGGGAGGGCTCCTGCCTCATACTGGGAATGAGGGGTGATCAACAGGTTATCTCAAGTGCTTATATACGAATGCACAAAGCCTTGGAAACAAGCAGGGAGAACTGGAGGTCCTGGTGATGTCAAGGAACTATGACGTGATTGGAATAACAGAGACTTGGTGGGATAACTCACATGACTGGAGTACTGTCATGGATGGTTATAAACTATTCAGGAAGGACAGGCAGGGCAGAAGGGGTGGGGGAGTAGCACTGTATGTAAGGGAACAGTATGACTGCTCAGAGCTCCAGTACGAAACTGTAGAAAAACCTGAGTGTCTCTGGATTAAGTTTAGAAGTGTGTACAACAAGAGTGATGTAGTGGTAGGAGTCTGATATAGACCACCGGACCAGGGGGATGAGGTAGATGAGGCTTTCTTCCGGCAGCTCACGGAAGCTACTAGATCGCATGCCCTGATTCTCATGGGTGACTTTAATTTTCCTGATATCTGCTGGGAGAGCAATACAGCAGTGCATAGACAATCCAGGAAGTTTTTGGAAAGCGTAGGGGACAATTTCCTGGCGCAAGTGCTAGAGGAGCCAACTAGGGGGGGCGCTTTTCTTGACCTGCTGCTCACAAACCGGGTAGAATTAGTGGGGGAAGCAAAAGTGGATGGGAATCTGGGAGGCAGTGACCATGAGTTGGTTGAGTTCAGGATCCTGACGCAGGGAAGAAAGGTAAGCAGCAGGATACGGACCCTGGACTTCAGGAAAGCAGACTTCGACTCCCTCAGGGAACGGATGGCCAGGATCCCCTGGGGGACTAACATGAAGGGGAAAGGAGTCCAGGAGAGCTGGCTGTATTTCAAGGAATCCCTGTTGAGGTTACAGGGACAAACCATCCCAATAAGTCGAAAGAATAGTAAATATGGCAGGCGACCAGCTTGCTTAATGGTGAAATCCTAGCGGATCTTAAACATAAAAAAGAAGCTTACAAGAAGTGGAAGGTTGGACATATGACCAGGGAAGAGTATAAAAATATTGCTCGGGCATGTAGGAATGATATCAGGAGGGCCAAATCGCACCTGGAGCTGCAGCTAGCAAGAGATGTCAAGAGTAACAAGAAGGGTTTCTTCAGGTATGTTGGCAACAAGAAGAAAGCCAAGGAAAGTGTGGGCCCCTTACTGAATGAGGGAGGCAACCTAGTGACAGAGGATGTGGAAAAAGCTAATGTACTCAATGCTTTTTTTGCCTCTGTCTTCACTAACAAGGTCAGCTCCCAGACTGCTGCGCTGGGCATCACAAAATGGGGAAGAGATGGCCAGCCCTCCATGGAGATAGAGGTGGTTAGGGACTATTTAGAAAAGCTGGACATGCACAAGTCCATGGGGCCGGACGAGTTGCATCCGAGAGTGCTGAAGGAATTGGCGGCTGTGATTGCAGAGCCATTGGCCATTATCTTTGAAAACTCGTGGTGAACGGGGGAAGTCCCGGATGACTGGAAAAAGGCTAATGTAGTGCCAATCTTTAAAAAAGGGAAGAAGGAGGATCCGGGGAACTACAGGCCAGTCAGCCTCACCTCAGTCCCTGGAAAAATCATGGAGCAGGTCCTCAAAGAATCAATCCTGAAGCACTTGCATGAGAGGAAAGTGATCAGGAACAGCCAGCATGGATTCACCAAGGGAAGGTCATGCCTGACTAATCTAATCGCCTTCCATGATGAGATTACTGGTTCTGTGGATGAAGGGAAAGCAGTGGATGTGTTGTTCCTTGACTTTAGCAAAGCTTTTGACACGGTCTCCCACAGTATTCTTGTCAGCAAGTTAAGGAAGTATGGGCTGGATGAATGCACTACAAGGTGGGTAGAAAGCTGGCTAGATTGTCGGGCTCAACGGGTAGTGATCAATGGCTCCATGTCTAGTTGGCAGCCGGTGTCAAGTGGAGTGCCCCAAGGGTCGGTCCTGGGGCCGGTTTTGTTCAATATCTTCATAAATGATCTGGAGGATGGTGTAGATTGCACTCTCAACAAATTTGCGGATGATACTAAACTGGGAGGAGTGGTAGATACGCTGGAGGGGAGGGATAGGATACAGAAGGACCTAGACAAATTGGAGGATTGGGCCAAAAGAAATCTGATGAGGTTCAATAAGGATAAGTGCAGGGTCCTGCACTTAGGACGGAAGAACCCAATGCACAGCTACAGACTAGGGACTGAATGGCTAGGCAGCAGTTCTGCGGAAAAGGACCTAGGGGTGACAGTGGACGAGAAGCTGGATATGAGTCAGCAGTGTGCCCTTGTTGCCAAGAAGGCCAATGGCATTTTGGGATGTATAAGTAGGGGCATAGCGAGCAGATCGAGGGACGTGATCGTCCCCCTCTATTCGACATTGGTGAGGCCTCATCTGGAGTACTGTGTCCAGTTTTGGGCCCCACACTACAAGAAGGATGTGGATAAAATGGAGAGAGTCCAGCGAAGGGCAACAAAAATGATTAGGGGTCTAGAACACATGACTTATGAGGAGAGGCTGAGGGAGCTGGGATTGTTTAGTCTGCAGAAGAGAAGAATGAGGGGGGATTTGATAGCTGCTTTCAACTACCTGAAAGGGGGTTCCAAAGAGGATGGCTCTAGACTGTTCTCAATGGTAGTAGATGACAGAACGAGGAGTAATGGTCTCAAGTTGCAGTGGGGGAGGTTTAGATTGGATATTAGGAAAAACTTTTTCACTAGGAGGGTGGTGAAACACTGGAATGCGTTACCTAGGGAGGTGGTAGAATCTCCTTCCTTAGAGGTTTTTAAGGTCAGGCTTGACAAAGCCCTGGCTGGGATGATTTAACTGGGAATTGGTCCTGCTTCGAGCAGGGGGTTGGACTAGATGACCTTCTGGGGTCCCTTCCAACCCTGATATTCTATGATTCTATGATTCTATGAGGGAAAGATAATGACAGAAAATGAAGCAATGGCTGAAGTGTTAGCTGACTCTTGTTTTGGTTGTCACAAAAAAAGTTAACAGTGATTGGACGACTGACAGTGAATATCAGTGTAAATGGGGTAGGATCTGAGGCTAAAGTAGGAAAAGAACAAATTAAGATTTACTTAGACAAGTTAGATGTCTTCAAGTCAGCAGGCCTGTTGAAATACATCTAGAATAGTTAAGGAACTAGCTGAAGAGATCTCTGAGCCATTAGCGATTATCTTTGAGAACTTATGGAGGACGGGAGAGATCCCAGAGGACTGGAAAAGGGAAAACATATTACTTATCTGTAAAAAAGGGGGTAAGAACAACCCAGGTAATTACAAACCAGTCAGCTTCACTTCAGTAACCAGAAGGATAATGGAGCAAATAATTCAAAATCAATTTGTAAGCACCTAAATGAAAATAAGATAACAAGTAACAGCTGACATGGTTTTGTCAAAACAAATCATGTCAAGACAACCTAATATCTTTCTTTGACATGGTAAGAAGACTTGTGGTTAGGAGGAAAGAGGTAGATATCATATATCTCAACTTTATTAAGGCTTTTGATACTGTCTCACATGAGCTTCTCAAAAACAAACAAGAGAAGAATAGCCTAGATGAACATACTATAAGGTGTGTGCACCACTGTCTGGAAAACCATACTCAGAGAGTAGTTATCAATGGTGCACAATTGATCTGGAAAGGACTATTGAGTGGGATACTGCAGGGATCTGTGCTGGGTCCAATTCTAATCAATATCTTCATAAATTATTTGGATAATGGCATAGAGAGTACACTTATAAAGTTTGCTGAGAATACCAAACTGGAAGGGATTGCAAGTGCTTTGAAGGCCAAGATTAGAATTAAAAATAATCCTGAGAAATGGAAGAAATGGCCTGAATTAAATAGGATTAAATTCAATAAGGTCAAATGCAAAGTACTATACTTAGGAAGAAACAATCAATTGCACAAATACAAAATAAGTAATGACTGTTTAGGAAGGAGTACTACAGAAAAGGATCAAAGGGTTATGGTGGATAACAAACTAAATATGGATCAACAATGTAACACTATTGCAAAAAAAAAAAAAAAAAAAAGAACATCTTTCTGGGATGTATAAGAAGAGTGTTATAAGCAAGGCACAAGAAGTGATTCTTCCGCTCTACTCAGCACTGACAAGGCCGCAACTGGAGACTTGTGTCCAGTTCTGGGTGCAACACTTCAGGAAAGATGTGGACAAATTGGAGAACATCCAGGGAACAGCAATAAAAATGAATAAACATCTAGAAAACATGACCTACAAGGAGAGATTGAAAAAACTGGATGTATTTAGTCTGGAGAAGAGAAAAATGAGAATGGACATGGTAACAGTATGTAAAATGTTAAAAGAGGAGGGTGACAAATTGTTCTCTTTTACCACTGAGGACAGGACTAGAAGTAATGTGCATAAATTACAGCAAGGGAGATTTAGGTTAGACAAAAAACTTCCTAACTATAAGAAAGTTAATCATTGGAACAAATGACTTAGGGAGATTGTGGAGTCTCTGTCACTGGCAGTTTTTAAGAGCAGGTTAGACAAACACCTGTCAGGGATGGTCAAGATCAGTGTTTCCCAAACTTGGGACGCTGCTTGTTCAGGGAAAGCCCCTGGCGGGCCGGGCCGGTTTGTTTACCTGCCGCATCCGCAGGTTCGGCTGATCATGGCTCCCACTGGCCGTGGTTCACCGCTCCAGGCCAATGGGGGCAGCGGGAAGTAGTACAGGCTGAGGGACCCAAACACTGGTCTAGATAATACTTAATCCTCCCTCAGTACAGGGGACTAGAGTAGGTGACTTATTGAGTTCCCTTCCAGTCCTACATTTCTATGGCTCAGTTACTGGGAACTAATGATTTGTCTGTGGTTGGGGCATAATTATGCACAAGGTCCAGACATGTCATCACTGCACTATCACACATCACAGACAACTGTGTTGTAATTACATGTTTTTAAGTATTTATACTATTTTAAATACAATTGTCAATGCTGATATTTGTATAGTTATCCTATTACTAGGTACATGACTTGGTAGCGGGAAGGTTTATAAATAAAACACTAGAAATAAAATATATTAAGTTGTTTATATTCTCTCTGGTATGATCTTCTTATTTTAAATGTGTATTTTTAATTGTATAGTTTTGGGCCACAGTGCTGCAAAGTGATCCACATAAGTGTTTCCTTATACCTACATAAAGACTCTTTGAAGTCAATGTATCTTTGTATGAATAGAATGATGTGTCAATGTAGATCCCTTGATAGAATCAGGGCGTAAAATAATGCAAGACCTTAGGAACCCCCCTTCATTTTTTTCTTTCTTTTAATTTTCTCCTGTACTCCTATTCCCCATATTATCCAAATTTCCTCTTTTCTGGAAGCCTGCTCCAGCTTTCACTACACTTAAGGAAGTTTTATCAACCCCAAGCATTCAAAAATCATGAGTCAGGTCCCTCAGAGTCATGAGATTTACAAAAGAATATTGATGGGTCCTTTTGATTTATCTTCTGGTTTGCGCATTTTCAGGTTTGAGTTTTGAAGCTTTCCTCTGCAACAACGAAGGATAAAAACTTATCTTTCTTTAAAAAAGCAAAGCTGAGATTTGGTAATATTCCAGGAGAACTTTAATGGAAAAACACAGAATATTGCTAAACTCATGATAAAACTGTGAGATTTGGCAAGACTCACAATGAACATTCTACTGTTGATTCCACTGGGAGCAGAAGCAGGTCCTTTCAGACTAATATGAAAGTGAAAATTAAAAGGCCCTTGAGTTTGGGTGGAGAGACATCCAGCTTAGTAGCAGCAGCCACCATCCATTTAGAAAGGGGATATTATGAAAGCCAAAAGTATAACTGGGTTAAAAGGTTGATGGAGGATAGGTCAATCAATAGCTATTAGCCAAAATGACCAGGGACACAACCCCATGATCTGGGTGTCCCTAAACCTCTGACAACTAAAGGTTGGGACTGGACAACAGGGGATAGATCACTGGATAAATTGCCCTGTTCTGTTAATTCCTCTGAAGCATCTAGCACCAGCCACTGTCAGAAGATAAATGGACCTGGGTTACGTGGACCATTGATGTGGCACAGTATGGCCATTCTTACCTAAATTCAGTACCTAAATTGTGAATTGCCATCTGGACTGGTCTGTCTCCCAAGATCTGTGAGTGTGAGGGATCATTTTTCAGGATAGGTTGTAGATCTTTGATGATGTGCTGGACAGGTTTTAGTTGGGGACTGAAGGTGACATCTAGTGGTGTTCTATTATTTTCTTTGTTGGGTCTGTCCTGTTGGATGACAGACCAGTCCTCGCTTACAGACAGTCCACCAACCTGAAGCAAATACTTTGTGTGTGTGTGTGTGTTCACATGTCGTGCACACACACTCTCTTCTTCACAATTGGCTGCAAATTTTTGTGTGAAATATTCTCACTATTTTTAGTTCCTTTGTATTAGTAATAATAATAGTAAATAGCCTTAAATAAGAAAGAAAGAAAGAAAGAAAGAAAGAAAGAAAGAAAGAAAGAAAGAAAGAAAGAAAGAAAGAAAGAAAGAAAGGGATGTGATTCGGAGTTATTGTTAACTATCAAAAAAACCCAAAAACATTAAAATGCAAAAGGGTTACAAGAAGAAGAAAAGGCTATAGTCAAATGCATTGGATTATAAAAAAGCCAAGTCTTATTCTTTGGATCACACTGACTCGGGATTCCCAATCCATTGAGAAACTGACTGTGACACGTTTAGACCATGCCAAGGCCCCAGGCCTCACTGAACACTTACAAATGCATAGCTAAAAGCCAGTCTTGCTTACCTGTGTGTTAGCATTACCAAAATAAAAATTAGATGTTAAATTGATACTAATGTGTTTAGTCATTTGTAAAATGTTGTAGGATGCTACATGTATTGTTATAACGTAACAGCAAACATTTGCATTGTATGTACACCTATAATTAATTAACCCATCAAACAAGAAGGACGTCTTGTGTAATGCAAATGATGGTCTTACAATAAGATTCTAAACCCTGCTTACGAAACGCAAATGAGCCAGTGTGCAAGATCAAGGACAAAAGACGCTGTTAAGTGTGTTCTTCCCTCTCCGTCCATGAAGAAGGGACCAGTGTGGGAATTGTTCTGTCAGCTTGGGTTCTGTGAGAAGAAGCTATATCAACTCAAGGAAGAATTCCTTATATCTCGACAGCTTGGATTCTAACAGGGCAGAATAACTGAAGAAGAAGATTGAGATCCCCAGAGTTACTCTGAGTAGCTCTAAAAGACTTTTGGGAAACTGGCAGATTACTACAGCTCTGCTACCTTTTGAAATTTTAAATTGTGACTCACTGTTCATATATTTTACTTGCTTTGACCTCTCAATCACTCTAATGCCTTTTTCCTAGTTAAAAAACCTATAGATAATTACAGGATTGGCTACAGGTATTGTCTTTGGATAAGATATAGGATACCAGTTGGTCTGGAGCAAGTGATTGGTCTCTTGGGACTGGAAACAACCTGAATATTTTGTGATTTTTGGCAACCTAAATGTGATGTGATTTTTGGTGTAAATGACCTTTATCATTAAGTCCAGCTTGTATGGGTGGCAAGATAGACTGGAGAGTCCAAGGGGACTATCTGTGACTCCATGGTGAGACTGTTACAGTGATCCAGGAGTTCACATTTGTTACTGGGTTGGTGAAATCTAATTTTAGAACATAGCTCCAGTTTGGGGTGACTGCCCTGCTTTTACAATCTACTCTGAGATAGGCATTCATGGTGTCAAGGTTCCTCCCCCACTCTGAACTCTAGGGTACAGATGTGGGGACCTGCATGAAAAAACCCCCTAAGCTTATCTTTACCAGCTTAGGTCAAAACTTCCCCAAGGTACAAAATATTACACCCGTTATCCTTGGAATGGCCGCTACCACCACCAAACTAATACTGGTTACTGGGGAAGAGCTGTTTGGACGTGTCTTTCCCCCCAAAATACTTCCCCAAAACCTTGCACCCCACTTCCTGGACAAGGTTTGGTAAAAAGCCTCACCAATTTGCCTAGGTGACTACAGACCCAGACCCTTGGATCTTAAGAACAATGAACAATCCTCCCAACACTTGCACCCCCCCTTTCCTGGGAAATGTTGGATAAAAAGCCTCACCAATTTGCATAGGTGACCACAGACCCAAACCCTTGGATCTGAGAACAATGAAAAAGCATTCAGTGTTTTACAAGAAGACTTTTAATAAAAATAGCAGTAAATAGAAATAAAGAAATCCCCCCTGTAAAATCAGGATGGTAGATATCTTACAGGGTAATTAGATTCAAAAACATAGAGAACCCCTCTAGGCAAAACCTTAAGTTACAAAAAAGATACACAGACAGAAATAGTTATTCTATTCAGCACAATTCTTTTCTCAGCCATTTAAAGAAATCATAATCTAACACATACCTAGCTAGATTACTTACTAAAAGTTCTAAGACTCCATTCCTGTTCTGTCTCTGGCAAGAGCAGCACACAGACAGACACAAACCCTTTGTTTGTCTCCCTCCTCCCAGCTTTTGAAAGTATCTTGTCTCCTCATTGGTCATTTTGGTCAGGTGCCAGCGAGGTTACCTTTAGCTTCTTAACCCTTTATAGGTGAGAGGAGCTTTCCCCTGGCCAGGAGGGATTTCAAAGGGGTTTACCCTTCCCTTCATATTTATGACACATGGTCATGAGCCACTCCAAACAGTGTGACACTGGCATGTGCAGGTTTCATCTTGAGGGATATTACCATGAGAGGTGTATACCTGATACTGTGAATTTATTAGAATTATTACTTACCCCATCTTATGTGTCTGTGGGTGAAAATTACTTTTCTCTCAAGATCTATTTGCAAAATATGTCTGAGAATTTCTTTCCTATCTGCTGGGGAAATTGCTTATTTGCTGATAAGCTACCGAGGAACCCTGAATTTTTAATTCAAATATATGATTTAGAAAGACTGCCTGCATCCTGGTTATTGAAAAGCATGTTTAGTGAACCGGATATTAATTACTTCATTTTACACATATTCAAATACTTTCAAAGATTATATTGTGCTTTTTCAAAACCTCACACACTGTCAGAATAAGCACTTTCAAGGGTTAGATGTAGTGTTCTGTCTCTGTAACAAACATTCATTGTTTTATTATTAGTGGAGCTCATTCTTCTCAGGCAGATACTATAATGCATTCCTGTTAAAATCATCTCTCTATTTCTGTGTTAGTTAATGGGAAGTCATTGTTGCACCCCCTACATTGAGTATGATGTTGTCAGTTGACTGGAAAACATATTCTTGCTTAAAAGGACTTTGGCCCAGATCATCAAAGGTACTTTGGAATGTAACTTCTATGGGAGTTAGGGGCTGAAGTACTTTTAAGGATCTGGGGTATTCTTCTTCCTCTTTACCTCACCTCCTCCCTATCCTATGTAAGATGCTTACACCGAGCCTTATATCTTGTGTGCCCAAAATGGAGGGATCCTGAAACAATGGTGTAAGTTAGAAGTTCCCAGCTGTAATTATATCTATAAGATGCTGCTCACAAATCTCACTTAGTAAGCAGGCACCCTATTACAAAAGCCCACAGCAATCATTTTAATGAAGGCTTTTAATATGTTTGCTTGCGCCCTGTCGTTTTGGCCCACAGCTTTGGGAAATACTGATTGGTGCAGTGCTTTCTCACTCTAGTTAGTGTGCTGATGAAACCCTTGCCTTCCAACAGAGCTACATGAAATGTGCTTACTCTTGGAGGACTGAGGGAACAGCAGGGATAAAAAACAACCACTGCCAACAGTTTTGCACATCTTGGTGTGACATTGCCGCAACTCCAGAAGTATATTTCTGATGCTGCTGAAAACTGAACACTGTTCTTAATACAGATGTTCCTCAGAGAAATCTTTTAACTTGAACATAATCAAATCAATAATCTTCTTTCTGTCTTCCTAGATAAACCAGAGGGAAAAGGCTTATTGAGGATGCAACATTCTCAAGGGCCCCAAATTTCTTGAGGCTGGAAATGGAAAGAACTACAAAATACATAGGAACTACAAAATACATAGGAACATGCTGCTTGATTACATTTTTAACATTTCATCTGTGTTCTTCAGTGCTTTATATTTTTTTCCATATCTGACCTTTCGGAAATTATAGTTTCTATTGTTTGTGTTCTTGCTCTCCAGTTTCCACCCTCCTTTTGAGATTTTGTCTCATTATATTGATGTTCTGTCACAGGCAAGGAACAGAGGAAGGAAGGTCAATTAAGAACAGTGCCTGATAATCACAGAGACATGGTCTTCATTTCCTCTGTAGCTAGGTCTGCTCATATATTCATGTAACATAGGCTAGCGAGACCTACCTGGTGGAAAAAATGCTGTTAGCAGTACTTTTTTTTTTATGCCTCATAATCCCATGGCTTTTCACAGCTGAGAGTGATGAATTACTATCAACCCAAGACAGCTTTTTGATGTGTCCTCTTGTACATGAGAAACTGGGCTGAGACCACCTGAACTCATTCCTCTTGGGATTTTGAACAAGTATAAAAAATGGTTTTGTTTTGGAGTCGGTAGGCTTCAGAAATGAAAATGCCAGTATATCGAGGACAACACATCAATCTAATTTGCTACCTAGGTTCCCAATCCTATCCTTGCCTTCATGAAATTTCTGAACAATATGTGATACAATATCAGCCCTACTCCACTATTAAGCCATATTTTTTCTAGGAAGTGACCATTTTATCTTTCTGAACTTGTTTGGAATCTAATAGGCTCTAGGTGCAAATAATTTGAGAAATATTAGTTTATTCATTTTCAAGCAGTTTGGAGAAGCTACTTAATTACAGGAGAGATGCTTAATGAGGAGGATTACAGTTAAATCAGCTGACAGCACAGAAGACTGGCACTATGAAACTCTCTTCTGAAGAAGAGCACACTTTTTTATAAGGTGATTATCATGTATTGTTATTTTCCTACATAATAATAGTAATATACCAATAAATTAAGGCAAATATTTAAAGGAGGTTTTTTTTCCCTTGGTGAAGGGTTTTGAGGTTGCTGAGGTTAGAGGCAAACACTATTTTCCTTGCTTAATCAACTCAATTGAACAGCAAGAACAATTTCTGATGCACTCTTCTTCTTTACAGGTCCTACCAGGAATATCATGTTCCAAAGTGCACAGTCAATTAAAATGAAGAATTTCTAAAATGCTGAAAGAGTTCCTAGATTTCTCACTGCAATATGAAGACATTTCCCTCCCCCCCACCCTCCAAAAAAAACTAAAAAAATCTCATGGAATTTTGTGTGTGTTCTATGAGAATTTGTGTAAAATATACAATTTTTAAAAATTCCCACCCAGTGTTTTCAAGTACACAATAGCATCCATCATTAGACTGGGTAGTGGAACTATGGAAGGATCTATTCAGCAATTGTGTTTTGTGTTTGTTTCCTTATTCCCAGGTTTCTTTTTCTGTGCCTTCATTACATTACAGTTCCGTCATCTGTAAGGGAGGAGAAAGATGAAGGTCATTCAATAAACTGGGGTGCGCGTGTGTGTGTGTGTATTTTCTTTGTATACACAAATCATGTGTGTCTGTGTGTGTATAAACTGTTCCGTTGGGAATAGATCCTGAGCTGGTGTAAATTGATATGGCTCCATTGAGGTCAATGGAGTTATGCCAATTTGTTATCTGAGAATCTGCCCTAAATGCACAAACAATCATAGGAACTAGGAATGTAGGACTCCTGGATTATCAAACCCAGCCCCCTGCTAGCTGGGGCAACTCTGTCATAGGCAAAGGCTACAATTTGAAAATATCCCTTCAAGGCCCAAATTCTCAAGCTTTAGGTGCCTAACTTTAGGCACTTGAGTCTTTCCTTTAGGCACCTAACTAAAAATGGCTTGATTATAAAAGGTGCTAAGCAAGCACCCATTATTTCCCACTTCTGCTAATGTGAGATGAGTGTTCCTAGGACCTTTCAAAATCATGCCACTTTTTTCTAGGGATGTGTGTGTGGACCTAAGTATGGTTTGAGGTGCCTAACTGAAGCACCTAAGTTTGAAAATTTTAAATTAGGTCTTCTGGTGATAATAAAAGCACACGCTCTCTGCTATTTATTTCTTGGGACTGACAAGGTTATTTTCACAGATATCACAACTGATGGACAGAGGGCCCAATTTTGCAACCCTTTCAGATTAAAGCCACTGGTCTTCTAGTGTGAGTCAGGCTTTGTCTCCACTAGCACTTTTGTTGGTAAAACTTTTGTCAGTCAAGGGTGTAAAAAACACACCCCTGAAAGACATAAGTGTCACCAACAAAAGTGCTGGTACACAGCTCTATGTCGGTGGGAAAGCATCTCCCTGCAACATAGCTACCGCCGCTCACTGGGGGTGGTTTAATTATGCTGGCAGGAGAGCTCTCTCCCATCGGCATAGAGTGGCTACACGGGAGACATTACAGCAGGACAGCTGCAGTTGTACAGCTGTGTCACTGTAAGGTCTGTAGTATAGACATAGCCTAAGGACTGCAAAAAATTGGCCCAGAATAAGATAAATTCAGACCAAATCACTTGTATGTGATCAGTCCATTGAGTTAGATATTAAACTGTGTTGAGATGAACATCAAGATTTATTATCCTCAAAGGCAAATATTGATTTAGTTATCCCGAGGGAAAATATTTCTTGATATTCCCTGAAATAAAATATCTATATGCAGCTAATTTAATTACATCCACTCTAAGGATTAACTGCTGCCCATAGCAGAAGTGCTTAGTGCAACAAGGATTAGCAGATAGGACCATTGCAACAGGTATCCCCCATCCTAGAGTAGGATTTCTTATGGTGAGCTTCAGGCATGTGCTATCCAATGTAATTTGATATTCCTCTGAGCAGAAGCAAAATGCAAACTATTGATTAGACAATAAATTAAGCCAAGATTTGCCCATGTTATTTGGCTTATCAGTGGTGAGCAACAGCTTTAACTGATTTCATTTGCAGCTGATCAGGATTCAATCTGTTGCAAAATCTGAGGATATGAAGGATAAACAGCTCATCACGACAATATTTCCAGCTAATCGTCAGCCAGGATTTCCCTCTTATACTGAACATGACATTTCCAGGTAGCAGATGCTCATCAAAGTTAAATCACAGAAGTTAAATACAATTGTATATGTAGGTTTTCTACACTTGCTAGATTGAACGGGCCACATCTGCAGCTGGTGTAAATGCTGTTACATTTACAATACTTAGAGATGACACACAACAAAACCGCAATAAAAGAAAGTTAGATGGAAAAGACAAGCACCAAATTGTTAGAAAACTGCCAATTGTATCCTAAGTTCTGGCCCGAGGTGTGTCCATGCTGTGCTCCATCTCTTGGCCAAGGACTCGCCACAATACGGCTGGAGAGCAAAGTCATGACAGCATGCTTCCCCCCCAAGGAGCGGAGCGAGAGTGCGTCTATGATCCTACATCCGTCTAAACCAGAGGTTAGAGAGGGCTCGGTGTAGGATGGAGAGGTCATTGCACCCACTGAAAAAAATAGCGTGCTCCTGCTACAAGCAATTCCCTGCGAATCCCAGAAAGAATTCTGGCTGTGTCCTCCAGGGTAAATCCTGGCACTTCCTGCGGAAATATGTATCTCGAGCCCTGCTAATGCAGGGCGGCGCCCCTCAAGGCACAATCTTGCCCATCAAGTTTCTTAGGAGTAACTTCTCCTGACACATCACCTTTCTGGTCAGAGGGTGAGTAGCAGCTCAGTCCATCATCGTGCCAATTAAGACATGTGGCCCATTTAGCTTTTTGTGTAGAAAAGAGGTACTTTGGCATGCTGCTATCTACCCTGTTTGTTTGTTTTTCCACTTCTTCAAATTTGTATGTTTAGTCCATCCATCCTTTCCTCTGTTGAGAAGGACTGTAATTATTGCTAATGCTGGAAGCCATGCAAAGCACTATGGATCTCATCATTCACCCAATATGGTCAATAGCCACAGACCCATTGATTTCAACAGATGTAGGAGCAAGCCATATATGCACATATATTATTACACAGTTAGGGACTGATCCTCTGAGATGGTACGTGCCCCATGAGAGCTGTTGAGTAGCAGTGACATCACTGGAAGTTGAAGATATTGAGCAGCTGACAAGAGATGCTCAGAAACCTTCTGGATAAGGCCCTAGGTTAGATGTTCAACAAAATCTCAGTGTCACAAACAGTTTGTTTATTGTGCAAAATGTGTATGTGTGAGTGAAAACAAATAACTTTGCATGCAAAACAAGCAGTTTGCTTTTGCACACTAGAGAAAGGAACATATTGTGCATGCCAATCACCACTTTGCATGTATAGTAGTTTATTTTATTCTTACACTAAAACTCTTTGACTGAAATAGGCCATGGCTTGAGTGAAAGAATGTGTTTCTTTGCATGGTGTTTAAAATTTCTTTTGTGAAGATAGATAATCCAGTTATCTGATTTACAAGTACATTATTCATTTGCTCAAACTACTATCTGCTTAATGGTATACATAATAAATTTATAGACAGACACACATCTTCACAGCTCACTGAATTCACATCTTTACTTTCATAACCAATTTATCATTTGAACCTAGACATGTGTCAGAATTATTATGTGTGCATCCTTTCTTTGCAATGTACCGTGAAGTAACTAGATTTGTACAATTCTGACAATGATGGTTTTGTATCTCTTGTCACATGTCATAGAACAAAATAAAGTACAGAGACAAAGACCAATAAATAATTATAATAATCATTATATTCACAACAAATTTCAGTCTTGATCTCATTCAGCCTGCAGCATGGAAACTTTTTTCCTCTGCACAGTTAATATTCTGCATCAGCTGTTCTCAGCATCTGATAGTTCCAAAAAATTGTCTTCAAGTCAATAAATGTTCTAGCTTTAATGTTTCTAGCCCTTGTGGTTGCAAAGGTAGGCCCAAAGTAGTCCCATTCCATCAGTCTTCAGTCACATAAGAAGACCTGTTAAAAACAATGGAACTATGTGCATGGCCTAACAGACATTTGTCTTGCACCTCGGCTGGCATGCAAGGCCCTAAATGCACCAGAAATTCCATGTCTCCATTGCACACAGCAGATAATTCAGCTGGCAATACTGTAGCCATAGCAGTCCCAGCTCCTAATATGGAATTATAATGGAGCATTCTGCCCCTTTTCGGTAGCAGAGGGTTTGTGGAGCAGCCAGCATTGTTGAAGAGGGAGCTCAGAAGTCAGTTGCTGGGAATCATCTGACCCAGCAGTGCAATGTCAGATTGTGTGTGAAGACAACCAGCTATGTTATAGAGATGAGGGCCCCAGCTCCATGGAACGGGGGGCAGGCTGGAAGAACAGTGTCCTGTAACTGCAGTCCAGGTTGCAGGCAATGCAGAAGAGAACTCCAAGGGGACAGGAGGCCCTACAGACATCCCTAGGGTGGGTGGAAACCCTGACTACTAAGCTGCCAGAGGCCAGGGAGTCCACAACAGAAGTTGGGAATAGGATTGTTTACCTTATGTTATCACTTCATTGTAGCCCTGTGAATAATAAAACCTTAAAGTTTCCACAATTATTATGTTGATTGATAATCACACACTTCTCTTACAAATGTTTTGCTTCCATTATGGGTTTGGAGTGATGTGTGATATATATATAATCCACTATAAAATGTATCAAAGCATATTTACAATGCTTAGAAGAAATAAAGAGATGAATACAAAGTTGTGGAGCACCTCAGAAGGACAGGGATCTAGCTGATACTAGTTCCAGAACCTGAAAAGCTCCCAAAAAAGAGGAACTGAATAGTATCTTTTGTACCCTTCCTTTATGTAACTTCACAGACACATCAAAATGTTTGATCAATTTCTGTCACCATAACAAGATTAATACTTACCTATTACCCATATGTAACATTCCAGGCCTCTATAAATATGCCTACTCTTAATAATATTAATAACCTATGACATTTATTTCTTAATAATTCCTACAGTTATTGCTGCCAAACTACCTAGTTTTTGCCTAGTAACCAGATTGCTACAGCCCTTCACAAAAACTCCCTTCTTGCAGAATTTCCAGCGTGTTGTACCCTTTGTGGTTTACTTGTTTATCTTCTCAGAATGAGAGTGCAGAATTAATACCCTAGGCTTAACTTCTTGGGCCTGCAAGCGTCTGACTGAAATGTAGTCTTTAGCATGACTATTTCCACAAGGCCTCATACCAATAAAACAAGCTTTTAACCATAGCAAAGCCCAATAATCCAGTAATGTGTGTTCCCTACCTGCACTCTTATAAATGTATTTCAGCCTAATAAGAGCACACCCCTGTCAATATTGTATCCCAGTAGTGTCATTCTACTTATAGCACGTTATAACAATACGTGAGACAAGATCAACACTATGTTTTCCTTTTTTTGTATTAAACAATAAGCGGAGCCCTGAAACAAGGGCTATGAACTGATCTGGATGTGGGCAATTATTTTTCCCCAAGTTGATGATCGAGTCCAACAGCTTTTCCCAGCAATATTCATAGTTCTGCTTCCATTGATATCTATGCCCATGGAATGTGTTTGTTGGTTCCCACATTTTCAAGATTATTGGTGCAAATAAAATAATTTGCGTGGATGAGCATTAAGTGGGACTGAAGGATTACATTGGGCTCAGACTGGGCTGAATTTCATCCAAACAGGATCTCAGTATCTAACTAGCTGATTTTTAGAAATAAGTTTAAAAGCTGGTTTTGAAAATTTGGCCCTAATTCAGTTTCATATTGTTATAGGGTAGCTCTACTTGGAGAGCCCCTCTGCAGCAAGCTGCAACATAACAGTCATGCTGTCTCAGTTTCCCCTGTCAGGTGAGCCGATATTTTCACTTCAGGCTTTCTTGTCTCATAACTACCCCTCCTTGGGGCTGGTTTATTTCATATTTTATTATCTTATTTCAGCATAGACCAAACAGGGCATAACAAAAGTTCCAAGCAGGCTAACTATTTCTCACACCAGTACAAGCAGTCATTAAAACCCAAGACCTCTCATCTCTTAATGCCCCACATACTATACACCAGCACTTTCAACCATGACTGGACGCTCTGTCAGTCCTCTGCTGTCCTTGCACCAGGGCAGCCATCCCAGCCCTTTCAATTGGAAGGCAACCCTGCTTTTCCCATCAAGAACCCCCAAGGCCTCTTTATTGAGAGCATCCTTGCCAGAAGAGCATCACTCATTCATCCTGGCTCTCTCAGTGTTTCTTTGGGTCCATCTCTCTGACTCTGGGGTCATCAGCAGGTCAGCTCTTCTGCTGCTCCCCTCCCTTCAGTCTTCTCTCACCCTTGGCTTCTGCTCTGCAGCTCAGAGCCAGTAGGCAACTCCCTCTGCTGCTCCTCCTACCTTCATCCCTTTCCAGGCCCCTCTCCCTGGCTTGGGAGCACCAGCCAGCAAACCCCTCTTGCTGTTCTCCTGCCTTCAGCCTTCTCCCAGGAACCACCTTTGGATCCTTTCAGGACTCCTCTAGTTTCCTGGTCTCTGGCAGTTCTCACCTGCCCTTCCTGACTAAACCAGTCTGTTCTGACTCCTTGGGACTCCCTCTCACAAGCTCTCTCCCTGATCCTTTATAGCCCTAGATACTCCCCTGCCGTCTTAACTGGCTAAATTGGAGAACTTGCTCTGACAGAGGGAAGATGGACAAACTTCATTTACTGGGGCCAGCCACCCTGTGACACATAATAAATAGGAAAAATGGTGTGACAGTGGACCTAATCCCTAATGAATTAGTTTGACTGCAGTTGCATTGAATCTAAAACACTATCCTTTCATCCCGTCCTCTTTCCCTTTCTTGTTCCTTCCCCAACTTCTACTCCTCCCTACCCCAACTTTCTGCCAGCAAAATGTGAAAGTACCATATTTATGTAAGATAATTCATTTAGTTGTTGGCATTTAACTGTACTGAACATTATAGTATGTTGAAAACAGAACTGGTTGGGAATTTTTCAGTAAAACAGTTTTTCATTTGAAAATTCTAAATAATCAAAACTGAAACTTTTCATGTAGATGGATCAGTTTTGACAAAACTTTCGTCTGGAATGTTTCTCAAGTCCAGGATAGAATTTCTGAGGGGGGAAAGGAGGTATGGGGAGGGGGTTAAGCCATACAACTGGGATACGGGAAAACTAGATTCAAGTCCCTTCTCTGTCTGATTCAGGCAGGGCCTTAACCATCAGGCAATAGAGTCAGTCTTTTTTTCTGGCCCAATGAATATTTAATCATTATACACAGTAGAACAGTTCCAACAGGAAAGATTGAGAGACTGGCTCTATATTCTGGTGATTAGGGCACTCACCCAATTAGGCAGAGTAGAAACTTAAACCAGGGTCTCTTCTATCCCAGCTATGTATTCAGACTATGGGCTATTCTGGGGTGGGGACTCTTGCTCTGAAAAGGTCTCAGCTTCATTCTGGTGTGGAGGAAAACAAATTTTACAACCTTGAATTTCATCACAATTTTTTTGTTTCCTAGCCACTCTTACTTGATCTATAAATGGCTATATTTTGATCTGTTATTTTTCCCTAAATACCTTCAGTTGGAAAAGGAAAACAGAACAAGTATTTTCAAAGTGTCAATACAACACAGGCAGAGAATTATAATTTGAAAGGGCCATCCAAACTCTTAATACCCTAAAGATAATTCACTGTAGTAGAAATCTGAAGATAGTTTTTCCAGTAAGAATGAGAGCACCATAGGTAATCATGTGGACAATCTCCAAGGCTGAGATTATTTTAACATACTGGATACTTGAATTAGTACTGCATAAAACAATTGGGATGAAATCCAAGCACAGAGAAATAAAGTAGGTTTATGGGAAATTTAGCTCTGAAAACTGATGCCCTAAAATTAACAAAACAAGTTCAGGTCTTGTTAAAAAAAAAAGAGAGAGAGAGAGAGAGAATACAAGTTATCAGGCTTCTAAATAAATATAAATCAGTCAATCAAAAAACAAATATTCAGGCATGATTAAATTGTTTGAACATATTTCTCAAGATGAAAAGAACAACTTGAAATTAGACACATTTCCTTCACATTCTATTGAGAATGAGTCTTACAAACAAATAAACTCTGATTATTTGGTAGGAAACTTTCATTTCATTTGTACAGTATTGCATAAGTAGTGATTCAGTTAGAAGCTTAAATAAAAGAAAGCTAAGGAAGTTCTTTAAGAAAAAAACCCTAGATAATGAAAAGGATATAAGTGATTAAGTGGCTAAAGCACCAGCTTTTCTCTTTTGGAGTCTTTATCCCACGAGCAGCCTAAATGAAATGAGTGTTATATATATATATATCCTTGTGGCTGATTGGGCATAGCACAAAACCACCGTAAATAATTTCAGAACTGAAAACCTCTGGTAAGAGAGGTGTATGACTATGCTAGCAGTCTTTCCACTCCAAGGAAGGTCTTCCCTCCATGTTGGGGTAGGTAGAGGTTATTGGTTAACTGTGACTATCTCTGAAGAAATTAATTATAATTATATTACATGATATTATATTATATTGATAAAATAGAAAATTCAGCTTACAAGGCACTTTTTCTCTAATGACATTTCATAGTCACAAATAACATCCCCTTTTCACATTTATTAAAATAGCCTTGCCATATACTTTGCATTTTTACAATGTATTAGGCCAGATTCTGCTTTCAATATAACAGGGCAATTCTGGACTAAAATAAATTTAGTGGTCTTATTTTGGATTTACACTGATGTAACTCAGAGGAGAATATAGCCAATTTATATTAATATTTAAATCATACAATTGCAGTTAGTCTCACGGTTTTACCCAGAGCTCTATATAATGTGACTTAAAATTTAATATAAGTGTATTAGATATATTTTAGATTATGATAAATCATTTCTCACTTTACAAAAGATTATTTTGAGACATAGCTTCTTGGCCTAATTCAACAACTACTCACATATCTTTACAGAACTTTATTGGGAAAGTATATAAAATTTATGTTGAATATTGGGAGTGTGGGCAGTTGTCTTAATAATTCTATTTCACTTTCAAGAATTTGTGTGTTCTGCTATTTAAAGGTGCAGAATGAAGAGGAATTCTGGAGGCCAAATTCTGCCCTAAGACATATGCACTAATGTCTCCTTTGCTTTAATAGACAATTTGCAGGAATTCCTGCAGGCAGAGTTTGCACGTTAAAGTATTCTGACTATCCTCCAAATATGTGTAATGACTGATATTTCACAAGCAAAATCAAGCTAGTACTTCAGATGGAGAGGAACAGTCTATTCACTTTAACTCTCTGGTATCCATGTCAACAAGAGGTACAGTACCTTACGGGATAAAGGGTGTACCATAATGTATATGCACAAGGGGGCCAAATTAAGGTTTCACAGGCAAACTTAATTCTGGCATTTCCTAATATGAGAGTGCTTGACTTTGAAACTTTTAAATCCTTTACTTCAAATTTCCTAGTGTTTTATGGTTTAATTCATTGATGAGAGCAACCTTAACTAACATTAAATGAAATTATTTTTGGTTGTGAAATACTATTTACATTGCAGCAATGTCTAAAATGTGCCAGGTGCAGCAGATATATAGCAAGGCCCAGTGCCTGACCCAAAGAGTTTACAATAACCTAATGTTCCAATTCTGCAAACACAAACCTAAATAACTGTACACGTGTGAGTGGTCTCAATAGATTCAGCAAAACTATTCGGGTGTGGTAGAGTTTGAAAGATCGATACATAAAGGGTGGGATTCACCAAGGTAGTTAGGCACATAACTCCCCCTGATTTAATGGGATTTAGGCAGATATGTCCCTTTTATGAATCCCATCCAAAGTCCCAATCCCACTTTTAACACCATGTTGACACATCCCTATGCTCATTGAATGCCCAACAAAATCAACTGAGCTCCATACAGTTGATTGCTGGTGAGGAGATTATTGCAGGGTCAGGATCTTAAAGGCAAACAGATGAGTGGTGGGGGAAAGGGATGCAACATACAAGCAAAAAAGTCAGAGTGATGCCTGGTACAAGTCTTGTTAGTTCCATGCTCTTTACTTTGTTCTAAATTATTTAACGCGTTAGCAGTGTTCATTCCATAATCCAGGGATGTAAAACCTCTACAGTTTGTGAGTCATGGCATAATCCACATTTTTCCATCTTAAAAAAAAAAACAACACCATCTGCCACTAAATTATATAACCTCTCTTATACATATATATAAGGTTTTGTTGCTTTGTTATTGTGGCTGTCATAAATATAAAGGGAAGGGTAAACCCCTTTGAAATCCCTCCTGGCCAGGGGAAAGCTCCTCTCACCTGTAAAGGGTTAAGAAGCTAAAGGTAACCTCGCTGGCACCTGACCAAAATGACCAATGAGGAGACAAGATACTTTCAAAAGCTGGGAGGAGGGAGAGAAACAAAGGGTCTGTGGGTCTGTCTATATTCTGTCTTGGCCGGGGATAGACCAGGAATGGAGTCTTAGAACTTTTAGTAAGTAATCTAGCTAGGTACGTGTTAGATTATGATTTCTTTAAATGGCTGAGAAAAGAACTGTGCTGAATAGAATAACTATTTCTGTCTGTGTATCTTTTTTGTAACTTAAGGTTTTGCCTAGAGGGGTTCTCTATGTTTTTGGATCTAATTACCCTGTAAGATATCTACCGTCCTGATTTTACAGGGGGGATTTCTTTATTTCTATTTACTTCTATTTTTATTAAAAGTCTTCTTGTAAGAAAACTGAATGCTTTTTCATTGTTCTCAGATCCAAGGGTTTGGGTCTGTGGTCACCTATGCAAATTGGTGAGGCTTTTTATCCAACATTTCCCAGGAAAGGGGGGGTGCAAGTGTTGGGAGGATTGTTCATTGTTCTTAAGATCCAAGGGTCTGGGTCTGTAGTCACCTAGGCAAATTGGTGAGGCTTTTTACCAAACCTTGTCCAGGAAGTGGGGTGCAAGGTTTTGGGAAGTATTTTGGGGGGAAAGACGCATCCAAACAGCTCTTCCCCAGTAACCAGTATTAGTTTGGTGGTGGTAGCGGCCAGTCCAAGGACAACAGGTGGAATATTTTGTACCTTGGGGAAGTTTTGAACTAAGCTGGTAAAAATAAGCTTAGGAGGTTTTTCATGCAGGTCCCCACATCTGTACCCTAGAGTTCAGAGTGGGGGGAGGATCCTTGACAGTGGCTCACTTAGGTGTTTGTTTTTGTTTTGTTTGACACAAATTATCAATTTGTATTTACCAAGATTAATATTGATTTGCAACAGCTTGTGTTCCCTTTAATTCACAACATATTTTAATTGTGAAGAGATTCCAAGTGCCAGGCTGATCATTTTGCTTTAATGTGGATTAATTAAAAAATCCAATTAGAACAAGACATCACATGCATCTCTACAATAATTGCTATTGTTTTCCATTTATTCTTAACATTTCTACATTTAATCCATATCAGTGACTTTACAATTAATCGAGAAGGCAGATGTGATCAGCTAAATATGAAAATCAATGCAAACCTAGATTGTGGTCTCAGTGTAAATCCAGAGTAACTCAATTGATACCAGCTGGTACCAGAATCTGACCCACCCTATATAATATTTCAAAAATCCTTGATATTGGCATTATTGCATCATAAACCTCAGAGCAGAAAAAAACAACAACACATGTGTCATACACCTGGATGTGAATGCTGCAAACCAATAATCAGAGGGGTTACCTTTATTTAAGGGCCAGATTGCACGAGATGGAGAGGAGTTAAGGCCATGTCCCTTTTCCCACCCATCCTTGCAGCAGACCCAACCACAGCAGTGACAGTTTGCTACTCCCTCTGTTGGGATGTAGCAAGCTAGTGCATTTCCCTTGCTTGCCAGGGAACTCTATTTCTGAGGTTAGGTGGTGTGTACAATGCATAATGGACATATATGTACATAAGGACTACTCATGTAATAAGGTTTTCGGGACAGCATCAGCAAAAAGTGGGATGGATTCAGAGTTACCTGTTACAAAGCAGCCGTCAATCCAGTTTAGCCAGCCAGTCACACCAGGTTTACAGCTGTGCTAGAGGGGCATAAAGCATGCAGACTGATCCCATAAATTGCCCCCTTTAATCTGTAACTTTTTATTGTAAATCATGACAGCTTGTTGGCTATCTCAGTTTATGGATTTGTTAACTCACGTAATTATATTGTATTGTGAAGTAATTACTATTGTTTGTGTATGTCATTTGTATACATGTATTTTGTTGGGAAGTGAAGGTGGAATTGAGCATTGTGTAATATTCAGGTTATCATATTAACTAGAATCTGAAGTGCAGAGTCGCAGACATACAATGTTTCTGTTGAAAGCTTTTTTTGAGGCGCAGTAGTAAACCTGAATTGATTACTGTTTATAACAGCAATAATCCCAACAAAATCAGTCATTAGCACAGTTAACAACTAATTTGTTGGAGTTTTAACTGCCCTTGGCTTTGCCTCAAGCTGTTAGGACACTGGTCATAAACTGCTGGTTACATTTGATTTCTTGGGGCCCTATTTAACAGAAATTTGATTTCAATTCAGCACCCACAGAGCCTAATCTTGATTCAGTAAACAAAAATTTCTCTCTCACTTAGCTGCAGATCTCTTATTCTTTTTTTCCTTGGCATACCCTTTCACTACTGTGGAATATAAATCCCTGAGGACTATACCAGTGGAATAAGGAAGCATTTTCGACCATGTTCTATGATTGTATGTCATTTCTCTCTCTGCATCTGTCTAGTGGATACCCTTCATTCTCCATATCAAACACAAATTATGAGGCCAGGTCTGCACTACACCCTTACTTTGATATCACTACATTGTCAGGGGTGTGAAATACCCCCACCGCTGAGTAACCAGTTATACCAACCATAACCCCCTGTGGAGACATCACTAGGTTGGCGGGATTGCTTCTCACACTGACATAGCGACTGCATCCCACTGAGGTGGAGTTATTAAGTCAAGACAGGAGAGCTCTCCCCAATCAGCTAAGAGCATCTTCACCAGAAGCACTACAGCAGTATAGCTGCACCAATGCAAATTTGTAGTGTAGACCTTCCCTGAGTCTTCACTTTTAAGGCCCTTCATGACCTAGCCACACCCTATCTATCATCTCTGAAACACTACTGAGATGACAACTCCTACCTCCAGCCTGCCTATGATGCCCACCTTTGTTATCCCTTTGTTAAATTTACCAACAAACACCTTCATGCTTTCTCACGCACCACCCTTTAAATATGGAAGAGCTCCCTATAAACAAGCAAAAAGCCACCTCATTGTCTTCTTTCCCACCCCTTCTTAAAACTCTTCTCTGTTGTGATGCCTAGAGAAAACTTGAGAATGGTTAGGCTGTGGGTGTTCTGTGATCATAATCATAGAATCATAGAATCATAGAATATCAGGGTTGGAAGGGACCCCTGAAGGTCATCTAGTCCAACCCCCTGCTCGAAGCAGGACCAATTCCCAGTTAAATCATCCCAGCCAGGGCTTTGTCAAGCCTGACCTTAAAAACCTCTAAGGAAGGAGATTCTACCACCTCCCTAGGTAACGCATTCCAGTGTTTCACCACCCTCCTAGTGAAAAAGTTTTTCCTAATATCCAATCTAAACCTCCCCCACTGCAACTTGAGACCATTACTCCTCGTTCTGTCATCTGCTACCATTGAGAACAGTCTAGAGCCATCCTCTTTGGAACCCCCTTTCAGGTAGTTGAAAGCAGCTATCAAATCCCCCCTCATTCTTCTCTTCTGCAGGCTAAACAATCCCAGCTCCCTCAGCCTCTCCTCATAAGTCATGTGTTCTAGACCCCTAATCATTTTTGTTGCCCTTCGCTGGACTCTCTCCAATTTATCCACATCCTTCTTGTAGTGTGGGGCCCAAAACTGGACACAGTACTCCAGATGAGGCCTCACCAATGTTGAATAGAGGGGAACGATCATGTCCCTCGATCTGCTCGCTATGCCCCTACTTATACATCCCAAAATGCCATTGGCCTTCTTGGCAACAAGGGCACACTGCTGACTCATATCCAGCTTCTCGTCCACTGTCACCCCTAGGTCCTTTTCCGCAGAACTGCTGCCTAGCCATTCGGTCCCTAGTCTGTAGCTGTGCATTGGGTTCTTCCGTCCTAAGTGCAGGACCCTGCACTTATCCTTATTGAACCTCATCAGATTTCTTTTGGCCCAATCCTCCAATTTGTCTAGGTCCTTCTGTATCCTATCCCTCCCCTCCAGCGTATCTACCACTCCTCCCAGTTTAGTATCATCCGCAAATTTGCTGAGAGTGCAATCCACACCATCCTCCAGATCATTTATGAAGATATTGAACAAAACCGGCCCCAGGACCGACCCTTGGGGCACTCCACTTGACACCGGCTGCCAACTAGACATGGAGCCATTGATCACTACCCATTGAGCCCGACAATCTAGCCAGCTTTCTACCCACCTTATAGTGCATTCATCCAGCCCATACTTCCTTAACTTGCTGACAAGAATACTGTGGGAGACCGTGTCAAAAGCTTTGCTAAAGTCAAGAAACAATACATCCACTGCTTTCCCTTCATCCACAGAACCAGTAATCTCATCATAAAAGGCGATTAGATTAGTCAGGCATGACCTTCCCTTGGTGAATCCATGCTGGCTGTTCCTGATCACTTTCCTCTCATGCAAGTGCTTCAGGATTGATTCTTTGAGGACCTGCTCCATGATTTTTCCAGGGACTGAGGTGAGGCTGACTGGCCTGTAGTTCCCAGGATCCTCCTTCTTCCCTTTTTTAAAGATTGGCACTACATTAGCCTTTTTCCAGTCATCCGGGACTTCCCCCGTTCGCCACGAGTTTTCAAAGATAATGGCCAATGGCTCTGCAATCACAGCCGCCAATTCCTTCAGCACTCTCGGATGCAACTCGTCCGGCCCCATGGACTTGTGCACGTCCAGCTTTTCTAAATAGTCCCTAACCACCTCTATCTCCACAGAGGGCTGGCCATCTCTTCCCCATTTTGTGATGCCCAGCGCAGCAGTCTGGGAGCTGACCTTGTTAGTGAAGACAGAGGCAAAAAAAGCATTGAGTACATTAGCTTTTTCCACATCCTCTGTCACTAGGTTGCCTCCCTCATTCAGTAAGGGGCCCACACTTTCCTTGGCTTTCTTCTTGTTGCCAACATACCTGAAGAAACCCTTCTTGTTACTCTTGACATCTCTTGCTAGCTGCAGCTCCAGGTGCGATTTGGCCCTCCTGATATCATTCCTACATGCCCGAGCAATATTTTTATACTCTTCCCTGGTCATATGTCCAACCTTCCACTTCTTGTAAGCTTCTTTTTTATGTTTAAGATCCGCTAGGATTTCACCATTAAGCCAAGCTGGTCGCCTGCCATATTTACTATTCTTTCGACTCATCGGGATGGTTTGTCCCTGTAACCTCAACAGGGATTCCTTGAAATACAGCCAGCTCTCCTGGACTCCTTTCCCCTTCAAGTTAGTCCCCCAGGGGATGCTGGCCATCCGTTCCCTGAGGGAGTCGAAGTCTGCTTTCCTGAAGTCCAGGGTCCGTATCCTGCTGCTTACCTTTCTTCCCTGTGTCAGGATCCTGAACTCAACCAACTCATGGTCACTGCCTCCCAGATTCCCATCCACTTTTGCTTCCCCCACTAATTCTACCCGGTTTGTGAGCAGCAGGTCAAGAAAAGCGCCCCCCCTAGTTGGCTCCTCTAGCACTTGTGCCAGGAAATTGTCCCCTACGCTTTCCAAAAACTTCCTGGATTGTCTATGCACCGCTGTATTGCTCTCCCAGCAGATATCAGGAAAATTAAAGTCACCCATGAGAATCAGGGCATGTGATCTAGTAGCTTCCGTGAGCTGCCGGAAGAAAGCCTCATCTACCTCATCCCCCTGGTCCGGTGGTCTATAGCAGACTCCCACCACTACATCACTCTTGTTGCACACACTTCTAAACTTAATCCAGAGACACTCAGGTTTTTCTACAGTTTCGTACCGGAGCTCTGAGCAATCATACTGTTCCCTTACATACAGTGCTACTCCCCCACATTTTCTGCCCTGCCTGTCCTTCCTGAACAGTTTATAACCATCCATGACAGTACTCCAGTCATGGACCACTGCTTTTCATGCTGACCAATATTGTCTCATATTTCCTTGCACTATCCCCATCTATCTATTGTATTCACAGGTTGTATCTTATCTTATACTTGGACTGCAAGGTCTTCAAGGCAGGGACTGTCTATTTGTTGTGTTTGTACCGGGTCTAACACAGGGGACATTTATCTATGATTGAGGCCCTTTGGTGCTATCTGAATACAAATACTAAATAATAATTTTCCACCTGTAAAATACAAAGGCGGTTCAAACAAGACAAATGTGAGAAGGGACACTGTAAAATTTATAAAGTCCATTACATGTCCAGTCAATATTGTTCTAAAATTCACTTGTTTTAACAAAATCTAAGACCAGTAGAAATGTTTTCATGATTTTAAATTCTAATAAAACATTTATAAAAGTAAACATTTATTTTAAAACCAGGGATTTGCACTATTGTGTTAGTACATGAGAACCGGCTTGAAATTGAACTGGCTGGAAACTAAAATGGACAGGACATGGCAACGAACAGAGGACAGGCAAACAGAAGGAGTTTGCCTGGGAGTTCGCCTGCAGGGAGTTCGCCCAGAGTGTTTCTGCCTTTCAGGCTCCTGTGAGCAGTACATACAACACCTGAGGAGCCTCTTAGAAGGAAGACATGGATAGTGGAGTGATCAGCTATTGTGACCTGCTCAGAATGTGCCATGTTTGTCTTTCACCCAGAGGACAGAAGCGACTTCGTCTGAACAAAGTGCAAGCTGGTCTGCATATTGGAAGAGAAGGTTAGAGGACTAGAGAACCAGGTATCAACCCTGCGTTGCATCAGAGAAAATGAAGATTTTCTGGATAGAAGTCAGTGTTTGGTTCTGGAAGCAAAACATGCTGAAGAATCAGAGAGTGCAGTGCAGAACAGGGAAGAGTATTGGCAGCATGTGACCTCCAGAAGAAGAAAGAGGAGAACCTATGTACCCACAAAGCAGATACAGGTGTGAAACCATTTTGAGGATCTCTCCACAGATACTACTGCACAGAAGGATTTAGAAGAGCCCTCTTAGGGAAGGTGTCAGAAGGAAACCCCATCAGCCGGAAGGCATGGGATGCATTGTTCTAGGGATGGGGGTTCCATGACCACCACTTCTAAGAGGAGGAGATGGGTGCTGGTGGTCAGGGACTCCCTCCTGAGGGGGACAGAGTCAACCAGACCAGGAGACTTGAGAAGTGTGCTGCTTCCCTAGAGATAGAATCCAGGATGTGACGGAGTGTTTGCCGAGACTGATCAAGACCTCAGACTGCTACCCCTTCCTACTTCTTCATGTGGGCACCAATGATACTGCCAAGAATGACCTTGAGCGGATCACTGCAGACTACGTGGCTCTGGGAAGAAGGATAAAGGAGTTTGAGGCACAAGTCGTGTTCTTGTCCATCCTCCCTGTTGAAGGTAGGGACCATTGAATTTTGAAGGTGAATGCGTGGTTACGCAGGTGGTGTTGGAGAGAGGGCTTTGGATTTTTCGACCATGGGATGTTATTCTGGGAAGAAGGATTGCTAGGAAAAGATGGGATCCACCTAACAATGAGAGGGAAGAGCATCTTCGCAGGCAGGCTTGCTAACCTAGTGAGGAGGGCTTTAAACTAGGTTTGCTGCAGAATGGTGACCTAAGTCCCCAGGTAAGTGAGGGAGTGGGATACCGGGAGGAAACACAAGGGGGAAGGTACAAGACAGGAAGCCTCCTGATTCATATGGAGAAAGTAGGGCAATCGGCTAGTTTTCTTAGGTGCATGTACACGAACGCAAGAAGCCCGGGAAACAAGCAGGAACAACTGGAAGTCCTGGCACAATCAAGGAACTATGATGTGATTGGAATAGCAGAAACTTGGTGGGGTAGTTCACAGGACTGGAGCACTGTCATGGACGGGTCTAAACTGTTCAGGAAGGACAGGTACGGGAGGAAAGGTGAAGGAGGTGCATTGTATGTAAGAGAGTGGTATGAATGCTCAGAGCTCCAGTTTGAAACTGGAGAAAAGCCTGTTGAGAGCCTTTGGGTTAAGTTTAGAGGTGAGAGCAACAAGAGTGATGTTGTGATGGGAGTGTGCTATAGACCACTGGATCAGAAGGATGAAGTAGATGAGGATTTCGTCAGGCAACCAACTGAAGTCTCCAAATCACAGGGCCTGGTTCTAATGGGGGATTTCAATCACCCTGATATCTGTTGGGAGAGCAATACAGCAGTGCGTAGACAATCCAGGAAGGTTTTGGAGAGCGCTGAGGACAACTTCCTGGTACAAGTGCTGGAGGAACTGACTAGGGGCCGTGCTCCTCTTGATCTTCTGCTTACAAACAGGGAAGAATTGCTAGAGAGGTAGAAGTGGGTGGCAACTTGGGCAGCAGGGACCATGAGATGGTTGAGTTCAGGATCCTGAAAAAAGGAAGAAAGGAGAATAGCAAAATACAGATCCTGGACTTCAGAAAAGCAGACTTAGTCTCCCTTAGGGAACTGATGGGCAGGATCACCTGGGAGGCTAATATGACGGGGCAAGGAGTCCAGGAGAGCTGGCTATATTTTAAAGAAGCCTTATTGAGGGCGTAGAAACAAACCATCCCAAAGTGCAGAAAGAATAGGAAATATGGCAGGTGACCAGCTTGGCTTAACTGTGAAATCTTCGGTGAGCTTAAACTCAAAATGGAAGCTTACAAGAAGTGGAAATTTGGACAGATGACTAGGGAGGAATATAAAAATTTTGCTAGAGCATGCAGGGGTGTAATCAGGAAGGCCAAGGCACAACTGGAGTTGCAGCTAGCAAGGGATATAAAGGGTAACAAGAAGGGTTTTTGCAGATATGTTAGCAACAAGAAGGTGGTCAGGGAAAGTGTGGGCCCCTTACTGAATGGGGGAGGCAACATAGTGACAGATGATGTGGAAAAAGCTGAAGTACTCAATGCTTTCTTTGCCTCGGTTTTCACATACAAGGGCAGCTCCCAGACTGCTGCACTGGGCAACGCGGCATGGGGAGGAGGTGAGCAGCTTTTAGTGGTGAAAGAACAGGTTAAGGACTATTTAGAAAAGATGGACATGCACAAGTCCATGGGCCTGGATGCAATGCATCTGAGGGTGGTGAGGGCGTTGGCTGATGTGATTGCAGAGCCATTGGCCATTACTATGGCGATAATGGGGGAGGTCCTGAACTACTGGAAAAAGGCAAATATAGTGCCCATATTTTAAAAAGGGAAAAAAGAGAACCCAGGCAACTACAGACCAGTCAGCCTCACTTCAGTCCCTGGCAAAATCATGGAACAAGTTGTCAAGGAAACCATTTTGAAGAACTTGGAGGAAAGGAAGGTGATCAGGAACAGTCAATATGGATTCACCAAGGGAAAGTCATGCCTGACCAACCTGATTGCCTTCTATGATGAGATAACTGGCTCTGTGGATATGGGGAAAGTGGTGGATGTGATATTTCTTGACTTTAGCAAAGCTTTTGATACGGTCTCCCACAGTATTCTTGCCAGAAAGTTTAAAAAAAGTATGGATTGGATAAATGGACTATAAGGTGGATAGAAAGTTGGCTAGATTGTCAGGCTCAATGGGTAGTTACCAATGGCTCGATGTCTAGTTGGCAGCCAGTATCAAGCGGAGTGCCCCAAGGGTCGGTCCTGGGGATGGTTTTGTTCAACATCTTTATTAATGATCTGGATGATGGCATTAATTGCACCCTCAGCAAGTTCACAGATGACACTAAGCTGGGGGGAGAGGTAGATACGATGGAGGGTAGGGATAGGTTCCAGAGTGACCTAGACAAATTGGAGGATTGGGCCAAAAGAAATAGATGAGGTTCTACAAGGACAAGTGGAGAGTTCTGCACTCAGGAAGGAAGAATCCCATGCACCACTACAGCCTGGGGACCGACTGGCTAAGCAGCAGTTCGGCAGAAACGGACCTGGGGATTACAGTGGACGAGAAGCTGGATATGAGTCAGCAGTGTGCCCTTGTTGACAAGAAGGCTAATGGCATATTGGGCTATATTAGTAGGAGCATTGCCAGCAGATCGAGGGAAGTGATTATTCCCCTCTATTTGGCACTGGTGACGCCACACCTGGAGTATTGCGTCCAGTTTTGGTCCCCCCACCACAGAAGGGATGTGGACAAATTGGAGAGAGTCCAGCGGAGGGCAACAAAAATGATTAGGGGCTGGGGCACATGACTTATGAGGAGAGGCTGAGGGAACTGGGCTTATTTTTAGTCTGCAGAAGAGAAGAGTGAGGGGGGATTTGATAGCAGTCTTCAACTACCTGAAGGGGAGTTCCAAAGAGGATGGAGCTCAGCTGTTCTCAGTGGTGGCAAATGACAGAACAAGAAGCAATGGTCTCAAGTTGCAGTGAGGGAGGTCTATGTTGGATATTAGGAAACACTATTTCACTTGGAAGGTGGTGAATCACTGGAATGGTTTACCTAGGGAGGTGTTAGAATCTCCATCCTTAGAGGTTTTTAAGGCCTGGCTTGACAAAGCCTTGGCTGGGGTGATTTAGTTGGTGTTGGTCCTGCTTTGAGCAGGGGATTGGACTAGATGACTTCCTGAGGTCTCTTCCAACCCCAATATTCTATGATTCTGTGGAACTGACTAGTCTTTGGTTATTGCCCAAGTATCCAAATATCATAAATAGTTAAAGTAAATTTGACTCTAAATTTATTTCAGTTTTTATTAGAACTATGTGTACTATAGGAAGACGAAGAGAGAGAAAGTTATTTAATCTGACAGTATCTCTTCAAAATTTGAATTGTGCATCTGTTGAGTGCAGACTGATATACACAGGTGGACTGACAAAGGCTGATTGACAACACTACTATGGATGGAAGCCTTTCGTTTCAAGACAAACACTCTGAAATCATCTCGTGTATATGAGCTCTGATAATAGGTTTCCAAGGCATATAATACTCAAAGTTAGGTCTTGCAAAGTTGTATAATTTTTTCTTCCACACTAAGTCTAAAAATCTCTCCCTCCCTTTATGGCACTACTCACTCAAATCCTAGTCTATGCCTTAATTATAATCTCACCTTCATTATTTTAACCTCCTCTTCTCCAGCATTCCCACCTTTACTTTTTCTACTATAGTCAAAGTGTGCCAGCTAAAATCATCCTCATTTCCTGAAAATCCAAACCTGCCACTACCCCTCTTCCAGGCCCTTCACTACTTTCCTTGCCAAAATCATGTTCACCATTCTCCTCTTTAAAAGTCTCCACAACATTGCCTCAGCCTACATCTCTCGTCTAGTTTCTTCCTATACCAAGGCCTTAATCTCTTTTCAGTCATCTGTCTTATATGTTTTCTGCATTCCCTTCACCCAATCTCACTTTGATTCTTTTTGTACTACTGCCCTTAGCGTGAAGCAACATTTCTCTTCCCACCCATTTAACAAACTCCCTCTTCTCATATATATCTTTCTTTAAAAACCAGTAAGAATAGTGATCTCCTGGTTAGGGTACTATACTCTGGCTTAGGAGATCTCTGTTCAGATCTCAGCTGTGACAGACTCCTTTTGTGACTTTGGGCAAATCATTTTCTCGCTTTGTACCTCAGTATCCCACCTTTGGAATGATACTCTCTTTTCCTGGCCTTTTATCTCAATTGTTTATTTAAATTGTAAGGATTTTAGGGCATTGCTTGTCACTTACTATGTGCATGTACAGTGCCTAGCATAACAAGGCCCCTGATTTCGGTTCAGTCTTCTCTATGTTACAGTATCTTTAATAAGTATCAATAGAAAGTACTTCTCTTGCTCAGTCTTCCATTTTTGATCTCCTCCCACTCTAATTCTGATGCTGGTTGGATTGTGTCTGTCTAAAGCCATCTTCTTAGGTTTGGGATCCTATTTAACTTTATGTTTGTAAAGTACCAGGTACACTAGTTAATGCACCAAATAAGCAATCTGTAATAATACTGCAGAACATACATTTATAATATCGTGATCAGATATCTATGTTCCACAAACTGGGTATCAGCTATCATTTTAATTTGTGGCTTTTTCTTGCTAACCAAAGGAAGCTCAAATCTTTTCAGTTTCACCCTTCCCTGCCAGGAAAAAAAACTACACTCTTCATCCGCTATTCAGGTATCAGGAAATGAAACCCCAAGCATTAGGAGTTAAGTAAAAAAACAGAAAGAGTTACAAGTTAAGCATCAAGGAAGCAATAGTCGGGTGTCAGACATCAAGAAACAGGCTATAGGGATTAGAAGGTAGGAAAAAGTTATGCTTAAAAAAGCCATCTTTGCTTACCTATGATATATATATACCTCATAGATATATACACATACAATAAGTAATAAGAAAAGCATACATATGTGTATCTATATGTATTGTGATACAGCATGGCCAGAGGACAGCAGGAGAGCATTAGAAAGGGAGCCTTATTCTCTGTAGAGAGAAGAAAGTTTGCTATAAATTAATTAAAGCACCGGAAGCCAATTAAAGCACCTGAAGCCAGTCACATGATAACCCCATTCCCCCCTGCTTCAATCAGACAAGAGGAGGAGTTGAAACAGAGTGGATTGGTGTTGGAGCAGAGAGCAGTTTGGAGGGAAGCTGAGGAGAGTTTGGAGAAGTGCTGTGGTGGGTTAAGAAGACCAAGACCCTAGGTAAAGGGACACCTGGTTTGTGCAGAGGGAGGGCAGGAAGCCCCACAAGCTGAAGGGCAGGAGAGGGAAGTAGCCCGGGGAAGGAACCGCTAGTTCTAGTGGTTTACTGCTGTCTTTAGGGCCCCTGGGCTGGGACCTGGAGTAGAGGGTAGGCCCAGGTCCCTCCCTCTCCATTCCCCTCCTCTAGGACACTAGTGGGGCAGTTAATACCCCAGTTCAGGGGCAAGAAATGGTGCCCTGAATCCCCCCCAAGAAGAGAAAGCACAAGACCTATCATAGTAGTGCTGGCAATTTGCCCAGTATATATATGCTTTTTTTATTGTTTATTTTGTTTTATTCATTTCAGCGGTCCTCTATGTTCCTTCATTTAGGATTCAGAACATTTGATTGGCTACTGAAAAGAGAAAATATTACTTCAATGGTTTTGCGCTTAAGGCAATGGACTGGAATTCAGGAGATCTGAGTTCAGTTTGTGGCTCTACCACAGACTTCTAGTGTGGTCTCATGTGTTAGAAAAAAATGCTGTGTTGGTATTGTTTAAATGTGTTTAATTAGTTCTTTTAATAATGTATATAAGATAACAGTTATGTAAATCACTGGCTCTAATGAAATCCAATATGGAGTATATCATCTGTGACCCTTGGACTCCATCTTTTTAAGTAAATTTGTTTACAACTTAGACACTGGACTCTCCTGGCTCACACTGGACAGAACCAGTTTTTCCTGCCAAAACCAACCCCCAACACACTATTCTATCAGAACTTTTCCTGCCTTAAAGATTATATAAGATCTTGCTCAGAGCCTGCACGGGGCTGTCCATTCCAGCGGCAGCAGGTGCACGGTCGGGTCTTCCCAACGTTCCAGAGCTAGCAAGAAGAACATCGTCTATCCTGAAGCGAGACAGAGGAAGGAGAGGCCTATCATCATTCCTGCCACAGCGAAAACATCTTACCTGTGAGGGAATCCTGCAGCTTTCCTGGTGTCCATCGTCCCAGAGGGTCTCCCTGCCTGCAACAAAGTCCACCAGTAGTCAGGACTCCCCCGTGGTCCTCTTCGAAGTCTCCCAATCAGCCAGAGAGTTGAAGGTCCTGGGCCTGTGCATAGCATCCACTGCGCCTGAATATAGTAGGAGAGGTTTCTGTATTGGGGTTTCATTTATTATTTTTCGGAACACCAAGGAAGGTTTTGTGGGTCTGAGCTTCAAGCTCCTAAAGCCAGTCACTGTTTCATTGTATTGGTTAGGTTTGAGTTTCTTCTCCCCCCACCCATTTCTCCCAGTTTTCTGTACCTTTACCCTGAATACACTTACCTTTGTTTGAACCATATCACCTTGTCTTGTCTTTATTTTATTTACTTTAGACAAGGAGGGAGACAAGCTTTAGACAAGCTAAATCCACTGGTGACAGATACAGGAGGGAGTCGAGTCTGCACCTTCTAAGAAAAGGGGCTTTCCTTTTATCTCCCTTTACCATTTCTTAAGTTTTCCTTTCTGAAGCGTTGCCTTATTCCCCTTGAGATAACATAGGCAATTCCCTGAATCAGTTGCTTCAGTTCCCCAGCTGTAAAATGGGGATAATAACTCTCCTTTTATCTGACTCACCTGTTTAGATTGTTAGCCTTTAGGCACAGGGTTTTTTCTCATTATGTGTCTATACAGTGTCTAGCCAAATGTGACCTCAGACTCAGTTGGGGCCTCTAGATACTTCCATAGTGCAAATGTTCATGATAGCTAATGGTTTGTAGAGCTAAATGTCTGGTAGATGCTCCCAATCATTCACCCTGATCAAAGACGTTATCTGTGAGGCACCTGTAGATTCCATGACTTAACTGAAATTGTTTGGGGTTAAGAGAATAGCCCTCCAAACTGGGCAGACTCCGATGTATAATTAATGTTGAATGGGGCCCTTGAACACTATTGTTCAATTCATTAGTCTTGAAATATAATACAACCTATGTAAAATGAACCAGTGTAAGGCATATTGCTGGGGGGAGGGGTGGAAAGCTACTATAAAGTTGAACCTACTAATTATTCCAGCATACAGCAGGTATTATTATTCTTACTGAAAAAGGCAGAAATTTAATTCTTCTTATGCAGGTCATTCTGTAGTGCTGGTGAGTTATGTATAATTGGCCTCATAAATGTGTTTGTTTTTTTTTCCATTTGACTAGCTCTTCTTAACTCCATAGGAGCTTAGTCAATGACCTCAGGGAGGAGAAGGACTAATGGTCATGTTAATACTTCACATATGTTCAGAAATCACCTTCATAAACTAAGTAAATAAAATACAGTATAAACAACCTTTTTGTCCTCGTATGGAAAGCAGTAAAAAGCACTGTATTTTTACAAAGATGTTTAGTGAGTAGATGCTGGGATGAGCCAGAAAACACACGAAAGGAAGCAGGTATTTCCTATTGAAAGCCCCATTCTCACTATGTACCCCACAGTGACCCCAGAGTGCTGAGGTGAGCTGGATGAGAAGGTTTTATATCAGTCAAGGGGAATGGCTTGATTGCTCAACCACCCCGAACATTCTCCCATTGAAACAGGTAGGGGTGAAATGGCATGTATCAGAAAGTCATGAAGATTGATGGCATCTGCTGCTTCCAAATGTACCCTATCTGCATGCAAACCATTTGACACATGAACTGGTGGAAAACAAAGGCTGTTTGCCCTGGAAAAGTGCTTCAGCAGGCTTAATTTCCATAGCCCGTTTACAAAGCAAAAGCAAGATCTAATAGGCCCCAGAGAAATCAGCCAGGCCATGATAAGAATTCAAAGCCACAAAACTAAATAAAAAGAGATTATTAGCTACATTGCAGAAGACAAATAGTAAAGTCTTAAGTGATCAATACTTGACAAGAGACATGCCACAAACATCGTGTGTAGGTCAGGCTCACAAAGAGTTTTGTTTTGTTTTTTAAATAAATCAACTGGCTCCTGGACAAGGCATATAAAATGTCACTTTTTATCTTTCAGTTGATATTTTTCTCCAAGAGGAAAAATACCCTAGCTATTCACCTCCCTGAGAGATTTGATCTAAAAGATAGTCACTCCTGATATAAGGTTTAAGAGGAAAAACTGCAATCAAGTGGAAATTTTTGTCAGTACCTTAATCTCTGATTTGTAGAAGGTTGTGCTTTGGGATATTTGGTATGTCTGAGGATTGCCACCAAAAAGCCCTTCTGTTCTTTAATGGCTGCAGTAAATCTTAACAAACGTGAGCATGAAAACTATTGTGCTGCACTTGTGAAGCATTTATCAAAGTTATATTTTTTTAATGCTCGGAAAGGCAGTTGAATCATGCATGCTCTTTATGGAGCTCTGATCAGGCTGATAAAGGCAGTTCAGCTTCAATAAATGCTTTTTAAGTGAATGTTTTGGAAAGTGACTAGAAAATTCAAAGCTCAAACTGTTGCCAAACTGCTCCCATAGCACTTTGATCACTTTGCTACTGACATTTTGTTGAAAATGTCTTATTTTTATTAAAATGTTGGCATCTGGGGACTTAAAAATTTAACTATAGTCACTGAAGATATAATATACAGTAAAACTCTGAGAGACATAACTTATTAAGGACTTTGTACACATTTCATAAAAAGAAAACTTTTTCCCTGTGGGGTCAAACACAGCTTTGCACTTCTCTGCAAAAAAAAAAGTTCATATTGTTAAAAGCAAGACGAGTGCAGAAGATAAATCAAACAGAAGTACTATGCCTGAGGTGAAAAACCCTCAAATTATAAGGCTTTACTGCCAAAAAAAGAATAGGAATCCAATCATTTAAAAATTAATAAAAATATAAATACAAGCATTAAGTGTAGAACATGAATCTTCTGTGCCATTTTTTTCTTTAAAAATATTGATATGGAGATATTTTCTTTTGAAGGACACATAGGGAAAACTGTGGTTGCCACTCATTTTTCACAGTATACAAAGCATACAGGTACATTCTGTGATATAAAGGTTCCTTATTCTTCATTCTCATTTATTACAGCTTGTTTAACTTTGCTGGCAACTGGCAATTTTGGATATGAGTCTGCCCTCTGACATGTAAGCCTAGACGTGTTACGTACGAGAGCTTTAGGTGCTTTTTACGAGATAAGTAGCACTGAATACCCGTAGATCTAAAGTAAGACTGAAGCCCTCTGTATCAAATTTACTCAAAAGCTGGTTTATTAAAAAGGCACCAGATCCCAGCACGAAATGGCTCAATTCCAGTGAGGAGAGGGCCATAGCCAGTTTATTTGAAACAGACACAGAAATGTAGTGCAGGTTATTTTCCTCTTTATTCTAGGTGAATTCACAGACCAAGGGCATCCTCAGCCTGTCTGACGCTATGGTAGCTGATACTTTTTACCTGTAGCAGTTACTGGCCTTATACTTCTCAGATTGGGGATCACTGTGTATGGGCCTACCATTCTGGGAGCCTTAGAGATCTAATTGCATTGGAAAATAACAAAACCAATGGCTAGACATTTTTTTTCAAATGTTTGTCAAGATTGCACAAATCTCATTAAAAACAAATCTGCAGTAAAAATCCCAGGGAACTGATTACTTTAGAGCCACACAACAGTTACCGTTGTTGTGTTGTCATGTAGGACAGAGTCATGACTCTGCAAAAAGTGTGTTTGCTCAAACCAAATTTATGTTTACTTTATTGTGTTTTAAGGATGATTCTAAATAATAAAATTTCCCACTAAGGGTTTCAAAGTATTTTTCAATCATGGGTTAAGCTTCACATTTGCTGAAGTGAGAAGGTATCATTCTAACACTTTACATGTGGTCAAAGGTGAGGCACAAAGAGCTTGTGACTTGCCCAAGTTCTCAAAATATGTCAGTGGAAGTGTGAATGGGACACATATAGACACTTAGGAATTTCCAGACTGGATAGGACCCATAGCCCATCTAGTCCAGTATCCTATCTCAGACAGTGTCCAGCACCAGATACTTCAGGGGTAAGATGTAGCAATGCCATAGTAGGCAGATAAGGGATAATTTGCCCCCCACAAAGGTATCATCTAAATCCCTAATTGTCAGAGATTGATTTAAGCTCTGAAGTATGATTTATGTAAACGTTAACTGTTATAACTGTGGATATTCTTCTTATCTATATAAATACCCAGTCCCTTTTTGAATCTTGCTAAGGTCTTGGCGTCAACATCATCCTCTGGCAGAGAGTTCCACAGTTTAATCACACATCATGGGAAAAATATTTCCTTCAATCAGGTTGACTTTGACGTCTTTCTATGTTCCCTTGTTCTTGTCTTCTGAGCCTGAGAGAACAGATGCTCCCTATCTCCTTCAACTATACCATTTCTTATTTTATAAACTTTTATCATATCTGCTTTTATTTATCTTTCTAAGGTAAACAATCAGAATAATTTCATGACATTTGCTGTCATGTCTATGTCCTCTGCTCTAACCATCAGACAAAGCTTCTTTTCTTCATGCATATCACAATGCAACAGTGCCATTTGTATCAGCCCTGCATCTGATTTTGCTACCATTATCTGTTTTGGGTAGCAGTGATAACAAAAGTCTCCATTGACTTTAGTGGTGTTCACCATCATGTATAAGTCCTCCCAGGCATGAGTTGCACAAAATTTGGCCCAGAAATCAGTATCTGTCAGCACTTTTGGTTACATACTCCAGTTTAGAAGAGGGTTGTTTTATATTCTATTTATCATATTTGTTCTGGACAGAAAAGCAGCAAACAAGACCATAGAAGACATTTATTTTAGAAAACTTAATTTTGCCTCTTTTATATGCAGTGTAGTTTTAAAAATTGGTTATCTAATATTTCATATGACTATTAATATGCAGGCCAGATATGTATGTAGATTGAGTTTCTCTAGTCTCTCTGTGTAAGGCAGGTTTTCAAGACCTCAGATCGCTCTTTTATCTCTTTTCTGAACCTTATCCAATTGGTCAACATCCTTCATAAAGTGTGGACAACAGAACTGGTCACAATATGCCTGTAAATGTCTCTCTAATTCATTATACAGTGGTAATAACATCCCAACATGTCTTTAAATAGGCCTTAGATTAGAGGAACCATTGTGGATGGTTGGGTCAATCAAACTCGTATTAAATTTTTCAATATAGTAGATGTAACAACCTAGATTCCTACACCAACACACTGTTTCTATATTTGGAAATTTATATCGGTGCTTACCTCTGTGGCCCATGAGAACATTAGAGGAAAGAAAATGATTAAAATGTACATTAGCCTTTAAACATAAAGGCTTAATAATAAAATGACCAGCGTGCAAGCATAGTGATACTGTTCTCTACTCCCAACTATTCAGTTGATCCACAGGTCAATCAAGAGTTTTGTCAGCAATATTATCTTGTTTCATAATTCATTTGCATTTTGCTTATATTTTTTTTAAAAATCTCAAATGATACTAGAATAACATTAAGCACTTCACAGAACTTTTCATCTTCAAAGCAATATTTCAAATGTGAACTACAGGGGTGTGTTTTGTAAATATTAATTTTGGGAAAAGGGGAGGAAAAGGCAAAACTAAAGGCCCTGTTCCCTCCATGGAGAGAATACACACTGGGTATGTCTACACAGCCTGCAGCAGGCAGCCTCCCAGCTCAGGTCAACAGACTTGGATAAGCAGGGCTCACACTAGCACTCTAAGTATAGCTGTGTAGACAGCACTTTGAAGTTTCAGAGTAGCAGCCGTGTCCGTCTGTATCCGCAAAAAGAACAGGAGGACTTGTGGCACCTTAGAGACTAACCCATTTATTAGAGCATAAGTGTTCATGGGCTGCAGCCCACTTCATCAGATACATAGAATGGAACATACAGTAAGAAGATATGTATAGATATACATATATTTGATTCCCAACTCTGTCCACATATTTATTCAAGTGACACCATCATAGGACCTAATCACATTAGCCACGCCATCAGGGGCTCGTTCTCCTGCACATCTACCAATATGATATATGCCATCATGTGCCAGCAATGCCCCTCTGCCATGTACATTGGCCAAACCGGACAGTCTCTACGCAAAAGAATAAGTGGACACAAATCTGATATCAGGAATCATAACATTCAAAAACCGGTAGGAGAACACTTTAGCCTCTCTGGCCACTCAGTAAAAGGTTTAAGGGTGGCAATTTTGCAACAGAAAAGCTTCAAAAACAGACTCCAAAAAGAAACTGCTGAGCTTGAATTAATGTGCAAACTAAATACCATTAACTTGGGTTTGAATAGAGACTAGGAGTGGCTGGGTCGTTACACATATTTGAATCTATTTCCAAATGTTAAGTAGCCTCACACCTTCTTGTCAACTGTCTAAAAGGGCCATCTTGATTATCACTAAAAATTTTTTTTCTCCTGCTGACAATAGCTCATCTTAACAAATTAGCCTCTCACAGTTTGTGTGGCAACTTCCAACTTATCAGTATCTATCTATCTATCTATCTATCTTCTTACTATATGTTCCATTCTATGCATACGATGAAGTGGGCTGTAACCCACAAAAGCTTATGCTCAAATAAATTTGTTAGTCTCTAAGGTGCCACAAGTACTCCTGTTTACTTTGAAGTTGTGGCTTGGGCTGGAGCTCAGGCTCTGCAGCCTAAGGGTGGGGCTCCAGCCCAACCTGAAACTTCAAAGCACTGTCTACACAGATATTTTTAGAGCACTAACACGAGTCCGGCTAGCCCAATCTATTGATCTGGGCTGGGACACATGCTTCTGCAGGCTGTGTAGACATACCCACTGTGGTGCAGACTGTGGCCCTTAGATCCATGTATGACTCTCCCCATCCTGGATAGAATGTATGCTCTGCCCCTACACAGCACCACTGTTCCTGACCCTCGAGCTCTGTGGGCGTTGGGATGCAATAAGAGGGAGGGTGAAGAAGTGGGTTGACTGTAGTGGGAAGTTTTGCAGAGGTAACATGGAACTGATAACCAAAGGCTGTATTATCTTTTTCCACAGAGTCCTACTCTCCTCCCCACACCTATGTCTCAGACTGCTGTGGTAAAGGGAGTCCCTAGGAGTGTGGGAGGAATGCATGAGAGGGTAGAAAACTAGTGAAGGGGCCTTCTTCCCACACACAATGGGATGACAGGAGAAATTTCTATGAGAGGCTCCACATAGAGATTTCCTTCCACAGAGTCTTCTACCTTGTGTTTTACCAGTGGAGGAGATGATCTTGGCCTCTGTGAATTTGCACTCATGGAAATTCCTTACCATATCTCCTTTGGTCTTATGGGACAGGAGAATGATTCAGGCAAGAGCTACCAACCTTCCTGTGGGTTCAGATTTGCGTGGAGGTGGGGAGTATGCCCCTTAATCTGATGCACTACCTTTTACAGTCCTTCCCTTCCCCATGTGATGGCGGGAGCAATATGGCCTAAATAACAAAAATCAGTGTAAAAATGCATTATGGCTTTTGATATAGGCAATCTGTGGCATGTGTTGTACATTGTGAAGTTAGCTGCTATGGTTTTTGTGAGTTTGTTAGTTCCTGACTATATTTTTTTAAATTGTTTAATCCTTATTAGACAGCAGACTGATTTTTTTATTAGGAAAAAGTGATTATCCCATTTAGTGTAATTTTCTTGGCTAGCAATTTATTTCTTGCATATAATTCATGAGTCACTGAAGTATAGAAACACAAAAAGCAGTGGAGTGAAGGTATCCTTATTAAGAAGATAATATTTTATACCACTGGTGGTTTTTTATATTTATCTTCCTGTGAAAACTGTAGGTACCTTTTCATAACCTTGCATTTTGCCTTCTCACTGGTTCAGCTGAAAAGTTTCTTAATGTTTGTTCTTACTTTGTCTCACAGCAGTACCCCAGAGTGTCTGTAGACATTAATGAATGCAGTTTCCATTGACTTTTAAAAGTTAAATATAAAGGCATAATGCTCTCCAACAATCTTGGTCTTGCTCTGTTAATTAAAGGAATGTATTACATTAAAAGAACAGAGAGAGAGAGGGAGGAGAGAGACATACAAACACACATTATATATTTTGGCGATAAAGCTCAAATTAAGGTGCTTTCTCAGTGTTTAAAGGGTCAATACTTTGGTTTCCAACATTCCTCCTCTAATATGGACGTAAAATTATCTTATTAGACTAAGGGTTCAATCCTGCTCTCTGATACACAGAGCACAGTTTACACAATCCCACTATTGTGTATGCATCTGCAAGTGCAATAGCTAATTTTACATGATTGGTGGCACTGTAGCCTTGCATATCGAAGGGCAGGCTCCAGATATAAAAGCCAACAATAAAGAACGCCTATTCCACATTTTGTTCTGAAAAAGCAACTTATGTTTTTTTTCCATATATGCTCTGAGGGAGCTCTCAGAATAATAGGTGAAATGTCAGGAATAATTAAGAAAAATAATGGTGTTATATTGCAGCACAAAAAATACATCTTTTCTGCTCTGATCTTCCTGCCCACCTTCTCCTCTGCTTTTAAATGTCATCTCTATTCTCAAATAATTTAGGAGAGCCATTGAAAGAGGGTAGAATAATTTGTAGACAATTTGACAAGCTTCTTAGGTAGAATTCCTCATTGTCTAGCTCCCCCTGCATCCCTCCAGTTAAGATGCTGCCCTCACTTCCTTTTTTGACTAACAGTGTCCAAATGTAACACAATAAACAGAGGTACTTTACCTTCTATGGGGCAAAACGAACCTGTTTATTAAGGTGCTCTAAACCCCAAATCACCTCTTGCCATCATCATCCCCTCATAAAAACAGTGAGTTTGTTGTCTCTTAACACCCCCATTTGCTTCCCTATGCAAAACCTTAGCCAAATCTAGGGCTCTTCTTGAGGACCTAAGGGCCTGATTCTCACCTCACTACATGAATGTAAAGCAGAAGTAATTCACTGAAGTGAGCAGAACTACACCAGGGCAAGGCTGCTGTGAAGAAATCAGAACTCAGGCCTGCTTTAGTTTCTCATCAGAAATGTGATGAAGAGCAGGTGACTGGTAAATATTTATGATTACTTGTATCATCCAAAGCTTTCATGCTTCTTTTTGGTATCTGATCAGTTTCTTTTAACAAGTGTATTTTTTTCCTTCTTGATCAATTGCTGTAATATGAAAACTTGATAAAGAAACGTGTTTGCACTCTCATAAACTGACCTATGTATTTGGTGTAGGATATGAAGAGCTTGGAGAGAGCAAGACTAGCAAATAGGTACCTGACACTTCTAAGGACCAGTGAATGTACAATGCATGTTAAGAGCTACAGGTACAGTTGAAAACAAAAACTTTTGCTTTAATTCTGCAGGCACATTCATGTTACAGCAGCTGCCATGGTGCAGTAATTTAGGCAAATATATATATATATATATATATATATATATATATATATATATATATATATAATGGAAATATATCAACCCTTTTATCTCCAGAAGACAAAACCTAATTTCTTTTCAGAGGATTCCCAGCAGAAATCTAAGGAACCAGACCACAAGATGCAGCTGTATGCTGTCTGGAACAGGAAAAGTATGTGGAAAAGCAGGCTGGTATTTCCTTATCGTAGCCAATATTGCAGGTAAGGCATTGGATGACAGTTGAAAGAGGATTCTATTCAAAGTGTACTGTACATGAAAGCAGCTTATAACATCATGGGCTAAAATCACTAGTTTGCTCTGGCTACTTTGCATCACTCCATCAATACCAAGTCATCAAACCAGTTTAATTATGTGATTAAACTGATTTTTTGCCTGCTTTTCAAGCAGTCAAAATGTACCACTGCGTCTGTCTTGTAATCTTTATATCAGAAAGAAACAATGGCCTTTCAATTACTGCAAGTCTCTTTATTTGGAGATGCATAAGTGACAGAAAGGGGCTAATTACTCCTCTCGCACCTGCCTTTGTTCTCTATTCATGAAACCAGGTGGGAAGAGATGGGTTTCCTCTCTCAAACATTTTCAAAGCAAATTTATGGGCAAAAATTCAGGACTAAAACAAATATTTAGGGCCTAATTCTGCCCTCAGCTGTATAGCTGCATCTCTTATTAAAGTCAGTAGAAACTGCATTTACGTAAGAATGGGCAGAAATGGGTCTTTAAAATTTCTTTAACCCTGTATAAAGACTGTCTAATGCTCCATTATTTATAAAGGAGCCATTTTAATAACTGTGTAGTGTTAGGGCTTGGATACTTTGCTGGTAGCAAAGTATGTTGTAAAACAAATGAAGGATAGGGAAACTGAAATATGTCGTCTCAGACAATTAGTCTTTATGGCAAGGTTTCACAAAGTTACTAGGTGACCAAACTCCAAATTTAGCCACCTAAGTGTTAGTTGAGGAGCCTAAATCCCAGTTTTAGGTTGCACTGCACTCCACAAAACTCCCAACCAACCCTCATTTGGCATCTGAGTTTCTGCCACTGGGCATGCGCACTGCTGCTTCACTCTAGGCTTCCAGATGCCCATCTCTTGCCTAAGCTCCAAAGAGATTCAAAAATGGGGATCATAGGCATTCAGCCACCTAACTTGTGTGCGGAGCCTGATCTGGTAGTCATGCTCAGGGCCTACTCCGGATCAGGTCCCACTGAGTGTCTGGCTGCCACAAGAGGAAGTGGTGGCACCACTGTCCACCTTATAACTTTTAGCCCAGTGGTTTGAGCACTCACCTTAGATGTGGGAGACTTGTGTTCCATTCCCCCACTCTGCTTCATAGGGGGAAAGGACTTGAACAAGGACCTCCCACCTCTCAGACCAGGGAGCAATGGGATATTCTGACGTGGGGCTCCCTGAATCTCTCCTATTGATGTTCTTCCAAATTAGATAAATAATTAAGGAGTGATTGGAGCAGGAGGCCTGAGCCTTGGATCATCCCTGTGGGTGCCCTAACCACCAATTACAGAGTCATTTTCTCTCTTGCTCATTCTCTGGCCCTGTGACTCTTTAAGTACACTGGGTATAAATACATAAAGCGTCATTGGATGAGTGAGTGAGAGTATGTATGTCTCTGTAGTCCAGTGGTTAGGGCACCGACATGAGAGACCCAGGGGCCCATTCTCCTGCTCCAGTCACTCTTTATTTATTTATCCAAACTGAAACAACTTCAATAGGAGAGACTGAGGGAGGCCCCATATCACAATATCTCATAAACTCACTAAGTAAAGCAGTCTCCTGAGAGGTGGGAAAACCTGGTTCAGATCCTTTCTCCCATTTACTATGGGCCTGATTTATTTTTGTTTGACACCTTATGTTATTTACACATGTGCACAGAGGACATTAAGCTACCATGCCTGTGAGTGGAGAATTGGGATTTGGAGGCATTTGACACCCACTTTGCACAGGTGTCAATGACACTTAAGATGAATGGCAGTGGAATTAATCAGGACCAATGTGTTTAACCATGTTTATTATAAGTTTATGGCTCTTAAGAATCCATTCGTAGTATGTAACATTCAAACAGAGTTTGTCAATGGAAGATATACCATAGGACTGAAGGATGACAAAGTTTCCAATTATTAAAGTTATTCTGACCTAGAAAAGCTGTAAAATATCCACATATTTTCTGCATTTTACAGTTTATTTTAGTAATGTATTATCAATAGGCCTATCCATCCCTCCAGGAAGACCTATCTGGCTTCAAGATTAAACTCGATAAGTTTATGGAGGAGATGGTATGATGAGATAACATGATTTTGGCAATTAATTGATCTTTAGAATATTCATGGTAAATAGGCCCAATGGTCTGTGATGGAATGTTAGTTGGGGTGGGATCTGAGTTACTACAGAGAATTCTTTCCTGGGTGTCTGGCTGGTAAATCTTGCCCACATGCTCAGGGTTCAGTTGATCGCCATATTTGGGGTTGGGAAGGAATTTTCCTCCAGGGCAGATTGGAAGAGGCCCTGGGGGTTTTTCGCCTTCCTCTGTAGCATGGGGCACGGGTCACTTGCTGGAGGATTCTCTGCACCTTGAAGTCTTTAAACCATGATTTGAGGATTTCAATAGCTCAGACATAGGTGAGAGGTTTTTCGCAGGAGTGGGTGGATGAGATTCTGTGGCCTGCATTGTGCAGGAGGTCAGACTAGATGATTATAATGGTCCCTCTGACCTTAATATCTATGTATCTATGAATTGATAATGGTAGAATGTTTCTTTTCATCAATTGAATTCCATTAGTCTTGAAATCATGCAAGTTTCATCCAGTGAACTAAACAACATAGAACATTAATTTGGAGTGAAGCTGTATAATTTCCAAGTCCTCCAGTGAACAGTTACATGATTTGACATGCAGTGAAGTAGAATAATAGAATCATAGAATATCAGGGTTGGAAGAGACCTCAGGAGGTCATCTAGTACAACCCCCTGCTCAAAGCAGGATCAACACCAACTAAATCATCCCAGCCAAGGCTTTGTCAAGCAAGGCCTTAAAAATCTCTAAGGATGGAGATTCCACCACCACTCTAGGTAACCCATTCCAGTGCTTTACCACCCTTCTAGTGAAATAGTGTTTCCTAATATCCAACATAGACCTTCCCCACTGCAACTTGAGACCATTGCTTCTTGTTCTGTCATCTGCCACCACTAAGAACAGCCGAGCTCCATCCTCTTTGGAACCCCTGTTCAGGTAGTTGAAGGCTGCTATCAAATCCCCCCTCACTCTTCTCTTCTGCAGACTAAATAACCCCATTCCCTCAGCCTCTCCTCTTAAGTCACGTGCCCCGGCCCCCTAATCATTTTTGTTGCCCTCCCCTGGACTCTCTCCAATTTGTCCACTTCCTTCTGTAGAGGGGGGACAAAAACTGGTCGCAATACTCCAGGTGTGGCCTCACCAGTGACGAATAGAGGGGAATAATCACTTCCCTCGATCTGCTGGCAATGCTCCTGCTAATACAACCCAATATGCTGTTAGCCTTCTTGGCAACAAGGGCACAGTACTGACTCATATCCAGCTTCTCATCCACTGTAATCCCCAGGTCCTTTTCTGCAGAACAGCTGCTTAGCCAGTTGGTCCCCAGCCAGAAGGGCTCCCGATTCCAGCACTTACCAGTTTGTGCTAGATCACAGTTTGGTAGACCCAAGACTCTGTATGCTATTGTATGCAAAAATTAAATAGGAAGTTGCTTTCTGAAACCGAGCAGTATCACAGCTGAGATACAAGTTTCTCCTTGTAGATATGGGGAGGCACCAGGATTCACTATGGGCAAAGGAGACTGTGGTGGAAAGAGGGAGGAAGTACATGACTTCAGAAGCTGGAAGGACAGTTGATGTGTAAAAGAAGAGGAAAATATGTTTTTATCGAGCAATAGTGAGACATAATCACCCCTATCTTGATTCCTCCAACTGTCAAAAATGCCTCCCTGTGATAAACCCAGGACAAACAGCTACAAAATGGGGGTAGTAATTAGTCCCAGGGAATTAAAAGGCCCTTCCCTATCCACTGAGGACAGACAACCACAGGGCAATAAGGTTCAGCTGGAAAGGGGATTGCTAGGGAACCAATTAGGTTCAGCTGACTCCAACTACTTGGGACCTTTTTAAACCCTCCCCTGGGTGGAAGGAGTGGGAGAGTGAGGGGAGCAGGGAGGCTGCCAGTAGGCTGTTTGCAGCAAGACATCAAACCTTCCCAGTCGGAAGGCTGCACTCGCTCCTAGAAGGGAAGGAAAACAAGCACAAGGGACTGACTGAGGAGAGGAGTAGCAGGACCCTGTGCCTCCTATAAGGATTCGCCTTGCCCCAAACCTGAGTCTCCAAGGCTAAATAGGACTGAGCCTACTGAGGCAAACAAGGTATTTTGCCACACTCCCCCATTACCATGTGACAAACCTACCTACCTGACACATCCCATCTATATTTTCCTGAAAACCTGGATAAAAACTATTAACCCTTCAGCTTGAGAACTACTCCAGTACTGCCAGAACATCATTGCCATTCAACGTCTCTTCCTCAGCTGCCAAAATTTCCAACCCACTCTACCCATGATAATGTTGGGAAAGGTTCCCTGTTTTAAACCATTGTAAATGTTTATGAAGGGTGCCTAAAAATTCTCCTACTCTTGTTTGTATGGTGCTCATTTAGCAGCCCGAGATTATTACAGTCAATTGTTTGTCCATAGAGCAAACATACCAGAGAGAGTAACTGCGCAAATTTCCTTAGCATTAACATGTGTCTCATCTCTGCCTTAAAGCGACCACCTCATCTAGTGAAAGGGTAGTTTTAGCATAATTAGTGTTATTTGTTATGGCAGTTTTGGAGATGTGGACACTTATTAGAAACTGACCTGAGACCAATTAAGTCATTTCACACAGGGCACTAAACAACTATCAGATGGTGATGACTGCTAGTCACTACCAACTCAGGGTGTATTTGACTGAAAATACAGAGGTAAAAGATCACTCTCCCATCCATGAATCATCTTGTCAATCTTGGGGTTTCATATTAACTCTATAAAGGCATTTATATTTGTTTTCAGATTTTTGCTCTAAACTTTGGATAGGATAAATACAAATACATGTAAAATGAGACTAAGAACAAACTTTTATCAGTAGACCATCCCCCTTACACCAAATGGCTGGAAAACAAAACTAGGCATAGCCCTAGAAATATGTCCATTGGGCTTGCAATTTGAAGCCTATTTTATTATTGTTATTATTTCAAAATGAAGCCTGAGTGTCCATAATGGTTTTCTTCCTATAATGACCTACTCTAACAGCATCCTAATATCCTCTCTAATATTGTTCGCCCTTCCAAGAAACTCTCTCATGGCACTAATTGTGCACTCCTAACTCCCCTAGGAATTACCTGTCATTCATATACCCCACTAGGTTCCCTAGTGGCATAGTGTGAGATTCCTTCTGACTGCTGGCCACCCAGCTGGAAACTCCCCTCAACCATGAGGCACAGTTACTGACACACCTTAGCATTTATTGACTGTGTTTAAACAGGTATGTAGCTGGAGATAATTATATCAAGCTACTGTAAGCAATGTTGAGAAACAGAAGAAGTTAATTAGCAAAAAATGAAGAAGCCACACACTCAGCAGCTTAGGAAATGAACAACTTTAGGAATGCAATGAAAACAGAAATGTAATCATTACTACAGTGCCTATTAAACTGATAACATACGTACAGTTGATCAAAAAACATAGGTACTAGTAATGCTGGAGGGAAAATGTGTTTCTAAACCACGAGTTAGATTTCATTCAGAAATAAAAATAGGTCTTCCCTACAGGTCAATTTTTGTCTTTCCTTTTTAAATTCTTTGTCACAAGGGTCACTTTTGAAGTCTAATCAAGACTTCTGACTCCTACCTCTTCATTTCTGCTCTGTGCTGCATGACTTTCTCCCCAGCTCTCTCTTCTTTATCTTGCTTCAGATGTTAAGAAAAAGTCCTTCAAAAGTTATTAAGTCATGATGCTGGCCAAAGTTCTCTACCTTTTCACTGTACAACAGCAGTTACTTCAAAAAGTTTGTGAATAACACTACTGCTTCAAATAGTATGTTCTGGTAGTACGCAGACCTCTAGCAGTTCCTTCCTGTCCTTTGTTCTTCTCAGTCAGGCTGACAACGAATTCAGACACAAGCAGTGTTAGATTAGCTCAGTCTTTGAATATTTCCAATGTATGAATCTAAAAAATGGAGGGAAGAGAGGAATAAGTCTAATGCTAACTTTGGTGTTTGGGAGAGTATCACCTAGTTCAAAATTGAGAGTAAAGATAGTAACTTATATTTTGAAATAACACCAGTTGAATCTAAGGGCCTTTCTTCTGACCACCCATAACTCTTCCACTAGAGAAAACAGAAAATGTTCTCCTTGGCAATTGCTAAACATCCAACTATTGTCAGCTTTCTAACAAATAAAATAGGGATGCACCTCTAGATTGGTTGGCAACCTATGGCACGTGAGCCAATTTTTAATGGCATACTGCTGTCTACTGGGAACCCCGGCAGACAGCAACATGACACTAAAAATCCTGCCCGGCCCATCCCGCTCTTCTCCGCCCCCCGCCCACCACTCTCCCCTTGCAGGGCAGGCAAGCTTCCCCCTTCCCCCTGCCTCTTCCCCCAGCATGTTGGGTTCCTGCTCCTCCTTCTCTCCCTCCCTGAGGCTGATCAGCTGGCAGCCCTTGCTACGGAGGGGGAGAGGAAAAAGCGGAGCCACAGCACACTTGCGCTCTCTGCTCCGGGGACCTTGGGGAAGGGGGGGGAATTGACATATCCCCTCCAGCCCCCTGCCATGAGCCTCTCTGGGCAAGGGGCTGGGAGCACCTTTCCAACCCCAGCCCACACCCCCAGCCCTCTGCCCTGACCCCTGCACCCCCCCACACACACACCTAGCCCTCTACCCTGACCCCTGCACCCCCCACACACCCTAGCCCCGTGCCCTGACCCCTGCACCCTCCCACAACCCCAGCCCTGAGTCTGGCACCCCCCACAAATACCCAGCCCCCCCCAGCCCTGATTCCTGCACCCTACTCACACACCCCCAGCCCCTGCCCTGACTCCTGCACCCCCCACACATACCCAGCCCCCCCACACACACCCCATGCCCTGACTCTTGCACCCCTCACATCCCCATCCCCACCCTGAGCGCCAAACAGGAGCTCCTGCACACACACACACACACATTCCCACCTGCACCTAGCACCAAATGGGAGCTGCCCAGGTAAGTGCTCCACACCCAAACCTCCTGCCCCAACCCTGAGCCCCCTCCCTCATTCTAGCTCCTGGCCAGACCCTGCATCCCAACCCCTAGCCTGCTCCTTCACACCCAGCCCTGTACTAAGTGCACTCCCACCCTCATCTCAGTGCAGAGAGAGGAAGGGAATGGCTAGAACCAGGGAGAAGGTAGGAGAAGGCAGCGGGCTGAGTGTGGCCCGCAGCCGGGACCCTGGCTGGCAGGAGCCGGTGGATAGACTCCCAGACTGGTAGCGGGCTGAGAGGCAGCAGGCTGAGCCACTCAGCCCCCTGCTGGTCTGGGGTCCCGGCTGCTGGCTCCGCTCAGCCCTCTGCCAGTCTGGGATTCTGGCTGCCGGCCCCTTGCCAGCCGGGGTCCTGGCTGCAGGCCCCGCTCAGCTTGCTGAAGGCCTAGGTGAATGGAACCCCAGGCTGGCAGCAGGCTGAGTGGGCCGGCGGTGTACATTCAGCATTTTCATTTAATTTTAAATGAAGCTTATTAAACATTTTGAAAACCTTGTTTACATACAATAGTTTAGTTATATATTATATAGACTTATAGCGAGAGACCTTCTAAAAATGTTAAAATGTATTACTGGCAAGCAAAACCTTAAATTAAAGTGAATAAATGAAGACTCGGCACACCACTTCTGAAAGGTTGCCGACCCCTGCTCTAGATGGTTATTAAAAGTCAAGATAAGATTATACTGCACACAAAACATGTCGGCATTAAATCCAATTATTATAAACAGAAATGAAGTTATACTATATAATTTGGATCTGGATTTTAAACATGCTAACGTTTGGGATGTTTCAGTCTGGCGGTTCGTCTGTTTCAACCATGGTGCATGCTTCTTTTAAGTATTGTATCCAGTTATGTTCCTCTGACTTTCAGATATATCTGAGATTGGAAAGGTCCAGAGAAGGGCAGCCAAGACAGCTAGATATATTGTGGGTCTTACATACAACAAAAAAACAACAATTATGGTAGTTAGTATGAAAAAGGTAAGTTAAAGAGTATTTGATATTGATATTTAGAATTATGGAGGGTATAGTGGAAATTGTTCACTCCCTCCATTTCACTGATCTGTAATACAAGAACAAAGGATCACTTGATTTTTTAAATTTATTTAGCATGTGCATAGTCGACTAGCCAAGCAATGGCATCTTCAGTGGCATCATGCAGTTCTTCTAGGCCACCACTGAACCTAGTCAGCAGGCATTCATCGACCATGTGCATCATCATCTGTGTTGTGCCAAAGCTGCACAAAGGGCTGTCACAAAGGCCCCAGTGATACTGGTTGGCTGCACAGAGACCTTGCCTGGTCCGGAACCTGTTCAACAGGGGCCATTGACGATGGGACAGATCAAAACCAGGTGAGCAAACTGCAGGGTCAGCGACAAGGGTCTGCTTGGGGATTATAACAGATATCCATTCCTCTCACCAGAGTGTTTCTGCCCTAACATCCTGGCATGATGGATGAGACCATAATGGGCTATGTGACGGCAAACTTGCAACTGGTGATTGTAAAAGGTCATTGTAAAGCAACAGGCTTGAGTTGGAATGTACTTTTTCCAGTAACTTGCCCTTGGCAACCTCTTGTCTGATATGAGAAGGAACAATATTGCTCAGAACTGGAAGCTGTGGGAGTGGAGTTGGATGCAGAATGCTGGAGAAGATACATATGTCAGCATGTAACTGCGTATCTACCAGTTTGGTGTGTGACGATCAGCTCCATACTGGTGAGCAGTACTCCGCCACCAAATACGAGGTGGCAAGAGCTTATGTCCACAGAGTTGGAGCACGGGCATCTCATGACAAACCTGCCAGTTTTCTGAGACAATTGTTGCATGTCTTAACTTTAGCTGTTGTCTTCTTCAGGTAGGCATGGTAACTCAGTGTGCGGTCTCAGGTCACACCTAAATAGATCGGTTCTACTTCATGCTTTGCCTGCTTACCATTGAGATAAACATTCAGTTCTCAGGTTGCACTGGCATGATGAAGATGGAACAAACTGGGGACTGTTTTTATGATTCTTGGCTGGAGGTGCGAAGTCTTACAGTAGTCAGCCAACTTTATCATGTCCCAGTTTAAGGTGGCATCAAGCTTGTGAAATGTTCAGGCCTGGGTACCGCAACAGATGTCATCTGCATAAATGAACTTTCATGACTCCGTTGTTGTAAAGGTTGAACAGAGTTGGAGAAAGCACAAAGCCCTGGGGTAACCCATTGCTCTGTTGTCTCCAAGCACTCATCTTCTCCCCCATATGGACTCTGAACTGCTTATCACGGAGTAACAGTTCAATGACACCTGTGACTCCAAGTAGCAGGACCCGTCATAACTTCACGAGCAGGACACTGTGCCATACTGTATCATACGTCGCTGTTAGGTTGATGAAAACAGTGCCTGTTTTCAAGTTTATCTGGAAGCCATTTTAAACAAATGTGGTCAGCATGAGTACTTGGTCTCATGAGCTATGGCCTCAGTGAAAGCCAGCTTGGTCAGGGCTCAAAATACCACGTCAGGTAACATGCGTTGTAGGACCAAGTGCCCCAGTGCCTTGAAGGACAAAGACAATAATGATACGGGACGATAGCTTGATGCTTGACCTGGGTCGTTTCCAGGCTTTAGGAGGCCAATGACTTTTGCCGTTCGCCATATCTTCAGTAGCCTCCCTTCACTGATGACCCTGGTAAAGAATTTCACAAGCCAAAGCCGAACACAGGGGCCAAGGTTTTTCAGGAATTCTGATACATACAAATATGATACATTGTCATAGCCAGCAGCTGTTCCACACTTGATGCTACCCAGTGTCTATTCCAGCTCTGTTACAGTGAATGGTTCTGGGCAGCTTCTGATCTGGTGTACACATTTAAACATATGCCATTCATTCCTCACTTGTCTGCACACCTGTTTCTCCAAAGGTGCTCTGGCCACTCTAAGTGGGTGTCCAGCTACCTGGTTGGGTGTCACTGGGGGTCGGCAGAGTGCCAGTGGCTGCTGCACTGCTCCAAGGCGTCGGAGGAGACTCCAACACTTGTGGCTGGAGCAGGTAAAGCTCCTCCTCTCGGACTTCTCTTCCCATCTGGCACGGCGAGCAGCATCCAATGATGCGATCAGATGGTCAGCGACATCTCTGTCACCAGATGCCTCATACTGCTCGAGCAAGACAGAGCTCTCTGCGTCAAGACAGGGGATGTAGACCAGGCGGCAACAGCATGGGATGGCTCTCTGGGCCGCTTTGTAGATAGCACCACAGAAGCAACAGTAGGTCTCATTTACCAAGATATGCCCGGCTGGTCTTGTCACCACACTCTTCTCCAGCGCTTCTCATTATTTTTCCCATTCAGCCTTTTGGAACTTCCACCACTTCTTTTTGGAATTCTTGACAACTGGGAGCTGTAGCCCGATATGGATCAGTGACGGTCTGTGTTGGCTGTGTGGGAAGTTATCCAAGACTTTGCATGTTGCTGGCTGAGGATGGCCATGAACTGAACTGACCCGGCACAAGTCAGGAGAGTAGTCAGGATCCCATTTAGAAGAATGGAATGTGCCTCACTGCTTAGCATCATGGATAAGGGTGAGGTCATTTCGAGATGCCCAGTCTGCAAGTTGTTCACTGTTGGTGTCAACCTCCTTATACCTCCAGTCTGTGTGATGGCTGTTGAAGTCTGCAACGTAGATAGCTGGATGTGGCAGGCTTGGTAGAACCTGTTGGTTCCAGCTCATGCTTGGAGGTTTGTAAACATTTGCCAGCCAGAACCCATCAATCTGCATGGTGTCACAGAAATCAGTAGACATCAGCTGAATGGCATCTGCAATATTGGACCAAACGTATGTGGCTCAGCCATGCTTCGTGTGTGCCAAATGGCAGAAATGGTTGAAGCCATCGATACTGTAACACCCAGCTTCAGCAGTTGCCACATGTGTCTCTTGGAAGCCTATGAAGTTGATAGTATGTCAATGAGCAAGAACGCCTAGTAAATCACTGACAAACCCTCCATGTTGAGCTGTAACACGCATAGATCTGGACCAATGACATAGCAGTCACTGGGCTGCACATTGGGGTTGTCGGTTATGACAGTGCTGGGATTCGTTGAGCTGGTGCTCGCGGAATTCAGCTCAATGATTGGATCATTAGCTTCCCTGACTGCTGTCAGGTACTAGCAGGTGGTGCAACGAGGAAACTGATCCATTGCCTTGATAAATTGATACATACATTTAGGAGAACTAAATGGAAATACTGTATTGTAGTGCATTGTGTTGTAATGCTTTGAACACTGGCCTGGGACTCATGTTTGTTACCTTTTTTCTTGCTTGCTTATGTTATTTTATGATGAGAACCACAAAAGTTTGCACAGCACTCTACATTTTATGTTACCAAGGCTGTATCCCTTGTTCTTATGCATGATACACCTGTTTATACACATCACAGTACAGCAATCACATTTTTTGCAACAGCATCATGATCTCAGATCTGGTTTGCTTTAGTTATTCTCCATATTGGAACTTACACATTTGCTAATTTTGTACTTCTGCTTAATATTATATTTTCCTAAGTGTATTTATTACCTTGTATTTATCTAAATTAATTCATGTGTTCTGAGGGCACTATCTTATTGCAAGGTGTAATTGATCAATTACATGCCAGTTGTAGTTATTTTGCATGTCAAGCCATACTTCTGCAATTCAGTGTCCAGACTCATTCAGATTGTTTGCTTCTGTTTGGTTTTTTGGTTAGTTTTTTTTTTAGGGGGGGAGAGGAGGCAAATTGTACTGTACCTTTCCAGCTCCATACTAACAATTTAATCATTGTTATTCTTGATTCAGAGTGGGAATAAAAATCAAATTTAGCGTCTTCAATCAAAAGCAGGAGATAGAATGAGGTTATCAACCAAAAAAACTTCTTTGTGTTAAATACCACTTGCCTCTATATATAAGTTTGATAAGGTTTGTACGGATCCTTCTGCAATCTTTGACTGTCTTCTTTTCCCATTATAATCAGTCCTAATGTGGTATAATCTCCCTCTAGATATCTATACTGATCTGTGGTCTCAAAATACCTATCAACAAATTGTATCAATGTGCAATGTACCTCAACTTCAAATTCATTAATGACGATATTCGTCTGGTGAATGAGCCCACTACTGACCTCTGTGACTGATCCTGTGGTACCCTGATTGATAATTCTCCTTATTATAATTCTTTGTTTGATGAGTTTTTTATGCCATTAGATGATTTTGTATCTCTACTACCAGATTCATACTCAACTAACACATTCAAAATATCTAATAGAATCTCACACATAAAGATACCATTAGCTTTAATAAATGTTCAATATATTAAATCTACTGCATCCTTCTTTGTCTACTGGGATTCTATATGCATTAAACGTTTGGGCTTCGGGCTTGCATGAAATGATCTGTTCTTCATGAATTAATGCTGCATATTGTTCATCAAATTTTACCTCTTCAAATTATTTCTTAATCGATTCACTTGCATGATTTGGCTGAGAAACCAGTTCAGGCATTCAAATGCATCCGATGAAGTGAGCTGTAGCTCACGAAAGGTTACGCTCAAATAAACGTGTTAGTCTCTAAGGTGCCACAAGTACTCATTTTCTTTTTGCGAATACAGACTAACACGGCTGCTACTCTGAAAGAAGACATTTAGAAGCTGTTAATCCTAACTAGAAAACTGAGGGTGGGATTCCAAGGCACACATTTTATTTAGTTATTTGTTTGTTTATTTTTAGTTGATTTTTTGTCTATTTATATATTCATTAATCACCAGGCAACCTTAATGATATCCAATGGCTAGAAGCTGAAGCTAGGCAAATTTAGACTAGAAATAAGGCACACATCTTTTTAACAATAATGGTAAAAAGGCATTTGGAACAACTTACCAATGGAAATGAAATATCCTCCATCAGCTGAAGTCTTCAAGACTGGATGTCTTTCTAAAATACTCGCACTAGCTCAGCTAAAAGTTATGGGCTGGATACAGAATTACTAGGTAAAATACTATGGCCTGTGCTATGCAGGATTCCCTATTAGAAGCTCATAATGGTCCCTTCTGACCTTAAAATCTTGTGTGAAATCCCGATTCCATTGAAATCAATGGCAAAACTCCATGAATCGGTTAGTCTAAATTCTGGTTGTTTCCAATTTTGAATGCCTGATTTAGTAGCCTTAAAAATGTTCTTTAAATGTAAAGTGGGGGGAGGGAGGTTGGAGGGAGGAGGTTTAATCCACACACATATGCAAACACTATAAACATTGTAACAGACTGCACCTAAATTCGGGACAGCAGTCCCTGATTGAAGTGGTATGCTGATGCTGAATTCTGAGGCAAACCAGGAATTCTGTTTCAGAGTAACAGCCGTGTTAGTCTGTATTCGCAAAAAGAAATGGAGTACTTGAGGCACCTTAGAGACTAACCAATTTATTTGAGCATGAGCTTTCATGAGCTACAACTCACTTCATCGGATGCATACCGTGGAAACTGCAGCAGACTTTATATATACACAGAGAATATGAAACAATACCTCCTCCCACCCCACTGTCCTGCTGGTAATAGCTTATCTATTCTGTGGCAGCATTAGACTAACAGAATATCATTCTGAAAACAAGCTTCAAAAATGCATTATTTGCAGTATTACCTCATATGATATTCATTGTAAGTGAAAGCTACCGCATATATTTTCCCCACACATTTCAGATTATTGTCTATTTTCCAATTTACTGCATGGCATGCAACAAAAGTCAGGGGACCTGGCTGCATAGGTTTTGGAGACTGCCCCATATTCCACTTCAAGCAGTTGGGAAGGGATGAGGGTGGGGATTACTCCACATTTATATTCAGCTGTTTGAAGCAGAGTGTTTGGGGAAGCTCTGTATGCCCTCCTGGTTGCTGGAAAGAGAGATGGGTGTCTACTCCTCCATGTTCTGGCTGCTAGAAAAAGGGGTAAGGCAGGAGCAGAGTAGGAGGAGAGAGGATAATGAATGTTAGGGTGATTGGAGGAAAGCAAGGTTCAAATAAGAGCAAGGAAATGCAGCTAAAAATGAGGGGAGCTCTCCCTCCTCTCTTTAATTTGGGTAAGCAGTGCTCCCCCACAGCTGCCTTCCCAACCACATTTCAATCAACTCTATTTTAACCACTGGAGAGCTGTGGGAGGGGAGGAGATGGAATAGGTCTCTGAGAGAGTTTCAGGAGGGATGCTGGGAGTAGACAGCTGTTGGCAAGTTCAGCTCCCAGGCTGACTTTGAGGGGAAGACAGCCAGAAGTAGTTGTGATTCTGGCAGACCAGGTGCCAGCTCATGCCAAAGCGCCAGGCCAATTTACTAGTGTATTAGTATAGATCAAAGTGATTGTTAAATGCATAAGAATGTATTTGGTGTTCAAACTTCATGAAAACTAATGGGATAGTGCATGCATTGTTTTCACTTGTATCCTGTCATAGCAAACATTTACATTATGTATACCCCTGTAACTAAATAACCCATCAAAAGAGAGAGAAGCATTGTGGAATGCAAATGAAGAACTTAAACAGAAAAGTGCTAATTTCAAAGCAAGTGGTCATTGCTTGTGATGATCAGAGGTCAAAGACTCAAAATGCATTCCTCACTCTACCTCATCAAAGGAAAAGCCCACAAGTGTAGTGACCCTGTCAGTCTGTATTCTGTAAAAAAAAGCTATAAGTATGGATTCAGGGAAAGACCGTTCATCTCTGGACTGTTTGGATTCTAACAGGATGTAATAACTGAATGAGAAGATGGAGATCCCCAGAAGTTTTCTGGGGAGCCCTGAGAGACTTTTGGAGATTGACTTATTACTACATCTCCGCTACAATATAGAATTATAGACTGTGACTCACCTGCACATATATTTTATCTGCTTTAACCTCTCAATAATTCTCATTTCCTTTTCTTACCTAATAAACCTTTAGTTAGTTTACTATAGAATTGTCTACCACCGTTGCCCTTGGTGTAAGGTATCCATTGATCTGTGGTAAGTGACTGGTCTCTTGGGACTGGGAGCAACCTAAATGTGATGTGATTTTTGGTGTAAATGACCTTTATCACAAAGTCTAGTTTGTTTGGGTGGCAAGACAGACTGGAGGATCCAAGGAGACTATCTGTGACGCCCTGGTAAGACCAGTATAGTGATCCAGGAGTTCACATTTGTTATTGGCTTGGTGAAATCTAATTATAGAACACACCACCAGTTTGGGGTGACTGCCCTGTTTTCTGACAGTCTGCCATAATGTAGGCATTCATGGCTGTGAGGCACTCCAGACAGTGGGACAGTAGTGTTTCAGGGTCAGTGACCTGGTCAAATGTATGTCTGTCTGGGAAGCTTTTGCTCAGTGTTTAAATGTAAACTCATGGGCCCTTGAAAATTTGTGCAAGGAAAGAAGGAAGCAGGCAGGTAATACAAAATGACAACACCAACAGCAACAAAATAATCCCAATTATATTTGATAATTGATAAATGTCTCTAATGAGAGACATTTTGGATGAAAAATGCACTAGAAATCCACATATCCTCATAATAAGTTTCAATGCATCTGAATTCACTGTTTAAATATATGAAGTTATGAATATTATATATGAATATATAAATTTCATGCCTGTGCCATTTCAGTCCTGGGGTTCACTATTTCACTGGCATCCATTTAAGGCCTAAGTGAATCAGTTTAACAGCACCATACTATGGAAACTTTTCCTTCTTCTGTAAATAATCATGGGAGAGAGAATGCTACATTTTAATATATCAGTGATCTTCTGCTAACTAGTAACAAACACTGGGACTTTGCAAGTTGACTCCCCATTGGAAGATAAATCATTGACACAGAGTATGGGTCTGTTCTTAAAGAAAACTGTTTATTTTATGTTATTTTACACCAGTCTGTGAACAGAGGTGGTCAAGCAGCATAAATGCAAAACCCTCTTTCAGGAATCTTATCCCACATAGCAATGCCTGATTTCCCAGGAGCAACACTGCTTCAAGAATTCACTCTAGTTGGTGAGATTAAGGTGGAGAGTAAACACCTTTGCTGCTTGCAACAGCTACCCGTAAAATAGATCACATCACAAAGCTAACAATAATTCAGCATTTCTTCTGTGCCTGAACAATGCTTGCCTGCTAAGAAAAAGCTTATAAAGCTATATGTACCAGAAGCATCTAGAGACTCCTTCTATAACAGTAATTTATTAGTATATATAACACATATACAGCTGGAGGACATTTGATTATTATTATTATTTATAATAAGACTTCTGAGGCTATCTTAATATTCAAATATACTGACTATTAATTTGTCTCCCACTTATTACATCTATTATAATCATAGACTCATAAATATATAGGGCTGGAAGGGACCTCAAGAGGTCATCTTGTCCATCCCTTGCACTGAGACAAGACCAAATACACTTAGACCATCTCTGATGGCGCGTGTCTAACCTGTTCTTAAAAACCTCCAAATACAGAAATTCTGGAGGAAGCCTATTCCAGTCCTTAAGAATCCTTATACTTAGAAAGTTATTCCTAATATCTAACCTAAATTTCCCATGCTGCAGATTAAGCCTATTACTTCTTCCTCTGCCTTCATTATACATGCAAAACAATTGATCCCCAGCCCTTAACAATACAAAAACTGTTATTGCATCTGTCACATTCCAGGGTACAATCCAGACCAGTGAGAGGTTGTGTCACTGCCTGCCCCATAAGCCTGGTTGCTTCACACTGCTTTGCTGTTGTAGCTCCCAACCTGGGCCACTCACAAACAGCCTAACAGCATGCAGGTCACACCCTGAGTGTCTGTAAACAGTGACATGCCTACCCAGGAGCTCTGATCCCAGCAGCCTGTCAGCAACATTCCAGTCTCACTCTGGCTTTCAGCACGTTTGGTTACTACTTGCAGGGTGGCTCCAACACACTCCCAGTCCTGAATTTTCCCCAAAATATGTGTTCTGAACTACAATGAGATCGATTTTAAGGAAATACAATGTATTAAAGTCAGAAATGGTTACAAGAGAAATAAAAATAAAATGCTTTCTAGCAGCTAAAACTTAACAACCTAGACTTGGTTGAAGGTAGAATGCTGACCACATATTCCTAGAAAGAGGGCTGACTAAATTCTCATGTCATGATTTCCCTCAAAGTAAAAGGGTTGATTCCTTTGTCTTCTTAGGGGTGTGTGTGTGTGAGAGAGAGAGAGAGACAGAGAAAGAGAGAGAGATGGATGCCTTTGGGGAAGGGATTACCCCTCACTTTTATAGGCGAGTCACACTTCGAAGTGGATTCATTTTAGGATTACCCAGCAAAGCAAAGTTTATTTTAGCAGCAAAGAAGGCAACATGGGGTCTGGTGGCAAAGGTGGCTCCATGATCTTTCTTCTGTATGCTGAAAGACAGATTTGCCTTGTCGCCTGCATTTCTTCCTCTTCTTGCTTCAAGGACCCTATTCAATACTTACATGTAAATGGAGTAAACACACATTCCTTTGTTTAGGATAGACAAGTTGAATTTTGCATAGTCAAGGCTGTGTACATTTAAACTTCTGTGTCATAAATATAAAGGGAAGGGTAAACCCCTTTAAAATTCCTCCTGGACAGAGGAAAAATCCTCTCACCTGTAAAGGGTTAAGAAGCTAAAGGTAACCTCGCTGGCACCTGAACAAAATGACCAATGAGGAGACAAGATACTTTCAAAAGCTGGGAGGAGGGAGAGAAACAAAGGGTCTGTGTCTGTCTATATGCTGCTTTTGCTGGGGATAGACCAGGAATGGAGTCTTAGAACTTTTAGTAAGTAATCTAGCTAGGTATGTGTTAGATTATGATTTCTTTAAATGGCTGAGAAAAGAACTGTGCTGAATAGAATGACTATCCCTGTCTGTGTGTCTTTTTTGTAACTTAAGGTTTTGCCTAGAGGGATTCTCTATTTTTTTAATCTAATTACCCTGTAAGGTATTTACGATCCTGATTTTACAGAGGTCATTCCTTTACTTCTATTAAAAGTCTTCTTGTAAGAAAACTGAATGCTTTTTCATTGTTCTAAGATCCAAGGGTTTGGGTCTGTGGTCACCTATGCAAATTGGTGAGGATTTTTACCAAACCTTCCCCAGGTGGGGTGCAAGGTTTGGGAGGATTTTGGGGGGAAAGATGTGTCCACACTACATTTCCCAGTAAACCCAGTTAAAGTTTGGTGGTGGCAGTGGAAATTTCAAGGGCAAAGAATAAAATTAATTTGTACCTTGGGGAAGTTTTAACCTAAGCTGGTAAAAGTAAGCTTAGGAGGTTTTCATGCAGGCCCCCACATCTGTATCCTAGAGTTCAGAGTGGGGGAGGAAACTTGACAATCTGCTAACAACATTGTGCAGTGGGAATTCAAAACTTTGCATATAATGTAGTTATACACATTTCACCACGATATTGACCAACAAGTTATTTGTTTTCACATGATACCTCACAAGGCACGTTTTGTACAAAGATTATTACAATAATATGTATGGTGTGAATACAGGGGTGCTTTTGGTCACATGGTCCTTCAGTCTTTTTTTCCCCAGACTTTTAGCCTTTATTCATGACAGGTTCTGTAAACCAAATCTTTTCTATACCAGAATTAAGTCTTGAAAGGCTATCTCCCTGACTAATTGGTGAGTTATTGATTGAGAATCTGAAGATGGAAGGCAGTTTGGGTGAAGGTGATCATGAAATGATAGATTTCATGATTCTAAGGACAGGAAGGAGGTAGTTGAGCTGAATAAGGACAATGGATATTATGTTTTTTGCCATATATTACTTTTATCTAGGTAGTCACCCCTTTACTTAGCAGATCCCTTCCATGACATCGCCCCTGTCCTTTCCCCTTTTATCGTCACCCAGAGTCTTCCAAATGGTCTGCCTCTCACTTGCTTCTGGACCTCAGAACAAGTGTATATATTCTTGATGTGTAATGCAAATCCTTGTCCCTTTTTTTCCCTGCCTGTCTTTTCTTCATAGAATCATAAAATCATGGTTGAATATCAGGGTTGGAAGGGACCTCAGGAGGTCATCTAGTCCAACCCCCTGCTCAAAGCAGGACCAATCCCCAACTAAATCATCCCAGCCAGGGCTTTGTCAAGCCTGACCTTAAAAACTTCTAAGGAAGGAGATTCCACCACCCCCTTGGCAACCCATTCCAGTGCTTCACCACCCTCCTAGTGAAAAAGATTTTCCTAATATCCAACCTAAACCTCCCCCACTGCAACTTGAGACCATTATTCCTTGTTCTGTCATCTGCTACCACTGAGAACAGTCTAGATCCATCCTCTTTGGAACCCCCTTTCACGTAGTTGAAAGCAGCTATCAAATCCCCCCTCATTCTTCTCTTCCACAGACTAAACAATCCCAGTTCCCTCAGCCTCTCCTCATAAGTCATGTGTTCCAGTCCCCTAATCATTTTTGTTGCCCTCCGCTGGACTATTTCCAATTTTTCCACATCCTTCTTGTAGCATGGGGCCCAAAACTGGACACAGTACTCCAGATGAGGCCTCACCAATGTCGAATAGAGGGGAACGATTACGTCACTCGATCTGCTTGCAATGCCCCTACTTATACATCCCAAAATGCCATTGGCCTCCTTGTCCTTCCTGAACAGTTTATATCCATCCATGACTGTACTCCAGTCATGTGAGTTATCCCACCAAGTCTCTGTTATTCCAGTCACATCATAATTCCTTGATTGTGCCAGGACTTCCAGGTTTGTTTCCCAGGCTTCTTGCATTTGTGTATAGGCACTTGAGAACTCCCTGATCGTCCCTCTTTCTCAGTATGAGGCAGGAGCCCTCACCTCTCACGCTCTTCTGCTTGTGCTTCCTTCTGGTATCCCACTTCCCCACTTACCTCAGGGCTTTGGTCTCCTTCCCCCGGTGAACAAACTACACCACTCTATACCAATGTGCAAGTCATAAGATTTATCCCAGCAAGTCACAGTGAAACCAGTTAAGGCAAAATTTATCTTATGTACTAATGCTTCCAGTTTTTCCTGCTTATTCCCCAAATTCTTTGCATCAGCTTATAGATCTAAGATACTGAGAAGATTATCTCACTGTTTCCCCTCTTGTTGCTCCCTAATCCTAGATTGTTACCTCCTGGGCAGAAACTGGCTGTTTTGCTCCTTTCTTCAGTGCCTAGCAAAATGAGGCATTAAGCTCTGGCTTGTGCCCCTAATAAAATACTAATAAAGATTTAAAGTACCCTACGTTTCTTTCAGTAACGCCCTTGTTATTAACCTACACAAACAAGTTCAGAATGTGGCATTCTAATATTTAGAGTAAATCCCCCTTACATGATAATAACCATACAAATGTCTCTCAAAAACATGTATAGAATAAAAAGCCACTAAAGTCTATTAAATGGCTAAGTATATAACAGCCTCTCTGAAGCTACACTAGAGGGTGAAGAGGGGGAAGGGAACCCTACTCTTCCCCTTAGTTTAGGAAGCAACCATAATTTGGCACTCAGCCATCTGTAGCACAAGATGTACAGCCAAGTAATGCTGCCAGCAGCACTAAAGAGCCCCTAGGGAACATGTTTAAGAAGGGTAGTGGCACAACCATATCCCTTTTCTCCCTCAGGCACTGGAGTGCTGCATGAAGTCTAGAGGTTAATGCTAATGGTACAACTGGAGCTACCGTAAACCACCTTTGGGCCTGACGTCTAATGCAGACAAGTAGACAAGTACCAACACTAGGATCAAACCCCACCCCCCCATTTCCCAATGTGACTCTGCCTCTTTTGGGCATGATTCAGCCCTGTAGGTTCAAGCAATTGCCAGGGTTTCTGAATCACAGGTCTAACGATGAAGCACTTGTTAAACTGTGACATTAGAATTAATGTAAGGAAAATAAAATTAAAACCGTTACATCTTTGCCAACCAGGTGCCTTCATTTTTATATATTTTTTGTTATTAGTTATATCTCTGGTTAATAGAGATTTGGAAAAGTTCCCTATAGGTTTCACAGATAAAGAGAAATTCTTCTGGGGGATTCCTGGAACAGGAATATGCTTTCTCCAGTGACATTAGTTGTGACTTCAGACGTCTAAAGAGCAAACTGTAGAGGAATACCTAATTTCTTGTTAAGTGCAATCCATCTTTGTGCTCTAAGGAAATAGACGTATTATGCTTGTCAGAATATTTGTGTACCACAAGGTCACAGTCTATATGGAGAATACAAAGTACAGGTTGATGGAGAATTTGGAGGCTTTTATTGCTTCTGTCACCTCCAACAAAGGTGGAACCAGACTAAAACATGGAGAACAAAGGCAAGTTTGTATATGCCCCAGTGACAGAGATATAAGATCTCATGAGAATAAGGTGTGTCTGGTAGGTGCAAAGTAAGTCCTGTACAAAGCTGTGCTTATAGCTATTAGTTCTGTGGTGAGTTTTTCCACAGGACCCTGGCCAGGAGTCATCTGCCTATTCTGTGATTAGATTTCCGGCCCAAAAGTCCTTTAGATTTGGTATGTGTTGCAAATCAGCGTGTGATGTAATTTCTTATCAGCACATGTATGTACTGTCCTTCAGGAAGATGTGGCTATGGTCATCACAGCTCAGCCATCTAAATGTTATGAGTTCATTTTTTATTATTATTTTAGTTGAAGAGAGTGACCTGTGACCAATAAAATAATGTTCTAATTTTAATAATCCATATCCTATTCATTAATATGCAGATTTAGGGAACTTGAGAGATGACAAGTAAAAGTGGAATTTGAGGACACAATGACCTTAATGGTCACTTTGTATGAGGAAATTATTTTGAATTTATGATATGTTCTGTAACCAGGGATGCTACCAAACTGCAATTTGAGTCTTATTCCTGTGATTTCTCTAGACCCTGGGTGATGAAATCAGTCCAGGTTCTCATAATGTCCCCCAACCCCCACCCCCGCATTCCTTTTGTTTGTGGAAACCAATTCAGCAGGTGAAATGAAGTTACAATTGTTTTTTGCTTTTATGCTTTTTTCATTGAGGTGCCTGCTTTATAAAAAAAAGGAAAGTAGCAACATAAATTAGGGAGTACTAAGCCTCATCCAGGGAGAGGAAAAGAAACAATATTAATTTACTTTTCTTGGTCCTTCTAAATTATGTGAACACCATCTTCTTAAAGACCTCCATGGAAAGTGAATAAGGGGCTACTTTTAAAAGGATTGGCCATTCTCCCTAAATTGACCTTTGTAAAGATGTTAACCTGTCCTACTAATGAAAGTGTGTCTGCAGCCCAGCTTGTGAGATGGTTAGTTATTTTTTAATAATAAGATTGTGACTTAAGATAGCTTTTCTAATTCTGAGGATTTATATCCCTAAATTATTAAATTATAAATTATTGTCAATTTATTTTAGGTCCACGGCTACCTGTATTTGGGGAGGTGGTCCAGGATATATTAATTTGGCTTTATTCCAGTTCACTGTGCACTTAATGAGGTAAGGGTCCTGTGGAAATAATACTATGTTATCATGTAATTAAAGACTTTGCCATGATGTAAATGCATAAGGAAGCCAGATTAAGGTTGTACTGAACTTTTGAGTGCTTGACTTTGCAACCTTAATGTTCTTTTAATGTAGATTTTTTGATGTTATATATGTGTGTGTGTGTGTGTGTGTGTTCTTTTAATGTAGAATTAGATAGATAGATAGATATGAACATCCAAAATTCTACATTAAAAGAACATTAAGTTTGGAAAGTCAAGCATTCAGAAGTTGAGTGCTACCTTAATATATACATAAGAAAAAGTCCAGCTAGGGTACATCCACACTGCATGCTTCTTTTTGTGGCATATAATGAACATATATGCATCGACCCCATAATACAGATATAACTAGCATTATAGATGTGAGGCATGACTAAGGTAAGTAAAGCAAAGACAAGTCTGAAGGATGTGGTTATGTACCCAAGAACATTCCCTACCATGGCTCTCTGTTCACTATGGTGGGCAGCTACACTACATACCGCCACCAGTGTTGGGTAGATATAGCCCAAATTAGGTTTTATATTTATATAGTGCTTTCCAGCATTTGCAGAAATGAGTGAGAGAGAGCGCTTTGATATACTTCAGGATGGACACCATCATACAAAACGTAACTGTTTGGACATGTTTTTAATCATCCCTTCAATTCTAATTCCAGATCCTTACCAGAAATGTATTGGATGTTCAAGGGTAACCTGTCATTTGAAACCTTCATGAATAAGATCTGTAAGCTCTGCACTTGAGGTAATGCTTTAGTTGGGTATAGAAAGAGACTCAAGATAAAATGTTCACTAGTAATATGGACACTTAGAACCAGTACTCTAAGCCAAACAAACAACAAAAACACAACTTATCTTTGAGTTTGATACATCTTGTAAATTCAGAATGAAAACATTCATATTCCATATTACTCAGGTTTTCTTTACAGATTTTGTGGAAGGCAGGAAGATTTAATGTGGAAATTATTTCATACTTTCAATGATCCTAAAACTTTGCCTGTACTTATCCTGAGTCAGATGCATAATTTTAATGCCCATTGCTCATGTTTACTGTATCTGAGTTTCTTTCTCATGCATTACTTAAGGCAGCATCTTTTCAAGAGAAAAAACACTATGTGTAATATAGGTGTTATTTTTTGTCTTTCCTATGCTGTGGAAAATCTCATTTTCATTTCCAACATTTGGCTGTTTTGATGGACATATTCTTTCCTCAACTGCCCAAATGTATAGTCTAATACATTCATATGTTGATAAACCTGAGGTAATGGAGGGCTTCACTAAGAATTAATACTGCTTTGGTGGGACTCAATGGCAAACTATTGCTGCAAAAATATTTCATTGAAAGGCAGTTGACTCTCGTTGGAAGTCACATACAAAGTTACTGTACTTATTCCTAAAGGCTATATACAAAATATAGACTGCTTTGTAACTTTCTTCCTTTCTTCCTTTTTTCCATATTCTTTTGGGTTTCACCACTTGATTGAAAAGGAGGATTTCCAAGCTCAACTTCTGAACAATGTTCTGATTGAGCACTTTGGATTTTTGGCAAACTCAGTGTGGGCTAGAATCAAAGGCAAATCAGAGCTTTCTCAAACCATCTTTAAATGCAATCTGAGGCAAGCACTTCAAAGCTCATGCAGACCTAGTTAAAATTATGGATATCACTAATAACATTATCAAACTTAAGCACAAAAATATTAGTAGAAATGAAAACTTTTGCGTATGTGCCAGTTTATGGCAGTTTATTGGGAGTCTGTCTATGAATATTTACACGTGTAGATAACTTCACTACATACCCATTTAAATGAATAAATCTTTAAAACACCAATTAGTTATATTGATGCCATATAGTTAAAAGGATTCCAAGGTCAATGTGCCTTTCAAAAATTTAAATTTCTCTTACATTTTTGTTGCTGTCAACTTTAATAAGTGTCTGGAAGATTCATACTGATTGAAGTTTGTTTATTCAAGAAGTAAAAAGCTACATAGTTCCCAACTGTAATTTATCTTCTGAAAGTGAAATAATTAACACATTACTTAACACTTGTTCCAAGGGAGTCCAGATATTCCAGTGTGAGAATTCATAATAATAAGCATCTAGTGGGAAACTATGTAAAACTAGGTCTCAGGAATTGATTACTAGCCCTAGATCTCCTTGAATATTAATAGGAAAAATATGTTAACTTTTGAAGCAAAGCTAATAATGACAAACAATGAACACATTATCCTTATGAAACTGAGATCAGAGAGAAATGTATTGATCTGGGATATAAAGCTTTTACAATAAAACTCTCACTAACTTCAAGAAAGCCACGATTTCACCACAAAGTCAGGGAGGACCAGGTTGGTAGTGACTAGGTATTTTTTGCTCTCTGATAGCTATTTTGTGTTTTCAGCATAGCTGTCGTAGATAAATGTCAACATCACAAAACCAGCCACCACAATTGTCCCTAGCATCTTTGTTGGCAGTCTCAGCTGACAGGCAATGAGCATAAGCAGTACTACTCCCTCCTCACTAGTGATGGCTAGGGTTAAGGCATCTGTCGCTGTTCTGAAAATAAACTGAGGACCACAGTGTCAAGCTGTCTAGAGTGGTTTGGGAGCGTGAGTATCAGCCTCAGGGAAGGCTGTGAAGAAACAGTGCACCGCAAACTGGTTGTGTGTTCTAAACTTAGATTTATCGAATCGAGTAATAAGTGTGAACCCTCAAGCACTATAACAGCCTTAACATGCAGTCACAGACAGTTTCCTTGGGTACTCCAGTCTACCTTGCCACCCAGGCAAGCCTGCCTTTGTGGTAAATGGTCCTTCACACCAAAAATCACAAGAATATTCTGGTTTCAGAGTAGCAGCCGTGTTAGTCTATATCCGTAAAAAGAAAAGGAGGACTTGTGGCACCTTAGAGACTAACAAATTTATTAGAGCATAAGGTTTCGTGAACTACAGCTCACTTCATCGGATACATACCGTGGAAAATATAGTGGGGAGATATTATATACACAGAGAACAGGAAACAATGGGTGTTACCATACAAACTATAACAAGAGTGATCAGGAAAGGTGAGCTATTACCAGCAGGAGAGCAGGGGTGGAGTGGGGAAGGGAGAAACCTTTTGTAGTGATAATCAAGGTGGGCCATTTCTAGCAGTTTTCAAGAACAGTAGGAGGGGAAATAAATAAGGGGAAATAGTTTTATTTTGTGTAATGACACATCCACTCCCAGTCTTTATTCAAGCCTAAGTTTATTGTATCCAGTTTGCAAATTAATTCCAATTCAGCAGTCTCTCCTTGGAGTCTGGTTTTGAAGTTTTTTTGTTGAAGAATTGCCACTTTTAGGTCTGTAATCGAGTGACCAAAGAGATTGAAGTGTTCTCCAATTGGTTTTTAAATGCTATAATTCTTGACGTCTGATTTGTGTCCATTTATTCTTTTACGTAGAGACTGTCCAGTTTGACCAATGTACATGGCAGTGGGGCATTGCTGGCACATGATGGCATATATCACATTGGTAGATGTGCAGGTGAACGAGCCTCTGATAGTGTGGCTGATGTGATTAGGCCCTCTGATGGTGTCCCCTGAACAGATATGTGCACACAGTTGGCAACGGGCTTTGTTGCAAGGATAGGTTCCTGGTTTAGTGGTTCTGTTGTGTGGTGTGTGGTTGCCAGTGAGTATTTGCTTCAGGTTGGGGGGCTGTCTGTAAGCAAGGACTGGCCTGTCTCCAAGATCTGTGAGAGTGATGGGTCATCTTTCAGGATAGGTTGTAGATCTTCCCCCCCTTCCCACCACTCTTTCTTTTAAGAATATTCCAGTTACTCTCAATCCCAAAGGACCAATCACCGCAGATCCATCCTGTGCACTGAATGAGGCAGGGGTCCTGTGGAAAAAATAATATGAGATCATGTAATTAATGACAGTATCATGATGCATACTCACAAGGAGGCCAACATAAGGTGTCACGGCAAACTTTAATACTGGCATTTCCTAACTTTTGAGGGCTTGACTTTGCAAGCCTAAAAATATTATTTTAATGTTTTGTGTGCGTGTCTCTGTGTGTGTGTACTATTTCTAATTCTACCTTTAAATATTTCCATATTTAGTAGAGAGGTTAAGCTATTAAAAATATTTGCAATTAATTGTGCGCGTAATCATGCTGTTAATACTAGAATACCATTTATTTAAATATTTCTGGATGTTTTCTATATTTTCAAATATATCGACTTCAGTTACAACACAGAATGTAAAGTATACAGTGTTCACTTTATGTTTATCTTTTGTTACAAATATTTAAACTGTAAAAAAGAAACAAAAGAAATAGTATTTTTAGGGCTGTCAATTAATAGCAGTTAACTCATGTGATTAACTCAAAAGTTAATCACGATTTTAAAAATTAATCGTGATTAACCACACTGTTAAACAATAGAATACCAAGTGACATTTAGTAAATATTTTTGGATGTTTTTCTACATTTTCAGATATATGGATTTCTATTACAACACAATACAAAGTGTGCAGTGCTCACTTTATATTATTATTTTATAACAAATATTTGCACTATAAAAATGATAAACAAAATAAATAGTATTTTCAATTTATCTCATACATATACTGTAGTGCAATCTCTTTATTATGAAAGTGTAACTTACAAATATAGGTTTTTTGTTACATAACTGCACTCAAAAACACAGAAATGTAAAACTTTACAGCCTAAAAGTCCACTCAGTCCTACTTCTTGTTCAGCCAATCGCTAAGACAAACAAGTTTATCTACATTTACAGGAGTTAGTGTTGCCTGCTTTTTTTTTACAGTGTCACCTGAAAGTGAGAATAGGCATTCACATGGCACTTTTGTAGCCAGCATTGCAAGGTACTTGTGGTAAGGTGTGCCAGATATGCCAGATATGCTAAACATTCGTATGCCCCTTCATGCCTCGGACACCATTCCAGAGGACATCCTTCCATGCTGACGATGCTTGTTAAAAAAATAATGTGTTAATTAAATTTGTGACTGAACTACTTGGAGGAGAATTGTATGTCTCCTGCTACATGGTTTTACCTGCATTCTGCCGTGTATTTTCTGTTATGGAAGTCTTGGATTACAACCCAGCATATGTTGTTTGATTTAAGAACACTTTCACTGCAGATGTGATAAAACACAAAGAAGGTTCCAATATCAGATTTCTAAACTGTCTTTGCATTTTGTCAAATCTGCAGTGAAAGTGTTCTTAAAACAAACAGAACAGAATCACAGAATCAGAGGACTGGAAGGGATCTCAAGAGGTAATCTAGTCCAGTCCCCTGCACTCAAGGCAAGACTAAGTATTATCTAGACCATTCCTGACAGGTGTTTGTGTAACCTGCTCTTAAAAATCTCCAATTATGGAGATTCCACAGCCTCCCAAAGCAATTTATTCCAGTGCTTAACCACCCTGACAGTTAAGAAGTTTTTCCTAATGTCCAACCTAAACCACCCTTGCTGCAATTTAAGCCCATGGCTCCTTGTCCTATCCTCAGAGGTTAAGAAGAACAATTCTTCTCCCTCCTCCTTGTAACAACCCTTTATGTACTTGAAAACTGTTATCATGTCCCCCCTCATCTTTTCCAGACTAAACAAGCCCAATTTTTTCAATCTTCCATCATAGGTCATGTTTCCTAGACCTTTAATCACTTTTGTCACTCTTCTCTGGAGTCTCACCAATTTCTCCACATCCTTCCTGAAATGTGGTGCCCAGAACTGGACAAAATATTCCAAATGAGGACTAACCAGTGCAGAGTAGAGCCGAAAAATTACTTCTTGTGTCTTGCTTACAACACACTTGCTAATACATCCGAGAACGATGTTCACTTTTTTGCAACAGCAATACACGGTTGACTTAAAGAAGTATAGGCTGGATGAATGGACTGTAAGGTGGATAGAAAGTTGGCTAGATTGTCGGGCTCAACGGGTAGTGATCAATGTCTCCATGTCTAGTTGGCAGCCGGTATCAAGTGGAGTGTGCAAAGGTCGGTCCTCGGGCCGGTTTTGTTCAATATCTTCATAAATTATATGGAGGATGGTGTGAATTGCATCCTCAGCAAGTTTGCAGATGACACCAAACTGGGAGGAGAGGTAGATACGCTGGAGGGTAGAGATAGGATACAGAGGGACCTAGACAAATTAGAGGCCAAAAGAAATCTGATGAGGTTCAACAAGGACAAGTGCACTGCTGCAGATTAGGGACCGAATGGCTCAGCAGCAGTTCAGCAGAAAAGGACCTAGATGTTACAGTGGACGAGAAGCTGGATATGAGTCAATAGTGTACCCTTGTTGCCAAAAAGCCCAATGACATTTTGGGATGTATATGTAGGGGCATTGCCAGCGGATCGAGGGATGTGATTGTTCCCCTCTTTTCGACATTGGTGAGGCCTCATCTGGAGTACTGTGTCCAGTTTTGGGCCCCACACTACAAGAAGGATGTGGAAAAATTGGAAAGAGTCCAGCGGAGGGCAACAAAAATGATTAGGGGACTGGAACACATGACTTATGAGGAGAGGCTGAGGGAACTGAGATTGTTTAGTCTGCAGAAGAGAAGAATGAGGGGGGATTTGATAGCTGCTTTCAACTACGTGAAAGGGGGTTCCAAAGAGGATGGATATAGGCTGTTCTCAGTGGTAGCTGATGACAGAACAAGGAGTAATGGTCTCAAGTTGCAGTGGGGGAGGTTTAGGTTGGATATTAGGAAAATCTTTTTCACTAGGAGGATGGTGAAGCACTGGAATGCGTTACCTAGGGAGGTGGTGGAATCTCCTTCCTTAGATATTTTTAAGGTCAGGCTTGACAAAGCCCTGGCTGAGATGATTTAGTTGGGGATTGCTTTGAGCAGGGGGTTGGACTAGATGACCTCCTGAGGTCCCTTCCAACCCTGATATTCTATGATTCTATGACTCATATTTAGCTTGTGGTCCACTATGACCCCCAGATCCCTTTCCACAGTTCTCCTTCCTAGGCAGTCATTTCCCACTTTGTATGTAACTGATTGTTCCTTCTGAAAGGAAGAACATTGCATTTGTCCTTATTGAATTTCATCCTATTTATTTCAGACCATTTCTCCAGTTTGTCCAGCTCATTTTGAATTTGAATCCTATGCTCTAAAGCACATGCAACCCCTCCCAGCTTGGTATCATCCAGAAACATTATAAGTGTACTCTCTATGCCATTATCTATACCATTGATGAAGATATGGAACAGAACCAGACCCAGAACTGATACCTGCGGGACCCCACTCATTATGTCCTTCCAGTATGACTGTGATCCACTGATAACTACTCTCTGGAAATGGTTTTACAACCAGTTTTGTAACCATATTATAGTAGCTCCATCTAGGTTGCATTTCCCTAGTTTGTTTATGGGAAGGTCATGTGAGACACTATCAAAAGCTTTACTAAGTCAAGATATACCACATCTACCACTTTCCCCCTATCCATAAGCCTTGTTACCTTGTCAAAGAAAGCTATCAGGGTGGTCTGACTCAATTTGTTCTTGACAAGTCCATGATGACTGTCACGTATAACCTTATTGTCTTCTAGATATTTGCAAATTGATTACTTATTTGCTCAATTATCTTTCTGGGCACAGAACTTAAGCCCACTGGTCTGTAATTCCTTGGGTGTCCTATTTTCCCTTTTTATAAATTGACACTATATTGGCCCTTTCTCAGTCTTCTGGAATCTCTCCCATCTTCCATGACTTTTCAAAGACAATCGCTAATGACTCAGATATCTCCTCAGTCATATCCTTGAGTATTCTAGGATACATTTCATCAGGCCCTGGTGACTTGAAGACATCTAATTTATCTAAGTAATTTTTTACTTGTTCTTTCCCTATTTTACCCTCTTCTGACTCTACCTCATTTTTACTGATGTTCACTATGTTAGATGACCAATTACCACCAACCTTCTTGGTGAAAACTGAAACAAAGAAGTCATTAAGCACCTCTGCTATTTCCACATTTTCTGTTCTTGTTTTCTCCCCCTCATTGAGTAATGGGCCTAACCTGCCCTTGGTCTTCCTCTTGCTTCTAATGTATTTGTAGGCTGTTTTCTTGTTACTCTTTATGTCTCCAGCTAGTTTAATCTCATTTTGTGGCTTGGCCTTTCTAATTTTGTCCCTACATACTTGGGTTATTTGTTTCTATTCATCCTTTGTAATTTGACCTAGTTTCCACTCTTTGTAGGACACTTTTTTATTTTTAGATCATTGAAGATCTCCTGGTTAAGCCGGAGTGGTCTCTTGCCACACTTCCTATCTTTCCTATGCAGTGCGGTGTTATTTTCCCAACAGATGTCTGAGTAGTTGAAGACTCCCATCACCACCAAGTCCTGTGCTTTGGATGATTTTGTTAGTTGTTTAAAAAAAGCCTCATCCACCCTTCTTCCTGGTTAGGTGGTCTGTAGTAGACCCTTACCATGACATCACCCTTGTTTTTTACCATTTTTATCCTTACCCAGAGACATCAACAAGTCTGTCTACTATTTCCATCTCAACCTCAGTCGACGTGTATACATTTTTTAAAATATAAGGCAACAGCTCATCCCTTTTTTTCCCTGCTTGTGCTTTGTGAGCAAGCTGTATTCTTCTATACAAATATTCCAGGCATGCATAATATCCCACCACATCTCTGTGATGCCAGCTATGTATTAGTTGTGTTTATTTACTAGTATTTTGATTTCTTCCTCCTTATTCACCATACTTCTTGCATTAGTATATAGACACCTCAGATACAGATTTGATTCCCTCACCCCCAGTTCTGTCTGGTCTCTCCTTTATCCCTGCTGTAACAGCCTATGTTCCCCCTAAATTTAAAACCTTCTCCCAGGTCTCGATGTTCTTGACTTACCTGTGGGCTTCGGTCACCTGCCCTCTTTGAATCTCAGCATGTACTGAGTCATCATCCGAGACTGCTATACCATTCAATATATGGCAGAACGCGAGTAAAACACAGAACAAGAGACATGCAATTCTCTCCAAAGAGTTCAGTCACAAATTTAATTAATACATTCTTTTTTTAACAAGCATCATCAGCATGGAAGCATGTCCTCTGGAATGGTAGGTGAAGCATGAAGGGGAATATGAATGTTTAGCATATCTGGCATGTAAATACATTGCAACACAAACTACAAAAGTGCCATGCAAACGCTTGTTCTCACTTTCAGGTGACATTGTAAATAAGCGGGCAACATTATTTCCTGTAAATGTAAACAAACTTGTTTGTCTTAGCAACTGGCTGAACAAGAAGTAGGACTGAGTGGACTTGTAGGCTCTAACTTTTTACATTGTTTTGTTTTTAAGTGCAGTTATGTAACAAAAAAATCAACATTTGTAAGTAGTGCATTCATGATAAACAGATTACACTACAGTCCTTATATGAGGTGAATGAAAAATACTATTTCTTTTGTTTATCATTTTTACAGTTCAAATATTTGTAATAAAGATAATAATATGAAGTAAGCACTGTACACTTCGGATACTGTGTCGTAATTCGCAAAAAGAAAAGGAGTACTTGTGGCACCTTAGAGACTAACCAATTTATATGAGCATGAGCTTTCGTGAGCCACAGCTCACTTCACGAAAGCTCATGCTCAAATAAATTGGTTAGTCTCTAAGGTGCCACAAGTACTCCTTTTCTTTTTGCGAATACAGACTAACACGGCTGTTCCTCTGAAATGTGTCGTAATTGAAATTAACATATTTGAAAATGTAGAAAAACATCCAAAATATTTAATAAATTTCAATTGGTATTCTATTGTTTAATAGTGCAATTAAAACTGCAATTAATCACAATTATTATTTTTGCTTTAATCTCATGCAACTGTGATTAATTGACAGCTCTAATATTTAGATACAGTTTCAAGATAATGTAGTTCACAATTGAAATTACATTTCCCCTATCATTTCTAAAACACAAACTATTAGTGAAATCCATGCTTTATTCCCTAAAATTTAAATGCATTGAAGTCAATGGAAGTTAGGAGACAAAATACTTTTGAGGTTCTGGCCAAAGATATCACAAGCAGTACCTTGCCTGAGGTAACAGAGTTGTTAACTATTCTAATTATCAAGTTAAACTTTGGTAACTCTTAGTAAATGTTGACTTTTAATGACAACTACTGTAACTGATGCTACTGTAGCTTGAGATACATGATTAGTTAAGAGACTTATTGAAAAGACATTCGGAATCAGTGGATATATTCCCCATTGACTTCAGTGGGCTTCAGATTAGGGCCTAAATGACGTTACACTCTCATTACAAACCCTCAAAAACCCTGTTCAAAAGGCTTTGTCCAAAGGCTTCCCTGGATATAGAACAATGGTGGGCATCCTGCAGCCCGCACCGCTTCCCGCAGCTCCCATTGGCCGGGAATGGTGAACAGCGGCTACTGGGAACTGTGGGCAGCTGTGCCTGAGGATGGTCAATGTAAACAAACTGTCTTGCAGCCCACCAGCAGGTTACCCTGATGGGCCACGTGCGGCTCATGGGCCACAGGCTGCCCACCACTGATATAGAGTCTCTCAAATAACACACTGATCTCAACAGTGTAGATAGTACACATAAATGCACAACTAAACAATGATCAATGGCTTCATTTTACAAGACTGGGAATTAATGGGTATTGCTGAAATGACCAGAAATATCATTTTTTGCACATTTAGAAATGTAGAAAACAGGAAAGTTAACTCTAAAGTGATCATTTGCTATTTAAAGATGTGGCTGTAGATTAGGAAATAATTCTTCTGTGGTTTTCTTTTTCCTCTAAGAAATCCATTAAATTCCACACAGAAACAAAACTCCAAGGAATATATGGAACATCTAGAAGCCTTCTGTCTCAGATGGATATTGCTCAAACATATGGTTAATTTTTACTTGAAGAAAAGTAACCTACAATAAAGGCCCAATGCCAATCAATAATTGAACAAGGGTGCCGTTATGAATTGATGGTGGACTAAGAAAAGATAAATGAAAGATGGCCTACTTTCTTGTTTGTACTTGCAACATCTCACTATTAATATGGGCTATATAACTATTCTTCTCATCGTAATAACAGCAGAGTAAACAAATATTGCTTACTTACCTTTTTTTTTTACATTTGCATTTTATATACCTTGTATCCATTTTACATAGCAACAAATTGCATGCCTGTAATGTAACCATTTATGCAAACACAACATTATACATTCAGAACCACCATACAAACAGTTGTGAATATTTATACTGGTGTTAATTAGACTGTGATAGTATTAATTAAAATAAGGAATGTTGGCCAAATTTTTAACATGCCTCTGAAAAATCATCAAAAACATGCAAATAAAATCCTGATGTAACACCACATTCTAAAATCTATACTTTTGTGAGGTGTAACCACCTCCCCTTATAACTGCATTGCACTATCATCGCTGGCTATCAGCTAATAGGACTTGAGTCCAAACCCTTCTGTTCAGAAAGATGAATATTAACAACTGAGTTATACTGACATTCCAAACAAGGAACCACCTCGCGAAGAATTAATAGTAACTGAATTGGAGGATTAAATAACCCAGTTTGTAACCTGCAATAGGTTACATACCACACTTAGTAGTTTTGCAATCTCATAGTTGAGTTCCTTCAAAACTCATGGGTGAATACCATCTGATCCTGGTTACTTATTACTGTTTAATTTAATGATTTGTTCCAAAACCACTTCTATCAAAACCTGAATCTGGGACAGTTCCTCAGATTTGTCACCTAAAAAGAATGACTCAAATGTGGGAATATCCCTCACATTGTTTTCCGTGAAGACTAATGAAAATAATTCATTTAGCTTCTCTGCAATGGCTTTGTCTTCCTTGAGTAGCCCAGGTGATTGATTGGTAGGCTTATTACTTCTGATTTATTCTTGTTAGGTTTTGTGTTTTTTGCTAGTTGCTGTTCAATGTTTTCCCTTGTATTACTTCAAAGGAACTTCAACTTTTGGCAACACCTTCCCTAAGGATTTGCAGCTAAGGCCCAAATCTCTCAAAAAGAGGTTGCAGCAGTAAAAATATATGAGAGGCACCATTCTAAGTAGGAATTGGTCATGTTACCTTAAAAATCTTAAAGACTGTACCCTGAAAATTGGATCTTCTTGAAAGCTCTGCTGCGTCTCCATATAAAGAGAACCAAGATATTGTAGGTGTTTCCTTTATCTGATGAAGTCATAATTATAACCTCCAAAAGCCAAGAGGTATGGTGAATACCAGGTTAACAACAAACACATCAAATTATTATTATTATTTTATTTTAATTATTGAGTTTCTAAATGAAGATGAAGAAATTACAAAGCTAAAGTGAGCTGTGAAAGTGCTGAATGGTCAATTATTTATTTATAGTTTTAATGTTATATTTAGTCCTTTCCTTTTGCTTTATAGAACAATGTCCCCTTCCTGTGAATTACTTCCATCCTAATTTTCATCTTCCTTGGGAATGGAAATCTCTCAATGTAAATTAAAATAAATATATGTCACACAGCAGCCTTTCATAGATTTTAAGAACAGTAAGAGCTGCACCAGCCTCAATCCACACGCCAATATGGAGAGGGGCAAGAACATGGTCCTTGCCTTCTGGGCCCACTCTCTGAGGGAGTAGGGACAGAGAAGTCCCTGTGCTCACCTGACTGCAATTCTGACTGGTCTTTCCTACATTCACATTCAGACTGAACACCTATGTAAAAACCAGGCCAAATCTGGCCCACCGAGATTACACAAATTACTACATTCTGATCAAAATAATTTTGGTAGTTGCCGATCAGAGTGCATTGCTGTCACATAGCAGAAAGGACTGAAAGTCAGAAAAGTTTCACTAATTTACATCAGCTAAGGATCTGGCTCTATGTTTTTATTACTGCAACTATCACCATGGTGACATTAGTATAATTAATTAAGGGCTAACAGGAAGTGTGCTCCATTTTTTTCATAAATATAAAGGGAAGGGTAAACACCTTTAAAATTCCCCCTGGCCAGAGGAAAAACCCTTTCATCTGTAAAGGGTTAAGAAGCTAGGGTAACCTCGCTGGCACCTGACCAAAATGACCAATGAGGAGACTAGATACTTTCAAAAGCTGGGCGGAGGGAGAAACAAAGCCTCTTTCTCTCTGTCTGTATGATGCTTTTGCCGGGAACAGAACAGGAATGGAGTCTTAGAACTTAGTAAGTAATCTAGCTAGATATGCGTTAGATTCTGTTTTCTTTAAATGGCTGAGAAAATAAGCTGTGCTGAATGGAATGTAGATTCCTGTTTTTGTGTCTTTTTGTAACTTAAGGTTTTGCCTAGAGGGATTCTCTGTGTTTTGAATCTAATTACCCTGTAAGGTATTTACCATCCTGATTTTACAGAAGTGATTCTTTTACTTTTTTTTCTATTAAAATTCTTCTTTTAAGAATCTGATTGTTTTTTCATTGTTCTTAAGATCCAAGGGTTTGGGTCTGTGTTCACCTACGCAAATTGGTGAGGATTTTTATCAAGCTTCCCCAGGAAAGGGGGTGTAAGGTTTGGGAGGATTTTGGGGGGAAGACATTTCCAAACGGGCTCTTTCCCAGTTATATATCTGTTAGATGTTTGGTGGTGGCAGTGATAAAGTACAAGGGCAAAAGGTAAAATATTTTGTACCTTGGGGAAGTTTTAACCTAAGCTGGTAAAAGTAAGCTTAGGAGGTTTTCATGCAGGTCCCCACATCTGTACCCTAGAGTTCAGAGTGGGGAAGGAACCGTGACATGGTGGCAGCGAGGTTATCCTAGCTTCTTAACCTTTTACAGATAAAAAGGGTTTTTCCTCTGGTCAGGGGGGATTTTAAAGGTGTTTACCCTTCCTTTTATATTTATGACAATTTTCCTTATCAATAATCTAGTTCCTTTGTAGATGATTTTCTGTATTAATTTGAAGACTAAGTATGTTAATCCAAAGAGGTAAATTGATTATTGCTCAGTTAAATGGAGCACCTCCTCCACCTATTTCATTATATACTCCAAGTGCAGAAAAAGATTTTAATTTACAAATTCTAATTAACATTTCCTGGCAATGCTTTCATCCCTTCTCCCTCCCACTGACTCAATACCATAATTCTTGTTTTAAAAAAAAATCTTCCAAAAAGAATCTTCCAAAAAATGTTCAGAAATTTTGCCTACTTCTTTTCTGTGCCATTTTGCCTTCCATTGACTTATGCTGAGCTCAATAGTCCTTCCATCTTAGTGTACTGGTTGAATGAGGGGAAGCCACATTTTATGTTCCTTTAAATAGGTATCTGGCTATTCTAAGGGTTAAATTGATGATGAAGTAATGGAGTTGAAAGGGGGAATACGATCCTGTGGAAACAAGGCATGATTATGTTATCACAATATTTTATTCAGCAGAGAATACATTTTCAGATAATTATAATACAAGTAGAGATGTGATGTATTTCAGAATGTCGTATTCAATGAATAGGAAGGGCCTGATTCTGCTGTCACTTCCGCTGGAGTAACTCAGGAGTAAATCAGTGAAGTTATGCCAATGTACAACTGAAGTGATCAGAATCAGGCTCCAAATGTTTTGTGTCTCTTGAATGCTCTATACAGTGATTGATGACCCCTCTCTTCCTCTTTCTGGGGTAGCTAGACCCAAAGCCTCATATTGTTGCCAAGCCCCCTCTTTCCCCAGCAGGAACCAGAGTCCTGATCTAAATGTTACTGGGAAATTAAAGTCAGGTAAGTAAGAAGGGGCCTTTCAACCATAATGCTACTTAGCGTGGAAAGCAACCATAGTGCAGGAGTTCCAATGGGCTGTGAAAGAGGCCTTCCTCCCTTCAGGATAGAAGAAGCTAAGTCCCTTCCGAAATCAGCCTCATTCTCCTCAAAGCCTGGAGGAAAGAAAGATATCCTTGGCAGCTGTGTCAATGGGGTTCTGTTACCTATTTCCTTCAAACACTAAATAAAAATACTGCAATTTTAGTCAATTTACCCACCATTAAATGTCTTTTGTGACATCATCATATTTATGAGCATTCCATATGAATTCTAAGTATTAGACGAGAGCAAAGACATGAACTTCTAATCTTAAGAACTGAAATCAAAGTTTATTACTTTGGTATTAATGGTCTTGTACTGGAATAATAGTGTGCAATTATTTGTATACTGTCATCATTCTTCCTCCTCACTAAGAAGCTAAGAATAGCCATACTTAGTCAGATCACTGGTCCGTCTAGCCTATTATCCTGTCTTCTGACATTGGCTAATGCTAGATGCTTCAGAGGGAATGAATAGAACAGGCCATCATCAAGAGATCAATCCCCCATTGTCCACTCCCAGCTTCTTGCATTCAGAGACTAGGGACACCCAAAGCATGGGCTTGCATCCTTGACAATTTTGGCTAATAGCCATTAATGGACCTATCCTACATGAACTTATCTAATTCTTTTTTGAACCCTGTTATAGTTTTGGCCTTCACATTTCCTGGCAACAAGTTGCACAGGCTGACTGTGTGTTGTGTGAAGAAATAATTCCTTATGTTTGTTTTAAATCTGTTGCCTATTCATTTCATTGGATGGCCCCTGATTTTTCTGTTATGTGAAGAAGTAAATAACACTTCCTTATTCACTTTCTCCACACCATTCATGATTTTATAGACCTCTATCATATCCCCCCTTAGACATCTCTTTTCCAAGCTGAAAAGTCCCAATCTTTTCAACCTCTGTTCATATGAAAGCTGTTCCATACCCTAAATCATTTTTGTTGCCTTTCTTAGTAATTTTCCCTATTCTAATATATCTTTTTCAAGATGGGGTGACCAGAACTGTACTTAGTATTCAAGGTGTGGGCGTACCATTAATTTATGCTATGGCATTGTGATATTGTCTGTCTTATTATATATCCTTTTCCTCATGGTTCCTAAGATTCTATTAGCTTTTTTGACTGCCGCTACGAATTGAGCGGATGTATCCACAATGACTCCAATATCTTTTTCTTGAGTGATAACAGGTAATTTAGACCCCACCATTTTGTATTTATAGTTGGCGTTATGTTTTCTAATGCACATTACTTTGCATTTATGAACACTACATTTCATCTGCCATTTTCTTGCCCAATCACCCAGTTTTGTGAGATCCCTTTTTAACTCTTCACAGTCTGCTTTGGACTTAACTAGGCTGAGTAATTTTGTATTATCTGCAAATTTTGCTACCTCACTGTTTACCCCCTTTTCCAGATCATTTATGAATATGTTGAACAGCACTGGTCCCAGTACAGATCCCAGAGGGACCCTGCTATTTACTTCTCTCCATTCTGAAAACTGACCATTTATTCCTAACCTTTGTTTCCTATCTTTTAACTAGTTAGTGATCCATGAGAAAACTTTCCCTCTTATGCCAAGACGTCCTCCTTTGATTAAGAGCCTTTGGTGAGAGACCTTATCAAAGGCTTTCTGAAAGCCAAGTATACTGAATCCACTTGCTCATCTTTATCCACATGTTCACTAAATTCTAACATGTTGGTGAGGCTTGATTTCCCTGTAAAAAGCTATGTTGACCCTTCCCCAACGAATCACATCCATCCTTGGGGCTCAGTGTTGTTCACAATACTCCCAATCCTTCACTGCCTACCCACTGTGGAACTGGATTATTACATAAGAAAACAAATGGGTATACTTCTATGGAAGTTGAAAGTAGTCATACAATTGCCAGCTACTACATATCCGGTTGTGGTTTATTGCTGTAAAAATTACATGATCTCTTGTCCCAATTTTTTTATACATCATAATGATTAAATTTCTGGCCAGATCCTCTGTCTCCTAGCAGGGCAGCTGGGGATTTCATTGCATAAAGGATTTTTCACCTTATTTAAAGCTGAAAAACCTGGATCTAAAACACTCCCTCTCTTCCCCCAATGTAAGGGGTCTGTGAGGGATGTCAGGGGTGTCCTGGAGTGCTCTAGCAATCCTCTACTAACAAAATGCCACCCTCCCCCAGAAGGTAGCGACACGCCAGAATAAGTTACAATGACACTGAGATGGCTCTTATTTCTATTTGAAGCCAGATTGGCCCCTTGCTGACCAGAGGATCAGGGAAGAACAGAGCAGACTTTAAGCCTCCTTTACTCCCCTCTTTTGGGTCATTCACTTAGCATCGTTTGGTCAGATCTAAGGATCTGACCCAGAGGCATTGACCCACAGCACTTAGAATGTGATGGAGAACATTCTAAGGTCTCAGGTCACAAACTAGCCCTATATTCTAAGTTGGTGGTTATTTCAATGTATCTAATCTGATTTCATTTGTTCTTTTTAAGAGGTAAAATGACTAAGGGCTTAGGATCTTAATAAATATGAATAATTGTATGTGTACAGTTCATAGCACACTGAGTTTTGCATAACATATAAAAAAATCAAGGTCCCCGATAGACAGGTAGATGGCAGGATAAAGTAACATTCCTTTCTAGGATGTATTACTGTAACAATTAGCAATCATGTAAAAGTTTTAGTATCACTTCCTTTTTATGCAACATCTGGGACACCCACACACAACTGGATTAAAGAGCTGTGTCAGTCAGAAAATGTAAATACTTCAGTTAGAAAAAGTTTAGCACACTTACTTTTTTCTCCTATAAATATTTCAACTAATTACTTACAGTTTTTAAAAGCTACATTTTATCCTCAGAGGTCCCTAGAGCTAGAAATCTTTATCTGGATTCAGTAATTGTGGCAGAATGCCAATTGCACTAAGTGATCAGTGAGATGTTGTCTCCTATATTTGATGTCATAAAACAGAAAAAGTCACAGAAAATGCTGATATGCTAGGGGGCTTAGTGCAGAGTCTCATTGAATGGGTAAACAAGCAATTCCAATGTGTCTCAAGCAAAATAATATTCATAAATTGTGCCAAAACATGTTCTTCTAATAGAGGTTATCAAAAACAAAAGTCATCACTTACTAAATCACAAAATAATGTTGTGTGGATGTTCAGATATGTGCCTGTATGAAAGACGTCCAGCCTGGATTAGCTGAGAGTGATGTCTTGTATTTTTCTGTGACTACACGTTTATGGAATAGGAGTTATTGTAATGTCCATTCTGCATGGAATATTTTTTATGAATTTACCCATTTGTCAGAGAGCCCATTTCTTAAACCACCTAGTATGGTAATTATCTAGTATATTAGGGATGCGATAAATTCCAAAAGGTGCTATTCGCTGAATCTCAAATAGCTAGACATTAGTATCTGGCAAGTAGCCACTTTGAATGCAAAAAAAGAACAAGGGGGCTTGTACCACTGGGCTGGAGTTGTAAGAGGGAGACAAGTCTCCATCAGGAAGTGGGTGGCAAGACTATCAATGAACAGGATGGAATGAGGAGGGGTTAATGGAATAGGGCTCAAGGGAGCCCTGCAATCTCACTGAAACCCACATTCAATCTCACTGAAATGACATGTGGTGCCATCTTTGGAATTTAAGTTTGAAAATGCACCATGCTTTTAATTAATGTTAACCAAAATTTAAGTGGAATATTTGTCATATGTCTCATTGTCTTTGCTAACTTAATTTGCACTCATATACAAGATTATCCCCAAACCTATTCTGTCCCAAATATATCCATATTTCATCCAAATCATTATACTAGTTTTGTGCACTGAAGTGACTGTAATAAGAATTTAATACAGATTGTACTCTAAGACATAGGCAGAAGGGAAAAGGTGTTTGTTCATTTTTATGAATATTAAACACATAGTGTCAGATAAACATTAATGACTTTGTAATGCTTCTAACATCACTCAAGCATAAACACTGAAGGGTGGCATTTTGACTGGTCTATTTATTTGAGTGGAGTATGGGCAAGTTATTTGGTATCAGCAGATCTTGCAAAACGTGATGACCTGGAAAGGAATATCAAAATTAACTGCAGATGTTGCATGCAATAATCAGAATGTTCTCTATACTCTTGTGTTTGCATAAGCAATTCTGGTAATTAAGATAGTTTGCAAAACTTGGAACATGACGGCTGTTGAGAGAAAGGAAAAACTTGTGATTAATGCAGTGGTCTGGAATGTAGGAGATCAAGGTTCTGATCTCAACTCTGCACCAAACTTTTTGTGTGATCTTGGACAAATCTATTTCTGTGCTTCAGTTTCCTGAACAAAGCTTTACCTCTCCTATCCCTTTTGTTTGTTTAGATTGTAAATTCTTTGGAGCAGTGATTCTCTATTAGTATGTGTTTCTATGGTGCCTAGTGTATGGGTCCCAAATCTTCATTGGGACCTTTAGGTGCTACTGTAATACAAATGATACAAAATAAGTTATATCCAGAATGCTATATGTAGTATAACAGTAAGAAAGTCCTTGTACAATTCCCCAATCAATATTTCTGCTTGATCTCCTTGCTTTATTCTTTACTTGGTTCCTAGCAAATCCAGCTCAGTTGCATTCCTGGTTTTATTTTCTTCCTCCTTTTCCCAGCAAAGATTAACCTTGTATTTTATTCTAGTCGCACTAGCTTTTTGTTCAAAGAGTGCTAGTGGTACAGTTCAAAATATTGTCATACCTTTGATACTAACAGAAGGTGCTGAATTAAATGATCATAATAAATGGAGCTCTGCATCTAATTGCAGAATGGCACAACCCAGGCAGCTGTAGTAAAACCCACCTTGATATGCACTACATTGCTAATACACCTCAGCCCTTACCTGGAGGGACGACTCATTTAAACTGAGTTCGTGTATTTGTGTGTTTATTTGTATGTGAAAATGCTAATCTACAGAATTTACAGAAATAAAACCCATTAGCTATAAATAATACAATAAATTACACCAAGGCAAATTAACGGACTCAACCAAAGGCCTAATTAATTAACTCAATCAAATCTCCATCCCACAAAAGGATTGTCACTCTCTCTTACCCAACCCGAATAATCACTTAACAGTATTAATATACAAGGGGTTTATGTAGGCTCAGAAGCATGTTTCCATTAAAAGAAATGCAAGCATAAACAAATGTCCTTCTCTTGATACAAGTGTTTAAGTAGCATATATAGTACATACATACATTAAAATCATGCTTACGGAGAAAAAGAATCGGAGCTTGAGGTAGTCATCAGGAGGTCCCAGAGTATGAAGCGTAGCTTTAGCTAGGATAAAAAATCATTGGCTTCAACTTAAGAGTCCATGTGTTTCTGGATACCTAGACGCTTGCATTACTGGATAAATGAAATCTAAGAAGGGTTAGGCTTACAAGTGGACACGTAAAAAACTAAGAATCACCCAGTTTATTTTGTAGATATGTAGTGAGTCTGCCAATAAGAACAATGTAGATGTCTTTCAGTTTTTGATTCCCTGTAACAATTAATAGTGTGAGCTTTAGTGTTAGATAGTGCCTTCAATTGTGCATGGTTCTGTGGACCAAAATGTCTCCAAAAAGCCTTGTGATCAAAAATACCTTTTAGAGATTAAAAGTATTAGAAGAAAAATAGAAACATATACTACTGGTTTTTACATAAAACTAATGAAAATTGGGTATTTTTTCCTGAGGCTTCTGTCTCCTTTCAGCTACAGTAGTTTAACCAAATTCAGTATAATCCTCTGGGGGAAGCCAGTTGCTGTATTGTGTGTGCTTGTGTGTTAATGATACAGAGAAAGTCTTAACTAACATAGATGCACCTAAACATCACTGAAATATGACTGCCATTTTTGATAACATTATAGAATTTGCAAGGTACTAGGTTAAGCCAGGTGGTTAACCTTAGCACAGTCTAGCAAAGCCCAAAGCAATTCCAATTAATACAGGCTAAAAACATGTTTGAAATAAAAGCAGTCAAGCTGAGTACCTGTATGCTCCCTACCATCTTACTTTTACATTTACATGCAAAAATAGATTTAATCTGTGCTTCTTGATGGTTTCTACATTTTTAACAGAATTTGTCTCCACAGGAGGGTTTTCATCAGGGGAAGTTTACTTGTTTAAATTCTAACGTAAATACAAATTACTTGAGTGAGGGAGAACTCTGGGTTTGTTGCACTTTTTTTGACTTTATACGTATATATAAAGGCCAAGTATCTAATGACAATGTGCAATGCAGGACTATATGTTCCTCTAGATTTATGAAGCTATCTCAGATCTGAAGTAGAAGCACAGATATGACTTTGTAAAAAAATTATAGAACATAACATTTCATCATTTTGCTAATTTCTTCAGTCCCATATAGACATCTGTATTCAGTCTCTACTGCTTCAAATTCTTCAACTATTTTTGGTTTAGTAATTTTAGAGGTTATTATGCTTTTATGAAGTAAATTTGTAACCCAATATCCTAAAATGACAGACCTGGTCTCATATGTCAAAACATAGTAACAAAATGGTATCTCTGAAATGACTCCTCTGAAATATTAAAGCACAGAAAGCTATGTTAACAGTAACATTCATTCTTTCCTCTGTGCTCTCATTGTAGAGCCACTGTTCTAGCTAATTTTCAAAGCACCATGCATCCTGGACTTCCCATTGAAAAAGAATTCAAGAAAGGGCCAGATTTGAGGCTCCCCTGCCACAGCTTTGTGCCACACTGGAATAACAAAGGGACTGTCAAAACAGCTTATTTTGCTTCCTGGGGATTCCTCCTTCATGAAAGGGTTTTCTAATTAGCAAAGAGCCAGAGTAGAAGCCCTATGCCACAACCTCTGGCCTCAGGCATAGGAGATATTCCTGGAAGAAAGGTCTTTGGCTGAGATACCTCTATACCTAGTGATCCCCAGCTGCTGGAATGACCTTTAGGGTAATAGGTAGCTGGGTACAATTTAGAGGAGCCCTGAGGTTTACATGTGTAACTCACTGGTAAGTGTTTGTTACATATCCCCCTCTGACTCTGATCCAGAGAGGACAGGAATCTATCTGAGCCCAAGCTACATAGCCTGACTGTTCAGCCCAAGTTGTAGAGACTCATGGAGCAGATGATCTTAATGGGAAGGGATATATGACTTAACTATGTCTTAATAATGGTACTTTGAGATTTTCTATATTAATTCTGTGTTTGTATTCAGTATTGATCATTAAAAAGGTATAATAGAAACATTCAGGTACAAAAAGCATTACAGTAAGCATTCATGACACATTTGCTTACATTCAATTTTCTCTCTGTATGAGATACACTACCAATTGATGAGGTTAATCCTAATGATGAGAGAACTTTCTAACTTTCTATGGATCAGAAAAGTTTGTTTCAGCCACTTACTTTTTTCCCTGGGTCTGACCATTGCTTCTGATGTGCTCTTAGTTCTGCTTTCTTAATCTGTGCTCCTTGACTTTGCATCACTTCCCTGATGTTTGCAAAATATTGCATTTGGGGGTTATTTATACCCTGGGAACATATCATAAAGTCAGCTGAAGCTGTGACTGAGCAATCAGATGGGAAAAAAACAGTAAGGAGGGTCTCCAGATTGGATAGGCAACTGGGTAGAAGTAAAGGAGACAGAATCATTTGCAGAGTGGCTATCTTGGAAAAGTAGCTCTTCTTGGAGTATGTGTCTAGGACTGAAATAGAAAGGGAGGAGATTTTATTTTTATTTTTTTCTCAGGCACATTTTTAAAAGTGTTTAGATCTATTTCAGAGAACCATGTAGGCCAAGGTTTAAGTCATCCAGGCTTGGATCAGAATCAGAAAGGACATAGACAGTACTTCCTGTAGGACGGTAAGGGGATGACTTTGCATTGACCAAGGCTCCAGGTGCCTACAGAGTAAATAACAATGGCCTAAAATGAATTTTCTATCTAACCCAAAGCATTGCTCATTCATCATTCCCACAAAATGTATTTAGAAAGAGACAGCCCCTTCTCTGCTTTACTCCTTCTAGTCTTCAGCCTTAGCCATGGTGCATAAAAAATAAACAAGATAACTCTCTCCTTTAACCTGTTCTGCAGGCAGCAATCTGTTTCAACCTGTCTCTCTTTCTGTGTTGGTATGAAACTCACAAAGGGTGTTTGAGAGTGCGCACTGGGAGTAAATGTGTCTGCTTAGAAATTTAAAAGATGTGTTCTAAGTTACATCTAGCTGTAGCTTTTTGTCATTGTTGCCATATATCTTTGTCCATCAGTCCATCTGTCTCTCTTTGTCACAGGTTAATCCCACTTCTCGCGAACTATAACCTCTACAAGCTGGATATTTCCTCTGAAAAGTCATTTCATTTAATAGGATTTACCATTTACTCAATATACCATATTCCCAAGAAATTTATGAATATATCTAAAGTGCATGGAGATCAAAATATTGTACATCCATTTTTTATTGGGATGGGACAATTAGGAATATCACCATAAAGCATTTTCCTGTAAATGAGGTATACGACACTGATTCCTTTGTTTCTAGAATCACTAGCATTAACCCTTTGATGGAGATCCTTTTGATACCTAATGTATCATTAGCCGTTTATAGATTAAATGTGTAGTTAAAAGTGAGGAGTAATGTGGGGTAAACTGTAAAGCTGGTATGTATCTTTTCCTTTGCCCTAAGGAAAAGGTCATTTACTTTTCTTATATCTGTCCAAATGGACAACTAAGTACTGGTTTAAAAAATGACCATGAATAATTTTCACCTTTATTAGACTAGGCTAATGGTATCTTCAGATTTCTTTCAAAATAGCTTGGATATATGTCAATAAGCTGTGGGCAAGTACATTCCCAGACCATAAATTCTGTCCAATATGTATCAGACTTATTACTAATATTAGAAGCATGGAAGATGGGAAAGACTCAAGTCATCAAAGATCTACCCCTCTGCAATCACATAGCTCAATCAGGCGGGATAAGTCAATCTGATCCTAATGAATGTTCCTTGTTCAATGCTCCATCAGAGACACAACATTGTGCTCAATTGCACAAACAGCCACATAACTAAAATCACTCTTCAATACCTGTGGTAAATTTCTCAGAAACTCTGCCAGAAAATAGGGATTGAGTTGCAGAGTCTGTTGATGAAAGCTCATCAAACTTATGATATTGTCTTTCCCTGCAAAAATTAGTATCGAGGGCTTCATCAATTTAGGGCTCATCTAAGAGTGTGTGTTGAAGGGAAGAATTAGTGCTGTTTGCTCTCACAGTGGAGGGGTGAGATTACACATCTCACAATTTGACTGAAGGCATGTCAAGTCTTCCTTCGCACTTCCCCCACATCAGGAGGATTTTTGCTTGTTTTATCTTCTAAGGACCAGCCATCTTTTCACCAGGAAAAAATGTGTCAAGAGGGGAACAGAACAGGAACCAAATGTAACTAGCAAAATTCATGGACAATCACTAGCATGTGCATGTAACATATTATGACTTTACCCTTATATTGTTTTCCTCACAAAACACTCCAGGGAAGATATCCTAGCATGTTGCTTCTGCTGGGGAGATGTGGCAATGTTAGCCAATAGTTGAATTGTGCTGTATCCAGCAATTACCTGTGAGTGCGAGCGAGGCTTGAAGAGCAATCAATAGACAAAAAGTCCTCCATTGGTAAAATTCTAGCCACACTGAAGTCAATGGAAATTTTGCCATTGATGTAAGCAGAGTCAGGATTTCACGCCATAACTTTCAGGTCCAAGAAGGAATTGTTTCAACCTTATTATGATTCCATCATCAAACACCCCTTCAGGTTAGGAACACTATATATGGTTACATTAGTTAACTAATCTTGAGTCCCAGCTTATTACTGCCATATGGTATCAGCACATCTCAGAAACTACACACATATCCTCATTTAGAATATTTTCTCATAGACTGTAAATGGAGTGGCTGATACAGAACTCAACAAAGATTTAAAAGATTAATGCAATCAACATGAGTTTATAGAAAGTAGAACCTGTCAAACTAACTTGGTATTTCTATGAGAGTACAAGTTTGGTTGATAATAGTGTTGCTGTAATATATTTAAACTTCTGTAAAGTGTTTGACTTGGTACCACATGACATTCTGACTAAAAAGTAGAATGACATAAAATTAGGGCTGTCAAGCAATTAAAAAATTAATCGTGATTAATCACGTGATTAATCGCACTGTTAAACAATAATAGAATACCATTTATTTAATATTTTTGGATGAATTCCACATTTTCAAATATATTGATTTCAATTACAACACAGAATACAAAGTGTACAGTGGTCATTTTATTTTTCATTAGAAGTATTTGCACTGTAAAAAAAACAAAAGAAATTGTATTTTTCAATTCACCTAATACAAGTACTGTAAGTGCAATCACTTTATCATGAAAGCTGAACTTACAAATGTAGAATTATGTACAAAAAATGCATTAAAATAAAACAATATACAATTTTAGAGCCTGCAAGTTCACTCAGTCCTACTTCTTGTTGCGCCAATCACTCAGCCAAACAAGTTTGTTTACATTTGCAGGAGATAATGCTGTCTGCTTCTTGTTTATGTCACCTGAAAGTGAGAACAGGCATACTCATGGCACTGTTGTAGCCGGCGTCGCTAGATATTTACATGCCTGGTGTGCTAAAGATTCATAGGTCCTTTCATGCTTCAACCACCATTCCAGGTGACATGCGTCCACACTGATGACAGGTTCTGCTTGATAACAATCCAAAGCAGTGTGGACAGACACATGTTCATTTTCATCATCTGAGTCAGAGGCCACCAGCAGAAGGTTGATTTTCTTTTTTAGTGATTTGGGTTCTGTAGTTTCCACATATGAGTATTGCTTTTTTAAGACTTCTGAAAGCATGCTCCACACCTCATCCCTCTCAGATTTTGGAAGGCACTTCAGATTCTTAAACCTTGAGTCAAGTACCGTAGCTATCTTTAGAAATCTCGCATTGGTACCTTCTTTGCATTTTGCCAAATCTGCAATGAAAGTGTTCTTAAAATGAACAACCTGTGCTGGGTCATCATCCAAGACTGGTATAACGTGAAATATATGGCAGAATGCAGGTAAAACAGAGAAGGAGCATACAATTCCCCCCCTCCACCCCCCGAAGGAGTTCAGTAACTAATTTTATTTACACATTTTCTTTAATGAGAGTCATCAGCATGGAAGCATGTCCTCTGGAATGGTGGCTGAAGCATGAAGGAGCACACGAATGTTTAGCATATCTGGCACGTAAACACCTTGCAATGTTGGCTATAAAACGCAATGCAAATGCCTGTTCTCACTTTCTGGGGACATTGTATATAAGAAAAGGGCAACACTATCTCCTGTAAATGTAAACAAACTTGTTTGTCTTAGCGATTGGCTGAACAAGAAGTAGGACTGAGTAGACTTGTGGGCTATGAAGTTTTATATTGTTTTGTTTTGAGTGCAGTTATGTAAAAAAAATTTCTACATTTGTAAGTTGCACTTTCACAACAAAGAGATTGTACTACAATACTTGTATGAGGTGAATTGAAAAAACTATTTCTTTTTTTATCATTTTTACTTGCATATATTTGTAATAAAAATAATATACACCTTGATTTCAATTACAACACAGAATACAATATATATTAAAATGTAGAAAAAATTCAAAATATTTAATAAATTTCAATTGGTATTCTATTGTTTAACAGTGTGATTAAAACTGTGATTAATTGTGATTAATTTTTTAAATCACAATTAATTTTTTGAGTTAATCACGTGAGTTAACTGCCATTAATCGACAGCCATAACTAAATTTAACCTGGCACACAATAAATGGTTAAAAGATAGCTAATTGATATGTCTCCAAAGATAATTGTAAATAGGGAATCAACAGTGAGCAGGTGTGTTTCCAGTGGAGCCTTCAGGAATTGGTTCTTGGCCCTTTCTATTTAACATTTTTATTACTGACCTGGAAGAAACATAAAATCATGATTGATAAAGTTTGCATGTGATATAAAAATTGGGGGAGTGGTCAATGATGAAGAGGACTGGTCACTGATAGAGAGTGATATGGATTATGTGGTAAATTGGGTGCAAGCAAATAATATGAATTTTAATATGGCTAACTGTAAATTAATACATCTAGAAACAAGGATGTAGTCCATACTTACAGTATGGGGGACTCTATCCTGGGAAGCAGTGACTCTGAAAAAAAGTTGGGGGTTATGGGGAATAATTATCTGAAGGTGACCTTCCAATGCAATTTTGTGGCCAGAAGGGCTAATGCTATTCTTGAATGCATAAACTTCACTAAAAGTAGAGAGGTTATTTTACCTCTGTATTAGATACTGGTGTCTTTACAGGAAATTGAAGCCTGATGAATTCAGACTTGAAATAACAAGTAAACTTTTAACAGTGAGGGCAATGGAACAATTTATGAAGTGTCATGGTGGATTCTCCAGCACTGACTATTTTTAAATCAAGATTGGATGTTTTTTTCTAATAGACATGATCGAGGAATTATTTTGTGGAAGTTCTATGGTCTGTATTATGCAGATCAGACTAGATTATTACAACGGACTCTTCTTGCCTTGGAATCTATGATAGTACTGAGCAGAGAGAGCTAACAATATCTTATCTAAATGTAGTACATCCTAAAATAGAAAAATATTCAATACATTTCTTATATTTTTCCATTTTCTTTTCTTTCGTATCTTCCCTTTCTTTATACCTTGCCTTAAAAACTGCAGTATTTTCCTGATAATGAAGTCAGATACTTCCCTCAAATTATTCTTCTGTCCAAGCAGCCTGGTGAGTCTTTATCTATCTTTGCAGACAGCCATCTATCTGAATCACCTATAGATGAGGATGATAACCTCATCACCTACTACACAGAAATATCAAAATTCTGGTTACCATTCACTAAAATAGCTTTTTTGTAATCTGAAGGTATCAGACAAAGCACACTTTCAGTAATGTAGTTGGTTGTAGCAACCAAGAATAGAACAAGCTTCCTGCTAGGTGATGTTGAATATCTCCCCTTCATCAAAATAAAACAGACTGCTCTGAAAAAGATTGAAGGAGAAGATGACTTTCACTTAAAATAGTATTGGAAGTATGATAACTAATTTGAGGGATTGCCCTTTTGTCCTTATTTTTTGAGTTATAAAATATTGTCCGTACATAATAAATATTTTTCAATTTTCTTCATGACAGTCCAGTGAATGTCTTTATTCTTTTGGGTTGTGTTATTCCAATGTTTGGTGAGCCAACTAACATCACTTTAACCTAATGGAAGTGACTCATACTTTTGTCATTACAGTTGCTGCTAATTTTACTGCAGTCAATCCTGTCCATGTTATTTTTCATGCTTGGAGTTTGAAAGATAGGCTTTATCTGTCACTCTTTACAAAGGAGACAAATTACTTATATTTGTCCTTCATTATTGTCCATTAGAGCACATATACAAACAGACATATTCAGAAATAAATATTGTATATTAAAACACAAAAAAACCTACATTAAATATGTTAATGTTATGAATGTAGCATAATGCATACACACACAAGAGGAGGTAAATTAAGGTTGCACAGACACGTTTAATTCTGGCATTTCCAAACTTCTGAGTGCTTGACTTTTCAAACTTAATGTACTTTTAATGTTGAGCAGGTGGAGGGGAGGGGAGGATTTAATTAAATATATGCTGTAAATATGACAGTACTTGCTGAAACCCTTTAAAATCATAACAATTTTACAAAAGGCAATATTAGAAGTTTTTAAAATATTTTAGTTATTTTCCTCTCTCTCTCTTCTATATAGTTGAACAGATGGTAAATATTACATCTGGCTTTGCAAGTTCAAAGATATAAAAAATAATCCCTCCCCCCCTTTTCTTTAATCAACAAAACATTTCTAAACTGAAGTACATGATGATGAGGCATGAGAAGGTTTGGGATGACAGCATAATTCAAAGCATTGCATGAATTGGGCATTCTGTTGCAAACAGGACTTGTTTTGTATTATTTTTAACCTTATACGCATGCTTGATTTTTCTCTGAGAACTCCCTGCCTTTTTTGTGTGTCTCTCTTCCCTCTAGACATTTTTTCTTTAGTGATTTTGTATTTTTTCCCTCTCACCTCATTTCCTTTCATAGAATCATAGAATATTAGGGTTGGAAGAGCTTTCAGGAGGTCATTTAGTCCAATCCCCTGCTCAAAGCAGGGCCAACACCAACTAAATCGTCCCAGCCAAGGCTTTCTCAAGCCAAGTCTTTAAAACCTCTAAGGATGGAGATGCCACCACCTCCCTAGGTAACCCATTCCAGTGCTTCACCACCCTCCTAGTGAAATCTCTCTCTCGCGCTCTCTCTCTTTCTCCTCCATCATTTTCTCTCTCCTGCCACTTCTTCCTCTTGTCTCATTTTTCCCATTCATTAGCCCACAATACTTATCAATCGCCTCCCAGGCCAGGACTCATTCCCACCATTTTCTCGTCCATATCCCTCTCCTGATCCCCAGCATCCGAACTTGTGTTCACAATATTTCAACTCACTGCCACACGTTCCAGTGTTTTCACCCATTACTATGGAATGTTTAGTCTACATCCACCAAGGACATGGAAATATGTTGTAGGCACCCATTGGTTGTAATGTCTTCTGTTTTCTATCTTCTTCACAGCTCTGTAGAGCTAGATGATGGGACCCTGTTGACTACAGAGAACTCTATCTTTGTCTCTCCCTCTGAAAGATCCGTCGTCTCTAAACTTATTCTACTCTTCACATGTGTGGATGTATTTGTTGTTTAGCCTCCCAAGCCACAGACACAGCATTGTCTGTCATTTTTCATACATACCAACACGTACAGTAATCTAAACATGTGTCCTTTCTTTCTAGGACTGTCTGTCTGTCAAGACCAGATGTCATTCATTGTGCAAGAAAAAAGAGTCGGAATGGCAAAAGCCCAATGCAACAGTGCTTAGAGAATATAAAACGAACATCAAAAGCTATCACACACACACACATATAAATACAGCTTCTTTTCTTTATTGGTGATGTCAGCAACATAATATAAATGCAGATTCCTCCAGCACACACACACACAAAAACTTTACATTTTGAAAAGGGCAAAAATGTGGCCACAGTCATGTGCACTACAAGTACAGAGCTGGTAGGTACACAAGTTCCCAATTATCTTCAAAAAGAAACCAAATGAATCAAACATGTTTGCAAGTCAGAAGTGTTGCCTGCCAGAAAATGTTGCTGTGGCCACTACGGGCAGGCAAGGGAGGGAATGTGCTGAGAACTGTACAGATGCCTGCACCCGAAGTTCATGTTTTTGTCCACTAGGTTTTCAGAATGCTCTCCACAACAGGAGAGGTCAGAAGGCCAGTGGGACAAGGAAGAGTGTGATCCAGGAGCAGTCATAGAAATTCACAAGAGACCACCTTGCACCTGGGTGTAATTCTGGCAACGTATGTATCGACCCAGGAATATCTCCTGTGCTCAGACTGCAGGATGGACATGTTGTATGTCCCTGGACCCATCACCACCACTTACATAGGACAGCTACATATGGTGTCCAAGAGTTAAATGAAAAGGGATAATTGTAACAACACATTCAACCATGCTCAGTAGAAGCCTGATCTCTAGCATCTCCAAAAATCAATGGGAATCTTTCCTTGACTTGAGTGCGCTTTGGGGTTAAATTTTATGTTAAGGATACATTTATAAATAGGGTATAAAGGGTTACATGATTAACAGGTTGTCTAAGCATGTTCTACACTTGAGCAGTATGCGTCAGATTTTCACAAATCAGTAGAAGATGTTATAGATAGTTACACATCATTCTTGGAATCTTTAGCAATCCATTAACAATTAATTAAAACATCAACCAATCCTCTGTTAATTGTTTATAGATTATTTTAAAATGTATCCTGATATAAAGTGTGACCTTATTTTGTGTTCAAAGTGCACATCTCTAATACAATTCAGCAAGTGTGTCAGGTGACCTATGATCCCAACATCTACCAAGTGCCTATTTAAACATGGTTGGAAAATGTCTGGGGTGGGAAGGAGATGAAGCACACAAACCAGTGACACCAATTTAACTTATTAACATAATCCTGTTTTTAAAAGGCTGTTTGAAATTAAGTCAGAAATTGCAAATAATGATGAAAATAGGCTAATAGTTATACACTCAGAATCCCTAGGGAAAATTCATATATTCAAAATTCTTCCCTCCTCACTCATTAGATTATGGATCATTCTCTCATGTGTAAGATGTCTCCTTCTTTTTTATTAAAAAAACAAAAATACCCTCATTACCAGCCATTAAAGTCTGAGGCTACTAAAACCATTTCACTCAAAAGTATTTTAAAATTGGGATCCCTGCAAGTGATAAGCAAATGTATCACTCTCAGCTTCCACTGTCTTAATCTTAATGACTTGTGCAACAGAAATTGATTCATGATCCAAAGTCTTCCCTCATTTTTAGAGCCCTCATTAATTAGAAGGTGACTTCATTGCACATGTTTTCTCTCACAATAGAAGTATTATTGTTAGCTTATATCTTACTTTCAGTGTAAGTACGTCATACCTATTCCAACCAAAGTCAAGTACAAGCCATGAAAATACCTTATTGAATAAGTGTGTGGGCAACAAACTCATAAGAAGATGACATCTTCTAATTGCCTGAAGCACATGTTCTAATAAACTGCCATGGCGCTCAAAGCTCTTCCAGGATAAAGGCCAGCACTATTGTAAAGGCTAAATTATTAATTAATATTATGCAGCTATCATAACTTGTTGGTTTCTTGCCATGGTACAGCACGCTAGTGGAGGGCTTAGATGGAGGGCAGGTTTTATGCATGATGATTACTAAAGACTGTAATAAATCTTCTGCAACCTTCATTTGCACTAGCAGTCATACAGGAAAAGCCATGATGTCTTAATCACCTTACATAATTTGTTGAGGGTTGAAAATCAGTAGAAATGGATCATGTCTGAGAATGTATTAGCAAAATCTAAGGTGCCTTAATATCCTCCTAACCCTTAAGCAACTTTTGATTGCAGAATACTAAAGGACTGCTTATTTATTAATCTGCCAAATTCTAGCAGGAAGAAGTGGTATTTCTTCCTGATGACTTCATGAGCAACATTATTCATACTATGGGACAGTGTGTGCAAATGTCAAGTTTCACCTACCCAACTCACTTAATGGCACCTACATGGAAAATTAATAAACAAACGACATGTGGATTTCAGAATATGAGGGAACAAAGAAAGGGCAAGGATGATGCAAGTCAGTTCTATTTAAATCTATTATGCGTCCTGATGTTAAAAGAAATCATTCTATAAAAAATTCTAAATAAAAGAAACTAGTGAACAGCAAGTGACTTAAGTGCTATATTTTATTCCTAAAGATGTCAAGATGTTTTTATTTTGATTTAAATTTGTAATCAGTGAGCACTGCTGCTTGTGATTACCATCAGGGAATCATATCCTCTAGCGGTAACAATTTATTTGTCATTGTATCTGCATTTCTGCTACTGACGGCACCACTTTACCGGGAATGTCTCCCTCATTGGGATGTGTGGCTAGGAGCTAATTTTATGCAATATAGTTAATAGACTTCAAATATCTGTTTGATTGAGATTGTTCTGATTCAGGGACAGTTGGTACCAATTTTTAAATGTCTATTCACAACAGATGTGAAAAATTTAAATCCAATTTTAAAGTGTTTAATATGGTAGTCTTTGAAAGTTTTTTACATGAAGTTTTAAAAGTCTTTGGTGTTTTTTTTTTCATACTGTATAAGGCAGTACCAACAACTTTCAAATGTATTCAATACAGTTTATAAACAATGATAAATAATAAAATGTCTTACTTTGTACATATGTCCTTGTGATTTTGTTTTCTGCTTACAGTTCCTGAGTTATATGCTGTCTGAGAACTCAAACCGCTTTTCTTAAGGCTATTTGGCTAAATTCCTTTTAATACTGGCCCCCATTTAATCAATGGGAGTCTTGCCATTCACTGATTTCCATAGGGCAAGGATTTCACCAAGAACCTATGAAAAGGTTTGAATTTGGTTCAAAGTTTCATCTGTGATTCAAACATGTTTCTGTTTCATACAAACCTATCTTTCCCTCCAACCATCACTAGCGGGAATTCCCACAGGGACCTTATAGCTCACAGCACTTGCTTTGTATTTACATATCCCCATAATGTATATGCCAGGAAAAAAAGCAAGGTTTTAGGTGAGCCACTGTCAGTGTTCACACATTAACATTCAGAACTATAGCTGAAACATGCAGAGGACAGAAAAAAAAGTTTTCTTTTCATTATGATTATCACAGTATGGGAAAGACATCACAGTGACATTTTCCACTTATTTTTATCCTGAAGGATTTCAAAGCACCTACACAAACTATAGTCCAATGCCATTGAAACACAATTATACTTGGAGTGGATGGAATCAGCTAGCAATAAACAACTCACTGTACACTGCTGGATTCTGGGAGAGAAAATGTAGGCCAAAGGCATAGGAATTGACTTACTATTATTCAAACATATCCTGGAATAGTTAGTGTCTATGCCGGGCAAGCTGTACATCTGTTATGTAATGTATAATCATAGAACTGGAAGGGACCTCAAGAGGTCATCTAGTCCAGTCCCCTGCACTCATGGCAAGACTAAGTATTATCTAGACCAGTGGTTCTCAAACTAGGGGAGCCGCTTATTCAGGGAAAGCCCCTGGCGGGCCGGGCCGGTTTGTTTACCTGCTGCATCTGCACATTCAGCCAATTGCAGCTCCCACTGGCCGTGGGCCGAGGCGTGTGCTGGTGGCCCTTCCCGCAGCCCCTATTGGCCTGGAGCAGTGAACTGCGGCCAGTGGGAGCCGCGATCAGCCGAATCTGCAGATGTGGCAGGTAAACAAACCAGCTTGCCCCCCCAGGGGTTTTCCCTGAACAAGCGGTGCCCCTAGTTTGAGAACGACTGATCTAGAGCATTCCTGACAGGTGTTTGTCTAACCTGCTCATAAAAATCTCCAATGATGGAGATTTCACAACCTCCCAAGGCAATTTATTCCAGTGCTTAACCACCCTGACTGTTGGGAAGTTTTTCCTAATGTCCAACCTAAACCTCCCTTCTTGCAATTTAAACCCATTGCTTCTTGTCTTATCCTCAGAGGTTAAAAAGAACAATTCTTCTCCCTCCCCCTTGTAACAACCTTTTATGTACTTGAAAACTGTTATCATGTCCCCCCTGAATCTTATATTTTCCAGACTAAACAAGCCCAATTTTTTCAATCATCCATCATAGGTCATGTTTCCTAGACCTTTAATCATTTTTGTCACTCTTCTCTGGAGTCTCTCCAATTTGTCCACATCTTTCCTGAAATGTGGTGCCCAGAACTGGACAAAATATTCCAAATGAGGACTAATCAGTGCAGAGTAGAGACAGAGTATTGTGTCCAGTTGAGGTCCAACGAGCGCAGAGTAGAGCGGAATAATTACTTCTCGTGTCTTGCTTACAACACTCCTGCTAATACATCTCAAAATGATGTTTGCTTTTTTTGCATCGGCAATACACTGTTGACTCATATTTAGCTTGTGGTCCACTATGACCCCCAGTTCCCTTTCCACAGTACTCCTTCTTAGGCAGTCATTTCCCATTTTGTATGTAACGGATTGTTTCTTCTGAAAGGAAGAACATTGCATTTGTCCTTATTGAATTTCATCCTATTTACTTCAGACCATTTCTCCAGTTTGTCCAGATCATTTTGAATTTTCATCCTATCCTCTGAAGCACTTGCAATGCTTCCCAGCTTGGTATCATCCACAAACTTTTTAAGTGTACTTTCTATACCATTATCTAAATCATTGATGAAGATATTGAACAGAACCAGACCCAGAACTGATACCTGCGAGACCCCACTCATTATGTTCTTCCAGCATGACTGTGAACCCCTGATAACTACTGAAAGCTTATGTTCAAATAAATTTGTTAGTCTCTAAGGTGCCACAATTCCTCCTTTTCTTTTCTCTGGGAACGGTTTTCCAACTAGTTTTGCAACCCCTTATAGTAGCTCCATCTAGATTGCATTTCTCTAGTTTGTTTATGAGACAGCCATGTAAGACACTATCAAAAGCTTTACTAAAGTCAAGATATAACACGTCTATCACTTCCCCCCTATCCACAAGGCTTTTTACCTTGTCAAAGAAAGCTATCAGGTTGGTTTTACATGATTTGTTCTTGACAAATCCATGCAGACTGTTACTTACCACCTTATCTTCTAGATGTTTGCAAATTGATTGCTTCATTATTTGCTCCATTATCTTTCCAGGTACAGAAGCTATGCTGACTGGTCTGTAATTCCCTGGGTTGTCCTTATTTCCCTTTTTATACATTGGTGCTATATTGGCTTTTTCCCAGTCTTCTGGAATCTCTCCTGTCTTCCATGACTTTTCAAAGATAATTGCTAATGGCTCAGATATCTCCTCAGTCAGCTCCTTGAGTATTTTAGGATGCATTTCATCAGGCCCTGGTGACTTGAAGACATCTAACTTGTCTAAGTAATTTTTAACTTGTTCTATTCCTATCTTAGCCTCTGAGCCTACCTCATTTTCACATGCATCTGATGAAGTGGGCTTTAGCCCACGAAAGCTTATCCTCAAAGAAATTTGTTAGTCTCTAAGGTGCCACAAGTACTTCTCAGTCTTTCTGCTCATACAGACAAACACGGCTACCACTCTGAAACTCATTTTCACTGACATTCACTATATTAGACGCCCAATCACCACCAACTTTCTTGGTGAAATGGAAACAAAGAAGTCATTTTCTGCAATATTGTCATCCTGCAAAAGGATCTGCTTGCATAGGCTTTGGTTGGACTCCATCCATGAGAGTATAAGGATCCACGTGAGAAGATCCTTTGAAAAGTAAGGTCTTTGACTGCAAACGGCTAAAAGCAGTTGAATTGCATTTTATTGGTCTGTAAAATGTGGTGCACATTTTTCACTGTGTAGAAAATATGTTTTATTAATTAAAACAATATGATATAAAAAGTTAAATTTGACTACTCTATATGGGTTTCTCCATCTCCCCAGCTTTGTCGTATTTTAAATGTATATAGAAGCCCTTAAGCCACCCATAGGCAGCTCTGCAGACATAGAGGTAGAAATAAAGGCTGACACCTTCCCCAATGTTATGTGAATCCTTCCTGGACAGAAATGGAACCTGAGGTACAAAGAAAAATCAAAGTTGATTTAATGGTGTAGAGACTTGAACATGGTATTCTATATTTTAAGGGAATACATTAAAACTGGCATTTTTCCACTGTTTTGATAATAAAGGAGGCAGAGAGTTTTTTATAAGCACTGCTTCAAAGAACTTATGTGGACAGAGTAGAAAAGTATAAATATTCAGTATAAAACCATCATACTGTCCATAAACTAAATGGTAACATTGACCCTATATTAATTCTTTTTCTTCCCATCTCCTTTCTATACTTTAACAGCAGTTCTGTTATGAACCTAAATTGTCAACCATAATAATACATAGGCTTTAATGACTGAGAAAGAGAGCCTTAGGCTAGAAGTTCATGGAAGACATCTTGGTCTCACAGAAGGCAATGGAAAAATCCTGACTTCACTGGCATTAGGATTTCACTCTATAATTCTTTCGAATATGATAAAATTTATCTTGGACTTTTGTAAGCTGGAGGTGAGGAGGAAGTTAAATACTAATGTGAATAATAAAAGAAAAAGCTTCAGAACATTCAGCAGCAACAGCCATTGGGCCTGATTCTATGTAAATCTGCAATTGCTCCATTGAAGCCAATGGGGTTTGGTGTAAAACAGCTGTGAGAGGAGTGTGATGGAACATCTACACCACACTAGGCAGAGCAGGTTTAATTAGGTTAACTAACCTGATAGACTGCATCTCAGGGGAGAGCCAGGGATTGAAAGGCTGATTGATGATGGAGCCCATCTGAGAGCAAGCAGGGCTGGTATAAACTCAGGAAATTGGCAGTAGAAAAGGGGGGTGCAGGGGAAATTGTCCAAAGAGAAGGGAGGTGTGGCTGGGGCTATGGAGTTAAGTAGTCTGCAGTTACTCCCTAAGGCCTGGTCTACACTACATGGTTAAGCTGTCAACCTAGCTGTGGAAGTGTCTTCACTTAAATTTTGGCTCTCATTGACATAAGCGCCTCTCTAAGCTGATTTAGTAACACCACCTCCCCGCATAGGGTAAAGTCACAGTTAATATAATTAGGTCGATGCAGTGTCAGTGAAGACACTGCATTGCTTATGTCAACCGTTACTGGCTTTCAGGAGCCGCACTACCATGGTCACACTGAGAATACGGTCAACACAAGCACACCCCCAACACCAGGAGCCAAGTGTGCACACACACCAGCAATTTAATAACTGCAGTGGCTGTATGCTAACATAAGATGGGTTGATATAATTTTGTAGTATAGATATGGCCTGAGAGGAGAGAGTTTGGGCGGGTAAACTCAGAGAGGAGGGAACCAATAGATGTAGAAAGGAGTCCAGGAAAATAGCAAAGGGGTCTAGGAGAAGGCAGATCACAGTTGTTAGATATAGGGTCCCTAGAGTGGAACCTAAAGTAAAGGGTGGACCTGGGTTCTCCTACCAGACACTGGGGAAGTGACATGGTCAGGGAAATTAAGAAAAAACTGCCCTTTTGTATGGAGAAACTTTGATAGCCTAGAAGGGCAGGACTATAGTGACCAGGCCAGAGGGCCAAATCATGAAAAGCAAGCCACGAAGAGATAGTACTCTGAGCTGCACAGAGAGAGACAGAAAGAGAAAGGCAGCAGGGTGCACGAGTAAGCAATAAAAAGGGGCATTTGACCTGGAAGAAGCTAATCCCCAGAGCAGCCAGGAGGAGGCATTCTAGCGGTGAGTGGACCCCGTTACAAGGAGAAACGGTATTATTGAACAGTTAGTGTTTCCTCACACTTTTTGGGGGGGAGTGTGTGGGAGAGTAGGCGCACAGGGATATAGTCTAGCTTATCATGTAAAAGACAATGCTGTGAACAATCAGTCCAGCATTTTGTTGCTCAATAGCATTGGATTCCCAGGAGCCTAGACATACGAGAGCTGTGAACTTGAAATTATTGTCAGGGTTTCACTCTCGACAGATATTAATGACCGAGCAGGTTTGAAATAGGCACTCTTCTTTCTTGTCACCTGGCAGGAACTCAGTTAACCCTATGTTTTGTAAGAGACCCAGGCTCACTTTTTACAACATTATAGTAATGCTGAAAACATGCTGACATCATTTATAAAATGCTAGAATTAAATTCCTTCCGACTGGACTTGGCCAGGGATTGAACTCTAACCATATTATCAGGAGCATCCTGACATCCAAAAACCTTTATACAAACAATTCCTTACATTCCACCCCACATTGCGCAGCATTTACTGTGAGTAAATGTGGTTTGTAGTATACTAATAAAACTCCTGGTGAGGAGAAAATTCAATTCCTGGGTGAGACAAGGTCAAAATCACCACTAAGCATCATATGGTTTACTTAGAGCCAAATGATACAGAGTAGGCCAACTCCAGAAATCAGATGTATTACTTCGGGTATTATAGCAGGTATTTAAATCACACACAACCTACATGATATATAGTATTATCTCACTTTTTAAATGACATTGAATGTTACATAGCACATACGTAGAAAAAGGTCCTAACCATCCTCAGGAAAATTAAGCAACTGCTATTTAAAAAAAAAAATCACTTTAAAGTTCAGACACTAGATAAAGCATTGTATTTCAGAATCTTATCAAGGGATTAATTCACCATTGTTTTACACCAATTTTATGGCAGTGTGATGCCATTCACTGAATGATGTCACACCAGCACAATGCTGGCATAATTGAGCATTGAATCAGGGTCAAATTTGGTGAACTATAGACTATGAGCAATAGTATAAGTACATTAAGGTTTTATGCAATAACTTCTCAAAGGTTCTCCGCCCCCCACCCCTTTTTATTTCCATACATGGATTACTTAAGAGATCAAATCCTTCTCTGGATCACGCAATCTTCAAGATTTACAGCAACAGAAGGGAAAATGTCAAGACTGGTACAACTCTGCATATTTCTGTGCGAGAGCTTTATCTCACAAGTCACTTTTACTCTGCCTGCAATGTTCCCTCCCTGGAATTAGCACCATCCCTGCTTTGTGACTTAGAGCAATGAGCAAAGAATGCTCTCTTGAACGGGAGAGTGCAGCTTGCACTGCTAGAATTTTCTACTCTGTGGGCTTGTCTAGCCTTGGATAGCAAGTGGTGTCCTAAAATTACTTAGCACCTACTGTAGGCAAATGCAGTGAGGTTTGAAAACATGCTTGCTGCTTGTGTAGGACCCTAGGGTTTCAGCCATATTTTCAAATATCACACTGTATTTCTCTACATCAGGTCTTAAGTTATGTTTAAAAACCTGTTAGTTAACACATGAAAGCTAACGCATTTTAATACACAATCTGTTTTCTTAGTCCTGGTGAGCCCTATCGTACCATGCTCTCCCCAACTTTACCTCATGCTTATTCTTTGTTTTCTTATATGATCAGTTTAACCAGAGTTAAACAGCATCCCACTTAGACAAACCAGTGGGAACATTTGTAATTGTTTTGGGTTCAGTAAGAAAAAAACAGTATGGGCCAGCGTGACAGGGTATATAAACCCTGCACTGGAACTGAAGATGTTAGAGAGCACCTCTGGGTCCAAGCAACCCTGCCCAGCCACACCTACAGAGCACTAAATAGAAGAGGGAGCTTAAAAAGAGCTCAGAAGGAGGCTGACCAGGCCAGGAGAAGCACCTGCCTGGGGAGCTCCTGAAAAGAGGCACTATGGGGACCTTCACCTAGAGTAGAGGAACCTAACTGCTCGGCCTTGACAGATTGAAGGTGTAGTTAGTACCTGTTTGCAACAGACTGTAAAGCTTGTGTAACTTTAGCACCCTCGTGGCCAAGAGGGAGTCTGCTCTGCAGGCAGCTCTGGTAAGAGACGGTGCGTGCAGGAATTCAGCAGGAAAAATTCCTTCCACCCCAGGGGCACCTGTTCCAAACCGCCCAGCGTGAACACACAGACCCACAGGAAAAGTACAATGGATATAACAAAGAGGGATATTTATTTACAGAAGGATGAGAGGAGAAAAACAAAAAGGGGATGCATAGGGGAGCAGTAGAACAGGGTTGCATCCAAACTAAGGCCACACAGACCCAGTGGTAGCAGAGTCTCCTGCACACAGAATTCAGGAGTCCTGAGAAAAGTTCCAGTCCAGTGCTGAGTCTTGGATGCTCCTGGTCATCTTTGACGCCAGTGAACTTTCCCCAACAAACCCCTCCAGTGCCCTCTTCTGCTGCTCTCTGCAAAGCCACACGGAGCGACAACCTCCCTACTTAACTAGCTAACAGCCTCCCTCCTTCTTCCCAAAGCAGTCACAAGCCCCAGTACTCAGAGCCCCATGCAGCCCTGGGCGGCAGTGATACTGGGTCCAGCTCTGGCCTGTCCTTCTCAGGCAATTCCTCCCTGGCACAGTGCTCCTCCTGGCTCCTGTTCTGGGGTGTCCCCAATCGGCCGCCCTGTCCTTCCCAGGCTTCAGGCAGGTTCTCTCTCTCCTTCACTTTGTCCAGGGGCTCCCGGCTGCAGCCCTTCTCTCCCCGCGCTCCAGAGCCACACACTCAAGTTTCCCTCCGTTCTCTCGCTGCTCCCTGTCCCCACTCGGAAAAAGATTTAAAGGGGCCATGTTCTCTAAACCCCAAGGGCTTACACTTGGATATAGAGGGGGTGGTAGGAAATGGACCAGGAGGACAGCCTTAAGGTGCTCCTGGGTGCTGGACCTTTGCTAAAACTTACAGGGATCTGGGCCAGAAACCTGTGGTGTGAGAAGGCCTGGGTTCCCCAACCAATCCTTCTCCACATTAAGGAGGGCACAATCCACTAACCATTAGGCTACACTTCCAATGAGCACTGACCATCACAGCAAGATCCAGAACTGGTTAAACAATGGGCCTCCATTGCAGTCAGTGGAACAATGCTGAGGATCAAACCCCGTGGTGTGTATTTAAAAAACCCAAAACAATATGATACAAAACAGCATCAATGCTTATTCTAGTGAAGTCAATAGGCGTAGGCAGGAGGGCAAGGTTGCAGAATCTGGCCTTTGATGAATGACAAAATTTGAAAATTTCTAGGTCAAATAAACTAGGAATCGTATATAAGTTAATCAATCTGTGGATTTGTGTTCAGTGGTGCCAGATTATGATATCCTCACTCAGATAGAGTAGCACCTTACTATGAGAGTTGTCTCATTTAAGTCAGGAGGACTACTTGTGAAGAAACATGCTACACCACCTGAGTAAGGGTAACAGACTCTTACCGTTTGTTAGCACTCTAAGTGGGGAGGCCAAGAAAGGAGTAGGCAGAGGAAATGAACAATTCGCTCACCTGCAGAGGTGACAGTGCTGACTGAGGTATGGCATCCAGGATGATTTGCCACAACCAGCTTGTGTTATGCCAGCTTCTTCTGAGAAAGAAAAAGAGAGAGAATCATATTCACAGAGATGAAACTAAAGTTACCGATGGATCAAATATTTCAAGAAAAAAAGTCAGGAGAACACGAATATCTAACAAATTTATTCATGAATAGTTTGTCTTCTGAGTAAATTGAATTTACAAATAATTTGCAAAAAGAAATGACCAACTAATGCAAGACATAGTTCCCTATCACTGTTCGTAATTTCATTTTATATTCAATACAAACATTGTAAACTGGAGATTTAGAAAGCGGGTGGCACCAGTATTCAAGCTAAGACAAAGATCTTTATCCCACACATAACTGCCTCTTTTATATTTCTTCCAGATGGAGTATCTGTTACAGCATTTGCCATCTTTGAACAAAATGGGTTTGCAATGTGCCATTCACAATCCTTCACTAAAGAAATGCAAAGGGAGAAAGTGAAGCAAGTGTGGAAAACTCCAGTTATAGGAAAACAAATGTTGCTTTAGAGCAAACAAAAGAAATCACCCCAGGGCAAGATAGTTTCTAAATCAAGCCAGCTTTGAAAATGAAGACTATTTATTTAAATGTTCTCCTCAAGCAAACTGAAATTATTTTAATTTTTAAAGGTAAAAAATTATCCTTAATAATGTAAATAGACAAAGTATCAGGGCCTGATTTTCCACTCCCCTGCACCTTTTGTATGGATAACATTTTCGAAAGATGTAAGTGACTTCATAGCCCAAGACCATTGTTAGGGGGCTTATTCCTTCACCCACTTACTTCCCTGGTCCTTCTCGCATGAACAGAGAGCAACAATACCCGAAGTCCAAAGGTGCAAACAATTGATGTTTATTGGGGTGAACTTCCAGCAAGCATGATTCCAGTTTCCTTCCTTAGTATCCTCCTTCCCAGCTCTGACACCACAGAGCCTTACACCTGTGTCCCTGTTCCCATTCCTACCCTTAGCCAAACATGATTCCAACTTCCTTACTCCCATTCCCTGTTCCCATTTCCCCCTTTAGCAAAACATGATTCCAATTTTCTTACCCCCATTCCCTGTTCCCATCTCCCCCATACACCCACCCCCTCCCACTCCTACCCACACCCTCATTGACTACAGATTATATAGTAAAACTTGAGTTCTGCTTAGCTATACCTTAACCAATCATTTTCCTGAAATTTAACTAACCAATCCTAACATATTGTAACATGATTATGTAACCAATTATATCCCACCACCTTAATTAGTTTACACCCAGCAAAATTTATTATACAGCAGACAGGAACAATCACAGAACCAGAGAGATTATACAGACAAACAATAGCAAAGTGGGAACTATAATAACAAGACAATACAGAAGTGAGGATTTCACATCCCAGCTATTGATAAGTGAGTTCTTGCCAGACAGGATGCTATCAAACTAAGTTTCCTTTTACATTTTCTAGGCACTTCCCTTTCTCTGGAGGTGATAGGAATACAATCCTGTCCTGATAGTGCCTAACAGCCCAATAGCACCTTATTTCAATGTGACTAGTTTGGAATGTGAGGATGTGACTGTTCGCTTCCCAGCTTATGGCTGCCTCTGCTGCTTAGCCAAAGGCCTTAGCCTAAGAACAGGGCCTCAGACTGTCACAGTAAGAGAAGGCCCTTACACCAGCAGATAGTGATTTTGATGCTTTCTTTTATACCTCTATAATTAGCCAAGTGATAAGAATACACCTAAATTCTTAGAGTATAGGCCTTTACAGACAGGCCTGAATATCTATATCCTAACAACCATTTTCATATGTGACCTAGGGCCAGTTTTTTAAAAATGTTTACATGTACGCGGGTGTTCGATTAAATTTTTTAAAGCATCTAAGCGCCTTACTCCCATTGATTTCACGATTGATTTACATACAGATAAATATGTATTGCTGAATTCATGGCCTAATACCAATATGAAGTGGGTGTAAATGGTATTATTCTGATGTGGTAGCATTTTGCCCTATCTTCAGACAGGTGTGAATGACTACAGAAGGAGCAAAACAAGTACTCAATGTTTTTTAAATTTCCTTTTTTTGGTCTATCAAATGCATTTTTTCACCATATTTTTCAACATTTTTGGTTGTTATTTTGTTACCATTAAGTAACCCAGGAGTGACTCTAGACAGTAAGCATCTCAATTTTTTGCAATCCTGTAGTTTTCTGCACATGTAAGTCGGCTTGTCTAGCAATAATAGTGCTCAGTGAGACTTCCTTTCATAGAGACAGATCTGGCACAATTCATGGGGCATAGAACCCAGCCTTTCTTTTTCCAAAGAGCCTCAGAGACATTCGAAGTGAATAGTGAAGTGTAATCTACCCTTTCACATAATACAAAAACCAGGAGTCACCCAATGAAATTAATAGGCAGCAGGTTTAATAAAACAAGATGAAGTACTTTTTCACACAGTGTACAACTAACCTGTGGAACTCATTGCCATGGGATGTTGTGATGGCCAAAAAAGAAGTAGATAAGTTCATGGAGGCTAGGTCCATCAATGACTATTAGTCAAGTTGGTTAAGGATGCAATCCCATGCTCAGGGCAACCCTAATCCTCTGACTATTACAAGCCAGAAGTGGAAGACAGGGATGGATCACTGCATAATTTTGTCCTGTTCTGTACACTCCCACTAAAGCTCTGGTATGGGCCACTATTGGAAACAGGTTACTGGACAAGATAGATCATGGTCTGACCCATATGGCTGTTCTTATGCATGATATGAGTTGTTGTCAGAGGATATGAATGACTTTTGGTTAACCAGGAATTTCAGCTACTTAGAGGGGTGGATTAAAAAAAGTTTTTTTATTTTTATTATTATTTGTATTACGGTGCTATATAAAATCCTCCTTGTAGGAAACATCTATGAACTCACCTGTGAGTTTTTTAGAAAACTAGTGTCCGATTCTGCAGTAATGCACTGTATCTGCAGGTTTTCCAGTTGGCCTCAATTAATTGGTTTCCTCTTTCAGTCAAGCAGATAGGAGCTCTCACCTGTTGACAGCTGAAGAACATGCCCTCGCAATCATCTCTTCTTCTTCGAGTGCTTGCTCATGTCTACTCCACAACAGCTGTGCGTGCTCGCCACATGCACCAGTGCTGGGAGATTTTCCCTTAGCAGTACCCATGGGAGGAGCGCTGCTGCGACCCCTGCAGTGGCGCCTCGACTGCGCATTATAAAGGGAGCCACGCGTTCCCCCCACCCTCAGTTCCTTCTTGCTGCCAGTGAAGGTGCGTCAGAACTACTTGCTCCAGCTTTGCTTCGCTGCAGCTCATCCCAGAACTCGTCGTTCGTTGTTAGTGGTACCTGTGTTAGTCAGTTCAACGAGTTTCAGTTCAGTTAGTTAGTATTCAGGCTGGGGCATGCCCCATGGCCCAGGGTTTAAATCATGCGACTCTTGCAGGCGTTCAATGCCAGGTTCCAGCCACCGCTCCACACTGAGCAGAGAGTATCGACGGGATAGGCACAGGCACTGTACGCGCTCCCCTTCTCGTCTGAGCTACCGCAGCCACACCCAACGTGGGCGCCGTCACCATTTGTGCTCCAGCTCTCTCTCCTCAAGGCACTGGGCCCACGCGTCCCGGTGGGGATCGCCAGCTCTGCGTCATCGTGGATCTAGGCGTCACAGCATCTCGAGAAGTAGTGGCTCAAGGTGGCACCGTTCCTCGACGTCGGAGTCCCGGTCCCATGGCAGACGTCGTTCTCGGCATCATTGATCATACCGCTCCCATGCTACCGATAGGTCGTTGGTAACACCGACCTCCACCCACCCGCAGCCCTCTACATCCAGCCCAGCCAACCCAACCAGCTGGTGCCGCCAGGGCCGCAGTACAGTCAGTGGAAAGGGCCCCTATGGCAGGGACAGTGATGCCAGTGGACCCCCTGGCTGCCCATGCATGCCCAGCTAGGGGCTCGTTCGGTAGCAGGGGCGTCAGAGGTTCCCTCCGCCTCACTATCCAGGCCTCCAAGGGATAGATCGGTGGGTCATGGATCCTCTGCACCGCACGTGGAGTCCAACCAAGGGGTGGATCCCACTACGCCGGCCAATATGCAGAGCTCCATACCGGCCTCCTCCCCTGCCCCGGATGACAAAGTTGCAGCCCCACCCCCCTCCGCACCTCAGGAGGACTTCAGGGCTCACCAGGAGCTACTGAAACGAGTAGCATTGAGTCTCCAACTCCAAGCTGGGGAGAGGGAGGCACCCTCAGACTCGCTCTTCAATGTCCTCTCGTCTTCAATACCGAGCAGAGTGGCCCTACTGCTGCACGAAGTGGTAGCTAACATCTCCAATGCCCTCTGGCAAACGCCAGCCTCCCTTGCGCCAATATCGAAGAAGGCAGAGCACAAATACCCACCCCAACTCCCTAGTGGTGGAGTCTGTGAATCACAGGGAGAGACAGGGTCAACCAGGACCCACACCCAAGAATAGACTCTAGAAGGCTGGACTCATTTGGTAGGAAGCTTTATCGTCGTCCAGTTTCCAGCTCCGGGTGGCCAACCACTTAGCCCTCCTTAGCCGTTATGAGTTTAACTTGTTGGGGGGTCACTGCCCAAATTCAAACCTCCCTTCTGGAGTGTGAAAGGACGGAGTTTAAGGTGTTTGTGGAGGAGGGTGCCGCTGCCGCAAAGGCTGCTCTGCAGACAGCATTGGATGCAGCTGACACGGGTGCTCGGTCCATGGCCTCGGCAGTGTCCATGCACAGGGCGTCGTGGCCAGTGCTGTCCAGACTCTCCAAGGAGGTGCAGTCTGTGATGCAGGATCTTCCCTTTGATGGCAAGGACCTGTTTGTGGAACAAACAGACGTGAAACTTCATGGCATGAAGGACTCATGTACTACCCTGCAAACCCTCGGACTTTATGTCCTGCCTGCCAAGGACAATCCCAATCCCGCCCCAGCTCCCCAGCCAAGATACGAGCCCACCTATAAGAGGTTTGTCAAGGTTCCTCCTGCACTCTGAACTCTAGGGTACAGATGTGGGGACCTGCATGAAAAACCTCCTAAGCTTATCTTTACCAGCTTAGGTCAAAACTTCCCCAAGGTACAAAATATTCCACCCGTCGTCCTTGGATTGGCCACTACCACCACCAAACTAATACTGATTACTGGGGAAGAGCTGTTTGGACGTGTCTTTCCCTCCAAAATACTTCCCAAAACCTTGCACCCAATTCCTGGACAAGGTTTGGTAAAAAGCCTCACCAATTTGCCTAGGTGACTACAGACCCAGACCCTTGGATCTTAAGAACAATGAACAATCCTCCCAACACTTGCACCCCCCCCCTTTCCTGGGAAATGTTGGATAAAAAGTCTCACCAATTTGCATAGGTGACCACAGACCCAAACCTTGGATCTGAGAACAATGAAAAAGCATTCAGTTTTCTTACAAGAAGACTTTTAATAAAAATAGAAGTAAACAGAAATAAAGAAATCCCCCCCTGTAAAATCAGGATGGTAGATACCTTACAGGGTAATTAGATTCAAAACATAGAGAACCCCTCTAGGCAAAACCTTAAGTTACAAAAAAGATACACAGACAGAAATAGTTATTCTATTCAGCACAATGCTTTTCTCAGCCATTTAAAGAAATCATAATCTAACACATACCTAGCTAGATTACTTACTAAAAGTTCTAAGACTCCATTCCTGTTCTATCCCTGGCAGAAACCAGCATACCGACAGACACAGACCCTTTGTTTCTCTCCCTCCTCCCAGCTTTTGAAAGTATCTTGTCTCCTCATTGGTCATTTTGGTCAGGAGCCAGTGAGGTTACCTTTAGCTTCTTAACCCTTCACAGGTGAGAGGAGCTTTCCCCTGGCCAGGAGGGATTTCAAAGGGATTTACCCTTCCCTCTATATTCATGACACACCCCCCAAATCTCAGCTAGGGTGAAACACTGGCTGGGATTTCTTCCTGGAGCTCTAGGAAAAACAGAGTTAATAAGACACATGCATCTCTAAATATACTACCAAGTACATAAAGACTAACAATATTTTCTACATCTCAAGGACAATTTTAACCAGTTGATTCTGGGAAATTTTCACGGGAGAGTGCATCAGCCACTTTGTTAGAAGCTCCTGAGATGTGTTGGATGTCGAAATCAAAATCTTGGAGAGCTAAACTCCACCGAAGAAGTTTTTTGTTAGTTTCTTTGACGGTGTGAAGCCACTTCAGTGCAGCATGGTCGGTTTGCAGGTGGAAACGCCGTCCCCAAACATATGGGCGTAGCTTTTCCAGAGCGTAGACAATGGCGTAATATTCTTTTTCAGTGACTGACCAGTTGCTTTCCCTCTCAGACAGTTTTTTCCTGAGAAACACTACAGGGTGGAATTCTTGATCAGGTCCTTTCTGCATTAAAACTGCTCCCACACCACGCTCGGACGCATCTGTGGTTACTAGGAACGGTTTGTCAAAGTCTGGGGCCCTTAGAACAGGGTCAGACATGAGTGTCACTTTAAGCTTGTTAAAGGCCTTCTGACACTTTTCGGTCCAGCATTTGAACAGCATTTGGCTGTTTCTTTTTGGTTAGGTCTGTCAGTGGGGCGGCGATTTGGCTGTATTGCGGTACAAATCGTCTGTAATAACCGGCCAAGCCTAAGAAGGATTGAACCTGTTTCTTTGACTTTGGGACAGGCCACTTTTGGATAGCATCCACTTTGGTCTGTAGGGGGCTGATAGTTCCTTGACCCACCTGGTGTCCAAGGTAAGTCACTCTGTTTAGGCCTATTTGACACTTCTTAGCCTTAACAGTTAGTCCTGCCTCCCTTATGCGCTCAAGGACTTTTTGTAGATGTTCCAGGTGGTCTGCCCAGGAATCCGAAAATATGGCCACATCGTCAAGGTAGGCGACTGCATATTCTCCTAATCCCGCTAGGAGACCATCTACAAGTCTTTGGAAAGTGGCGGGTGCATTTTGCAGCCCGAAAGGGAGTACATTAAATTCATACAGTCCGACATGGGTGGTGAAGGCTGACCTTTCCTTGGCAGATTCATCTAGCGGTACCTGCCAGTACCCTTTGGTTAAGTCCAAGGCAGAGATGAACTGGGCCCGTCCCAGTTTCTCTAATAGTTCATCTGTGCTTGGCATTGGATAGTTGTCTGGGCGAGTTACAGCATTTAGCTTACGGTAGTCCACGCAAAAACGTATTTCCCCATCTGGTTTGGGAACTAGAACCACTGGAGATGCCCATGCACTTTCAGAGGGGCGGATTACACCCATCTGTAACATATCCTGGATCTCCCGTTCTATAGCAGTTTTAGCTTGAGGAGACACCCGGTAAGGTTGGACTCTAATTGGGTGAGCATTACCTGTGTCAATGGAGTGGTATGCCCGTTCAGTCAGTCCTGGGGTGGCTGAGAACGTTGGCGCGTAGCTAGTGCACAGCTCCTGGATCTGCTGTCACTGCATATGCCCAAGGGTCATGGAGAGGTTCACGTCTTCCACACCACCAGCACATTTCCCTTCGTAGTAGACACCTTCAGGCCACTCAGCGTCGTCTCCTCCCTGGGCTGTAAACTGACAAACCTTTAATTCTCTGGAATAAAAGGGCTTTAGAGAATTAATATGGTACACCTTAGGCTTTCGGTGGGAGGTGGGGAATGCTATGAGATAATTAACAGCTCCCAGGCGCTCCTGGACCGTGAATGGCCTTCCCACGATGCTTCCATTTTATGGGCCTGGAGCGCCTTTAAGACCATGACCTGGTCTCCTACTTTGAAGGAACTCTCTCTGGCATGTTTATCATACCAGGCTTTTTGCTCTTTTTGAGCATCCTGTAAGTTTTCTCTAGCAAGGGCTAAAGAGGTTCGGAGGGTGTTTTGTAGGTTGGTTACAAAGTCCAGAATGTTAGTTCCTGGAGAAGGTGTAAATCCCTCCCATTGCTGCTTCACCAACTGCAATGTCCCCTTAACCTCACGGCCATATACAAGTTCAAATGGGGAAAACCCTAAACTGGGGTGTGGTACAGCTCTGTAGGCAAAGAGCAACTGCTGCAACACTAGGTCCCAATCATTGGAGTGCTCATTTACGAATTTATGTATCATGGCCCCCAAAGTTCCATTAAACTTCTCCACCATGCCATTTGTTTGATAGTGGTAAGGAGTGGCAACCAAGTGATTTACCCCATGAGCTTCCCAAAGGTTTTCCATAGTTCCTGCCAGGAAATTAGTACCTGCATCTGTGAGGATGTCGGAGGGCCAACCTACCCTGGCAAAAATGTCTGCTAGTGTCTGGCACACACTTTTAGCCCTGGTGTTGCTTAGAGCTACTGCTTCCGGCCATCAGGTGGCAAAATCCATGAAAGTCAGTATGTACTGCTTTCCTCTGGGTGTCTTTTTTGGAAAAGGACCCAGAATATCCACAGCTACTCGCTGAAATGGAACTTCAATGATGGGGAGTGGCTGGAGAGGGGCTTTGACCTGGTCTTGGGGTTTTCCCACTCTTTGGCACACTTCACAAGACTGGGCATAGGTAGAAACATCCTTGCCCATTCCCTCCCAGTGGAATGACTCCCCAAAATGGTCTTTGGTCCTGTTCACCCCAGCATGGCCACTAGGGTGATCATGGGCTAAGCTCAAGAGCTTGGCCCGGTATTTATTTGGAACTACCAACTGTCTCTGAGGATGCCAGTCTTCCTGGTGTCCCCCAGAAAGAGTTTCCTTGTATAAAAGTCCTCTTTCTACAACAAACCTGGATCGATTAGAAGAGCTGAGAGGCGGTGGGTTGCTCCGTGCCGCCGTCCAAGCTCTCTGGAGACTTTCATCTGCTTCCTATTCGGTCTGGAACTGTTCCCTTGATGTTGGAGACATCAGTTCCTCATGGGATTGTGGACCTAGGCTTGATCCCTCTGGAAGCGATATAGGGGATGGAGCTGTTTCTGTTGACTGTGAACCACTCTCCGCTGGTGCACTATGTTGGGATTCAGGCTCCGGCTGAGCCTCTTGTGTAGGGTTATCAGCTGCTGCCAGTTCAGGTTCGGTGGGGCCCTCTGGTGTTGAGGTTGCAAGTACTGGATTCAGTGCTGACACTGGGTCTGGTGTTGGTTGTTCGGCTGGTTCCGGTTCTGGGACTGGTTCCGTCTGGGTCTCTGGGATTGGATCCACTACTGCTGTTGCAGACATTGGCCTGGGGTCCGGGTCCATCACCTCTGACCGGGTCCTGATAGAAGTTTCCGGAACAGAGCTAGGCCTCACGGCTTGTTTAGCCTGGCTGCGGGTGACCGTTCCCACCCTCTTGGCCTGCTTCACATGATTGGCCAAGTCTTCCCCCAACAGCATGGGGATGGGATAATCATCACAGACTGCAAAAGTCCATGTTCCTGACCAGCCCTTGCACTGGACAGGCAACTTGGCTGTAGGCAAATTGAAAGAGTTGGACTTGAAGGGTTGAATCATCACTTGGATCTCTGGGTTGATTAAATTGGGGTCCACTAAGGAAGCATGGATAGCTGACACTTGTGCTCCAGTGTCCCTCCACGTGGTGACCTTCTTCTCGCCCACTCTCACAGTTTCCCTCCGCTCCAAGGGTATCTGGGAGGTATCTGGGCCTGCAGACCTCTGGTGTGATTCCGGTGCAATGCACTGTAATCTGTTGGGGTTCTTGGGGCAGTTGGCCTTTACATGCCCCAGCTCGTTACATTTAAAATATCGTCCAGCTGACAGGTCACTGGGGCAAGGTGGGTTGCTGGAGAATGGGGTGGTGGGACGATAAGAGGTCTGGAGGGTTCTTTGGGAGGTAGGTGGGGCCTTGGGCGGCCCCTGGTAATAGGGTGTGGTCTGGGGTTGTCCCTTCTGGTCTCTGTTCCAACTGTGACCAGTTTTCTTCTTTTCTGCCACCTCCACCCATCTGGCTCCAATCTCTCCTGCCTCGATTACAGTTTTGGGCTTCCCATCTAGGATGTATCTTTCTATTTCCTCAGGAACACCCTCTAAGAATTGTTCCATTTGCATTAGGAAGGGCAAATTTACTGGAGATTCAACACTTGTTCCTGATATCCAGGCATCCCAATGTTTCACAATGTGGTAGGCATGTCGGGTAAATGACATGTCTGGTTTCCACCTTAGGGCTCTGAACCTCCGACGAGACTGCTCGGGTGTTATCCCCATTCTGACTCTCGCCTTGGATTTAAACAGTTCATACTTGTTCATGTGTTCTTTAGGCATTTCAGCTGCCACCTCAGCTAAGGGTCCACTGAGCTGCGGCCTCAGCTCTACCATGTATTGGTCAGTAGAGATGTTGTACCCAAGGCAGGCCCTTTCGAAGTTTTCTAGGAAGGCCTCAGTATCATCACCTGCCTTGTAGGTGGGCAACTTTCTGGGATGGGAAGTGGTACTTGGAGAAGGATTACTAGGGTTTGTTGGGATATTCTGCTGAGCCTTTATCTTCTCCATCTCCTCCACATACTTCCTCTCTCTTTCCTTCTCCCCCAGTTCTTTGTCCCTTGCTTCCATAGCTCTCTTGTGAGCAGCCACTTGGTGTTGTTCTGCCTCTCTCGCTGCCTCCCTTTCTTGTTCCTTCTTCAGCCACATGAGGTCTATCTGTCTTTCATGTTCCCTTTGTCTTTCCGCAGCCTGAAATCTGGCTAATTCCAGCTTGTGTCGAGCCGTGGATTTTGTCATTCTAACCTCTCTGTTTTAACTAACTTTACACCCAAGGTTTAGAAATAAACAAAACTTGGCTGTAAAATTTTGCTGTGCTGGAATAGAATACCTATTCTCTGATAGTGATTGTCAGCCTACAGAAAAAGACAATTCCCTTGTCTCTGCTCTGGGCCCAAATCAAAGCAAAAAACCTCCAACTACTTGGAAACCTGCTTACCAGCAGCCGAAAGGAAAAAAAAATCATTTTTAAACTTGTGCTCCTTGTAAAAAATCAAAATCCTAAAAAAAAAAACCTTGCCACTTTTGTCTCCAGGCAAATGGGTAGAACACCCCCCTCCCTATTTACTTTTAGGGAAAAAAAAAACAAAAAAAAAACTCTGGGTTGGAAGACTGTGAATTTCCCTGCAGGAGTTAAGTACCCTGCCTCCAGGCAAAGAAAACCTGCAATTCACAAAGATAATCCCCTTTTGTCTCAGCTCTGGCTCCAAAGCAGAGAGAAAACAAGCTCATTTTCCAGCAGCTCCAAAGGAAAAAAAAATCCTTTTTAAAATCTGTATTTCTAGTTCAAAAAATCTCAACTGGATCTCAAAATGATTTCAGGTTAATCCCACCACTATGCCACCATGTCAAGGTTCCTCCCCCACTCTGAACTCTAGGGTACAGATGTGGGGACCTGCATGAAAAACCTCCTAAGCTTATCTTTACCAGCTTAGGTCAAAACTTCCCCAAGGTACAAAATATTCCACCCATCGTCCTTGGATTGGCCACTACCACCACCAAACTAATACTGATTACTGGGGAAGAGCTGTTTGGACGTGTCTTTCCCCCCAAAATACTTCCCAAAACCTTGCACCCCACTTCCTGGACAAGGTTTGGTAAAAAGCCTCACCAATTTGCCTAGGTGACTACAGACCCAGACCCTTGGATCTTAAGAACAATGAACAATCCTCCCAACACTTGCACCCCCCCTTTCCTGGGAAATGTTGGATAAAAAGCCTCACCAATTTGCACAGGTGACCACAGACCCAAACCCTTGGATCTGAGAACAATGAAAAAGCATTCAGTTTTCTTACAAGAAGACTTTTAATAAAAATAGAAGTAAATAGAAATAAAGAAATCCCCCCTGTAAAATCAGGATGGTAGATACCTTACAGGGTAATTAGATTCAAAACATAGAGAACCCCTCTAGGCAAAACCTTAAGTTACAAAAAAGATACACAGACAGAAATAGTTATTCTATTCAGCACAGTTCTTTTCTCAGCCATTTAAAGAAATCATAATCTAACACGTACCTAGCTAGATTACTTACTAAAAGTTCTAAGACTCCATGCCTGGTCTATCCCCGGCAAAGACAGAATATAGACAGACCCACAGACCCTTTGTTTGTCTCCCTCCTCCCAGCTTTTGAAAGTATCTTGTCTCCTCATTGGTCATTTTGGTCAGGTGCCAGCGAGGTTACCTTTAGCTTCTTAACCCTTTACAGGTGAGAGGAGCTTTCCCCTGGCCAGGAGGGATTTCAAAGGGGTTTACCCTTCCCTTTATATTTATGACAAGGTCCAAGACCCAAAGGAGACTACCTCAGAGGCAGCCTCGCTCTGCCCCACAGCCCGGGCCCTCAAGGGGCAAGCAGCGGGGCAAGAGGCATTTTTGACTGGTTGCAGGAGGGTACCCGGGTGCCTCCCGAGAGGACCCTCCTACCAATAAAGTTTGCCTTCTGCAACCGTTTGTGTGTGTTCCTTGTGGAATGGTCCCGAATAACATCGGAACTTTGTGTCCTCAACACCATTTCCCAGGGCTGCACGCTACAGTTTGTCTTACCCCAACCCTCCCACCCGCCCCTCCCTGGGACGGCAGGGGGACCTGTCACATGTATCACTGCTAGAGCAGGAAGTGCGTCGGCTCCTCAGCTTGGGAGTTGTGGAGAAAGTTCCAAGGGAGTTCCGGGGAAAAGGGTTTTACTCCTGTTACTTTCTCATCCCGAAGGCGAAAGGGGGGCTCAGGCCTACCCTGGATTTGAGAGACCTCAATCGGTTCATGGCCAAATGCCGGTTCCGCATGGTCTCTCTGGCAAGTATCATACCCTCTCTGGCCCCTGACAACTGGTATGCAGCCCTGGACCTCCAGGACGCATACTTCCATATCCATATATTCTGGGGGCACAGACACTTCCTTCGCTTCTTGGTGGGACAGGACCACTACCAGTTTACGGTCCTCCCTTTTGGCCTGTCCAACGCGCCAAGGGTATTCACAAAATGTATGGCGGTCATGGCAGCCTACCTCAGACGCCAAGGGGTCCAGATATTTCCCTATCTCGATGACTGACTTCTCAAGGGCAGCTTGCGGTCTCAGGTACAGGACCATGTGGAGCTGTTCTTGGCTACATGTGCCAACCTAGGCCTCCGAGTAAACGAGGCCAAGTCGACACTGGTTCAAGTGCAGCACATAGAATTCATAGGTGCTCTCCTGGATGCCCCCAAGGCCACAGCCTCCCTTTCCCAGAGCAGGTTCCAGACCTTGAAGGGGCTCATAGCCTCAGTCGCGAAGTTCCCTGTGACCACGGCCAGGGCATGCCTGCAGCTCCTGGGCCACATGGCAGCGTGCACGTATGTGGTATGCCATGCCAGACTTCAGATGAGGTCCCTCCAATTCTGGCTGGCCTCAGAGTTCTCCCAGGCCCGGGACAGGCTGGACAAAGTCTTCACGGTACTGGCGCCGGTGATTGCCTCGCTAAAATGGTGGTCCTCCCCTGTCAATATGCTCCAGGGGATTCCCTTCCGGGACCCGACCCAATCTCTAGACCGAGTGTCCGATGTGTCAGACTTGGGTTGGGAGGCCCACAGAGGGAATTCACATACCCAAGGGTTGTGGCCAGCCTCGGAGTTGTCTCTTCACATAAACATCAGGGAGCTCAGGGCAATACGCTTAGCCTGTGTGGTGTTCAGTTCACAACTGTGCGCCAAGGTGGTCCGAGTACTCATGGACAACACCGCCACAATGTTTTATATCAACAGGCAAAGTGGGGCGAGGTCCTCGGCCCTCTGCCAGGAAGCCCTCAAGCTCTGGGAGTTTTGTATAGCCCACAACATCTCTCTGAAGGCTTTCCACCTGCCAGGCGTCAACAACACACAGGCCAATAGCTTGAGCAGAGTTTTCTCCTCCCAACACTGATGGTCGCTCCACTCGGAGGTCACTCACCAGCTCTTCCGAGTGTGGGACACTCCCCAAGTAGACCTGTTTGCGACCCATCATAACCAGCGTTGCCACTGCTTCTGTTCCAGAGGGGGGTGGGGAGGAACATGATCTCAGATGCCTTCCTCCTGTCATGGTTGGGTCAATTTCTCTACACCTTTCCCCCATTCTCTCTCATCGGCAAGGTCCTGGAGAAAGTGAAAATGGACAAGGCACGCGTCCTCCTGATCACCCCAGCTCGGTCCAGGCAGCATTGTTACAGGACCCTCCTGAGCTTGTTGGTGGCCCTTCCGCAGCTGTTGCCGCTCTGCCTGGACCTACTCTCCCAGGACCAGGGCTGCCTCCTCCACCCCAACCTGGCCACCCTCCATTTGACAGCGCAGCTGCTCAATGGCTAGATGCAGAAGAGAGAAGGTGTTCGGAAGGGGTCAGGCGTGTCCTCCTAGAAAGTAGGAAGACATCCATGTGCTGAGCCTACCTGGCAAAGTGGTCCAGGTTCTCCAAGTGGGTGAGTGAGTGGGGTACTTCTCCAGGGTCTGCCCTGCTCCAACTTATCCTTGAGTACCTCCTTCATCTTAGAACTCAGGGTCTGGCACCTTCCTCCATCCGCCAGTCCAGGGCTGCTCGGTTTTCTCCCATGCCATGACCAGGCATTTTCTCAAGGGGCTAGACCGGTCATAGAATCATAGAATCATAGAATATCAGGGTTGGAAGGGACCTCAGGAGGTCATCTAGTCCAACCCCCTGCTCAAAAGCAGGACCCATCCCCAATTAAATCATCCCAGCCAGGGCTTTGTCAAGCCTGACCTTAAAAACTTCTAAGGAAGGAGATTCCACCACCTCCCTAGGCAACGCATTCCAGTGTTTCACCACCCTCCTAGTGAAAAAGTTTTTCCTAATATCCAACCTAAACCTCCCCCACTGCAACTTGAGACCATTACTCCTTGTCCTGTCCTCTTCCACCACTGAGAATAGTCTAGAACCATCCTCTCTGGAACCACCTCTCAGGTAGTTGAAAGCAGCTATCAAATCCCCCCTCATTCTTCTCTTCCGCAGACTAAAAAATCCCAGTTCCCTCAGCCTCTCCTCATAAGTCATGTGTTCCAGACCCCTAATCATTTTTGTTGCCCTTCGCTGGACTCTTTCCAATTTATCCACATCCTTCTTGTAGTGTGGGGCCCAAAACTGGACACAGTACTCCAGATGAGGCCTCACCAATGTCAAATAGAGGGGGACGATCACGTCCCTCGATCTGCTCGCTATGCCCCTACTTATACATCCCAAAATGCCATTGGCCTTCTTGGCAACAAGGGCACACTGCTGACTCATATCCAGCTTCTCGTCCACTGTCACCCCTAGGTCCTTTTCCGCAGAACTGCTGCCTAGCCATTCGGTCCCTAGTCTGTAGCTGTGCATTGGGTTCTTCCGTCCTAAGTGCAGGACCCTGCACTTATCCTTATTGAACCTCATCAGATTTCTTTTGGCCCAATCCTCCAATTTGTCTAGGTCCCTCTGTATCCTATCCCTGCCCTCCAGCGTATCTACCACTCCTCCCAGTTTAGTATCATCCGCAAATTTGCTAAGAGTGCAATCCACACCATCCTCCAGATCATTTATGAAGATATTGAACAAAACCGGCCCCAGGACCGACCCCTGGGGCACTCCACTTGACACCGGCTGCCAACTAGACATGGAGCCATTGATCACTACCCGTTGAGCCCGACAATCTAGCCAACTTTCTACCCATCTTATAGTGCATTCATCCAGCCCGTACTTCTTTAACTTGCTGACAAGAATACTGTGGGAGACCATGTCAAAAGCTTTGCTAAAGTCAAGATACAATACATCCACTGCTTTCCCTTCATCCACAGAACCAGTAATCTCATCATAGAAGGCGATTAGGTTAGTCAGGCATGACCTTCCCTTGGTGAATCCATGCTGACTGTTCCTGATCGCTTTCCTCTCATGTAAGTGCTTCAGGATTGATTCTTTGAGGACCTGCTCCATGACTTTTCCGGGGACTGAGGTGAGGCTGACTGGCCTGTAGTTCCCAGGATCCTCCTTCTTCCCTTTTTTAAAGATTGGCACTACATTAGCCCTCATACATACCCATCCCCCAACACCCCATGCCCTGACTCCTGCACCCCTCTCACATGTCCCCAGCCCTCTGCCCTGACTCCTGCACCCCCCACACATACCCAGCCCCCTCACAACCCATGTCCTGACTCTTGCACCCCCCACATTCCCACCCCCACCCTGAGCACCAAACAGGAGATCCTGCACCCCTCCCCACCCCCCCACATTCCCACCTGCACCCCTCGCACCAAATGGGAGCTGACCAGGTAAGCACTCCACACCAAACCTCTTGCCCCAACCCTGAGCTCCCTCCCTCATTCTAGCTCCTGGCCAGACCCTACACCCTAACCCCAGCCTGCTCCTTCAGCCTCAGCCCTGTGCTCAGTGCACTCCCACCCTCAGCTCAGTGCAGAGAGAGAGGAAGAGAATGGGCTAGAACCAGGGAGAAGGTAGATACCCATTCTATGTGGGCAGGGCCGGGATCCCAGACCGGCAGCGGGCTGAGCGGGGCCGGCAGCTGGAGCCCTGGCTGGCAGGAGCAAGCGGACTGAACCCCAGACCGGCAGCGGGTTGAGTGGCAGCGGGCTGAGCCACTCAGCCCGCTGCCAGCCTGGGGTTCTGGCTGCTGGCCCCTTGCTACCCAGGGTCCCAGCCACAGGCCCCACTCAGCCTGCTGCCAGCCTAGGTGAACGGAACCCCAGGCTGGCAGTGGGCTGAGCGGGCCGGCAGCGTAAGATCAGCATTTTAATTTAATTTTAAATGAAGCTTCTTAAACATTTTGAAAACCTTGTTTACTTTATATACGACAATAGTTTAGTTATATAATATATAGACTTATAGAGAGAGACCTTCTAAAGAACGTTAAAATGTATTACTGGCACACAAAACCTTAAATTAAAGTGAATAAATGAAGACTCGGCACTCCACTTCTGAAAGGTTGCCAACCCCTCCTCTAGAGTAAAGAAATATCACCTTTTGATAGAGCATTTCAATTTTTATATATCAAGATATGCATATGACATATACAATGGACAACATTTTTTGTGACTTACTCACTGGATTTAATTTGTCCAGAAAAAATATATATAAATGTTAAAATAGGTTCATTTACATTTATTTGGCATTCTGTGGGTTTGCAAAATGAAAGTTACCTTACTTACATATATCAGACCACATGCTCAGGGGGAATAAATTAGTTTAGCTATGCTGATGAAGCTTCTCCATCAGAGCTATTCCAATTTATACCAGCTTTGGATCTGGCTCTGAAAGAGATCAAGAAGCTGTTTCAGAAAAGGGGGATACAGTATATCAAACCAAAATGAAACTATGTCATGTAGAAAGTCCTACTAAGCCAAACCTAGGGAAGTACAAAAAAGCCAAAGGAAACTAGATAACATAAAAAGAAAAGGAGTACTTTTGGCACCTTAGAAACTAACAAATATATTTGAGCATACGCTTTCGTGAGCTACAGCTCACTTCGGATGCATTCAGTGGAAAATACAGTGGGGAGGTTTTATATACACAGAGAACATGAATCAATGGGTGTTACCATACACACTGTAACGAGAGTGATCAGGTAAGGTGAGCTATTACCAACAGGAGAGAAAAAAAATCTTTTGCAGTGGTAATCAAGGTGGGCCATTTCCAGCAGTTGACAAGAACGTGTGAGGAACAGGAGCGGGGGCAAATAAACATGGGGAAATAGTTTTACTTTGTGTAATGACACATCCACTCCCAGTCTTTATTCAAGCCTAATTTAATGGTGTCCAGTTTGCAAATTAATTCCAGTTCTGCAGTTTCTAGTTGGAGTCTGTTTTGGAAGTTTTTTTGTTGAAGAATTGCAATTTTTATGTCTGTAATCAAGTGACCAGAGAGATTGAAGTGTTCTCCAACTTGTTACTGAATGTTACAATTCTTGACGTCTGATTTGTGTCCATTTATTCTTTTACGTAGAGACTGTCCAGTTTGGCCAATGTACATGGCAGAGGGGCATTGCTGGCACATGATGGCATATATCACATTAGTAGATGTGCAGGTGAACGAGCCTCTGATAGTGTGGGTGATGTGATTAGGCCCTATGATGGTGTCTCCTGAATAGATATGTGGACACAGCTGGCAATGGGCTTTGTTGCGAGGATAGGTTCCTGGGTTAGTGTTTTTGTTGTGTGGTGTGTGGTTGCTGGTAAGTATTTGCTTCAGGTTGGGGGGCTGTCTGTAAGCAAGGACTGGCCTGTCTCCCAAGATCTGTGAGAGTGATGGGTTGTCCTTCAGGATAGGTTGTAGATCCTTGATGATGCGCTGGAGAGGTTTTAGTTGGGGGCTGAAGGTGATGGCTAGTGGCGTTCTGTTATTTTGTTTGTTGGACCTGACCTGTAGTAGGTAACTTCTGGGTACTCTTCTGGCTCTGTCAATCTGTTTCTTCACTTCAGCAGGTGGGTATTGTAGTTGTAAGAATGCTTGATAGAGATCTTGTAGGCGTTTGTCTTTGTCTGAGGGGTTGGAGCAAATGTGGTTGTATCGTAGAGCTTGGCTGTAGACAATGGATCATGTGGTGTGGTCTGGATGAAAGCTGGAGGCATGTAGGTAAGTATAGCAGTCAGTAGGTTTCTGTATAGGGTGGTGTTTATGTGACCATCACTTACTAGCCACTGTAGTGTCCAGGAAGTGGATCTCCTGTGTGGACTGGTCCATGCTGAGGTTGATTGTGGGATGGAAATTGTTGAAATCATGGTGGAATTCCTCAAGGGCTTCTTTTCCATGGGTCCAGATGATGAAGATGCCATCAATGTAGCTAAGTAGTGTAGGGGCATTAGGTGACAAGAGCTGAGGAAGCGTTCTAAGCCAGCCATAAAAATGTTGGCATACTGTGGGGCCATGTGGGTACCCATAGCAGTGCTGCTGATTTGAAGGTATACATTGTCCCCAAATGTGAAATAGTTATGGGTGAGGACAAAGTCACAAAGTTCAGCCATCAGGTTTGCCATGACATTATCGGGGATACTGTTCCTCATGGCTTGTCGTCCGTCGTGTGGAATGTTGGTGTAGAGGGCTTCTACATCCATAGTGGCTAGGATGGTGTTTTCAGGAAGATCACCGATGGATTGCAGTTTCCTCAGGAAGTCAGTGGTGTCTCGAATATAACTAGGAGTGCCCATTAGCCCCATAAGAGATGTCTCCAACACACCCAACATCCACATTTGGGTTCCTTTTACACACAGAACTGAAGATCTGTGAAAGGTCCTTGGATCCTGACAGTTTAATCTGTCTGTCTGTAACATGTAATGTGCGTTGTGCCAGAGGCAGCCTTCTAATTGACATCTGCAAGCTGGATAGAGCCACAGACCTGCTCTCAAAATCATAATACTCTGAGCCAGATTGACAGTTTATTTTAACAAGAATCACAACCTGGATTTTCACCCTTGGCCACTCATTTAACAGCATATTTGCACCTCAAATACAAACTGGCCCATTGTTTCCAGCAGTTTCACTCTGTGCATCCTCACAGTGGAAAGCAGGCTTCACAATTATGAGATGGGGGAGGAGGTGAGGAGTTTGCTAAAAGCATTGCATAGCAGGTGGAATTCAGCTGAAGATGATTAAATAGGGTTTGCAACACAAGAGGGAACAATACAATTATATCAATTTCATTCTGCATGTGGCAGAGCAGGAGGTTCTTACAATGTGTCAAATTTCCAATAAAATATTATATGGAGGGTAATTTGTCATTGTTAATGACTCTACTGCTTACCCAGACCTTGGCAGTGATGTTGACCTTATTTTGTGGTTTCCAGCAGTCGTTCTGTTAGCTGATGTGCAAGTTTTTCTATTTGCTTTTGTCCTATTTCCCTGTGTTCATTTCATTCTGAATAAAATATTAATATTAACATATGTTTTCATATCAGAGTGCAAGTATAAAAGTACGTTGCTGAATATGTCACCAGAGGATGGGGTTTCTGGCTCATTGGCAACTCTAATAGGTGTATCTGTTGGCCTATGCTTAGCCCCATTTGGGTCTGTTGAAGTATGCATATATGGAGAGTGGAAGCAGATATTTTAGTGTTTGGAAACTGACAACTGAGTGGTTGTGTTGCACTTAGGTATATGGCTATTGAATTAAAACCAAATCTAATAGGAACCAATCTAAGCAGCAATCCTGGCCCTCGAGTGGCTTCATTGCCACTAACTTCAATAAAGTCAAGATTTTACCTTTGGAATTCATCATACAGACGGTAAATAAATGCTTAGGAGAATATATATTAATAATACAGCTATTTAGACAGAAATAGATCCCATTGAGGTGCTCAAGGCACTGTGTATTTAAAATATAACAAAAACAACCATTAAAATATAGAATAAAAATATTAAAAATTCTCAGCTGCAACATTTTATCTAGTTGAGAATTGTACATAGGAGCTGACAATTAAATCAAGAACCATCTCTGATACACAAGTATGGCCCAAATCCCATATTTGCATACCCTCTTACTACCTTTGGCTGGGGAGGACTTTTACTGGACAGAAGGGGGATGAGAAAAGTCTAACCATATGCACGGTAGGGAGAGGGGGCTGGCCCCCAACTCCTCCCCCCTTGAGTTTGCTGATTAGCCATTGTCTGACTAAAAGGGATGAAACCATCTGATTGGCTGCTGTGTGCATCCCACTTTGCCTATCTGAGCTAAGGACCAGTTTAACAAAAGCATCTTACCCCCTGATTCACGGCCATCCCCTTCCTCCCCTCAGCTGTAGATTAGAAGCTGTGCCACTGATAATGCTGCAGGTTTGACTGATTGCCTGTTTTTAGGGATCAGGAAGGAAATTTTCCTGTTGGGCAAAATTGACGTGTAGCCCGGTGGGGGTTTTCACATTTTTCACAGCCTCTCAGTAGCACAGTTGGGTTACAAACAATAGGATATAATGATGTTATGGTTACTGACTCCTCGTAACTTGTAGCTGGTGTCTAGTGCATGTAAAGGCTAAAAGGTCCAGCTCCCAGAGGTAAATGAGACCCATAATTGTCCAGTTGGACCTTGAGTTCATATTGCAGGGAAGAGCTTGAAGTCTATGAAGATTGAGGTTCCACCAACACATCCTTGTGGTCTCTGTCACTCCACCCCCTTTATGCTGGGGCGGGCAGGGGCAAAAGGTTTCACAACTGAATTGAGTCCATGGGGTAGACCACAAGGGTCTACCCTAAGTTATTGTGAGATTTGTGGTGAAAGGCCTGTAACCCACACTGGCACCAATTAAATTCCAGTTATGTGGGAGCTGGAGCCAGCTATATAGTGTCCCTCTTCAAGGTATAATTAATAAAGTTGCAGCTTTCTGTCAACCCTCTCCCATGTTTTGGTCAATCATTCGCCTGCTTATCCTGGTCAAACCACTGCCACCAAGAAGAGTACTATTAAAGTCAATGGGACTCCATGTGGCTGGAGCGGTGCACCTGAGCTCAACAAGTTGCAGCACTGAGGCCCAAATCTTTAAAAGTTGGGAGGCAGGTGTCTATGCATTCTTTATAGACACAAAATGTGTAACTTTAACTAACAATTAAACGCTACCAAAAATGAGAAATTTAAAGTATGGAAACAAAGTTCCAAATCTCTGGGTCCCACTACGCTGTTGTCACCACAAGAGCTGGGCTGGAAAAGAGGGGAAGTGACTGTCAGCCACTTTCTGTTTCATGATCCTGGGGCATAATTTACAGCAGGCTAAAGATTTATCCAGTTACATTGGTCTCCTAGGAACCTGTTTACCAGGCAGGGAACAATGCAGTACAGCGCACTCTGGTCAATTCCCCAAGCTGCCCAAGAATGATTCTAATGCCAGGGGAATCAGCAGCTGCCTTATTAAGGTGGGTCTCCCTCCCCTTGGTGCTGATGCAAAGGAGGAAGATGCAGGTGCCGGGATCTGACCCTAAGGGTTAAAGTGAGATCATCAACTTAAAATCACTCTTCTATCTGAAATGTTCGACTTACTGGTGTTACAAATAACTCCCGAGGTGACTATAATTGAAAGACATTATAAGTAGAGTGAAAAACTGTATTTCCTCAGTGCATTTATTTTGTGCCATGACAACACTTTATGTTCTGTAACCAGCCTCAGTCTCTCCCCCATATATTTCACTACTTAATCTCTTGTTTGTGTGTGTCATTGACACAGCCACAGAGAAAGGAAAAGTGTTATAAAAGTGTGGTTGGGGTGACAGCTTCGGGGATATCTCAGTGTCAACTTATGAATTCCATATTTTAAATGTAATCTTAAGTGCAACTTTGAGTATTTATTTTGTAGTAGACATTTGACACCTAGTGAGGAAGCTACATCTGGGAAGCTGTGACAGAACTAGCAAGGACCATCAACAGTGAATGGCTGTGTCCATACTGGACCAACGGAGGTTCTACTAGCTGGACCACTGACTATGAAGAACTTTCTTCCCAGAAGCCTACCATGTGGCATTGGAGCAGGAAACTCTCCAATGGAAGAGCAAGGAAACAAAATTGTCAGAGGCTGTCTTAAAAGAAACACGGCCTCTAAGCTGTGGCGTGCTGTGACATTTTAGTAAGACATGCAATTCTACACTTGTATGCTAAGCATGATTTTGTATGTATGGCACATGCAAGGTCAAGCTGTGCAGAGGATGGCATTTTGTACAACAAATGACTCGAAGGGGCAGGTGACCAAAGCCCATAGGTAAGTCAAGAACATGGAGACCTAGGAGAAGGTTCGGAATTTATGGGGAGCATGGGCTGTTATAGCAGGGATAAAATAGAGACAAGACAGAACTGGGGCGGGGGGAATCAAATCAGTATCTTAGATATCTGGAAAATGGGAGAAGTATGGGGAATAAGCAGGAAAAACTCAAAATGCTAGTAAATAAACACAACTATGACACAGCTGGCATCGCAGAGACCTGGTGGGATAATACGCATGACTGGAATATTGCTATAGAAGGGTACAGCTTGCTCACGAAGGACAGGCAGGGAAAAAAGGGAAGAGATGTTGCCTTATATATTAAAATATATACACTGTGACTGAGATTGAGATGAAAATAAGACACAGGCTTGTTGAAAGTCTCTGGGTAAGGACAAAAGGGGTAAAAAACAAGGGTGATGTCATGGTAAGGATCTACTACAGCCCACCCCACCAGGAAGAAGAGATGGATAAGGCTTTTTTTAAACAACTAACAAAATCATCCAAAGCACCGGACTTGGTGATTGGGAATTTCAACTACTCAGACATCTGTTGGAAAAATAACACAGCAGGGCACAGATTATCCAATAAATTCCTGGAATGTATTGGAAACAATTTTTTATTTTGGAAGGTGGAGATAGCTACTAGGGGAGAGACTGTTCTAGATTTGATTTTGACAAGTAGGGAGGAACTGATTGAGAATTTGAAAGTAGATCATAAAGTGATAGAGTTCATAATTGTAAGGAATGGTAGGAGGGAGCACAGCAAAATAAAGACAATGGATTTCAAGAAGGCAGACTTTAGCAAACTCAGAGAGTTGGTAGGTAAGATCCATGGGAAGCAAGTGTAAGGGGAAAAACAATTGAAGATGGTTGGCAGGTTTTCAAAGAGACATTATTAAGGGCACAAGAGCAAACTATCCCACTGTGTAGGAAAGATAGGGAGTATGGCAAGAGACCACCTTGGCTTAACCAGGAGATCTTCAATGATCTAAAAATAATAAAAAAAAAGTCCTGCAAAAAGTGGAAACTACGTCAAATTACAAAGGATGAATAGAAACAAATAACCCAAGTATGTAATGACAAAATTAGAAAGGCCAAGCACAAAATGAGATCAAACTCGCTAGAGACATAAAGGGTAACAAGAAAACAGCCTACAAATACATTAAGAAGCAAGAGGAAGACCAAGGGTAGTGTAGGCCCATTACTCAATGAGGGGGAGAAAACAAAAACAGAAAATGTGGAAATGGCAGAGATGCTTAATGATTTCCATGTTTCGGTTTTAATCAAGAAGATTGGTGGTGATTGGATGTTTAACATAGTGAAAGTCAGTGAAAATGAGGTATGGTCAGAAGACACTAAAATAGGGAAAGAACAAGTCAAAAATTACTTAGACAAATTAGATGTCTTCAAGTCACCAGTGCCTGATGAAATGCATCCTAGAATAATCAAAGAGCTGACTGAGGAGATATCTGGTAACCCCTAGTTCTTGTGTTATGGGAAGAAGTAAACAAAACTTTCTTATCTACATTCTCTACACCAGTCATGATTTCATAGACCTCAATCATATCTCCCCTTAGCCGTCTCTTTTCCAAGCTGAAAAGTCCCAGTCTTATTAATCTCTCCTCATACAGAAGCCATTCCATACCCTAATCAATTTTGTTGCCCTTTTCTGAACCTTTTCCAATTCCAATGTATCTTTTTTAAGATGGGGCAACCACATCTGCACACAGTATTCGAGATGTGGGCATACCATGGATTTATATAGAGGCAGCATGTCCTATTATCTATCCCTTTCTTAATTATTCCCAGCATTCTGTTCGCTTTTTTGACTGCCCCTGCACATTGAGTGGATGTTTTCAGAGAACTATCCACAATGACTCCAAGATCTCTTTCTTGAGTGATAACAGCTAATTTAGACCCCATCATTGTACGTGTATAGTTGGGATCATAAGTGCCAACTCCATGGGTGCTGCAGGGCTGGATCACCCACGGAGAAAAATTAGCGGGTGCTCTGCATCCACTGGCAGCCAAGCTCCCCCTACCCCCACCCCCTCCTCGCCTCCTCCTTCCAGGAGCCGCGTCCCCACTCTTCCCACTCCCAGTGCTTCCCGTCGGCCACCTAATAGCTGTTTGGTGGCACTTAGGACTTTCAGGGAGGGAGGGGGAGGAGTCGGGACGCGGCGTGCTCCAAGGAAGAGGCAGTAAAGTGGCAGGGCAGGGACTTGGGGGAATGGGGTGGGGCAGGGGCGGGGCCATGGCAGGGGAGGGGGTCGAGCACCCACGGGGCAGAGGGGAAGTTGGCACCTATGGTTGGGATTATGCTTTCCAATGTGCATTACTTTGCATTAATCAACATTAAATTTCATCTGCCATGTTGTTGCCCAATCATCCAGTTTTGAGAGATCCTTTTGTAGCTCTTTGCAGTCTGCCTGGGTCTTAACTATCTTTAGTAATTTTGTATCTTCTGCAAATTTTGCAACCTCACTGTTTACCCCTTTTTCCAGATCAGTTATGATTATGTTGAATAGGACTTGTCCCAGAACAGGTCCCTGGGGGACACCACTATTTACCTCTCTCCATTCTGAAAACTGACCATTTATACCTCCCTTTGTTTCCTATATTTTAAGCAGTTACCAATCCATGAGAGCACCTTCCCTCTTATCCCATGGCAGCTTACTTTGCTTAAGAGCCTTTCTGGGTCTGGTTCCGTTCAATAACTTCAACAATGATTTAGATAATAGCATAGAGAGTACACTTATAAAGTTTGCGGATGATACCAAGCTGGGAGGGGTTGCAAGCACTTTGGAGGATAGGATTAAAATTCAAAATGACCTGGACAAACTGGAGAAATGGTCTGAAGTAAATAGGATGAAATTCAATAAGGACAAATGCAAAGTACTCCATTTAGGAAGGAACAATCGGTTGCACACATACAAAAAGGGAAATGACTGCCTAGAAAGCAGTACTGCAGAAAGGGATCTGGGGATCATAGTGGACCACAAGCTAAATGTGAATCAACAGTGTAATGCTGTTGCAAAAAAAAGCAAACATCATTCTGGAATGTATGAGCAGGAGTGTTTTAAGCAAGACACAAGAAGTAATTCTTCCGCTGTACTCTGCACTGATTAGGCTTCAACTGGAGTATTTTGTCCAGTTCTGGGCACCACATTTCAGGAAGAATATGAACAAATTGGAGAAAGTCTAGAGAAGAGCGACAAAAATGATTAAAGGTCTAGAAACCATGACCTATGAGGGAAGATTGAAAAAAATGGGTTTGTCTAGTCTGGAAAAGAGAAGACTGAGGGCAGACATGATAACAGTTTTAAAGTATGTAAAAGGTTGTTACATGGAGGAGGGAGAAGAACTGTTTTTCTTAACCTCTGAGGATAGGACAAGAAGAAATGGGCTTAAATTGCAGTAAGGGAGATTTAGCTTGGACATTAGGAAACACTTCCTAACTGTCAGGGTGTTTAAGCCCTGGAATATGTTACCTAGGGAGGTTGTGGAATCTCCATCACTGAAGATTTTTTTAGAGCAGGTTAGCCAAATACCTGTGAGGAATGGTCTAGATCAGGGATCGGCAACCTTTGGCATGTGACCCTCCAGGGTAAACCGCCTGGCCAGTTTGTTTACCTGCCGTGTCCACAAGTTCGGCTGATGGCAGCTTCTACTGCCCATGGTTTGCCACTCCAGACCAATGGGGGCTGCAGGAAGCGGCGGCCAGCACATCCCTCAGCCTGCACCGCTTCCCGCAGCCCCCATTGGCCTGGAGTGGGTGAACCATGGCCAGTGGGAGTTGCGATCAGCCAAACCTGCGGACATGGCAGGTAAACAAACTGGCCCGGCCTACCAGGGGGCTTACCCTGGCGGGCCACGTGCCAAAGGTTGCCAATCCCTGGTCTAGATAATACTTATTCCTGCCATGAGTGGAGGGGACTGGACTAGATGACCTCTCAAGGTCTCTTCCAGTTCTATGATTCTATAATACACAGTCCAAACAATAACCAGTCAAAGGTTTTATGCCATGAAAATGTATGGGTGCTGTATTGTAGCACAAGATATCAAGAGGAGAGTATATCACAGTATTCCAACATATCTAACTTTTTATTTCTATTTTGTGACACTGAATAATACAAGTGTCAGGATTCCCTCCCCACTCTGAACTCTAGGGTACAGATGTGGGGACCCGCATGAGAGTTTATTTCTATCAGTTTAGGTTAAAAACTTCCCAAGGAACAAATTCTCCCTTGTACCTTGGATTAGGTAATGCTGCCACCACCAAGTGATTTAGACAAACTCAGGGAAAGGATCACTTGGAGTTCCTACTCCCCTCTAATATCCCCCCAAGCTGCCGCACCCCCTTTCCTGGGGAGACTTGAGAATAAACAAGATGAGCACAGACCAACCTTGGGTTTTTTTAGGACACGCAAAAAAAAACCCAAATCAGATTCTAAAAGAAACAGAACTTTATTAGAAAGAAAAAAGGTAAAAGAAGCATCTCTGTAAAACTGGAATGGAAGATAATCTTACAGGGCAATCAGAGTCAAAAACACAGAGGATTTCCCTCTGGGCCAAACTTTAAAGTTACAAAAAGAAAACCAGGAATACACCTTCTTCTCAGCACAGAGAAAATCAAAGCCAAAACAAAAATAAGCTAACACATTCCCTTGCTAGTACTTACTGATACTAATGGAGTTGGATTGCTTTCTTCCTTGATCTGTGTCCAGCAAGCACAAAGAACAGACAGACCAAAACCTTCCCCCCACCCCAGATTTGAAAGTATCTGGGCCCCTTATTTGTCCTTTTGGTCAGGTGCCAGCCAGGTTACCTGAGCTTCTTAACCCTTTACAGGTGAAAGGATTTTGTGCCTCTGGCCAGGACGGATTTTATAGTACTGTATACAGAAAGGTTGTTACCCTTCCCTTTATATATATGACAACAAGGAACAATCATTTCAAACTCTTTTAAACACTGACGACATCTTAAGTAAGAGGCAGTACAGAAGCAGAAGTTAGACATCCAGCAATTATATTAAATCTATATAATATTAGAACAGAGGCTAAAGCCTATAAATGTTTTACAGGAAAATAAAATGTCTACATTTCAAGGTCTCCTTGTTTCTCTACTTTTCTCTTATTATATTCTAGAAATGGTAGCTGGATGTGTGAAAAAAACTGCTGTTCCCCTTTCTTAGCTCATCAGTGCACTTTTCCATAAGAGCATCCCCTGTTCTCCTGAACAATGACACTTTATCATTAGGATCTCTCATTTTCCAAAATTCTTCCCTGATGTTATCAGAAGTTGTAAGAGAAAGTCTGTATTCTGCAGTGGATGGGTCTTTTTATCTTTTTAGTTCCAAGTCTGGACCAATAGGTCCATTGTTAAATTTCAATTTCTTTCTATCTATTATGTGATTTTAAATAATTGATTCCCGTGCTTTGGGACTTCCCACCAAATATGGATAAAGGTATCATTCATTCCAGTGCACTCTCTACAGCAGCCTCCAGATACATCTTTGTAGATTTTCTTTAAATGAAAGAGTGTGTGTTACCATGGAATTTAGTAATTTATAAGGATTTTCTTTTACTGTTAACACATATAGAAGTAGAAGTTCCCCTATGCCAAATGAATGACCACTGCTGAAAGGGAAACATCCCAATCTAAAGCCTTTCCCGAAGCAATTACATTTATCTTCCATGTCAAATTTAATAAATTCACTATATTGTTTTTAAATGATGCCCTTGGAGTCTCATAGAATTCATTATCACCTTTTCAATCTCTGAAAGTGGTCTCTTGAAGCCCACCATTTCTTGAGGGTTTGAAATGTGTTTTAATTGTATGTAATTAGATAGTAGTACTTTATATATATTGAAAGCTTTCTGTAAAATATCTAGGTCCATCAATTTTTCCCCTTTAATTAACTGAACTCCTTTTTGCAATATCACTTTGGATTGTGCAAGACTGCCTCTAACTCTTATTTTATTCTAGATTTTTAAGGTAAAGGGTTGGGTGGAAACTTTTGATCCAGTCTCTTGTGTTCAACTAAGAAAATTATGGACCATAAGGGGTTAGTTTAAACTTCCCATTCTGTTTTAATGCACTGTTTATTGCTATTCCCATTATACCAGCTTTCTTGTATTTTTGTGGTTAAATACTAGAGCTGGTTGAAACACAAAGTATTTTTTTCACAAAATATTTCACTTTTTTCAATAAAATTATAAATGTGGATAAAAACATTTTGAAATTGAAATTTCAAAAAACTTCAGCCAACCCTATTAAATACATATATGAATTTGTCAGTGTGTATGCATGCTTATACACTGTTTAAACACATACACACACATGTTATAGGCAAAATCCTTCTCATGCCTCCATAGTAATGGAAGTTGCTATGGCTAGCAAAGCTGCTACAGTTCTGTTGGGCAGGGGTAGCAAGATGGAGAGAAAGCACACCAAGAGACTCCAAACTCCTTTCTATTAGTGATCTATGGAGATTCAGTCTACGGACGTGTGTGGTAGGATTTAGTGTGCAAGACAGGGCCACACTATAGCTAAAACAGACCTTTTAATTTCCCCACTCACCATCACCTTCTCCACCTCCTTTCTTATTCACTGTGAATACCACCACCATCCTGTCTGACACTCAGGCCCATAACCTAGGCATCATCTCCAATTCGGCCCTCTCTCTAGGTCCTCACAACCAGGCTATATCTAAAATGTGCAGATTCTTTCTGCATACCATCTCTAAAATATGGTCTCTCTTATTCATCCACAACCTAAAACTCTCTTCCAGGTTCTCATCAGCTCAGAATTCAGCTCCAATGATCATTTTCCAAACCTGTGACTTTGACCACATCACTCCTCTCCGTGCATCCCTCCAGAGGCTCTCCATTCTCTATCACATCAAACATAAGATACTTCTGTTTACTTGCAAAACCCTTGGATGTCTATCCCCACTCTACCTTATATCTTTCATCGATTACTGAGTTGTCAATTCTTGGCACCAATCAGTCAATGATGTCAGTCTCCACAGCCTATATGTTACATTTTCTAACAAGCACCCCTGTGCTTTTTCCCATGCTGCCCCTCATGTTTGGGAGGAGTTTCCAATAAACATCCACAAAATTGACTCATCCTCCTCCTTCAAATCCCTTCTCAAAACTCCTCTTTGTCATAGTACCTACCAAACCCTTGACAGTCATTAGATTGGTGGTGTGCTGGCAGCATTTCTTGTCACATAACCGATATTTTCCATTGTTTCCTCATCAGTCTGCCTGTATCCTTCAGTTGTCTCTTCTTTTATACTTACTGTGTAAGCTTTTTGGGGTAGGGACCATCCTTTTATTCTCTTTTCTTACATCACCTAGCACAATGGGGTCCTCGTTCAAAAACTGGGTCTTTTAAGTGTAATTGTAATGCATATAATTACCAATAATAAATTGAACTACTCACCAAGCAAAGAATCTGCATTTTAAAACCTCAGCATTAAATACCAGCAAAACCTGGTGACCTGACCTTGAACTGTAAAATCTGGGTTGCGGGTTTTGGGATAGGTTGAGTTTGTTGTGAGAGAGTAAGGAGAATGTTTACATCTAAATCTAGAACTAGAAAATACAAGATGTGCTTCTCCAAGTAGTGTGTGTTTTTTTCAAATTTTCTGGTAAACATCCTCAGGGAAGAAGGATGGGGGGAAAAGATGTAAAATTGTAATTGTATTGCCATATTGGTTTGCAGATAATTTGGGTTGTGGTTATCTGTGTGCATATAGGATATGAGCTTAATCGGACTCCCATTAACTTCTGGGGGCATGAAACTTACCCCCATGCAAAAGGCCAGAAAAAGGCCAACATGCTACTTACGTTCCACCTGAGTGGAATCCTGGCTCTATGAAGTCATGGGCAAAACTCTCTGTGATTTTAGTAAAATAGGATTTCACCTTGGATGTAAGCCCTAAACTTGCAAATATTTATGCATCTGACTAGTCCCTGTCATATTGTCTGCATTGATTCATGACTATGAGTTGTCATCCATATAGCAGACTATCAGAAAGCAGGGCAGAAACCCCAAACTGGTTGTATGTTGCATAATCAGATTTTACCAACCAAGTAACAAGCATGAACTCCTAAAGCACTATGACAGTCTTACAATGAAGTCACAGACAGCCTCCTTGGGTGTTCCACTCTATTTTGGCACCCAGACAACCTGGACTCTCACAGATAGTCACTGTATACCAAAAATCACAATTATATTCAGGTTACTCCCAGTCCCAAAGGACCAGTCACTGACCCCAGGTTATTTGTACTCAGATCTTAAACTAAAAACATTGTCTGTAGGCAATCCCGTAACAAACTAACTAAAGATTTATTAACTGAGAAAAGATATAAAAAGAATTAGTTACAAGGTTAAAAAGGGAAACATACCCACACCAATGGTTTAGTCTTAGATTTAAAAGAAATATCAGCTTCAATAATAAGTATCTATATATGTCTATATGCCATTCAGCATGGGGATTTTTTGCTTATGTTAAGGAATCTTTGCCCCTCAATGTCCAGACAGCATGAAGAGACCAAATTTCTCCTTGGCAGGGATTTTTTATCTGATAGGATGAGTTCATGTGCTGGTTTCCCCTTCCTGGAAGGAGTTAGGAATGTAATCAACAAGGTCTCTGTCCTTTGTTGCTATACAATGCCTCATTTGCCTTCAATGGACCATGTTTTTTGCAGGAAGAGCAATTTACCTAATTAATGTTTCTTTTCTTGTTTGGTGAGTTACACAATTACAGAGGTTTACACTGCAAACACTCAATACAACTTTATATCATGGGATATGTAGGATTAATACATGCAGCATCCTACAAGCATTTTGTAAAGTCTAAACACTAAACACGTTCTCAAAATACTAATATCTATGGTAACTATACTAACCCACAGATAAGCCAGACTGGTTTCCACCTATGTATTTGTAAGTGTTCAGTGAGGCCTTGGGCCTTGGGATGAGCTGGCACCTGGTCTGCCAGTGTCACAGTCCCAATGAAATTAGTGCAGGCTTTTTTCCTTCAGAGGGACATATGTCTTGTGTTGCCTCTCTTCATGGGGTGAATTTTACCCTGGGAGCAGGACTAGTCACTGTTATTGTACTAGCAAAAACTAACAAAGTTTCTGAGTACACATCTCACTTACATCTCCTTCGGTAGCACTCCTGTATACTTAAAGAAACCGTCTATAAAACTAAATTTTTTAAAACAGTTTTTAATTAGATGTTGCTTTTGAAAATCTTGGCCTGCAATGAGCAAGTCAGTTTATATGCCACGAGCAATATTTTTCTGCCACCTGATCATCAAAGTGGTATGTAGACACTAAGTAGTCTCTTCCCAATTCCAGTCATTGCATCTCCTGTTTCCTTTTTCATATAATTATAGCGCATGCAATCTTGTTTCACCTTTGTTCCTTCCCAATTTCACCAGGATTTGGAGTTCTATTACCTCAGCTTCCAATTCATAGGCAAATATTTTGAGCTGTTAGATTCCAGAAGTCGTATTTATAATCATTCCATTCGTTATAGGAAAAAGCTGTCAAATTATTATTTATTTATTCATACTGTTATTTATCTCTGAATGCCTTAAAATAGTTTTCAATGGTCTTAGTTCAGAAGTAATATCAAGATTTATGATTTAAGGATATAATATTGTGAAAGAGATATGATAAAAATGGTCAAAACATTCTTTATTTTTTTTAAATGTTGACTGATTGTTTTCAACCAGAAAACAAAGAGGAAACAATTGCATTTCTTACATTAGCAGAACTTATGACATTCATAGTTAAAATTTTATACTGACTCAAAAAAAAAAAGACAATGCAATGTATTGTGTAACTTAGGAATATCCTACATGCAGTTTGAACACAAAATATTCATACATCATTTATGTTTTGATTACACTCTAAGTGCTGACAAGGTACTGCATTTATGAATAATGCAAAGAAATGGAAGGAATGGCCTTTTTATATTCCATGCCTACCCTCTGTTTTCAGCCAAAATGATTTAACAATGGTAAACACATGTCATTGATGGAATATGATTAGAAATACATTGTGTTCATGACAGTTAACAATTATTCCTGTGTGCTTTAGTGTTACAGTCACAGTAGCTCTAAAAGCTAAGTGTCAGGTAGCTCCAAAAATATAAGACTACAGTCACTTCAATGATATCTAAGACTTGTAATTCTATCTGAATAATATTTTGCTATTAATATAAATAATCAGACAAGAAAATTTAAATATAACTCTGTGGCATTTCCATTGATCAATTTAATAAGCATCAAGGAAAAATGTAGTCACATTAGAAATTCATTCAGAAGAACTACAGTGCTCCACAGCAATTAATTCAAAAGGGAAAACATAAGTCTAGAACCCAGGCATCCCCATGCTGATCACTGAAACGGAAAACTCAGAAAATCTGTTGTATTTTTAATTGAAATGCACTGCATGATTAATATTGGTTCATGAAGAATCTAATGCCTGTGCTCTTTTCATTTTCCTTTACTGAAAATATATTTTATCATCTTTTTAATCAATATTTTTTTTAAAAAATCAACATTGTCACAATGACAGTGGGATCCCACAGAGTCTAACCCCAGCACAGGCAGAAATTTCAATCTGGCAAATATTTCATGTTGGGTTAAATTAAAGCAATTAGCCCCATTCATTAAACAGCATTTACGTGTTAAAGGATGATTTCTTTCAAGTGATTTAAACAGTTACAATAGATTTTATAACCTCAGATGAGGCAATGTTGCTCATTAAGATTTAAAGAAAAAGTTGTTTAATTTAGTCACTGTAGCTTTATACAGCCTTCTGGTGTAGGGAGCTCTTTTCCTCCAGGACTTCTCTGCCCATCATTTACTTTGGACAGAAGACTGGAAATAAGGAATCAGAATTCTGCTCTGTAGTCACTGAGATGGCAAACACCTTATTTGATTGCTCATGCTTGGAAGGACTTCCCATTTAAAAATAATAATTTGAGATTGAAGCAAGATTTAGATGAGGGGAACAATCTACACATACATATGAATACTTTAAGGTAAATGATTTAGAATCCCAGTAAATTTCAGTTGCTATTATATATAAAATCAAGAAAGCAGATGACAGCATTACGACAGGATAGTCTTAATAATGAAGAACGTTCTCATCCACTATTGGGTTATGGCATGTAGATATCACAATGACAGAGGAGTTAGAAACACTTAAGAATAGAGTGTTTTCACCTGATCTTTGCATAGAGGGTCCCTTCATTTGCAGATATCCCGCTGTCCATACAGCTAGGTGGGGGAAGAGGTCTACTTTGCTGCTTCTTCTCAGTATGCCTTGGATGTCCTTCCAAGGATCTAGGATCCTAGTAAGGGGAGTGGGAAGACCAAGTACAAGCACAGAAGAAAAGTGTTTCAATCCCCAGTTAACCCTGTGAGAACCTGGAACCGGATACTGTATTAACTTTCTGCTTAGTCTTTTCCGTGTTGTAGAAAGCCTACTTAGGAAGCAGGTAAGGGCATATAATGGAACTGTGGTGCCAGGAAGACAGAGAAGGGGAAAGGGCCTGGGATTGGTACAGCAGCACAAGACTTATATGTGGATAGCCCTATACAAGAAGTGCATCTCTCACAAACTACATGGATGTTGGAACATTTTTTGGCTCTGGAAGCAAAACACCCAGCTCATTCCAGATGGTAGGATGGCAAATATGGCTCCCCTGGTGGAATGCACTGAGGAAACCTCAGAGGTTTTCTTCTCTGTAAACCCACAGATTTTTCTACCAGGAGGGGAAGAGAGAGACCCCAAAACAGGTTTTAATAGATGGATGGGATTAGACGGAGTAAGTGGATAAATGGATGGAGAACCTTACTTTATGTGTCATTGATTTTCAGATGCACTATAGCATTGGTCATTTTATAAATGAACACACAACTCTCAGAAATACTAACATTTCCTACTTTAGAGAAAATAATAAAATTCTCAAGGAAACCTCCTGGAAGGTGCTACAGATTCCAAAGTAGCCCAGCTGAGATATTCCGCAGTTCAAAGGTTGGAATATTTTTCAGAGAGATCTTCCCAAACTGCTATTAGAAAATATGAAAACATGAGAAGGTACCCTACAAAATGAAAAAAGAACCTAAAGGATGCTGAGGCTAATGTTTCTGGAAAACTTTTGTGGATTTGTGCTTCACTCAAAGACCACTTCTGCCATTAAAAGAAAAGCTTTTAAGGGATCACATTTTACCTTTTGGCCAGTAGCCCCTGAATTTTTTCCTGATTGATCTGTTAACTTTTACAATCTTACTGAAGTCTAGCCAAAGTCATACATCACTGTTAGCTATTGATCCTAGTCCTTACATGCTACTACGACCACTACGCTTGTATTCTCACTGGATACATATGCAGGGCTGCATGCAAGACCTGAACAAGACTTGTTTTGTTTTAATTTAATTTAAAACTAATTTGATTGACTCTTCTCAGGCAATTAACTCTCCAACAAGAGTTTCATTACAGTTTGGTGTGAATATGGTTCTGGAGCTAGTTGTCGTTCAGTATGTAACTTTTTCACCTTTGAACAAGGTTTGCATTGGCATACAGAGTCAGCAGAAAAGAAAAAATGTAATCATCATAGCTGCTTTGTGCTAGAGTGCAGCAACCCCCTAAGATACTAATAGGATGTCAGGTGTGCCATGACTTGGGGCCACATTATAGCTAGGATCAATTAGTGGTGTCCCTCTCATTGGAGCCCCTCTACACTGGCTCCCTGCTCAGTTGCTGCTGTTTCCTGAAAGTCCCACACAGACCTGGTCCTGGCTACAATGTCTAATAGCCTGGTCCACAGAAGTTCCCTGCCTTCTGCTGCAACCTAGTTTGTATGCGGTTCCCTCCTGCATCTCTCTTCCCTGCAGTTCCTAGCTAGCCTTGCAGCTGCTGTTTTCCAAAAGTGCTCACTCACTTGCTGGCTAAGGGTCTTTTCATGGAGTTTTCTGCTTCCTCAGACTACTGTTTATGTTTATCAGATCCATCACAATATGTATAATGGAAAGGTTAATAAAGGATTAAAGTGACTTGACTTCCAAATTGTCTGATGAAATTCCAACTGGGGATATCAGAACGTAAACTCAACTACATACAAAGCTGCCCTCGTTTAATTGGTTAACCATTGCAACAACTTACTTAGGGATGTAGTAGCTTTTCTATCACTTGAAGTCTTTAAATTAAGACTAGATATCTTTCTATAAAATATGCTGTAGCTCAAACAGAAGTTATGGGCTTGATGCAGGATTTACTGGAATTACATTACATTAATATCAAGTATCAGAGGAGTAGCCGTGTTAATCTGTATCCATAAACCAACGAAGAATCTGGTGGCACCTTAAAGACTAACAGATTTATTTGGACATAAGCTTTCATGGGTAAAAAACCACTTCTTCAGATGCATGGAGTGAAAATTACAGATACATGCGTAAATATACTGGCAAATGAAGAGAAGGGAGTTACCTTACAATTAGAGAACCAGTGATGACAAGGCAAATTCAGTCAGGGTGGATGTGGTCCACTCCCAATAATTGATGAGGAGGTGTCAATACCAAGAGAGGGAAAATTGCTTTTGTAGTGAGCCAGCCACTCCCAGTCCCTATTCAAGCCCAAATTAATGGTGTTAAGTTTGCAAATGAATTGTAGCTCTGCAGTTTCTCTTTGAAGTCTGTTTTTGAAGTTGTTTTGTTGCAGGATGGCTACTTTTAAATTTGTTATTACTTGTCCAGGGAGATTGAAGTGTTCTACTGGCTTGTGTATGTTACCATTTCTGATATCTGAATTGTGTCCATTTATTCTTTTAGGTAGAGACAGTCTGGTTTGGCCAATGTACATGGCAGAGGGGCATTGCTGGCACGTGATGGCATATGTCACATTAGTAGATGTGCAGGTGAATGAGCCCCTGATGGTGTGGCTGATGTGGTAGGGTCCTCTGATGGTGTCGCTAGAGTAGATATGGGGACAGAGTAGGCAACGGGGTTTGTTACAGGCATTGGTTCCTGAGTTAGTGTTTCTGTGGTGTTGTGTGTATTTGCTGGTGAGTATTTGCCTCAAGTTGGGGGGCTGTCTGTAAGCGACGACTGATCTGTGAGAGTGTCTCTTCATGTGCCAGTATATTTATGCTTGCATCTATAATTTTCACTGCATCTGAAGAAGTGTTTTTTTTTTACCCATGAAAGCTTATACCCTTTAAATCTGTTGGTCTTTAAGGTGCCACCGGACTCCTTGTTGATTACATTAATGCTGGGCACTATTAATTCACAAAAGTAGTTATGAAGAAAACAGACTCTAGTTCTGCCTTGCATTGCTCATCTGACACTACGTATAATGGGCCATTCCCTTTGTCAACATATTCTTGATCTGGGGAACCAACTGGACAGTACATGTGCTTTTTCCTGGTTCAGTTGCCTTATTAGTGCACTCTCACACATCAGCAATCAGTCCTCCTCATTTTCATATATCAAGTGATACCCAGAAAAGAATTAGTTCTCTTCATTTTTGCTTTTGGAAGTCAGGTATCAAGAGGTTTGTTTTTTCCCCACACGGATGGGCCTTTCTTATTGTCAGCACCAGGGATCAGGAGTCAGAGATCATTTATTAGGACTTTCCCCATGCTTCTGGACAACTTTCATGCGAAGTCAAAGTCAGCTGTACCAAGTGACTGAGACTTTTGGAGACAGACTGATTTGGACCCGTGAAGGCCAAACAATAACAGCACGTAGAGAGACAAAAGTAGTTAATTTTCCAATGTGTTTCATTAGAGACAATCCTTCAGAAACAATTGGCGAGGAGTTCAATGCAATGAAAAACAACAAACTTTCTACTTAGCATAACAAGCAAAAGGATAAAACAATCTAAGAGAAACAACAGAAGAAAAAATGATTAAACTGTGTATAATTTAAATACAATAAACAGTATACAGAAAATTTAAACCAATATATAGTTAAACCTTCGAACGCACACACACACACACACATGCACAACACACACACAGATATCTGTTACAGTGTAAGATAATTACATTCAAACATTACAATTTCAGGTCCATCCTTTGGCTGCCTCTGCAAACTTTTCTTTCTTCAAGTACAGTTCTACTTGGAGAAGTTGCTGTGTAAAAAGCAGCAAAGAGTCCTGTGGCACCTTACAGACTAACAGACGTATTGGAGCATAAGTTTTCGTGGGTGAATACCCACTTCATCTGATGCATGAAAAAGAGCACCTTCATTCTCAGAAGAGCTTCTCCTTTCTCCATTCATAGTCCCAGCTGCTAAGTTTAGTAGGAAAAGTATGTACAATATTTTACCTCTCTTAGCACCAAAGAGCCAGCATAGCTATATTAAAGTAAGATGAATTCTACTCCTTCTTGTGCACCATTGATTGAATTTTTATTACATTCCTATTACCTTTTCAAAGACATTGAAAACAATGGGAATGGGTTGTACATAGGTCACTGGAGGTATACTCTGGAAACAATGGGATTGTATTGGCATCACTAGGGGGAATTCCTCCCTATTCCCGACACCCCTCTTTCCCCTTCCCTCTCCTCCGCCCCTACTCTTGTCTGCACAAGTAAAATAGAATCCACCTTGACTCTCAGAACACAGGTTTTGTTTGCAGTGCTGGCAGTTAGAAGAAAAGACATCTTTTGATTTGGAAACTGAACATGTTTGATCTGCAGGCTTTGACAGACAATAAAAAGGATCCCCAAGATACCATTTTTGCAGTCATTTTTTACTATAATAGAATTTTCTCTCCCATTTAAACAATTCATACAGAATTCATTGTTTCACAAAGCATCTCCATTCTCTGTGGAATACATATTTTACTTTTAAATTTTAAGAAGATTTAGATCCAGTGCTCACCTAAGTGACGTGTCCTTGCAAAGAGATGACTCACTCTCAGAGTGAAATTACAATCCCACATATTATGCTCACATATTTACAGTACGACACTAATGATTAAATTTAAGTTCAACAGTATACATGAAGGTGGACTGACTCATACCTTGCATAAGACAATGTTCTCATGTCTTTGTACTCCCCAAAAAAGCAGTGTCATACATGGCCCCACTTTCAAGCAAGTGTTCCACAATGCACAAAAAGAATCACACCAATGAAACATACCCTTTTAGTGGAGAGAGAGGGAGGGTGTAGAAATAAGGACAAAACACTAACATGGCATGATCTAACTTCTGACAATTAGTGCTCTGATCTCTAACAGTGAGAATAAGACTAAACCCTGTAGGACCTGATTCCAGACATTTGCTGCCTGACTTCTGGACAGAGAGCATAGGGAAAAAGTTGACCTTTGAGGGCGAGAACTCTGGTCCCTGATGATGCAAAGCTGAAAGTGAGGAGAACTAATAGGTGTCTGGAGGAGACAGGATATCATACTGGGAATGGAGTATACCTCAGGATAACACAGTTCCCTGTCAGTGAAAGTGCAGAGGGTAGATTCCTTATGAGAGACTGTTCGAAAACGGAGGGGTGAAATAAGATGCACCATACTCAGAGTGGGAAAATCTATTCCTTCCTTAAGAACACCTGCATAAAGTCATGTCTGAGTAAGTGTCTTTCTATAAATGCCTAAAGTTTCTCCATGGACCAAGCCTATCTGAGATAGAAGTCTTAAGCATAGTCCACATAAATTCAGGCAATATTCCAATTCACTTATTTTTTTCAGATTATTTAATAAATTATTTATTGTATATTTTAATGAGTGAAAAGTAAATATTACTATATGTTTTTACCCTATTTTTTCATTAGGCATATTTTAAAACTTTGCTCCTCAACAAGATGGTGCTGACAATATGCCAGAAGAAACCTCAGATGTTTCTTCACATTTCTATTTTTGTCATAGTATTATTTGAGTTTGAAGTGATCTCATTTTAGTATAGACCAGATCTGCTTGGATTTGCTGTGCACATGTTTAACTTGATCAGTCTGTGTGTGTTATCCCAAGGTATGCAAATGAAGCCACAGAAATCTAAATATGAGTTTGATTAGAAAATGATGACCAAAGCCCATTCTTCCTAAAAAACACCATCCTCTGAGTAATGCATCATCATCACAGGTCATTGCTCTGATGAAATTAATCTGTGAAGCCACCTGTGTGACAGAGTTAATGATATATTAGTGTGATTCATCATTAGTGATCATCAGCAGCTGATGATCTATTAGTGTATTGCTCCAAGGATGGCACCATCCAGAAAGAATGAACCCTTATTTGTTAAATTATGGCTTAAAAGTCAATGACAAGACTATAGTCTATCACAGTCAGCAGCAGGTAGGCATATTGACACTAAATCAAATTCACTAGAACTTTTGTCTTTTGTATTGCTAGTGTCAGTTTTGCAACTTTAATAATCAGGTTTCATTGCCCTCATGCAAAATTAGCTTTCCCCTACTTCTTTTTCCAGTAGCATTTGATAACTTTTCCTCTAATAATCACTCTATCACTTAGAAGAGGAGGTACGCACTCATATGCTAGAAAAAGAGAATCAACAGTTTGAAGGTATAAGATGTAAAAACAAAAGAAGAAGAAGGAGGAGGAGGAGGAAAGCCATTTGCCTGTAGCACTTTTGTTCTGCTGTTCTGTGAAGTTATGGAGTTAGGCCTCTATACAAAAATCTTAGCGTGATGTAAGCAGAGTCAGAATGAGCTCTACCCTGACATCTGGTGGTGAATTGTGGAAAAGGACTTCAGGGGCTGATCTAGTTTGCATGGGTACACCTGCCCCGCCTAACATGATGGGACTACTTGCCCAAATGGTCACTTTGGCTGCTGTGGGACCCCCAGTCTCTTTGTTATTGGGGCAGGAGTAATAAAGTGTTGTTATCCTGGTTATGTGAATCAAGGACAGTAGAACTATACTTGGCATTTTATGACTGAGGGACTTGCCCTCAACTAAGTAGCCCTCGCTAGGCAAGAGATATGGGTTCCAAAGCCCACTGAACTGAGAGAGGCTGGGGACAGGCAGGTGTATCTGGTAGTGTGGGTGCTTGCCTGCTAAGGGTCTTAAACATGATTTTGAACCCTCCTCTCTCCACTGTGTAATAACAGAGCTAATTTTGACTCCAATAGGAGTCTTGTTACATGCTGCAGAGCTGAAATCACTGATACCTAGGTCTAACCATTAGACCTACTTTGGGCTAGTGGTTCTGAGTGTGTCAGCACTGGGGTGCCCCTACTAACAGCTGAAATAACTAAAGAGCTGAACTCACTGAGAGCTGTGTTGGGTGGAGGGCTGAAGACATATTGGTGAGCGGCTGGTGGAGAGGCGTGGCCAGCAGGATGGCTAGTGGAGTGGCGTGGATAGTGGACAGGCATGGCCAGCAGGACTGCTGGGTGTAGAGGCGCAGCTGGTGGTGAAGACTGCAGCAGAACCCCATGAAGAGGTATGGCACCTGGCCGACAACCCAAGCAGCGGAGCATGTAAGATGCCCCCATACCTCCCCCTACTTCCACCCAGCTGAGAGGTAAACTCTGCTGATGAACTTCTGGCCAAGGACAGAAAGTGTGGGAGGGGTGACTTTGGGTTGGGTTTCTGGACTTAAGACCCTGAGGAGAAAAAGACACTGCCAACCTTACTTGGGGGTGGGTCTTTTGCTCATGGTTTGTGTTATGAATCCTGTTTGTGGTGTTTCCCCAACATAATGCCACATTGTTTCCCTCCTTTATTAAAAGGCTTTTGATATACTCAGACTCTACTTGTGAGAGGGGAGGTATTGCCTCTTAGAGGTACCCAGGGGAGAGGTATTTAATTGTTCCAGATCACTGGGTGGAGGCTTGAGCTGGTTTTGCATCATGTTATTGAAATGGAACCCCTATATATTGAACCTGGCCCTTGTTGCTGCCAACTCTGATGGGCAGAAGAGTTATAATTATACATCAGTTATATTGTGTAAGCAGAGTCTTCCCTGCTTCCTCAATTTTGGGACAACAGATGTCAGTGAAATGAGGAAGCAAAGATGAACTAGGACAGAAAAACAATATTGGTGGGATACTGGCTACACTGCGTAAAACAGAGCATTCATTCCCCCATCACTTTGGGTTCTTGTCTTAGGATTAGCACACAAAAGCCAATTTGTCATCATACCAGTATAACAACAGAGTATGAGATAACATGTGCTGGCCAGACATTGGCTATGTTAAGGCTTAACACCACATATGCAAATCAGCAAATACAGAGAAGAGGCCCACTTCTCCCACTTTATGGTATCACATAGCATTCAATTGGGCATTTGCAACTCTTTTTTCAAAAATCAGTGGCCCATAAATGGTCAGACTTTATACCTAAATCTGCTAGCATCTCAGAGGACAGGATACTTATTGAGCTGCTATCTGCTGTGGGGAGTAATCCATACCATCCCCAATGACAATGAAGCTCCTTCATAGGAAGTTTTCAAAAAGAGGCTGGATAGCCATCTGTCTTAGATGGTTTAGATACAACAAATCCTGCACCTTGGCAGGGGGTTAGACTAGAAGACCCTTGTGGTCTCCTCTAACCCTACGGTTCTATGATGCTATGAGCCCAATCATGGGCTCTAAATCAGTGGTTCTCAACCTGTGGTCTGCAGACCCTTAGGGGTCTGCCAGTATAATCAAAGGGATCAGCAAACGTGCCAGCAACTACATAATAACAATGACACACCATGTTCTGATACTTTCAGTTTGCATATTCCATGTTGATAGCAACTTGGTACTGTCCATATATCACCTAGCAATGCTGTATTTTATCATTTAAAACACCTTCCATTTGTGAAAATAATTTGAGAATGATGCACAGGAATATAAGTCGGATATGTTTAAATTACTGAAGTAAAAGCTGAGATTCCTCATTTTTTTAAAATATCATGTGCCAATCACCCATCTGGGTTATATCAGTTTTGTCATTTGTTTTACTTCTGTAATGAATAAGTTTGTTATTCGTAAAACAACTGAGTCAACTCTGGTAGTTCATGAAGCAGAAAATGTCTCAAATAAGACAAAAGAGCAAGCAGCAAAATTGAACCCCCTTCAGAAAAACAAAAACTGAGGAAATATGATGATAGCTACATTAAACTTGGAGATATATATATATATCTATATCTATATTTTTATATAGATATAGATATAGATATAGATATATAGATATATATATATCTATATATATAGGAAATAGCCCGACTTGATTATGTAAAGAGTTGTCACTTTGGATGGGCTAGCACCAGCAGGAGAGTGAATTTGTGTGGGGGGGTGGAGGGTGAGAAAACCTGGATTTGTGCTGGAAATGGCCCACCTGTTGATCACTTTAGATAAGCTATTACCAGCAGGACAGTGGGGTGGGAGGAGGTATTGTTTCATATTCTCTGTGTGTATATAAAGTCTGCTGCAGTTTCCACGGTATGGCATCTGATGAAGTGAGCTGTAGCTCACGAAAGCTCATGCTCAAATAAATTGGTTAGTCTCTAAGGTGCCACAAGTACTCCTTTTCTTTATTCTTTCTGATTTTGTCCCTACATGCTTGTGCTATTCTTTTGTATTCCTCCTTAGCAATTTGTCCATGTTTCCAATTTTAGGATTCCTTATAGATTTTCAGGTCATTAGAGAGCCATAGCAATCCCTTACTATTCTTCCTATCTTTCCTTTTCATCAGGATAGTTTGCAGTTGTGCCTTTAATATTGTCTCCTTGAGAAACTGCCAGTTCTCCTGAATAACTTCATCCCTTAGATTTCCTTACAATGGGACCTTACCTACCAGTTCTCTGAGTCTGTTAAACCTTGTTTTATGAAGTTTTGACTGCCTCTGATTGTACAAGATGGGAATGTAATCTGGGTAGTTATGTAAAAAAAAAAAGAATGAAAGGAGTGTTAGGCAAAAAATAATTTGTGTGTGTAATTATGTAAGGTTTTAAGGACCAAGACCAACACTCATAGTTTGTGAAATCCTGTTTGTAAGTTTAAAATAAATTGGTTTTGTTTTGTTTTTTTAAATTAAAAAAAATGCACTAAAACTCCATTTGAATCTCTCATTCAAATTTGCAACAGTGACAGACCCTTACAGGCAGCTAGTGAGATGTGGCTTTGGTATTTAGCATTTAACCCTTTGGGTACTTCCATTTTTTATAAAGTTTAATATCTTTTAAATAAGGACCAGATAATATGTTCCTGGCTGGGGCAGCCAGAACTGGAAGAATCAAGAGAGATTCTGGATCCTTTTTTTGATAATAAATAGCAGCTAAGAACTGCAGGAGGGGAACAAGAACCGCAATAAAGAAGTCCGTTTACTCTATACGCCTCTGGGTCCTCCTGCTCATTCTTTCCATCTCTAACAAAGTCTATTGATTCACCTTTTCTCTCTCCTTCCTTTCCTTAGAATCATGAAATCCATGATTTCATGATCACTTCCATCCAAATCGCCTTCCATCTGCAGATTCACAAGCAATTCCTTCCTGTTGGTAGGGGCAAGTTAAAATGTCTGTCACCCTGATTACTTACTCTGCTTTCTGAAACAAAGTGTTGCCCCTAGTAAGTTCCAAGAACTTACTGGAAAATTTGTCTTTTGTTGCATTACTTTTCCAACAGATGTCTGGGTAATTGGACCTCTCTCACATAACAATGTGTAGAAGGTCCATCATCAGGGGAAATGATCTGATGAGTGATCCATAATTCAATATCTAGAAAAGTGTAAACAGAACATAATTAGAAAAAATGTCTTAAAATACAACTGTAGGTACAGTTAAGCTAAATAATATAAGCATATCAGTTAGTGATGCAATCCTGTAGAAAACTGATTCAAATTCACTAGATGAAAATGAAAACTCAGAGATTCCCATATCCCACTGTGGAAGAAAGAATCAAAGTACTACAAGTCAAATGGCTTTCTTCATTTCTCAAGGACTAGCAGTGAAAATCCTACAACAAAAGAAAATTTGTTATTGAAAGAAACCTTAGTATTTTAAGAGAAAATTGCTGTTTCCCCACTGCTTTGAGATAACTTTCATTTCCATTATTATGTCCAAAGATACAGAATGTCTTCTATGTTTTGTCCAGCACCAAGTATATTGTCAATATGTAACCAATATTAAAATATTATTTTCACAGCTCACAGACATGACCATACAGGACAAACAGAAAAGGAGGAAGTACTCAGTATTTCACAGGACTGGACTCTATGTAATTCCTTTGTAAGAGCAGAACTACCATAGGAAAAAAAAACAGGTGAAAGGTAAATACCAATACAAAATTGTTCTACCCTAGCAGATTTCATGTTCCTAACAGATATAAGAGATAGAATATAGCAAAGCAATGTCAACAGATATAGATATGTATATCTGAGAAAGCCTCTCTTTCTCACTGGATGTAATGAGGGCTTCCAAATTGTGAATTGATAGAATAGTATTTTCAGAAATCCTCATTATGGGATTAACCCTGAACTATGAAAGTCAATGGAAATTTTGTCATTGGCTTTAACGGGAGAAGAATCAGCTCCTATTAACCTAATTCTACTTTCAGCAAAGTTAATAGGAGTTTTAAAATTACCCAAATTTTAAAAGCATTCAGGTTCAGGCCTCAATTTTTCAGTTTTGAAAGTTAGGTCACTGTTTCCTGGACATAAGAACATAAGTTTGGCCATACTGGGTCAGACAAATAGTCCATCTACCCTAGAATCCTGTCTTCTGACGGTGGACAGTGACAGATGTTTCAGAGGAAATTAATAGAACAGGGAAATTATTACATGATCCATCCCCTGTTGTTTAGTACCACCTTCTGGCAGTCAGAGGCTTAGAAACATTCAGATCATGGGATTGGGTCCCTGACAATCTTCACTATAGCCATGGACCTAATAATAATTGGGTCCCTGACCTCATTCACTAATAGCCAGGACCTATCCTCCATGAACTTATCTAATTCTTTTTTGAGCGCGGTTATAATTTTGGCCTTCACAATATCCCCAGGCAATGAGTTCCACAGGTTGACTTGTAATGTGTGAAGAAGTACTTCCTTTTGTTTGTTTTAAACCTGCTGCCTATTCATTTCATTGGGTGACCCCCTGGTTATTGAGTTATGTTGATGGGTTGAATAAAACTTCTGTAATCACTTTCTCCACACCATTCACGATTTTATAGACCTCTATCATATCCTCCCTTAGTTGTCCCTTTTCTAAAATGAACAATCCCAGTCTTTCTAATCTCTCCTCATATGGAAGCTGTTTCATATCCTTAATCATTTTTATTGCAGTTCTCTGGATTTTTTCCAATTCTCATATATCCGTTTTGAAAAGGGGTGAACAGAACTACATTCAGTATTCCAAGAGTGGGCATACCATGGATTTATAAAGTGACATTATGATATTTTATGTCCTATTAACTATCCCTTCCCTAATGATTCCTACCATTCTTTTAACATTTTTAACTGCTGCTGCACATTGAGCAAATGTTTTCAGAGAACTATTCATGATGACTCCAAGACCACTTTCTGGAGTGGTAACTGCTAATTTAGATGTATGTATAGTTGGGATTATATTTTCCAATGTGCATTGCTTTGCACTTATTAACAGTGAATTGCATCTGCCATTTTGTTGCCCAATTTTTGGAGATCCCTTTGGTACTCTTCTCAGTCAGCTATCAACTTAACTATCTTGAGTAATTTTGTATCATCTGCAAACTTTGCCATCTCACAATTTATCCCTTTTAACATATTTTTTTTTTATGTTGAACAGCACTGGTCCCGATACAGATCCTTCTTGGACCCCAGTATTTATCTCTCTACGAAAGCTTATGCTCAAATAAATTTGTTAGTCTCTAAGGTGCCACAAGTACTCCTTTTCTTTTTGCAAATACAGACTAACACGGCTGCTACTCTGAAACAGTGGATATAGTGTATTTGGAAATTCAGAAAGCCTTTAACAAGCAAAGCCCTCAGTAAATGCGCTTAAGCAAAGTAGGTGGTCATGGGATAAGCGGGAAGATCCCCTTCTGGACCGGTAACTGGTTAAAAGACAGGAAACAAAGGATAGGAATAACTGGTCAGTTTTCATGGTGGAGATAGATAAATAGTGGGGTCAAAGAAGGATCTGTATCGGGACCAGTGCTGTTCAACATAAATTTGCAGATGATACAAAATTACTCGAGATAGTTAAGTTGATAGCTGACTGAGAAGAGTACCAAAGAGATCTCCAAAAATTGGACAACAAAATGGCAGATGCAATTCACTGTTGATAAGTGCAAAATAATGCACATTGGAAAATATAATCCCAACTATACATACAAAATGATGGGATCTAAATTAGCAGTTACCACTCCAGAAAGTGGTCTTGGAGTCATCATGAATAGTTCTCTGAAAACATTTGCTCAATGTGCAGCAGCAGTTAAAAATGTTTAAAAGAATGATAGGAATCATTAGGGAAGGGATAGTTAATAGGACATAAAATATCATAATGTCACTTGCTGTAGCTCACGAAAGCTTATGTTCAAATAAATTTGTTAGTCTCTAAGGTGCCACAAGTACTCCTTTTCTTTATATCCACTGTATCACCCTTATCCACATGTTTCTTGACACCCTCAAAGAATTCTAATAGATTGGTGAGACATTTTTTCCCTTTATGAAAACCACTTTGACTCTTCCCCAACATATTGTGTTAATTTATATGTCTGATAATTCTGTTCTTTACTATAGTTTCAACAACTTTGCCTGGTAGTGAAATTAGGCTTCCCAGCCTCTAATTGTGTTTTAAGTAAGCCCCACTACAGTAGGCAACATTCCACAACCAGGCAAATAAATATCAGTTTCTTAGTCTACATACTGTATAATATAAGACGTTCTTTGTCTCTACTTCAAAAGGAAATTTTAGTCCCTTTTAACGCCCTGCAATAAATTTTGCCCATACTTTATTATTAGATCAGTATATCAGTTCCATAATGACAGGGAGTGTCAAACATATAATCTGGAAATGTGACAGATCTGAAATTTGTGTTTAAAAATAACAGCATTTCAAGCCAAAGGGCATTCAGATTTACAATATGTTTATTTATACTTCTGTGCCATGGTAAAAAGACACATGAACTGTGTAATGTCAAGGAAAGAGAGGAATTCTGTGGATATTTATGTCCTTTCAAAGCACAGTGTAACTCAATTTCTTCTAAAAATTTATAGACTAACTTAGTATCATTGCTATCAATATTCCAAAGTTTTTAAAAAGTTTAAAGCCATTATGTATGAGTAATAATGTCTCATTTAAGATGTTACAAAAACTAGATTCAATATTTTAGACATTAAATTTATAGTTATTAACCTATCAATATGAGCAGATTCACACTAAGTATCAGAACCAATCACTATCAACACCTCATTGTATTACAAAATGTCTCCCTAAGATAAAAAGTAAATTATTTTCATGTGTTTAATTAGCCATACAAATATTTTTACATAGCTTTCATCAGCTCTATATTCTGTTAAGTTGACAGAATGCATGGAACAGAAAACAAACAACAACTGGTTTATATTTAAAAGAGGTTTTTATTGGTTTATAGGTAGAGGTCTCTATTAAAAAGTCAATATTTGAGAATAAGAGCATTCTTATGATTAAGTCACTGAACTGGGATTCAGGTGATGTGGGTTCAATTATGCTACAGACTTCTTGTGTGAATTTCAGCAACTCACTCTCACAGCGAGGGTGTTGGCAGTCTGGCCTAGCGTGTACTGCTAGAGTCAGGTGCCCAAGGCCAGAGCCAAGAGTCAGAGCCAGAATCTGAGGCCAGGAATCAGAAATGAGGGTCAGAGCCAGAGTTGGAGGCCGAGATCCAAAGCAAGAAGAAGGAGCAGGGTCTGCATTTGCAGCCTTCTTGGGATCCTCCTAGTTACAGACAACTTCCTGGTGTCCCCATCAGGCATAAATAGTGCATCTGGACCAATAAGGGACCTCAGGAACACTTTCAACACAGCCTGTCAATCACTGCCCCATCATAGCTGTTAGGGGTGGTATGAGGAGCTATAGAGCTAGAACCTGGGTCTAGTGGTGCCTGGGTGACTGCCGCATCCATATCACTATCTAACTACCACAAGGGGTGACCCTGGAGTGTCACAGGGCCAGATTGTCTGGGGGGACTCTTGTGGCAGGCCTTCACCAGTTCAGAGGTATGTACATGAGTAGCAGGTTCCCAAGACTGTTCATCAGGGCTATAAACTTCCCAGACAACAGGCCTTGGATCTGAACAAGTGAAGGAGATGATTGTGTCTGGTCAGGGAACAAGTTTCAAGAGGGAGATGTGGAAGACTGAGTGTATTTTGAGAGACATAGGCAAGCAATGAGGTACATTTGTTGGTAAATTTGCTGCAGATATTGATGGTCCAGTTTGTGACATGGCTTCTCCATGTGGGGGTTCTTGAAAAATACCCATACCTTTTGACCCATCGTAAAAGCTAGACCCTCTTGTCTTTGGCAGCCTGCGTGTCACCTATAGGCCCCCTTAGTGTTATCAAGGTGACCCTTCAGATCTTCCTGGATGTAATGCATCTGTCACAGTGTATTGGTAGCTGTAGGATTTTGAGAGGTCATGGGTAGTACAAGGTTGAAATGGGGATGAAACCAATAGCTGGCAAAGAAAGGGCTTTGCCAGTGGCAGCATGATCAGTGTTGAACTAATCATAGGAAAGGTGAACAGACCAGTTGTCTTTGTGATATTTAAAAACACATAAGTAATGCTCTTGCAGATGGTCCACCTTTTCTGTCCACCCATCCGTCTGATGATACACTCATAAAATGAAGATGTTTAGCAGCTGAGGCCCTAACACCAAAAACATGAGACAAACCGTGGGCCTCGATCCAACATGATGTTATTAGAGAACTCATGGAGCCTCCTGGGCTGAGGATAGTTGGACAGAAGGAATAAAATATGGCATCTTGGTTAGCTGATCTATAACAGTGAGTACTGTAGTATGGCCATTTGGTTTGGGGAGTTCTACAATGAAGTCCATGATAATAGCTGCTCACAGCCTAGACAACATTTTTATGCCAATGAGGGTTCTGAGAGGCTTGGTTCATAGGGCCTTGGTGCGGACACACAAGTCACATTTAATTGGCATGCACTTGGATCTCAGTCTGCATTCTAGGTCACCAGAAACTGTGGAAGGCCAGATGAGAGGTTTTGAAGTGGCTGAAATGACCCATTAAGAGGATATTTTGGCATAACCACAGTACCTCCAACCAGGGGTGCCCTGGTGGAATATAGATGTGACCATCAACATATCTTATCCCATCCAACATAGTATGTGCATAGACTTTAAGAACATAAATGTTTAGTTGAATTGTACTATACTATTCTCGTACTTACCATACTATAATATTTTATGTATAATCATGAATGGTGTGGAGAAAGTTAATAAGGAAGTGTTATTCAACCCGTCAACATAACACAAGAACCAGGAGTCACCCAATAAAATTAATAGGCAGCAGTTTTAAAACAAACATAAGGAAGTACTTCTTCATACAACACCTAGTCAGCCTGTGGAACTTGTTGCCAGGGAATGTTGTGAAGGACAAAAGTAAAACTGGGTTCAAAAAGGATTTAGATAAGTTCATGGAGGATAGATCTATCAGTGGCTATTAGCCAAGATGGTCAGGGACACAACTCCATGCTCTGTGTGTCCCTAAGCCTCTGACTGCCAGAAGGGGGCTGGATGGCAAGGGATGGGTTCATGTGAAATTGCCCTGTTCTGTTCATTCCCTCTGAAGGCGCCTGGCACGGGCCCCTGTCAGAAGACAGGATACTAGGTTAGATGGACCATTGATCTGACCCAGTATGGCAATTCTTAGGTTCTTATGTTCACGAGGCCTGTAGCTGTACCATCTTCTACTATGTTTATGATAGAAGAAGGGTGGAGGTCAGGTCAATACGGTCAAATGAAAAGCCTCCAAGGAAAAGCTGGATGATGCAAGAAATAGCACTGGTGAATTGGTATGTTGTATTTTTTCCTGTGATTCAGCACTGATCAATGCCCCCTGAATGCTTTTAGAGGACTATGTGTAGTTACAGTGATGGTATTTCAGAAGACAAGTAAATCCCAAAGTCCTGGCTATTTGTGGTCAAATAAAAACAAGTTTAGGGGTACTCTCCTCACAGTCCTGACTAAATTTTCACTTAGGTAATTACATTCCATTGCACACACCCCTTGAAATGTCATTTGAATACAACATTTTTTCTTTATACTGTTGAATAGAGTAGCTTTACCCCTTTAAAGGGCTGCCATGTTTCACATTCTTTTCAGTGGTCAAGTGATTCCTGTATCTACCTCACTGACCTGCCTTATAGGAATGTTTGAGGCTTAACTAATTAATCTTTATTAAGAGCCTTGGATGAATGCATCTATATAGATTAAAAGTATTTTCAGTAGGAGAAATAATAAGTAATCAAATCAGGTGACTGAACCCTAAGACCTTCTGTACAATACTAATATTTAAGTGCAGTGGAAAATGTAATTGTGCAGGTATTTCAGGGGTTCCGTAATAGTATGCCATGAGTTGGTCTTTGATCCACAGATGGTGCTGACTTATAATACAAAGCACACTTTTAGATCAAGAATCAGGTGTAGCACAATATCTTATTTCTGGGGCTTGTGATTGCACTTTCTTTCTGCAGCACTCCCTTAACGTTTAGCAAAACTCCAAAGGAGGAGCTGGGGAACACTATATCATGTCATCAACAGTCTGGAATGAAGATGATACTGACAACCAGCACTGCAAAAGTCACTTAAAATGCCCATGAGATTCTGCAAAAATTGAGAACATGTATACGAATCTGTCGCGTAAGCAGCCAAGTAGTTTTCAGCACTAATATTTTATTATCAAATAAAAGCTGTTGTGTAGACTTTTGAGATAAATCCTGTGCAGAGTATTTTGGGAAACAGATTGTATATTGTGTTTCTTTCAAACATGAATGAAACCAAAGCAGTAAAAATCTAATGGTGCACATAAGAAAAGAAAAATATGCTTCATCTCTTGTTTAAATATGAGATTGGGATATACTTTGCCAAAACTAAAGAGTACTTCTTGCTTGATCACCTTATATTGGCTTTTGCTTCAAGATTCAGCTAGAGCTATTTTTCCTGGATATTATCATTCATTCATTTATATAGAGGCACTCACATGTATTGCTATTGCAACAAAGGTATATGTATAAAGGTATAAAAACAATTAATAAGTATTCCAAGAAAAAGATTTGGGGCCCAATCCAAAAATGGTGTAAACCAGCATTTGAAATCAGGGACCCAGTAAACTGTGGGCCAAATCCTTGCTGGTGTGAAAGATCATAGTTCATTAACATCTCTGAATAGATGCTAGTTTACACCAGCTGAGGAAGCAAACCTGTAGGGTTAGTTTTGGGGATGGATTAATGTATATTTGAAGTAATCCACATACATAAAAAAGATGCTGAATTCTTAAGAATTTTAAAACCAATTAAAAAGATGTAAAACTTGATTCTAAAGTATGGGGTCACTTGGAGCAAATAAATAAATAATTGAGCGACAAGAGAATAACAAGAAGGGGGGGAAAAGATTAGCAGGCATCATATTACAGAAATGCCTAGAAAAGGAAAAGGGTTTACAAAAAAGACTGGTATGGTAACTCATAAGAGAAATTATTAATTTGTGAACCAGAGTTTTAGTACCAGAAAAATCAAATAACTGCATATTTCTGCAATAAGTAAGTTAAACAACAAGACAGGATAGCCAAAATATAATGAGAGGTACAGGACAAAAGACTGAAAAAGGGACTGAATCCCAGATTTATTCCAATAACCACTAACTAGCACTGTGTGCATAACACCATAAATTCCCTTATATATTCACTTGATTAAAAACTTGAATTTCCCTCAATTGTATCTGTGCAATTTTGTGTTTGTTTTCCACAAGTATGTTAGGGAATTACTTTACTTGCAGGAATGTTCATGGGAAAGGTGTATTTTAGGTGAATGCTAGAAGCACGTTTGAGACTGCAAACCTTCTATCCATAAAATGCAAGCAATCACACCCAGAAACCTGATTCTAAGAGTTCTGCTTATTTAGTCAGGGGAAAAATATATCAAGTGACCTATATGTCCAGCAAAACTATCCAGTACAAGTCTAATTCTGAATGTTGAAAATGTCACGCTGCCTGGTATCGGACACAGCTAAGAGCGCTAATCTCAGGTCAGACTGCCAGAAAACAGGGCATGTACCCCAAACTGGTGGTATATTCTATCACAAGATTTCACCAAGCCAGTAACAGATGTGTGCTTCCAAAATTCTATACTAGTTATTATGAAATCACAGAGAGTCCCTTCATGCACCAGCCAGACAAACCAGACTCCTGTGATAAATGACTATTAAAACCAGAAATCACATATATTAGGTTCATCCAGTTCCAAAGAGCCAGATACACATCCCACATGGAAATACATTTTAGCTCTTACCCAGAAACCATGCTTGTAGATAATCCTTTAGTAAACTAAAAACTTTATAGAAATATTTTTTTATAAAAATATGTAAAAAGGAAGAAAGTTGTTAAAGGGTTAAAATGCAAACAGGAGCAGCTAACAGGAGAGTTTTGGAGGGAGTTCTCTAGGTGAAGGAGGGGCAATTACATGACTGTGGTGTTTAGATGTTGCTTTAAATTATTAGAATTGGGAGCACTGGCTGTTGGGAGTCTGAAAGGACAGGAAATAGGAAGGAGGGGAGAGTAGTTGAAGAAGCTGAGGGAGAGCTACTGAGGGTGCAGCAGCAGCTTGGAAAAGAGGTTTCCACTTTAAAAAATAAAGTCCTGTTGAAATTTGTTAGTACCTTGCCTGGCTACTACAACAATGACCCTCAGGGTAAGTTTGTTGTCTAAAGCGTGTGTGTTTGTCGTGTGCTTGCTGCTTGACTGAAATATACTGTGTGGTCTGTTTGTTTGGGGGACCATGTGCTGACCGTGTGGTTGCTGAGCTTAGCAGCCGGCTAGACTGAGAGCTGAGAGCTGAGAGCTGAGAGCTTTGTAACAAGGCTTTGATCCCTAAGCCCTTTAGCACCCATCAACCCTTAACCAGGGGGCAGGGCTACTCAGGAAGACCCTAAGCGACTAGAGGAGCTAATGAACAGGAGAGGATAACTGGGAGTTTAGACCGGGCAGTGTGAAGGGAGGCTAGGTACGCTTAACATTCCTTTAACTTAAAGCCAAAAACACCACCTGATAAAAACAAAACAACAACAAAGGAATGAGCTTCAAGAGTTAAAAAGATAATTCAGGCCCAAGTCCAGGAACAGAGTGGGGACTATTGCACCCAGTGCAGCATGTATTATTACCTGCCTATGTGCAGGTTGTGTATATGTGCATTCAGTGCAAGGAGCTCCTAGCTCTGAGAGACCGTGTGCAGGCTTTGGACACCAGAGTGGTTGAACTGGAGGAGCTAAGGGAGACAGAGAGGTACATAGAGGAGACTTTCTGGGACACAGTAGAATGGTCCACCCCTGGTCTGACAGCCTCTGTGCTGTTGAGGAGGATGAACGTCTCAGGGTAGGAGAAGATCCAACTGGAGCAGAGGGAAAAGATCCCATAATTGGGACCCTTCTTCCAGATGATGTTGTGGTCTCCTCTCGCACTGAGGATACCTCTCCGGGGGAGGCAACACCAGTTTTTAGGAAGAGACAGGTAATAGTTAGGGGGGAATCAATTATTAGAAACATAGATTGCTGGGTTTGCGATGACAGGGAGAACTGCATGGTGACTTGCCTGCCTGGTGCGAAGGTTGCAGATCTCTCAAGACAGCTAGATAGACTTATGTGTAGTGCTGGGCAGGAGTCGGTGGTCATGGTACACATAGGTCCTGGAGGCCAAATTTAGGCTGCTAGGTAAGAGACTGAAATCCAGGACCTGCATGGTAGCATTCTCTGAAATGCTCACAGTTCCACGTGCAGGGCCAGTTAGACAGGCAGAACTGCAGGGTCTCAATGTGTGGGTGAGACAATGGGGTAGGGAAGAAGGGTTTAGATTGATTAGGAACTGGGGAAACTTTTGGGAAAGGGGGAGCCTATACAGGAAATGGAAACCAAAATGGAACCAGATTGCTGGCACTTAAAATTAAAGAGGTCGTAGTGCAGTTTTTAAACTAAGGGCTAGGGAAAAGCTGACAGGTGTGGAGGAGCACATGGTTCGGACAGAAACATCCCTTAGGGGAGGATCAATTAATGGAGATTCTTTATGTCCTAGTAAGAGGGAGAGGATGGCAGATGATAAAATACAGGTAGGATCTGATGAGAAAAAAAGTCCCATTCAATTACATTGTGCAACAGCAGACAGCTAAAGTACTTATATACCAATGCTAGAAGTCTAAATAATAAAATGCATGAACTAGAGTGTCTCGTATTACATGAGGATATAGATATAACAGGCATCACAGAAACTTGGTGGAATGAGGATAATCAATGGGACATGGTAATACCAGGGTACAAGATACATTGGAAGGACAGAACAGGTCATGCTGGTCAGCAAGTGGCACCATATGTGAAAGAAAGTGTAGAATGAAATGATGTACAAATCTTAAATGAACGAAACTGTACCATATAATCTCTATGGATAGTAATTCCGTGCTCTAATAATAAGAATATAGAAGGAGAGATATATTACCGGCCACCTGACCAGGATGGTGGTCGTGACTGTGAAATGCTCAGGGAGATTAGAGAGGCTATTAAAATTAAAAACTCATTAATAATAGGGGATTTCAACTATCCCCATATTGACTAAGTACATGTCACCTCAGGATGGGATGAAGAGATAAAGTTTATTGACACCTTAAATGACTGTTTCTTGGAGCAGCTAGTCCTTGGAACCCACAAGAGGAGAGACAATTCTTGATTTAGTCCCAAGTGGAGCACAGGATCTGGTCCAAGAGGTGAATATAGCTGGACTTCTTGGTAATAGTGACCATAATATAATTAAATTTAACATCTCTGTGGTGGGGAAAACACCACAGCAGCCCAACACTCTAGCATTTAATTTCAGAAAGGGGAACTACACAAAAATGAGGAAGTTAGTTAAACGGAAATTAAAAGGTATGGCACCAAAAGTGAAATCCCTGCAAGCTGCATGAAAACTTTTTAAAGACACCATAATAGAGGCTCAACTTAAATGTATACCCCAAATTTAAAAAAACATAATAAGAGAACCAAAAAAGTGCCATTGTGGCTAAACAACAAAGTAAAAGAAGCAGGGAAAGGCAAAAAGGCATCCTTTAAAAAGTGGAAGTTAAATCCTAGTGAGGAAAATAGAAAGCAGCTTAAACTCTGTCAAATGAAGTGTAAAAATATAATTAGGAAGGCCAAAAAAGAATTTGAAGAACCGCTAGCCAAAGACTCAAAGAGTAATAGCAAACATTTTTAAAGTACATCAGAAGCAAAAAGCCTGCTAAACAACCAGTGGGGCCACTGGATGATGAACATGCTAATGGAGCACTCAAGGACAATAAGGCCATTGTGGAGAAACTAAATTAATTATTTGCATAGGTCTTCTTGGCTGAGGATGTGAGGGAGATTCCCAAACCTCAGCCTCTCTTTTTAGGTGACAAATCTGAGGAACTGTCCCAGATTCAGGTGTCATTAGAGGAGGTTTGGAACAAAGTGATAAACTAAACAGTAATAAGTCACCAAGACCAGATGGTATTCACCCAAGAGTTATGAAGGAACTGAAATGTGAAATTGCAGAACTACTAAATGTAATCTGTAACCTATCATTTAAATCAGCTTCTGTACCAAATGACTGGAGGATGGCTAATGTGACACCAATTTTTAAAAAAGGCTCCAGAGGTGATCCTGGCAATTACAGGCCGGTAAGCCTGACTTCAGTACTGGACAAACTGGTTGAAACTATAGTAAAGAACAAAATTGCCAGACACATAGATGAACATAATTTGTTGGGGGAAGAGTCAACATGGTTTTTGTAAAGGGAAATCATGCCTCACCAATCTACTAGCATTCTTTGAGGGGGGTTGTCATAAATATAAAGGGAAGGGTAAACCCCTTTGAAATCCCTCCTGGCCAGGGGAAAGCTCCTCTCACCTGTAAAGGGTTAAGAAGCTAAAGGTAACCTCGCTGGCACCTGACCAAAATGACCAATGAAGAGACAAGATATTTTGAAAAGCTGGGAGGAGGGAGAGAAACAAAGGGTCTGTGTGTCTGTCTATATTCTGTCTTTGCCGGGGATAGACCAGGAATGGAGTCTTAGAACTTTTAGTAAGTAATCTAGCTAGGTACGTGTTAGATTATGATTTCTTTAAATGGCTGAGAAAAGAACTGTGCTGAATAGAATAACTATTTCTGTCTGTGTATCTTTTTTGTAACTTAAGGTTTTGCCTAGAGGGGTTCTCTATGTTTTGAATCTAATTACCCTGTAAGGTATCTACCATCCTGATTTTACAGGGGGGATTTCTTTATTTCTATTTACTACTATTTTTATTAAAAGTCTTCTTGTAAGAAAACTGAATGCTTTTTCATTGTTCTCAGATCCAAGGGTTTGGGTCTGTGGTCACCTATGCAAATTGGTGAGGCTTTTTATCCAACATTTCCTAGAAAAGGGGGGGTGCAAGTGTTGGGAGGATTGTTCATTGTTCTTAAGATCCAAGGGTCTGGGTCTGTAGTCACCTAGGCAAATTGGTGAGGCTTTTTACCAAACCTTGTCCAGGAAGTGGGGTGCAAGGTTTTGGGAAGTATTTTGGGGGGAAAGACGCATCCAAACAGCTCTTCCCCAGTAACCAGTATTAGTTTGGTGGTGGTAGCGGCCAATCCAAGGACGACGGGTGGAATATTTTGTACCTTGGGGAAGTTTTGACCTAAGCTGGTAAAGATAAGCTTAGGAGGTTTTTCATGCAGGTCCCCACATCTGTACCCTAGAGTTCAGAGTGGGGGAGGAACCTTGACAGGGGTGAACAAGCATGTGGACAAGGGAGATCCAGTGGATATAGTATACTTAGATTTTCAGAAAACCTTTGACAAGGTCCCTCACCAAAGAATCTTAAGCAAAGTAAGCTGCCACAGGATAAGAGGGAAGGTGCTCTCATGGATTGGTAACTGGTTAAAATATAGGAAACAAAGAGAGGTATAAATGGTCAGTTTTCAGAACGGAGAGAGGTAAATAGTGATGTCCCCCAGGGACCTGTTCTGGGAGAAGTCCTATTCAACATAATCATAAATGATCTGGAAAAAGGGGTAAACAGTGAGGTGGCAAAATTTGCAGAAGATACAAAATTACTAAAGATAGTTAAGACCCAGGCAGACTGCAAAGAGCTACAAAAGGATCTCTCAAAACTGGGTGCCTGGGCAAAATTCAATGTTGATCAATGCAAAGTAATGCACATTGGCAAGCATAATCCCAATTGTACATACAAAATGATGGGGTCTAAATTTGCTGTTACCACTCACGTGAGAGATCTTGGAGTCATTTTGGATAGTTCTCTGAAAACATCCACTCACTCAAAAAAGCAAACAGAATATTGGGAATCATTAAGAAAGGGATAGATAATAAGACAGAAAATATCATATTGCCTCTATATAAATCCATGGTATGCCCACATCTTGAATACTACATGCAGATGTGGAGAAAATAAATAAAGAAGTGTTATTTACTCCTTCTAACAACACAAGAACTAGGGGTCACCAAATGAAATTAATAGGCAACAGCTTTAAAACAAACAAAAGGAAGTATTTTTTCACACAATGCACAGTCAACCTGTGGAACTCTTTGCCAGAGGATGTTGTGAAGGCCAAGACTATAACAGGTTTCAAAAAAAGAACTCAATAAATTCATGGAGTATGGGATCCATCAGTGGCTATTAGCCAGGATGGGCAGGGATGGTGTCCCTAGCCTCTGTTTTCCAGAAGCTGGGAAAGAGTGACAGGGAATGGATCACTTGATGATTACCTGTTCTGTTCATTCCCTCTGGGCACCTGGCATTGGCCACAGTCAGTAGAAAGGATACTGGACTAGATGGACCTTTGGTCTGACCCAGTATGTTCTTATGTACATTAGTTGATTTCAGAGTTTGTAGATCAGGATAATAGCAGCGACGTTAAATCTGCCAGCTTGTAATAAGTCTTTCTGGATCATCAAAAAGATTGGGGTCCTCAGTCCACTATTCGAAGCTTCCTTTTGTTAGAAATCATAATCCAGAAATATGGAGCATGAAAGAAGCAAAGAGGTGAGGTCAGAGTCTCCAGTTTATATCCTCAGCCCATGTGCATGGAAAGTAACTGTCTCAAACATGGAGTCAGTGATCATATGTTCTACTTGACCCATTGAATCACTGGGCCTTCATTGTCCATATGCTCTCTGCAATATCCTCAGGGGGGGTTGATTCTCCTTAATGGCCCATCAACTTGTGGTGTTACCCAGGAATACAACGTGTTTTAGATACAAACACATATCAAAAATTCATGACGTCATATACAATGATAATACAGATTATAAACAGGATATTAATACTCAGCAGACTATAACATTTCCATTGATACCTTACAAGGCAGACTTTGGTACAGATCTACTGCAATTGTATAACAGTGGTAGCAACTGTGATATACGCTTTTTATACAGCATCACAGAAAGGTTACAATAAGATGCATGTGAATAATATATAGATCAAGAAACACTTGTTGAAACTGTTCTGTGAATAGTTCTTATAAAAAATTCTAGAAATTCACAAACTGCTCAAGAGTAAATTTGGAACAGAAAAACAGACTAAATAAATTTAATACAATATTTTCTGCAAATTATTCACTGAGCTGTATTTCTAATATTAATGTATTAATTATTTATTATTATTATTTTCTAGTAGAGAAAAGCTCAGCAAGAACCAATGGCTGGAAGCTAAAGCCAAATTCAAATTGGAAGTAAGGCCAAAATTTTAATACTGAAAATGATAACTGCTGGAGAAAAAAAAAAACTATCAGGAGAAGTAGTAGATCCCCAGTCTCTGGATATCTTCATATCAAGCCTTGCTGGCTTTCTGGAAGATGTGCTGTCATCAAACACAAATTACTGGGTTCAATACAGGGCTAATTGGCTGAAATTTAAGGGCCTGTGTTATATAGGAGGTCAGACTATATGATCCAATGGTCCCTTCTGGCCTTAAACCCTATCAATCCATTAATTATTTTTATTTGTATTTCCATAATGCCTAGGAGCCCTATTCATATAGAATCAGAAACCCATTGTGCGGAGCACTATACAAACACAAAAAAGATTGTCCTAGGTTGGCCTAAATTTGAGTTTTAATATTGACTTCAATGGGGCATAGCCCAACAGTGAGTACTTCTGAAAATTTACACCCTGAGAATATATAGGAAAGCAGTACAATCTTAGCAATTAATTCTCATAGAGAACCTGTCTCAAAAGAATATCTGATCGTTTAGATTTTTCTTTTTAAATCTATGCCCTGCTTACTCCAACGGTCTTTGCTATTTAGTGGAACTTGCAAGAGGGAGATACTGGGTATTTATTTCATCCATCTTATTTCAATTATTAGTTTTTGTCTATTATTCTGTACACCCAATATGATGAAATTCAAATAGAAATTTCTAGATCTGGTCAAAAATACAAAATTTGGTTAACATTTTTTCCCATTAATAATTGTATGCCTTTTTTCAACCAGCTCTAAGAGTTTTACCAAATCCTTATGGTTAATGGAAAGGCATTGACCATTTTTTACAGTCAGCTGCTGGGAAGGCAGGGAAGGTAGGGGAAGCTGCTGCTGACTCCGGTTCACACATAGCAGGGAATTTCTAACCTTCCTGCCCTTCAGATACCTCTGAAAAAGATCTTGCTCCTTTTACTGAACTTTCAGAGAGCTTTAAGTGTTATCTTGCAGGCAACAAATGAAATGCCATCTATTTCCTTTTTCTGTTGCACCTCTGGCCATGTCATCTCTGTCCTCTGCTCCTCAAATCCCCTCTTTTGTTCTTTTTCATCAAGTTTAAACTCCTTCTCATCACTTCTAAGGTGAAGCAAAATTCTGCCTACCACTCAGCTCTTGTTTCTGTCTACTCCTCATCCTACAATCTGCTCACTTTTCTTGCCTTGCTGCTTCCTTGGTCTCTTCTTGTTCTCAAAGTGGGAGGAGCGTGATTGACCATAACATTTTAAAAGATAACTCATACTCTAGCAAGTTCAGATAGCCAATGCATGAGTGCAGAGTGGATGGATCTACCTACTCCAACGACCCCTTCCCCTGAGTGATCTACTTCTGAGGGATCAAATACTCATAGTAGCCTCCTCACTGCATCTGAGCACAGGGTCTATGATTCTATAATATGCACAATGGGGAACAAAGTACTCCCCCTCCCTCCGGTGCCCTTGTGCAGCAACATAAAGACAGGACCAATCTAGTCCAGTGGTTCTTAATCTTTCCAGATTACTGTATCCCTTTCCAGAGCCTGATTTGTCTTGCATACCTCAAGTTTCACCTCATTTAAAAACTACTTGCTTACAAAGACAGATATAAAAATCCAAAAGTGTCACAGCACATTATTACTGAAAAATTGCTTACTTTCTCATTTTTATCATATAATTGTAACCCCCCTTTCCGCCCTGGGTTACTCGGGAGCAGGCAACACTCACCTGTGTGCCTGGACAGCTGATGTGCTGACAGTAAAAGAGATCCTTAGTGTCCCATTGGTGATGTTGGATAGGTGGGAATCTTCTGTCCACCCCTCTGATGCAGTCCTTTTACTTGTAAAAGGAAATTAAAATTGGAAGTGCCTCCACCTGGCTCTGAACACACTGATTGGTGTGCCTTGGGGGCCTCCAGGAATAAATCTAAGCTAATCTATGCAATGGATCTAACTCCAAAATACCAATTATAAACAATATAACCCAATATGCATTTAGATTAAAGTTAACACACCTTTACTTAACAAAGTAAGGAAACATGATATAACAGAGGGATCGGCAACCTTTGGCATGCGGTGCACCAGGGTAAGCTCCCTGGCAGGCAGGGCCGGTTTGTTTACCTGCCGCATCCGCAGGTTCGGCCAGTTGTAGCTCCCAGAGGGACTGCCCCCTGGCCTGGCCCGGAGGAGTGTCCGGGACCTCCGAGTCCCGGGAGGGTGCCAGCCCTGTCACCACTGGCGACCCTGGCAGCCGGCACTGCCCCTGCCCCTCCTCCAATGGAGGAGAGGGCAGCAAGACCTCTGCCGGCTGAGGGAGAGGGTCTGCCCCAGGGGGAGGGCATTCCTCCTGTTTTCATTCCTCCTGTTATCCGCCCTTGCCGCCCCGAGCCCCAAAACGATCGCCCTTGCCCCCTGGCCCTGCCCCTGCTGACCGGCCCTCCACCTCCACTCCACAGGAGCCAGCTGTAGCCCCCGCTCTGGTCCTCGAGGTGCCCCTGGCTCTCCCTATTTGCCTGACCGCGGATGGCACCTCACCTGAGGCCACCGAGCCCTCAGTGGCGACGGCCGATGCCGAGCAGTTGGGTCCCGAGCCTGTGGGCGTGCCCTCTACCACCCGGACGGAGCAGTTGGCTTCCCCTCCGGAGGGGGGCCCCACTGATGTTTCCGTACTGCAGGATGCCATGGCTGAGGGCGACGTTTTTCTCATAGCTCCCGTGCCCGGCGTCAGTGAAGGCCCCTCTCTAACCCTGGTCCCTTTGTCCCCCACTCTCGGCCGAGAGGAGCCGCACCCCGATAGCCTGGCTGACAGGGACCGTGAACCGATCAGTGTCCCCTCTCCTGTTCCTCCCCTTCCTCCCGGCCCCTTTCCTGCCCCGGTCCCAATATTGGCCTTTGTCCCTGATCCCGCCCCTTCTTCTGTCCTTGTCCCTGGCCCAGTCCCTGCCCCCACCCCTTATCCTATTTCCGTCCCCAATGAGTTGCTCACTCCCTCCCCCGCCACCTCCCATGTTATTGCCGCCCCCAAGGTTGTCTCATTTCCTCTGTCTACGGACAATTCTCAGGGGGCAGTTTTCATGTCCCCTCTTCCCAACATCATGGGATCTGCACTATTCCCTCCACCACCCCCTCCTATGCCAGGGATGGGGACGGGCTGCCCGGTGCAACTGCGCCGGAGTTCTGCTACATGCTTGCCCGTCTCTGCAGGCCGCGAAGATCTTTTCGGGGACTCACCGGAGGATGGCAGCGGGTTGGCTGCTGCGTCCCCTCTGAGGACACCCGTGGCTCAAAGGGCAAGGTGCAGCTCGCCCTCTAGCACTGGGGGGACTTCCACCGGGTCTTCCGAGCCATGAAGGGCCTTTTGCAGGAGGGGAGAGGGACCGGGAGGCAGGGCCTCACAGCCTACCAGCAGGCCCATAACTTCCGTGACTCCCTGATGACCTTTGGGCTCAAACATGGGTTGTTGGAGGCCATCGATTACCCTGCCCGTGAGGATTTGCCCCAGCCCTCCCTATGAAGGACACCATCTTTGCTACGCTGAACACCAGGGGCTGTAGCATGGGTCTCCACAGGAGCCAGGTGCTCTCCTTCCTTCGGGAGGGGAGGTACTCTGTGATCTTCCTCCAGGACACCCACACGGCTCCAGCCGTCGAGGCTAGCTGGCGGCTGGAGTGGGGGGACGAGGTTTACTTTAGCCACCTCGGCACCCGTTCGGCTGGGGTGGCCACTCTGTTCTCCCCCAAGCTATGGTCCGAGGTGCTGGGGGTAGCCGAGGTCATGCCGGGTTGCCTGTTGCACGTCCAGGCCTGCCTGGAGGAGCTGAGATTAAACCTGGTCAACATTTGTGCCCCGAACATGGTCCCGGAACAAGTGCGTTTCTATCGGCAGGAGTCAGACTTCCTCAGCACTCTGGATCCTCACGAGTGCCTGGTCCTGAGTGGGGAACTTGAACACCACCCTCAAGGACCGGGACTGCTCAGGAGTCGAGACATCCCAGGCACCTGCAGGCGTCCTCAGGGAGATCGTGGATCATCACTCCCTGGTGGACGTCTGGCGTGACCATCACCCAGACGACAATGTTACCTTTACTTATGTCCGGGTGGAGGGGGATCGGTTGCACCACTCCCGGTTGGACCGCATTTATATTCTGTGTTTCCATCTGGCACAAGCCTATGCTTCCAGTATCCGGCTGGCCCCATTCTTGGATCACCACTTGGTGACCGTGACAGCCTCTCTCAGTTCGGAGAGGCCGGGGCCCGCCTATTGGTATTTTAATAACAGTTTGCTGGAGGATATGGGCTTTGTGGCTTCCTTCCGGGAGTTCTGACTGGCCTGGCGGGCCAGCGGCATGCCTTGCCCTCGGCGAGGCGGTGGTGGGATGTGAGGAAGGTGCATGCACGGTTCTTCTGCCACGACTACACCTGGGCTGCCACCCGGCTGCGGTGATAGGGCAGTTGGAGCGGGAAGTTTTAGAGCTAGAGAGGCATCTCACCTCCGGCCCCAGTACCCAACCCTCCGCGCAGCGTACCAGGAGAAGCAGAAGGAGCTCCAGGCCCTGGAGGACCACCAAGCCTGGGGCGTTTTTGTTCGTTCCCGCATCCGCCTCCTTTGGGAGATGGATAGCGGCTCCCGCTTCTTCTATGCCCTGGAGAAAAGAAGGGGGGCCAAAAAGCATGTCACCTTCCTTCTGGTAGAGGATGAGACCCTCCTCATGGATCTAAAGGAGATGCGTGGAAGGGCCAGCACCTTCTACGCTAACCTTTTCTCCCTAGATCCGACTGACACCGATGCCCACAGGGTGCTCTGGACTGAACTCCCGACGGTCAGTGCAGGTGACCGAGACCGGTTGGACTGTCTCTCTCTCTGGTCGAGCTCTCGGAAGCCCTCCATCGCATGCCTACTAATAAATCTCTGGGCATGGACAGGCTGACCGTAGAGTTCTACTACGTGTTCTGGGACGTCCTCGGCCTGGACCTTGTTATCGTCTGAGCCGAGTCCTTGCAAAGTGGGGTCCTCCCTCTCTCGTGCAGGCAAGCTGTGCTTGCCTTATTGCCGAAGAAGGGGGACCTCCGTGACCTACGGAATTGGCGTCCCGTCTCGCCCCAGCATGGACCACAAGGTCGTAGTGAAGGTCTCGCTGCAGCTGGGGTCTGTGCTGGCAGATATTGTCCATCCTGACCAGACCTACACTGTCCTGGGCCGGACCATCTTTGACAACTTGTATTTGGTCCGGCACCTCTTGGATCTGGGGCATAAGGATGGTCTGTCATTCGCCCTCCTGTCCCTGGACCAGGAGAAGGCATTCAACAGGGTGGACCATGGGTATCTCCTGGGTATCCTGCGGGCGTTCGGCTTCAGGACCCAGTTTGTGGGCTTTTTCCAGGTTCTGTATACTGACGTGGAGTGTCTGCTCAGGCTCAACTGGACCCTGCACGAGCCGGTCTGCTTCGGGCGGGGAGTACGGCAGGGGTGCCCCCTCTTGGGCCAGCTGTATGCTCTGGCGATCGAGCCCTTCCTCCGTCTCCTCCGCTGGAGGTTGACGGGGTTGGAGCTTCGGGAGCCGGAGTTATGGCTGGCCCTGTCAGCATATGCCGACGACGTGCTCCTCATGGTCCAGGACCCGGATGACCTGGTGTGGGTGGAGGCCTGCCAGGCCGTTTACTTGGTGGCCTCCTCCACCCGGGTCAACTGGGTCAAGAGCTCTGGCCCAGTGGTCGGGGATGGGTGACAGGCAAGCTCCCTCCCACGCTTCAAGCCATCTGGTGGAGCGGGGATCCGCTGCTCTATCTTGGTGTTTATCTATCCGCCATGCATCCTTCTCCGCCGGATGACTGGCAGGATTTGGAGGCCAGGGAGAGTGAGCGGATGTGGAGATGGACAGGACTGTTCCGGTGTCTCTCCCTGTGAGGGAGGGCACTGGTGCTGAACCAACTAGTCCTGTCCATGCTCTGGCACCGGCTCAACACCCTGAGCTCGGCCCCGAGGACCCTAGCCAGGCTCCAGAGGATGGCTCTGGAGTTTTTCTGGCCGGGGCTGCACTGGGCCTCTGCAGGGGTCTTGAGTCTTCCCCTGGAGGAGGGAGGACAGGGCCTGGTTTGCTTGCGCAGCCAGGTCCATGTCTTCCTCCTCCAGGCCCTGCAGAGGCTCCTTTACGGTGCAGGTAGTCCAGCGTGGTGCACGTTGGCGCACGCCTTCCTCCGCTGCCTCCAAGAGCTCCAATATGACCGGCAGCTCTTTTTTCTCCATCCAAGAGGTCTTCCGCGAGACCTCTCCAAGCTGCCGGTCTTCTACCAGGACCTCTTCTGGACCTGGAAGTTTTTTTTGGCAACCAGGTCCTTTGTGAACACCAAGGGGGCGGACCTCCTCATGGAGCCTCTGCTACACAACCTCGATTTCCATGTGCAGGTGGAGGAGTCTCCCTCGGTGTGTCGGAGGTTGGTCCTGGCAGAAACCACCAGAGTCGGAGACCTCCTGGACTACGACGGGGGGACTGGGTGATGCCTGTGTGCTCGGTCAACGCATGGGGCTTTGTGCCCTTCCGACCCCTAGGCGCGTACTCCAGGAGGTGAAGGCTGCCTTGTCACCCAATTTTCTTGTTTTCCTGTGGCGAGCCCTGCGAGAGGAGGCTCCCCGCCCACCCCTCACCCTTGGCCCTCAGGACATTTTTCTTCGGCCCCTGTTCCGCGAGCCCCCCTGGCCTCCCCGCTCCCACATTCCAAGCCAACTGCATACCTTGCAGCCAGTCTGGTTTTGAACCGTGCCCAGAAACCATCTGTACACACTCGTTTTCCACACACTGCACTTCCTCACCCTCGTGTCCCGCCCCGACACCAAATGGCGGGACTATCTTCCACCTAAAGAGGGTGAGGAGCCCTGGTGGGCCAGCCTTTATTGCACCTTGGTACCACGGTTCACTGGGGACATCGGTTGGCAGCTCCTTCACGGAGCCATGAGCACGGGCGTACACCTGGCGCAGTTCACCCCTATACCTGAGGCCTGCTCCTTTTGTGGCATTAGGGAAGACCTGGCGCACACCTATCTTGAATGTGCCAGGTTGCAGCCCCTATTCTGGCTCCTCCAGAACCTTTTTTTGAGGTTCTGGCTGCACTTCTCCCCACACTTGTTCCTCTTTGTACACCCTATCCGTAGCCCCATGAAGTCGCGAGACCTCCTCGTCAACTTCCTCCTGGCGCTGGCCAAAGTTTCCATATATAATACCAGGAGGAGGATGTTGGACAAGGGGGTGCTCTGCGACTGTGGGGCCTATTTCCATTCCTCCCTAGTTTCATACATCTGGGCAGAGTACCACTGGCCAGCGTCCGCTGGCTCCCTTGACAGCTTTGAGGAGCAGTGGGCGCTATCTGGGGTTCTCTGCTCAGTTTCCTCATCCTGGTATCCTTCTTTTGAACCTATGACCTTCACTCCGACCCCTGTTTTTCATTAGTTGTCCCCGGTATTAACTTGGTCCCTGGGTCCAGTGGTCCCTCCCGCTAGGCTGGGGAGGGGCCTTTAGAAGTGGGCGGGCTTGCACCTGCCCACCTCCCGGGTTTTCCAATAAGACCCCGCTAGAGGCATGCTTGAAGATCTTGAAGCTGAGGACAGCATTCTGTTGGCCCAGTGAATCAGTCCAGCCAAGGCAACAAGGGGCAGAACAATTCTAATTTGGGAGCATTCCAAGCTGCACAACCTCTCTGAAGATTGGAGTTGTTTTAACTAGACATCAGCAACCCTGGGTTCTGGTTTGATGAGAAGATCACTCCACCTCTTCTCAGACTCAGACAATCCCTTAAAGTCTCTTTGCTGTCTCTGTTTCTTTGCAAGTACTTTCCCAAACAAGGGTGGTGGTTACTCACACTGCCTTCACTGCAGTCCTATCTCAGTCAGCTCTAGGCAGAGCAACAGCCTCTGCCCTGGCTCCAATGAATCCACCAACCACCTCAGAGACTCCGTTTGATCAAAGGCTCAGCAGGTTCTTAGCAGCAATTTATCAGCAGCTCCTGGTATGGACAGAGCTCCACAAAAGCAATCTCAGCTCCTCTCCAAAATGGAGCCCATCACATGCTCTGGCTGGAAGATCTCTCTTCCCCAAGGCACCATGGGAGTTTTAGTCTCTAAGGCTGGATTACAGCACTCGGAATCTTCCCAACTGGAACAATTTCAATTAAGTTCAGAAGCCTCTCTCGTAAAAGGTGCCTATGTAATTATAAAATAAATCAATTGGAATATAAATATTGTACTTACATTTCAGTGTACCCGAAGACCAAGCCCCATGACCTGGGTCTGAAGCTGATGCCCGAGCCCCACTGCCAGTGGTTCAAGCATGTAGCTTAGCTTCATGGGGCCCTCTATGGCATGAACCCATCCCATGAACCGTCTGGGTCACAGATTGAGAAACACTGAACTAGGCAAATATCTAGATGAGTTTGCGAACCCCTGGAAGAGCTCTGCACACCCGCAGGGGTACTCATACCACTGGTTGAGAATCTCTGATCTAGCCCATTATGAATAAGCTAAACATTCAAGATGTTTTGGTTTTTATTGATTAAAAAGGAATTAAATTTTACAAATATTTTTGTAAAAAATTACTCTCCCCATTTTTACACAGAAGCAATTGGATCAAGTTCTAGAGATGAAAGAAAGTAGAGAAGGTGCTCACTCATTATAAAATTCCTTTGTCTCCAAGGTCATTTGTCCTACCCTCAAATCTAGTCTCTCCCCTGATCTGGCTTCTTCAACAGACAATGTTATATTAAATACTTTATATCAACTTATTTAAACAGTGGAAGAGAAATTCTTTTTCCTACAATTCAGAACACAGAAACTTCTGTGGAACAGATGGGAAAAATCAGTCTGTTGTAATTAAAAAAAATAAGATCAAATTAAGATAGATTTAAATAGCTCTAAAATTATCAAATACAATAAAGCAAGATTGTGAGGAGCTCCCTACTAAGTAATAGGCTTAAAGGAGGATGCAGAAAGAGACAATCCTCTTATTACTTTGCCGAACTTTGAAGAATTGTTGGATTGGAAATTTGATTTGATGCTACCTATACAAAGGGCATTTTGATTGTCTTTATCTCATGCTATTTTGAGACAAAAAGGAGCTGTGAAGCAAGGGATTTGCTGAATTTTGTTAAACACATAAATGTCTTCGAGGATGTTATAACATTTCAAAAATAATTGCAGGAAAGAAAGTTATCTATCAGAGCCATCAGCTTCTAATTTTTCATGTGGCCCAAGAGACACAAACCTACTGATTAAGCTATAAATCATGAAAAGAAGAATTTTGTAAAAAAAAAAAAAAAAAGAGAGCAGAATTTGCTATTTTTTTATTTAGCTAACCTTCCTGTTATACAAAAGACTGAGACATTTATTTATTTTTTACATTATGACAAGACTTATAATTTCTTACTCCCCAAGTTGCCTTTGCAGCTATAAATTGTTGTCCTGGTAATTGAAGAATCTAATGGTTTTGAATTTACTAACATTCTAATCTTCCTAACTTTTGATTCAGCCAACAATTCATTTAGAATGTATTAGACACAGGAAGCCAGATTTAATCAGTCTATTTAACCAGCTGAGGATCAGACCCAGTTATTTTTTTATGCTCTGGAATGCATTGAATGTGTTTTTCTGCTAGCAGCATGACCAGATATTTGATTGGCCAAATATTGTTTTACATTAGACAGAAATATAGTTTATCAGTTGATGTATTATAATTAGTATCGATGGCTCTGTTGAACAATACTATTTTGATGTAATATAGTCTCTTTTAAAATGGTAGGTCATTCTTTTTAAAAACTCTAAAATTATCTAAAATAGTTTTTCTATGTATACACAAACCACAATTATTTTTGTCCTTTAGGAAAATGTGATGCAACTGAGAAGGGACTAAGTGCAACTCTCCTACAGGAAGGCTAGCCTGTAGCTTTTACATCAAAGTCTCTTTCACCTACAAAGCAACAATATGCACAGATCAATGCCATGACATTCAAGACAGGTGATCAATACTTGCACATGGTGTGTGTATTTGATGATGTGATATGTTTTAAAGATTTCATCAGAGTGAGCTTACAATATCATGACTGGTGAATAGCCAATTAAACACCACTCCATACTCATATATATGTTTTATACACACTAACCTATCTATCTATCTATCTATCTATCTGCCATACCCTAAACCTAACAATGCAGGAATCACAATGACATGTATGTATGGTATAATGTCTCATATTTAAAATTGATTCATATTAAAACTATCACTTTCTGTATCTATACAAGAGAAATAAGTTGGAGGGATTGGTTTTGGTTTTTGTCCCCATAATATAAGGTTGTCATTGCTTTTAGCCTGAATCAACAAAAACTGTGTCATAACTCATCCATTCACCATATGATTCAAGAAAGTCTAATTTCCTATATGTATTTATTTGCAAAGTTGTGAGTGTTTTCAGTAAAATGAAAGGTAATTTTCCATGGTAAATAAAAATATAGCGAAGTAAAATACTTGTTCCTGCATTCAGAACAAGAAATCTGAATGCTGAAGATCTGTCAAGATTAGTCTTTGAAATCATATCATGTTGTCTCTCGTGTACTTACTGTATAATAACTTGCCATAAAACAAAAGCTTCAGCTCAGAAGCTTAAAAGCCCTTACAGTTTAAACTGGTCTGTAGATAACTCACTTAGATTACACTGATGTCATTTTCAAGAGTGCCTGATTTATTCTGTAAGAATATTTATTTTTCTGACTTCTCTGTTTTCCCATAGCACATGAACAGCAGTTGTTAATTATTTGGAGGAAGGAATATTTGTTGCCACGGTACAAATACATGTGTTCTTAATAAATCACATGCAAGTTTAAAAAATGTTACATCAGTCACAAACGAAGGTAGTTTAGAATAATCAGCCACATTCTTGTGCAACTACGAATTATCAAGGGCCCATTTTCAGCACACACACTAGAAATCTGCCTGGCTTCTGCAGAAAACTCAAAAAGGTGTAACACAGCAGCCAGGTGGACTCTCCTTCTGCCCCCAAGGGGGCCGAAAATATTTAGCAGATATTCACCCTTTGTGAAAATGAATAACTCCTTTTAGCGTTGCTAATAAGAGTGCTACATGCACGACCCTTGTGAAACTAGATACTCTCTTTGGTAAATGAAATACTGCAGACAGCTAGTGGTTCTATAGCACCACCTACTTAACAAGAAGCCAAACACAGTCCCTTTTAGGCATTCCAGCCCTTGGCACCCATCCAGACAAACAGGTCTAATACAGGGAGAGGTTACTGAAAACCCAATTCATCATACATATAGTTCTACCAGTCCCAAAGGATCAGACATATACCCCCAGGTCAATATATATTATAGATCTTATCCACATATCACACTGTCAGTCAATCCTTAGTAGACTAACTAAAGATTTATTGATAAAAGAAAAGAATAAAGTTAAAATGGCTAATAGATCATTTACATACAAATGATTGCAATGTTCTTAAATCCGGTTTGTAGCAGTGATGGAATAGACTGCTGGCTTGCAAAATTCTCTCCAGTAACTTCCAAAAGAATGGAAGGTTCTCAGTCTATTGTTCAAAATACTCCTTTTAGTTGTAAATCCACGGTCCAGAGAATTAAGACAGGAATTTGGCAAAACGGAGATATCTCAGGTGTCTTTGATATCCTCTGCCATGTGCATGGAAATGTACTGTCCCAAACAAAGCCCACAGTTCCTGTGTATGGAAAGTTACTGACAAAGATGGAGTCCGAGGTCACATGTCCATATCACATGCCATTACACATTTTGCTGAATCACAGGGGTGACCATTGGCTCCTTGCTGCCTGAGGAATCTTCAGGAAGAGTTATCTGGAGATTTGATTCTTCTTAATGTCCCATCAAGTTTGAGTAGTCAATTCACAACGGGCTGGCCATACGGGATATAAACTACCTTGTGGGTGTCACCTCAAGTACAAAAAATATTGGAGATACAAATACACAGCCAATATTCATAACTTCAAATACAGTGATGATATATGGATTTAATCAGGATAATCATACTTGACAGATTTTATCTTTTCCATTGACACTTTACATAATACACTTTGTATCAAATTTAGTGTGATTGTGCAATAGTGGTAGCAACAATGATATCAATGATCATCTTCAATCATACAACATCACACCCAAATCCTAACATCTGGACATTAAGAACCCCATTGATACCCTGTACCCAACCAAGTGTGGGTCTCCCTAGCACACAGAAAGTTACATATCAAATACCTTTATCCAACTCAGTGAGGGAATGTAGGGACTGAGACCAACGGCCATTGAGAGAGATCTCCCCAGCAAGGAGGGGGCATAAAGTGTGGCAAGTGCCCGCCTCCCCAGGTAATAGTCTCAGTTTTAAACAGGAGTTGTTGCTTCATGAAGATGACTCTGCGTGGGGAGGGGGCAGTGGAAGCCTACACATATAGTAGAGCCAAATGCCTTCCTTAGTACAGAATCAGAGGCACAGTTAAATGTTTCTGTGGCTAAGATCCCAGCCAGAAGTTGAGAAATTGATAAAGTTAAGGATTACTGCTTAACATGTGACTCCTACGTGAGGGTGAGAAAAGCCCAAGCAGTCACAAGGCCACTGCCCATAATAGAGGACAATGTTTAGAGGTTCATCATGGATATTAGGAGACACCTCAGTCAAGGGACCCTGACTCTCAAATCACCTAGGAATCTCTTCCTAGGGAAGGAACATAGAGTTATCTGAAGGCAGGGATATGATTAGTCAAATACACACAACTTAAGGGCAGAGACAGACCATTAGAAAGGGCATGCCATAAATCTCTTCCCTACCTGTCACTGATAACTGGAGCCCAGGAAGTACTGCTAGGTTAAGACCAGCTTTGCAGGTGATGAGCCATCTGGATACATTTTTATCTGAAGCCAGGGTGGATTCAACAGAGGATACAAGCCTGCTTACTTCACTGAAGTACTGCCAGTAAATGAAACACAAAGATCCCTTCCTCACTAGGCTGGCTAGGCTGGAGACAAGTAAGAGACAGGCTATTTCTATTCACTGTTAATAAATGTGCAGGATTGAAGAGATGGTTAGGAGGACCGGGGCATCTGGTTAGGAGGACTGGGGCATCCAAGGAAATTACTTTGCATGAACTAGAAGCTTGACCATCTTCAATTTCACACCACAGGGAGTGCCAGTGAGATGGGTATTTTGCACTTGACATCCACTGCCTCCTCAGTCATGATCTACCCCAATTTATTGGGGGGAAAATGAAGAGGTTTTGAGCGTTGGACAATCCCTAAGCAGTGCATTAGGGTTTCCTTGAAGAGCATGTATTACTGAGGATCCTGCAGCAAAGTGGGATCCCATTTGTTCAGGACCGGAGGGTTACAGCCACCACACAGCTTGGAATAGGAACCCAACAAGTTATGCTTATCAATGGTAGCATCTGAATATATGCAAGGATAGAGATCCTCTTGTATGGTAGGATAATTCAGTGGTTTATATGTTCTAAAATCTTCCTTTTCATCTCTTCGTTCAGGATAACATGAATGGATCATAGGAGCTGGTTATGGTATGTGCAGACATAATACTGTGCATTTGATTCTTAGGCAGCTGGCCAGTTACTGCAGGAAGTTGGCTGCCGGGTTGCATTGGCAAGATAGTTCTGAGTTGGCCTGGATGGATGGGCAAACTACATGGAACAAGAGGAAGGGTCATAAGAGCTGATTTTTTGATGTGTGGGCACAGACAGACCTCAGTGGTGAGATGAATCTGACATGGCATGGCAGGAGGGGGCAGTGCTTAATTTGTAACAAAAGAGGTGCCGGGGCTCAAGCAATTATTTTATATTCATAATGGATGCAGCAATCCCACAGGTGCTGGGGCTATGAACTGCCAAGCCTAGAGGTGCTGGGGCTCAGTCCTGACAAGCCCTGCAACAAATTAAGCACTGGAGGGGCATGTTGTGGAATCAGCTGATGCCCTTCTGCCCTCCTTGGCAGCCAGAAAACAGCCACCTGAAATGATTATTGTACACCTGAGTGAAAATGATTTGGGATTTTGGAAGGGGGTGACTCAATGCATCAGGCACAAAGAGATTTAGGACAGATCCAGGATTTTTTACAGGGATGACTCTAAACTAGTCAAAATGCTGCAGTGGAAAGTATGGTGGGGACCCACCAGGTTGCCACAGGTTGACTAGGCCAGTGAATCATTGGGAACAGGGAGGATTGGTAATTACCCACTAAAGATATCATCTTGGGTACCTGACTTACTCAGTGATAAAGGGGTACATATCTCAGGTTGAGGAGTGAATATATATTTGGCCTGTGTTTGAGTGCGGGGGTTTGGGGGAGAAACGTTGCTGAGGGTTGAGAACAGACAGCAGAGCTACTGCTGGTGTCTCCTTTTGGCAGGTGTCCTGTGCAGTAACTCCTTCCAGAGGGACTCCCTGGCTCCCTAATCAACCGAAATTGGAAGTGGATGTAGGGGAAAGTACCCCTACTGCTCTTGGGGAACAGGGTTGGAAATCCTAATGTCCGGTACAGCAGCGAGACCCCCTTGTCCCGGCCCTTGAACTCTCATGTAAGGGGAAAGGAGCGGAAGTCCCAGTAAATCATTGGAAATTAGGTGTGGAGCTGATGGCATATCTCCATCAGGTGGAAATTATTAAGGAAAGAGTCATGACCTGCACTGTTTGGATTGTCACCTAGGAGTTAATAAAGTGGAGGCCTAGTTAAACCACATCCCTTGTCTATCTTTCTGTATGTCTGGGACAATGGACCATTTTGAAAGTGCAGCTGTCTCACTTTGCAGACATTCACTCTCACTTGAGAAGGCTCATTTTAGAGGGGTGAACACTCCAATTAAAAATGCACAGTATTTTCATACTTAATCCCTCTCTCACATTCAATAGCCTTCAATACTTGTTCAGGATTGTCTTGCTTGCAGTATTTATGGTTTATTGTGCTAGCAAATTATAGTCAACAATAAAGATTTTTTGGCAGCATAATAGTCATTTGAAATTTTTCTTCACAATCAATGAGATGGGAAGAAGAAATCAGAATCACCAGTCAATCTTTATAGTTCTACTACAATGATCATGCTCAACGAATGCTAACACAGGAATGAGTTTGCAGCATTACCCCAAAATAAAAAAAGAGATAAAATATTTGCTATAATCTCCCATGTGCCATCTACTATTACAAAAGAATCAAATGGGTAACTGGGTGTTTTAGAACATTTGTTTTAATTTCCTTTCCCATTTTCCCTTGCATTTATTCTTGAACCCTTCAAAAACATACAAAAAACTCCCGCAAAAAACAAAATCCTGCCCAAAACAACCACCCAGCTTATTATTCACACCTACATCAATATAGTACCTAGATAGCTCACCCAACAAACAGGACTATTGGCATGATTGTATATAATATATACCCAGCAGGGGGCGATATTACCAAGCAATTTAACCCTTTACTATGTTTCCTATGATATCTGTATTCAATTGTTAAAAGCAAAAAAAGCCATCACATTGGGGATTATTAGCGCTGACTGCCTTGGCTTTATGATCACAGACCCTGTTAATTGTAGTTTTTTGAGCATGAAGCAAGCAGAGGAAAGTGGGAAGTTACTGTATATGAAATATGCTTTGAAGGCAATTTCGTTGCATATTCAAGACCAAAATTTTCTATGCCAACAACTTTTTTTGTAAGTGTAAAGAGTTCCTCTTTATTTCCTGTTGGGAGGGAAAAGGTGCATAATGGCTCATATTCATTCTGCATTGGCTTAGAAGAGACTTATACTTGACAGTGTATTTAGTGTATCATTCTGTTATGACATTCTCTCATTAACCCTAATCAAAACCTTGCAGTCTAACAAGCAGTAGCCTTAAGGCCTAGTATTAAAACAATTCAATAAGATTCTCCTCCAGGTGCTACCTCAATACAAATAATAAATAATAAAAGGGTAAAAATGGGAACAGGATACTCAAGAATTATTAAACCTAAATATTGTGAATATCCTTATATAAGTTTCCTTTTCTAAAAAAAATAAAAATTAATTCAGCCTTCGGAACATACGTCCATAGAATGTGCACAAGTCCATGTTATGTGTAATGGTTATACTCTTCTCTCCAGGCCAACATACCACTTGGACAATCCCACTTGTTTCTTATGACTATTGTCTATTATGGCCAATAAAGAAATGTAATAGGCAAGTTTTCCCTTTTCGGTAAATCACCGCTATATTCTGGATAATTCTGGTTTGTAAATGTAGTAATGACTGCCATCTACAGGTTAAATAGGGTTGAGCCAAAAAAACCCACCATGTACTACAAACTGGACATAACCTCATATACAAACTCTAGGCTCCTTTGTTAAAGCCAGAATCAAAATAATTAAACCCTCAAAATATATAAGAAGGCATGAATGAAACAAGAAACATAAGCAGCGATCAGTGTTTAGTCATGTTGCTTTTTCCAACTACTAAGGCTGATCTGCTGGTATAAACCTTCCCTCACCTATCACCTAATGCAACTGAGAAAATAGTTGCATTTATACAGGGCCCAGTTGCCACTTCCCATTCTCAGGTGTATGTATTTTCAGCTCACATCCATTATAACTAGCTTCATCTGGGTCTCACTGTGTGCAGGAAGGTCATGTTAGAGAAACATTTCTGTCTGAGGCAACCTATGAATCTTTTCTTTGCCTAAGAAATTTTATTAAGGAATGTTAAAGTAATTAAATGCTAAAACAATATACTTTTGTTAACTCTGCAGGCACTGGATGCTCAAAATATGCTATGGATTTTTAGTGCCTTTCCTTGTAAGGTGCATAGAACAAGCTGAAATGACCCAAGCAGCCACCAAAATTAGAAACATAAAGCAATATAAAAAAGGGGGCAGGGAAAAGTAAATGAAGGAAGATTTGTGGAAACAGACTAGAGGAGGAGGAGTAATACGAAAGACAAGCCAGCTTACCCAAAATCATTTCCCTGAATTTTAACTGTTGTTAGCTACACGATTCTATGGGTGGAAAGTATGTGTACAGCTTGAGCTACCATTTACCCACTTGGGCTGAAATCCTGGTTCCTTTGAAGTCAATGGGAATTTTAAAATTGATTCCAGCAGACCTAAGCTTCATCTTCACATTCACAGGCATTTGCCATCTTTCCCTCAAGAACTCAATGATGGGTTTTTCACACTCTAACTTAAGTGCTGAAAAAATTAACTATGTGTTAAAAACTTTCAGAGGATCTTTTAGCTTTCAGAGAATGAACCCAACACCATGATACTTCTGAGTACAACCGTCACTGAATAATTTAGTGAGAGGCCAGAATTTCAGGGGGACTCAGGTGACAAACTTATATTCAGCTAAACACGTTTCTAATATTACTAGAAATATTAATCCCTAATATTAATCCCTAATATTGTGGGGGAAGAATTGCATTCTTCCATAGACCTGGCTTTATTGGAAACAGGCTAGAGTTGTTTGTTAACACTGTAGCCATGAAAGTCAGTTTCTCTGACATACTGCTTTTCCAAAACTTCATACTGAAATAGGTTGTTAGGCAGTGCTTGAATATCATTACACTGGAATAGCACTGGCAAAACATTTTTCTTCCTATCTCGTATACGACTCTTCTGTATCAAAATGATCCTTTTTAATGAAAAGTGTAGATGTTTTTACATACTTTTATAGCAGCTTGATCATATTTTGGCATAATCAGCCTTGATGTAAATCTAGTCTACCTCTCAAAGGAGAGTGTTTTACTGAATAAAAAATTGCACAGGCCCCAATTTTCCATGCACAGTTTTAAAAATGATGCTAAAATATTATACAGAACTATGCTGTTTAGGCAGTCCTTTAATGAACACTGGTGATTGATAGGATTTTCTATAAACAAACAGCCACACAAAAACAGTAAAATGGAAAGGACGATTCATAGAATGCCATTATGCTAATCCCTAGAAACTAATTCTACTGATGTACTACAACAACTACTGTATGTATTCCATTCACCCAAAGCAAGAAAATATACCGCAGAGACCGTTCAAAAGTTTACTGTTACATCACAGTGCTTTATAGCAAGTCAATGTAATATGCATTATTAGTGCCGACATTAGGTGGTTCTGGGCACTTATAAAAGTTTACCACTTCCAAAAAGGGATAGGCAAGCACTTTATCTGAATTCATGAAAGGAGATTTAAAAAGCTTGTCTGGATTATATCATTTGTATGTTCCCGTCCCAAATCATCATATCATCCCTATTGCTGCTAATGTTATTCAGCATAATTCTTGGGTATCCCTGAAATTTGACTGTGAACCACTGCATATATATTTTATTCACCGGGAAAGACACCTGTGTACTTCTTCTCTTCCTCTTTCTCACCCTTTCTCCAATTTTTATTACTGAAATCTTTTTTGAATTTTTAAATTTTATCTCACTCTAATTTCAAAACTGACCTGCAAAGGGATAATATCCTTGTAAAAGTGATTATAATATCTTCAGATCACCTCAACCACTACTAAAAGGCCCTATGTATGTGATTTAAGTTTGGATACCCATCACAGATATGGACACTGGGCCTTATTCCATCCATTGTGGGTAACATAATAACATGTATTTTGGTACTGTGGTATAATGGCATATGTTTTAAATTGACTGAATATTTAAACTATCATTTTCTGTGCTACTCTCACATCCCTTACTGTAGAGCAGCATGGTTGACACAACCAGCAGTGACACATCACAACGTGATGCTAGCCTAGAGGAAAACAAAAGCTGCCTGTCAAAAGCACATGATCAAAGTAGCCAGGCGTTTGGGGGACTTTTGTTACAAGAAACTAAATACAAAAATAGATGCACACACACAAATTGTGTCTGCAATTAAAAATTGTATAAGCAAAATTTAGCAGAACAATTATTTTTGCATGCCTCCCTACAGCCCCAGGTAGTAGAAACAAGTTCCTTATGTGGTACATATACAGACAGTTTATGTAATTATAAAGCTAAGTAGCTTAATTGTTAATGGTCTTTATTCCACTTCTGTGAAACACCTGTCTCCTCCTTTGCTGCCAGGAGGGCTAAGTAAAGAACACAAGGGAAAGGTTAGGCAGATCCTTTAAATGAAATGATCCAGGCAATAGATTATACCAAACCATTAATATGTTTCAGAGTAGCAGCCGTGTTAGTCTGTATTCGCAAAAAGAAAAGGAGTACTTGTGGCACCGTAGAGACTAACCAATTTATTTGAGCATATGCTTTCTGGCATCCAATGAAGTGAGCTGTAGCTCACGAAAGCTTATGCTCAAATAAATTGGTTAGTCTCTAAGGTTCCACAAGTACTCCTTTTCTTTTTTCATTAATATGTTGGGGTTTTATTAATAGTGAATAAAAGCAATTTAATAACAGTGTTTTTTAACAGGCTAAATAGGGTTTTAAATGGAAGGTCACTTTCCTAAGATCAGTAGCCCCATCACATACTGGAGCATAGAAAATCCCATGGGACTCCTGGAAGGTTCAACATCTGATTTCAATGGACTATTCCCTTAGTAATGGCTGTGTAATAACTAAATGCAAATTATAGATGTTACATTTTAAGGCAAGAAGAGACCATCAAGATCACCAAGTCTGACATTCTGTATAATGTAGCCCAAAGAATTTCACATTTCTTTGCACCAAGCCCACAACTTCTTGTGCTAGGGCATATTTTTTAAAGGGGTGAGGGAAAAAAAAGGCCAATCTTGATTTAAAGAGAATTCACCACATCTTCACATAAATAGTTCAATGATAATTATCCTCACTGTTAAAAAAATATGTCTTATTTCTAGTATTAATTTGTCTACCTTCTGCTTTCAGCCACTGGATCCTGTTATGCATTTGTGTGCTACATTAATGATGTCTTTAGTATCAGTTACCTTTTTTCCATGTAGGTACTCATAGACTGGGACCAAGTCTTAACATTCTTTTCAATGAGATAAATAAACTGAGATTCTTAAATCTCTCTGTAAGGTAGGATTTCCTGAATTTGACAGATACCATTATTTTGTCGTCAGTGCCAGATCCTGGAATGGAGCTCATATCCTCCTACACTGAAAGCTAGGCTCGTACCCCAGCACCACCACACCAACCAAAATAACATTTAGACTGAATAGGTTGTGAAACAGTTTCTAAAGGGAAGCAGTGGTATGCTCATCCACAGTCATTTAAAAGTGAACAGGGCAAAGAACTAAGGACTATACTATACTGGGCAGTCCTGCCCTGGCAGGAGAATGGACCCATGATCTAATAGGTCTTTTCAACTTTAATATCAGGCTACTCATCTCTGCTTACTGCCCAGGGTGAAGTCACACATCATACTGTGGTGAGGCAGAGTGACCTCCCTCCAGTGCAGAGGGAGTGAACTCCCCCTGTTGGGCACAACTAGCCCCACCACCCCCTCCTCAGGAAGTGCAGGGACAGGGCCAGAAGTATAAGAGCAGGGTCCTGCAGCTCAGTTGGGGCCGTATTGGGGACGGAGGCAGATGTCCCTCCCAAGGAGCTGAACCCTCAGCTATGCCCATGACCTTCAGCAGGGAGACGGGAGACCCCAAGAAGAGAGTGGAGGAAGGGCTGCCTGACCACAAGACGGAGAGCCAGGTCCCAATTGTGACAGAGCAGTGCCATCAGGAGCTGGTAGGAAGTAACCCAGGGAAATTTTGGGCTTGATGGGGTGCTGGGAAGTGAGGCAGAGACTGCATGTTTCCCCACTGATCCAGTGGTGGGGTCCCCTGTCACTTCTAGGGCCCATGGCTGGGATCCAGTGGAGCAGTATGGGGCTGCATTTCCTTATCCCCGGCTCCGTACACAGGGATCGATGCATACTAACCTTTCGGCAAGAAGGCTGGAAATACTGATTGTTTGTTTGCCTGGCCCTTGCCCAAGTGGCTGGAGCCTGAGACCCTTTAAGTACTCAACCCTCACTCTAGAAAGTCTGAGCCATTGATTATTATTGTTCGCTCCAGCCAGACGATGTGAGCCATAGATGATTTAAGTGCTCAGCCATCAATCTCAGAGGCCTGAGATATAGACTGCTGGTTAACTAGCTGAATCCTCACCAAGCAAGTTGAACTGTCAATTGTGCAGTTGCATGACCACAATCCAGGCTGCCAACTGCTTCATTTGGCAGGCATCACAATCCTGCAATGCCATCTCAGGGGATGTCCCGGCCTGGCGATGTGGCAAGCTTACACGTAACCATTCCAATTGAGTTTAAAGGGTCCCAAAGACTTCCTGATTTCCAGAGCTCAATTTGAGTTGAGAGAACCTATTTAGTTTGCTAAATTTGGTACTTTGTTTTAATTTCAGCACATAGGGTAAAGAGACATCAATCATAGAATCATGGAATTTCAGGGTTGGAAGGGACCTCAGAAGGTCCTCTAATCCAACCCCCTGCTCAAAGCAGGACCAATCCCCAACTAAATCAAAGGCTGTAAGTGCCCTAGCAGAGAATTACAATCATAGTTCACAAAAACAACTAATGACTAAAGCCAATCCTCGCTCAGCCAACTACAAAGCAGCCAGCAACCAATGATATAACAGAAAAATCCCTCAAAAGCATTCAAATCACAGAGATGCCAAAACTCCAACAAATAAACAGGTCCCAGGATGCCATATTCCACATGCTGGAGCCAACCCAAAATGTCCACACAAATAGATGTTTTTTTCAGGTTCCTGGAAAATCAGCACGTGTGCACATTAGGTTTGATGCAAACAGCATGGCCCTGCAACCTCCTTGTCAGTGCCTGTTCAGTTCATGCTGCCTCAAGTACCTGCCCAGAGTCAGCACTAACAAAATGAGTTCAGCACTCAACAAAATGGTTAAGAAACCACTCTTAATCATGCATTCATAGTCAGGGTCTCATCCTCAATTAAATCATGGATGTCTGATACCATACAAACCACCAACCTCACATTAAGCATCAAGAAGAGAAGATTAAAATCATGATCCAAGATCCTCATCCTCCTGATAAGAAGGAAAACTAATGGATCGATTCAAAGTATTTCTTTCCAAAATATGTCTCATATAACTTCTCATAGCTTATTTCCTTGTACCCATTGACACACAAATCGAGGACCTTAAGTACTCAAAGACCCCCAACTAGTGCCAGCACTGTTGCACTTGGCTACCCAAGGGTGACCATTAAAAGGTCATTGCTGCTGTAGCTGTGCATTCAAATTATGACATCCAAGTCAGGCGACAAAGGCCATAACCATTAAATGACCATCATGTAAATAAAAGAATCAGCAATAACTGTCCTTTGTTATACTCCTGCAATGTACACTAATTTAAGATGATGGCTACCATTCCAGAGTTTACAGAAAATATCAAATAGTCTAATTATACAACTCCACACATCATACCAGTACAACAAGCATGATCCCATTCCCCCAGCCCCACCAAAATGTTTAGTGGGAAGAGGGAAAAAGAACAAGCGAGGAGGTGTCTCACTCCTTAACAATCTCCAGCAAAGAACAAGCAATTTCCACAACCTCTTTCTGAGATGCTGGTTAAGGAGCCCTAAGTAATTAGGGATGGGAAATTCCTCCCACAACTCCACTTGCAATGATTGTATTAGTGTCTCCTCTTCTAGCACCAGTGTCCTGTTCTGACACTGGTGTTGCCCCTCTGCTGAGAGGCAGCAGAATTCAAGAGCCTTGCTGGGTTGTGTCTGGTGTAGGAGTAATCGGCGACACAGCCTGGGCATACTCTAAATGTATCTTGTTTTATTTATATATATATATATCAATCTTGAAACAAGAAGGTGAAAAAGCAAGCAGGGTAAATCCCTTAATTCAGTGAATACAAGCCAACACCATTGCCCAGATCCCAGGGAGCAAGTTTGTCTCAAAAATAGACTTTAATCAGAGACTACTGCAGAGACCAAAGTCTCCTACTCCTTGCACAGTGCCCCTTATACCCAAGCCTTGCATAGCCCAAAGCTAACAACAACATAGCATATGAAAAAAAGAAGATGAAGAGATTACTTGATTACAGTGTATAAGTAACTTTGTGGGGAGAACCTTCAGGGTACTAAAGGTCTCTTTAAAGTAATGGAGAAAGGCATAAGAAGAATCAATGGGTAGAAGCTGAAGTCAGACAAATTCAAATTAGAAATAACGCACAATTGGAATAAACTAACAAAGGAAGTGGTGGATTCTCCCTCTCTTGAAGTCTTCAGATAAAGAACGGATGCCTTTCTGGAAGTTGTCATTTAGTCAAACACAAGATTTTGGACTCACTGCAGGAGTAACTGGATGAAATTCTGTGACCTGTGTAATATAGGAGCTAAGACTTCATGATCTAATGGTTGCTTCTGACCTTAAAATCTATGAATCTGTAACTCTTCCCAAGAATGCTAAGGAAAAGAATTTGGAAGTTTGTGTGCCACTTGCTGAGGACTGGTATAACAATATTAATTACTGACTCTGGGGCTGGAAATTCGCAAAGACTTGCAGCCCTAATACAAAGGGAGGGACCGAAGATAATATGGAGTTTGTTGACTTGTGGGAGACAGTGAGATACATTGCATGCCTCCAGGCAGCTCCACAAATCCATGGCTTGCTATTAGTTTTTGAGTATTCTTTGCTGACTTCTGAACAGATCAGCCTTTTCTTCAATAAGATGTCCTGCAAAAGATAGCACCTTAACCTTTAAAACTCAAAAAAGGCTCGGGATACATTAAGCTACTTAGATTCTAAAGTGTATATATCTTCCGAAAGAGTTCTATACACTCATTTAATAATGTGAAACCAATATATGTCAGACAACCTGTTTCAACTTTTACATTGGATGGATGGCCAAAATGGCTGAACAGGTTTTCCGTTTCTAATTTCTATGATTAAATTAAATTAAATTAAATTGCAAGATATTAATATAAAAAACTTAAGATAATGAAAAAATTGCTATTCTAAACTGTTAATTTTCATAGCACTGTTGGTAAATGACAAAGAATAAGGAATTTGCACACAGCTCAGTTAAAGCATGAAGGAATCCATATATTTAAATTAGAGAATGATTATAATAATAATAATAATACTTTTCTATTTTAGATAACCTTTCATCAAAATATGATATCAAAATGCTTATTAAATAAAAGCGTTTCATTTTTGCAGAATATGGGCATGTGAAGGAATAGGAGATTGTTTTATTTTGTATCTTAATATAGTAAAAAATGTATCCATGCTGGGACTGATCCAAAGCCCTACAAAATAAATGGGAATCCTTTCACTGAATTCAACTGATTTTTGGGTCAGGACCTGTGTGTATATATATTACAGTGGAGTCACATCTTACGCAGGGGTTAGGTTCTAAAGTCAGCGTGTAAGGCGAAAATCGCGTATAGTCAAAATTACCCTTGAAAATCCCTTAAATCGCCCATAAAGTACAGGTTTCAGAGTAGCAGCCGTGTTAGTCTGTATTCACAAAAAGAAAAGGAGTACTTGTGGCACCTTAGAGACTAACCAATTTATCTGAGCTTCAAAAGCTTATGCTCAAATAAATTTGTTAGTCTCTAAGGTGCCACAAGTACTCCTTTTCTTTTTCCATAAAGTACAGTATACTGTACATGGTTTTGTGTATACAACCCTGTACAGTAATATGTATAAATGTATAATGTATACAGTAATGTACAGGATATAATAAAGAGTACAGGTGCAAAATGTAATTTTACAGTACTGTATTCTTAATTACAGGGGGTAATTACAGGGGGGTAATTACAGGGGGTCATCAGGGCTTGATGTCGATCCAGGAGACTGAGGTGACGGAGAGCTTGGGTGATGGAGAACGAGTCATAGACGAAGTGGTTAGCTCTGGTTCAGCTTGAGAAGTTGATTGCATAGGCTCATCTGCTGCTGGTTGTTTTTCCTTGAAAAACATGGTGATCGGCAACTGTCGCTGTTGTCTCTTGAGCTGCTCAAACATTTCTTGATTCCGTCTCAAATCATCCGTAATACTACGTATGATTTTGAGGCTTCGTTCCATAAAGAGATCATATTCAGAAATTAAATCATTCAAGTGTTTCACTGCTTGAACACTTCAACAAATTTATGAAGATTCCAACTTGCTGGCTCTTCCTGTTCGTCGCCATCATCTTCGTCTTCTGTAGATGATTTTATCAGTTCCTCTAACCCTTCGTTAGTCAATGTTTCTCTATGGCTCTCAATTAATTCTTCAATTTCTTCCTCAAGGATGTCGATGAAGCCATCGCCACCCACTTGCCTGGCCACCTGAACAATGTGTTTCACTTCTTTGTCAATGGTCGGGAAACCCTTAAAATCATTCACACGTTCTTTCCATAGGTTTCGCCAACATGCATTCACTGTTTCAGGCTTGATTGCATCCATTGCCTGTTTAATATAAGTGATGCAATCTGCAATGTTGAAGGACTTCTAACATTCCATCACATTAAGATTGGGATCAGCATCCATAGTGCTACGTATCCGTGAGAACATAAGCCTCGTGCACATGGCCTTGAAACAGCGAATCACGTCTTGGTCGAGAGGTTGGAGGATGGAGGTGGTATTGTGGGGGAGAAAGACAACTTTAACATCATTATGCGCATACCGGAGTGCCGTAGGGTGGCCAGGAGCATTGTCTATGATCAGCAACACTTTAAAGTCAAGTTCTTTCTGATTGAGGTACCACTTGACCTCCCGAATGAAACACTTGTGAAACCAATCCAGAAATAATGCTGCCATCACCCAAACCTTTTTATTTGATTGCCAGAACACAGGCAGGAGATTTTTGTTCTTGCCTTTTAGGGCACGGGTATTTGCAGCCCTGCAGAGCAAGCCCGGCTTTATTAAATGCCCAGCCGCATTGCCACGAAACAACACAGTCACACGATCTTTAGCTGCTTTGAAGTCAGAGGCTTGTCTTTCTGATTTTGAAGTGTAAGTGCAGTTGGGTATTTTTTTTCCAGAAGAGCCCAGTTTTGTCAGCATTAACAACTTGTTCCAGAAGATAGCCCTTTTCTTCTATGATTTTCTTTAATTGTTTGGGGTAGGCTTTTGCTGCCTCTTCATTGGCAGATGCAGCTTCACCAGTAGTCTGCACTTTTGAGGCTGAAGCGGTTCCTAAAACTGTTAAGCCAACCTTGGCTGGCTTTGAATTCCTTCTCATCGGAAGGCTGTCCCTCTTCGGCGGGAGGTTTGAACAGCGCAAGGAGGCTAAGTGCGTTTTCTCGCAATGTGTTGCCATGGATAGGCACACATTTATGGTTCATGTCTTCCAGCCATAAGTTTAATGCCTTTGCAGTCTTCACTAAAGTCTTATCACACACCTGGCTCATCACCTTATTAGCAGTTATTGGAGCACGTGATGCCACGGCTTGACAAATTTCTCTTTCTCGAATCTTGATGGCATGGATGCTAGATTCGTTGAGGCCATATTTACGCACCACATTGGAGACCGACATACCGTCTGTCAATAAGTCCAACACAGCCAGTTTTTCCTCCAGCGTTGGAAAAGATCACTGTTTCTTTGGTTGAGCACCAGATGAAGCAGATGGCTTACGTTTAGGGGCCATGTTGTACGAAAAATATGTACAGTATCTTTAAACACTAGAATCACACTCAGCGCGGCGAGATGCTCACTCTATGAGAGGCACGCGGGAACTGAGACCGACTGAGGGAACAGCAGATTCATGTGTCCCATCTCACACTCACTCCGGGGCATATGCTCATTGAGTGGAATGGTGGGTGGAATCGCCTGCACTATTTACAGGTATCTTGTTATTTTTCTTTTTTTTTGCTGAGCGTGTATAGTTGAATTTGAGTAAGTTAAATGCGCGTATGATGCAACTCACCTGTGTGTGTGTGTGTATATATATATATATATAAATTCATCATACGCGCATTTAACTTATGCAAATTCAACATATTTGTATGTGTGTGTGTGTGTTTGTGTGTGTGTAGTAATATATATATATTCTGGGTCAGATCCTCAAGTTGTGCAAATTGTCATAGCTGCCTTGAAGTCAGTGAAGCTATGGCAATTTACACCAGCTCAGGATATGCACCTGTACTTGTAAGGTCATATTTTCAAAATTTCAAATTGCTAAGGCTGTGTATACAATATGCATGCAATTTTCATTCCTAATTTCTGCACACAGTTAAATTATTGTGCAGTGCAAATAACCAGTTAGATGAGCTGTAGAAATTCTCACCTTTAATATATCAGCTACACAAAATTATAACAGCTTCTACAAGTGTACATTGTTGTTCATACGTGACTGCTAATATTATATCATTTCATATTTGTGTTATATTAGTGCTGAAGTGCATTATCCCTCGTTTTCATTCCTTCTCACTTACAATGCTGTCAGAAAGTGTTTTGCATATATTTATGCAGGGGAATAACACTAAACTCACTTTCATCTGCTAAAATGTCATCAGTAATCCCTATGGAAAGAACTAAGAGTAATTTGTGTGAAGGATAGAGTCTCCCTGGACATTGCCTTGTGACACATCATGACCTGACTAAAGACCATAATTATTTTAACAGAATGGTTACTATCTCTGTAATCGGTAGATTAAGGGCTATCCATAACTTACATAGCATACTTTTTGGTGATTTTCAAGACCCATCTTGTAACACTGAAACAAGCATGCAAAAGTAAGGACGCACCCCCTGATGCATTGCATAATTAATGAACAGCCTGTTTTTTAGAGATGGAGTCATTTGACATTTTATGTCTGGATACTGATCTCACTCACAGCAGTGTAAAACAGGAATAATGCCACTGAAGCCTATGCAGTTAATCTACTCTAAAGCTGGTGTTACAGATCTGAATAGGGCCCTTATTTTTTGAGGCTTGAACTTGGAAAAAAACAGCTGTATTTTGTACAAAACATGTTTGGGGCCCACTAACCTTTTATCTAAACTCAAAAACTTTTTTTTTCCTTTCCGTAGATGAGCATCAATTTTTCAAAATTGAGTTTCATGGTTTGTCTCATAACAAAACTTGTAATAGCTGGCCTGAGCGTAGTGCCTTCACAAACCTTTATGCATATATAATGAATAGAACTTAATGAAACTTGCTTGCTTCATTCTGAGTTTTGCTTTGGATATTGGGTACTCAAACAAATCCGGAACTGAAATCAGAATTGAAATCAGAATTTGAGGGGCACAAAACTACATATGGCAAAATCAACTAAAGAGTGTCTAAACTAGACTGAGCAAAATTCTATATTTTCATTTTGCCATTGAAATTCATAGTATTTTGCACATTCCATCCCAGATTTCTGTTTCTACAAAAATCAGACAAAGTTATTGGGTCACATTCTCTCCCTGATTCTCATCCTTTTGTATTGCTGAGGCAAGAAAATAGTACCAGAATATTGGTTTAATGCCAACAGTGTATTTGGTGCCATCCAAGATACATAGAGACACACAATCCCTATCTTAAAGAGCATATAATCTAAATCAGTGAACAATTTAAAAATCTTTAAAAGAATCAGCAGTAACTAGAGAAATTAGTGGTATCCTGTGTGAGAGAGACTTTTGGGTAGAGGAGCAATTGCCAACTGCTACTTGCTGCATCCTCTGAAAAGAAAGGAATGAAACCACTCAAGAAAAATACAGTCTATTCCTTCTAAGGTTCATAGCTGAGACAAAAAAATCTCATAATGAGCGGCATCAAAGGCTGCTGATGAATATAAAAAAAAAAATCAGGATGGACATTTAACTTTATCCTTTTCCAGGAAGAGCTAATTGACAAATGCAACCAGTGCAGTTTCTACCCTCTACCATAGTCAAGAAAGTCCAAGGACTCCAGAAAATACCACTTTCCTCGCCACAACCTTCTCAGTGACTTTTCCTCAAAAAAGGAAGGTCATAAACAAGGACTTACTAAAAGCCCTGATAAAAACATCCAAATGTGGAAATAAAAGGAGGTGAAGTCATAATTGATAAAAAAAATGTTCTGTTTTTAGCCAAGCGAAGGTTCTCAAGCCTGTGATACTCAGTTTTCTTCCTCCATGTCTCCTAGGCATAGTTGGTAGGAATATGTAGATCCAGCTCTTAAGACACTTTGTGGGTCTTTCTGAAGTATATTCTTCTTAATGTGGTTGCACATGTAACATTTCATTTCTAGTGGATTCTAAGTTAACTATGTGTCTGTAGAGCATGTGTATTTACATCACACTAGATGCCAGTAACCTGCATTTACTTTAATAAGTATACTTTCCCACACCAATAAAATATAAAAGAAAAAAATACTTGTGTAAGTAAATTTTTCTCCAGTTTTGTAATTCAGAGACAAATAACATTATTCAATGTCCACTGTCCCTTCTGAAGGCTAGTGGTTGTTTAAAGTACAAATTATTTTTTCCTGAGTTGCTTTGAGGTAAGTTTCTCAAATCTTGGGGTTTCCTTGCTTCTGTCCTTGTCAACCTGGACTCTCAATACTGATGACTATTCTCAGTCTGTAAATGACAGTCCAACCCATAGCGCTCCCTCAGCTTCAGGCATTTATTAAAGAAAACTGATACAAGCAACACAAGATTTCCTCAGCAACTTCTTTGCAGTTTCATACCATCCTTGTTTCCCTTTCCTGACAGATATCATTCCATTTCTGGAACTTTCAATACACCTCAGAGTCATCTAGTGGCCCAGTAGCATAACTGCAAGTAAATATCAATACTATTTTCAGGAATTATCAGTCCATTTCCCTTGTCTCCCTTTAGTACCCTGCTGCTGCTCCAGGTATGGAGATTCTGTTTTCACAAACCACATCCTCCTAGAAAGTTCTTTCATTCTCCAGATGCTGTTTGTACATGCAATGGTCAACACCTTTTATGCATGTCTCTGCACACTTACTGTTCCCTCTCATGAATGTTGAACCAGAAAAGCTGTGATCTGGAGTTCCTGAACAATTAAAATAGCCCTTTCCCTAGAATGAGTGTCATGGGACTCTGTTAGGGGCAGAAAAACAAATGTTATGAGGTATGTACTTATAATATTCAAATATATGTGCATAGATTGATTTGTGAATTCACTGAATTCTCTATAATTCATTTTTCATTATTTTTTGTAGTTCAATCACAAGTTATTGGGGTTCTATGCAGGAATTACTGAGGCAAATTCTATGACCTATGTTATGCAGTAGTTTGGATCAGTTTTGATCATAAACGTCTCTTCTGCCCCTAACATTTATTAATTTAATTGTTAAAACATTATCTTATAGCATCAGGTATAGCACGATATAGCAAGACACTAACGACATCTACTAAAGTGTTAATCTACCAAAGTAAGTAAATGGAAATCTAATGTTTACAGACAGTATTTCAGGAAAATATACTTCAGTATTAACTGATTAGATTTTCATTTCCAGGTACTGCAAGGAACACAATCTCCACAAACAGTACAGCAACAACTGTAATGTGTTGCCACATCTGGCAACAATGGGTAACCTGAGATTTTCCTCTTGGCTGATAATGTTGTAAACTGTTCACAAGCAACTCATTTTGCATATTCCTTATTTGAAATTTGGAATTCAAAATGTGTTGAATTTCTGTTTGGTCATGTGCAGAGCTGGTCGAAATATTATAAATTTTGATTTCTAATGACAAGTTTTGTCAAAATTCAAATTTTGATCCCCCCAAAAACCCTTTCAGATTGGTGGCTAAAATTTCCATCATTACTTTTGTGTTTGTTTTCTGAGTAGGTGCAAAGCTGTACAACATTTCTAAAAATACTGAAATTTTGAAAAACCAGTAAAACATTTTGAAAAGTGTTCACAAAATAATGTACTGGTTTTTGTTTTTATTTTGTTTTGGTTTTTACCAGGTCTAGTCATGTGATATTATTTTGTTTCTTATTTGGGTGTATATAATTATCAAAACAAATACTCAAGTTTTTAAGTTCAGAATTCACATTCACTGATATAAACTTAAAACTCACTTCCACAAACATCTCTGCCAATAAATTTGTTGACTAAAATATTTACAGAAATCAAGCACAAAAAGGGTGCAAAACTCCAATGAAGAAAATTCCATTTCTTATTCAAATAAATGTTTGAGAGTTTTTTGAGGTATTAACCAAGCTATACTAGTGAATGACCAATGTTATTCACAATATAGCAATGGACCAGCCTTTCTGTCAGTTGCAGATAGAATTGATATTACACAGTTCGGCATATCCTTATCCCTTATGAGTATATCAGACATAGCCAATGGTGGGAGTTTTGAAAACAACAAACTTATCATACTAATTGCAAGTCCAAATTTTATCTTAGCTATAATTATTAATTATTTAAAGTGAATAACTTGGATCACTCTGAGCTGACAATTTAAATTGCTTTAGAAAAGATACTTACTGAAATTAATTTACACTTTCAGAATCTGTACCGCCAATCAAAAAATGCCATCACTTGAAGCCATTTTAAAATACTCATATTTATTTTGTGTAAAGTCTACAGTTCAACCTTCATGTGATCTTTTCGCTTAAACAAAGTGGGGTCTCATTGTATGATCACAGCATAAAGATAATTTAAAAAGACAGTGCTGATGTTTTATTTAAGCGCTTTTTCCTGTTCTTATTATACCACATAAATCAGTTTAACTGTTACATTGCTAACGGGTATTTTCTGTTTTGTGAAGTTTAAAGTAAAATATGGGTCAGAGTAAAACCTGAATGAAGAATTAAATAAAGAAAATAGACACTGTGATGCACTTGAGAAGGCATAACATTCTGATATAAGATCATAATTAAGATCTGTAATGTAAAGTCAGAATACTACAAAACGTAACAAGTTAATCCAGGAGTTCTCAAATTGGGGGTCAGGACCCCTCGGGGGTTGTGAGGTTATTACATGAGGGGTCAAAGAATCATAGAATATCAGGGTTGGAAGGGACCTCAGGAGGTGTCAGCCTCCACCCCAAACCCCAAATGCTGCTTTGCCTCCAGCATTTATCATGGTGTTAAAAGTGTTTTTAATTTATAAGGGATGGTCGCACTCAGAGGCTTGCTATGTGAACGGGGTCACCAGTACAAAAGTTTGAGAACCACTGATTTAATCAATCCACATATTTTCATTCATGAAAATCACCCTTTTTTCTTGCTTTCAGTGACAAACTAAAATATCATTTTAAAAAGGAAAATCATTCTCATGGCAGTGATATTTCCATATTAATGTCAATTAGAACTCCAGTCTGTAATTGACAGCAGCCACTTAGGCCCCAGTCACTTGCAGCACTGAGGTCTATTATATGTGTACTGTATATTTACGTTTTGGTCAGCCTACACAGATTCTGCCCAAATTTCAGCTCTCTCGAAGAGAAATGAAACAAGTAATTCACTCATTTATTTTAAACAAGTATTCTGTCATCTATAATATAGATTGTATACTGGGGATATACCCTAGTAAAGGGCCAAAGTCAACTTTAAAACAGTATTTGAAAGCAAGCAGATGTCCTTCCCTTTATTGCAAATACATCCTGGGTATTAAAATTGAAATAAATTTAAACTCCGGGTTTCTTTTTACTTTAATTCTCTTTTCTTACCTTCTGCTTTTCTCTCAACCTAGACAATTAATATTAATGAAGTCTATTTCATTTTTGTTTGTGGTGAGGTTCGCTTAACAGGTTCTTAATGTGTCACTGTCTGGGTTTACACCACTCCAAGGAAATGTTTACTTAAAATCAAGTGTTTTCCTTGGAAACATTTCCACTGGTCTCAGGTTTTTACAAGAGCTTGTTTTTACATATTTAAGCCCCGGTTGAGAAAAGCCCTCAAGCACCTGCTTAACTTTAAGCAGATGTTTACAGTATTGTCAAGATCCATGTTTTATCACAAGACTCACTGACATTTCACACTGTACTTAAAAACCAAGCTCCTGAAGTCATATGATTATGTGACAATCTTGGCTTTCATTTAAAATAAAAAGGATGAGTTACAAACACGTTTTTACACATCCTTCCCACATTGAGATGCTTTCCTAAATTCAAACCTTATAATATTGGGTCAAATTTAAGTTGACAGTGGGTTTCTTTTTTTTTTTTTTAATTATTTTTATTTTTAAATTACAGACGTGAGGCATCGTCTTTAAAAAGTCTGAAAAATTATAAACTGAATAAGCCGCATACACACAAAAAGTGATCTCTAAGTTGAAGGGGAGTTGCGCTGTTTGATAAATTGTGCCTGAACCAGTAATACTGTAATCATCCTCATGGCTCTGATCCCTCAAAGCTTGTCTCCCACTGAAGTAAATGGGACTTAAGCATGTGTTTAAGTGCTTTGCTGAATTGGGACTCAGATAAACATAACATTATATTTCTGATCCACATAATGAGGTAATCTTGATTTTCAATATTATCTATAATCAGTATTCTTCGTGTTCCTAAATATATAGTGTATGTGTATATGAGTTTATAGAATCTTTACATCAGACAGATTCTTGTTTGCACTTCATTCCTGACCAATCAATACAAGTTATCCGAAGTCTCTACATGGGATAGGGACGGAGAACTGTGAAATTCAATTTAAATTGTGTCTAAAAAGTAAGGTAAAGTACTATGTTCATGTTTTATTTCCTTTGCATCTATTATGTCTACATAATATAGGTCATATTGGTATACATTAGTTGAATATTAGGGTGATACTGTAAGCAGGTAAGGATCATTCCTTTGTTGCAGGGTAAATGCCACCAGGAGGATCCATATGTATGACAAATATTGGACGCTAAGAGAATATTTCAAACATCTCAGAACATTACTGAAAATTCTTTTTACAAAATGTCTGAGTGACTTTTCAGCTTTTTTTTTATTTCAAAGAAATTGATCTTTGATGCAGACCCTGATGATGTTCATTCGGTCCTCTTGTCCCTAACAAAATATTGAAAGCATATTCTGATTTCCCCCAGCATGTGACACGTATTTGAGGAATTAGATTAAGCACATATTTAGAGTACACATATAGGTTAGCCCTTTCTCTCTACTAGGTTAAAAGTAGTTACAAAGACTATATGACTGCAATATAAAATCACTGTGTAAATTCACATATAAACAAACATTTTCTACCTTTGCAAATATGAAGTGATGATTATATAATTGCAGTTCAGACTCTCTTTTTGTTCTGTGTTTATACAGTTCCCAACACAATGACATCCTGGTCCATGATCAGCTCCTAGGAACTAGAGCAATAAAAATAATAATATTTACTGCGGTGGTACTAGTCAATGACACAAAATGCTGAAGACACAATAGTATATTTTAGAACAGTTCATAAAAGGGATAGCTATTTTGTGAAAGTATTATCGAAAAAAATGTTCATTTTTATTTTGTCAACAAAATCTCAAAATTCAAAAATTTTCAACCAGCTGTCATATTTTTTATTTGTGAAAGTTTGGGTGGTGGTTCAATGATTAATTCCTGCATGTATCTAGTAAAAAGTCTAGAAGCAATTGCTCAAGGCTTAGTTTTGTTACAGAATATGCTACAGCTATTTGCATTACTCATCAGTGTGTTTACACTCTGCCTTTTGAACCATTGAGGGATTTTCACTGTGAGCTTGAATAAAAGCTTTACAATAAAGAAGAGCTACAACAGTGCTATTGGGGGTTGGTGATGAAAGCATGGCCATCATTAACACCTGGAGTTTCAGTGAACAGCATACTAACATATTTTTGAAAAAAATATGAACTATCTGTTGTGCCAAAAGCAAACCCAGTTTTTATTAGATGCAAATTCCATCAGAAGTACAGAGATTTTGGACAGTTTCCACGTGTTATTTGAGATAGGGGTATGGAGGATAAAAAATAAATGGTGCACATCCATGTACTATTTTGAACGATTGCTATTTATTGTTTCTATCACACTATTGCAATAGCACCTATAGGCCACAACTGAGATTGAAGCCCCATTGTGCTGGGCTCTTTACAAACATATAATAAGAGACAGTGTTTGTTCTAAGGTGATTACTATCTAAATAGACAAGATTGACAAACAAAGTATTTTATTGATGAGTAACAGGGGCAAAAAGAGACAAAGATCTTGTGTAAGAGCCCAGAGAAGTCATTACAGTGACTTGTATGGATTTTGATGAGGCCCTAAGTGACTTGGTCAAGGTCATAAAGGAAGTCAATGGAAGAGCCAGTGTCTGAACTCAGCTCTCCTGAGTCAGAGTCCAGTGCCTTAAACACAGGACCATCCTTCTTCTCCAATTATCCCTGAATTAAAGAAAATATTATCATGTTAGAATTATACTTTCTCTAGAAAAAGCAAATAGCTTTTTCATATATCAGGGCTACAGTGGCAATATGAATTTATAGTTAGATATAGAGATATGTAGTGAGCCATCCTGTGAGCCAGTACAAGCACAACCAAAAACATTAGCTGCAGGAACACAAAATAATAAAATGAAATAATTCTGCAAATGACTTCAATGTACACTTATTGTCCACCACATGACAGTAATAACGTTTCTTATCACAATTTGTGTTTACTGATGCAGTCAGAACTAACAAAGTTTAAGAATCACATGGAACTTGCATAGATCAGGAGTTTGCTAGTATCACTTCAGTCCCAGATGCGTAGATTTTAACTTGACAATGGAGCCTAAGTAAACGTCACACCAGAGCTCATATTTTGCACATTGAGCCTTCAGATTCCACTGCAGTCCACTAACAAGTGTTTAGCTATGGAGGTGCATAGTCCAAACTACACAGTACAAGAAAACTGAAGAACAGATACAAACATACCACACACAAGTTTAAATTCTTGTCAAGGTTCAGACAAACACCAAGTTATTTGTAACTGGAGATGTTACCTGGGGTTTTCTGAACCCTAAACTATGGTAACTTCTATTTTCCCCTCTCCAGATGGTTTCAGGAATAAATCAATGGGGACACAGCTCCTCTGTCTTATAATGATTGGCACAAACATGAGTGCTTTCACCGCAAGCCCCCAAAAATCCTTTTATTGGGCCTACAGTATCAATAGTCTAGAGCAACCTTCTTCCTATCCTCTGGGGAGTGGGATGTCAGCCTCCGAGGTCACAGAAAACTTCTCTGATCTTCTCCAACTTACACACTCTGACTTATCTTTATATAGGTTGCTCAAAACAAAGCACACAGCTCATAGTAACCCCTTGAAAACTAACAATTTCCTAACATCAGCAAGTTGCTCCTAGCCATAATATAGAAAAACCTCATAATTAGGAACACCCAGATCCAAGTTCAGCTATCCACACTTCCACCCATTCTCATGGTTCTTCCAATTTTTACTTTCTACCCTTATCTGCAAAACTGCACCTGCAGCTATTTCATATAATTATACAAAGCTCAAATTATTCCTGACTATATGGTGTTCTCGCTTCCCGTTAATGGAGGCTGAGTGCACAAAAATGGCTGTGCTTTTGTCAAGTCAATTTCTGCTGTAACAGAGGTACATAGCCCCTCTTCAGATTAACTCTACAGCAAACCATTCTGCAAAAGAAAGATGCCAGGCATGAGGACAGCACTCATGCAAAACCCCAAAGAGTCACTCTAGAGGTAAAGCCAATGACAAGCCTCTTCATCAGGCATGGTGTGATCAAATGTCCAGAAGCCAAGAGTCAATGGCAGCAGCAATTATGGCAGCAGCAGGAGCCCAAATCAAGGGCTAGAAATAATGGTTTCTTCTTTACCTTCAATTTGTGAAGGTGGTGAGTTGGCTGGTTCCTCCTCCTGAGAAGCTTTTGCCAGCCAAATAAGAAGGGGCACCTCTTTTTGAGGTCACTGGCATCACCAAATAGGATTTGATTAGAACATATTCATTCCAGCAATATCTGATTTTAAAAGTCCACAGATCCAAAAATATATAAGCACAATCAGTTTGCAGGTTCAAATATTCTGAGAATAAATAAAACCAGCTCTTCTTGGTCATAGGTCAGTGCACAGAACTTATCTGAATCTGCTTACAAAAGTCCTGACTCAGCAACACAAAAATAAAGTGCTAAAACTACGAAGCTAAGAAACAGTGAAATTATCAGAAAAAATCACTAATTCATTCAATTATGCACAGGATATAAAGTCCCTTGAACAACAGACAAATGCTTTACTTCCCTTTTATATTTTGAATAGAATTGCTGACACACAAATATGGGTAAAATGTTAAATATCAACTCAATCAGAATAAAATACATTTTCTCCTAAAAGCACATTATTTTAATATACATGACTCTAGCTCAGTGGTGGGCAATCTGCGGCCCATGGGCTGCATGCAGCCCCTCATGGTGATCCACTGGTGGGTCGCAAGTCAGTTTGTTTACAATGACCATCCGCAGGCACGGCCGTCCGCAGCTCTCAGTGGTTGCGGTTTGCTGTTCCCAGCCAATGGGAGCTGAAGGAAGCAGCGGCCAGCCCACACCACTTCCCGCAGTTCACTTTGGCCAGGAACGGTGAACCACAGCCACTGGGAGCTGCGAACAGCCGTACCTGCGGACGGTCAATGTAAACAAACTGTCTTGCGGCCTGCCAGCGGATTACCCTGACAAGCCACGTGCAGCCTGCGGGCCGCAGGTGGCCCACTACTGCTCTAGCTGCTTCACAATAGAGTAAATGACATGCATTGCTTTAGTCAAACTCATGAACCTTCAGAATAACAAGTAACAGTAATACTGCCTATTGGAATAATAGAAAATAAGGGACATACAATTAGTGACCACCTGTAAAAAGTTTGGTTTCCATTACATATCTAGCATCACTTAGGAACTCTGTGACAGAGGTAGGGATAGAATTCAGTTCCCTTGGGCAGCATTCAATTGCTTTAACCACAAGAACATCCTTTCTCTTTCTGCAGTACTCCACCTCATTCATTAAACATCTTCCAGCTTCTGCAAAAAATAAAACAGGGGTTCAACAGGCAGCACACAATCCTCATTCATCCTGAGAGCATTCTGTGTTCTGAGTAAGGAAGAGGTCCTACGGAGAAGGCTGCAATTAAAGATGGTACCAAAACACATACACTGGCAATCTTACGTGTGACATTTCCTAATTTTTGAGAGCTTGACTTTCCAACCCCAGTATTCTTTAACATAGGGCTTTTCATGTGTGTGATTTCCTAACAAACTGAAAAAAACAAACAGAAATTGCATTGTGTTAACAGTGTGACACCTCAAAATAGCACCCTGGAAAACCCATATTCACGAATGTGATATGATTAGTATATGTTTTGTACAAAGTATGCCTTGTGAGGTATCATTTGAGAATTCATGATCCGCTGAACATTACTACCCTGTTAAATCATGTATGTTACCATTGTAGCTGAAGTTATGAAGTATTGCTATATGAGTGATATTGAAATATGTTGTGAGGTTGGGAGATGCCCACAGCCAACTTTTCAGTGGCAACAAAGGAGCATCTAGTGAGAGAGATTTACATCAGGACCAGTCAGACATGCTGATGGTCCTTTAAGGGAAATCCTCTCTCCAAACGGCCATCCAAGAGACTCCACAGAGGGAACATACACGATGGAGGTGTCCTAACTCATGTGACACAGCCAGGATCTTTCTAGCAGTTGGAGGAAAATATGAAAGGCAGACAATGACATCACCACTGGACCTCTCTCCTCCCCCATACCAACACCTGGAAGATCATTAAGAAGACAAAGATTTTGAACTGGGGAGATTGGTCCCAGGCTGAATGGGAATCCAGTCTGTGTATTAAGAACTGTGAGCTGCCTGTAACACCTATTAGAGTGAAAAATTGCTTGATGAAGATATTGTTTAGTCTGTAGCATTTAGACTGTGATTTTATTTTTATTTCTTATGTAGCCATCTTTGATCTCTATGCCTGCTACTTATTAAAGAGCTTGTGTTATGCAAGGGAGTCATGAGCAGTGTAACACAGTATATTTCTGGGGTGCCAGGCTGGGGGCTGGGGTGATTGGATGGTGCCTTTCTCCACACAGTTTATTAATGGTGTAGAAGAGAGCATGCATGAAATTTAGCTGGGTGTAGGTCTTCATATGCTCATGGCTAAGGCTGCAGGTTTATCACAGAGCTCATGGAAGTCAGGGATTTCATGACTTTCCATGACCTCCGTGACTTCTGCAGCGGCCAGTGCACCTGGCTATGGGGCAGCTCAGGCAGCCCCTGCGCCAGTCATTATCAAGGGTTGGGGCTATTTTACTAACCTGTTGCAGACTTGTGTAAGTGCTTGAGACTAAGTAAAGTTTAGATTTAAGTGAAAGCACTCTTGTGTTGTCTTCTTTGTCTCAGCTATCTATTGGTTGGATGGCCATGTCTCCTCTGATTTATTTCCTGACACCACCTTGCACAGATTAAAAGTTACCAAGAGCTTTGGGTTAAAAGAACCCTGGGTAACAATGCGATATAGGCTCATGCACTAAGCTCAAGAGATCCCCAGTTCAATCCCACCAACTAACAACTGGGGTCTGTCAGCATTATACCTGCAGGTGAAGGTGGCCACGCCTCCGCCTAACAGCTGAGTGAGGGGGATGTCACTGCTTCCAGGGAGGCCTCCAGGTAAGCACCACACCCAGAGTCTGCCTCGCCCCATCCCGTGCCCCAACTCCGTGGCCCCTCCCACACTCAAATTTTGCTGCTGTTGGGGGTGGGGAGGTGTGGAGCCAGGTAGGGAGCCTGCCAGCCCTGCCAACCCCACCCCAGCACCAGCAGGGGTCCCAGGCCATGCACCACTGCCCGCAATCCCCACAGCACCAGTCTCCAGTCTCCCCTCCCAAGTTTTAGTCAGAGGTACATAGTAAAAGTCATGGACAGGTCACGGGCCGTGAATTTTTGTTTACTGCCCGTGACCGATCCATGACTTTTACTAAAAATACCTGTGACTAAAACATAGCCTTACTGGTGGCTGCGTGATCACAGCACCTGGAGGGGTTTGCTGCTTGTCATTGGCATAGCACTGTGAGAGACAGCCCAGGCTCGAGAGTAAAGGGGGTACAGTTCCCGGTTTAACCCCAAGGATTCTGTCACAAACATCCACATCTTTTATAAGCAGGTGTGACAGGGTCGGGCCAGATGGCTATAGGAGAGTAATTTTTTTTTTTTGGAGCAAAAGATATTTTTATTTGCATAACACACTTACAAAGTAAAAACAGCAGCATATGCAATGCATAACACACCAATCACAATTGTTTTCTCATTAGCTTCAGGGGAGGGAAGTGTTCAAGCTTGCCTGGGCCCAGAGCGGGGGGCTTCCTCGACTCTCGTGGTCTTCCACCCTTCCGAGTTACCTGGTGGCCCAGAGCAAGGGGGCTTAATTGACCCTCGTGGTCTTCCACCCCTTCAAGTTACCTGGTGCCATGCCCAGTGTCACCAACAAGCACCCAACAAGAGGGGCAGGCTGTGGGGTGGACAATCCGGGGGGGGGGGCGGGCACGTACACCCACGTGTGAAAGGACCCCTCTAAGGTGGTGGTGTCCGTAGCAGCAAAGGCTGGGGCTGGGGTCCCTTACTCTCTCCCCCAATCAAAGGGTCAGACAAAAGGACCCGGATGGGAACACCGAGCAGAGAACCTCGGACAGCACCCACCGCTCCTCAAAAGCATCAAGGGAGTCGGTGGACGCCACCCAGACGAACTCCGCCCGGATACGTGAACGGAACAAAGATCGGAAAATGGCCCCACAGTCACAGGAAACTCCATCAGCCAACCTCCTCTCTCTGGTTTTATAGGTGGCCATTTTAGCCAGGGCCAGGAGGAGGTTAACTAGGAGATCCTGCGACTTTGTGAGGCCACGGATGGGGAGTGCATAAATAGAAAGGTGAGGGGAAAAATGCAACCGGTACCAGAGCATGGACAGGACTAGTTGATAAAGCACCATCGCTCTCCCTTGGAGGGACAGACATCGGAATAATCCCGTCCATTTCCAGAGCCGCTCTATCACCCAGCCCTCTAAATTTTCCAGTTTTCCAGCGGAGAGGGATGCATGGCAGAAAGGTAAACGCCGAGGTAGAGCAGCGGACCCGCGCTCCACCGGATGATCTGAAGCACGGGTGGGAGGGAGCTCGCCTGCCGCCAGTCTCCTACCGCCAAGCAAGAGCTCTTGATCCAGTTGACCCGGGCGGAAAAGGCTGCCGAATAGATGGCCTGGAGAGCCTCAACTCGCGCCAAGTCACCTGGGTCCTGGATCACGAGGAGCACATCATCAGTGTACGCCGACAGGACCAGCCGCAGCTCCGGCTCCCGCAGCACCAACCCTGTCAACCTCCTGCAGAGGAGATAGAGGAAGGGTTCGATCGCCAGAGCTCACAGTTGGCCCGAGAGGGGGCACCCCTGCCATACTCCTCGCCTGAAGCTCACTGGTTTGGTCAGGATCCAGTTGAGCTTAACCAGACACTCTGCGGAAGTGTACAGCACCCAGAGAAAACCCACAAACTGGGGTCCGAAGCCAAACGCCTGCAGAGTGCTCAGGAGGTACCCGTGGTCCACCCTATTGAACGCCTTCTCCTGATCTAGAGACAGGAGGGCGAATGACAGACCGTCTCTACGCCCGAGTTCCAAGAGGATCCAAACCATAGATAGGTTATCAAAGATACTGCGGTCCGGGATGGTGTAGGTCTGGTCTGGGTGGATCACGTCCACCAGCACAGACCCTAGCCACACTGAGATTGCTTTCGCTACGATTTTGTAGTCCATGCTGAGGAGCGAGACGGGACATCAATTTTGTAAATCGTGGAGGTCCCCCTTCTTCTGCAATAAGGCGAGCACAGCTCACCTACACGAAAGAGGGAGGACCCCGCTCTGCAGAGACTCGGCCCAGACGGTGACTAGGTCTGGGCCGAGGACGTACCAAAACACATGGTAGAACTCCACGGTCAGCCCGTCCATGCCTGGAGACTTATTAATGCGCATACGACAGAGGGCTTCCGAGAACTCGGCCAGAGTGAGAGGCAATTCTAGCCAGTCTCGGTCGCTCGCACTGTCCGTAGGGAGCTCCTCCCAAAGCACTCTGCAAGCGCTAGTGTCGGTCAGATCTTGCGTAGAAGGCTCGGGCCCTCCCGCACATCTCCACCGGTTCCGTGAGGGGGGTGCCGTCTTCTGACAAGAGGCAGGTGACGTGTTTCTTAGCCCCCCTTGTTTTCTCCAGGGCATAGAAGAAGCGGGAGCCACGATCCATCTCCCAAAGGAGGCGGATGCGGGATCGAACAAAGGTGGCCCGGGCCCAATGGTCCTCGAGGGCCCGGAGCTCCCCCCACTTCTCCCGACACGCTCCGCAGAGGAGCGGGTCTTCGGGGCTGGTGGTCAAACGCCTCTCCAGCTGTAAGACCTCCTGTTCCAACTGCTCTATCGCCGCATTTCTCCGTCGGCTGGTGCCCCAGGTGTAGTCACTTCAAGAAAGCCGGGCGCGCACCTTCCCCAGGTCCCACCATCGCCGCGCCGAGGGAAAGGCACGCCACTGCCCTCACCAGGCCAACGAGGATTCCTGGAAGGACGTTACAAAGCCTTCATCCTCCAACAGGCTGTTGTTAAAACGCCAATAGGCCGGCCCCGGCCTCTCCGCACAGAAGGAGGCTGTCATGGTGGCTAGGTGATGGTCAGAAAATGGAGCCAGCCGAATGCTGGAGGAGTGGGCTTGTGAGAGATGGAAGCGTGATAAATAAATGCGGTCCAACCGGGAGTGGCTCGACCGATGGGCTTCCACCCGGACAAAGGTGAACGTGGAAGTGTCATCCGGGTGGTGGTCACGCCAGATGTCCACTAGGGAGTGATGTTCGACTATCTCCCAGAGGGTGTCCGCGGCGGCCGGGCTCTGCTCGGTCCCCGAGCGGTCTTGCTTCTCGAGGGTGGTATTAAAATCCCCTCCCAGGACCAGGCACTCGTGAGAGTCTAAGGTGCCGAGGAAGGCGTACACCTGCTGATAAAATTGCAGCCACTCCAGACCCTATGTTGGGGCATAGATTAACCACGAGCCCCTCTATACGGACCCAGAGATGCAGCAGGCGACCCAGCAAGGCCTCGGCAGCCCCTAGCACCTCAGGCCATAGGTCGGGGGAGAACAGGGCCTCAACTCCAGCCTGCCGAATCGTGGAATGGCTAAAGTAGACCCTGTCCCCTCACTCCAGCTGCCAACTGTCTTTGGCGGTCGGATCCGTATGGGTCTCCTGCAGGAAAATCACAGAGTACCCTCCCTCCCGAAGGAAGGAGAGCACCTGGGACCTGCAGAGAGCTATCCTACAACCCCGGATATTCAACATTGCGATGGCGAGAGGTGTCATGGGGGGCACGGGGGGGATCCTCACTGGCAGGGACACTCACATCCCCCAGTGGGCCATGCAACAGTCCTTGACCCATCCCGTAGGTGAGTAATTGGTCACGGAAGACGCGGACCCACCAGTAGGCCGCGGCATCCTGCTTCCCCGTTTCTTTACCTTCCCTCATGAGGGCCCTTGTGGCCCGGAGGATTTGAAAAAATCCCCCCATCTCTGGAAAGCAAGCTGTACCTTGTTGTGGGAGCCACGGACATCCTCTAAAAACTTCCGCAGCTCTCCTCGCAGCTCATGGGGGGGTGGGGTTACGGTTTCCCAGTTGTTCCCCAGTGGGGCCCTTGGTGCAGCCCCGTGGTCCACAAAAACGGACAAGCAGGGTGCGGACCCCCGACGGGGTGCCTGATGGCCTGGAGCTTCTAGGCCCGTGTCAAGCTTTGGGACAATAGGGGGCGGTGGAGGGAGGATAGCAGCTCCTAATGGGTCGGGGCAGGAGAACACAAAGGCCACTCCCTGGGGGTGATCAGTTGGGAAAGGGAAGAAGACAGCCCCGCTGGCGGCAATAACATTGGATTGGGGTAGGGGCAGGGGCAGGGGCAGAGGCAAGGTTCTGGGTTTGAGGAGGCAAGAAGCTGGATGGTGGCGACTCCCAATCAGATTTGAGGGTTAAGGGGGTGGGGAGGGAGCTCTCAGTGATACCAGGCGCGGGCTCTGTAGTGGATTTAGCGGCCACAGCATCAGGAGGTGGATTATCTTCTGTTGGGCCCCCGCCCGGGAAGGAAATCGATTGTTCCGCACCAACGGGCGGTTCCCCTGGAGACTCATGTCCCGGCCGCGTGGCGCCAGCTGTCACCTGAGCAGGCTCGATGGTCGTCAGCAGGGTGCCATCAGCGGCCGGGTCGATGGAGGAGTCCAGGGGCTCCTCGGAGGTGGGAGCAGAAGCAGCAGTTAGGGGGAGGGAGCATGGGGAAAAGAGGGGTGGAGTGAAGTCGCCCAAATCGAGATTTGCTGCCAGAAGGTCGTCCTCCCCCTGGGCGACCCGGGTCAGATCTAGGGCCTCGATCTCCTTGAACATGGAGGAGAGGACACTTTCTGTCACTCCAGCTTTCTCCCTGCCAGCACCAGCCACGACGGTTGCCTCGGGGGTCACGGGGGCTTTGGGTAGTGTCAGGACAGAAGGGGCTTCCTCGAGGGTCTCAGAGGGGAGGGTCTTCCGTAGAGGGGAGACACTACCTTCCGATGCTACCACGTCTTTCCCGGCTAACACCGGTGGATGGGACACACTTGTGGGCAAAGCGGAAGGTTCGGCATCAGTGCCCCTCTTCCTGGTCTTCCGGGGGGCCTCCGCCTCGGGTAGATGAGGCAGAGCTCGAGCCTTCCACTTGCCTCACTTCCCCTGGACTAGGGCCCAGCCCTCCATGGCATCATCTGGGGGCTGGTTAGCAGGGGTCATGTCAGGGGGTAAAGGCGATGGCTCAGGGACTTGGGGGGGGAGGCGGTGGGACAGCATAAGGGAGGGAGGATTCTCCTTGGGGTAGGCTCTCTCCCATGCCTGGTGGTATCTCTGCCACACCCTCCTCCATAGGCCCCGCCAGATTGTCAGCAGTGAGGGCAGGGCTGTCCCGCTCGTCTGGGCATTGTAGGGGAGGTGCCCCTTGGGCCTCAGCAGGAGAAGTGGTGGTCCGAAGGGGGGGGGCAGGTTCGGGTATCGGGCGGCCAGGGGCATCGGCAATGACAGGGCTGATGTCCTGCCAGGTCTCGGAGATTGCAGATGCTCCTCCTTGCCGGGCTAAGGGGCAGTCCCTCCGGACATGCCCTGACGCCCGGCAGAGGTAGCACCAGGATTCCCCCGTGGAGAAATACACCCGGTAACGGGCCCCCTGGTGGGGGACTAGAAAGGACCCTTCGAGCACCTCTCCGTCACATGCCGCTGACGGCAGTAGAAGCTGCACTTGCCGGCAGAAGGAAAGGATGTGATGGAGGGTGGGGTCCTTGCAGCCCAACAGGAGAGGGCTGATGACAGAAACAGGTTTCCCCAGGGTGGAAAGGGTGGGTAACTGGGCAGCACTGGGGAGAAAAGGAGGGACAAGGTCAGGACCAGGTGGACACCTAGTGGCTGGACACCTAAGGTCCTCTAGCGGCTCTAGGGGGCAAACACCCCCCACCACCACCAGGCCCCTCTCCACTGCCTCCTGGGTGGCAGCCTCCAATACTAAGAAGAAGACAACCTTCCCATACATTTTGGAGGCCGCCACAATGGCCGAGGGCCCCATCACCCTTGCCAACGCCCGCATGTAGGTCTCCACATGGGGCAAGGCGGGCACCAGGAGGCATCGGACACCGCGCTTCCTTGTCATGGTGGGGAAGGGGACCCGGCTGCTATTGATGGTGGTGGAGGCGGTGGGCAGGAGAGATGATGAGGCTGCAGGCGGGGGGGGCTGCCGCTGCCCAGGCGTACATCCTGGGGGATGAGGGAGGGACACCCACAGAGCTGGTGAAGGGGGCAGCGGGGAGGGATGCCGTGGTTGGTGGCAGAGCTGCAGCAGTGGGGGTGGCCCCTGCCACGGAGGTGGTGGTTTTAGCAGTGCCCTTCCCTTTCTTCTTGCCCTGGCCTTTCCCGCTGGCTGGGTGGCTCCTCTTGAGTCTGGGGAGGTGTTTGGCATGGCAGCGGCGGAAGTCACCCTGGTGACCTCCATTGCCGATGCCCCAGCGGGTGGCAGGTGGTTAACAGAAGTTGGGGTCAGGTAAAAAGGGACAGGCTGTGGGATGGGCAGTTCAGGGCGGGGGGCACATGAACCACCGTATGCTTGTCCAGAGAGTCCTGTTTGGTTGGCTGGTGCTTCTGGCCCACACGGTGGAATCAGGGCAAGCAGCTAAGTCCAGAGGCAGATGTTAAACAGCCAGCAATGACGGTGGAGGAGGCAGTTGTGAAGATGGTAGTGTGGGGGTTGGGAGGAAACAGATGGATCGGGGGGAAGCTCCGTGCCACACCTGTTGTGTCCCTACAAACACAGTCATGACACAGTCAAGGCCTCCCCCCACACGAGAGCACAGTTCAAAAGTTACTCAGTCTTGGGACCCTCCACGGTGATTTGTAAGTTCCCCGGGTGGTGTTCCTCTGGTAGACGGCTGTTTCTCTGTCTGTTCCGGGTTTTCTATTTTGCATTCCAGAAATGCCGGAGCAAGTGATAAGATTCCTCTCAACCGGGTCTGCAGACAAACAGCAAGCGGCTGGGTCTGGGGGCTGGGTCCTTCCACTCCCCACCTCTGGGGAAGCGGGCCGGCAGCCCCCCCCCTCAGGGGGGAGGTTTCAGCTGGAGTGGCAGCAGCGTCAAAGGGCGGGTGGAGGGGAGCTAACAGCCGTCCAGCAGCCTGTCAGCACTCTAGCAACAGCAGAGAAAGAAAAAAAACAACAAAAGGAAAAGAAAGGGGGACGGGGGAGAGAGCACCTGGCCCGGTTGGGTGGGAAGCTGAAAGCAGGGGCAAAAAGCAAGGAAAGCTCAGGCCAGAGGGCAGCAGCAGGAGAGCAGGCTAAGTAGGTCCCTTTTCCCTGGGTAAGGTAACAGGGAAGGGGTTTTGTTTTGTTTTTTTTTGAAACAGAAAAGAATTTTATTGTGTAACACTTGCAGAGAGTTACCAAAGAAAACAAAACAAACTATGCAACAAAATAACGCAAACAGAAGGTATAACACAGCAGCTTTCAGGAGGGAGAAGTGTTCAGGCTAGCCTGGGCCCAGAGCGGGGGGGCTTCCTCGACACTCTTGGTCTTCCACCTCCCTGAGTTACCTGGTGGCCTAGAGCGGGGGGGCTTCCTCAACACTCGTGGTCTTCCACCCCCTCGAGTTACCTCCTGCCGCACCCGGTGTCACTGATTATCCCTCTCCTGAGAGTGCCCGGCAAGATGGCCACGGCTGCAGGGTGGGCGATTTGGGGGTGGGGGGGCAGACACCTATGTATTATAGGACCCCTCCTAGATGACAGTAATGATGGTATCCACAGCGGCAACGGCTGGGGCTGGCGTCTCTCGCTCTTCCCCTCAATCAAAGGGTCAGACGGAGGGAACCGGACGGGATCACCGAGCAGAGAACACCAGACAGCGCCCACCACTCCTCGAAGGTGTCAAGGGAGTCGGTGGACGCCGCCCAGAGGAACTCCGCCTGGATACGTGAATGTACTGAGGATCGGAAAAAGGCCCTATAATCACAGGACGCTTCATGGGCCAACCTCCTGTCTCTGGTTTTATAAATGACTGTTTTAGCCAAGGCTAGGAGGAGGTTAACCAGGAGGTCTCGCGATTTTGTGGGGCCACGGATGGGGAGTGTATAGATAAAAAGGTGAGGGGAGAAATGAAGCCAAAAGAGCAATAGAATATTTGTGAGGAGCCGGAAAAGGGGCTGCAATCTGGCACACTCTAGATATACGTGCGCCAGGGTTTCCCTCACATTACAAAAAGGGCAAGTATCCAGGATGGGGGTAAACCGTGTCAGAAACATGCCCGTGCTCACAGCTCCGTGAAGGAGCCGCCAACTAATGTCCCCGATGGGCCTCGGGACCAAGGTGGAATACAGGCTGGCCCACCGAGGTTGCTCACCCTCCAAGGGTGGCAGGAGGTCCCGCCACTTTGTATCGGGGCGGGACACCAGGGTGTGGGCGTGAAGGGTGTGAAGCGTGAGTGTGTATAAATATTTCCGTGGTGCGATTTGAAAACTGACCGGCTGCAGTTCATGCAGCCGGCTTGCAGTGAAAGGGTGAGGGGTTTGTTGGGATCGGCAGGGTAGGGGCCCAATGGAAAGGTCCGGCGGGCCTGGGGTAGAGGATGGGCGGGGTGCGCCCTCGCACAAGGCTCAGTTGACATAAGCCCGAGCAGCGGGGGTCAAGGCAGCCTTCACCTCCTGAAGTACGCGCCGGGGGATACGGGAGCTGGAGAGCCCCATGCGCCAAGCGAGCGTCAGGGGATCCAGCCAGTCTCTCCGGTCGTAGTCCAGGAGGTCTCTGACCCTTGTGACTTCTGCCAGGACCAACCTCTGGTGCACTGAGCGGGACTCCGCCACCTGCACACGGAGCTGGGGGTTGTGTAGCAGGGGCTCCGTGAGGAGATCTGCTCCCACAGTGGCCACCACGGACCTGGTCGTTAGAAACAGTTTCCAGGTCCGGAGGAGGTCCTGGTAGAAGACCGGCAGCCCGGATATGTCTCGCGGAAAACCCCTCGGACAAAGATAAAAGAGCTGCCGGTCATATCGGAGCCCTTGGAAGCGGCGCAGGAAGGCGTGCGCCAGTATGCTCCACGCCAAACTACTTGCACTATAAAAGAGCCTCTGCAGGGCCTGGAGGTGGAAAATGCGGACCTGAGTGTACAGACACTTCAGGCCCTGCCCTCCTTCCTTCAGGGGTAGATGAAGAACCCCTAAAGGGCCCCAGTGCATTCCTGACCAGAAGAACTCTAGAATCAATCTCCGGAGGTGGGTCAGGAAACCCGGGGCCGGGGCCAGGGTGTTGAGCCGGTACCAGAGCGTGGACAGGACTAGTTGGTTAAGCACCAGTGCTCTCCCTCAGAGGGAGAGACATCGGAGTAGCCTCGTCCATTTCCGGAGCCGCTCTATCACCCCGCCCTCTAGATTTTGCCAGTTCTCCAGCGGGGAAGGGTGCGTGGCGGAAAGGTAAACGCCAAGATAGAGCAGTGGACCCGCACTCCACCGGATGGTCTGAAGCGCGGGTGGGAGGGAGCTCACCTGCCGCCAGTCCTCCACCGCCAAGCCAGAGCTCTTGACCCAGTTGACTCGGGCGGAGGAGGCTGCCGAATAGATGGCCTGGCATGCCTCCACTCGCGCCAAGTCGCCCGGGTCCTGGACCACAAGGAGTACGTCATTGGCGTACGCCAACAGGACCAGCCGCAGCTCCAGCTCCCGCAGCACCAACCCTGTCATCCTCCTGCGGAGGAGACAGAGGAAAGGCTCGATCACCAGGGCGTACAACTGGCCCGAGAGGGGGCACCCCTGCCGCACTCCTCGCCCGAAGCTGACCGGTTCAGTCAGGGTCCAGTTGAGCCTAACCAAACACTCCGCAGAGGCATACAGCACCCGGAGAAAACTCACAAACTGAGGTCCGAATCCAAACGCCTGCAGAGTGCTCAGGAGGTACCCATGGTCTACTCTAACGAACACCTTCTCCTGATCAAGAGACAGGAGGGCGAACGACAAACCATCTCTCCACCCGAGTTCCAAAAGGTCTCAGACTAGAAATAGGTTGTCGAAAATGCTGCGACCCGGGACAGTATAGGTCTGGTCCGGGTGGATCACGTCCACCATCACGGACCCTAGCCGCAGCGAGATTGCTTTAGCTACGATTTTGTAATCCGTGCTAAGGAGTGAGACGGGACGCCTGTTTCGTAGATCGCGGAAGTCCCCCTTTTTCGGCAGCAAGGCGAGCACCGCTCGCCTGCACGACAGAGGGAGGACCCCACTCTGCAAGGACTCAGCCCAGACGGTGACTAGGTCTGGGCCGAGGATGTCCCAGAACGTGCGGTAAAACTCCACGGTCAGCCCATCCATGCCCGGAGATTTATTGGTGGGCATGCGACAGAGGGCTTCCGAGAACTCGGCCAGGGTGAGAGGCAGCTCTAGTCGGTCTTGGTCGCCCACGCTGACCGTGGGGAGTTCCTCCCAGAGCACCCCGCAAGTGCCAGGATCGGTCGGATCCGGGGAGAAAAGGCTTGTGTAGAAGTCACGGGCCCTCCCACACATCTCCTCCAGATCCGTGAGGGGGTGCCGTCTTCCACAAGAAAGCAGGTGACGTGTTTCTTGGCCCCCCTCGTTTTCTCCAGGGCATAGAAGAAGCGGGAGCCGCGGTCCATCTCCCAAAGGAGGCGGATGCGGGCCTGAACGAAGGCACCTCGGGCCCGGTGGTCCTCGAGGGCCCGGAGCTCCTCCCGCTTCTCCCGGCACGCTCCGCAGAGGGACGGGTCCTCGGGGTTGGCGGCCAGGCACCTCTCCATCTCTAAGACCTCCCGTTCCAACTGCTCTATCGCCGCATTTCGCCGTCGGCTGGTGCCCCGAGTGTAGTCACGGCAGAAGAGCTTGGCGCGCACCTTCCCGAGATCCCAATATCGAGGGAAAGGCACACCACTGCTCTCGCCAGGCCAGCCAAAACTCCCGGAAGGACGTCACAAAGCTCTCGTCCTCCAACAGGCTGTTGTTAAAGTGCCAATAGGCCGGCCCCGGTCTCTCTGCACGGAGGGAGACTTTTATGGTGACTAAGTGATGGTCGGAAAATGGGGCCGGCCGAATGGCGGAGGAGTGGGCCTGTGAAAGATGGAAGCGGGATAAGTAAATACGGTCCAACCGAGAGTGGTGTGACCGATGGGCCTCCACCCAGACAAAAGTGAACGTGGAAGTGTCATCTGGGTGATGGTCACGCCAGACGTCCACTAGGGAGTGATGTTCAACTATCCTTCGGAGAATATTCGCGGCGGCCGGGCTCGGCTCGGCCCCTGAGCGGTCCCGTTCCTTGAGGGTGGTGTTAAAGTCCCCTCCCAGGACCAGGCACTCGTGCGACTCTAGGGTGCCGAGAAAGTCGGACACTCACTGATAGAATTGTGGCCGCCTTGAGCTGATTTGCGCAGCATAGATGTTAACAAGATTGACCACGAGCCCCTCCATACAGACTCGAAAGTGCAGCAGGTGGCCCGGCACGGCCTCAGTGACCCCTAGCACCTCAGGCCATAGGTTGGGGGAGAACAGGGTCGCCACTCCAGCTTGCCAAGTAGTGAAGTGGCTAAAGTATGCCCCGTCCCCCCACTCCAGCGGCCACCTGTCCTCGGCGGTCGGGTCCGTATGGGTCTCCTGCAGGAAAACTACAGAGTACTCCCCTTCCCGAAGGTAAGAGAGCACCTGGGACCTGCGGAGAGCCATCCTACAGCCCCTGGTATTCAGGGTCGCAATAATAAGAGGCGTCATGCAGAGGGCTGGGGGGGTGGGGGTTTCTTGTTGGCGGGGGTGTTCAGGGCCCCCGGCAGGTTGCGCAGCAACCCATGACCCATCCCGTGGATGAGTAGATCGTGTCGGAAGCTGCGGGCTCACTCGTAGTCTGCAGCTCCGCGCCTTCCTTGCCCCCTGCCCTCCTGTATAAGGGCCCTTGTGGCCTGGAGGATTTGATCAAAGTCCCCCCATAGCTGAAGAGCCAGCTGTACCCTATTGCGGGCACCATGGGTGTGTTCTAGGAACTTCCGTAGTGCATGCCACAGCTCATGGGGGGGTGGGGTCACAATTTCCGGGATGTTCCCTGGTGGGACTCTTAATACAGCCTCGTGGTCCGCTGAGGCAGGTAGACAGGGTGCGGACCACCGACGGAGCGTCTGACAGGCTGGGGTTATTAAATTCATTTCACGCCTTGGGGTGGAGGGGGATGGCAGGGAAAAAATTGCAACTCCTAATGGGTCGCGACTAGAAAGTGCAAAGACTGCTCCCTGGGAGGAATCTGTGAAAGGCGGAAAGGAAATAACCCCAGGGGCAGCATTAGCATTGCAGGAGGAGGGGACTTGGGCAGGGATGGGGTGGGGGCAGGGGCAGGGGTAAGGCTCTGGGGTTCAGGAGGCAAGCAGCTAAAGGAAAGTGCCTCCTGAGCAGAGTCAAGGGTTAAGAGGTAAGGGAGGGGGCTCCCAATAATGCTAGGCACTGGCTCCATGGTGGTCTTAGCGGCCATGGCATCAGGTGGTGGACCACCTTCTGCAGGGTGCTCGTCAGGGAAGGCAATTAGGGGGAGGGAGCATTGGGAAAGGGGGGCTGGGATAAGGTTGCCCAGCTCGAGGCCAGCCGGCAGTAGGTCATCCTCTCCCTGGGTGATCGGGGTCAAATCTAGGGCCTCAATCTCCGCATACACGGGGGAGAGGCCAGCTCCTGCTACCCTGGGGGCCTCTCCACTAGGGCCCGCCTCAACAGTCGCCTCGGGGTCTGGGGGCCCTGAACACCCCCGCCAACAAGAAACCCCCACCCCCCCAGCCCTCCGGGTGGTATCCAGGCAGAAGGGGCGTCCTCAGGAGTCTCGGAGGGGAGGGTCTCCCATGGAGGGGGGATTCTGCCCTCCAATGCCAGTCCGTCTTCCCCTCCCGACACCAGCGGATGGATCTCACTCGTGGCCGGAGCGGGAGGCTCAATATCAGTGCCTCCTTTCCTGGTCTTCCGGGGGGCTTCCGCGTAGGATGGATGCAGCGGAGCTCGAGCCTTCCGCTTGCCTCACTTCCCCTGGACTAGGGTCCAGCCCTCCATAGCGTCATCTGGGGGTTGGTTAGCAGGGGTCGTGTTGGGGGGCAGAGGCAATGGTTCAGGGGTTCTGGGGGATAGCGGTGAGGCAGCATGAGGAGCGGGGGTTTCTCCTTGGGGCGGGCCCTCTCCTTTACCCGGTAATATCCTTGCCACACCCTCCTCCATAGGCTCTGCTGGATTGGTAATAGCAAGGGTGGAACTCCCTTGCTCACCCGGGCATTGTAGAGAAGGTATCTCTTGGATCCGGACAGGAGCAGCGATGGGTTGAGTAGGAGGAGGGTTGGTTTCAGGTGCCGGGAAGCCAGGGGCGTCGGCAGCGACGGGGCCGATGTCCTGCCGGGTTTCAGGGGGTTCAGGTGCCCCTCCCCCCCGGGCCAAAGGGCAGTCTCTGCGGACATGCCTCGCTGAGCGGCAGAGGTAGCACCGGGCCTCTCCGGTGGAGTAAAAGACCCGATAGCGGGCTCCCTGGTAGGGGATTAGGAAAGACCCCTCGAGCGCCTCTCCATCACGCGCCCCTGCCGGCGGTAGAAGCTGCACTTGCCGGCGGAACGAAAAAACGTGACAGAGGGTGGGGTCCTTGCAGCCCAACGGGAGAGGGCTGATGACAGAGACAAGTTTCCCCAGAGTGGAGAGAGAGGGTAACAGGGCAACATTGGATAAGAAGGGAGGAACGGAGGTGAGGACGAGGCGAACGCCCAGGTCTTCTAGAAGCTCTAGGGGGACAAACACCCCCCCCACCACCAGGCCCCTCTCCACCGCCTCCTGGGCGGTGGTCTCTGAAGATAAGAAAAAAACGACCTTCCCATACATCTTGGAGGCCGCCACAATAGCCGTGGGTCCTACCACCTTCGCCAACACCTGCACGTATGTTTCCACGTGGGGCGAGGCGGGCACCAGGAGGCAACGAACACCGTGCCTCCTGGTCAAGGTGGGGAAAGGGCCCCAGCCGCTGGTGATGGTAGCGGAGGCAGGGGGGGTGAGATGACGAGGCGGCAGGCACGGGGGAGCCCGTCACCGCCCGGGCATATGTTCTGGGGGCCGGGGGAGGGACAATCGCAGAGCTGGTGGAGGGAAACGCAGGGAGGGGCGCCACGGTTGATGACGAGGCCACAGCGGTGGGGGCAGCCCCTGCCATGGAGGGCTTAGTGGTTTTAGCGGGGCCCTTTCCTTTCTTCCCGCCCTGGCCCTTCTGGCCAGCTGGGGGGGGTTTCCTAGAGTCTGGGGGGGCGGTGGGCACAGCAGCAGCAGTGATCACCCCGGTGCCTCCTGCTGCCAGTGCCCCAGCGGGGGGGTGGCAAGTATCTTAACAATAGTGGTGGGGGGAGACCTTGGGGGTCGGGCAGGGGGGGGGTGGGGGAGGGACAACTGATTTTATTAAAGGGGCCTCGCCCCTCTCATTCCCCGCCATTGTGAGCAGGGAGAGATGGGGAGACACCGGAAGGAGGAGGAGGGAGGGGAAAGCAAAGTAACCGCTCCTCCCCGCTGGGCTGCAGGCGGGGCGGGGGGAAAGTCGAAGGGGTTGGACTGGGAGAGGGGGGAAACAAATCGGGGTCTGGTAATAGGGGCAAGCTGTGGGATAAGCAATCCGGGGTGGGGGGGGTGCAGACCCACACACATTTGTCCAAAGAGTCTCGGTTGGTCGGCTGTTATGTCCAGTCCGAAAGGCAAAGTTCAAAGCGAACAGCTGGATCCGAAGGCAGATGGCAGGTTGCCAGCAGGGATGGACAGCGGGAGGGCCGTGACAGCTGTAGTAATGGTGGGGGGGTTAGGGGCACTGATGGATCGGGGGGGGGGGCTCCGCGCCACACCCCCTGTGTCACCACAAACGCAAGTAAACCACAGTCAAACTCCCCCCCACGAGAGTATAATTCAGAAAATTACTCAGTCTTACGGCCCCTTCCCGATGATTTGTAGCTTCCCTGGGTTGTTTCTCCTGTCTTCTGAAATCTTCTTCTCCAGCTGTGTTGGCTGTGTTCCAAGGCTTCTGGCATGCTGAGAATGTTGTGAAATCCGAGCTGCCAGCAAAACGGCTGAGTCTAGGGGTTTCCACTCCCCCCTTTGGACAGCAAAATCGGCAATCTTCCCCCCCCCTCCTCCGGGGGCTCAGCTGAGGCAAATAGCTGCACCCGAAAGCAGGCGTGGGGGGGGGGGGTGCTGGCGGCAAGCTGGAGGCTGACCAGCACGTAAATAGCAAGAAGAAAAAATAGCAAAAAATAAAACCAAAACAAAAAGTGTCTGGCCTGGTCGGAGGGGAAAACTAAGGCAGGTTCAAAAAAGTAAGAAAAATCCAGGCCGGGGGCTTTAGGGAAGAATAGAAAGCAGAGAGCTGAGGAGCAAGCAAAGGACGTTCCGTTTCCCAACAGGGAAGGTTCCAGAACAATCAGAACCTTCTGGAGACAATTAAGACAGGCTGATTAGAACACCTGCAGCCAATCAAGAAGCTGCTAGATCAATTAAGGCAGGCTAATCAGGGCACGTGGGTTTTTAAAAGGAGCTCACTTCAGTTTGTGGTGTGCGTGTGAGGAGCTGGGAGCAAGAGGCACTAGGAGCTGAGTGTGAGAACGCGGACTGTTGGAGGACTGAGGTGTACAAGCATTACCAGACACCAGGAGGAAGGTCCTGTGGTGAGGATAAAGAAGGTGTTGGGAGGAGGCCATGGGGAAGTAGCCCAGGGAGTTGTAGCTGTCGCACAGCTGTTCCAGGAGGCACTCTAAATAGCTGCATTCCACAGGGCCCTGGGCTGGAACCCGGAGTAGAGGGCAGGCCCAGGTTCCCCCCAGATCCTCCCAACTCCTGGTCAGACACAGGAGGAGTCGACTGTTAATTCAGAAAAAAGGCCAAGCTGAGGGCTGCTGTGAAGTTCCAAGGCGAGCAAATCCGCCAGCGCAAGACCCACCAAGGTAGAGCAGGAACTTTGTCACACAGGGTTGAAATCTTTAAATCCACTGCATCAATCTGTTGTAATAATTAAGGCCTGGCAGGCCTATTTTAATTGTGAGCCTAACCCATGGAAAGTTGGTACAGGTTCGTAAATTGCTACATTGACCTGTTATATCAAATTGTTTAAGAAAAGATGTAAGAAGGAGACAGGCTGAATTAATTCAAACTGTAAGGAGACTCAACGACTGTGTTAAGATTATGACTGCTAAACAAGAGGAGAAGGGATCAGGAATCAATGGACCAAAATTGGTGCTTTGGAAATTAGGCCTAATGGGTTGGCAAAATAATCAGAGGATGAACCATCACCCTTTTGAAGGCCCCTAAAAATGAGGTTTGAGGGAGAAAAAGGAACTTTTACTATCATTGTGGCTGTGGTTGGAGGATTGTTACCATGACACCAGACCTTGATACTCCAGTGGGAACACTTAACCATCAATGCTTCACCAGTAAGGACCCCAGCCTGCCACAAGTGAAATGTGCTCTGTCTTTCCTCTCTTTTCATCCCCCCACTATCTTCCTCCTGTCCTATCACCTTCTCTTGGCTTTATGCCTGATCCTGAAATCAACTGTACAAGCATGGCAAGATGAGGCATTCCATCCAGTTCTGCTCAGTCTAAGAAGGACCAGTGAAGGACAAGGACCTGACCAGACTCCATATGCTGTTCCTGACTGTGATGGTGAGCCAGGGTCCACAGCAACAACTGTTATGGCCAACCTGCCAATCTAAAGCATCTATGTTGACTGACCAGCTTCCCTATATCCTGAGAACATCAAAAAAGCCATATTTCCCCCATCTCTACTATCCTATTTCTTCTCTCCCTTTTGTGTCTGTCTCTTTTGTCTAAAGCAGGAAAGTGACTATCATTCCCAACTCAGAACTGAACAAAATAACTAAACCTTTCTTCCCCAAAAAGGACTGGTTTACTCAACAGTTTTACCATGTTAAAAACTTAGATCTACTTATTTAAAGTATTTTCTATCATGACAAAGATTACCTTCGGAGCCTGCATTGCCAGCCCAATTCATACTTTTTTTTGTTATTTTAAAATAGGTATTATGGGAATAAAACCTTCTGGCATCATTGGGGTGTTGTGAAGATAAATTCCACTAATGATTTTGAGACCCTCAGATAATATACAGTGATGAAAGTCGATTAAGTGCCTAGATGCATACGTAAAGTTAAGGACGTGTTTACATCTTTGTAGGTCTGGAACCTAAATGAATTGTCCAAAATCACTCAGGAAGTCAATGGCAAAGTAGGAATCAAACTATATAGCCTTGTTCTAGACTACTGTTTTAACCACAAGAAAATCCTCGATGTCAAAGGGATCTCTTTTTGTCTTTTAGCATTCACTCCCATACACAAGAGTAACTTTATTCTTGTGAGTAATTCTATTAAAGTCAATGTACTTACTCATGTAAGTAAAGTTACTCAAGTGCATGAGTGTTTAAAGCAGGGGTCGGCAGCCTTTGGCACCCGGTCCATCAAGGTAAAGCCACTGGCGGGCCAAGCCGGTTTGTTTATCTGGAGCATCCATGGGCACGGAGCCCCGCAGATCCCACTGGCCACGGTTCGCTGTTCCTGGCCAATGGGAGCTGCAGGGCTCCGTGCCCATGGACACTCCAGATAAACAAACCTGCCCGGCCCGCCAGCAGTTTTACCCTGACGGGCTGGGTGCCAAGGTTGCTGACCCCTGGTTTAAAGGATTAGGTCTATGGGCTGTAAGGGCTTCAGAGCAGGAACTGCCTTAATTTTGTATCTTCTACAGCATTAAACATGTTGACTAACAATCATAATTATTAATAACACCAGAACTTAATATTTTATGAAAAATAGTCAAGAATCTGTGATACATTAGTTAAAAATATACTATGTCATTTTTAAGTTTGAATGTATTTTTCATCTCATCTCCACTTTCTAGGGAAAACATTTTAAGCCCATATTGAGCCATTTCTAGAATAAGTATGTTCTAAAATATAGTAGAATACAGTTAAAGCAAAATTAAAATGCACTACATTTGAAATGTCTACTTCAGCTGACTGGTCAGATATATAATTACCTGACATTAAAATAATGCCTTTACAAAAGAAGGCCTATATTTTATTTTTAGATCATTTAACAAGTCAAAATGCACTCCAGTCTGAACACTCTCTTTCAAAGTACATTACTTACAGAACATGATTAATTTTCCTGATCCATGTTAAAAGCGAATGTTAGCATAGCTACATTATAATAGGAGGAAAGTGACACTGATATATTTATTGCTATTTGAATGATCTGAGGATGGACAAATTTTAGATAAAATGTGAGCAAATGCATAAACATTTTTTTTTCAGTGAGATATCCTAAATTAAGGGCCATTTGCTGCTCTTGGTCCATGTATGCAATTTCCATTGACGTCAGTAGCAGTTCTATTGCGATCATATATTATCCCACCAAATTTGTAACATCACTTGATACATCAAGCACATCATATTACATAATCAAAAGCTCACAACATCGTTACTAGATCACAACTACTTCCCACATGCATTCAGAGCACAGGAAAAACTAATGCAATTTATTTCTCTAATTACTGTCTGTAGAATTCAAAATGTTTAGTAAAATTCTATTCCTGTACCAATTTTCATTTTGAAGGTGCATCTTCTGGAAGTATTTTAATAGTATTCTTTTGTTTCATCCTTTGTCGATAGCTTTATTTAAATGTGACTGGATCAGTTAACTGTGGGGTCTCAATTCTGCCCTCAGCTACACAAGGGCTCTGCTTGAAATTACACCTATGTAAACTTAAGATAGAATTCAAATTTGACTCTGACTGAAGTTATCAGGAGTTTTGCCCTGGATCTGAATAGAATCCCAGGTCATAGAAGTTACCATTCCTCTACTCAAGTAAACAGAGATGTTAAAACATCTTTGTTACATCCATAAGCACCATTACATGCATTTTCCAGCTCCCACTGATGACTTTGATGAAATTGGATCAGGTCCTTTATGTATTGGCACAAGACTAACACTCCATTTACAGGTTCCAGTGCTCCAGCCCCAACTCTGGCATGATTTTGGTTGAAGTCAATAGGAGTTTTGCCTAAGAGAACATTTTATTTTTAAGGTAAAGAAAAAATTAACTCACTATCATCAATCCATCCTCCCCCTTAAAAGATTGTCAGAATTCGTATAAACTGACAAGTTTTCATTTTTGTCCTTTATGCTCCTGATATCTGTGAAATGCATTTTCAATCCATATTAAAAGGTTGTATCTGTAGTGAACTGATATAAATGCAATCTTTCCCATTAAGACATTTACGAAAATGGAACTAAATTTCTAATCAGGAGCCTCTTTATTTATTTTGTTTATGAAGCTTTGGAAAAAGAAAAAAAAACAGTTATAGTATCTTAAAAAGCTTTTTAAAACAACGATTGGGAGAGAAATTAGTTTAACTGGATGTTTCAAACACATCAAAAGCTTTTCACTGTGTTACAGCTCTTTGAATAAACAGAAGGTCTAATGTGTTCTTTTTGTCTTGGATATGGAATTTGAGCAAACACTCTGAATTATCTTTTGGCACTAAGCAAGGGCCAGAAAAGGAAAATGATCTCTGAGACTGTAAATAGGATTTGAGAAAGTGAAAGTTAAGTGCTGTTGTGGGTTTTATTTATACAGTTATTTATTTCTTCTTCCATCGTCTTTTTCTCTGTATCATTCGGTGTTAAGTAAACTTTCCCTCACATTTGTTTTTGATTGGTTCCTAGGTGAAGAGGTTGCATAGATTACCAGCTGCAACTATGGTTTGTATCCAAATTAATGTTACATCTGTAATAAATTGGGATGCTCTGCCTTTGTCAAACAATACAGGGCCAAGGTTGGCAAATTAGTTGGTATTAGCATATAGACCTTCTGGCAGGAAAGGAAAGCTTGGAGCTGGACATCGTGCTGGATTTGTCAACTCAAAGCTGTCACAGGCATCATTATCTCATTTGTCTTAGTTAGCCTAAATTGACAGTTATGTCTTCATGGCAAATGTTTGTTTTTACAAATGAGCAATAGAGCAGAGAGTAGGAGACATAACATGAAGACTTATTTTGCTGCAATTTAATCTGAGAATACTATAGCTAGTGACCATCTTCACTGTTTTTAATTCACACAGAGCTCTGTAAGTACCTTTACCTCCCTGTGTGTTACCTTGTAAACGTTTTGTAGGGTTGTGGGATAAAAGGGTATGAAACTAAAGCTAAACATCTCCCTCTCTCTCTCTCTCTTTTAAAAAAATAATGTCAAAGTGTCTTTTAATGAAATATTTTGGAATCCATAACTAGATCAACAAGAACCATTGCCACAGTCATGATGATGTATGTATACCCTATTTAACAGTGTCGACAAGAATAGGTAGGCAAGAAGGTTATACATCTTATTAAATAACATCACATTGCACTCTGGGCCACAAAATGACAATGATAGAATTTTTCAGTTAACCAGCATAGAAAGCCATTGCACAAAAGAGAGCTATAAATGTTACATAATATACTGTTATGCTTAGTGATATCTGGCACTGCAATCTCACTTCCAATCATGTTCTCAAAATGACACTTCTAAACCCATTTTAAGTCATAAGAGCTATTTTCTGCAGTAAGAAAAGTTCCTAAGATTATGGGGTGCAGAAAGGGACTCTTGGCTCAGCTTTTTAGAATAATTATATTTGAACAAACGAAAAGCCTTATGTGGAACAGAAATAATTAACCAACTTTATGTAAACCATCCAACAAAGCCTAAATATTTTTCCTCAACAGCTATACATTAGTAGTATGTGTAGTGGAAAATTAACCTCACACTGTGTTTGGATCAGAACCAAGTCTGAGGTCCGTTTATTCAAGCATGCGCATACAGGGAGAGTCAGCCGAAGCTGCTCTGCATAAACAGAAAACACAGGGGTTTATGTAGCTTAAAACCACAATTTGTTAAGCACTTTTCCTTCAACAGCATTTTCCCTTATTTGGCATATAGTGCAAGCTTTAACAGCAGCTTTCCTTATTTGGAATATAGCAAAACAAGCTTTTCCTGTTACTGACAGATTGTTCTTTGCGGTTAACGGTTCTTTCCTAATTTCTAGCTGTTAGGGTTACATTTCTTAAGCTGTGCTGTTGCAATTGCCTCACAATGGAATTTTCCTCACTCTTTTCTTATGCTCTATACACACAGTTAGCTTGACCAAAGTTTTAGGCCTACTTGGGAAGTTTAGGCCTACTTGGGTCCAGTGGATTTTTCCTCCACATATGTAAATAGGTTATTTGCCTTTCATAAAATATTTATTTTGATTTTGTCATTTTATGCTTCATAGAATAATAGAATCATATAACTGGAAGGGACCTTGAGACGTCATCTAGTCCAATCCCCTGCAGTCGTGGCAGGACTAAGTATTATCTAGACCAGTGGTTCTCAAACTAGGGCCGCCGCTTCATCAGAGAAAGCCCCTGGCGGGCCAGGCCAGTTTGTTTACCTGCTGCGTCCGGAGGTTCAGCCGATCACGGCTCCTGCTGGCCACGGTTCTCCACTCCAGGTCAATGGGGGCTGCAGAAAGGACAGCCAGCACATCCCTCGGCCTGCGCCACTTCCCACAGCCCCCATTGGCCTGGAGTGGCGAACCGTGGCCAGTGGGAGTCGCGATCAGCCGAACCTGTGGACGCGGCAGGTAAACAAACAGGCCCGGCCCACCAGGGGTTTTCCCTGAAAAAGCAGTGGCCCTAGTTTGAGAACCACTGATCTAGAACATTCCTGACAGGTGTTTGTCTAACCTGCTCTTAAAAATCTTCAATGATGGAGATCCCACAACCTCCCTAGGCAATTTATTCCAGTACTTAACAACTCTGAAGGTTAGGAAGTTTTTCCTAATGTCCAAGCTAAACCACCCCTGCTGCAATTTAAGCTCATTTCTTCTTGTCCTGTCCTCAGAGGTTAAGAACATTTTTTCTCCCTTCTCCTTTTAACAACCTTTTACATACTTGAAAACTGTTATCATGTCCCCTTTCAGTCTTCCCTTTTCCAGACTAAACAAACCCAATTTTTTTCAATCTTCCCTCCTAGGTCATGTTTTCTAGACCTTTAATCATTTTTGTCACTCTTCTCTGGACTCTCTACAATTTCTCTACATCCTTCCTGAAATGTGGCGCCCAGAACTGGACACAATACTCCAGCTGAGGCCTAATCAGTGTGGAGTAGAGCAGAAGAATTAGTTCTTGTGTTTTGCTCACAACACTCCTGCTAAAACCAGGCCAGTCAGCCTCACCTCAGTCCCTGGAAAAATCATGGAGCAGGTCCTCAAGGAATTAATTCGGAAGCACTTAGAGGAGAGGAAAGTGATCATAAACAGTCAGCATGGATTCACCAAGGGCAAGTCATGCCTAACTAATCTAATTGCCTTCTATGATGAGATAACTGGCTCTGTGGATGAGGGGAAAGTGGTGGTCCTGTTGTTCCTTGACTTTAGCAAAGCTTTTGACACGGTCTTGCACGGTATTCTTGCCAGCAAGTTAAAGAAGTATGGTCTGGACGAATGAACTATAAGGTGGATAGAAAGTTGGCTAGATTGTCAGGCTCAACGGGTAGTGATCAATGGCTCCATGTCTAGTTGGCAGCCGGTATCAAGTGGAGTGCCCCAAGGGTCGGTCCTGGCACCGGTTTTGTTCAATATCTTCATAAATGATCTGGAGGATGGTGTGGATTGCACCCTCAGCAAATTTGCAGATGACACTAAACTGGGAGGAGAGGTAGATACACAGGAGGGTAGGGATAGGATACAAAGGGACCTAGACAAATTAGAGGATTGGGCCAAAAGAAATCTGATGAGGTTCAACAATGACAAGTACAGAGTCCTGCACTTAGGACGGAAGAATCCCATGCACCGCTACAGACTAGGGACCGAATGGCTCGGCAGCACTTCAGCAGAAAAGGACCTAGGAGTTACAGTGGACGAAAACCTGGATATGAGTCAACAGTGTACCCTTGTTGCCAAGAAGGCCAATGGCATTTTGGGATATATATGTAGGGGCATTGCAAGCAGATTGAGGGACGTGATCTTCCCCTCTATTCGACATTGGTCAGGCCTCATCTGGAGTACTGTGTCCAGTTTTGAGCCCCACGCTACAAGAAGGATGTGGAAAAATTGGAAAGAGTCCAGCGGAGGGCAACACAAATGATTAGGGGACTGGAACACATGACTTATGAGGAGAGGCTGAGGGAACTGGGATTGTTTAGTCTGCGGAAGAGAAGAATGAGGGGGGATTTGACAGCTGCTTTCAACTACCTGAAAGGGGGTTCCAAAGAGGATGGATCTAGACTGTTCTCAGTGGTAGCTGATGACAGAACAAGGAGTAATGGTCTCAAGTTGCAGTGGGGGAGGTTTAGGTTGGATATTAGGAAAAACTTTTTCACTAGGAGTGTAGTGAAAAACTGGAATGGGTTACCTAGGGAGGTGGTGGAATCTCCTTCCTTAGATATTTTTAAGGTCAGGCTTGACAAAGCCCTGGCTGGGATGATTTGGTTGGGACTTGGTCCTGCTTTGAGAAGGGGGTTGGACTAGATGACCTCCTGAGGTCCCTTCCAACCCTGATATTCTATGATTCTATGAAAACATCCCAGAAAAAAATGCACTGTTGTCTAGTAACTATATCATAGACACTAGGAACCAGGAATTCTTGGGTTTCAGTGCCAGTTCTGGCCTCATGGCTCTATAGAGTTTTAAAACAGTTATCTTCCATTAGCAACCACCTCTGTATTAAAAAAGACTTGGGGAGGGGGAAGGATGATGAGCGGAGGGGCTATCTACACTATGAAAAGTATGTATTAACATAAGAATATAAGAATGGCTATACTGGCTCAGACCAATGGTCCATCTAGCCCAGTATCCTGTCTTCTGACTGTGGTCAGTGCCTGATACTTCAGTGGGAATGAACAGAACAGGCCAATTCACCAAGTGATCCATTCCCTGGTCCGTTGCCTCATCTATTGATTGTCTATTAACTATATTGATTACTTAAGAATTCACAGTTAACAGTCTGAGGTTCGGTGGGTTCTTATCCCAAGATTAGTCTCAGTATTATCAGAATTACTGTTCAGTTCGGAACCCCAGTGGGGATGGTTGTAACACTCACACTTAGGAAAAAACTTCTGAATTTGCAATAGTTCTATTAGCACAATTAGTAAAGTTACAAATACTAACACAGATAAAGCTAATACAGAAAGTAATCTGAGCATCTGAGCATATAATCACACCATCACACAAGAGGATCCAAAGTGTTTGTCATCCTCATCATCCTCACCATCATCCCCACCACCAGAGGTCATCATCCTGGCCTCTCTCAGGAGTTACATCTCCCAAGGCACACAGGCCAGGGATTCAACTTTTATAGTGTGTTATGCTGATGCCACTGTGCCCAATACATACTGAGTAGGGGCTTCATCCGCTTTTCTTCATCTGTATTTCCCCACCCTACTAATGTTGGGGTACTTTTCTCCAACAGGTTCCTAATCTGTTTATCTCAAGCTTAATAGCCTATACATCAATTAATTACCATGGCACTCTGGTAGTCACACATCTGCTGATGTTCCTAACTTAAAATATCCCAAGCTGCTATGAACGATCATCTTGTGGTTACCCCTCAGCAGTTTAGCCTTTTTAGTCTTTACCTGTCAGCAGTTTAATCTTTCTGTCTTGTGATATCTTATGATCCAGGGTTACTCCTGGTTAGCTGCTGATGTTAAGGCTTTTGGACCTTATACCTTGTTTAGGTAAGGTATTGTCTTATAGGCCATCAAGGTTCCTTCCCCACTCTGAACTCTAGGGTACAGATGTGGGGACCTGCATGAAAACCTCCTAAGCTTACTTTTACCAGCTTAGGTTAAAACTTCCCCAAGGTACAAACTATTTTACCTTTTGCCCTTGGACTTTCGCTGCCACCACCAAACGTCTAACACCAGTTACTGGGAATGAGTCTGTTTGGAAACGTCTTTCCCCCCAAAATCCTCCCAAATCTTACACCCCCTTTCCTGGGGAAGGTTTGATAAAAATCTTCACCAATTTGCATAGGTGAACACAGACCCAAACCCTTGGATCTTAAGAACAATGAAAAAGCATTCAGTTTCTTAAACGAAGAATTTTAATAGAAGAAAAAGTAAAAAGAATCACCTCTGTAAAATCAGAATGATAAATACCTTACAGGGTAATTAGGTTCAAATTAGATTCAAAACATAGAGAATCCCTCTAGGCAAAACATTAAGTTACAAAATGACACAAAAAGCAGGAATATCCATTCCATTCAGCACAGCTTATTTTCTCAGCCATTCAAATAAATCAGAATCTAACGCATATCTAGCTAGATTACTTACTAATTTCTAAGACTCCATTCCTGTTCTGTCCCTGGCAAAAGCATCACACAGACAGAGAGAGAGGCTTTTTTTCCCCCTCCCCCCCAGCTTTTGAAAGTATCTTGTCTCCTCATTGGTCATTTTGGTCAGGTGCCAGGGAGGTTATCCTAGCTTCTTAACCCTTTACGGGTAAAAGGGTTTTTCCTCTGGCCAGAAGGGATTTTAAAGGGTTTACCCTTCCCTTTATATTTATAACATAGGCCTTGTAGGCACATTACATTACTGCCTTAAGTTATACCCATGCATTACCTAGCAAATTCCTATACCTATAGTCTCCATATATCCAGTCCCAGCTTCTTTCAGTCAGAAGATTAGGGATACCCAGACAATGGGGTTGCATCCCCGGCCATCTTGGTTAATAGCCATTGATGGACCTATCCTCCATGAAATTATCTAATTCTTTCTTGAAGCCCATTATACTTTTGGCCTTGAAAACATCCCCTGGCAATAAGTTCAACAGGTTGACTGTGCATTGTGTGAAGAAGTACTTCCTTTTGTTTGTTTTAAATCTGCTTCCTATTAATTTCATTGGGTCATCCCTGGTTCTTGTGTTATGCTGAAGGGGCCAATAACACTGCCTTATTCACTTTTTCCATACAATCATGATTTTATAGACCTCTATCATATTTCCCCTTAGTCATCTCTTTTCTAAGCTGAACAGTCCCAGTCTTTTTAATATCTCCTCTTATGGAAGCTGTTCCAAACCCCTGATCATTTTTGTTTCCCTTCTCTGTACTTTTCCCAGTTCTAATATATCTTTTTTTGAGATGGGGCAACCAGAACTGCATGCAGTCTTTAAAGAGAGGGCATACCATGGATTTACATAGTGTCCTTATTATATTTTCTGTTTTATTATTATCCCTTTCCTAATTGTTCTTTACTCCAAGATCTTTCTTGAGTGATAACAGCTAGTTTAGCCTCCCCCCCCACCATCATTTTGTATGTATTGTTGAGATTATATTTCCCAACGTGAATTACTTTACTTTTATCAATATTGAATTTCATCTGCATTTTTGTTGCTGGTCACCCAATTTTATGAGATCCTTTTTAACTCTTCGCAGTCCACTTTAACTTAACTATCTTGAATACTTTTGTGTCATCTCACTATTTACCCCTTTTTACAGATCATTTACAAATATGTTGAACAGCACGGATCCCTGTAGAGATCCTTGGAAGATCCCAATATTTTCTTCTCTCCACTGTGGAAACTGACCATTTATTCCTATATTTTAACCAGTTATTGGTCCAGGAGAGGACCTCTTATACCATGTGTACCTACTTTGCTTAAAAGCCTTGGTGAGGGATTTTGTTAAAGGTTTTCTGAAAGTCCCAGTACACTATATCCACTGCATCACCATTGTCCACATGTTTGTTGACACTGTCAAAGAATTCTAATAGATTGGTGAGGCATGATTTCCCTTTACATAAGCTGTGTTGACTCTTCTCGAATATACTGTGTTCATTTATGTGTCTGAAAATTCTGTTCTTCACTATAGTTTCATCCAATTTGCCTGGTACTGAAGTTAGGCTTAGGGGCCTGTAATTACCAGGACCACCTCATGAGTCTCTCTCTTTTTTTAAAATCAGTTACTTTAGCTATTCTTCAGTCATCTGGTACAGTGGCTGATTTAAGAGATAGGTTACATACCACAGTTAGTAGTTCTGCAATTTCCTTCATAACTGTCTGGTTCCTTCATAACCATCTGTTCCAAGTGATTTATTGTATATATTCCAAAATCTCCTCTACTGACACCCCAATATGGGACAGTTCCTCAGATTTGTCATCTAAAAGCCATTGCAACACACCATGTAATCACACATAAATGTATGTCTCGGCATTGCAAAGGCATTGTTACCACTGTTCAGATACCATCACTGCAGAGCAAGCTTTTCTCTCACGATAGCTGGACCAGTACAGTCTACAACAGTGTACTTTCATGCAGACTGGAAACCTCTGCATACAACCAGCTCTATCTCAGGATGGTGTGCCTGGCTTTGGGGTGTGGGATGTCATATATATGTAAAAGTGGTTGAGGTGGTGATTAGCATAGATCCAAAGGATCAGATTTCCATATTCAGTTTGCTTGCCATATTGTTGAATATAAAAACCCTAAAAAGATGTGAATGAGTTTCATGTTCAGGCTGAAGAATTGTAAAGATCTTGTTTTGAGTGCAGTATATTCTTGAACCTTCAATAGACTACATATTGGATATCAAGGGCAAGACTGTGCTCAGAAATATATAGCTATGTAAATGCAGAGCAAGAATGCCTCTTCGGGCTGCAGGAATGGATCCCGCACTGTTGACCAATGTGCTCCTCGCTCTCACTAACACATCACAAGTGGCAGTGGAGTTATTCCTTAAACTACAAAGGCAAGAGGAGATCGACATTGATTTCACCATGTATCATAGAATCATAGAATATCAGGGTTGGAAGGGACCTCAGGAGGTCATCTAGTCCAACCCCCTTCTCAAAGCAGGACCAATCCCCAACTAAATCATCCCAGCCAGGGCTTTGTCAAGCCTGACCTTAAAAATATCTAAGGAAGGAGATTCCACCATCTCCCTAGGTAACCCATTCCAGTTTTTCACCGCCCTCCTAGTGAAAAAGTTTTTCCTAATATCCAACCTAAACCTCCCCCACTGCAACTTGAGACTATTATCCTTGTTCTGTCATCAGCTACCACTGAGAACAGTCTAGATCCATCCTCTTTGGAACCCCCTTTCAGGTAGTTGAAAGCAGCTGTCAAATCCCCCCTCATTCTTCTCTTCCGCAGACTAAACAATCCCAGTTCCCTCAGCCTCTCCTCATAAGTCACGTGTTCCAGTCCCCTAATCATTTGTGTTGTCCTCCACTGGACTCTTTCCAACTTTTCCACATCCTTCTTGTAGTTTGGGGCCCAAAACTGGACACAGTACTCCAGGTGAGGCCTCACCAATGTCGAATAGAGGGGAACGATCATGTCCCTCGATCTGCTTGCAATGCCTCTACATATACATCCCAAAATGCCATTGGCCTTCTTGGCAACAAGGGCACACTGTTGACTCATATCCAACTTCTTGTCTACTGTAACCCCTAGGTCCTTTTCTGCAGAATTACTGCCGAGCCATTCGGTCCCTAGTCTGTAGCGGTGCATGGGATTCTTCCGTCCTAAGTGCAGGACTCTGCACTTGTCCTTGTTGAACCTCATCAGATTTCTTTTGGCCCAATCCTCTAATTTGTCTAGGTCCCTCTGTATCCTATCCCTACCCTCCAGCGTATCTACCTCTCCTCCCAGTTTAGTGTCATCTGCAAACTTGCTGAGGGTGCAATCCACACCATCCTCCAGATCATTTATGAAGATATTGAACAAAACCGGTACCAGAACCGACCCTTGGGGCACTCCACTTGATACCGGCTGCCAACTAGACATGGAGCCATTGATCACTACCCGTTGAGCCCAACAATCTAGCCAACTTTCTATCCACCTTATAGTCCATTCATCCAGACCGTACTTCTTTAACTTGCTGGCAAGCATACTGTGGGAGACCGTGTCAAAAGCTTTGCTAAAGTCAAGGAACAACAGGACCACCACTTTCCCCTCATCCACAGAGCCAGTTATCTCATCATAGAAGGCAATTAGATTAGTTAGGCATGACTTGCTCTTGGTGAATCCATGCTGACTGTTTATGATCACTTTCCTCTCCTCTAAGTGCTTCAGAATTGATTCCTTGAGGACCTGCTCCATGATTTTTCCAGGGACTGAGGTGAGGCTGACTGGCCTGTAGTTCCCAGGATCCTCCTTCTTCCCTTTTTTAAAGATAGGCACTACATTAGCCTTTTTCCAGTCGTCCGGGACTTCCCCCGATTGCCATGAGTTTTCAAAGATAATGGCCAATGGCTCTGCAATCACATCTGCCAACTTCTTTAGCACTCTCGGATGCAGTGCATCCGGCCCCATGGACTTGTGCTCGTCCAGCTTTTCTAAATAGTCCTTAATAGTATAGTAACTACAACACAAGATTGCTTGTGCCATTCACGGAAGGGCTGACCACAGTGGAACGTCATGAACATCTGGGATGATGAGCAGTGGCTGAAGAACTTTCAGATGAGGAAAGCCACATTCATGGGACCGTGTGATGAGCTCACCCCAGCCTTGAGGTGCAAGGACATGAGAATGAAAGCTGCCCTTTCGTAGGAGAAGCACGTGGTGATTGCACTGTGGAAGCTGGCTGCTCCAGACTGCTACCGATCGGTCGCTAACCAGTTCGGAGTGGGAAAATTGCCCACTGGACTTGTGTTGACAGAAAGCAGGGCCATTAATCGTATCCTGCTCCAAAAGACCGTGACTCTGGGCAACGCAGATGACATTGTGGATGGCTTTGCACAAATTGGCTTCCCTAACTACAGAGGGGCAATAGATGGCATGCATATTCCAAGTCTGGCACCAAGGCACCTAGCCACCAAGTACATTAATCGGAAGGGGTATTTCTCTATGGGTCTCCAGGTGCTTGTGGATCATGGTGGGCATTTCACAGACATTAGTACAGGCTGGTCCGGAAAGGTGCATGATGCATGCATCTTTCAGAACACTGGTCTGTTCAGGAAGTTGCAAGCATGGACTTTCTTCCTGGACCAGAAGATCACCATAGGGGTAGTCGAAATGCCCATTGTGATCCTGGGAGACCCTGCCTACCCCTTAATGTCATGGCTTATGAAGCCATACAAGGGGAACCTTGACAGCAGCAAGAAGCGGTTCAACAACAGGCTGAGCAAATACAGAATGACTTTTAAGTGTGCTTCTAGCTATTTAAAGGCTCGCTAGCGCTGCCTAGATGGGAGGTTAGACCTGGCTGATAACAATATTCCTATGCTTATAGCCGTGTGCTGTATACTCCATAATATTTGTGAAGGGAAGGGTGAAAGCTCACTCAGGGCTGGACCGCTGAGGCTCAGAGCCTGGAGGCTGAATTTGAACAGTCAGAGACCAGGGCTATTAGAGGGGTGCAGTGCCATAAGGATCAGGGATGCCTTGAGGCAGCAATTTGAAGCTGAAAGCCACTAATATTTGTTGCTATGCTCGGGAGTGCAGTGCTGGTCATGCTCGGAGGTGATTGTGATTGGAGTAGACGATGCACTATGAAGGTTTAAGACAATTGCCTGTTGCTTTGCAGGGCTCTGTTTGCTTTCAATTAATGCAATAAAGGTTGCTTTCAAGCCAAAACAATTATTTTATTAAAAAACAACAACCGGAGGAGACAGACAAATAAAATAAACTCATCAGTACTGTGGGGGATGGGTGAAGGGAGCATCCCTGGAGGAGCTGGGGTCCAAGGACCGTTAAAGATATGTGTATGTCCAGGTATCATGTGCAACCTTGTCCTTTGGAGTTCAGTGCAGCAAGTACTGTACTTCAGCAGGACTAAACTGCAGAGGGATGGGTGTTGAGTGCAGTGAGTACTGGGAGTCTGCAAGGCTGGACTGTGATAGGGCAGGAGTGGGTACAGACTGGAGCCAGGAAGTTGATAAGAGTGTGTTGGCGGTGTCTGGGGGGCACATGGGAAAGAGTTTGTATGTGAGGGCGGGTGTGGAGCGGCTCGGTTTGCAGTGTTAGTAGTGCCTGGAGCATGTCCGCTTGGTGCTCCATAACATTTAATAGCCACTCCATGGCTTCGTTCTGGCATGCTGCATTCTCCTTTCAGTCCCTCTTCTCACAGTCCCACCACTCCTTCAATTCTTGTTTTTTGGCCACAGAGTGCATCATGATATCACACAGAATGTCCTCTTTAGTTCTTCGTGGCCTATTTCTAATTCTGCGCAGCTGTTCAGCCAGCGATAACAAAAAGGGAGGCTGGGCTCCCAAGGTCATATCCTTGAAGCCAAAATGCAACATTTTACAGAAGCAGTATTGTTTGCAACACACAGACCACTGATCGGTGATTTAAAACACAGCCACTATTCACATACCTATCACTAACTGGCTGACCCCAGGCAAGCACACGTGAGCCACAAGACCCCCAAAATGGTGAGTAACCACAGAGGCAGGTGAAAGCAGTGTTCCAGGACTGTACTGTACACTGGGCAAGTGACTCTTAGGGAGAGCCAGCACTGTAGGGACGGGGGGGCTTATAATCATTTCTGTCCCCACTTTTTCCACAGGCTGTGTTCATTATGGAAGATATCTCGCTGCTGAGGGTGATCAGGGAATCAAGGGAGGGTCTTCTCCAACACTTCGGCTTCCGCCCTGGCCCTTATGCAGCTCACCTGTGTGGAGCAATGTTCCCCACCAGTGATGGCAGAGTGCCGCAGGAAAGCTACCCTTAAACGGGGCAAGAAACAAAGCAAGCCTTCTAAAGAACCTGTGGCAGTGGACTGCCCAGTATCTCCATGAAAGTTTCATGGAGATCTCTGAGGCAGATTCCCATGAAGTGAGGGAGTCAATCAACACCTTGTTCCACCACTCAGACAAGGCATGTAATGGTATGCACATCATACAGACACAAGCCTGCTTTCTGTAACCCTCCTGCCCCGAACAACTCGCTTCAGTGATTCGCAAAATCAAAGCAACTTACTAGGGGCCTCCTCTCCTGTTTGCACTTTGCCAAGCTCCAACAGCTGTAATCAGCTAGCCTCCTCTGGGGTAGAAAACAGCTCCTGGCTGCATGCATCTCTGATCTCCGAGTCGTCCTCTGCCTCTGGATCCCCCCCTCCACATCCTCATGCAAGATTTCCTCCTCCCAGCTCAGTCCACTCTCAACTGGCACACAAGCCACCAAAGTATCCAGTGTCATTCGCAGTGGAGGTGAGGTCGCTACTGAGTATCGCGTCCAGCTCTTTGTAGAACTGGCAGCTCATGGGCGCAGCACCGGAACAGCAGTTTGCCTCCCGTGCTTTATGGTAGGCTTTCCGCAGCTCCTTCACTTTGACCCTGCTCTGCAGTGTGTCCCAGCCATGGCCCCTTTCTGTCGTGCATCGTGAAATCTGCCTGTAGATATCATAATCCCTATGGCTGGAGCGCAGCTGGGACTGGACAGCCTCCTCTCCCCAAATGCTGATGAGGTCCAGCAGCTCGGCATTGCTCCATGCGGGGATCGCCTGGTGCATGAAGCAGGCATGGTCACCTGGAAAGATGTGCTGAGACCACTGCACGCATCACCCAGCAAACAGGAAGGAGACTTTCAAAATTCCCAAAGAATTTAAGGGGTGGGGCTCATGGTTGATATGCCTCAGGGCTGGGCAGTAGACTTCAAACCGATGACCAGAAAGGCAAGAACAGGCATTGTGGGACACCTCCCGGAGGCCAATTGCTGCGCTGTAATGGACCAGGATATCCACACTGGCACACGGCGCTGTGGCCCCAGCACAGAAAGCTCTACGCCTCTCATTGGGGTGGGTTTTTTACAGCGCTGCAACTGCACAGTTTCTGCGCCCTAAGTGGCTTGGCAGTGTGTGCGCCTCGAGAGTTACACCGCAGAAAGCTGTTTTACTGCACAGAAGCTTGCCAGTATAGGCAAGGCCTAAGCCTTCCTTCCTGCAACTTAAGCTCATTACTTTGTGTCCTACTTTCAGAGAACAGTTGATCAGACTCCTCTTTATAACACCCCTTGCCACATTTCAAGACTATCAGACCCCCCACACACACCACCACCACCATCTCAGTCTTTTCTCAAGACCAAACATGCCCAGTTTTTTAAACCTTTCCTTATCAGTCAGGATTTCTAAATGCTTTATCATTTTTATTGCTCTCCTGTGGACTCTCTCCATTTTGTCCACAACTTTCCTAAAGTGTGGCACCCCAAATTGTAAACTTTAGCCAAGGCCTCATCAGTGCAAAGCAAAGTGGGATAACTACCTCCTCTGTCTTACACACAATATGCCTCTTTGTATACATGAGCTTTTTTTGTAACTGCATCACATTTTTGACTCATGTTCAATTTGTGATCCACTGTAACCTCCAGATCTTTTCAACAGCACTACCACCTAGCTAGTTATTCCCCATTTTGTAGTTGTGCTCTTGATTTTTCCTTCCCATGTGAAATACTTTCCATTTGCCTTTATTGACTTACATCTTGTTGATTCCACAGCAATTCTTTAATTTGTCAGGGTCATTTTCAATTATTTTCAGTCCTCCAAAGTGATTGCAACCCCTCCCAACATGGTGTCATCTGAAAATTTTATAAGCATATTCTCCACTCCATTATCCAAGTCATTAATAAAAGTATAAAATAATATCATGCCCAGGACCACTAGATAAACCCTCCCAACATTAATAGTGAAACATTAATAAATACTTGTTCAGTACTCTCTTTCAACAAGTTGTACACCCATCTTATAGTGGTTTCATCTAGATGGCATTTCCCTAGTTTGCTTAAGAGTACATGAGACTATGTGAAAATATTTTCTAAAAATCAAGCTATATCATGTCTATTGCTTCCCACCATCCACTAGGCCAGCAACCCTGTCAAAGGAGGAAATTAGATTGGTTTGGCATACTAAGTGTCAAATTCTATAAGGATTTCCACTTTGTATTGTATCAAATATTATTTATAAATAATATAGGGTGATATAAAAATAAAATGCATTTGAATAATTATGTACAAGATAACAAAAATTAAGATGGAGCACTAGAATTTCCTGATTTCTGAATGCTTCATTTATGAACTTTACTGGTCCATTAATCCCATTTATTTAATGTTATGTCCCTGATCTTTGAAGAAAATCTGAGCCACTCAGTTTGTGGGACTTACAAGCTCCTCCAGTTTCAACAACGCACAATTTGTAAACTCTTTGAGATGGAAATATGCAGTCTGATGCCTCATAAATCCAGCTGTCCTAAATTGAGCCCAGAATCCAAACCCAGCAAATGAATCCTTATCAAAAGTATCCTTATCATTTAGTTATCCTTAAAAAATGTGTCCATTGTATTTATTTGTATTATTGTAGCACCTAGCAGCCCTAATCACAGACCAGGACCATTGCGCTAGGTCCCGTATTTAGTTAGTTGTTGGCTACGTGTGTGTTCTTCCTGTGTACTGCACCAGCTCTGCGCAGATAGCCGACACAGCAGACCTCAATCGAACTTCCCACAAAGATCACAGACCCATTTCAGTAGCGACGACACCTGGTCAGATTTTTGTCAACTAAGCATGTGCCCAGTATCCCGTAGACTCTAACACATGTATGCCCATGCATGAGCTCAGTGAATAGTGGGACTTTCCATTCCCCCTTGGCTAGTCAAAGACACTCCCTCTGAGACCCCTCTTCATACACCGATACAAACAAATTGCCTATTACCCCTCTGAAGTAGTTAGTTACCACCCTTTACCTTGTTCATGTAGGTTGGATCAAAACATCCCTACCCCTCACACTGTCCTCCTGGCCTTATCTTTAAGAGAGGTTGACGTTTCCCTGTTAACTTTGGAGAGTGAGTTTACACCATACTTGATATCAGGGTTTTCTGGTACCACCCTTCTGGAATGTGTTTGTGTGAACAGCCTGTGTCTAGTACTTCTTAGGAATATGTGTGTTTTTGCAATGCTAGCCCTATTCTTGCCAGGTTCTGTGAACTTGCAAGCAGGTGTGCTTTGTGATAGGGCCTGACTTCTGCTCACAGCCTGATATAAACTTTGCTTTATATCAGCAGGGCCTGACTACTACTTTAGTTCAGGCCTCACACCACATACCAGGCCTCATGTCTCAGGCTCTCTCCCTCTAACACACTGTATATACTACAAAACACTTAAACTGCATGACTCCTTCACTGCACAACATGGGCAACTTTTAAAACAAAACTGTCAGCTTCAAACCAGTTCAGTACCTTCAAGATATGACTTTACCAGATGACTGAAGAATCTATTCCATATCAGGGTGCTATAAGCTAGAAGAGTCCTTGATTTCATACTATATGGAAGTCAAGCTGAATGTAGAAGACTGAAGAAGAAGCCTGGACTCCACAACCTTGAGGACATTGAATCTGTTCAACTGGAAACTATTATTCTCCTTAACCCCATCTTCATTGAGCCCTACCCTCTTTTGTACTGCCTCTGGGGTCAAACTACAGATAGCTATGTTTTACCTTAAAAAGGAACTAGTTAAGCCACTATACCTGCAGTATTTGCAATTTCTCCATTTTCTACCAGCTCTAGTAAAATATCCCTTCACCTTAGCCTTGTGTCTGAGTCCTTATTAAAACTCACCAGGACTAGTGCATATAAGCTCTAGCACAGAGGTGGGCAAACTACAGCCTGCGGGCCACATCCAGCCCACAGGACCATCCTGCCTGGCCCTTAAGCTCCTGGCCGGGGAGGCTAGCCCCAGGCCTCTCCCGTGCTGTCCCCTCTCCCCACAGCCTCAGCTCACCATGCTGCCAGCGCTCTAGGCAGCGGGGCTGCAAGCTCCTGCTGGGCAGCACGTCTGCCAGTCCTGGTGCTCTGAGCAGCATGGTAAGGGGACTGGAAGTGGGAGGGTTGGATAAGGGGCAGGAAGTCCCGGGGGGGAGTTAGGGGACAGGGAACAGGGGGAAGTGGGACAGGCATGGGAGTCCCAGGGGGCCTGTCAGTGGGCGGAGGTGTAGATAGGGGTCGGGGTAGTCAGGGGAAAGGGAGTAGGAGGGGTTAGATTGGGGGTGGGGTCCTGGTGGGGCGGTTAGGGGCAGGGAGTCCCAGGACGGGGCAGTCGGGACAAGGAGCGGGGGGGTGGATGGGTCAGGGATTCTGACGGGTGCAGTCAGGGGGTGGGAAGTGGGAGGGGCAGATAAGGGGTGGGGGCCAGGCTGCTTGGGGAGGCACAGCCTTTCCTACCCAGCCCTCCATACAGTTTCAGAGCCCCAATGTGGCCCTCAGGCCAAAAAGTTTGCCCACCCCTGCTCTAGCAGCTGCTGGAATCAGTTTTGACCCCTCAGGCTTCTCCTTAGCTTTAAACACTCCCTCTGCCAAAATTCCACCAAAGGCATGAGCCTTCTAGGTTACAGTGTAACTGTCTCTGCGGGCTCATGAGGAGGTGTAGCATATAACACATACAGACTTTGCACAGGACTCTACAATAGGATGAGAAATACATAGGTCTTTACCAAAATAACAAACCCTACATATATTTCCCTGTCTCGGTTTCTACACCACTGCATTTATGGGGCTGGGTCATGGTCTTCTGGAGCTGTCTAGGAACTTTATATTGCCATACATAGCTTGAGTTCTAAAACAGCTCGCCTTCTCTGACCTTGCCTGTCCATCCCCTTCCCCTCATCTGCTCAAACTTCCTGTGCAGCTCTTTTTGTCTTCCCCGTGAGTCCTTTTATAACTCCTTTTATAACCTCCTCCTTTATGTCCTTCTAGGGGAATTTCCACTCCCCAAGCCCCAGACCCTGTTGAGGGAAGATGGAGAGAAGTTTCCCACCTTGGGCACCCTTAGTATAACTACTGTGTGGTCAGAGTACAGTTGTTTATGTTGATGATGCTCCATTTGTCCTGTTCTGGGAAAGATGTAATACAACTCTGTTAGCTCATGGTGAATATACAGACAGAGAGGCATTCATGTTTCAGTTTTCATAGTAACAACTTCATAATATCAACCAACATCTGTACAGGCCGGTTCTTCAAATCATTACAAAGCTAAAACTGTTTTATATTTTTAAGTGATTTGTGACAATTGCTGGATTGGCAGCCATGTGAATTAAACTAACATAAAGTCCCCATTTCTGCCCAGACAAACAGAAGTGCTCTGTCCATCAATACTCAGTGGGTGGTAGGTTATGTATCTGAGAGTGGCACTGGGTCCCAAAGGCACAGCATTGGGAATGGTATTACAGATGCTATCCTTATCACTGCCTGGTGGGACCACATCTAAAGGTGAAAGAGTAGTTCACGCTCCAGTCTTAATTAATCTTTGTCCCCTCTGGTAAGATTGCCTAAACCAATTCTGCGACACTGGTTTTTGTGATGTGAAAAATTGTTGAACAAAAAGCATTACTGCAATGGGGCCACCAACACATTTCACCTAGGGCATGAAATAGCCATCCTATGGCAATGACCTTCTGTCATTAGCAACCTGAACCAATTGACAGCTGAACACCTCTGAATCCAAATTCCCAGTCTCCTGAGCCATATGATCCCCAGATTTTTTTTCATTTTAAGAGTTTCAGTTTCAAAGGTTATTTTTCTGATGAAAGGCAAACATTGAGCCGACCTGCAAATTTGGGACCTGTACATCCCTCTATGACAGGTGAGGCCAAGAATTTAAAAATACAGTTTAACAGAGCTGAAAAGGTAGATCCAGCAAACATTTCCACAGTAGGTTTCAATCCCAAAGCCCTGTTGCTTTTATCAACCCACTACCTTTCCAATATCATTGCATTGCTCTTAAAAAGAGACAAAGTCTAGGATTTTCATTTCTTTCATATATGAATCTTTTAAAGGAGAGCACAGACATTTTTTTTTTCCTCTGGCAGCCTTTGAAATGCTTAATCACTAATGTTACTTCCTTCCATTTACGCATTTAGAATGAGTTTCTGCTGATTTCAGTGATCACTGCATTTGAAAAGTAGTTTAAGGAGTAATGCTGTGCTATGCCTTGTCAACAGCCACTGCTTTCAGAGCTGTCAGCTCCTGCAGGCCCCCAGGTGTTATTAAAGAAAATATGTGGAATAGCAGCACTAACCCTGCTGTGTGCACTCTCTCTCTATTTTATTATAAGGATTTACATTACTGCTGAACATGGCAGTACTGTTATAAATAAACCAACAATATGTGTGACTCATGCTGGAGGATAGGAAACATCTGCATCAAAGTCTAAAAGTCACCTTCTTGCTATATTACTTTACCATTCCAGTTCTCATTTTAGTTTGAGAAGGGTTTTTGATACAGATTTTTGTTGTTTTAGTTCCCCATTTTTTCGTTTCTTTTTGGCGTGTGTGGCTTTCTTTGTATCTGCATTAATCAAAGATAGAATCATAGAACATCAGGGTTTGAAGGGACCTCCGGAGGCCATATAGTCCAACCCCCTGCTCAAAGCAGGACCAACACCAACTAAATCATCCCAACCAGGGCTTTGTCAAGCTAGGCCTTAAAAACCTCTAAGGATGGAGATTCCACCACCTCCCTAGGTAACCCATTCCAGTGCTTCACCACCAAAAAGATTTTCTAATATCCAACTAAACTTCCTCCACTGCAACTTGAGACCATTATTCCTTGTTCTGTCGTCTGGTACCACTGAGAACAGTCTAGATCCATCCTCTTTGGAACCCCCTTTCAGGTAGTTGAAAGCAGCTATCAAATCCCCCCTCATTCTTCTCTTCCGCAGACTAAACAATCCCAGTTCCCTCAGCCTCTCGTCATAAGTCATGTGTTCCAGTCCCCTAATCATTTGTGTTGCCCTCCGCTGGACTCTTCCCAATTTTTCCACATCCTTCTTGTAGTATGGGGCCCAAAACTGGACACAGTACTCCAGGTGAGGCCTCACCAATGTCAAATAGAGGGGAACGATCACATCCCTCGACCTGCTGGCAATGCCCCTACTTATACATCCCAAAATGCCATTGGCCTTCTTGGCAACAAGGGCACACTGTTGACTCATATCCAGCTTCTCGTCCACTGTAACCCCTAGGTCCTTTTCTGCAGAACTGCTGCCGAGCCATTCGGTCCCTAGACTGTAGCGGTGCATGGGATTCTTCCATCCTAAGTGCAGGACTCTGCACTTGTCTTTGTTGAATCTCATCAGATTTCTTTTGGCCCAATCCTCTAATTTGTCTAGGTCCCTCTGTATCCTATCCCTATCCTCCAGCTTATCTACCACTCCTCCCAGTTTAGTGTCATCTACCAACTTGCTGAGGGTACAATCCACGCCATCCTCCAGATCATTAATGAAAATATTGAACAAAACCGCAGGTGGAATGGTAATGATTCCTAACATGGCCCTTGCCCTTCAGAGTCTTTTCTAGTGACTCCCATTGCAGCCTTGTTTATCATGATGGTACTATTCAGTCTCCTCTCACAAGGATTACTAGTGATTTTCAGTGTTGACTTAAGGGAGGCACTTGAATAGAAGGGGCAATCATGTGCTGGTCACCCCTCTAATGGACTTGAGCTGCAACAGATTAAGAGCCAGAAACCCAGGGTCATTCCCAGATCTAGATGTCTTCTATGACAATTTACTCCTGGGCTGACTCTTGGTTAAATGACAAGTCACCACCTGGGCATTGCCATGCCTGAAGATGCCACTGGTCCATCTACTTCAGTAGGCTGTCTCCAACTATGACCACTACTATCAACTCTAGTGGAAAGTATCAGAAAGTCTGAAGTGGGTAATAGTGGAATAGCTTACCCATAGAGGAAATGTCTTTCCAGCTTCCATCCTTGATTTTGGCTTATGCCCTGAATGATGTTGGTTTACATCCCTGCCAAACTGCTGGTGTGGCTTTTTATCCTATCTAATACAACTGGTTATTCTCATTATTCATATAAGTGTTTGATCCTTTTCTGAATCCGACAAAGCTCTTGACCACAGTGATATTGTCATCATCACTACACAGTTACCCCTTTATGCATTCAAGTACTGTTTAGTCTGAAGAAGTGCTACATTGTTGTTAGTTTTGTGATTTACTTTCTTTTTTGGCAGAGCTGTTTAAAGCAGAAGGAGAGTTTGCTCTCCACCTTAATCTCATTAACCAGAGTCAATTCTTGGAAAAGAGTTGCATCCAAAACCTGGGTATTGGTGCTTTTGTTGAAATTCCTGAAAGACGGCTTTGTCTATATGCTGTTTAACCACCTCTTTGCCTTGCTTTCCTTGCTGCGTTTTCCAATGTCTTGCACGTATTTGGATATTTTAAGCTGCACACAGGCTTCTGAGTGATCAGTTGTTAACCGGCTCCGAGAGGGACAGAGGGCAGATTTCGTGTGTGAAAATACCTGTTCACACAGGTATGTGGATCCAAATGCTGAAAGCATTGCAAACGCAATTTTCTTCAAACAGTTAAATTTCACTGGCAGGGACATCCAGCAGGTCAGAATAGAGGCCCTATGATCTCTCTCCGTAGCTTCAAGTGCACTCGGCAGATCTCCAAACTTTGATGCCCACAATTCTGAGCTTTTTAACTGAAAGAGCTGCATTTCAAAATCTTCAACACCCATCCACTGAAATACAGACAAATCCAAGTTTCAGAGTGGTAGGCATGTTAGTCTCTATCAGCAGAAAGAGTGAGGAGTACTTGTGGCACCTTAGAGACTAACAAATTTATTTGAGCATAAGGTTTCTTGGGCTAAAGCCCACTTCATCAAATGCATGCAGTGGAAAATACAGTAGGACGATATAAATATATAGAGAGAGAACATGAAAAAATGGGGGGTGCGATTAAGGTGGGCTATTATCAGCAGGAGAAAAAAAATTTGTTGTGATAATCAGGATGGCCCATTTCAAACAGTTGACAAGAAGGTGTGAGTAACAGTGGGGGAAAATTAGCATGGGGAAATAGTTTTTAGTTAGTGTAATGACTCATCCACTCCCAGTCTTTATTCAAGCCTAATTTAATGGTGTCCAGTTTGCAGATTAATTCCAGTTCTGCAGTTTCTCATTGGAGTCTGTTTTTGAAGTTTTTTTGTTGAAGAATTGCAACTTTTAGGTCTGTAATTGAGTGTCCAGGGAGGTTGAAGTGTTCTCCGACTGTTTTTTGAATGTTATAATTCTTGACGTCTGATTTGTGTCCATTTATTCTTTTGCGTAGAGACTGTCCAGTTTGGCCAATGTACATGGCAGAGGGGCATTGCTGGCATATGATGGCATATATCACATTGGTAGATGTGCAGGTGAACGAGCCTCTGATAGTGTGGCTGATGTGATTAGGTCCTATGATGGTGTCCCTTGAATAGATATGTGGACACAGTTGGCAACGGGCTTTGTTGCAAGGATAGGTTCCTGGGTTAGTGTTTTTGGTGTGTGGTGTGTGGTTGCTGGTGAGTATTTGCTTCAAGTTGAGGGCGAGGACTGTCTGTAAGCAAGGACTGATCTGTCTCCCAAGATCTGTGAGAGTGAGGGATCATCCTTCAGGATAGGTTGTAGATCCTTGATGATGGGCTGGAGAGGTTTTAGTTGGGGGCTGAAGGTGATGGCTAGTGGCGTTCTGTTACTTTCTTTGTTGGGCCTGTCCTGTAGTAGGTGACTTCTGGGTACCCTTCTGGCTCTGTCAATCTGTTTCTTCACTTCAGCAAGTGGGTATTGTAGTTGTAAGAATGCTTGATAGAGATCTTGTAGGTGTTTGTCTCTGTCTGAGGGATTGGAGCAAATGTGGTTGTATCGTAGAGCTTGGCTGTGGAAAATGGATCGTGTGGTGTGGTCTGGATGAAAGCTCGAGGCATGTAGGTAAGTATAGTGGTCAGTAGGTTTCCGGTATAGGGTGGTGTTTATGTGACCATTGCTTATTAGCACTGTAGTGTCCTGGAAGTGGATCTCTTGTGTGGACTGGTCCAGGCTGAGTTTGAAGGTGGGATGGAAATTGTTGAAATCATGGTGGAATTCCTTAAGGGCTTCTTTTCCATGGGTCCAGATGATGAAGATGTCATCAATGTAGAGCAAGTAGAGTAGGGACGTTAGGAGACGAGAGCTGAGAAAGCGTTGTTCTAAGTCAGCCATAAAAATGTTGGCATACTGTACGGACATGCGGGTACCAAATCCAAGTCACTTTTGTTGAACTTTTCAGGTTTAATTAGAAAAGAAAGCATTGGGCCAAATCGCTGGAAATTTTGAAATCTGTCAGAAAATTCTGATTCCAGTTCTTGCATGTACATTCTATCTCAAAGTCAAACGCAGTGCACTGTTCCATGTGGCATGATACTGATGTAAGCAGCAAATCAGGACTTAAAAATACCCCAGCATAGTGGTGCTGGAACAATTTTTAAGGTGGGGGTGCTGAGCTGCGCCCCCTCTTGCCCATGTCTGCACCCCTCATTGCCCCAGGCTGGGGCCAGTGGGCCACAGGTGGGGGCGGCTGCAGAGCCCCTGGCCGGTGGCCAGGACCGGGGCAGTGTGAATCAGCTGTGCCACTGAAAATCAGCTCGCGTGCCGCCTTTGGCACATGTGCCATAAGTTGCCTACCCCTGGTTTACAGTATACAATGGAAATGGAAGCAATTACACTAAGCAATACCTAATGTCCATGTCAGTGATTTCTCCTCCAAAAGGAAAACAACCATCAAGGCCCTGTAATCTGCTACCACTCAGAAGAGGAGCAGTATCTTATGATTATGAGTGCTATAGGATAACCATGCATTGCAAAAATGTATTTGTTTTATCAGTTTCAAATGTTCTAATTTTCAGTTTAATTGAATGTTCCCTTGAAACAATGAACTAAGCTTGGTGGTCCCACAGTTCTGTCTACTCCAAGGTATCTTCATCATATCTAGTAGCTCCAGAGAACTTAACTTGTCACCTGTTAACAAGATCTTAACCTTCAACAGACTATACAAAGGTGATCAAAACAGGCCTAATTCTGCCATTCTTACTCATGACATAAAGCACCTTACACTACTTATAATCAGTCAGAAATCAGTGAAATCAGACTATGGCCTTGTCTACACTACAGAGTTTTGTCTACGCAAATTAAGCTGGCAATCAAAAATGGGTATAATTACATTGCTTGTGCATGTTCACACAATGCTCCTTCTGTCAGCGGAGTGCATCCACAGTTGGTGCTCTAGCATCAACAGTGATATCAGTGCACTGTGGGTAGCTATCAGCAGCTAAGAGTTGTGGGAAGGCAGAGTGGATTACAGTGTATCATGTGTTTGGGTCAACTTCCCATGATGCACTTCTTTCCATCCCAGCATTCCATGGGCTTTCGACCGCCTTTCGTGGCATTTTTCAATGTCCCCTGTTTACTGTGCACCTGCCATCTCTGTCTGCTCCCTACTGTTGTGGTCACTGTTATGAACACATCGTGGATGGTCATGCGGTATATCACAAGCTCCAAATCTGAACAGGAATAAGAGTTATCTTTGAAAACTCATGGCGATCGGGAGAAGTCCCGGACGACTGGAAAAAGGCTAATGTAGTGCTCATCTTTAAAAAAGGGAAGAAGGAGGATCCGGGGAACTACAGGCCAGTCAGCCTCACCTCAGTCCCTGGAAAAATCATGGAGCAGGTCCTCTAGGAATCAATTCTGAAGCACGTAGAGCAGAGGAAAGTGATCAGGAACAGTCAGCATGGATTCACCAAGGGCAAGTCATGCCTGACTAATCTAATTGCCTTCTATGATGAGATAGATGAGGGGAAAGCAGTGGACGTGTTATTCCTTGACTTTACCAAAGTTTTTGACATGGTCTCCCACAGTATTCTTGCCAGCAAGTTAAAGAAGTATGGGCTGGATGAATGGACTATAAGGTGGATAGAAAGTTGGCTAGGTTGTCGGGCTCAACAGGTAGTGATCAATGGCTCCATGTCTAGTTGGCAGCCAGTATCAAGTGGAGTGCCCCAAGGGTCGGTCCTGGGGCCGGTTTTGTTCAATATCTTCATAAATGATCTGGAGGATGGTGTGGATTGCACCCTCAGCAAGTTTGCAGATGACACTAAACTGGGAGGAGAGGTAGATACGCTGGAGGGTAGGGATAGGATACAGAGGGACCTAGACAAATTAGAGGATTGGGCCAAAAGAAATCTGATGAGGTTCAACAAGGACAAGTGCAGAGTCCTGTACTTAGGACGGAAGAATCCCATGCACTGCTACAGACTAGGGACCGAATGGCTTGGCAGCAGTTCTACAGAAAAGGACCTAGGGGTTACAGTGGACGAGAAGCTGGATATGAGTCAGCAGTGTGCCCTTGTTGCCAAGAAGGCCAATGGCATTTTGGGATGTATAAGTAGGGGCATTGCCATGAGATCGAGGGACGTGATCATTCCCCTCTATTCGACATTGGTGAGGCCTCATCTGGAGTACTGTGTCCAGTTTTGGGCCCCACACTACAAGAAGAATGTGGAAAAATTGGAAAGAGTCCAGCGGAGGGCAACACAAATGATTAGGGGACTGGAACACATGACTTATGAGGAGAGGCTGAGGGAACTGGGATTGTTTAGTCTGCAGAAGAGAAGAATGAGGGGGGATTTGATAGCTGCTTTCAACTACCTGAAAGGGGGTTCCAAAGAGGATGGATCTAGACTGTTCTCAGTGGTATCAGATGACAGAACGAGGAGTAATGGTCTCAAGTTGCTGTGTGGCAGGTTTAGGTTGGATATTAGAAAAAAACTTTTTCACTAGGAGGGTAGTGAAACACTGGAATGCGTTACGTAGGGAGATGGTGGAATCTCCTTCCTTAGAAGTTTTTAAGGTCAGGCTTGACAAAGCCCTGGATGAGATGATTTAGTTGGGGATTGGTCCTGCTTTGAGTAGGGGTTTGGACTAGATGACCTCTGAGGTCCCTTCCAACTCTGATATTCTATGATTCTATGTCCTGGTGTGTGCCATGGAAAAAAATAATACCAGATTACTTTTGGCATTCACAGAGCAGCTGAACACGGTGGACTGTCACTTTGAGCTCAGGAAACAAGCACTGACTGATGGGATCACAGCATCATGCAGATCTGGGATGATGAGCAGTGGTGGCAGAACTTTTGGATGCAGAAAGCCACCTTCCAGGAACTGTGTGCGGAGCATTGCGACGCAAGGACACCAAAACAAGGGCTGCCATCTTAGCGGAGAAGCTTGTGGGTTATTGCTGTGTGGAAGCTGACAACTCCAGACTGCTACTGGTCAGTCGCACATCAGTTTGGAGTTGGAAAGTTGACTGTTGGGACTGTGGTAACGCAAATGTGCAGGGCTGTCAAGGTTCCTCCCCCACTCTGAACTCTAGGGTACAGATGTGGGGACCTGCATGAAAAAACCCCCTAAGCTTATCTTTACCAGCTTAGGTCAAAACTTCCCCAAGGTACAAAATATTACACCCGTTATCCTTGGAATGGCCGCTACCACCACCAAACTAATACTGGTTACTGGGGAAGAGCTGTTTGGACGCGTCTTTCCCCCCAAAATACTTCCCCAAAACCTTGCACCCCACTTCCTGGACAAGGTTTGGTAAAAAGCCTCACCAATTTGCCTAGGTGACTACAGACCCAGACCCTTGGATCTTAAGAACAATGAACAATCCTCCCAACACTTGCACCCCCCCTTTCCTGGGAAATGTTGGATAAAAAGCCTCACCAATTTGCATAGGTGACCACAGACCCAAACCCTTGGATCTGAGAACAATGAAAAAGCATTCAGTGTTTTACAAGAAGACTTTTAATAAAAATAGCAGTAAATAGAAATAAAGAAATCCCCCCTGTAAAATCAGGATGGTAGATATCTTACAGGGTAATTAGATTCAAAAACATAGAGAACCCCTCTAGGCAAAACCTTAAGTTACAAAAAAGATACACAGACAGAAATAGTTATTCTATTCAGCACAATTCTTTTCTCAGCCATTTAAAGAAATCATAATCTAACACATACCTAGCTAGATTACTTACTAAAAGTTCTAAGACTCCATTCCTGTTCTGTCTCTGGCAAGAGCAGCACACAGACAGACACAGACCCTTTGTCCCTCTCCCTCCTCCCAGCTTTTGAAAGTATCTTGTCTCCTCATTGGTCATTTTGGTCAGGTGCCAGCGAGGTTACCTTTAGCTTCTTAACCCTTTACAGGTGAGAGGAGCTTTCCCCTGGCCAGGAGGGATTTCAAAGGGGTTTACCCTTCCCTTTATTTTTATGACACGCCCCCCAAATCTCAGCTAGGGTGAAACACTGGCTGGGATTTCTTCCTGGAGCTCTAGGAAAACAGAGTTAATAAGACACATGCATCTCTAAATATACTACCAAGTACATAAAGACTAACAATATTTTCCACATCTCAAGGACGATTTTAACCAGTTGATTCTGGGAAACTTTCACGGGAGAGTGCATCAGCCACTTTGTTAGAAGCTCCTGAGATGTGTTGGATGTCGAAATCAAAATCTTGGAGAGCTAAACTCCACCGAAGAAGTTTTTTGTTAGTTTCTTTGACGGTGTGAAGCCACTTTAGTGCAGCATGGTCGGTTTGCAGGTGGAAACGCCGTCCCCAAACATATGGGCGTAGCTTTTCCAGAGCGTAGACAATGGCATAACATTCTTTTTCAGTGACTGACCAGTTGCTTTCCCTCTCAGACAGTTTTTTGCTGAGAAACACTACAGGGTGGAATTCTTGATCAGGTCCTTTCTGCATTAAAACTGCTCCCACACCACGCTCGGATGCATCTGTGGTTACTAGGAACGGTTTGTCAAAGTCTGGGGCCCTTAGTACAGGGTCAGACATGAGTGTCGCTTTAAGCTTGTTAAAGGCCTTCTGACACTTTCCGGTCCACTGAACAGCATTTGGCTGTTTCTTTTTGGTTAGGTCTGTCAGTGGGGCAGCGATTTGGCTGTAGTGCGGTACAAATCGTCTGTAATAACCAGCCAAGCCTAAGAAGGATTGAACCTGTTTCTTTGACTTTGGGACAGGCCACTTTTGGATAGCATCCACTTTGGCCTGTAGGGGGCTGATAGTTCCTTGACCCACCTGGTGTCCAAGGTAAGTCACTCTGTTTAGGCCTATTTGACACTTCTTAGCCTTAACAGTTAGTCCTGCCTCCCTTATGCGCTCAAGGACTTTTTGTAGATGTTCCAGGTGGTCTGCCCAGGAATCCGAAAATATGGCCACGTCGTCAAGGTAGGCGACTGCATATTCTCCTAATCCCGCTAGGAGACCATCTACAAGTCTTTGGAAAGTGGCGGGTGCATTTCGCAGCCCGAAAGGGAGTACATTAAATTCATACAGCCCGAGATGTGTGATGAAGGCTGACCTTTCCTTGGCAGATTCGTCTAGCGGTACCTGCCAGTACCCCTTGGTTAAGTCCAAGGTAGAGATGAACTGGGCCCGTCCCAGTTTCTCTAATAGTTCATCTGTGCGTGGCATGGGATAGTTGTCTGGGCGAGTTACAGCATTTATCTTACGGTAGTCCACGCAAAAACGTATTTCCCCATCTGGTTTGGGAACTAGAACCACTGGAGATGCCCATGCACTTTCAGAGGGGCGGATTACACCCATCTGTAACATATCCTGGATCTCCCGTTCTATAGCAGTTTTAGCTTGAGGAGACACCCGGTAAGGTTGGACCCTAATTGGGTGAGCATTACCTGTGTCAATGGAGTGGTATGCCCGTTCAGTCAGTCCTGGGGTGGCTGAGAACGTTGGCGCGTAGCTAGTGCACAGCTCCTGGATCTGCTGTCGCTGCATACGCCCAAGGGTCATGGAGAGGTTCACCTCTTCCACACCACCAGCACATTTCCCTTCGTAGTAAACACCTTCAGGCCACTCAGCGTCGTCTCCTCCCTGGGCTGTAAACTGACAAACCTTTAATTCTCTGGAATAAAAGGGCTTTAGAGAATTAATATGGTACACCTTAGGCTTTCGGTTGGAGGTGGGGAATGCTATGAGATAATTAACAGCTCCCAGGCGCTCCTGGACCTTGAATGGCCCTTCCCACGATGCTTCCATTTTATGGGCCTGGAGCGCCCTTAAGACCATGACCTGGTCTCCTACTTTGAAGGAACGCTCTCTGGCATGTTTATCATACCAGGCTTTTTGTTCTTTTTGAGCATCCTGTAAGTTTTCTCTAGCAAGGGCTAAAGAGGTTCGGAGGGTGTTTTGTAGGTTGGTTACAAAGTCCAGAATGTTAGTTCCTGGAGAAGGTGTAAATCCCTCCCATTGCTGCTTCACCAACTGCAATGGCCCCTTAACCTCACGGCCATATACAAGTTCAAATGGGGAAAACTCTAAACTGGGATGTGGTACAGCTCTGTAGGCAAAGAGCAACTGCTGCAACACTAGGTCCCAATCATTGGAGTGCTCATTTACAAATTTACGTATCATGGCCCCCAAAGTTCCATTAAACTTCTCCACCATGCCATTTGTTTGATGGTGGTAAGGAGTGGCAACCAAGTGATTTACCCCATGAGCTTCCCAAAGGTTTTTCATAGTTCCTGCCAGGAAATTAGTCCCTGCATCTGTGAGGATGTCGGAGGGCCAACCTACCCTGGCAAAAATGTCTGCTAGTGCCTGGCACACACTTTTAGCCCTGGTGTTGCTTAGAGCTACTGCTTCTGGCCATCAGGTGGCAAAATCCATGAAAGTCAGTATGTACTGCTTTCCTCTGGGTGTCTTTTTCGGAAAAGGACCCAGAATATCCACAGCTACTCGCTGAAATGGAACTTCAATGATGGGGAGTGGCTGGAGAGGGGCTTTGACCTGGTCTTGGGGTTTTCCCACTCTTTGGCACACCTCACAAGACTGGACATAGGTAGAAACATCCTTGCCCATTCCCTCCCAGTGGAATGACCCCCCCAAACGGTCTTTGGTCCTGTTCACCCCAGCATGGCCACTAGGGTGATCATGGGCTAAGCTCAAGAGCTTGGCCCGGTATTTAGTTGGAACTACCAACTGTCTCTGAGGATGCCAGTCTTCCTGGTGTCCACCAGAAAGAGTTTCCTTGTATAAAAGTCCTCTTTCTACAACAAACCTGGATCGATTAGAAGAGCTGAGAGGCGGTGGGTTGCTCCGTGCCGCCGTCCAAGCTCTCTGGAGGCTTTCATCTGCTTCCTGTTCGGTCTGGAACTGTTCCCTTGATGCTGGGGACATCAGTTCCTCATGGGATTGTGGACCTAGGCTTGGTCCCTCTGGAAGCGATATAGGGGATGGAGCTGTTTCTGTTGACTGTGAACCGCTCTCCGCTGGTGCACTATGTTGGGATTCAGGCTCCGGCTGAGCCTCTTGGGTGGGGTTATCGGCTGCTGCCAGTTCAGGTTCGGTGGGGCCCTCTGTTGTTGAGGTTGCAAGTACTGGATTCAGTGCTGACACGGGGTCTGGTGTTGGTTGTTCGGCTGGTTCCGGTTCTGGGACTGGTTCCGTCTGGGTCTCTGGGACTGGATCCACTACTGCTGTTGCAGACATTGGCCTGGGGTCCAGGTCCATCACCTCTGACTGGGTCCTGATAGAAGTTTCCGGAACAGAGCTAGGCCTCACGGCTTGTTTAGCCTGGCTGCGGGTGACTATTCCCACCCTCTTGGCCTGCTTCACATGATTGGCCAAGTCTTCCCCCAACAGCATGGGGATGGGATAATCATCATAGACTGCAAAAGTCCACATTCCTGACCAGCCCTTGTACTGGACAGGCAACTTGGCTGTAGGCAAATTGAAAGAGTTGGACTTGAAGGGTTGAATCGTCACTTGGATCTCTGGGTTGATTAAATTGGGGTCCACTAAGGAAGCATGGATAGCTGACACTTGTGCTCCGGTGTCCCTCCACGCGGTGACCTTCTTCCCGCCCACCCTCACAGTTTCCCTCCGCTCCAAGGGTATCTGGGAGGTATCTGGGCCTGTGGACCTCTGGTGTGATTCCGGTGCAATGAACTGTAATCTGTTGGGGTTCTTGGGGCAGTTGGCCTTTACATGCCCCAGCTCGTTACACTTAAAACATCGTCCAGCTGACGGGTCACTGGGGCGAGGAGGGTTGCTGGAGAACGGGGTGGTGGGACGATAAGGGGTCTGGAGGGTTCTTTGGGAGGGAGGTGGGGCTTTGGGCGGCCCCCGGTAATAGGGTGTGGTCTGGGGTGGTCCCTTCTGGTCTCCGCTCCAACTGCGACCAGTTTTCTTCTTCTCTGCCACCTCCACCCATCTGGCTCCAATCTCTCCTGCCTCAATTACAGTTTTGGGTTTCCCATCTAGGATGTATCTTTCTATTTCCTCAGGAACACCCTCTAAGAATTGTTCCATTTGCATTAGGAAGGGCAAATTTACTGGAGATTCAACACTTGCTCCTGATATCCAGGCATCCCAATGTTTCACAGTGTGGTAGGCATGTCGGGTAAATGACATGTCTGGTTTCCACCTTAGGGCTCGGAACCTCCGACGAGACTGCTCGGGTGTTATCCCCATTCTGACTCTCGCCTTGGATTTAAACAGTTCATACTTGTTCATGTGTTCTTTAGGCATTTCAGCTGCCACCTCAGCTAAGGGTCCACTGAGCTGCGGCCTCAGCTCTACCATGTATTGGTCAGCAGAGATGTTGTACCCAAGGCAGGCCCTTTCGAAGTTTTCTAAGAAGGCCTCAGTATCATCACCTGCCTTGTAGGTGGGGAACTTTCTGGGATGGGAAGTGGTACCTGGAGAAGGATTGCTAGGGTTTGTTGGTATATTCTGCTGGGCCTTTATCCTCTCCATCTCCTCCACATGCTTCCTCTCTTTTTCCCTCTCCTCCTCCACATGCTTCCTTGCCTCCATTTCTTGTTCCTTCTTCAGCCGCATGAGTTCTATCTGTCTTTCATGTTCCCTTTGTCTTTCCTCAGCCTGAAATTTGGCTAATTCCAGCTGTAGTCGAGCTGAGGATTTGGTCATTCTAACCTCTCTGTTTTTAACTAACTTTACACCCGAGGTTTAGAAATAAACAAACAAAACTTGGCTGTAAAATTTTGCTGTGCTGGAATAGAATACCTATTCTCTGATAGTGATTGTCAGCCTACAGAAAAAGACAATTCCCTTGTCTCTGCTCTGGGCCCAAATTAAAGCAAAAAACCTCCAACTGCTTGGAAACCTGCTTACCCAGCCCAAAGAAAAAGCAAATGGGTAGAACACACACCCCCTATTTACTTTTAGGAAGAAAAGAAAAAAAAACAATGGGTTGGAAGACTGTGAATTTCCCTGCAGGAGTTAAGTACCCTGCCTCCAGGCAAAAAAACCTGCAATTCACAAGATAATCCCCTTTTGTCTCTGCTTGGCCACAAAGGAGAGAGAAACCAAGCTGCTTTCAGTTTCAAAGCTGCTTTCTGGACTTTCTTTCCAAAGAAAAAAAAAATTTCCTTTTTAAAATCTGTATTTCTAGTTCAAAAAATCTCAACTGGATCTCAAATGATTTCAGGTTAATCCCACCACTGTGCCACCATGTCAAGGTTCCTCCCCCACTCTGAACTCTAGGGTACAGATGTGGGGACCTGCATGAAAAAACCCCCTAAGCTTATCTTTACCAGCTTAGGTCAAAACTTCCCCAAGGTACAAAATATTACACCCGTTATCCTTGGAATGGCCGCTACCACCACCAAACTAATACTGGTTACTGGGGAAGAGCTGTTTGGACGCGTCTTTCCCCCCAAAATACTTCCCCAAAACCTTGCACCCCACTTCCTGGACAAGGTTTGGTAAAAAGCCTCACCAATTTGCCTAGGTGACTACAGACCCAGACCCTTGGATCTTAAGAACAATGAACAATCCTCCCAACACTTGCACCCCCCCTTTCCTGGGAAATGTTGGATAAAAAGCCTCACCAATTTGCATAGGTGACCACAGACCCAAACCCTTGGATCTGAGAACAATGAAAAAGCATTCAGTGTTTTACAAGAAGACTTTTAATAAAAATAGCAGTAAATAGAAATAAAGAAATCCCCCCTGTAAAATCAGGATGGTAGATATCTTACAGGGTAATTAGATTCAAAAACATAGAGAACCCCTCTAGGCAAAACCTTAAGTTACAAAAAAGATACACAGACAGAAATAGTTATTCTATTCAGCACAATTCTTTTCTCAGCCATTTAAAGAAATCATAATCTAACACATACCTAGCTAGATTACTTACTAAAAGTTCTAAGACTCCATTCCTGTTCTGTCTCTGGCAAGAGCAGCACACAGACAGACACAGACCCTTTGTCCCTCTCCCTCCTCCCAGCTTTTGAAAGTATCTTGTCTCCTCATTGGTCATTTTGGTCAGGTGCCAGCGAGGTTACCTTTAGCTTCTTAACCCTTTACAGGTGAGAGGAGCTTTCCCCTGGCCAGGAGGGATTTCAAAGGGGTTTACCCTTCCCTTTATTTTTATGACAAGGGCCATTAATCACATCCTGCTACAAAGGACTGTGATGCTTGGCAATGCATGTGAAATATTGGAGGGCTTTGCATCAATGAGATTGGCACGATAGATGGCACACATATTCCAATTTTGACCCTGAACCATCTTGCAAAGGATTACATCAATAGAAAAGGGTACTTCTCTATGGTATTGCAGGTGCTTGTGGATCACCATGGGTGTTTCACTGACATCAACGCAGGGTGGTCCGGGAAGGTACATGACTCATGCATCTTTAGGAATACTGCCTGTACAGAAAGCTTCAAGCAGAGACTTTCTTTCCAGACCAGAAGACTCCAGTGGGGGGTGTTGAAATGCCCATAGTGATCCTGGGAAAACCAGTGTACCCATTACTCCCATGGCTTATGAAGCCTTACATGGGAAACCTTGACAGCAGCAAGGAGTGCTCAACAATAGGCTGAACAGGCACAGAAGGACCCTAGAACATGCCTTTGGCAGATTAAAAGCATACTGGCACTGCCTTTATGGCAGGTTAGACCTAAATGAGGAAAATATTCCTGTGGTCATAGCAGCCTACTGCATGCTCCATAATGTTTGTGAGGCTAAGGGTGAACGTTTTCCCCTGGGATAGAGCATGGAGGAGGATCGCATGGCTGCTGAATTTGAGCTGCCAGATACCAGGGCTATTAGAGTGGCAGAATGGGGGGCTATTCAAATCAGGGAGGCTTTGAGGCAACATTTTGACAATGAGCACCAGTAATGTGTCTTTCTATACAGCACTTTGCCATCCTTTGTTAACTTGCCACCTTGCATGAAAATTGTGATGATTCCTGACCGGGATTTAAAGTCAGCAAATGATCAAACTGCCACTTTGTATTACTATCAGCAGCAACCACCATGTGTAGGAGATAAATAAATATTGGTTATCTTTCAGACAGTTTGTTCTTATTAAATAGCAATTAACAACACACAGAAACGACTTGGTGGGGAGGAAGATAAGAGTGTATGGCAGTGTAGGCTCTCATAGTTGTGTAAGTCCAGCTATCATTTTGGAAGCTGTCTGAAGGGGTGGAGTGAATGGAGTACCAAGACGTTCTGGGAAGTTGCAAGGAATGTGTGGGAGGAGTTTGATGAGGGCATGGAAAGCAGTTCTGTATAAGCTGCAGGGGGGACGAGATGCATGTGTTCTGTCTAGATCGTGATTAGCGACTTCAACTTCTCTGTTTGCTTCTCCATCACTTGTCATCCCCTCTTGGCCCTTTACAATGGCTCCTCACTCTCCTTTCTGTCCTGCCTTTCTATTTTAAATTTTCCCTTCAGGGTCTCTTTCTAGTCCCTGTATTTTCTTTTTTCAGCCTCTGAGGATTGGAGCACATCTCTGAGCATGTCCTTCTTGCTCCTCCTTAGTCACTTCCTTATCTGGCAGATATGCTCCACTCCTGTGTAGAGGGTTCCCCTTAAGGCCACATCTGCAGAAATACAAGAAACAATACACAGAAGCATGACTGTTAGTTCACACATGGCATTGAATCATTATTGTAAAATACATCTGGTTTAACATATGAATCACTTTTTCACTGTCCCTTGGCAAGCACACATCTCGGCAAACAGCATAAACATGGTGAGTTTGGCACCAGGGTAGGGGGTTAGGTGTTCAAGACGGGGCAAAAGATCTATGTGTTTTTTTAAGAGGATCACTGCAGGTGACTGGGGACAACATTGTAAATTTTGCCACCATTTTCCACAGGCGGGAGTCATTGAAGCTGATATCTCACTCCTGAGGGTAAGCAAGGATGCAAGGGTGCATCTCTTGAACGCATGAACCTTCAGACCCAGACCCTATGCTGCTTGCCTGTGTGCCACTCTGGTCCCTGCACAAGTGATTGCCAAGTGGCATGGGAAAGTTTCCTACAATGACCGAAGGAACAAAGCAGCTCTGCTAATGAACCTTTGGCAAAGGATTGGTGAGTACCTCCAGGAAAGTTTCCTAGATATTTCTTTGGAGGATTCCTGTGAAATCTTGGTGTGCATTAACACACTGTTCCACCGCACTGCTTAGCTGCACAGGGGAATGTGGAGCACACGCAAACACAGCTAGTCTTGTACCTTTCTATCCTTTCACCCACTTCTAGAATATACAGAGCAAAAGACAGCTCTACCTCATATAACCGAGCAGCGTCAACTCAACAAGATCACTTACCAGGGCGCTTTTCTCCTGCATCATGCATGCCAGAGATGGACTACTGGGACTGGCTAGACCTTTCTGGAGTGGAAAAGAGCTCCTGACTCACTGCGCCACCAGACTACCCTGCTTTGTGCTCCACATCTTCCCCCAACTTGACCTCTTCATCCATGACTTTGTCCTCAGTGTTGAGTTCACTGTTTGCCACCTACAGTTCTGCCGAAGTATCCACAGGGCTCTTGGCAGTGGAGGTGGGGTCACCGCCAAGGATGGCATCCAGCTCCTTATAGAAGCCACAGGTTTTGGCTCAGCACCAGAGTGATGGTTTGCCTCCCTTGCCTTCTGTTATGCCTGCTTCAGCTCCTTTCTCTTCTCACAGCACTAATGCATGTCCTGGTTTTAGTCCTTATCCAACAAGCCATGAGAAATCTAGTTGTAGGGTATCAAAGTTCCTACAGCTAGAGCGGAGCTGGGGACTGCACAGCCTTTTCTCCCCACAGTGCCAGCAGATCCAAAAACTCAGGTGTGCCCCAAGCAAGAGAGCATTTGCTGTGTGAATCACCATGGTCAGCTGGGAAGATGTGATGTACGCTGTCCATGCCAAGGAACAGGAAGTGAAATTTCAAACATTCCCAGGCTTTTAAAGGGGGAGGGGCAGATGACTGTGGGTGCAGGGCAGCAGAGTTCAAATTGCTGACCAGAGTGGTCAGGATGGGCATTTTGTGACACCTCCTGAAGGCCATTTACAGCAACATAACCAAGCGCTTTGTCTACACTGACACTTTGTCAATGTAACTTTGCCACAAAAAGCTCTATACCTCTCAACAAGGTGGTTTTATTTTGTCGGCAGAAGGAGCACTGCAGTGTGTACACCTCCATTGTTTTGTCGAAGAAACCTGACTTTTGTCGACAAAATTGCGTAGTGTAGACCAGTGGTTCTCAACCAGGCGTCCGAGGCCTCCTGGGGTGGGCCATGAGCAGGTTTCAGGGGGTCCACCAAGTGGGGCCAGCATTAGACTCGCTGCGGCCCAGGGAAGAAAATCGAAGGCCCCTCCAAATGGGGCTGAAGCCTGGGGCCCTGAGCCCACCACTCGGGGTTGAAGCCGAAGCCTGAACAATGTAGCTTCGCAGAGGGGCCCTGTGTCATGGGGCCCCAGGCAATTGCCCTGTTTGCTATCCTCTAAGGCTGGCCCTGGCTTTTATGTGCAGAAAACCAGTTATTGTGGCACAGCTGGGCCATGGAGTTTTTATAGCATGGGGCGAGTTGGGGGTGGGCTCATAAAGAAAAAGGTTGAGAACCCCAGGTTTAGACAAGGCCTGTGTGGAGTGAGGTACTACTCGTGCTCTATGTACATCCTGAAGATCATGACAAAAGAATATTTGGTATCCTATATCTACAAAAGGCTAAAATGATTGTAAATCTTTTGGGATTTTGAAGACATAAGTGCTGAAAATGTTTTGTGTATTAAAATGTGTTTTTCTCATTGATTACAAAGTGTTCCACAAATTAATTGTCCATGACTTTGATCCTCAGAGCCTAGGGCCGTGCAGAATATAAGCATCCTCATCATTAAATCTGATTGGAAAAGTTTTATTTTGAGCACTTGATATAGTCATTAGCGTTTAAATTAGCTGTGTGACAACACAAACATGCAAATCAGAAAGTTGAAGTATGCCATGTACACACACTATTATAAGTTTAAAAGTGTGTGGGGGGCAAGCAAAACAGATTCCTTAGAAGACAGGGCATTTCCCCCATTAGCTAGTTTTACCCCTATTTTATATATATATTTCTGACATTGAACTACAAATAATTTTAGTGACACCGACAAAAGTCTACTCAATATTACTAATGAGACTTTTTTTTTTACATTAGCTGACTCTCAGGCCTCTCCCATCCAATTTCTTATATTTTTTAATTCAAGTTTTTACAAGTTAATACATTAGTAAGAGTTGGCAAGTATATAAAATGAGAAATAAATAAAATTAAAATATCAAATTTCCCAAATTGTTATGCTGTTATTATTTAGTTGATTTTGTTACCAAAGCAAAGAAAAATATAATGATTTTTTTCTCAGTGGGAAGACCAATTCAAAGATTGGTACAAGCATCAACTTTTGAACACTTCCTAATATTAAAATGGGGATTGCAAATTTGACATTATGGCACCAGTAATATTAGAGGGTCTTGAATATTCCTACCTAGTGTCAGTAAAGTATTGTGCTCTGTCTACTGACCTTTATACTGTCATTAAAATACTGTAAATCTGTTTCTGCTCTGATTCTCCCTAAATTGCATCATCCTTTGTATCGTATATCCCTATGACTGCCTAGCTTTTGTGATATATTCTAATAATACTTCATCAGGATGGGGTCACTTTGATAGGTGTTACTGAAAAAGGGATCAGTTCCAGCAATTTAATTCAGCAACATGCACTACAATATGCTTTTCCTCCTGAACTTTGCCTTTCAGGCAAGTGACCTTTGATAGAGGATCATCAGCTCTTCTTTTCTCAATACCTGGCCTCAAGAAATCCTAATGTAGTCCCACATTCTCAATGTGTCACCAATATTAGTCCAGTGTTTTCCACAATCCTTTCTATTCCTGGAGAATTTTTTTTCACTCTATCAATCTGTCCTCACTGCAACTGTGATTCTGTAACTGCTTAAAGTTGTTCCATGTAACATGGTTCAGTTTCTGCCCAGACAGCACACCATCTGAGCCAGGTTTCAACCACCACCTCACACTCTTCCTAAATGTCTTGATGTGAGTGCATTCTGGCCAGCTATCTCATAGTGCCACAGTAGAAGCCTTCCCTGTTGCACTCTGAAAAGAAGAAATACACAGAACAACAGAACTCACAATCAGACTGAAATAATTACTTACAGTCACTTCTGTAAGTATGTCTTTAACCAACCTGGACAGGACTCTCCTGTCTATACAGGGCTATTCCAAACTTTCATTTGCTTTGAACTCCCTTTGAATTGTGCTTCTCTGACTGCCTCACAGTTTAAACAATAAAGTGGCTACGTTGAAGAGCTCAGCCATCTCCCTACACCCTCACCAGCCTCTGCATCTTACTCCCTCCTTTTTCTAGTCTAGTCAATCTTCCTGTTCCCATCCTCATGCTTCCCAAAGTGGTGATGCTGTTCTGTCTGGCAGGAGCCCCAAAGAACAGCTTCCCCAGTGGTTATGTCTGGAAGTATCCCACCCCTTTTAACTTTATAACCAAACACTCAGCACTGTTTTAAACACACTGTCAGGATGTAACTGTCATTCTCCTGCTTATAGAGTGACCAGAGAGCAAGTATGGAGAATTGGGACAGGGGTGAGGGGTAATAGGCACCCATATAAGACACAGCCCAAATATCGTGACCGTCCCTGTAAAATCAGGACCTCTGTTCACCCTACCTGCTTACCAATAGCAAAAATATGGCCTGTTTCTTCCACAGATCTATGTCTACACCAAGCACTACAGGAGGGACTCAGAGTGAGCAGAGGGGAGAGTCACATGACATGGTTGAAGAGCTGAAACAGGAAAGCTCCTGAATAGGACCAGGTTTCAGCAGTCAAGGCCAGAAAAAGAGGAGGTTGCAGTTCCGCACTCAAGGCACGAGATGATCAGGGCCTGCATGAGAGCTTTGCCAATCTGGATGGAGAAAAAAAGGTGAGCTTTTATAGATAGTCTGCAGAAAGATTCGGATACAGCCTGGATATGGGGGTCTGGAGAGAGGGCAGAGTCAAAGATGACTCCAAGTTACTAGGAGGAGACCTTGGTAGAGTTTAGGATGACAAAGAAAGGAGGGAGAGAAGAGAGAAGAAGAGAAAATCATGCCACAAACTGAAATGCATTAGTGCTACAAAAAATAATGTAAAAAATAATGTAAAACTGCTCAACACTAATAAAGTTTGCAACTTAAAATCATTCTGTATTTTGCAAAGTTTATAACATGGCCTATTTGGATCATATTTTAATTCTTTATCCTGGATGTTTTATGTCTAACACAATCTAACAAAGGCTTTGCCCTAATTACTTAAAATAGTTCTCCCATACTCATGTATGGATTTCAATTTTACACCTACTGGATTATAAAGCCACAACAGCAGGCTGTGTGTGTGTGATTACTTTCTCAACCTGAATTTTAAACCATTTTAAAACAGGCTTAGTAAGTTTTCTCAGTTTTGATGTATTTAGTTAGTTTTAACTCCTTATAGTAACTTAAATGACCACATCTCTGGCTAAGCTATTTTATATATTTAATTTAGACCACAGGTCCCCAAACTGTGGGGTGCACTCCCTAGTGAGGCACAGAGGAAAATTTGGGGGGTGCGGCTCAGGTCTGGGGGTGGGGAGGGAATGCTTGGGGCCCCAGGTGCCGGCCCCGTGTCTGAGGACCTGGCTGCCAGCCCTGCACCCAGGGTCCTGGCTGCCAGTCCCATGCCTGGGGCTCCGCACATAGTGCCCCAGCCCCCAGCCGAGGCTCTGCTCCCAGCCCCACACCCACTCTCAGCTGTGGCCCCATATTGGCCCCCTTCCCCTTGTCCGTGTTCCCCCTCTCCCCACAACCCAGCTCCTGGCCCTGGCTCCAGGAGTGGGGATGCAGAGAGGGGCAAGAGGTAAAATGTTTGGGGACCACTGATTTAGACACAGTACTCCTTAATTCAGTTGGTAAATATACTGTCAAAAAAGGAAACTATAATAATAATAATACCTAGCTTTTATATAGTGTTTTTCATCAGTAGATTTTGAAGTACATTACAAAAGAGGTATCACACACACCCATTTTATACATAGAAATTGAGGCACAGAGCAGTGTAGTGAGTTGCCCAAGGTCACCTAGCAGGTCAGTTTATTTATTTAGCATGTGCATAGTCATCTAGCCAAGCAATGGCATCTTCAGTGGCATCAAGCAGTTCTTTTAGGCCACCGCTGAACCTAGTCAGTAGGCATTCATCAACAACGTGCGTCATTGTCTGTGTTGCACCACAGCTGCACAAAGGGCTGTCATGAAGGCCCCAGGGATACTGGTTGGCTGCACAGAGACCTTGCCCAGTCCAGAACCTGTTCAGCAGGGACCACTGGCAATGGGGCAGGTGAAAACCAGGCAGGCAAATTGTAGGATCAGCAACGAGGGACTGGTTGGAGATGATAACAAATATCCATTCCTCTCACCAGACTGTTTCTGCCCTAACATCCTGGCATGATGGATGAGACCATAATGGGCAACATGATGGCAAACGTGCAGTTGTTCTTTTAAATAGGTCATTGTGCAGTGGCAGGCTTGAGTTGGCATGTACTTTCTCCAGTAACTTGACAGTGGCAACCTCTTATCTGATATGAGGAGGAGCAATATTGCTCAGAACTGGAAGCCATGGGAGTGAAGTCAGATGCAGGGTGCCAGAGATGATACCCATGGCAGCATGTAACTGGGTATCCACCAGTTTGGTGTGTGACAATTGACTCCAAACTGGTGCGCAGTACTCCGCCACCGAATATGAGGTGGCAGGAGCTGATGTCCGCAAAGTTGGAGCATGGGCACCCCATGACAAACCTGCCAGTTTGCTATGATTATTTTTGTGTGTCTTAACTTTAGCTGCTAACTTCTTCAGGTGGGCATGGTAACTCAGTGTGCAGTCTAAGGTCACATCTAGATAGACCGGTTCTACTTCACGCTTCACCTTCTGACCATTGAGATAAACATTCAGTTCTTGGGTTGCACTGGCGTGATGAAGACCGAACAAACTGGAGACTGTTTTTATGATGCTTGGCTGGAGGTGCCAAGTCTTACAGTAGTCAGCTAATTTTTTCATGTCCCGGTTTAAGGTGGCATCAAGTTCGTGAAATGTGGAGAAGACAGAGCAATGGGTTACCCCAGGGCTCTGTGTTTTCGCTAACCCTGTTCAACCTTTACATCAATGACCTGCCAACAACGGAGTCACAAAAGTTCATTTACGCAGACGACGTCTGTTGCAATACCCAGGCCCAGGCATTTCACGAGCTTGAGGCCACTTTAAACAGGGACATGATAAAGCAGTTCAGTGGCAGAGTTCGACAGACCTCTGTCTCTTCAGCTTGGGGCACAGCCACTATAATCAAACAATCTGTAGCATCCTCTTGTAGTATCTTGCTGCAGCCTCAGGTCCCTTTTGGCAGGGTGACCATAAGATTGGAGGGGCCCACAAAATTTCTATAGTTTAATCACACAGTTCACTCACTGCTTGGGTGCTCCTCAGTTGTCTCCCTCATTCAGGGATGCAGTGTTTCTTCCCCAGTGTCTGTCTGGCACCTAATCATGCCCCCCTCATGTAGGGAGGCTGCTAGCTTCTGCCTCTGAGAACCTTTAGGACCAGAATGTGGGATTATGGGGGTTCTGGGTTGCTGATGCTTAAACAGCAGCACTGGAAGGTTAGGCTGCATTGCTCCTGGAGGACCCTGTGGATCTAGGCTCCACAGAAAGTTCCACCCATCAGGGTTTGAGTGGCAGCTCCTTACAGGCCACTGATCGGTCGATGCTAGCATTTAAACCAGGAAGTCATCATGGTGAGGTGTCAGAGCAACAAAGCAAACTGCCTGCCTGCTTCTGCTCCAGACCCTGCTTGCTGTAGACCCTAGAATCCCGCTTTTGACCCTGGTTCATCCTCAACCTGACATTCTGATCCATCTCAATCCTGACGCGGCTACTCATCTCCTGGCCACAGTTTATCATCTGACTGGTGCACGCAGGCCACACATGGCCTGGCCCTGATACTGCCTCTCCACCAGTCAGCCCTGAACTGAGCCAGTTTCTCTCCTTTTCTTCTTCCACCAGACCTGGCATTGGCTGTAGGCATAGCAGTGCAAGACTAGGTGGGCCCATAGGCTCTCTTTAATGCTTTCTGTGTTGGTGTGCTGCACTAAACTGCACTACTAAAGTTAGACATTTTAAAAATCATCAGGTCTGTATAACTTGCATCCAAGAGTTTTAAAAGAGTTGCTGAGGAGCACTCTGAACTGTTAACATTGATTCTCAATAAATCTTGGAACATTGGAGAAGCTCCAGAAGACTAGAAGAATGTTAGTGTTGTGCCAATATTTTAAAAGGGTAAATGGGGTGACACAGGTAATTATAGGCCTGTCAGTCTGATATTGATAATGTAGCAACTGACACAGGACTCAATCAATGAAGAATTGAAGGAGGGTAATATACTTAATGCCAATCAACATGGATTTATAGAAAACAGATCCTGTCAAACTAACTTGGTATCTTTTTTTGATGACATTACAAGTTTGGTTGGTAAAGGTAATATTGATGTAATTGATGTAATAAATTTAGACTTTTGTAAGGCATTTGAGACTTGATACCACATGACAGTTTGATTAAAAACTACTAGAAATATATAAAATTAACATGGCACAAATTAAATGGATTAAAACTGGCTAACTGACAGATCTCAAAATGTAACTGTACACCCAGAAACGTCATTGAACAGCTGTTTTTCTAGTGGGGTCCCGCAGAGAATGGTTCTTGACCTTACACTATCTAACATTTTTCTTAATGACCTAGAAGAAAATAAAAAATCACTGATAAAGTTTGCAGGTAACAAAAATTGGGGGAGTGGTAAATAATGAAGAGGACAGGTTACTGGTTTAGAGTGATCTGGATTGTTTGGTAAGATGGGCACAAGCAAACAATATGTTTTAATATGGCTAAATTAAAGTGTATACATCTAAGGACAAAGAATGTAGTAATTAGGCATAGGGGAATCTATCCTAGGAAGCAGTGACTCTGAAAAAGATCTGGGGATTGTGGTGGATAATCAGCTGAACATGAACTCCCAGTGCAATGCGGTGGCCAAAAGGGCCAATACACTCCTCAGATGTATTAACAGGGGGATGTCAAGTAGAAATAGAGAGTTTATTTAACCTCTGTATTTGGCATTGATGTAACTGCTGCTGGAATATTGTGTCCACTTCTGGTGTCCAGTTCAAGAAAGATGTTAATAAATTGGTGAGGGTTCAGAGAAGAGCAATGAGAATGTTTAAAGGATTAGAAAACATATCTTACACTGATAGACTCAAAGAGCTCAATCTATTTAGTTTAACAAAGACAAGGTTACGGGGTAATTACAGTCTACAAGTACCTACACGGGGAACAAATATTTAATAATGGGCTTTTCAATCTAGCAAAGAAAGGTATTACTCAATCCAATGGCTGGAAGTTGAAACTAGACAAATTCAGTTTGGAAATAAAGCATACATTTTTAACAGTGTGAGTAATTAACCACTGGAACAACTTACTATGGGTCAAGGGAATTCTCCGTCAGTGACCATTTTAAAATCAATGTTGGATGTTTTTTCTAAAAGATCTGCTCTAGGAATTATTTTGGGGAAGTTCTATGTCTTGTGTTATACAGGTGGTCACACTGAATGATCACAAAGGTCCTTTGAGGACTTAAAATCTATGAATCTATGAAAAAAGAAAAGGAGTACTTGTGGCACCTTAGAGACTAACCAATTTATTTGAGCATGAGCTTTCGTGAGCTACAGATGAAGTGAGCTGTAGCTCACGAAAGCTCATGCTCAAATAAATTGGTTAGTCTCTAAGGTGCCACAAGTACTCCTTTTCTTTTTGCGAATACAGACTAACACGGCTGTTCCTCTGAAACCTATGAATCTATGAAATCCCTTATATTCCCACCAAAGCCTTCTCCTTTACATCTTTCCTTGTCATAGTTAACAACTCTACTATCCCTCCAGTGCTCCATGGTAGAAATATAAGTATCATAACCATTTCTCTCTCTTTCCTCCCCATGTATGGACTTCCTAAATCTTACAATTTCAAAATCTGTCCCTTTCTCTCCAACACTATTGCAAAATTGATCTTCTCTAACTTTTTTTTTTTCAATTTCCTTCTTTCTGGCCTCCCAGATTCTCACATTGCACTGTCAAGTCAAGAAGCGGTCTTTTATATTGTGTTCCTCACTCCCTACTCCGACAATGTCTGATAGCTCTTTCACTTTCTCTTTCTACATCACACTCAGACTTCTCATACTCACCTTCATAGTTCTGCCTTCACTGTCATGTTGTCACTTGTAAACTATGCTCTGCCAATGTGGTGCACCTTGATGCTCTCTTTGTCTCCTTCTCCCACTCAGGGTCTGTGCCTTTTTCCATGCAACCATACTAGTTCTGGAATAACCTCCTAGATACTGTGCACCACAAAATCTCATTCTCCTTCAACTCTCAACCCAGCAACCAAGTACTCCTTTTATTTTCACTAAGCCTTCCACAACTGTCCTGCATCTTAGTGTTCAGTCAAAGCACCACATGCCCTAATACATTACATTATTTTTCACAGAAAAGTCTAAAGAGGAGCTAACAAACTCTGCACATACTATTAAACATATCCCATGATCTTTTACTGTTGTAAACTTTATTCTCCCAAATTTTCTGGCCCCTCTCTTTGTTTACTATCATCCTTCACTGTTGTGTCTAAACTAGATTCTAAAATATTTGGGGCAGTCATGTGCTATGTTCTTTGTCTGTAAAGTGCCTCACATACTAACAACACTGTAAATAAATCAACAGATAGTAGTAATGACCTCTTGTATCGTAAAATCTGAGGACTGTTCAGATGAGGGGAAGACCTCATGTTAACAGGCAAGCCAAAGAGCATCAGCAGTAATAGTGGAGAAGATCAGCATAGCGGCACTTTTGATATTAGTTGCTTATTTAGTATTCAGAAATTGCATCTCTTGGGGATTCTTTTGACAGACACTAAAGAGAGAGATGCTAAAACAGCACATTAAAATGCTGTTTGTCACTCTAGGCATGTTTTGGTTTGTTGTTCAACTCAGTTTATTTGAATGATACAACTAGAAAATGCAAAAACATTGTTTTGTGGAGCCCAGATTTTGACCTCAGAACATATGCAGTATCATCTGTCAATTTCGTTATCTATTTCTTTGATTAGAGCTAATTATAGTTTGTGGCTGGGAGGGAAGGAGAGTATATATCAGTATTTTAATTTATTGGAGCTAATTCCTGCTGCCACTGAAGTCAATGGCAAGACTCTAATAGGCTCCAATGGAAACAGGATCTGGTCATATGTGTTCCTTGGTTTAAGAAAAACTGTTTATGTTGGATGCAATAGTGTTGCTAGTCCTCTACAGGAATTCATCTGGAAAAGTAAAGTCTGCAGCAATAGTCTATCTCCCCTTTGCTGGTGCAATGGTATCATTACCATACTTAATACAATAACAACGACAATAATAATAATAATAATAATAATCTATCCATGGTACTGATATGGCCCCCATCACTGTAGTATGTCAGCACCTCACAATCTTTAATGTATTTATCCTCACAAATCACTCTGAGGTAGGGAAGAGATATTATACCAATTTTACAGTTGAGGAATGAAGGCACAGAGAATATTTTTAGAGGTATTTCAGGCACCTAACTCTCCTTAATTTAAACGTCATCTGTCCAACGTCACATAGAATAGCTGTAGCCGAGCATGATTGAACCACTGTCTCCTTCAGCCCAGCCTACCATGCAAACCTCTGGACCATCCTTCCAGGGTTGATTGTTGATTCACCTGGTTCACCATCATAAATATTGTTATCTCAGGTGTAGTTACTGCTACTGACCTTCTCTTTATTTTGTTCATTTCTATTCCCTCTTCCTCTATATGATATTGCAGTCCATCTCCACTTTGCGCCTGACCCTTCTCCCTCTTGGACTTAGTCAGTCATGTTGTGCGCTCACTCTCACATGTAGTGATGAGCTCCAGTGCAAAATTCAGATCCAAATCTATCTTTCATATACAACTAAGTTAAGAAATGCTTGGACCTGGGGATTTGGGTTGAACCTTTAGAAAGACAGGGAGCACTGGAAAACTTTATATCCAGGTCCAGGTACAGCTTTCAAACACCCCCAAATTTCAGGGCTGGTCAGAGGTTTAGTTCAGTCCCAATTCTATTCATTAAGGACCATTTCCTCAAGTTTTTAGTCATAGCATCTGAGTGCCTCCAGTAGTTTATTAAATGATGTGTCTAATATTTGTCACGTGGTTAATTCTCTCTCTTATTCTATCCCTGAAGGGAAAACTGTGTATGCAGGTTAGTCGTTTGGTTTGTTGGGGGCAGGGGGTTGTTGTGTTTTGTTTATGTACATCCTGGGATGTGTTTATATTAGAGAAGGAAAGATTGAAGAAGTGAGCCTGGCGCTTGAAGTGGAAATTGGTGAAGTTTGTGATGGTCCTTTTTCCTGTGGGAGTTCATTCCACAGTGTCAGACCAGCCCCTGAGAGAATTCTATCTTTACTTTTGATGAAGAAAGTTCCATTGTCCATGAGGACTGGATTTGTCTACCAAGGTCCTCATTGCAGATCTTTAGGTGGTCTTGCAGGTACCATGGGCCCAAGCCATTAAGTGTCTTGAGGTAGGACTGAGACGTCAAACTGGATACTCTAGATGCTAGGTTTTTTTTTTCCACTTTCTTCACTGCTGCCCTACTAGTGAACTATACTGCATGTTTGGTAAATTCCAACATTCCTCCCATTCACTTTCTTTGATAAAAAACAAAAACAACTGATTTGCTTAGAAGATCATTTTTGTGGAATTCCACACTACTTTGCTTCCTAATCACACACCTAATTTATTTTGTAAATTTTCAATATGTAGTGAATATTTTACAAAGCAAAACCAGAAAGTATGTAATTAAAATGTCTTTGCACGAAAGAGTTCAATCTTTTAAAGTGCAATTATTATACACACTGCCATCACTTCGATCAATTTTACATGTGATCCTCATTTTGAGTTAATTGCTAATCTTTGTCTTTTTCTAAAAAAGGAAAACAATGTTTTATCCATTTTTAAAATGTTGTGTATTTTACCAGTTCCTTTATTTATTTTTTGGAGGGCTACATGTCTGTTGGTTAGGATTCAACTCACAGACCCTAAATAAATCTAACTGTACTGCTAACATTCAACACATCACTAAATGATGGAGAAAGACAGAGAGCTATTTCACTCCATCCAAAGCCAGACATTCTCCTTTATTTGGGTGCAGAGACACCCATATGAAAGAAAATAAAGTAAGTCCCTGTGACAATCACATGGTGGGCTGGCTCTTAGCCCATTCTGAAGGTTTACATGTCTTCTTTGCCCAAAATGCTGGCTAACTGGTCAAAGTGTCAAGGACCATGGCTGGCTAACTAATTCCTTCTGTATTCCCTGTTGAGAGGGCATCAAACAATGACCAGTTTCTCTAAGAAAAATGTTTTGCTGCTCAGGAAGGATTTGGACTATGATCACTTTAGTCTTCACAGGAAAAGGCTTTGCAGAAAGTAATATTTAAGGGCTAGGGAGACCTTCTCCGGACAACCCTCTGGCCTCATTTTTTTTCACAAGGTGACTTTAATTGGATCTTCCTAGGAGCTAGGACAATTTATACCAGTTAAGGATCTGCCTTTATAAACTTAAAAAGATGAAGAATGGAGGTATACCAGAGTAAAACTGGAGTAACACAATGGCCAATCAGGGCCCCGACATTCAGAAGCACATATGAAACTTAACCAAAGCTTATGGGAGTTCAGATCCAGGATTTTGATTCACAGCCATCTCCAGTAATGGTGCAAAAGAGAAAATGTTGATTGCTCCTATTTTAGAGGCTTTTTTTGTGGGGATGGGGTATGTTAACAAAAAGGAAAACTTTAAAAAGTAAAAAAAAAAGGAAGAATAATGGGAATGTTCTCCTTAAGGTGACTAAGGCACATCACAAATTGTAGCTTCCTTGTCAGAAAGCATTAGCCAAAGACAAGGTTGCTTTCGTGCACCCATGCAATTTCTTATTAGCCTATGCACAAGCTTGTCTACCTGTAGTTTTGTCTAACTAGTCAAAGATCACTGCTGACATTGCTACACTACTTGTTTATACTGACTGTACTGGCTTTTTAGAGGCTCATTTTAGAGTCTCATCTTAAATTCTGTTAATATGCCTGATGAGCTGCCAGTCTAGGGGTATGGGAAGTTTACCAATTACAAACAGTTAAAGGGTGCAATCAACTTTTAATAGGGAGTTCATTTTAAAAATCATGATGAAGCCATAATATGCCCCAGGGACTTGAGATTCAAAGTGTGATCTACTTTAAAAGCATTGTAAACTTATAGGAACTATTCCTCATCTTTCATATATCTAGTGTTTTAAAATGTATATCAGACATCACTGAGTCTATTAAAAGCCACTGTTTTGTATGTCATACATTAGACTATATCTTGTTATCCTTCTGAACAGGGCCATATAGTACTGTATGGCTGGCAAAACAGATCAGCATATTTCAGCTTTTTAAGTTCAATTAAAAGGATGACAACACATTCCATATGTAAGAATTCTGAGGTATGCCTCAGTTCCAAAAGGAGGATGGATCATCCAGATCCACATTTCTTCCTTGTTTGTCTTAATAGAACCACAGACACAGGGACATGGGATTGACACCACACACACAAAATGTATGGAACTATCACTAAACCAATGCTAATCCATAGCATCCGCAGCTATGTAATTGTCTGTCTACATGCAATTTTATAGCCTCAGCTAAATCAAAGATCCAAATGCAATCTCTGGGATCCCTGTATGAGATTTGTGATGCTTCCAACAGAGCCCTGTGTGATGCTGGAAATTCAGGTGGTCATGTCAAGGCCCTGGGTCACACTGAACACTGACAAATACGTAGCTGGAAACCAGTCTGGCTTGTCTGTGGGTTGTATAGTTAAAATAAATATCAGTGTTATAGGAATGTGTTTAGAACTTAGACTTTATGGAATGCTTGTATAAGGCTTCACGTATTAATCCTACTTACAATATCTGTATTCCATGCTTAAGTGTTTGCTCTATAGCTGTAAAAATTTGTTCTGAATGTATGTAACTCAAACAGGAAAAAACCCGTCACCTAATGCAAAATGCTGAATTCCTACAAAATATGTTATCTCCTGCTCATCAGGAAGGACTATTGAATCCAAATAGGCCATTGTGGAACAAATGTTGATTGTTCCCCCTACCGACCCATGAAGAGGTTACCGGCAGAAGCACTAGTCCCATCAATTTGAGCTCTAAGGAGGCAGCGGTGGGGGGGAGGAATAAAAATCTCTGAAAAAAAGGAATGAGAATCTTTTTATGCTGTTTGGACTCTAAGGGGCAAATATTCCTAAACATAAGCACGAGATCCCTAACTTGGTTAGTCCTAATGAATATATAGAGCTGGCATATTTCAGCAGCTCTGTCACCACGTGAAACCTAAGATTACAACTCATTTTTGTGTGTATGTTTATCTGTTTTAACCTTGTAAATAACTCTCACTTCTTTTTCTTAGTTAGTAAATACTTAGTTTCCTATAGGAATGGCTACAATCATTGTCTTTGGTGTGAAATCTAAGGTGCAAATTAAACTGTGGTAAGTGACTGATCCTTTGGGACTAAGAGTAACCTGAATATTATGTGATCTTTGGTGTAAAGTGACCATCTATCATGGAGTCAAGCTTGCTTGGATGGCAAGATAGATCGGAATGCCCAAGGGGACTGTCTGTTATTCTTGTTTGTTAAGGCTGTATAATGTCTGAGGAGTTTTCACTTAATGCTTGGTTGGTGAAATCTAAGTATAGAACTCAAAACCCTGCATCTTAACAATCTGCGCTGAGGTTGGTATTCTCACTTGTGAGCCACTCCAGACAGCATGGCACCCTGGATCTATCAAGCAATGAACAGAGTACGCAGTTGGACCCACACAGGAAATTTTCATCTGTGAGAGAAAGAATTTTTATATCATAACATTAGACATGTTATGAAAAGGAAATATATTTTAAGCTTCCAAAAATGTGGATTATATACACTACTTCAAAATAAAAATGACAAGCAATAACAATACTATATTAATATTGTACCCTGCTCATTTGGTGCAATGATTCTAAAGTGTTTTACAAGCTTCTTCCACCACTGAAATGCAGCCACTTCTGGGGTGGAATGTGGCATCTGTTTTACAGTGCATATCAACCCTAGATAGCAATTTAAGGCAAGAAGTGCAAAAGAATATCATATCTAATTCAGCCTTGTTTAGTCTGTCTTTGCTTGTGCATTTAGACTATAGGCCTTCTGAGGCACAGACCTATTATCTATTATCAATCTCCTAACATTATATGCTTTTAACACACTGTATAAGGATATGACCTTGTTCCATTGCAGTCAATGAGAAAACTCCTAAAAATAACTTCAGTCATGCTGTATAGATCTCTTAAACCAGGATTTCTCAACCTGTGGGTCCAGACCCAAAATTGGGTCACCAGACTGTTTCAAAGGGTCGTGTAGTAGCTCTTGTTCCACAGGGCTGGCTGGGCTTGCCTTCCTGATCCAGGCATTGCAAATTCTGGGATCCCAGCACCACTCAGGTTTGGCCCAGCCATCATGATGACAAGAGTCCAGGTAGGCCACATTTGAGTGAGTGGCACTGCAACCCCATGAGCCAGGTCACAACTACACTCACACAAGTGTGGTCCAGCCAGGGGGGCAGAGCCAAACCTGAGCAGTGCTGCAGCTCCGAGACTGAAACGCCTGGAGCAGAGAGCCAAGCCCTGCCAGCCCCACAGCACAGGGATCTGCAGGAGCCGCCAATGTGGGACGAGTGCTAGGCAGGACCCAACCCCGCCAGGAGGCAGGAGGACCAAACTGAAATCACCCCAGGGCCTCCACCCCCAGACTCTTTACTGTGTCGTGACAGGCCATAAACATTTACAAATGGCTCCTGAGTCCAAAAAGGTTGTGACCCACTGTCTTATACCATGCTTAATGACTGGTTTAGTGCTGGCTCAGGTGGCAGATTGCCACTTACTGACTCAACAATGCAACCCCTCTTCAGAATACTGAGTTTTCCTTGAAGCTTTCCATCTTAGTACAGAGCCAGTTAATGCTGATTAACTTCTAAAAGCTGCTGAGAATAAAGCAAAGTAGGATAACTTCCCCGGCTCTGAGGCTCATGAACCAGTCTCTGGTTCTCTGAAAGCTCTGAATCGAGTTTGGTATCCAAATTCAGGTCTTCCAAACCATCAGCATTTTATATTCCAACTACAACCTTGAGTTAAAGTTGGTGCTCTTTGTGGGTCTGATCCAGCACCAAGCAAAATAAATAAGAGATTTGCCATGAATTTCAGAAGGCACATGATCAGGCCCAAGGGGCACAATTCTACCACTCTTAACATTACATGTTCCCTACTCCACAGACAGTCACATCACCTCAGTGGAATTCCTTACAGAGTAAAATATTATCCCATGTGAGTAAAGATGGCAGAATCAGGACATTAGCTCTCAAATTACTTTGATTTTAAAAGTACAATGTAGTGCCTTATTATTAATGTGTAATGCGGTAAATGGAATTTAGCATTTGGGTTTTTTTTAAAGTGAATTATTGAGGTTTCAGAATCAGCTAGTGTGCATGTTTAGTAATTTTGTAAATAAAAATGTCATTAAGACTTTTAGTATGCAGACATGAAAGCTAGAATTTAATCTCAGATGGATATGCCACATGATCACATCTCTCAAAAATTTCACTACTACTCATCACTGCACATCTGATATTACATGTGCTTACAGATTATCTGGTCAAAAATTCATATTTTTAAAATGCCTTAGTATAATTCTTGTAACAGTTCATTGGTATATTAGGGAATATAATATTTGTTTCCAAAACTGTCATAAATATAAAGGGAAGGGTAAACCCCTTTAAAATCCCTCCTGGCCAGAGGAAAAATCCTCTCACCTGTAAAGGGTTAAGAAGCTAAAGGTAACCTCGCTGGCACCTAACCAAAATGACCAATGAGGAGACAAGATACTTTCAAAAGCTGGGAGGAAGGAGAAAAACAAAGGGTCTGGGGCTGTCTGTATGCTGCTTTTGCCAGGGACAGAACAGGAATGGAGTCTTAGAACTTTTAGTAAGTAATCTAGCTAGGTATGTGTTAGATTATGATTTCTTTAAATGGCTGAGAAAAGAACTGTGCTGAATAGAATGACTATCCTTGTCTGTGTATCTTTTTTGTGACTTAAGGTTTTGCCTAGAGGGATTCTCTATGTTTTGAATCTAATTACCCTGTAAGGTATCTACCATCCTGATTTTACAGAGGTGATTCCTTTACTTCTATTAAAAGTCTTCTTGTAAGAAAACTGAATGCTTTTTCATTGTTCTAAGATCCAAGGGTTTGGGTCTGGGGTCACCTATGCAAATTGGTGAGGATTTTTACCAAACCTTCCCCAGGAAGAGGGGTGCAAGGGTTGGGAGGATTTTGGGGGGAAAGATGTGCCCAAACTACGTTTTTCCAGTATACCCAGTTAAAGTTTGGTGGTGGCAGTGGAAATTCCAAGGGCAAAGGGTAAAATTAATTTGTACCTTGGGGAAGTTTTAACCTAAGCTGGTAAAAGTAAGCTTAGGAGGTTTTCATGCACGTCCCCACATCTCCACGTACCGTAGAGTTCAGAGTGGGGGAGGAACCTTGACAAATACAAACATTTTTTACTCAGTGCAACTCTAACAGCCCAAAGTATTCCTAAACACTCTGGTAAATAATAGATGGACCAGAATCCCTGTAATGCAGATGCTAACACAGGGGTGTGGTATAGTCCATAACAAATTTTTCTTTTTTTTTTTTAATGATCACAATCTAGTTCCCAATGGACACAGATCCATACAACAAAGAATGACAAAATTGGTATTAATATGTACCAAGAACGGTCCTCAGGTGAAATCCTATCCCTATTGAGGGCAATGGCAAAACTCCCATTGTTTACTTTGGGTCCAGGATTTCACCTTAGGAGTCTTACAGTTCCATGCACCCTGGAACAATACCCAGCACCAATTTATAACATCTCACTGTGCTGCCTCAGCCACGTTGGTTGGCATGGTGGAGGGGTGGAGCTAAGGCTTTGGCTTTTCCCATCCCTCCCTGTCATTTTGCTCCAAGAATGGGGAAAAGGCAGCTGGATGGCTACACAGCACTCACATATCCCAGTGTGTTCAGTCCTCAGGTCCAGATAGCACATGTACGAGCATAAGAGAGGTTTTTACTCCTCCTTACCCCACTGCATGGGTGTGAAGTCAACAATTTTTGTTTTGACTTATTTTTTAAAGTAATTTGGTGACAATAAAAAAGTAACCTTAACAATATTATCATTTAAATAAAGGTATTTTAGGGGACACTTTTCTGTTTGCTTCATAGACTAGGGCCTTGTCTTTACCCAGGGTTGCCCCAGTTTAACTAGAATGGATTTACAATCGATTTGGTTGAGCTGGTGTGGGCCCTTGCGTGCCCACCTAAATAGATTTGGACATGGCTTGCATTGATTCACTGAGGAATTAACTTGGACTGAACCAATATAAGACAGGAGTGGGTTGCTTTGAGTGAGGGTGTCCACATGTGGCATTAACTGAATTGGTTTTAAAAAAACACCTTTGGTTGAACTGCTGCAGCTTTGTGTGTGTAAAGTCCCTAGTAATTAAAATATAGGTGAAATATCATAGGCAAGTCTTGCGGCACTGCCTACTGTTAAGGTTGCCTGACACTTCTGTGACACAGAGAGCCCTTGGTGCCAACTGGCAGAGAGCACAGGGGGTGCATACGGTTTTACAGGGAACTCCTCAGTCAGACATATGCATAAAAGTGCACTGAAGGGTGGTATGTATGGTCTCTACCAAGCCAGTAGTCCACTGGACATTATAATCATTGCTACGGATAACATTTAGGAGTTATGTTTCTACACTGAAAATTATGTTCTTAAGGTCTTGGAGTTAAGGAGTGATATACCTCGGACATGTTCCTGTCAGGCAGGAGGTACCTGACACTTATCTCTCTGTTTGGCCATTTGTGTAGTATTGTGTATTGCATGCCTGCTTGCCTACTGAGCCAGGTGCGAATTGAGTGATTACAAAAGCTACAAGAGAGAAAATCTACAGGAAGAAACAAACAGCAAAGGGTGTCTTGTTTATGAATAAAGATAAATAATTGAACTGGTATATCCTTGGAGAGCAAAAAGACACACTGAATCCTTCATCTATGGAGCAAACTGACATTGTGCTTGTCTCATGAAAGGAGGGTCACAGCCAGCCTGGCTGTAAAGCTCTGCAAGGATTTTGGGTGAGCAATACTCTACCAGACATGACAGTGTCTTGTTAATTAAATATAGGCTCTAAAATGCACGTTATGATTTATTTTATATGTAACCATTTGTTTCCAATACTTGTTACTGCTTGAATCTCTGTGCTTTGCCTGACAATTAGAATACAGAGAGGACATGAGACAGACATGCAAGGATAGGAAGAAGGATACTGGGATTGGAGGCTGGCACGCTGGAGAGAGAAACTGGGACTTGGATTATGGTTGGGGGAGACTGGGACTGGTTGTGCAAAGAGACTGGTAGCCGTGGATGGAGACAGGGAGCTGGGGGGGGGGGGTGAGAGGGTGGAGGGAGACTGTGATTGGCTGGATAAGAAGGCTGGGAGTAGGAACTGGCTGGGAGTAGGAACTGGGGAGAAATATGGTGTAGGGGGCAATGGGAGCCAATAGGAGGGAGGAGACAGGCAAGTAGATGGGGGCTGAGAACCAATAAGGCAGAAGGAAGGAAGTGAGGGGGCTGGGAGACAAATTTGACAAAAATAGGACTGGCTGGGCAAAGATATTGGGACAAGGAGTCAGACTTGGTACACTGAGATTGGTTGAGGATCCTGGGGAAGAAGATTGAGACTGGTACAGGAGCCAGTAGCAATGGAGAGAGGAAGGGTTAATGATGGGATGCCAGAATGGGGGAGCGAGAGAGAGAGATCAGATGAGGTATCAGGAGTGGGGAATTGGGAATGCTTGCTCAAGGAGACAGGGCCTGGGAGTGAGTGGAAGCAGAGTCTGGGACTGGGATGGTGAGTCCAGAATGGTGAAAATAGGACTTGCTGGGTAAAGTGTCTAGGACTGGGATTAGAAGCCTGAAGAGTGCTGACTGGATAGGTGAAAAAATGGACCAGAGATGCGGACTTAAAAGAAGAAACAGGACAGATTGGAGAGGACAGGACATAAATGAATACATTTGGAGGCAATGGGCAGAAAAATCCGTGGCAACTACAGCACACTCCCCTCCAGAGCCTGGGATAGACCCCAAGATACTGTGATTATGTATAGGAAACTTTAAATCTGACATATCCAAACTTCTGAGTGTTTGACTTTACAACCGTAATAATGTTTTTACAATAGATTTGTGTGTGTGTGTTATATAGAATAAGTATAGTTCCTGATTAGCTAAGAATTGAGCACATCTTATTATCTTTGCTACCTCATCTTTCCAACCTTGACTCCTTGTTTGTTTTTGAGGCTGCAAGTTCCCTGGGACCAGTGACCTTTATTTATTCTATGTTTGTATAGTAGGTAGCACCGTATAAATGCTAAGGAAGAAGAAGAAGAAGCCCTTTTTATCTAAACATACAAAAATAAATATATTTCCTCCATTGTTTGCTATCTACCTCTCTCTTTTCATTCTGATGGCTTTAAGGATTATTCAGAAGTATAGCATTTGATAACTGCTGCTACCAAAAAATAACCACAAAAAACAACAAAAAAAGACATTCTCTGTCATAAATTGGTCTGGTGTAATTCTATTGACTTCAGGAAAGTACTCCTAGGATTAATTTGAACCTGATTCTACTCTTATAGACATGTATAGCAAGAATAATTCCTCTGAAGTCCATGGAGATATAGCAGTGTAAAACTGACATCAGATCAGAATCAGGTTCTTTGTCTAATTCACAAGCAGATACCATGTTGGTGACTGTAATATAAAAACCAGGGGGCCTATTTTGCCACCATCAGTCATTAAATCAATATAACAACTCACAGTGCAGGATACTTCTCAACAGAAGAGTGGCAGAATCAGACTCCAGAATGACTCGGTAGATCAGATAAGTCTGACTACAGTTAAGGATATAGTATACTTCTCATCTCATATTTACAGCACTCTTCACTGTACTTTCCCCTATCAAAAATAAATAAAACTAAGGACCTCATCTTAAAAGTAGATTAAGTAGATGGGCACCATCCATGCCCATAGAATTCAACAGGTTGAACTATTGAAATGGGGGGATTTTACACAGAATAGAGATTTCCCCATCTCGTATCATTTTCCTGTAAGATGCCACTCCCTTTAGGTTCACCAGGCTCCACATCTTGTGGGTTCTGAGTCTCCCTGTTCATTATTTACCTTCACTTTTTGCCAGTGTTGGACAGTGTATCTATACACTGTGACAAAGTTCCTGCTCTATCTTGGTGGGTCTTGCACTTATTGGCGGATTTGCTCGCCTTGGAACTTCACGGCAGCCCTCAGCTTGGCCGTTTTTCTGAATTCACAGTCGACTCCTCCTGTGTCTGACCAGGAGTTGGGAGGATTTGGGGGGAACCCGGGCCTGCCCTCTACTCCGGGTTCCAGCCCAGGGCCCTGTGGAATGCAGCTGTCTAGAGTGCCTCCTGGAACAGCTGTGCGACAGCTACAACTCCCTGAGCTACTTCCCCATGGCCTCCTCCCAACACCTTCTTTATCCTCACCACAGGACCTTCCTCCTGGTGTCTGATAATGCTTGTACTCCTCAGTCCTCCAACAGTCCGCGTTCTCACTCTCAGCTCCTAGTGCCTCTTGCTCCCAGCTCCTCACACGCACACCACAAACTGAAGTGAGCTCCTTTTTAAAACCCAGGTGCTCTGATTAGCCTGCCTTAATTGATTCTAGCAGCTTCTTGATTGGCTGCAGGTATTCTAATTAGCCTGTCTCCAGAAGGTTCCTGATTGTTCTAGAACCTTCCCTGTTGGGAAACGGAACGTCTTTTGCTTGCTCCTCAGCTATCTGCTTTCTGTTCTTTCCTAAAGCCCCCTGGCCCGGATTTTCTTAATTTTTGCACCTGCCTTAGTCCCCCCCGACTGGGCCAGACGCTTTTTTGTTTTTTCTTTTCATTTTTTGTGTTTTTTTTCCGTTTACGTCCTTCGCCAGCACCCGTCCTCCCCCCCCCCACGCCTGCTTTCGGGCGCAGCTACTTGCCTCAGCTGAGCCCCCGGAGGGGGGGGGGGGAAGATTGCCGATTTGCTGTCCGGAGGGGGGAGTGGAAACCCCCAGACCCAGCCGTTTTGCCAGCAGCTCAGACTTTACAACATTCTTAACATGCCGGAAGCCTTGGAACACAGCCAACACAGCCGGAGAGGAAGATTTCAGCAGACAGAAGAAATAATATAAATCATCGTGAAGAGGGCCGTAAGACTGAGTAATTTTCTGAATTATACTCTCGTGGGGGGGAGTTTGACTGTGATTATTTGCGTTCGTGGCGGCACAGGGGGTGTGGCGTGGAGACCCCCACCCCCGATCCAACGGTGCCCCTACCCCCCCATCGTTATTACAACTGTCACGACCCCCCCGCCGTCTGTCCCTGCTGGCAACCTGCCATCTCCCTTCGGACCCAGCTGTCCGCTTTGAACTTTGCCTTCCGGACCGGACATAACAGCCGACCAACCGAGACTCTTTGGACAAACATGTGTGGGTCTGCACCCCCCCCCCGGATTGCTTATCCCACAACTTGCCCCTATTACTGGACCCCGATTTTGTTCCTCCCCCCTCCTCCCAGTCTCCCCCCCTTGGCATTCCTCCCCTTCCTGCCCGCAGCCGAGTGGAAGGAGGGGCTACTCCGTTTTCTCCCCTCCCCCCTCCTCCTTCCGGTGTCTCCCTGCTCACAATGGCGGGGAACGAGAGGGGTGAGACTGCTTCAACAAAATTAGTTCTCCCTTCCCCACCACCACCCCTGCCCGACCCCCAAGGTCCCCCCCCTGCCACTATTGTTAAGATACTTGCCACCCCCCCTGCTGGGGCACCGGTAGCAGGAGGCACCTGGGTGATTGCTGCTGCTGCTGCACCCACCGCCCACCCAGATTCTAGGAACCCCCCCCCCGGTTCGCCGGAAGGGCCAGGGCGGGTGGAAAGGAAAGGGCCCTGCTAAAACCACTGAGCCCTCCATGGCAGGGGCTGCCCCCACCGCTGCGGCCTCGTCATCAACCGTGGCGCCCCTCCCTGCGTTTCCCTCCACCAGCTCCGCGATTGCCCCTCCCCCGGCCCCCAGGATGTATGCCCGGGCGGCAGCGGGCTCTCCCCTGCCTGCCGCCTCGTCATCTCGCTCCCCCCCCCGCCTCCGCCACCGTCACCAGCGGCCGAGGCCCTTTCCCCGCCTTGACCAGGAAGCACAGCGTCCGTTGCCTCCTGGTGCCCGCCTCGCCCCATGTGGAGACATACGTGCAGGCGTTGGCGAAGGTGGTAGGACCCACGGCTATTGTGGCGGCCTCCAAGATGTATGGGAAGGTCATTTTCTTCTTAGCCTCGGAGGATGCCACCCAGGAGGCGGTAGAGAGGGGCCTGACGGTGGGGGGGGGGGTGTTTGTCCCCCTAGAACCGTTAGAAGACCTGGGCGTTCGCCTCGTCCTTACCTCCATTCCTCCCTTCTTACCGCCTCGCCTCGTCCTTACCTCCTTCCTCCCTTCTTACTCCCTTCGACCGAGCAGAGCCCAGCCGCCGCAGACACCCTCTGGGAGATAGTCGAACACCACTCCCGAGTGGACATCTGGTGTGACCACCACCCGGATGACACTTCCACGTTCACCTTTGTCCGGGTGGAAGCCCGTCTCGCTCCTCAGCACGGACTACAAAATCGTAGCAAAAGCAATCTCGGTGCGGCTAGGGTCTGTGCTGGCAGACATGATCCACCCAGACCAGACCTACACCATCCCGGATCGCAGTATCTTTAATAACCTATTTCTGGTTCAGGATCTTTTGGAACTCGGGCGTAGAAAAGCTCTGTCGTTCGCCCTCCTGTACCTAGATCAGGAGAAGGCATTCGATAGGGTGGGCCACGGGTACCTCCTGAGCACTCTGCAGCCGTTTGGCTTCGGACCCCAGTTTGTGGGTTTTCTCCGGGTGCTGTACGCTTCCGCAGAGTGTCTGGTTAAACTCAACTGGACCCTGACCGAACTGGTCAGCTTCAGGCGAGGAGTACGGCAGGGGTGCCCCCTCTCGGGCCAGCTGTACGCTCTGGCGATCGAGCCCTTCCTCTGTCTCCTCCACAGGAGGTTGACAGGGTTGGTGCTGCGGGAGCCAGTGCTGCGGCTGGTCCTGTCGGCGTATGCTGATGACATGCTCCTCGTGATCCAGGACTTGGCGCAGGTAGAGACTTGCCAGGCCATCTATTCGGCAGCCTCCTCCGCCCGGGTCAACTGGGTCAAGAGCTCTGGCTTGGCGGTAGGAGACTGATGGCAGACGAGCTCCCTCCCACCTGTGCTTCAGACAATCCGGTGGAGCGCGAGTCCGCTGCTCTATCTCGGCGTTTACCTCTCTGCCACACATCCCTCTCCACCGGAGAACTGGGAAAATTTAGAGGGCGGGGTGATAGAGCGGATCCGGAAATGGACAGGACTACTCCGATGTCTCTCCCTCCAAGGGAGAGCGTTGGTGCTTAATCAACTAGTCCTGTCCATGCTTTGGTACCGGCTCAACACCCTGGTCCCAGCCCCGGGTTTCCTGACCAACCTCCGGACATCGATTCTCGGGTTCTTTTGGTCAGGAACGCACTGGGCCCCTTTAGGGGTTCTTCATCTACCCCTGAAGGAAGGAGGACAGGGCCTGAAATGTCTGCACACTCAGGTCCGTGTCTTCTGCCTCCAGGCCCTACAGAGGCTCCTCTACGGTGCAGGCAGTTCGGCGTGGAGCATACTGGCACATGCCATCCTGCGCCACGTCCGAGGGCTCCGATATGACCGGCAGCTCTTTTATCTCCATCCGGGAGGTCTTCCACGAGACCTCTCCAGGCTGCCAGTCTTCTACCAGGACCTCCTCCGGACTTGGAAACTGTTTTTAAGAACCAGGTCCGTGGCGGCCACCGAGGGGGCAAATCTCCTCGCGGAGCCCCTGCTACACAACCCCCAGCTCCGTGTGCAGGTGGCAGAGTCCCACTCAGTGCACCAGAGCTTGATCCTGGCAGAAGTCACGAGAGTTGGAGACCACCTGGACTATGACTGGGGAGACTGGCTGGATTCCCTGACGCTCGCTTGGCGCACGGGGCTCTCCAGACCTCATACCCCCCAGCGCGTACTTCAGGAGGTGAAGGCCACTTTGCCGCCCGCTGCTCGAGCTTACCTCGACCAGGTCCTGCTCGAGGGCACGCCCCGCCCACCCTCTACCCCAGGCCCGCCGGACCTTTTAATTGGACCCCTGCCCCGCATACTCAATCGACCCCCTCACCCTTTTACTGCAAGCTGGCTGAATGAACTGCAGCCGGTATGCTTCCAAACCGTGCCAAGGAAACATCTATACATGCTCGTGCTCCACTCCCTCCATGCCCTCACCCTAGTGTCCCACTCCGACACAAAGTGGCGAGACCTTTTGCCACCTTTGGAGGGTGAGCAGCCCCGGTGAGCCAGCCTATATTCCACCTTGGTTCCAAGGCCTGTCGGGGACATCAGTTGGCCGCTCCTTCACAGATCTGTGAGCACGGGCACGTACTTGGCGTGGTTCACCCCCATCCCAGATACTTGTCCCTTTTGCGGTGTGAGGGAAACCCTGGCGCATGTATATTTGGAGTGTGCCAGGCTGCAGCCCCTGTTCCGGCTTCTCACAAATCTTTTATTATGTTTTTGGTTGCATTTTTCCCCTCACCTTTTTATTATGCACTCCCCATCCGTGGCCTCACAAAGTCGCAAGATCTCCTAGTTAACCTCCTCCTGGCCCTGGCTAAAATGGCCATCTATAAATCCAGAGAAAAGAGGTTAGCCGATGGAGTTTCCTGTGACTGTGGGGCCATTTTCCGATCCTTGGTCCGCTCATGTATCCGGGCGGAGTTCCTCTGGGCAGCGTCCACCGACTCCCTTGATGCTTTTGAGGAGCGGTGGGCTCTGTCCGAGGTTCTCTGCTCAGTGTCCCCGTCCGGGTCCCTTTGTCTGACCCTTTGATTGGGGGAGAGAGTAAGGAACCTCAGCCCCAGCCTTTGCTGCTACGGACACCAACATCTTAGAGTGGTCCTTTCACACGTAGGTGCACGTGCCCCCCCCCCCCGGGTTGTCCACCCCACAGCCTGCCCCTCTTGTTGGGTGCTTTCAAAGGAGGGAATTGTTGGTGACACTGGGCATGGCGCCAGGTAACTCGAGGGGGTGGCAGACCTTGAGAGTCGATGAAGCCCCCTCGCTCTGGGCCACCAGGTAACTCGGAAGGGTGGAGGACCATGAGAGTCGAGGAAGCTCCCCCTTCTGGGCGTGGGCAAGCTTGAACACTTCCCTCCCCTGAAGCTAATGAGAAAACAATTGTGATTGGCTGCTGTGTTACACATTGCATATGCTGTTGTTGTTTTTTTGTCTTGTAAGTGTGTTATGCAAATAAAAATATACCTTTTTGCTTCAAAAAAAAATTACTCTCCCATATCCATCTGGCCTGACCCTGTCACAATACTCATAATGAGATAATTTATAAGAGCTGGAAACCATTTGCCCATTTCAAAATTTAATTACCAAATAAAAATGTACTAAGCAGAGTACCATCTAAAAAGAAAAGAGAATAAATAAATAAATAAATAAATAAATGGCTTAATCTCCATGAAATGGTTAGAAGCTGAAACTGAGGGTGTATCTTGCACTGAGATGCTTAATCTTTTCTTTAGAGATCTACTAGGGACTCTTCTAATGATAATGAAGGCTCAGGTTCTGTTATAGCTCCACGTACTTAAGAGCATGGTTTGTCGACAAACAAATGTCAGTTTAAGAGCTTTTTATAGAATAAAGTCACAAGATATAACAACTCATCACAAAATGGCTACTCCTTGAGCTCAAGGCACAATTTTCAGAAGCCTGTGCTTGTGCAAATGGCTTGTTTCATTGCTCTGGGCCTTTAGGAGATTCTCAGTACTGGTATTTAGCTGTGGTCAAGTCCCTTGAATATTGCAGGTGTTGAGTGCTCCAAGAGAGCAGGCCCCAGACATGGCTATATGGCTGATGGCTCACAGAGTGGACAATGCTGCCCTCTGGAAACACATGTATTCCATGATTATGACGTTGAGAACAAAGGTTGGGGAATGTTGACAGATGTAGTTCTTAAATTGTTTGGTGTGGAATGGTGCAGATCGGATATATCAGTAATGTATATATGGGTTGATAATGCCCCTGAAGCAGAGATGCATCTTGACCTATACACTATCTTCCTGTGGAAAACATCTGGACAGTTCTACAGTCCAGCAGGAAGGAGTTGTGCATTGCAGATCATATGAGAGCTGTGCACTGGGGTTAGGTGGGATGATGCAGGGTGCAAGATCACTCAGATAGGGGATGCAACATCCAGACATTTGGAGTGACAGCTGAAGGGTAAACCTGGGCCTCCATTCTCAATGTGTGATGATACCAGATGATATACTGGTGGTCTTGTATGGCCACAGGGCTCAGTGGACTTGATATTCACTGAGTCTACATTTTGGTTGATTTGCATGTAGCCAATGAAAGTGCCCTAAAATTTCTCAACTTCACCCTTTCCGTCACCCATTGGTTACATAGCCAAGCTACTCCCTGCTCTGGGACAATGTCTCCATCCATCACGTTTAATCCCTTTTAGTACTACCTAACATATACATGGACAATAAATTTCAACTACAGCACTGCTGCTAATCTTCGCCTTGGAAAAGCATCAAAATTGACTGCTTGAATTTCCTGTTATGCATTCAACTTCTCTTCATTGAAAATCCCCTGCAAAGTCAAAATACGCTTCCAAACTGGCCATTCAAAAATAAGATATGCTTTGCCATATGTGCCATATTTTCCAATGTATTTCTTTTTACACTTAGTGTTGACAAATACAAAGATCTGGTAACCTTACATGAAAAAAAATGGAATATTCCGGTTACTAGCAAGGTCCCTTGTTATAAAAGCTGGGCTGGTGCAGCACTTCTTTGCATTTCAAATTGTACAAGTCATTGCACATTTGAACTCCAACAAATTACCCTTGCATAGCAAAATGATGTTAATTATATAAATCTAAGCCACAGGTATTTCACACTTTATGCTTGGAAGTGTGTGCATTTTCAGTGGATTACTGTAACTGATATTGATTGTTGCTTACATGAAATATGCCAGATAAAACAAAGTAAGTATTCTCCAAACACTTGCTATCCAGTTGGATATCATAAAGCAATCAGAATACTTAGCCTTTATATTGTTCCTTTCATCTTGACAGTGCTATACAAATATTAACTCATTAGTATATGTATTGCTGACATGAAGGTGTGAGAAACCCTTGAAAATTACTTTTTCCCACAAAAGATTTTATCATCATGAAGAGAAATTATAATGCATGTATCTGAAATCCCTTTCTTTGCAGTTAATATGACGATGATTAGAGAAAGAAGCTTAAAAACAGCTTTTCATGGTGGAATATTAATTCATCCCACTACAGGAATTTATTAATGTCTCATTCTTGCTGTTTGTGAATACATTTTGAATTTCTGTTTTCATAAATCAAATTGATCACAATGGATTTGAAAATTAGCACATGGGAGAAGAGTGTTTCCCCCTCTCTCCCATGAACTATTAGGCTTTTGTTTTGGTTTTTGCTGTTGGATTTTAAGGCCCTGACTTTGTAGCGTGTGTTGCTTAAGAGGACCTATGCAGCCATGCACTTCTGGTTCAGCAGGAGGCACATAGCATTGCAGGATTGGGCCCTAGTGATCAGAACTATAGATATGGATGCAAATCATATCTTGCCATTATATTATTTAAAATGTATTTCTAGATGGGAAGGCGCAGGATGGATTCATTGGCTCAAATAAGCTAAGAGTCATGGGAAGCCTGCTTTGAAACAAACTGAAAATGAGGGGTGAAATTGTGGCCCTATGGAAAGCAATGGAAGTTTTGTCATTCAGTTCTACAGCGCTGGAATTTCACCCAAGATTTTTCAGACATTCTAAAAAAGTCAGTCAACTATTGTAGAGTGTTTGTGCGTTTATGGTAGGAGGGACTGAGGGAAGAGACATTTTCATGCTTCTCTACATTTCCTGATGAACAGCTATCACATTGAAAGGAAAACAACAGTAAAATAACAGACAGAAGCAAGAATATCTATTTATTGTAGGTTCCTTACAATAAATAGATTACAGGGAAAGATAGCAGTATGACACATTACACAGAGCTATACTGACAGCAGTGGCCAATAGCAGAAACACAAACTTGGATTTATTTTTCTTTTTAAAAAAATCTGTTTTAATACTATGCACAGTCTGTGATTTTTTCAGAATTATTTTCCTAGAAAAAAGGTAATATGAATAAAGGTTTTGAGGCTTCATCTTGCAATTGCTGAGCATTCAATGACTCCTTATGTGTTTAATTTAAGCATATACTTAAATGCTTTGCAAAATATGATCTAGAAGGGTCAGCTCTTAATTGCCACAAATTCTTACATATATGCAATAAATGATCAACAAATTGTAATTAAATATTGCATATTATTCACATTGTGCTATTGTTTCATGGTTAATGTTTACCGTTGCACATTTTCTACCACCTTGCACAAATATATTGTTCAATCAATTATGTACCCTCAAAAAATGAGTTGGAGGAGAAAATTGGTGCTTGTTCAGTTTTGTACCTGAAATTAATTGCCCAGTTCTGATCTCATGTAAACCAAACCAGATATTGGATGTCTTGAAAAATCACCTACTGTACACACACACATAGAGTATAGTAGCTGTCTTTGCAAACTAGGCAGTGATATACTGTTGTATATACGGAATCAGAATAGGGTAATTTGAGCCCAATTTTCTCCCTACCACTATAGTGTGAGGAAAGAAAAAACACAGAAAACCTGTGGAAATAGGCTACATTGTAGCATCTCCTACTGCATAGCTACCAACAGCCCCTCTGTGGTAACCATCGGTATTTCTACATTGTAATCGGTGGTATGATTGCAGTACAGATAGGCACAATCAGCACGGACTAGCAATGTGAGCAGACACCTTGGGTTCCTAGCATGTTTGTACAGTCCATATCTAATCCCGTACAACCGTGTCTCTCTGCTACTTTTAGCCATGCTAGTTAGATTAAAGTTTGGATATGCCTACCCATGCTACAATCACACCTTGCAGTGGGTATGTCTATACTGCTATGCAAGTGCGTCTACAGTTGCAAGTGTACATGGTTACATGTGCATTGGTGAGCCATAACCCCCCTACTGTCCACATATGAAACCCTGTAGCAAGTTCCTGAAGGACAGTCTAGAGTACAAAAGCTAGCACACATGAAGGGTGTGGATATGTAAACACCCCCATTGTTGCATGGCCCCGTACCCACTCTACAGTGCAGTGTGGATGGAGGCAAGGGGCATAGGTTACAGGTATAAATAGTCCCCCAAGGTCATTTCCACAATACATTGATCCCTTTGCTGCCTGAGCTTTATCCAGAGGTATAAAGGTCCCTGACTGCCCCACCCCATCCCTTGCCAGCAGTGCACTGAGCACTTCAGAACAGTTTTCTGCTGAAATCTATTGATCAATGCAGGTGATCTGGGATCATGGTCCAAGAGCAGTCACCTGGACTCTGGAGCACACATGGGTGCTGCTCAGTGTTTGGTCAGATTACTCCATCCTCCACAAGTTCACCTGAGGTTGCCAAAATATTCTCTTGCACCAGAAATTTCACAGATGCTGGAGGAGGCGAGTGTTCACTGACCTCTGTCCCAATGCCAAGAGCTTATGAAGCCCTTCAGGCTCCTGTACCAGAGAGTGAAGGACTCGAACAGTCATTCTGGGAAAGGGTCTAGCACTTGCCCATGCTTCAGTGAGCTGGCCTGGGTGCTGAATGCTTGGCACAGCATACTCCTCTGACACTGAAACCTTTCACAGAGGAACCCTCCAGAACATGGAGGAGGGGAACAATGAGCCCCGTCCTGTCCCTGTAGCCCAGTCTGTACTGAGCCCCAAACCCCAAGCAGGAGATGTCCTCATGTTTCATCCCACAGAATATTCCTCAGATATTCCCCACTTCAGAGGGGGAGTGGGGCGGGGGGCATGGGAGGAGAAGAACAAGGAGATGTCTCCACAGAAAGTAATGTTTGCCCACTTCTGACAAAATGTGGACTATTTTATTTAATTTTAATTTTTTTGGTACTTTTGTTCCTGTTACAAACCATTCTATGGATCATGTATGTGTTTAAAAATTCATCTTCACTTCACTTGTGTGTGCACTTTCTTTTCTGAGTATGATCAATGTGATACTTCCCTGACTTTGAGATGACATACCAGGATTCACAGAACAAGACTGTGTAATTTCTGTAAAAATCTTGTGCCATCGAAATTTTAAGTATTCTACCCTTCCCAAAACCCCTTCCCCTCAATCCCCAGCCATGAATTTGATAATGGGGAGGAGGATGTTTTTGCAAGGGTTCATTTCAATGAAGTAGGATGTGAAATAACCGTTGCTGCCCAAAGCACCAAAATGAAAACCGGAAGACAGGTTAAATGAAATGTCTTTGTCCTTGTTGATAATTAAGTAAGGATACCAAAAAAAACCCACCAAAAGTAACAGTGAAGATGCCTAATGCTGAGCACTTTAACAAATCCCCCACCCCACAATACAGTTTCCACTGGCATTCATGGGCATAGTCATACCGTGGGAGTAATCATGCATAGAACCCGATAAGAGTTCTGAGCACAGTTGCCAACTTTCATGAGGTGAATAAGCACCCTGACTTTCACAATAAACCAAAAATCAAGCTAATCCTATTTCAAAACAAGGCCAAAACAAGCCCATCCCTAAGAATCCCAACACTCTATGTGACTAGATTCCTGCGGTGTGCAGTCTGGGACTGTGGTGGGCCCACTGTACACCCCAGATTCTCTCCCCATTTTGTTCCTGCTTGCCGGAAGCTGATGGAAAAAAAAAAGACACAACAAGCTACAACAAGTAACAAGCTACAAGCCAAAGAGAAGCCAACAAGCAACTCACAAGCCAATTAAGCCAAAAACAAGCCCAATTTCTGCCTTTTTTTCATGGGTTTGGCATGTCTGCTTCTGAGATATGGTGTCAGACAGAACTGTAAGGAATAAACCTGTGAAATTCTTCCCAAAACCTTATAGAACTGGCTTTTAATTACTGTAACAGTGCTTAAGTGCGCCCCATTAACCAATCGGAAACAGAAATCAGTTAACATGAAACAGAAATATTGCTCAATGATGTAATTAAAGTGCATTAAAAGTCTCCACAGCACAAAAACATGGTCAAATGTTTAACCTTAAGGATCCTCTCTCAGTTGTCTGCTTTCAATTAGTACATTAACTGCAGGGAATTAAAACCCACCTAAATATCTTGCCAAGCGTGTGGCAATGCTCTGCTAAGTTTGTCAAGCAGCACCACAGCACACAGTAGTATACCAGAGCACAGTCCCAGTTTGCCTTCTGGCTCCCCTCTGTTCCATTACGTGTGAGAAGTGTGCACATGGCAGGGATGGAGAGCCAGGTAGCCTGTACCATCTTTAGAAAGCAGTCCTATTCTGTGCCCACTCACTATGGAAGTATGCCCTTTCAGCCTCACATATACCACAATAATCAAAACAACACTGGCCATATTGGCATGCACTGGTATGTGCTGTGGCAGGTTAGCCACTGGACCAATGTGCCCATGCCCACAGGCCCCAGTCAATGGGGGCACCTGGAAAAATGGATGTCCCTGCACCCCGACCTGCTCAACCGCCCACCTGGTGCTCCTGCCAGTAAGCTTGCCCCACTCCACTCAGCACTCCTGCCAGGCAGTGGGGTCAGGGAACTGGGGCTTTCCCGCTCCGCCCGCCCAGCGCTCCTGCTGGGGAGCTGGGTCACGGCATGGGGGCTTGCCGCACTCCACTCAGCACTCCTGCCGGGGAGCAGGATTGGGGTGCTGGGGCTTGCCTCACTCCACCCGCCTGGTGCACCTTCCAGGGAGCGGGGGGAAGCCCCCACATCCTGACCCTGCTCCCTGGCAGGATCGCAGGGGAGGGGGACTGCAGGTGGAAAGGGGGGCACTTGCGCTGACCCAGAGCCCCACAAAACTGTAATCCACCTCTGGCTATGTGTTTCCAAAAACAAGTGATCTGGTGCTGGAGGGTTAGTACAAGCTCCTCAAACAACTCGATGAAGGTTTCCTTCCTCATTCTGAAGCTCTGCAGTCACTGGTTCTCATTCCAGGTCCAAGATGATGTAGTTCCACTACACAACTCTGGTTCCCTGGGCTCAGAAGCAGAGGTCCACCCACAAGCATACCATTGCTATGCCAGCATTCAAAACATCTGTTCCATGGGACCCACGTGGCTTTTCATTCCTCCTGTGGGAGAGGCATCTTCACCAACTGAGAGCTTTCTGGCCTGATTCTGTCCAGTATCCAGTACTGCACCATATGAACATTAGTCCTGTGAGCAGACACAGCAGCAGACCCACATCTTTGTGGACTTGCTCCATTCCTCCAATGCAGTTTGGCAGAAGGGACAGATGAGGGGGAGCTGCTGCCATCAAAAGGTGTGAGGTATACAAAAGACATGTAGTTCCAGCACGATGCAGCAGGGTGGTTCTTAGAGTGTCTCCTGTGAAGGTCAGTACTCCAGGATACCGATCCTGAAATTTTACCAAGGTCACAAACCAGAAAGAGACAGTGTAGATGCAGGTATATACCAGTGCATAATATATACCCATGCCCGCATGGCATATGTGAACACTCCGTGCAGGTATGGGATACACTGTCTAGCAGTACACACACACGTAACTGGGTACACTTGCAACTGTAGATGTACCTTGTGTGAGCTCGCAGTGAGATAAATGGTGGGTGTGGCATAGCAGTGGGAGTGAAGTCATGAAACAAGTACCTTCTGCAGCAAATCCCCCTCTCAGATGAGCAACTAAGTCTTCCTCACTGCCAATGCTGAGAAGATGGAACTACAAAGTGCAGACCTAAAACAGAGCCTGTGTTTTCTCACATAACTTGGTTCAACACAAGTTTTGGAACTCATAATCTGTGAACCTTTCATAACGTTGCCAGACCCAACTCTCTGCGAGGTGCAAGTGGGAAAGCATTATGAGTAGAAAAGCAACAGGAACTTGCAAGTCAAACTACTCACAATGAACAGTTTATCAGACAAATGTAGCCCGTTTTTCTGTCTATGGATTTCTTGGATTTCAATATATTTGTTAAGTGTAATTGTTTAATGTAATTCAGCCTATGGATTGTTTTCCTTATCTATTCAATATTTGTTGTGTGTGATTAGTCATCTATGTCACCTGGTATTGTTTCTACTTCCCAAATGGGTAACTGAAAAGAGGACAATGGAGACAAGTAAATATCACATAATAAATACTCATATGCATGCACAAATGCGCTTTTTGACATAAGAATGAGTATCCACAGGAAGAACAATAATTCCCCAAACATTTTTATAAACAAAAACTTATCTCCAAATATCTCCAATTAGCAAATAAAAGGAATATGGTTAAAGCAAACAGCCATTTGGACTTCAAAGAACTGTTTGTGAACACTGTGTTTGAAGTATTTTCTCCAGTTCTATTTGGAAGTGCATTTTACCCTCCTGTGCTTTTTAATACAGGAAGGAAGCGTATGGGCATTAGAGATTTAAACCACTACATGGTCAAATAGTTTTTTGTATTTGTTTTAGTTTGTATATCAAATAGATTTAATATTTCATTACAAAGAGGAGACCTGTCTGGCACTATTTACTTTTCAGTTTATTAACCATCCTATTATAAAGCAAGCTGCAAATTATCATTCTATCTCTCTATGAATGGCATCATTATATGCTCTGGTTGTTTGTCTTATGTAATATGCAAAGTATTCAACTATTCTTTTTTAGCTGAAAATGGCAAAAATTCCTGTCATATGAGCTACAGGGAAAAAAGATAATTTAATGAATCCATTGACCTTTCAATTGATATCATAACATAGCATAATCAGGGATTTAAATTAGCAATGTAACTCAACACACAAGGAATACAGTGAAATCTCGAGGGTCTGGTGCCTGAACAAAGTCCCAGTACAACAGCTAAAAGGGTAAATGTGCTTCATGTTTAGGGATGACCTTTAGGTCCCACAGCTGCTTATCAAATATCTTGTCTATCAGCATTGTTGTTGGATTTATGTTTTGGAAGAAAACTTCCTTCTTTTTTATGTTTCAAGAGCTTAGGTTTCACAATGAGGTTTGCCACTGCTATTAAAGGCATAGAGAAGTTCTATATGTTTTCTGATATTCATCTGGTTTTGCCATTAAAATGACTGTGGTCATCTGGCCAAGAAATGTGTGCAGGTGCTAACAAAAATAACAGCCAATGCATGTTTTCATGTCTTTTAGAAGAAATGTAAAATCAAAGGGTCAGTTACATAATGTTCATTTTTTTAACCCAAATATTTCATGTGCTTCACTCTGAAAGTGGAAAATTACTAGTCTCTCTGAGACTTCTGATCTGACACACTCAGTAATACTGAAGTACATAAATACAGGCATGAGGGGAAGTAAGGAATTTCAGTTGGTCTGGTAGACTATCAAGTATGTAAAAATAATGCCCTTTCTGATATGAGAAGGTGCCTTTTACTAATAGTGTTTACAGGGTGTCAGATCCTCAGTTTGTGTCAATGGACATAAATAACTCCATTGAAGTCAATGGAGCTTCACCAATTTGTGGCGCTATGCTGATTTACACCTGCTGAGGATGTGCCCCACAATCTGGCCCTAGGTTGTCCACATATACAGGGGAGGCACCAAAACACATAACAGCAAATGAAGGCTGGTGTCTCTCCACACCTCCGGAGTAGGGAAAAGCAGGGATATAGCATTTTATGAGGTGACTGTAAGCTTCACAGGGATGGTTGTACAGTAAACCATCATGGTCTACATGGATATGGAAGAGGTTACCCATTACACAAAACTGGAAGAGGTTACCTATCTCACAAAACTGGGTGACTGGGCAACAAAATGGCAGATGAAATTTAATGTTGATAAATACAAAGTAATGCACATTGGAAAACATAATCCTAACTATACATATACAGTGATGGTGTCTAAATTAGCTGTTGCCACTCAAGAAAGATCTTGGAGTCATTGTGGATAGTTCTCTGAAATCATCCACTCACTGTGCAGCAGCAGTCAAAAAAGCGAACAGAATGTTGGGAATCATCAAGAAAGGGATAGATAATAAGACAGAAAATATCATATTGTCTCTATATAAATCCATGGCATGCCCGCATCTTGATTACTGTGTGCAGATGTGGTTGCCTCATCTCAAAAATTATATATTGGAATTGGAAAAGGTTCAGAAAAGGGCAACAAAAATTATTAGGGGTATAGAACGGCTTCCGTATGAGGAGAGATTAATAAGACTAGGACTTTTCAGCTTGGAAAAGGACAACTAAGGGGGGATATGATAGAGGTCTATAAAATCATGAGTGGTATAGAGAAAATAAATAAGGAAGTGTTATTTACTCCTTCTCATAATACAAGAAAAAGGGGCCACCAAATGAAATTAATAGGTAGCAGGTTTAAAACAAACACAAGAAAGTATATTTTTTCATGCAACGCACTGTCAGCCTCTGGAACTCCTTGCCAGAGGGTGTTGTGAAGACCAATATTATAACGAGGTTCAAAAGGGAGCTAGATAGATTCATGGAAGATAGGTCCATCAATGATTATTAGCCAGGATGGGCAGGAATGGTGTGCCTAGCCTCTGTTTGCCAGAAGCTGGGACTGGGTGACAGGGCACAGATCACTTGATGATAACCTGTCTGTTCATTCCCTTTGGGGCACCTGCCATTGGCCACTGTCAGAGGACCTTTGGTCTGACCCAGTATGGCCATTCTTATGTTCTTATTACCTCATTTTTAATTATTAATTACTTTACTAACAGCTATGAGTCAAAACCTCAGGACCATGGATGCCATCAGCTCCCAATGAGCCTGAGAATGATCAAGCTAGAATATTAATGGGCATGGAGGGGAAAAGGGACTTGCAGAACCTAGCTTGTGCAAATGAGCATGGGCCTGTGTGCAGCCTAACCTGCTCTCTCCCCTGTGCTAGTGCCATGGAAGCTATTGCTGTCGTATTATTCTCTGTGGAGATGCCTGTGGGGCGACCAAGAACTGGAATTTCAGTATGAATTCCCCAGGATTTTCACTTTTGGGTGGGGATTAGAAGGTTTCCAAGAGTCTGTACTGTGAACAGAGTTGCCAGTTTTGGTTGGACATATGCCTTGAGGTCTCTTTGCATGACATAATCTTTAATTAAAGATTAATCTTTAATTTCTTGAGACTCCAGGCCAATCCTGGAGGGTTGGCAACCCTAACTGTAACCCACCCCACACATCCTCTGATGGGGCCTGTTTCACGCTTACAGGGCTCAGTGTCTGGGAACCACTGGACCACGGCCTGCTCAGTTTTGGAGTTATCAAGCGGCTTTGCTGCTGGGAGCTGGAAGAGGGTCTGTCTTTTCAGCTGTCACTTAATTGGAGTACCCTGCCTCATACTAGGTACAGACCTTCCTGTCATCCTTACCCTGCCATTTACTATATTGGAAGACAGACAGAGTCATGAATCCCATCTCTGGCCAGAGTGAAACTGGCTAGCTGGGCATTTCATTTCCAATGAGTGAAGCTAAATGAAGGCTAAACTGAACAAGTAGACCTTTATTAAACCCTGTGCACTGTGGCTGAGTTGCTTCCAGCCTAACTCTTCACATTCCCTGTTTTCCTTATGTCCCCTAAACAGTCCCACCACAGAACACAGGCCCTCTGATTCCAGTTCCACTGAGCATGATTCATTTTCCCTGTTTTACAAACATGTTACTATGAACATTAAAAACAAATAATTGATGCCCAGACCCCCACCCATGTCCCTTCAGCCAGAGGTTGATAGCACATAGCTGAGTTGGAGTCTCATATTTACCATAGACCCAGCTGGTTACATAGTTTGAGATAGTTTCTGCTCCTCAACAGGTGACCATACCAAGAGTGACCCACCTTTGTCTCCCTTTCACCTATCTCCAAATGTAGCAAACTATCTCTCTGTGGAGTTTTCTCCTTCCCTGTGGGATTGGCTTCTAGATTATCTCTCCACTTTGTGATTATCTCTGTATCTCTGTAAGCTCTCTCTGTGGCAATGTAGATAAACAATTCTTCTGGCAAATGAGGGGTTAAGGTATTACCCTGTCCATAAAACATTCAGTGGAAAGACAACAACACTTGTCCAGTAGTGAACACCCCAAGATTACTACTGATGCTGTTTGGGCCTAAATTGAACGCAAGAGCAAAAGCAAGAGTCTTGTGTAACAGTTTCTTAGTTGTTTTCACAGCTGATTCCACCTTACCATTACTCTATGGCTATGCTGGGGAAGAGGTGTGGTTATCAAACTCCCATCAGCGAGCAAATTCTTTGAATTTTTCCAAGGCAAACTGGGTTCTGTTGTCAGTGAACACAGTGTCCAGAATGCCGTATCATGCAAACCAGACCTTCAGTTTGCCAATTACTGACTTGCTTCTTATATCAGGAAGGGCATCAACCTCCCAAAATGTGAGTAGTAGTAATCTACCGTAATAAATTATTGCTTTTCATTGAAGTCCACTCCCATTTTTCCCATAGTCAGACAGGCAGCTCATGTGATGATACAGTCTCTTTCTAATGATGGTTATCACAGAAAGTATCACACCCTTCTATCAAGGAGTGGAGTTCTATATTAGTTCTTGGCAAGTAAATGCACCTTTGAGCCCACCTAAAACAGCTGTATGAGGCATGTATTTTTTGCATGACATCCTTACTTAATGAGACAGGGACAACAGCTCTGTCCTTGAAATATCATTCCATCCTGCACACTCAGCTCATCTTTCATTTGAAAATATGATTCTGATCCAGTAGTTGGCCTTTCTCTTCTGGCCATTTTGCTAGTATCGCTGTCTGGACTGCATGTAGTTGGCTGTCCTTTTCCATAATCTCTTTGATTTCCATCCTCTTCACTGTTGAAACTGAGAGTGCAGTATGTTAATGATTCAATTTCCTGATCCCCTTCCGCAACCTGGTGATGCTGGTTATATATGCCCTGATCATTGTGTCAGTTAACACCAGTAGTTGTCCCGGATAATATCTGATCTCTACCTGGCAGTTTGGGGTGTTACTGCACTGCACTGCAATCTCTTTGGAGCCCTAAAAAAGGCCTTTGCCATGATTGTCTCTAGGGATTTGTTGACTGATTGCAACATTACTGGATTACCATAGGTGTAATGATGGAATTGCTCCACTCCAAATACTTCAGCCAGAAGATCTTTTACTGTTTGGGTTTATCCCTGTTTAGTTTCAGATAGAACTCTGCCAGCATAAGCAACCACTGTGCCTGCAAAAGAGCTACACCTAGTCCTTTCTCTGATGAATCATACTGGACTATCAGTGGCTCTCATGGCTGGTCGCACTTTAGGACGGGACATTGATTAATCATTTGTTTCATCAGGTAAAATGCTTGGTATTGGGGACCTGCCCAGTCCCACTCAACATCCTGCCTTGTGAGCTGACATATGGGTTCTGCTACTGCAGCCAGGTATAGACAGAACTTGGAGGGAAAATTTATCATTCCTATTGAACACTATAACCCTTTCCATCCATTGGACCTGGCATGTCTCTGACTGCCTTGATTTTGTTGGGATCAGCTTTCAGTCTCTCTGCTTTGAGCAGATGTCCAATGTTCATCATCTCACACTGCTTGAGTAGCATTTTTTTGTGTGTTGAGTTTTATGTTCTTGCCTCTGAATTGCTGTAGAAAAGCTTGCAGTTTTGCTGTTATGGTCTTGTTCAGCTTCTGTATCATTATTCCCTCTACCGACAATAACGATGTCATCCGCAATTATTTTCACCCCAGGCAGTCCTTCTAGCGCTCGGTTGAGTCTTCTTTGGAACACCTTTGGTGATGGGTTTATGCCCATTGGCATGTGCAGCCATCTGTAGTAACCAAATGGTGTTGCAAATATTGTCAGCATGTTGGACACTTATCCAGGTTTATGTGCCAAAACTTGTTCCTCACATCAGAGACCATAAAGATTCTGGCTTTGGGATGTTCTGTCAATATGTCCTTGATTGTGGGCAGTGGATAGTGACATCTTTTTAAAGTCTGGTTCAGTAGCTTTGGGTCTATACAGATGCAAAATATGCCTGATGGCTTTTTCACCACCACCAAGCTCCTTACCCAGCTGTACTGGCCTCTACAGGTGCTATGATACCCTTCCTCTGCAGACTGGTAACCTCCTTTTGTACTGGATTTTGTAGTGCCACTGGAATTTTCCTTAGTGGTAAGCATACAGGTTCCACTGTGGGATGTACTTCCAGACACAGTTATGTTTTGAGGCACACATTGCCTTTGAAAACATCCCCATATGCTTTTAAAATTGTCTCCGTTGTCCACAGGACTTCTGTTTTTGCTTCTTGCATTGCAGCTATGACATTCTGATTAGATCTTTGGATGTATTCCTCAAATGGTCTGTAGTGTTTTACCATCCACTAAAACAAACTTCACCTGGTACCATCTGTTGTTTTTCAGGTTAGTTACTGAGAGGTCACATTTTCCTATGGGCTGCATTATGCTCTCATTGAACATTATTAGATTGTGCCTACTCTTTGTAATGGGTGTCTTCAAGTTCAATTCACCCCAAAGAATGACATAGTAGGAGGCCCCACTATCCAACTGGAATCACACATGGTTGCATTACCTATTACCATTGTTGCAAACGTAACCCATGTGCCTAATAGGGAGATATCTCTTTAAGAGACCCATTGTGGGGATGTAGGAGTGAGTTGTGTCTGGGTCATTGTTGCTAGGCTGATTTAGCACTCCACATCCAGAAGCTTCTGGAATTGGGTATAGCAGTTTTGTTGCTGGGGTCAGACTCCATGAGTGCAAGGAATCAGGGCAGCTGCTTTACTAAGGGCCATGTGTCCTGTGTGAATTGGGACCAGGGCCAGAAAGCAAGCTGTTGTCCCTAACTCAGAAGCATTTTGCAGCAGGTTACTGATATTGTTAATCCTCTAACAGGGAAGCATGGACAATCCTAATTATAGCAAGGGGAAACTTCTTCTATTTTAATTGTGTGCTTTGAATGTTATTTTGATTTTAGCCAAACTGTTCTAGTTAAATTGTCTCCGCTAGTCTGATTCACCAACTTTTATTTAAATGTAGTAATGGGAAAAGAGTCATTTATATTTTGTTATTCTCAGTTTTGTATTTTCTTGAAACAGGGTTTTCTTTAAATCTATACACTTGTGATTTAACTGAGTGAGTAGTTAATCAGTTAACTGACTGGCTAGCAGTGATTTCAGCAGAGGAAGAGTCTGCATGGATTCCAACTGAAGATTCCTACGAGCAAGTGGAGGGAAGATGTTGTTTTAGACTTAGGAAACTGTATAGATTTGGTGATCAAAGACTCTAACTGAGACTTAGGTGAACTAAACCTAAGCTTTTGGGAACTCTCAGTTTCTTCTCAGTGTGTTTCTGTTGGAACTGAACTGTTTAGATTTTAATTTGTTTTCTTTATTTATGTTTATGTATAACTGTGAAGATAATGTCTGTGGATTATAAAATAACTATGTTATGCTGTAAAATTAGATTATTATTTGTTTCTTTATCATAAGATTTTATAAATTTATTAATTAAATTTGTTTCTTTAGTTCCTTTTGGGACTTGAATGTGCAATCCTTGCTGAAAATCCTTAGAGACTGAACTCTGGTTCTCCAGCTGCTTTTCTGTGGCAGTTGGGGTTTTTTCAGGCACTGGAGAAGGGCAATGAAGTGAACTCTAGCCCACCCAAAGATTACACAAACACAGCTATTTGTATTGTCCCTTGTTGCTTTCCTGTCCCATCAGTCTGAACCTGATATGTTTTTAGACTCAAGGAGGGAGCCATGATATCATCAACAAAGTCTGGTGCGTAATCCCCCTCTTATACCCTTGTACAAATTTGACCAAATATTTCTGAGAGCTTCTTCTGCTCTTGCATACACTACTAAAATGGTTCAATTTGCCACATTGCTTGCAATGCAGTCACAGAGCGGGGCATTTCTCTTTTGATGCATCCCACTGTAAATGCACCTTGCTATTGATATGGAGCACTGGCCACCTGCTCTCCTTTGCTGTTGTCTTACTACATGTCTTTGGGGGGAGTTGTACCTCCTAGGGATTTCATCCTTTCTCCTGAGGCTTGTAAGACGTTGTAAGACATCTGCTGCATGCCCCATGTCTAAGCATCTGTCTAATGAGAGATAACCTTCCTGGAACAGCTGTTCCCACAGGTAGTGATCCCAAGTGCTGCAAACTAGCCTGTCCGGAATTAGGGAGTCTGTCAAGTCCCCGAAATTGCTAGTATCAGCCAGTGTTTGAATAGCAGTAACATAAGAGTTGATCCCCTACCCTTTGGATTTGTCTCTAATGAAAAACTTGCGTTATTCCACAGTTTCGTTCTGCTCTGGGAAGCAATAGCTACCCAGGGCTCCTAGGACTGTTGTGAGTCTTGAGGTAATGGAGAGCTTCAGAGATCTCCTGCCCTGTTCCCCAAAAAGGTAGCATAACAGTTCTGCTTCTCTGCTGTTGTTGCTCCTCTGCATGCCCACATCTGTGTAGAACTCAAACTTCTCCTTCCACCGGATCCATTGCCGGGCAAAGTCCGCAGCTGCGGGAGGGCTTCAGACTGAGTCATGTCCTACACTGCCTATTGCTGCACTTGAGAGAACTCATAGCTCAGACGTTGCCACCATATGCCATTTGCCATGGACGAAGTTGAATGCAGGTTAAATTGAGTGGAATTTTATTAAACCCTCTGCACTGCTCTGGCTGATGTGGTCTAGGCCAACTCCTCTTATGCCCTAGTTTCCTGGTGTTCCCTCAATAACAGTCCCTCCAGAGAACATGGGCACTCTGACTCCAGTTCCACTCATTATGATACAATAAGGAAAAGCAGCTATACAGCTGCTGCCAAGGGTGTCTGGACCTCCAAAATTCTTTGTGTGTACGTCTGGAGAACAGGTGGGCTCCACAGTTCTGTTAGGGTCAGGATTTGGCAATAAAATTTGTCTTTGAAGTACAGATAGTAGATTTACTCCGTATTAAACACCTTAATTGATGCTTTTTTGGTATCTGCTAGTACATTTAGATATTACCTCATCTTACATCGCAACATATTTGATAAGTATGTAAAGTCTTAGATGAGTCTGAGGTCTGTTTACATGGAAATGGTAATGGGTTGCAGACTCTTTAACTAGCAAATTCAAATCCAGTGGAATCTGATAGTTACTTTAAGACATTGGGTCACATTCTGCAGCTCTTAATTAAGTAAACATTAATTGAAGCCAAGGGAGGATTGTTTGATTAAGGACAGCAGAACTTGGACCACTGTTGTCTGACAGCTGTTTGGTGGTCTGAGTGAAATGAATTAGTGATTTCAGTCCAATCCTTAGTATCCAGGTGTCCACATCACTAAAACCTTTGGCAGTGTCAGCAGAAATTATAAGGATTGAAGGATATGGTGATTTGACTATCCTCTCTCCCTTGGAAATGACCCCTCCCTGTCAGCATGGACAAGCATGCAGTGTCCTTTGTTCAGTTTAATTTGCACATGTCCATTGAATATTACTATTTTTGTGGAATCAGTTCTCTTGATTTAAATAAAACAGTAGTACTAGGTGCTATGTGCTGGTCATCTGGACATTTCAGTGTGACCAGTGAACAATGTTACATCCCAGCATTAGCTGACAATACATGACACTCAGTACCAGGAATATAGTAGGATGTTCTGTATAGTGACAGGGAGAAGTTAAGTGCTTCAATCTGCTCTTTCTTATTTTATTTTTTTTAATTTGGGAGGAGCTATAGTTTTTGTGTGCACAAATGCCTCTGGCGTGCATGCACAAAAGGAGTTAGATGTTGTGATGCTCAGCATCACAGTGCCTAATTTCCAGATGCCTGAAAAATCACTGATATGCACAAAGCCCTTGTTAGGTGCCTAAGCTCCTATACAATAAATGGAGGGAGATAGGCACCTTAGACCGCAATTCACAGAAGCCAGCATGTAGGCAGGGAGCTGCCTCAGCTAATGGGAGATATCAATGAGTGGATGTGTACTAAGACCTGCCCCTTTCTCAGAGAGAGGTGCCTAAATCCAGGCTACAGGGAAGCACCCATCTCTGCTCGCAATTCAGAGCCAGGAACCCTCTTTAGAGTTAGTCACCTATTCTGTTTTTCAAGAAGCAGGGGAAAGATGGGTGCCCAACGTATAACTTTTAGGCATGTGGCTATGATATTTACCCTCAGTCTCTCCTCTTCAAGCTGTATCACTATGGATAAATAACTACGGCTATGTCTACACTACAGCCTATGTCGGCATTAGTTATGTCACTCAGGGGTGTGAATAAACATGTGCACAGCACTATGTTGGCGGGAGAGCTTCTCCTCCTGATATAGCTTCTACCATTCATGTAGGTGGACTTTTTATGCTGATGGGAGAGCTCTCTCCCATCCACATAAACCAACTTCACCAGACGCACAGCGGTGATGCAGCTGCATCCGTACAGCTGCACCACTGCAGCGCTGTTCGTGTAGACATACCTAAAGAGTCAGTAGCGCTGGTGGAGAGGATTCTGGGTCTCCCATTTCCCAGGTGAATGCACTAGACACCAGGCTCCAGATTCATTCTAATGCTTGTGCTCACTTTCTCTTTAAGAGTAATTTGTGCCAGAGAGAGAAAAAACAAGCATGAGAAAGTCTCTACAAATGGGTGGTTGAAGTACTCACCCAGGATCCTGTCCTCCTGCTCCATTGTTTCTTTAATTGTTTATTCACAGTGGGACAGCTCTAACAGGAGAGACCAAGGGAGCCTCACATCAGCATAACCCATAGTTCACTGGTTAGATCACTCATCTGAGCCAGAAGAGGATTTCTCTCATGACTTTTAGCCCAGAGGTTAGGATACTCACCTGGGATGTGGGAGACCTCTGCCTGAGAGGTAGAAGCTATTTGAACAGGGAGGTCTCCCATATCCCAGGTGATTATGCTAACCTCTAGGCTAAAATTCATGAGATAAATCCTCTTTTGGCTGCTTTGAGTGAACATCCTTAGGGTATGTCTACACTACGGAATAAGGTCGAATTTATAGAAGTCGGTTTTTTAGAAATCGGTTTTATAAATTCGAGTGTGTGTGTCCCCACAGTAAATGCTCTAAGTGCATTAAGTGCATTAACTCGGCGGAGCGCTTCCACAGTACCGAGGCAAGCGTCGACTTCCGGAGCGTTGCACTGTGGGTAGCTATCCCACAGTTCCCGCAGTCTCCGCTGCCCATTGGAATTCTGGGTTGAGATCCCAATGCCTGATGGGGCTAAAACATTGTCGCGGGTGGTTCTGGGTACATATCGTCAGCCTCCCGTTCCCTCCCTCCCCCCGTGAAAGCAAGGGCAGACAATCATTTCGCGCCTTTTTTCCTGAGTTACCTGTGCAGACGCCATACCATGGCAAGCATGGAGCCCGCTCAGGTAACCGTCACCCTATGTCTCCTGGGTGCTGGCAGACGCGGTACGGCATTGCTACACAGTAGCAGCAACCCCTTGCCTTGTGGCAGCAGACGGTACAGTACGACTGGTAGCCGTCATCGTCATGTCTGAGGTGCTCCTGGTCGCCTCTGTGAGGTCGATCAGGAGCGCCTGGGCAGACATGGGCACAGGGACTAAATTTGGAGTGACTTGACCAGGTCATTCTCTTTAGTCCTGCAGTCAGTCCTATTGAACCGTCTTATGGTGAGCGGGCAGGCGATACGGACTGCTAGCAGTCGTGCTGTACCATCTTCTGCCGAGCAGTCATGAGATGTGGATGGCATGCAGTCCGTCTGCTGCCAGCCAAAGATGTAAAAGATAGATGGAGTGGGTCAAAACAAGAAATAGACCAGATTTGTTTTGTACTCATTTGCTTCCCCCCCCTCCCCTGTCTAGGGGACTCATTCTTCTAGATCACACTGCAGTCAAGATGCAGCGAGGTAAATCTAGCCATGTATCAATCAGAGGCCAGGCTAACCTTCTTGCTCCAATAAGGACAATAACTTAGGTGCACCATTTCTTATTGGAACCCTCTGTGAAGTCCTGCCTGAAATACTCCTTGATGTAAAGCCACCCCCTTTGTTGATTTTAGCTCCCTGAAGCCAACCCTGTAAGCGCCCCTCCCAGCGTCAGAGCAATGGCAAACAATCGGGCATCTGAGAGTGCTGTCCAGAGCAGTCACAATGGAGCGCTCTGATGGGGCTAAAACATTGTCGCGGGTGGTTCTGGGTACGTGTCGTCAGGCCCCCGTTCCCTCCCTCCCTCCGTGAAAGCAAGGGCAGACAATCATTTCGCGCCTTTTTTCCTGAGTTACCTGTGCAGACGCCATACCACAGCAAGCATGGAGCCCGCTCAGGTAACCGTCACCCTATGTCTCCTGGGTGCTGGCAGACGCGGTACGGCTTTGCTGCACAGTAGCAGCAACCCCTTGCCTTCTGGCAGCAGACGGTGCAATACGATTGGTAGTCGTCCTCATCGTGTCCGAGGTGCTCCTGGCCGCGTCGGCTGGGAGCGCCTGGGCAGACATGGGCGCAGGGACTAAATTTGGAGTGACTTGACCAGGTCATTCTCTTTAGTCCTGCAGTCAGTCCTATTGAACCGTCTTATGGTGAGCAGGCAGGCGATACGGACTGCTAGCAGTCGTACTGTACCATCTTCTGCCAGGCAGGCAAGAGATGAGGATTGCTAGCAGTCGTATTGCACCATCTTCTGCCAGGCAGGCAAGAGATGGGGATGGCTAGCAGGCGTACTGTACCATCTTCTGCCAAGCAGCCATGAGATGTGGATGGCATGCAGTCCTTCTGCACCGTCTGCTGCCAGCCAAAGATGTAAAAGATAGATGGAGTGGGTCAAAACAAGAAATAGACCAGATTTGTTTTGTACTCATTTGCCTCCTCCCCTGTCTAGGGGACTCATTCCTCTAGGTCACACTGCAGTCACTCACAGAGAAGGTGCAGCGAGGTAAATCTAGCCATGTATCAATCAGAGGCCAGGCTAACCTCCTTGTTCCAATAACAACGATAACTTAGGTGCACCATTTCTTATTGGAACCCTCCGTGCAGTCCTGCCTGAAATACTCCTTGATGTACAGGCACCCCCTTTGTTGATTTTAGCTCCCTGAAGCCAACCCTGTAAGCCGTGTCGTCAGTCGCCCCTCCCTCCGTCAGAGCAACGGCAGACAATCGTTCCGCGCCTTTTTTCTGTGCGGACGCCATACCACGGCAAGCATGGAGCCCGCTCAGCTCACTTTGGCAATTAGGAGCACATTAACCACCACACGCATTATTCAGCAGTATATGCAGCACCAGAACATGGCAACGCGATACCGGGCGAGGAGGCGACGTCAGCGCGGTCCCGTGAGTGATCAGGACATGGACACAGATTTCTCTGAAAGCATGGGCCCTGACAATGCATGCATCATGGTGCTAATGGGGCAGGTTCATGCTGTGGAACGCCGATTCTGGGCTCGGGAAACAAGCACAGACTGGTGGGACCGCATAGTGTTGCAGGTCTGGGACGATTCCCAGTGGCTACGAAACTTTCGCATGCGTAAGGGCACTTTCATGGAACTTTGTGACTTGCTTTCCCCTGTCCTGAAGCGCATGAATACCAAGATGAGAGCAGCCCTCACAGTTGAGAAGCGAGTGGCGATAGCCCTGTGGAAGCTTGCAACGCCAGACAGCTACCGGTCAGTTGGGAATCAATTTGGAGTGGGCAAATCTACTGTGGGGGCTGCTGTGATGCAAGTAGCCCACGCAATCAAAGATCTGCTGATATCAAGGGTAGTGACCCTGGGAAATGTGCAGGTCATAGTGGATGGCTTTGCTGCAATGGGATTCCCTAACTGTGGTGGGGCTATAGATGGAACCCATATCCCTATCTTGGCACCGGAGCACCAAGCCGCCGAGTACATAAACCGCAAGGGGTACTTTTCAATAGTGCTGCAAGCTCTGGTGGATCACAAGGGACGTTTCACCAACATCAACGTGGGATGGCCGGGAAAGGTGCATGATGCTCGCATCTTCAGGAACTCTGGTCTGTTTCAAAAGCTGCAGGAAGGGACTTTATTCCCAGACCAGAAAATAACTGTTGGGGATGTTGAAATGCCTATATGTATCCTTGGGGACCCAGCCTACCCCTTAATGCCATGGCTCATGAAGCCGTACACAGGCAGCCTGGACAGTGGTCAGGAGCTGTTCAACTACAGGCTGAGCAAGTGCAGAATGGTGGTAGAATGTGCATTTGGACGTTTAAAGGCGCGCTGGCGCAGTTTATTGACTCGCTTAGACCTCAGCGAAACCAATATTCCCACTGTTATTACTGCTTGCTGTGTGCTCCACAATATCTGTGAGAGTAAGGGGGAGACGTTTATGGCGGGGTGGGAGGTTGAGGCAAATCGCCTGGCTGCTGGTTACGCGCAGCCAGACACCAGGGCGGTTAGAAGAGCACAGGAGGGCGCGGTACGCATCAGAGAAGCTTTGAAAAACAGTTTCATGACTGGCCAGGCTACGGTGTAAAAGTTCTGTTTGTTTCTCCTTGATGAACCCCCCCGCCCCTTGGTTCACTCTACTTCCCTGTAAGCTAACCACCCTCCCCTCCTCCCTTTAATCATTGCTTGCAGAGCCAATAAAGTCATTGCTGCTTCACAGTCATGCATTCGTTATTCATTCATCACACAAATAGGGGGATGACTACCAAGGTATCCCAGGAGGGGTGGTGGAGGAGGGAAGGAAAATGCCACACAGCACTTTAAGCACAGCACTTTAAAAGTTTACAACTTTAAAATTTATTGAATGACAGCCTTCTTTTTTTTGGGCAATCCTCTGTGGGGGAGTGGCTGGTTGGCCGGAGGCCTCCCCACCGTGTTCTTGGGCGTCTGGGTGTGGAGGCTATGGAACTTGGGGAGGAGGGCGGTTGGTTACAGAGGGGCTGCAGTGGCAGTCTGTGCTCCAGCTGCCTTTGCTGCAGCTCAACCATACACTGGAGCATACTGGTTTGGTCCTGCAGCAGCCTCAGCATTGAATCCTGCCTCCTCTCATCACGCTGCCGCCACCTTTGAGCTTCAGCCCTGTCTTCAGCCCGCCACTTACTCTCTTCAGCCCGCCACTTACTCTCTTCAGCCCTCCACCTCTCCTCCCGGTCATTTTGTGCTTTCCTGCACTCTGACATTATTTGCCTCCACGCATTCGTCTGTGCTCTGTCAGTGTGGGAGGACAGCATGAGCTCGGAGAACATTTCATCGCGAGTGCGTTTTTTTTTCTTTCTAAGCTTCACTAGCCTCTGGGAAGGAGAAGATCCTGTGATCATTGAAACACATGCAGCTGGTGGAGAAAAAAAAAGGGACAGCGGTATTTAAAAAGACACATTTTATAAAACAGTGGCTACACTCTTTCAGGGTAAACCTTGAAAGTTAACATTACATACATAGCACATGTGCTTTCGTTACAAGGTCGCATTTTGCCTCCTCCCACCGCGTGAACGGATTTTGGTTGAATGCCAGCAAACATACACTGCAATGCTTTGTTCTACAGTGATTCCCCAGTACGTGTTGCTGGCCTGGAGTGGTAAAGTGTCCTACCATGAAGGACGAAATAAGGCTGCCCTCCCCAGAAACCTTTTGCAAAGGCAGAACCGCAAATGCCAGGGCAAAGTAATCCTTTCACATGCTTGCTTTTAAACCATGTATAGCATTTTAAAAGGTACACTCACCAGAGGTCCCTTCTCCGCCTGCTGAGTCCAGGAGGCAGCCTTGGGTGGGTTCGGGGGGTACTGGCTCCAGGTCTAGGGTGAGAAACAGTTCCTGGCTGTCGGGAAAACCGGTTTCTCCGCTTGCTTGCTGTGAGCTATCTACAACCTCCTCATCATCATCTTCTTCGTCCCCAAAACCTACTTCTGTATTGCCTCCATCTCCATTGAAGGAGTCAAACAACACGGCTGGGGTAGTGGTGGCTGAACCCCCTAAAATGGCATGCAGCTCATCATAGAAGCGGCATGTTTGGGGCTCTGACCCAGAGCGGCCGTTCGCCTCTCTGGTTTTCTGGTAGGCTTGCCTCAGCTCCTTCAGTTTCACGCGGCACTGCTTCGGGTCCCTGTTATGGCCTCTGTCCTTCATGCCCTGGGAGATTTTCAGAAAGGTTTTGGCATTTCGAAAACTGGAACGGAGTTCTGATAGCACGGATTCCTCTCCCCAAACAGCGATCAGATCCCGTACCTCCCGTTCAGTCCATGCTGGAGCTCTTTTGCGATTCTGGGACTCCATCATGGTCACCTCTGCTGATGAGCTCTGCATGGTCACCTGCAGCTTGCCACGCTGGCCAAACAGGAAATGAGATTCAAAAGTTCGCGGTTCTTTTCCTGTCTACCTGGCCAGTGCATCTGAGTTGCGAGCGCTGTCCAGAGCGGTCAGAATGGAGCACTCTGGGATAGCTCCCGGAGGCCAATACCATCGAATTGTGTCCACAGTACCCCAAATTCGAGCCGGCAACGTCGATTTAAGCGCTAATCCACTTGTCAGGGGTGGAGTAAGGAAATCGATTTTAAGAGCCCTTTAAGTCGAAATAAAGGGCTTCATTGTGTGGACGGGTGCAGGTTTAAATCGATTTAACGCTGCTAAATTCGATCTAAAGTCCTAGTGTAGACCAGGGCTTAGGCTATTGATCCAGTTCTCTGAGACTACCAGCACATGACCTGGGTGGCCCAATGCCTATTTTCCCCTGGGTTGTGAATCACTCTGGGACTTAGGCAGGAGATAAACATCTGAGAACCAAGAGGGAGGCAGCAGTGTTCTCAAAAGCAGAACATAGGCACCTATGGAACTTTTACCGCAAAAATTAGATGTCACGTGAATTTAGGCACCTACAGGGTTCAGTGAGGGTTTTGTGCACTGCAGTGGAGCCTAATGCTGGCACGTAGGCACCTAACTTCTTTTGTGCATCCAGGCCTCTCTTCTTTAAGTTTGCTTTTTCTTCCCAGTAATTTTCAGGGTTTATAACATTCATTATCCCCTTTGCTTATCTTGTGTACCAGACTTGTGCTTTTTAAAAGGCCTTTTTTCTTCTAGGTATGGCTGTTTACTTCTTGCACAGTACTTTTAAAGAGAAAATGTCATGTTGTGATATCTCCAGGTAACCTCAACGCAATGCTTTTTATTTTTTTTACCACAAGTTTATTTTATAATGGATCTTTTTGCAGCAAAGCCATCTCCCAGCCCTGCAGAAATTGGAGGCAAAACAAAAGTCCCACAGTCAAGAAAAAATCAATGATCTTTCAAATAAATCAAGATTAAATCAAATCAAAGCAGCTTTAAGAATGGATTTTAAAGCCAACCAATGGCTTGGCTTACCTGATAGCCCTACCATAGGTACAGCAGGATAGCCTAAAATATAGAGCCTAGTAATAGAAGGCCGTCCGCTCTCCAGCAGAATCTTATAAATAAATGAAGAGACATAGAGCTAGCTTCTGCCACCTTTATTTATGTAGCTTTGCTTGTAGATTAGAACCTTACTCTACAAATTATCCCTTTGAGTCCAATTCACTACACCTGTAGTAAGATACTACTCAGTGTGGGGATGGCAGAATCTGGCCTTAAGGTATCAATTAGATACCTCATTCAAGTACTCATCATTCATTTAAATTTGATCCAAAAATATATTTTAATCCAGATAAGGCAACATTTATGTTAATGTGAAACTCTTAGATTCCAATTAGAACAACAACAACATGTTTTAGATAACTGTATGTAAGCAAGAACCTTGGCCACTCCATTTTGCATACCAGAAATGTCAGAAAATCCTGTGAAATATTAGATGTCCTATTAAGCAAGCTTTTATACTCATCAGCCCTAGTAGAAGTTAAGGTGTGTACTAGCTTTTCAGCAGCAGGCAGGAAAAGACTTGACTGGAGATTGTACTCTCGTTTTTCTCTTACAAGTGGTTCTGGCATTAATAAGTTGATTTTTGCTCCAAGCTCTCCAAGACTCTGCTAAATTGCCAAGTTAGTCATTACCCATCCATTTCCCTTTCACACAGGTGCTCTTCCCAGTTTAGAGCTTGACATATTAGACATCACGGTGACATTCTGCATACATATACAATCTTAGTTTATTATTTAAACTGCAGACTACACCTGACCTGCTTTGTGCAACGTAGCACATCTGTGCTATTTTGTTCAGTACACTGATAGAATATAAAGTAACCATCATAGCTGAAAGACATTAAGCTTCTCTTTATGCAGCTTGCAAAAGTGTTAGACTCCTGGCTTGCAGAAGAGCATACACTGAATATCTCTCACAGATATACCATAACCAGTTTTACCTGTTAGCTGCTGACCCATAATTTACCATCTTTTTTTAACCCAGTTATTCAAAGCATCACGGTCAAGCCTTTGTTTTCTTTGGGCCCAGGTTCTGATACCCTTCCTCAAAATGAGTAATACCTAGGGCCCCTCCCTGTAGCCCATATTTAGGAAAAGAATTCTGTGACGCGGTGGGGCTTCGGACACTCACCCTCTCACATTGCTAGTTTAGGAGAGGATCGCATAGGGTGCTGGCCTTTATGGATTCTATTCTCAGGAGCCTATCTCTCCCCATGCATTGTATGGGGAGCCTAGACACCAAACACAGGCATTGTGGATTCCAGTGAGTTTCAAGGCACTTCAGTGTTAGGCTTTGCCTCACCTGTCTTCGTCTGGTTTGAAGATCATACTGGAATAAGCAGAAGGCAGAAATGTAGGCTCCTAGACTCCTAGCGGACATTTACAGCAAAAATTAAGGTATTAACAAGTGAGTTTAGGCAACTATAAGGTTAGATGACAGTTGGCTGTGGGGTTTGTGGATCACAGTGGAAGGCAGAGGGCAGGAGCAGCACATGGCAGTTGGGGGAGGGACAGCTGAACTGCTGGCAATTGACGGCCTGCTGGGCAGCTGCTGCACAGGGAACTTAGGGGAGCGGGGAGCTGATAGGGGAGCTGCCGGTCTACCCTGATGCCAAGCCCCCACCAGCTAGCTGCAATAGGCTGCTCCTCCTGCAAGCAGTGGACAAAGCAGGCAGCTGCCAAACAGAGTTATAAGGGAGCATTGCACAACTTTAAATGAGCATGTTCCCTAATTGATCAGCAATGTAACAATGAAACAACATTAACTAGGGCGACTTTAAGGGAGGAGTTACTGTACTGATCATCTACACTGCAATTTTATAGCCCCACAGCCTGAACCCTGAGAACCCAAGTCAGCTGAGACAGGCCAGCCATAGGTGTTTTATTGCAGTATAGACATATCATGAGGGCAAGCTTATCAGAAACTGGATATCTGTAGGTATACAAGTGTAGCATCTAATCATGCAAGGTGCTGAGCACTTACTTTGAAACTTTAAGCATTCTCATCTCCCATTGACTTCAATGGAATTTGAAGGTGCTCAGCACCTAGCATGTGATGATCAACATCTCATAGGATTGCCATTTCTTTGTTATATCAAGCTTTGAGTTTAGATTTTCATCAGCAAATCCCACACTTCACACAGTACATGCAATGTACATAGTGTAATTTATCTGTTATTTGTGCAATGAGCCACTGAGTCATTTGATATAAATTTTTAAGTTTAATATCCAGTCTTGCCTTTTTTCACCCTTACTATTATTCTTTATCAGTAATTTCACCACCATCTAGTTAGTGCCTTAAATCAATGGGAGAACACTGCTGTTTTCTCTGGTTTTCAGCAAGTCACCCTCCATGTTTCACCAAGTCATCTTCCATGCTTCAGTGTTCACAAAACATTTCTTATACTCACAAAGCACTGTGTGCTGATCACTAAATCGTACAGAATATTTGCCCTTACTATGATATGGTATAGAGATTATTGCTGGTTTTAGAAAAGAAAAAAAATTATTTAAACTCTTTGAGGAAAAAGTATACAGTTCTTGACTAATGCTGGTATTTTTTCCAAACTCTCTGCTCACTGGTGGCTTTTATTCATCTCAATTTTCCTGTGTAGATCATCTTCACAACAGCTGCACTAATAGCCAGTACTCCATGCCAGTTTTTTTTTCTTTCCTAAGTCACAGAACTCATTAAATCACTTTTACTCAATAGTTTGCCAATTAGATGTTTCAACTGGATGAGTTTGCCTCATCAATTGAAATTACTGGTGATCATTTGAAGCCATTTCCCTACCTCATTGCTACCACTTCTGATGCCATAATGCCTGTGCCAGCTGCCTTTCTCCCACTAATCTGTCTATATTGAATGGACCACAGTTGATGTCTAGCTTACAATTCTTGATCTCAAGTCATGAGCTCAGGAGAAGAATGACTTGGGATCAACTCAGAATATTCTGCTTCTTTTTGTTTTCCCTGTTCAGGTTCTTCTCCTCACTCTAATCAGACATTGGACCTCGTGATGAATCTGTAGTATTAATTATACTTTTCTCATATTTTATTAGATTTTAGCTGGTTTCTCATCTTCTCAGAGCTAAGATCAAGTGTAGTATCTGCAGGAAGTGCGGCTATGCCAATGAGATGCTACCCCACGTCCTGTGTAGCTGCAAGCCCCATTCGAGAGCTTGGCAGCTGCGACACAACACCATCCAAGATTACCTGGTCAGAGCCATCCCGCCATCCATGGGGAAAGTTGTGGTAAACTCCACCATCCCCAGAACCGACAGCCAACTGTGACTGGACATCATCATCGTCAACGAGGACCGGAAGAAGATCATCATGGTGGACGTCACAGTGCCATTTGAGAACAGAACCCCAGCCTTCCACAATGCCAGAGCTCAAAAGCTAAAGAAATTTGCCCCTCTGGCCAAAACCTGAGAGCTAAGGATTACCATGTTCAGACACATGCACTGATCGTCAGAGCTTTGGGTGCATGGGACCACAGTAGCGAGCGAGTGCTAAGAGAATGCAGAATTGGTCAGCACTACGCTCAGCTAATACAGAAACTCATGGTGTCAGATGCCATCAGGTAGTTGAGGGACATCTACACAGAACACATCACTGGACATCAGCAGCGCCAGGAGGGATGAACTGGAGTGCTGATGAGATGCGCAGTCAGGAAAGTAACTGAAATACTTTCCTCATGGATTATATTTTGTTGTCCATGTATTGTACGGACAACCTACCTAATTCTCATTTACTGAGGCACAATCATCACTCATTACATTTTTCTTTCCACAACCAAATCTCTACAATATTACATGAGTGATATACCTGAGTATTCGGATTCTAAGATCTAAACTGTTTGTTAAATCTATTCACCTAAATTGGGTTATTGCTGATTATTTATTCTATATATCATATGACTTTAAAAACAAACATTGTATTTGCAGATAATCTAAGCACCATACCCAGATGTACAGACACTCTTTTCTCAACCTATGTATTATAGAATGTTTTAACATTAGCTTTAATAAAAATTGTAATTATACTTTTCTCATATTTTATTAGATTTTAGTTGCTTTACACAGAGATAATATTATATGTCCTTCCTTCTTAGAGATCTTCCCCAGCAATTTCATGGCATGCATGCCAGTAATAAAACCAAACACAATAAACCACCCAACAGTCATCATTATCTGATTTCTGTGTTTTTTATAGGCAGACACTTACCAAAAATAGGCATCACTATGTTACTGGAGGACTGGGGTTCAAAAAGCACTTGAACCATGTGAGTATACTTGTTTTAAGTTCCCTGCTGAATCCAACATAAAAGCACTGGATCTCCTGCTTCATCCTCATGCCAGTGCAGGATAGTTCTGAGGCTTATTTTCTAGTACAAAAAGAAAAGGAGTACTAGTGGCACCTTAGAGACTAACCAATTTATTTGAGCATAAGCTTTCATGAGCTACACCTCACTTCATCGGATGCATTCGATGTAGCTCACGAAAGCTTATGCTCAGATAAATTGGTTAGTCTCTAAGGTGCCACTAGTACTCCTTTTCTTTTTGTGAATACAGACTAACACGGCTGCTACTCTGAAACCTTTCTAGTACAGTATGTTCTGAATGTTCTTGATGTTTTTGGTTTTTTTTCCAAACTTTTACTGTTGTTTACTTGCCTTTAATGGTACCTGAGAAATATGCAAAATAGTTCAATGTCTTAAAGCAAAACAAAAAGAGTAAAAGGGAACATAAGAACATAAGAATGGCCATACTGGGTCAGACCAAAGGTCCATCCAGCCCAGTATCCTGTCTACCGACAGTGGCCAATGCCAGGTGCCCCAGAAGGAGTGAACCTAACAGGTAATGATCAAGTGATCTCTCTCCTGCCATCCATCTCCACCCTCCGACAAACAGAAGCTAGGGACACCATTCCTTAGCCATCCTGGCGAATAGCCATTAATGTACTTAACCTCCATGAATTTATCCAGTTCTCTTTTAAACCTTGTTTAGTCCTAGCCTTCACAACCTCCTCAGGCAAGGAGTTCCACAGCTTGACTGTGTGCTCTGTGATGAAGAACTTCCTTTTATTTGTTTTAAACCTGCTGCCCATTAATTTCATTTGGTGGCCCCTAGTTCTTATATTATGGGGAACAAGTAACTAACTTTTCCTTATTCACTTTCTCTACACCATTCATGATTTTATATACCTCTATTATATCCCCCGTGGCAGAGCTCCGACCTTGTCCCTGTGGGTCCTGCACTTCCAGGCGGTTTATGCTAGCTTCAGAGGCTCACTGCAACCCTCCACGTAGCCCTTCTCTCTCTAGGGCTATGGATCCAGTCTACTGAGCCCTTTTTCTCATAAGCCAGCAAGGAGCTTGGTGAGAGAACTCCCACAGTCTCTGTTGCTCCTACAGCCTCATACCAAACAGTTTAGTCCTGACAGGGGTCTGTTTTCCCCTCCCAGAAGGTGTTTCTGTAGTGGTGGGTTGCGGGGATCCCGGGCCTGTCCTCTACTCCAGGTTCTGGCTCAGGGACCAGAATGGTAGCAGCTATTGGCAGCCAACCTTTACTGCTGGAGTTGCTACATTTCCTGGGCCACTTCCCCACAGCTCTCCTGCTTCTCCCTTCTTCACCCTTACCTTAGGACTCCTTTACCAATGACTTGAGGGTGTTTTCATTAACCAGCCATTCAGCCGCACCTCCTCTCCTCTGGCTCCCTGGCTTTCTTCTGCCTGACTGGAGTGAGCCCTTTTAAAGTATCAGAGGGGCCTTATATTAGAGTCAGGAGGTCACATTAGCTTCTGCTACTCTGCTGTACCCAACTGGCCTGAGTCTATCACACACCCCTTAGTTTCCTCTTTTCCAAGCTGAAAAATCCTACTCTCTTTAATCTGTCCTCATATGGGACCCGTTCCAAACCCCTAATCATTTTAGTTGCCCTTTTCTGAACCTTTTCTAATGCCAGTATATCTTTTTTTGAGATGAGGGGACCACATCTATACACAGTATTCAAGATGTGGGTGTACCATGGATTTATATAAGGGCAATAAAATATTCTCCGTCTTATTCTCTATCCCTTTTTTAATGATTCCTAACATCCTGTTTGCTTTTTTGACTCCCGCTGCACACTGCGTGGACATCTTCAGAGAACTATCCTCGATGACTCCAAGATCTTTCTCCTGATTAGTTGTAGCTATATTGCATGTATATTATTCAAACTGTTTCTAAGCAGAGAGTTCAATCAGCTTCACTCCAGAAGGACTCTGGAGTCAGTGACAAAAGTCACTAGTGCTAAGATTTAGCCAAGAGTTAAAATAAATAAAATTTAGCCTAGCTTTAAATGAATAAGTAGTAGTAACCAGAGCACAAAAGCACTGATCCAAAGCACATTGCCTTCAGCTGACTTTAGATATGGCCCAAAAATAACTTATCTGACTCTGTATCTGTCCAAGACTTGTCCAGTCTCTAATACATTGCTAATCTAAGGCACTATTGGATTTTTGGATCTTTTGCTTCAGTGGAGACAGTGATTTTTTTTTCCTACATTGGAAAATGTTACCTAATGTTATTTGCAAGTTCTTTCTGAGCAAAGCCATTTTCAAGTTATTCATTTCTTTCTGTTATTGATAAATAGCTATTATCACTTCCCAATTTCAATTTATTTAGCCACACCATAAATTTTCCTACTAGAGCTGATCAAAAAAATTGATCACATTTTTTTAATGAAAAATAGACTACTGCTGAACTGAAAAGTATTATGAAAAGCTTCAGTTTTTGAACTTTTCTAGGTTTGTTTGTCTCCTTTCTCTCTTTTTTAAATGTTGTGACACTTAATGCAATAGATTCCATGATACCAAGATGTGGTGCTGTTTTCCTTTTTAATTTATTCTGTTTTCATTTTTCCTTTTGCCATGGTGTAACTTTTCTGAAGTCAGAGCAGTTTGAAAAGTCACAGTAGCAAAAGTAAAAACAATACTCAATTGAGGGCAAGGATTTCATTCATTGTACTTTACCTTGGGCAGAAACCCAAAAGAGACAAAATTTGAAATTTTTGAAAGAGATATTTTACAATTTAAAAAAACAGATCTTTACAATCTGCCCAGAATAAGGGGCACACATCTGCCCACCCACAGGCAGAAAAACAATATTTCCTTTGCTCCCTCTTTGCTCTGGGGAGGAGTAAATTACTTCACCCCTTTTCATGGAGTGGGTTTCTCCCCACTGTGCACTCAGCCTGTTGCTCTGGCCATCAAGTAAGAGAGAACAGATCCAGGGCTCTTTCATAGATTCATAGATTCCAAGACAAAAAGGTACCATAGCGATCATCGAATCGGCCCTCCTGTATAGCACAGGCCAGAGGACTTCCCCAGAATAATTCCTAGAGCAGAGCTTTCAGAAAAACATCCCATTTTGATTTAAAAATTGCCAGTGATGGAGAATCCACCACAACATTTGGTAAATGGTTTCAATGATTAATTACTCTCACTGTTAAAAATGTATGCTTTATTTCTATTTTATTTCTGCGGAAAAGGACCTAGGGGTGACAGTGGACGAGAAGCTGGATATGAGTCAGCAGTGTGCCCTTGTTGCCAAGAAGGCCAATGGCATTTTGGGATGTATAAGTAGGGGCATAGCAAGCAGATTGAGGGACGTGATCTTTCCCCTCTATTCGACATTGGTGAGGCCTCATCTGGAGTACTGTGTCCAGTTTTGGGCCCCACACTACAAGAAGGATGTGGATAAATTGGAGAGAGTCCAGCGAAGGGCAACAAAAATGATTAGGGGTCTAGAACACATGACTTATGAGGAGAGGCTGAGGGAGCTGGGATTGTTTAGCCTGCAGAAGAGAAGAATGAGGGGGGATTTGATAGCTGCTTTCAACTACCTGAAAGGGGGTTCCAAAGAGGATGGCTCTAGACTGTTCTCAATGGTAGCAGATGACAGAACGAGGAGTAATGGTCTCAAGTTGCAGTGGGGGAGGTTTAGATTGGATATTAGGAAAAACTTTTTCACTAAGAGGGTGGTGAAACACTGGAATGCGTTACCTAGGGAGGTGGTAGAATCTCCTTCCTTAGAGGTTTTTAAGGTCAGGCTTGACAAAGCCCTGGCTGGGATGATTTAACTGGGAATTGGTCCTGCTTCGAGCAGGGGGTTGGACTAGATGACCTTCAGGGGTCCCTTCCAACCCTGATATTCTATGATTCTATGATTCTAGTCTGAATTTGTCTAGTTTCAATTTCCAGCCACGGGATCAAGATATCCTTTTCTCTGTTCTACTAGATTGAAGAGTCCACTGTCAAATATTTGTTCCCCATGTAAGTATTTATAGAATGTATTCAAGTTACCTCTTAACCTTCTCTTTGTGAGCTAAACCATAAAAATCATATACACGTAGGACTGGAGGGGACTTCAATAGGTCATCTAATCCAGACTCCAGCACTGAGGCAGGATTAAGTATTATCTAGAATCTTTGAGACCATAGATTGAGCTCTTTGAGTCTATCACTATTAGGTATGTTTTCTAATCATTTAATCATTCTCATGGCTCTTCTCTAAACTCCAATTTATCACCATTACTTTTATGAACCAAACTTGTAATCTCATAAAAAAGGTGTCAAGTTAGTTTAACAGATCTACTTTCTATTAATTTACATATTTACTGGCATTAATTATAATTATATACCCCCCCTTTATTTTTTTATTAATCCAGTGCCATATCAGCTGCTCCATTATCTTGCCCGGGATCAACGTCAGACAGAGAAGCCTATACTTTCCCTGGTCACCCTATTTACCCTTTTAAAATATTGGCACCACATTAGCTTTCTTCCAGTCTTCTGGAATCTCCCCGATGTTCCCAGACTTATTGAAAATCAACATTAATGGTCCAGTGAGCTCCTCAGCCAGCTCCTTTAAAACTCTTGTATATAAGTTATCTGGACCTGCTGATTTAAAAATATCTATCTTTAGTAGCTGTGGTTTAACCTTCTCCTGAGATACTAGTGGATATCTCTGCCCCTCCTCACCCAGTTATTGACAGCATAGAATATCAGGCAGGAAGCCCCTGCTCTCCCCAGTGCAGCCAGACACAATATGAGCAAAGCCTTGCAGATGCCAAATAAGGGCCCTAGCTGAATATTGGTATTGCAACATGCTTCCATGTTAAGTGAGCTCCCATGTTGTCCCCATCTGGAATTGTTTTGGAGATGACACAAACTTTGTGAGACTTAGCACCTCAAGTTACTCTATTTTGATCCCCTCCGGCTGACTCAAGTAGTGGCACTAAAAGATTCTGGAGAGAATTGGGTGCAATCTTTACCAGAAAGATCACTTCAAAAATGAATGGTATTTGAAGAAAGTAGGGAGAATATCAAAATCTCTAACAGTGGCTCTAGTGGCTCCTTGGAGGAAAATATCTACTTAGTGATTGTATCAAGGTATTTTCTCTAAAATAATGTCTAGCTCTCTCCTGAACTGATTTATATTGCTTATATCTATTGCTGACATTGACGATTCAGTACTTTGAGCCAATGGCATGAGCTACTAATCAGTCCAGAAGACTCATCTACCCAAATAATTTTGAACGTGCTCACACTGTTCCTCTTTATTTGCTACTTCTCCCAATTTAATGTTATCAGCAGATTTAGGTGCTTTTAAAATTATACCTTTCTGAAGGTTATTTACATAAAAGCACACGAACTATGTTAAAGCATAATTAAGGGTCTGAATTAAACCCAAAAAAGCAAGTGATAAAAACCAACCCGATACTCCCTCCGTATTTTACACAAATGTCCTAAAACAATAATGAAGAAAAAAAGCACAGCAATCCGAGAAAAGGATGGAGTGTCAGCCTGGATTTCTGAACATTTTTCATTTAACTTAAATTGCCTTGCTAAATGGGTAAGTCAAACTGTCTGCATTGTACTTCAGCGCACTGTTTTGTGGCTTGATATCTGTTTCCTTGTAGATTTTCATAATTTGGAGCCAGATTCTTCAGATCAGATTGTGCAGTCCTATTGGAGTTCATTAGACTAATTACAGAATAAGACATTTATTCACCTGAATAAGGTTAGAAGAATCTGGCCCTTGATTTTTATGAATTAAAAACAAACTGGTATACAAGAATTAGAACAGATGCACTGACTACCTTTCCAATCTATGGCAGAGCCATTGCATACGAATGAAGAGCTGTTAAAATACAGAATATTTCAAGTTTTATTTGCCCATGTACATAACCAAAGGCTAAGCCTCCATATATGTTCATTTTTTGTTTTCTTGCACAAATATGATATGTGATTAATTCATAACACAGACTAGTTAGTTTTCAAACTTAATTTTTGTTTTTAAAGAGAAGCTATGTAGAGATACATTAGATGAGAGGTGAGTCATTTAAACCTGTATTGATTCACACTTGTACAGTTTTTCATTGTGCTAACTTGTGATTATCCATTCGAACAAGGAAGCAAGGGGGAGTAAGTACTCACCTTACATCCCTAAGCCGGCTATGTGGACCTTGTGTCAGGGCTATGTGCCTGCTCACTACCTCCCAGGAGCAAGTGTGTAGCGAGGGATGGAAATAATGAAGCCTTGTTTCCACCTTCCTCCATGTATTGGCTGGTGCAGCTGAGCCAGTGTGGAGGGGGGGATAAGAGGGGACACAGTAAGCTGCTGGAATAGACCAGCAGTAAATTACTACACCCTTGAAGCAAAGAGAAAGCAAAGGAGACATCATGACTTGTCGGTGCATATGATTCACAGCATCTCCGGCAGCTATTCTTGGAGTGAAACAGTTTACATACTACCCTTGCTCAAGGCTGTACTAAGGTCACAGTCTAACCCAAATTGTGCAATATACCCTATACTTGCCCTCAGGCTGAGACATGGTGTGACCCACTTCAGTCAACAGCCAGTCTTTATAGTGGAGTTCATAAAATCAGCAAATAGGGATTTATAATAGAACTACTTAAAGATCTTCAACCTTAACAGTGTTGCTATAATAGTAAGTAGGTTAACTAGGGTTGTTAATTCCTTCCCTCTTTTTCTCAGGGTATGTATCACAACATAGATACTGCCTGTTAATTCATTCCAGGGCACTCAGATGAGCTTCTATTTTGGAACACGTACTATTTGATGCAAGTAAAGAGCTGGCCAGAATTTCAATGGCTTGAGGAAGAAATTGTTATGATATCATTCACAATAAAATTTCTACACATGAGAGAATGAAGAACTAGGAACCAAGGCAGTACCCCTGGGCAATGCCTTCCTCAGGGTTGCCAGGGGCATAAATCAGAGCAAAATAGGGCCCTTTGTGCCTATAGAAATGAATGGCTATTTAAAAGAATTAAAGGACATTTTCTGGTATTAAAAAAGAAATACAAATAGAGATGAATCAAATCCTACAGAGGATCGGTTTCTAAAAAAGTTAAACTCCACAGTCCATCCTTTGGAAAAAGGGCTTCATATTTTATTTCCATTCTTTTGATAATGTATGCTATCCCACTACTATTTTTCAGCCTGAGTATATGCTTCTTGACTGTAAGAATGATAATGTCACTGTTTCTGCCCAGGCCCCCGTGGAATTGCAGTGTTAACCACTCCCAACAGCTGCATTTCCAAAGGATGTGAAAATTAATAACTCTTATTGAATGACTCTCAGGTGTTTGATTACTTTAAGTATTCTCCACAAGAGTCTTCTAGTTAAATGACATTCTTCTTATCCAAAAAAATAGTCCCTAGACTATTACTAAAGCTGTATGATATGGGGTGGGTGATCTTGATAATATTGCTACAGCCAAGAAGAAAGGGAGAGAAAAGAGGAGAGCAGATAACTTTTGGAGAGGAAATTAAAAAATAAGAATTAAAACTCTACTCTTATCTAGGTTTATGACGAGCTCAGTTTGCTGTTATCTGATAAATACAGCATATTTTCCGTTTAAATCAGAGGAAACTTTGAGAAATAAATAGAAAGATATAAGTCAAAAGCTGGAAATTCAAAGTCAAAGTTGACATTTCTTTTGATATCTACCTCAAAAGTTCCCTTTTATTTGGTCTGAGATAATAGTAGGGTCTGGGAGTAGAACTGTTCAGGTTGATTATTTTGTTTTAAAGTTTTGTTTTGTTGGGTTTTTTTTTACATACTTTATATCGTTAACCTCTATCAACACTTCTTCAAATGGGAATGTACGTCATGGAAATGACTGAGGCAATAGCCAATATTTCCAAACCTGGGTGCTGAAAGTTAGCTACTTAAATCCATATTTGAATTCATAAACAAATGGCATGGTTTTCAGAGGTGCTAAGCACCTACAGCTTCCATTGACTTCATTGCATATTGTACTTCCACAAATATCTGGAGATAGGAATTATTTTTAAAAGTTGCTATGCATCACTGTGTGCATTTGAGAAAAAGGAGTCGTCCTTCAAATGCATGGACATAGTTTCCATTAACTTAAATGGAAGTTACACGATTGTATCTGAGGACAGAATTATGAATTGTAAATACAATAATTTGAAGATATGTTCAGCTAAGTATTTTTATTAGCTATTGTATTGTCTATGGTAAATTCATACCTACCTATATATGTATTATACCTTTGGATTGCCAAGCACAATTTAAATGGCTGAGAAATTATTTAAGCCAATATTAGGCATTTAAGGTTCAATACCATTTTAAACTTGTGTATCACAGCTTTTCTTTAATCCTGAGTTTAAAATTTATATTTTGATGTTGATCTTATTTTTAAAGTTTGTTTCTTCATATGTAGTACTGAAAGATGGATAATAATGTCATATTGCCATAGTAATTGATACTATAATACATGAGTTGGATCTCCCTAATTTGTGCAGTACACCCAACATTTCTTCATCATCATCATCATCAAAAAAGAAAGCCAAAGTGATCTTGTCAATTATAAACTGATTGTGTGTTTACCAACTGTGTGGAAATGTTTAATGGGAAATCTGGAAAAGAAGACCAATACTACTAATTCACAATGGCATGTTGCCTCCTAAGCAAAAAGGCTGCACAGTAAACATAAAAGGTACAAAAGACCACCTCAGGCTGACCAGGAGGCTCACAGAAGATGCAAACCAAAAAAAAAGAAAAAATAGAGATGGTATACCAAAAAAAGCATATGGTCCCATGTTCACAGATCATTGAGACACTGAAAATCCACGAGGTTCATTCAAAGATCATTTCCTTTCTGCAGCAATCTAAGGTTAATTGGAACACTCACCTTTACCTAGAAGGGACTTTCATTGCTGGGGTCCAAATTATGAGAGGAATCTTTCAAGTCGATTCTTTATCACCAGTGCTGTTCATGGGAACGATGCTGCCACTGACATGAATTACATGAGATACAACCGCATTTGTTCAAATCCCTCAGACAGAGACAAACACCTACAAGATCTCTATCAACCGTTCTTACAACTACAGTACTCACCTGCTGAAGTGAAGAAACAGATTGACAGAGCCAGAAGAGTACCCAGAAGTTACCTATTTCAGGAAAGGCCCAACAAAGAAAGTAACAGAACGCCACTAGCCATCACCTTCAGCCCCCAACTCAAACCTCTCCAATGCATCATCAAGGATCTACAACCTATCCTGAAGGATGATCCATCACTCTCACAGATCTTGGGAGACAGGCCAGTCCTTGCTTAAAGACAGCCCCCCAACCTGAAGCAAATACTCACCAGCAACCACACACCACACAACAAAAAAAAAAATAACCCAGGAACCTATCCTCGCAACAAAGCCCATTGCCAACTGTGTCCACATATCTATTCAGGAGACACCATCATAGGGCCTAATCACATCACCCACACTATCAGAGGTTCGTTCACCTGCGCATCTACCAATGTGATATATGCCATCATGTGCCAGCAATGCCCCTCTGCCATGTAGAGGCCAAACATTGGCCAAACTGGACAGTCTCTATGTAAAAGAATAAATGGATGACAAATCAGACGTCAAGAATTATAACATTCAAAAACCAGTCGGAGAACACTTCAATCTCTTTGGTCACTCCATTACAGACCTAAAAGTGGCAATTCTTTGACAAAAAAAAATTCAAAAACAGACTCCAAGGAGAGACTGCTGAATTGGAATTAATTTGCAAACTGGATACAATTAACTTAGGCTTGAATGAAAATTGGGAGTGGATGTGTCATTACACAAAGTAAAACTATTTCCCCTTGTTTATTTCCCCTCCTACTGTTCTTGTAAAGTGCTGGAAATGGCCCACCTTTATTACCACTACAAAAGGTTTCCCCCCGCCCTCCGCTCTCCTGCTGGTAGCAGCTCACCTTTCCTGATCACTCTTGTTATAGTCTGTATGGTAACACCCCTTGTTTCATGTTCTGTGTCTATATAAAATCTCCCCACTATATTTTCCACTGTATGCATCCAATGAAGTGAGCTGTAGCTCACGAAAGCTTATGCTCTAATAAATTTGTTAGTCTCTAAGGTGCCACAAGTCCTCCTTTTCTTTTTACGGATACAGACTAACACGACTGCTACTCTGAAACGAGATAAATTGTTTATCATATCAGCAAAGAGCAACAGTGAGTTAACCATTTGTTATATACGGATTATATGAAACAATATAAACAGTCACTAAAGGAGATACAGAGACTGACATAGAAAAATTTGTTCAAAATATAAAGCTATGGGTTGCGTTGGCTAAATGTGCACCTGTAAAGAAGAGAAAACTGATGCAATCAGATGGCAAGTAAGTTAATGAGGGTGGTATCAAACTTATCTTTCAGCATTTACCTTACAAATACCTTGGAATCAGAAAATCAGCCCCCAAAAAACTTTTAGCTAAAATCCTAATGTTTTAATTTATTTTCATCTGTTTGGATTTTTCAAGTACAAATTGAAAATGCTCACTGAAAATTCTGACATTTTGGGGGTTTTTGTTTTATTTTCATCAAAAATGTCCATGGATGTTTTTCTCATCAACTCCGTTATTAAAGTACTTTACTCATTACTGCTGTTTACTCCCTTTTGGATCTGCCTATTTTCAGTTGTAGACTTCAGCATACCTACTAGATATCAACCTTGTATGACACTATGCACCATGGAACTAATACCCAGTGATGGAATACTAATTAAATTGAACATATTTGGAAGAGAATTGTTTTGCTGTCATTCCAAGCAACATTTCAATAAATCTTGTCTAAATCCTGTATACTTTATGGAAGAATAGAGTCTTTGCAGGCAAAGAAGCCTCTTCATTAATCTATTTTGATGGGTTTAGACATCACAAGAGAACTCTTTGTATCAAACACTGTTCTTCTTCAAATGTAAATTGTCATGCTGCCAAAAAAAAAAAAGCCCTGATGGTTTTCAGTTCCAGTAATGTCAATGATGTGTGCACAGCATTATGAAGGGGTAATTGTGCATATGGTACTAAAGTAGATGGCCTGAGATAAAGTTTGCATCCCATAACTATGTATACCTGTTACCCATACCTGTAACTATACCTGTTATTTGTGATTATAGCTGTGCAGAACTTTATTTTAATAAAATGGAAACAGATTAAATTCACCAGGTCTATTTTGATGCGAAAGTCATTCTTTTATTGAGATCCCCAATTCCCCTTGTAAGGTTCACTCAAAGTGGAGTTGAGCTGCCCTGAACCTTCCGTCCCTTAAAAAGAGCACAGACCATTTACCTACTGCTGTCATGTGGGATTAATCAGGTGGCTTCCTCTTTAGGGCATGGCTGACTGACTTCCACCAACCAGTCTGAGTTTAAGAAAGGTGAGCAAGAGATTATTTGCCACTGAACAGCAGACTGAATGGAGAAGAGACTGAAGTGATGCAATTGTAGATAAGGCAGCACAATTTAATAGATATAAGCAAAATTTTAGAGGACTTCTGAAGAGCTCCCTCAATAAATGTATGGTACCTGTATGAGAACTCAGGTTCAGTACAGATTTATTCATGCTTAATAAGGGCACACCATCCAACTTTTTTGCTGTGTTAAATACTACTCCAGTTCTGCGGCTGCTATCACAGAGTCTTTCTTTATGCTGCGCCTGGAAAAGAGGAGATTACAGGAACAGGAGATTTTCATCCCAAACTATCACTAAGCATTTCACAAATTATCCACAAACTGCACAATTGAAATCCAGCCCTGTTGAGGGTGGAAGGTGCAGCTTGGAAGGCAGGATGCTGCACACCTGAGGAAGAAGACATTTTGTGAGAGGCAGTGTTAGCATTCTACAAGGATCATGGTCAAACCAACGTTCCCTTCTCCATGATGGCAACTCAGCAACAGGGCGATGCAGGGCAACACTGAAAGGAATTATCTTCCCACAGGAAGTGTATCGAAGAAGTGAGTGACAGGAGCTGAGGACGGGTAAGTGCGAGGAAAGAGGGAGATGGAAGAAACTGGTGCTAGCGCCACCTTCACACAAAGATAATTCCGCAACTTCCTCTAAAATATCCACAGGGATCATCACTGCAAGTTGGCAAGAGATACAGGGCCAAACCCTGCTCTCATGAAGAGCGGCCCGGAATCTTTTAATATCTATGCAGAACAGACAGGACTTCTTTTTATCAGATCTCCTCTGAAAACTGAGTGGTAAATGGCATCATCCTCAATATAACTGCCTCAGAGGGCTAAGTCAACCTTACCAGGGTTAGAACCTGTGATCTAGGGAGCATAGAAGCCAGATTCACTACTGGCAAAATTGAACTCAACTCCAGAGGAGTTTCTAGAAATTTAACCAGGGACTTCAGCTATTTAAAATATGTTTATAATACAAAGCCATGCTCTCCAGCTTTAAAAATTACTAAACCCACATATAGGGTGTCATAAATATAAAGGGAAAGGTAAACACCTTTAAATCTCTCCTGGCCAGAGGAAAAACCCTTTCACCTGTAAAGGGTTAAGAAGCTAGGATAACCTCAGTGGCACCTGACTAAAATGACCAATGAAGTGACAAGATACTTTAAAAGCGTGCTCTTTCCCTGTTATATATTTGTTAGACGCTTGGTGGTGGCAGCAATAAAGTCCAAGGGAAAAAGGTAAAATAGTTTGTACCTTGGGGAAGTTTTAACCTAAGCTGGTAAAAATAAGCTTAGGGGGTTTTTCATGCAGGTCCCCACATCTGTACCCTAGAGTTCAGAGTGGGGAAGGAACCTTGACATGGTGAATATATAACAGGGAAAGAGCCCGCTTGGAAATGTCTCCCCCACACCAAAATCCTCCCAAATCCTACACCCCCTTTCCTGGGGAAGGCTTGATAAAAATCCTCATCAATTTGCATAGGTGAACACAGACCCAAACCCTTGGATCTTAAGAACAATGAAAAAGCAATCAGGTTCTTAAAAGAAGAATTTTAATTAAAGAAAAAGTAAAAGAATTACCTATGTAAAATCAGGATGGTAAATACCTTACAGGATAATCAGATTTAAAACATAGAGAATCCCTCTAGACTAAACCTTAAGTTACAAAAAGACACAAAAACAGGAATATTCAGCACAACTTATTTTATCAGCCATTTAAACAAAACAGAATCTGACGCATATCTAACTAGATTACTTATTAGCCTTTTACAGGAGTTCTAACCTGTATTCCTGCTCTGGTCTGGGCAAAAACAACACACAGACCAAGCGAACCTTTGTTTCTCCCCCCCACCTCGCCCCCTCCAGCTTTTAAAGTATCTTGTCTCCTCATTGGTCATTTTGGTCAGGTGCCAGCGAGGTTATCCTAGCTTCTTAACCCTTTACAGGTGAAAGGGCTTTTCCTCTGGCCAGGAGGGATTTAAAGGTTTTTACCCTTCTCTTTATATTTAAGAAACGCCCCCCAAATCACAGATAGAGTGAAACGCAGACTGTGATTTCTTCCTGGAGCTCGAGGAAGACAGAGTTAATAAGACACATGCACCTTTAAATATACTACCAAGTATAGAAAGACTAGCAATATTTTCCACATCTCAAGGACAATTTTAACCAGTTGATTCTGGGAAACTTTCACAGGAGAGCGCATCATCCACTTTGAGAGAAGCTCCTGAGATGTGTTGGATGTCGAAATCAAAATCTTGGAGAGCTAAACTCCACCGAATAAGTTTTTTTGTTATTTCCCTTGCCGGTATGAAGCCACTGTAGCGCAGCATGGTCGGTTTGCACGTGGAAACGCCATCCCCAAACATATGGGCATAGCTTTTCCAGAGCGTAGACAATGGCGTAACATTCTTTTTCACTGACTGACCAGTTGCTTTCCCTCTCAGACAACTTCTTGCTGAGAAACACTACAGGGTGGAATTCTTGATCTGGTCCTTCCTGCATTAAAACTGCTCCCACACCACGCTCGGATACATCTGTGGTTACTAGGAACGGTATGTCAAAGTCTGGAGCCCTTCGTACAGGGTCAGGCATGAGTGTCACTTTAAGCTGGTTAAAGGCCTTATGACACTCTTCAGTCCACTGAACGGCTTTTGGCTGTCTCTTTTTGGTTAGGTCTGTCAGTGCGGCGACGATTTGGCTGTATTGCGGTACAAATCGTCTGTAATAACTGGACAAGCCTAAGAAGGATTGGACCTGTTTCTTTGACTTTGGGACAGGCCACTTTTGGATAGCATCCACTTTGGCCTGTAGGGGGTTAATAGTTTCTTGACCCACTTGGTGTCCAAGGTAAGTCACTCTGTTTAGGCCTATTTGACACTTCTTAGCCTTAACAGTTAGTCCTGCCTCCCTTATGCGCTCAAGGACTTTTTGTAGATGTTCCAGGTGTTCTGCCCAGGAATCCGAAAATATGGCCACATCATCAAGGTAGGAGACTGTATATTCTCCTAATCCCACTAGGAGGCCATATACAAGTCTTTGGAAGGTGGCGGGTGCATTCTGCAGCCCAAAAGGGAGTACATTAAATTCATACAGCCCGAGATGTGTGATGAAGGCTGACCTTTCCTTGGCGGATTTATCTAGCGGTACCTGCCAGTACCTCTTGGTTAAGTCCAAGGTAGAGATGAACTGGACCCGTCCCAGTTTCTCTAATAGTTCATCTGTGCGTGGCATTGGATAGTTGTCTGGACGAGTTACAGCATTTAGCTTATGGTAGTCTATGCAAAAACGTATCTCCCCATCTGTTTTGGGAACTAGAACCACTGGAGATGCCCATGCACTGCCAGAGGGATGGATTACACCCATCTGTAGCATATCCTGGATCTCCCGTTCTATAGGCATTTTAGCTTGAGGAGACACCCAGTAAGGTTGGACTTTAATTGGGTGAGCATTACCTGTGTCAATGGAGTGGTATGCCCGTTCAGTCAGTCCTGGGGTGGCTGAGAATGTCAGCGCATAATGCACAGCTCCTTGATCTGCTGTCGCTGCATACGCCCAAGGGTCATGGAGAGGTTCACCTCTTCCACACCACCAGCACTTTTCCCTTCTTAGTAGACACCTTCAGGCCACTCAGCGTCATCTCCTCACTGGACTGTAAACTGACAAACCTTTAATTCTCTGGAATAAAAGGGCTTTAGAGAATTAATATGGTACACCTTAGGCTTTCGGTTGGAGGTGGGGAATGCTATGAGATAATTAATAGCTCCCAGGTGCTCCTGGACTGTGAATGGCCCTTCCCACGACACTTCCATTTTATGGGCCTGGAGCGCCTTTAAGACCATGACCTGGTCCCCTACTTCGAAGGAACGCTCTCTGGCATGTTTATCATACCAGGCTTTTTGCTCTTTTTGAGCATCCTGTAGGTTTTCTTTAGCAAGGGCTAAAGATGTTTAGAGGGTGTTTTTGTAGGTTGGTTACAAAGTCCAGAATGTTAGTTCCTGCAGAAGGTGTAAACCCCTCCCATTGCTGCTTCACCAACTGTTATGGCCACTTAACATCGCAGCCATATACAAGTTTAAATGGTGAAAACCCTAAACTGGGATGTGGTACAGCTCTGTAGGCAAAGAGCAACTCTTGCAACACTAGATCCCAATCATTGGAGTGCTCATTTACGAATTTACGTATCATGGCCCCCGAGTCCCATTGAATTTCTCCACCAGGTCATTTGTTTGATGGTGGTAAGGAGTGGCAACCAAGTGATTTACCCCATGAGCTTCCCAAAGGCTTTCCATAGTTCCTGCCAGGAAATTAGTTCCTGCATCTGTGTGATATTGGAGGGCCAACCTACCCTGGCAAAAATGTCTGCTAGTGCCTGGCACACACTTTTAGCCCTGGTGTTGCTTAGAGCTACTGCTTCCGGCCATTGGGTGGCAAAATCCATGAAAGTCAGTATGTACTTCTTTCCTCAGGGTGTCTTTTTTGGAAAAGGACCCAGAATATCCACAGCTACTCGCTGAAATGGAACCTCAATGATGGGCAGTGGCTGGAGAGGGACTTTGACCTGGTCTTGGGGTTTTCCCACTCTTTGGCATACCGCACAAGACCGGACATAGGTAGAGACATCCTTGCCCATTCCCTCTCAGTAGAATGACCTCCCCAAATGGTCTTTGGTCCTGTTCACCCCAGCATGGCCACTAGGATGATCATGGGCTAAGCTCAAGAGCTTGACCCGGTACTTAGTTGGAACTACCAACTGTCTCTGAGGATGCGAGTCTTCCTGGTGTCCTCCAGAAAGAGTTTCCCTGTATAAAAGTCCTCTTTCTACATCAAACCTGAATCGATTAGAAGAGCTGAGCCTCTCTGGAGGCTTTCTTCTGTTTCCTGTTCTGTCTGGAACTGTTCCCTTGATGCTGGAGACATCAGTTCCTCATTGGATTGTGGACCGAGGCTTGGTCCCTCTGGAAGTGATGTAGGGGATGGGGCTATTTCCGTTGACTGTGAACCGCTCTCCGCTGGTACACTATGTTGGGGTTCAGGCTCCGGCTGAGCCTCTTGTGTAGGGTTATCGGCTGCTGCTGGTTCCGGTTCTGGGCCTGGCTCTGTCTGGGTCTCTGGGACTGGATCCACTACTGCTGTTGCAAACATTGGCATGGGGTCCGGGTCTATCAGCTCTGACCGGGTCCTGGTAGAAGTTTCCGGAACAGAGCTAGGCGGGACGGCTTGCTTAGCTTGGCTGCGGGTGACCATTACCACCCTCTTGGCTAGCTTCACATGATTGGCCAAGTCTTCCCCCAACAGCATGGGGATGGGATAATCATCATAGACTGCAAAAGTCCACGTTCCTGACCAGCCCTTGTACTGGACAGGCAACTTGGCTGTAGGCAAATTGAAAGAGTTGGACTTGAAGGGTTGAATTGTCACTTGGATCTCTGGGTCGATTAAATTGGGGTCCACTAAGGAAGCATGGATAGCCAACACTTGTGCTCCAGTGTCCCTCCACTCTGTGACCTTCTTCCCGCCCACACTCACATTTTCCCTCTGCTCTGAGTGTATCTGGGAGGTATCTGGGCCTGCGGACCTCTGGTGTGATTCCGGTGCAATGAACTGTAATCTGTTGGGGTTCTTGGGCCTTCACATGACCTTCACATGCCCCGGCTCATTTAATTTAAAACATCGTCCAGCTGATGGGTCACTGGGGCGAGGTTGTTTGCTGGCGAATGGTGGGGCAGGATGATAAGGTGTCTCATGTATTCCTTGGTGTGTAGTTGGGGACTTGGGCTTCCCCCGGTAGTAGGGTGTGGTCTGAGGGTGTCCCTTCTGGTATCTGCTCCAGCTGCAACCAGGGTTGTTCCTCTCTCCTCCCTCCACCCTTTTTGTTCCAGCTTGCCGCACCTCTCTGGTGGTCTGGGACTGCTCGTATCAATCAGCATAAGAAGCAAGACTTTATGATGAGTCCATTTGCTTATCCCATAAACACTGTTTTATTTCCTCCTTGGACATATTCAGGAATTGCTCCTGAGTTATCAAATCACACATTCCGTCAAAGCTAGTGACACCCCTTCTTTGGGCCCATTTATCTAACAGATCCTTCATCTGGTTTGGATAAGCCACTTTACTTAGTCCAGGCCCTCTCTTAAGGGTTCAAAATTTTACTCTGTATGTTTCAGATGTAATTTGAAATTGCTTTAAAACCAAATCCTTGAACTTATTATAGTCAGAAGCCTCCTCAAGGGGCATCTTATTGAATATGTCCAGAGCTCTTCCAGTTAATTTTGAGACCAATGTGGTCATCTTGTGAGCTTCAGGAATTTTATGGAGAGTGCACAGTCTCTCAAAGGTGAGAAAATATTCAGCAATATCACTGGATTCATCATACCGTGGACATAGTCGCTCCCATTTGTGGATTGTTGTGGAAGGATTGTAGGGTTATCCAGTAGATTCCGCTCAGCCCTTACCTTCTCCAACTCCAGTTCATGCTTCCTCTCTTGTTCCCTTGCCTCTATTTCTTTTTCCTTTGCCTCCATAGCTCCCCTGTGAGCAGCCTCTTGGTGTTTTTCTGCCTCTTTTGCTGCCTCCATAGCTCTCCTGTCGGTAGCCTCTTGGTTTTTTTCTGTATCTCTCGCTGCCTCCAGTTCTCTCCTGTGGGCAGCCTTTTTGGCTGTTTCTGCCTTGGGCTCTGTCATGTTTGCATCTCTGTTTTTAACTAACTTTACACTCGAGAGTAAGAAACAAAACAAACAAACAAAAAACTTGGCTTGTCAAAAAATATATATATATATAGGTTGTGATGTAACCGGATACCTATTGTGACGGGGCAAGGCTAGATGGCTATAGAAAAGTAGTGGGAGAGAGATACATTAGCTCCAGGCTAAACAAATCCCTGGCACCAGGATAAGTCAAATGGCAGCTGCTCCAGATCAATTAAGACACCTGGAGCCAATTAAGAACTTTCCAGAAGGCAGGAAGAAGGCTAGGTTGATTGGGACACCTGAAGCCAATAAGGGGCTGGCTGAAACTAGTTAAAAGCCTCCCAGTCAGTCAGGTGGGTGTACATGTCAGGAGCTGTGGGAGGAAGTTGTGCTGTTGGAGAGGCTGAGTAGTACACACCATATCAGGCACAAGGAAGGAGGCCCTGAGGTAAAGGTGAAGTGGAGCTTGAGGAACTGAGGTCTGCTGTGGGGGAAGTAGCCCAGAGAATTGTACAAGTTATGTTTTTAAAAGGTCAGCTACCATAGCTGATACTATTAGGGTCCCCGGGCTGGAGCCCGGAGTAGAGGGTGGGCCCAGCCCCCCCCCCCCTTTGCCCCCTGATGAATCACTGAGACTGGGAGACAACAGAGACTGTGCAAGGAAGGATAACTTCTCCTCACCTCCCTCGCTGGCTTATGATGAAAATGGCTCAGTAGACTGTGACCCTTGTCTCTAGAGAGAGAAGGGTTACATGCAGGGTCACAGTGAGCCTCAGAGGCTAGAGAAATCCGCCAGGAAACGCGGGACCCACGGAGGCAACAACAGAGCTTTGTCACACTATGTTCTCTGATAGTGATTGTCAGCTTACAGAAAAATCCCTAAAAAATACAACTAACACCTTTGTCTCCAGGCAAATAGACAGAAAACCTCTCTAGTTGCTCTTAGGTAAAAAACAACTTCAGGTCTGTGAAGACTTGTGAATTTCCCTGCAGGAGGTTAACTACCCTGCCTTTAGGTAGAGAAAACTCCAGTTCACAAAACACAATTCCCTTTTGTCTGTGCTCTGGCCCCCAAGCAGAGACAAAAATAACTCTAACTGCTTTCAGCTTAAAACCTGCTTTCCAGCAGCCCAAAGGAAAAAAAATATTTCCTTTTAAAAAATTTGTGCTTCTGGTTCAAAAAATCTCAAAATGATTTCAAGTTAATCCCACCGCTCTGCCACCATGTCAAGGTTCCTTCCCCACTCTGAACTCTAGGGTACAGATGTGGGGACCTGCATGAAAAACCCCCTAAGCTTATTTTTACCAGCTTAGGTTAAAACTTCCCCAAGGTACAAACTATTTTACCTTTTTCCCTTGGACTTTATTGCTGCCACCACCAAGTGTCTAACAAATATATAACAGGGAAAGAGCCTGCTTGGAAACGTGTTTCCCACCCCCCAAAAAATCCTCCCAAACCCTACACCCCCTTTCCTGGGGAAGGCTTGATAAAAATCCTCACCAATTGGCATAGGTGAACACAGACCCAAACCCTTGGATCTTAAGAACAATGAAAAAGCAATCAAGTTCTTAAAAGAAGAATTTTAATTGAAGAAAAAGTAAAAGAATCACCTCTGTAAAATCAGGATGGTAAATACCTTACAGGGTAATCAGATTCAAAACATAGAGAATCCCTCTAGGCTAAACCTTAAGTTACAAAAAGACACAAAAACAGGAATATTCAGCACAACTTATTTTATCAGCCATTTAAACAAAACAGAATCTGACGCATATCTAACTAGATTGCTTATTAGCCTTTTACAGGAGTTCTAACCTGTATTCCTGCTCTGGTCTGGGCAAAGGCAACACACAGACCAAGAGAACCTTTGTTTCTCCCCCCCACCTCGCTCCCTCCAGCTTTTAAAGTATCTTGTCTCCTCATTGGTCATTTTGGTCAGGTGCCAGCGATGTTATCCTAGCTTCTTAACCCTTTACAAGTGAGAGGATTTTCCCTCTGGCCAGGAGGGATTTAAAGGTGTTTACCCTTCCCTTTATATTTATGACATAGGGTCAGCATTCTCCAATTGGCAACTTAGAAGAATGTATTCTTTTTAACACCTGCTTATATCTTTGATGGTCAGAATTGCCATGTACTTCTGTCAGAGATGGACATGGAGCTCACAGTATCAGAAAGCTGTCAGATATTCATTCTCATTGTAGGGGCATCTTCCTGGGAGAATGGGTGAAAGAGATGTTAGTTCCTTTGAAGCCACCAGCTGTCTATCTACCTTATTTCTTCTCCCTGTGGAACAACCACATGAAAATAAATGTGGGGAGGCAGCTACCTGCATGGCCAGGGGAGTAGAAGATGGCAGCTGTGGCTTCTTTTACCAGCCTATGGAGGCAAGTGGGCAAAGACATGACGGTCAGGGCACATGAGATGAGGAAAGGTATAGAGACACCAGCTGGTGGGTAGAGAGAAATAGGCAGATATTTGGTGAGGAGTGGAAACAGAGGGGTGGAGCCAACAAGGATTTGGAGAGAGACAAGGAGAAGGCAAGATGGATGGCAGAAGATGTCATGATTAAGATGGATATTTTGGGTGGGTATGGAAAAGAACAAGTGAACAGAGGGTTCTCTAAAGTTGTTTAAGGACTGTCCACTTTAGTTGTTCTTGGCGACCCATCAGAATATTGTTAAATCTTGCTCTGGTAAGCAAATGTGCCACAATTTTTCACAGGAGATGTACACACAAAGTGATACGTTTTCAAATGCTTGTGAGTAAGTGAAGTTCTCCATTTGTTATGAGCAACGTATGCCTATTTCACATCTGGTAAAGTTTATTTATTTTCACAGATTGTAACATCTATTAAATTATGTTAATAGTGAAATCTGTACATATTTATGCTCATGCTCTTGGAAGTTATACTGTTCCTTGATCTATAGTCCACTTATTTTATATTGGATATACTTCCAACTAATCTGAGGGTATATTTTTAATTGTACGTTCACTCAACTGTTACATGTGTTTTTTTTTTTAATGGAAGTCAGTATCATCTCTAAACACATCAATGCTAAAAAATAACAGGAGAGTTTATCTTACACTCTCCTCATAGTCATAATGCCCAACCCTAAATGTTGATCTAGAACTCCCATTGTACAGCATCTCAAAAGACTGGTCCCTTTTCCTGAAAAGGCAGCAATTTGGGCAATACTTTTGCTCCTCAAGAGTTTAGGCAAGAGTTTGTCTGCAGCATGCTTGCATTCAACGCTGATAGAGGTTCTATTTACTTTTGCTTTGTTTGGGGTTAGGTGGGATTAATGATAGTTCGGGGATGACAAGTTAGGTGATTTTGTAATGCCATTTTCCCACACAGTTTTGAAAATCTTGATTTTAGTTATACTTTTGGTATGAGAACCTTACAAATTAAATTAATTTTCTTTGAAATTAGAAGGTCTAAGCAGTTAACAAACATACTGAGGAGCAGTAAACACAATTGTTATAATATTTGCCTCCTTTCCTCATAGTTGATGGTAAGGAGGGAGCGCTCAGCAACATTCTTTCCCTCCCCGATCCTGCCATTGACTCATGGCTGAACCAGTAATTTCCACCTATGGTAAGCTGTTTACTATTGCTTTATGCCTTTTAGGGATTACCTGTCTCCTCAGCTGCCTAGTTAGGGCATGTTTAAGGTTCCTTTGTACCATTCCAGCTGCAGGAAAGGTCCTTATTGGGGCCAAGGGTCTGGTTTTCAGTATCAGAAATCAGATGATAATTTCATTTATCTACCTTTGCCTGAAAATAACAAAAGCTGACTGCCAAGTGTGGCTGCAATCACACATCCATCTCAGTCTGATTCAGACCTGTGTAAATCAGGAGTAACTTCACTGAAGTCAATCAAAATACAGCAGGGTAAAAACTGATGTACGATCAAAATCAGATCAGTGCCTAAATAATTCTGCATCTATTCATGTGTTTTCCTGTTCTTGAATATTCTCTCACATTTCCCAGATTTTACAAATACATACACATACAACATTTAGCCCAGACCTCCAAATTATGAAGAGTAAATGAAATAGTATATGTGAGGCTCCTGAAGACCTGAAATCTTTATTCAGGCTAGGCGGGAACATGTATTTGGCGGTCTCTTTAAAAACAGGTTCCCATTTTTCCACACTACTCAAAACTACATCTGACATGACTGGAGTTTCCATTCAAGACAAACCTTGCAATGGAAAGGAATTTAAAGATCATAAGTGAGGTCATGTAGTTGAGTTAGTAGTGTATAGGGAAGTTTACATTTCAATACCCACAAGATGCTTAAATTTGGCCCATGCTTTGAGTCCCTTGCTCTTCATACTAAATTTATTCATTAAATCCTCCCCCCCCATACCTTAAAATAAATAACAGAATTTGTCAATACTCCTCCATTGCCTTCTCACATACAACACTGTGGTAACACAATCATGCCTGTTGGTAAAAGGTACCAAATAAATGACACTGTAGTCTGTAGTTTAGAACCAGCTTTGCTCATAAATAAAGAGCCACTTACTGTCGTCATATCAACTATGTACCACTAGCCAGCTCATTGTTTGATTTTCGTGACTTGGGAAAAATGTCTTCTAAATTACATATTTTTTATTTCCCAGTAATGCTTTACTTCTGTATTTCTATAACCAGCTTATATTTGATTTCCATGTGATTTCAAGTCTAATGCTCTGGCTGGATTTTTAAAACTGCTTGATAAAATGAATATTAATAGCATATGCTTCGCAAGCTAAGATATGGGTATTCAAATATTATGCTTCAGGCTAGAACATAAGATAAGTGCTTACAGGGGTCAGGGCAGAAATTTTCTCCCATGTATAGTATTGCATAGTTGACTTGGTGGATTGCCTGTTGGCTGGGAATAAGGGAAGGTTCACCTTCTTTACAAGCACCATGTATTAGAGTAAGAACTGTTGGCCTGGCCTAAAAGACAGGGCCTCTATTTCTAATGGGAATGGGAAAAGTAGTAGTCTGGTTTTCATTCCAGTGATCATTATCCTTCCTACTATTAAAATGCCTGCTACAATTAATGCTTTCCCCTTGAACAATCAGTATTCACTCAGCACAGAGGTCTCACTGACTATGACAACAGCATGGGATCACATTTTCATTTTATTTTATTTTAGTAAATGTTCCTTAGCATTAAATATCTCTCTACAGGTTTTTCCTCCCTGAACATGTTTATTGGGGAAATTTCAGTGAAAGACACACACTCAGTAATGTTTGTGTTTCCCCCAAGTGTCTTGGATTCCCAGCAAGAGATCCAAGCTTCTTGTTTTTTATTTTTTCTGGATTTGACTTCATCATTTCAGTGTTATGAAAGAATAATAAGAGTGTTCCATTGCACCATTAGCAGCATTCTCAAGAGCAGAAAGTATTTGGACAGCTGTCCAAACTGCCAAAATGCTTGTTCACGCTCTGATTATCTCTCGTCTCATCTCATGGTTTGTGTGTATAAAAACGTCTTCTGTACTTTCCACAGTATGCATCCGATGAAGTGAGCTGTAGCTCAAGAAAGCTTATGCTCAAATAAACTGGTTAGTCTCTAAGGTGCCACAAGTACTCCTTTTCTTTTTGCAAATACAAACTAACAGAGCTGCTACTCTGAAATCTCTCATCTTGATTACTGCAACTTCCTTCTCTCTGGCCTCCCTGATATGCATACTCCCTCTCTCCACTCCATCCAAAAGGTGGGCTCCTAAAACATATCTCCACAACGACAACAATAGTTATAGCACTTTGTACTTTTATATAGCACTTTTATCAGTGGCTCTCCAAGCACTTTACAAAGGTGGATAAGTGTTATTACGGTAACCCTAGCTTGCCGTTGTTGCACGCATTCTGATTCAGGAAGAAGATCTGTTTGCTAGTGCCTTCATGCCACTCCCACCATCATGGTATCTGATGAGTTAAGTCCTTGCTAAATGTCGCATAGTGAGCAAAGTCAGGAATAGAAACCCAGGGTTTGACATGGCAAGGTTCCAGGCAGCCTCAGTTACTACTGAAGCCAATGATGAGGGCACTCAGCTTCTCACAGGGCTGGCCCAAGACTGTGAAATGAACTCCCACAAGAACTCAGGACTGTCACAATCTTCACTACCTTCTGCTCTGTGTGCAAGGCATATTCCTTTGACCTTACCCTTCTGTAACATAAGCATATAACAAGTGTATATGTCTATATATGTATTTAAAAAATTCCACATCAAAAGACTCCAGTGCACACCCATCTCCCCCTGGGGAGAGGATGAGAGAACACATGCCAGATGTTAGTGACATTGTTCAGTGCTGTACTGAAAGGTGCTCAGATACTACAGCAATGAGCTCAGTATAAGAACCTATATAGAACAGAATAAAGTTCAGATACCCAATTCTCCTGACTCCTACTCCTCTGCTGTAATATCTGGAACTTACTGCCCTGCATAGCCCACAACTTCCTTTCATTATAATTGAAGCCTTTTGTTATTCTATAAAATATGTTACAAGATTGTTGTATAATATAATTCAGTTATGTTAAATGTGACTTTAATAAAAAGCACATACTTTAATTTTCAGGTAAAGAGTTTAGATGTACTTTTTATATATTGGCAGATTTTTGCACTCCTGGTGAATTCTGTACTTAGGTACAAAGCAGGACTTTAAGGCTCCACTAACCACAGAGGCAGCATTTCAGTAATGACTCATAACACCACTCTGGTGTTCTGACCTTGCTGTCCGTCCCTGGATCAAGTTTGGCATTATGATACTAATGGCAATGATAACTTTCACACTAACAGCCCTCTGGAGACCAATTGAGGCATCTTGAGATGATCTCAGAGCATTCAACATCCAGGTCTTGAATAGCTTCTGATTAATCAGGAGGATGCTTCCGACAGGCAAGCACTCTCCTCCAAAGTGAACTCCAAGTCTCAGAGGTGGATAAAAAGTGAGCAAGACAGCTAGAAGTCAGCGGAGCTTGAGCTTTCTTTATATGACACTTGACCTGATAGACGTTATTGAGTGCTTTCTTGGGCCACAAAGTGGGCACTCAGTAATTCACAATATTCCGATTCTCCCTGTAGGACTAGGATAGCTCTTGGAGCTGTGTTATCTCAGCTTCATAAGCATAAAAAAATTTAAAAAAAGATTCTTATGACAGGCACCTTTCAGGCCACATCTAAACCAGTAGCATTGGTGGAGAAGCAGAGTGCATAATTTTCTAACCTTCTTTTTAAGTGATAAAACCGTGCCTTGAACTCCCACCACAGCTAACCCCCCCACTATGCTAGGCACTGTACAAACACCTCATAAAATAGTGTATGTCCCAAAGACATTGCAATCAAAATAGATAAAACAGACAAAGGGCAAGAGAAAGTAAGTATTCTTAGTCCTGTTTTCAAGCTGGGAATGAGGCACAAAATAATTAAGTAACTAGTCGAAGGTCACAGAGGAATCTGTGGCACAGTCAGGAATTGAACAAAGGTCTACTGATTTATAGAGATGGTTGACTAATGACTTTTCAGTTTGCTGATAATTCCAAACAATCAAAGAACAGTTTTGTTTTGGTCAAAATGAAAATGATTTTTTTTAAATTTGTGGCAAATCAAAAAATTGAAAAGATATCTCCAATCAAGCTGAAACAAAACATTTCATTTTGACATTACCAAATGTTTTGTTTTGTTTTGTTTTGTTTTTGGTCAAAACTTACTCAGCAAACTTGACTTGACTTGAATTCCGTCAACCCCAAACTGCATTTTTCAGGTAATATTGGCCAAAAAACAAAATCACCTCACTCTACTGATCTACCATTGAAATAACATAAAATAGGAAAAAGTTCCCTCAGCAGTATAATGTACTTATAACAATCATGCATTATTATACAATAATATTTCCACTCCAGTGTTCTGTACTTTTAATAAAAATGTCAGATTATGGGGCATGTCTTCAGACCTGTTGCTTCCTAGAATTTTCAACTTCATTTGCCACAATAATAAAAGGAAGCCTTATTTCAAGTATTCTTAGGAGGCTGGATGCCACAGGGGATTGTTAGTGGGTTATTAAGACTTGCAACCCTAGGCCACCCAGCTGAATTCAGTCCAACTTGGTAATAAGAATAAACTATCATTGTCTTCTGAATATTCAGTGGCCAACGTAAAATCATTTATTTATTTATTTTGGTTTGGATTAATGATCTAAGTCTCCTGAATACTTGGACAAAACAACAAGTTGTGTTTACAGCAGTTTACAGATTATTAAAAAGCCGTAGATTCCTTACATTGTGATTTAGACATAACATAACAAATGATTGGTTTTGAAGGTATACCAGCATGAGGGTTACAACAGCAACCAGTTGTACAATAGACTCACTGTTACACGTGCATCTTGTTAGCTTCTCTACAGCTCTCTGTCCCTTAAATATGTGCAGCCACAGTCTCTGTCCCTCCCCAAACTCTTTGAGGTGGCTAGTGGGTGCCAGCTATGAAGAAGTTCATTTGCTGAAGTGCTTGTGATCACAGTGATTGTGGCCATTCCGTGCACAGGGGAGCAAAGAGTGAGCTGGTTTCTTCTTACACCATCCATCACCCCAGTGCACAGCTGCACAGAGGCCAAATAGAAGAGAACCCTAAATTGAACACAGCTTCCGTGCACATATAATATACTTAATAATTCATTGAAATATAGTCATGAAGTGGCTGTTGCTGGCAGATCAAAGTTTCCAACTGCTGTATTTGTGCCCTTTTTAAACCACCTGTTTAAGTGAGCCACTAAGCAGGCAGTTAACCTGTCTGTTTACATTTTTGATTGGCACAATTAACAGACTCATGAACAGTTTGCAGTAATTATTGAACTGGCTCTTCTTGTTATGAAATTTCAATATAATTGACTAAGATAACAAATGAACTTGCACGTGTAAAAGGCTTTTTAAAAGGTACTTCTGAGAGCTGTCTGGTGCTCTAACTGCAGGCTCTTCAATAGAACAAAGCCACTAAATTTGGGTCTCAGACACAGAGTAGATCCAAGTCTTCTAGATACTTAAAATCAGTTGTATCATCAGGTCTTTCCATGACACCAATTTAGCATTCTGTCTGCATAAACTACACGGCTTAGCGTTTTATTTGGAGTGGGCAGGGGCAAAACATGATTGTGCATCTTGATCAATGTACTGTGTCTTTTCAAGACTAACTGTGATGCACAAATAATCAGCAAATTAGTAGAGCTGCAAACCTTTGCAGCTGATTTTGGAGACTAAATCAAAGTACTTAAAGTGTTGTACTCTATTAGAAGTCAAGTGTTAAACAGCAAGAAGCAAAAAAGGTTGTCCTTGTACTGGCAATTGCCACAACAAATCCTTTCAGATGCTGCCTTATGCAGTCATGTTACCCTGATGCTTAAATCTGTAAGACATCTAGGACACCCTGTGTTGTTGGGCAGCAACTGTATTTTATCCACTGTACTAGAGCATGATTTTCAACTGAACATTAGTGTCAACACTAATTCACTCTAGAAGCCTTTTCTGAATGATTAAGCATATGTAAACAAGTCACTCTTATGTATCAGACAGTAGCTGCTGACTTTGGAACATCAGAAATACAATTATGTTCACTAACTCCAAAATCAGCTCCTACCAAGAATAAATTTGCCTGTAAAATGTAAACAATTTTCTGGATGATTTTTTAAAAAGGCAACTTAGCAAAAAAATTTTTAAAAAAATTTAGTAGCTTTATATTGTACTAGCAAGAGGCTTGATTCGATTCAGGTACTTTCAAATATAGATATATCCACTTCTTCTGCAGTTAGGGGAAATATCATCCAAGTTTGTGGTGTTCACAGGGGCAGTTCTGGTTTTTTCTTTACTTCACCTTTAAATGCCTTTGCTGCCTATGTGCCAGGGATCATAGCTGTGAGGGGTTTCAAGATGAAGGATCTTACAGAAAGCAAGAAAGAAAAGAAAGAAAAGAAAGAAAGCAAGAAAGAAAGAAAGAAAGAAAGAAAGAAAGAAACTATGCTTGTTCGCTCTCTCTCATGGAGATTTTATCTTTTATCTTCCTTTCTTTGTTGTTTTCCTTAATCAAAAACAAGTTGTCTAGATTGAAAGTACGTGTTCTGCTCTTTGTGTGTGGAGAACAGAATGGAATGTTCTGTATGGATTTTTGTTTGGATTAGATAGATAGATTAGATAGATAGATAGAACTACAGTGAGTCTAGCAATGGCATTGGAAACCTAACAATTTTATCTTTTTCCCATGATATCTCTGCTTCTTTTGGATTTTCCCTCATTTAAGTCTAAAAAAACCCAGCAGTTTAGCCTGAGTCAAACTTATTATTTTGCTTAACACTAATTTCCTATGAAAAATACTGGGTTTTAGAGTTTTTTAGTGGGTCTTTTGTTTTGTCATGAAAACTAAATTGACAAAATGTTGTCGCTATAACACTTTCTCTCTCTTCTTCTCAAGCAACTGCTCAGACTGATCAGTCATGTCATTATATCCCCAACAAAGACAGATCAACATATGGTAGGATGACACAAGACCCCAACACACTAATGACTCAGAAGTCAGGGGGCTTAATAATTGTGTAAGGTAGGAATCAGAGGATTAGGGACTGGTGGATCATCACTCCACAAGGAGTACTCCCCTCAAAAGAAGTTTCTTTTCTTTCCATTTTCTTTTAAATCCTAGCCCCGCCAAGTGTTCCCAGGCACTGCTAAGATAACAGGCAGTTTTTGCCTCCTAAAGTGCCTTTGGCGACAATGAACAATTCAAACTAAACCTCAGTTTTTCTTCCTTTTTGCTAATCAGAGGAATACAACATTTTTTCACTATTTTTTACCACTGGGATAAATTGTTTTCACACAGCTGTTCAAGTATCTACCTACAGAGACTTCTCAAGGTTTTGGCTTCAGGGGCCTATGTTATAAAGGGAAGGCTAACCACCTTTAAATCCCTCCTGGCCAGAGGAAAAACCCTTTCACCTGTAAAGGGTTAAGAAGCTAAAGATAACCTCGCTGGCACCAGACCAAAATGACCAATGAGGAGACAAGATACTTTAAAAGCTGGAGGGGGGTGGGAAACAAAGGGTTCTCTCTGTCTGTGTGTTGGTTTTGCTGGGACCAGAGCAGGAATGCAGGTCAGAACTCCTGTAAAGAGCTAGTAAGCAATCTAGTTAGATATGTGTTATTCTGTTTTGTTTAAATGGCTGATAAAATAAGTTGTGCTGAATATTCCTGTTTTTGTGTCTTTTTGTAACTTAAGGTTTAGCCTAGAGGGATTCTCTATGTTTTAAATCTGATTACTCTGTAAGGTATTTACCATCCTGATTTTACAGAGGTGATTCTTTTACTTTTTCTTCAATTAAAATTCTTCTTTTAAGAACCTGATTGCTTTTTCATTGTTCTTAAGATCCAAGGGTTTGGGTCTATGTTCACCTATGCTAGTTGGTGAGGATTTTTATCAAGCCTTCCCCAGGAAAGGGGGTGTAGGGCTTGGGGGGATTTTGGGGGGAAAGACATTTCCAAGTGGGCTCTTTCTCAGTTATATTTTGTTAGACGCTTTAGTCCAGGGACAAAAGGAAAAACAGTTTGTACCTTGGGAAAGTTTTAAACTAAGCTGGTAAAAATAAGCTTAGGGGGTTTTTCATGCAGGTCCCCTCATCTGTACCCTAGAGCTCAGAGTGGGGAAGGAACCTTGACAGCCTCCATTTCTTTGGCCTCACCCCAATATATGAACTAGAGATGGGGCTCATTCCACAAAATGCAGAAACATATTGAGATATTAAACACCCCAAATTTTAGGGGTGTTTGAATCCAGAATCATTTCTAATGTACAGCTTCATCCCTCCTCTGCTTACACATAGATTGACCATGTGTCCTTTAAAATTGAGAATGTTCTTGTTTTCAGGGCCTGCCCCAGACAGAGAGGTCATCTTTTCCACAATATGTTGTTTGTACCAGTTTGTCCCTGTAGATGCTGTCCTCTTAAAGGAGCTGTCATTCAGCTCAGCTGAGGAAATTTACAGCAAGCCTCAAGTAAGTGCCCTGTCTTCTGCCTCCCACAAGGCTTCCCAGTGAGCCACTGCTGTTCACAACTGGTACCTAATCTGAGGACTATAGTTGCTCACATCAACACAGAACAATACATCAGCAGTCAAAGAAAGGATTACATGTCCATCATAGGAATTGCCAGACCCAAGGTCCACCTACACCAGTTTCCTGTCTCAAGCAGCAGCCTCCACCAGATGCTTCAGAGGAAGGTGTAAAAACCTCACAAATACTGGATAATCTACCCCCTCACCCCCCCAATTAGGGTTCATCCAGCTCTCTAATAGTTAGTAATTGGCATAAGCTCTGAACTATGAGATTTAATATCACATCCAAAAAATTTATCATTAATTATAACATTCTTGTTACTCATATAAATCTACAATCCCTTTTTGTACCTTGCTAAATTCTTGGCATTAACAAATTTCCTATAGCAATGAGTTCCATGGTCGAATCACACATTGTATGAAACAGTATTTCCTTTAATCAGTTATGAATTTGCCACCTTTTAATTTCATGGAATGTTCTCTTATTTTTCTGTTCTGAAACAGGGAGGACAGAAGCTCTCACTTTACCTTCCTTATACCGTTCATTATTTTTGATTTCTTTTCATATGAGTTTTTTCCATGCCACCGAGCATTCTCATAATCATACTGTGGTACACGGCTACCTCCAGTCTCCACCATGAGTCCTCATGAGTCCCCATGTATCAAAGGTGAATAAAACCTCCTTAGCACAATAGTGGCTTTGCTGCAAGAGTTGGAAGGTAGTATAATCCCAACATTTTTGTGTGGTGGATTCAGTATATGAAATAAAAATGTCAATACATAAAAATGTCAGTGGGGGAGATACTGAAACAAATTATTAAACAATCAATTTGCAAGGGCCGAGAAGTTAATAGCATTGTAAGTAGTAGCCTACATGCACTTCTCAAGAACAAATATGCCAAATCAACCTAATTTCCTTCTTTAACAGGGTTACTGTCCTAGCGGATGGGCGGAAACTATAGATGTGATGTATCTAGATTGTGGTAAGGCTTTTGACACACTCCAGCATGACATTCTCATAAGCAAATTAGGGAAATGTGATCTAGATCAGTCGTTCTCAAACTTATTTGATCGTGCCCCCTCTTCTTTGTGTCTGTAATAATTTAGGCCCGCCCAGCTCCCCGGGCACCCAGCAGCTGCTACTCACTAGCCACCCCGCTCTGAATGTGCACAATTAGGTTTTTTTTCCCCTAAAGCTTCTCATACCCCCCTCCCGCAAATATATGCCACACCTTCTTGGAGGGGGCATGCTCCCCTAGATGAAATTACTATTAGGTGTGTGCAAAACTGGTTGAACAATCTTACTCAAAGAGTAATCAATGGTTTGGTGTCAAACTGGGAGGATGTATCTAATGGGACCCACAGGGCTCTTTCTAGTTCCAGTACTATTCAGTATTTTCACTAGTTATTTGGATGATGGAATGGAGCATATGCTTATCAAATCTGCAGATAATACCAAGCTGGGAGGGGTTGCAAGCACTTTGGAGGACAGAATTAGAATTCAAAACAAACTGGACAAATTGAAGAATTGGTTTGAAATCCATACGATGAAATTTAATAAATAGAAATGCAAACTACTACACTTAGTAATTAAACAATAAAGGCACAACAACTAACTGGGAAATAACTGGCTATGGAGTAGTACTCTTGAAAAGGATCTGGGGGTTATAGTGGATTACCAACTGAATATGAACCAACAATGTAATGCAGTTGCAAAAAGACTAACATAATTCTAGAGTGTATTAATAAGAGTGTCATATTAAGGCACAGGAAGTAATTGTCCCATTCTACTTGGCACTGGTGAGGCCTCAGCTGGTCTAAACCTTTTCTAATTTTTGTTGCTGTCCTCTGGACACTCTCCAATTTCTCTACATCTTACTTGAAAGTGAGGAAGTGAGGAAAGGTTAAAAAACTGGGCAAATTTAAAGGGAAAACTTTCTAAACTATAAGAAAAGCTAAGCATTGGAATAGGCTTCCAAGGCAGGTCATGGAATCTCGTTGGAGATTTAGAACAGTTTTGACAAATACCTATCAGAAATGCTATGGTTTTACACAGGTGGGCTTGACTAGATCACCTCTCAAGGTCTCCTCCAGCCCCACATCTCTTACTGTGCATTACTTTCTTATGGCGCATTATTGAGTGATAGCTGTACACACCTTGTCTGGATGCTGTTGGATTTAACTTTGTCATGTTTAGTCACTGGTGTTAGGGGTGAAGTCCCATTTGTGGACAATTCTATTAAAGTCAGACAAACTATAAGCCAGCTATAGTGAGTCTTGGTGTTGCCCTGCTTGCACACTACATACAATATAGGTGAAAATGCTTGTCTGAGTTTGTGGACTTGTTGAATGTTTGGAAATTTAGGGGTTTTTTGTGGTCTATCTTATAGCTCTGATCACTCTTCTCCTTATAGAATTGAAATATGTTTTCATCACAGTTTTTTAACTGACTGTCAATGAATTCATGGTACGTAAAGACTAGTGTGGACACTCCCAAAACATTGTTCTTTAGTCTAGCGATCAGCCTATGATTGCCAAGTAACTCAGGATAAAGAAGTCTAGTGAAGCCAAGATCTCATAGTCCCACTTAAAAATCCAACCAGAGAAATCAGTGGGGACAGATTAAAAACTACAGCTCCCACCATGAGCCACACACGGTCTCTATCATGTCCCTGTCATCTGTAGATCAACAAGCCAAGCATAATCTTCTACATAATCCCACCCACTTCCTTGTAAGGGATAGAACCATTGTAAATATTCTCCTCACTTGAAAAAACTGTAGGTGGAAGCAAGAAGCACAGTAGTGGCAAGGGGTGGTGTATCTCTTGCTTTTACTCAATAGCATGACATCTGCTACATTTGATACTCTGATAGTCATAACACTTTTCACCACTTCTGCATAACGTTTTTGGAACAATATGAAACATCATTAGTGTATTTCAGTTCTCAACATTATCGCTTCATGTTGCTTTATTATCATAATAAACTTGTGAATCATAGTAACTAACACAGTGGGGCTCTCATAGTGATTTCATTTTCATGCCCTCTTTTGTTAACATAAATGTGATCCAGAAAATTGTGAAGTCAGCAGTTCTATACAGCTTATTAATAAGGCACATTACAGGAATTCATTAAAGTCTCAACAGCTGTAATATAATGAAACACTCTACTTATAATTGCAATTATGCTAACACTTAATAATAATTGGGCCTTTGTGTCTGTTTCTCATTTTCTTGATAGACGATTGGGTCTTTCACAAGTAGCCATACCCTCAGCAGGTGACCTGCTTGCAAACATCACACAGTTTAAACAGGGTATGAAGCTGGTAATAGCATGAGAAAGGCAGATCTGCAGGTGGAGTTGCCATCTGTGTGAAGGGAAAATGTAAAATAAAGAGATGTGTGGGTATCTCTCTTCATGGAGATCAGCTGTCCAAGGGCAAAGAAAGGAGACACTGAAGATAATGTATTGTAGAAAGAAAAAGGTGGGCAGGTGAAGAAATCTCATGATGTGCACTGCACAGCTTGCTGCCATTAACAATGTGTAGCACTACAATGTCGAGAGTAAACAAACTACACATTGTTCTCCTCCAGCACAGAAAAATTAGTACAGGAAGAAACAACTGGGAAGTCTATTTCAGAACCCATTTCCTATCCAGAGGTAGTAGCAGGGATCTTAGAGAGAGGCCAGTGCATATTTCAGCCCCATGTTCTGCAAGCAGAAGACACTGGTTCCATTTTTTTTCATCCAGAGGAAGCATCAGGACTCAGGCTGCTAATGACCTGCTTGCATTCTAGAAAAGGACCTATATCAAGGCAGGCAACCCACTTTCTCCAACAGCCGAACCAGGGATCCCTGGGACTTTTGGTCTTCTTCTTCTCCAAAAGGAACAGGAGATCCTGAATCACAGGAAGAGGAACTGGTGTTCTTCTATCCAGTGTCAGAAAATTAGTCATTATTCTTTTAGAAAAGTTAGATATATTCAAATCGACAGGGCAGATGAAGTTTACCATAGGGTACATAATGAACTAGCTAAAGCAATGTCTGAATTGTTAGTGGTTATCTTTGAGAACTTGAGAGGATGGGCAAGGGAGCAAATGTAAGGTAATATTGGTGTATGGTTATACTTTTGTTATGTATTATAATACATGTAGCTGAAATTCAAAATGGAGTCTAAAATTCAAGATGGTGCATGTGGTAGGAAAGGTTTGAACTCCATCTTGGTATCCTTTCTTCATGGCAGTTTCCCGCCAGAACTTGAGGGACTCAGAGCTGGCTGGAACTGGTTGGGGGCAGTGTCTGCCAGAGTGTGCCTCAAGAATTCGCGCCAGAGAGAGCATATAAGGAACTGTCCGTGATAACGCAGGGTCTGTCCACCATCAAGGCAGCCACGTCCAGTTTCTTTATATGGACATCAGATCAAGACTTCAGCCATTAACACCTGCCAAGGACTTTAATACTTACCTGATATCTGATTCCTGTATTCCATCAACGGATCCAGTGAAGATTTTACCATCAGCCCAAATCTGTTGATCTCCTGCTTCAGCAGTAGAAAGCCAGATCCTCCAACGTTCCTGAGACTCTGAGATGGTCCATCAGTTACCAGTAACCTCCATCTGCAGTGGAAAAGAGAGAGTTATTGGTTTTCAGGCATTTAATAGTTTAACCAAGGGACAGTTTAAAGGTCTGGGCTTTATGCCCCCTGCTGGAATCTATTCTTGGGTAGTTGTAGTGATCCCTTTAGTGAATCTTCCCCCTCCCCTCCGCCGCCCCAGTTGTAACTATCCCTTAATAAATCTTCTTTCCGTGTAAGGTTATATTCTCTCTAGTCGTTATTCCAATGCAACACAGGCAGGAGACATACAGATTTCTAACTCTCCCAGTTGATAGATGCTGGTAGGAATCAAACCTGTTATTTATATGTCACCTCCTTATTATTCTATAACATTTGAGGTAACACAAAGGACTGGAAAAGGTGGGGAAAAGAGGACCCTGGGAATTACAGACTGGTCAAGCCTAACTTTGATATCTGGAAGATACTGAAACAAATTCTTAAATAATCAATTTATAAGCACCTGGAGATTAATATAATTATAAGTAACGTAAACATGGATTTGTAAAGAACAAACCATGCCAAACCAACCTAATTTACTTATTTAATAGGTTACTTGCTGTCATAAATATAAAGGGAAGGGTAAACCCCTTTGAAATCCCTCCTGGCCAGGGGAAAGCTCCTCTCACCTGTAAAGGGTTAAGAAGCTAAAGGTAACCTCGCTGGCACCTGACCAAAATGACCAATGAGGAGACAAGATACTTTCAAAAGCTGGGAGGAGGGAGAGGAACAAAGGGTCTGTCTGTGTGCTGCTCTTGCCAGAGACAGAACAGGAATGGAGTCTTAGAACTTTTAGTAAGTAATCTAGCTAGGTATGTGTTAGATTATGATTCCTTTAAATGGCTGAGAAAAGCATTGTGCTGAATAGAATAACTATTTCTGTCTGTGCATCTTTTTTGTAACTTAAGGTTTTGCCTAGAGGGGTTCTCTATGTTTTTGAATCTAATTACCCTGTAAGATATCTACCATCCTGATTTTACAGGGGGGATTTCTTTATTTCTATTTACTTCTATTTTTTATTAAAAGTCTTCTTGTAAAAACTGAATGCTTTTTCATTGCTCTCAGATCCAAGGGTTTGGGTCTGTGGTCACCTATGCAAATTGGTGAGGCTTTTTATCCAACATTTCCCAGGAAAGGGGGGGTGCAAGTGTTGGGAGGATTGTTCATTGTTCTTAAGATCCAAGGGTCTGGGTCTGTAGTCACCTAGGCAACTTGGTGAGGCTTTTTACCAAACCTTGTCCAGGAAGTGGGGTGCAAGGTTTTGGGAAGTATTTTGGGGGGACAGACGCGTCCAAACAGCTCTTCCCCAGTAACCAGTAATTGTTTGGTGGTGGTAGCGGCCATTCCAAGGATAACGGGTGTAATATTTTGTACCTTGGGGAAGTTTTGACCTAAGCTGGTAAAGATAAGCTTAGGAGGTTTTTCATGCAGGTCCCCACATCTGTACCCTAGAGTTCAGAGTGGGGGAGGAACCTTGACATGGTGGCACAGTGGTGGGATTAACCTGAAATCATTTGAGATCCAGTTGAGATTTTTTGAACTAGAAATACAGAGTTTAAAAAGGAAATTTTTTTTTCTTTGGAAAGAAAGTCCAGAAAGCAGCTTTGAAACTTTGGCCAAGCAGAGACAAAAGGGGATTATCTTGTGAATTGCAGGTTTTTTTGCCTGGAGGCAGGGTACTTAACTCCTGCAGGGAAATTCACAGTCTTCCAACCCATTGTTTTTTGTTTTTTTTTCTTTTCTTCCTAAAAGTAAATAGGGGGTGTGTGTTCTACCCATTTGCTTTTTCTTTGGGCTGGGTAAGCAGGTTTCCAAGCAGTTGGAGGTTTTTTGCTTTAATTTGGGCCCAGAGCAGAGACAAGGGAATTGTCTTTTTCTGTAGGCTGACAATCACTATCAGAGAATAGGTATTCTATTGCAGCACAGCAAAATTTTACAGCCAAGTTTTGTTTGTTTATTTCTAAACCTCGGGTGTAAAGTTAGTTAAAAACAGAGAGGTTAGAATGACCAAATCCTCAGCTCGACTACAGCTGGAATTAGCCAAATTTCAGGCTGAGGAAAGACAAAGGGAACATGAAAGACAGATAGAACTCATGCGGCTGAAGAAGGAACAAGAAAGGGAGGCAGCGAGAGAAGCAGAACAACACCAAGCGGCTGCTCACAGGAGAGCTATGGAAGCAAGGGACAAAGAACTGGAGGAGAAGGAAAAAGAGAGGAAGTATGTGGAGGAGATGGAGAAGATAAAGGCCCAGCAGAATATACCAACAAACCCTAGCAATCCTTCTCCAGGTACCACTTCCCATCCCAGAAAGTTCCCCACCTACAAGGCAGGTGATGATACTGAGGCCTTCTTAGAAAACTTCGAAAGGGCCTGCCTTGGGTACAACATCTCTACTGACCAATACATGGTAGAGCTGAGGCCGCAGCTCAGTGGACCCTTAGCTGAGGTGGCAGCTGAAATGCCTAAAGAACACATGAACAAGTATGAACTGTTTAAATCCAAGGCGAGAGTCAGAATGGGGATAACACCCGAGCAGTCTCGTCGGAGGTTCAGAGCCCTAAGGTGGAAACCAGACATGTCATTTACCCGACATGCCTACCACATTGTGAAACATTGGGATGCCTGGATATCAGGAACAAGTGTTGAATCTCCAGTAAATTTGCCCTTCCTAATGCAAATGGAACAATTCTTAGAGGGTGTTCCTGAGGAAATAGAAAGATACATCCTAGATGGGAAACCCAAAACTGTAATTGAGGCAGGAGAGATTGGAGCCAGATGGGTGGAGGTGGCAGAGAAGAAGAAAACTGGTCGCAGTTGGAGCGGAGACCAGAAGGGACCACCCCAGACCACACCTTATTACCGGGGGCCGCCCAAAGTCCCACCTACCTCCCAAAGAACCCTCCAGACCCCTTATCGTCCCACCACCCCATTCTCCAGCAACCCTCCTCGCCCCAGTGACCCGTCAGCTGGACGATGTTTTAAGTGTAACGAGCTGGGGCATGTAAAGGCCAACTGCCCCAAGAACCCCAACAGATTACAGTTCATTGCACCGGAATCACACCAGAGGTCCACAGGCCCAGATACCTCCCAGATACCCTTGGAGCGGAGGGAAACTGTGAGTGTGGGCGGGAAGAAGGTCACCGCGTGGAGGGACACCGGAGCACAAGTGTCAGCTATCCATGCTTCCTTAGTGGACCCCAATTTAATCAACCCAGAGATCCAAGTGATGATTCAACCCTTCAAGTCCAACTCTTTCAATTTGCCTACAGCCAAGTTACCTGTCCAGTACAAGGGCTGGTCAGGAATGTGGACTTTTGCAGTCTATGATGATTATCCCATCCCCATGCTGTTGGGGGAGGACTTGGCCAATCATGTGAAGCAGGCCAAGAGGGTGGGAATGGTCACCCGCAGCCAGGCTAAACAAGCCGTGAGGCCTAGCTCTGTTCCGGAAACTTCTATCAGGACCCAGTCAGAGGTGATGGACCCGGACCCCAGGCCAATGTCTGCAACAGCAGTAGTGGATCCAGTCCCAGAGACCCAGACGGAACCAGTCCTAGAACCGGAACCAGCCGAACAACCAACACCAGACCCCGTGTCAGCACTGAATCCAGTACTTGCAACCTCAACACCAGAAGGCCCCACCGAACCTGAACTGGCAGCAGCCGATAACCCTACACAAGAGGCTTAGCCGGAGCCTGAATCCCAACATAGTGCACCAGCGGAGAGCGGTTCACAGTCAACAGAAACAGCTCCATCCCCTATATCGCTTCCAGAGGGACCAAGCCTAGGTCCACAATCCCATGAGGAACTGATGTCTCCAGCATCAAGGGAACAGTTCCAGACCGAACAGGAAGCAGATGAAAGCCTCCAGAGAGCTTGGACGGCGGCACGGAGCAACCCACCGCCTCTCAGCTCTTCTAATCGATCCAGGTTTGTTATAGAAAGAGGACTTTTATACAAGGAAACTCTTTCTGGTGGACACCAGGAAGACTGGCATCCTCAGAGACAGTTGGTAGTTCCAACTAAATACCGGGCCAAGCTCTTGAGCTTAGCCCATGATCACCCTAGTGGCCATGCTGGGGTGAACAGGACCAAAGACCGTTTGGGGGGGTCATTCCACTGGGAGGGAATGGGCAAGGATGTTTCTACCTATGTCCAGTCTTGTGAGGTGTGCCAAAGAGTGGGAAAACCCCAAGACCAGGTCAAAGCCCCTCTCCAGCCACTCCCCATCATTGAAGTTCCATTTCAGCGAGTAGCTGTGGATATTCTGGGTCCTTTTCCGAAAAAGACACCCAGAGGAAAACAGTACATACTGACTTTCATGGATTTTGCCACCCGATGGCCGGAAGCAGTAGCTCTGAGCAACACCAGGGCTATAAGTGTGTGCCAGGCACTAGCAGACATTTTTGCCAGGGTAGGTTGGCCCTCCGACATCCTCACAGATGCAGGGACTAATTTCCTGGCAGGAACTATGAAAAACCTTTGGGAAGCTCATGGGGTAAATCACTTGGTTGCCACTCCTTACCACCATCAAACAAATGGCATGGTGGAGAAGTTTAATGGAACTTTGGGGGCCATGATACGTAAATTTGTAAATGAGCACTCCAATGATTGGGACCTAGTGTTGCAGCAGTTGCTCTTTGCCTACAGAGCTGTACCACATCCCAGTTTAGGGTTTTCCCCATTTGAACTTGTATATGGCCGTGAGGTTAAGGGGCCATTGCAGTTGGTGAAGCAGCAATGGGAGGGATTTACACCTTCTCCAGGAACTAACATTCTGGACTTTGTAACCAACCTACAAAACACCCTCCGAACCTCTTTAGCCCTTGCTAGAGAAAACTTACAGGATGCTCAAAAAGAGCAAAAAGCCTGGTATGATAAACATGCCAGAGAGCGTTCCTTCAAAGTAGGAGACCAGGTCATGGTCTTAAAGGCGCTCCAGGCCCATAAAATGGAAGCATCGTGGGAAGGGCCATTCACGGTCCAGGAGCGCCTGGGAGCTGTTAATTATCTCATAGCATTCCCCACCTCCAACCGAAAGCCTAAGGTGTACCATATTAATTCTCTAAAGCCCTTTTACTCCAGAGAATTAAAGGTTTGTCAGTTTACAGCCCAGGGAGGAGACGACGCTGAGTGGCCTGAAGGTGTTTACTTCGAAGGGAAATGTGCTGGTGGTGTGGAAGAGGTGAACCTCTCCATGACCCTTGGGCGTATGCAGCGACAGCAGATCCAGGAGCTGTACACTAGCTACGCGCCAACGTTCTCAGCCACCCCAGGACTGACTGAACGGGCATACCACTCCATTGACACAGGTAATGCTCACCCAATTAGGGTCCAACCTTACCGGGTGTCTCCTCAAGCTAAAACTGCTATAGAACGGGAGATCCAGGATATGTTACAGATGGGTGTAATCCGCCCCTCTGAAAGTGCATGGGCATCTCCAGTGGTTCTAGTTCCCAAACCAGATGGGGAAATACGTTTTTGCGTGGACTACCGTAAGCTAAATGCTGTAACTCGCCCAGACAACTATCCAATGCCACGCACAGATGAACTATTAGAGAAACTGGGACGGGCCCAGTTCATCTCTACCTTGGACTTAACCAAGGGGTACTGGCAGGTACCGCTAGATGAATCTGCCAAGGAAAGGTCAGCCTTCATCACACATCTCGGGCTGTATGAATTTAATGTACTCCCTTTCGGGCTGCGGAATGCACCCGCCACTTTCCAAAGACTTGTAGATGGTCTCCTAGCGGGATTAGGAGAATATGCAGTCGCCTACCTTGACGATGTGGCCATATTTTCGGATTCCTGGGCAGACCACCTGGAACATCTACAAAAAGTCCTTGAGCGCATAAGGGAGGCAGGACTAACTGTTAAGGCTAAGAAGTGTCAAATAGGCCTAAACAGAGTGACTTACCTTGGACACCAGGTGGGTCAAGGAACTATCAGCCCCCTACAGGCCAAAGTGGATGCTATCCAAAAGTGGCCTGTCCCAAAGTCAAAGAAACAGGTTCAATCCTTCTTAGGCTTGGCCGGTTATTACAGACGATTTGTACCGCACTACAGCCAAATCGCTGCCCCACTGACAGACCTAACCAAAAAGAAACAGCCAAATGCTGTTCAGTGGACCGGAAAGTGTCAGAAGGCCTTTAACAAGCTTAAAGCGACACTCATGTCTGACCCTGTACTAAGGGCCCCAGACTTTGACAAACCGTTCCTAGTAACCACAGATGCATCCGAGCGTGGTGTGGGAGCAGTTTTAATGCAGAAAGGACCTGATCAAGAATTCCACCCTGTAGTGTTTCTCAGCAAAAAACTGTCTGAGAGGGAAAGCAACTGGTCAGTCACTGAAAAAGAATGTTACGCCATTGTCTACGCTCTGGAAAAGCTACGCCCATATGTTTGGGGACGGCGTTTCCACCTGCAAACCGACCATATTGCACTGAAGTGGCTTCACACCGTCAAGGAAACTAACAAAAAACTTCTTCGGTGGAGTTTAGCTCTCCAAGATTTTGATTTCGACGTCCAACACATCTCAGGAGCTTCTAACAAAGTGGCTGATGCACTCTCCCGTGAAAGTTTCCCAGAATCAACTGGTTAAAATCGTCCTTGAGATGTGGAAAATATTGTTAGTCTTTATGTACTTGGTAGTATATTTAGAGATGCATGTGTCTTATTAACTCTGTTTTTCCTAGAGCTCCAGGAAGAAATCCCAGCCAGTGTTTCACCCTAGCTGAGATTTGGGGGGCGTGTCATAAATATAAAGGGAAGGGTAAACCCCTTTGAAATCCCTCCTGGCCAGGGGAAAGCTCCTCTCACCTGTAAAGGGTTAAGAAGCTAAAGGTAACCTCGCTGGCACCTGACCAAAATGACCAATGAGGAGACAAGATACTTTCAAAAGCTGGGAGGAGGGAGAGGAACAAAGGGTCTGTCTGTGTGCTGCTCTTGCCAGAGACAGAACAGGAATGGAGTCTTAGAACTTTTAGTAAGTAATCTAGCTAGGTATGTGTTAGATTATGATTCCTTTAAATGGCTGAGAAAAGCATTGTGCTCAATAGAATAACTATTTCTGTCTGTGCATCTTTTTTGTAACTTAAGGTTTTGCCTAGAGGGGTTCTCTATGTTTTTGAATCTAATTACCCTGTAAGATATCTACCATCCTGATTTTACAGGGGGGATTTCTTTATTTCTATTTACTTCTATTTTTTATTAAAAGTCTTCTTGTAAAAACTGAATGCTTTTTCATTGCTCTCAGATCCAAGGGTTTGGGTCTGTGGTCACCTATGCAAATTGGTGAGGCTTTTTATCCAACATTTCCCAGGAAAGGGGGGGTGCAAGTGTTGGGAGGATTGTTCATTGTTCTTAAGATCCAAGGGTCTGGGTCTGTAGTCACCTAGGCAACTTGGTGAGGCTTTTTACCAAACCTTGTCCAGGAAGTGGGGTGCAAGGTTTTGGGAAGTATTTTGGGGGGACAGACGCGTCCAAACAGCTCTTCCCCAGTAACCAGTAATTGTTTGGTGGTGGTAGCGGCCATTCCAAGGATAACGGGTGTAATATTTTGTACCTTGGGGAAGTTTTGACCTAAGCTGGTAAAGATAAGCTTAGGAGGTTTTTCATGCAGGTCCCCACATCTGTACCCTAGAGTTCAGAGTGGGGGAGGAACCTTGACACTTGCCTAGTAGATTGTGGGAAACTATAGATGTGATATATCTTGATTTTAGTAAGACTTTTGACCCAGTCCCACATGACATTCTCATAAGCAAACATGGTCTCGAAAAAATTACTATAAAGCAAATGCAATAACTGATTGAAAAAATATACTCAAACAGTAGTTATCAATGGTTCACTGTCAAATGGGGAAGATGTATCTAGTGGGTCCTGCAGTGGTCTTTCCAGTTCCAGTCACAAATTACCTGGATGAGTGAGTGGAAACAATTCTTATAAAATTTGCCAGTGACACCAAGCTGGGCAGAGTTGCAAGAACTTTGGAGGACAGGATTAGAATTCAAGATAACCTTGACAAATTAGTGCTTTGGTCTAAAATCAATATGATGAAATTCAATAAAAAGAAGTGCAAAGTATTATGCTTAAAAAGAAAAAAAATCAAAGGCACAACTACAAACTGGGGGCTGACTGACTGTAGAGTAGTACTCCTGAAAAGGATCTGGGGGTAAAAGTGGATCAAACATTTAATATGAGCCAACAACATAATGCAGTTGCAAAAAAGGCTAATATCTTTCTGGGGTGTATTAGTAGGAGTATTTTATGTAAGACACAGGAGGTAATTTCCCCACTCTACTCAGCACGGGTGGGGCATCAGCTGGAGTACTGTGTCCAAGGCTAGGTACCATACTTCAAAAAGTATGTTGTCAACATTCAAAAAGATGTTGACAAACTGGAGAGGGTCCAGAGAAGAGCAACAGAAATGATAAAAATCTTAGACTTCTAAGGAAAGGTTTAAAAAACTGGGCATGTCTAGTCTTGAGAAAAGAAGACCAAGGGGGAACCTGATAACAGTCTTTAAATATGTTAAAGGCTGTTACAAAGAGAATGCTGATCAATTGTTTTACATGCCGACTGAAGATAGGACAGGAATTAATCAGCTTAATCTTCAGCAAGAAGAATATTTTTCCCTAGGTAGATATTTATAGACTGTAATCAAGTCACTCTTTAATATTTTTGTTGCTAAGCTAATAGATTGATCTCTTTCAGTCTATTAGTATAAGGTATGTTTTCTAATTCTTTACTCATTCTCGTGGCTCTTTTCTGAACCCCTCTCCAATTTATGAACATCCTTTTTGAATTGTGGAAATGAGAACTGGACACAGTATTCCAGCAATGATCACACCAATAACCTCTCTACTCCTGCTTGAGATTTCCCTGTTTTTACATCTAAAAATCACATTCACTCTTTTGTCCACAGAGTTGCACTGGGAGCTCATGTTCAGCTGATTATTCACCACAACTCCCAAAGCTTTCTCAGAGTCATTGCTTCCCAGGACAAAGTCCTCCATACTGTAAGTATGGCCTTTATTCTTTGTTCCTAGATGTATACATTTTCATTTAGCCATATTAAAGGGCATATTGTTTACTTCTGGCCAGCTTCCCAAGCAGTCAGGATCACTCTGTATGAGTGTCCTGTCCTGTTAATTATTTACCGCTATCCCAATTTTTGTGTCATCTAAATATTTTATCAGTGATGATTTTATGTTTTCTTCCTGGTCCTTGATAACAATGTTAAATAGCATATGGCCAAGAACCCATCGCTGCAGGGCCCCCACTAGAAACATACTTCTCTGTATTACCTGTTCTTGGAACCAGCCAAGAAATAATCACAAATGTTGAACGTGAGTAGCACTGTGGGTTGATTTATTGGCGTGAGCTGAGGTTGTCTAATATGGCTATACTCACACACACACAGCTTTCATGCTGGCAGGCTGGCAAGTGTGGACATTGGTTTCAATTTCACAGGTGGCTGAGGCTGGCCAGGCAACAGCTGCCCAGAGATCGGCCACGGGGCAACGAGAGTCCCCAAAGTCCCTTCAGAATCTTGGGAGTGCTCTACTGCTTCTGGTCCAGACCTGAGTTTAGCGTGCTGTTACATTTCCTTGATGGTATCCTGACCTGGCTGCCCATCTCAAGATTTATATCTTCACTAAGATAATAAATACCATGGTTCCATAAAAGGTGATATTTGCCTCTTTGTATTGCCATTGGCTGTCACTGACACTGTCTCAGTCATTCCTTACATTAATTGATTACATATTCATAAACATGAATACAATTGATTACATAGAGCAATGCAGCTTTAAGCAAGTATCTAACATCATTGGGGACTTTCTGCTGCTTGTGGCTTTGTAAGAGCATAACAGGAAACTGTGCAGACTGCACTCAAAAAAGCAAATGGGAGGGGTGCATCCAGATACATCCCCCCCCCCCTTGATCAATGGATCACAATAAGGACCATTGGACAGCAGGCTTCCAAAACAGCTGGTGGAGCTTGGTGACTCGCTGAACCAATGACCGGGTATAACAACATAAGTATAAAAATACAATGAAATATATACCAAGAATAATTAATAAGACGACAGTGGGGTGCATTAAGACCATTAGAATTCCCGAAGCTCTGTGAGGACCAGCCCTTGAAAATGTCCCACCAGTGATGATACCCTATTTTGCAATGGTAGGAAAACACAGAGACCCTCCTTCTTGGGGCCCGGCTCAGAGAAGCAGGCATCCTGGAGCATCAAGCCAGGTGGACAGACCTAAAAACCCAATTTAACCTGTAATCAGTGAACAGCAGGGGTGAAGTGTCCCAAAGCTGGAGTCCAGTGGGATTGTGTTCTAAGGGGAAGCCATAACGGGTCCGACACCAGCCAAGCATTTTTGACTAGCTGGCAAGGGACAGTAGCTGGCTTGGTGCCATCCTGAATTTGTAAGTGGAGCAAACCCCACCTTGGCCTCTTTGAGGTCCATGAGGAGCTGTGTCTAAAATCCCAGTCCAGTTTGGGGTCCTGCTGAACCCAAAGGGGAATGATACCAATGCTCATTTGGGACACTTGACCCTCCCACCAAATCTGCATTTGCAAATGGATTGCCAAGCAGAATTGATCCCAGAAGGAGCGAGTCCATGTGGACACCACTGCTTGGAGGATTTCTGGGGTGAGCACTGAGCCATCCAGAGTGATAGTTGTGATGTGACTTGCCACTGCAGCTATGTCGGAGGAGCTGTCAGGTGTCAGCTTTGCCCATTCCCCTAGGCGTGACCCCATGGCTGCCAATTTATTAGACCTGGCACGTTAGCAGTGGTGAGGAGAATACCAAGGGCACTACTGAGACCTCCTGGGGAACCCCTCTGATCCACATGAGAAAGTGATCCCAAAATCATTCCCCATCCCGGTGTCTGCGGGGGGCAGGGTGCTAAGGGTCTCCAGTGTCCTCAGCAATGGGCAGGAGGCATTCCTAGGGCATCCCACCCATTTGGCGATGGAAACGGAGAGGGGCACTTTTGCTACTATCCGGGAGTGATTCCGTGGATACAACATTGCATTGAGGATCCATGGGTCACCCCCGGGGCCAATGTACTGGCAAGAGGTCTCCCCTGGGTGTAAGCAATTGGAAATGGAGGAGGGGGGCCTCCAGCTGTTTCGTACAGCCAGAAGTCCCACTCTGCCATGATCAGTCCCAGAAGGCCTCCTATGATTGACCTACAGAGGGGAGACAGAAAAGCAATATTTTAGTTCTCCCCCACATGTCCTCCCCTTCCTTACCGGAGTCTGTTTATGGGGCTGGTGTTCCTATAGCTTTAAGCTGGCTCCTGTGGACCCACTTGCCATGGAGGCCTTTGTTTATTTGAATCACCTTCGGGATTCCCATGTTGATAATGAAGTAGGGGCCCTCCCACCGGACCTCAGTTAAGTCCAGTTCCCTGGTGCGCTCCACTTTAGTGGCTTGCCAAGCCCAACATATTTGCCATAGAAACCATGCTCCCACGGCGGTCTGCCCCCTTTATTGGATTTATATAATGCTAAATACTACTTATAATTATTCTCCAGTTCTGGGATGTGCCCTCTCCCAAGATCACTCCAGGGATCTGTGCCTAAATTCTGCAGCCATGCCAAAAAGGGCAAGGGCAGCTGAGCACACCCCATGTGCATTTTTCTGTCTTTTTCTTCTCACTCTTGCCTTTTCTGAACATTGGAATGGTGCCCCCTTTTCCCCTCCCACCTAGCCTACCTGGGGTATGTCGACATTCCCACTGTGGTACTCAAGGGAACGGGGGGGGGTGCCCGACACTATCTGGGACTGCTAGCCTATCCATGCAATAGTCGGGTCCTGGGGACACCAAGCCTGTCAAATGCTGCTCAAGTTAAATGTAACCCTTTCTTGCCTGCATTCTCCACCATTTAATGTTACCCGTTCTTGGAACCAGCCAAGAAATAATCACAAACCAAGGTCGAATGTGAGCAGCACTGAGAGTTGATTTATTGGCATGAGCTAAGATTGTCTAATACGGCTGTACTCACACACACACACACAACTTTCATGCTGGCAGGCTGGCAAGCATGGATGTTGGTTTCGATTTCACAGGTGGCTGAGACTGGCCAGGCGACAGCTGCCCAGAGATCGACCGCAAGGCAACAAGAGTCCCCAAAGTACCTTCAGAATCGCGGGAGGGCTCTACTGCTTCTGGTCTGGTCCTGAGTTTAGCGTGCTGTTACATTTCCTTGTTGGTGCCCCTGACCTGGCCACCCATCTCGAGATTTATACCTTCATCAAGATAATACCATGGTTCCATAAAAGGCGATATCTGCCTCTTTCTTTTGCCATTGGCTGTCACTCACACTATCTCACTCATTCCTTACATTAATTGATTACATAATCATAAGAATGAATATAATTGATTAAATAGAGCAATGCAGCTTTAAGCAAGTATCTAACATCATTGGGGACTTTCCGCTGCTTGTGGCTTTGTAAGGGCATAACAGGAAACTGTGCAGACTGCACTCAAAAGAGCAAATGCAGGTGGGGGGGGGGGGTGTCCAGCTACACTCTATGACAATTTCCTGTTTACAATTGAATTTTGAGACCAATCCCTTAGCCAAATTTTAAGCCATTTAATGTGTGACATGTTAATGTTATATCATGCTAGTTTTTTAATCAAACTGTTGTATGGTACCAAGTCAAACACCTTACAGAAGACTATATATTTACCTCAACACTATTACAGTACCATTTTCAAGACAATTTCTAATATCATCAGAAAAAGATATCAGGATAGTTTGAAAGACCTATTTTCCCTAAACCCACGCTGATTTGCATTAATTATATTCATTCTTTAATTCTTTATTAATAGAGTCCCATTTCAGCTGGTCCATTATGTTAATGGGGATTGATGTCAGACAGAGAGGCCTATAATTACCCTGGTCATTCTGCTTACACTTAAAAATTGGCACAACATTATCTTTCTTCCAGTCTTCTGAAATTTCTCCAGTGCTCCAAGACTTACTGAAAATCAACATTAATAGTTCAGCAAGCTCCTCAGCCAGCTCACAGATTCATAGGCTTACAGACTTAAAGGTCAGAAGGGACCATTGTGATCATCTAGTTTGACTTCCTGCTCTTTTAAAACTCTTGTATGCAAGTTATCTGGACCTGCTGATTTAGAAAGTCTAACTTTAATAGATTCTGTTTAACAGCCTCCTGCGATACTAGTGGAAGGGAAAGAGTGTGACCATCACCATATGATGAGACTATATCATCTGCTTTTCCCAAAATTCCGAACAGAAATATTTAGTCAACACTTCTGCCTTTTCTGTGCTGTTCCTGATAATTCTACCATTTCCATCTAGGAGTGGACCAATAGTATTGTCAGGATTCTTTTTCTTATTAAAACATCTTAAAAACTTATTATTATTGTCCTTATCTCGGATTTTGGCTTTTTGGGTACCTAGTAAGATATTCTCACATGATTCCCAATCATCATTCACATTTTTTTTTATTAAATTCTTCCTCCCAGCTGATTTGGATCATAAGTATTTTCAGCTTTACATAATTGGCCCTTTTAAAGCACCAAGTGTATATATTACCGGTCTAGAATTCATTCTGTTTGTACATTATAAATGTGATCAAGTCAGGCTCTCTTGCACCTAAGTGACTGTTAATTTGTAGTTCTGTGATCAATTCCTCTTTATCTGTTAAACAACATCTAATATAGAATTCAGCTGTATTGGTTTCAACATTTTTTGAGTTACAAAATTGTTTAAAAATTCCAAGAATGTTTTAGTACTGCCAGCATGAGACCTCCAGAATATGTCATTCAAACTGAAGTCCCCCATGATCATGCAGTTTTTTTGTCTACACATTATAAATAGATGTGTAAGGTGGTGATCATCCTGTCTACTAGTGTGATTTGGTGATCTGTAGCAGACACCAACTAAAACACCATCATGCACTTTATCTGTTAGGGCAATCAGCTGATCAATAAGCATTCAAGATCATTTTCTTCCAAGTTATCAGTGACTGGGAAACAGATAATGCTATCTTTGACAGTAACTGCCATTTTTCCTCTCCTTTTACCCACTTGATCCTTCCTAAATGTGTTAAAACCATTGATTTTAACACTCCAGGATTGCAGATCATCCCACCATATTTCAGTAATACCAACTAGATTGAATTTATGCTCATAAGTGTGCACTTCCAGTTCTTCTTGTTTGTTATCCAGGCTCTTACAATCGGTGTAAACTCAGTTCAAGATTTCTATTATTCTATTCTTCTTTTTAGCAGGCTTTTCCTTTTTCAGCTGCCAGAGACAAGTCTGTGTCAGAGTGGGATATGACTGTATCAGATTATGGACTCTGTGTTGAATTATGTGTGGAACTATTGTCACTGCGAGTGCACAAGTCAGGACTTGCCCAGGGCAGCCCATTTTACTTCATTCCAGACACTTGCCCATGTCTTAAGAAAGGGGGTCATACAAGAGGTCTGAACCCAGGACTACGCTCAAGAGTCTCAGACCTAGAAACTGTGACAAGAGCCTACCCAGACCCAGTTGGCGGGGTCCCAAAACATGCAACAGACTGGTAACCACACAGTGGGGTACTAGGCCAGTTTGTAACATATTGGCAACAGAGTGGGTTCACCAAGGCAGAGGATAACGTTTTTAAAGCAGGCTTTTGCAAGGAAACAAACTGCAGCTCTTAAATCAAAAGCAAGCAAACATGAATTATGAAGTCCTTAGATAAGAGCAGCTTGTAAATGTATGCCACAGAGCTGGTCTCTGCTGTATAAAGATGACTAGAATTAAAGTGGGGTACCAACCACAAACCAGAACCGAGAGGAGATCCCCCCAGTCCTCCTATGGGCAGATGACCAAGGAGACTGTTATAGTGCATCCTTGCCAGCACAGACCCCTTGTGTAGTGCAGCAGCTATTCAGCCTCCGTTTTCCAGCTGCTTTTCTACTGCTTCACCCATCCTGCAGCATCTCCTGGGTTGCAAAGTCTTATAGATCTGCCCTTCCATTGCTCTCAAAGTCCAAAATGAGCATGAAGCAACACAAATTTTGTCCTTTCCCCCAGGAGAGCTTCTAGACACCAGACTTTGCCAGTCCTTGTCTGAAGCCATCCTTCTCTCCCACAAGGAGTGTTCTACATCTGCTCTCGCTGCCTGCTCCTCCCAACTGAGCAGGGCTCTTCTTTTTAAGCCCCTGCCCAAAAGCCTACCTCCTACTCCAGGTGTCTGAATTTGGGCTAATTGTGCCTTCAGTAGTCCCCTTCTGCCTTGCATGGAGACTTGTAGTCCCATTACAGAGACCATTCCACAAACAGTCCCAGGGACTCATTGGAGGACACGAGGTGTCCAGACAGGAGGAATGGTCAATCTTCATCCAGGATGGGGGCCTCAAAATGGCAGGACCTGAAGTGGAAGAAGCTGGTGGAAAGGAAGCTGCTCATGGAGGAGAAGCAGCTGGACTGGAGGCCAAGTGTTTTGCTGAAACAGAGCACAAGCATCTGCATGAGCTGCAACAAGAAAGCATGAAGTGGACTTCAAGCAATTGAGGAGCCAAAGTCCTGTAATCCAGTAAGTGGGGTGGAACTTGGATCACCAATCCTGTGGGAAGCGGATGCTAAATACTTGCTCCAGTTTAAGGAGCAGGTAGATGTTGATTCCTATCTCCCAGCCTTTCGGAGGGCTTGTAAATTATACCATGTAGTCCTGGCAAATTGTCTGAAATTTCTAACTCCCTATGGAAAATCCATCGATTCAGTTTAAAGCAGCTTTTCTCCTTCGATATGAAGTTACTCAAGAGTAAACAGATAACAAGTCTGATTCAGAGTGGAAGCCCAAAGAGGAATGGCCCATGCATGGAAATTGGAAGTAAGCCCAGGCTGTGGGGAACAGTGGCCACAATCTGATTCCCAAGGAGTTGAGGTGTTTTCCCTGTCAGGGACAGTGCACAAGTGGGCAAACTGCATAGTGACTATGTGCCAGGAGACTGGCAATGCACTACACCAGATTAACATGCTGGCAGTCAAACTGGAGGATGGCTAGGAAGCTGGCACAAGGGTGCAGCACGTTAACATGGTGAATTCAGCCCCAGGGGGGGTGACCACAAGGCAAGTTGGATGGGAAAAGGTCCCCAGGCTAGAGAGACATTGGTGCTGTGACTCTATCTCAAGTCAATGTAGTGGACCAAGCTAAGATTTTGCTCAGTAAGCACACAACACTGCAGGTGTTAGAGAGCCTTCCACTTAAGATACATGTAATTCAATTATATCTGAAGTGGGGTGAAAGGAAAGGACCCCAGGATATTAAGGTCAATGAACACCTATCCATGGACTCCTGTCTGAGTATGAGTTGCACACTTAGCCTGGCAGCATACACTGAACCCTGGTATTTACAAGGAGCTGGAGTCACAGAGTTTAGCCAGCTATTATACATGGATGTAGGCACATAGAATGGGTGGCAGTGAGCCGCTGGCCCGAGCCTGTGAGAGTGCGTGCCCTAGAGGAAAATCAGTGTTGCAATAGATCAGATCCCAGCTTGGGGACTGTGGGGGGGAGAGAGAGGGAAATGAGTCTGTTGGGGGGAGCATGCTACACTCTCTGCCCAGCTGTACAGTTCCAAACTGGCTGATTTCTCCTTAGAGAAGGTGAGGGCTGAAGCAGCCAGCCCCAGTTCTAAAAACTAAAAATCCTCATGCCAAGGAAAATGGAGAAAGATTCCTGTGGGATACAGGGCTCCTTTACGGAAAATGAGTTCCACCAAGGGAGATTCAGACTTGGGGTACCAGGAGACAGTTGGTGGTGCCTCAGAAACATCACCTTAAGCTCCTCTTCAGCTCTGTGTAGCTCCAAAGCCTGTCTCTTTCATCAACAGAAGTTGGTACAGTAAAAGATATTACCTCATCCATCTTGCCTCTCTAATATCCTGGGACCTACACAGCTACAGCACCACTGCAAACAATTAATAATAATGTTATTAAGTGTTCTCACCCCTGTGAAGACTCTCAGACCACTGCACAGCAAAAATATAACCAGTGGGCTAAATTCTGATACCTTTAATAACTTTGATAGTACCTTTCACTATGAGCTGCCCCATTGACTTTAATGGAGCAACCTGTGGAGTAAATTGCTACTGAAGTTGAATAAGGATATCAGCACTGAGTACAGAGCAGCAGAAGTTAGACAATATAAAAACAAAGTATCATAATTTAAAATTTCTACATTAATAAACCCCTAAGTGATATTTTTTACCAGACAAATGATTTTGTTAGTCAGAAGGAAGATGCAGATGTCACACTCAGGGTTAATGTGTCATTGAAAGCTAAGGCAGACAATTTGCTTTTTTTCCTTATTTTCTCTCTTTAGTCATTTTCAGAATGAATTCATGAGAATGATGGGAATAGGAGACTTGCATAGAATTGCCTTGATATCTTACCTGACATAAATCTAGATAGGAAAAAGCCATGTCATATCAAATATCCTCTCTGAGCAATCTGAATTATCTTGAATCATTTAGCTTCAGTTTTTTGATTGAGTAAAGCCCCAGTCCCACAAGCTGTAAGCCAACTGTCTTCTTGTGCTTTTCAGATGTTGAGGAAATGTACTTGCAAATTTGTGTAACACCCCAGGAGCTTTATTTATGGATTTGTGGATATTACAATACTTAAATACATACTTAAGGCTTTTCGATTTAAACAGGCTTTTTTTTATATTAAGCCCCTTTCTGAAACATGTGCAATTTAACAAATCCAGAAAATGATAGCTGAGCTGGGGGTGGTGATAGACTTAGCATTAGACTCACAAGATAGACTTAGCATTCTAGAATACACTTTCTTCTACTTAGGCTACTCCAGTAAAGGTACCCTGATTCATGGGCAGAACTCATTGTGTCATCATGCATTGTTCACACATTTCAAGGGCAGTATATGACCCTTACGTATTTAAATCTTCAGAATCATTTACCAGCCATTTTAACTGTTCTGATTCACACTTCATCAACATGATCAACATGTTCTACTGCTCTCTGCTACTTTACTCCCTCAGATTTCAATATATTTTTCTGGCTAGAATTTAAAATGTACTCTTCTCCTCCTCTCACTTGATGGAAGTAAAATTTGTCAGTCCATTACATTGATGCAGGAATATTTTTACAACTGAGTACAGCTAACGTTACAGAGGATTTTCTGTTGCAGTAAATTTAATTATCAGGAAATTTAAGAGAATTAGATAAAATACTTTCAGAAAATTGCAACGGCATAAAACAAGAAAAATGTTTTGTAGCATGCTTTATAATGATTTAATGGTGCTGCTTTGAGGCTGGGATTTTCAAAGATGCTTAAGGGAGTTAGGCATCTGACTCCTATATAATTTAATGGGATTGGGTGTCTACCTCCCTTTGAAAATACCAGTTTAGGTTACCTTCTGTTTGTGACTCTTTTGCAAACAACTGATAGGTCTCTGGAAAATCTATAGGCACTTAGGGCCAGATTCTGGCACCCTTATTCACACTGACTTGTACCTTAATCCACAAGTGCTCCCATTGACTTCTGTGGGACTAATTTGTGGGGGAAAGTGCTACTCAATATAAGTAAGGATATCAGAATAGAACCTGTAATAAACCATTTATAATGAAACTTAAAAGAAGAGTTCTTCATGTCTCTTCTGGTCTCCTAAAAATGCAGTTACTTAATATTACTCTTTTCTTCATTGTGCAAAAGTTCAAAAAGAGACATCCTCAAAAATCTGCCAGTGGAATAGATTCACTATCGTAACAGGTAATCAGGATAATATCATCTCTACGAAAGATTATGATATTATAGCTATTTTGTGTCTGATTTATGGTACATTGCTCACACAGCACCTGCATTTTAATATTCTGTATTGTTAGAAAAATCAAAAGTTGTATCAAAAAGTAAAATATGCATAGATTGTTATTTAATGTGGGTTCATTTTAATTCAGCAACTTTATCAATGAGCATTAAAACTGGAAGTGGAAAAACAAGTTTGCAGTTGGTTCGCCTTCCAAAATACAAACAGTAAATCATACCCACACATAATTTCTTCTGTTCTGTATTGTAAAGGTTATGTTTATACGATGAGCTGTGAATGAGATTAATGAGTTTTCTCAGCACTGTAAACCTCCTCCACTGAAACAGGAGCTAAATTCCAATAAATCACAGTTTTATGTTCACATATTTATGGGATAGTGAGAGATTTAGAGTTCCTCTATAGGGAAAAACTACCCCAAACAGAAGAGGAAAAAATTACAGATTCTGTAGTGTAAAGATGGATAAACAGGAACAAAAGCACGAATAGACTGTATTCACTTTAATGATGCCAGTAACTTATTAAAAGCTATTATTATAGCTAATCTTTTTGCCAATACTTCAGCTGAAGTTACAATACACAAGCCCAATAGGCCGGCTCCTCCATGTCATTGCAGATCAAAAGCAATTAAGTTATATGCCTTTTCTGACAATGTTCTTTAAACCCATTTCTCCTTTTTTGTCCAAAAAAGTGCCAGCAATATTGCAGCTGGTGTCCTTCAGACCTTATAAAGTTCCTCATGTGCGCCTGAGAATAATTATTTATATTTAGGTCACCTCTACACAGATTATTATGGATATGATTTCTCAGCTCACTCTTTATAGAAAAGTAATGGCATTAACTGCATTTTCTTTGATGAATCATGCATAACATTTTAATTTCTCTACCCAAGAAATGCAGAATGCTTCAAGAGCTTTTTGCCCATAAATCGTGAGGCAAAGAAATGGTTGAGGCTATTCTTGCGGCTAGGCTAGTGTCATTTTTATATCAATGAGCTGATGCTGTCTGTAGTACATTAGTGCAACAACACCTGAAAGAAAACATGAAACTGCAATTATAACAAGAATATCACAGTTTCTGAAATGCCAGTGATTTCTTCTTTCAATAACTGCAAATAAAGTTTGCACTATTAGGAGTGTACTGTCACCTTTCCTTTCCTAGCCTGTAATTCAGGCTTATAGGTCTTTGGAGACCAGGTAACTTTCTCTGAGAAAACCTTAAAATGCAAAGTATCCTACGCTGAATTGATTTAACTAGGAGGCATACAGTGGCATCTAAATACAGAAGATGCTTTTGATTACATGGGACATAAGAAATAACCTTGTGACCTGTCAATAAGTGGACATTTACTTATTGTGAGTAGTTCATTAGCAATACTTCTCAACTACTGCCCTATACAAATTCAGATTGAAAATCAGGTGTAAAATTTTAACAAGAGCAATTAACCATGGAACAATTTATGAAGGGTTGTTGTGGAGCCTCCATCACAGGAAATTTTTAAATCAGGATTGGAAGTTTTGGTAAAAGATATGCTATAGGAATTATTTTGGGGAGGTTCTATGGCCTGTGCTATACAGGAGATCAGACTAGATGATCAAAAAGGTCCCTTCTGGCCTTGGAATCTGTGAATCTATTGCAGGTTTACCCCTCATGTACAGGTTGCTTATGTGGAATACCGGTCCTGTCAAACCCTTTAATATGATATTGTAACGGAACTTGTTCAACTTACCACCATGGTGCCTCCTACTGGCCATCCTTGGAATTAGCTCAGGGTTGCCAGTGCGCCTTCCTCAGGTGGTGTTTCACCCGTCGTCACTTCTGTCTTCACCTCCAGGACCCGCGTCGCTCCCCGGACTGCGTTGTCCTCTTTTGGTCACAGCCCTCTGGCTGTGCCCCACTTGATTCTTTCCCCCATTCCAGGGGACCAACAGTCCTCAGTCCAACCACTTTCCTCAGTGGCAAACTGCAGTCCAGATTCTAGCCGCTCATCTCAGTGACAAACTGCAGTCCATACACTGGCCACTTCCCTCTGTGGCAAGTGGGGGAAAAGAGGGGAGGAACCTGGGCCCGCCCGCTACTCTAGGTCCCGACCTAAGGACCCACGTGCTGCCCCTCCTCCAACTCTGCTGTCTTCTTCCCTGGGCCACTTTCCCACTGCCCCAGCACGTCTCCTGGCTGCCTTCCGTGCAGCCTCCCCAGGGTTGTTTAACCCCTTACATACCAGTGAGAGGCAGCCGCCCCAATACATACCCTCCCCCTTAAGACCACACACCCGGGGGGGCGTGTTTCTATTTTCCCAGCTTCCCTTGCAGCTGGGCCCGCAGGATGTTTTTCTCCTGCCTCAGGCTCTCCACCGAGAGGAGCAGCCTGTCTCCCTCTTTCAGAGTCTAGGTACCCACCGTTGCCTGTCCTCCTCCTGTGTGGGTTCCCCGGTCTGTCTGGGTCCCCACTGTAGCCTGTCCTACTCCCCCATGAGTTCCCCTCTTTCTCTGGGTCCTCTCTGCCCCAATTATTTTACCTATCACCTCCCTACCTCCCCCTGCTGGGTGTGGGAGAGGGCTGTCTATCAGGACCTCGGTCCTCACTGCTCCCTCGTTCTGAGCAGCCCCTGACCAAGCCCAGATCTTAGGCATTCCTCTCCTTCTCCTCCGGGGGCAATGCCTTTTTATATGGCCTGTCTCATGGCAATGGAAGCATGTCCCTTGTCTCCCCTTGGCCATGGCCCTCTTATGGTCTTTCTCCTTTTGCTCAGCCCCTTCCCCTGGACTAGCCTTGCTCCTACAACCCAGAGGGCACTGTGTCTGCACGTGTTCCTGTTGCCCACAGGTCCAACATGCCCAGTGCCTCCCTGTTCTTCTCACAGCAGGGGGGGTCTTTCTTGGGCTTTTTTGCTTTCTTATTCTCTAGGTGGGGCCTCTGTATCCCATCCTGGTAGGGGCACTCCCTCTTAACGTGTCCCAGCTGCCCACAGGTGAAACATTTTCTTGGCCTCCTGGTCCTGGTGCCTGGCTTCCCCTCTCACTCCCTGTGACTTTCATGGATTCCCTTTCTCAGCGACCTAAACAGGCACAGCTGCTATTTTGCTAACCCAGCCATGTAGGCCTGAAGGTATTTCTGTACCTCCCACTGTCTCTGCTGGGTAGTGAGCACCTGCTGTAGCAGAGCCTGAAGCTGTCCTTGTGGCCTATCAGACTCTTTCCACATGGACACCGACTTCGGAGTTCAGTTTGGGAAGGCCCCAGAACCCTCCGCAAAGAAGGCCTCAATATACCCCAATTCCATTCTCCACCTTATGTATCCCTTAGTCTCTCAAATAGGCAATAGTCCTCACAATCTTCTATCCTCCCCCTGTATTAGAGGTGACCATGTGCCCACATTCTCCACCATGTATAACAGGGCTTGTTTGACTCACCACCATGGTGCCTCCTGCTGGCCATCCTGGAAATAATCTCAGGGTTGCCAGTGTGCCCTCCTCAGGGGGACGGATCACAGAGGGGAATGACTATTAAGCCCCCCCCTCTGTGATCCTCATGATCACTACTGTGCTGCCCTTGGAGTGGGGTGAAACGCAGGCCATCGTCACTTCTGTCTTCACCTCCAGGACCCATGTCGCTCCCTGGACTGTGTTGTCCTCTTCTGGTCACAGCCCTCTGACTGTGCCCTGCTCAGTTCTTTCCCTCATCCCTGGGGACCAACAGTCCTCAGTCCAACCACTTTCCTCAGTGGCAGAATGCAGTCCAGATTTTAGCCGCTCATCTCAGTGACAAACTACAGTCCATACACTGGCCACTGCCCTCTCTGGCAAGTGGGGCAAAGGGGCCCCGGGTCCGCCCGCTACTCCAGGTCCCAACCTAGGGACCCTATCGCCAGCAGCCACTTGCTGCCCCTCCTCCAACTCCGCTGTCTCCTTCTCTGGGCCACTTTCCCCCAGCCCCAGCACCTCTGCTGGCTGCCTTCCGCACAGCCTCCCCAGGGTTGCTTTAACCCCTTACATACCAGTGAGGAGCAGCCACCCCACCACAGATATAAGGAATTTTAAAAGTTACTTTTGCTGTGCAGAGTGCTGAAAATGTGTGACCTTCATGAACTAGTTCCCAAATGTCAACTTAAGTTATGTGATAGCATCATGTCCAGACACTACAAAACCAGTAAGATATATTATTTTCCCCAAGTGATCCTCACTCCCACACATTACCCTTCGGTTCAGATCAGCTGCTTACAATAGTAGTTGTGGTGTTAGCTGCGAATGTGTAGAGTTCCACAAGGGAGCATATAGCAAGGTGATAAGAGTCTGTATAAACAGGAAATAAAGTCAAGCTTGTATTCACCCCAGCCATGGTATCCTGGGTCTCTATAACCTCTATATGGTGTCAAAGTGGGATTGAATAAAGAGACAACAGATCACAGAACACCCCAGCAGAAATGGAAAAGAGGAAAGGGAAAACAGACAAGTGAGCCCTCCTGCCCAGCCAGAACAGCTGAAAAGCTGCAAAGAGCTAGCAGCACAACAGGCAGAGAAGAGGCCTGAAAACACAGAAAGCCCAGAGAGAACTGCTAGGGTGAGTCCAGACTGCACCAAGGAGGCTAGGAAAGTAAGGGAAATTGATCTAAGGCTAGGTCAACAGCAACACCACTTGGTTAGGGAGCCCCACCACCTTACTCCAGAGACAACAGAGGAAAAAAGGGAGAATCTATAATCTTATAAAGTAAGAGAGATGGCTACATCTGACCCAGCTTTTTTCCATATATCAACCCCAGCAGAATTTGATTTCCAGAACGCTGAGGGATGGCCACCCTGGAGAAGTAGATTCCGGAGGTGCTGTCAATTAATCGCAATCTGGTTGCGATTAGGAGTCAGAGGAGAAATAAGTTAATACCCTGCTCTATACAATGGAACCAGCAACAGAGGACATTCCCTTTCCGGAAGTCTCACAGCTGTTCGGATGAAATAGTTCGATACAATTAAAGAAGAATTGGGTAATCATTTCATGCCATGCCGGAATGTGGTTTTTGGGCAGGCACCTTTTCAAATACACAATCAAGAAACAGCTGAGTCAGCAAATGATTTCAATATGTATTACCTAATCCAATGCTGTGGCTATTGGGCAGATGAGCAAAGAATTTATCAGAGCATGGCTTGTTGTAAGAGTGAGGACAGTCAACTATCAGAAAGACTCCAAAATTATCCTAACCACTAGAGACAGTAAGGAACACAGTCCTCCAAAGTCATTACATAAAGAAGAAACAGCCTCTTCTCAGGAATAACTTGTGGGAGGAACCCACAGTAGAAGCCATGGATATGGGGAGGAAAATACTTCAGAATGCCCAGAAACAATAACTACTCAGACAAGTTGTCAAGGTTCCTTCCCCACTCTGAACTCTAGGGTACAGATGTGGGGACCTGCATGAAAGACCCCCTAAGCATATTCTTACCAGCTTAGGTTCAAAACTTCTGCAAGGTACAAACTTTGCCTTGTCCTTGAACAGTATGCTGCCACCACCAACCATTTTAAACAAAGAACAGGGAAAGAGACCACTTGGAGACGTCTTCCCCCAAAATTTCCCTCCAAGCTCTACACCCCCTTTCCTGGGGAAGGCTTGATAATAATCCTCACCAATTGGTACAGGTGAACACTGACCCAAACACTTGGATCTTAAGAAAATGAAAAATCAATCAGGTTCTTTTAATGCTTTTTTTGCCTCTGTTTTCACTAACAAGGTCAGCTCCCAGACTGCTACGCTGGGCATCACAAAATGGGGAAGAGATGGCCAGCCCTCTGTGGAGATAGAGGTGGTTAGGGACTTTTTAGAAAAGCTGGACGTGCACAAGTCCATGGGGCCGGACGAGTTGCATCCGAGAGTGCTGAAGGAACTGGCGGCTGTGATTGCAGAGCCATTGGCCATTATCTTTGAAAACTCGTGGCGAACCGGGGAAGTCCCGGATGACTGGAAAAAGGCTAATGTAGTGCCAATCTTTAAAAAAGGGAAGAAGGAGGATCCTGGGAACTACAGGCCAGTCAGCCTCACTTCAGTCCCTGGAAAAATCATGGAGCAGGTCCTCAAAGAATCAATCCTGAAGCACTTGCATGAGAGGAAAGTGATCAGGAACAGCCAGCATGGATTCACCAAGGGAAGGTCATGCCTGACTAATCTAATCGCCTTCTATGATGAGATTACTGGTTCTGTGGATGAAGGAAAAGCAGTGGATGTATTGTTTCTTGACTTTAGCAAAGCTTTTGACACGGTCTCCCACAGTATTCTTGTCAGCAAGTTAAGGAAGTATGGGCTGGATGAATGCACTACAAGGTGGGTAGAAAGCTGGCTAGATTGTCGGGCTCAACGGGTAGTGATCAATGGCTCCATGTCTAGTTGGCAGCCGGTATCAAGTGGTGTGCCCCAAGGGTCGGTCCTGGGGCCGGTTTTGTTCAATATCTTCATAAATGATCTGGAGGATGGTGTGGATTGCACTCTCAGCAAATTTGCGGATGATACTAAACTGGGAGGAGTGGTAGATACGCTGGAGGGGAGGGATAGGATACAGAAGGACCTAGACAAATTGGAGGATTGGGCCAAAAGAAATCTGATGAGGTTCAATAAGGATAAGTGCAGGGTCCTGCACTTAGGACGGAAGAACCCAATGCACAGCTACAGACTAGGGACCGAATGGCTAGGCAGCAGTTCTGCGGAAAAGGACCTAGGGGTGACAGTGGACGAGAAGCTGGATATGAGTCAGCAGTGTGCCCTTGTTGCCAAGAAGGCCAATGGCATTTTGGGATGTATAAGTAGGGGCATAGCGAGCAGATCGAGGGACGTGATCGTTCCCCTCTATTCGACATTGGTGAGGCCTCATCTGGAGTACTGTGTCCAGTTTTGGGCCCCACACTTCAAGAAGGATGTGGATAAATTGGAGAGAGTCCAGCGAAGGGCAACAAAAATGATTAGGGGTCTGGAACATATGAGTTATGAGGAGAGGCTGAGGGAGCTGGGATTGTTTAGCCTGCAGAAGAGAAGAATGAGGGGGGATTTGATAGCTGTTTTCAACTACCTGAAAGGGGGTTCCAGAGAGGATGGCTCTAGACTGTTCTCAATGGTATCAGATGACAGAACGAGGAGTAATGGTCTCAAGCTGCAGTGGGGGAGGTTTAGATTGGATATTAGGAAAAACTTTTTCACTATGAGGGTGGTGAAACACTGGAATGCGTTACCTAGGGAGGTGGTAGAATCTCCTTCCTTAGAGGTTTTTAAGGTCAGGCTTGACAAAGCCCTGGCTGGGATGATTTAACTGGGAATTGGTCCTGCTTTGAGCAGGGGGTTGGACTAGATGACCTTCTGGGGTCCCTTCCAACCCTTATATTCTATGATTCTATGATTCTATGATTCTTAAAAGAAGAATTTTATTTAAAGAAAAGGTAAAAGAATCACCTCTGTAAAATCAGGATGGTAAATACCTTACAGGGTAATCAGATTCAAAACACAGAGAATCCCTCTAGGCAAAATCTTAAGTTACAAAAAGACACAAAAACAGGAATATACATTCCCTCCAGCACAGCTTATTTTACAAGCCATTAAACAAAAGAAAATCTAACGCATTTTCTAGCTAGATTACCTACTAACTTTACAGGAGTTATAAGGCTACATTCCTGATCTGTTCCCTGGAAAAGCATCACACAGACTGCCCAAACCCTTTGTTCCCCCTGCTCACTCCAGATTTGAAAGAATCTTGTCCCCCATTGGCCATTTTGGGTGAGGTGCCAGTGTGGTTAACTTAGCTTCTTAACCCTTTACAGGTGAAAGGATTGTGCCTCTGACCAGGAGGGATTTTATAGCACAGTATTCAGAAAGGTGGTTACCCTTCTCTCTATATTTATGACACGCCCCCCAAATCACAGATAGGGTGAAACACTGGCTGTCATTTCTTCCTGGAGCTCTAGGGGAAAACAGAGTTAATAAGGCACATGCATCTCTAAATATACTACTAACTTTATAAAAACTAACAATATTTTTTACATCTCAAGGACGATATTAACCAGTTGATTCTGGGAAACTTTCACGGGAGAGTGCATTAGCCACTTTGTTAGAAGCTCCTGAAAAGTGTTGTATGTTGAAATTAAAATTTTGGAGCGCTAAACTCCACTGAATAAGTTTTTCTTTGTTATTTCCCTTGCCGATATGAAGCCACTGTAGTGCAGCATGGTCAGTTTGCAGGTGGAAACCCCATCCCCAAACGTATGGGCCTAGCTTTTTTAGAGCGTAGACAACAGCGTAACATTCCTTTTTACTGATTGATCAGTGGCTTTCCCTTTTAGACAGCTTCTTGCTGAGAAACATGACAGGATGGAACTCTTGATTCGGTTCTTTCTGCATTCAGACTGCTTCCACACCACGCTCGGACGCATCTGTGGTTGCTAGGAACGGTTTGTCAAAGTCTGGGGCCCTTAGCACAGGGTCAGACATGAATGTCACTTTAAGCTGGTTAAAGGCCTTCTGACACTTTTCAGTCCACTGAACTGCATTTGGCTGGGTTTTTTTCATTAGGTCTCTCATTGTGGCAGCGATTTTGCTGTATTGCGGTACAAATCGCCTGTAATATCCGGCCAAGCCTAAGAAGGATTGAACCTGTTTCTTTGACTTTGGGACAGGCCACTTTTGGATAGCATCCACTTTGGCCTGTAGGGGGTTGATAGTTTCTTGATCCACCTGGTGTCCAAGGTAAGTCACTCTGTTTAGGCCTATTTGACACTTCTTAGCCTTAACAGTTAGTCCTGCCTCCCTTATGTGCTCAAAGACTTTTTGTAGATGTTCCAGGTGTTCTGCCCAGGAATCCGAAAATATGGCCACATCATCAAGGTAGGCGACTGTATATTCTCCTAATCCCACTAGGAGACCATCTACAATTCTTTGGAAGGTGGCTGGTGTATTTCGCAGCCTGAAAGGGAGTACATTAAATTCATGCAGCCCGACATGTGTGGTGAAGGCTGACTTTTCCTTGGCAGATTCATCTAGCGGTACCTGCCAGTACCCCTTGGTTAAGTCCAAGGTAGAGATGAACTGGGCCCGTCCCAGTTTCTCTAATAGTTCATCTGTGCGTGGCATTGGATAGTTGTCTGGACGAGTTACAGTATTTAGCTTATGGTAATCCATGCAAAAACGTATCTTCCCATCTGTTTTGGGAACTAGAACCACTGGAGATGCCCATGCACTGCCAGAGGGGCAGATTATACCCATCTGTAGCATATCCTGGATCTCCCGTTCTATAGCAGTTTTAGCTTGAGGAGACACCCAGAAAGGTTGGGCTCTAATTGGGTGAGCATTACATGTGTCAATGGAGTGGTATGCCCATTCAGTCAGTCCTGGGGTGGCTGAGAACATCGACGCGTAGCTAGTGCACAGCTCCTTGATCTGCTGTCGCTGCATATGCCCAAGTGTCATGGAGAGATTCACCTCTTCCACGGCACCAGCACTTTTCCCTTCGTAGTAGACACCTTCAGGCCACGTAGCTTCATATTTTCCCTGGACTGTAAACTGACAAACCTTTAATTCTCTGGAATAAAAGGGCTTTAGAGAATTAATATGGTACACCTTAGGCTTTCGGTTGGAGGTGGGGAATGCTATGAGATAATTAACAGCTCCCAGGCGCTCTTGGACTGTGAATGGCCCTTCCCATGACGCTTCCATTTTATGGGCTTGAAGCACCTTTAAGAACATGACCTGGTCCCCTACTTTGAAGGAACACTCTCTGGCATGTTTATTATGCCAGGCTTTTTGCTCTTTTTGTCCATCATTTAGGTTCTCTTTAGTAAGGGCTAAAGAGGTTTGGAGGGTGTTTTGAAGGTTGGTTACAAAGTTCAGAATGTTAGTTCCTGGAGAAGGTGTAAACCCCTCCCATTGCTGCTTCACCAACTGTTATGGCCACTTAACATCGCAGCCATATACAAGTTTAAATGGTGAAAACCCTATACTGGGATGTGGTACAGCTCTGTAGGCAAAGAGCAACTCCTGCAACACTAGGTCCCAGTCATTGGAATGCTCATTTATGAATTTATGTATCATGGCCCTCAAAATTCCATTAAACTTCTCCACCAGGCCATTTGTTTGATGGTGGTAAGGGGTGGCAACCAAGTGATTTATCCCAAAGCTTCCCAAAGGCTTTCCATAGTTCCTGCCAGGAAATTAGTTCCTGCATCTGTGAGGATGTCGGAGGGCCAACCTACCCTGGCAAAAATGTCTGCTAGTGCCTGGCACACACTTTTAGCCCTGGTGTTGCTTAGAGCTACTGCTTCCGGCCATTGGTTTGGCAAAATCCGTGAAAGTCAGTATATATTGCTTTCCTCTGGGTGTCTTTTTTGGAAAAGGACCCAGAATATCCACAGCTACTTGCTGAAATGGAACCTCAATGATGGAAACTGGCTGTAGAGGGGCTTTGACCTGGTCTTGGGATTTTTTCACTCTTTGGCATACCTCAGAAGACCGGACAAAGGTAGAAACATTCTTGCCCATTCCCTCCCAAGTGGATCAACTTTCCCAAATGGTTTTTGGTTCTGTTCACCCCAGCATGACCACTAGGATGATCATGGGCTAAGCTTAAGAGCTTTACCCAGTACTTAGTTGGAACTACAAACTGTCTTTGAGGATGCCAGTGTTCCTGGTTTCAGAGTAGCAGCCGTGTTAGTCTGTATTCACAAAAAGAAAAGGAGTACTTGTGGCACCTTAGAGACTAACACATTTATTTGAGCATAAGCTTTCGTAAGCTACAGCTCACTTCATCAGATGCATTCAGTGGAAAATACAGTGGGGAGATTTATATACATAGAGAACATGAAACAATGGGTGTTATCATACACACTGTAAGGAGAGTGATCAGGTAAGGTGAGCTATTACCAGCAGGAGAGCTGGGGGGAAAAAACCTTTTGTAGTGATAATCAAGGTGGGCCATTTCCAGCAGTTGACAAGAACATCTGAGGAACAGTGGGGGGTGGGGGGGAATAAACATGGAGAAATCGTTTTACTTTGTATAATGACCCATCCACTCCCAGTCTTTATTCAAGCCTGAGTTAATTGTATCCAGTTTGCAAATTAATTCCAATTCAGCAGTCTCTCGTTGGAGTCTGTTTTTGAAGTTTTTTTTGTTGAAGAATTGCAACTTTTAGGTCTGTAATCGAGTGACCAAAGAGATTGAAGTGTACGCTGACTGGTTTCTGAATGTTATAATTCTTGACATCTGATTTGTGTCCATTTATTCTTTCACGTAGAGACTTTCCAGTTTGACCAATGTACATGGCAGAGGGGCATTGCTGGCACATGATGGCATATATCACATTGGTAGATGAGCAGGTGAACGAGCCTCTGATAGTGTGGCTGATGTGATTAGGCCCTCTCATGGTGTCCCTTGAATAGATATGTGGACACAGTTGGCAACGGGCTTTGTTGCAAGGCTAGGTTCCTGGGTTAGTGTTTTTGTTGTGTGGTGTGTGGTTGCTGGTGAGTATTTGCTTCAGGTTGGGGGGCTGTCTGTAAGCAAGGACTGGCCTGTCTCCCAAGATCTGTGAGAGTGATGGGTCATCCTTCAGGATAGGTTGTAGATCCTTGATGATGTGTTGGAGAGGTTTGAGTTGGGGGCTGAAGGTGATGGCTAGTGGCGTTCTGTTATTTTCTTTGTTGGGCCTGTCCTGTAGTAGGTGACTTCTGGGTACTCTTCTGGCTCTGTCAATCTCTTTCTTCACATCAGCAGGTGCGTATTGTAGTTTTAAGAATGCTTGATAGAGATCTTGTAGGTGTTTGTCTCTGTCTGAGGGGTTGGAGCAAATGTGGTTGTATCGTAGAGCTTGGCTGTAGACAATGGATCGTGTGGTGTGGTCTGGATGAAAGATGGAGGCATGTAGGTAGGAATAGCGGTCAGTAGGTTTCCGGTATAGGGTGGTGTTTATGTGACCATCGTTTATGAGCACCATAGTGTCCAGGAAGTGGATCTCTTGTGTGGACTGGTCCATGCTGAGGTTGATTGTGGGATGAAATTGTTGAAATCATGGTGGGATTCCTCAAGGGCTTCTTTTCCATGGGTACAGATGATGAAGATGTCATCAATGTAGCGCAAGTAGAGTAGGGGTATTAGGGGATGAGACCTGAGGAAGCATTGTTCTAAGTCAGCCATAAAAATGTTGGCATACTGTGGGGCCATGCGGGTACCCATAGCTGTGCTGCGGAAAATGGCAATTCTTCAACAAAAAAACTTCAAAAACAGAGTCCAATGAGAGACTGCTGAATTGGAATTAATTTGCAAATGGATACAATTAACTCAGGCTTGAATAAAGACTGGGACTGGATGGGTCATTACACAAAGTAAAACTATTTCTCCATATTTATTCCCCCCTCAACCACCACTGTTCCTCAGATGTTTTTGTCAACTGCTAGAAATGGCCCACCTTGACTATCACTACAAAAGGCTTTTTCCCCCCAGCTCTCCTGCTGATAATACCTCACCTTAAGTGATCACTCTCGTTAAAGTGTGTATGGTAACACCCATTGTTTCATGTTCTCTATGTATATAAATCTCCCCACTGTATTTTCCACTGAATGCATCCGATGAAGTGAGCTGAAGCTCATGAAATCTTATGCTCAAATAAATGTGCTAGTCTCTAAGGTGCCACAAGTACTCCTAGTCTTCCTGGTGTCCACGAGAAAGAGTTTTCTTGTATAAAAGTCCTCTTTCTACAACAAACCTGGATTGATTAGAAGAGCTGAGAGGTGGTGGGTTGCTCCATGCCACTGTCCAAGCTCTTTGGAGGTTTTCATCTGCTTCCTGTTCAGTCTGGAACTGTTTCCTTGATACTGGAGACAACAGTTCCTCATTGGATTGTGGACCTGGGCTTGGTCTTTCTGGAAGCGATGCAGGGGATGGGGCTGATTCGGTTGACTGTGAACCGCTCTCTGTTGGTGGACTATGTTGGGGTTCAGGCTCCAGATGAGCTTCTGGTTTAGGGTTATCTGTTGCTGCCAGTGCAGGTTCAGAGGGGCCCTCTGGTGTTGGGGTTGCAAGTACTGGATGCAGTGCTGGCAATGGTTTTGGTGTTGGTTGTTCCGCCGGTTTCGGTTCTGGGACTGGCTCTGTCTGGGTCTCTGTAACTGGATCCACTGCTGCTGTTGCAGGTGTTGGCATGGGGTCCGGTTCCATCACCTCTGACTGGGTCCTGGTAGAAGTCTTCAGAACAGAGCTAGATGTGACAGCTTGCTTAGCCTGGCTGCGGGTGACCATTCCCACCCTCTTGGCTAGCCTCACATGATTGGCCAAGTTTCCCCCAACAGCATGGGGATGGGATAATCATCATAGACTGCAAAAGTCCATGTTCTTGACCATCTCTTGCACTGGTCCAGCAACTTGGCTGTAGGCAAGTCAAAAGTGTTTGACTTGAAGGGTTGAATCATCACTTGGACCTCTGGGTGGATTAAATTGGGGTCCACTAAGGAAGCATGGATAGCCGACCCTTGTGCTCAGATGTCCCTCCACGCTGTGACTTTCTTCCCACTCACACTTATAGTTTCCCTCTGCTCTGAGGGTATCTGGGAGGCATCTGGGCCTGAGGCCCTCTGGGGTGATCCTGGTGCAATGATCTGTAGTCTGTTGGGGTTCTTGGGTCAGTTGGCCTTTACGTTCCCCGGCTTGTTACATTTAAAACATCGTCCAGCTGACTAGTCACTGGGGCGAGGTGGTTTGCTGGAGAATGGTGTGGCAGGACAATAAGGTGTCTGGAGTGTTCCTTGGGGTGTAGTTGGGGCCTTGGGATTCCCCCGGTAGTAGGGTATGGTCTGAGGGTGTCCCTTCTGATATCCGCTCCAACTGTGACTGGTATCTCCCTCCACCCATTTTGTTCCGGTTTGCCCCGCCTCTTTGGCGGTCTGGGACTGCACGTATTGATCAGCATAAGAAGCAAGACTTCCTGCTGAGTCGATTTTCCTATCCCATAAACACTGTTTTATATTATCTTTGGACATATTCAGGAATTGCTCCTGTATCATCAAATTCCGCATTCCTCCAAAGTTAGTTACAGCCTGTCTGTTGAGCCATTTATCAAACAGATTTGTCATCTGGTTTACATAAGCCACATTACTTAGACCAGGCCCTCTCTTCAGGGTTTGAAATTTTACTCTGTACTTTTCAGGTGTAACTTGAAATTGCTTTAAAACCAAATCCTTGAATTTATTATAGTCAGAAGCCTCCTCAATAGGCATATTATTGAATATGTCCAGAGCTCTTCCAGTCAATTTTCCGACCAATGTGGTCATCTTGTGAGCTTCAGAAATTTTATGGAGTGTGCACAGTCTCTCAAAGGTGAGAAAATATTCAGCAATATCACTGGATTCATCATACTGTGGACATAGTCGCTCCCATTTGTGGATTGTTGAGTAAGGATTGTTAGGGTTATCCGGTATATTCTCCTGAGCCTTTGCCTTCTTCATCTCCAGTGCATGCTTTCTCTCTTTTTCCCTCTCCTCCATTTCTTTTTCCTTTGCCTCCATAGCTCTCCTGTGGGCAGCCTCCTGGGCTTTCTCTGGCTCCATAGCTCTCTGGTGAGCAGCCTCCTGGGCTTTTTCTGCTTTTTCACTGACTCCATTTCTTTTTCTTTGGCTTCCAGTCTGGCTAACTCCAGCCTTTGTTTGGTCTTGCTTTCTATCATCCTAGCCCCTCTGTTTTAACCTAGCTATTCCAGAAAGAAAGAAAGAAAGAAAGAAAGAAAGAAAGAAAGAAAGAAAGAAAGAAAGAAAGAAAGAAAGAAAGAAAGAAAGAAAGAAAGAAAGAAAACCTGGCTTGTAAAATTTTGCTGTGCTGTAACCTGATACCTTTTGTCTCTGATAGCTGTTCTCAGCTTACAGAAAAATCCTTTTGTTATGGAGATGCTCTGTCCCCCAGGCAGAGAGACAGAAAAACTCTGATTGCGTTTAGCTTAAAACCTGCTTCCAAGCAGCCCAAAGGGAAAAAAATGTCCTTTTAAAATCCTACTATGCTTCTGGTTCAAAATGATCTCTGGTTCAAAATGATCCCACCTCTAACACCATGTCAAGGTTCCGTCCCCACTCTGAACTCTAGGGTACAGATGTGGGGACCTGCATGAAAGACCCCCTAAGCATATTCTTACCATCAAAATAGAAGATCCCTGCAAACACAGCATAGATTTAATGTGCCACACTTGGAAGATCTAAATCAAGCACATGTAGCGGAAGAACACTTTAGGCTAGACTAGGGGTTCCCAAATTTGGTTCACGGCTTGTTCAGGGTAAGTCCCTGGTGGGCCGTGAGATACTTTGTTTACCTGAGCATCTGCAGGTACGGTCGCTCGCAGCTCCCAGTGGCCGTGGCTCACTGTTCCCGGCCAGTGGGAGCTACAGGAAGTGGTGGCCTGGCCTGCACCACTTCCTGCAGTAGGGTAAGTACCCTCAATCCCTCTTGTGACGTGGAAAGTAATAGACAGCCAACTCAGCCCCCAAAGTGGACTGTATTGGACAGAGAAATGGCATAGCCAGGATCGACATTGCTTAAAAGAATCCATCACAGTACAATTGTCTCTGCCGAGCTTCCCAAGTCTATAGGAAGTATATCATGGATTTCCATGACTGAGTCAGTAAGTAGCATTAGAGGAAACTGCACTGTCCAACCTTCCTCACCTTTGCCAGCCTTTTGTAGAGTACCAGGAAGAAACAGGTAAAGAAATTAGAAGCAGTTCCAGTGGGTTTTGAGTGGATCACTCACCAATGCACAGCTGTGTAATCTGCATTATATTGATTTCAAGCTCTTTGGGATAGGAACCATCTTCTTTGTTTTGTGCTTGTACAACATCTAGCACAGTGGGGTCATGCTCGATGACTGTGGCTCCTAGGGGCTACCACAATACAAACAATAAATAACAATAAGATTCAAGCAATGCTACTGAATTCAATGGAACTAGTTTCATGAATACGTGTACTCTCAAACATGGTGACAGGCTTCAGAGTGGTAGCCATGTTAGTGTGTATCAGCAAAAACAATGAGAAGTCCTTGTGGCACCTTATTTGGGCCAACAAATTTAACATATGTATTTGGGCATAAGCTTTCGTGGGCTAGAACCTACTTCATCAGATGCATGGAGTGGAAAATACAGTAACAGGTATATTTACACATAGTAAATGAAAAGATGGGAGTTGTCTTACCAGGTGGGGGGGTCAGTCTAATGAGACAATTCAATTAACAGTAAAAAGAAAAGGAGTACTTGTGGCTCCTTAGAGACTAACAAATTGATTTGAGCATAAGCTTTCGTGAGCTACAGCTCACTTCATTGGATGCATGCAGTGGAAAATACAGTGGGGAGATTTTATATATACAGAGAACATGAAACAATGGGTGTTACCATACGCACTGTAAGGAGAGTGATCAGGTAAGGTGTGCTATTACCAGCAGGAGAGAAAAAAATATTTTGTAGTGATAATCAAGGTGGGCCATTTCCAGCAGTTGACAAGAACGTGTGAGGAACGGGGGGAGGAGGGGAATAAACATGGGAAAATAGTTTTACTTTGTGCAATGACACATCCACTCCCAATCTTTATTCAAACCTAATTTAATGGTGTCCAGTTTGCAAATTAATTCCAATTCAGCAGTCTCTCCTTGGAGTCTGTTTTTGAAGTTTTTTTGTTGAAGAATTGCAACTTTTAGGTCTGTAATCGAGTGACCAGAGAGATTGAAGTGTACTCTGACTCGTTTTTGAATGTCATAATTCCTGACATCTGATTTGTGTCCATTTATTCTTTCACATAGAGACTTTCCAGTTTGACCAATGTACATGGCAGAGGGGCATTGCTGGCACATGATGGCATATATCACATTGGTAGATGTGCAGGTGAACGAGCCTCTGATAGTGTGGCTGATGTGATTAGGCCCTCTCATGGTGTCCCTTGAATAGATATGTGGACACAGTTGGCAACGGGCTTTGTTGCAAGGCTAGGTTCCTGGGTTAGTGTTTTTGTTGTGTGGTGTGTGGTTGCCGGTGAGTATTTGCTTCAGGTTGGGGGGCTGTCTGTAAGCAAGGACTGGCCTGTCTCCCAAGATCTGTGAGAGTGATGGGTCGTCCTTCAGGATAGGTTGTAGATCTTGATGATGGGCTGGAGAGGTTTTAGTTGGGGGTTGAAGGTGATGGCTAGTGGTGTTCTGTTATCTGTTGTGTAGTAGGTGACTTCTGGGTCCTCTTCTGGCTCTGTCAATCTGTTTCTTAACTTCACCAGGTGAAGTTTTGTAGTTTTATTGTATTGTATTTTTAAGAATTGTATTGTAGTTTTAAGAATGCTTGATAGAGATCCTGTAGGTGTTTGTCTCTGTCTGAGGGATTGGAGCAAATGCAATTTTATCTTAGAGCTTGGCTGTAGACAATGGATTGTGTGATGTGGTCTGGATGAAAGCTGGAGGCATGTAGGTAAGTATAGGGGTCAGTAGGTTTCCAGTATAGGGTGGTGTTTATGTGACCATCACTTATTAGCACTGTACTGTCCAGGAAGTGGATTTCTTGTGTGGACTGGTCCAGGCTGAGGTTGATGGTGGGGTGAAAATTGTTGAAATCCTGGTGGAATTCCTCAAGGGCCTCCTTCCCAGGGGTCCAGATGATGAAGATGTCATCAATGTAGTGCAAGTAGAGTAGGGGTGTTAGGGGATGAGAGCTGAGGAAGCATTGTTGTAAGTCAGCCATAAAAATGTTGGCATACTGTGGGGCCATGCAGATACCCATAGCAGTCCTGCCAACTTGGTAAAGGTTATTCAATCAGACTGTTGTGGAGAAACCTCATTAATAATGTAGCGCCTCGCTGTACTGGTCCATACTCACATTGCTGTGCATTTAATCACATGAGCAGTCTAATTGTCCTGAATGCATCGTGAGTTAGAACTCCACAGCAGGATCTTAGAGTTTTACAATTATGAAGTCTGGCAGACAGATCCAACTCTAGGTTTTTCAGAGGAGGCACAGTTTGAGGTATATCTACAGGCTCTGCAAGGTTTCCTACCACATGCCTTTGCTCCCTGGCAAGGCATTAGCCACTGTATTCTCTGTCCCCAGAATGTGCTCTGAGCAGTTAAATTAAATTACATTTTCTGCTTTGCTTCCAGATTTTTATGGTCATGTTGGCCATGTGTGCTGATCTGGTTCCCCCTAGTTTGGATAAAATAAGACAGTACCATTTCCTGAGGATGAAGTTCACCTGGGTGGAAAGGACCCACATAAAGTCTATCAATCACTCCAGTCTCCCTTATGTTAACAGGCTTATGTTTCACTTAAGTAGGGCGGATTCGTGGGTGGCTCCTCTGCCCAGAGATTAATTTCATTGTGAGAGATTGTACTTGAGTTCTCTGCGTTATCTGTAATAACCTGAGATCATGTCAGACTCATAACAGTTCCAACCTGTTTATAATTAGAGGTTTAACAGGTGCCACAAACTATTTACTCTTTAGTAGATGGAAATTCCCCAGCTAATCTTTGAAATCTGTCTCCAGAAAATCAAAACAGAGATATCTAACATATATGGTATAGATATTTATAAGTATTCAAGGGTCTCACAATATTTAATATATTTCTCTTCACAACACCCCTGTGAGGTAGTAAAGTATTATTATGGCTATCTGCAAGATGGGAAACTGAGGCACAGAGAGACTCATTGTGTTGTCCAAGGTCATGCAGAGAGTCTGTGTCAGAGCAGGGAAAGGAATCTGAGTTTTCTAGGCTAGTGTTTTAGCCACTAGATCATCCTTTACATCTGATAGGATGATGGTCTAACAGTATTATCTCTAGTCAAACAGTTTGTGATAGGTACACAATTGCTTTCCATATAGTTCCAGTGTCTCTTCCATCCAACAGATACATTTGGGTATTTCTATTGTAGAGGTTGGATGGTTTAAAAAACAAGGATAAGCGCTACTAGATTTTCCAAAGCCTTTATATAGGTGTACTGTGACTGAAAAGGGCAGTTTTACAAGCATTACTGACTTTACAGCAGTCAAAACACAAATTCACTTTCTACTATATCAGATTGAGAAAAGCATTTTCTTTCATGAAAATTCCCTACATGGCAGGGAAAGGGAAAAATAGAAGTTCTGTTTATCAGTTGACCACAGCTTGTGAAAGTCCAGTAGCACGTGTTGGTGCTTTGCTATGCCATGTAGCTGTACCTCTCAAAAAAAAAAAAAGCTACGGAGAAAAATATCAAGTGCTCATACTTACAGGGTTACGGTTGCAGCCTGATGTGTTAAAATAAGGCGTCATTTAATTTCCATGGCAACAAAAATAACACTTTTTTTTAAGTATTGACATAACGTGTGCCCTTGGAGTTTAACATAAAATCATTAAGCTATTTTAGCTTGATTTTTCTGCCCTTTAGAACATTTTATGCTTTGAAAATATTCTGGCTCAGTTGTTCACCAGGAAACACAGAGTTTTCCAAGATACAAATTGTGAATTCTATTCTGTCACTTCTCTGTCACAGATATTTTTCAGGTCTACAAACATATCCCAGCTGCTAACTTGAGAATTAGGCCATTTCATAGACAATGAAATGCTGTATGTAATTTATATATGAAGATATGCTGGGCAGATAGCTCACACTTTTCATAAAGGCTAGCTTAAGTGCTCTGTCACACATTTAATTATGCACACAATCTGATTTATGAACAATCCTTGCAGAATTGCTTCAGTCTGAATTCACATATTACAGGTGGATGTTATGACGAAGGGACTAGTTGGGATAAGAGAAATAGTCCTGGGATGCCGTTTCCTTGGTGGAGAGGTTTGTGTTTGAAAGATAGTAACAATTCCCTATACTTTATTGGGTGACAAAAAGGTAAGGGGTGGCGGGTTTGCCTAGTGCATTCTGTAGCGCTCTGTAAAGCAATTAGAATTTGAAGCAAAACTGGTAACTGTTGATGTCTTACCAGGTTTCAAAAAGGAAAGATAAGGGTTGTTTTTTTTCTTATTGCATTTATACAAGTATTAACCACTGGGGAAAATTCTATGGACTGTGAGATTCAGAATGTCAGACTAGATTATCATAATGGTACCTTCCATTCTTAAAATCTATGAAAAAAAAAGAATATTTGAAATAAACTGGAACAATTTGAAAAAATCTGCTGAAATCAGACTTAATTTATCATAGGCAGAGGATTAAATTGATTAATCTCTGGAGGACAGCACATAGTGTTTGCACCACAACTCTCAGTTTGGATTCCAATGGGAGAGGGAAGTTTTGTATGGTGGACTCCACAGAAACACCCCCAACTGATGGCCGCTTGGTAATGCAATGAACCAATTGAGCAAGATGTTGTTTTCATCACAATAGATTTGAATGGGCTCTGTCTTTGGTTCATGCCATCATGTCCTTGTAGAGCTTCTGATTGCTGCCATGATTTGGGCCATGTAAAATTCAAGAGTGGACGAACTGGATCTTCTGTTAGTTGGTATTTTTATTTCAACTGCCAGTGATTCCAGAACCCCTAAGACAAATAGCTATTAGGTCTTTGCTCAGGAAACCATTTCTTGATCTTGATATACTGGCTGGCAATCACCTAGTCCCCAGCACTTCCATTTATTGGCCAGGTTTATCAAGAACATAGCAGAACAATGTTGGTGTCATCTGGAGGCCACAAATTTACTTGACTCCATGCAGTCAAAATTTTGGCTTGACTATGATTTGGAGATTTTTTATTGGTTGAGGAACTTCTTTGCCCAAAGGACAGTGGTCGACAATCCATGCTGATTGTTTTAAGTTTAGCGGCAGACTTTGAGACTGCTGACCACAGGGTTTTGTTTACTCACTTGTGAATTTTGACAGAGGTTGATACAATCTCACTTGAATGGTTCCTTCCCACCACTCAGAAACATTCCAGAATAATAGTGCTAGGGAATTGCTCATCTACCGCAAAGGCTCTCTCTTCAGCAGGATTCTACAGGGTTTCTATTCTGTCACTTCTCTTGTTCATTGTAGAGTTAATTCTGGAAAAAGAGTTAGTAGATGGTTTGGGCTATGGTCAATCAGTATGGGGCTGACACTTTGCTCTGTGTTTCTTTTTACTTAAACCTAGAAAGTGTAGTATATTTGCTTTCCTAGTGCCTGGATGAGTTTATAATCTGTATTAGAATGAGATGGTTGAAGCTTAGTCCATGTAAGGCAGATGTCATGTTAGCGAGCTGGAGGAAGCCTTCAGAGGGTTTGTCAGGAATGGTTTCTGCCCCCATGATTGAGGCACTATCCTTGCTCTTTAGCATGGACATTTGCTATGTTAATGTAGTTCTGGATCTCCATTTGCTCCTAGAGTCCACATAGCTGCAGTGTCCAGAAATGCCTACTTTAATCTATGTTCAGAGTAAAAAATGATTCAATTTCTCTCTGATGCCAACTTTGTCACAGTCATTTTTTCTTTACCAAACCTCTTTTCTGTATTTTTCATGTTGCAGATAGATTTTAAAAAAGGAGTTCAGCCATCTCAGCCATTTCAGAGTTCTCATTAATTTCATCCCGCACCTCATTTCCTGATGGCCCTTCTTACTTCCCCTCAAACTCTTTGGCTAGCACTAACTTATTTGGTGAGTGAAGTGGCTGGGGGTGGTTGGTTGGTTTGTTTTTGCACAGAGTATCTTAGAATAGATCTACCGATCAGGACTAGCTCAGAAAGAGAGTACAATACACACAGCAAAAATAACTATACCAGCCCTCCAGACTTAAATTATTAAGGAAAATTGAGAAGACAGATCATTTATCTGTGAAAAGAAGAGTTTTAATTGTGACCTACTTGGCTTATTAGAATTAATTAGGTCAATGCACTTGACCTATTTTTGAAATTATAACTTAAATTGATTCTAAATACAAACTTTATCAGAATGTTAGTAACCAGGAAAAATTATTGCATCACAGAAATCCAAAAGCCTTTGCAAGGACTAATTTTCCATTTGAATAACATAAGATCTTATGCAAAAAATTTAAATTATAGTTAATTTCAATATTGTAATTGTGATAAACTCAATAGTAAGCAATGTTGAGCACCAGCACAAAATCTAACTATAAAACATTCCTTCTGTTTTCGTTCCCAAATCCATGAATCTAATATGCAATAGTATCACCATATTCACTGTCTTATATAAAATACAGTTAATTTCCAGCAGTTGAGGACACCATCCATACTATTGTTAAATCTCTCCATAATTTTCCTAATAATTTATATCAATGAATTGCAATCACTCCATTTCCAATTATCTAGCATTAATTATTTGCATATTTACCTTGCCCTACAAAAGACCAAAGTTGTTCCTAATAATTATGGAACAAACGAATTGATGAAGATTGTAAGTAAATTATCAAGAATCTTCCTGAAAAAATCTCTCCATAGACCTGCTGAACTGTTTTGTATTCATTGAAGAATTCTAAACCCACTTAGAAGGAGTTAATACCAGAACTACATGTGAACATTTTTATTACCTTACACTTTATAAACTTGCTTAAAATAAATTATCAAAGAAAGAGAACTATATCTGAAGGTCTGGTGTTATGAATGGGAATTAGAGCTTGTCATTAATTTTTTGACAAAATGATTTTTAGTCAGAAAATGCCAATTCAGTGAAACCAAAACTTTTTGTGGGCATGTATCAGTTTTGACTAAACTTTCTTTAGGAATTGAATTTCTGATCAAAATGAGAGAGAGCCCCCAGAATATCTAATAGCCTGGTAGTCCAGGCACTCACCTGGATTGTGGGGGACACAAATTCAAGTGCCTGCTCTGCTTTATTCAGATCAGGGACTTGCTCCTGGGTGTTCCACATCACAGGTGAGTGCCCTGACCACCAAGCTACTGGCTATTCTGGGATCTCTCTTCCTCACCCTGTTTCTTTGTAGAAACAAAAAAAAACCTGAAAGGTATCCATGTGAAATGAGCACATCGTTTAAATCTCAAAATGATTCACTGGACAGGAAAACTGTTTCCTACCCATTTTTAATGGGTATGTTCATGATCTAACATATGAAGGATAAGAATACTTCATACTAGAGCCTACCTAAAGTATTTGAGCGTGTGGCCAGGTTTGTTTCTGTGGCACCTCCTTGTGGCCTGTCAAGACCTGACTGGTCCATCTGCAGGTCTCTGCTGGTAGGTCACTGTCTTTGCAAGTCTGAGGTAGCTGTGCTTTAGCCCTCTAGCTGAAAGAGATTTTAGTCCTACTTCTCCGAGGGTGCTAAGTTTCAAAGAAAATCACAGCTCAAAACATGGTCATCCAATGAATTTTCAGTGAGACCCCGCTTTTCTGTTCAGAGCTTGTCTTCAAACAGTTCATACTTCAGCCTGTCCCCCAGGGCCTCATCATCCCTTCTAGCAGGGGGCTCAACCAACTGACAAATTAGCTCAGTCTCTAGGCTACAACCAGGCTTCTCTCAAATCAGGAGAAATGGAACTCTGCTGTCCTTCCTGGGCAGCCCCAAATTAGGCTGGGTCTCCTCCTTTAAACTCCACTCTCCATGCCTAACATTTGCTGCAGGTGTAGTAGAGTGTGGCTAATTGGGTGCATTGGCCCCACACTAGCAGCAAGAGGGTTAATCTGCCCTACCACACACTCTCCCCATCAGGACCCTGAGGCACTGGTCTCCTCTGCCAGCTCCCCTCTACCTGGAGAGAAAAAGTCTGCATTTTGGTGAGCACTGTGAGCCCTACTCTGGACATGGTATGAGAAGAGCTGGAGGAATACATACCTGCTTATGAATCGAGTAGCAGCCATCACAGAGGGGCATGATTATTGATCAGAGTGAATTCTTGCCAAGAAGGTAATATCAGAGTCCCTCCATGTCCCCCTTCACAACAAAGCCCCCTTTTTTCTATAACAGAGTAGGCCTTCTCTCCTGGGAACTGTTTTTGGCTCAGATAGAAGATGGGCTGTTCCCCACGATCAATCACCTGGGACAAGACAGCCCCCAACCCAACTTTAGAAGAATCAGTTTGTAATAGGAATTCCTTGGTGAAGACTGGGCTGTATAAATGGGTTTCCTTCAGAAGTGAGCCTTTAGGATCTGAAAGGCCTTTTCACAGGCTTCAGTCCAATGGACCTTTCTTGGTCTGCTGTTCTTGAGCAGATTGGTGAGAGGGGCTGCAATGGATGAGAACCCACATGGGGGAGTTAGATCACACGGGTGCACTCTACAAATGATACCCCTCAAGTTCAGACTCCAGGGCTAAGTAGACAAGACTTTCTTATTTTTTATTGTGATCAACTCAGAGCAGCCCCCTACTGATATCTACAGGAACATGGGTTCAAATCCCGATAAGTAATATTAGTTTGTAATTAAAGACCAACCAAGACCACTGTGCAGCGATCCTGCAAAATTGGCCTGCAACAAGTGGCAGGGTATCAAATCAGGCCCAATATATGAGTTTGACACCCATGAACTAGAGTGTTCAGTATGTGCTACCTGATGTTACAAGAGGAGGCTGGCCTTTAGATGGGCACTGAGGAGGTCTCTATTTGCAAGAAACTAGTGAAGCAAAAGGTTGGAATTCCCAAAATAAACAATGTTCTCTTTGAAAAGATGAGTTTTGGTATTAAGAGTTTAACTACTTTAGATTATGAGCCTGAGCCCTCACTCCATATGTAGACAGAATTCTCACTGAAGTCCAAGACTTTTGCCTGAATAAGTATCAGGCCCTTAAAATGTGTAAGTAAATATCTTTAAAACAGTATCATTAAAACAGTTCTTCCTTTATTTACCTACCAAGACCTGAGCTCAGAGCTCTGTGACAACTTTGACCTTTACACATTCATTCTGTTATGATCAGTTTCTCAAGCTCCATATTAGTGTGTGCTAAAAAAAAAAAAAAGTATTTCCATTGATGAACAATATATTTTAATGTAGGAGGCGGCATTTTCCAGTATATAGAAAACTGAACTGGGAGTCAGCAGATCAGGATTTTAGTGCCAACTTTACCACCAACCTGCTGTATGACATTAGATGAGTCACTTCCCCTCGTTACAGCTCAGTTTCCTCATTTGTAAAACTGGGAGGATGATGCTTATCTTTGTTTGTAAAACATTCTGAGATGTATGGATGAAATTCCTATATAAGAGCTAAGTATTATTATTAGTGGCATAGATTGCTGGACACAGGCTCCTCAGAGCAAATAGCAGGAGAAGCAAATAAATCAGACTAAGGCTCAAAACTATTTTTGAATAAACACAAAACATTAACATAGGCACAATAATACCCATGTTGAAATAAAGTCTTTTTACAATATAAATAATTTTAAGTCTTTATCAGGCTGAGTGTGTTGAAGAAGTCTTAAGGCCAGGGCAATTTAAACAAGATTATTTGAAGGGAAAAATATAATGTTTGAACCACAAACCATCTGTACTTATACCCAATTATCCATTGCCTGCCTCTCTGATCCTGATACTGATCCAAAAAAGACACTGATCCCTGTAAAAATGTGGTGTGACGTCCTGTGGTTATCATGGTACATAGGCAGGAGGCCTGTAGGTTCACCTCTCAGTTAAAGATGTTCCATTGGTCATACTGTATTGAGTGTTTAATACACGCGCACCATTCCAGAAGCTGGACATTATGAAATCAAAAATATATAGCTAACTTCGGTTTCACTATGTGGATATTCAGTGTAAGAGGTTGCCAACACACACCTTGATGGGATAGAAATAGAGTCATAGGAATAGCAATCTGGTTTTAATATGAATATGGTATTCTTGGAGGGAAGTTTACCAGCACACAGACCAAAGCAAGACTATGAAGTCTATGGTAAAACTCCATTGATGTCAATGGGGACAGTACTGGATGCTTACTGTTGTTTCCACATGGACTAAGTTGATTTTACACTGCAGCAGTGAGCTTCATGTATTCTTGATCCAAATTCTGTTATGTTTCCTTGGTAGTGTGGTAGCCATGATGGTCTCAGGATATTAGACAAGGTGGGTGAGGTAATATGCTTTATTGGACCAACTTCTGTTGGTGAAAGAGACAGGCTTTTGAGCTACACAGAGCTCTTCTTCAGGTTTTCTTTGGACCTGAAGAAGAGCTTTGTGTAGCTCAAAAGCTTGTCTCTTTCACCAACCAAATTTGGTCCAATAAAACATATTACTTCACCCATCCCACCCCCTTATCTCTCTATGATTTCCTTTACTAATCTAATGATTCCTTCAAGATTGTCATGTCCTTGGGGAAAACAAAAACGTGACAGCATATTTTAACTCATAAATCTTGGCAAGTTTGCCAGCATTATTTCTGCTCTGCCTTCTGACCCTATCTCTGTTACTAAATGGCACAACAAACCTCCTTTCTCCACCCTCTAAAAATTGCCTGGACTCCTTAGTAACAGAAACCATCCCTCATCAGCAACAAGATAATCAGTACAGGGGGATAAAAAAAACAGGGGTAATGCTTCAAAAGTCTAGCCTTAGCTTTAAAAGTTGAGAATTTGCAGGCAGGTACGCTTCAGAGTTCTGGAAATTTATCAACTTGTAATAACTGTAATTTCCTAATTATCTGCTCCAGTGCAATAATAAAATCTTTTACTATTTCACTTTTTTTCCTAAAAGGGAAGCGCTTCTAGTCTCTACAATGCTACCTTCTGCTTCACCTCAACATTCAAAAAAGAAGGCCTTTAACAATATTAACCTCATCCTTCATTAGCCAGCCATCCTGGTCCCACAACTGTCTTACTTTTCAAAGTTTTTTATTTATTTAAAAGAGCTTCCTGTTATTTTTCTTCCCTTCCTTTGACCTTTTTATCAGTTATCTTAGCCTTCCATATGATTTTGGTCTCTCGACATATGCTTGTCTTACAATTTGTAGCCAATAAAGTTCTCTATGGAAGCTTCCACTCATGATATGTGGTGAATGAGGAATTTATATGTAAGAGTTTTGGTCTCTCAACATATGCCTATCTTACAATTTGTAGCCAATCAAGTTCTCTGTGGAAGCTTCCACGCATGATATGTGGTGAATGAAGAATTTATATGTAAGAGTTTTTTATAAATATCATCTGCATCTCTGTTTACGAGTGTGATATTATCCTGCCCGGCTACATAAAGTTAAATCAAAGGAAGCTGTAAGAGGGAAACCAAGAGGAAACAAAACAATGATGAAGACAAGGTGCTATCACATAAGGTAAGTTGCAGATACGATGGGGAAGAAATTAAGTAGGAAATAACCCCCAGCCTATTGCCGACTAGCCTGGCAAGTTGTACTCTTTCCATACCTAAACCTAGGACCAAAAAGAATGCTAAAATATTAAAGATGCTGTCCAAAAGAAGAAAGGGATATTGAGTGGGTTGTCAGCATGTTAACAGAGAGGCACACTAGTAGTAAAAGTCACAGAAAGCATGCTATAGAGGGCCGTTTGTCTACACCTGCCAGGGATGGGGTCAACTGGACTGAGAGGAGTTTACAATAGCTGGCAAGGAAAAATTAAGGTGTAGGCCATTTATACTTTAACCCTTTTCTCTGATATGTACCTTTGGATGCAGGAATGAATAATGCTTTGTTTTGAAGAAACTGGGGTTTTTTTTAGTCACTTTAATCAGCTGCTGTCACCAACTCCCAGAGTAAAAGGGCTTGCAGGTGCCAAACACAGTTGATTCTGTCTTGTTGATGTGGTTGTTAACCAAGAGTCAGTAGCCCAGAAATTCAGTCTAAGAGTGGATCATGAGAACCATGCGGTTGCACTGATACAAGGCTGAAGGTAGCAAAACCTATCCACAGAGAGGAACTAAAAGGGTTCCAAAGCACAGCTCATTCTGTAACTGTGACACACTGATGGAAATTTTGTTCCATACTCTTGCATTCCTGCCATTACCATCTTTGATAATATGCTTATCCTTGCTGCACTGAATGGTTACTGCCAGAATCAATCCCTTTTTTTCAGTTACTGAGAGAACGTCCTGCCTTGAGCCAACTGAAGAGCAAGGAGGTCAACAGCAGCAAAAGGCTTTACAGACAACAGTAAAGAACTGAACTTACACCTGTGCTGTCCTGTGATCCTTTTCATGTACCTTTTACAGAATGAACAGATGATTTAAAAATGCACATCTAACTTAAAATATGTGTAGAGGCTACTTAGGTACTAAGGACTATTCTTCACTGCCCTCTACTCACCAGTAATCATGGAACACCTCAAAAATGAAAGACATTTACTCTGAAGAACAGAGCCTCCTGATTCACAGTGCAATAGATTTTTTAACATCAGCCATGATTCTCAGTCTTTCAGACCTCATCCATGTTGATGGGATAGTTTAAAGAAACACTTGCTGAAATGTGTAAGTTTGTGTAGAATTTTCTGTGTGAACTCATTGCAAATTAAGTGCAATGTTCAGCAATCATTACACTTTTTTTAAAAAAAGGCCAGTTCTGAGGATCTTTCTATAACTCAAATACACACTTCAAACCAAAAAATTCAATATACTGTTTTTATAGAGAAATTGAATCATTTTACATTAATCTCTTTGCTCATTGACATTCTTTTTACACCCTGTACAGTAAAAAGAGATATTAGGGATTATTTTATTCATAGAACAATATATCCAACAAATGAAACATCAAAAGAGTAGTCCTTTGTAGCAGATTATATTGTAATGCTTGCAAATACGCTGCTACAGCCTGAGATTGTTGTACCTATATCTTCATTTTACAGGCAAGGTTGATAATGGCTGTGCATATAATATATTTTATGAGGATTTCCAGCAAGTCTTTGATCACGTTTTAAACAGCAGGCCTCTCCTTAAAACTACAAGCTGCAGAGATCCAGATTAAGACGCAGGAATGGATAAAGAACTGGTTAAAAAATTAGACCAGAGTTTATTTGCTGAAAAAGTAACTTATTGAGATTTTACACAGGGCAGTGTTCATGCTTGAAAGTGGTAAAATCTACAGATCATATGACCAAGGCAAAGGCACCCATCTATCAGTTAAATCGAAAAAGAGCACAAAATAAATACTGAGAGCCAGGAACCTCTTGATGCCAACTGGCAGAGGGCACATCTGTTTACAGGGATACTCTGGATCAGATATATTCATAACAGTTCACCAAAGTGTGGCATGTGAGGTCTCCACCATAAGCCAATAGCCCACTGGTCCACTATAATCATTGTGAAAGTACAGATAATATTTCAGACATTATGCATCTATACTGAAAATTGTGTTCTTAAGGTCTTGAAGTTAAGGCAGGTCACCTGCCTAGGACATGTTCCTTTCAGGCAGAAGGTAACATATGCTTATCTCCCTTTCTGGCCATTGTGTGATGCACATTGTATGTCTCACAAGGTAGGTCTATTTGCATACTGAACCACAGGCAAAAAGAGATTGCAAAATCTACAAGACAGAAAATTCACAGGAGAAAACAAACAGCGGAGTGTCTCCTCTTTATGATTAAAGACAAAGGATTGTTAGGTATACCTGAGGGGGTGAGGAAACACACAGGGCTCTTCACTGAGGAGACAAGCTGACAGTGAGTCTGTCTCACAAAAAGAGGATCATAGCTAAGCCTGACTGTAAAATACTGCAAGGATTTTGGGTGAGTATGACTCTGCAAGACATGAGATATCCAGTTAATTAATACATAATGATTTTATTTTATATGTAACCATTTATCTCCAATACTTCTGTCAAGGTTCCTCCCCCACTCTGAACTCTAGGGTACAGATGTGGGGACCTGCATGAAAAACCTCCTAAGCTTATCTTTACCTGCTTAGGTCAAAACTTCCCTAAGGTACAAAATATTCCACCCGTTGTCCTTGGACTGGCCGCTACCACCACCAAACTAATACTGGTTACTGGGGAAGAGCTGTTTGGACGCGTCTTTCCCCCCCAAAATACTTCCCAAAATTGAACATAAATTTGTTCAACTTCCCAAAACCTTGCACCCCACTTCCTGGACAAGATTTGGTAAAAAGCCTCACCAATTTGCCTAGGTGACTACAGACCCAGACCCTTGGATCTTAAGAACAATGAACAATCCTCCCAACACTTGCACCCCCCCCTTTCCTGGGAAATGTTGGATACAAAGCCTCACCAATTTGCATAGGTGACCACAGACCCAAACCCTTGGATCTGAGAACAATGAAAAAGCATTCAGTTTTTTACAAGAAGACTTTTAATAAAAAATAGAAGTAAATAGAAATAAAGAAATCCCCCCTGTAAAATCAGGATGGTAGATATCTTACAGGGTAATTAGATTCAAAAACATAGAGAACCCCTCTAGGCAAAACCTTAAGTTACAAAAAAGATACACAGACAGAAATAGTTATTCTATTCAGCACAATGCTTTTCTCAGCCATTTAAAGAAATCATAATCTAACACATACCTAGCTAGATTACTTACTAAAAGTTCTAAGACTCCATTCCTGGTCTATCCCCGGCAGAAACCAGCATATAGACAGACACACAGACCCTTTGTTTGTCTCCCTCCTCCCAGCTTTTGAAAGTATCTTGTCTCCTCATTGGTCATTTTGGCCAGGTGCCAGCAAGGTTACCTTTAGCTTCCTAACCCTTTACAGGTGAGAGGAGCTTTCCCCTGGCCAGGAGGGATTTCAAAGGGGTTTACCCTTCCCTTTATATTTATGACAACTTCTACTTGCTGTTATTTGAATCTTTGTGCTTTGTTAAATAAACTTGTATTTGATTTCACTATGAACATATCTAAGTGCTGTGTGTCAAGTGGTTTGGTGGTTTGACGTGAACTGGTAAGTTGGGGTGTATTGTTCCTTTAAGAGCAGCAAATCTGCAAGGGACCAATGGATCAAGGGCTGGCCACTCCCTAGAGAGGCTCAGAGGGCTCACTCACCTGTAGAGTGATAGCAGGGCCTAGAGGGAGTGCTTGCATTGCCCATGGCAGGCACAGACAAGGCTTCCTCACACAAAGGGTAGGTGGCAGCAAGGTGTCTCTCAAACCTGGGTATTTGCAGGAAACGTATGCCAGTATTGGTGCAAGGAAGATTGACATACACCTCCTGCCGCAATGAGGCACCTGCTTATCAGGAGAAACTCTCCCTGAGACAGGCCAAGTGACTTTGGCCCCATGCTGGCCTCAAGATTTCTGTTTGGATAGGGTGGGTGCTTTAATTTATGGCTGGACTCCATATGAGTATTGTGAAAGGAGGCTGCTATGGAGTTGTACTTAATCAACACATCTTCTGGCCACACCCTCTCACCACACAACAACAGTTGCCACTTTGTGGGTGGTGTTGACCCTATGCCTCTCCCTACAAGCTGATGTTTGTGGCTACTTTATGCCACTGCATTCTCTCCCCTGAGCAAGCTTTCCATTGCCAGAAGACTGAACAAGAGTCTGCCAGTTGATGCCAAAATAGATTCACAAATAAAACTGGCCCAAGGACTGCAAGCCTTAAAAAGTACCTATATGTGTGTCAGAGTTCTCATAAGGGCTCTATGACAGGTTGATACTTGATTCATGTACATGTATGTATACGTAGTTGCAATGCAGGTTAGGTTTTTAAATCCATATTTGCATATCCATATGCACGTAAATAAAAGTTGGTAAGTTGGGGTGTATTGCTGTTCAAGGGTGCTAAGCACCTACATGCTCCATTGACTTCATTAGGATTTGTGGGTGCTCAGTACTCCTGATCATCAGGCCACAATTGTTTAGGTACGTAAATATGAACTTAGAACTCTAACATGATGCACCCAGATGTGAAAGTGCTGGTCTAATAGTATGTTACATGTTCATACTTGCCTACTCTAGCCCCAGGGCTAATATGTGTATTGCAAGAATATGTGATGCTGAAGGAGTCATCTTTGCTTCTCTTATCACAAAATACTCAAAATACTTGCCTCATTAAATTGCTTTATGGTTTATTTAATGTGTCCATTGTGGATTGGTTAGGCACTTCAGTAGTTAAGTGCAGAACCTGAAGCACAGTTGGTTCTGCAGGACATGGTGGTTGCTTAGCAGCATCTCCTAATGTCTACCATGAGGCTCCAGATTATTTATTCACAACATGGGATAGCTAAAGAAGTCTAAGAGTTTCCAGGTATAATTTTTGAAGTTCATTCACCTCATCTAAGAAAACAGCAGCTTTTGTGCCTGAAACCCTTTTGGGTTGGTCTAGAATGACAAACTCTACTTGAGACCCACTAGTTGCTTGATGAAAATGTGAAATGTATACCAGTATGTTGAGAGTTTTGATTTAGTAAGGTCCTCAGGATTTGGCCTCTCAATCTGTGAAACTTTTGTATGAGAGTATAATGCCAAAGCACACTAGCCTTCCTGCCATGCCAGGTAATTTATGCCCAGCGAGGTAAATAAATATTGGGGGATCAAAAGATCTTTTGACATATGAGGTTAGCCCAAATACTGGGGTCTGAAGGCTAGAATGGCTTTTTTTCATATAAAAAATAAGTCTTGTGGAAAGAAGCAATTATCTATCAGTATTCAGCATCCTCTTCAAGGAAGAGAAAAGCTTGTCCCTGGACCACATCCTGGAAGGTTTCTGCTGAGTCCAGCTAGGAGTTACCAGCCCTGGGCTATGAAGAGTTGGGAGCTACCTCTGCAACCATATACTGTTTGGCTTGGTAGACTGCTTTGGCCAGAAACTTCACCTCGTGTTAACACACCCTTCTCTCCTACCACTGGGATGGATGTGTAGGAATTATTCCAAAAATGACCAGTTCTCACCCCTGGGTTATGCACTGAGACAGGGGCCTTAGCTACCTCCAGCAGCAAGTCTCTAAGCCAATAAGGTAGGGTTGTAGAGCTTGTTCCCAAGAGATCTCTCTCTCCTCCCAAACCAGTACCAATGCATCCTGACTAATCTTGAATAATTATCAAGCCATTATTTTTATGTTGTTGAAGTTTGTTGCTGTGCCGGTAGCCATGCCTTGACCTTTCACTGTCATGCTGTCTGATGCACTTTCTGTTGGTGCCACTCAGCTTGCTTCTTGAGATTTATTTTGCTGTTCCCTCCTTACACTAAGGTGCTCTTGGATAGAGGCTAGCTGCAGGGCCAAGTGACACAGGATCTCTTTTATGACAACCTTTTGTCCCTCTTGATACTCACCAAAGTAAAGCACATTAGATCAAAACAATTCCCATTTCTGGTATATGTCAGTGACTCCATCCAGTGATTGCCCCTCATCTCATCAGAGTAGCCCCACTAAGAGTCCACACTGATCTTTTCCAGCCACTCTGGCCCTATACCAGACTCTTAAATACAGCTGGTTAGAAATTTTCAGTAAAAATATTTTTTCAACTAAAAATGCAGTATCCACAAATTGGAATATTTTTTCATTGGGAAAATTTCAATTTTACTGCAATTTTTCAATTTTCCATCCGGAAAATCAAAACAAAATACTTCATTTTGGGTCAGGCTGACCTTAATTGAAATATTTTGGTTTCTCAAACCAAATCAGAATGTTTAATTTTTGAATCAGTTAAACATTAATCTGTGTCTGCCTGAGCTGCCATTCGAGCTATAGTTCAGGTGCCTCATGCCCTAATTTTCCTCTATAAGCTGGTCTCTCTGGTTGCACTACATCTCCCATCATCCCCTACAGTCTCTCTTCTGGCTTAATTGCCATGGTGCATCATGGGAGATGTAGTCTCGCTGCGGAACATTGCCTATAGAGGAGAATGGACACAAAAAGCATGCAAACTACAGTTCCTATGAGGCTCTGCAGCAGATAGGAGGATACAAATTAATATTGAAATGAAATGAAATGAAATGTTTCAGTTCAGGAAAAAATGTTTTGACATTTCTGAATTGAAATTTTTTGAACTTTTCATTCTGAGAAAAAAAATTGAGATTTTTTTGTCCCAACTCGAGACTAAAACTCAGAATTTTCCATGGGACAGAAATTCTGATTTTCAACTAGCTCTTTTCTTAAATCACTTTATTTCCCCCAGGATCTCTAGCTCTGCCTCAACTACTCTGTTAGGATGGACCAAATTGATTTAGTCTCTCCCTGAAGCCTCGTCTAAACATTACAAATGAGTATAATAAATGGCTTCTTCTGGGTCAGCCAAAACAACAAATGCCAGGAAAAAGACTCACTGATCCAAATATTTGAAGGTTTGCATAAGAGCCAGTCCTGATGCTCAAACACTCAGTTCTTGCACCCTCTCTTCTGTCCTTTCAGGGAGGCAAGTCTTGTGTTCCTGCAGTGGTAATTGAGGCCAGCCGGACATTTTCATTATCCTTTCTTTAATCCCTACTTATGTCTTGTGACAGTGAGTTTCACAGGTCACTTATGCCTTGTGGAAGAAAGTATTTCTTTGTTCACTGTGTAAAATGATATTTCTTTTAATCAGTTTTCAATGTTTTGCCTTTTAGTTCCACTGGTTGTCCCTTGTTCTATTATAAGAAAGCATAAACAGGAGCACTTGTTTCCTTCTGTATACCATTCATTATTATATACACCTCTATCATTCACCTCCACTTGATACTAATCAGTCTTAAACACAGAAGCCTTTCCATGCCTTTAATCAATTTCTTTGTCCAGAAGGAATATTTCTGCCTGCCAGGATACATCACCATCTCTCCAGCAGTAATACCTCCAGCATGGCTGACTGTTCACTTTCTCGGCAGTTGCTCTGGTATACATTCTTTTGTTTATCTGTCTCCTTTTCATCACTGTCTCCCTGGCAGATACGTAAGTTCCTGAGCTCCTATGCAGTCAATATGTCCTTGTAAAGGGGGTCGGTCACTCACCACAAGCACCACGCAGTGGTCAGTCAGGGTGTGGCAGGATCTCTTCTTTCCTGGTACCCCTCTGATGGCAGCCAGTCTGATCATATGGTGGTCTGCCCTTTCCATTCCACAGCCCTCCAGCCAGGTCAAGTGTTTTATGTCCACCATATATTAAGAGTCCTGCAACAGATAGCCCTCTGGGTTCTGTGAGGGAACTCCACAGCTTCTCTCCTCGGTTGAGATTCTTGACCTTCTCTCCTCATGGCCTTCTCTCCCCTGGACTTCCCATATCAGAGGCTAGCTTCTGGCTTCAGCACTCTTTAGGGATTGGTAGGGGAACCTGGGCCCACGCTCTTGACCAGGTTTTGATCCAGGGCCCAGTATAAGTACCATCAAAGTGCTACACTGCAGCCTCCTTGCCTCATTTCCTACCAGACCCCTCTTTTCCAATGGGTAAAGTACCTGGAATTAAATATAAAGTCTCAGACCTTCTGAGACTCACATCTCTTTCCTTTGAGTTTGGCAACATCGCCACAGACAGGCCTCACGCCTAAGAAGCACAAAGTGTAGATCAGTTCTCCACCACTGTCTGCTGCACTCCTGAGCTGGTCTGCTCACCTTTTGAGTTCCTCCTCAAAGCGATATATGCTTTGCTGGTGTTGTAGGAGAAGGGGGCTGCCTGGCCCCAGAGAAGCTGCTCAACTCCAGGAAATAGTAGCAAAATATTTGGTCTGCTGAACAATTAGACATTTATAGTTCTGCAGCAATTTCAGAATTCCACCTCACCTGTAGGAAAGGAGAGTTAATGTATTTATTTATTTTAAACAGGAAGTCAGTGTTTTTCAATGCAGGTATGAAAGGCAGGAAGTTCCCAACAGAACACATGGAATTTTAAGGCTCCAGAACTGAAAAGGTGACCAGAACGTTTCCAGAATATCTTCAATATGACAAAATGAGAAGCAGTACACGGTAGCCCAAATTCAGCCCTAACATTATGGAACATAACTTTCACAGAAGCTTGGGGGATTTTGACCAGTTACACCAGGGCTGAATTTGGTCCACTGTGCATCAGAGATACAGATGCAAAATGAATGGAGGCATAAACTGTAGAAGAGTACTGTATTTTGACAGGTAAGTTTTAATTATAGTAGACCCTTCTATGCAATGAGAATATAATTAAGAAGCCCAAAGATTCATAGGATGCATATAAGTTGTTTTGTAGTATATTGGTCTCAGGAAAGTATTCATCTGATAAAATAATCTTGTAGCCTCCACTATTACTGTTTATTTCCAGCCACAGTATTTTTTAAAGTACTATACTGAGAAGGGGGAAAATATAAAGAATAACAACAAAGCTGATCCAGAGAGCGAAATGTTTGCACTATAAAGATACATTGAAAAAACAAAATCTTATAAAAAAAAAGATGGTGAAAAAAGAATTCACTGACGTGTATGCAAATATAAACAGTATAGCTCATGTCAGCTTCAGAAAATATTTTCATCTCTGACATGGAAACAGTAATAGGATTTGTGAAATAGCCTACCAGACAAGATGGTTGGAGTTAAAACAGGAGGGTTGTTCTGGAAATAATTAGATGGCAATCTGAGGCTTTGTATTTATTGATAGGGTATTAATCTGTGTAAAATTGAATGGTGTTTCACTCTTCCCCAGCATGAATTCTCTCTTTGTCCCATTTCTAGAACTCATGTTTTAATGTGTAAATATATGAGGAGAGTTGCACAGAAAAAAATCTTTTGCATTAACTTCAGGAGATGCAATGACTACACCATGAGCTGAAAAAACTGACATGAGAAGCCTGTTTCATATTTATAAATTGGTGGCCCAGCACTTCAACTGAACTTAGTCAACTGGGGACAAATCCTGCTGTCAAGGTTCCTCCCCCACTCTGAACTCTAGGGTACAGATGTGGGGACTTGCATGAAAAAACCCCCTAAGCTTATCTTTACCAGCTTAGGTCAAAACTTCCCCAAGGTACAAAATATTACACCCGTTATCCTTGGAATGGCCGCTACCACCACCAAACAATTACTGGTTACTGGGGAAGAGCTGTTTGGACGCGTCTGTCCCCCCAAAATACTTCCCAAAACCTTGCACCCCACTTCCTGGACAAGGTTTGGTAAAAAGCCTCACCAATTTGCCTAGGTGACTACAGACCCAGACCCTTGGATCTTAAGAACAATGAACAATCCTCCCAACACTTGCACCCCCCCTTTCCTGGGAAATGTTGGATAAAAAGCCTCACCAATTTGCATAGGTGACCACAGACCCAAACCCTTGGATCTAAGAACAATGAAAAAGCAGTCAGTTTTTTACAAGAAGACTTTTAATAAAAAATAGAAGTAAATAGAAATAAAGAAATCCCCCCTGTAAAATCAGGATGGTAGATATCTTACAGGGTAATTAGATTCAAAAACATAGAGAACCCCTCTAGGCAAAACCTTAAGTTACAAAAAAGATACACAGACAGAAATAGTTATTCTATTCAGCACAATGCTTTTCTCAGCCATTTAAAGAAATCATAATCTAACACATACCTAGCTAGATTACTTACTAAAAGTTCTAAGACTCCATTCCTGTTCTGTCCCTGGCAAGAACAGCACACAGACAGACACAAACCCTTTGTTTGTCTCCCTCCTCCCAGCTTTTGAAAGTATCTTGTCTCCTCATTGGTCATTTTGGTCAGGTGCCAGCGAGGTTACCTTTAGCTTCTTAACCCTTTACAGGTGAGAGGAGCTTTCCCCTGGCCAGGAGGGATTTCAAAGGGGTTTACCCTTCCCTTTATATTTATGACACCTGCCTTCCTTGAAGCCAGTGCAGTTCCACTATGCAGGGAAAGGCAGGATTCTGGGGATCTGTCTAGAAGCTTTATTTGTCGCCAGGATCATGTGCATTCTCTGGAATACCTGCAAGTACATCCTGTGCTCCAGCCTGCAGTGGTGACTGACGGTGGAAACAAGTTCTGTATGATACAATTATTCTGATATTTACCCGCAGTTGAATTGCAGACATACAATGTGGGCACAAATACTGAGAGTACAAAGTACCTTCCAACAAGGGTATCCCATTAGAAAATGTCTCTTTGTTTTACAGTGAAGTGAAATTTATGAAGTAATGTGGAAAGCTATCAGTAGTAACATTTTTATAAGAACAATCCGAGACCAGGAATTAATAAAACCTATATTTCTTTCCTCACTAATAAACAATAGTAACAACCATTACCAATTAATAATAACAGCCATTATACAGGAAAGATACACAGGTCTGCAATATTTGTTAAGTGCATGCTTGATAATGTACAAAAACATCGGAAGAATCAATTCCATGGTATTTAGAATCCCAGACGCAGAATTTATAACTCTCTCTCCTGTTGAGTAGTATCATATTTACCACATGCATAGTGCCACTGTCACTGTAGTAGAGGAATTTTGAATTGAATTTACATTTCAGTAATTAAAGTAACTGTTTATTACATTTCCAACTTTAGAATTACTTTTGATTCCACTGTCACCAGCAGACTAACAACGTATGACTGGGTTTTTTTTTAAGCCTTTATTGAAAATTGGTAAGGACCTATATTAAGGAGTCACAGTTCCATACTGTGAGCAAAATAACCTCCCCAGAATAGCAGAGAATTAGAGTAAGTTAACACTTTCTGATAAGATCATTGATTTATTGTCATTTAACTTTTTACTTCTTGATAAGTGTTAAAACATTTTACGTTAAATTCATTCATTTAAACTTTTAAACAGTCATTTATGCCATTTTTCCTTCCGGTTTCTTATTTATCTTTAAATACTATTTTTATGACTAAATCTTAAGTTTATTAGAATTTTCAAACCTATATTTTAGCTAGGGTGACCACCAAGTGTGAAAAATCGGGACAGGGGATGGGGGTTAATAGGAGCCTATACAAGAAAAAGACCCAAAAATCAGGACTGGCCCTATAAAATTGGGACATCTGGTCACCCTAATTTTAGCTAAGTAATCTGCAATGCAACAAATTAACGAAAGACATAGTATGGGTAAACTGATTAAATCTAATTGTTCAATCAATTTGCGCTTGATACCATCTTTACTCTAATGTTCCCGCATTGATCCTCCTTAACCATATAGCTGTAAACATCATTCTTGGTTAACTCAAATGACACTTCCTGTCACAGATCTAGTTGATCTCTCCCTGCTGGACACTTGCCAGACTGCTGTGAAGGATCTAAATACAGAATCCCATATGTCTTTAGCTTGCTGGGGCTGAACAGAGTTTAGACACTGTCCCTGGATTTTGGCTTCTAGGCATGCATTCCAGGTAAAAACCTCATGTCTGACATCCCTCTGGTCTCCGCTGCTCAATTGCCTCACCAGCAGCTCTTCCACATTCCCCAGAATCACATCAAAGTGTGAGCCTTCTGGTTTACATTTTAACTCGGCTGGGGTACACAACAGCGAAAGTAAAACAGACACACACAGTTTGTACAGCATTCTAAAACACCATTACTCTTTATTTAGTATGAAAAATACATCAATCTATATAAAATAATAAACACACTTGTATGTATTTCCCTGCCTCAGATTCCTCACAACTCTAGTGAGTACTTTAATGTTGGACAGAGTCCTCTAGCGTGTCTGGGATCCTTTCCCTACTGCTCCTGGTTTCTCTTTAGCAGTGGTGGCTCACATCCAGAGAGCGTTGGGGCACTGCCCCACCAGTTGTAGGGTGTGTCACTAAATACAAATCGTGAACACAACAAATCTACAGAAATGTTCTAAGATCTGCAGTTCCGTTATTCATATTTAGTAGCAAGGCATCCTTCCACACGACCCCTGTGACACATGCATAGACTGCACAGTCAAGGTCTGACAAGAGGCAATCTTCCATAGGGTTGGCACACTGGATTCACTGCCCAAGCAACAGGATGCAGTGACTTTGAGCAATTGCGTAGTGGTGTGTCAGGGAACCACTGGGCACTAGGGCTGGCTCAGGTGGCAGGCCCTTGCTCCCTCCCTTGGGCTCCACTAGCTGGGGATGTGCAACTCAGTGCTTCAGTGAAAGCCGTGAAGCTGCTGGAGAAGGCCTCACCAGGCAGGACAGAAGGAGGTGGCAGCAACAGCTGGGAGAGGGAATGCAACACGGGGAGATGAGGAGAAGGATCCCAGAAAGAACATCCAGGCCTGGGACTAGCCAAGGTAATTAAGGGACCTACGTGGCAAAGGAGGTGTTAGCCAATACATACTAAACATAGTATACGCTGCATTAATAAGTGTTGGGAAGTTATGTAAACTGAATGTATTATACTCTTCCAGTGATTCAGTTCATGCATGTCCAGTATCCCACTACACTTCACAAAGCTGAGAAAATAGGAAACTTACAAATATAAGAACATAAGAGCTGTCATACTGGGTCAGACTAAAGTCCATCTTGTCCAGTATCCTGTCTTCACCAGTGGCCCATACCACAGCTTCAGGGGCAGTGTAGATAACTAGGCAATTGTGGAGTGTGATCCACCCTCTTCCACTCCAGACTTCTGGTAGTCAGATGTTTAGGGTCATCCCGAGCATCAGGTTGTGTCTCTGGTTATCTTGGTTAATACCCATTGATGGACCTATCCTCTATGACCTTCATCCATTTTTTAACCCAGTTATACTTTTGGCCATCACAACATACCATGGCAATGAGTTCCATAGGTTAGTTGTGCATTGTGTGAAAAAGTACTTCCTCCTGTTTTTATTAAATATGCTGCCCATTACTTTCATTGGGTGACCCCTGGTTTTTGTATTGTGGAAAAAGGGAAATTAAATTTCTCCATTCACTTTTTCCATACCATTCATGATTTGATAGACCTTTAACAAATCCCCCACCTTAGTTATCTCTTTTCTAAAATGAACAGCCCTAATCCTTTTAGTCTCTCCACGTATAGAAGCAATTCCATACCACAGATCATCTTTGTTGCCCTTCTCATAACCTTGTCCAGTTTCACTGAAATGGGGCAATCAGGACAGGACACAGTATTCCAGGTGTGGAGTCCATGATCTCTTTCTTGGTTAGCTAATTTAGAATGCATCATTGTATGTGTCATAATATTGCCAAAGCAAAGATGTACCAATAATTTGTACCAAGTCCAGTTAAGTAGTACTTTCATGGCTAATCAACACTTGGAATGTAGTATCAAAACAAGATATGGGAACATATAGGAAGGTACTTTCATAGACCAGTACCTGGAATGCTAGACTCCATAACAAAGATAAGGAAGATACAGATCAACAAGTTAAGGAACCAAAACAAACTGGAGGGTTGGATTTTAGTGACATGTAAAGAGTTTTGTAACCCATAAAATCATCCTATACATATATATATGTAGCTGAAATGTGTATCTTTGAAGAATACTGTTGTGGAAGGTGAACATGCTGCAAGAACTTGTTTTCCCGAAGGAAAGTATGTATGTCACCTTTTCGTACTGCTTTGTCTTTAGAGAATACATTTGGCCATGTTTGGTTATTTGGTCTCTTGAACATTTTTAAGAATGAACCACGAGTGTAGTCAAACAATTGGCTACACTTTTTGGTCAATAAAGGGCAACTTTCCAAGGGCCCATCCTTCCTTTCTCCATGTTCAGGGGCAGAGGTGGTGCCATGGGGGCAAGTGGGCATAATTTTTTTCTTCTATGCCCCACTTGCCCCAAAGTTACCAGCCATCACTGCTTTTAAGAACCATGGAGATTTCTTTAGTCAGCTAACTTTCTCTGCCCTTGGCTGGTCCTTCAGTTGAACCTGAGATCTCCTGCTATGAAAGCCTGTCCATCTCATCCCCTCTTCTACCCAAAGATTCCTGAGTGTCTCTAAAAGCCTCTCAAGTTCATATGTCTCCTACCAACACCTGGTTTCTTTGTTCTTCTGTTAAGGATTTTCCATTCCCAGTCCCTGCCGAGAAGTTGGAGCATACTTCTTAGCATACCCATTGTACAGTCAGAGCACAGTTATTAAGGTTAGCAAGATTCCATTTAATCTAGTCTGCAGAGATGTGTGATAGCCCTGTCAGAAAATGGTGGATTCCGCATGAACATAGAAGCATTCCTTGTTATAACAATTTCATAATATCAATGAGAACTCATCCATTGTACATAGACAGAGCCCCAAATTGTCACATTCCCACTGAAATAAATTAAGTTAATGGGACTACTTGCATGAGTAAGACAAGCAACATTTAGCCCAGGGACTACAACCTGAAGTGGTTAGGGTGCTGTCAAATAGAAGTTGACCTAGGATGTGGCAGAATAAAAGAAACAAACAGACCTCTTGTATTTTCCAAACAGCCAGCAGCCTTCCCATCCACCACTCCAAACAATATTTTCATAGTTGGACATATGAAACACTTTCCGAGAATAACCTCTTTCCCCAGCAACCAAAGAAAATGTTCAGGGTTACTACCCTTGCTGCAAAATATCACAGAGACTCTGAAATAAGAAAGTCAATACATATTAGACAAAAGAAAGAAAGAATATAAGGAGAAAGCAAGGAACCAGAGATGAGGAAAACAACAGGAGGTTTCTTGTTGAGCCTAGTGACCTTTTTTACTGCTTCTTAATATATTAAAGATTGTGCCGATCACAGGAAAAAGTCCTTTTTAATTTGGAGTCTTTCCACCTACATGTTGAGGTGTGTGTTTTTCTCTATCTAGCTTCAGCAGTTTTATTTTTCCCCCAGATGATGCTTTTAAATGCATCTTTATGTAAGCTAAAGGGGAAAAAAACTGATTATGCATCTTTAAGTCATTACTACTGACACGCATGCAAACTGCTAACTAGCATTATCTGCCCACCGTGCTGCTTGTATTCTTTCCTTCACAAGCAGCATCAAAATCACTCAAGGAGAGTGAAACACAGCCCCAAGTGGGTCTCAGAGCTTATTAAACATTTAATAAGTAATCAGAATCCATCAAAGGGTGGACTCTACCTTACAAGTGGCAGCTAGAGGCAAGAGCTGCTTTACAGCTTGGCCTGAAAATGTTTTGCTATTAAAATGACATGGGCACAAGAAGCAGGAAGGGGGCGGAGGTGTGGGAGAGAGAACTATTCTATTGCTAGCATGTAAATATAGAGTAATCTAAGAATAGCTGACTTATTGACTTTTACATTTATTATTATAGGCCCTTAGGATCTGTGAGCTATGACTGCAGACACAGTTATGTGCACCTATCTATGCATATGTGTTTGTGAGTTGAATAACTCATAAGGCTTTGATCCAGTTTCACCTGAAATCTCATCTTTCCTGCTTGCGCTATTAACCATATAGATAATATCATATTTGAGGTGTTTTACTGCTGTTAATTTGCATATAATTAGGAAGGAATGTGAGACTTTTGGTGAAATTTACATGCATTTAGCTCTGTAAGTGCATATCCATATGCTGAAGCTGTAATGAGATGGAAAACAAAAACTTGTTTTTGCATGGGTGCACCTGAATCAAAAGATTTATTTCCTGTGATTGCCAACATATATAAACCTAGATTACCAACTCAGACTGTGGACTTGCTCCTGAGAGGGGCTGAGCTGTGCTGTTGAAGGCACAGAGGTACTTTGCAGATACTGCCCGTATATCAATCTATTCCATTTTAATGGCCCCCATCAGCAGAGTAGGAAAGTGACTTCTTATCATTAATGTATTTATCCTCACAACACCTCTTGTGAGGAGGGACATGCCATTTTCCAAACGGGCAGCTGAGGCATGCCCAATATCACATTGAAATTCTGTGGTAGGGTAGGGCAGAGAATTGAACAAAGGTCTTCAAAGTCCAAGGTTAGTGCTCTAACCACTGGACCATCCTTCTTCTCCTGATATAGGATTATAATGATTTTATATATGCTTGACTTAGAGAGCTCATTTGCAAACAAGGTTTATTCCAACTGACATATGGCCAGGCGAAGAGCCACGACAGTGGAAAGACCACTGAGAGGGAGGGGTTGCAAGAGCAGACAACAGCTTCAACCTCCTTTCCACTGTGAGGAACCACAGGGGACCAGCACAGTCCAAAAAGTGTGTGGCAGTGGTTGAGAAGGGACCGTGGCTACACTAATCAGGGACTGCACTAATCCTTCATTAGGTTCTTCCAGTAGAGTTCTCAGTGAGCATCACTGATAGTATAAAGCTGCACCCCACAGCACTAAAAGAAAGACCCAGGAGAGAGCACACTTGTCTGCTCTGCCAGTCAGCACTGTAATCTTCATTATACATTTTTGGATCAGGTTACATTAAAAAAATCCAGTAGACTGCATATTTTTCATGTAGCTCTGAAAGGGTAAATGTAAGCATGCACTTGTGTGTTATTCTGATATTTACACAATAACATTACAATGTCAAGAATTAAGACTTGTTTTTTTATCATGTGCCAAGGACAACCATTATGAAAGAAGCGGGTGTAGCACTTGGAATAACTAACAAATCTTGAATGGACTCATCTTGTAATTTCAATAAAAACATTCTTCTCTTCAGTCTGTTCCACTGAAGTCAACGAGAATCTATCCATTGACTATACAATCCTGGACTCAACATATAGACCAAGTGAAAAGGCTGCATTCTGGAATGTTCCATAGAGCCTAGAATCCTGCCACAGACTCCAAGATGGCAATCATATCTTCCACATCAGCTGTTCCCCACTCTATCTCTAGTGCATATGAGTCTGGTCAGTGGTTCTGTGTAGTCTTGGGCCCACCAGCACTCAAAACCCAACTCCACAGTGAGGCATACAGAACCCAAAATAGCAGAGCTCCACAATCTTCTTTTTCAAGTGAGATCTCTAATACAGAGATTGTCAACCACCTTCCATCTTTCACAATTGCAACAGAGTTGTAAAACTTCCATCTTCTTTGGAGACCAGTCCATTTAGTGATGTTTCTGATGCAGCTGGCTCTCTTTCTTACTCCTCCTGGTTTCCCTGCAATCTTATCTGACAGTACAAGTGTTAGGATCAAATTGCTCTGTGATCAGTGAGCAGTGTGTCTGCAGAAAGATGTTGTTCTCTTCCCTAAGGTCTGAAATAATTGTGCTCTTTTAAAATTCATCCTTCTCATCACCTCATTGTTCATAGTTTTGGTTAGCCTGCAAATATTTAACATTCTACTGTAACACCGAAACTCAAGTGCCCTGAGTCATCTCTCGGTGTCCTTCTAAGTTTCCACCTCTCATATCCGTATAAGAGTGCTGACCATATGTCCCATTTCAGCAATATAATGTGTATATGTAATATTAACTTTTGACAACATAGAAGTCTTTTGAAGTTGTTCAATGCTTATTTTGCAAGCTGTATCTTTCTCTTTATTTCTTGGTCCCATCATGCATCTGATGTTATTGAACTCCCTAAATAGGGAGAGCTATTCACTTGTTTCACCACTTGACTGTCCAGATATAGATATTTCCTACTTTGTGCACTATTGTGCTTACTTAATTTCATACATTTTGTCTTCCTAATATTAATCATCATTCCATATTTCTTGCTGGCATTATTCACAGCACTAAGCATGTTCTGAAGTTCTTCCCTAATTGAAGCAATCCAAATGAGTTAATCTGTGTATCTTATGTTGTTAGTGTATACTCCATTGACTTGGATGTTCTGGTATGCTCCACAACCTGGAGACCCACTTGTCAAGCTTCCCACATCCTTCTTCTTTCCCACATCCTTGCCACACTGTTTCCACTGCATTCAGGACTTCTGCTCTCTCAGATAATACAGGGCTAACCTCTTAATTACTAATAGTTTCATGGGTTCTTTATGTTTCTAGCCATAAGTGATTGTATTGGCTCATGATAATTTTTTGTTGTTATTTTGCTTCATGTGCGTCTCGACCGCCTAAGTTTAACTTTGAGTTTGAGGTTTAAACAAACGCAAAACCTCAGTGCAGAACTTGGCAAAACTTCAAAAGTTTCCTTAGCTTCTGAACAAAATCACATGAAACCACTGACTTTCCAGATGGCTTCAAATGAAACCATACCATGGCACAGACTCTCTCAAAACGCAGCTGAAGCTAAGCAATATTTTTATGACCTAAGGTGATCCCGGTCCAAATTTCAGGTTTAAAATTAAACCCAACACCAAGCATACATTGAGTGCACTGATATGGCACTGAACATACACTGGCCACTTTGCAAACGTTAGATAATTACTCCTCACAGCATCCCTGCAAAGTAAGTAGTTAGATATTGCTATTCCTATTTTACAGAGAGATAAACTGAAGTTAAATAACTTGCCCAAGGCATGAAGCTAGTCATTGGCAGAGCTGAGACTAGAAGCTAGGTCTTCAGATTCACAGCCCTGTGTGATAATCACTAGACTATGCTGCCTCTCAGTGTGCTACCTTCACTATAAAAGTTTTGCACAGCTCTAATTATCATCCAGCTCCAGAAGTAATCACAATTAATTTGGTCGGTTGGGGCTAAAAGAAGAGTGAGAGTTTCCGTGTTGTACAGGCTTTTATTTTATAATTAGAATCAGGGAAATGGGCCTTCTAAAGATATAAATGTCTAAGGACTTGTGTACACACAAACTGGAACCATAACAACTAAATTGGTTTTAATTCACACCTTTCTTTATTTCAGTACAAGTCAAAGTGTGTAGAATATTTTGGAATAAAAGTACCCTATATCAATTTAACTTAAATTGGTAAAACGGATTTTTATCTGGGGCAATGTTTGCCCACAGGAGTGTATGATTCCTGTGCTGACCTGAGCACTTGTGTATATCATCTAAAGAGATGGGGTGGGGGAGATGATTCCTTGATCTCTCCCCTCCTGAGCACACACAGTAGGGTCAGGGTTGTTCTAGATCTTAATTCTTGCCCAAGTAGTTATAGCTTAAATAAGTTTTTGCTAAACTAATCTGTTTTGTTACCTAGGATTGCTGAAATGGTGCTCAAGTAAAAGGGAATTTCTGACACTAACTCCTACCTATGGAGCATAATGCAAAGTAACTGATGGAACAACACACGCAAGGATATTGTAACTTTCCAGTGCTTGCAAATATGATTTTAGACTATCTAGTGCGGCATTTCTTCAATTACTTTTCTTTGGCAATCACACACACTTCTAAATTAAGATTTCTGCATCGTTGACAGCTAATGATGCAGTGCACTGCCTTTCCTGCTAATTACACAATATTATTTCCCTGGTATTTCTTAGGGCAGTTTACGATTTCCTATTGGGTCTGACTTTTTTCAGTCTGTCCTTTTGTTATTGGTAAAGTACAGGCATTTAAAGACATTAAAAAGTGCATACGTATTACAGCATATTTTCATCTGTGGTTAACCAAGAAACTACTGTATATTCCCGTCACATGAAAGCCACAGTGAACCATGCTCATGCTTTAAATCACCTGCAGGCTAGATCATTTTAACATGCTGTACCTTGGGCTGACTCTGAAGGCCACCAGGAAGCTGCAGCTGGTACAGCCTGTAGCAGCACACCTGCTAAGCAGAGCAGACTAATGAGAATATATCACACAAGAGCTCTGCAATTTACATTGGTCAGCAATTCAGTCCTGGGCCACATGCAAAGTCCCAGCCTTCATCTACAAAGCCTTAAATGGACGGACACCTGCCTCAAAGACTCTCCTATCTGTGCCCTGGAATGACAACTGCATTCAGCAGGATCACATTGGCTGATGAATCACTTATGTGTTTATTTAGATTTATAATGACTCGTACAAATTCAAGTCTCCGAGCACTTTTTACAGAGATAAAAAACACAAGTATACAAACAAGACAACCAGCAGCTGCTCTTTTCATCCCCAATTCTAGAAAATACTCAGCTACCCTCCTCAGCTAACATGTAAGCAACAATTCATCACAGATTATTAAACAGGTCAGTCAATATTTGCACACCTTGGATCTGTGGAGGCATGAGGCACAGCAGGGATGTTGAGCATAAGATGACTGTCGCAGACTTCATATGAAAGTTGTTGATGAACACTCAAGAAACACATTTATAGACTGACAAAGGTACACCGTGGAGTGTGTTATGGGCTACAGAAAGTGTGTAACCTTTGTGTGTGTTTCAGAGTAACAGCCGTGTTAGTCTGTATTCGCAAAAAGAAAAGGAGTACCTGTGGCACCTTAGAGACTAACCAATTTATTTGAGCATGAGCTTTCGTGAGCTACAGCTCACTTCATCGGATGCATACCGTGGAAACTGCAGCAGACTTTATATACACACAGAGAATATGAAACAATACCTCCTCCCACCCCACTGTCCTGCTGGTAATAGCTTATCTAAAGTGATCATCAAGTTGGGCCATTTCCAGCACAAATCCAGGTTTTCTCACCCTCCACCCCCCCCACACACAAATTCACTCTCCTGCTGGTGATAGCCCATCCAAAGTGACAACTCTCTACACAATGTGTATGATAATCAAGTTGGGCCATTTCCTGCACAAATCCAGGTTCTCTCACCCCCTCACCCCCTTCCAAAAAACATACACACAAACTCACTATCCTGCTGGTAATAGCTGATCCAAAGTGACCACTCTCCCTACAATGTGCATGATAATCAAGGTGGGCCATTTCCAGCACAAATTCAGATTTTCTCACCCCCCCCCCCCCCCATACACACACAAACTCACTCTCCTGCTGGTAATAGCTCATCCAAAGTGACCACTCTCCCTACAATGTGCATGGTAATCAAGGTGGGCCAAAAAAAAAAAGGGGGGGGGTGAGAAAGCCTGGATTTGTGCTGGACATGGCCCCCTTGATTAGGCTTAAATCACAGCTCCAACCAAAGGGTAAATATCGTGATTGTGTAGATATATCTACCTGATATTTCCTTTTTTCATGACTCACCGTAATTAAAAAGGCTTTCAGTGTTAATTGCCTGATATTTCAATTGCTGTTAAGACACTGCATCATGAGCACCCTGGAATTCTGCCCATAGCAGTTTCAGACATCAAGCCTTTTACCCTTCTTTCATATTTTCTAGGATTAAGCAGCAAAGCCAGTATTTTTTCCCTGGGCATTTTAGTAAGCGGTAGGCTGAGAGACATATGGCTTATGAAGGAGTTTGTTAACAGGCATTTAGTGAAATATGAATGTCAGTCTGGTATATGATATTTTGAAATAAGTTTGATACTGTGCAAATTCTTAAATTATTTGAATGCCACAAGAGCGCTGGAAATTTTGAGCATTGCAATTATTATTCTATAAATTCAATTAAATACATTGACGGTAATAGCACTTCTTTCTCCTCTTTCTGCATTCCTTTGAAACTTCACAGAAATTTGGAGTATCTGAAATATGTAAAATACGTTTTTTAAAGACTTTTATTAAATAAAATAAACGGCGATCAAATGTTAAAGAAAAATAGACACCCCAAACTCACAGTCAAAGATCTGTATGTATCTGAAAAGTATTAGTACTAGTAGTATTCATGTTTATTAAGGTAGTGCCTAAAGGCCAACCAAGAATGGGGACCTACTGTGAAAGGCTCTGCAAAAGTGAGTAATCAGCTGTCCTGCCACAAACAGCTTCCAAATGAAATAGACAAGAAATCTGGGGTAGGTGAATGGGTACAACACACCAGCAGAACGAACAGTGTAATGACTCCAAATGTCATGTTTTCAATATTTTGGGGGGGCGGGGGTTACTTAGGAGGGGATCAACTAAATGGGAAGGGAAAGATGTGATGGGGACAGGGCAGGGCAGAAGACAGTAAGAGGGGAAGGTGTGGAGTGAAGCTAAATTAGGATGACCATATTTCCCAAAGGGCTAACAGGACACTGCGCAGGGCTAGCCTGAGCCCTCACCTCCTCTCCCCCACCTCCCCCTCCACCCCCATGGGGCTGGCCCGAGCCACTCACCCAAGTCCTCCCCTCTCCATGCAAGGCTTGGGTCACTGGTGGCTCAAACCCTGCCTGCCCCCTGCAAGAGGCTGTCGCTGGAACCCTACCTGCCCCCCTGCACAAACCCTGATTTCCCCCTGGCATTGCTGCTTGCCCCCTACACGTTCCTCTGCACAGGGCCATCCCTAGCTGTTCTGGGGCCCTATGCAACCACACCCCCCCCGCAAGGGGAGGGTGTGGGAGGCCCCAGGGGTCTGCGGGGGGGCGGGCCCCAGGCCTCCGCAGGATGGAGGGGCAGGGGGGATCCACCCCCCAGCACTCACCGGTGGCGCAGCTGGAGCTGGGTCGCTGAACTTCCCGCCGCCGGTGAGTGCAGGCCTGACCCTGCTGCAGAGCTATAGGGAGTGGGGGCAAGGCTGGGGCGGAGCAGGGGCAGGGAAGGGGAGGGGCTGGGGCGGAGCAGGGGCGGGGAAGAGCTGGAGCAGGGGTGGAGCAGCATGCAGATGCGCAGGGCACCAGGAAATTTGGTGCCCCAAATTTCCTGGTGCCCTACGCAGCTGCGTACTTTACGTATGGGTAAGGACAGCCTTGCCTCTGCACTCCACTTTTTTGACAAAAATGAGCATTTGTCCCATTTGCTCTTGCCAACTGATCAAGTCGGCAACGGCAAACAGGATAAATGCTCACTTTTTTTCCAAAAAAGTCGGGACAGCCAGGACAGGGCTTAAAAAACCAGAATGCACGGTCACCCTAAACTGAAGTGAAGAGACTGAGAGGGAGGGAGAGGGTTGGAGCAAGCCGCCAATTAGCACAGAGCAGAGAAGTTCAGCTGAAACTGTAGAAACTTCTCTGAATGTCACAAGGTCCCTGCTTTTGCTGCTTCTGCAGCTGCTCCTATGATAGTTGGAGTCCCGGGCTGACTCCTCCCTGCACTTTGCTCCTACTCAAGCCCACATGGTAGGGTGGGGAGGCAAGTGTCCTAGTGTGGAATGCTGTCTAGGTATTCAATGCATGCATTGCATGCCCCAGAATCCAAAACAAAAGTTATATTCTACAAGAATATGAAAGCCCTGCATGTCAGCAATCTGTTCATGTCAGGTGTCTTCTTGTTTTGCTGGCAGGGCATACAATGCTCCAAGTTGTACCATGTTGCCTAGGCAACATGACTCTGTAGGCAGCTGACTTCCTGACAGGCTGTATTGGAAAAAGTAGTTGAGGCGTGCAAGTTTAGACCTGAATCATCCGTTGGGTTGCAGAGTGGGACTTTGGACCCAAAAGCACAAGCGAGGCTGGAGGTGGCTGGATGGGAAAGAGCCATAACTCAGGCACTGATCCTGGCCGGCGGGACCTGGGAACCCAATCAGGAGGCTGCCAGTCACAGGACCCACAGCCTGGCAGCAGGAAGCAGGAGCCATTTCCCACTGGGGCCCCAGGGAGTCTGGAGGGGAGCGAGGAGCCACCCTCAAGTCTCCATTGGGGCTGGCATGGCATCCCTGAGGAGGGGCTAGGCAGTAGCCGCCACCACCCCCATGAAGGCACATGTATTGTGTGGCGATCAACAGGCCTGGGGCAGCGCTGGGATGCAACCTGCTGTGCCCTGCCCCAGCCCCCCTTTTTCCTCAAGGGGAAGCATCAAAGTAGACTTTGAACTGCTGCCTGAGTCTTCCTCTGAGCTGATAGCAGGAGACTTCATACTGCTGTTGGCGCTGAACTGCCCAGTGTGTCTGGAAGAGAAGCCCATCAAGACTCTGCTACAGAGAGGGGAGGAGTGAATGAACTGGCTCCCAGGTAAATGCCCGTCTAGGCTTGCCAACTTTCTAATCGCACAAAACCAAACACTCTAGCCCTGCCCCACCCCTTCCCCAAGGCCCCGCCTCTGCTCACTACATTCCCCCTCCCTCAGTGGCTTGCTCTCCCCCACCCTCACTCACTTTCACTGGGCTGGGGCAGGGGGTTAGGGTGTGGGAGGGGGTGAGGGCTCCAGCTGGGGGTGCAGGTTCTGGACTGGGGATGAGGAGTATGGCATGCAGAAAGGGGCGCCAGGCTGGGAGTGGGGCCAAGGGATTCAGAATGTGGGAGGGGGCTATGGGTTGAGGCAGGGGGTTGGGGTGTGGGAGGGGATGAGGGCTCTGGGCTGGGTGCAGGCTCTGGGGTGGGGCGGGGGATGAGGGGTTTGGGGTGCTGGAGGAAGTTGCAGGCTGGGGGGTGTGGCCAAGGGATTCAGAAGGCAGGAGGGGGCTGTGGGTTGAGGCAGGGGTGAGGGCTCTGGGCTGGGGGTGCGGGCTCTGGGGTGGGGCCAGGGATGAGGGATTCAGGGTTCAGGAGCGGATTCCGGATTTGGGGGGGACTCAGTGCTGGACCAGGAGGTTGGGGCTCAGGGTAGGGGCATGGGCTTACCTCAGGCAGCTCCTGGTCAGCAGCGCAGTGAGGCTAAGGCAGCTCCCTACCTGTCCTGGCACTGTGCTGTGCCCCGGAAGCAGCCAGCAGGAGGCTCCGTGCACTGCTCTCGCCCACGGGCACCACCACCCCAGCTCCCATTGGTCGCGGTTGCCAGCCAATGGGAGTGCAGAGCCGGTGCTCGGGGCAAGGGCAGTGCATGGAGCCCCGTGGCCTCCCCGCCTAGGAGCCGGACCTGCTGGTCGCTTCCGGGGCCCAGTGCGATGCCAGGATAGGTAGGGAAGGACTGGCAGGACAGGTAAGGAGCGACTTTTAACAGCCCAGTCAACAGTGCAAACTGGAGCCGCCAAGGTCCCTTTTCGACTAGGTGTTCCGGTCGAAAACCGGACACCTGGTAACCCTACCCCTGTCCCAGCCCTGTTGCATTCCTCACTAAAAATGCCACAGCATGCCACTGGTCCTAGTGCCTGCCGTATGTGGGGGAGGGGTGTCCCCGTCACAGTTCTGGGCCTTGGCAGTGCTTGGGAGATGGGGGGCCCCTAGCTGGGCCGCATTTTACCCCTTCACCCCTAGTACAGCAGTCCCTGCTTTGGCTGCTTCTGCTCCTACTATTGGGCGTCTCTGGCTAGCTACTCTCTGCAGTTTTCCCTCAAGGCCACATGGCAGAGAGAGCCTACCTGGGGCCTGATCCAAAGCTCATTGCAGTTAGTTGAGGTCTTTCCAATGAGCTATGGATAAGGCCCTTAACCTTTTAAATTTTTTCAACAGTAAGAGCTAAATCCCCAAAGGGAACTTAGACTCAGTGTTGTAACACCTGAAGTTTAGGTGCCCTGCAGCTGAGTAGACACCTCAGCTCCAATTATGCACACAGGCTTCCTGTACGATGCATAGGGAGAGTTAGGTCCATAAAAGGGGTTTACAGAAGCCAGCAAGCTGCGTGGAGACCCACCTAAGATAGACAGAAGGAAATGCCAAAGAGAGGGTGTGGCTAGGGTGACCAGATAGCAAGTGTAAAAAACCAGGACAGAGGATAGGGGGTAATAGGTGCCTATATAAGAAAAAGCCCCCAAAATTGGGACTGTCCGTATAAAATCGGGACATCTGGTCACCCTGGGTGTGGCCAAAGCCCCACCCTCCAAAGGAAGTTAGGCACCTATGTCCAGGCTAGAGGGAGGCATCTATCTCTGTTCAGGATTCACAGCTGTGAACTCTCTGCAGGAGGTAGGTGCCTAAGCACTTTCTCACAAAATACTGAGGAGAGATGACCTAATAGCCTTTAGCGTAGCCATTAGACCAATCACCCTGGGAGACCTAGATTCAACTTCTCTCTTCTGCCTGACTAATGTAGGGAATTGAACTTGGCTCTCCCACCCCTCAGGAGAGTGCCCTAATCACTGGCCTACAGACTGCTCTAGGGAAGGAAGCTGTCCTGTTGAAGCTGTTCCACTGCATATCAATAATTAACTAGGAAAGGGAGCCAGGCAGACTGGCACCTGAGTCACCCATCTGCTAGGTGAGTGCCCTAGCCATTTGGTTACAGAGTTGCTCTTGCACATTTGTTGGCCCAATTCATAGAGTTAGGCAGCAACTGAGCAGGAGTTTTAAGAATCTAAATTGTAGAGTTAGGTGTCTGAAGTGACAAGTCCCTAAATCCCTTTGTGGATCTAGCCCTAAAAGTTTGTATTGTTTTTCAGACCCCTGTTGAGCCTTTTCAGTGATTAATATTCGTAAGGATGAACTTTTGTTTTGAATCACTAGGAAAATATCACTGTGATTTGAATATAATTGTTACTTCATTTTAAATGCTTCTGTTGCACATTATACACTGAAAGGATGATATTTTATTTATACGTGTATACATTGTGTTATATTAATACACAATGATTTTCTTTTATTCCCAGCTTTTGTATGAATAATGAAATATACAAATGTTAGATGTGAGTTTAATATTTAACACAGGGGTTCTTAAACCGGGGATGGGAACCCCTCAGGGGGTCATGAGGCTATTACATGAGGGATCCCAAGCTGTCAGCCTCCACCCCAAACCCCGCTTTGCCTCCAGCATTTATAATGGTGTTAAATATCTTAAAAAATGCTTTTAATTTATAAGGAAGGGGTTGCACTAAGAGGCTTGCTATTTGAAAGGGGTCACCAGTACAAAAGTTTGAGAACCACTGATTTAACACAGGTTTCAGAGTAGCTGCCGTGTTAGTCTGTATTCGCAAAAAGAAAAGGAGTAGTTGTGGCACCTTAGAGACTAACCAATTTATTTGAGCATAAGCGTCCATGAGCTACAGTTCACTTCATTGGATGCATCCGATGAAGTGAGCTGTAGCTCACGAAAGCTTATGCTCAGATAAATTGGTTAGTCTCTAAGGTGCCACAAGTACTCCTTTTCTTTTTGATTTAACACAAAGAATCACATTGTGGCTGGTTTTACATGGATGATCAGGGTCGGAGCGTCCAAGAAATCTCCACTTTCTCAGACTGCACAAGGGCCAACTACATTTTCACTGAAGGGCTAGTTATAAATGCAATCCATGCTCTTTTGGGTCTAGCTTGTACAACACTTACTCTTATTACAGAGGAATTCTTCTGTGCTCCCAGCATATTCTGTTCTCCTTTTAGAGTGAACGTGCTTCAACTCTTCCCCATGTGTCTTTATTCTGTTCCAAATACATTAAAAAGTTATTTTGTGCTTAGCCTGTTATTCAGGGGTATGTTTTATTCCAAACCTTTTGCTTATAGCCAGTGACGTAGTAGCCAGTAAACACCAATGTACAGATTGTGGGTCATGTTGCTTAGACAAGCAAAGTCGTTACTCCCACCCACTGCATTATGAAAATGTCTTCTATTAGAAAAATACATTCCAGTGTGGCAATGAATGCGTAAGACAGTGCCCAATCCAAGTATCTGCAAAAGATCTTGGTCAAGTGTAGCTCCTGAAGCTAAACCCATTCTGAGATAGATCCATTATTTTATTTTAGTTATTCAATTATTTCAGACTCCGTTATTCAAATAGGGTTGCCAACTCTCCTAGTTTCGCCATGAGTCTATCAGAATCATGCTCTATCTCCCAGAGGCTACTGCAGCCAAACCGGGAGAGTTTAGGCACTGACAGTCTGGCACGCAGAGGGGCTAAGGCAGGCTCCCTACCTGCCTTGGCTACACACCATTCCTGGAAGCAGCCAGCACTGAAAGCAAGCAGGAAGCAGCAGGAAGGAATCCCCTCTGGCTCCTGGGAGAGGGGAGCACGGGGTCTCCACACACTGCCCCTACCCCGAGTTCTGACTCTGCAGCTCCCATTGGCTGGGAACTGAGGCCAATGGGAGCTGTGGGAGAGGTGCCTGAGGGCAGGGGCAGCAGCATGCAGAGACCCCCTCTCCTCCCCCCCACCTAGGAGCCACTGCCAGAGGGATGTGCTGGTCACTTTTGGAATCTGCCCAAGATAAGTGCTGACCCCTCACCCTCTTTGCACCCCAACTCCCTGCCCCAGCCCAGACCCCACACCCCGCACCCAAACTCCCTCCCAGAGCCCGCACGCCACACCTCCTCCTGCACTAGACTCCCTCCCAGAGCCTGCTCCCTGCAATCCCTCCTGAACCCAAACTCCCTCCCAGAGCCCGCATCCCGCACCCTCCCGCACCCAAACTCCCTCCCAGAGACTGCACTCAGCACCCCCTTCCACACCCAAACTCCTTCCTAGAGCCCGCACCCCCTCCTGCACCCCAATGCCCTGCCCCCAGTCTGGTGAAAGTGAGTGAGGCAATGAATGATCTATTCAATGAATGAGGGGGGATGGAGTGAGAGGGGGGAGGGGCCTAGGAGAAGGGGAAAGTAAGAGGCATGGCCTCGGGGAAGGCCGGGGCAGGGGGCCGGGCAAGGGTGTTCGGGTTTGTGCGATTAGGCAGTTGGCAACCCTATAGTCAAGGTGCTGGTCAGAAAATGAGTAAATGAAAATTCAACAAAAGCTGGGGAAATGTTTTGTGAAAATTGTTGATTTCCCCACGCATACTTTCCACGTAACTCTTGGTATTAGCTTCATTTCTCTATTGCCTTTGCTCCAAAAGTGGGTCCACTTCAAAGAAGTATATGCAGAAATGCATGTACGTTTATGTGCACATTTTTTAATATGTAGCACAAAACTGTCAGTCACCACTTTCATCTGCATGTGAAAGATCCCTAATAGCCTTGAGCCTATCAGAATGTGACTAGCTGTGAAAAGTAATTCCAAGAAGGAGTCATAACTCCATGATTCATAAATCAGCAAAACAAAACAGAGGTGAAATCTGCAAACACAATGACATGTGCCTCTGTGTGCTGAATAGCCTTTATGGCTGCAGCTCACACACAGTCTAGCAGGGTTTCACCCATATGTCACAGCGTCTTCTTTAAGGAAGAACCTGGGACATAACCACCAAACACAGAAGACTTTGAGCACTGAAATAAGAGTGGACCAAGCAAAGAATGCTTTTAGTTGGCAAGACGAAAATTTGGCCTTAGCCTCGGTGAATCACCGTTAACTGAAAAGGAGAATAAGTAATTAACAATTTCTCCTTTCTTAGCCCATTATAGGAAGCCTTTTCTATCTGGAAAGGAAAACATAAGCTGACTTTGACAAAACAAAGACAGCAACTGTAGTAACTAAGGATTTGAATAATTGAAATTGGAACTAGTTTTGCTTACGCTTACTCTTTAAGAGCGTGTGATGCAAGTTCAGAACCCTACAGATTTTAAGGTCTCAGTCTTGTAAGTAGAAGGTTTGTGAGAGAAAAATACTGAGCCATCAGTAAGATTGCTGAGGGTGGTGCTTTTTTTGTACATGATTAAAAAAAGTGTGGTAAACGAAGGAGACAGACTGTTTCAAGAACTCTGTGTGCTGTACAAGACATGAAGCACAGAGCAGCTATACAGGAGAAACAATGTTCCATTGGAAGCATGCCTGGCAATGGCTTATGATGACTACCCCTGCTCTAAGTTTTGTCTAAGTGCAGCTCTTAAGCACAGTCAAATAGTTGTCAAGCAGTGGCTGTCAGTGGGAGAAACTGAAAATCCTAAAATTGGCTCTTCACATATTTTTGTGCATTCACTGGATTGCATTAAAGCAGATTACGTCCTGGCCAGGCACGGGCTGTACCCAGCCTTGCCAACTCCGCTCCCTTCAGCAGTGCTCTCCTCAGTGATGGATTTGCTCACATTGTTAAGTACAGCATAAATTCTCCACAATGTTTTAAAGCCTACTGGCATGGGTACTTAGCAAAGACTGAGGGTTAAATCCTGGCCCCACTGAAGTGAATGGCAAAACTCCCACTGACTTCACTGAGACAGGATTTCACCCAGTGTGCGAAGTTCTAGTGCTTTGGTTCATTACATTTCTTGTCAGCAGCTTTAAGGAGCTTGAAGGATCAAGCCCTTAATACCTTTTATCTTTGGAGAAACTTACATTAAAAGTAATTTAATTAAAAGACTTTATCCAGCAAAGGAAGACTTGAGAGAACTGACATTTTTTAAAAATATTATCTCCCTATTTACTGTTCTTAAACTCTCTGGTTAACAAGAAAAGCAGTTAGGATTCCATTTAAAGTTTAAATTTACTGTTAGATTTTGAATACATTTCAAGTGGGGCTGGTACAAAAATCCTCCGGTCCTTCCCCACTGCAGGGATGGGAATGTGGGGAGAAGGTGTTACAAGCATGCCAAGCTACAACAGACATTGCAGATGCTTCTTCTTCTCTTCCTTCGGATATCTGCCCAATACCCAGCAATAGTACTTGGGAAACCAATGGCCATGATTTTTTACCCTTATTTCTTCCTTATTATTTTAGTTTTACAGACATAATGGTGTCTTTTATTGATTTTTTTGTGTCATAAAGACTTTTCAATGTGGCCACTCTAGTTAAAATGATATTTTTTTAACCAACATTGTTGATATTTTAACAAAAATATGTTTCGGGTGCCATCATTTATAGAGTGGTGTACTCATTTGATTGGTAACTAAGCAATGCCATCCCACTGTCTACATAATGGTAGGGTTTTTAGAGTTATCAGGAACTGGAATTTCTCTTCCATGAGAAATTCTGACATTTAAAAAAAAATCATTCCAAATCATAATGAAAAGCCAAAATTGCAGTGAAATGAAAATTTTAAAACATTAGTTGGGACGTGTTGAAATGTTTCATGTTATTGTTTTGAATAATTTTTGTTTTACATGTATATTATATAACATATTAAATATATATATTTATACACCTACAAGTAAATATTATATACAAATATAATTTAATATTTAAATCAAGATTTTAATATAAAAGTGCAAATGAAATTATTTGACAATATCAAACCTTTTTTTTTTTTTTACTTTTTCCCATAGAAAATTTTGTGGAAATCAACATGTTCCCATGAAATGTTGCAACTTCAACTAAATTACATTTTTCAATGAAAAACCGTTCCACTGAAAATGTATTCAACTAGCTATATAATAATTACACAGGAATCATAAAGGAATTCTCTTCGTTCTGGGCCTGATCTAAAGCCCACTGAACTCAACGGGAATCTTTCCACTGAATCTTGTGGTTCCTCCAGCAGACATTCAGTGAATACTTCTTTTATCAAAGGTATTTTATAGAAGCAAAATGCTGTAGGCATGCTTTGCCTAATTAGAAAGTGGAACCGCCTTCACATCTACAGCTTGGGCTCACTGCTTGGAGGGAGAAGGAAGAGAGCTCAGTGTAGCATTAAGAATGCAGTGTGATGAATATCTTGCAGCACTGTGCTCCATAGAGGGCTAGCCTTATATTTTCTGGAACACCATTAAGAGCTTACTTACAAACTTTTGGACGTGTCAGAGGCAGACGCATCAGGCCATGAGTTGCTTCACGCTGTAGTTCTGCACTGCTTACAGGTGTCTGTCAATGTATTGTTTCTTTCCTCTTCAGTACCAGTAAGGTTAAGTCTACACTGCAGCTTGGAGCATGCTTACCAGCGCGAGCAGTCAGGCATGAGTACTGTAGAACCTTAGAGCTATGAACACTTCGGGAATGGAGGTTGTCGTAACTCTGGACTAAACGTTATGGTTGTTCTTTCAAAAGTTTACAACTGAACATTGACTTAATACAGCTTTGAAACTTTACTATGCAGAAGAAAAATGCTGCCTTCCCTTTATTCTTTTAGTAGTTTACATTTAACACAGTGCTGTACTGCAGTGGTTCTCAAAGCCGGTCCGCCGCTTATGCAGGGAAAGCCCCTGACGCGCCGGACTGGTTTGTTTACCTGCCGTGTCCGCCGGTTCGGCCGATCACAGCTCCCACTGGCCGTGGTTCACCGCTCCAGGCCAATGGGGGCTGCAGGAAGGGCGGCCAGCACATCCCTCAGCCTGCACCACTGCCCGCAGCGCCCATTGGCCTGAAGCGGCAAACCACGGCCAGTGAGAGCTGTGATCGGTTGAACCTGCGGACGCGGCAGCTAAACAAACCGGTCTGGCGCGCCAGGGGCTTTCCCTGCATAAGCGGTGAACCGGCTTTGAGAACCACTGCTGTACTGTATTTCTTTCTTTCTTTCTTTTGGTCTCTGCTGCCGCCTGATTGCGTACCTCTGGTTCCAAATGAGGTGTGTGGCTGACTGGTCAGTTCGTAACTCTGGTGTTCATAACCCTGAGGTTCTACGGTATGCTAAAAATAGAAGAGTAGCTAGGGGTAGCATGGGCAGCGGCTCAGGCTAGCTGCTTGGGTAAAAACCTGTCTGGATCTGCTGTATAGGTACTTGGGCAGCTTGTCTGAGCCACCACCTCCCAGCTACATTATTTTTAGTGTGCTAGCTCTGCTTGAGACAGACATATGTCTGTCTGCGCTGGGAAGCACACTCCCAGCTGCAGCATAGACATACCTGAAGGGAAACAGTGCTGGCCAAATAGCTGTAGAGCTTGCATGGGATTTGGATCCCCAAATGAGCAGGTCCTTGATTGTGCACTTGCTTGTGCATAAGGGCCATCCCTGGCTCTGAAACAGGATGTTCACGAAGAAGCTAGGACTATAAGTTACCTTTTTCTAAGATAAGATTTTTTTAAGATCCAGAGTACTTTACCGTGCTCCAAAGTGAGACTGGTATCAACACACAAAAAACAGAATGCCCTTTAAAAGGAATTTTATGTTTTAAAAGAGTGTAACATCCATTTGTGGAATGGCAAGTTACATTTCCACTCAAATAGACTGAAAAGGTCTTAAGCATTTCTCCCGATTTTAGCAAAGATTTTATTTTAATTTTTCACATTTATGGTAAGAGACAGCTTTCATTTAAGGTCTGAGTGAGCACAGGTTTTAACACCTTTTCACGGAAATATGAATCCTATTTTCCTTTATTCATCTTTAGCCATGGAAGTGTGAAGTGAATTATGGGAATAAGAAAATTACAGGTAATTTCTGTTTGTTGTAGTCTTGTTTCTATGATTGTGGGAGAAAATGGCCATCATTTGTAGCCCTGGTAACTGGGACTGCACGTGCATTTGTTAGTTTATCCTTCTGGATTTTAGCAAGAGAAAAAACTGAAAATGAGATTAACTCTCATTTTAAAAAATCTGTTTAAACGATAATTTATATGAAGAACTATTTTTATTAATGATTTCTTCTGTCAGATTTATTTATGTTCATTCCAACAGTGAAACAAAAATAGACATAATTTTCCTTCCTAAATGATACTTGGGCACAAGATCAGATTAAAACAACCAGAGCCCCAGGTTGTCATCTAAATATGCTTAATTCCTTCCCTATCCAGGACTGCTCTTACACCTAAGCACAGGAGTAAGCTAAGCCTGTGCTTAATGTTAAGCACTTGCTGAATCAGGGCCTAAAACTGAAGGCTTTATCCTTGACTAAAGTAAAAGTTTGGTCGCAGGAGGAAAAGAGGGCAGGGGCTGATCCTGTGGGGTCCTGAGCTTTTTCTAAAAACGGTGGAGCATGACCCGCTATTCCCACTGTAGTCCATGAGAGTCAAAAGTGATCCATACCTGGCAATAGGTTCTCAGTATTTGCAGCATCAGGCCCTCCATTAGCATCAGTTTTCAGCCAGAATCGTGGTTTGTTAGTTTAAAATTGATTTGATGTGATGGAATATTGTTTGTCCTTAATGCTTCTCCCTGCATCACATACAATTAAATAAAAAGCTTGTGATCTGTTGATGCAAAGCAGTGCCCACAAGCGCTAGGGTCTGTTTTGAAAAAAAGTAGCCAACTCTTTTAGATTTCAATGAGAGCTTTCTTTTTTAATACTACTGTGAAAAATCCATCTATGCCATGAAACATACCAACTCTAATGACCACACTCCATTATCCATTTGTTCCATATTGCGTTGTTCTGTCTCTGTACCCATTGTGCCTTTAGGGCCGGACCTTGGAAACTTTTACTTGTGAGTAATTTCATTTACTTCCTTAGAGATACTCAAGTAAGTAAGGACTACTCACCTGAGTAAGGATTACCAGGATCAGTTCTGTAGGCTTCTCAGCCCAGCTTGTGTATTTCACAGTACAGTTGCTCAGGTGGCTGCTATCTAAATAAATAATAATAAATAGCAAGTGTCTCAATCCTAAACCCCAGCTACAAGCACCCCCAACCCTTCGGGTGTTTGAAATCTCAATCTGGATAAACACTGTTTGGCTTGATCCTATCTCTAACAAAATAAAAAAAAATGAAAAATACAAGAACAAGAAGAATACACTGATAACATTAATGGTCTGATTTAAACCCCCCAAAAAACAGGGTAAGAAATTAAAACCTGTTCTTAACTCATCTTGTAATATTTTTAGGTGTTGCATGGCTACCACATAATGCGTGGTCTTACATAACACCCTTATGCAAGAATTACTGCTGAAATTCTATGGCCTGTGTTCTTCAAGAGGTCAGATTGGGTCATCATACTGGTCCTTTCTGTAGCATCTGTAAGGATAGTACTGTGAGGGATAGGACAGCAGCTCTTCAGAGGAGTGAGGGGCAAGGAGGACAGGAATGTGAAGGGAGCTGAAGGGCACTAGAATGCAGGAAGAGGCAAAGGAAAGGAGCTACAGCTTTACAAGATTTTTTTTTTTTGCATAGTTTTTAATACATCTGCCACCTCCCGATCTTGTAGACAATGTCTCTCTCTACTGTAGGGAAGAACCTGCCTCCAGGTTATTCTTTATCAAAATGCTATCCTTTACTATATCAGAAAACACCCAGGAGTGGTACTGTAGCATCTTGGAGCCATTGTCATGGACCAAGAGCCACATAGTACAAACACAGAACAAAAAGATCTTCCCTGCCCCAAACTGTAGGTATAAGACAAGGGACAACATATAGATACAGACAGAGAGGGCAGTCAATATCAGTCAGCATGACAGGTGGTGGTCTCTGCACGCTAGCAGCCTGATAACTGTCAAGCTTTATGTAGGTTTCAGCAAAGGAGACTTTTGAGGAGGGATTTGAAGGTGGCTAGTGAAGTAGCTTGGCGGATGTTTACAGAGAGTGCCTGCCTCGCAAGCATGTGGGGCAGCATAGCAGAAAGCACTAAGATGTTTGTTTGAAAATTTAGGGCAGTGGAGGTTGACATCATTGGCCAATTGGAAGAGAGCAGCGAGAGCTTGATGGAGAATGAGAGATGTTAGGTAGAGTAGGGACTGAGTGAGAAGAATGAATACAAGCAGCTTATGTTTGATGTGATAAAGAAGGAGGTGACAATGGAGGGATTCAGAGGGAGAGCTGACATGGGTGAAGCAACAGGTTAGGAAAATAATCTTTGCAGCAGCTTTCTGAGTGGATATGAATGGGACAAGACTGCATTTGTCACTGCCAAAGAGAAGGGTGTGACCGAAATTAATATGCATGATGAAGAGTTTCGGAACAAGAGTTTTAGCTATGTGGATGAATAGGAAAGGCCGTATCTTAGGGTATGATACTGACATGTGCAGGTGTGATTGTAGCATGGGCACATGTTTGCTTTAATCTAGCTAGAATGGATAATAATGCCAGTGTAGACATGGTGGCACAGGTTTCAGCACAGGCTACCAATCAGAGTACTTACCCAAGGTCCCTGGAGGGCTTATACTCTGGCTTCTTGCCTGTGCTGAAATCCATGCCAATACAGCTGCACTGCTATCATTACCCAGTCTTGCTAGATAAAAGCTGGTACTGGTCTGCTTACCCATACTAAAAATCACACCTTCACTTTACAGTGTGGACATCTTATGCAGAAAGAATCAGCAAAATTTAAACATATCCTGGATGTGAGGGCCTAGCAAGAGTTCCCAGCTGAATATGCTGCCCAGGTTACAGGCCTGAGTGACAGGCTGAATGGTGATATTGTCTAAAGTGATCACAAAAGCAGGCAGTGGGGCGCGTTGCGGGGGGGAATTAAGAGCTCTGTTTTAGCCATGTTTAGCTTGAGCTGTCAGCTAGACATCTGCAAGTAAATGTCAGAGACAAGCCAATATTTTTGCTTAGACAGAAGGAGACAGGTGTGGAGTAGTGAGGTAGATCTGTAAGTCATCACCATGGAGATGGTAGTTGAATTTGTGTTTGCAGATGAGATTACCCAGAGATAAGGTGTAAAGGGTGAAGAGAAGGGGAACAAGGGTCGAGCATTGGGGCACCCCACAGAAAGCTGGAAGGCAGATGAGGAGGATCCTCCAAAGGACACTCTAAAGAAGTGATTAGAGAGGTTGGAGGAGAACCAGGAATGGGGAGAGACGCAGGAAGCCAAAGTAGGGCAAGATTTAAAATAAAGAAGAACATAATTGACTGTGTCCAAGACAGATGACAGATCAAGGAATATGAGAAAGGGGTACAGGTTCTGAACTTTAGCTAGGAAGACGTCATTATTAGAGACTTAGGTGAGAGCAATTTCAGTGAAACACAAGGATTGGAGAGAGTTTAGGATGGAATTGTGAGGCGTATGACCACATGTTTTTCAGGACCCAAGACAAACTACAGGGAAGATTTGAATAGGGTGCAAAAGTCCACAGAGTTTATTGAGAGAGTTCCCCACACATATACCCCATCACACACCCTCTCTCTCAAGCCAGTTCCCAAGGGACTGGACATAGATGTCGACTGTTCACCCTCCAACCCCTAGTCCCATGGGAGAAGAAGTCAACATTCAGGGGTGCTTTCCCTGCTTTATGCTGAACCTGAAAAGCACTTGGTTGAAGGGCTAGGTACCACATCATTAATTGGGGGTGTATTTCTTTCATAAACTTTATCCATCTTAAGGGGGTCTGATGCATAACCAGGCTGAATGAGTTCCCAAGGAGGTAATAACGATGTCATCCATTGTACATTTTACAGCCAAGCCTTCTTTCTCAATAGCAGAAGGGGCCAAATCCCTGTGAAAGAACTTGCAGCTAATATATAGCTCTGGACGTTCTTCTGACTGGACTTCTTGGAACAACACTGCCTCCGATCTGACATCTGAAGTATCGGTTTGCAAGTTAAATGTCTTCAAGAAATCTGGACTATACAGGACCAATTCCTCACACAAGCACTTCTTTAATGACTGGAAAGCTCTTTCAGAGGCATCGGACCAGCAGACCTTGCTCGGGGAGCTTTCTTTGATCTGGTCCATGAGGGGGCTGCTATTGTTAAAAATCTTGACACAAACTGTTGATAATACCCTGCAAGCCCCAGGAAACTTTGCTCCTATTTTTTCATCGTTCGGGCAGGACAGACTGTCAAGGCCTGCATCTTGTCTATCAGGGCGGGTCTTAGCCCTTCTCTGCAGTGTGTACAAAGTAAATAGTTTCCTCCTTTCCAGTTTTGCATTTGGCTGGGTTCACCATCAGCCCTGCCTCCTCCAGGGACCAGAGCTGATACATGAACAAGGTGGGTCTCCCAATCTCAGCTATAAATGATGACTTTCACGCTGTCTGGAGTGGCTCATGACAGGGTGTGACTACCTCAGGGCAGACTGTCAAAAACAGGGCAGACAACCCAAACTGCGGGTAAATTCTATAATTAGATTTCATCACAACCCAGTGACAAATGTGTGAAGCCTTGGATCACTACAACAGTCTCACCATGGGATTATAGACAGTCCACTTAGACTGTCCAGTCTATCTTGCCACTCAGGCAAGCTGGACACAGTGATAAATGGTCACTTACACCAAAAAAAAAACCCCAAACCAAAAAACCCACAATGTTCAGATTGCTTCCAGTCCCACAAGACCAGTCACTTACCCTAGATCTACTGGTACCTTAGATCTTACACCAAAGACAATGCCTGTAGCCAGTCCTGTAATAAAGTATCTAAAGGTTTATTAACTATGAAAAAGAAAGGAGAGTTATTTACAGGCTAAAACAAGCAAACATAGACACAAATGAGTTGCAATCTAAATCCTAAGAGTGACAGAGCTGTAGTGATCTGTCAATTCAAAGTGTCTTCCATGGCAGACCCAGAGGTAACCTTTGGCGGTCTCTGGCTTCAGTTTGGCATCTCAAGGCCTGTGACAGTGCAAACAACAAACAGATGGAACATTTTCCTGTGTCTTTGTTTTATTTCCTTCATTCAGTCTCCAAGTCCATAGGAGGAACTTCCTTTCACAAAGGATTTCCAAGATGTGATAGGGCCATTCACCAATCCTTTTTATTGTGATGTTCCTTGATGGCCCATCTGATTTGGATAGTTCTTCTGGAGGCATAGGGGAAAACACTCTTCCCATCTGAGGTCACAAGTTTAGAGCAAACAAAGTTATGAAGCAAAACTTACATATTTCCTTTTAGCATGGAATGCAGACATTACAAATAAGATGAATGCATAGAGCAACCTACAAACATTCTATAAAGTCTGAACACTAAATACATTCTTATAAGACTATTTTGAGCAACACTAACACATAAGTGAAGTGGTTGGGTCTCCAGCTATGAGTTTGTCAGTTCTTAGCTAATGCCTGCAGCCTTGTCAAGAGCTGGCATCTGACCTGCCAGCATCACAATGACGTCATCTAAGTAAGCAGCATCATATGTGCCCTAGGTCTGGAGATCTTAGTCCAGTCGCGGTTGGAATGTAGTGGGTGCCCCAGGCAGGCTAAAAGGCATAATTTGAAAATGGTATAAACCATATGGCCTGGTGATAGCTGCCTTCTTGCAGGATTCCAGTATGAGCAGAATCCGCCAGTACTCTTTGGTCAGGTCCAGTGTAGTGATATATCTGGCTTCCCCAACTGGTCTAGTAGTTCATGTACAAATTTGTAAATGGCAAGATTTACTTTCCAAAAATTGATACAAAATCTAGTGGTCACATCTGATATGGAAACTAACACAATAGTGCTGTGCCACTCACTGCAGGATTCTTTGATAAAGCTCTGCGCTAGCATGGCATGGAGCTCATGTTTTTCAGGAGAAGAGGGAAAGGGTTTTCCCAAACTCATTGCCCTGGCTCTGTTTGAATGTGGTGCTGTATTAAGTGAGTCCCACCTGGCAGAGTTGAGAAGGAGACTACCAGTTGCTGGACTTGTGCCCTTTGGTTAGGGTAGACTTTGTCCCTGACCTGTACAGGCTCGAATTCCCAAAAGCTCCTAATTCCATTTCTGGTGAGTAAGGGCCATAAACATCCCTCCTGGGCCTTCCATGGGTTTAGGAGGTTCACGTGATATATCTGTGTTGTTATCCATTTGTTCAGTTGCCTCAGCACATAATTTGCTTGCCCCACCTGCCAGATTACCTCATAGGGCCTCTGCCACTTGGCTGCAGGCCATAATGGGCTACATTCTCAGTCTTGAGACCCTGATCCTCCCACATCTCTCACACAAGGTCTAGGATTCCCCGAGGCTGCCTCCTAGATAGAAGTTCAAAAGGGGAAAATCCAGCTGATGACTGGGGAGCTTCCCACATAGCAAACAAGAGGGTGGGGGGAGCAGTTGGTCCCAATAGTGGAAGTCCATTGCAATACATTTCTTTAACATAATTTTCAGAGCCTGATTTAAATGATCAATTAGATCATCTGTTTGGGAGTGGAACAAGGAGGTTCAAAGAGTTTACATTTTTTAACATACCTCATGCCTCCTTCATGAGCCGTAACATGAAGTTGGTTCCCTGATCTGTTAAGACCTCCCAGGACAACCCACCTGGGTGAAAAATTTTACCAGCTCAGTCACAATGGTCTTTGCACTAGTCTAGTGTAAGTAGATCACCTCTGGGTACCGGGTACCATAACCCACAGTTACCAATATAGAGAGATATCCCCCTGCACTTTTCTTGAGGGGTCCTACCAGATCCACTCCTATCCTCTCAAAAAGGGTATCCACCAGTGGGAGAGGGAATAAAGGAGCCTCTGCTGCTCCTTTGGGCGCAACAAGTTGGCACTCAGAACAAGGAGCACAGAAGTCTGCTACCATTTTGTACATTCCAGGCCAGAAAAAAATAGCCTAAGATTCTTTCAAGTGTTTTCTTTTTACTGAGATGCCTAACAAATGGGGTGACGTGCCAACCACAGGACTTTCTGCAAGTATGTTGGTGAGATCAGGAGCTATGTTCACACTTCTCAGGTCTAGTTGTCCTTCTTGAGTTAGTAGCCTTTCTACTTGGAGTTCAAATTTGGGTATTGGTTGGCTTGCTGTGGACCCATTCAGGGTCTCGTCTGCCCATTGTTCTCTTTTTCAGTTGGAGAACATGGACAGAAGTTCTGTGTCCTGTAAGGGGGGATGCCTTGACTGTTTACCCAGAAGGGAGACTGAGGAAGCCTCCAGATGACCTGACCTACCTTCCCCAGTGTCTGCCTCCTCACCTTTCTTTACCCAATTCATGGGCCCTTTGGTTCTCTTCTCTGTGTTGTCTGTGGTCAGTGTCCTGGGGCTTCCTACAGTTCCCTGAATTTTTCCAGCACTTCCTCAAAATATTCCAAGTCCCAGCCCAAAAGTCACTGGGTAGGCCAGTGTTGAGGCTACTCGCACAGTGAGGAACTCCATATATTAGCTTATGGTCAGCTGCACTCAGGCACTAGGATATGACTTAACTTTGTTGTTGATAAACTGTAAATAAATCATCCCCCCAAGGGGTTCCTGCCCTTTATGAAGTGGTCCTACACCAGGGTCTTGCCACATTGTGAGTCACCAAGACCTGTGATTTTGATCCCATTTACTTGGATGGGAATGGTCAACTTGGCCGTTGATGGTTTTCAGGCCCAGTTTTCCTCAATCCAAAACTATATTCCATGAAAGTTCAGTTGTGATACATGGGGCCAGAATGTCCACTTGAAAGACAGAGATGGAGTCAGTCCATGACTCTAGCGCTTGGGCAGGTTCTACCTTGTGTGACAAACTGGTGCCAGGTCCCTAGTCTTTTCAGATGCTGGACTGTGGGTGGCGCCACGATTTTGGGCTGGCTCAAACCTATGTCATCCAGGTTTCCCTACCCATCCCAGACAGGGCCCCTGAAACTTCCTAAGGGCTTTCAAGGGTCACTGGTTTGCACCTGCAGTTTGGCTATTCTGACATTGGGACTCCTAGCTAAGTCTCTGAGCTGACCCTCTAGCCTCAGGCTGCCTCTCCCTGGGTGCCCCTGAGCAGTCATAAAATCTTCCATCAGTTGAATTGCCTCAGCGAGTGTTCTGGCTCAGTTCCTGAGTGCCCAGTCTCTTCCCCAGCCAGGAGTATCTGTGCAAACTGTTCTACGAGTATACATTCAGTGACCTATACAACAATCCATTTTTCAGGCTGCAGCTATCTCCAGCACAGAGCCTTCCATTTTTGGACAACCACATGAGACCAGTTTACCTAGAGATATTTTTTCCTCCTGGAACTGCTGCTGGCAGGTTTCCTCCTCCATTATGTCTAGGTAATCCAATATGTCCACCTCCACCAGTGCATAGTCTTATGCAGCCCTCACATCCAGGCCTCAATATATGGGTGGGGTGCCCCAATCTGTTACGGAGGCAGCAAAATGACCACTGGGCTACTGTCACCAACCTTCCAAAGGTCATGAGACAACCCCATCTTTGTCTGAGACAAGCCTCATCAGAACAGTTGTTCTCTCCTAGTGGCTGCAAATGGATTATGACTTGTTGAACCAATGTTTGCTGTTGCCCCCTAGCTCACAGACAGATGTCCCCAGCAAGACTAACTGCCATTCCCCACTGCGGGGTCCTTGAAGATACAGATCACTCAGGCCTCCATCTTCTGCAAGAAGTAGATCCTGCTCACATTTTCTACCACATGTGACCACATGCTCTTCAGGGTCCACAGCAAACTGGAGGGGAAACTCAAATAGGGTGCAAAAGTCCACAGAATTTATTGAAGCAGGCCCCTACAACACTCCTAGGCAGAGGTTCCCTGCCACAGACACATTAGGCCCCTCGGGCCTGCTCCAGGCAGCCCAGACAACCCAGCAGCCTTTAGGCCACACAGGTTTATTCCAGATAGTACAGACACCCCAATACATCTTTTAGTAGTAAAACAATGTAATAGTCCAAAAAACAAACTCAATAGTCCTATTCCAGACCTACCTTCCTCCAGAGGCATCTGGCAGTCAACAGTCTCTGCAGACATGCTATGCTATGCTATGCTGGGTTGGGATGGGATGGGCCTTTCCTCAGGGAGCAAAGGACAGGACACATGTTGTCCTTCCTGCTCAGCTCACTACTGAACTGTCCTCTTTCCTTGTTAACTGCCTCTAGCTCACAGACCAGATGCTCCAGAGGTAGTGAGTGCAGGTGTTACAGGGCAGGGCTGAGCGGGCCCACAACAGCTTATTAACCCTTGCTGGCTCACTGTGGGGTTGGTATACCCCATCAGTAGAAGAGGAATTACAGACCGTGACTATAGAAAGTACATTCAGTGAGCTTAGAGATGAAAGGGAGAACGGAGATGGGTGGCAGTTGGAGAGGCCAGTGGGGTCTAGCCTGGGGTTTTTTTTGAGATGGGAGGGACTGAAGAAGATTTGTATTGTGAGGGGGGTGCTCCAAAGGCGAGTGAGAGATTAAGGCAAAGAATAAGGAAGAGAGGAGAGCAGCAGAATACAGACCCTGGACTTCAGAAAAGCAGACTTTGACTCCCTCAGGGAACTGATGGGCAGGATCCCTTGGGAGAATAACATGAGGGGGAAAGGAGTCCAGGAGAGATGGCTGTATTTTAAAGAATCCTTATTGAGGTTGCAGGAACAAACCATCCCGATGCGTAGATAGAATAGTAAATATGGCAGGCAACCAGGTTGGCTTAACAGTGAAATCCTTGCTGATCTTAAACACAAAAAAGGAGCTGACAAGAAGTGGAAGACTGGACAAATGACCAGGGAAGAGAATAAAAATATTGCTCAGGCATGCAGGAGTGAAATCAGGAAGGCCAAATCACACTTGGATTTGCAGCTAGCAAGAAATGTTAAGAGTAACAAGAAGGGTTTCTTCAGGTATGTTAGCAACAAGAAGAAAGTCAAGGAAAGTGTGGGCCCCTTACTGAATGAGGGAGGCAACCTAGTGACAGAGGATGTGGAAAAAGCTAACGTACTCAATGCTTTTTTTGCCTCTGTCTTCACGAACAAGGTCAGCTCCCAGACTACTGCACTGAGCAGCACAGCATGGGTAGGAGGTGACCAGCCCCCTGTGGAGAAAGAAGTGGTTTGGGACTATTTAGAAAAGCTGGACGAGCACAAGTCCATGGGGCCGGATGCGCTGCATCCAAGAGTGCTAAAGGAGTTGGCGGATATGATTGCAGAGCCATTGGCCATTATCTTTGAAAACTCATGGCGATCGGGGGAGGTCCCAGGCAACTGGAAAAAGGCTAATGTAGTGCCCATCTTTAAAAAAGAGAAGAAGGAGGATCGGGGAACTACAGGCCAGTCAGCCTCACCTCAGTCCCTGGAAAAATCATGGAGCAGCTCCTCAAGGAATCAATTCTGAAGCACTTAGAGGAGAGGAAAGTGATCAGGAACAGTCAGCATGGATTCACCAAGGGCAAGTCATGCCTGACTACTCTAATTGCCTTCCATGATGAGATAGATGAGGGGAAAGCAGTGGATGTGTTATTCCTTGACTTTACCAAAGCTTTTGACACAGTCTCCCACAGTATTCTTGTCAGCAAGTTAAAGAAGTATGGGCTGGATGAATGGACTGTAAGGTGGATAAAATGCTGGCTAGATTGTCGGGTTCAACAGATAGTGATCAATGGCTCCATGTCTAGTTGGCAGCCAGTATCAAGTGGAGTGCCCCAAGGGTCGGTCCTGGGGCCAGTTTTGTTCAATATCTTCATTAATAATCTGGAGGATGGCATGGATTGCACCCTCAGCAAGTTTTGCAGATGACACTGGGAGGAGAGGTAGAAACGCTGGAGGGTAGGGATAGGATACAGAGGGACCTAGACAAATTAGAAGATTCGGCCAAAAGAAATCTGATGAGGTTCAACAAGGACAAGTGCAGAGTCCTGCACTTAGGACGGAAGAATCCCATGCGCCGCTACAGGCTAGGGACCGAATGGCTCGGCAGCAGTTCTGCAGAAAAGGACATAGGGGTTACAGTGGACAAGAAGCTGGATAGGAGTCAAGAGTGTGTCCTTGTTGCCAAGAAGGCCAATGGCATTTTGGGGTATATAAGTAGGGGCATTGCCAGCAGATCGAGGGACGTGATCATTCCCCTCTATTCGACATTGGTGAGGCCTCATCTGGAGTACTGTGTCCAGTTTTGGGCCCCACATTACAAGAAGGATGTGGATAAATTGGAAAACGTCCAGCGGAGGTCAACACAAATGATTAGGGAACTGGAACACATGACTTATGAGGAGAGGCTGAGGGAACTGGGATTGTTTAGTCTGCGGAAGAAAAGAATGAGGGGGGATTTGATAGCTGCTTTCAACTACCTGAAAGGTGGTTCCAAAGAGGATGGATCTGGACTGTTCTCAGTGGTAGCAGATGACAGAACGAGGAGTAATGGTCTCAAGTTGCAGTGGGGGAGGTTTAGTTTGGATATTAGGACAAACTTTTTCACTAGGAGGGTAGTGAAACACTGGAATGGGTTACCTAGAGAGGTGGTGGAATCTCCTTCCTTCAAAGTTTTTAAGGTCAGGCTTGACAAAGCCCTGGCTGGGATGATTTAGTTGGGGATTGGTCCTTCTTTGAGCAGCAGGTTGGACTAGATGACCTCCTGAGGTCCCTTCCAACCCTGATATTCTATGATTCTATGAATAAACCCCACCTTTATTTCATGAAGTGTTTAGTAGACAGATAGTATAACAATCATGAATGCCAGCCATGGTTGAAATAACTTTGAGAAGCGCCCCAAAAGGCCTTCTGCACCATAAAGGATCTGCAATTCACCTGTGTCAAGGGACGCACAAGGCTTCTAGTCTTAGACTGTGGGTGCAGCACCCACTTGGCAGGGCACTCCCTCCATGCCATATAGCTGGGCTCCACGCTAGCTTAGAATAGGACAGGAGGAGGGGAGCATTGTGGTGAGGAGTATTCAGATTTAATGTACAGGGTTTCATTGGCTGGGAACTTTTGTACGGGGTCAGGAGCCCCGCTTCGCATTCTGCACATAGCCCAACTTCTCAGACTTTTTGAGTGAAGTGGTGAATTTCACCCTAAATGCACATTCTCACAGGCATTTTTCTACTGCTCTTAAGCAAAACACATTCAGTTACCTAAGCAACTGTCATATCATCAGGTTATGCTAGCTAAAAGAAATCCATATAAATATGTGACAACCCCTTTGTACCTTGTTTTCTAGGAGAAATCTGTCTATTAATATACAGATATGCCTGAGCTAATATTTAGTAGATTGTACTCTATTAAATTACCTTATAAACTGTTGTCACAACCTGGTCCCAGTCCTCCTCTCTGAACAGACCCCAATCAGTTGTGATTGCCTCTAATCACTGAATCCTGTGTGCTTGTAAGCTTCCTTGGGCCTGGATAGTAACTCATCATTGATCATATCTCTGGGTCTCCTAGGCACACTTCCAACGTGAAGGCCCTGGTCTGACACTTTTCTCTGGCAGTGGAAGCCCACTGTCTATCTGACTACACCAGCACCTCAGCCCTCCCAAGCCGCCAGTTGCTTAGAAATGTTCCTCCTAGCTATGGGAGCTCTGGTTTCCTAGTTACTCCCTTCAGGGAAAACATAGCAGTAAGGCAAGCAACACAAGTTTAGCAAAGGGATTTCTTAGGGCTTGTCTACAAGACAACACTCAGGAAAATTAATCTGAATTAACGAAAGGCATAAATTTAAAGTGAATTAGTTAAACTGCTTTAAAACCCTGTCTGGACACTCTCAGTCAGAATTAAAGTGCCTTTAATTCAGTTTAGTTAAATTCACTGGAATACACTGAATGAAGGTCACTTTAATTCTTAGTGAGAGTGTCCACACAGGGGTTTAATGCAGTTTAACTAATCCACTTTAGTTAATTTGGATTAACCTTCCTGAGTGCCCCCATATAGACAAGCCTTTGAACACATGCACCTGGGCATGCACTCATACATTTTACTCTTGAAGAAGAGAATTACAGATCTATAGAATACAACAAATTCCTGAACACAATTGCCCTCAGTGTCCTCACTACCCCTGTGAGTCCTGAATTTGGTCCGAGTCCTTTACATTGCTAACCCTTCTGGCCTTTTTGGTAGGGGGGCCACTCACACATTATATAGCAGACATTTGGGTACTTCCAGGAATGGTGTGGGCCTTCCCCTACCGGCATAACCCTGGCATAACCTCAAACATATGGTGCATTGAAGGGTTCACTGCACAGGGGGTGCCTTTTAAAAGTGTTTCACCCAGCACCCACTGGCATGAAATTCCACGCCAAGTCACACTGGTGGAGGCGGAGCAGTGCACTCTTCAAATGGGCATCCCCGAACAGTACCGGACAAAGCCATGTCCAGTTTTGTCTGAGTACAGGATGGGAAACAAACCCTAGAAAAGGATAGGTTTCAGAGTAGTAGCCGTGTTAGTCTGTATCTGCAAAAAAACCCAGGAGTACTTGTGGCACCTTAGAGACTAACAAATTTATTAGAGCATAAGCTTTGTGGGCTACAGCCCACTTCATTGGATGCATTGAATGGAACATGTAGTAAGAAGATACTTTTTATATACAGAGAAGGTGGAAGTTGCCATACAAACTGTAAGTGGCTAATTAATTAAGATGAGCTATTATCAGCAAGAGAAAAAAAAACTTTTGTAGTGATAATCAAGATGCCCATTTAGACAGTTGACAAAGAAGGTGTGAGGATACTTAACATAGGGAAATAGATTCAATATGTGTAATGACCCCGCCACTCCCAGTCTCTATTCAAACCCAAGTTAATGGAATCTAGTTTGCATATTAATTCAAGCTCAGCAGTTTCTTGTGGGAATCTGTTTTTGAAGCTTTTCTTTTGCATAATTGCCACCCTTAAGTCTTTTACAAATCTGACATCAGGAATCATAACATTCAAAAACCAGTAGGAGAACACTTCAACCTCTCTGGCCACTCAGTAAAAGATTTAAGGGTGGCAATTTTGCAACAGAAAAGCTTCAAAAAGGGGCCACAGCAATGGTTCTCTCAACCCACCCAGCAATATTGTTAACCTATCCAACTATACTCTCAGCCCAGCAGAAGCAGCTGTCTTATCTCGGGGCCTCTCCTTCTGCCCCTCCACCCCCACGAACATGATACAGTTCTGTGGTGACCTAGAATCCTATTTTCGACGTCTCCGACTCAAGGAATATTTCCAAAATACCTCTGAACAACATACTAATCCACAGAGGCCTCCCTACCAACATTACAAAAAGAAGGATTCTAGGTGGACTCCTTCTGAAGGTCGAAACAGCAGACTGGACTTCTAAATAGACTGCTTGCGCCGACGTGCACGGGCTGAAATTGTGGAAAAGCAGCATCACTTGCCCCATAACCTCAGCCGTGCAGAACTCAATGCCATCCACAGCCTCAGAAACAACTCTGACATCATAATCAAAAAGGCTGACAAAGGAGGTGCTGTTGTCATCATGAATAGGTCAGAATATGAACAAGAGGCTGCTCGGCAGCTCTCCAACACCACTTTCTACAAGCCATTACCCTATGATCCCACTGAGAGTTACCAAAAGCAACTACAGCATTTGCTCAAGAAACTTCCTGAAAAAGCACAAGAACAAATCCGCACAGACACACCCTTGGAACCCCGACCTGGGATATTCTATCTACTACCCAAGATCCATAAACCTGGAAATCCTGGGCGCCCCATCATCTCAGGCATTGCCACCCTGACAGCAGGATTGTCTGGCTATGTAGACTCCCTCCTCAGGCCCTACGCTACCAGCACTCCCAGCTACTCCCACTGACTTCCTAAGGAAACTACAATCCATCGGTGATCTTCCTGATAATACCATCTTGGCCACTATGGATGTAGAAGCCCTCTACACCAACATTCCACACAAAGATGGACTACAAGCCGTCAAGAACACTATCCCCGATAATGTCACGGCTAACCTGGTGGCTGAACTTTGTGACTTTGTCCTTACCCATAACTATTTTACATTTGGGGACAATGTATACCTTCAGATCAGTGGCACTGCTATGGGTACCCGCATGGCCCCACAGTATGCCAACATTTTTATGGCTGACTTAGAACAACGCTTCCTCAGCTCTCGTCCCCTAATGCCCCTACTCCACTTGCACTATATTGATGACATCTTCATCATTTGGACCCATGGAAAAGAAGCCCTTGAGGAATTCCACCATGATTTCAACAATTTCCATCCCACCATCAACCTCAGCCTGGTCCAGTCCACACAAGAGATCCACTTCCTGGACACTACAGTGCTAATAAACAATGGTCACGTAAACACCACCCTATACCGGAAACCTACTGACCGCTATTCCTACCTACATGCCTCCAGCTTTCACCCTGACCACACCACACGATCCATCGTCTACAGCCAAGCTCTGCGATACAACCGCATTTGCTCCAACCCCTCAGACAGAGACAAACACCTACAAGATCTCTATCAAGCATTCTTACAACTACAATACCCACCTGCGGAAGTGAAGAAACAGATTGATAGAGCCAGAAGAGTTCCCAGAAGTCACCTACTACAGGACAGGCCTAACAAAGAAAATAACAGAACGCCACTAGCCGTCACCTTCAGCCCCCAACTAAAACCCCTCCAACGCATTATTAAGGATCTACAACCTATCCTGAAGGATGACCCTACACTCTCACAAATCTTGGGAGACAGGCCAGTCCTTGCCTACAGACAGCCCCGCAACCTGAAGCAAATACTCACCAACAACCACATACCACACAACAGAACCACTAACCCAGGAACCTATCCTTGCAACAAAGCCCGTTGCCAACTGTGCCCACATATCTATTCAGGGGACACCATCAAAGGGCCTAATAACATCAGCCACACTATCAGAAGCTCGTTCACCTGCACATCCACCAATGTGATATATGCCATCATGTGCCAGCAATGCCCCCCTGCCATGTACATTGGTCAAACTGGACAATCTCTACGTAAAAGAATAAATGGACACAAATCAGATGTCAAGAATTATAACATTCATAAACCAGTCGGAGAACACTTCAATCTCTCTGGTCACGCAATCACAGACATGAAGGTCGCTATCTTACAACAAAAAAACTTCAAATCCAAACTCCAGCGAGAAACTGTTGAATTGGAATTCATTTGCAAATTGGATACTATTAATTTAGGCTTAAATAGAGACTGGGACTAGCTAAGTCATTATGCAAGGTAGCCTATTTCCCCTTGTTTTTTTCTACCGCCCCGCCCCCGCCCCCCCCGACGTTCTGGTTAAATTTGGATTTATGCTGCAAATGGCCCACCTTGATTATCATGCACATTGTAAGGAGAGTGGTCAGTTTGGATGAGCTATTGCCAGCAGGAGAGTGAGTTTGTGTGTGGGGGGGGGTGAGAAAACCTGGATTTGTGCTGGAAATGGCCCACCTTGATTATCATGCACATTGTAGGGAGAGTGGTCGCTTTGGATGAGCTATTACCAGCAGGAGAGTGAGTTTGTGTGTGTGGTTTTTGGAGGGGGGTGGGGGGGTGAGAAAACCTGTATTTGTGCTGGAAATGGCCCACCTTGATTATCATACACATTTTGAAGAGAGTGGTCACTTTGGATGGGCTATTACCAGCAGGAGAGTGAGTTTGGGGGGGGGGGTGGAGGGTGAGAAAACCTGGATTTGTGCTGGAGATGGCCCAACTTGATGATCACTTTAGATAAGCTATTACCAGCAGGAGAGTGGGGTAGGAGGAGGTAATTGTTTCATGGTCTCTGTGTATATAATGTCTTCTGCAGTTTCCACAGTATGCATCCGATGAAGTGAGCTGTAGCTCATGAAAGCTCATGCTCAAATAAATTGGTTAGTCTCTAAGGTGCCACAAGTACTCCTTTTCTTTTTGCGAGTAGAGACTAACACAGCTGTTACTCTGAAACCACAAGAAACTGCTGAGCTTGAATTAATATGCAAACTAGATACCATTAACTTGGGTTTGAATAGAGACTTGGAGTGGCTGGGTCTTTACACATATTGAATCTATTTCCCTATGTTAAGTATCCTCACACCTTCTTGTCAACTGTCTAAATGGGCTATCTTGATTATCACTACAAAAGTTTTTTTTCTCTTGCTGACAATAGTTCCTCTTAATTAGTTAGCCTCTTACAGTTTGTATGGCAAATTCCACCTTCCCTGTACGCGTATATATATATATATATCTTCTTATGATATGTTCCACTCGATGAAGTAGGCTGTAGCCCATGAAAGCTTATGCTCGAATAAATTTGTTAGTGTCTAAGGTGCAACAAGTACTCCTGTTTTTTTTTTCCCTAGGAGTACACTCCTGTTTAATATTGGATGAGTGACCTGCCTAACTTCTTGGCCTACGTATCATGTTTCTGGCAGTGAAATGTTTTGCTTAGACAACATTCCTCTTTTAAAACAGCCTCAGACACCTTTTCTGTCCCTGCACTTCCACTGGACCTTTCCAAGCTCCAGTCCCCTCTCTCCCCTCAGCTTCTTAGTAGAGAGTCTTTCAAAGTCAAGGGCCCCGCTGATAGAAAACCCATCATTCCACTGCAGTCATTCAATGTTGATGGCCTTTTATTGCTCTGTCACAGCTTCTGAGACATAGTCTCTTCACTAAGTGTCAAGTTCCTGCTTCAAAATGACTGCTCAAAGCCACAGTAAAGGTTACGTTCAAAATGGAGTCTGAACTACAACAAGGCATTCACAAAACCAAACTGGAATTTATAAGCCAGTATAGGCATAACTCCCAAACCTGCCGTAAGTTTCCTGACTGTGCCTGTCAATTAAAAGTATAAGCTTTCGTGAGCTACAGCTCACTTCATCGGATGCATTCAGTGGAAAATACAGTGGGCAGATTTATATACACAGAGAACATGAAACAATGGGTGTTACCATACACACTGTAACGGGAGTGATCAGGTAAGGTGAGCTATTACCAGCAGGAGAGCAGGGGGAAAAAACTTTTGTAGTGATAATCAAGGTGGGCCATTTCCAGCAGTTGACAAGAATGTCTGAGGAACAGCAGGGCGGGGGAAGGGGGGGAAACGGACTGCAGGAAATGGCCCACCTTGATTATCACTACAAAATGTTCCCCCCTCCCCGCTCTCCTGCTGGTAATAGCTTACCTTACCTTATCACTCGCCTTACAGTGTGTATGGTAACAACCATTGTTTCATGTTCTCTGTGTATATAAATCTCCCCACTGTATTCTCCACTGAATGCATCCGATGAAGTGAGCTGTAGCTCACGAAAGCTTATGCTCTAATAAATTTGTTAGTCTCTAAGGTGCCACAAGACCTCCTTTTCTTTTTGCGGATACAGACTAACACGGCTGCTACTCTGAAACCTGTCAATTAAAAGTGTGTTCAGTATAACAAGGAAAAAAGTGAAGGACAGAGTTTGAAAGAAGAAGCCAGCTCTGAGAAGAGACAGAAAAGCTTGTCTGTGTGTGAGCAGGTGGTCATTGGTAACTCCATTAACTACCCCAAGTTTTATTGCTGCTCTGACTCCATGGCAAAAGGGGTGGTTTGTTACTAAAGCTATTCTGAATAAAGGTGCTATAAGAATCCTAGGCATTTTGTCAGTCAGGTGGCCAAGCCATTGTGAAGAACCAGGAGTTATACATAAGAGTGTTTGACGAGCTCAGCTCAGCTCACCCTTTGACAAGGTCCATATGCATAGGGTGCTGATGATTTTGATATTCATCCTCCTGGTGAATTCTCATAATAAATTATTGATTTGCACACTTCCCTCCTTTCTTTAACAAGGTGTGTGACAGCCTGTAGTTCTGCATAAGGATGGACCTGGTTAAATCCAACCCCCCTTGTAAACTCCATCACCTTTCAGATTAGTAATCCAATCTGCATCATAGAAGAATGTTAAGTAATGAATTACAATTTCAATCTTCCTGTCACTGAAAATAAATTATTATATAATCTATGCACAAGGAAAGGAAGCATTTCTGTTTGCTCATATTTCATTACAATGCAGAGACTCAGGCTAAATTAAGGGAATGTCTACACTCTGAAGACTATACCAGCATAGCTCTGTCTTCTTAGCTATGCCAGCATAGCTCAGAAGACACCGCCTGCACTGACAGGAGTTTTTCTGTTAGTGTAGGAACACCACCTCCCCAAATGAGGGTAGCTATATCGATGGAAGCCCTGTTCTATCTACACAGCTGCGTCTACACTGGGGATTACAGAGTAACAGCCGTGTTAGTCTGTATTCGCAAAAAGAAAAGGAGTAGTTGTGGCACCTTAGAGACTAACCAATTTATTTGAGCATGAGCTTTCGTGTAGCTCACAAAAGCTCATGCTCAAATAAATTGGTTAGTCTCTAAGGTGCCACAAGTACTCCTTTTCTTACTGGGGATTACGTTGCCATTGCTAAAACAGTCAGGAATGTGGTTTTTGCACATCCCTGATTGATGTAGCTGTGCTGATATAACTTTTTCATTGTAGACCAGGCCTAAATGTAGACTAGATTCTCAGTTAGTGTACCTCTATTGAAGTCTATGTTGATTTATGTCAGCTGAGGATCTGGCCATTGTGACTATGTGTTTAGGTGAAAGTGAAATTCTGTTATTTTTATAGAGCGTCCTTTGTTCCACTTACTTGGCTCTTTTAAAAATATGGTAGAAAATGAGAGACAGCTGCCTAGTTTGTCTTGGTTTAAAAATAAAAAATAAAAAGCCTAATGCTGCCTTTATATTCATTGAAAAGAATCACATTTCTAAATGTTACTCTGAATGGGACAGTTTTTCTCTGATGAGAGGGAGGGACAGTTTCCTACTGAGTGAAAATGCCATCTAGGATATGCAGCATAAATAAGGCAGTTAGACTGTAGGATTAAAGCCCAGAAATGGGGAAATTCATACAAAAGGAACTTAAGTAACCAGCAGCAAAGGATATGTGCATTTATCAATACAATGAACAGCTCCTCGATATGAATTTTTGTTTTTGGCCAGCACAGCCGAAGAGTTCCAAAATGTGATTTTCCCCCCTACTGTTTTTAAGGCCAACATGAACATAAACAGTAGGAGGTCAATACCTCTCAAATTTACACCCGAGCCTGTTAAGTATGGGGATGAAGGGTTTCCTGGGGCTGCTTTGCAGTTGTTCTTTTCTGTGCCACTTTTAGATGTTCCACTTTGATATGCAAAATAACACAGGCACAAATTTTAAATCACCTGCTAAACAACATGACAATCTTATCTCACTTTACCTTTCAAAATGTAGTCAACTGATTTGGTCTTTATTATAGTAGACAAGGATTTTATTTTCAATGTGGTAGAAGTTGGGGCTTTCTTCATTAGATTTTATAAGAGAAAGGGATAATTGCCAAGTCCAACTGAGCCCAAAATGTAAACAGGTTTTTTACAAAATGAAGGTCACTAGGAAGGTTTTCACAAAGGCATCTTTGTAAATAACCATATAATGTAATAAACTGCACCCCGTAGTATTTGTTACCCAAATACTGGAGGATTGAGCTAAGGCTAGACGTCCCACCTACAAAACTACCAAACTGAGAAGCAATAAGTCTAATCACAGCATCTCCCTTCCCTCCACCTCTGTTCAAGCCCCTTACTTGTAAATGCAATGGATTTAGGATTCTGCGGATATAAGGGATGTGGGTAGGTAGTGAGGGTAAGTAGCCAAGGAAGAGTCACTTCATTTGGCCTATTCCTTGATACACCCATGGGTCAATACCCACAGGAATTAATGCTGTCTGTGTTAGGACTGATTTCTGTGCGGTTCCCACTCCACAGGGATAAATTGTCTCTGAGGAAGGGACAAGGTGCAGACAGAGATACTTTAATAGCACAGCGCCAGATCAAGTCATGCTACCAGGTGGGGCCTAGTGAACAAGGGCCGTCCCTCTAAATGAATACCTCGGCCTACAGTAGATTCTCAGAGATCTCCATGATTTTCCCATAGTTATTGGTATAACTGCAGGTTGGAATGCCATGCCCTCCTGCTTACTCCACCATGTTCCCCAAACAAGTCACTTGTCTGAAACTCCACAGCACAGAACGCTGAAGGAAAGAACACCTGTGAACACCTCCTTTAGTTATTCAGTGTATTGTACCAACACTAACAATAAACATGCATAATATATTCCATGCTCAAAAGCATCTGGGTAGCTACCAAAATATAGAGTGGTCATTATGAAAGGTCAACATTTGCCAGCAATTGATATCTGAGACACCATATTTTTTTCCTGTCCTAAAAGATCTCAGATACCACAATGAGCTAATTATTGGTAAGTATTGATTTGTTTTTAAATGGGAATAGCTGCAGTGGATTAAACAAAATAATGGGTAATACTAAATTCAAAATAATAATTAATAATGCTATCACAACAGTTATGGAGCCCTTTCCATCCAAGGATCTCATACCACAGCAAAACAATTAATTAAGCCTGAGGCACATTTCTGATTATTTGGCCCACAAATGAAATACAGCCGTCTTTAAGGTGAAACCTGGCAGGTATTTAACATAATTCAACAGTCTGGAAAGAACCTGAAGACTACTTTATTGAAACTACAAGGGGAATTTAGCTGGACAGAATATAATGACTTGATTTGAAATTAGGATCAATCATTTGCTGTTACTCTGTATCTTTTATGACCACAAGCAGTCAAGACTTGTTTTATGACTCACAGAGTTGTACCAGAACCAGGATTACAGTATCTGTCTGTTATTTTTGTGGGTGCTTTATTCCATTGCTGAAACTGCAAAGCAACTTTAAACTCTGTGCATTAAAAATTGATAAAAGTAGATCAAAAAGATTATTTTAAAAGTTCTTCTGGGAAATGTTTATTTGTACATTCAACATTACAATATAAATTACTGTAAGTGAGTTAAAGATTCAGAATTAAGAACATACTGAATCATTTTTTAAAAAAACTTGAAACATTCTTTCTTTTATCAGCTGTTCAATAGCCACAGCTCTTTTTAGTTTTAAAGTTTACTTGTGAACTGGTGAAGTATTCCATAATACGAAATAATACCCGACAAATTCTGCTGTCCCACTGCTCTAAATCCAGAGTAACTGCCAGATTTACACCAGCATAACTGAGAGTAGAATTTGACCCTACATTTCAGGACATTTTATGCTGTATGTTAAGAACTATATTTTGGACAATCATGGCTGAAGAGTTCTCAGGCTCTCCAATGGGAAACTAAAATAATCGGCTATTTGGCCACAATTTTGCATAAGCATTCTAGCAGATTTTTTTTCCTTTGCTGTGCTACAATGTCTACCACACATTGACCATTATAATTTAATTTATAGCGCTGTAGTTTTCCTTAGCATGCAGTTTATAATGTTCTCCGTGGTACTCAATATACAGCCTACTGCAGGGATCGGCAATCTTTGGCATGCGGCCCGTAAGGGAAATCCGCTGGCAGGCCGGGACGGTTTGTTTACCTGCAGCATCCGCAGGTTTGGCTGATCGCAACTGCTACTGGCCCCGGTTCGCCATTCCAGGCTAATGGGGGCTGCGGGAAGCAGCAGCCAGCACGTCTCTCGGCCCACACCACTTCCTGCAGCCCCCATTGGCCTGGAACCGTGAACCGTGGCCAGTTCAGGGAGCTGTGATCGGCCAAACCTGTGGATGCTGCAAGTAAACAAACCGTCCCGGCCCGCCAGCGGATTTCCCTGATGGGCTACATGCCAAAGGTTGCCAATCCCTGGCCTACAGATTACTAGCAGTTCCTGGACATGTTTTTCAAGTTCAATATTTAACTCTGGTTTCTCGCTCTCTAACTGGCAGGGTCTGAAACTGTGGTGGAGTCAGCTCAGTCAGCCAATGAGGACAAGGGACATCTATAACAACTCTTGAGGCTATGCAGATGTGTTCCTGAGGAACCTATGTACAGCCCTCCTCAGCTGGAAGAGCAATGGACCCATCTCAAGGTTGGTGGTAGGTAGAGCTTTGAAGTTACTGAAGAGGCATAAAAGTTCTCCTGAGGAAACAGTATTCAACTGTTGTAAAATTCTGAAATAGACGTTTATAACTATGAAAATGTAATAGAGCCTGTCTAATGTGAAAACTGGAGGAATTATTGCTTCATGAAAACAACTGATGAAAGAGTATGTATTTCAAAGCATAAAAGTTCGGCAGTGTATATATTACACAATATACAGTAATACCTATGGTGATCTGAGTGCAGGTCCAGATAGTACTGGAGGAGTTTATTTCTACAATCAAAATGTAACTGAGGAATTGTTATTTTTCATGGGGGAAGAATCTAAGGGTTCCTCTTAACAATACAATACAGAACCATCTCAAGCCCCTACCCAGTAATCTGGGAAAACTAAGCATTACCCTTGAGCACCTCTAAGAGAGTACTTCCCCACTCATAAGCAGTGAGTCTGTATATAAGAAAATTAAACTTTTAAGAAAAGGAAAAGGGAATTCAGTATTAATTTGGGAAAGCACCACAACCTTGTTTAAAAACATATAGCCATAGGCAAACACATACCCCACAATACATTGGACAGTGCCCTTTGCTTCAATTTCCCATCTTGCAGACTGAAAGTCCTGTCATGCTGTCTGGAGTGGTTCATGACCATGAGTGCCAACTTCAGGGCAGACTGTCAAGAAGCAGGCCAGAGACTCCAAACTGGTTGTGTGTTCTATAATTAGATTTCACCAACCCAGTAACAAGTGTGAACTCCTAAAGCACTATAAACGTCTTACCATGGAGTCATAGACAGTCCCCTTGGGCATTCTAGTATATCTTGCACCCCGACAAGCTGGACTTTGTGATAGTTGGTTGCTATACACCAAAGATCACAAAATATTCAGGTTGCTACCACTCCCAAGAGACCAGACACTTACCCCAGGTCAATTTGATCTCACACCAAAGACAACACTTGTAGCCAGTCCTATAGTAAACTAACTAAGGATTTATTAACTTAGAAAAGAAATGAGAGAGTTATTACAAGGTTAAAGCAAGCACATTTATATACACAGATGAGTAATAGCCTATGGTTTCCAAAAGGTGACAAAACTGTAGTAATCTGTCATCTCTGAATGTCTTTTAGGGCTGACCCAGGCTGACCCTGAGGATCTCTGCTTCTCTTTTGTAGCTTCAGCCCTGTCAGAGTCCAAACAGAAAAAGAGATGAAAAATGTTCTTGTCTGCTGTGTCTCTTCAGGAGTGTGTAGGGGCAATTAGCTAGGTCTTTGTGTTGCAATGTCCCACAATGGCCCACTTAATTTTGATAGCCTTCTTGATGTGTACCAGATGATCCCCCTGACAGGTTCACAGTTCCAGAGGAAACATTTTTTACACGTATGAAGCAAAAACTTAATTACCTCCTTATAGCACATAATTACAATATTATGAGATGAATGTTTGCAGCAACTTACAAGCATTTCGTAGACTAAACACATTGTCATAAATTCCATACCCATCTTAACCCTACTAGCACACAGGTGAAACAGACTGGTTTCTAGCAATGAATGTGTCAGTGCTCGACTGAGGCCTAAAGCCTCGGCAGGAGCTGGCATCCGGTTTGCCAGCACAAGTCTGATGAATGACTGTCCCTTTAACATGCCACTCCCCCTTTCTTCAACTGCAGCCCACTCCCAGTTGATTGTCCTTAGTCAGCAAAGACCCAGGGGGGCGGGAACATCGAACATTGCCTCTGCTGCTGCCACCTCTGCAACTAAAGCTCACTGAGGCTGCCACTGTTATCTCTGCAGCTGCTCGCCATTTGAGCTGTTCACTCTGCTGCCACTGGTCACTCACGCACCACCACCTCTGCCACTCTTATTTCTGCCACTGCTGCTGCTTGCCACCTCATTCCACTTCCGCTACGATGCAGTCTGAGGTTCCCCCACTTAACTCAACTCTTAGTGATTTCACTGGATAGCGGGGAACTTCTGTCCTGCTGCCTGTTTGTTGTCTTTCACTGTAACACTGTCCCCATTCCACGCCTAAGGCTTAGTCCCTGGACCTGCTCTTCAGTGATTTCAGCTCTAGTAATCACTGAATAAGGACTCTTAATTGAGTCCAATCAGCTCAGTCTTTAAACACTGGAGAGGGAAGGGTCAACTGGTATCTAGACAGTGTCCACATGACCAGGCATTGGCCTGACCTGGTACATGACCTGGTAGGAACATGACCTGGTAGGAACACCTGTCCCCTGTCATCTTCAGCAAGTGAGGTTCAGTGTAGTGTGACACCCTCAATCAGGGCATGATAAGTACAGTTCTGCTGGCCTTTACCCATACAGTGAGGATAACAACATTTCATTACCCCTGCATTCAACACAAAAGTGAATTTTAACTCAAAACGAACCAGAATTGATCACTTTGGCAAAGCAGGTTTGTCTGCTGAACACCAAGGCAGAGAAGGAGTGTCTTTGCAAATACAGTCTGCTCCTGAAGTCTCTTCCCCTGGGGCATCACTAGCTGTCAGGGGAGAGCTCATTCAGACACTGCTTACATGTAGTACCATGACTGGGGAGTTGTAACTCAAGAGAGTGCTTTTTCACTGTTTTTATACCGTACTGGGCTTTTTCTATTTTCTATTGCTTCCCTGAAGCAAGAGGGGAAATGAAATTTAGCTATAAGGGATGAAGACTACGTATTTGTATCTGAGCATACAAGGATCATGGAAAGAAAAGAATATGTAATGATTTATTTGTGTAGGTGAATCAGACCTGCACAGTCATGCTCACGCTAACTTTAAAAGGTCAATTTTAATTATATGTTCTCTGCTCCAGATTTTAGCCCTCTGCTCCAGGATTATTTCCTTCTCCCTGATATTATTTTCCCCTTCTTTGAGTACAGATTGTGTCCTATGTTCAGTTCACGTATATGGCTTTTCCCAGTATCAGTGCTATATAGCTGTCAAGTCCTGCATAATTATGAGTGTTATGAATGTATCTACTTTTTAGGAAAGATATAAAAAAAACAAAACTACTACTCATGGCCTTAGATGCAGAAGTCAAGACAAGGGCAACTTGTTTATCAGATCCATAATCACTTGATTTATTTTTTAGAGATTTTGTTTCTATAGTTTTATTTTTAATCTCCTTTTCTACATATGCTTAGAACAGACTTGCTGGTTGAACTGTGGATTTAAGTTATGAATGAGAGCATTTGTCCTGTGTTTTCTATATTAATATGCAATGTACTCTATATGTAACCTCTTTATGTGACTTCATTGGTTTAGATTTCCAGCTACAGATTCTATTTAAATAGAAATATTTGTAAATACAGGAAAAGGTAGAAATTCCAAGCCTGTAAAAGCAAAGTAATTGAGAAAATAAATGACCTACAAGTCGGTAATCAAATCTCTAACGTCATGTCTTGAAAAGGAATCATGGGATTGCATACTAAATACTTGACATTATTTTCTTTGCTCCCAAAGAGAATATGACTTTCCTGTGCAAAACATTCAAATTGTCGTTTGTGTCCTGTGCTCTCAGCCCTTCAAATTGTTTAAGACTTTAAAATTTAATCAAGGGATTTCTTAATGGAGGCTAAGGAAGAGCAACATCAGAAATACATTTGACAAAAAGGTAACAAATTTCTACTTAATTATTTACAATGGCCCTATACTGCTACTTGGAGACACAAAGCAGTCAGGCTCCTGAGCATCAGATCCAGCAGTCTGGAAGGACAAGGGCATCAATTCGTCCTCACACCATGCAAACAGTTTCTAAGATTGCATCTTGTTGATCTTGATGAAATTATAAGTCTAGGATCTGATGCATTGTGCCAGTAATTTACAATCACAGGTCACTCTGAGTTGAATGTTTTGAGGGCACATCAAGCCCACTTGTCATTTGCATGCAGCGCATTTTATCACCTACAAGATGTTTTTTCATCAAGCTGCCAGATAGGCATTTGCAATTCTCCAAGGCCTGTATTTTAAAAAAATGACCTCTTTTCATCCATCACAACATTAAAACAAATGTCAATGCAAAATGCAGTATTAAAGCAATTAACCTATTAACTTGAGATCAGGTCTTTGCCATTTTGCCATTTATGGAGTGACAGACTCTCTCACTTGGTCATTGACATCTGGACTGGGCCAACTGTCTGGTCTTTCAGAATGCTGTTTCAGTTGATTACAAAAATATGAAGTGCCCTTTTTCCTGCCACTTGGGACTACACCTTGTTAAAGTTTTAGCTGTGTGTTTTCCCATTGTTTGCCCATTTAAAAAATAAGGGATGTGAAGTCTGGCAGATTTTATGTAATGTTCCTCACAGCCTGCAAATAATTGACTGGGTCGGATGTTCTCGTGGCATCTGGCCCATCCCTCTAGATCAGAGGTGGGCAAACTACAGCCCGCAGGCCACATCCGGCCCATGGGACCATCCTGCCCAGCTCCTGAGCTCCCAGCCGGGGAGGCTAGCCCCCGGCCCCTCCCCCGCTGTCCCCTCTCCTGTGCAGCCTCAGCGCAACGCGCTGCAAGCGCTCTGGCCGGTTGCTCCTGCTAGGCAGGGCGGCAGCATGGCTGCAAGCTCCTGCCACTCTGAGGGGCGTGGTAAGGGGGCGGGGGGGGGCAGTCAGGGGACAGGGAGCAGGGTGTTTGGATAGGGGGTGGAAGTCCTGGGGGTGCCTGTCAGGGGGCAGGGGTGTGGATAGGGGTCGGGGCAGTCATGGAAAAGTGAGCATGGGGGGTTGGATAAGGGGTGGGGTCCCGGGAGGCAGTTAGGGGCAGGGGTCCCGGGAGGGGGTGGTCAGGGGACAGTGAGCAGTGGGGTTGGATAGGGAGCTGGAGGAGAAAAAAGGAGACACTTGAGGGACAGAGCCTAGGATGGAGAGAAACAGAGAGTCTATGAGTAAATTGAGAGAAATAGAGAGGTGAGAAGAGAGGGCAGAGAGATGAAAGGGGGGAGGACAGAGAGAGGGATGGAGGGAAATTGGGACTGAGAGAAACCAAAAGTAAGTGGAGAGAGTGAGATTGAGCAGGACAGACAGACATGCAGAAGTGGGTCCCTTTAGTTTAAAGCTGGCTGGTCAAGTTAGTCTATGTTTGATGGCATGTTCCTGAACATCAGTTCCTGTTTGTTCCAGATTATCAGTTCTGCTCATCTTCTATCATTGATTTGTGTTGTCCTGGGGATCTGGAACAGGAGTATCAAAGGTCCTTCAGACCCAGTGGGTCTGGTCTAATGGGCACCCCTGCAACCAAGCATCCCTGGTATCAAGTCCACCTCTCCAGGAAGTCATTGGAAGCACTTGAGGCTCAAAGACTGACTGGGGTGTTAGACAGCACCTAGTGAGAGATTTGGGGGAAAGGGACCTTGAAATAATAAATAATAAATAATAATAATAACCTGTAAAATAATACCCTGTGTATACAGAGATAGATATATTTCTTTATTTAGAGGGTTATAGTTAGGTAAGTACACTCAGTAGTAAGTTATAGTATATATAGTATATAATTTGAACAGTTATTACATTTTATTATATATATTCTTCATCTATTTAATGTTATTGTAGGTAGCGGAATCCAGTTTTCCTTGTTCCGGTTTAAATAAAATGCCTGTTATATTGTTTTTGACAACTAATTGTATTAACTTGGCTTCCATTAAATAACCTTTTATCACGGTATAACACCTGCCACAGCTCTCACCTCCTGGCACCACCACCACTATGACGGACCATTACTAAATCTTCGTCAGTGGTTTGGGGATGGTGTTTCCAATTGTACCAAAATAACCTTACTCTGAGAAGTCTGTTTACATAAGCATACTCTCCACTCCATTATCCAAGTTATTAATGAATGTTGGTGTCCAGCAGGTTGCTGCCTTTCACACCTTTTCTCTCTTTATGTTTTATACCTGTATAACCTCATCACCTTTCATGGTTTCAATTATGATCATTAGCCAAATCTACCTCTCCGCTTCCAACCACTATCCCTCCATTAAATCACTCACCTCATGTGATACTCACGAGTCATTTGGAATATCCTGTCACCAATTCAGATTCAAGTTGATGAAAAACAACCTCCCAATCTTTCTCGTCTCCTCCTGTCCGTCACTGCTCCACCATTATCATCCCATCACTCTTATGCACAACCTAGATCATATTTGACTTCTCCTGACTTTCACTGTCACATTAATGGGAGATAAAGGCAAATCAGCTCCTTTCAGGTTGGCTTGGGCCCTAAGAAACCAATTGCAGTAATGCTTTCAAAACTGTTTTTTGTTGGTTATCTGGGCATTTTTTAAATCAGAGACCCACAGTGGCTGGGACAGAGATGCTACTGCTCCACCCCCTACTTCCAACAAAAGCAAACAAAGATTGCAGGAAAAATACAAGATTGCCTCTGAATGCTATCATCCTGAGAAGCATGCCCACCAGTAATCAGCAATAGAACCAATTAAACTAAGCATAAAAGTCTGACATTTAATGCTGAAGCAGATAATAAATGTACCCAAGTAAAATATTTCAGGGGAACAAGGAGACTAAAGGTGAGTCATAACACCTGGAAACCACCAATGGCTTATAAGGCTTAAAGAAGAAATTACAAACACATTACAAAAATTTAATTGTATAATTGGATACAGCACCTTGTTGCTGTTATACCATATGTCTTTTTATACACTACTGAATAATTTAGTAATGGACTTTAAAATTAGAATATGTTACAAAACCCCATTAATATTTCATGAAGCACTGTTGAATTTTGTGGTATTAAAATTACATCTGTTAATGTTTCTTCCAGGGATGGTCAACGATATTTGCAAGCACACAGACACACACACACACACACAACGCTATTCCTAACTGTGGGTATCCTGAAAGCAATAGATGTTGTATATCACATATAACATCCAGACTGTTAGCACTTCCCCTTTAAGATCTTAGTTCCGTTTGTTCTTTCTGCTTTATCATCAACATTTAAATATTAAGGATCCACAACCTATCCTGAAGGATGACCCAACACTCTCACAAATCTTGGGAGACAGGCCAGTCCTTGCCTACAGACAGCCCCGCAACCTGAAGCAAATACTCACCAGCAACCACATACCACACAACAGAACCACTAACCCAGGAACCTATCCTTGCAACAAAGCCCGTTGCCAACTGTGCCCACATATCTATTCAGGGGACATCATCACAGGGCCTAATAACATCAGCCACACTATCAGAGGCTCATTCACCTGCACATCCACCAATGTATATATGCCATCATGTGCCAGCAATGCCCCTCTGCCATCTACATTGGTCAAACTGGACAGTCTCTACGTAAAAGAATAAATGGACACAAATCAGATGTCAAGAATTATAACATTCATAAACCAGTCGGAGAACACTTCAATCTCTCTGGTCACGCGATTACAGACATGAAAGTTGCGATATTACAACAGAAAAACTTCAAAACCAGACTCCAGCGACAGACTGTTGAATTGAAATTCATTTGCAAATTGGATACAATTAACTTAGGCTTGAATAGAGACTGGGAGTGGCTGGGAGTGCATAAGTCATTATGCAAGGTAACCTATTTCCCCTTGTTTTTTCCTACCCCCCACCCCCAGACGTTCTTGCTAAACCCTGGATTTGTGCTGGAAATGGCCCACCTTGATTATCATACACATTGTAAGGAGAGTGATCACTTTAGATAAGCTATTACCAGCAGGAGAGTGGGGTGGGGGGAGAGAAAACCTTTTGTAGTGGTAAACACCCATGTTTTCATGGTTTCTGTGTATAAAAAGATCTTCTGTACTTTCCACAGTATGCATCCGATGAAGTGAGCTGTAGCTCACGAAAGCTTATGCTCAAATAAATTGGTTAGTCTCTAAGGTGCCACAAGTACTCCTTTTCTTTTTATTTAAATATTGCTGCAACATAATTTTTTAAACTATTGAATGGCAGATCTTACCACCCATATTTCAACGTACCTTCAGAATACTGACATGAGCAAATCCTGTAACCCTTACTGTAGCAAAATTCCATTTGAGTAAAACTCCCTGGGGAAAGATTTGAAAGTTAAGGAAACTGTTGCTCTTGATAAGAACAGATACTTCCCCTCTGCCCCACTCTGTTTCGTCAAGTGCCACACTCTTAGCTTTCAAAAATGTCATACTACCACTTTAGCATTGCAAAGAGACAAACAAACAAACTTTCCAAAATGGTGATTGCAGAGTGAAAGTTATCTTATGCTGCCCCTAGAAAATACTGCTAGAAAGACTCTTTACTAATAGAGAACAAAGGTATTATTATATAAGCAATTTTTATATAAACAGGATTTCCCACTATAATCAAACAGATCTTTCATATTCTTCTTGTGAATATGTTCTTACTAATATGGCACAATTACTGTGACAATGCTTTAAGATGCAGATAGACTCATTTAATTAGCATTTGGAAAGTAATAAAAGTGATTGCATCTGACCCTTTCAGTTCAGAAAGGCATAACCCCTCCACAATAGGACTGCAAATAGCTACCCACTAACTGCTTTCCTTATCAAAGCCTAATTATAGAGATTTAAGTACCTGCCTTCTCAAATACAAACATATTAATTTTGCTGCAATATTACTGTCAATCTCAACACAGCTGTGATATACAACAACCCAGTTTGCTCTACCAATGATGCCAAGAACGAAGCTTTAAAAAGACACTGAAAATTATATTCAATTGCAGTTTTTACAGTTGTTGTCAAGGTAACTTCCAACATTCAGTTGTCCAATTAAGGGCTCCTCCCAAGCTCATTGAAGTCAATGGGAGTCCCCTATTTCAGAAGCTCCCTTTTCTACCCACCAGCAACTGTACTGAGAGTCCAGCTCCTCTTTCCCATTCTTTTCAAATGACTCAAGATGATATTTTCATGCTTTCCTCCTTTTATGGATACTCTTTTGCTGAATTCTATCATGTGGCCCTCTGTTTCTTAGCTACGTCTTACCTGCATCTGTTGGAAAGTCTACAGAGATGCCCAAAGTACTTTTTAAAACCAATTTCTTTTCTTTTCTTTCTTTTCACCCCATAGTTTAGAGAAGCTTGACAAACTATTCCATTTGCCTCGTACTTATTATATGTTCACATAGCAAATTTTTTTCCTTTGTGTTTCTTATGACAAAGTGAACATGCCTCCTTTTCATGTATTACCCCTAGTTTTGCTTCTGCATCCCTGATGATACAATCAATGATGTAATGCATCCAAGAATAGGCTTTTACAAAGCTCTGCTCTCTCACCTATCTCTCTGACTAGCTCTTTAGTGCTAGAGTGCAAGCCATTAAAGCAATCACAACGCTAACATAAGACCAAATGCTGGCATCTGTACAGGTCAAGTACTTGGGCTGTGTTCAAATCTTCTTCACTGGCACAGGAGAGGAGAAGAAGGACTTGTTCATCATCCCATCACTCTGTGGCTACTACTGGATTAGTCTCAAGGGTGGAACTTGCCAGAATACTGTGCCTATGAGAATCTACTGTCCCCATCCTGTCCTACCCCTAAATCTGTCCTGTATAGTAGGCTGTTGGGAGCATAGCTCTGAAGTGTGCAGAGGATCCAGACCCCCTGCACAGGCTCCTCCAATCCTGCCATATACACACACTTCTGCTTTGCATACCGGTATAGAGAAAGGCCAGTGGTCTCAGTTAGTGGATAATTTTGCTCACAGTGGACAAAGCTGCTGCTTAATGATCCAGCTATGTCTGGGAGTAGAAGTAAGCCTTTCTCTCTGTGTATGGAAGCACAATACTTACCAGGTCTGCAGTTGCACAGAGAGGGGCTCAAGGGATCACATGTTGAAATATGTTGAAGGTGGGAGTGGCCAACTCCCCCATGATCCTATTGCAGCCAATGCACTCTCTCTGTAATGGAAACTAACCAAAATTACCTATATAACAAAGAGATCTCAGCCCAGTGTTGCCATCTCTCACAATGTGATTGAGAAGTCTGTAATTGTTAGTGTTTTTCTTGAAGCCTCAGCTACTGGAATCTTGCATGACAATCTCAACATGCATTTTTTTAAAAGTCATTTCCTAGTACTTGTGCTGCAGAAAAAAAAATAAAAAGTGTGAATGCTGATAAACAAGCAAAGGCAAATAAAAAGAATCTAACAGGTATTTTTTTAAAAAAAATCTCCTGATTTTTAACACAATCTTTTTTTCTTGAATATGAATTTTGAACATATGAGATTTGCAACACTGCGAGCCTCAACACTGAGCAACACATACAGAAAGGTTCAGCTACAGAAGGGATCCTATATGATTCTTTCCTTTCTCATCTATCGAAGAAATAGACAGCAAATAATATTTATACACATGTAACCCTTCTGCCTGTCAGAGTTAGCAGCAACAAGGGCCCGGTTCAATATCTAGGAGATCCATTCCAATAACACAATGCAAACCGGCTCAAGCCCCCACCCAGTGACCTGGGACAAATATATACCACCCCCGCTGGGCGCCTCCAAGAGGCAATACTTCCCCTCTCGCAAGCACATAGTCTGAGTGTAGCAAAAAGTCTTTTAATAACAGAGAGAAACAATGTGGCATTATGTTGAGGAAACACCACCAACAGGATTCATAACACAACCCATGAGCAAAACCCACCCCAAGCAAATTTGGGGCATGCCCTTTCCCTTTGGTTCTTGAGTCCAGCAACCCCAAATCACCCAAAGTCCCAAAAGTCCAATGACCCAAAAGTCTTTGTCCCTGGTCAGGGCAGCCCCAGAGTTCGAAAGTTTATCTGCAGAGCTTTACCTCCCAACCTGGGTGGAGATGGGGGGGGGCGGGGAAGAGAGGTAAGGGGCACCTTACATGATGTGAAGCTGACCGCCCCACAGCTCCATAGGCCTTTGCTCCGCTCCCCTCCACCAGCCGCCCCACAAACTGCTTTGTTTGGCTCCGCTCTGCTCTGCGGCCCACAAGCAGCCCCCGCCGTCCCACAAACTGCTCCACTCCGCATCCCACAAGCAGCTCCCGCCGTCCCACAAACTGCTTCGCTCTGCGTCCCACAAGCAGCTCCCGCCATCCTATGAACTGCTCCACCAGCCTGTCCACAAGGCACTCCAGCCATCCCAGAAACTGTTCCACAATATATCTTCAGGCTCCCCCACTACTTAACACAACACTCAGTGATTTCAGCTCTTAGGTGAATTCAGCTTGTAGTAGGGGAGCCTCAGTGTTAGTACACCATTAGCCCAAAGTGAGCTCAGTAGCTGTAACTAGACTCCTAATGGAATCAAAATTAGCTCTGACATTCCACAGTGGAGAGAGGAGGAAGTGCAATTAGCATGTAATGCCCTCACCAAAGGGCCCATGCCACCAAGTATTAATACTTGTCCCCAGCCTCTCTCAATTCACACAGTTTTGGAACCCATGACCCTTGCCTAGCGAGTGCTACTTAGTTGATGGTGAGTCCTTCCATCATAACAAAAGGCCCAGTACAGTTCCAAGCACAGTTCCCATAATCAGGGTAATAACAATTTATTCTTCCTGCCCCAATAACAGAGACACTGGGGATCCCACAGCAGCCAAAGTGACCATTTGAGCAGCTATGGCCTCATTCTAGGCAGGGTGGGTGTGCCTATGCAAATGCGATCGGCCCCTGAAGTTCTTTTCCACAACTTGCCACACCTCACCACCAGATGCCAGGGTGGAGCTCATTCTGACACTGCTTACACACAATATTTCAGATTAAGTACAACAGCAGAAATTATTCATTAAAATTTACTGGCATATGTAGCACATGTAAACTCACAGTTAAATTACCTTTATAGTTTACTGTCTGATCCCCTGAATTGCCCTGAGGAAAGCTGTGCTGATAGGGACAAAGAAAATGTACAGTGCATAATATATGGGCTGACAAAGTCACTGATTCAGGAAAGCATTTAAGCACATTCTTAAACCCCTCCCTATTCAAGACAGCACTGAAGCATGCTTAAATTTTAAATTTAAAGCACATGCTTCAGTGCTGTCCTGAATGGTGAAGCTGTCCTAAGTCAGAGACTGAATTATTATAATAAATGCCATTAAAATAAGATAAATGATCATGTAGGAAGTGACAAGATGGTGAGATATCTTTTTTTTTTTTTTGGACCAGCTTCTGTTGGCGAGAGAGACAAGCTTCCGAGTTTACACAGAGATCTTCTCCAGGTCACTGCTTACATGTAAGAAGTCTAAGTCAATAATAATATTCAGGACCATAATAACAACAGGCTACATTCTGCCACCCTTACTCATACTGAATAGTCCCAGGTTCTAAGCCTCCAGAGCTAAATATTGTCACTGAGGTAGTCAGGGCCTTAGCTATGTGAGCCATCTCAAAGGTGCCATGTTGTGGATAAAGTACTACACCATATAGAATATATGCCACCAGTGAAATGAATGCAAAAGAATGAGGAGCTGTGTGGGAGAAGGTAGCCATGCAGACCTAAATGTATCTTAACATAGATTATTTGAGGGCTATGTAAACAATATTGCAAAAGAGTATTGCACGACTGTGTTGGGTGGGCTCTATTTTAATCCTGAGAGATGAAGGAATTATAAATGGAAACATAACGTGATCATCTTAGCCATATTGTGCACTATTTCTTATTTAATACAGTCATCACTCACATTCCAATGGATTGTTCACCACTTGAAGTAGCCTCTTCAGTCTTCCACCAACAGAAATTCACCAAGTGAATACCATGCCCTGTTTCATAAGAAATATAGCGCTTTAAGGAGAGCCAAATAGTTCTGGTAGGTTCTTAAATGGGAGTCAGCAAAATTAAAAGCTGAAGGCCTGATTATGAGAACAGAGCCTTGAACATGAGAATGGAATCATGCTGAAAGTGCTGTAGTCTAGCTAGATGTACAGTGCTTACAATACAGTTAGCTTGTCCAAAAGGAAATGCTATATGTTAAGTCAAGTTGGTTGCAAAATTTCCATCAGAACAATGAAAAACTGAAAAAAAAATATTTTTGGTGAAAATCTACCTTTTTTGTGTGTGTGTCTCTATTTCTGACAATTCAACTTAAGGGACACGTCAGTTACTTGAGAGAAGTTTCTTGCACAGTTCATTCCTTTCACCTCCATGAACTACATGGAAGCTGTGTTCTTTCTGTCATTGTGAGGAGAGCTATTCAGTACAATATTCATAAACAAATGGATATGCTACATTAAAAACCAAATCCTTCTTTCAGAGCTACCCAGGCTGCCCCACTGGATTCAATGGAGCTGCACAGCTGTCGCTGAATACAGAATTTGGCTCACAGTGTTTTCCATGATACAAGGAGCTAAACTGATGTACATCAGCTGAGGATCTGGCCCATGGCTTGAAATCAATGTTTACTGTATTCACTTGTAGAGAACCCAAAAAGAGCCATCTTTGCTTCTGAGAAAGTTGCTGCCAGTATAAGGAGTGGCCTTTACAAGTAAAGAATTTGCTTAAGAAGAACACTTTGTACTTAATATGGCCTGAAAACAAATAATGACTGTATGAGTACTTAACTGCACCATAAGCACACCAAATATGCCCATGAATTTCATAGGCTCAGTAAAGGGAACCAGTATGTCCTACTGCACAGGCAAATCAGAGACCCGGGACTTCCATATGAATCATAGAATCATAGAATCATAGAATATAAGGGTTGGAAGGGACCCCAGAAGGTCATCTAGTCCAACCCCCTGCTCAAAGCAGGACCAATTCCCAGTTAAATCATCCCAGCCAGGGCTTTGTCAAGCCTGACCTTAAAAACCTCTAAGGAAGGAGATTCTACCACCTCCCTAGGTAACGCATTCCAGTGTTTCACCACCCTCATAGTGAAAAAGTTTTTCCTAATATCCAATCTAAACCTCCCCCACTGCAGCTTGAGACCATTACTCCTCGTTCTGTCATCTGATACCATTGAGAACAGTCTAGAGCCATCCTCTTTGGAACCCCCTTTCAGGTAGTTGAAAACAGCTATCAAATCCCCCCTCATTCTTCTCTTCTGCAGGCTAAACAATCCCAGCTCCCTCAGCCTCTCCTCATAACTCATGTGTTCCAGACCCCTAATCATTTTTGTTGCCCTTCGCTGGACTCTCTCCAATTTATCCACATCCTTCTTGAAGTGTGGGGCCCAAAACTGGACACAGTACTCCAGATGAGGCCTCACCAATGTCGAATAGAGGGGAACGATCACGTCCCTCGATCTGCTCGCTATGCCCCTACTTATACATCCCAAAATGCCATTGGCCTTCTTGGCAACAAGGGCACACTGCTGGCTCATATCCAGCTTCTCGTCCACTGTCACCCCTAGGTCCTTTTCCGCAGAACTGCTGCCTAGCCATTCGGTCCCTAGTCTGTAGCTGTGCATTGGGTTCTTCCGTCCTAAGTGCAGGACCCTGCACTTATCCTTATTGAACCTCATCAGATTTCTTTTGGCCCAATCCTCCAATTTGTCTAGGTCCTTCTGTATCCTATCCCTCCCCTCCAGCGTATCTACCACTCCTCCCAGTTTAGTATCATCCGCAAATTTGCTGAGAGTGCAATCCACACCATCCTCCAGATCATTTATGAAGATATTGAACAAAACCGGCCCCAGGACCGACCCTTGGGGCACTCCACTTGATACCGGCTGCCAACTAGACATGGAGCCATTGATCACTACCCGTTGAGCCCGACAATCTAGCCAGCTTTCTACCCACCTTGTAGTGCATTCATCCAGCCCATACTTCCTTAACTTGCTGACAAGAATACTGTGGGAGACCGTGTCAAAAGCTTTGCTAAAGTCAAGAAACAATACATCCACTGCTTTCCCTTCATCCACAGAACCAGTAATCTCATCATAGAAGGCGATTAGATTAGAAAGGAGACTATAAAAGGCTACATGAATCAAGAGCCTGTCAGCATGGGATCAGGTAGCTGGTTTGCTCCCCACCCTCCTTCCCCCTCGCCTCTATTTCCCCAAAGCTGTTCTAAGTGCAATTCAGATGCAGTCCAGGATCAGGTTTAAATTACAGAGCAGAAAACTTTGCATATAAAACAAATTGCTACAGTGAATGTGACTATGTGAATAAAATTCCAGATGGAAAAAAGTACAAAATTTGTCAGCCATGTCAGTATGTGTGCTTTTGTGCATCCTACTGTTACATGAGCAACTTCACTACCTAGAGGAACTGGGTAAACTCTGGCACCTATTGGTAGCTGAAATAGAAGCTTAACATTACAGTACTCTGATCATGAGATTAAAAATGCCACATGCTCCAAGTTAACATATTCAAACTCCAACATTTGTACATTACAGCATCGTAATGCAAGAGACAGTACAGCTCACCATTGTATCTACTCACATGGCAAAATGTAGCCCCTCCACTATGTACATTCCTGAACCTCATATAGCTCCATGAGATGTTTTACCCCTTCAGCTATATTAAAACAAGATTTAAAAAAAGACTTATGTAAAGAAAACACTTGTGGTGCCTCCAAGCCAAGCCCTGAGCAAGAGATGCTGCATAAATAGTTCAGTAAACCTGAGACACATTGTGACTTAGAGATGCCCCTCTGAGTCATGTATCCTTGTGCCCCTACTTGTTCCGGTGGAGATGGCCAACACCCTCTTAAGGCACAGCTATGGTGGACAGTGCAATATAAAGGTGGAGCCAAGGATCTGCTCATTTCCCACCCACTCCCTGCCCTCCTGGTAGGAGTCATGATCACACAGTGCCCACATACTCCTGCTCACCCAGACCCAAGCTCAGGCTGGCTTGTGTAAAGGAGGGTCTTGCTCCCCTGGCCAGGCATGTAGTCCAAGGCAGTCTGGCCAAGATTTAATACTGTAATGTCCATATATTGCAGATTATATGGTGGGGGCAAGGCTATAGAGTGGCATTTTAACATATAAAAAAATCCATTGATTTCAATTGAGCTCTTCTGGATTTAGTCTGACAAGAGACAAAATTTGGCCCTGAATTTCCTAGGATGGCTGGGTGGAAAGAATATTTACATTTTACATTTTTTAAAAGAACATTTTAAAATGGATTTTAACCCTGTTAAATTAAGATTATCAGCACAAAGCTGCTTACTGTTTCTTCAGATACAATACAAGATGCAGTGTTCTGTCAGCATAGTGACACTACCTTGTCATGGGCTAACAGGTGTGATTTCCCCTCCCCAGCTTCCGTACACCCTGTTAGATAGATAGTCTATACATCTCTTATGCTGAGTATTTATCTGTGTTCTACAGGTTCTGAAATTAACAGTATTATAGAGCAATAGTAGTTATTCAATTGTTAAGGTAGTAAGTATCTTCCATTATAAGCCCGATTCTAATTCTAGGAACATTGAACAATTCTATATGAAATTTCTCATGCATGGTGTTCTGCAAGAAGAATTTTTTTTCCTTGAAAGTTGAAGGGTAATTGGACATGGCATTTGTGAGATTTGAGAGTGTGTAAAATCAGTGGTAATTTGCTTTTTTAACATTATCTTAATGTGTTTTATAACAGCATATCCCCAAAACAGCGTGGTGTAGAAATTCCAAATGTGTTTTTTTTCTAGTGTCCTTGTGAGGAGTGTGGAGTTTATGAGCTTTACAAAAGCAGACAGAACTACCAGGGCTAGTCTATATACCACTCTTAAAAGGTCCCCAGGAGCAGGTTTGAGTCAGAGCTGCTGCTTAGCAGGTTCTCTGCAAGAGTGGGACTTCAAAAAAAGCTTCCTGACTGAGATATCTTAAAAATGGAACTAGGAATAAATGAAAATGTTACTTTAGTAGACTTAGTTTTCTTGTATTACAAAATAAGGGAAATGCCCATACAAAAATAATTAAGATGAAAATGATTTAAATTGCTTTCTATTAATTTAAGACAATTCTGTTGGAATATTTTACAAGGGACAAAATATTTGACAACCAGGAAATTACAATAAAGTACAAGCAGATTTGAAAAAAAAAAACAGTGTAAACGATACTGCAAAGACACATATTGACCTAGACCAATGTCTCTCAACTGGTGGGTCGCAGTCCTGGTCATGAAAGTCAGTCGGATGGGTCACAAGGCACTGGAAAGTCTGTTACAGTCTAAAGCAGTGGTTTTCAACCAGGGGTCTGCTGATCCTGGGGGTCCATGAGCCCTTTCCAGGGGTCTGCGGGGCCCTGCAGCTGAAACCCAGAGCGATCCCAGGCCCCTACCCACCCCCCAGCCCCAGCGCTCCCCGTGGGGCTGAAGCTGGGAGGCGTGTGGCTGAATCCCAGAGCCTCGAGCCTTGGTGCTCCCTGTGGGGCAGAAGCCCTGAGTCCATGGGCAGAGTTCGGGGGCCTGGCAGTCATTGACCCTCAAACTGCAGCGCAAGAGCACCGCAGTCCTGGGGGCAACTCCACACCCCTCATCTCTTCCTCCCAGCCCCCTGGCCAGGTCAGAGGTGGGAAGCCGGAGCTAGGCAGTGCAGGGCAGCTGCTGCTCTGGCTGGGGCCATGGAGCAGATGGCGGCAGCTTTCCCTCCTCTCCAGCTGGTGCCCCGGGTTGAAGCTGCTCCTCAGCTCCCAGCCCCCTTTGCTCCTGCAGAGGCAGCCAGTAAGAGCCGCCCAGGTGGGGAGACCTGGCTCCGTGGCTGGCAGACCCCTCCAGGAACAGGGACCACGGGGAGCCCCCCCACCATACAGCCCCTAACAGCCCTCTCCCTACACCCTGAGGCTATGCCCTCCCTTCACCCTAGGTTTCTTGCCTGTACATGGCCCCTAGCTGCCCCCTCCCTGCAACCTGAGCGACCCCCCTTCCTGCACACAGCCCCAGCTACCCCCTCCCTGCCCTGAGCTACCCCCCTGCCCACACACAGACCCTAGCCACCCCTCTCTTTGCACCCCGAGCTACCCGCTGCCCGCACACATCCCCTAACTAACCCCCCTCCCTGTACCCTAAGCTGTTTTCAAACTTTTTGAGCTAAACCTCCCACCTTTGAGTTATAATTTTTGGTTGTGATCCCCTCCCCCAATCCAGACAGGCTGGGTGGCCTGATAAAGTAAGTCAGGGCCAAGGGTGGAGGTGGCACTCCCTCCCTGGACCTGGCCATGCTGAGGTGGCTTGAGTCCCACTGGCTTCTCCCCCCACCCCCAATAGAAGTCAAATTATACCTATTCCCAAGGCTGCTGCCCTGAAGCTCCCCAACCCTGCTGGACCCTGGAGTTTTTATAGCATGTCGAGGGGGGGCTTCAGAGAGAAAAAGGTTGAAAAGCCCTGGTCTAAAGCAAAGGAAATCTCGCTCTCCCACTCCTTGCACACCTTCATTTCTAAAAGAGACACCCCGAACAACAAACAGAAGTAGACTTTTGCTACCAGGGAGAATAAGCACAGAGAGGAATTTTAGAAGGCCATGATTCAGCAAACCATCCCTATTTAGCAAAGCACTTTTCCATGGCCTTAACTTATACAACACGTTTAAGCCCTGTTGACATTAAGCTTATACTTAAGGTTCAGCACATACTTATGCTTTGCTGAGTTGGAGCCTAGGGGAATGTCTGCACTAGAAACTTAAGTCACCACCACAGTAATTACTGTGGTGGTGCGTATCCACACTAATCTACTTGGGTTGGTGGTGCGTGTCCTCACCAGGAGCTCTTCTATCAACCTACGAGGGTCAGTGTGAGGAGCTGAGAACCCCGTCTCTCAGCTCCTCTGGCAGCTCCCTGTCAGGACCCTGGCTGCACCACAAGCTCCTGGGCTCCTAGTGGGCTGTCCCCCCCTCCCCCCTTTGCTACCCATTCCTTGCTGCGAGTCAGGGAAGCCACCTGGGGCTGCTTGCTTCCCCATTCTCTTCCGGGAGCAGGGAGGAAGCCACCTGGAGTTTCTTGCCTCCCTATTCCCTGCCAGGAGTTGGGGGGGGGGGAGTTGCCTAGGGCTTCTCACTCCCGGGGAGCAAGGTCCAGCTGCCACAGCTTCTCAGGCCCCACACCACTCGCTCCCCATCAACAGCCGCCATCAATTGACAAGACGGTCAACATTCCCAGCAAGGAATGGGTGGGGAAGCCACCCAGGCTTCTTGCCCTCACTCCTATCCAGGAACGGGAGGCCAGCTACCCAGGCTTCTTTCCCCAGCTCCCAGCAAGCAGCGCGGTCCAGCCACCCAGCTCTCCAGGGGAGTTGGAGGTAGCTGGGCTCTAACTGCCTGGTTTTCTTGTCAATTTCATAGCTCCTGCACTGTAAGTAAGGCAGTGTCTACACAGACATTGCATCACCCTAACTACACTGACATGAGCCCTACACCTCTCATGAAGGTGGTGTTATGTTGGTGTAGTTGGAGCACTTACATTGGTGGGAGCAAGGCTGTAGTGTAGATGCTGACATAATTAGGTCAACGTAAGATGCCTTACCTCAACCTAACTGTGTAGCATAGACCAGGCCTAAGAGAGGAGGAGAAAGCAAGAAGAGAAAGATGAGAGGAGACCAAGAGTAAGAAAAGGAAGATTGAGAAGCCAAAAATATTTTCCTCACTCTGAAGCAATACATTTTCCTGGAAATACGGTAATGATCTAACTTAATTGATGCTCCCCTTACAATGAAAATTTATGCTTAAATGATTTAGCAACAACAGAGTATGATGAATAAATTATACATGAAGATTAAGTAAGTCAGCATTAGAGCATCAGTTGCAACTCATCTTTACAACATTAACTGAAGGATACTTCAACGAGTGAGCAACTGTCTTCTAATAGTTGACAGAGCTAGCTGCAAAAAAACATATTGCTAATGTATGAATATAGATTTGTCACAGATAATTTAATAGTTCACTCTCCTATTTAAAGTTCATTGTAACTAGAGCATTCTGAGATTTTTATTTATTTATTTATTTTTGTGTGTGTCATAGAAGACTTCTTTCAAAGATACTTTTTTAAGCTCATGTTTTAGGGGTAAGATACGTGCCCTGACATCTAAATAGGTTCATTCAAATGTGGAGAGATTTTGCATACCCTGTCTTCCTTCTCACTGATGAATGATTCCACCATTTTTTTGAAGTCACTCCTACAATTTCAGAATCCAAATGCAGTTATAGCTCTTTGATTGCCCTGCATGGATCATTGCATTACCCAGTACTGATTGGCTGACTGGGTAATATTATTTCTGGAGTTAAACTAATTTAGTGCTCAGGACAATCTTTGTATTGACAGCTCTAGAAAGTACACCAATATTCACATCCTCAAGTAGCTGTTATTGATTAAAAGGGGCTCCACAGATGTAGTGATAGGAAGTATTCAGGGATTCCAACCCCAAACTCTATATTCTTTTCTTAATCTGGTACAATTTATTTCTACACTCAGAAATCTAATGCTTTTGTTCATGGGTGGTAACAAAATTTATGAGTTGGGAAAACATTGAGAAGTCTCCACTTGAACAAACTGAAACTTGCTAGGTAAGGGATAAAAGTGATTCCAGTTCAAGAATTGTATGAGTAAGGCTAAAGGACACAAACACATTGAGGCAAATTCATACTTCATGACAGCCCACCAAAATCAATAGGCATAAACCAGGAGCAACATGGCTCATTATGTATACTAATACAGACTATTCCTTGTGCACCCAAATCCCACTGAACAACAGTGGTTTGGAATGTGTAAATACTGCAAAATCAAGCCTCTATCTTCTGTGTTTATGACAGCAAAAGAATGATAGAAGCAAAGTGATTTCACTGACCTGAAAGAGGTAGTAGCAACAAGCAACAAGATGCTCCAGGGAGGACAGGATGGTCTCAGAAGTCAGTGGAAGCTGAAGTCTGTGGAATTATCCCAGGGTAAAATTAGTGTGAGAGCAGAATTGGTAACCAAGTTTCTTGTAGCCTGGAAGAACCTTCTACAAACAAATCAACTCCTATTTACAACTGTTTTTGTAGTTTTAATAAACCATTTAGTTGCTGCAGTTTAATCATTTAGCACCACATCAGCAAAATGTAAGCCTACTCAGTCATGGGCTGGTGACAACAACATTTGCAGTTAAGAGGATCTACTGAATGAAAGTGAGAGAAATGCCTAGAAAACAGCAGTTGTGTTTTTTTAAATACCTTCCTAAAACAATACAGCATACCTCTTCCACATTAACACTTATCTTTCTTCACACAATCCTAATTACCATCTCATATCAAAACGCTGACAAAGAAAACCCATTTCGTATCAATTTTTTATGATAGATCCCTTTAATGATTGCTATCCATGGTGCACAGCTTTTATTTGTTAAGCTGACACAGAAAATTAGCTCTGCTTTTCCCTTACAGTCCTCCCCTGCACAGGGACCAGATGGCATTGAAAATCAGACAAGAGAATAATAAAGTTAGCAGGAAAAACTGGGATTGTTTAAAATAACATATCATTTGAAAGATATAAAAAAATATTAAATCCCTTTCTTTTGCTCTTTGGCATGAGCAACCCAATACATTTTTATTTCAGTCTATTTTTTGTCTCTCCATTAAATTAAACTGAAGAAATGCAGGGCAAATGACTCTTCATTCAGGGAACTAATAAGCACAGTAAGTCATAAGCATTACATTGTATGAGCTATAGTTTTTCACATTTCTTGCACACCTGGGAGGCATTAAGCAATTTTTCCTCTGGAGGAGACATCTTTCCCCATCCAGAGGGGGAAATACTTTCCTTACACAGCAACTAAATAATGAATAATGAACCTCTTTAAAGTAACCACAAGTAGAGGGTGTTGTGTAACAGAAGTGCACCATGAAGATGTTGTGTAGTTAGAGACCCAAGCTCATTACTTCGATGTATAAGATAAAACCACCACTCAACACCTACTAAAAATCTGTTGGTTAAGTTATATCTCCTCCCCAACACATACACCCTCAGACAGTTGCAACAGAGGGAGGAGGTAGTGTGGATAGCCTTGTCCCCCTCATATTCCCTGCCAGTGCAGCCATATAGAGGGCACTCATAATCCAGGCACTCAGACATGTAAGGAAGGGTCTGGCTAATGCTGACTGGCTCTAGAGGTAGGTGTTTCTGACCAAGAGATGGACAGAGCCATGCCCCATCCACTTACACTCCTGAGGTCTGATCATTGACTCCAGTAGGTGCAGGACTGAGTCCCTGATTGGCTGTGCTAGAGAGAGCACTTGGTATAGTTTTTTAAACACGTAACAAGGTCCAATGTGCACCATGCTCCCCTCAACCATAGTACCCAGAAGGCTTTATGCCTTTCTAAGCCTGAAAAATTTAGGGTATTCACCCTTCCCACTCCTAACCTGGCTCAGCCTTATAGGAAGAAAAAGTGAGCCCTATATATCTTGCATGGAGTCGGGGAAGAGGAAATATGCTAAGTAGAGAATAAAGGATATCTGATATACTGTTCCTGTCTCTTGTGTCAAGGCCCTTTTTCTGAACCACCAACTGATGCCTCAGGGGAATTATTATAAATTATATTCATGGGGAGCAGAGGGAGAGAAAGACACTAAACTTGTCTTTCTTGCTTTTAAAGGTTATTTTTAATTTTCCATTAAATCTCCTTAATGAGAAGGCTGTTGTTACCCTAGACATACCTGGCTAAGTAAAATAGGAGACAGATTCAAGCCAGAGCACCTGATGGATAAGCAAATATTAGTATGTGGCGGTGAACCCTCAGCAGCAACTTTAAACAATGCTTGCTTGCTTGTTTTTTAGGGGGCAACAAGAATAATTTCTCCAAATGAAAGTGCAGGGAGAAATTCCAGGTACACCGAACAGAATCACCCACATTTGAATTTATTTTTTCGTATATTACAGATTTTCAAAATGCAAACATATAGGCATAAAGCATTACGACATGACAAAACAATTGGTACGCATCAACACTGATAGTCCTTGGTGCTGAGTACTTCCTCCTCCTCCTTCCCTCCCTGAGGCACTGTTGGCTCCCAGGAAACTAGAAATCAGGGTTAAAGTAAAAGGGAGTGTTGGGGAGAAGGACTACCCCTTCTCTTCTTGGCTTCTGGCTTGCGGAGCAGCATTCCCCTCTTCCCTTTGGCTGGTGCAGTGAGAGCTCTCCTTCCTGTTTCAATCTACTTTAAGCGCTGGTAGAGATGGAACAGTCCTTGAACTCCCCAGAGCACAGGGGGCTGAAATTCTACTTGTCCTTTACACAGGGCACGTAACGGGAGAGGATTCTTTACATCCTGTCTACCTTCTCTCCCCCACTGCACACACATACAAAATGTTCAGGCAGAATATGGATCTTACAATTAAAAGGTCTTTATTCATTTTTATGAAGCACAGTCTCTAGAGATTAGTGTTAGAGACAATCTTCTGTCATTGACAATGGCCTTAGCAACACAGAAATCATAGTTCAAGGTAGACAGCACAGCTCCTTCACTGCTCATCAGTTGTTGTGAGATAATAAGGACAAAACTTCTTATTCACGGGTGACACATTCCTCCGGCACTGTACCCTCTGTTGGCACCACATGATCAAAATCATAGAGTGACTTGTGGGTATGTGGAAGAAAATGGGAAAAAGAGCCAAGCAAATACTTCATAGTGAATAATTTCATAATACTTAAGCTCTTTTTCAGTTTTCAAAGTGCCCACAAGTAGCTTGCTATTTTCTCAAATGTATGAATTATCTGAAACTATTCACCAAGTAATTTGTGTCAATAATTTGATTTTTAGATCACTGTTGAGTGTTTGGTATTTGAGATGCACTGGATATTTTTTACTGGACACAAAGTTTTGTTCCCTGATTAGCTGAGCATGAGTCAGATTTCTGGTGCAAATACTTTCAGTTACAAATTCAGAATTTACTTTCTCAAATATTTGGCGAAAATTTGCTATTTTAGCCAGAAACATATTCCTACTAGTAACCTATTAACTAGAATATTTGCAGAATTGGAATTCAAATGAATACAACCAAAGCCACTTCCGTTTGTTTATTCAGATTTATTATTAATTATTATTATTTTATTTTGTTACGTATATACTGAGTTCTACTGGAAAATCATTCTAGGAAGCAGAGATAATGCTATAGCGGACTGTCCTTTACTAAGTGTTGAGCTGTTATTAAGTTCCCTCTTAATCCAGTTTCTCCTATTTGGCCTGTCATGTATGTGGAAGAGAAGTTTTGATTTTTGTTTCCTTTCTCTCTGAAGAGCTCAGATATAGTCAGTAACCTTATCTGTGAAAACCTGTGGCCGTGTAGAGGTCGACTTCACCCTGTTTTGGAAAGGCAAGTAAAAAGTCCTTGAAACGCTGATTTTAAAAGTGTAATCTGGCCTTTTTAGTAGGAAATGTGGGAGTCCTTTTTTAGTGTCTCTATTAAGCTGTCCTCCAAATAAACAGCAGGAATAGCAACACAACTTCGAAGTACTTTGGCATATGTCACATTTTCTTTCTCCAGCAGCTAATTCATCAGGAATGATCAAAACCAACATTAATGCAGTCTATTAGCTGTGTGGTCTTCCCCAAAATGGCTCATGATGATAACTGGACTTTCCATAAGAGCCTACTGAGATATCTTAGTGCATATCTGCATGTATTGTTTCTCAAAGCCATTACTCTTCTGCAACATGCTAAACTCATTGATGACTCATTTGTACTGCTCATAGAACCATTCAAGCATTTTCAGGGTTGAATTCCTCCAGCTGTTGCTACTAAGTTTGACCATAAAGAGGGAACTGCTCACGCATGGCCACTCTTTCTGTAATTGTGATGCTTGCAACATCTCATTTTCCCTCAACATCAGCTGTAATGAGAACTCACTGTTTATTTTGCTAGAGATGCCAAATTCACTATGCTGTTGTGTATAGATTCCTAAGACTGACTGAAGGGTTGTTAGTAATGGAGGTAGGTCAGGGATCACAGAAGGTGAGCAGAACTAGCAAGGGGGAGGGATGCTGCTGCTGCCACTGCCACGTTACCCCTTTACACAGGCCCTATTGTTTAGTTGCTTTTCATATTTATATTGGACATCTTCTAGGTGTTGGGAATTTACTCCCTCTTCCTTCATTACTTTTTCTCTGTTTCTCCACTTCCCCGTATCATTTCATCATGTTTGATCCTCTACCATAGTAACTTGCCTGTATGTTTTCACTGCATCAGCATCTTCAGCCATCCTTTCCCCCCAAACACAACCCTTAACATTTTTCCATTTCCTTTTTTATTCACAGGCAACATTCTAACAACTTTCTGGACAGTCTAAAATCTAGATATGCAACAGAAGCTGGTTTTGCATATTTTTAAACAAATTTCTGAATTTGTTTTCTTTAGTTCAGGATGCCGGTGAAAATTCCACCCACGCAGAGATGGGCAAACTACGGCCCGCAGGCCACATCTGGCCTGCCGGACCCTACTGCCGGCCCCTGAGCTCCTGGCCTGGGAGGCTAGCTCCCGGCCCTTCTCCTGCTATTCCCCCTCCCCGGCAGCCTCAGCTCACGGCACCGCTGGTGCAATGCTCTGGGCGGCAGAGCGGCGAGCCGCAGCCTGACCCGGTGCTCTGTGCTGTGCCGTGGCGTGGCTGGCTCCAGCCGGGTGGCACGGCTGCCTGCCCTGGTGCTCTGGGCAACGCGGCTGTAGCGCTGCCAGCCACTGGTGCTCCAAGTGGCGCGGTAAGGGGGCAGGGGGCCTTGGATAGAGGGCAGGGAAGTTTGGGGGGCTGGACAGGGGGCTGGGGTGTGGATAGGGGGAGGGGTGGTCAGGGTCGGGGAACAAGGGGGTTTAATGGGGGCAGAGGTCCCGGAGGGGCAGTCAGGAAGGAGAGAGGGGTGGATGGGGCAGCGGGGGGCAGTCAGGGGCAGGGGTTCCGGGGGCAGTCAGGAGACAGGTAACAGGGGGGTTGGGTGGGGCAGGAGTCCCGGGGGGGCCATCAGGGGGCAAGAAGCAGGGGGGGCTGGATAGGGTGTAAGGGCTGGGCCCCGCCTGGCTGTTTGGGGAAGCACAGCATCCCCTAACCGGCTCTCCATACAATTTCGGAAACCCGACGTGGCCCTCAGGCCGAAAAGTTTGCCCACCCCTGCACTAACACTTCTGAGTGTGAGCATTGTTAGGTTGGGCCATTTAAACTCATTTCCCATCCATGGTCATTAGACATTTCCTGTATAGCTCTTACAGCTTCATGGAATCTGATAGCCTGTGCCCTTTTTGAATGAGAATCCAAGATAGTTTAGGCTCCAGACTCCCTTCTTTCACTATCCTTTGTCTACATTGAGGACTTTACTTACCCCAACTACAGTCAACAGAAGCCAGCTGTACAGGTGAAAATCCCTAGTGTAGACAGACAAATTTGCTATTTGTATCAGTGGAGCTTACTCCAGTTTCAAGAAGGGGTAAACACCTCTAGTGCTAAATAAAGATTTGGCTGAACTGACACAAAAGTGCTTTTTTAGAGTGAGCTAACTAATGTGCAGTAGTTATCTTGATGTAAAATCCTAAGCAGAGCCAAAGCACTACTTGCTTTTACCATGAGAAAGCTAGGTGAGATCAGCACTACACCCCGCACCTATGGTTGACCTCAACTAGTTTACCTCGCAGTACAACTAAAGCTCCTTGTGTCCACTATGGTTTTACGTTGGGATAGCTACTGCATGTTGGTTATTCTATGATAGACACATTCCTTGTTTCATCGGTGAAGACATAGCCTTTGTATGCCTGTAGTAGGAGTTCATGCTATATCAATGGCTAGCCATATGTGGCTGAAATTAAGGGAAAACCCCAATGCAGACAAGGTCTGGGAGGTTGTTTCATCTGTCTGGGAAGTTTTACATAAAATTCTCTAACCATTTAAAATCACAAGGATTGCAGTTAGAGAAAGGTGATTACAAATAGAGAGGAAATCCTGCCAAAACAAGAAGTTTGGACAATACATCTAGTCTGAAACTCTGCAAAAGGCCCATGTTGTGATAAAGAAACAAAGTCTAACATTTCTCAAGTGCTCTGATTCTCTTTAACCCAACTGGTCCTCGTCCTTCTCTTTTCCTTTTTTTGCAGGCAACATATCAGAGGCACAACGTTTGGTGTCAGGTGTCTTGAGTCATCCCCTGTCCTGCCTGACACACATCCTGTTATATTCTGCTTGTTTGATATGTCTGTCTCATTACCATACCAGACACCCCACAAAAAGTGATGGACATGTTCCCTCCTGTCTCCACAGTGAGGGATATTGTTCTGCCTCTCATGTTGTTCCCAAGTTATTCACCATTATAATCACTGTGTTGAATAAACTTTAGGCTCCTCTTTTTCTCTACACTATTCCTATCTTAACTTTTTTGAAGAGGTATTAACACAATAGTTGATTCTCAGGCCACCTTTGCATCTTATTACACAATTAAGCATGCTCTCCTCTGAGGGCTGCCTGTTTTGTGTTCTGGTTTAACAACCCTGCCTTTGTGTGTTAATTGGTCTGCTTGCAGGGGTTAACCTGGCTCCAGCTCCCTGTCTGTCTGGCTTCTGAATTTAAAAAGACAGGACTCATAGAATTCTTATAATTCTCTTTTCATTCACTTTACCCTATCCCAAATATGAATTATGGGCAGATTAAAGACAAACAATCATGTATGCTTAGTGGTTTAGAGTCATGTTCATATCAATGCCAAGGAGTACAGAATGCAAAACATACCCTTTGTCTGTTAATCTAATGTTTCCCCTTTCATTGCTTTAACTACAATATTCATGTTTTGTGTTTGCCATGAACTGACAAAACCTTTTACTCCAAGAGAACAATGAATTTTAGTTTTATTTTTGGCTTTTTTGCAAATACAGTAAAAAAATGTGAGATTTTGTAACCATAGGGTCATGTTTGCTGATGATGGAGTCTCACTCTGATGTCAGTGTATGGGGATTCAGCACACTATTCATAGGTGAATATGTATATATGAGGCCAGACCAATGCGAGAACCACAAACAAGGCATTAATGCACATTGCTTCTGTGATAAATGAAGCGGGGGGTGTAGCTCCTTTTTATGGATGCCCAGCCAGCCAGTTAGCTATAAAATTCCTCTTAGCAGCTGTTCTCTACTTGCTTTACCTGTAAAGGGTTAACAAGCCCACAGGTAAAAGGAAAGGAGTGGGCATCTGACCAAAAGAGCCAATGGGACGGCTAGAACTTTTTAAAATGGGGAAAAAACTTCCCTTTTTCTGTGTGTTGTTGTTTTCCAGGAAAGAGGGGAACAAGGAGCAGTTATGCTGTGAGAAGCTTTAAGCCAGGTATGAAAAACCATCAAATCATACCTAAAGATTGCTTAGCTGAACCCCAGAAATGTAAGTAAATTAGGGAATGTCTAGGAAGATGTGATTAGGATTATTTCTTTTATTTTGTATTGGCTTGTGGATTCCTCTGTGCAAACCCTAGATGCGTTTGTTTTGCTTGTAACCTTTAAGCTGAACCTCAAGAGAGCTGTCTTGATGTTTAATTTTTGTAACTGGTTTTTTTTTAAGAGCTAGCAAAAAGCCTAAATTTCAGATGTATTTTCTTTCTTTAATTTTTAATAAAATTTATCTTTTTTAAGAACAGGACTGGGTTTTTTGTGTCCTAAGAGGTTTGTGCATATGTTATTTAATTAGCTGGTGGCAACAGCTGATTTCCTTTGTTTTCTTTCTCAGCTCTTCCCTGGGGCGGGGGGTGGGGGGGGAGGGGATGAAAGGGCTTGAGGGTACCCTACAGGAAGGAATTCCCAGTGCGTCTTTCTGGTTTTAAAGTGGCTTTGGGTGGTGACAGCATCTATGCATCCAAGGTCAGAAAGAAGCAGTAAACTAAGGAGTTTAATACAAGCCTGGAGTGGCCAGTATTAATTTTTAAAATCCTTGTGGGCCCCCTCCTTCTGCACTTGAAGTCCCAGAGTGGGGAATCAGTCTTGACATGTCCCAGCCCACAGTCAGTTGGGCGATGCTTTAAATGTAATGAGCTGGGGCATGTGAAGGCCAACTGCCCAAAGAGCACCAACCAACTGCAACTCATTACCCAGAGCCCACCAAAAGCCTTCAGGCTCAGAAAGTTCGCAAATACTCCCATAGTGAAGGGAAACTGTGAGTGTGGGCGGGAGGAAGATTACTGCATGGAGATACACTGGAGCACAGGTGTCAGCTATCCGCCATTCCCTGGTGGACCTCAAATTCATCGACCCAGAGCCCAAGTGACAGTGTAACTTGCCTACAGCCAAGTTGCCTGTTCAGTACAACGACTGGTCAGGAATATGGACTTTTGACATCTATGACGATTATCCCATTTCCATGCTCCTGGTAGAAGACTTAGCCAACCATGTGAGGCTAACAAAATGGGTGGGGATGGTCACCCACAGCCAGGCCAAACAGGCCTCCACACCTAACTCCATTCCTGAGCCTCCTACAGGAACCCAGTCAGAGGTGGTGAAACCAGACCCCAGACCAAAGTCTATGACAGCGATTGCAGATCCAGTTCCAGAACCAGGCCATGGACCAGAACTGGCAGAGCAGTCAGCACCAGAGCCAGTGCTTGCAACCCCACCAGAGTCTGGGGAGCCAGCACCAAAGGGCGCCACAGAGCCTGCACCTGCAGCAGCAGCTAAACAGCAGAAGAAGCTCAACCGGAGCCTGAAATACAACCTAGTGCACCAGTGGAAAGCAGTTCACAATTGACAGAAACAACCCCATCACCTGCATCGCTTCCAGTGGGACCAAGCCCAAGTCCACAACCCAGCGAGGGACTCATAGATATTAAGGTCAGAAGGGACCATTATGATCATCTAGTCTGACCTCCTGCACAATGCAGGCCACAGAATCTCACCCACCCATTCCTGCAATAAACCTCTCACCTATGTCTGAGCTATTGAAGTCTTCAAATCATGGTTTAAAGACTTCAAGGTGCAGAGAATCCTCCAGCAAGTGACCCGTGCCCCAGGCTACAGAGGAAGGCAAAAAAGCCCCAGGGCCTCTTCCAATCTGACCTGGAGGAAAATTCCTTCCCAACCCCAAATATGGCGATCAGCTGAACCCTGAGCATGTGGGCAAGATTCACCAGCCAGATACCCAGGAAAGAATTCTCTGAAGTAACTCAGATCCCACCCCATCTAACATCCCATCACAGGCCATTGGGACTATTTACCATGAATAGTTAAAGATCAATTAATTGCCAAAATCATGTTATCCCATCATACTATCTCCTCCATAAACTTATCGAGTTTAATCTTGAAGCCAGATAGGTCTTTTGCCCTCACTGCTTCCCTTGGAAGGCTATTCCAGAACTTCACTCCTCTGATGGTTAGAAACCTTAGTCCAATTTCAAGTCTAAACTTCCCAATGACCAGTTTATATCCATTTGTTCTTGTGTCCACATTGGTACTGAGCTTAAATAATTCCTCCCCCTCTCTGGTATTTATCCCTCTGATATATTTATACAGAGCAATCACATCTCCCCTCAACCTTCTTTTGGTTAGGCTAAACAACCCAAGCTCCTTGAGTCTCCAGTCATAAGACAGGTTTTCCATTCCTCGGATCATCCTAGTAACCTTTCTCTGTACCTGTTCCAGTTTGAATTCATCCTTCTTAAACATGGGAGACCAGAACTGCACACAGTATTCCAGATGAGGTCTCACCAAGTGCCATGTATAACGGTACTAACACCTCCTTATCTCTACTGGAAATACCTCGCCTGATGCATCCCAAGACCGCATTAGCTTTTTTCATGGCCATATCACACTGGCGGCTCATAGTCATCCTGTGGTCAACCAATACTTCAAGGTTCTTCTCCTCCTCCATTACTTCTAATTGATGCGTCCCCAGCTTATAACTAAAATTCTGGTAATTAATCCTAAATGTATGACCTTACACTTCTCACTATTAAATTTCATCGTATTACTATTACTCCAGTTTTCAAGGTCATACAGACCTCCTGTACGATATCCCAGTCCTTCTCTAAATTGGCAATACCTCCCCAGCTTTGTATCATCCGCAAACTTTATTAGCACACTCCCACTTTTTGTGCCGAGGTCAGTAATAAAAAGATTAAATAAGATTGGTCCCAAAACCGATCCCTGAGGAACTCCACTGGTAACCTCCCACCAGCCTGACAGTTCACCCTTCAGTATGGCTCGCTGTAGTCTCCCCTTTAACCAATTCCTTATCCACCTTTCAATTTTCATATTGATCCCCATCTTTTCAATTTAACTAATAATTCCCCATGTGGCACTGTATCAAACACTTACTGAAATCTAAGTAAATTAGATCCACTGCATTTCCTTTGTCTAAAAAATCTGTTACTTTCTCAGAGAAGGAGATCAGGTTGGCATGGCACAATCGATCTTTTATAAAACCATGTTGTATTTTGTCCCATTTACCATTGACCTCAACGTCCTACTTTCTCCTTCAAAATTTTTTCCAAGACCTTGTATACTACAAATGTCAAACTAACAGGCCTGTAGTTACCCGGATCACTTTTTTCCCTTTCTTAAAAATAGGAACTATGTTAGCAATTCTCCAGTCATATGGTACAACCCCTGAGTTTACAGATTCATTAAAGATTCTTGCTAATGGGCTTTCAATTTCATGTGCCAATTCCTTTAATATTCTTGGATGAAGATTATCTGGGCCCCCCGATTTAGTCCCATTAAGCTGTTTGAGTTTTGCTTCTACCTCAGATATGGTAATATCTACCTCCATATCCTCATTCCCATTTGTCATGCTACCATTATCCCTAAGATCCTCACTAGCCTCATTAAAGACTGAGGCAAAGTGTTTGTTTAGATATTGGGGGCCATGCCTGATTATTCTTAACCTCCACTCCATCCTCAGTGTTTAGCAGTCCCACTTCTTCTTTCTTTGTTTTCTTCTTATTTATATGGCTATAGAACCTTTTACGATTGGTTTTAATTCCCTTTGCAAGGTCCAACTCTACTTGACTTTTAGCATTTCTCACTTTATCCCTACATGTTCTCACCTCAATAAGGTAGCTTTCCTTGCTGATCCCTCCCATCTTCCACTCCCTGTATGCTTTCTGCTTTTTCTTAATCACCTTTCTGAGATGCTTGCTCATCCAGCTTGGTCTACAACTCCTGCCTATGATTTTTTTTCCCCTTTCTTGGGATGCAGGCTTCTGATAGCTTCTGCAGCTTTGACTTAAAGTAATCCCAGCCCTCCTCTGCCTTTAGATCCATAAATTCTTCAGTCCAATCCACTTCCCTAACTAATTTCCTTAATTTTTGAAAGTCATCCCTTTTGAAATCAAAAACCCTAGTCGCAGTTTTATTTTTGTTTATCCTTCCATTCAGTTTGAACTGAATTAGCTCATGATCACTTGAACCAAGGTTGTCCCCTACAACCATGTCTTCTATGAGGTCCTCACTACTCACCAAAACCAAATCTATAATGGCATCCCATCTAGTCGGTTCAGCAACTACTTGATGAAGGAATCCATCAGCTATCACATCTAGGAAAATCTGAGCCCTATTATTATTACTAGCACTTGTCCTCCAGTCTCTATCTGGGAAGTTAGTCTCCCATGATCACGCAGTTTCCATTAGTATTTACTTCATTAAAAACATTAAAGAGGGCTTTATCCATATCCAAATTAGATTCCGGCGGCCTATAGCACACCCCAAGCACTATCACAGGGGAGGCTCTAGTAGTTTTCTTCCCCAATGTGATTTTTGCCCAGACGGACTCTGTCTTATCCATTCCATCACTTCTTATCTCTTTACATTCTACCTCATCATTGATATACAATGCTACTCCACCACCTTTACCTTTATTTCTGTCTTTCCTAAACAGCACATACCCTTCAATACCTGTAGTCCAGTCATGACTACTATTCCACCATGTTTCTGTTATCCCTATAATATCTGGTTTCACTTCCTGCACCAGTAGCCCTAGTTCCTCCATTTTGGTAGCTAGGCTCCTCGCACTGGTGTACAAACATCTTAATTTTTGCTGTTTGGCCTCGCTCACATTCTTTACCCAATTAGGCATGGACATTCTACAGCCAGAATGACCTATTAGACTGGTATCCACACTGCCCTTCCTCCTTATGTCCATTCTCCTACACACGGCTGTATCCGTTCTGACTTTGTTTTCTTCCCTTTCAATGCTAAAATCCGGTGTGGAGATTACCTGGACATCTCCCAACCATCTCCCCCAGATTCCTAGTTTAAAGCTCTCTTGATCAGTTGTGCCAGCCTCCATCCTAGAAGCCTATTTCCTTCTCTCTACTCAGATGAAGTCCATCCCGAGAGAACTGTCCTCTGTCCATGAATGCCTCCCAGTGGCCATACATCCCAAAGCCCTCCTTATAGCACCACTGCCTGAGCCATTTGTTGATAGTCATAACCTTGTTACACCTTTGTGGCCCTTCTCTAGGAACAGGCACAATCCCACTGAAGATCACCTGAGCCTCAATTTCCTTAAGCGTCTTCCACAGCCTGGCATGGTCTCCCTTGATACGTTCCAGTGAGAATCTGCTGGTATCATTTGTTCCCATATGACAGACAATCAGTGGATTCTTTCCCGCTCCCTTTAGGATCCTTTTCAACCTCAGGTCCACATCCCGTATCTTAGCACCTGGAAGACAGCACACCCTTCTATTCTCTGGATCAGCTCTGCTTACAGGCCTGTCTATTCTTCTCAGTAAGGAGTCCCTGATCACGTAGACCTGCCTTTTCCTGGTGACAGTGCGATTCTCTGGTCTGTCCCCTGTTTCCTCTGGCTGCAACTTCTTTCCATTCCTATTCTCCCTTGTAATCCTCTTCAACCCATCCTGTATCCTCCTGGGGTTTATATTTGGTGTAGTCTCTATTGATTCTTCCCCTTTTCCTATAGGGCTAGCCACGCTTCTCTTCTTCCTTGCCCTTCCACCTTCAGTGACCACCTCCCGAGCCCCTTCTTCATCTTCCAACTCTGCAAACCTGTTCTTGAGCTCTATTTCTTCTTCACTAGCCCATCTTTTCCTCTGCCTGGTTTTCTTAGTCACATGCTTCCACTGTCCATTTTCTTCACCCAGCAGTCTCCCCTCAGAATTCTTCAGTCCTGCTTCCATCTGCAAGTCTTTGCTCCATAATCTGCTCTAACCTCCTTCTAAACTCAACCAGACTTTCCACCTGCATCTCCAATCCTCGGATCTTTTCTTCCATCAGCTCTATCAGACGGCACTTCATGGAGACAAAACTCTTTCCAGGTACCCCCTCCAGGATCATGTACATACCACAGCTTCCACATCCAGTCATCTTCATTGTGTCTTCCACTACATGGATCACTCCCACTGCTGCCTCTGTATCTGTCATAGCCTTCCTACCTAAATCCTGTTAATCTGGGAAACACAAACCACACCAAAACACCGCCACCCACAGCAAAAACAAACCCTAAACAAGCACCACAATACAAACTCCCCTTACAAACTCCTACTCAAACTCCCCTGTTTACAGTTCTGTTTGCTGGCTCCTCTGTTGCTGCAGCTGTTTGTGCCGCTGCCTGACTGGCTGGTTACCTTTATAGGACCCCTAGTCAGTGAAACCCTGCCCCCTAATCAGGGCTCAGCTTCTCTCCCACCACAAAGCCCCTACAAGCCTCTACACATACAAATAATACAAATAGAAAAACTAATGTCTCCAGCATCAAGGGAGCAGTTCCAGGCAGAGCAGGAAGCAGATAAAAGCCTCAAGGGAGCTTGGATGGTGGCACAGAGCAACCCACCTCCTCTCAGCTCTTCCAATAAGTCCAGGTTTGTTGTAGAAGGAGGACTCTTATACAAGGAAACCCTTTCTAGTGGGCACAAGAAGGACTGACATCCTCAGAGACAGTTGGTAGTTCCAACTAAGTATAAGGAAAAGCTCTTGAAATTAACCCATGATCACCCTAGTGGCCATGCTGGTGTGAATAAGACCAAAGACCGACTAGGGAAGTCATTCCACTGCCCAGATAATGGGAATTGGCAAGGATGTTTCTACCTATGTCCAGTCTTGTGTGGTATGCCAGATTGGAACCTACTGTTGCAGCAGTTGCTCTTTGTCTACAGGGCTATATCACATCCCAGTTTGGGATTTTTCACTCTCTGAACTCATTTATGGCCACGAAGTTAAGGGGCCATTACAGTTTGTGAAGCAGCAATGGGAGATGGTTACATCTTCTCCAGAAACTAACATTTTGAACTTTGTAACCAACCTGCAAAACACCCTCAAAGACTCTCTAGCCCTTGCTCGAGAAAACCTACAGGGTGCTCAACAAGAGAAAAAGGTCTGGTATGATAAACATGCAAGAGACGTTCTGTCAGAGAAGGTGACCAAGTCATGGTCCTGAAAGTGTTCCAGGCCAATAACATGGAAGCATCATGGGAGGGACCATGTATGGTCCAAGAGCACCTGGGAGCTGTTAATTACCTCATAGTGTTCCCAGACCCTACCCTAAAACCTAAAGTATACCATGTTAATTCTCTAAATCCCTTTTATTTCCGAGAAATCAAGGTTCTCCAGTTTACAGCCTAGGAGAGAGATGACACTGAGTGGCCTGAAGGAGTCTACTATGAAGGAAAAAGCAACGGTGGCATAGAAAAAGTGAGCCTTTCCATAACCCTTGGGCATAAGCAGCGACAGCCAATCCAGGAGCCGTGCACCAGCTTCACGCCAATGTTTTCAGCCACCCCAGGATGGACAGAATGGGTGTACCACTCCCTTGATACAGGTGGTGCTTGCCCAATTAGAGTCCAACCCTACCAGATGGCTTCTAAAGCCAAAACCTCAATAGAAAGGGAGATCAAGGGCATGTTACAGATGGGTGTAATCCACCCCTCTAAGAGTGCATGGGCCTCTCCAGTGGTTCTGGTTCCCAAACCAGCTGGGGAAATCCACTTTTGTGTAGACTACTGTAATCTAAATGCTGTAACTCATCCAGAAAACTATCCAATGCCAAGAACAGATGAGCTATTGTATTCTAAATCACTGTAGTCCTTAAAATGTGAAAAATACTGATTAGTTCTTCATGTAATTATTAGTAAAATTAGAGGTACATGTATCTTACTTCAAAGCAGTTAACAGCAATATGACTGATCAGAGGCCACCTTGCTCTGTCTTGGGCTGTTGCTTCCAGTTGCTGGGGTCAACCTGACATGCTTTCCATTTGACCTCAGTGTGTCTTTACTGGTCACCATGAGAAAGGGTGCCTTACTTTAGCTGATCATAAAATACGTCCTTGGTATTCCCGAGTTGGCCATACAAACAAGATGCCCAGACCAATAAAGCTGAGCTTTTATGAGCATGCTTTGAATGCCAGCCATCTGACAGCAGTTAAAGATTTTAATATTGGGAATATTGTCCAAATAATTTGATCTGGCAAACACACTGAAGACAGTGCCTATGGAGCTCATTAAGTTTCCTAATAGGATGGCAATATGTTGTCCATGTCTCACAACCATATAGAAGCATTGTAAGTGCAACTGCCTGATAGACATTTAGCTTAGTACTTATTTTGATACGCCCTCATTCCATAGGTGGTGTGACAACCTTCCACATGCAGAATTGGCCTTAAAGCTGTGCAATGAGCAATATCATAATCAATTGTGGCATTCTGTGATATTATACTCCTTACATAGGAAAACTTCTCCACAGACTTGAGAGGAGTAGGGATCTCAGTAATTGCGTAGACATACACATCCCCCAGCATACGTTGGTATATATTTAAAAGTGATGTATAAAGTGCTGCAGGTCAGATTCCCTTATACACTTATACTTCCTATACATCTTAGCCCTACTTACACCCACTCTACTGACATATGAGTCTTAGGCCCTGCTGACATTATGGAAATTTGTACTGGTGTAATTACAAATTTTATCACTGCAATATTTTAAATCAAGATTAGATGTTTTGTCTAAAAGCTCTGTTTCAATCATAATACTGGACTTGAAACAGGAATTAATTCAGGAAAGTCCTATGCCCTGTGTTATGCAGGAGATCGAATTAGATGATCGCAATGGCCCCTTTTAGCTTTAAAAGCTGTCACTGTATGGCAGTGTAAGCCCTGCCTTGTGCCAGGACAGTGCATATAAGCTAGAGCAGTGGGTCCCAAATGGTGGGTTGCGGGAAGATTCTAAATTGATCACCACACTTAGGTCCAAATTAACCCATTACTGAGCCTTAGACTAGGCAAACATACACTTCTCCCAGCCTGGTGCAGAGGGGAGGCACACACCCCTCAGCAGCAGCTCTGTCCCAGGGGGCTGGGCCCAGCTCCCACTCTGGACATTGAAACCCTAACAGACAGAATCACAGAGCCATTCAGATTTGGCCCAACTGTCCCTCCATGATGGAGGGTCATATGGGCCAAACCTGAGTGTCACTGTGATCCTCTGTGCCAGGTCACACAACCATCACTCAAATTTGGCCCAGCTGATCTTCTATCATGATGGAGGGGTGGCCAAGCCAAACCTGAGTGGTTCTGTAACCCCATGCAGCAGATTGAAACACCTGGAGCAGGAAGCCAGGCCTAGACCCGTTGGACAGGAGTTGCTGCAGGGTGAGGGCAGGGTGGGCTTATTCTCTCCCCTAATCCTTGAGCCTCCCCTCTGTAACAGGCCAGGATTAGGGTGCAGTGCCAGGATGAAGGGTGAATATACATAATGGTGGGTTACAAAAAAAGACAAAATGCAGCTGGTAATCATGTTAGTAACAAGTTTGGGAACCACTACATTAGAGCTTTCCACTGATTAAACTGCATTGACATAGATAAACTCTGAATATCCTCTGTATTTTATTAACTGAGACAGGAACCAAGGTCCAGATCTTCAAAGCTATTATGGTGCCTTGCACCCCTTGATTTACCTTTAAGAATCTGGGCCCAAGGAGATGTAGTTTACATTGCAAGGAGCTGGAAGAATCTTGACATATAAACTCCCCAATCTTGACTTATAAACAGCATCAATTTAAACTCACTTATACATGATCAGACTTGAAGTAGATGTATTGGAGTCCAACTGAGTGTAAGAGGGAAGAGATCTAACAGACACCACCTCACACAGCAGTTCTGGATTTGACTCATAGATATTAAAGACAGAAAATGCCTTTTCCATCACCTGCAGTCTATTTTCTAGTGCACTGTGCAATCCATTTACCTCATGCTCACACTTTCCTATTTTAGATAAGAAGGTAAGGTGACCTTGTCTCAACGATCAATTAGTTGGCCAATAGTTTCGTGGAAATTCTTGACTAGCTAGGAGGGCAACAGTGTAACATTATTTTAGGTCATATGACTCTCAAGCACTTAGACATGCAGGAGTAAAATGCATATGCGGAAAATACCTTGCTAATTTGCACTTCACTAATCTACTTGCATCATAGTTCACACAAAACCCAGCAGTTTCTCCCCACTTGTCTGTTACTGTTTAACAACAGAGTGCTGTAGTGGTTTCCCATATGAAATATTACTAAGACTTCTTTACTTTTACAAAATAAACTAGAGAAATGTACTAGTATTTTATGAAGTACTATAATAAATAAGTAAAACTTCTTTCAAATACGTGAACAATGTATAGGTGTGATGACTTATCCTTGCTTTTTTAAAAACTATTTATTCACTTTGGGAAAAATTCAGTTCTCAGTCAGGCAGAACTCTTATTAACTTGTGTGTGTGTGTAGAGGGATGGAAGAGGGAGTGTAAATATATCCTACAAATTAATGTGCATTATTCACCATTGATTATTTTTAGTAAAAAATAAAACACTACCATACATATGCTATGTCATCCGTGAAAAATACTTCTCTTTGTTATAAGAAAAGGAGTACTTGTGGCACCTTAGAGACTAACCAATTTATTTGAGCATGAGCTTTCGTGAGCTACAGCTCACTTTGAAGTGAGCTGTAGCTCACGAAAGCTCATGCTCAAATAAATTGGTTAGTCTCTAAGGTGCCACAAGTACTCCTTTTCTTTTTGCGAATACAGACTAACACGGCTGTTCCTCTGAAACCTCTCTTTGTTATGTAATCAACATTGAATCATAGAAATTTAGATTTGGAATTTGGATTTGAGAGATCATGGCACCCAGACCCCTGTGTTGCGGCAAGACCAAATAAACCTAGACCTGACAGGTGTTTGCCCAACCTGTTCTTAAAGACCTCCAGTGATGGGGATTCCACAACCACCCTTGGGAGCCTATTCCAGAATGTAACTATCCTTATAGTGAAAAGGTTTTTCCTAACCTAAATCTTTCTTGCTGCAGAATGGACCTGAAGAACAATTGATCACAGTCCTCTTTATAACAGCCTTTACGATATCTGAAGACTGTTATCAGAGGTCAGGTCACATAAACCTTTTATAATTGTTGGTTTCCTCCAGACTCTCGCTAGTGTAACCACATCTTTCCTGAAGTGTGGCACCCAGAATTGGAAACAGTACTCCAGCTGAAGCCTCACCTATGCTGAGTACAGGGCAACAGTTATCCCTCATGTCTTACATATAACACTCCTGTTAATACACCCCAGAATTATATTAGCCTTTTCCACAACTGCCTCACATTGTTGACTCATAAGCAATTTGTGATCCACTATAACCCCCAGATCTTTTTCAGCAGTACTACCACCTAGCTAGTTATTCCCTATTTTGTAGCTGTGCAGTTGATTTTCCCTTCCGAAGTGTACTACTTTGCAATTGTCATTACTGAATTTCATCGTATTGATTTCAGACAATTTTTGTAATTTGTCAAAGTTATTTTGAATTCTAATCCTGTCCTCCAAAGTGCTTGCCACCCCTCCCATTTTAGTATCATTGTACATTTTATAACCATATTCTCCACTCTATTATCCAAGGCACTAATAAAAATATTGTATAGTACTAGACCCAGGGTAGACCTGTGCGGGACCCCACTAGATACATCCTTCCAGTTTGACAGCAAACTGTTGATAGCTCTTCTTTCACTTCAGTTTTTTAAACAGTTGTGCATCCATCTTATATTAATTTTATCTAGATCACATTTCCCTAGTTTGCTTATGAGAATGTCAAGTGGGACTGTCAAAAGCCTTATTAAAATCAAGATAGATCATGTCTATTTCTTTCCCCCATCCACTAAGCCAGTTATCCTGTCCAAGAAAGAAACTGGGGTGGTTTGGCATGATTTGTTCTTGACAAGTCCATGCTGATTATTCCTTATGACTCTATTAGTCTTTAGGTGTTTATAAATTGATTGTTTAATCATTTGTTCCTATATCTTTCCAGGTATCAAAGGTAGGATGACTGGTCTATAATTCCTGAGTTCCTCTTTGTTCTCCTTTTTAAAGATAGGTACTAGGTTTGACCTTCTCCAGTCGTCTGGGACCTCACCCATTTTCCATGAATTGTTCAGGATAACTGCTAAAAGTTCCACGATTTGCTCCAGCTAGTTCCTTAAATACCCTAGGATGAATTGTATCAGGCCCTGCTGATTTGAATACATCTAATATATCTAAATATTCTAGAACTTGTTCTTTCCCTATTTTGGCTTGTGTTCCTTTCCCTTTGTTATTAATATTAATTGTGTTGAGTATCTTGTCACCATTAAACTATTTTAGTGACTGCTAAATAGGCATTAAACACCTCAGCCTTCTTGATGTTGTCCGTTATTAGTCTCCTTCCTCACTAAGTAGTGGACCTACACTTTCCCTCATCTTTTTCTTGATCCTAAGGTATTTAAAGAACCTCTTCTCATTAGGACCAAATAAACCTAGACCATCCCTGACAGGTGTTTATCCAACCTGTTCTTTTATGTCCCTTACTCGGTGTAAGGTATTTTGTACCTTAGCCTTTCTGATTTTTGTCCCTGCATACTTGTGCTATTCTTTTCTACTCTTCCTTAGAAATTCATCCACATTTGTTTTTTCATTGTCAGGTCACTAAAGAGCTCCTAATGAAGCCTTATTGGCCTCTTGCTATTCTTCTTATCTTTCCTTCACATTGGGATAGTTTAGTCTTTAATACTGTCTCCCTGAGTAACTTCCAGCTCCTGAACTCCTTTTTCCCTATGTGTTTCTTCCCTTAGCATCTTGCCTATCAGAACTCCAAGTTTGTTAAAGTCTGCTTTTTTGAAGTCCATTGTCTTTATTCTACTACTTTCACTCCTTTTTCTTAGAATAATTAAATCTATCATGTCATGATCATTTTCACACAAATTGCCTTCCACCTTCAAATTTGCAACCAATCTCTTCCTGTCGGTCAGAATCAAGTTTAAAATGGCTGTCCCCATGGTTACATCATCTGCTTTCTGAAACAAAAATTTGCCCCCAGTAGATTTCAAGAACTTATTGGAAAATTTTTTTTTTGCTGTATTACTTTTCCAAAAGACGTTTGGGTAGTGAAAGTCGCCCTTTAATATGAGACTTATGTTTTGAATATTTCTGTTATTTGTTCTCATCCACTGCCTCTTCCTGACACCTACCCTGATGTCACCTGTATTTTTCCACTTTTATTTTTACCCAGAGACTGAACTGGTCTGCCTCTCACCTCCTTCGGGACCTCAAAACAAGTGTATATATTCTTGCAGTACAACGCAACACTTCCTCCCTTTCTATCCTGCTTGTTGTTCCTCAACAATCTACACTCCCCTATACCAATATTACAGTCATGAGACTTATGCCACCATATCTCTGTGACACCAATTAAATAATGGTTTAGCTTATGAACTAATACTTCCAATTCTTCTTGTTTATTCCCCATACGCCTTGCATTTGTGTGTGACATACGATGTTGGGCAGATTGTCCCACTGATTTCCCTCTTGTTACTCATATGACCCTGCTGTAATTTTCCACGTCCCCCCAACATCTAGCCCTCTGTAAAGGTTGCTTTTTTAATGCTTACCTGTGGGCTTTCAGCTGCTTCTTTTGAACCTAGTTTAAAGTCCTCCTCACCAGGTTAATGAGTCAATGAATGAAGATGCTCTTCCCCTTCTTGGTCAGGTGGAACTCATCTCTTCCGAGCAGTCCTCCTTCATGGAAAAAGCATTCCATAGTTGAGGAAGCCAAAGCCCTCCCATCTACACCATCTGCACAGTCATGCAGCCATCTCCATGCTCCTGCCTTACCATAATTATGACACCTCCCTTTCAAAAACAGATCGAATAGCATCAAAATTATCATTTATATATTTTGAATACCAAACAAAACAGCAACTTTACATGTGCATCACCTTTAATTCCAGTCTACAGTTGGTGCTCATTAGAGCAGAGCAGTTTTGAAAAATATTGCATTCAAAGATGAAAATGTACTGGAAAATTTTAAAAATTACAGGTCCTTTACAGCAAGTGAAGGCATACTGCTTAGAGAAGGGTAAATGTAGCCTCACATATACTTGATGCTGACTCAATCCACCCAGATGGGAAAAGGGATGCAAATGAAATGTCTCTTTTTATTGTTATTATTAAATATTTACATCAGTGTAATGCCCAGAGCCATGATTTAAGCCCCATTGTGCAGTAGGCTCTATACAAATATATACCAGTATGTATTGGTTCCCAGCTCTCTCACTCTCCTGCTGCACAGTAAACTCGTTGATAACTCATTTGTATTGCTCATAGAGCCATTCAAGCATATACAGGGTTGAATTCTTCCAGCTGCTCTGAAGAGTTTACAGTCTAAGCAGGCAAGTGAGATACATTATATTCCCAAATAAAAAAACCTTTTGTTTAGGTGAAATTTATGCTTGAGAATATACAGCAGTCACCTCAAGGTGACAGTCCTCACAAGATTATAGTAAAAAAAAAAAAAAAAAAAAAGGAGTACTTGTGGCACCTTAGAGACTAACAAATTTATTTGAGCATAAGCTTTTGTGAGCTACTCACGAAAGCTTATGCTCAAATAAATTTGTTAGACTCTAAAGTGTCACAAGTACTCCTGTTCTTTTTGCGAATACAGACTAACACAGCTGCTACTCTGAAACCTAAGATTATAGTAGTTGCAGTAGCAAAAAAAGTAAGCATTAAGGAGTGAGGAAATCAAAAATACAGAAATAGGGTTAAGTTCTCTGCCTTAAATCTCTTAAGTTATGCAGATACGTTGGAAAGCCCCTTCAAGCTGCTGTCCCCATGGTTTCCTTCTCCCTGGCCCACTACTCTGCTGTCCCCCATGCTCCCTCTCTCCTCCTTCTCCTCACTATGCTCTTTTTCTCTTTCTTCCCTTCTCCAGCATTCTCAGACTCCTTGCTCACCCCATCATATCCCTCCACACCAGTCCCTGCACCTCATTCAGAGAGGTGGTTGCAGTAAGTGGCGGTTCCAGGGGCTAGAAGAGGGCTTTGGAGACAGAAAAGCATGAAGACATTTCCTTCTGTAGATAAAATGAATCCAATACACTTAATTTAAAATATTCTCAAGGTAGGGTCTGACAAAGTATTAGAAGATTGTAGTTGTGGTGACAACGACTTTGAAAATGAGCCTTAATTTACAATACATTGTTTGACAAATGTCTGTTGTGATGGAAATATTAACCTATCTCCACTGACAAGCCCCCTTACCTTTCAGTTTGAAGTCTATTTTCACCAGGAAACAGGATCAAAATTTCTTCCCCATCCCGTTTTAAGTAAAATTTTGGGATATCAAGTGATCATTTAATCCAATATTTTAAGCTTATCAGACCTGATGTGCCATTCTGATATTCATAGCTTAATAGTGTTTGAAATTACAGTGCAATCAACCAATCCTGTGAACTAGTTCTCAACTAGATAGTCTGGAAACCTAAGTTCTCTCTCTCTCCTTTTTTGTAACTATTGTGATAAAGTCAGTTCTGACAGATATAAGAGAGTGGTGGATGACAGATATATCAGAGGGTTACCTCAGGTTAACTGGAGACACCTGAGGCCAGTGATCTTTATAAACCTGTCTTCTGGTGAGAGGAGAGGGGAGAAATGAAAGATAAGCAGCAGCAGGGCTAGTGGCAGCAGGGAAAAAGTTTTCTCCTGAGTGGAAGATTGCTCTCCTTCCTATTGGTTAGGCACCTAAATACTTCTGAGGATCTGGGCCTACTGTAATATAAATAATGAATGGTGGGGGTAAGCTGGGGATATTAGGCTGTACATGTCCTTGTTCTGTACAGGATGAAAACACTGGACCAAATTTATTCCTGGTACAACTCCATTGATTTCAGTAGAGTCATACCAATATCGGGCCAAATTTATCCTGGGAGTAACTCTATTGATTTCACTGGAGTTATACCACTGGCCCCTGTTGCTAGAAACAGAAAGTACTCATAAATTTGCCTTTCAGTCCACATTCCAAATAATGTTTTTGGAATGTGTTTCCTTTTCTTTTCTTTAGAAATCAAACAAGGAAATGATGTACTGATTGTTTGTAACAAAATGTCTCTGAATAACGTAGCTGAAGTAGACGTACTTAGATCGACTTACCGTGGTGTCTTCACCACGGTGAGTCGACTCCTGCTCTCCCCGTCGACTCTGCCTGCGCCTCTTGCGGCGGTGGAGTACAGGAGTCGATGGGAGAGTGCTTGGGGGTCGATCTATTGCGTCTAGACTAGATGTGATAAATTGATTCCCACTGGATTGATCGCTGCCCGCCGATCCGGCGGCTAATATAGACATACCCTTAGTCTCCATAGGTCTTAACACTATGTCATTTAAGTGGTGCTACATGAGCAATGCAACAGGACAGGCAGGGGCCGTTTTCTGTTTCAAAGTCATAATCTGAACTCTGACATCCTTGACAGTGGCACACATCAAATCAGAAGTTCTTTCTCCCAAGCTTGTGCCAGCCTGGAGTGACATAACCAACAGCCTTGATTATCACCCTTTTTAGATAGTCAAACCGCACAAGCTACAAAAAGGCAATGATAAGAGCATGGTGTAAGATCAGAAATTCAGATGTTAGCACTAAATCATAGGCTTGCAAATGCCAATAAATATAGGGATAATGGACGCCACTGATAGAACCTCTAGATACGAAAAACGTTTCGTAATGCTTTTTAAAACAACATAAATAGAGCTTTGGAAAGCATAGCAAGTCCTGTTTTGGTGACACAGATGGGAGTAACAGCCCTTACCAAATGAGAGTCAGATTCTGTTTGTAACAGTGGCCCTGGAGTTACTCCAGATTCATACTGATGTAACTGAGAGCAGAATCTGACCCTGAAAGACTTGCATTTCAGAGCAGTGACTCTGTACCTTGCCAGAAACAGTCTTTAGAGAACACAGTCAGTATGCATGGCTCTCATGACACTTGGTGGGCCCTAGCATACTGTTCTTGTGGAATGGCATAGCTCTAATAAGTTTCTGATCCTTGGAGAGTGCTGCACCAGTGACTGAACCCCAAGAACAAAAAAAGCTAGTTTGGGAAGTGGTATGTTTTGCAAAGAAAATCACTATATCATTTTCTGAATCTGTTGTGAATTTCGAAGGAAGACAACAATATTTTATTTTAATTTTGTTTGGGAAAAAATCAGAAATATTTAAAAAAAATTTCATGACATTTTTTGTTAAAAAAATGCTGCTATTTTTCATTGAAAAAAAGTTTTGAATGAAAATATTTTGACTAGCACTACCGAGAAAGGAAAGAAAAAAAAAAAAAGAAAGCATAAAGGAGATGGTAGCATCTGGAAATTTGTGGAAGACAAAAGTGCAAGAAACTCCCTTAACTATGTTACAAACAATGAATAACTCTAATTGCTTTCAGTGTGGAAAAAGAGGAGCAAGAAGACCCACTCTGATCTATGTTATGCTGAATCTATATTTTAAATTAATACAGCGAGCCTTTTCTCACTCACACTTGTTTTTTCCTGGCTACTCCACTGAATTCTGCTGAGTCACTCTTCATGTACATTTGTATGAGAGGAGAATCGGGCCCAAGTACTATAAAGAAAAGGACATACTGTATATTTCTGATGCTATTTTGGGTTTGAGATTTTTTTTCCTATTTTTCTTTTAATTTTTTTTAAATATCTATTTTGCTGTTGAAATCACGAAGTCAAATTATGTTTTGGTTTTTGTTAAAGTATTAGGACTCACAGATTGGCCACAAAATTGGACTAATTCATCTGAAAATGCTGAAGGCCCACACATATTAAAACCTTGTTTTTAACATATTAGTGACTTAAACTAAAGACCTGTTTAAGGTTGTGTAAAACATTCATTCATTATCAATCAAAGAATAGTCAAGCAATGTTCAAACTCTTTGCCTTTCAACAGAAGTCAGAGATTAAATCAAATCACTAACCTTTGTGTGACTGAAAAATATCATATCAGATAATATGATCTCCACTGACAAGCCCCCTTACCTTTTGTTCCAGTAGCTATGTCTACACTTCAGGATGGCAGTATAACTTCCAGCTCGAGGAGGCATACCCGCACTAGCTCTGATTGAGCCAGTGCACTAGAGTGTAGCCATGGTGGCATGAGCAGCAGGACAGGCTAGCTGCCCTGAGGACAATCCCGGCTGAGACACGAGGTGCATATGTAACCCATGTCTGCTTAATATGGCACTCTGTCCCTCTCTAGTGGCAGCTAGGTCAGCTAGAGGAGTGGTTCTCAAACTTTTTTTTCCACGGACCACTTGAAAATGGCTGAGGGTCTTGGCGGACCACTTAATGATCTTTCTAAATGTTGTTTGTACCATTAGCTATTGTAAAGTGCTTTGGATAAAAGCACTATATAAAAAAAACTTAATAATAATTAACTTTTTTTGAGATACAAATAAAAGCACACAACTCATATTTTAATATTTTAATTTGTAGTCTTACCTTTCTAATGAGATGGATGTGCCCTCTCTCCCCGCAAAACGGCAGCCCCCGAGCTGGGGCTGGGAAGGAGGGGGTCTCTCCCTTTCTCCCCTGCCGTGGCAGCCCTCAAGCTGGGGCTAGGAAGGAGGGTCGTCTCTCCCCGGCAGCCACAGTTCTGGAGCTGTGGAAAGTCACCTCTTTCTCTGACCGCTGCAGCTCTGCATGTCCCAAATTTTCCCCATCCCCTCTTCTCACCCCACTGTCCCCTCCCACCTATCCCTTATTCCCCCCCAAGGCCACCACCTCACTTACATGTGCATCTTCTCCAGGGTCCAGGCACCTAATTAGTAGAGCCATGCCTGTGCAGCTCCATTAATTAGGTGGGTGGCCCTTCATTTTCTCGTGTGCAGCCACCAGGCATGCACCTTAGAGGGAACTATCCATGGACCACCAGAATGGAGCTTACAGAAAACTGGTGGTCCATGGACCACAGTTTGAGAACCTCTAAGCTAGAGATTGATGAGTCTCCTACAGCCTTGGCTAAGAGAGATTTGTCTTTTAGCTCATGCAGTAGAGGCTCATGTGTTAAGCTCCAAAGGTCCCAGGTTTGATTGCACCAACAATGACAGGGGTCTGTCGGTGTTACACATACTAAGGGCAGCTAGCCACACCCATCTCTACTCCCTATTTTTAGCACACTAGCTTGATCAGAGCTATCACAGGTTTGTCTCCTCAAGCTGGAATTTATACCTTCCAGCTCAAAGTATAGACATACCTGCAAATACACATCCTGCTGTGGTTTATAGTCCTAAATTGGAAGAAATATAAACTCTGGCAACAGTTTACCAACCCATATGAAATGGTATGATGTAGTGAAAGTGCATTTGCTTGAATTTCTTGAGCCTTTCTTGTCCTTGGGTATGTGATGCCCTTGTACAATTGCAAGGCAAAAATAAACTGTTTTCCTCTTAACCAAACAGATATAGCTGAAATTACTGAAAAGATTTGAATTGGGGAAATTACAGTTCCTTGCTTAGTATGTATTGTGCATACCCTACAGCCTTCCCTAACCAGTAACTCCCAATTTCATTTAAATTGTAATGATTTCCTTTAAGGACAATTACATGCCCAAGAGCAATGCATGCATAATAATGCTGCTTTGGCCTGGTTGAATGTAGAGGAGAGTAATAACTGTTTATTAATATGATAATTAACTGTTAATGCTTAGCAACCTAATTATATCTGTTAAACAACTTACAGTTTTGAGCCAAATTTTGGTAGAAGGAATTCTATTAAAAATAAAAAAATGCTATGAATATCATAGGAAAGCCACAATTAAACTTTAAAAGGCTGTATTCTGCCTTGACTTACACCAAATGGATTCTGGATTTTTGCGTATTGTGAATTAAAATTGGCTCTAAGGTCTTCCGTGTTCTAATTATGTGCAGGCGGCATTGGAATCTGGTGCATATTCAGGAAAGCCCAAGTACTTGAGGTGGCTGTGCATAACTGAAAAAGTAGGAAGAAAATTAACTAGTCCCTCCAGATGAGAACATTGTACCTACAGGGTCATTTAAAAAAAAATCACCTGTTTCTGTACTCACTTAAACTCACAGGATATTTGACTCTAAGTGGGTGAATCTCCACTGAAGTCGAGAGAGGTACACAAGCTCATAACAGTGGGAAATTTGGGACCATTTTATTATAGACTGTCCCGAAATACCTGCCCCTGATCCCCCAGCAAACAACACTTGGTTGAAGAGATAAGAGGATACCCTAATGCCTTTTGAGTTCCTTTCATCATCTCCTGTCCCTGAATTTTGATAAAAAGCCACTAGTCCTGATGCCAGTTATTTCTCCAGTATTTGCTCCAAGTCTGAGCTTGGAGTTTGAATGCCTGGTTTGCTGTCATTTCATCAAGTATACTCTGACTAATCTATCCCACAGTCATCACCATTGTATCTGAAAGCCTAACAAAATTATATAAAGCTAATATGTTTGGGGTTTTCTTTTGTTATTGTTCCTTAACATCTTCTAATAAAGCTAGCACATGGTGGCCACTGCTTTATGAAAATATATTTAGAAGAGTATCATCCTGCATGAAGTCATATTTGTGATCCTTCTGGTCTCTTGTAGAAGGAGGTCTATGCTACGGGGCAAGTGCTATAAAATCTCTGTTCCCTGTTCCTACAGTTCTCCAATGCTATAAAAGCTCTGTTCCCTGTTGCTACAATTCTCACCATAGACACTGACAGCTCCATTCTTCAGCATAAGTAATTGAAGTGGTAGGACCTAATGCTGGAAAGAAAGTTCCCTGTGATGCTTGGGTGAAGCCCATTTGCATATCAAGACCAAGATCTTGAGTTTAATCTGGTATTGGAATTGAAAGCAAGTATCATTTACAGAGCTCTGGTCATATGGTCTTTGTTCACTTAGCTGGAAGAGAGACACATATTGAACTGGCTGGACAAGCTCTTTACTGTGTGATGTGTTCTTGTAGCCATGTCAGTGCCAAGATATTAAAGAAAGGGTGAGGTAGTATCTTTTATTGGACCAACTTCTCTTCTTGGTCTTATTGGACCAAGCTTGTCTCTCAGCAGTAGAAGTTGGTCCAATAAAAGATATTACATCAACCACTTTGTCTCTTTAAGCATTTTTCTGACATTCCAAGGGCCTGGTGATAGGCTTATATTAGAGGGGAAAATGGGATGATGAGGAAATTAGGGCCTGTCATAAATATAAAGGGAAGGGTAAACCCCTTTGAAATCCCTCCTGGCCAGGGGAAAGCTCCTCTCACCTGTAAAGGGTTAAGAAGCTAAAGGTAACCTCACTGGCACCTGACCAAAATGACCAAATGAGGAGACAAGATACTTTCAAAAGCTGGGAGGAGGGAGAGAAACAAAGGGTCTGTGTGTCTGTCTATAGTCTGTCTTTGTCGGGGATAGACCAGGAATGGAGTCTTAGAACTTTTAGTAAGTAATCTAGCTAGGTACATGTTAGATTATGATTTCTTTAAATGGCTGAGAAAAGAATTGTGCTGAACAGAATAACTATTTCTGTCTGTGTATCTTTTTTGTAACTTAAGGTTTTGCCTAGAGGGGTTCTCTATGTTTTTGAATCTAATTACCCTGTAAGATATCTACCATCCTGATTTTACAGGGGGGATTTCTTTATTTCTATTTACTTCTATTTTTAATTAAAAGTCTTCTTGTAAGAAAACTGAATGCTTTTTCATTGTTCTCAGATCCAAGGGTTTGGGTCTGTGGTCACCTATGCAAATTGGTGAGGCTTTTTATCCTCACTTTTTATTTCCCAGGAAAGGGGGGGTGCAAGTGTTGGGAGGATTGTTCATTGTTCTTAAGATCCAAGGGTCTGGGTCTGTAGTCACCTAGGCAAATTGGTGAGGCTTTTTACCAAACCTTGTCCAGGAAGTGGGGTGCAAGGTTTTGGGAAGTATTTTGGGGGGGAAAGACGCGTCCAAACAGCTCTTCCCCAGTAACCAGTATTAGTTTGGTGGTGGTAGCGGCCAGTCCAAGGACAACGGGTGGAATATTTTGTACCTTGGGGAAGTTTTGACCTAAGCTGGTAAAGATAAGCTTAGGAGGTTTTTCATGCAGGTCCCCACATCTGTACCCTAGAGTTCAGAGTGGGGGAGGAACCTTGACAGGGCCTAATTAAGTGTAGGATAGTTTTATTTTCTTAAAGGTGCAAGAAGAAAGAATGCATGCTGAAATCTTTGATCTCATATCACTTATGTAAGAAAATAAAATATAAAATGGGAGTGTACAATATCATTTCTCTGTATTCTCAAACTTGGGGAAACGTATCCATCTTTCAGCAAAGAAATGGATTACTGGCAAACTAAAATGGCTGAAAGTGTTCTGATATCTTTGACCAAACTATTTCAGGGTGATTCATTTATTGCATTAAGAGCTATTAAAACAAAATTTAAGATCCCTGACTTTCCACTTTTTTCTTTATTTCAGAATTAGAAATTTTGCTGCAGTGAGGACAATTAAATCCCATATTATTACAGAGCTGATGAAGTAAAAATACTTTTTATTTTTCCATAACTCTTTCATGGATCTTGCAGTCAGATTATATAGAGAGCATTAGGAACTGGACTGACACCAGAGGTGAAAGGCTCCCTAGCCCAATCTCAATCTCTTTAGCTAAAATATTTTTAAACCCATGAAAACATGCAATAATCATGTTTTCCCACAATTCGGATTCAAATTATTATTGATAGGGGCTCAATGCACACCAGTGCATTTAAGGGGAATCAGTTCTACAGTGTTTTGTTACCCCCAATTACAATCAATTGCCATTAGATCCTTATTATCCAGAGAGAAAAAGAATAAAATGTAGTGGTGCCCCATAGACCAATGCTTTCTTCCAAAGACCTTGCTCCCTGGACATATAAAACAAATAAGCCAAGAAAATACAAAATAGAAGCTTTCAATCTTCTCCCATCTTTTAGGAATTCCATTCTCAAGGGCCTAGTACAAGCTCTACACAAAAAAGGGGGAGTTTAGATTGTAAAGTCCTCAGAACAGTGACCTTGCTATTTTTTAAACTTGTCTGTAAAGCACCAATGGGTTCGTGTAAATAACCAGTGCTCATGTGTGTCTGGTCAAAAGAGTTTGCTGACCCCACAAATAACATTTCTACAGCTAAAAGAATGAGGAGTACTTGTGGCACTTTAGAGACTAACAAATTTATTCTGATTAGTCTTGTTAGATTTGGTATGGCAACACCCATTTTTTCATGTTCTCTGTATATATATATATATCTTCCTACTGTATTTTCCACTGCATGCATCTGATGAAGTGGGCTTTAGCCCATGAAAGCTTATGCCAAATAAATTTGTTAGTCTCTAAGGTGCCACAAGTACTCCTTGTTCTTTTTGCTAATACAGACTAACATGGCTACCACTCTGAAACATTTCTACAGCTGGAGCTGGATTCCTAAGAGGCACACATTTCAACCATCCCTGGGGGTGGGGACCCTCTCATTGGTTGCATTCCCCACCTCCCGGGATATAAGCAGCCAATCAGATCCATAGCAGAAAGTAGGTATAGCTCTTCTCAGGAGCAGAAAAAGCCCAGGCCAGCACTGCAATTCAGGGTGACTCTGCTCCTTCTTCTCAGTCTGTGAGCAAGGGAATGGTTCTTCTGATCTTCTTCCACCCCTTTTTCCTCCCTGAAACACCCAGCTTTGGGTGAGGGAAAAGAGTCCCCACAGCAGCCCACTCCAGGCTTGGGAGAGGGGGTTGAAGAGCCCCAGGAGCTGCAGGGAGAGTGGTGTTGAGGCTGGAGGGTAGGGAGAGACGGGAAAAAAACTGGGGGCAAAATTGGTTGAGGGTGCAGAGGTGGGCAGAACTGACGGTGGGAGTAAGGGGATTGGTAAAATGGGATATCGCTTTCCTTTTCGTAGAACATGTTAGACCTTTTTCAGATCACTTTAAGCACTGAAAATAATAATATTAAAAGAAAGGGAAAATTACTTACTGGTAATTCCTTTGGTAATTCCTTTAGTTGTTATCTTCTCCTCATCACCATATATTGTTGCAATTCTTTCTTTCATTTCTCTGTTTGTGGACTTCCTGCTCTAGAAAGGAAGTGAGAGGACTGGGTCATCATATATATGTGTGTGTGGAGATAGATAGATAGTTGCACACACACCCACACACACATCCCATACACACACACACACACACACACACACACACAGATTTTTGCTTTCTTTCATCCTAACGGGCAGAGCTATAGGGCTGTATGTCATTACATGCTCTCTCTATCATGTCAACACATACAAATCCTGGAGCATGTTCTCTCCTGAAGCCCATTTATTGTTCTGTGTTGAGTATAGTGATTGTCCTCAGCAGTGCACAGAATAGGGAAGACAATGCATGCCACAAAGACTTACCAATACCATCTGAGTTAAACACAGAAGTACAGTCCACATAAATTAATACACAAATAAATTCAGTGATACATAAGTCCCGAAGTATAAGTCAAATGAGTGTTCATGCTTTTTTTCCCCATTGTGTTTCCTTGTGTTGGTGCAGGGTAGAGAGTTTCCTTATCATCATGGGTGTAAATTCAGCCATGATCAAATTTGCTGATAATGGAAGAACTGGAGTAATAAAACAACAGAAGTGGAGAGAAGCAAACTGCAATGTGATATGGAAAGATTTGAATAGTGGGCTATAGGCAATGAGAAAAGTAAAGTGATACAAATAAAGACAGAAATAAAGAGAGGTAAAAATTAGGGAAGAGACATCTGGAAAGCAGCAAGTCCCAGAAAGACCTGCAGGGAATAGTAGCTACAAACTAATTAAGAGCTCCCAATGCAAGTCCATTGTGAAATGCTGTTTATTTCTCACATCTATATATAAAGAGATTCTATGCTCATTGTTAATGAGTACCTATTCAGAACTGGAATAGGCTTGAGTTACAGAAAATCACAAAATAATTGCAGTGTTGTAAAGCCATTTCATTGCAACATGTCAGCATCATGTATTGAGTGGCACCACAGTGCCAGGGTCACAAAACAATATCAGGACATTACACCAAGATTTTTTTGCCTTTGTTTGACATCTTTTTCTATGTGTGGATGCCTCTTCTTCTCCAGTTCCATCACTCAAGTAATGGGGAAGGCTCCTGATTATTTCAGTCTGTTTCTTAAGCCCCACCATGTACCAAGAAGTGTGGGAAGTGCTCCTATGCTCAGTATTACTCACTCTGTTCATTCCAGTCAAACACTGAAGATTCTTGAACAGCTGCATACACTGCCCCAAGAGATTTCAAGTTGAAAAGCTTTGTCTTTAACTTCTTGAGCCTCAGACTAAGTATTGTCTTTAAGGTAATATACAGGAAGGAAATTAATTAGTCACATTCTCAGAAAATATTAGGATAAGAAGCAGTGGCCAGAAACTAAGGAAGAGAAAAGTTAGGCTAGTTATTAAGAAAAGGTTCCTAAATGCATAATAAGGGCTAAACACAACCCTAATGTACACAGGGACAACTGCATTGTATTCTCTGGAGTTGTCCCAACTTACAGCAGGCTGAACTCGGTTCTCAGTGTAATTGGTCAGCAAAAGAAAAGCCCAGGAGAATGGACTGAGGCACTATCAGCACAGACATTCAGGAAAAGTTTACATAAGACTAATGACACAGGGTTGTGCAAGATCAGTTTTACCTTCCTAATAAGAATAAGATTAAGACTTTAATATCAAATGTGGAAAGAAAATATGTGTGCCAGAGAATCAGTTTACTATGTATTAAGCAGTGATGGACATCTGAGAGGTATCTGGGATAGATAAATACATTTGCTAAATAGGCCACATGACCGATCCACTCCACCATTCTGGAGTAAGAACTGAACCCTGGTGTTACCACACATAGAGCAGAAGTCTGCCTTTGGATACATGTGGGAGTCTTCTGCTGACATCAGGCACATAGGCAAGGGCAGAACTTGGCCCACAGTGAAAACATCAGGGTTGGGTGGGGGGAAGAGAGGTTGTTCACCTTGTGCAGTAACTGACGTTCTTCGAGATGAGTGTCCCTGTGGGTGCTCCACTTCACAGGCACATAGGCAAGGGCAGAACTTGGCCCACAGTGAAAACATCTTTAGAAGTCAGTCAGGGTTGGGTGGGGCGAAGAGTAGGTTACTCACCTTGTGCAGTAACTGACATTCTTCGAGATGAGTGTCCCTGTGGGTGCTCCACTTCAGGCCTTTGAACAGAGATTTCTACAGCAGCACTCCTACGGGCTGCACACGTGCTGTGCCTTCCTCTCCAGCTGTCAGTGTTTGAACAGTGCGTGCACAGCCCGGGCTCCTCAGTTCCTTCTGTACAATGGAGTGTGTTACGAATTAAGAAATAGAGGGGAGGAGGGTGGGTAGTGGAGCACCCACAGGGACACTCATCTCAAAGAATGTCAGTTACTGCACAGGGTGAGTAACCTCTTCTTCTTCTTCGAGAGATGTCCCTGTGGGTGCTCCACTTCAGGTGACTGAAAAGCAGTATCCCTTAGGATGGTTGGGACTTCGGATGAGGCAAGAAGGCTGTTGACAAGAAAGCTCTACCCATCTGCAGTGTGGATGAGAGCGTAGTGACTGGCTAAGGTAAGGTTCGATGCCCAGGTAGCTGCCTTGCATATGTCAGACAGTGGGACATTACGGCAAAAGGCCGTGGAGGTGGAGACAGCTCTGGTAGAGTGTGTTCTAATTGATTTAGGAGGGTGTATTTGCCTGAGTTGGTAACAAAGGCATATGCAGTCAGCAATCCATTGGAAAAGTCTCTGTGTAAAGATAGCATTTCCTTGTGAATGCTGAGTAGTAGAGACAAAAAGTCTGGGGGGTTTTCTGAAGAGTTTTGTTCTATCCAAGTAAAAGGATAATGCTCTGCGAACATCAAGAGTGTGCATTGTTGTTTCAAAGGCATTAGTGTGAGGGTTTGGGAAAAATGTTGGGAGGTGTATAGGTTCATTGAGGTGAAAGGAAGAGCGTATCTTAGGTAAAAACCTTGGATGCGTGCATAGTGTGACCTTACCGTGGAAGAACGTGGTATACGGAGGGTCCGCCATAAGCACCCCCATTTCACCTACTCGTCTGGCAGACATGATTGCTATGAGGAAGGCAGTCTTCATGGACAGATGGAGAAGGGAGCAGGTAGCCATCAGATCAAAGGGTGTATCCATCAGGGCTTTGAGGACTAGGTGTAAATCCCAAGGTGCAGCAGGAGGGTTCACGTCTGGGTATAGTGTCTGGATGTCCTTCAGGAACCTTTTGGTCATTGGATGGGCAAAGACCATTACGTTGTCAGTCTTATGGTGGGAAGGCTGTGATTGCCATGAGGTGGACCTTGAGTGAGCTTGTAGAGAGGCCAGATGTTTTAAGGTGTAAAAGGTAATCAAGTATCAGTGGAAGTGAAGCAGAAACTGGAGAGGTCTGCTTGTCAGTGCACCAAGGTGTGAAGCGTTTCCATTTATGCAGGTAGGTAGTGTGCGTGTTGTGTGTTCTGCTGTGTAACAAGACATTGCGTACTGGGTCCTAACATGTTAGCTCCGCATTAGAGAACCATTGATCAGCCAGGCCCTCAGCTGGAGATGTTGTACGTCAGGGTGAAATAGTTGTCCCCTGCGTTGTGATAGGAGGTTGCTGAGGGAGGGAAGGGGAATAGGTAGCTTGATCGACATGCAGAGGAGGAAGGGATACCAGGGTTGTCTGGGCCACGCTGTGGCTATGAGAATGATGTTGGCTCTGTCTGTGCGTATCTTCTGAATTACTCGATGCAATACAGGTATTGGTGGGAACGCATATATTAGGGTTTCGGTCCAAAGGAGCCTAAAGGCGTCTCCCCGTGAATGTTTCCCCAGGCCCGCTCTGGAGCAAAATGTCGGGCATTTTTTGTTTGTTGCTGTGGCAAATAGATCCTGTTGGGGATAACCCCAGGTGCAGAAAATGTTGGAAAGAATGGTGTCATTGAGTTCCCACTCGTGCTGTATGGGGAACGATTGGCTGAGCTTGTCTGCAGTGGTATTCTGAGAACCTTGCAGGTTTGATGCGAAGATATGGATATTGTGTTGAAGGCATCAGTTCCAAAGTTTTACCGCCTCTGTGCAGAGGGAGTGGGACCGGGCTTCCCCTGTCTGTTGACATAAAACATGCACGCGATGTTGTCAGTCATGATTCAAATTCGGCGGTTTTGGATGATGGGAAGGAAATGGAGGCAGGCATTGCGTACAGCTCGGAGTTCTAGTGAATTTATGTGAAGCTTGGTTTCTGAAGTGGTCCAGAGACCCTGAGTGGTGAGTGGTGAGGTGGCCATCCTGTGAGGGATGCATCTGTGGTGATGGCAATTGAAGGGGGATCTTGTTGGAAGGGAATCCCGGTGCCGAGGTTGATGGGAGAAGTCCACCAGAGAAGTGAGTCCTTGACATTCTGGGGCATAGTTAATAACCTGTTTAGCCTGTGCTTGTTTGGTTTGTATACTGTAGCTAGCCAACCCTGAAGGCAACGCATGTGCAGGCGAGCATTTGCAACTAAAAAATGGAAACTGCACTTAAAGTAGGGCAATTTATTTTGTCCTACCTTGAATATCCACAGCTGTAACTTACTAAATGGGGCATAAAATTATTGAAATGTGTGGCTTCAGTTTTGCCACTTTTTGTAAAACTAGCATAAAATAAAAGCGTCATGCTTTTGTAACAACCACAAGTCAAAGAAATGTACTGAAAAATGTTTTTTACCATACAAACAAAAGGACAAGATCCATATCCACTGACATATGAAATACATAACAAAGGACAATGTAGTATGGACGATTCTTTAAATTCCATAGCTATATGTTAGATTATTATTTAATCATTATTTGTATATAATGTCATAATTATGCCCAGTGTTTTGCAGAGCAAATAAAGGTGTGAGATTTAATCCTGGCCCTATTGAAATAAATGGCAAAACTCCAATTGATTTCAATGGGACCAGGATTTTTAGCCAGGGTCCCTACTCTAGAGATTACAGTTTGCAGCCCTGATCATGCAAACACTTATGCACAAAACACTCAGTGATATTACTCACATTTGTAAAGTTACTCACATGTGTAAATGTACTCAGGGTTGGCGGTCCATCTTAGATAGGACATGACATGACATGACGTAGGAAGAAATGATGTCAGGAAAGCAGAGGGAGGTTTGTACAGGTGTTAAAATATTGCCTGATCATATCAGGAGCATATTATAATTCCCTTTTCTGGTTAAGTTTTTGTTATTTTGTTTTTATTCTGCTTTCATTAGGTTGAATTGGGAATGGAATTTTTAGAGAGACTGAGTGTTTTGAAGGATTACAAGGAGAGGGTTGTCTGGGATACAAGATGATGAAGTACATGCCAGGTTCAGTGGAAGCATAAGAGAAAGCACAGATGTATTTGTCAGAAAAATCATATAATGATGGGGTTGCCAGAAAGCAGGAAGGGCTAAGAGGGAATTGAAATTAGCAGAACACTGAGCCTGAGCTGGAGAGTTGAGGGAGACAGGGGACAGGTGTAAGAGGTGCAAAGGTATGTAGAGATGTGAAGATGAGAACACCATCTTGAATGTGAAAATATGGAAACAGTGACTCTAAGAAGAAATAGACCAATTCGAGCAATAGGAAAGAGCAGCATTTCATAGACAGAGGCTGGGACCCAGATAGACCGGAAGGGAGGAGGGGGAGATCTCTGAGACACTAACAAAGGGTGGAGAGAACAGAACAAAACTGGAAGAAGTTCAGAGGAATTTATCAACAATCTTTACATGTGGATTAAAGGAGAGAGAAATCAGCATTACGCTGAGATTCTGGGCCTGGGAGTCCCATAAACATGTTGGAATTATCTACAATGATGGAGAAAGAGGGAATAGGGAGATTTTGGAGGGGACAATGAAAGATTCTGATTTTGCAATGCTGAGTTTATCAGAAAGGCTATAAACCCTTATGCTTAAGGACATAAATCACCCCTAACTAACAGGGGATAGGACGAACTGTCCCCTATAGGCATACTGATTCATAATTGCCATTTCATTTCAGCGTCCCAAGTATCTGGTTCTAACCACTGACAAGGCAACACTAGACTGGATGGACTACTGGTTGGATCTGGTATGGCGATTCTTATGCTCCAGTAAGGAAGCCATTGAAGAAGTGGTCTAAGAGCTAGGAAGAAAACCAATCCAAAACCAGAATCACAAAACCTCAGTGAGGACAGGGTTTAAGAGGATGAATAAGAGAAATTTGAAGGAACAGAAGAAAAATATTAAAGGCCTCTAGAAAATGTCAGTGTTAGTTTATTCTGAATTTGATTTTGAATGCAGAGACCTTAGCACAAATGCAAGTATCCCTATAAGGGAATATTAAGCATATATATGCCCACATATATTTATGTATCTAAATAGACCTTTAAAATATTGAATATAATAAAAGGGTTTAATGAAATCACATTTTATCATTGTAGTCATAATGACTCTTAGGAATCTCTTTCGTTCCTTTTCTATCTATGAGCTCTATTCAACAGAACGATTCATGGTCTCTCATGGTACATGAGCACATGAAGGTCATGGATTTGGACTCCACACCTGGCTGAACTACTCAGCAGAAATGCAGCTGGACTATGGAAACCAATTTTGCTTACTTCAGCAGGTGTCCCTAGCACAAAGCTGCTAGGGACTATGATTTCATTTAGATCAGTTTCTTTAATTCTATTCCCCCTGTACAGCACTAATTTGGGTTGGTCAAGAAACAGCATTCCATAGTGGTAAAATTTTAACAAGAAAATGGATTAGCACCCTCCAAAAATCACAGATTGCTAGCTGGGTGCCCAGAACTGTTTTCAGGTTTGTTTTAAATGACATCCTCTATAATCACAAGGGAGTCCTTTTGACAGGTTTCAGAGTAGCAGCCATGTAAGTCTGTATTCACAAAAAGAAAAGGAGTACTTGTGGCACCTTAGAGACTAACAAATTTATTTGAACATAAGCTTTCGTGAGCTACAGCTCACTTCATTGTCCTTCACTTTCTCAGCAAGGACTCCATGACCTCAATCGACATTTTATTAATGTGTAGCATTAATCTTCCTGTTACTGCATTCAGGATTTTAGAGATGAAAATAGATGCCAATCAGCTTTGAATAGTTCTTTCTGCTTATATGGATATCAGCCAATCTGATACCATTATCTGAGGTCATTTTCCAGATATAAGAGTATAAAAAGTATATGATTCCAAATTTGGATGTTTGTGCACATTTAGAAGATTGTTATGGTTAATAATAATATTATTTCATATTTGCTTATCATCAACATTATGTTAGCACTATGCAATACACAAAAATCAAGACAACCTTTCCCTTAAAGACCTTAAGAGATCAAGACAGAAATAAATTTGTTTTCCTTTCTTTTTTTAATTTACCCCCTTAAATATAATAAACTAATTTCTTAGAGCCAATACAGAAGAAGTGTTTTTTAGAAGAACTTTGAATGAGTAGAGAATATTGTCCTAATGGAAACTGGAATTGGGAGAACATTTTGCAAATGGCAAAATTTGGATGAAATGCAAAATGAAAAGATAAATGAAAAGACAGGAGTGGAAGAGGACGTGAACGGGGGGTGAAAATTAGAGTAGAAACTTGGGACAGATTGGTCTGGAATTAAGAAGTTTGTTGAGCCTGCAAATCTAGTATTTATTTCTGCTGAACTAGCCTTCTAAGTAATAAAGTACTGCAAGGGCATGGACCAAGAACAGCAACATAATTAATTTGAAATTAAGGTTGACCAACAACCACACTGATAAATTCATAAAGGGCCAATTTTTTTTACTGGCATAAACTGGTATAACCCCACTGAAATCAGTGGAACTGCCTCACTTTACACCAGAATTTGGTCCATAGGATGTATCTATCAGACAGCGCCACACTGAATGTTAAATAAGAAGGATTTAATATGATCATTATTTTGTTGTCAGTGCATGGCATCTATAGCATAAGCAGTAGTTTGGAGAGCTATGTCACACTTTCAATTACATGGAACTTATGTATAAATCCAGTTTGCAGGTTATTGTTGATCTGGCCCTTTAGTTCTATTTCCCAGGTGGAAAGATCTTCAAAGATTTAAAAAAAAAAAAACCCCAAACCCAATTTAGCTACTGATGGAATCTAAATGATAAGCTGTGGAGGTAATATCTGCTGTCATTTAAACCCACTAGCCCCACTGAACCCAGCACGGCTGCTCAATATATATGACCACAGAATTTGAAGCATTGTTTCTGAACTGCCTTATTTTATTTTATTTTTTTAAAAGCCTAGTAATTATCCCAAGAGATATTTTACAGGAATAAATGTTGCTTATGCATAAATGCACATTATTTGACTCCTTTTACTACACTGATTCATTTTTTCCAAACCAGATTTAAACAAAACAGTTAGTTACATCTGGGCCAATTTTCCCAGATTGAACATTTAAATATAGTCTTGCTTCTTATCCAAATTTCCATATTATGTTTTCTTCAGGCATTCAGAAGTTATGGTACAACTTTCAGCAGCAATAATCCTTGATTTCATAAAATGCAGAGTTTGACAGGCAGTCCAAAAGTCTCCATAAATTAATTGAAATTCTTGCTCTGCAGAGGTATTGCAAACCTTTCTTGTGATCTGTTGAATCACACTTCCTTTGTTGTTGTTATTGTTCTTCTTTGCCTTTTTAAGTTGAGGAAGTCTTGAGAAAGCTGGATCTCTTTCAGAACACAGGGGAATGCACTTCTTTTTGATACAAGAGCATGTACTGAAAATACTTTTTCCATTCTAAAATGTTTCTGTGTTTTTAATGAATGTTACTGACATCTATGAACCAACAGGAAATAGCAATGAGTCTTATTGAAAAGAAAAATTTTGTTACAGAAAATGTTGATCTTTTTTAGGAATCATGATACCTTAGCACTAACTAGCTCAGGACCATGCAAGATGGGGTTCTGAAAGGCATTCACCATTTTACCCCTTTAAACTGCTTCTTCACTCTGCTGAAATACAGATAAAACACGAGGAGTGTAAGAACCACATCTTTCCTCCGTCAATACTGCTTTATGGTCAGCCATCTGGAATTATTACTGAATGATTCTTGGATCATCACTGCAGCGAGCAGGAAGGCAAGTCCTGAAATCAGGTTGTTGGTCCTCCAACAAGTAACACTAATGACAGTACAACAAACTTGCACCAAAGGGACCTGTTTGTTAGTTTTCAGAATAATATTAATGCACAATACTAAAGTTTCCACCAAAAATGTTATAGCTAGTGAGTTAATGATCTGATCTGAGCAACAGTAGTGTGTTGTTGCACTGCTACTGGAACAGACAGGGCCAGAGATTGTGACTCATTAAGTCACCGAGGCCTGGAGGCACAAAAGGAGTTTGTGTCACAGTGTCAGTGTCACAGTCCCTAACTTTTACGTGCCCAGAAAGTCACAGCTATTCACAAAAGTTGCATGGGGAGCGATACGTGCCTAAGAACGGGATTCACAAAAGCTAGCACACTGGACAGGGAGCTGCCTGAGCTAATGAATGGGAGATGCTGAACAGAAGGGGGAGTGCTAAGCCCCAGCCCTCTCATGGAGCTAGGCACCTAATTCCACCTTGTAGGGAGGCTCCTATCTCTGCTTGCAATTCTCAGCTGTGAACCTTCTCCTGGAGTTAGGCACCTATGCCGTTTTAGCCAGAAGGAGCACCTCCCTTGCAACTTTTAGCACAGCAGTTAAGGTACTCACCAGGGATCTGGGCGACACTCCCCCCTCCCTCCCCCCCCGAGCCCAAGGCCCTCCTCTGCCTGAGGAGCAGAAGGGATTAGAATAGGGATCTGCATCCTCTCTGGTGAGTGCCCTAAACATTGGGCTGTGGGATACTCTGATGGGTGAAGTAATCCTCTGTCAATCTCTCATGCTGAAGCTGTTGCACTGTGGCTCAATAATTGAAGAGTCATTATAGCAGAAGGACTGGATCCTGGGTCTCCCACATCCTAGGTCAGTGCGCTAACCACCAGGCTATTGAGTTTCTCACACTCTAGCTCTCCCTGGTCCAAATGACTCCAAGTATTTTTGTACCAAGGCCTGTATGCTTCCCAACATATCCATGGATACCCTACCGGGCACATTATGATAAGTAGAGACAAGGTTCTGTCCATTCCTTCCTATTTCTCACCCACCTGCATAAGGATGGAACATTGCAGATGTGCAGAATGCGCTTTCCTTCCTATGCTGAGAGTGTTGGTATCGATAGCCAGTGTAATGTATTTGTATGCATTTTAACCCTTTAATAAAATCAATAGAGTCACATCAGGACTGAATCTGACTTGGTAATAATAATAATAATAATAAATACATTTTATTTGTATGATTCTGCTCATTTCAGAGGATCCAAATCCTTTTACAAACATAGGAATCAGTTTAGTCACTAATGAAATGCAGTCCCCCTAAGGTAAATGCAACAGCTTTTTAACAGCACACTACTCCATATAACAGTTTAGCACTGGACATGAAAAAAAAAATCAGGAATGGGGCAAATACTTAAATTAATAGGCAGCAAGTTTAAAACAAACAAAAGGAAGTATGTTTTTCACATAACACCCAGTCAAACTGTGGAACTCTTTGCCAGAGGATGTTGTGAAAGCCAAGATTATAACAGGGTTGAAAGAAGAACTAGACAAATTCATGGAGTATAGGTCCATCAATGGCTGTTAGTCAGGATGGGCAGGGATGGTGTCTCAAGCCTCTGTTTGCCAAAAGCTGGGAATGGGTGAGGGGGGATGGATCACTTGAAGATTACCTGTTCTGTTCATTCCCTCTGAAGCTCCTGGCATTGGCTACTGAAGGAAGACAGGATACTGGGCTAGATAAACGTTTGGTTGACCCAGTATGGTTGTTCGTTCTTATGTTATATACTTCACATCAGATTCTGACTTCATTTACACTGCACTCCACTGAGTAACAAGAAGATTTTGTGTCAAGTTTTAGGGAGCACCTAAGTTTTCAAATAACAAAAGTTTTCAAAAATGGGTGCTTAAATTTAGGTTACCAAATCAATATTTATGCAAATAAATTAACTGCTTAATGTTGTGGCAGTAAACAAGGGTTTTATTAAGATCTTAAAGCCTTTTGACATGAGATCCCCCACACCTCCATTAACACTATATCCCTGAAATCCATATTTAGGCACCATAATAAGTGATCTGATTTTCAAAAGTGCTTAGCATCATGCAGCTATCAGTCTAGATGAGCTAACAGTTGCCCAGCACTTCGGAAAATCACACCACCTCTCTAGGTACCTAAATATAGAGTTAGGAGTTATACCATTAATGGAGTTGGGGGAGGTCCCATGCTCACATGGGTTAAAGAAGTTAATAAAACCCTTGATTACTGCCACAACATTAAGCGTTTAATTGTGGTTCAAGATGTCATATGCCCAGAGCCCTTAGGCTGCTAATTACAGTTACAACAGCACTATTAAAAAATTCCCTCAACTATTTATTAAGTATAAAGACAAATAATTAGGGCAAAATGTTAGAGCATTTGAGATTTGACAGTTGACCGGAAGGCACCGCTTCACTACATTTGCCAGCTCTTTTATGAATAAAGAAAAGAGGACATAGAGGGGATTCCCTTGAAATGTTCTTTATAGTTTTAGAGAGAGAAAAGTTTTCAGAGATGTTCCTTATACTTAAAATGGGGAATAAAGCTAGAATTGGTAATAGGTAAAGAACTGGCAAGAACTTTGTAAGAGCACCCAGTGGATGGAGAATTTGTGTCTTCTTACTGCCAATTTCAAAGGAAAACTCTTGAAGAAATTCAATTTTGCCATTGTGAAGGGTGGCAAATAGTTCTAGCTCTGGAGTTAACCATAGAAAAATATCCAGAATGAGGGAGGGTTCTTCTTGTACGCATTTGCCCCTGAAACCTGTGCCACAGCCTCTGGAGTGTTGAACATGGAAAAGTACTTTCTGCTGTAGTATTACCTCGATATTATATGGTCAGGTTGGTCATCTATTCAGACCTAGATCCCTTGCTCAGTCAGTAATATCTACTGACAGCAGCTGAATCTGGGTACTCTGGATTATTAGTACCCATTTGAACGAAACTAATTTGTTTGTGTTTAATAGGGCCTCTGACAAGTTCTCCGACTCATATATTTTGTGGAAACTGAGGAAGGCCCCACTCTGTCTTTGAGGAACTTTTTTGCAGGATCTCTGGGATAGGCAAATGTAAGAAGATGTTGGTTACAAGACCATTAATTTCCTTCTCCTCCACATGAGACTGTTATTGTTAGACGTTTTGTGACCAAAATCCCTGTTTCTTTCCCATTAAGTAAGGGTCAACCCCCTGCTAAAGACCTCTCATGTCTCAGGTTAAATTAAAAATGCAAGGCAGGAGAATGAAATCCCAATCATGGTGGCTAATAAACAATATAAATATCTGTTTAATAGTTACAAAGACCAAAAGCCTTTGAGAAGGCAGAATCAGACATAGAAGCCAAACTGTGGTATCTACAGTGGGGGAGGTTTAGATTGGATATTAGGAAAAAACTTTTTCACTAAGAGGGTGGTGAAACACTGGAATGCGTTACCTAGGGAGGTGGTAGAATCTCCTTCCTTAGAGGTTTTTAAGGTCAGGCTTGACAAAGCCCTGGCTGGGATGATTTAACTGGGAATTGGTCCTGCTTCGAGCAGGGGGTTGGACTAGATGACCTTCAGGGGTCCCTTCCAACCCTGAGATTCTATGATTCTATGATCTATGCCCTTGTTGGGACAGGGTGCAAGCAACCTAATATGCAGTGGGACTCTGCGGGCTTTACCATCCTTTAGTATTCTACAAGAAACTCTGTGGGCTAGTGTAGAGCATGTGGGGGCCTTGGCCTCCCTACAGCCTTAGTGGCAGTGGGCTTCTTGGTAGAACAATCCCTACAGCTGCTGGGCCTACAACAGTTAGTGGCACTTGTCCAGGACAAGCAAGGGAAGGGGCAGGGGATCCCAACATACTCTCTCCCAGCCTATGTGCAAGAGCTTCTGACAGTATGGCCTCACTTGTTATAAGGGCTATCTGTCTATCTGCTGTTTTGTCACATTAAACCAGGTTTGTTTCTCCTATCACTAGAGCACTCTAAAATCTGAAAAATAAAACTGTGAGAAGGAAAACCTGTTGGTTGACTACTCCTTTTCCCTTACAGAGTGCTTCCCAATTGGTTAAATTTTTTTTTTAATCCCTCTGGTTGCTTCTGTAATAAAAATGATATTTCGAAAGACAGGGAATAGACCAACTAGAGACTCCAGTAGCCTACTATAACCCTTGCCAAAAATCCTTTGTGTGACAAAGAGAGCAGACATCACTGCTCGATAAGTATTTGCTATGAAATTCCCCTTGGACAAGAGAATGTTTAGAGTCAGATCCATGGTATCTACGTTGAATGCCAGAAAGTGTAAACTAGGAGGAGACAGAATGAGTTTTTTTTTTTTTTACTGTTAGCAACCCCCCCACCCCTTCAAGAGACTTATATAGATAGATATAATGAGGAAGAAACTCACAGCCTCAGAGGCCATTCTAACCCTGTTGAAATCAAGATATAGTCTAAGTAGACAAGCATTTTCACTTCCACAAACCATAGGAATTGGATGACAAGTGTCATAACTAGATTTGGCAGGACTTTTGCATTCAACCTTTTTTAAGACAGAAAGAATAGCTTAACAAAAATTGACAAAAAGTTTTTGGTTTTCCAAAATTTTCCAATAAATTTCAAAAATGAATGTAAATGTGGAGGTTTTAGTTTTGTTGTTTTCCCCTTTTCTCCCCCTACCCACTTCTTTCTTTCTTACAGAGTAGCAAAATGAAAAAGGCAAAAGTGAAAAACAAAACATGGACATCATTCATTTTAGTGCACATTATGGCAAAAAGCAGAAAAAGGGGAAGGGGGAATAAAATGCAGGAAATGAACTTTTGAAATTTCAAAAATTCTATTTAAAAATACTTTTATAAAAAAAACTGTTCCATGTTGAGCTCTGCAAAATAGAAAACCTTTGAAATTTAATTTGTGTGTGTGAGAGTGAAATTGTTTTTCTATTTTTAACCAGCTCTACTGCTAACTGGTAAATAATCTTGAAGTAAAACAGAAACCAAAGACTTTAACCTAATACATCATGCATTTCTACGAAAATCTTACGCTTTTTAAATGTTTTGAACTTTTTTTTTAATTTTATTTCAGAAGCTAGCATGCATACTGCATGAATACAATTGAAATTTTTGCAAATTTTATTTTATATATTTATTTACAGTTGTTTTAAGACTTCAAGTTTTTCAGGTTGTCCATGTGGAAGGCTGGGCATTCATGAAAGGATTTTTGTTCTAATGCTTGCAAGTGGATGGTAATCCCACTGAAACATAAATATGGAGTTTATCCATCTCAAAGGCCTGTGATTCTCAATCTTCTGGATCTTTTCTACAGTAAAGAAGGCATCTCTGCCTAAGTTTCTTAGTAAAGAGAGAGCTTTGAAAATGAAAAACAGATGCATCACTTCTGTCACAAATTTTAGAAGAGAAAGTCAGTGACGAAGAGAAGAAATTATCGAGTACCAATTCTAGAAGCCTGGGTAACAAATAAAAGACATTGGAATTGCTCAGTTATGAGTATAAATTCAATCTAGTTGGTATTACTGAAACATGGTGGGATGATTCACATGATTGGCATGTGAAAATAAATGTTTATAACATATTTAGAAAGGATCTAGTGGGGCAAAAGGGGAGGGGGAATCTCACTCTGTATCAAAAATGACATTGTCTATTTCTGAGTCACTGATAACTTGAATGAAAGTGATTTTGAATGCCTATGGATCAATGTCCTAACAGATAAAGCACAATATGGAGTATTAGTTGGGGTGCTATACACCACCAAATCACCATAATCAACAGGATGACTTCCTCCTTACACACCTATCTATAATGTGTACGGTGGGAAAAAAAAAACCCTGCATTATTATGGGGGACTTCAAACTGAGGTTTCATGCTGCCAGTACTAAAACATCCTTGCAATTTCTGATATTATTGTTGACAATATCCTAAATCAAGAAGTGTTACAAACAACACCAGGGAATTCTTTATTAGACTTTGTCCTAACAGCTAAAGAGGAACTGATCACAGAACTAAAAATTAATGGTAGTTTAGGTACAAGTGACCATTATTTGATCACATTTATAATGTGCAAAGAGAATAAAATTCAGACCAGCAATCTATATGTAATGCTTTATGGGATATACTTATGAATGTATATATGACATAACTGGAATATGTTTTATGCTACATATGCCATGTAACATATCTCTGTAAAGGTTATGATCTACTGAATCTATTCATCCTATTTGTATGCATGTATCATTTCTGTATTTGAAGTTATGAATATTGGCTGTGTACTTGCTTGTTTTTTAAATAGCCTTAGTAAAGCATTTGGTCAGCTTCTTGAGAAAGGAATGTGCAAGTTCAGTGCCCAATCAAGAAGCACTTAACGGACAATGTATCTTGGAAGGCTTCAATCCACATAAGAAGTCTATATGAGTACGTTCAAGGTAGCATGTGAACCATGGCTGCTACCTGTAAGTTCTGCGTCATGAATGGACAAGTGACTTGCCCATGTGACTCCAAAACTTCATCTTGTAGATGGAATTCTACACAGGGGGAGGTAGGGGTATCCACCCATAAGAGAAAGTCTATTTAAACCCCTGGGAGACCCCCTCCATTTTGTCTTCCACTGGCTCAAAAGAGAGCCTCTCCATCCCCAAGGATACCTGAAAGAAATTGGAACAAAGGACAGTAACTACAGGGGGTGTGAGTGATTGCTGGACCCAGACTAGAAGGAGACTAGTCTGTAAAAGGAAGCTTGCTGGAACTCCTCTGAGGGCGAGGTTTTATCTGTATTCCGTTTTCTTACTGTATTAGGCATAGACTTGCAGGTTTTATTTTGTTTTGCTTAATAATTTACTTTGTTCTGTCTGCTACTACTTGGAACTACTTAAATCCTACTTTCTGTACTTAATAAAATCATTTTTTACTTATTATTTAACCCAGAGTATGTATTAATACCTGTGGGGGGGGGAAAGGGGGGCAAACAGCTGTGCATCTCTCTCTATCAGTGTCATAGAGGGCGAACAATTTATGAGTTTACCCGTATAAGCTTTATACAGGGTAAAATGGATTTATTTGGGGTTTGAACCCCATTGGAAGTTGGGCATCCTGTGTTAAAGACAGGAACACTTCTTAAGGGGCATCCTGTGTTAAAGACAGGAACACTTCTTAAGCTGTTTTCAATTAAGCCTACAGCTGTTAGGGGACGTGGTTCAGACCTGGGTCTGGGTTTGCAGCAGGCTAGCATGTCTGGCTCAAACCAGGCAGGGCACTGGAGTCCCAAGCTGCCAGGGCAGGAAAGCAGAGGCAGAAGTAGTCTTGGCACATCAGTTGGCAGCCCCAAGGGGGTTTCTGTGATCCAACCCGTCACAATACACACACACACACACACACACACACAAACTTGGTACTTTAATGGGGCCAATTTCACAAAGCTGAAAATAATTATGAGTTAAATCATCTGGAAGGAAGAATTTAAATAAAAAAATGTAAATTATCATTGTGAATCATTTAAGATCTTATTAGATACTGAAAAAGCCACAATTTGACAACTGAGAAAGAAGGCCAAGCTGGTTAAAAAAAATGACTTAGTTTAGTGTGAAAGTGAATGTAGCTATTTTACACACACACACAAAATGGAAAAGAGATTAAATTAACAGTAATGAATATAAATCAGAAACTAGGAATTGTAGAAAATTGATAAGGGAAGCAAAGAAATGCAAGGAGAAATTTTTGGTCAGCTGAGTTAAGGACAATAAGGAGTTTTTTCAAATATATTAGGAACAGAAAGAATCCAGACAAGGTACTGGTCCATTACTAGAATGGAAATGGGAAAATTACCAATAATAATTCAGAAAAGGCAGAAATGTTCAATAAAATTTCTGTTCTGTACTGAGAAAAATAAAGGTGATATAGTCTCATTATTTGGTGATGATAATGCTCTTTTCTTTCTACTAGGATCTCTGGAGAATATTAAACATAAGCTACCAAAGTCAGACATTTCTAAATAGCAGGTCCAGATAACTTCATCCAAGAGTTTTAAAAGAGCTGGCTGAGGAGCTCGCTGGACCATTAATGTTGATTTTCAAAAAGTCTTGGAGCACTGGGGAAGTTCCAGAAGGCTTTGAGGAAGCTAATGTTGTGCTAGTTTTGAAAGGGTAAATGATTAATTATATGCTGGCCAGTCTGAAATCAATCCTGGGCAAGACAAAGCAGCATCTTATACTGGACTCAATTAATCAAAATTAAAGGAGGGTAATGTAATTAATGCCAATCAACATTGGTTTAAGGTCCAATTTGGGTTAGTGTGGATGCAATTTGACGGTATTGGCCTCCGGGAGCTATCCCACAGTACTCCATTGTGACCGCTCTGGACAGCACTCTCAACTCAGATGCACTGGCCAGGTAGACAGGAAAAGCCCTGCGAACTTTTGAATTTTATTTCCTGTTTGGCCAGCGTGGCAAGCTGATCAGCACAGGTGACCGTGCAGATCTCATCAGCAGAGGTGACCATGGAGTCCCAGAATCGCAAAAGAGCTCCAGCATGGACCGAACGGGAGGTACTGGATCTGATCGCTGTACCGGGAGATGAATCCGTGCTATCAGAACTCTGTTCTAAAAGACGAAATGCCAAAATATTTGAAAAAATCTCCAAGGGCACGAAGGACAGAGGCTATCACAGGGACTCGCAGCAGTGCCATATGAAACTTAAGGAGCTCAGGCAAATCTACCAAAAAATTCAAGAGGCAAATGCCCGCTCGGTGTCAGAGCCCCAGACATGCCGCTTCTATAATGAGCTACATGCAATTCTAGGGGGTGCCCCTACAACTACCCCACACCTGCACGTGGACTCCTGCAAGGGAGTCTCACGCAACAGGGATTAAGATTTTGGGGACAAGGCAGATGATGATGAGGGGGAGATTGGAGATAGCACACACCAGGCAAGCGGAGAAACCGTTCTCCCTGACAACCAGGAACTGTTGATCACCCTGGAGACAGTACCTTCCCAACCCGGGCTCCCAGGCCTTGAAGGCGGAGAAGGCACCTCTGGTGAGTGAACCTTTGTAAATATAATATATGGTTTAAAAGCAAACATGTTTAATGATTAATTTGCCCTCAAGACTTGGGATGCATTCGCAGCCAGTACAGCTTCTGGAAAAGTCTGTTAACGTGTCTGGGGATGGAGCGGAAATCCTCCAGGGACAGCTCAATGAAGCTGTCCTGGAGGTACTCCCAAAGCCTTTGCAAAAGGTTTCTGGGGAGGGCAGCCTCATTGTGTCCTCCATGGTAGTATACTTTACCACAGCAGGCCAATAGCACGTAGTCTGGAATCATTACATAAGAAAACATGTCAGCGTGTGGTCCCGGTGTTCGCTGGCATTCAAGCAACATCCGTTCTTTATCTCTCTGTGTTATCCTCAGGAAAGTTATATCATTCATGGTTACCTGGTTGAAATAGAGGAATTTTATTAAGGGGACATTCAGAGGTGGCTGTTCCTGTTGGGCTGTTTGCCTGTGGCTGAAAACAAATCATCCCCACTGTTAGCCACGCGGAGGGGGGAGGGGTGAAGCGACCATCCCAGAGAATTGGGTGTGTGTGTGTGTGGGGGGGTTAATTGGGATTGTGCTGTATGTTAACGCGAAAACATCAGCCCCTCCTTTTAAATGGCCAATGTGTCTTTTTCAATTTTACTGTTCCTTTTTTCCTCCCACAGCTGAAAACGTTTCAATGCTGCCACTGGTATCTCCGTCCCAGAGGCTAGCGCAGATAAGAAGGTGAAAAAAAACGCACTTGTGATGAAATGTTCTCTGAGCTCATGAGGTCTACCCAAACTGAAAGAGCCCAGCAGATGTGTGGAGACAGACAGTGGCAGAGTCCAGGAAAGCACAAAATGAACACAGGGACAGGAGGGACGCGCGAGAGGACAGGTGGCAGGATCAAGATGAAAGGTGGCAGCAGCACGATGAGAGGAGGCAGGATGCTGAGGAGGCAATGCTGAGGCTACTGGAGGACCAAACTGATATGCTCCGGCATATGGTTGAGGTGCAGGAAAGGCACAGACCACCACTGCAGCCCCTGTGTAACCAACTGCCCTCCTCTCCAATTTCCATAGCCTCCTCACCCAGATGCCCAAGAACGCGGGGCAGGGGGCCTCTGGGCACCCAACCACTCCACCCCAGAGGACTTCCCAAGCAACAGAAGGCTGGCATTCAATAAGTTTTGAAGTGCAGTGTGGCCTTGTCCTTCCCTCCTTCCCCACCCCTCCCGGGCTACCTTGGCAGTTATCCCCCTATTTGTGTGACGAATTAATAAAGAATGCATGAATTTGAAACAACAATGACTTTATTGCCTCTGCAAGTGGTGATCAAAGGGGGGAGGGGAGTGCGGTTGGCTTACAAGGAAGTAGAGTGAATCAAGGGGGTGGGTTTTCATCAAGAAGAAACAAACAGAACTGTCATACCATAGCCTGGTCAGCCATGAAACTGGTTTTCAAAGCTTCTCTGATGCGCAGCGTGCCCTGCTGTGCTCTTCTAACCGCCCTCATGTCTGGCTGCGTGTAATCAGTGGCCAGGCGATTTGCCTCAACTTCCCACCCCGCCATAAACGTCTCCCCCTTACTCTCACAGATATTCTGGAGCACACAGCAAGCAGCAATAACAATGGGAATATTCATTTCGCTGAGGTCTAACCGAGTCAGTAAACTGCGCCAGTGCGCTTTTAAACATCCAAATGCACATTCTACCACCATTCTGCACTTGCTCAGCCTATAGTTGAACAGCTCCTAACTACTGTCCAGGGTGCCTGTGTATAGCTTCATGAGTCATGGCATTAAGGGGTAGGTTATTTCCTGGTCTGGAAAGTAAGTCCCTTGCTGAAGCTGTTCATACAGACCAGAGTTCCTGAAGATGTGAGCATCAGGTAACTTTCCCGGCCATCACACGCTGATGTTGGTGAAACGTCCCTGATGATCCACCAGTATTGAAAAGTACCCCTTTCGGTTTATGTACTGGCTGCCTTGGTGGTCTGGTCCCAAGATAGGGGTATGCGTTTTGTCTACTGCCCTACCACGGTTAGGGAATCCCATTGCAACAAAGCCATCCACTATGACCTGCACATTTCCCAGAGTCACTACCCTTGATAGCAACAGCTCAGTGATTGCGTTGGGTACTTGAATCACAGCAGCCCCCACAGAAGATTTGCCCATTCCAAATTGATTCCTGACTGACCAGTAGCTGTCTGGCATTGCAAGCTTTCACAGGGCTATCGCCACTCGTTTGTGAACTGTGAGGGCTGCTCTCATCTTGGTATTCTTGTGCTTCAGGGCAGGGGAAAGCAAGTCATAAAGTTCCATGAAAGTGCCCTTATGCATGAGAAAGTTTCGCAGCCACTGGGAATCATCCCAGACCTGCAACACTATGCAGTCCCACCAGTCTGTGCTTGTTTCACGGGCCCAGAATCGGCATTCCATGACATAAGCCTGCCCCATTGCCACCAGGATGGCCAAACTGCCAGGGCCCGTGATTTGAGAGAAGTCTGTGTCCATGTCTTCATCACTCTTGTCACTGCACTACCGTCGCCTCCTGGCCTGCTTTTGCAGATGCTGGTTCTGCATATACTGCATGATAATGCGCGAGGTGTTAACAATGCTCATATTGAAGTACCTTGAACAAGAGGGGAAAAGGTAGAAAGGCATACAGTAGTGGAGCATCCCATATAATAAGGAAGGCATCTCCCAGACACCCATGACCTAGACCTGCTCATGAGCAGAAATTGAGGGCATTTGGCATTTTCTGGTATGGCAAAGAGATCTATATGGGGAAATACCCAGCAGATGAATTTGCACTGATAGAGTCTCATATTTAATTCCCACTCATGGTCTTGTGAGAATTGTCTGGTCAATGAGTCTGCCATGGTGTTCTGGAGTCCAGGGAGGTATGTGGCCGAAATGTTGATGTCATGCTGGATACATTATTTCCACAATTTCAGTGCTTCTGAGGCTAGGAAATAGGGCCTTGCTCCGCCTTGTCTCTTAATGTAGAAAGTACAGGCGATATTGTCCTTCATTACTTTTAAGGTCCAATGTCTGATCAGTGATAGGAAATGTCGGCACATGTTGCAAACTGCTTGCAATTCTAAAAGGTTGATGTGCATGGAGGATTCTGTGGGGGACCACATTTCCTGCACTGTGTGGGTCTGAAGGTATGCTCCCGAACCAATTAGTGAGGCATCATTTGTTCGAATCAGGGACAGTGCTGGCTGGAGAAAAGAGACCAGTAGCCTCAACATCCTCAGGGATGAGACTTAGGTTCTACAGCTGTCCAGGTACCTCAGGTACTGGAGCTAAACAGAAGTCCAGGGACCCTCAATGGGCAGGACCACAGGCGGACACACTGTCTCTCAAGACCGAGAAGCACTGTGCAAGAGCTTCCAAAAGGTACCAAGTGCATCATCCAAGACAATCTCAGGTGCTTTGGCACCAATAACAATGTTGGTATCGACAACTCTTTCGGCACCGACCACTTGACACTGACCAAATCCTCGGCACTGACAACACCCTCAGCACTGTGCAAGCTCTTGGCACCAAGTAAGCCATCTACATCCTTTGGCCCGCGCCACTTCCCGCAGCCCCCATTGGCCTGGAGCGGCGAACCGCAGCCACTGGGAGCTGCGATCGGCTGAACCTGCGGACACAGCAGGTAAACAAACCGGTCCGGCCCGCCAGGGGTTTTCCCTGAACAAGCGGCGGACCAGCTTTGAGAACCACTGATCTACATCATCCACTGACCGCTCATGGGAATGCACTCCACCCTTAGCACTGATAGTTCATTCACTTTCCAAACAAGCACTGGTGCCAATGACGCTCTGCCTGCTCCACAGCAGTTCAGCTATCCAAGGGACCTGGTCATCTCTCATACACCTGAGTCTCTGCTCCACTGTAGCAAGCTCCCTATACCTCAAGGCTCCATCCAAACCCAACACAGTTCAGGCTACTGGCCTCACAAGGGATAGCTTTCTCTGAGGTGGTTCCTTGGCAGGCAATGTAGTGGTCCATTTTTTCCGGTCTGAGCAGGAAAGATGATTTCCTCTTGGATGGCCGTGGCGAGCGGGGGTTTGGCTGATTGAGCCAAGGGAGAGAGCTGTCCCAGAGGGCCAGGGTCCATCTGGGCCTAGAGAACTGTCCATGAAGAGAATTTTCAGTCAGAGTTCATTGTTCTTTTGGACACGGGAGGTCAAGTTGATGCAATGGGTGCACTTAGGTGTGACATGGCCCTCACTGAGGCAGTGGATGCACCATGCGTGACTGTTGCTCATGGGAAAAGCCTCCTGACAAGAAAGGCACCTAGGAGACCCCAGCATACTCCCAAAGGGGAGAGCTCCCAATCCGGGAGGGTGCAAAACAGGTAAGAATAAGGTAACAGGGAGGGAAAAGTAACTAGAAGATTTATTTTTTTAGGGGGAGAAAATTAACAGAAATAGCTAATCACTACTAATGTAAGGTAAATTAATGAGAGTACATTTATATATACATACATATATCTATTCTTGTATTCTATATTCTCTATATATTCTTTTTATGTAACCTCATCCTGTCCCATAGCTTCAGATACTCCTTTTTCCTGAATGTTCCCACCCCCATGTGTCTACCCATAATCTTTAAACTGAAAGCTCCTTCTGATCACCACCAATGCCCTACTTCAATGTTGTGTGGTGTGTACTGCAATCTGCAACAACTCTTTTCCCTGAGTGTTCTCCTCCCTATCCAGTCTCTAACTAAGTCCTGTCAGTTTTTCCTTTATAATATAACTGCAGTCCATCCTTCCCTTTCTATCATATTGGTCACCTTGGTTAACTCCCATTTAATTTGTTTAAATTTTTCTTTTCTGTGTATACCTATCCTCCACTCCCAGTTCTTACAAAATGCCTCTGATAAAACTGTTTTCCTCTCGACATTACAACCTTGAAACTTATAATTTGCTTTCTTTCTTTAATCACATCACATCTCTTAATTTTGCCCCTATATACATCTCGCCTGTCATTAACTTTACTTTTGCTCCATATTTTCTTTTCCCTTGCTGTTTCATCTCGTCTCATTCTTGGTCTTCTTTACTGCTGCCCTCTCTGCTTAGAATAGTTTCCAACTTCTTTTCTACCAAATGCTCCTTTTTTTCCTACCAAACGTCATCACTAGTGTCAAATGTGAACACACTATTTGAGGTTAAATAATAAAGGTTTTTTTTAAGGACCACACTTTCTATTTGCTTTCCTCTGACATTCTCCCCTCCCCTTCTGCTCTACCCTGTTGGAAGGCCCAGGTGCCTGTTGCTCTTCATTTTGTTCTGCACGGTCTTCACTTTCCCTCCCAGTCCTTTGGCTGAGATGCCTGGCACCCTACACCAAACCCCAAAGTGGTATCCCCTGAGATTATGGATGAAGGCAAACATTAATGGGTATATCACATGGGCTAATGTGAAGAAGCTTGCACTGCAACAAGATATACTGACCCCAACTTCTGGATATAAGGGTATGTCTACACTTACAACACTACAGCACACAGCTGAAACTGCATCGCTGTAGTGCTTCAGTAGATACCACCTATATTGACGGGAGTGGTTGTCCTGTCAGCATAGGTAATCCACCTTCCTGAGAGGCAGTATCTAGGCCAATGCAAGAATTCTGTCTTCCATCGACCTAGCGCTGTCTACACCGGTGGTTAGGTTGGCATAGGTATGTCTCTCAAAGGTGTGGATTTTTAGAGAGCGACATAGATATACCGATGTTAATTCCCAGCGTAGATCAGCCCTAAGAGGTTTTCATTATCCAGTGTGGTCAATCTATGAGGAGAAAGGTGGATGGAGAGAAGGGGTGGGTCACTGTGACTGCAGGACCTTTTACTAGTCTTCTGTCCATGCATAGTTCTTCTGAATCATGTCCACTGACTTTTGGACTTCTTCTTGAGGTAGTGGGCATTCATTGCTCAGAGTCCCCCTCTGGATCCCTTTTGACCATGTGACCTGCACCCCAGTCCTTGTTTTTCATTCTTTGCCTGTTATACACTCAGTTAAATTCCATGCTCTGTGGCCTCTCCCTCATCTGAATGGGTGGGATCTTGGTGCAATAACGGGCTCCATCCATTATCCCATTATTTAAAATAGATTAGGATTTAAATAATTGTGAAATTCATTTTGATTTAAAAAAAAATGATAAGTTGCTGAACAAAGATTTTATTTATTTATTTTTATTATTAGATTAGTGTCTAGGGGGCTCAAATGAGGTTACAATCCTGTTGTGTTTATCACTGTACAGGCATGTACTAAGACACAGTCCTTGCCCTGAGAGCTTACCCTTTAAATATACAAGACAGACTAAGAGCAAGAGAAAGAAAATATTACCATCCTATGTTCTGGATAAGCAACAGGAGATTAAGTGACTTGTCCAGAGTTACATAGGAAGCCTCTGTAAGAGTCAGGGACTGAATCCTAATCTTCTGCATTGCAGGCCTGTGCTGTACTCACCTAGATGATGGGACAATCAAATGAAACTACTAAACTATCTGCTATAAAATGAATCTATTTGATGGAGAAGAAAGTGTATACATTTAAAATTTCTATGAAAAATGTAAATAATAGAACACAAATAAAATATTAGATACACGAAAGAGAGAAATCAAAACATTAAAAGTAAAATAAAATCAGATAAATTTAGCTGAACAGAAATTGTACACACAGTCATCAAAAAGAAAAGATAAGGGAAGGTAAGCAAAGTGTAGCACACGAGTGATTTAAATTAATAGTGGAAATCATGTCTATAAAGGAATTTGGAAAAGTATATGAGAAACAATGAAACATAAGCAATCTTAAAAATTCCCATCACTTTGAAAGCTTATAATAGTTCCAAGAGCATTCCCCATATGAGAGAAAGAGATGGGAGAATCTTTCAGTTCAGTAAAACTTTTTAAGTGCAGGTACTGTACTTTGCAACTGAAGTTCAGAATTAGATTTTCTTTCACAAAATAAAAATGTATTAAATGTAGTTAAATTATATTTTCAATAGCAACCAATAAGACATATTTTATGCTTCCATGTACAGTTGTGTGTGCAAATGTATCCCATTCTAAGAAGTATTCACAGAAAAAACAGAAAATTAATTTAGACTATCTGCATGTTCCCGATCCCATTAAATTCCATTACAAAACTCCTACTGAAGACAATAGGAGCAGGATTTAGCCCTATTTGTAGTCATGAACAATTATGAACCAATGTATACCCCATGCAATTTGATGGGGTTCCACAGAATATAAATCAGAACAGAATCTGGCTCAACATATATTTAATGCTCTGAAATGCCAGTATCACTTAATTCCAATAACCAAAATTTTAGGGAGAAAAATCAAATTAGAATAGAAATTTACCCACACTAAATTAGACAAACCAATAGAACAGGGAAGTCTCATTTGAATGTAATCCTCTTCCTTCCACACCTGGGTGCCTTCTCATTGCAACAGTTGGTTATTTGCAACTTTTCTTGTTAGACAATCATGTGCTAAACGCAATATTGCTCATAATTACAGCAGTCACAATCCCATTACTATCTTTATTCCTGTAATTTGTACTTACATAAATGTAAGCTTATTGTTGAATGCAAGTGATGTCAACCCTCATAATAGATGGTCACTGTAATTATAACAGAATTATAAAAAGAAAATAGCTTTTTAGCCCGTATTATCTTGTCAAAGATTTCATCTCCAACTAGTTAACTTGACAGCTTTACTGAAACTTTGTATAATTACATTCTTGTATCATGTAGCTGTCTTGTTTGATTTTATTTCATACTGCATTTTTAATTAATTTAATTAACTTTATAGCCTGATTAACAATTGATATGCTCCTAATGCAGGTCATTTATAAAACAGATATTAACTGGTGTTCTAATCAGCCTGTCTCACTATATGTTCTTTTCAGGTTGCCATCCTGACCCATGACTTAAATTAAACTGAGCCACAGATATTTAGATTCTTGCAAAATAATATAGGATCATTGTACCTTTTCTAATTCCAATCTTTTTTGAGATATATTAAAATTGGAAAAGGCACAGAAAAGGGCAACAAAAATTATTAGAGGTATGGAATAGCTTCCATATGAGGTGAGTTTAGTAAGACTGGGACTTTTCAGAGACGAGTAAGGGGGGCGGGGGAGATGACAGAGGTCTATAAAATCAGGACTGGTATGGAGAAAGTAAATAAGGAAATGTTATTTACTCCTTCTCACAACACAAGAAATAGGGGTCACCAAATGAAATTAGTAGGCAGCAGGTTTAAAACAAACAAAAGGAAGTATTTCTTCACACAACGCACAGTCAACCTGTGGTACTCCTTGCCAGAGGATGTTGTGAAGGCCAAGACTTTAACAGGGTTCACATAAGAACTAGATAAGTTCACAGAGAACAGCCCCATTAATGGCTATGAGCCGGGATGAGCAGGGATTGTGTCCCGTCCCTATCCTCTGTTTGCCAGAAGCTGGGAATGGGCGACAGGGGATAGATCACTTGATAATTACCTGTTCTGTTCATTCCCTCTGAAGCACCTGGCATTGACCATTGTTGGAAGACAGGATACTGGGCTAGATAGACCATTGGTCTGACCCAGTATGGCCACTCTTATGGTAGCCAGAAATAGAAAAAGAGCATTGAACATCAGCTCACTCCCCTTGTAAAGGCAGTGGATTGTGGAGTGGGAGCATGAGGGAAGTTTTGTTTTCCAGAAACAAAGGAGCACTATTTCTATTCAAATGCAAAAACAACTTTTTTCTTAGGAAATAGTTAATAGAGTTTTTATCCTAAAAAGGACATGAGTGAAAAAACAGGATTGGGACCAAATTGTATAGTTGATATTCAGGATTTTTTTAATTTTATGTTTATTATTATTATAACTTTAGTTATTCACAGCATACGTCTCATGTTCGAAATGGAAACCTCTTGCTAATGTCAAGTTGAGGAGAGCCACAGGGTATCTCCCTTTTAATCGTTTTAAAGAGTCAATGTCCTATAGTGCCTCAGCTGCTATTCATCAATGAGTTACTCTGAATAAAGCATATCTTTGAAATCAGCACATGGTGTAAGTTAATGGAACACTGGGTCATAAAAATTGTCAAGTTAAAAAAAGGAATGAATGACAAGGGATCTGTAACAAGTAATTTACTTGTTTGTTCCATGTGTAAATATATTTGAAAACGGGATATGCTGCTGCTATTCATCGTCAGTGCAGCTTTGTTTTGTTTGGCAATAAAGATATGGTATGGATCAACATAAATTTTATCAACTTTTATTTACTGTTACTTAGACCTTTTCATTATTTTGTAAAGCATCTTAATACAATTTGAATTGCTTTAGATTATGGACAAATAACTAGAGATAATTATTTTAACATGCACTGGTCAAAACTACATGATATTACAGCCCATTGCCTTATTTTCGATTACAGCAGTTTTACATAATATTATGTCACCTTAATTGAGCTAAACCAAAGATTCACAGCAATAAAGAGTGTTAGTTTTAATTTCTTTAAAGCCTGGTGATTAAATTAACAGCCTTATGGCATCCAAGCATTTTGTTGTGACAGGGTACTAGGCTTTCTGGTGTTCAGAAAGCAGAGCATATTTGATAGTACTTAAAAAAAAATAGTGCTATGGCAACTGGCTATCATCATGCTTTTACTTTGCTTGTCAAAGTATGTATGGAAGATACTGGTTTGTCAATGACATGCAGTACCACAAAATATCCTCTAGATGACACTGTTTACTGCAGTTAAAAGACTTGCAAGGCTATAGAAACAAGAGCCCTGAATTAAACAAAATACAGTTGATAAACTGTCTGAGTCTAATCCTGCCCCTGTTGATGTCTAACATCAGTAGCCAAAATCTCAGTGGCTTCAATGGGAGCAGGAACAGGCCCACTATTAGTTTAGTGAACTTTTTTTTTCTTTTAACAGAAAAGCCTGACCTTTAAAATTGAGAAAAATAGTTCTTATCAAATCCTAAACAGTGAAATGTGATGTCTCTTAAGATTTTTAACATGCCCCCATGCCACTCCCAGTTAATTATCCTGACTGGCTTTGTTAAATAGTGACACTATAAATATTACAATTTTTTTCTAACTATTCTTTGTTCTGTGGTCTACATTCATTGTAGCACAGCAAATTTACGTTAATTAGATTAATTAGCCCTAATTAGATGTATATGTCTTGATGTAGGATTAATTATGCTTTTTTTGTTTGTTTGTTTGACCTTTATAGTCAGGATAATAAAGACAATCTCTGACATTTCTCTGAAAGAAAAGAAGTAACAGAAACTCCGTCTTGTATTTCTCTACCACCAAATACTTCTTGGGTAAAATTTTGCAAAGTGTTTAAGTCACTTAAGAGCTTTGGAAAATGTTCCCCATTATTTTCCAAGATCCCATACAGTATGCTTTGGAGTTATGAGGGCTACATTCTGCTGTGTTACCAGAAAAATCCCAGTTGTGTCAGGCTAACTCGGAGCCAAATTTGCTCCCTTGTACTTTTAATCCCAGCTATTCCTTGATTAATGCCACCTGACCATTACCATTTGTAACTCTATCTCCATGCTGTATCAATAAAAATAACACGGACCTTTTGCTTGAATTTCTGCAATGTATGGATTATCAATATCAAACAATTTTCACTCCAGGACCCAGACGTTAAATGGAGACACAGGCCCTGATCCTGTACTGAGTTTTGTGTGGGTGGAATCCTGTGTTAATGTACTGGTCATCATTCCAGGCTGTAGGCTTAGGAGTGCAAACGCTAGGCTTTTGATTCACAGAGGGGTTTAAGGAAGTTCAGTCACTGTAGGTGTGTTAGAGGTTTGAGTATATTTTACCCAAACATCCAAAGAGAAATCCTTACAGCTGGCTACTTCTATCCATCAAGCCATCTCCTCCCTCACAATAAGTTCTGGGATCTCCCTTTTCTTCCCTTTGATATCTTCATGTCAGTGCTCACTGCTGGAGAGCAGGGTATCTGTTTGCGGAGAAAGCAAGGGAGACTGGCTAGAAGTGACTCTTTACAAACAACCCTGGTCCATGTCTACTAAAGTTACTTGAGCACAGGCTGAGGTTCGCAACTGAGTGTCAAACCAACTTGATATCCAACCCTTTTGTGATCTGAATAGAACATTCTCCACTGCACTAAAAAAGACCCTACACAAGGCACACAACAAAAATAACAAGAAGCAGCAATGTGAGCATCTTCTCTTAAACATGCCTATAGTTCTCATGTATGTCTACACTACAGCATAGTGCCATTACAATCAGCATAAATTTGCACCTTTTTGGCAGGCTTAGCTTAGAGGCCATGCGTTGAATAGGCATAACAACTGAACTAGCTTCACATCCCTAAAGGTGGTCCCTCCACTCAGAGATGAAAAAACATATAGTGGAAAAGTATGGGAACATTTGCACTGCTGAGCCCTGTGCTATACCTTTTGTAATTGAACAAAAGTCTTCAGTCCCCTGGCCTATGAAGCCGACTACTTTCATGAACACTACGCTCATTTTAAATACGTATTTTAACAACTTTTCTATAATATCAATTTCAAAGTTTCCTATTTCTGACAACATTCAGCAGTGTTTTAATGCCCCAAACATGCCTAGCCATACTCTTTTCACATCCACTACAACTTCTCCCAGGAACTAATACCACAAGAGGAACAATCTTACCTCTTAAGTCTCCCTGTGTTGTTACAAACAGGAATAAATAACTAAAGAGTAACACAAGCGAGTCAAACAGTAATTGTAGGCCAAATACTGCTCTTGGTTGAACTGATGTCAGTCCAGAGTAACTCCAAAGACTTCATAGGAGTTACTTTAGATTCATTCCAGGGTAACAGTGGAAAACAATTAGCTTTGTGATTATTGCTTCCCATCAGTATGATAACATCTGGAGTGGAACGGAGAGGTAAATCTGAATTTATAATGAGTAATATACTTCAAAATGAAAAAAGTCCTCCCCAATATGAGCTAGAAGAGAAGCTTAGCTATATTTTGCATATTATGCTTCTCTATTTCCTCCCCTAGCTTCAAATATATCTCATTAGGAACTTTGATCCCAGTAGGTTTGCTTTTCTATGATATGAATATCCCATCTTCAGTGATAAACAGTCTAGGGAAGCTGAACACAAGGAGATACCCTAAATGAGTGTACAATTTAGAGATATACATAAAATGCTAAATGAACTATATACCTTATATAAACATAATTTGTTCATTTCAATGGAAAAATGTCATTAGAAGATGTACAACAAAAAAGTTAAAGGATTTCCACATAAAACTAGTGACCAAAATGACCCAGTGGGAAGTAGGCTTTGTCTCTGCAGCACCAGACTTGGGTATGAGACGATCAGGGTTAACACTTCAGAGAGAAGGCCCTCAATCTTGTCTAAAAGCTGTTTGGGATTTAGAAAGATAAGGGGGAAATGCAGGATGTGAAGGAGAATCCAAGTACTGGGCCCTGTAAGTACATCTGAAAATAAAACCTCTTGGCATATGAAAGCAGAACAAACATTGCCAGAAAACACAGTGGTAATTCTGGGAAATTTTGAATTTTGCTTTCCTGTAATTCTACTCTCTCATCCCCAGCATAGACCAGAGGAATCGTCTCATACCCCAGGCTGTCAGTCGTTGGACTAGCTGTTCAGTGGCTTTAAACTCAGTGCTTGTGAAGCTTTGCTACGAGTCTGGGAGCCCAGTCCCATTCGTATCTAATCTATCTGTGTAGACAAGGTTTAGCAGCACCATAATTTGCTCTAGTCTGGTTCCTCTCTTTGATGTTTCTTGCGACATCTAGAAATTTGTCAAGAAATCCATTACTGATCAGTCTGTGGTATGCTGTTGCTGTGATAATTGTGTAAGCACAACTGAGTGATGCTCCTACAGATAGGTGCTTGTTTACCTCCTAAAGCATGTTGCCCTTGGAGATACATTGATAAGGAAGAGGGCAAAATGATGAAATTTGATTGTGTTTGTGTTGAAAAAAATCTATTGTTTATATGGGAGGGAGGACCCGTGATTTATTAGTAGAGATTAAGGGAAGCCACGGAAATCCACCACCAATTCCGTCCCCTAAACTGTTTCCAGGCTGCAACCATTCAATAACTTCCCAGCAATAGAGAGTACCATCCCATCCTCTATTTTTTTCTGTGGTTTGCATTATCGTTTGCTAAATATATTACAACACACTATTTACCTTGCTTGTAATCTTTGTGTAGTTTATGCCTATCTAAAGAATTTTCTTAATCAATCACTGGATGGGAGATGCAAATCATGGAGCTTGGGGAAGCCACACTCTGGAGTTAAGGCCTTTTCAGCAGATTTTGAACTCTTTGCCAGACTCTAAACTCTTCTAGTTGCAAAGATAGTTATCATTATGTAAATGAATGCATAGCTCTCCTTACACCTACAGAAACACACTGAAAATATAGCACCTACAGAGGTGCAAGTTCTACCCACTGACTAAATGAGCTATTAGCTTCAATTGGTTCAGTCCTGACATTCAGGCACAGCCCTGCATTAGGAACACTCTGGAATCACACAACACTAAAGGGAGCTCTGAGAGGAATTAGGCCTCAACAAGGCAGAATTCCAAGTAAGGTATGCTAGCAAGCAGAGGGAGTGTACTCACTATGCATTCTTTAGTCAATGCAGAAGGCTTTTCCCTGCTGCTCTAACTGTAGTGTGTGCATGGGAAGAAAGAAGGCAGGGGCAGATGGATCCTCTCCTTGTCTTTGAGGTATCTTGTGTCTTGAAGATGCACGGAGGGACTGCAGTTGGGCTAGTTTCTGGGAGGAAGGGAGAGGAAGAAAGTCCCTCAGTAAGCTAACTTATTTGCAAGCCTTGGAATATTTTCTCCTTCTATAACAACAAATTGGTTGTATTCTGCTTCTAGATTCTGATTCAAAAGCTACTTACATCAAAATAAATTACATGAGGGTGACAAAGAATAAAACATATGTTTTATGTGCCACATGTAATTACACCCCTTTTAAGTGGCCAAATAATTGCATTTTAAACAGTACTTGTTTATTATTCTTTTTGCCATTTCAAAATTGATTTCCATTGTTTTATTAAATAGTTGACAGAGCCCTGGGAGGGAAAAATACTCCTAAGCAAACAATTTAAGTCTGTTCATTAATCTGTACCTTTAAATAAACAGCAATAATGCATGAGAGTTCAGCACCTTGTTGCATTGTACAATGACAGTGATTAAACACTGGCACTGCAAAATGCCAGTTTTCAGCTTTTGCATTTGGAGACCAGTTAGAACCATGAACCTGACATTTGTAATATTTGTCAATCAAAAAATATGGCAAATTCAGTTAAATTTAGTTCTGTCATTCAAATGGAATAAAGGTTGTCACCTGCCCGTCTTGTGATTTGATTACCCGGGAATGAATTTATTTTCCTGAAGGGAGACCCATTAAAAGGGCCTGATCCTGCAGACATTAATCATTTGACCAGTCCCACTGGGCTTCAATTATTCAACATTAATTGACTTTTTATTGCTGTTTATTTAAAAGTTCAGATTAATGTACAGACTGGAACTGTTTGCTTAAGTGTTTTCCCCCTCCCAGGACTTGGACAATCATTTAGAAAAACAACGAAAATCAATTTTGAAATGGCAAAAAGAGAATAATAAACGAGCACTGTTTCTAATGCAATTATTTGGCCTCTTAAAAATAGTGTAATTACATGTGGTTAAATAATACAGAAATAAATTTTTTATTGACTTCAGTGGAACTATTCACGCAAGTAAGGGCTCAAAAAATCAGGCCAAAGCACTGTGGAGAGGAAGACAAGCAATTTTTTAAGGAACTTCTCATACGAGACATAAATAAAAAAGGAATCGTAAAATCTAAACTATCGTGGATAAAATATGAACAAAAGTAGAAGCAATATCATCTTTACAGTGATGAGGAGAAAACAACAATACAACTGTTAAGATCTCTTAGAGCTATATGGTCCCTTCTGTATACGGATCTCCCTTGGTCTTCACAGAAAGTGGGGACACCATCCTTTGTGGTATTATTTGGTGAGGTTTTGGGAAGGGGGGTGAAGCAGAGGACTACCTTATTCTGTGTCACTATCCTCGTCTTAGCCTCTAGATTTGCCTGTGGGATTCCAGGAGGTTGCCATATTACTCAGCAGCAGTGGACGGAACCAGCCAGTCACGGGACGAGAAGTAGAGCCAAGTTTGAACAAAGTGGAGGCAAGAGCCCTCCAGGTAGGGTCTCCTACTTCCACGGATCAGTAGCATTCACAGGGTGGGGAGGTATTGCCCTTTGCCAACTCCATTGGACTCCAAATCCCTCATTTATGAGGAGTCACCTCATAAGGGTTTCCTGGCAACCTCCAGGAGGTCTCTGCAGGACTGGCAACCTCACTCTGAGTTATTCCCTAGTTATGATTGAAATTCAATTGAATTTGGTAATTTTTAAGCAGCATTTCAAAAACAAAGCCTCCAAATATTTGCTAGCATACAATATTTCATGTAAGCACATGGGGAAATCTGTATTGCATTTATTTCATTTCCTGCTATGCGTTAGAAAGCAGGCACACCATAAGTATACTAGGTTAGGCTCTGATATACATCGTGATGGCATGCAGTAGAGGAGCTCATTCACCAAAATATGAATCACCAATCCACAGAAAGTGTTAATGTTCTTATAGGGTTGCCAACCCTCTAGGATTGTCCTGGAGTCTCCAGGAATTAAAGATTACACTATGTGATGAAACCTCCAGGAATCCGTCTAACAAAAACTGGCAACCATAATAGATGAAAAGACATTATGCCTCTATCGTAACAGACCAGGAGAGGCAATATGAGGTATAAAATGATCAAGTGACCACAGCCAGTTCAGTGAGGCATGATAGCATTTTACGCTCAACAGTCCAAGATTAAAATCTTTAGTTAGCTAAGCATAATGTGAGTCAGTTTCATGTATAATGTATTGTGTGAGCCTTTGTGATACAATGTAACCAATTCCATTTAGTGCAATTTGACTATAGCTAATACAGAATAATTGGAGTCAGTTTCTAGCATGCTCCAGTTTGAGTCAAATATGATATGGAAAAGAACGTGATACATAATAATATGAAAAGGAGACCACATAATGCTGTGGATGAACAGTTAATATGCTAGAATACAGAAGGCAGTCTAATAGAGTATTTAGGCCCCTAATCACATTATAACCTAATACATAGACAAAAGGCTAATACATTATGAAAAAGGAGACTATTAAAGAACAGTATAAATAATAGTACATAGCTGAACAAATCATAACTCCAAATACGATACTTTTTCAAATAATAAGTGTACTGGGAGGAACATTTACTAGAAGATAAAACATGGCTCTTCAAGCAAACATTAAAATAAGGACGTTTTAGAGCTATTCTTCACATTTAAAAGGCTGCATAACAATGTACTGAGCAACCCTGATTCCTGTGCCAGAATACTGGCTTTATTCATTTTCTTTCTAGAAGATTAAGAAAGTAGTTAGCACAGTTCTAACCCATTGGATACCAGGAATCACAATTTCACAATTTATTGTACTATACTCATGCAAACAGTGAAGTCTGAAGACCTACCTTTTCCAAGAGGACCTACCTTTTCCAAGAGGTTAACAGTGTCAGATTAGTTAAAGAACAACAGCAATTTACAGCAAGCACACAAACATTAACATGACAGACTGTATTTCAAGCAAACATCTTTGGCTTTTTAACATATTCAGCTTCTAAAAAGAGCAGACATGCTTTAACTTTTTTTGACTTGTGAATGCGTTACATTTAAGTCCAGTAGCCATTAGTTTAATCAAATCTGATTATTTCTCTTCCTAACCCTTCATAGGGCTAACCTTGTGTACATGTGAAGAGCTCATTTATGAGCACAAGATAATCAGTTCTGACTACAAGTTAAAGTCATCCCTAAGCAAACAGAAAACTTCAGTTTAGCAATAAAGTTAAATAATTATTATTAGACTATGTGATGTGACTACAATGTGACTTTGAAATGACTGTAGTGTGCTTAGAATAAAAATGTTATGTGTCTGTGATGTTTCTAGGAGACTAAAACGTCTGTTATGCCATACCACTGTGACATGACTCGTGTCAGAAAAAATGTGTGCATTATTAATGAATACATAGGCACAGTATTTCAGGAGCAGAATATGTTATACAAAATTCTGGTAGTTCTAATTATCTTCTTTATTAGTAGTTGTAGTGCTTTGTACTGTAATATGATGAAGGAATTATATACTTAATTCTTTCACAGAAAATTCTTTCTAAATGTTTTGGCAGAAAGGTTACTCTTTCTTGTCAATTCCTTGACTTTTGATGCTAAGGCTACAGCCATCCTTCCTGTATTACACAATGAACATTTTTCTTTATTATTAGAATCATAGAATCATAGAATAACAGAGTTGGAAGGGACCTCTGGAGGTCATCTAGTCCAACCCCCTGCCCAGAGCAGGACCAATCCCAACTAAATTATCCCAGCCAGGGCTTTGTCAAGCCTGAACTTAAAAACTTCCAAGGAAGGGGATTCCACCACCTCCCTAGGTAACACATTCCAGTGTTTCACCATCCTCCTAGTGAAAAAGTTTTTCCTAATATCCAACCTAAATCTCCCCCACTGCAACTTGAGACCATTACTCCTTGTCCTGTCATCTGCTACCACTGAGAATAGTCTAGATCCATCCTCTTTGGATCCACCTTTCAGGTAGATTAAGGTCTGTTTGCTCCCATTACTTAATGTCATCAAAACCAGGATCAATTATTTCTATGTGTGTAATACAAACTTTTTGGACACAAATATAAAACAGTGACAGGAAGGTTTTATCTGTACACAGCATGTGATTACTGAGACTGCAGCATTCATGCACACTTATATCAGGAGCATCTGCACCAGTGTGTGACTACCAAGGATGTTTATGTATGTGACTGTGACAATCAGGATGTACTCCCTACATATATAGTAACCTCCTAAATTTAATTGAATGCCTTGCGTTTCTGTATTTGTACATACATACATATATATGGAAACCTAACACACCATGATAAAGATAAAAGTCTACATATACTGTAATCGGTCAAAGATACGCAACTTAAAATGGGCACAGTATGTATTCATGTTATGGTTTAAGACCTGAAAATCTTATATTGATGCTATTCTTGTTTTCATATACATAGATTTGGTGGTCATAAACAATACCATAATTACTTATTGTGGCCATTTTAACCTGAGTTGTTAAGTTTCATAGGTGTTAGATGATAAGGTAGGTAAATTCAGGCTGAGAAAGCCTAGGGATTTCAAAAAATATTCAGATAAAAGGTTCATTCATGCTGCAGATGTTGAAGAAATGCATTATGATCCTATTCTTGTGACACTTTTAAAGGTAATAGCAGAGTAGGTTATCATTTTATTATAGCAGGGTCTTCCAGGCTAGAACAAAGTAAATGTGTCACTTACAGGCTAGAAGAGATTATTGTTTTTATTATTGATTAGACAATAACGAATGTCTTTCCATTCACTACTGCAGGGGGTTTAAAAAAACAAAAACAAAAAAAACCCCACATGTTCTTAGCAAATTCTCCTCTAAGCCTTCAGAAAGGAAAATGAGGAAGGCGTGCAGGAGTCAATGGGAAGCGAGACTGAGCTGGAGTCAGAGAAATCTGAATTATAGATGAAGAGGCATGTATTAAATATAAAGTTGAAACAAGCTGAGGAGGACAAGGGAGCGATATTTTCTACAGCGAGAGGAGCGATGCCGGCCGGAGAGAGCCCTCCAGCAACTCTGATAGGGGAGTTTGACGCACAAGTAGCCGTACCCTGCACAGCACAGGCCTCCTGCGGTGTCGGAGCTAGGAGAGCCCGCAGAAGCGGTGCACGGTTGGGGGGCGGGGAAGCCTCCCCTGTTAAGAGCACCGAAGGAGACTGCTCCATGAGAACCAGAGGCAATAGCTCTACCCGGGGCAGACTGGGCTTCTGCTCTCAGCCAACCCCCCCCGCTGCGGTTGCTGTAAAGGCTGCACCCGCTCACGCCATCCAGCGCCCCCCATTCGCCTCCTCCCGCGCGCTGGTGTGACTGGGGACCAGGGGCTCCCCGCTCCAACGCCGCGGTTAAAACGCATGTGGCCCCTCGCGTGGCTCCCCGCAGGCGAACTTGGGGCGTGCACACGCCGCTAAAGCCCACTGAGAATACGCCAAGCCGAGCCCCCCCGCCCCGGCGCAGTTCGGCACCACGCAGGGCCGCCGGCCGCCCCTGCAATCTGGGGCCGCGCTCCCCTCCCCCGCATTGCGATTCAGGAGCACACGCGGGCGCATGCACGGACCCCCCTCCTGCCCACGTCTGGAAGGCGGCGGCGGCAGGCAGGAGCCTCCTCCCGCCAGCCCGGCAGCGGCTCCCCGGGCTGAACCCGGCTCCCGCGCCATCCCTCGCGCTCCTGTCCCCCGCCGCTGCCCGCAAACCCATTAACCATCCCGCGCGGCGGCGACAAGCTCCGCTCACCCTCCTCCTCCTCCGCTCCGCCTCCCCGCGGCCCCGGCTGCCCGAGCGACGCGCCTGGCGGCCAATGCCAGGGCAGCGCCGCTCCAGCCTCCACCCCTGCTGCTGCAGGCCAATCGGGTGCCACAGGAGGCGTGGCTTAGCAATGCTCACACCCTCCCTCTGGGCTTATTGAGAGTTATATCAAGAAATTTCAGTTCAGAGAGAGAGAGAGAGAAGGAGAAAAAGAAAGAGACACTAGGAGGGAGAAAGGCAGGGGACGCGCTGTAGCTTCCTTCCATCACTAAAGCAATAACCTATTAGGATATCCTTTCGCTCCTATCACCCCAGAGATGCAAAGAAGGAGAGAGCAGCAGCAACCAGCCCAACTCTGACATTTCTAATAAGAACTTACAGACTTAACATGCCCGCCTCTCTACACTGAGGAGACAGGAATGAAAAATGTGTGCAGTGTAGAGTGGAAAATACCCCTGATCTAAAGAAGTGCACTGGCTTTTGTGCTTGCTGGTTGGTTGTGGCGGTGTATGCACGTTAAGCACCAGAAGGATCGTCGCCGGATAGAAATGAAACGTGGAGAGGATGACTAACGACAGAACTGTGAATTTGTTCTCTGGAGTTGCTAATTTCCCACCCCGAAGCAACACATTTCGCAAAGAGCAAGCGTTTGGCTGCTGCTGATTTCTCCAAAACCGGTGGTTTAGCAGATGCTTTGTGCTGTATGTGTTGGATCAGATCCTTGCTGAGCCGCAGCAGATCGGCAAAGGTAGACAACCAGTGTAAGTGCAAAGTTACACATGCACCGTGTCTCTGATTTTTTTTTCTAAAAAAATACTAAATATATTTATCTAGGTAGAGAATCTGTGTTTCTGATTCAGTTGCTGTTCGTGGCAAAGGCTCACCTACTCGGCTGTCTCTGCATCCCTACCTGCATCACTCTGCTGGAAGTGATCACAGGCATCAGCTACCGTGCAGCTTTAATGCAGATAAGATGTAGTGCTTAGGCGCTGACCAATTCCACTAAAGTATGTAGATGCCTGGAGCCGTGCACCATTTAATTTGCGGTTAATAGAGCATTTAGGCAGAAGTCTTTTTTTTTTTTACCTGCATTATCAGTCTGCAGTATTTATGTGTGACAGCTGCTAATAACATCCTGAGGGGAGATCAGTGTCAATGGTAAAAGACTGCACCTTTTCCCCTCCTCCTGTGATCAGAACATATTTTTTTTCTGCATGTTCTTTGCAAACATTTAGGTTGCTTCTAAGTTGCATTTTGAATCCCCAATCCCTCTGATTTAGATTGTTCTAAAAATCAGATAAAGTTTAAACATAAGGTGAAGTATCCAACATCTGGAGCCGAGACACCGAGCTCACTGTGTAAGAAACTGTGAGTCCTGTTATTGTCTCCTTAGTTAATAGGGATGTGAAGTAGCCAGTGACGACTGCTGCTGCAGCATGTCCGGGTGCTTATTTCCCAGTACGATAGCAATAGTGGGGTATGCAAGGCACCAGGAGGAAAGAAAAATCTGGTTAGCAAAAAAACCAAAAACAAAAACAAAAACCAAAACCCGCACGGAAGGAAACAACAAATTACGATTGGCAGCTGACATTGCAGTTAGCACAGAATCCTATAGAAGTACAGCAAGGTTTTTCACTGTCACCAAATGGCTAGGTGGAGGGGGGATTGCACATTACTGATTATTACACCAAGTGCTAAGAAATGATTTGGAAAGTACGTGTTGAAACTGTAGCTGCCTTTTAGTACGGCAAATAGTTAATTCCATTCTCGGTATGTGTAACTAACGGGATATTGGTGCATTCGTCCGGGATTGCTTGTAAAAGGGAGGAGCAGGGGTATGTACAGTGTGCAAGCGTGCATTGCGAAAATGAGTAGTAGTTTTTGGTGGTTGTGGATTTGTTTTGTTTTTTTTTGTGAAACAATAATGCTCCTCTGTGTGATTGTGTTGACAGTTGCTGTCTCCAAATAAGAAATGAGATGTAATGCATCCTGCAGTCCATGCACGCCTCCTCTTGCAAATCGTGCACCATTCCTCCTTGGAAACCTTTAAATCCTAAAATCCAGAAAAAGAGAATAAACACATTATCATGGACCTGAGGGATTTTTACCTGTTGGCCGCTCTGATTGCCTGTTTAAGGCTGGATTCAGCTATAGCTCAAGAACTTATTTACACTATTAGAGAGGAGCTGCCTGAAAATGTACCCATAGGAAACATACCAAAGGATCTGAACATTTCTCACATCAATGCTGCCACAGGGACCAGCGCCAGCCTTGTCTACAGACTGGTTTCTAAAGCAGGGGATGCCCCTTTGGTCAAAGTGTCCAGCACCACCGGGGAAATCTTCACCACCTCTAATAGAATAGACAGAGAAAAACTCTGTGCTGGAGCCTCCTATGCTGAAGAAAATGAGTGTTTTTTTGAACTTGAAGTGGTGATTCTCCCCAATGACTTTTTTAGGCTGATCAAAATAAAAATAATTGTAAAAGATACCAATGACAATGCACCTATGTTTCCATCCCCTGTCATTAATATTTCCATACCTGAAAACACATTGATCAACAGCCGCTTTCCAATTCCATCAGCAACTGATCCTGACACTGGTTTCAACGGTGTACAGCACTATGAACTGTTAAATGGGCAGAGTGTCTTCGGACTGGATATTGTTGAAACTCCAGAAGGAGAGAAATGGCCTCAACTGATTGTACAGCAAAACTTGGATAGAGAGCAGAAGGACACCTATGTGATGAAAATCAAAGTAGAGGATGGAGGAACCCCTCAGAAATCCAGCACAGCCATACTGCAAGTCACAGTAAGTGATGTCAATGATAACAGGCCAGTTTTTAAAGAGAGTCAGGTGGAGGTTCACATACCAGAGAATGCCCCAGTAGGCACCTCTGTAATTCAGCTTCATGCTACAGATGCAGATGTAGGAAGCAATGCAGAAATCAGATATATTTTTGGTGCCCAAGTTGCCCCTGCAACCAAAAGGCTCTTTGCTTTAAATAACACAACAGGGCTGATTACAGTTCAGAGGTCCTTAGATCGAGAAGAGACTGCTATTCACAAAGTGACAGTGCTGGCCAGTGACGGTAGCTCTACTCCTGCTCGGGCAACTGTTACCATCAATGTCACTGATGTAAATGATAACCCTCCTAACATAGACCTCAGGTACATTATAAGTCCCATCAATGGCACAGTATACTTATCTGAGAAAGATCCTGTCAATACAAAGATTGCCCTAATTACAGTTTCAGATAAGGACACTGATGTGAATGGCAAAGTGATCTGTTTCATTGAGAGAGAGGTCCCATTTCACTTGAAGGCAGTTTATGACAACCAGTATTTGTTAGAGACCTCTTCCTTGTTGGACTATGAGGGCACCAAAGAATTCAGCTTTAAAATTGTTGCCTCTGATTCTGGCAAGCCCAGTTTGAACCAGACTGCCCTGGTAAGAGTTAAACTGGAGGATGAAAATGACAACCCTCCAATTTTCAGCCAGCCTGTAATTGAGCTGTCAGTTTCTGAAAACAACCGTCGTGGTCTATACTTAACAACTATTAGTGCCACAGACGAAGACAGTGGGAAAAATGCAGACATTGTTTATCAGCTTGGCCCTAATGCCTCCTTTTTCGATCTGGATCGAAAGACGGGAGTTTTGACAGCCTCCAGAGTTTTTGATAGAGAAGAGCAAGAACGTTTCATTTTCACTGTAACAGCAAGGGACAACGGCACCCCTCCTCTGCAGAGTCAAGCGGCTGTAATTGTTACTGTGCTGGATGAAAATGACAACAGTCCTAAATTTACTCATAATCACTTTCAGTTTTTTGTATCTGAGAACTTACCAAAGTATAGCACCGTGGGAGTGATCACAGTGACCGATGCAGATGCCGGGGAAAATAAAGCAGTGACCCTTTCCATCCTGAATGATAATGAGAACTTTGTGCTGGATCCTTACTCTGGAGTTATAAAGTCCAATGTTTCTTTTGATCGAGAACAGCAGAGTTCGTACACCTTTGATGTCAAGGCCATTGATGGAGGACAACCTCCTCGCTCTTCTACAGCAAAAGTAACAATAAATGTCATGGATGTTAATGATAACAGCCCAGTTGTCATATACCCACCTTCTAATACTTCTTTTAAGTTGGTGCCACTCTCAGCAATCCCAGGCTCTGTCGTAGCAGAAGTATTTGCTGTGGATATAGACACTGGAATGAATGCTGAACTTAAATATACAATTGTAAGTGGAAATAACAAAGGTTTATTTCGTATTGATCCAGTGACAGGTAATATTACTTTGGAAGAAAAACCAGCTCCTACTGATGTGGGGCTGCATCGTTTAGTGGTCAACATAAGTGACTTGGGTTATCCTAAATCCTTGCATACTCTTGTGCTTGTATTTTTGTATGTAAATGACACTGCTGGAAATGCCTCTTATATTTATGACTTGATACGTAGGACTATGGAAACACCCTTGGACAGGAATATAGGGGACAGTAGCCAACCCTATCAAAATGAGGACTATCTTACTATCATGATTGCTATAGTGGCAGGTGCTATGGTTGTGATAGTGGTGATATTTGTCACAGTTCTGGTTCGCTGTCGACATGCCTCTAGGTTCAAAGCGGCACAAAGGAGCAAGCAAGGTGCTGAATGGATGTCTCCCAATCAGGAGAACAAACAGAACAAGAAAAAGAAAAGGAAGAAAAGGAAGTCTCCTAAAAGTTCTCTTTTGAACTTTGTTACCATTGAGGAGTCGAAACCTGATGATGCTGTTCATGAACCTATCAACGGGACGATAAGCCTTCCAGCTGAGCTGGAGGAGCAAAGTATAGGAAGATTTGACTGGGGCACAGCACCACCAACAACCTTTAAGCCTAACAGTCCTGATCTTGCTAAGCATTACAAATCTGCCTCTCCACAGTCTGCTTTTCATCTTAAACCTGACACTCCAGTATCAGTGAAAAAGCATCATGTGATTCAGGAACTTCCATTGGACAACACCTTTGTTGGTGGTTGTGACACCCTTTCCAAACGCTCTTCCACTAGTTCAGATCACTTCAGTGCCTCAGAGTGCAGTTCCCAAGGAGGCTTCAAGACAAAGGGCCCCTTACACACCAGACAGGTAAATGAGCACTTTTACTGGTCTATAAGTACTGCATACAAGTGCCCAATCAACCAGTATTAAAGTGCCAGTTTGTCTTTTGTTTAGGTCTACTTTTAGCTTGGTTATAATATGGAGAGAGAGAAAAAAGACCACTTTATCGTCTATCTGGGGACTTGTAAATTGCCTCTGATATTTCACAGTTTTAAGAGTCACTGATTATTAAAAAGAACATGCACATATACACACACATGCAAACACACACACACACACACACACTCTCACGTGTGTGTGCATAAACAACAGATCAAAAATGGAAAAAGATTGTTAAAAGCCAAATTGTTTTCCCAAGGGTGTCCCAGTGTAAAGGTTACTGAAGAAGAAAAACTGTGTTTTCTAATATGCCAGATTCCACTCAAAGAGAAAATTTGACTGTTTCAGGATTAATGTGTTACTTTGGGGATATGTAAATTCACTTTTAAATTTCAAGTGAGGCTGGTTTGAGTGTCTTTTATATTTCAAACTAATTTGGAATATTGTTAAGTTACTGTTGTTAAAGGGTTTCTTATTTTTTCACTTACAAAGATAGCAGAATTTCCAAGGAACTTCATCTGTGAAGCATATGGTTTGTTGGTAGGATATAACTAAGCCATAAAGAAGTCTTCCTCTGTTTTGATTTGTAATTATTTTGTTGTTATAGAGTAAAGTAGGGGATCTAATAGAAAGTTTTTAGCATATTTTCAAAAATGGCCAAAGTATACTTTCAAAACGAATGCATTTGCTCTAAATACAACTTAATTATGCAGAAAAAAATCAGCCCATTGTACGTATTTTCTCATCTTAGTTACGCATAAATGATCTGTCATAACTCCTTTTAAACTGTGAAATATGCCATATGAAGAGGGATTAGGAAGGTGATAAACTCACATTTCAACCAAATCCAGCATTAGTTTTTCTTAGGTCTAATAATTCCTTGCTAATAAAGATTTAAATGCAGTGCTGTCTAATTTATTTCATTGATGCTTGTCTTTTGCCACTAAATTAGAATGTCAGTATAGCCTGTAGATGGCACTAAGGTACTGTGTCGCTTGTGCTGGCCAGGTGCCAATCCTGCAGTAGATAGGAAATGGGGGAGGGAGGATCAAAGTAGTACTACAGCCAAAGAAACCTTTTGTTTAATCATAGTTGCACTGGAGCAACCAGTAGTTAAATGTACAGGTTTGCAAAGCAGCTTCTTAGTGCTTAGTTTTCACTGCACCAACTTTCTAGGGTTTAGCAATCAACTTCATGTTACTGTAGGCATTGCATTCTTCAATTTATGGTGATTTGTCTGAATTTATTAGGGGTCCACAAAGTATGAATCTTAGAGCAGCAGGCAAGGAACATTTAAATTTGTCTTTGCAAAAAAGATTTTGTCAGTAGCAAGTTTAGGACCAAGTAATTTCCTTGCTGTTGCATTAATTAGCCTTATCTAAGATGAATGTGATGTTCCCCAAACCATGTCTTGACTTTTGGGTGTCTGTAAGCTGTCATACTAACAAGACACCTTGTTTTAAACAGGCACTTACAAGGCATCTGCTCTCTAAGTAACTACTCCAAAAATCGTCAATAGACTTGAAACGAGACACTGAAGAAACACTTAGAAAACTCTCCACCCAAAAAATCTATCTTTCACAAGGACTTTAAAGCACTGTAAACTCTCAGAATGTTTTATGCACTACAGTAGCACTCCTGTCAGCATACATTTTTTTAAAAATGCTGATTTACAAAACCTCCAGTGCAGAGCAGCTCTGGGTAATCTGTGGTTGTTCAGGTGAGGGAATACTCTCTTCCCTCATTTTAGTTACAAAATTTGAAAACCTCCTTCTTTGGTCTTCAGAGGTGCTGATAATTTTACTTAAATTAACTTCCCATGTTCTGTTAAAAGAATCACTCTTAATCCCCTTCAGCGTCCCAAAGAAGTTAAAGGAAATTAAGCTCACCAAAATGATTTAGCTGACAGAATATGTCAGCACTGAACAGTGATGCTGAATGTGGGCAGAAAACCTACAGGCAACATTTTCACTTTTTTTTGTTCTTTACATTAAACAAATGTTGCTTGAGTTTTAGTAATAACACAAGTCAGTATACTCACACTCTTATTATGGACCTGATTCAAATCCTGTTGTAGGCAATGGAAAGATTCTCAATGACTTCCATGGACTTTGAATCAGTCTATAGAAGAGGTATAATGTTACATGGGACTGAAAATGCAACTGTATTTTATTACTCTTTTTATATAAAACATAAACAATATAAACAATTATTATAATTGAGCTTTTCCATTCATAAGCCTGATTTTTTAAAAGAGTTTTTCCAGTTGATCAGTGGTACAGGAACTGAGGTTTTTGACCTTATAACATTTTCTGATGGTTGAGTTCAGCCAACAGTGGCAGCATGAGTTAGCAGTCTGGTATTTATCTATGATCTCTAGAGTTAGGATGTATCTTTGCTACTGTTCCCTGTGACGATACAGAAATTAAATATAGTTTCATAGGTATGGGTTGTTGGGGTTTTTTAAAGCCTTGTTGATATAGAGTACGTCCTTAAAGTAGAATATAAAATTTTAAATAAAATCTTTCTTATAGAATGTTAGGTGAAAATAATGTAAGATCTGAAATGCATTTTTTAAAGTCCTCTGTGAAAAAATGTTTAATTCCGTGCATAGTACTGTTTTCTTGCATTTAGAATTGAGGATTTCTGTATTTTATGCCATAAAGCTATAGAAAAGCATCTTTTGCAGAAAGTTTTTCTTTCTGTAATTTGGAAAGGGTCCATGAAACGTTGCAGAGAATAAAAAAGGGAGAAGGTTAGGGGAATATTTACCTGAGAAATGTTATCATGATATATTTTCCATTAAAAATGTCATTTGAGATTATTATCCAAGATGAAAACACCTATACATTGCATTAGGTACTGCAGATAAACTAAAACACACTTATTCAGGCAAAACTCCCATTGACTTTAAGTCATCTGCTAGGACTGGGTCCCATGATAAAATCTTTCAGGACTCCTACATTTTCAGAATACTTTGTTGGGCTTTAGCTATGTGACTGCCATCAAATCCAATGGAAATTGCTTGGCTAAACTTCTGTTCACCACTTTGAATTATGCTGGTTGGTGTTTCAAAAAGTGCCCAGTATAAAAACCAAAGCCCTCCCCAAGTGCCTATGATGCAGAACACCTGGTAGCTGCTCTGAGCAGAGCACTTTTGAATACTTGAACTTGGGAGTGTCTTTTCAGAGCTAATTAACATAATTAGGAGCATGAAAAGAATGTTACCCACTGTCAGATCTTGTTGCTCAGATTTTGTAGTCACTAATATGACCCATGAATAATAGTGAAATCTATGCAGGGTGTTCCGTCACTGTTCATTTCAGTATTCAGCTGAACAAAAACAGTATCCAAAATATTAAGCCAATGCACCAAACAACTAAATACAAAATACTGCAGAAGACAGCATGTTGCATTTTTGTGTGTGAAAGGGTTTTCTTTTATAAAAACCCTACTCAGGGTCATAATATTAGCAATAGGATAAATAGTGAAATGATAGACAATGAAAGTCAAATCACCACACTGTATTCCAATTTTACACTAATGTAACTCTGTCCCAACAAATTTGGAAGGAGTTACACCACTGTAAAACTGCAGTAACTTAGGGCTAAACACTTACATTGATGTCACAGTGAAAGTTATGAGCAAAGACTTCAATTCATGGAAGCATTCCTATTCAGAATAGCACTTAAGTGTGTGCTTAATTTAAAGTGCATACATATATTCCATTGAAGTCAATGGATGTAAGCACAGGATCAGAGGTAATCATCTGCTAAAATGTTATCCTAAATTGGGATGGACTACAGTACATGCTTAAATACTTTTCTGTATCTGGACCAAAATTAAACCCTTTCGGAAATGTGCACAATTCCACTGAATTCAATCAAGGTAAACAAGCACTGACTTTGGCCCTACATTTTCAAGCACTCAAAAGACAAAAAATACAAAAAATTAAGGATCTCATAGTAACCTTAATTGACACACATTTCCCATATTGCATATTACAGTATGTATTTAACTGCATAACAGTAATGCAGTGTATTCTGTGGGGCCAGTTCTGTGCTCCTTATTCAGTCAGTGGGAGTTTTGCTGAGTAAGGCGTGAATATGAAGAATGAAGACTCACTATTAGGAGTGAAGATCACTTAAGCTTGCTCTGTCAAATGTAATGTTTGGCATTTTTGACTTTGGAGTGTTTAAAATTGTAACCTGAAGCTTTTGTATTCAGTTTCTCTGTTAATTAAGGAAAAAAAGATTAAAACACTAATGCATTTAATGTGTTCTTCCACAGTTGCAAAGTTGAAAGTGTGTGCAACTGTGGTAATCCACAGTGGAATAGCAGTACAGAATTTTTCATACCTTGTAAAGATTGCCATTACATATTCATAGCATTCCATAGTCCCGTAAATAGTATTGTTCTTAGTGGCAATTTTTTACTGCAGATGCACAAAGTTGCATTTTCTATCAACTATAATTTCATTGTTTCAATTATTTATGCTTATTTTTATTTTATTTTTACATTAGCCTGGACATTAGTCCTTGGTGAGGACTAGCCACTGAGAGAACTTCAACATATAAAATTCATCTGTTTTTGAGTTATGTATGTCTTTAAAAAACTGGAAATGCTGAAAAAGTACAGTATGTTTTTCCATCTTTGCATAGCTCAAAAATAGGATAACATATTTTGCTCAACTGGCTAAAGAAATTCATCTTTGAACTGAGACTAAGCATGGAAAATTTCAGCTGAAAAGGAGAGTTTTTCAGCAAGTTAAGAGCATGTGAAAACTCACGGTTATAATGGAAATCTGAACATAACCCTAAGCTATAATACTGTTTTCAATTGTGGCACTGTAAATGCTAAGCTATAATAAGGAACATTTTGTGTATACAGCTACATACGGTAAAAGCCTAGCAAGCTTCCTTTCTCTTGAAATCAGTTTTCCATGCAGAGAATTTTTGTCTGAATCACTGCAGTCTGTTCTCACCTGGATGTGCAGTGCCTAACTTTCATAAATGCTAATAAGAATCACATCACACATGGTAGAGAGAACAGGATCCTAAGAGTTTAATGCTATTGGAGTTTTGTGGTACTGTTCTTTTGTGTTTCGGGACAAGAAGGGATCTTTCTAGTTACCATTTCAGATTTTCATTTTCAAAGAATCTATTCTTCTAGCAAAACCATATCAGCCACACTTTATTGACAGCAATTTTATTGTAGCTAGAGGCTTTACAGTAAGCTGTTTATTGCTGTTCCCTAACTCAGTTGACAGCAATTGGGGAATTAATTTTCTTGCCCCTGGTGTGCTTTCTTGGATATAAACAACAGATGTTAAAGATATGAAAACTGTGACCCATTTACATTTGACAACTCTTTAAGTACACAGTTTACCTGTATGGATTACACAGAAGTTCATATTGGGGCAGAAAACAAACACATACAAAATTTAATGTGAGGAATGGTGAATAATAGGTAAAATTGCTCCATGAATGCTATACTATTCATTTTCACGTTAGAGTTGTTTATCCATATATCAAGCATGTAATACACTGACACATATTTTATATATACATATATACGTACACATATGCCCATATATCTGTATATCTATCCACACATATGCACACACTCACACATATATATATATATATATATATATATATATATATATATATATATATATATACAGCTCTCATTTACAAAAGTGCCTGCTCAGTGCAGTCTCATTGTGCCTGCTTACTGTGGGCCTCATCTGACCCATCTGGTATTCAACATAACTGAATATAATGTAGCAGTCAGAAAGCAGTGTATTCTGAAAAATCTAGTAATAGCCATAGATAATATTTGAATTTACTTAGCATCTTCCATCTAAAAACATCCTAAAATCCTTTAAAACCTGTATTCATTCATTCACCTCTGAAGTACAGCTCTCTCTGGTACTTCCTTTAGTGCAGGTGTTGATTCAATACAAACACAGAGGGAAAAAGTGAAACTAAATCATCAACAGCATTTCCTGCTGCAGCCTTGGTTTTTCCTTTTAATTCACAGCCTGTGGTGGAATGTCTTGAGGATGATCTATAAAATCATATATGCTAGGTATATCACTGTAGACATTTCGTTCTAGTTTTCTCTGATTTACTCAATCCCATTTACAAGAAAGATATTACCCAGGATGTAAATCATGGAGGAATTTACCCCATATCTATAGACATTGGTGTATTTCTGTTAGAAATCAACATGAACACATAACGTGCCATTTTTTTTCTCTTGCCAGGATTCCAATCAGCAAGGAACTTAAGCACTTGTCTAAGTTAAAGCATATGACTAGTCCTAACAGGCTTACGCACTTGCTTAAGATTTAGCATCTTGCAGAATTGTGACCTTAAGGGCTTCTCTACACACAAAAGTTGTACTGTGTTAACTATACCATTATAGTATGAGTGATATAACCCTTTTAGTGTGGATGCAGTTATATCATTATAGGGATGCATTAAACCAGTATAATTTCTGTATGGGAAGGGGAATAAGATAAATTGGGATAAGGCACCTTTATAGTGATATAACTGTGTCCTGTACCAGTATAACTATTTTGCTAAAAAAAACCGTAGCTCTAATCAAAATAGATATACTGGTACAAAAACCGTGCAGACGAGGCTCACACCACATGGATGTAAGTCAGATAAACGTAAGGCCCATTGTCTCTTTATGTCAGCTTCATATTGTCCTCATTAAGAAAGTTGCACGGTGTAAATCATGGAAGAATTTGGCCCATTGTGTCAATTATCTCCATATTTTTAAAGTGGACTCAGTCTAACCTCTGGTTTTGGGAGCACAGTGAATTGTGAGTGAAAATACATTTGGATGTTTGATTATCTGATTTGTAGGCATATTCGGGTAATTAGGTGTCTAAACGCTAGCAGGTTCACCTACAAAGATCGTGCCTATAAAGTAGATCATTTGCTACTTCAACAGTTAGCAAGGTTAGCAAGAATGAAAAGTTATTATAAACCTCTGTGTATCTTTGTAGTGTTTCTGCTATCATACCACATGAAAAGTGAAACTTGAATAGTTCACCCTTTGTCAGGAGATTAGCATTCTTTCAAGTTGTCATGCAGTTGCTGTAGTTTACTGTGAAGTCTCTTTGTAGTCATGTTATATTTTGCAAAATACCACACTGTACTTTGCATTAGTAAAATCTCTATGTCACTATTGTAGTACTGTTTTCGAATATGCATGCTCTACCTACAGGAAGAACACAATAAGCTCTCATTTACATACACTCTTAATAGTAAGAATTAAAAATTTGAGGCCAAATCTTCAGCTGGGGTAAATCAGCACAGTTTCATTTACTTCAGTAGAGTTATGCTGATTTAACCCAGCTGAGGATCTTGTTTGATATTTTTGTTTTTACAAAAAACTAGTGTGGGGGGAGCAGGTGATGCTGATATAAAATATCCAAAATATATAATAACTCTGAGTCAAATAAATGTGGGCTTGATTGAACTCCAGATTAATCCATTTTGAATTCAATCAAACACAGTGCAGAGCACCTCCTGAAATCAGACTACTGTATTTGTCTATCACCTTTATTGACTTCAGTAGGAGCAGGTTTTAGATAGCACCTACAAACAGCAACAAAGACAAACATAAAAAAACCAACAACAAAGAAAACAAACATTTCTGCTGATTAATGGATGGAAGGTGAGAAATACAGAGTTTTATGTATTCATTGAAATCAATTTGTAAGTTGCTCAAATGCCAGAAATTATAGGAATGTTGCAAGATTCCCAGATACCACTAAAATAGAAGATCTGACTGTCTGTCCATCTATCTATCTATCTATCTGTCTATACATCTATCTAGGGTTTAATACCATTGTTGTTTGAAGGTGCTAAGTGCAGTCTACTTTTGTTGAAGTCAATGAGAGTTGAAAGATATTATTTTGTAGAAAGTGTTCACGACCGGCCAGGGTCAGGTATTTTTATTAATATTCTTAATTGTATGATTGTGAATCAGTTCCTGAAAAAGTGTGTATAAATATTTTTCTATCAGTAATAATTCTTACTTTTTAGCCTTATATAGTAATATTGTCCTTGAAATACAAATAAAACCCAAACAAAAATTCTTATTTCAGTTGTGAAAGAGATTTACCTTCAGCCTGACCCTGTTGTTGATTCATCCAGTTGGAGATTTATTTGTTTATTTATTGACATTGTTCAGACTTCTGGAAACAAAATAACTTTGTGTATCTTAACTGTAGATGCTCATGTTGGTTACAATAGCTATACATTCACTGGCTTCATTCTAACTTTAAAGCACAGAAAGTAGATACCGTCACATTTTGTACTGACTTCAATATTGTGTATGAGTGTTTTGGGCCTGATCCTTCAAGCTCTCTATATATGTTAATTTCAACACTGCAGGTTCAAGCCAAAATCTCTCAGTGAAGTCAATAGTAACGCGTGCAGGATCTGGCTCTCTCTTTTAAAAAGTATATGTCCATGGTGTGTATGTAGAGAAACATGAACCCAGTACACAGTAACATTTGAAAAGTTCTTCTTTGTAATATGGGCCCAATCCAATGTCCCCTCAAGTCAATGGAAAGACTTTCATTGACTTGAATGGACATTGGATTCAGCCCTATGTGCAGTTAGTTCTCTTCCTGTAGTTAAGACCGCTTGATTCCAGTGCACTATTTTGGTTTGCTGCCTTTGTACCAGGGAGTGAGCTTCCTATGTTTTGTTAACTGTAGATGATTCCTTGATACATTTTATGAATTTACTATCACTATAAAAAGTGTGCTATAGATTTCTGGTCTATAACTAGTAGCTTTTAGAAAAAAATACTATTCTATTTGACTATTCAGGCCATTGTGTTAAACTACTTCCCATATTTCATTTTGTGCGTGTGTCTGCAGCTGCCTGAATTTTCAGGAGCTTGTCAGTTTGGTTCACTTTAACCGTGTCAGAAATACAGGTCAAAATATCAGTAAAGTGTTGGTCTAGTCGGTAACAGGACTTGAAATTGCATTCAGGTTGTGACAACAGTATCCTGAAACATGCCTCACGCTGAAGTCTTCAGCATCCAGAGTAGCAAGAGGTAAACTGTGCACCAATAGTAAAGCTGTAGTCATCCCTACAGTTTTAACAACTGCCAAATAAATAAATTAATAAATGAAATCTGCATCTGTCTAAGAGATAGTAGTAAACCTCACCTGTTGAAATGTAATCTCTCATGTGTACAGGAGGTGGACTTTTCTATTTGAGATGTCATCAGTTTTTATTTCAGAAAGCTGTTAAATCTGTCAAACATTTCAGATGGAAAAGAATGCCTACCTTTTTTTTTTTTTTTTTTTTTTTTTTTGCCTTTGTATGCTACAGGAGCGCAGGGCTGTCAATCACCTGAAATACAGAGTGAGACAGGATAGACATGTTGCCATGATTGGCATTTTATTTTACACTCCCTTTTTCTTCCTGAAACCAAGATTGGTTAAAAATAGCAATGCCTGATTATAACATGGCCTTCCTGTGAAAGTAGATGACAGGTGTGGATATGGCCAAGGGAAGTCACTTCTAATATGCCCTGGTACTGTTGTTCTTTTCTCCTGGAGGCATCCTTTTGAAAGAGGTGGTTCAGTCTATGGGGTTTGTGCAGCTGTAGCTGAGCAGCACTGTAGAGCATTCGGAACTGGCCATTCATTTAAGCTGTTAATCTATCATGGATCTGTTTTTTCATCCTTAGCCATTATGTGAATGAGAGGTGAACATACTTTGTTTTCTTTTTCTTTTCTTTTTTGTGGGGGGAGGGGGTTGTATTGATGCATTAAAGTTTACCTCATGCAGTCCATCACATTTAGAGTGATGGAGTGAGACCATTTCTACATGGATTGCCTAGCAGTCATGACCCATAGTATGGCATAGGTGCAGTCAAGGTCTTTTGGAAAGCTACTTAAATGCCATAAAAAGTAGTTTCCTTTATCCACTTCTCCTGAGTTGGCTATTTTGGTTGCCCTCTGTCATTAGAAGCATCAAATAATAACAACAATGTGTTGGTGTGGTCAGCTTTGTGTGACCTTGTTAAAAATTAGTGCACTGGTTACTGTCATGTGGTTCCTCAAAGCTGTTTTTTGCAGACTAAGAAACTGCTAAGTTACTAATTGGTTTTCAGTAGATTTGAATAATTGCTGCACTTCTTGCTGTGATTGTATCCTTTGCTTCTTGTTGTGATGGTATCAAAGCTATCTGAACATTTCCAAATTTTACTATTACCCAGCTTTGCTAAAGTCTAGGCTTTGGCCTTCTTTTGTGCTTTAGCTGTTGATTAAGAAATACTTTAATCCCTTGCAGGGTACTGAGAAACTAATGGCTTGTGTAGTATTTTAGTCTTTAAGCTTCCATTGTAAATGGTATGAAAAATTGAGTCTCTTGGCTGATGCTTAAATCCATCTTTCCCTTTTACTAAATTATTGTCACTATCCTTTCTTGTTTCTCTTTTTAATACTCAGAAAATGAAATCTGGAGATATTTATTTTTGTAGGAGGTGTGCATGCACATATTAGAAATCTGAGATTTCCCCCCAAATGAATATGATCAGAGAAATGATACACAAATGATTTTCTGTATGATCTGTTATTGCACAGTGAACTCAAAAGCATAGACTGTAATAAGTACTTTAAAGGAACTAAGTGGCTTCTTTAAAATTTGAATAATAGAGTGCTTTTGGAGGAGTATTTTTATAGAATGTTGATAATGTGAAGTAAAATGCTTTCTAATCTATCTAGATATTTGCTTGTACTTGTTCCTACATTACTGTATTTTTTTTTAAAAAAAATCAAATTAAATAGAGTGATTTAGGGATGATAATGAAAGTCAGAGGGAAAAAAAAAGAGAACCCAGCCCTGCAATACTTATTCTGGAAAAATTCCCATTGAAGTTTGCGGAACTGGGTTGGTTTGAAGAAATGGTCTGAGAGAATGAGGGACAGAATGAGAGAGAGAGAAACTAAGGCCTAAAAATACTCATTATTTGTAGGCGTCTCCATTATCAGGTGCCCAGCTTGAGATAACTTGATATTGATTTCCAGAGGTGCTAACTGGTTGCTGCCCCCCTTAGTTGCATTGGAATTGTGGGTGCTAAAAGTCAGACTTCTATGTTACTCAAGTTGTGCATCCAAAATTTGAGGTATTCCTAAAGTAGTGGACAGACACTGTTGAAAATGTAGTGCTAATTAGATGAACAGAGACTGTTAGTTGTGGACTGTTGTATATGCTTCTTTTAATTTTGACTAAACCTGATTCACTTTTAACCTAAATTTCATATGAACCCCATGACCTCTTCTAGGTATAATAGGCCACTAATAAGGGCAGGCTACTAGTATGATCTGGTACGGTAACTCCCTTGAATCACTTTCTTTCAGAATATTTAGCACCTAACACGTATGCCAGAAATGTTTGGATTTTGGAGTTTAAAATGTTGCCATTTTTGGAGAGCTATGAAATGTTTATTTTGAAGTAGTCTGCTGTAATCTATTGGCTAGTTCTGTAGCCATACTATATTTGTGATAGTTGAGGCAGGCACACAAAATATCTCATTAATGTTTTTTGGACAGACTCTGTTGATACCACACTGGCAGAGGGCACCATCAATGGTAGGTCTGGTGTCTTGCTGAGATTTATGAAAGAGGATTGATTCAGAAAACAAACAAGCAAACAAAAATATAAACAACCACAAAGCAGGACCATACAAACTGAGGTTCAGTAAGTGGACAGTACTTGAATTCAACAGTTTGCAAGGAAGATTGGGATGAAATCTGAAAACACTTATGAAACCATACGGCTGTCGTTTGGCTAAAAACTCAGTGTGGCTGTCTGAACTTGCAGGAAACAAAATAGGTATGTTAATAAGAAAGCTGGCAGTGCTTATATGATACACAGGATGACACTGACTCTTGAGTCTGCTTGTTTAAAACAGTATGTTGAAAACTTTTCATAGTACAGCTTCATAAGATCCCTCATGGGACTCTTTGTATATGGCGCACATCACAGATGGCAACAAAAAGGGCTTACTTTGTCTGGAGCTGATTTCTGATGTCCGTCTGTGTCATAAGCAAGTGACAGAAGCAATTCTTGCCTTTGGAACTTAGGCCCAGTAAAGCTTTCAGTCTGTGAATTAATTTAGAAGGAAATGACCTGCATTGGAAACCATTTCTATGTTTGGTAAAATTTACTTGCTACTCTTTCGCCATTCTAGGTATTTTGCTAATGCACTCACATTTTGGGCCAAGTGCAAGCCTGGTGTAAGAATGCAGTGTTACTGAAGCCCATATTCAAAGAGTCCCTAGCTACCATAGAGCCTGTGTAGCCAACTCCCTGCGTCCCCCAGTATAGGGGATGACAACTTGCTGATTGCAGAAAACCGATCACACTTGCCTTGCCCCTTCCCCGAGGCCCGGCCCCTGCCATGGGGACTTGGCGTGCTGACCCTGCCCTGAGTGCTGGCTCTGCAGCTCCAATTGGCCAGGAACCATGTGGTCCTAGCGCCTGTGGCCGGGGGCAGCGTGCGGAGCCACCTGGCCACGCCTCCACCTAGGAGCCGGAGGGAAATGCCGGCTGCTTCATGGAGCCTCGTGGAGCCAGACAGGGAGTCTGCCTTATCCCCACTGCGCTGCCGACCACGCTTTTAACAACCTGGTCAGCAAGGCTGACTGGAGACGCCAGGGTCCCTTTTTGACTGGGCGTTCCGGTCGAAAACTGGATGCCTGGCAACCCTAAATGATTCGTGAGCAGGAGGAGAGGGCATGTCTAGAGTACTATTTCTGCTAATGAAATTTGTGACCTGCCAGTTGTTACTTGTTGGACATTACTTTTGGAACCATAGCCAGTAAGCATAGTGTAAAGCAGCCTCAAGATTGCTCTCCATTATGCCAGGGCTGAAGGTAGCACAAAACCAATCTCAGAATAAGGCAGCTGCTCTGGAAACTTTGTGGTCTTCTCCAAAGCAGCACCCAGCAGACACCGGTCCCAGCTGAGAATCCAGGCCAAAATATCTAGGGCAGTTCTTTTGGAAGGCCTAAATTAATCATATTCCTTTTTAAACAATTGAAACATAATTCTGTCCTAAGTTTCAAAGCTTTAAGGGTTTTTTGCATGTTGTGATTTCTTAGTGGGCTTTCATTACTTTTCCATCTATACAGTTTCACAGATAATGACAGGCTCTCAAAACCTGCAGAACATTGCATGTAACATTGCTTCTGCAGCTATTTACCACTTCATTAGCTTTTTCAATAGTGAAGATAAGTTAGCATTTTGTCATGAAATTTGAATTGCCAACTTGTCTTACTGAAACACATGAACCAAGGTATAATAACTCTCACAAAGTGCATTAACGCTTGCACAAGCAGATGCAATCCCCTAAGAAAAGAAAATTTGTGGGTTGTTGGTTTTTTTGTGATGGTGAAGCCAATTTTTTTTTTACATTTTCTCCAGCAAATTTTGCTGCTTTGCAGAACATCTGAAAGTACAGTAGGAGACATTTAGCTCTTGTCTAAGTGGGAGCAAATGAACTGACTGCAATAAACTTTATCAGAGCTACGTTTGTCCATACGGTTCACACATTACACTTTAAATGTAATTGAACCACCGGACCAGTTTCAGTGTGATTTTTGTCTTAAAGTTATCAGGCCAGATTCTCATCAACACTAAGGACTTTTTACATCACAGGAAAGTGTGCCCAACTGTGATTGATACCCACTTTAAGGCATCTTTATACTGCCAAGCAGTGGTAAAGTGGCAGTTGGCTATGACTTCACTACAGAAAAACAGTGTGGCTTTATACTGTGGTAGCCATCTTAAAATAAAATAGTAGTGGAGATGGGCACTGTGGTTTTTAACCTGTACGTAACCAGTTGAGGTCAACACTAGGTGTGTAGTACTGGGGTCAGTTAGGTACACTGAGTACTTTAACTCTCAGTAGAGTTTGTCTCACATTAGCTATCTCAGTGTAAAAACACCGACTTATTCCCCCGTGAAGACATAGCCTTAGTGTAAATGAAAATCAGGCCTGATACCTTTAAGGCAGACTTTCATGGAATTTGGTTCCGTGGTTCATGAAGTGAGATAGCATTACTGTTAGGTTTTCAAATATCTCCCCGATGACACTAGCGGCAGAACCCCATAAAACTCCTGCCAGGCTTTCAGCACCATCTGTTATGCTGCTGATACGTTTTTCATATCAGCTTCAATGTCAATGCCATACTCTGCAAACTATTCATTGTTGCGTCAGTGACTGTCGCTCCATTCAGTGAAGGTAACTCATTGAACCCAAACAAATGCAATAATCTTTAATTTCACTAACAGAGGTAACTATTCATAGCCTTTCTCTTTTACACCATCCAGAAGTTTTGCAGTTTTGACTTCTATTAAAGTTTTTTAAAGTTTGGTGATGGTTAGAAAAATCACTGTAAAAATAGCATCATTTTTCTCAACAGATCTATTCCTTGTGTGCATTCAGAGTCTATTCTGTTTGCCTTTTCTAAAAAACAAACAGGCAAACTGTTTATTGCTTTTAATTCTGTTAGCACACCAGCACTGTAATGGTAGAGAGAAAGTTGTATCCTCTTCTGGCTCACATATTATCAACCACATTTTTAACCAAGATCCAATTGCAAAATATTACTGATCATTATGCCTGAGTTAGAACAATCCCAGATTGATTTGCAGTCTTAGCAATTAGAGAAAAAAATGTTTACCTTTAAATAAAGCCCTTTATTGCTTCTTAGTAACTCCAGCTCCACCACAGAACCTCATGATGCCATTCTTACCATCATTTTTTTTTTTTGGAGTATCATGACACTTCAAGGTTCACTAGGCCCATTCCTGACCTCACGCTTGAGATTTCAAGGATTAGAAGCCTATTGATATCAATGGGAGTCTTTCCATTAACCTGAATATGCTTTGGGTAGTGGAAAGACTCCCATTGATATCAGTAGGCTTTGAAACAGACCCTTTGGAAGGGCAGAATTTGGCCCACTGAACTAATCATTTTTGTGCTGTTCAGCTTCAGTATCACTAATCAAAAGAGGGGTTGGTTTTTTTGCTCAGCATGAAAACATTTGGACAAGACTTTCTTCCCAGTTACAGAATGAAGAAGGCAAGCAGGTCAGAATAAATGTGTTGTTTTATACCTTGTGCTTCAACTTTTCCCTTTTATTTCTCTTGTATCTCTTTGAAAAAAAATCCTTTACAATATCTTATCTCTTCGCTTTTGATCTACCTCATAGCCATTTTTTAAATGTAGTTTCCGCTTCTGAACATTCTTGGTAATTTGCTTGCCTCTTTATCCTCCACAGATGCTCCACCCATCTGAGGATCCTCTCCTTTATAACATCTTCGTTTCAAAACTGCCTACAAGACAGTGAATCTGGTTCACAGTCAGTACTTACTCAGCAGGAGACATTTCTCACTCACATTTGATACCTGCTGGCTGCTGCTTTCAATTATGGCCTATACTGGAGAGCAGAACTGTTGAAGTAACGGAATCAATGATGTAATCAAACTAGTTAAGATGCTTGCAGGGTAGCTACAGGGTTCTGGGCATTGTCTAATTCCTGCCATAAGCAAAATAGTGACAGGTCCTGCTCTTGTTTTGTTGCTTTCTTAGATGGCAAAAAACTAGACATTTGTTCATTATATTGTGAAATCACATCCCGGGATATTGTTGAATCTGCCCTGCAGCTAATTATCAGATGATTGTAGGTAATGAAAATAACCTTTCCCTTCTACTAGGAATATAGTATTAACCTTGATCAAGTAGGTGCATTATTTTTGTGTGTTCCTGGCCCTGTGGTACATATGGATTTATTTGATATGAATTAATGGTACTGTTTCCCAGAATTTGGGTATTGGTGTTTTACCAGAGGAATGGGCATTTTATACACTGCATCTTGGCACTGAGAATGACCAGAGACGGTGGGCCTGATTCACATTTACACTAAGGCTATTTAACAATGCTCTGGTTGTGGAAAGGGGCCTTAAATAGGGTATAAACAGAATTTACCGTGGGCATGATTCTGGTCTCACACTAGTTTTCCACTAATGAAATTCTAGTTATGTCACTGATGTTGTCCTGTGTGGCAGAGTAGAATCAGACCCATAGCCTCTATACAGTTCTCCCCCTTCTCATTCTCACACACCCCACAGCACACATGATATGGGAGGAAAGTTCTACGACCCTTCTGGAGCCCTCAGAATCGCCAGCACCCATTTTTCCTCTTTGCAACTTGTTACAGCCATCCTTCTTCTACTGAGGCTGTCTGGATGGCAGTCCCGTGGGCACTCTTGAGTGGTTGCTGTTCATTAAAGTGAGGTATTCTGTCTCTTTGAATAGCAAGAATGCAAGAAAAGAAGGCTAAGTCCTTCCCCTGTATGGCAATTCAGAGCATGACCAGTAGGCTGGCCATTTGATGCTATTGCAATAATATCTTCACTTCAGTGCTGTATCTAACATCTAGCTCTGTTTTCTGTGTTTCGATTGTTTTATCATGGGGTTTCCATGTATTACATATGGCCTTTAAAAGCTAGAGCTCAAATTCCACTGCTGAAGAAGCATGTGGTATCAAAGGACTAACAGTAGTACAGATCTAAGTAGTGGTGTGATTCACTAGAGGTGATGTGCAGTATAGTGAGTAGTTGTAAACACATTGTAATAATCTCTGATGTTACATGCCACTTGTTGTCATGCCCTACATTTTCCTCTTACACATCTCATGCATGCAATTTCCAATTGAGATTCATTTTAATGTATCCTTAATATGTTCCTTAACATGTTAATGGCACTTTGACATTTTAAGGACAGAGGAACGGTGCCAAAACTATGGAAAAATCTTTAACCAACATACTAGTTTAAATAATTCAGCACTCATAGTTTTAAGACCCAAAGGTATTTTTACATGTGTAGATGTAAAGATTAGATGCATGTTTGGGGAGATCACTGCTGTCAGACTTTAGTAAAGGACATAAAGAAGTTGTACATTTAACACAAGCTTGTACTGGTATGAAATAGATGCCATGATTTTCTGATCATGTGTGAGAACAGAATCTCAAGTTTAGTGTAGGAGACCTGTGGTAATTTAAGGTAGGGTAACAAAACAGTGACATCCATTATTTTAAATCTGAGAACATCAGAATATCAAATTATGCTTCTCCCACTTACTGTGGCAATGTACTTTAGAGGAGGCTTTAGAGAAATTACTTACTTGACTCTTGGGGCAAGTCTACACTACAGCACTCCATCGTCGCAGCTGCACCAATGCAACTGCGTCAGTGTACCGCATCTGGTGAAGATGCGCTATGCCGACCGGAGAGCAGTCTCCCGTCAGCATAGTTTCTGCCTCTTGTGGAGATGGAGTAATTATGTTGGTCGGAGAGTGTTTCCTGACGAAAGCGCTGGTGTGGACAGCACTTAGGTTGCTGTAACTTGTGTCGCTCAAGGGGGTGTCTTTTTCACACCTCTGAGTGATGTAACTTAAGTGGTATTGTAGACCAACCCTTAGAAAAACACCAGCAAGAGGAACTTGGCTTGTCCCTTGCCTGGATTGGAGTAGCCATTCTGATATATTAAAATGAAGACAAAGGGCTTACTCAGGCGAAACACCCATTTGCATCATTTAGAGTTTTGCTTGAGTAAGGACTGTTTTCCCGTAATCACTGTGTTCCTTGGACAAACCATTTTGAATCTGATCCAGTAAAGCGGAGCAAGCTCCTTCATCTGGCACATTAAATGGAAGCTCAGCTGGAAAAGGAAATGTAGTATTTTGCCTTTACATTTCAACTGAGTGAGAATTTATTATTTTAAGCTTAGAGGGTGATTAGCATCTCCAAGCAATGTAACATCACTTACGAAGTCAGGTGACAGATCGCTGGGCTAAATACGTGGATATAATTAGGCACGTTGATTCTATTAATGAAAACAAAAATAAATGAATGTCATGAGCATGCTTCCCGTGCAGTTCTTTCAGAGTAACTCACTTCTGACTTGCAGCACTCCTGCTGTTCGAGTCTGGGATCTTTCTTTGACACAGAAAGTCTTTCATGCAAATTTGCGTGGTGGGCAAGCATCCAAGAGAGAATAGTTTAAAGTCTAAACCCACTTCCACTTTTGACCAGATTTACATTTGAACCAGGGTGGCTAATGGTGAAAGACATGTATAGCACTGTGCAAGTGGGACCTCTCTCACACAGTTTTTAAAAAGACCCAGGCCCTGATTCTCCTCTCACCCACTGCATTGATTTCAGTGGAATTACTCATGATTTATACCAGTGTGAGAAGAGAAAGAATTAGATTCATGATTTCTAAAACAAGCGAGGGATTTTTTTCCACTTGCACTCAAGCTTGTGGTAAATTCTTAGATTTGTGCCAAAAAATATGAAAAGAAGTCACCAACTGTTCTGCAGCTCTTTAGGCAATTATCACTGAACACACACCATGGTTCAAATGCCATGAGCACAAAGAACTGCAGAAAGCAAAATCTATGTAAATTGCAAACAAACAAGTGATGCAAACCCTAATAGTACTTCTTGGTTAATACACATTGATTGTAAAATTTAAACAACATTTCAGTGATCCAGTAAATGTTTCGATTAATATAATAAATGATTGGAGGGTACATGGAAACAATGTTTGGAAGTGAATTTCTCTCTGAGAAGTATTGAATATATTCTATTTATGGACCCATAATATTTGTTAAAGAGCTTAGTGAAACCAGTAGACCCAACAGGGCGGGCATTAGGCTGAGATCATACCAGTAGCTCCATGCTTTGGTTGCTATGAGAGTCACAAGAAGAAATAGATCATGTTGAATAAGAAGTGAGAAATACTATAATCTGATGATTTGGTATTTTGGCAGAGTTCTTTTTCTTACTACAATTAAAGCAGATATTTAATACTATACTCAAAACTTGCCATTGTTACTGTGACTTTATTTTTGCAATTATTCATGGATTTGATAGTACAAAGCAAAAACGTTGTAGATCACGGGGAGCAGGAGAGGGCAGAAAGGCTCGGAGACCTCCATTGAGTAGCTAAGTACTCTCCATCTTTAGGATGCACCTTTAGGACGCAGGATGTGATTGGCAGGAACCGTATGCTTACACCAGGCCTCCAGTGGGAATCAGCATGCTCAGAGTGCCTAGAAGTAAATATGATTGCTTTCCCTGATAATTTTTTGCCCCGATTCCCCATTGTTCCCCTGGGTCCATGGAGTCTAGGGGCTGGATTCTGCCATCTCTTGAAAACTAGCTTATGGGACCTTTGTGACTTTAGCACTTCTGATGTTGCAGCGGGCTTAAGCCCTCCTTCTGTTCTGGGGACTTTGGCTTCTCTGCATGTCTGCTAACGGCGGGGAGCATGATGGTACTCCCCCCTCTCCTCTGGGCTACTACTCACAGTTAGTTACCTTTGTTTTATTTCACAGAAAAATAAACACATTCTTACAGGCAAGACTCATTAACTTTGTGAAGTAAAACAAATGGGGACAAAAGCAGTTCTCTGGTATGTCCTTCGACTCACATTATTTCACCAGAAGATAACTATGCTAGTTGATGAGGAGGGCTGGTGTAATGTTCAGCACAGTCTTCTATCTTCCATGTTTGAACACCAGCAGGAATTCCAGGCCTGATTCTGATCTCTTTTGTGCTGATGCAAATCAGGAGCAAATCCAGAGAAGACAGTGGGGATACACTGGTGTAAAACTGATAAATGTGTGAGGAGAATTGGGCCTTCTGCACAGAAGTGGAGGTTTTTTTAACCTGCTGTTTTCAGTATGTTAGTTTAATTTGCATCGTTCACAGAATTTCATCTATTCCTTGCACATTTGTCCTCTTCCTCAGTTATATCTCCATGCTTTGGCAGGAGGAATACATATAAATGAAAGTGTGTGCTCTTTAATAAGAAGTAAAAGTTTTTACTAGTAGGGGCTGAGATTTGGCTTGAAGTGGTAACTGCAATAAATAAACCTGAGAGAAGTGAATCCTGCTTTTTTTGTTGCCATGGTGTTGTTTGTCAGCGTGGGTGTTACTACTATGTGGACTTCAGCGTGTAGGTGGCTTAGACAAAGGCTTGCTCGGTAAAAGAAGTTCTATCGAGATACAGCTGTAAATTATCTTCAGACCAGCGTTGTGGATCTGCTAGCACACATTGCACTTTGCTGTGCCTGCAGGGGCTGTTGTGTCCTTTGATTGAGTCCATTCCCAAGGGAAGGCATCTGCAGGACAGCACTACCCACTGCTGTCACTGCGCCAATTCTCTGCTGGATATCAGGCAGAGTGGAGGATTCAGGACACTTGCCTTGCTGTAGCTCCCTTCCAGACAGATTTAGTCAGCCTGCACTAGATCTGGGTGAATAACTCTTTCCATTCAGTGGCAGTCTGAAAAAAGAATGTTAATAATAATGAAAAAATTGTCTTGAGTCAAACGACTTGGCCCTATTTCACTTGCCTTGATTTCAGCGGGAGCCCACTCGTCCCAATGGAGCTTGCCCCACTATGTGGTCATTTTTTCACTAATTTTCTCCTTTCTGTGCTTTCTCAAGATGCCCTCCATTCCTAGCTTTTACTCACCTTCTTTCTGAGCCTGATAATACAGCTCCACGTTATCTTTCATGTGGGCCCCCTCTGTGGTGAAAATCCCCTTTTAGGATGTCCCCAGGGCAAGCGCTGGCTGCAGAAGCCCTGATATCACAGCTTCAAGAGGTACCAGGGAGTGGGAAGGAGGCATAGCGCCTCTACTTGATGGCCTTGATCTTTATGAGATCCTGCAAGAAACAGGTTTGTGGTGAACTTTGTTACCTTTTCCCCATTTTTTGCCCTATCACATCCCTGCGACACGTCTCTGTAAAGAGACCTTCTTCCAAAGCTGCCTGCAGGAGGTTTTTCCAAGGGAGGAGGTAATCAGGATATCTTCTTATAAGGCTCTCTAGACATCCTGGCACACATTCAGACGGTCTGGGGATGGATACTTGACCTAACCATAGTCTCTGGATAATGCCATTATTCTAGAGAAGCATTTTTTTAGCGAGATCCCTGCAGTTTTGTCTAGAATTAATATTCCCATTTGCTTCTTGTCTCAACAAATACTCTTCATACAAAGTGAAGCAGCTAATGTGCTCAGATTACCTAGACAACATGATAAAATGAAATTTGGATTAATAATGGAGAAAGATATATATTCATAGTGCTCATTTTGTAAAGATGATAAAAATACTGGAAGGTCAACGATGTTGCCTATCATCAAATAAATTGTGTTCACATTGTTTCAGTAGATCCAGTTTAATCCAAAAATGCTTATACATTCATTTTTGTATTACAGATTAAAATAACCAATTCACTGTTTAAACGGCCCAGACAGCACAACATTCGTAGCTTTTCACTGCAGATGGCTGCAGGATAATAACACCAATATGAAAGAAAAATAGCGCTTGCTGGATTTTTGTTTGGTTAATTCTGTGTTGTCTGTGGGTGCAATATTTTCGCATACATGCACAGATTCTCTTAATGCAGCAGTATAACAGTATTCACTGTCACACGTATATAGTGCTTTAGATGGGAGGGAGACCTTGAGTGGGAAAAGGAACTGTTGGTTTTGAAATCTAAAACTGCGAGTTATGAGAAGCAGAGTTGTCGAGCTTGATTCTTGTTTACATGAAGGCCAATTTACATCACTTTGGTAGTATACAGGAGCATAAAAGTAGAAGTACATTATATTTACACTCATATGAAGACCTCTTTGCATTCCCAGACCTATGCTGAATGTCCTTAGGATAAATGAGACCAGTTAAATATAAAATAGATAGTAAATAGTGATATATAATCTTCTATTAATAGGTAGCTAGTGTCCAACATAATGAAAATAAAAATAATACACTAAATAAAAAAGAAGTATTTCATGCATAGTTTTTGAAGTATTTTATGAAGGATGGTAAGTCTTAATATCCCCATTTTACAAATGGGGAAACTGAGGCACAGAGCAGTGAATGGCTCAACATCACACAGCAGGTCACTTTCAGAGCCAGGAATAGAGTATAGCTTTTTATTAATACTCAGTATGATGCACAATAAGTGCAATGAGCATTATGTAGAATAATTAATTGTATGAGGTGTACAATTGATGTTTTCATGAGGGAAAATTTTGCAAGGTGAAAGATGAGCATGCCAGCACTGGCAATTGCATTAGCAGTTTTTTGCATAGCACGGTCAGGGACAACTATTCTAGAGACAAAGCTGTTTGATTAATCAAATCAATTTTCCACTGTAACAATGCAGAGAGGTTATGTCTGCCAGCAATCTAATTTGAAATCAAATGTTTATGGATTAATGAACACAAGACAATTGCTTCCAAGCTTCTTTTCAAACAAAAGATCTTAGGTCTTTAGAAATGTGGATAAGTAGAGAATCATTAGCCAGGGCTGGCAGTACAAATAGACCTAACTCCCTAAACAAACCCTCTTTACTACCCCCCCAAAAGAAAAACCCCCAAACCCCCACCCTTGGATTATTATTTATTTGGTTAAACCATAGTATGCCATAAATAAGGGTAACTCCATGTATTTCAGTGAATCAGGTCCCTCAAATTTAAAGGAAATAGGAAACTTATCCGTGGTCTAACATTATAATTCAGTAACATTGAGTTCAATGGAACTGTGCCTGTTTACATCAATGGAGGATTGAAATCATAATCTCCTTTTCAAAAAAGAAATCCAGGCCATGTTTTGGAATGACCCTTTTGCTAAAATATATTGGAAAATTCAGTCTCCCTTTTGTACTCTTACGTGAGGTTACTCATGACATTATCTTTAAAATCTCCAAACAATTGGCTTATTATAAAAGGAAACATGTAATCCACTTGAGTATAAAAGAAACTTCTTCTGCTTTTATAAGAAACAACTGAATTAATTCTGGTACCATTTTGTGTTCCCTTTGGTCCCTTTCTTCCCTAAGAAGACTATTTGCTTTGGTTTGATACTAAATTGGTGGTATCTAAATGCTCCCCATTGAGTTTAACAGTTAATTTTGCATATTGGAAAAAGAAATCTTTGCTCTGATGTTTTATGTCATCCCCATGGTGCCACTGACAAATAAGAAGCATATAGCTCTTATTGAGTCAAGAGAATAGTACAACTTCTCTGAAGAAAATTGGCTGGCTTTCACTCACTACATAAAAAATGGTCAGTTAAACACAGAAGCAGCTGGAAGTGAAAATCCTCCTGTTGTCAAAGGTGAAAATTAAACTGCTTCCTGCTTTGACTTGCTCCTTTTCCCTCTAAGATTATTTTATCTTTATGTTGTAATGCTTATACTACTGGTTAAGGCCAGCCCGCTAATGTGAACGCCTGGAATCAATTTCACAAGCCTTCTTCACTTTGGGTAGCCCTTGCTTTACGAGTAGTTTCACTGATTTCCAAGCAAAATATACCTGAGTCTCTGAATTTACGTTTTAAGACTGGTTTCAGAGGAACAGCCGTGTTAGTCTGTATTCGCAAAAAGAAAAGGAGTACTTGTGGCACCTTAGAGACTAACCAATTTATTTGAGCATGAGCTTTCGTGAGCTACAGCTCACTTCATCGGATGCATACCGTGGAAACTGAGCTACATGTAGCTCTTCTGCAAAGATCTGAAGAGGAGCTCTGTGTAGCTTGAGAGCTTGTCTCTTTCACCAACAGAAATTGGTCCCATAAACATATTACCTCATCCATCTTATTTCTCTGTATCTCATATTGTTTTTACTGCTTCTTTATAATTTCAGAAGTTACAACAAATAATATCCATGGCAAAGTGAATAAGATGATATAACAATTGTCTCACAACACTGTGCATGTATGGAGCACTGTCTAAGATTGAATTAGGCTGTTCTCAGTGGTGGCAGATGACAGAACAAGGAGCAATGGTCTCAAGTTGCAGTGAGGGAGGTCTAGTTTGGATATTAGGAAAAACTATTTCACTAGGAGGGGGGTGAAGCACACTGGAATGGGTTACCTAGGGAGGTGGTGGAATCTCCTTTCTTAGAGGTATTTAAGGCCCGGCTTGACAAAGCCCTGGCTGGGATGATTTAGTTGGTGTTGGTCCTGCTTTGAGCAGGGGTTGGACTAGATGACCTCCTGATGTCTCTTCCAACCCTAATCTTCTATGATCCTATGACTATGAGATATGTAGGGAGCTTTGCATCAGGAGAGTAAGACAAAGTTATTCTACTGCACCAGGAAATATGGCTTTGTACAACTTACCCAGAGAACATCAGCATATAGGCAATTTATGAATGTGTTACCACAGAGTTCAGAGTCACTTTCAACACTTTTAAGACCAGCTTTACTTCTCTTTTGAGAAATCCCAAACTACTTTTCATCTTTATAATACAAAAATTGACTAGAGATCCTCAGCTGGTGAAAATTGGCATAGCTCACTAAAGTGTTTGGTGCTATGCTGATTTACATCAGATGAGGATCTCTTCTTATGAACTTTGGAAAAATGTAATTTTGTGGGATTAAAAGAAGGGTGCAGAACATTTTATAGCAATGAACTATGATATGGGCACTGTCCCACTTCCACTGAAGTTACTGGAAAAATTTACACTGGAGTCTTTGGATCAGGCCCTAAGAGATAACAGTTTGCAATTGCTTAGATCAAAGGGAGATAAAAGACAAAAGGCATATCAAGTTGTGAACTTCCAGTCCCTGACTGAAACAGCTTGCAATATAAATTAGAAATAAAATAGCTAGGTAGTCAGTGGATGGGATATGGAAGGAAGAGAATTATAACAGTGAGAGAGCATGCAATATGTTCACAACCATGTATGAATCTCATATGCTACTGTTAGGTTTTATTATTAATAATTAATTTTATTTATAGTATTTTTTATATATATAATGTGGTAAAGTTTGGCGCAGTGTGTGGAGGAGTTCAGGAAAGGAGCCAAATGGAACTTTCCTATCATACTACAATGGCAGATCTTTTCAAACCTTCACTATTAAAAGCTCTGTCTGCATTAATCCTGGAAATGCACTTTTGGGATGGTGCATGGAGCTAACATTTCCCCGATGTAGCTAGGGCTTTGGCATGCATGTGATTTTTTTTTTTTAAATTGTGCTAGACTAGAGAAATCATTATCAAGAGCACAGATTTGTAGAATGGTTTAAATGGTTATAGCTTGGCTAAGCCTTGTCTACACTGACGAGAGAAACTATCCTAGCACCTCATATTTGAATATGGCATTGGCTAACATAAGCTGCAATGTAGACTGTGGTGACCTGTTCAGAAGGACCCACATTTCTTACATGCACTTAAATATTTCTGCTAGAGGCAGCACAGGATAGAAGTTTGTCTTTTGCCTGCCATCTCTGTTCTGGTGAGCAGAATTTCTCAGTTGGATGTAAACTCTCTAAATATATTTAGAAATGTATTATTTTGATACCCCCATTACCACAAGAGGCATCCTGCTGTTTTATATAGTGTTTTGAATATTCCAGCCTTCTGTTGCTGGTTTCCACAATGGCACTTTTTTATATGTGCTAAAATATGGCCACCTCATGTTAAGTTTCCAATATAATCCTTGAAACTGGTCATAAATAACGTTTACAGTGTTCCTATCAGTAATGAATGTGTTAAGTGTGGTTTAGGTTTGAATGGAGTAACATCAGATTTAAATATAATTCTACATTGCAGAATTTTATGCAGGTTAACCTCTGTGCACATTACAGAATAAAATAAACTAGCTCAGTGATCTAGAGATGGTGTACACTGTGCCCATGGGTGAATGAGATTGATTCTTGCAACAGTCTGCTAACAAAATTGTTTAGTGTGTGAAGTGCATGTAGATCGTGTAATCAGATTCATGGCTGCTGTTCTTATTTAGGGCACAAGGTGTTGCAGATTTCTAGAGAATAATAAAATACAATCTTAATTTAAAAAATAAAAAAGAGGAGCCATACCTAGGAGGTAAAATAAATCAACTTCAGACACCTAAGATATCAGAGGAACAATGCTTTTTAATTTTCCTGTAATTTGATCATTACTATTTAGTTATTTTGAGGTTGATTTACTTATTTATTTTTATTTCAGAATTAAAATTCTAATGAGCTCTAATATGTGGAAGGGAAAGTTTTTACCGAATTAAAAAATGCTGTTAAACTTGTCACTGAAAGTGGACCTCAGTGCAGTTAATTTTTAACAAGCTTTTATTGCAGAGTTCACTAGATGATCAGTCATAGATTTTTAGATGTTTGGATTCAGCTGTTAACTCTTCCTGTCACTGGAATAAAACCAAGTTTTACAAGTTTTAATTCGTGTGTGTGTGTGAGTGAGAAGAGAGAGAGAGAAAGAGAGAGGAATAGTACCATTTATCAAGAATCTCATATTTAACTAAAACAACCCTGAAAGGGAATGCTCTCAGTAATTGCTCTTTAACAGATTCAGGTGGAAGAATGCCAAGTTTTTTTGTTACACAATAGGTGCAATCATGTGATAGAGTTTCCAGTTGGGAGTTGAAAACCGAAAACCTGACATGCATAAGTGAATAAACCTGCCCTATGTGATGTGTTGATTTAGTATTTTTCCTCCTTAAAAATACAGCTGGAGTTCTGCCTTTGTCTGGGAACTGAACAGACAAGGCTATGTGCAACACAAAATTAATTTTGCATTGACATTCTGGATGTTGGTGATAATTTGTACTGACATTGTGGCTATTGGTTATTATTGTGACAAGCAGGCTTGATCCAAGTGGACACTGTGAGAGCCAAATTTAATAGACTTATCATTGTAATTTTCTGCCTTGAGGACAACAGAGACTTTCCAGTGTTCCTTTACCACAACAATCATGGATTACAATATAACAAGTCCACAGGATTGGGAGAGGATTGAGGGGATTAATGGAGTATGACAAAATTGCACCTAAGGGGGAAAAGTCTGTCGCAGTTTCTCTATGGTGATGTGGTAGGCCAGGCAAATTGGCAATTGCTACTGATCTTTACACATGCATGTCTTCAAATAAAGTGTGTGGAAAGTCAAGCGGAATGCAACTATGTGGCTAAGGCTGTCATGATCATTTATGTCTCAAATGTACAAATCACTTAATACTATCTTTTTAAGTATTTCAGTGATGAACTACATTAAGCATCAATAGATTGTAGGCATTGCACTAAATCATTTTATGTTCTGTTATAACCTCTTATCCTGCCAAACTAAATCCTAAAAAAGATTAAAATGTAGGGTTAGGCCAAGTCTCTTTAAGATTAATTAAGGAATATAATTCCTGTTCAGTAGGAATGTTCCAGCCTCAGAATTTTAGAAACACTGATATTAAAATAGGTTTGCTGTCTGCATTTATTTGCTGACATGCTTTTAAATAAGACCCCAGTTCCCCATCCCTTTAAAAATGTCCATCTCACAGCAGAATATATTTTAGCCCTATTTCTCATGGAATATGAGTATATTAGTAACAATATTGGCATGTGGGGATTGCCAGTATTGGGTTTGGTTCTCCTCTCACATGGGTGTAAAATAGGAGTCAGTCCATTGACTGCAATGCAGTTACATCTAGGTGAAAACAAAGAGACTAGGAGAATGACACTTGTTTTGGTTTGTGACAGGAAATCCTGACTCTTCATTTCAAGCATATTTAGATAATTAGAGCTAGATGCTTTTCTCTTTTACACTGGCACAAATTTGGAGTACATTTGGTTTTAGATTTATGCTGGTGTAAATGCCGGCAGAACCTGGTCCCTAGAACATCCTTCTTCCATGGAAATTAATGTGAGCGCTTAATTATTAATTAAAAAAAAACAACAAAACAAGTCATGTCAATCTAGCAAGAACTACACAAGAGGGACAAAATTAGCGAAAGAAGAAAAATCACAAACATTTATCAGTGGCTGAGGTCATAGCTCATGTGTTTTGAATCGTTTAGGAAGTGCTTTTGCAGCAGTGTTGACTGAAGGTCATGTTGTTATTTAGGCTTTTTGCTCGTAGGCCAGCAGGCAATTCATTAATTCCATTAGCTATCCACTCCGCAGGCTGAGACGTGCAGATGTAATTGTCAACAATTCCTACAGTATATTTAAGCTGTCAAGGCTTCTGTAAGGGTTCTGTTATCCTGTTTGGTGATATCAGTAGGCACGGAGGGTTATTTCATGTCTTTAAAAAGTAGAAATAAAGAGAACTTTGTGCTACAGAACCTATCCTAAAAGATTTCAACTTCACTGTTAACTTAAAGTGACATTCCAGCACAGAAACGCTGAGTAGATTTCTAACTGGCAAAGTTTCTGATTTTCTTTTTTTAAATGAGTCTTGAAGCCATTACAGTGTTCTCTCTAAACCCAAACCTGTATTCTTTCTAATAGCCAGATGGAGGAGTTCTCTTCTCCTTCCCAATGGCACAGTGATACATACAGTGGCCCAGATCCTGCACACTGCTCCATGTGGGTAGATTCTTGTGCAGAGTACAGGTGAAGCCGGTGGTGCTCTGTGCAGGCACACAGGTTTCCTCCCACATGGATCCAGTTGCCCGATTGGGGCCTATATTTTTTTATACCATCATTTCACCCTAAAATTTCTGGTGGGTAAGTGAGAAGGAAAAGTGACAAACGACGAACATGTTTTGTCTGTCACTAGTATATATTCTTAATATTAACTGGTTGTTAGTTGCTTTGATGGCTTTTGTGTCTGAGTGATGGTCAGAACCAGAATGTACTATATTTAGTAAATGAGAGGCAAGGAGATATTCCTGACTTATGAGCCCAGTCAAAAGTAGATCGTATCTGCATGCGTGTGTCTGCCCGCTAAGCCAGGCACTGTTATGAAACAGTGCCCTGCAGAGAAAAGTTTATTTTCTCACGTAGAAGAGACCGTTACCTTGAAAAGATTGCAAGACTGCTTGGAGTGAAATGCCTCATATTTAGCTGTGATGCGTGAGTCCTGGAGAGGTACACAAGAATTTAACTTGCTCTTCCGCTCTATAGCCTACATAAAAATAGCCTGCTCTCTCTTGAGATCTTAATACACCATAAAGCCTTAGTGGCATTTAAAAATCTTTAACTTTCAGTTAATATACATTTCAGTATGTTGCTTTTATTTTAACAATAATGAATATAAAGCTGTGCTGTCCTTCGCCATGCTTTGAGCTGTTCAGATAACGCACGGCAGGGTAGTTAGGCATGACTCAAATAGGCCCACTGTGCGCTATTTGAATGGAAAGTACTTCTTTTCATTCATCATTGCTTAACTAGTTTTCTGGTTATGTGTTTCCTAAACTTTCTGAATGACACCCTTATGCCCACAATTCCTAATTTGTTTAAGGTCAGTGCCAAATACTTGACACTCTGTTAAAGCTGTTATTCCTTAAGCTCTGTTTGTAAAATGGTCAGGTTACTGCTCATTTTTGGATGTTGCAAAAGAAAATGCATTTCACGTATTTCTGGAGAAATCCTTTGTCACTGTGTAACAAATGATTATTCTATGAAAGATGACAAAATGTGGTAAAGGAGTCTGTCTGGGAAAAGGTTCCCCCTATTGTGTGATATAACGTATGAGTAATCATAAATGTAAAACACTTGATGTGACAATTTCCTATAATTATTATTCAGTAGTTAGTAGGCACAGTATACTATATTACTCCTGTTATGTATTTATACGGTGGACGCTATGTATTCATAATATGGTTTAACATGTTGCATACGTAGTATCTACCCAGCTGAGGGATATTCTTCCCCCAAGTTGACAATTGAAAACTGACAGTGTTCTTTTTTCTTTTCTTTTCTTTTCTTTTCTTTTCTTATGAGCCACTACAAGGTAGAAAATATTTAAGGATAGCAGTGTATTTACTTCTTCTTTACATTACCGATTGTTGAATCTCTCTCTGTCTCTCTCTCTCTTTATATATGCAAGAAATAGCTGAAAAAATCAGGTAAAGTGTTTCAATGTTTTAAAGTAGTAGTAGATACCATTGCTATGTATTTATTACAGGCATAGTTTAGAAGAGAAGAAGATGATGTCAATGATTCTGGAATATTTTCTTCATTGTAGTGGCCACTGAGTTGAATGGGAATTCATTGATGTGTATAGTAATACATCTTGCAATTCATGGTTTCTAATCAATGTTGGGCAGTGAAAACCAACAACTGTACTTTATAAAATGGACCTTTGTGCATTCTGATTTGATTTAAGAATTGATTTCATAAAAGAAGGTATTCAAATAGTTGTACAATTAAAATGTGTTAAGTTCCATTTTTCTTTTGCTATATTTTGTAAAACATTTTCAATGTAAACAGTATGCGTCTCACACATGTCAAATCAAAAGTCCTACTATTTATTCAAAAATATATTTACCTAATGTAACTGGAAGCTTATTGCACTCTCATAAATGTATATATTGTGACTTCAAAAGTATGTACTGAACTTTTGCTTAAACTACTTAGTATGTGGATTTCTTTCAAATTTATTTTTCATTAATGATATTAAGGTTAAGGTCCTTTACTATATGTACTTTAAAATTCACAATAAAGTTTCAGAATTTGTTTTATACAATGCTGAGGTTTTGTGTTGAATTTTATTATGGAAATCTGTTTGTACTGATACCTTGGTAAGGTCCATTCCTTGAGCTGCGTGTGTAAATCTGTTTCACATCATAATGATTTAAATCGGGTCTGTCATATGAGAAATGGCCATATCTCCATTCAGTGAAGAGCTGTCTTGTTTTAAATAGAGAAGGGTGCTCTGCTGAAGAAGGGAACTACTGACACCTATGCAATCTATGCTTGAGAAGGCAAAAGCCAAGAATTCCTAGTATCTCAGTGTACTGGGCTCAGTGATGAGGAAATTTATACAGTAACTGGTGGGTCAGTTCTAGCCAGCAAAGAGTACAGAAGAAGGTAGGTGGGCTAAAGGAATAAACATGGAGGAAAACATTTAGGTACATTGGGTATATATTAATGAGTATATTCATTTAAAAATTCTAAATCACCATTTTATAACTTACTATGAAAGGAAAAAATCATTCACAGATTTACAATGTTAAAATACACTGTTAACTCGCTTTTATAGCCTTTCATTTTGCTCTTTACGTACCTGTTGTTTTTAATGCTCTTTTATTACCGCATCCTGCAGTAGTTACTTAGGCAAAGCTTTCGTTGACAATCAGTGGCGATTTCTCCTGAGTAAAACTGGTATTGGATCAGGCTCTTAAAAGCTCCTAATTTTTTCACTTCCTTTCTCTATCCCCGTGTCAAGGTTCCTCCCCCACTCTGAACTCTAGGGTACAGATGTGAGGACCTGCATGAAAAACCTCCTAAGCTTATCTTTACCAGCTTAGGTCAAAACTTCCCCAAGGTACAAAATATTCCACCCGTTGTCCTTGGAATGGCCGCTACCACCACCAAACTAATACTGGTTACTGGGGAAGAGTTGTTTGAACGCGTCTTTCCCCCCAAAATACTTCCCAAAACCTTGCACCCCACTTCCTGGACAAGGTTTGGTAAAAAGCCTCACCAATTTGCCTCGGTGACTACAGACCCAGACCCTTGGATCTTAAGAACAATGAACAATCCTCCCAACACTTGCACCCCCCCCTTTCCTGGGAAATGTTGGATACAAAGCCTCACCAATTTGCATAGGTGACCACAGACCCAAACCCTTGGATCTGAGAACAATGAAAAAGCATTCAGTTTTCTTACAAGAAGACTTTTAATAAAAATAGAAGTAAATAGAAATAAAGAAATCCCCCCTGTAAAATCAGGATGGTAGATATCTTACAGGGTAATTAGATTCAAAAACATAGAGAACCCCTCTAGGCAAAACCTTAAGTTACAAAAAAGATACACAGACAGAAATAGTTATTCTATTCAGCACAATTCTTTTTCAGCCATTTAAAGAAATCATAATCTAACACACACCTAGCTAGATTACTTACTAAAAGTTCTAAGACTCCATTCCTGGTCTATCCCCAGCAGAAACCAGCATATAGACAGACACACAGACCCTTTGTTTCTCTCCCTCCTCCCAGCTTTTGAAAGTATCTTGTCTCCTCATTGGTCATTTTGGTCAGGTGCCAGTGAGGTTACCTTTAGCTTCTTAACCCTTTACAGGTGAGAGGAGCTTTCCCCTGGCCAGGAGGGATTTCAAAGGGGTTTACCCTTCCCTTTATATTTATGACATCCCGTTTGTAAATTTAAAATGTGACATTGTTTTGCTTATAAAACCTCTCAGTATTCTTTTTCTTGACAAAATATCATCACCCTTTATAATCATCATCAGCTGATTTGAACAGCATTGCTCAGGAATAGAGGTTTATTTCAGCTAACTGCTGTGGCAGAGCTAGCCAAGAACACAACATATTTTAATTTTTCCTTGGGAAACACAAAAAATTAGGGACATTAAAATTTTTTTTTGACAACACATTCTTAGGGACTGAGACTTCTCCCATTAAAGTCCACAGTAGTTTTGCCATTCATTATAGTGGGAGTGGGATCAGGTCCTTAGATTTTATAGATGGGATTTTCAGAAACACTCAGTGGCAGCCTAACACTGCTCCCATGGATGTCAGTTTGAAAACTCCAACTGATTTCCATGGGAGCAGAGTTAGGTGAATACTGAGCAGTTCCAACCTGTATGGAGATGTATAACCCTCTACAGTGCAGTCATTCACATTTAAATTTTTGAAATCTAGGAACATGCCCATTTCAGGATTTCTTTCAGAAATCCAAATATATTTTCTAAACTCTGGTTCAGACAACTGTTGGCTAATTCAAATGGAGATTTTATAATCAGAACCTGGCAAAGCTATGTAATTGAAGGGTCAAATTCTGCCATCCTTTGTTTTCTATATGTATGGTTCCCAGTAAGAGCCAGGTCAACACTGGATCCCAGTGTAGAAAACACTTTGGCCAAGTCACTACTGACAAACAACTTTAATAAAGTTACACCAGTGGAGAATTTGCCCTCCCCCCCTTTTTTATAGCGTGATTCCTTTAAAAAAATCTGAAAAAGAAAGTCAAATTGTCATTTGAAAAGCTGAATTTGAAATTCATGCTCTTAAAACACCTTCAGGTCATTGCAGAGATACCTAGTATCTCCATGCTTCGCTGTTTCTGCAACATTCAGTACCATTTACATCATTAAAGTTATGGTATAGACAGCCTCTGTCCACATGCTCAGTTGAATAAAAGCCTTGATACTCCAAGCAAGAGAGAAGCAAACATTTTTCATCCCTAAAATGGAAAAGGATATTGAAGTAGTATCATGCGAGGAAACACTCAGGACGAACAGGAGGTAGGCTGGATTGTCTGTGTCTTACAAATATAGCCAGGGTCAAGGAATAACACTGGTGCTATTCTATAGCATAACTAAAGATGATTATTCATAATTTTCAAAAATTAATGTCATACCAATGTCTATTGCCTATTTTCATGCTACCCATCATCAGTTCTGTCTGTCTTATTTCCATGTCATTCATACTGTAATTGTCTTTTGATGAATGTCCTTCTGTTGCAGGCTGTTACTGGTGTTCACATTCCCTCTCTTCCTTTTCACCATATACTCTAATATCTTTTATTTTAATACAAGTGACAATGGCAAATGATTTCTGTAATTTAGATCCAGATCGCATACTCTCGACTCAAGTTGGTGGGCACTTCTAGATCTTACGAATGGTCCTGTTAATTTCAATATCACACAGTGTTCTTGTGAGTGAGTGCTCAATAACGTGTGAAAGGTTGTGTGATCTGGCTCTTAATATATTGGTTCATCTGTGCAGAATTTGCACTTGGTAAAGGTTACATTGCCCTTTGTTCATTATTAAAGAGTTAAACCTGCTGTCCCTGAGCAATGGGCCCGATTTTGATAATAAAATATCAGTTTTACAATACTGTAACTTCATGGTATAATTTCTCCTGCTATCCACATGTGTCAGATCAGAATCAGAGCTCGGTACTATCTTCATACAAACCAGAGTGCAGGCTCAAGATCCAGTTTTTCAAGTCACAGAATCCTAGAGTCTTAGAAATGTAGGACTAGAAGGGATCTTACGATGTCATATAGTCCCGAGCCCTGTGCGGAGTCAGGACCAAATAAACTTAGACTATCCCTGACAGATGTTTGTCTAACCTGTTCTTAAAAACCACCAGTGATGGGGATTTCACAACCTCCCTTGGAAGCCTATTCCAGTACTTAACTACCCTTACAGTTAGAAGGTTTTTCCGAAAACTAACCTAAGTCTCCCTTGCTACAGAGTAAGCTGATTACGTTTTGTCCTACCTTCAATGAATGTGGGGAACAGTTGATCACCATCCTCTTTATAACACACTTAGTGTAAGTGAAGACTATCAGGTCCACCCTCAGTCTTCTTTTCTCAAAACTCAACATGCCCAGTTCTTTTAACCATTCCTCATCGGATAGGTTTCTAAACCTTTTATCATTTTTGCTGATGTCCTCTGGACTCTCTCCAATTTGTCCACATCTTTCTTAAAGCGTGGTGCCCCAAATTGGACACAATTCTCCAGTTAAGGTCTCACCAACGCAGAGGGGAGCAGAACAATTGCCTCCTGTGCCTTACGTACAGAATTATATTAGCTTTTTTTGCAGCTGCATCACATTAAAGACTTATATGATGATTACCATGTGGGCCCAAGAAACAAGAAAAAATGGCAAATTTGTTATGTATCCAATCGGAATGTAATAAATATTCAGGCTCAGTAGCAATATTCTACAGAAGTGTTGAACTTTAAATCTGGCACTACTGTGACTGAACAAACATAACAGCATTGTCAGCTCTCAGTTGTTTGATGTTGCATACTTTTTCTACGTTATGTGACATTTATTTATCCATCAAGTTAGATGTTAACAAAAGCAACTGAAAGTTAGACTCAGCCACTTTCCTGTGTATGTATGTATTTAATGGGATTTTTTTTTAAACAAAACAAAACATTTCTTTTGCCCATGAAGTACTGCAGAAAGTGCTTGAGCATCTTTGTCTTGCAGTTTACTTGAAAGAAGAGGCCAAGGCTGGAGTGAACTTTCCAACAGCCAATGTGTGACAAAGCATGCTTAATAGGAAATGAAGTCAAATGTTTTTCTCTTTGAAAATGGCTTCCCTTAGATTTGATGGGAAGCAGATTTACTGTAAGAAGTTGTTCAATTCCATTCTTGCTTGTTCACTTTGCATTTCATACAAAATGTTTTCTTGCATGGAACATGAAGCAGAATTTTGTCACTGTACTGCAGAGGGAAGAAACATAATGTGCTTTGGCGGTCCCTGACAAGATACATACATTAAAACTTTTAAATCTAAATATATGGGGGAAATGTATGTCATGTCCCATCATAGAGCTTCACAGCCATTGCATTCATTGCCACTGGTTACTAGCAAAGCTGTTCTTGCTTGTGTTTGTAGCTTGTTTCCCCTGCAAGTGCAAATACTTACACTGAGCTATATTTGGGAGATTGCTTTGTAAAGCTCTGCAAGTAAATAAAGTCTTGTTCATAAGCAATTTAACATGTAATCGTTGGTTAATGGGGGTTTTTTAAACAGTGTTTAAAAAAAAGTTCAAGTCTTTTTCTCAAACTACATTATTAGATTTTTTTTTCAGGTCACAACTCACTGTCTTATCAAAAGGAGTGGGTGGATTAGAATTTGGATGTATGAGAAATGCTAAATGGAAACTGTTCAATACTGCTTTGACTATGGCCAGTCAAGCTGTGGCGTCAATTAAAAACTAAGAAGAACATAATCCTTTGCTGAATCCAAATGACTATGACAGTTTGTAGAGTTAGTAAGTATGGAGCATGTTTTAACCAGTTATAAAGCTGTTTAGATGGATCAGAAAATATATTGGAGAAAGATTATGACAAACGTAGAATCCAATTCCCATGCCATATCATCCTTCCTTTTACTTTTTCCATTCTTATTTTAATGTTAAGTACTTGAAATACAATCCAACATTCTGAACATGTTAATTACAAAATAACTTAAGAGCCTTAGTTTCTCCGAGAGTCAGTAGCACCATATTTTCAATCTGAGAATACACAGCAAAATGCTCTGACAATGCTGAATCCCTTTTTTCCCCCCTATTCTTTTTTACATATCCTACACAAGGATTGTACTTGGAAGTTTATCTTTCCTGGTAGTGTCCTAACAACAAAGATCCCCTGAGCAGGATCTTGCATTTCTTATTAAGGTTGAATGACCACTGTGGCTAGTGGGAATTTAATCTTGAATGAGGAATGCAGGATCTGCCCACTCTATAGTTCTTTGAAAACAAACTGTCACAGCTCGGACCTCCTATGGTTTTGCATGTGGGATGTTTACAGAAAACAGTGGGAGTTTTCCGTGGGGATTATTGCAGGATTGGGAGATATTGCAATGTATCTTGTGCACTGAGAATTTATCTCCATACATGGTCTTAACCCCTGTTTGTAAAATAATTATTTTTGCAGTGGGTTGCTCCATATTTTGGGAGCTGCCCATAGAAGCCTTAAGGCCCTGTGCCGTAATACCGGCTCACAATAGGCTTGAATTAAGAGTGCTTCAGCAGTGTTACCTCTGAATGCTTCTGTGTGTATTTATATTTTATTCATAAAATTGTTTTGACATAGCTTTTTTGTGCTTTGCTTCTTTCTCTTTTCTTTTCTACTGATCTGAATGGTCCCCATAGGCTTGCACTGACTAAGTTTCATATTTTTTTTTAATTAATATTATTTCTTATGTGGTCTCTCTAGACCTGTGCTGACATTGCTTCTTTTTACGGCGACACAGTGTCATCCTGTTAGAGACAAATTTTGACATCTTTAAAACGTATGCTCTTAAAATACTGACATATTCCTTTTTTACAGCAATGGTCAGCGTGTGGGGCCAATACAGTGAAATGCTGTAGTGTTCTTTTTTAAACGTGACAAGAATGTCAAGTTAGAGTACAAGAGAATGGGAAATTAGCATCATTTACAAGAAATAATAACTTGATTATATGCAAAAAAAATAGTTGTTTGCCAAATGTAGATATCTGTCGTTTCACTTGAATGACTGAAACTCTCAAGCCTAAATTAAAGGGACACCGTCAATAAGTTTGGGCCAAACACATAAGTTTGAAAATGGAAAAGTTTTACCAATGCTAACAAAAATACTTTCATGCTTTAAATAAAATAATTCAATAAAACCTTCATAGATATTCTCTGGCACTGTTGGAAACACAAACATTACTTCATTGTATTAGTGCCAGAGCACTTAATGCTGAACCTGACTAAGCAGCTCTTAGTCAGTGTCTGCCTCTGTAGCTACTCCATGCTTGATATTCCCAAGTCTGTCTGTCTACCTACTCAGTCTATAGTATTTCTCTAGCGTCTATCACTGTGTTCAAGTACTGAGAGTTCTGTACAGAGAGTGAAATTCACTGCTCTGCAGAGGTTCCGTATCACTGTATCAGTTAAATACCACTTAAGGCATAGGTTTCAGTGGGACTGAAATGGTGCATAAACTTTGCTCTGGCCCTTTGCATATTGATGAGCTTCGTCTAGTGACCACGAAATAAGACCCTGATAGTCCATTATGAGTGAAATACACCAGTAAACAGCATAAGTGATGAAGCTGTATTTATCTGATTCTTTCACATTAATAATTTAAAGTGCTATGTGTAATACAGGTGAGGACATTTTTTAAAATTAGACTCATAAATACAAAGTCCCTGTAAAAACTAAAGTTTTATAGTTAAATATTAGGTGCTTTTTGTTTCTGTATCTTGTTTGAAATAGATGGAAAAAGGCTGTTCCTAGGACATTTCTAGAGTCAGGCACTTCGAGGCAGTTAAAAACCTGCATAACTAATTACACTTATTTTTTTTTAGTTGAAAAAAATCTATTAAACGCATTTTAAATTCTGACAGACAATTAAGTTTAAACCTGATACAATAAAGCCAATTTATCCTTACAGTGGGATTCAGTTCTGGAAAGTGACTGTGTCGGAGTGTTATCCTGGTGTTCCAAGTTCTTTGTCTCTCGGTCATTAGCATATGAAATGTGCCCAATTTTGCTATTCAGAAAAGATATTTTTCTAATGGCTAGCCCAGAAGACTCATCTGGCTTCTGGCCGTCAGGCCAAATTCTGCTCTCAGTATCATGGGAATAAATCCTGAGTCTTCAAATTATGCCCTTGTTATGGGGGTAAGGTGGGGTTTGCTTCCGTGTGGAAAAGGTGGATTGAACCCAAAAATGTGGGTGGTCCTGTGTAATCTGTATGGAACTGCACTGTTTTCAGAGCCCCTCCGTTCCATTGCAGCTTATGGCACCACAGAGGGCGCTCCAGCATGGAGGTAGTGCTCTCCAAAGGTACTTTGTGACCTTTATGCTGAATCTCAGCTGGGTTAATATGGGGTGACAATGCATGAAAACTGTCATTCCTTCATCACACCCATTCCCAGGCCATTACCTCCCCATGCATGAATCTGGATTGCTACAGAGGAAGATCCAAGCGAGGGAGAGGCAATGCTATTCATGTGGTATTCCCTCCCTTTGTACCTTGTCTCTTGGAAAACATCAAGTTTTCATCCCTTCTGACCCCGATGGTGGAGGAGAGGATTTGGGTATATACCAAAAAGAAACAAATAAGAAGGAATGTAAAAAAAAGATAAGAAAAATATTTCCAAATGTAAACTCTGAAAGGAGGAGCTGCAAGCTTACGGCCATATAATTCCCGAGTCCTACAGAGGCACTGGACTCTCAGACCCATCTTTTTTCCAGCTGTTCTGCCTCTGTGGAAGCTGTGGAGTGGTTTTGAAAAGATGGGAGCATAAGGAGTCCGGAGGCCCTTTAGGACCTCTAGCACAATATGTAACAGCTCTCTACTTAGAGCATGCAATAGGTGATCTTTTTCAAAACGCTCTTTCATTTTCATGGTATTAAAAAGATGTACAAAAACTGACTGTGCCCATGAGGTCCGGGAGTCAGATCATTTCTCTCTTTTGTGAGTGGGCAGCTGTAACTTAAGGACTGCATATTGAACGTTAGCTTTCTTGAGATAATAAAGTCTCGTAGAAGAGAAATATATAAAACTAGATCCATGGAAATAGTAAAAGGTCATTTCCATGGAAACCACAGGAAACTCTCAAACTATGATTTTGAAAGAGTCTGCCTTTGAAGCTGCAGAATGCTTGAACAATGAGATTTGTTTTAAATTAGAATCCAATCTCTATCTTTTAAGTGCTAGACACTTAAAATGTTATTTCTAATTTAATGCAAGCCTTTGCTAGGAAGGAGATGAATGTATATGTCAAAGCCAGCTGTATTGTTAAGTTTGGCCTGCAATAGAGCTCTTTGGTATCTTTCCCTGCTTTTGCCTCCTGTTGTGAATAGCTGAGCTTTTATATTGAGCATGTTAACCTTTTAGGATTTGTGGCTGAGGTTTCCATTTGCTGTGGTTTCATCTACTGTCTACACCTTAGGCCATAAACCCAGCCTCAACAGACTGCTGTCTAGAATACTTTATATACAAACTCATTCACACACAGTGATGAAACAAGGTGAAAATAACTATGCAGCAAAAGAGATACCTTTATGGGCAAGTTCTGTATAATAGAGGTGAAAGCAATAGGGTTCTATATAAATTACTGTAAAAGTCTATAGAAGTTAATCTATCCTAGTTTTCTTTTCTTAGCTCTCCTTTCTAGAGAATTTTTAAAACATCCTATAATTAAACAAAAAAAATCTCTAACCTGTTACAAAATTCTATAGAAAATATATCATTCTCCCTTTAATTCTATAGGATTATTTTTTCCTGTAAGGGTAGAGAAGTAACACATAATGTAGGAATCCTTAACCGAGATAAAGTTAAAAGTAGTAGTAGAGTAGAACAAGTCATAATGAAAATAGGCTCAGAGATCACTTCCTTCTTCTTTCTTCATCCTCATCTTCTTCATTGCCATTTAGTACTTACATAGTGTCTTTCATCCAAGGCTCTCAAAATGCTTTACCTATAGTAAGCCTTTCAATCTGTGAGGTAGGTAGATATTGTTATTCTGAGTTTGGAAATGAGTCAGTTGAGACTCAGACAGATTAAGGCTAAAGTTTCAGAAGTGTTCCTTACTTTGGTGTGCCTCTGGTTTTGGACGCCCCGTCCCAAGCCAACTAGTGCTTGATTTTCAAGGGTGCTGAGGACCTGCAGCTTGTCCTGAAGTCAATTGCTTTCCTGTAGAAAGGCATCTGATAAATCACTGTAGGAGCAGAAAATCTGTTTAGGAAGTGACAAGTGGGAAAGCAGAGGTTAGTTATCAACTGGACTGCAGTTCAACCTGAATAGGCTTTATATGGCTTTCTTCCTGCCATTTAGAGTGCTGGTAATCAAAAACAGATCATTGCAGATGAGCCTTGTGCAATATCACTGATGTCAAGGGCACTGTCCAGGGTGGGGGTCAGCACAATTGGCCCATACTGTAATGCTGACATGCAGATGCTCCATTTTAAACGGAAGACATTTTGAATAGACATGAAACATTCAAACATTATAAAAAAGTATAAACATGCAATGGTGCGCTGTGGGGGAATTACAAGTTGAGCTCCTGGCAACAAGCAACTGGTGATTTATATTGTTGTTTGATGCCCTCAGTACATTTATGTAAAAGGCTGTTTACAATTTTTTCTGAGTGTTTGGCATTATGACTAACTCTGCACTGCCTGTTCGTGGATATTGTTGTAGTCACCCCAAGTATGTATTTCACTGCTGTGCTGTTACTTTGGTGGCATTCGCCATGATATCTCATTTTCCTAGCTAATTTCAGCCTCCCCAGATTCCAGAGGAAGGGAGCGGGAATCTGTCAGCTTTTGCTCCTGGTTTGATTGGACAAGGTTGCTAGAAATGACACAGTTCCCTTCTGCTCCTTTCTTTGTTTCTTAGTTTTGGCCAGCTCAAGACCCAGGTGGGATGGGAACAGGTTGCACAGATATTGGACTACCAAGATGCCCATGATCCAGGCAATTTTAGGCTGAGATTTTCTAAGGGCCCTAGAGGAGATAGATACCCAGCTCTACTGCACTGTGTCTAACTCCTGCCAGCTCTTCGAAAATCTCAGCCTTAATTAGTAAATCTACAGAATACAAATTAATTCAAATACATTGAATTATTATATGGAGAGCTCTTCTTGTCTTCAGATTACCTGAGCTGCTATTGAAGTCAGACCCCTCTGTCTGACAATGTCCTATTTCATGATTATTCCGGAAATCAAACCAAATATTGACCATAGACAGCCAGACAACATCCTTTATGTGAACTATTGTTTCCCTAAGCAATCTGCTGAATCCCTACTGAAGTCCTCTGTCCCACTGCTTCTACCTCCCCGACGTAGAAGCTCTTGTGTCAGAGCTCTCATTTCTCTGGTGAAGAAATACTGAACTAGATTCCTTTCAGAGGCTATGTACTTTGTCAGAGACATTGCTGCTGAGCTGCACTCTGAGCAGCATCCACAGCTCTCTCTCCCTTCATCTTGGGCCTGATCCAAAGCCATCAAAGTCAATGGAAAGAATAGCAATGACTTCAAGTCTCGTCTTGCAGGGAGTAAGAGACCAAAAATGAGATCTTTTAAATGGTCACAGAAACCCTTGGGGCACTTCATTATTTTTCTGCTGTGAAGTATTACTGGTAGGGATTTCTGATTACAAGTCTTTTACTCCAGTATGTGGTGGATATAAGGTCTGATTCTGTAGCTGCTGTATGTAGGAAACTTGCTTTGAAGTCAGTGGGAGTTGTGGAGATGGGGTGGTTACATCTCTGGATGGGTATGTCTTTGGCGTTTGCCTGGGAGTCAACCTGAAAAAAGGCAGATGAGTCATTTTTAAATGAATTACTTACTATGTTGTAGGTCCTGGAACTAGGTGTGCTGCGGGTGTGGCAGCACCCCCTGGCTTGAAGTAGTTTCCATTGTATACAGGTTTACAGTTTGGTTCAATGGCTCTCAGCACCCTCATTATACAAATGGCTCCAGCACTCCTGTACTGTATAAATCACGTTGGATCACTCTAGACCTTTTTTTTTAACATTTTCTGGATTTGTTTTAGAAAACCATGTCTGGCAAGTGAGTAACCCTTAACCAGGATCAATTGGTCTGATTCTCCCCTGCCTTACACTACTTTTACATCCATGTAAAGGTATTGACTTCAGTGGACTCACTCCTGATTGTTCTCCATTTAAATGAGAGGGGAATCAGGTCCAGTCACTAGGCCAAATCTTGATGTCATTGGGAGTTTTGCCATGGGCATCAGTGGGACCAGAATGTAGCCTTTTGTCTATTCATTTGTAAGGTATATTGTTGGTTTTTTTAAAAAGATGGCCTCTATTTGCACAGTGCTTTTTCTCTTACACTATTATTGTCATCAAAGGAAGTGGGACATCATTAAAACTGCCAGTGCTCAAATGTGAATTTTCAAGATTAAAATAAAAGAAAATATGGCTTTAAATGCTTAAAGTAGGTCAAAGTCTTCACTTAAAATGGGGGTTGGTGATTTGACCACACACAAAAAAGAACCAGGCAACAATTCAGTAGTATTTTTCCTGCTGTCAATGATTCTGAAAATAGGAAGGTGGAAAAAAATCAGTTTGATTTTTTTATAGTATATTTATCTGTTGAAAGGTCAAATGAAAGGTTATCTTAATTTGATATTTTTGAGCATTATAGGAAGGGAAGGAAGGATGAAATGAAGGACTGTGGAAAGTATTTAAGGTGTGAGGAAACTAGGTAAAAAACCATCAACAGAGACATTATCATTCATTTTGCACTTGCAGAAAAATGCATGTTAAAAGGTCCAAGGGAAGATAATCATATTAGTCAAGAACTTAAGTTTTCATTAACAGAAATGAAACCATTCATCATCATTATTAGTAACTTATTAGTTATGTACATTTTGTTAGTGCTTGCCATTTAGTAGGAGCTGCCAGTGCACACAAGGAGAATCAGTCAGTGCCTGAAAGAGTTTACCAGGTAAGGGCTTTCATCATAGAAGCAGCTCTTCACAGGCAGACCCCAGGTCTCATGTGGATACCAATTGATGCCAGCAGGACTCTGTATGTGCCCAGCAGTCTGTTTGTGTGGAGCAGCTTGCATTGCTGGGGTGTACGGGCTTAGTCCTAATAACACTCAAGTTTACGGAACTAGAGTTATTCACGCCCACAGGTGTTTTTAAGAACGGGTCCCAATTTCAGAAGTAACTTGGAAAATGGAGGATGAGCAATTCTCAACCGTGTCAGTCAATAGTCAAAAATATAAACAGATAGGCAACCAGCATGAAATTTTAAACTAAAAGCCTGTCCTCAGTCCATTTGTATTACATCATGTGAGTGTCACAAGTGGTTTAATCTTTACTGCTCTAATTGAAGAGAAGAGCAGAGAAGATTGGTCCTGGAATGCTAAAGATTATCAATATTCTTCTATCCAAAACCACAATGAAAACTAACAAAAATATGTGGTAATCATTCCAACTGCAGTCTGATCTAGACTCGTCCAACCTAATTTAATCTGACCTATCAATCATTAAGAATATTTTCCTATTAATAATACATAATATGATTGAACAGAAACGTTATACATTTTATTCAATAGCAATGATAGCCAAACATTTATAATTAATGTTAAGATTTTACCAAATATGGCCATATTGTGTTATCCAATGTAACCCCTGTGTGCCATCTAGGAAGTTAAAAGCATCTAGAAACTGGCTCTGTCGGAGATGAATGTCCTGCTTTTGTCAGTCTACTGGCTTCAGGCCTCTCCCTCCCTCTTCTCTGCCAGGGGTGTGTTGGGGGCAGGAGTTGGAGGGGCCAGTATGAAGGAGATCCATTCCACTACACCTTTGTTTCATTGGCATCGGGACTATTAAGGACTCTGGGCCAGTTTCACAAGTTAAAGCTGCCTGGAAACATTTCTAAGTGTCATAATGGCTGGGGCAGACCTTGAGAGTCAGGGAGCTAGAACTGGCTTCTTTTCACCTCTCCTGAACTCAGGCTCAGGAAAGGATCAAGCCCATCATGATTTCTTGTTAATAAGTTCAATAGCTCTCTATAACTTAAAAAGAGAAAACCATTTATCTTTGCCACATCATCTATGGGTTCATCCTATTGCTCAAAATTCTGACACTCTCACATCTTACAGAGTAACAGCCGTGTTAGTCTGTATTCGCAAAAAGAAAAGGAGTACTTGTGGCACCTTAGAGACTAACCAATTTATTTGAGCATAAGCTTTCGTGAGCACAAGCTTATGCTCAAATAAATTGGTTAGTCTCTAAGGTGCCACAAGTACTCCTATTCTTCTCACATCTTAATGTGTGTGTAAACAAATATTTTGCTCAGGGTTATCAGCTTGTGTACAGTCACGTAGCTCTTTGGTGGAGATATGGTCTTTATTTTGAGTTTAACATAATGGTGAGCTTATTGTCAGTGCTGATAAAATAAATATTAAAGTGTAATCAGAATAATAACTAGTGATAATGAAGGTCCCAGATCCAGTTTTTTTCTGTGATGTAAGTCAGTTGTGGATAATGGAAGTTGCACCAGGGATAAATTTGGCTGTCTAGGTCCTTGCATAATATGTGTACACTGGGTGCACAATAAGATTGTCATGGTTGCTTGAGGGTAACATTCTGCCTTCATATATACAGGTGCAGGACCAATCCATTAGAGTCAATCAGAACTCTGTGTCTGAACTCAAGGACTGAATGTGGCCCTTAGCTATGCATTTTCTGACTCCTTAAGCATTTTAAATCTCTCCTTAATATTCCATGAATGTAGTTGTTTGTACTGAATACACTGGAGTTGCTTTTGTGCAGTATTCTCTGTGTCTCTGTCTGTCTTTGTCTGTCAGACTGTCTTCCCTCCCCCCCCCCCTTTCCCTAGAATACTACATTTATTTACATGGGTTTGCACTGAGTGCATTAGTTGCAAGTGGCAGAGTGAAATACAGATACTATATGAGTAATAAAAGCACTGGTTCCTAACAAGTGTACATAAGTATAACATTTTAATGAAGGTTAAAATGTTTGATGTATTTATATCTTCCTAAAGATGCACTGTTGGCCAGGTAAGTGATTTTCATTATTATTTTTGTTTATTTCAGCAAATCATTACAAGAGCTTGTGCAAAAAGAAAACATACCCATACCCCCTGCAGCTATTTTGTAAGGCTGTTGATTAATTGCAGTTATTCACGCAATTAACTCAAAAAATTAATTAAGATTAAAAAATTGTGATTAATCACAGTTTTAATCACACTGTTAAACAATAGAACACCAATTGAACTTAAATATTTTGGATGTTTTTCTACATTTTCAAATATATTGATTTCAATTACAACACAGAATACAAAGTTTACAGTGCTCACCTTATATTATTTTCAATACAAATATTTGCACTGTAAAAATGATAAACAAAATACATAATATTTTTCAGTTCTCCTCATACAAGTACCATAGTGCAAACTCTTTATCATGAAAGCGCAACTTACAAATGTAGATTTTTTTTGCTACATAAATGCACTCAAAATCAAAACAATGTAAAACTTAGCGCCTACAAGTCCACTCAGTCCTACTTCTTGTTTAGCCAATCGCTAAGAGAAACAAGTTTGTTTATATTTACGGGTGATAATGCTGCCTGCTTCTTATTTACAATGTCACCTGAAAGTGAGAACAGACGTTCACAGGACATTTTTGTAGCCAGAATTGCACGGTATTTACATGCCAGATATGCTAAATATTCATATGTCGTTTCATGCTTTGGCCACCATTCCCAAGGACATTCTTCCATGCTGATGACGCTCGTTAAAAAAGTGTTAATTAAATTTGTGACTGAACTCCTTGTGGAAGAATTGTATGTCTCCTGCTCTGTGTTGTACCCGCATTCTGTCATATATTTCATGTTATAGCAGTCTCGGATGATGACTCAGCACATGTTCATTTTAAAAACAGTTTCACTGCAGATTTGGCAAAACACAAAGAGGTACCAATGTGAGATTTTTAAAGATAGCTACAGCACTCGACCCAAGGTTTAAGAATCTGAAGTGCCATCCAAAATCTGGGAGTCCCGGGGTGTGGAGCATTCTTTCAGAAGTCTTAAAAGAGCAACTACAGAACCTGAACCACCAAAAAAGATAATCAACTTTCTGCTGGTGATATCTGATTCAGATGATGAAAATGAATATGCATCGGTCCGCACTGCTTTGGATAGTTATCAAGCAGAATCCATCATCAGCATGCACGCATGTCTTCTGGAATTGTGGTTGAAGCATGAAGGGACATGAATCTCTAGCTCATCTGGCACATTAATATCTTGCAATGCTGGCTACAACAGTGCCATGCGAATGCCTGTTCTCACTTTCAGATGATATTGTAAATAAGAAGCAGCCAGCATTATCTCCTGCAAATGTAAACAAACTTGTTTGTCTGAGCAATTGGCTAAACAAGAAGTAGGACTGAGTGGACTAGTAGGCTGTAATGTTTTACATTGTTTTATTTTTGAATGCAGTTATTTTTTGTACATAATTTAACATTTGTAATTTCAACTTTCACGATAAAGAGATTGCACTACAGTACTTGTATTAAGTGAATTAAAATACTATTTCTTTTATTTTTACAGTGCAAATATTTATAATAAATAATAAATATAACATGAGCAGTGCACACTTTGTATTCTGTATAAAGAAGAAGGAGTACTTGCAGCAAAGAGTCAAATTTATTTGAGTATAAACTTTCATTAGTCTTTAACGTGCCACAAGTACTCCTTGTTCTTTTTGCTGATACAGACTAACATGGCTACCACTCTGAAATTTGTATTCTGTGTTGTAATTGAAATCAATCTATTTGAAAATGTGGAAAACACCCAAAATATTTACATACATGTTATTCTATTGTTTAACAGCACGATTAATCACGATTCATTTTTTAAATCATGTGATTAAGCATGATTAACTTTTTTTAATCACTTGACAGCCCTACTATTTTGTTTAGCATCCATTGTCTGTATCATATGAAAGCAGAATATGTTGATAACATAACTTTTCCAGACTGAAACAATGTCAGTCCTGTCCTCCTGCATATCAATAGGGATTTTGCCACTGACTTCAGTGGGAGCAGAAATGGGGCGAGTTACCCATTTAAATAATTCATAGTAAAATGTAGAATCTTCCCACAATTTTCTGGATCCAGTTCTGAACTGAGTGACACCAGTGTAATCGGTAGCAACTCATTAGAAGTCAATGGACTTGCATCCATACAGCAAAACTGTCAGGGATATATATAAATACAGATATTTACCTTTAGCATGCAAATTACAATTTTAGGAGTGTCTTGTCTTCCCACATGTATACATAATTCCTGTTCCCTTAAAGGGAGTTGCACACATATAGAGAGATAAGAAAAGCTTCCCAGAAATTTGAGCTGAAAAGCGATTCTAAAAATGACACTGTGGAGTTCTATTTCCATTTTCTCTCAATGACTTCCATGTCAGTTTAGTTCAGAAGCCAAAAGATGACTTTTCTAATTGGCAGCTCTGCAAACACAGTCTTGGATGTGAAAATCAATGTGTATTCCTTGTGCCTCTCACATCATCCCTAATAAAAAAAACTCTGCAGTTCAAATTTAGATAAATCATTTTGTTGATGATGGGTGAGTTAGAACAGAATTTAGGTCATTCTTCTACAGCGGTATTGTCTATATAGTGAAAACAGTGGTAAAAACTTGTTATTTGTTGATAAAATAAGTGAATATGAGTTGCAAACAGTCTGAGCAGATAGGTAAGTAGGAAGAGAAGGTATTATTATAACAGGTTTCAGAGTAGCAGCCGTGTTAGTCTGTATTCGCAAAAAGAAAAGGAGTACTTGTGGCACCTTAGAGACTAACAAATTTACTTGAGCATAAGCTTTCCTGAGCTACAGCTCACTTCATCGGAGGCATTCAGTGGAAAATTCAGTGGAAAATACAGTATTTTCCACTGTATTTTCCACTGAATGCCTCCGATGAAGTGAGCTGTAGCTCACAAAAACTTATGCTCAAATAAATTGGTTAGTTTCTAAGGTGCCACTAGTACTCCTTTTATTATTATAACAGTTACTTTTCCAACTATGACCACACTTAAATGTTAATCACTAAGGGCCAGATCCAACACCCATTAAGTCAATGAAAAGACTCCATTTGGCTTTGGATTGGGGCCTAAATCATAGAACATATCACTTATCTTATTCGTTCTGTCAAGTAAATGTAAATGACACTTTGGAGGCTTGTCTTTGTATAGTATACTTTATCTAGACTGGACATTTGGACTTCATTGTCAATCTTTTCGTCTTATCTGGTGTTCTAACCCTTGTTCCTGAAAGAGTACCATTTTAGTGTTTTTGGAAACCTAGGTTTGATAATTAATGTGTCATCTTTTCGTCATGCTTCAAACAGAAGAACTTTAAGAAAGTTGAATACTTTTTTTTCCTCACTGCCCTCTTCTAATCAAGAAAAGATGTAACAGTCAAGAATGATTCAAAATTAGTTTGATGGAATCAAATGATTCTTTGTAATACAGCAGCAATATGTACCTGATCCAAGGATTTTTAATGGCTACAGACGACAGGTGTCTTAAGACATCCCATTTCCCGGTTTTGGCAGGCTAAAAACACTGAGACTACAGTGTAAGTCAGCTCTGTCAGAGGACATGTTTATGTAGATTTCAACACCCTGACACTGCACAGTTCCCCGAGGTCTCAAGGAAACATGAGAAAAGATGCGTATTATTGGTTTCATTTATTGAAGAAGGGTGCTTTGTGTTTAGATCACAGAGGCACAGTGAAACTCAGAGAGGTCCCTAAGGTTCACATACTAACTCTCCCAGGCTTGTTTGTTCTTTTGTTTGTCTGTCATTGCGCACAGAACAGCCTGGCCGCTATGTGCCTCCTGAGTCCAAGATGCCAATTGGGGATAGGTGAGAAACACAGTGCAGCAGAAGGAAGGAAATATGTTTACACAGATCTGTTCTGGTGTTGAAGTTTATGCAGAAGAGAGTGAGGCTGTGCCTTGCGAGGCACTTGGTAATGCTAAAAGTGAGGGTTGCATGGAAACTTGCTAAACCTCCTACTAACTTTTATTTACCTCATAGAGCAAAGAACTCCCAAGCTCACTCAAGCTCATATAAAGTTTTCATTAGCTTCAGGTCAAGCTGATCAGACAGCCTACCCCAGCTGAAACTGGTAAAGCACTGAATTACGGCAGGGCTGTGACCCAATGGGCAGTTGATAAATTTTTGTTCCTTGTGGACAGTTGTGGCTCATCTCCAGCCGGTGTAAACACTTCCCTATTCATTAGTGTCACCTAAGAATTGATTCTCTATCAGTGTTCAGACAACTTGGAAAATGGCTTTATTTTTCATCTTCCTTCATGCTGACCCCTTTCCACTGTGTGAAAAAGACTGTTAGCTGTTTGCTTTCACTATGGGGCCTGGGTTGTTATTCTACCAGACTGCAGAACCCTAAATTAAACAATACATTTTCGGCTAGATTGTGGCCTTTAGCCCCATCTAGGGTTGCCAGGGGTCCGGTTTTTAAACGGACTGCATAGTCGAAAAGGGACCCTGGTGGCTCCAGTCAGCACTGCTAACCTGAAAAGTCTGGTTGGTGGCGCAGCAGGGCTAAGTCAGGCTCCCTGTCTGCCCTGGCTCTGCACTGCTCCCAAAAGCGGCCAGTATATCTCTGTGGCCCCCAAGGAACCTTGGCCAATGGGAGCTGCAGGGTGGCGCCTGCAGACGAGGGCAGCGCGTGGAGCCCCCTGGCTGCTTCTGTGCCTAGGGTCTGCGGGGGCATACCAGCCGCTTCTGTGGGCTGCCTGAGGTAAGCGCTGCCCAGAGCTCGCACCCCAACTCCCTGCCCCAGCCCTGAGACCCTGCCTGTACCCAAACTCCCTCCCACAGCCCGCATGCTGCACTCCCTCCTATACTCCGAACCCCTCGGCCCCATCCCAAAGCCCCCTTTGCACCCCAAACCCCTCATCCCGGCCCCGCACCAGAGCCCGCACCCCCAGCCGGATGCTTAGAATGCTTAGATTCTGAAACAACTTTTATAGAGATGTCATATTTCACCAGATGTGTTGATTTTCTGGGTACAAAAAATTAATAAGTAAAAAAATATATTATATTTATAACCTAGAGTGACTATGCTACATGCAATTTTTTTGCTATACTATTTGCAAAATATTTGAAAACCATACCACATAAAACTTTGTTTTTACAATCCAACATGAAATCTCACTGAAACTGAATCACATTTATGTCTGTCTATATTATCTGCCTGTCTATAGATCTTACTTGTCTGTTGGTCTATCTATTTGATCTGTCGCTCTTATCTACATATTTTATCTGCCTATACTGTCTACCTACCTACCTATCTTATCTGTCCAGTCTAATCTAGCGAATCTATTTTCAGCTTTTCGATCATGCTTATCACAGTGGTGCATAAGCACCATATGCCTAGATCCATTTTTATTGAAATGAATTTGAGCAACATTTTAAAACTGTTGTTAATTGGAATCAGCTACCCAGTATAATGTTAGCTCATAATTAGGCCTTTTCCTTCTAGAATCTCTTTCCAGTCTTCCTAAGCGCAATAAATTTTAGCTAACTCAATAATTCTGTGGGGGGGAAATAGCTTTAAGTGCTTTTGCAAATCCTTATTGCATATGTATCAGACGTTGCATAATTGTCCTAAGCATTTTTGTGGAAACGAGAAAATAAGGTTCATATCCTCTTTTGCCATAAATTGGAGTGAGTCCATGGAGCTATGCCAATTTTAACCAGAGAGGACCTGGCCTAAGACATTTAGCAGAGAAACATACACATGATGTAGTCACTTTAAAAGTAAGCTTAGTCTTTGGGTGCATTCACAGGTTTTCATTGGTGTCAGTGACCACAGAACATATTTACCTGCGGGCTGAGTTTGACCCTAACATTTCTTCCCCATTCATATTTTGATACTATTTAACATTTGTTTATTATTTCTTTACTTGTGTATCTGCTTAGACCCAGAAATAACTTGCACAGATTAGTTTAACATCCTTTCCTTTGCAGCCTATTATCCCTGAACTTAAATAAGCCATGTAATGTTCAAGCAGATAAAGATGTAGTACATGGAATGTCTACTATTGTTAGTAATGGTGTAGTACATGTGAGGTACGTGAGGCCTTTGTGCATATGCCATAGGTTTATATGTTTGTCTGCTGTCTCCTAGGACCATAATGAAAACGTGACGTTGCATTTCATGAGTTTGTCCTGGTGAGCAAGAGTCTAATACGTCATCAATCCCAGTAACAACTTACAACTTATTCAAAGTAATGTTATAACTGAGGACCATCAGCAAGCATTCTCAGCTCCTAGGAGAGCAAAGACTCTTTCACCAGTACTTCCTTTATTAAAGTTACCTTGGATGCAACTTTGTCTTACTGGGGACGTATGAGTTAGTGACAATGCAACGCCAAGTCTGTCTCACCCTTGATCTTACTAGTGAGTCTGCCTGTGAGTCTGCTTACTGGTGAGTCTGCCTGTGAGTCCGTTCCCCAGAGCTTCTTTTTGGTGATCCACCAGTTATAAAGTAACATGAAAATGAGATAGTGCTTCATAGAATAGTCACTATGGTACAAAAAGGGAGCCAAATATGAGTGGATTAGTTACACACCAAAATATCTTCCTGGTGTTTTTAAAAGTGGTGCAAGTGCTTCTAGGGCAACAGCTTTTTCAGAGATATTGTGCACTTAAGAAAGTAAATTACTCTAACCTTATAACATACGTTTATAATTTTTTTGGGGAGGGGAGGAAGACAGATGCTAAATTTAAGCTGTTTTAAATCTAAGTCTAAGTTTGAAAAATAACCCTTCTACCTTTTGTGCCATACATTTAGAACTAGTTATGAGTTGAAGTCAAAATAGCTTTGCTTAATTTAACAGCCATCTTTTCTTTGCATGACATTCTAATAGTTCCAGCAAAACTAGATTTATTCTCTTGCTCTCTTGCTTGCTTTCTACCCTGTATGTTGGATGTTATACACTCCAAAGAGTCAATGAAAACCTGAGCATTGTTCCAGTTGTAGAACAGTTTGATGGCACTCAGCTTCTTATGATCCAATTTAAGTATCTAACATTCTTGAAACCTCTTTGTCTCAAATAGGCCTGTATGTATGTTTCTTTACTCAGGCAACATTCCAATTGCATATTAGACCTATGTAGATCTAAAATTAAATTATATTATTATAACATGGAAAATTATGTTTAGCAGGGCTAATTCAACTTTTTCAGTGAGAAGAAATATCTAGAATTAAACAAAAGGATTTGTTTCCCCCTCTACCTACTGTAACTTAATATCAAACTGATTTGGTCATATGCTACAAATAAAATTTTTGCAATTAATATAATTTACCCTCTTTGCACATGTTTATATTGAAGAACTCTCACTTTATAAATTATTTTGCTTACTGTTATTTAAGGTGCTGTAAAAGAACAATACAACTTAGTGAATACATGCCAGTTTGTTCTTATGATAGCCAAGAACCCACATCACAAAGTTCTCCTCACCATGATAAATATACTGGGCATGCAAACAGAACAAGACAAGCTGAAAATATTAATGCATCTTTGCCTTGAAAATACTAATTGACTTAGTCTTTCCAATCTGTTCTTTACAAAGGTGGAAGGAGGATGTTGTAGATTAAAATCAACAACAAAACACTAGCTACTGTGAATTAGTAGGACAGAACTAGGGGACATCTAGCAAAACTTGCTCTTAAAAACAGACTAGGAAATATAGAGCAATAATGTAAATATGAACAAAGACCAGAGCCCTAAGGATAACAAGGGAAATCTTAAAATCTATAAGTAAAAGCCAGTGAAAGGTACTTAAATTCTAGAGTAATGTGATGGGTTGATTTAGTGCAAGTGTCTCCTCAGGCATCTACTGTCTGTAATAATAGCAATACCATTGTGCACAGTGAAGCATCAAGGAAACCAACAGTGAACTGTAATAGTTCATTGCTGAGATAGCAAAAGCTTACAATAGCAATATTAGCAGAAGTGGACTCAATCATGTAACATTTCTGAGGGAGATGAAAAAGCAGCCCCGCTAAAGTATTTGTATTGTCATCTATAGTCAAATAATAGTCCGTTACCCCCTAATCAGAGCGGTCAAAATACAATGGTGTGTATTTTAAAGGTGGTGTCTGAGAAACTGCCTTCCCTAGGAAATGCTGAGGCTCCGTCCAGAGCAGCTTTGCCCTATTGCCTATAAGTTCAAATAATGGTTAGAGATCCAGCTCCAGCCTTCAGCACCAGTGGGACAGCCCAGATGTTGCAGAGAGCAGGTCAGATAATAGTCATTCTTTAACTTGTGTATGTCCAATGCTGTATATGAATTTGTGAACCTCTGATGGTTTGAAGAGAGAACACCAGAGAACATGCAGATTCTAAAGAGCACTGTCTCCACAAAGGATCATCTTCGTGGGATGGCACGCTATCTTGAAGTTAGATGGTGATGAAAGTACATTGATCAATGGCAGATGATAACATCTGAAAAAAAGAACCCACATTTTCTCAGGAAGGTCAGCTGCTGTCCTGAAGTAATGATGCTGAATCCTAAATAGATGGGCCAGAAAGCAAGGTTGTATCAGAAGCTGGGCATGTGCCATTCCTCAGGAGGGCAGCTTTTTTCCATGTTAGGGCTGCAGCTCAGCAAAACTTTTTTTTTTGGGGGGGGGGTGACATTTGACTGTGATACTGATACTACCTCAGTGGAGCTCCTCTTAACACACTGAGAGGTTGAGACAGGGCAAACATTTTTACCAAGCCCCAGGGGGGAAAGTAAGATTCCTGGAGCAAAGAACTGAATATCACAAATTCACACAGTAATCTGACATTTACGGTTCACGTGAAATCTGAACTTTACACTAAAGGACACTTAGGTACTATGTAGTACATGGAATGTCTAAGCCATAGGGTATTTCTGCTTTCCTCCTTACTACCGGTACATATTAGGATTAGTGCTTATTTTTTTTTTTTTTACCTAAAAACTACTAGCTCTAGGCTGTCATTTTTACATAGAAGCTTGATATAGAGGGGTGTGTTACAAATCTGCACTGGGTATTAAGTAGTATAGCCACACTACTCCACCTCACTTGACCTGGCTCCAGTCCCATCACCTGACATTAGAAGTTCCTGTCACTTTTCCAGCTATTCTAAGTGCTGGCCATACTAATACACAAACACAGTATTTTTTATTGGGGTAGAAAATATTAGAGAGCAAATATTCGCAAATACATTTCATATATATAATCATGTTAAAAATCAAAGGTTATGGATAGAAGTCCTGGCTTAATTGTGATAGACATTAGCCATGATAGAATGAAAAAGCATCAACAGTGCAAAAAACTGTAATCTAAAATACATCTTTCATAGTTTCACATAGTTATGGATGTGCATTTTAAACGGAGATGATCTGAGTGAGCTCTTTGCTTTGTTACAAATATAATCAGTGTTAATGAAAACCAGGCACACTATGCAGTTTTGGAGTAAGTAGGTATGTTGCTAATTCACTGCCTTCTCTTTTCTTTATTTTCACCCAGGATGTATTTCAAGGAAGCTGTTAACATACTGTAATTGCAGTAATTTAATGAATCTGTATGAAGATTTTCCCTTTAAAGTCGAACACTTTGCTAGTTCAGTTTAGTAGCACAAGTCTTGTTGTGCAAATTAAATGCAATATGTTTGCTGTGTTCTTGTTTTTTTCCACAAAGATTTCTTTTAGCTCTGCCGGAACTGACTTTTTGTTTTGTTCTGTTTTTTAAAGTAAAATAATAATACCACCAAATAACTGGCAGGTCATTTAATTAAATCCATCACCCCGGAAGAGTTTCTCTCTTGTCCTGGACTTGAAATTCACAGTGGAAAATGTAAGGCTTTCTCCATCTCACTGGTGCTGGGTATATGTGCCCTACTCAGAGTGTCAGCTAACCCTCGTAATTATCCTGGACAATATCTGATTTCTACCCAGTAGTGCTGGAGATTCATCAACATGGGCTGTAATCTCTGTGGAGCACTAAGAAGAGGCTTTGCCCAGATTGTCTCTAGGGTCTGTGCTCTGATTGTGCTATTACTGGGTGGCCGTGGGTGTATTGATGGAATCACTCCACTTCAAATACTACAACCAAAAGCCCTTTTCTATTTTGGCTTACCCCTGTTCAGTCTCAGCTAGAGCTCTGCTGGCATTAACAACCAGCTGCTCCTGCAAAACAGCTCTACCCAATCCTTTCTTGAGGCATCACGCTGGACTGCCTTTGGATCCTGTGGCTGGTAGCACTTCAGGACGGGGCATCGATGAATCATTTGTTTCTGCATGTAAAATGCTTGGTGTTGGGGACCTGCCCAGTCCTACTCAACATCCTGCCTTGTGAGCTGACACATGGGTTCTGCTGCTGCAGCCCAGTGTGGACAGAAATTGGACAGAAAATTTATGATTTCTATGAAGTGCTGTACTCCTTTCACATTCACTGGAGCTGGCTTGTCTCTGTCCACTTCAATCTCGTTGGGAACAGCTTTCACTCCCTCTGCTATGAGCAGATGTCCAGTATATGTCACCTCATGCTGGTTGAGTCACACTTTTTCTGTGTTCCATTTTATGTCCTTGCACCTACATTGCTGTAGAAAAGCTTGTAGATTTTGGCCATGATTCTGTTAGAGCTTCTGTATGATTATTCCCTTCACCTGCAGTGAGGATATCCTCTGACATTATTTTCACCCAAGGTAGTCTTTCAAGCAAGCGTTGGGTGAGTCTTCTCTGGAACACCTCTTATACCAGGCTTACGTCCATTGGCATGTGCAGGCATTTGTAGTAACGAAATGGTGTGGTCAAAGTTATCAGCATGTTGGACTCTTTCTCCAGGCTTATGTGCCAAAACCGTTCTTAACATCAGACCATAAAGATTCTGCTTTGGAAAGTTCTGCCAAGTTGTCCTCAACTGTGGGCAGTGAATTGTGGCATCTTTTCAATGCCCAGTTCAGTGGTTTGGGGTCTATGCAGAAGCATAATTTGCCAGATGGCTTCTTTACTACCACCATGCTGCTTACCCAGGCTGTACTGGCTTTTACAGATGCACATTTATAAGCTCCTTCTGTATTGGATTACATGGTACGACTGGAATTTCACTTCATGGTAAGCACACAGGTTCCATTGTGGGGTCTTTTTCCAGTCACAGCTTTCCTCTGAGGCATCTGTTGTTTTTGAAAACATCCTCATGTGCCTTTAAAGTTGTTTCCATTGTCCACAGAACTCCTCCTTTTGCTTCTTTCACTGCAGTTATAAAATGCTGATGCTGCACGTTGATTAGATTCATGGTTTGTATGTATAGAGGGATCTGTGGTGCTTACCATCCACCAACACAAATGTCAGCTGGTAACATCCGTTCTTTTTTGGGTTCGTTACTATGAGGTCACATTTTCCTGTGTGCTGCATTATGCCCTTTTCTTACATTATTAGATTGTGCCTGCTCTTTGTAATGGGTGTGTTGGAATCCAGTTCACCCAGAGGAATCACACTGCAGGAGGCCCCACTATTCAGAAGAAATCACACAGGGGTGTTTCCCTGTTAAAATTGTTAGCTTCACGGAAATTGGCATTATCCCTTGTTGCTTTCCTGTCTTGAAAGCCTGAACCTGATAAGCTCTTTGACTCAAGGAGAGAATATGATCACTGCTGTCCAATGTGCCATCCCCTCTCTTGTACAGGTCTGAATGAATCTTTCTGAAACCTTCCTCTGCTCTTGCACACACTGCTAAAATGGTTCAATTTGCCACGTTCCTGGCAATGCTGTACTAATGCAGGGCACTTTTTCCTTTACCCCCTCAGGCTGTCTCCCACAGTAATGCATTTCACTATGGGTACCCTGGGTACCTGCTCTTCTTCACTGTTGTCTTACTGCATATACTTCTGGGGGTGGTGTTCCTCCTAGGACTTTCATCCTTTCTCTTGGGGCTTCTGCTGCACACCCCTTGTCTAATGTCAGATTGCCTTGCTGCAGGGGTGTTTGAACAATTTGTATAGTGGGGGGTGCTGAGAGTCATTGAACGAAACTGTAAACCCTGCATATGATGGAAACCACTATGCCTTGTTGGTACAGCCACTTCCACAGGTGGTGATCCCAAGTGCTACAGACTATCCTGTCCCAAGTTACAAGAGTGTGTCAAATACTCAAAATTGCATGTAGCAGCCAGTGTGCATAAGGCAGTAACGTAGGGGTTTATCTCCCTCTCTTTCAGATTGGCCTGTGTCACTCAACAGTTTTGTTCTGCTTTGCGGAGCAACAGTTCCCGAGGACTCCTAGGATTGTTGTGAGGCTAGAGGCAGTGCTGAGCTTCAGAGTGGTGCAGACCTGTCTGCCTTGTTCCCCAATAAAGTACAGCGCTAGTTTTACTTTCCTATTGTCATCCTCCTGCAAGGCCAGGTCTGTGTACAGCTGGAACTCTTCCTTCTACCAGCTCCTTTGTGTCTGCAAAATCCAGGGCTCCCAGGGTCTTCAGTTCCATGGCTCAGGCTGCCAGTTGCTGCACTTCAGAGAACTCACAGCTCTGATGCTGTCGCCATGTTTCCTTCACAAAGAATGAAGCTGAGTGCTGCTTAAGTTGAAAAAGTGGAATTTTATTCAATCCTGAGCACTGCTCCATCCACGTGGCTGAGTTGCTTCCAGGCTAACTCTCCTTGTTGCCTGCTCCGCTGATGTCCCTTTGACTCCAGTGATCATGATATAAGGATGACAAGTCCAAGTGTCCTGATACCCACATTGCTGGCCTGTCTTCTTTGACTACTCTACTCTTGTAAACAGAAGCTGGTCAGCTTTTAATAGACAAGAATGTCAAAGACCTTGGCCTTTCTTCCTCGGACCTCCTCCCTGTAGTAAATTTCTGAGACGCTTAGTAATAGAATGTGTTCATCTTCCATTAGGTCTAGGCTGCCACCTGAACTTCTATTGCAACAGCTTCCATGCTCCCTTCAAAAAGGGAATTTCCATCCATTTCTTTGTCAAAAAGTTGTTTAAAAAGATAAGATTTATAATTGTGGGTTTGTGGTCCTAGGAAGCATTTTACCCAGTTGAGATCTTCAGAACAGCCTTCCTGAAGCTCTGAGACTGTCTATTGCCAAGTGACTTAAAAACTGTTATCTACACTAACATTTTCTTTTCTTTGTCTTGTACAATACTTAGAATAAACAACTATTCCAGTTACTATCAACGGCCAAGAGACCAGCCGTAATCCTTCATCAGACTAGGTGGGGAGTTAGAACTCTTTCCTCAGTGTTAGTAGAGCTGGCAGGTCTGTCTCTCTGTCTGCTGGTAGTCCTAGGGCAATGTAATATCTAAGCATCAGTTACTGACAGCATCTAAAGTAAGTACTGTAGACAGTCTTAAAGGAAGTGATTGTGTTTCTTATAAAGCCTGCGCCATCCTGGACCGAGTTCAATACCGAATAAGTTAATTTATCACTCTTTGGACTGCTTTCCCAAGATGGAACAGACCCCAAATTACCCAAAACAGACCCAAAACAGACCTAAAATTACTGCAGTGCTGCAAATACTAACCTGGGAATAATGACCTTGAGCACTGACCTCATGGCTGGTGTACTGGGAATTTTACCATTCTAGAGCTCCCCAAAGAACAAACAAGTACCAATGGGATTCCAGTCACAGTTCCCTAAAGGAACTGATTCTTCAAGAACAATAACTTGCCTCTGGGACAGCATATGTGACCTTTTTTGGAATATTGCTACTGCATCTATATGAATAGCAATCAGATCCACCACTCTGGAGAATCACCCATAGGTCTTCATTTATTAAGAAAGAAAAATAACTTCCTTATCAACAAAAGTTGTGGTGTTATCTGGGTTTACAGAGTGCAGAGTAGCTGCTATGATAGTGACATGCCAAAGACTTGAATACTGATTGACTCAAGTTGTAGTGCTTTTCTACACAAAAACAGAGCTGTTCACATTTTGTTTCCCACTCTGTTAGCCTTTATTGGACAGATGGAAATTCTGCTGGTTTGCAAATAGGCTATGAAGGAGAGAATGGTTAGACACTTCGCCTCAGGAAGTGTCTGAACACTCTTCCACATTAGCTTGGCATTGGTATGATGGCATTTTACCTTGGCCTTGACATGTACATTTCAGTGGCTGGACCGTACGCTCTAGAATAAACCATTGTTTGGTTGATAAGAGAGACTTTTTAACCTTTCAGAAGCTGTGTTAACTTTCAGTCTGAGGGGCCAAAACAAGCCGTGAAAAAAAGGATTAATTTCCCAGCAACAATCAAGTGCATAAGATCTTTAATTTCCAAATGAAAATCAAGTGCAGACATAGCTTTCTTTTTATAGTGAAGATGTGGATGCACATGAAAATATCAGTTTTTTAAGTTTTCCTAGTTAAGCTCCTCTTCCAAACATGATTATGGACAAATAAACTGCCATGGCAAAATAATACTCAATGAAACTAAAGACTAACTTTTTTAGGATGTCACAGCATTGCCTTCCTTGTATTTTGTACTTTTATAAAATAGTCTTTGACAATAGTTACCTCATTGTGTCTTTGATTTTGGTCTGCATTTTGAATATATTCCTCTTCCTGTGTGTATTGCCATCACAATGTCTAAATAGTATGATTTGGGATGCCTGTTGTGCTTCTCTCTTTAGTGCTGCAGTTGCTGTTGCATCTTTTCTAATATTTACATTGCAAATTGATCTATTTCTCTGTGTTTCTGTCAGTTCTTTATTTCTTACTGCTGTGGTTATGATGATTATTCTGTATCAGCCTTCCAAATCTATGTTGCTGCACTACAGCAATGTCAGATAGTGAAATCATCCAGAAGCTTAGTAGGGGGATTATGTATTGAAATGATTACTAAATCAGATATTTTACGTTAAGAGAAATCTATGAGAACAAAGGTTTTGTCATGACTTGTCACAGATGTGGAAATGGATTGTCACATACTGGAGGATGATAAGTGAGATCCCCCAATGGTAGTCCACAACATTGTTTGGCTCATCAGTTTGCATTCTGCTCAGTTAAAGTTATATTTATGATTTTTTTCCCATATGAACTTTGGTTATCTATTGCTGTATATCCAGGCATTTATTTATGTTTGAAGCAGTGATCTTCTCCCTGAATATATAATATTAAACCATTGAAAATCCCCTGCTTGCCTGCTTTTTAAAAAATTTAGTACCATTGCAAAAGTTTTATTCTTTGCTCCTTTAGATGAAGACACATTGCATTGGTTTGTACATGAAGATAAACTAGGATGAATGCCAGTTCTCTTGATTATTTTAGAGAAATTCCAGACAGCTTAGAAAGTAGTAGCTCCTTAATGTATGTTTACTATTGTAAGTCTACTGATGGTGCATTAATAGCTGTCATCAGGAGTATCGTACAAAAATGTTGGCGTCAGCAAGCACTGAGCCTAATGGCACTCCTTGTGAACAGACTATAGAGAGGAGAGTGGAAAAGGATAGATGACTGTTTTAGGCTCTTGTCCTTCATCTAAGGGCAAAGAGGGGTGAGACTGTCACTTTAAAAGATAGTTCTCTACTTCAAGCAATAGTTTGTTAGTTATTCTCTATTAATGTTACACCAAAGTTGATTTTTATGTACTAGAGACATTAACTGAAATACAGAGGACTGATGCATATTCATAATTTTGTTCTAACGTTAAAGTGATTTCCTTGTAAAGCCATCTACCCAGAGATCTTGTGAGCACCAAAAACAATTACTTAACTCCTTCAGTTTGGTCTAAAAAGGATACTATTAAACTCCTTGTTCAAAATGTATTGTTCCAATAGAGAACCAGAAGACCAGTCTGCTGGGACACAAGTACAAGGAACAAAGTTAGGATGCTTTCTTTTAATTATGTCTGACAATGTTGGGCACCTTTGTTTTTTTCAAACTGTAAATTAGTAAATTTATGCACCTATCAAAAGCAGTGTCTAGACCTCTCCAGTGGTAATTTGTGGCAAAGAAAGTGAGACAAATTTACCAAAGAAGAGACTCTTTTTCCAATTTAAAATGCATACATGAGATCCTTAGGAAAAAATGCTAGCATTTCTAGGGAGTGGTCTTCTGTGCTCTTTAGAAATCAGAAGATCTGTGGAAGTAGATAGAAACTGTAATGTACTGTTGGATACTCAGCACTTTTGAAAATATGGGCACTTAAGTGCCTAACTATGGATTTAGAAGTCTAATTTTAAGATCCTAATTTTTGAAATCCTTGGTCATGGATGTTGTGGATAGACAGGACGATTGCTATTGATCTATCTATCTGTTTTATTTCTACATAGGTTGTGGGCATGTTCAAGTCGTATTTTTCAATAGTAAGTTTATTTTCTAACAAGTAACAAGAACAAATCTATTGCTGATTCCTTCTTTTATAATAAGCACTGACAAGTTTAGGTCAGAGCATTAAAAGAATTAGGGATATTTCCTGCAATTCTTACACATTCTCAAATTTGGCAAAACTCTCACTGAAATCAATGGCCTTTTGTCTGTTTAAGGAATGAGAATAAGAAGTTGGATTTGGCTCTTGATGTCGCTTGAAGTTTTGTGCTATTCCATCAGCTATCCCAGCCATTCATTAATTCTTAAGAAATTATCTGGACCATAGTCGTTGCTTAATTAAGTGTGTATTTAGGAACTTTCATGTAATGTGTTACTTGAAGAACTGTTCTTGGCAAACCCAAGACAGGCAAGCTTTAATTTCAGTGCTTGTGATGACTTCCAATAATGTAAGAAATTAAAAGCAACAATCTCTTCTTTTAAGATGCTCTTAGTATACATGAAGGCTACTTACAATGAGATATTGCAGTTATTGTCAAAAGCCCTTTAGTATAAGATTAAATCATTTCATAGCTGTATCATTTTCAGTTGGGGAATTACATATTTGTTTTATGAGAGCTTGCTAATGAAAAACTTCACTGGAACTTGAAGGAATAAAGAAATTGCTTTTGTGATGATTTAAGATTATCGGTGTTTGGGTAAACACAGATGATAATTTTAATAGATTTCAATTGTCACCTGAGATTATACAAGCACCCGGTTTATCTTTTTACTGAACAACCACAATACAATATATTTTTCATATATGGTCTTTGAGATACTTCCCTTAATAAATATAATCCTTCTATGTAACGGAAGCAGCTTTATTCCTCTACTCTGAATAAAACTTAAAATGTAAGAAACAGTAGAAGTAATCTCAGTAGAAAAAATTGTGTTTTTTACATCCTCATTTTGATGTAGTCAGGACTGGTAATAATCTTTATGTAGTTATTTATACTTGATGTATTCCAATTGTCATTCATGCTCATGAAGTCACTACAGTAACTAAATCTGCCAAAGCTTTTGTTTGATTTCCATTCTTCTGAATAATGGGCCCAGTTTAAAAGAGCTACTTGTTCTACAAGATGTCTACCTAATTATGGCAATTGTGCAAGCATATTTGTTGGTCTAACTGCTGAGAAAGATTAGCCAAATTCAGGAGAAAGTAGAGAAGGATGGGTGATCAGGAAAGTACATTTTGTATATAAACAATTTTACATAGATTTCTCCTGTTAACTTTTTCAGACGTTGATATTAAAATTTAATGGTGCATTTAACAAAAATTTTCTGTTTCGCTGGTCATGAGCCAAACAGCTATTTTCTCTGCTTGCAGGAGCAATTTGTTTCACAGAAAGGATTTTTTTTCCCTAAATACATTAGCACCAAAACAGTGAAGACCAAGGAATGCACAATCAGTTTTCATTTTTCTGTGATGCAGCGAATGGTGTTAAAGGCACTACAGAGCCTTTATCTTCTTCACCCACTCAGGCCTGTAGTCTCTTAGCCAAGAGTACTGAAGTGAGGCTATTTTTTATTTTCTGATGCAGACTCGGGCAGAGTAGAATCTAGGTCAAGACCTTCTGACCTTATTCCATGTACAGTCCCTTCTAGTGCTCAGTAGAAATGATATTTGATGGCTGCAATGTGGATTGGGAATCTAACAATTGAAAACGCATAGCGCTTATGCTGTTTGGCCATGTTGTGTGAGTGCTGTTGCTTTAAAGTAAACTTTTTTTAAACAGTAGTTGGTAGACATCACTAAACAGACAAACAAGCAGGCATACTTCTCTAATAAAGCAATTATATTTTAAGGTTTAAGAATTTCACAGACATTTGCAACACTGTTGCCATATTATTATAGCACGTTGACTCTCAACCTCTCCAGACTACTGTACCCCTTTCAGGAGTCTGATTTGTCGTGCGTACCCCAAGTTTCACCTCACTTAAAAACTACTTGCTTATAAAATCAGACAAAAAATAAAAAGTGTCATAGAATATCAGGGTTGGAAGGGACCTCAGGAGATCATCTAGTCCAACCCGCTGCTCAAAGCAGGAACAATCCCCAATATTTGCCCCAGATCCCTAAATGGTCCCCTCAAGGATTGAATTTACAACCCTGAGTTTAGCAGGCTAATGCTCAAACCACTGAGCTATCCTTCACAGCACACCATTACTGAAACATTGCTTCTTTTATCATGGTTACCATATAAATATAAAATAAATCAAATGGAATATAATATTGTACTTACATTTCAGTGTATAGTATCTAGAGCAGTATACACAAATAATTGTCTGAAATTTTAGTTTGTACTGATTTTGCTGGTGCTTTTTATGTAGCATATTGTAAAATTAGGCAAATATCTAGATGAGTTGGTGTACCCCCAGATGATCTCTGCATACCCACAGGAGTACATGTAACCCTGGCTGAGAACCACACAGTGTGAATCCAATGACTTTTCCAAACCAAGATGACAATTTTTATGTGTTTGTGTGCATTCTTTGACACAAAATCAGCCTGAATAATCAAAGCTGCTATTTAGCTATAGATAATAGCTACACACACACCTCTTTAGCGGGAGTTAACTAAACTTAATGGGACTAGAGAATGAATGAAGGAAAGGAACTTAGCTGGAGCATCAGAGAAAATGCCTAATGATGAACTCTGTTAGACGGTGAAATAGCTTCCCTGGGGAAAATGCGGAAGCTGCATTTCTTGGACATTTGAAACTGAACTAGATGTAGTGCAAGAAAATATACTGACTGGAACGATCCAACACCAGCAGACTGATGGACTAGACGCTTAAATAAGTCTTTTATAACTGTAATTGCTAGAGCTAGGAAAAGTAAATGTAAATTACAAGCTTTTTTTTTTTTTAATTAGAGTAGTCGCATACTACTCAGTTTAGTAAGAGCATCAGAATCTGGCACTTAATTTTAACAAGAGAAACTGTTTCCTACACTTCCCCATAATCTGTAGTACATTAAAATCCCATATAGTCTCTCCAGGCACCTGTTGACATAATTAGCATGCATGTGCCTGCTGACAAACATAACAAACATGCATGTGAAACTATGGCTGTTAAGAAATGAAACACTCAAAAAGCTTCCAGATGCTTGAAAGAACTTTGCCATCACATGAGCTGTATGGAGCCTGATGCTCCTCAGCTAATTTAGCTTTCAAAGAAGAGGGGGGAAAAAGGATTTAGATATTTAGAGGGAGGTAAAGTTAGAGAGTGCTGTGTCAGTCATAAAAGAGCTTAAAGCATGGAAGGAGCAATGTACCAGCAAAGCAGGCCTACTGAATAATTCATCTCTGCCTTACACATGTCTGCTGCTGTACCATTATTTAGGTAAGAATATTATATTGTTATTGATTATACCACTTGCTGATATATTTCATTTGCTGTGATGTGTGTGTGTGTGTGTGTGTGGTTTTTTTTACCTCTGACACTTCTACCATCAGCAAAGAAACTTATATGTGAGATCTATTCAAACTTAAGAGGCCCTGTAAGTGTCCCAGCTGACCCTCCAGATGGGGAGTGAAAGCTTCCATGAAGTTCCAGAGGAAGAGAATAGTAAGAATTCCCATACACATTTTTTTTCCTAAACGATAACAAAAATTATTTACGAGAATACCACAAGCTGCCCTGTTCACCAGAATAACAGAGGGAAAGCGAGGCTTCCATTGTATAGCGGTAGGGACTGCATGTCATCCTGCAGTGCTGCATGAATGTTCTGAGGAGAAACCCACAAACAGATTCTGTTGTGAGGCTAAGCCTCTGATGTAGCTGTGATCAGAGCCAGTCCCCATTTAAGAGCCAAGCTCTTTGCTTATGCCCCTGCAGTCGCTGATACAGAACTTCGGCCTGTAGTGGGATAAATGCCCAAAGCATTCCATGGGCATTGCAGTCAATATGTGGCATTTTAACAATTGAATGCAACAAACAAAACTCATTTTAAAATAAAAATAGTACTCTTTGCTGGTGGGTTTTAGATTTTTTTTTTAACTGCACCCTAGGTCTCAGGTGCTTTGCACCCATTTTTCAGATGTTTTCTGAAGCCCAGAGGAAAGAAACATTTTCCTCAGTTGTGGATGAGAAGAAAAAATGCCTTGCTTTATCACTTGTGAGCAAGAAAATTATCTAGGAATATCCTGAAAGAGGGCAGAATATTCAGGAGTGGAGTTGTGGGGATCTTGAGTGAGTGCTATCTTGCTTTTTTCATGGCATCTAGTTTTTCTCAAAGAGATGGGCTGCTGGAAGAGACAGACATCCCTTAAAAAGCCCTGGAAGATAAAGAGGAAAGAAATTGGGTTACATCCTGCAGGACCTCACCTTTCTCACCCCTCACTGTCACAAGCCAGATAATCTCTAAAAAAAAAATGTCTCTGCAACCTGTTAGAGACACTGGATACTGTGCAATGGATTTACTAGAAAAGAAGTGACCTTATGTCTTCAGGCTGCTCTCCCTTTCTTGGACAATTAGAGAAATTATTGTACGAAATCCAGTCAATTTGGTTCCTGATCAAAATCAGTCAAACAAAAGAGAGAGTGTGAAATCCAGACCCCATTGAATTCACTAGGAGTTCTGCCATCAATTTCAGTGGAAACTCCTAGGGAATTCAATGGGGTCCAGATTTCACCCACAATGTCCAGTGTACACTCCAGGTTTGTTGGGAAAGAAAACATGATTTCTCTGCTCATTATGGCTCTGCTCAGGCTTCTATGGGTAGGGACAGAAGCTTAACATGGCCATTGGAATATTCAGCGCTCTTGCTAAAATTATATCACCCCATCTTTGCAACCCCTATACAAGGGTACAGTAAAATTATACTCTCCTTACATATGATGTGCTTCCTCAAATGATAGGGTCAAACTGCAATGAGGATTTTACCCACTGATTTGAGAGGCGGGTGCTCAGCAGTTGCAATAGCCCATGGGGAACTTCAGGTGAGACTGGGTCTTAGAGATGCACAGTTCATCCCTGAACGGCTCCGACCAGCAAAGGATGCAAGTGCAGGCTGCAGCATTCTTTGGAGTGGTAGAGTCTGAATCCCTAGTGTGTCCATCCCCACTCTGTGTGTGGTGCTGACATGGGCAGCGCCATGTCCCCACCTTTGCCTGCACTCTCCCAAGGTTGTGCTGAGGGAAGAGTTCTTGTGTTTCCTCAAGAGCAGAGGTTGCGTTTGTGACAGACATTTACACAAATAAGGCACTTGCACGAAGGGCTGTCACAGTGTGGCTCTTGGATCTTAGAGGCAGATTCTCCACCCTGCTTGAGCTCTGCTCAAGTGCAGTGGAGAGGGGACACTGCAGAGAGCCATTGATGGCTCCCTGAACCTCAACCACCCAACCAGGACACAAGGTAGAGCTTCACAGAAGCATGTCTGACTCACCTCACTGGTGTAGGGTCCGTAAGGAACCTTTACCAGTTGAGAGTCAGCAAGCCCATTACTTGATTACTGTGTTCTGTCCCAGTATCCGCGCTCTAAAAATGATGTTGGAAAAAAATAGAGAGAGTTCAGAAAAGAGCCACAAAAATGAAAATCTGCCTTGCAGTGAGAAACTAAACAAGATCAACCTGTTGAAAATCCAAGTTCAATCCAAGAAAAAGTTAAGAGATGACTTGACCATGATCTATAAATATGTACATAGGAAGAAGACTGCAGAGAGTAGAGGGCTCTCTGAGCTAACAGACAAAGGAATAACAAGATCCAGTAGCTGGCAGATGAAACTAGATGAATTCAAAGTGAAAGTAAGATACTTTTTTACACTGAGGGTAATTAATCTTTGGAACAACTTACTTGGAGACATGGTGGATTCTCCATCACTTGATGATCTAGCTCAGCCATAATTTATAGAGTTTGAGGTAAGAATCACTGGGTGAGTTTCTTGTGGTCTGTGTTAAGCAGCAGGTCACACTTGATAAGTATAATGGTCCCTTCTGGCCTTAAATGCTATGAACCTTCACTTACTTGGAGAAACATGGCCTTAACAAATCGGACAATCCAGGGGTGTGTGGGTGTGGGTGTGGGTGTGCTGGAAAACTGGTGGAGTGGAATATGTCTAACGCTGCATCTGATGGGTGCAATGAATGCTGCAGCCACCTTTTTAATCCAACAGGAAATAGTTTTCCTGTACCCTGGGCAGATGTATGAAGTTTGAAAGCTTGTATTAGTTCTACCATTCTTCCACATTATATGTAAGAGAACTTAGAGCCTGGTAACCCACCCTGAACATGATGGGACTCAACTCCATGTGTTGGGTTTCGGTCAGGTCATGTCTGCAAATAACCCAGCCCTCTCGGGCTTGGGTTGGTTCAGGTCATCTCTGATCACATCCTCCTGCCTATAGAGTTGCCGCAGAGAAAGTTGCTTGTCCCACTCATGGCTGCCATTGCCTCTCTGCACTGTGTGTGCTGCAGAGTGAGTTTGCTGTTAAGTCGCAGCACCTCTCAGTCTGAGGGGCATGCAGCCACCACTGCGCCAACCCCAGGGGCAAGGAGCAGCCAGAGATAGATTGCGAGCACAGGTTGTATAGAGCAGGAAGCTCCCACCATGCTGAATGCCAAGGACAAGGCAGTGGACCTGGCCCTGACACAGGGTTGGGGGAAGTGTTGGGATCAGGTTGGGTCTGAAAACGGACAGCGTGCGTCAATTGGATTCAGTTCAGCTGTACTTTGGTCGGGTTTGATTCTGGGCTGGGCTAGGCCCAAAAAAGCTCTGTGAGGAATAACTTTCAAAAATGGTAAAGACATTCAGAAGGGCAGGAATATTTTGTGTGTAACCACCCTAAATTAAATATTCCACGCAATTTATACCAGTGATAACTCAGTCTGTGCCTGTACAGCCACAAATCTCTACTTAGGGTTCTGCATGTTGCTGTACTGGAGCCCATGAACTCCCAGAGAGAGCTCCTTGTTCCACCCAGTTTTAGGCAGATTGAACAGATCACTGACTACAGATGAGCTTGAGGGAGGTACAGGAATTATCAATAGCATGCTTTTAAAATGTGTCTTTCCACTAACAGGAGGACATGGGTTCAGCACAATAATACCGACTTGGGAGCCTGCGTTTAGACACCCATTCATAAAAATCTTGTCCTTACGTTCTGCCAAGGAAAATTGTGTACGAATCCCTGTATGTTCACAGAACTTTGTGAATTCATACGTAGGCGAATTCAAGTGTTTGTTATTTTACATCAAAGAGTTCACACAGTTCTACAATCTAGTTATTGAAGATCATTTGAAAAAAATACATATATCTGTTTAGTCAGTGTTTTCAGTTTTCGGAGTGAAAACGACTGGAAGGAATCCTGTACATCTTAACAAACAACTTGAAAGTGTACAGTAGATACATTATTTACTTCTAGAACTTTTTTGTAATTCTGATTCATTTTTCAGGATTGGGGTGGAAAAAGATTTTAATCCAGTATACTGGTTGCAAAATACTTTTGAAAATTTGCACTAGCACTGGGACAATTAGTATAAGATCAAGTTTACAGTAACTCATATAGTATCAGTTATTTTACTTCTGATGTACTATAGGAGCAAGAAGTTCCTGATATGCTTCTCAGAAGTAGGACAAAATGTGCACTCCATTAGTCTAGTAAGCACACATAATCAATCTGAACTTCATATCTTAATTTTTGCTTTCCTTCACTTACTTTCTGCAGACAGACATACCTCTCAACCTCCTAAATGCTGAAGTTGAGATTTTCAGGGAATTTAGACAAATGATTGCAGAATTTGGCTCCAGAGATGTAAAGGAGACCATCAAAATGTCTAGCAAAGAGCTAACGTTGCCAGCAATAATTTTCCCATGAATATAGGCAATTGTATCTCTTCTAGTGTGATGACTATACATATTTCATGATTATTTTAGTTACTGTGATAGGTGTACCATACCTGTAAACTTGGCTGTAGTTATTTAAGTTTAAAGTCAACTAAAAATGTAAAGATTGTGCAATGTTTTTTTCTTTCACTATAAAACGCTTGATCCTGTAAGGTTCAGAACACTATGGCCCAATCTGGAAAAGCACTTCAGCATGTGTTTTAACTTTAAATATGTGGTCCCATTAAAGCCCATGGGACTGCTCATGTGGTTAAGGCTAAGCGTGTGCTTAAGTGCTCTGCTCAATCAGAGCCAGACTGCAGTCAGTTAGTTCAAAGCTAGAATAATGGTAGTGCCTTCATAGCTTTCTCCTAACTGGCTGCTTACCTCCATCTATTTCCAGAATCTTGTCTTTTACAGTTGCAGCTGCTTTTATATCATGTGGAGGAGAATCTACATATGCTACTACGGATGGACAGGAACAGGCCACAGTCATCTCTCAAGATTGGCTGGTGATAAATGGATAGCATGAACAGTGTGGGAAAGAGTAAAAGGAACACTTTCTGTTTTCTTGTCCAAATGTATCAGACTCCTCAAAAAGAGAAGCGCTCGAATGATTTGGGGACATGTTTTTGAATGCTAGTGTTTTTCATTGAGATGTGGGCAAAGCGGTGAGACAGCTAGCAAACTTTGTATGCGGTTACCAGGCTGAGGGAAGATGGGAAATAATGTGCAACTGAACTAAAAAACCTTGTAATAGAATGAGAAATGGTATGATGTGGGGTGTTTGTTGAAGCGAATGAAAAGTGTTATGGCTGACAATAAAGTAATGTCTTGCTCACTGTTAATCCGTGTGTCTAACATGTGATCCATGAATGGAGAAAACACAGACCCACAGTCAAATGACCTACTAATGGCGAGTACACAGACTCCCTAACTGTCTATCATATGATTTGGGGACATATTTTTGAATGTTGATGTTTTTCAGTGAGATAGTTGCCTCTTGACCTTATAATATCTAGTACATACCAAACTGCTGCCTTTCAACTGCACTACACAATTTACATATACTTATTTTGAGGAGCCCGAGGCATTTTGAGGGGACCGATTGGCTAAGGAGCAGTTCTGAAGAAAAGGACCTGGGGATTACAGTGAATGAGAAGCTGGATATGAGTCAGCAGTGTGCCCTTATTGCCAAGAAGGCTAATGGCATGTTGGACTGCATTAGTAGGAGCATTGCCAGCAGATCAAGGGAAGTGATTATTTCCCTCTATTTGGCACTGGTGAGGCCACATCTGGAGTATTGCATCCAGTTTTGGGCCCCCCACTACAGAAAGGATGTGGAGAAATTGGAGAGAGTACGGCGGAGGGCAGTGAAAATGATCCGGGGGCTGGGGCACATGACTTACGAGGAGAGGCTGAAGGAACTGGGCTTGTTTAGACTGCAGAAGAGAAGAGTGAGGGGGGATTTGATAGCAGCCTTCAACTACCTGAAAGGGGGTTCCAAAGAGGATGGAGCTCGGCAGTTCTCAGTGGTGGCAGATGACAGAACAAGTAGCAATGGTCTCACGTTGCAGTGCAGGAGGTCTATGTTGGATATTAGGAAACACTATTTCACTAGGAGGGAGATGAAGCACTGGAATGGGTTACCTAGGGAGGTGGTGGAATCTCCATCCTTAGAGGTTTTTAAGGTCAGGCTTGACAAAGCCCTGGCTGGGATGATTTAGTTGGGGACTGGTCCTGCTTTGAGCAGGGGGTTGGACTAGATGACCTCCTGAGGTCTCTTCCAACTCTAATCTTCTGTGATTCTATGATTATCATACTTATAACAAACTGGATTAGTTTACAGAAGATTCTGAAACAGTGTAGGGTCTGTAGCTGTGCTCAGTTAAACAGTGTCAGACTTTCAGCTTCATAATGAATGATAACTGACATAGTGTGAAAAGGCTAGTGTGGGCAAAGTGTCTTTGTATGGGGCCTGAGAGAAGCTGGAAAATAATGTGAAACTTAACTAAAAACCTTGTAACAGAATGAGAAATGGTATGATGTGGGGTGTTTGTTGAAGCGAATGAAAAGTTGTATGGCTGAGAATAAAGTAATGTTTCGCTCACCATGAATCCATGTGGCAGAGTCCTGAGACTTAGCAAATACAGTATGCGTTTCTTCTGCTCTTCCTTTTACTTCAAACCCTCTCACTTTCCCCGCCCCTCCTTCCCTTTCCTCACTTGTACCTCTTTCCTTCACTTGCTTTACAGTGAATATTTGTTTAGCAGCTACTCAAACACTGTACTATCCAAGTTCCGCTTCTTGTAGCAGTGCTCCTCTTCCTTTTCATGTCTCTCACAGTGGCTCTTTATCCTGGCAGTTCTCATCACTGCTGTATTTTTGCAACTCTCACTCCCATCACCATTTTCCTTTCTTCTCCTCCCTCTGATTCTCTTCCCCTGTGGTTCTTTCACTGGTGAGAAGGGACACTGTCAAGTATTTTTGTCCAAGACTAAAGTGCTGTAAACAAAGGATTTTACAGAAACAAAATCAAATAGAACTGTTCAGTGTTAAAACAAACAAACAAACAAACAAACAAACAAAATCACCTCAGTGGGGGAAAAAAAAAACCCAACCTTGTTATCTATTGAAATATTATCCTGCAGTGGGTTTCCAATGGTGGAAACCCAAACATCACTTTGCTGTGCAAAGGCCAGATATAAAAACCACTGATGTCTATAGGAGACTCCTATTGACTTAAAATGGGCTTTTATTAGAGCTGGCTGGAAGATGTGAACATTTTTGTAACCACAGGATCTGAGTGACTCAAATCTTTATTTATTTATTGTATCTATCCTCACAATATCCCTGTGAGGAAGGGGTTAGCCCCATTTTACAGATGAGAAACTGAAGCACAGCGAGACTATGTGACTCAGCAAAGGTCATACAGGAATTGTGTGCTAGAACAGGGACTCAGACACAAACGCCTGAATCCCAAAGCTAGCACCGCAACTGTTGGGTCATCCTTTCTCTGTGGTTAGCCCATTGCGAACAAGAACCAGAAAATGAAATTGGCTGTAAACCAAAAGTTAAGCTGCCTAATAGAGTGTCACTGTCTAAATTGAGCAAAAAGTAAAGAAATAGTATAAAACATTTTCAGAAGTGCCTAAGTCTCATGGAAATTAGGCACCTAAGTGATTTAACACTTTTTAAACCATTACCTGTAACACAGATGAGAATTTTTAATGCAAAATTTTATGTCAAGAATTTGCATTGCAATTTGTTATTCATAAAATGGATGTGTGTGTGTGTGTGTGTGTGTGTGTGTGTGTGTGTGTGTGTGTGTGTAAATGGCTGCTCCTCAGGATTTTGGAATGTTAGTGTAAATCTAGAGGTGATGAAAAGTGGACACAGGACACCATAGGTGGTTAACAATAATAAATTAATTTCTCACATAGCTCTACAGCTTATCACATGCATATACACATACGTGTCCATGTATATATACAGGTGATTCCCATATAAGAAAATGCAGAGCCACATAAGAAGTATCATGTACTTCTCTGACTGTCACTTTGCTCACTTATTCATCTCTCTGGGACTTTAACATCCTTAACCCCAGATCAGCATCAAAAGCTGCCACTTATTTTTATTTTTTTTAAAGAGAGAAATCAACTATTGGAGAAATATTCCTCCTCCTCCCTCCATATGTGCAGATACCCTTCTCTCCTACCCAAATTTACCTCTGCCCAAGGCCCAGCAAGGGCAATGTTCAGTCGTGGATCTTGAAACAACCTTTACTATAAATAAAAAATGTAAGAGCTTTAAATTCCAAAACCTCACAGCAAGGCTAGAAATGGGTGTTTATAGCATTGAGAAGTGGAGATACTCAGTTCCCCAGTGTGGACTCAGCACTCACTTGAATATGTGGCTGCATTATAGGTAGTGGTTTCAAAGGCAGGAGATTTTATGTTTAGAAACGCTGCTTGTGAGCTATCAGGTTTTTGAAAATAGAGATCTGAAAAGGACTGTGACACGAAGCTGAGATGAATAATGATATATGACTACTGAGGAGGCCAAGTGTGGAACCAGTACAGACGAAATAGAGTTTGTCCCTTGTTGCTCTTCTGGTTTAAATGGTTAGTTAGCAGGTTTTCTTAAGTGTTTGTAGCAATGTGGGAATCCCTTGGAACACTGCTATGGAGAGAAGAAAAGGAGTAGGCTCAAAAATATCCTTTGCCTTTCAAGCAGGAGTTTTGTATTGTCCCCTCTTGATAGAGTTTTCCTTTTCTGGAGATAAAACATGCTCAGAAATGTTCTGCCTTCCACACGGGTGCCTGTCTTTTGCACACTCTGTCTTCGCTCTCCTAACGGTGTTTAAATTCTCCGCCACTGTTTCAGCCAATGATAGTCCTTTGCCAGTGGCTTAACACTGTCCAGAGGTGTTTTGTCGCCATTTTACCCTCTCCCCTCTCTTAAAGGGGAAGTAGTAGTTTTGCTCTGCTTGTTTTCTGAAAAAAAAATGATATGTCAATTCTTCCTTTATTCTTTGAATTTAGCCCCTCCTGATAGTCTGTATACTCCCTCATTTCCACTGTGCTGAATTGCAACTTCTGGATGAATCACCCTATGTTCTAGGGATTGGCAAAAGGTGTCGTCCTTCAGGAAGTGAATGTTTGGAATGGTGACAACAGGTGTGACAGCCACATCTTGCCAGCCGATGGGAGTGCAGAGCTGGTGCTCGGGGTGGTGGCAGCGTGCGGAGCCCTGTGGCCCCCATGTCTAGGAGCCAGATCTGCTGCTGTCCACTTCCGGGGTGCAGCGTGGTGTCAGAGCAGACAGGAACTAGCCAGCCTTATCCTGGGAGCATCGCCAACGGGACATTTCACTGCCCAGTCAGCGGTGCTGACCGGAGCCGCCGCAACCCAGTGCTTTGAGTCGTGACCCACAGTTTGAAAACCACTGAGCTATAGAACGAGGTTCTGAAGCTGAGAGCTGTAACAGACTCACAGTCTGTGTGGATCGGGCACAGATGGGGATTCATAATGCACACTTTTCAGAGTAAAAAGAAAAGGAGTACTTGTGGCACCTTAGAGACTAACCAATTTATTTGAGCATGAGCTTTCATGAGCTACAGCTCACTTCATCGGATGCATACTGTGGAAACTGCAGAAGACATTATATACACAGAGACCATGAAACAATACCTCCTCCCACCCCACTGTCCTGCTGGTAATAGCTTATCTAAAGTGATCACTCTCCTTACAATGTGTATGATAATCAAGTTGGGCCATTTCCAGCACAAATCCAGGTTTTCTCACCCTCCGCCCCCCCCCCCCCCACCCCCAACTCACTCTCCTGCTGGTAATGGCCCATCCAAAGTGACCACTCTCTTTACAATGTGTATGATAATCAAGGTGGGCCATTTCCAGCACAAATCCAGGTTTTCTCACACCCCCCCCACAAACACACACACACAAACTCACTCTCCTGCTGGTAATAGCCCATCCAAAGTGACCACTCTCCCTACAATATGCATGATAATCAAGGTGGGCCATTTCCAGCAAAAATCCAGGTTTTCTCACCCCCCCCCACCCCCATACACATACACACAAACTCACTCTCCTGCTGGTAATAGTTCATCCAAAGTGACCACTCTCCTTACAATGTGCATGATAATCAAGGTGGGCCATTTCCAGCATAAATCCAAGTTTAACCAGAACGTTTGGGGGGAGGGGAGGTAGGAATAAACAAGGGGAAATAGGCTACCTTGCATAATGACTTAGCCACTCCCAGTCTCTATTTAAGCCTAAATTAATAGTATCCAATTTGCAAATGAATTCCAATTCAGCAGTTTCTCGCTGGAGTCTGGATTTGAAGTTTTTTTGTTTTAAGATAGCGACCTTCATGTCTGTAATTGCATGACCAGAGAGATTGAAGTGTTCTCCGACTGGTTTATGAATGTTTTAATTCTTGACGTCTGATTTGTGTCCATTTATTCTTTTACGCAGAGACTGTCCAGTTTGACCAATGCAGATGGCAGAGGGGCATTGCTGGCACATGATGGCATATATCACATTGGTTGATGTGCAGGTGAATGAACCTCTGATAGTGTGGCTGATGTTATTAGGCCCTGTGATGGTGTCCCCTGAATAGATATGTGGGCACAGTTGGCAACGGGCTTTGTTGCAAGGATAGGTTCCTGGGTTAGTGGTTCTGTTGTGTGGTATGTGGTAATGCACACTGACAAGTTTATATATTTCCTCTGGTTCATCCTCAGCATCTGTAGCTTATATCAACATGGAACTTCTCCCTTCACTGAATCCTCTGTGTCTTCCCCCTCTTCATATTAAATCCCCCCTTAAGAAAAAGAAAGTTGCAGGGCCATTATTTATTATTGTATATTATCATAACACCTAGGAGCCCTAATCATGGACCAGGATCCTGTTGTGCACTGTTCAAACACAGATCAGCAAGTCAGTTTCTGCCCCCAAGAGCTTACAATCTAAGTATAAGGAAAAAGACAACAGATGAATATGGACAGATCGGGGAGAACAAGGAAACAGACAATTTTGGTCAGCGTCATAGGCTGTGGTCTCTGCTTAGCATCAGTCTAACTTGTCTAGTTTTTTGTAGGTGTCACTGCAAAGCAGGCCAATGTATATCACACAGCACTGCTGCTTGTTGCTTCCCTTCCCCTTCCCTACAATAGTATGTACTGTCTGTCTGGACTACAAGCTCCTGGAACATGAATTGTCTCTTTTTTAGTTGTCTATATAGATCATAGGAAACTATGTGGGCTTTACAAATCATAAGTAATAATAATAACGATTTGAAATCATGCTACACTTTTCTGGTTTAGGCAGACAGACACTACATGAGGTTGAGGCCACCACAATCATTTCATTTGTAATAGATCACAGACTTAATGAAAGCCTGAAGCTGTTTGCATTGAGGCCAATGACAACACTTCCGTTGACTGCAGTGGGAACAGGATCAGGCCATAAATGCAAAATTCCTGAGGTAATAAACCACTCACATTGTGGTTTTTATTTTTTTAGCTCTTCAAAATTCAGTACAAACATGAACTAATTAATTCTCCCAACTTCCCTCTGAGGCAGCTAAGTACAGTAATCACCATTAAACAGAGGACATTTGCCAATAGGTACAATCCTGTAATATTTGAGTTACCACAGAATTTCTAGATGGTTAGATTAGGAAATACGGAATTTTGCCATTGACTTAAAAGACGGCAGGAGCGTGCCCTAAATGTGGAATCTCAGGTTAGATGGGGTGGTTGCCATTGGTAGATATTGACTTTTTCATGGCAACCATTAACTATTATTATCCCTATTTTACAAGTGAAAAAAAAATCAAAGCAGAGAGGGTTAATGACTTGTCTTAGACCCCAGATGGAATCTGTGTGAGAGCTAAGATTAGAGCTCAGGAGCTCTGATCTGAGAGCTATTAACCCTGCCTGCAGTCCTCTAGAGCACATTACCTTGCAGGTGAATCACATCTGAGCTACTCGTATATATTTCTTAACATTGGTCCAAGTTTGCTTTTGATGTTGCCTCAAAGGGGAACACATGTTCAACGTAGCAAACTCTTAATTAACTGCGCACTTCGCTGAAAATTTGTATCCGTGTGACTGGAGTCGATTATTACAATTAGGATATTAAACTAATATTCAAAGCACATATTTTGGACATGACATACAATAATCTTAACCAGTGAGATGGAGGATGGTAGAAGGAGCAGCGCATATTTATATTAGTAAATGCTAATTTTTACATAATAATTTAAGCAGTATTAAATATTAGTCATGCCCTCTAGACAGATATTGATAGTTACTGTTAGGGTGAGCTAGTGTAGCTGTTTCTTTGCTCAGCTTGCAGAGAGCTTTAGCCTTGAAGAATGAGGTTTTAGTTGCTACAAGTATTTACTGTTAATTTATTATTTGATGTATGTGTCTATGTATTTAGGGGTCTGTGTAACACACTGTATGTAGTGTTGTATGTGTGCACTGATAAAGATTACACTTGTTGCATTCCAGCACTGGGGAAGCCAACCAAGTCACTGCAGCAGCCGGCAAAGCAGGCCACAGAATAGTGAAACTGAAATATTTTTTGCTGTGTTTCCCATAAAACTGGTTCAGAACCTAGGACTGGTTTGTGTTCCTGTTTTCCTTCCCTATAGATCCTTTAGCACCTTCTCCACACGCTGACTCTTTTAATATCCTAGGCCTTCACGCTGCTGTGCTTGGGCAGAGTCCTGCACGTGTGCAGAACCTATTGAAGTCAGTGGAGCTCCGTGTGGACACAGGAGTCTGCTGTACAGGGTCTGTTGCAGGATTAGGGCATTAGTTTGGAGGTTCTGTGTAGTGAAGGGAATTCTCTTCATGCTTTGTCAAATTTTAGGGGGTGCCGTTGGCATATCTCAAGGCAGAAGTTAGTCAAAATATTTTTTTTTTGCCTCCCCCATGACCTGCGGAATGAGGCTTTTCTTTCCACAGTAGGACCCATAATACACAGTTTGCACTGTTTTAAAGCTGTCACTACCTAGAGACAATTACCAAAAGGGAATATCTTGGAGAAGGAGAAAAAAAAAACAACTCAAAACCCAACTCCCTGATCTGAAGGATCACCTTCATGATCCTGGCTTAGATATATAAGTCAAACTCCAAAGTTTGATCATTCCTCTTCTCACCGGGATCTGCCACATAAAGCTTTCATGCACTGAAAGAATGGCATGTGCCTTTTTTAGCTAAGAAATGGAGCTTCTCAGAAGTAGAACTTTAAAGGTATACAGCAGTGGTTGAGAATGCTGATCCTTACATTTGCTACTCAGTGAGTTTGACAAGGTCATACCGTATGGTATGCATTGTTTCACATTCACAATGGGAAGTACAATTGCAATATGTGGATATAGAGCACCAAATGAGCCTGCTTGTCTTGTATACTGAGGGCTTCTCTACACTTACTGGGGGTTCGATGTGCAACGATTGATGCATCGGCGGTCGATTTAATGGGTCCCGCTAAATCAACCGCCAATTGCTCACTCATCGACACCTGTACTCCATCTGAACGAGAAGTGCAAGGGGAGTCAATGGGAGAGCATCTCCGGTCAACATCGCATAGTGTGAACCGCGCAGTAAGTAGATCTAAGTATGCCAACTTCAGCTACGTTATTCATGTAGCTGAAGTTGCGTAACTTAGATCGATCTCCCCTGTAGTGTAGACAAGGTGTCAAGGTTCCTTCCCCACTCTGAACTCTAGGGTACAGATGTGGGGACCTGCATGAAAGACCCCCTAAGCTTATTCTTAACAGCTTAGGTTAAACGCTGCCACCACCAAAGTGTTACACGACAAACAGGGGAAGTGCCCACTTGGAAACATCCCCCCCCCAGAATATCCCCCCCAAGCACTACACCCCCTTTCCTAAGGAAGGCTTGATAAAAATCCTCACCAATTTGCATAGGTGAACACAGTCCCAAACCCTTGGATCTTAGGAACAATGAGAAAACAATCAGGTTCTTAAAAGAAGAATTTTAACTGAAGAAAAAGTAAAAGAATCACCTCTGTAAAATCAGGATGGTAAATACCTTACAGGGTAATCAGATTCAAAACACAGAGAATCCCTCTAGGCTAAACCTTAAGTTACAAAAAGACACAAAAACAGGAATATTCAGCACAACTATTTTGTCAGCCATTTAAACAAAACAGAATCTAACGCATATCTAACTAGATTGCTTACTAACTCTTTACAGGAATTCTGACCTGCATTCCTGCTCTGGTCCTGGCAAAAGCATCACACAAACAGAGTGAACCCTTTGAAGGGTCCCTTCCAGCTTTGAAAGTATCTTGTCTCCTCATTGGTCATTTTAGTCAGGTGCCAGCGAGGTTATCTTAGCTTCTTAACCCTTTACAGGTGAAAGGGTTTTTCCTCTGGCCAGGAGGGATTTAAAGGTGGTTACCCTTCCCTTTATATTTATGACACAAGGCCTTAGTTTAGGTAGGCTGAGATTGATTTAACTAGGTTCCTTTAGACCACAAAGCACAAGAAGGAACTGAATGAGCAGGCCAGTTGTTCTTTTAACTTTACAACATGAAACTTTTTGCACTGATCAGTTTTTCCTAAAGGCCTCCCAATGGACAAGAACATTACTTTAGTTTAAAATGATGTAATCAGTAGGACCCACAGTGCTGGGAGGAGGAGCCTGTGAGCCCTTTGCCTGGAGAATGTCATTACTGGGAGTTTTTGCAGGAGGCAGGAGGGGGAGGAAAATGACAGATCTAGAAGATGGCAGGTGTGCAAGGTAAATTGATATCCTCATTGATTTTGCAGTGTGCTTATTTTCTTTAATGAGAATTCTTGTTTAATTAAAACTAAAAATTAGCCGTGGCTTTATAACAGAGTGTGAGGGTTACTTGTACAGAGCTGAAAAGAAAACAAACACATTTGCTTTCTGTGTCCCACTGCACATGTGCAGCATGCTTGTTACCTAGGAGAGAAAGGACTGCTCCTCAGCTGTAGAAATTGAAAGGAGAGAGGAAATTTCTATAATTGGTCCCTAACTGGCTGGGGAAAGAGGTGTTTCACACAAAGAAAGTGTCTTAAATATGTGCTGTCTTATTAGGAGGTGTTTTTGCTTCTACATAAACTGAGAAGAGGAGAAAAACAAGCACAAATTCCGGACCCTTGATTAAAATTAATTAATCTTGCAGACATCACAAATAAAGGACAACAATATATATGTATATTCAAAATATCTATATCTATGTATTCTCAGCATACTGTGAAATACTGGCTTCTGAGGACTTATGTTGAAAAGGTAGACCTGCATTTAAATGCTGATCTCAACTTTCCACTAGGGACCACTAAAAGGTCTTTCAGTAGAAAAGGCCCGGATCAGCAAAACATGAAATCATTATAGCTGCAGACTTTCTAGACCTGCTTTGTATTAGATACTTGAAAAAGACATTTGTTTAAGGATGTGAAGGTTTTAATCCTATCTGTAATGCTTAATCATCTGCTGTGAAGAAAAAAAAAACAGTGTTCTCACTGTAAGGTCACTAAACAAGGACCACATAGTACAGTTTTCCATCCTCCTCAAGCCGACATTCAGCAGTTCACCTGCTAACTGTTAGGATTAAAGGAGATCCTGACAAGCTGGCATAAAGTACATAGAGTAACAGTTATGTATAAATGTATGATTGGAATGTAGACGTTATGAGCCTGATTCACCTATCACTGAAAATGGTGCAAATCAGGAGTGATTCCACTGAAGTCAATGGCATTGCACTGGTTTAAATCTGTGTTCAGTGTGATCGAAAATCAGACTTTATCTATCTTTGGCTACATCTACACTACGAGCAAGGAGTGTGATTCCTAGCTCGTGTGCACATGCACTAGCTTGATGACTGCTTGCATGAATATAAATAGCCGTGTAGCCATGGTAGAAGGGCAGTGGGAGTGGTGGCATGGCTTAGCTGTGCCAAGTATGTATACATGGGGTTCAGGCAGGTTTGTAGTTGGCAGGGCTGAGCCGTGCTTGTGCAACCACTGCCCATGCTACTGTGGCTACACTACCATATATACTTGTGCTAGGTCTCATTGAGCAAGGGTAAGGGTGTGTGAATGTAGCTTTTGTTGGAGAAGGTTTCTAGGATATCCCAATTTTTTGCTCCTTTACTTCTTTTCACAACCTCAACCCAAGTGTCAGGACAGTGCTTTGTCTAATTACTGAGTGTTGTGTCTCTCTCTCAAGCCTGCCAATGCCTTTCTGAATGTCACCCAGAATTTGGTTGCAGGAAAGTGATATTCAGCACATCCCTCCTCCGAGGGACTGAGCAAGGCTAAGACCTACGTACATATCCGCACATGGTAGCACAATATAGATGAGGCAATATTCTCCCCTAAATCTCTTTACTGGCAAAAATAAAGTACCTCAGTTTTAGTTTAGATAATTTCAGTAGTTTTTCTGTTTATTTCCACAGAGAGCAGTCACTATCAGCACAAAATAGAGGTTCTGTAAGGAAGTAAGACAGGGGGCAAAAATGGTGCTGTTTACCCCAGAGTTGTATTTACATCCTGTGTCACTACTGTTGTTATATTGTTACCTGCACTAACCGGTTTGCTGTGTAGATATACCGTAAGTGTGTGATATGTCATAGGAAGCTAAAAGGGTCATGGAAAAGATCACATACAAAGCAGAAGTAGGAAGACAACAGGTTGAAAAGGTCAGAGCTTAAGTTCAGTAGCTCAGTTCATATGTGGATGCACTAAAAATATCAACCCAACAGCTGATTTTTCAAGCTTCTCAGTGATGGATGCCATGTATCTGAGACTAGAATTTGGCACCAGTGGTATAGGAACCATTCCCACTAGGAGATTTGTGTGTAACTCAGTGCTGAGTGCAATAAAGTAAATGTGTTGCTTCCCTTGAAATAATGGGAGATCGTCATCTAGCCAGCTTTGAAATTCTCCCTCCACAATAACTATTGAAACCTTGACTGCTGCTAAATATATCAGTTACAGTAGGTATGTCCATGCATCTGCTGACCTCTGAACAATCCAGGCAGAAAATGCTTTGCTGCTTGGTGAACCAACCCTATGTAGGTAAAACATACCTGCTGAGCTGCTGAATATTATGGGTATATCCAGGTGTTGCTGCTTATGAACATTAGGTGGAATGTGAAACAAATGAAACAATGGGCACACCCTAGGACCACTGGAACATCAGTAACAAAGGGGCTTAACTTGCCCGATTGTTCTTTCTCTTTAATTTTAGTTGACAGTGATCTATATATAAAAATAAAACAGACTGTTCACCATAATCCTGGCAGAACTTTCCCTTTATAAAAGTGTCACAGAGCATTTTTGTTATAATTATGAAAAACATAAATGGCTCAGTCTCAAAAGCTGAGTAACATGTGGTACATACAAATCTAACACAATAGAATCTATTTGCAACTTGACTTCACAGCAGATCACTAGCATGTTAGCAAACACCTATTTAAGTAGTATGATAAGTGATAATTTGCCTTTTTTTTCCTTGTGGACTGTGTGACTTTCACTTGTGTATGTGCTTGCCCCCCATCCCCCGCTCCTGTTTTAAGCAGAAAAAAGCCTCTTGTCATAGTCAGTGTGTTCTGCGCCTCAGTAGATGATGTAAAACAAAACAGCCATAACACGTGATGTGACAAAGTCTGTCTGAGCAGATTCTCATGTTTCCCAATGAGGGGGTAAAAGACAATGCATAGTACAAAGAGTCTTGAAGTGGGATTAGAAATTCAATGTGACTGAATGTGAGTAAAATGTCTAAGCAAATGCCTCACAGAAAATTGGCAAAAGGAAACTGCACATGGCTCAGACTAGTGCTTCTATGGTAATCTGTAATTTAAAGGACCAGAATCGTTATTTTTGTAAACATGAAACAGTTTAGAAGAGGGTTGAAATACATTTGTGTATACCTGCTTCTGTTATAAAAACCATCAGTTTAACACTGAATCAACCCAGATCCTGGTGGACAGGTGTCCAGAGTGCAAAACTCACTTGGCACTAATGAGTATGCTTATAGGCAGTCTCAAAAGAATGACTGAATGCATATTAAGACTAAATTATCTTCTCATGCCACAAAGTAGTTGCTTCAGGTCAAAGATAGTGTGATTATTGCTGCATCTGCCTATGTTGTGCCTGTTTCAAGGATAGCAGTTTTGGGGGACTTCAATCTTGCACCTTTCACAAGCAATGAAAGAATAAGTATGGAAGTTGTGTTGAATCTGCTGGGAAAAAGGGGGCCAGATCCTCAGATAGTATAAATTGTCATAGCTCCGTTGTCTTCATTGAGCTACAACAATTTACACAAGTTGAGGATCTGGTCCAAAGGGGGTGTTTGTGTGTGTGTGTGTGTGTGTGTGTGATAATATATATTTGCATTTAAAATGACCTTGCACAGGAAACCCTAGTCCCAAGTAGAATGAGATGTTGCAGGTAATCAAGTAAGTAGACTTATAAATGAGAAAGAAGCTTGCTGGCTAAACATGCCACAATCAGATGATTAACTCAGTAGCTGACGATCATGTTCACATTGAAATGGCATGGTTCAACATCAGAGGGTTGAGAATAACATGCTATTGTGGTTGAAATAAAACAGGGCATTTACTAGCAATAATCAAATAGTGGACTCTGGGATACCAGAACTATTTCCTATTCTTAATAAAGAGGACTACAGTGGTATAGCAGATGCCACTGAGTGGTAGCAACTGGTAAATGATGTTTTTTCATGGTGCACACTGGCCAATTTGTTTTCCCAATCCTGCCAGCTCCTTCATGGTGATGGACTCTTCCACTATGTGGAACCCCACTGACATAAGAACGGGTTCATGCAGATACAGGGATTCATCTGCACAAAGAAGTGTCATTTCTTGAGAAAAAAAAAAACACCAAAAGAAATGAACCAACCTCCAAACAATTTGTTATATGCATAAATGTGAATTCTTCTTATAATTTCAAATGAGCCATATGCAAACAGAATTGGAAAAGTTTTATCTTTGTTAAATGACTTTATATAGATCAAAAACAAAAACTCAATACTCGCTCCATAGTCCTTGGAAAGTTGTATTTCCTTCCTGTGGTACAATTTTATTGTTTGGACATCAAGCAAGAATAATAATTCATGAGGGGATCATCCAGCAATAACTTTATTAAATAGTCATTCTTATCTTGCCTATGAGATACATATTTTCTTCTCAGCATATCAAGGAATATTTGGTTGTTTATAAAGAACACATTAAATAGGCAGGAGAGAAAGAGGTTATATAGCTATTACAGAAATAAACAAAGTATAAGCAAAAAGTGGGAGACAAAACCAGAAAAAACCTTCACAAGATTCAAATCCAGATTGAGCATGAGTTTTACACAGTATTTCCAAGGAAATTGGTGGTAGAGTGGGGAATTGAGTCCACATCTACCAAGTGTGAGCCCAGGGCCTACACCATGAGGCCATACTTCCTCTTTAATTAAGGTATCCATTTGAGAAATGATGCATTTTAAGGTGGCTAAGAGGGTAGAACAATATTCTGCTCTAATAAATGTAGGCACATGTGTGAGGGACTTGCATTGCGGTCTTTGTTTGCGTGATCCCTGTGATACATTATAATGGGAGACAAGGCTGAAGAAACCATTGGAAGGAGGAAATCTTGTGTGAGATAGTTAAGGGTCCATACATTTTGTCTGTTATCTGTTGGGGTGATAGGGTGTGTGTCAGAAAACCAGATCTGCACTTCATGCTGATAAACATAAGGCTGTTGGTGAATACAGTATCAGCTATCCATTGTTTCATGCAGAATGAAGCTCTTTAACTGTCTAGAAATGTGGAGCATTCTTTCCCAAAATGTTTGGTGGTGTTGCTGTCATGACACTTCTTCCATCCTTGACATTTCAGGTCTAGAAGTGAGAGTGTGGGAGAGGTATTGAATCCATAGGTCAATACAAAGCACTACCATTAAAACTTTGGGCAAGTCTAGACAACATAAAATAGTCAATGATCACTAACATGAGCAAGGGTTGACAAGTATTTTGTCTTGCCATCAGCCCACAGTATTCTGTTTTACTATTCTACAGTCTGATGCACATACATGTGCAAATGTATTGGAAGGAATATAGCCAGTATTGTATTACTGCCACAAAACAGTATGGTCACGAATAGCCTAATAAATGTTCAAATATTTGAAGCCCAATAAAAAGTTCAAAATGTTTTATAAAATGTAAAAGTAAGAATCATTGACTATTTACTAAACAGAGTCCTGTGTTTCCTTCTAGAGACAAACAGGTTGACAAATAAGTTACTAACCTGTCTCTTCTGAACATTGCTTGGTCCTTACCAGGAAACCTGTGCAGTAGAATATGTAGACTTCTAACGAAGAAAGAGATTTTAGGCTTTCTTTTAAAAGATGATTCTCCTATGTACCCCCGTAAAGTATGAACATTGACCAGCAAGGCAGTGTGAGTAACCTATATGTTGGGTTAGGTCAGGGAGCAGAGGAAATACTCTACAGGGTGTGGGCAGTAACTGAGTCTGGACACAGCAAGACACAGAGAGAGGTGACAAGTAGCATTTTTAGAATCTCACAAAGAGAACAATATTTTAGACTCTGTTATTAAAGGGAAATTATCCTGACTGTACATCTGTCTTGCTGCGTCTGAACTCTTACTCCCTGCACCCTGTAGTTTGTCGTCTGCTCTTACTTTTCTTTGCCAGCCTCTGTGACTACTTCTTAACCCCAGTTCGGAATGAAGTCTTCAAAGATCCCCAAATTGATCTTCTTCCTTCATTTCATCCAGAAAAATCTTAAGTAGCTACCTCTCTTTTTTAATTTGTATCACAATTTAATTATTATGCTTAATGTGGTTGTTTAAATTATTTGTGGCAATAACACTTCACACCTATGTAGTGCTTTACATTTTCCAAGTGCTGTACAAACTGACTAATGTTTGTGTAGTTTACTGAGTTGCTATGATAAAGGTAGTGTGGGGAGTACAACACTGCTGATGTTTTTATTTTAATTATCAAATGGTGCAATGAATAGTTTATTTTAAAGTCTCAGGAAACGGCTGACACTGTCTCAATGTCAGCTTGATTGAGATTGAATTTGAACCACTTCTTTGTTTCCTTTTCCAAAATATTGGGCAAAATGAGACCAGATCTGAGAACAAAGACAAGTCAACATTATCGCTGGTCAAATTAACCTTTAGAATATATAATCTTGTTTAGTAAATATGAAATAATTTATATTAAAGGTGTTCAAATATTTATTTGCATTACAATAGCCCCTGAAGACTACAGCTATGATCAGAACCCAAATGAGTGAGGCAATGTGCAAACACTTAGATAGGTAAGAAATTCTTACTATTTATATAGATAGATATATCTAGATAGATGCAAAGGGGAGGAAAAAGAATGCATTATCATCCACTGCATTTTACAGATGGGGAAACCGAGGCAAAGAGAGATTAAGTGAATTGCCCAAGGTCACAGAGGAACCCTGTAGTAGATTTGGAAATAGAACCTACTTCTTCCAAGTCCCAGTCTAAGATTTTAACCATAAGGCCATCCTCCCTCTCCAAGGAAAATCTCAAGGCAGCAGCAAGGGAATGGAGTTATTGTCCCTGCATTATTCTACTCTGATCCTTCAAGAACACTTAATATAAATATGAGGGATAAAATTCTGGCTCAAATGAAATACATAGGAGCTTTGCTATTGACTTGCGCCCAAGATTTTGGTATTCTGTTATTGACCTCTAAATTGGCCAGTACTAACAGTTTATCATACTTATGCATATTTTCTGATGTGCTGCAGAATGTGCAACCTTTTGGCAAATTGTATTTGATGTAATACTAAAGTATTATGTTGCCTTCTTTTGTATTGCTTAGTAATTGCAGCTCCAAAATTATCGGTCAGGCTGGATTAATGTCTGCATAGTATACTAGAAATTTTTATTTTATCACTAACATGACAGAAAAGTCCATCAGGTCTATGTCAAAGTCATTCAGAACGTTACTGATGAGATACTTGGTACTATACATATATGTGATTAATTTGCATTGGACAGTATTAGAGTCTGCTCTTATTAGGGATGACAGTTTATTTCTAGCTATTAAAGTACTTTAAGTGTTTTGTCTTTATTAAAATTCTTAAGCTTTTACCATCCTAATTGATGATTGGTCAAATCGTTTATCATCCCCATAATGCATATAAACCCATGAAAGGATGAACCATAGTTTGCGATTTCTTTTTCAAATAATTTAAAATGGAGAATGAAAGAGGACAATAAATAACTGTATATGCAACTTCTGCAAGTGGCTTGTATCAGAGAATAGAGTTAAATGATCCCTGAATTTTGTGTCTTGTAGAATGCAGTCACGGCACACATGTATTGCCGAATCAATGGTGAAATCTTAGCCCCCTTGATATCAACAACAAAACGTGCACTGGGGTGCGGATTTCATCCCCTGGTATCCATAAGAAAAATTTTGTAGCGCTATCAGAGTAGAGGGGCATGAATCATTTACCCATTTACCCTCCGAGTTAAAATGAGCTTTGTATCCATGACTGTTTTGTTCTTAGTGGTGTCATCATTATATTTGCAAAGTGATGCTACGTTTCCCCAATCTGTGTGGCCTGTGTTGTTCTCCTACTCTCCAAACACTCTTCATTATGAACATGCTGTAAAATTTCAGGTATCGTTTAGTTTCTTTCATTTGGCTGATTAACCCTGACTGTGTGTTTTAGTTAATCATATCCTAGACTGGATTCAGCATGGTATTTATAGACTTGGGTGTCTCTATTAAAGATTGGACAGTAGATAGGTTTCTCTTATTTTTAGGGAAAGCTGTTGCTTGTATGCCAAGGACTATGGTCATTATTCAGAACTAACATGTTTGATGCTTGTTTTTCAGTATTCATTTTGGTTCTAGCTGAAGGCATTGGGCCAAATTCAGACACAGTATAAGCAGGTATAGCTGCACTGAAGTCAATGGAATTAAATCCTGTAAATCTGAAGCTGAATTTGGCCCATTGCCCGTATACATTAACTTTCAGAGGATCTAATCCCAGAGCAGTGGACATACAGAAAGCTTTAGCCTGTCAGACTTTTTCAATTACTTTAGAATAAAATGTATGGCATATTTCTCTATTATAGTAATTATTGTTCTCAAGGGATAATCAAGACACGGCGCTTTCCTTTCAGACAATGCTTGTTGCCTCAGGAGGGAAATAGTAAGCATGCAGAATATTCTTAGACAGCCTTTGTCATTCACAATAGGTTTTCCTAGATGTACAGTAGCTGAATGCCAGGGAATTACTTGATTCATTGTGAGGACACTTTGTTATGTATCTAACAGCCCCAAACTGGTCCGAAGATTGGAGTAGTTTATTAAACTTCCAGCTAGGTTTGTGTTGATGGTCCATTGTAATGGAAAGCAGAGTGGCATAATATTTCACACAATGATATGATGGGGGCATTTTTAAGCAGAGCGGATTGAAAGTACATTTTAAGAGGGAGGCTATTCCAAAGTCCAAAATGTCTACAAATCTGGGGCAGTTTAGAGAGATGGACAAGGAGACCCCATGGAAAATAAAATAATGTGTTCCCCTCCAGAAATTGTTTAAATATATGAGTATCTGATTTTCATAGGTGTTGTGTACCCCCACCTCCCATTGACTGTGATCAAGTATGAGAGCTGCTTGAAAAAAATATAGGTATTTTCTATAGAGAAAGTATATTTTTTGTACACTATGGGTTAGATCCTCAGCTGAAGTGAACCAGCATAGCTCCATTGAGATCAGTGGAACTATGCTGATTTACACCAGTTAGCTCCCAAATTAGAGAGCAGGAGGGGGTAGAGGCCAATAATAGCCCTTCTCCTGTTGTGTAGCATCCACAGCCCACAAACAGAATGAGCAATCCTCTCACTCTCTCAGCTTGCGGCTACTACTGCTGTGTGACCTAGCATCTGGAATCACTAATGGAAATGGAAGTGGGCTGTCATTTCTTGTCACAGACAACTGCTGTTCAGAAAGGAGAACAAAGGTTTTAAAGTAAAGGTAAAAATACTTTCCCTTTACAATTGCCATTTATTTAAATATCAATAACACCGTAAGGATATTTTATTCATTTCCTGTCTTTTGAAAAGCTAAACTTCTACAAAATTGAGGGGAAAATGCCTGAAAGTTCCATGTGAATGATCTCACTGCAGCAAAACACGGAGAATGGTATTATCTGTTGTTTACCTCTGCATCCCCTTCTATTTCAAACCAGAAAATGAAGCTCTCTGTGATTTACAATGAAGTTACTTTACACCAAAGCGGCATTATCCAAATTTGGCACATTTGTTTTTTGTCTGTTTTTTTTTAAGTATGTAATTCTGTAAAACTGTAAATAAACAAATAGAATGAATGCATTTATTACGACTGCCTGTGCTGGATATACTATGAGTAATGCTGTTAGCCATTCCACTCTCTCAACCAATATAGGGGCCAGGTGTGTAATGGATTATGCAGCCCAGCTCTGAGGGCTCAGACTCCTGTACATAACATTACATTGATAGAGGGGCTAGATTTTCAAAGTGAAAGGTGGGAGACCTGTTGGGGTCAGAATGTAGAGTGGTTTTGGTGGTCGTCACAGAGGTAGGCACAGGAGATGTTTGGTGACTGGGGAGGGGAAGAGAAAAAGGTTGCCTATTCCCTCCTGAGCTGAGTAAGAACATATTCCTCTTGCCACCTTGCAGGTTTGTCTCTGTGTGCAGGGTAGAGCTAGTCAGAGGATGCATTCAGAGGAGAGAGAGTGGGCTCTCCTGGAGGTCTCCTAGGGCCTGCAAGTGTTTATATCAAGCAAGACAAAATGCTGGGGCAGGCCCTGTAAACAGGGACATTCAAGTTTTTCAGGAACATACCATCTCCCTAGGCATCAAATTCTGTAGGAATTCTGTGAAGGGAGAGCTATAGGGATTATACCCTGTATATCCTGCCCTCCACCACAAGTTCGCGTTTACTGGACTGTGCTGTCGTGCTCTATCAGGGCAGAGAGAGGAATGAGCTGTGCATGTGGAAACCTAAAAATACAATGCTTTATTTAATGATACTTTGTGAAACTGATGGTGTCAGAGCCTCTTGGCATGCTAATAAAAGTGCAAAGTGATTTGTTCAATCTATGTACGCTAGAGGTATTCCTCCAAGTGAGCCCACTTCACCAGCTAAGCAGGCACCCAGCCAGGTGAATTTCCAGGCTTCCATTGCTTGATTATAAAGAGTTACCAGTTTCCTGCCACCTAAACCCAAGATGACAAATACATCATTTATAAATGTGGCGGGAGACCTGGCTTTGGGTGTAATGAGTTTCCACACCTTTAACCATGTTACTTAGTGACATATTTTCCTCCTGAGGGCGGAAATGGTGAAGGGTAGAAATGTGGTCTGGCTAGAACATGATTGGTGGCCAACCACAGAAACGGAATTATTGTGACTATTTTATTCTTGAAGTCCTAGTCACTGTGGCCTGAATTTCAGAAGTGCTGAGCACTAGCAACCCCTATCGACTTCACTGAGAAGCTCAGCCCCTTTGAAAATAGCTGCCTTAGAGTTAGGTGCCTACATGTGGAGATAGGTGCCTAATAGTAAACATCTTTGTTGGAAAGGTTTGGTTTTGGAATGTTTCAGGGGCATTTTCTGAAACAGAAAATAAAATGTGAAGAGTCTTCTTACCTGAAACCTGCTAGATGGCTTTAGTGCCAGATAGTCATAATTTGTGACTGATGAGGACAGTTTTGCAGTTAATGAAAAACATAATAGCTTTTTTTCTAAGACCTCATATCCACAGTTAAAGTTGGTGCTGTAAAATAGATACCAGTGCTACAGCGCAACCTGAACCTATTAAACTCATTACCTCTCAATTGGATTGTGTAACCAGATGAACATCTCATGCTCTTTAAAGAACAAAATTGCCAATTGTCTAAAATGTTTTTTTTTAAATTGCATATGCTTGCAAAACGTGGGTAGTTCTTACTGATCTTTACATATTTTCATGTCATTCCCATTTCAAAGGATTACATCTCTAAAATAACTCTATTTCTTTTCATTTGAAGAAAGAGGAGTGAGGCTGAGATTTCAGAGTTACATTGTTAAGTGTTTTGTAACCTCTTGTTACACTCCAATGTGGGGGATTTGCTCTGATTGCCTCATCCTACATCTCTCAGTTTCTAAACTACTCAGCCTTGTTAATAGTCATGAGAGTCTATAAAGATGCTCACAGACAAGGACTGAAAAGTAGTCAGAACAAGAAATGAATTACTTTAATGGAGCAAATTTAATGCACATACAATATGACAAACAATGTCAGAAGAAAAATCTGCACATCATATTTGAGACTATTGTGCTACGTTTTAGCTGGCTTGACAGAAGCCACTTTTGATTTACATAGACTCAAAGATGGGTAAAAAACTAAATGTACATAAAGTGTCATGAGCTGCTAGACTGTGCTCAAGGGGTTATTCTGGGGAGCATGCTAGTAACTTCCTTTCCCTTTCTCTGGTAATAGCAGGATCATGGTGAGATAGGCTGCCGGTGGCCTTCTCTCTCCCATAGTGACAACTCTATCTTGCATGCCTTCCCCCATATATATCTCATAAGAGAAACTGCTTTTTCCAGGAAACATCCATTCCCTGTATATGCTCATCTACCATAAGATACTCCCCTTCACCATGCATGCTTCCCTTCTGAGCCATATGCCCCATGTGCTTTCATTCTATGAAACATCCACCCGATATAGAATATCCTTTGACAGTTCACATAGAGACCCATTTTTGTATGGGTCTAACTATTCAAGTTGGCCCTCTAAGGGAGGGATTTTGCTTTCATGCACGTTCATCTTTCCCAGGCAACAGAATATGGCCCTTTTTGCCAAATTTTGTCAAGCCCCCAAAAGAACAACAAAGAAGGAAAAGCATAATATTGCCAGCCCCAAGCAATCTAAAATCACAAGTTGAGCTCCCAAAATCATGAGATTAACTTAAAAACATGAGATTTTGTGTTGGCCTTCTGGGTTTTTGAGAATTTGGGGTCCACTTGGGTAATGTTTCAAGCTTTTCTCTGCAGTTATGAGGGCTAGAAACTTTATTTACTTATTTTAAGGAAAGCTGAGATTCACGTGTATTTCTATAACTCCAGGGGTTGGGGCTACAAGGAATATTGCAAGCCTCATGATAAAATGTTGAGCTTAGGGAACACAAGAAGTGGAGGCTTTTTTACAATCCTTCCTTCCTTCACCAGTGCCCAAGAAGATAGGTGAGGATCCCAGTTTAATCCTCCCCCCTCACACCACAAAATAGGTACAAGTGGGCAGCCTCTGGTGGCCTGATCATTGCTTTCCCTTGAGTAAGGAGATATAATTGGGAAGGGAAGAACTACTCCATTCCTTTCCTTCATCTAAAGGAATTTCCAGACTGGAGTTAAGGCGTGCATTTTTGACTGTGAGAGTAATTAACCATTGGAACAATTTATCAAGAGTCATGATGGATTATCCATCACTTGCAGGTTTTTAAATCAAGATTGAATATTTTTTTGTATAATTATATGCTTTAGGGATTATTTTGGAGAAGTTCTGTCACCTGTGCTATACAGGAGGTCAGACTAGATGATCACAATGGTCCCTTCTGGCCTTAGAATCTATGAATCATGAATGAAAAACCTCTATCCAGCAAAAGAGAAGCAATAGGCAGTTTGTCATAACCAAATATCTGTTATTGGAGCAGGGAGCTGACATTGGTGGAGGAAGTATTGTTCAGTCTGATCAGTCTCCTGAATGAAGGAGAAATTGAGGTCTACTCAAATTAGAGGTCTGTTCACTTTGAGGTCTACTCAAATTAGAGGTATGTTCACTTTGTTTAGAATTGAGCCCAATAATGTCAAAAATAAATAAAGTATTAGCCAATAAAGATAATGTTAGAGAAAAAGGACACACTATGTTTGTTTAATTCAAATTGTTTGGTTTTGGGTAGATGGACTAATTTCTCTGAGGGACTGCAAGCACATTCCTGGAGAAAGGAGTCCTTATTGTTACATTGTGTATCTATAACCAAAGCGGAGAGGATCACAGTAACTCTGCCTCTGCCATTGCAGAGTAAAATCAAAAAATGTTTAAAGGTAAAAGGCTCTGAAATCTACATAGATGGTGAGGAGTATGAAAGACACGTTACATAACAGGACAGGAATATGCAGATGTCTGTATTTGTGCAGCCCTCTAGTGTTTTAGAGATTAAATACCCATGAATGGTGATGAAGTGAGCTGTAGCTCACGAAAGCTTACACTCAAATAAATTGGTTAGTCTCTAAGGTGCCACTAGTACTCCTTTTCTTTTGCAAATACAGACTAACACGGCTGCTACTCTGAAACCTGTCATGAATGGTGAGACATCCTACAGTTTTTTCTGTGGCTAAGGAAGCTTGCCTTCTCTGCTAACCAACTTCCCTACTGTCATTATTAGCCGAATAGTAGAGAGGCAGCAAACCGGATTCAAGTAAATGATGCACACACCAGTAGCGTACACGCATACTACTTATATGGAGTAAGTGACAAATTCTGTCAGCTAATCTGATACAGTGCAGCAGCTCACTGAAAGTAGGCATACTTTCTGCAGATAATTTTTGTAATTTAACTCTTTTCTGTCAGTTCCATAGTTGCTAGAAGTAGCATATCTCATAAGAACTCCCATAAACTAGAAATGTCTGCCACACATATACTAGAATAAATGGAATTGTGCTGTAACTCTGGCTCAGTTCCATTGAAATCAGTGGAATAGCATCCATTACTCCAGGGCTGACTTTAGCCCATTACATCAAATGTGTGCCATTCTACCACATTAGCCATGTACCAGGTAGGTGTGGCAAAATGCTTCTGCAGATCTGTCCCCTGTACTGTATCTATTATGTCCCGGTGGAGCCATAGTACTTTAAAAAAAAAGCATGCCACTATATTGCTGCATCATAAAAACTGCATAGGACTGAAGTAGTGAAGAGGTGAAGAGAATTGGCAGACCTGACAGAGGATGAAGGACGTTGATTTTAGGGTTCTCAGGGTAGAGACTGTCTCTCTCTACACTTGGTGTAGACTGTAGAGCATCATGCACACTTAGGGCACCATGTACCCTAAATAAAGTAAACAAATGTTCATTGTACATTTTGAATAATAGGGCTGTTTAGGTGGCAGCAGGTTTACAGGAGATGAAAATAAGTGTGTGTGTGTGTACTGTTCTCCTTTATTTAGAAAATCCTACCATAAGTGTGCATTTTATTGAACAAGTTAGAATTCCCCCACCTACTTGGAAGGTTTTATACCTATAATAGCAACATGCTGGATCTGTATTCACAGACTGTTGCTCTCTCAGACAGTACGGCGATGGAGGCTGGACCTAGGGATCAGCAGTCTAATACATGCATGGTCATTCCCATATGCATGAGAAGCTCCTTGCATGGTCTGTTTACTAACCTGTGCTTGGCAAAGTATTTTAAAAGTCATGTTCTTGTGACAAAGAAGGGCTGCAGAAAATGCAAGTAAGACAAAGCTAGAGCTCAGATTTCTGTCCAAGGTAAGCTTTGAAACCAGAAACCCTTTTTGAGTTCTCTCTGGGCTTTTTGTTTGTTTTTAATCTATGGCATTGCTAACCTATTGGCAAACATCATAAAATAACACTAAAAAACACTGCTGGCAGAGCTTACACAGTCACTGTCATAAATACAAAGGGAAAGGTAAACACCTTTAAATCCCTCCTGGCCAGAGGAAAAACCCTTTCACCTGTAAAGGGTTAAGAAGCTAAAGATAACCTTGCTGGCATCTGACCAAAATAACAAATGAGGAGACAAAATACTTTCAAAGCTGGGGAGGGGAAAAGGAAAAGAAACAAAGGTTCTCTTGGTCTGTGTGTTGCCTTTGCCGGGACCAGAGCAGGAATGCAGGTCAGAACTCCTGTGAAGGGTTAATAAGCAATCTAGTTAGATATGCGTTAGATTCTGTTTTGTTTAAATGGCTGATAAAATAAGTTGTGCTCAATGGAATGTATATTCCTGTTTTTGTGTCTTTTTGTAACTTAAGGTTTTGCCTAGAGGGATTCTCTGTGTTTTGAATCTGCTTACCCTGTAAGATATTTACGATCCTGATTTTACAGAGGTGATTCTTTTACTTTTTCTTCAATTAAAATTCTTCTTTTAAGAACCTGATTGCTTTTTCATTGTTCTTAAGATCCAAGGGTTTGGGTCTGTGTTCACCTATGCAAATTGGTGAGGATTTTTATCAAGCCTTCCCCAGGAAAGGGGGTGTAGGGCTTGGGGGGATTTTTGAGGAAAAGACGTTTCCAAGCGGGTTCTTTCCCGGTTATATTTGTTAGAGGCTTGGTGGTGGCAACAATAAAGTCCAGGGACAAAAGGTAAAATAGTTTGTACCTTGGGGAAGTTTTAACCTAAGCTGATAAAAATAAGCTTAGAGGGTTTTTCATGCAGGTCCCGTCATCTGTACCCTAGAGTCCAGAGTGGGGACAGAACCTTGACAATCACCCAGAGTGACAGAGGGGATTGTTCTGAGAAAGGTGACAAAGTTTCTACTAGTGTATGTTGATATGTCATTTCACTGGGAAAGTACTATATTAATACATCTGCTGCCTTATGTGTAATAAAATTCCCCCTTCAACCGCCCCCCCCCCCGAAAAAAACCCGAAGAAACCTAACAATGCCAGCCTCACTCCTGAGAAGCCCCACCATCTACAAAGTATCTAGCTGTGGCCTGATTCAATAACAGCTCCTCCCCATTTCCCCACTACAGAAGCCTCCAAAATCAAATTTTGTGGGACAAGGTTTGTTGGCTCTTTTTGCATATCAAACTATGAGAAGACCACTGAAGCTTTCACATGGAAGTGTAATTTATCTCCCTAAATCAGCCTGCCACCCTGGTCCCAGTAGGCTTCAACCAGAAGAAGGGCAAGGAGTATTATCACCACCATGTACTCTTTGAGTTTCTGCCAAATTAGAGGAAGAAGAACAGCTTTGAAAATGACTGTGCTGTGTCTTAACCTTTATGGATCAGGCTTTTAGAGGGATATTCTCAACCAGTACATTTGCTCTGGCAACACCCCCTACCCTATCAAATAACCTACTTCTTGAGCATTACCATCCCCTGGCATAGGAGATGTTACTGAGAGGAGGTTTTCTGTCTCCTCAACATCCTCTCACTGTTACTTGTACTTGTGTGTTTATGCTGGTGCAAGCCCGTTGAGTTCAGTGGGGTTGCACATACATAACTCAAGGGAGAATCTGATCTATTGAATGCATTTAATAGAATCTAGCCTTCTATGCTGCTGTGTTTTAGTTTAATTTGCCGGAAGGTCATTTCTATGTTGCTCTGTTTCAGTTAAACTTCAATGGATACTGGCACATCTTTCTTCTTTTTCTTTTCCGCAGTTTAATGATGTGTCAAGCTATTGTGGTAACAAATTAACACACAAATTATCAAGAAATATTTGACATTACTGTAACAATACAGAGGGTTACAGTAATACAAAATATTCTAAGTCAGTGATAGGTCTTCAGTAACCACTGTGTTCCTTCATTTTACTATCCCTCACACTTTTATGCAATCGTTTTAGGGTACTTGAAAAACAAGTGATTTTAATATATGTAAATTGGTACCATGACTTTTGACAATGGTCACATGGTCAAACAAAGGTAAAGCTGAGCATGGAAGAAACCATACTCTCATTATATTTTAAAGGCAAACCGCATGCTCCCTTGATCAGGAAAATATAACTAGCAGCCATTTTGCTGCATTATCACAATATCAAAAGAAATCAGCAAACTGGCATAGAAGAGAACTGTTCTATCTAGCACAATCCACATGCTCCTTATGCCTCTGTCCCTCTCTCTTGGTTACTTTTGTTCCTTTTTATATTCATTTTGGATTAATTTTTAAAAGTAAAGATTAGGGAAAATAAGGATATAAAATTTTCCTTACATAGCACGTTATGGATTGTCTGACAAAATGTGCCTTATTTCAGTGGGCATAAACACTGTTTGCTAATCATGTTGAAAGCTACAGGGCATTCTCAAAATTTAAACTACGTTCGTGCATCCTTAATTCCAGTTTTGAGAGACAACAATATGTGTTTGGAGAAATTGGGAACACAGTTTAAACCCATTCCTAGCAAAAATAGTTTGTGACAATGGGAGATGGGCAGTGTTCTTTTGAAATGTCATTTGTCCATTGGAATGTCTGTCCTTCAGATGTGAGAGGCCACTAGCACATGGAGGAGCATTGGAGGTGCAATCAGTGACATATTCTGTGGCCAGAATTTTTCCATCAGTGACATTCATGCCCTCTGTGGTGTTACATTACTGAAATTGGGGTAGTCATTTGGTGTGATGCCTGGTAGAAGCAGGGGATATTTTGTGTTGAAATCTTTCTTAAATTACTGTGTGTAAAACAGATTCTCTAATCAATGACTTTTCAGGAAAAATATAACTCAAGAATAGCACTGCTGTAGTACTGGTCCAGGTTTGTCCATTTTTGTTTGTAATTAGTTAGGCTTTGACTGAAAAAAAATCAGTTAAGATGCAAGGCTTTGCATCTCAAGTGAGGGAGGCAATCATTGTCTGACACCCTGCTCCCCTCCCCCCACCAACTTTCATCAGAAGAAAGACCAACTACTTGAATGTTTCTAATCCTCAATTTATTGGCCATAATATCAAGCCTGGTTCTGAAACCTTTATTTTCTTTGAAGAATTCTGTAATAATCATTTCCTGGCCAGACAACCCCATTTTCTAAATCACATACTTTGTCTCCTGTCTGAGTGAGCCTTGCTCCAGAAATGTTCACTCCCTTTTTTTTTTTTTCCATCCAGAGCAGTAATATATTTTGGACTCAATCCAAACATTTGAAGAGTGTCTAGCTTCCTAAGCAAATCCTGTCTGTCTGTCCATCTGTCTGTCTGTCTGTCTATCTCTCATTCTCACACACACACTTTATATATAGAACTCACATATAGCACTGGGGTCAGGAATAAATGTGCAATAGTCTGTAAAGTGGCTTGTTGTTTTAAAGATGCAGGCTTTGTGGTTTAAAAGAATACCTTGCTCTTATATAGCACTTTTCATCAGTAGATCTCAAAATACCTTACAACGGAGCTCAGCATCATCATCTCTAATTTACAGATGGGGAAACTGAGGTACACAGAGAGATGTGACTTGCCTAAGGTCACCCCGCAGGCCAGTGCAGAGTAGAACCTCAGTTTACTGAGCGCCAGTCCAATGTGCTATCCATCAGGCCTCACTAACTCCCTTTAAGCAAGGTATTTTGTTCAAATATCTATCCAGTTATCTAACTATCTCGTTCAATGAAACTTGATGAAATAAAATCACACAGACATGAAAATAGCACAGTACTTTGAGAAGAGTGGTCTGAAATGTGCCTCTCACATCTTCCCACCCTGAAATCCCAACATTTAGGGGGCTAATTATTAGTGTTATTTATTTGCACTGTATATTGATGGGGATGTTGTCAGATGTTTACGGCAAATAAAATATTCCAAAGAACCGAATTCCTGATCTTGCCATTTAAAAAGACAGCAGCAGATGCAATACAGACCAGTGAAGTACAGGACATATGCCCAGTGGCTTAAAATTATTGATTGTCATAACTGTGATACTTTGTGGAAGAGAGAGAGTTTTCAGAAAGTGGAAGAAAGGGGTTCCTCGGATACATTAGTTGTTATGTTATTACAAGAGTGAGGGGCAACATGGAAAAAGTTTCAAAATGGAGAGTGGCTAATAGAGAGAGAGAGAGACAGAGCATGCAGGAGAGAAGCTTGAGCAGAGTGTAGGGAGCATCGTGGAGTGCAGGAGGAGAGGAGGGCAGAGATGTAGGTGGGAGCAGAGTTATGGAAAGTACTTACAGGTTAGCAGAAATTTGGACATTGGTGAAAGAAAATTCAGAAGCAGAAGAGAGATATGGCCAGTGGGAAAAAGAAGATGACCTTTGCATTTGCCTTTTGGAGAAGAGTAAGCAGTTACCTTATTTGAGCTAGGAAATAGCTAGAGCATACAGTGGTGTGCTGGCTGAAGGAAGGAAAGGCACATTTTGGACAGTGTAAATAAACAGGCAACAGGATTTTAAAACAGCCTGGATGAAATGGAGAATAGGAAAGAGGGGCCAGAGATGACCCCCAGATTGTGAGCCTGTGGGGAGAATATTAATGTTGTTAACAGCAATGAAGAAGTGAGTTCAGTGGACAGGATTTTGCTGGAAGATGCTAAACTCGCATTGTGGTGATGATGAGCTGTCCAAAGAAACAGGATGCAAATGGACAGATAATGGAGAGGTGGGTAGCTAGAGAAACTAGACTGGGCAGGTGGCTAAAAGTCAGGGATGGAGAATTAGGCTTTGTCTACATGCAGAAGTTACCCCAGTTTAATTTAAATTATTTAATCTGATTTAGTTAAACTGGTGCAAAAAATTTATACTGCTTTAAGCTTAAGTCAAACCAAGCTAAACATGATTTAAACCAAAATAAGTTTCCACACAGCCTTTCCACTCTTTAATTAAATTGGTTCAAAATCAAATCTTAAGATAAATGGCTGCAATTTTCCTGTGTAGACAAACCCTGAGCCTCAAAGACAAAGAGGTATCTGGGTACCCAGTGAGAAAGAGCATATATAGGGAGAGATGGAATGGGTCAAGGATGGAACTCTGTTCAACTATGACAAGAGAGAAGGACACAAATTGATGACGAATACTCTTCTCTCCCCTAAAGCATACAACGGGGAACTGATCACTGAGGTTAGAGAACAGGGGTAGATTAATACAAAGTTCCTGAATACTTGGAATGGAATCTTCTAGTCAGATGGGGCCTGGCTGTAACCTGAGTAAGTTAGATTTAGAGTAGTTGGTGCAACACAGCATTCAGCTGGCTGCTGACTGTTTCTGCCTCCCTTGAGAGTAAAGTCAAGGGCTCAAGGGTGGGAGGGAGAGTAAATACTAGTGGGGTTGGAGGACGTGTCTGTCTGGGAGAGCTGAAATTGTGATTGATGTGGGCTCCATTTAAACTTGATCCATCCAATGAAAGGGAAATCCGTAGAGAACAGAGCCACAGTGAGCAAAAGGAGAGGAGGATGAGCCAGTGACCGATTTTCCAACACAGCAGGAAGATCAAGAGCAATGAGAATGGGAAGGCCATTGACTTTGAAAGTTTTTTCAAGGTAGGGATGACAAAGGCTTTTTGGATGAGATGGGTAACTGAGAAAAACTGATGGTAAAAGAAGAGGAAGCAAAAAGAACACTTGAAAGGACTACATGGAGCTAGGAAGGCATAGGCATTGAGGGGAGGAAGAAAGGAGGCCCAAGCTCCCAAGCCCATTATAAATGATTTCTGAAACTAAGGGCTGTGCCTACCTTTGCAAGGATGAGGAATGCATGGATGAGTGTAAAAGGAGCCTGTGTTTCTGACCTATACTCCTTTCTCACTCAGGGCTTGATCCTGTGCCAACTGAAGTCAATGAAAAGAGCTTTCAGTGGAGGATCAGGTTTCACACAGGGGTCAGGCACAATGGTACTCACCTGAGTTCAAGGACCACTCAAGCATAGCTGCTTCTGTTAGCCTGTCCAGAGAGGGTGGAGAGCAGTAAGAAAGGTGCAGAATGTTTCTGAGTTGAGAACTGTTCTCCTACTTTTTACAGGGCTTTAAAAAGGGCAGTGTTGAATCTTGAGAATCCCACATTTTCCTGCATCTTTGGTAATTGTCCAAGCAGCACTGAAGCAGAATCATCCCTCAATAGAGTAATAGTGGTGCTGCTTGTATTGGCACTGTGATGATAAATGAGAGGAGATCAAAAAAGGAAGTGCTGGTAAGGAGAGAGAGAGAGACAAAAAGGGGAGAGTGGCCATTCCTTACTTTATATACCTTTACAATATTACTGTTTGGTCTTCTCTCCAAAATAAATAGCTGTTATTCTTTCAAATCTCTCTTCATATGGAAATATTCTTGTGCTTCCAGTTATTTTCATTGCCTCTCTGGATTTTTTAAAAAAATTCTTCTTTTTTGAGACAAAGTAACCAGAACTGAACAGAGTATTTAAGGTTCCACAAATCTATCTATCTATATATGTATGTATATACAGGCATTCTTTTCATTATTGTTCTTTAACCATTTTAGTACTCTGAATTTTCCATCCCTTTATTCATTCTGTTCTGTTTCTTTTTTGACTACTTTTATACGCCGAACAGATTTTTTTTAGGTGATAAATCTGAGGAACTGTCCCAGATTGAGGTGAAGTAGAGGAGGTCTTGGAGCAAATTTATAAATTAAACAGTAATAAGTCACCAGGACCAGATGGTATTCATCCAGGAGTTCTGAAGTGTGGAAAATTGCCGGTACAATTATGATGCATTCTGTGCTTCCTCTTCTTTGGGGTGGGGGTGGGGTTCAGGACGCAGTTTCCTGCCCCTGAACTAGGGTATCCAATGTCCCACGAGTAACCCAGAGAAGGGTAGTGGAGAGGGAGGGATCCGGGCCCGGCCTCTACTCCGGGTCCCAGCCCAGGGGCCCTAGGGATAGTGGTAAACCACTTGAACTATTCTTCCTTCCCATGGGCTACTTCCCTCTCCTGCTCTTCAGCTTGTGGGGCTTCCTGCCCTCTCTCTCTGCACAAGCTGGGTGTCTCTTTACCTAGGGTCTTGGTCTTCTAGCCAGCCACAGCACTTCTCCAAACTCTCCTCTATTTCAACTCTTCCAAATTGCTCTCTGCTCCAACTCCTCCTGGTCTGATTGAAGCAGGTGTGTGTGTGGGGGAAGTGCAGGGGTATCGTGTCTGGCTTCAGGTGGTCTAATTGGCTTCAGGTGCTTTAATTGGCTTCAGGTGCTTTAATTAGTCTACAGCAAACTTTCTTCCCTCTACAGCGAATAAGGCTCCCTTCTAGTACACTCCTGCTGCCCTCTGGCCATGCTGTATCACTGAAGGAACTCAAATATGGGATTGCAGAACTACTAACTGTGGTATGTAACCTATTGCTTAAATCAGCTTCTGTACCAGATGACTGGTGAATAGCTAATGTGACACTAATTTTAAGAGACACCAGAGGTGATGCTGGAAGTTGTAGTAAAGAACAGAATTATCAGACACATAGGTAAACATGCTATGTTGGGCAAGGGTCAACACATTTTTTGCAAAGGGAAATAATACCTCAACAATCTATTAGAATTCTTTGAGGGTGTCAACAAGCATATGGACAAGAATAATCCAGTTGGTATATAGTCTTACTCCTGGGGGAATTCTGCGCAAAAAAACCCCACAATTCTGCACACAATTTTTTAAAATTCTGCAAAATTCTGCACATTTTATTTGTCAAATAAATGTGGAAGCTCCAGCATGGCATTGGGAAGCACAGGCCACTGACTGCACAGAGATGGGAGATCACTGTGCAGCTTCCCCTGGGTCACGGACTCAGGGGTGAGGTTGCACCCACCCAGACACAGCACAAGGACTAGGCCTGCCCCAGAAACACCCAGAGGCCTGCCCCGCCATGCCAAGTGCACCAGGTGTGGGCAGGTAGGCTCAGCAAGGCAGGATCCAAGTATAGAGGGGTGGTGTCTGGGTGTGGGGGAGGATATTGCTTGGTAGGGTGGTCTGGGGGATTCAGTGTTGGCATAGGCACTGACATCGTGGGTGATCCGGGGCTGGAGCACCCATAGGGAAAAATTAGTGGGTGCTCTGCACCCACCAGCAGCCAAACTCCCCACCCTGCCTCACCTCCTCCTCCGCCTCCTCCCCTGAGCACGCCGTGTCCCTACTTCTCTGCCTACCTCCCAGTGCTTGCTGCTGCCAAACAGCTGTAGCAAGCTCCAGGAGGGATGGGGGAGAAGTAGGAATGTGGCACACTCAGGGGAGGAGGCGGGGAACAGGTGGGGCTGGGGTGAGAATTTGGGGAAGGTGTCGGAATAGGGGCAGGGAGGGGTGGAGTTGGGGCGGGGACTTTGGGGGAGGGTTGGAATGGGGGCAGGAGGACACAGGGCAGGGTGGAGTTGGGGCAGGGCCTGGGGCAGAGGCGGGTCAAGCACCCACCGGCGCCAACAGAAGTCGGCACCTATGAGTGTTGGGGTCCAGATGCTGGGGGAGCGGGGCTTGGGACAGTGAGGATCTGGGTGCAGTTGGCTCATCGGGGTAGTCCAGGTGCAGGGGGAGTGCAGCTCGTCCGGGGGAGGAGGGGCGGGGTTCTGGGTGCGGGGTTGGGGTGAGGCTCAGTGGGAGGCTCTGGGTATAAGGGGGTCTGGATGCACGGGGGTTGGGCAGATGGGGGAGCAGCTCCCTGTACAGTGATCCCTCCCTCTGCAGCTGGAGAGTGATGAGCGCAGGAAGCACAAGGGGTGACAGAGTTAGTTTGAAGAGCTTCCTACAGCCGGGAGAGAAATCTGGGGGTGGGTCTGACACAGCCCTGGATGCTGTGCAGGGGAAGAGGAAGTTCTGTCTTCTCCAGCCCAGCTGGGACTAGCAGCTGAGCCTGGCCCAGGGTAGGAGCCACCAGCCGCGTATTCCCCAGTCCTGCCCTCTGCCCCACAGTGATTTCCTTCTCTGCTGACTGCCCTGGCCACCTGAAACATACTGCTGAGGAGGGTTACGTGACCACTCTTGTGGCTTCCCTTTGCTTCCCTGTCCAAAAGTCAATTTTCTGCAGGGAAAGCAAAGAAATCAGTGGGGGGACATAAATTCTGCATGTGCAGCAGTGCAGAATTCCACCAGGAGTATAATAGTGTACTTGGACTTTCAGAAACCCTTTGACAAGGTCCTATATCAAAGGCTTGTAAGCAAAGTGAGTAGTCATGGAATAAGATGGAAGGTCCTCTCATGGATCAACAACTGTTTAAAAGATAGGAAACAAAGGGGAGGAATAAATGGTCAGATTTCACAGTGGAGAATGGAAAAAAGCAGGATCCCTCAAGATCTGTACTGGGACCAGTGCTGTTCAACATATTAATAAGTGATCTGGAAAGGAGGTAAACTGTGAGGTGGCAAAGTCTGCAGATGGTACAAAATCACTCCAGATAGTTAACTCCATTCTTATGTTCTTAATACCACTGAGTAGTTTCAGTTAATTTAGAACCTACATAAGTATAAAAGTAGTTCACATGATTTCTTCCCATGTGTATTACCTCACTCTTGTCTACACTGAATTTTATCTTCTATTGTGTTTCTTAATCACCTAGCCTTGCTCAGTCTTTCTGAAGTTACTCCCAGTCTTCTAAAATCTTGATTAACCTGCATCAGTTTGAATGTGAGTTTTAAAGATCCTATTAATAAATTAAATGGTTTATAATTTTTTGTTTTGTTTTGAGGATGGCAAAGTAGTATCAAAGGTTCATTCAAAATACAAAAGTTCAGCAGAGGTGCCATAAGCAGTTCTGTCTCTTGTAGCTTATGGGAAATGAATTACAGTGAAAATACCCATTCATAACAAGAAAATGTAAAGTCAAATAGGCCCCAAGTTTTTAATATTTAATTTTCTGCATTATAAAGCAGACTCTTCTTCTCTGCCTCCCCATAAAGGCAGAAATGGATAGGATTAATTAAACATTAAATCATAATTCTTCCTAAAAGAAAAGTTCTTGCTGGTCACATTTGATATAATTTATTCCCAAGGTGATCTTTCCCACATTTGATTTTTTCCCCCATCTTTGGTTTAAAAATAATTTATAATAAGGAAATAAGCATTGTGCTATCCTATTATTCCTTTATCTTTTTCCTGGGGGAAAAAGGGTATTATTTAGTAAATTTTTCTTTAATTAAATACATGATTTGCAGACTGATTCCATAGTGGAAATGTTTTATTAGATTCAGTTCAGCCATTGATTTGGAAATGGGTACAGACAGTCATTCTGTGGAAGTAGGTTTCAGAGTAGCAGCCGTGTTAGTCTGTATCCGTAAAAAGAAAAAGAGTACTTGTGGCACCTTAGAGACTAACACATTTATTTGAGCATAAGCTTTCGTGAGCTACAGCTCACTTCATCGGATGCACACAGTGGAAAATATAGTGGGGAGATTTTATATACACAGAGAACATGAAACAATGGGTGTTACCATACAGACTGTAACAAGAGTGATCAGGAAAGGATATTACCAGCAGGAGAGCGAGGGGGGAGAAGGGGGAACCTTTTGTAGAGATAATCAAGGTGGGCCATTTCCATCACTTTACAAGAACAGTAGGAGGGGAAATAAACAAGGGGAACTAGTTTTACTTTGTGTAATGACACATCCACTCCCAGTCTTTATTCAAGCCTAAGTTAATTGTATCCAGTTTGCAAATTAATTCCAATTCAGCAGTCCCTTTTTGAAGTTTATTTGTTGAAGAATTGCCACTTTTAGGTCTGTAATGGAGTGACCAAAGAGACTGAAGTGTTCTCCAACTGGTTTTTGAATGTTATAATTCTTGACGTCTGATTTGTGTCCATTTATTCTTTTACGTAGAGACTGTCCAGTTTGGCCAATGTACATGGCAGAGGGGCATTGCTGGCACATGATGGCATATATCACATTGGTAGATGTGCAGGTGAACGAGCCTCTGATAGTGTGGCTGATGTGATTAGCCCCTCTGATGGTGTCCCCTGAATAGATATGTGGACACAGTTGGCGATGGGCTTTGTTGCAAGGATAGGTTCCTTGGTTAGCGTTTTTGTTGTGTGGTGTGTGGTTGCTGGTAAGTATTTGCTTCAGGTTGGGGGCCTGATTGTAAGCAAGGACTGGCCTGTCTCCCAGGATCTGTGAGAGTGATGGGTCATCTTTCAGGATAGGTTGTAGATCCTTGATGATGCGTTGGAGAGGTTTGAGTTGGGGGCTGAAGGTGATGGCTAGTGGCATTCTTTCCACTGTATGCATCCGATGAAGTGAGCTGTAGCTCACAAAAGCTTATGCTCTAATAAATTTGTTAGTCTCTAAGGTGCCACAAATACTCCTTTTCTTTTTACAGAAAGAGACTGACAGATACAGACTACACGGTTAGGTTAGTAGGTAGGTTACTGGGTTCCTAAGCCCTAGGGAAGGAGCAGATTACACTCTAGACCAGTGGTTTTCAAACTGTGTGTCATGACCCAGTACTGGGTTGCGGAATGTAAGGCACTGGGTTGCAGTGGCTATGGTCAGCACCGCCAACTGGGCCATTAAAAGTCCTGTTGGTGGTGCTGCCCGGCTAAGGCAGGCTCGTCCTTACCTGTTCTGACACCACATTGCACCCTGGAAGCAGCCAGCAGCAGGTCCAGCTCCTAGGCCACGGGGCTCCACACGCTGCCCCTGCCCCGAGCACCGGCTTCCCGACAAATGGGAGCTGTGGGGGAGATGCCCGCGGGCGAGAGCTGCGCGGAGCTGCTGGCGCACTTCTGCCTAGGAGCTGGACCTGCTGCTGGCCACTGACCAGGAGTCTCCCAAGGTAAGCCCGCACCCCAACTCCACGCCCCAATCCCCAGCCCTGACCCCCCAAACCCCTCATCCCTGGCCCCATCCCACAGCCTGCACCCCCCAGCTGACCCCCTCCCGCACCCCAGCCCCCTGAGCAAACCCAGAGCTCCTTCCCACACCCTGAACCCCTCATTCCCAGCCCTCACCCTGCAGCCCTCATCCCCGCACCCCAACCCTCTGCCCCAGCCCTGAGCCCCTCCCACACCCCAAACCCCTCATCCCCAGCTTCATTGGGTCATGGGAATCAACAATTTTCTTCAACTGGGTCACCAGAAAAAAAGTTTGAAAACCACTGCTCTAGACTGTTTGCCTTCTAGAGAAGGGAAGGAAGCCAAAGGAAGAGCCACTCCCACTTTTAGCTAATCATATGCAATGTCAAGATGGTGCTATTTCCTTCATTGGCATATTGCAATGGGCTGGTAGGATAAGGGAAAAAGAAACATTTGAAGGGAAAATGTTAAACTTGGATGGAGCAAAACTGTTGACTAAAAACGAAAAAAATATACAACATATATCTATATAATCGCTGCTACCCTACAGTCTCTTGAATAGTATAAATATAAATCATAATTACTTTAATGATGGAGCATAAATGTTTGAAACTGCAAACATGCTTATCATGAACTTACTGTATTCTTTTGTTCTTCAATCTCTTGCTCTGTTATTTGCTATGTGATGACATATCATGTGTGCTCCTCAGGTCTATAAAAAAAAAAAAAGCTGCACAGGTATTCCAGTTGACAATATAAACATAGCAGCAGAGATGATAAATCATGATTAATGCCATGTTTCCACAAATTATCCTCACAGAACTGTAAAATTAAAAAAAGGTTCATTGCAGTTTGTGATATGGGCACGTCCAAAAGGAAAATTAGTTGCCCTCAGTCAGCTAGAAAGCAGTAGATTGGTCAGTGTCGCTCTTAATTTTGAGAACATACATAACTATAGCAGACAGGCTAAAAATTTACTTACTCATGGCCCTTTGTGAAAATGCAGAGGAGTTCTATAAATCACTAAGCTCAGCATTAGTCAGTCCCTTTTGAACAATATCTAGAATCTCCAGCACTTCTCATCCTTCTCACAGTGGTACATTGTTTCAGCCTATGCCATGGCACCTGTGGAATCCTAAGGAAATTCAAGAGAGGAAGAGAGAGACCTCCCACTGTTCAGTTATATAGAACCCCTGACTGACAACAAGTATCTATCAACTATCTCCTCTTTCTAAATTGGAACCAAAAGAGGAATTGACAATAAATGATGGACGCTTGGGATGTAAATGTTAGTGGCAGAGGTAGTGGAAAGGAGAGAGTAGCCCACTGAGTGCTATGAATAAGAAAATTCCATCTAAGGGAGATCATTGTGGCTCTCAACTGCCATAATTTTGATTAACCTTGCTGTGTTTCAGCACAGGGTCATTCTATCCTGTTGATACCCTTCCTTTGAGATGTCAGTCACATTTCAATAACTTTCAGTATGGGCTTGTAAGGTCTCTTCATTGACTTTGAATGAGGCAGGTTGCTTATGAATGCAGCTTGAAGTGTCACTCACATATTCTTGCATTGCATTATCTTTGATTGGCGTGTCTGGAGTTCTGGAAAAATTTCAGAATATCCAACTGCCCCTGTTTTGGCAGTGCAGTTCCTCCACTTTTTATTTTTTTTAATGTCTTCCACTCTTATGAAGATAATGAGTTTTGATAGTGCTTCATTTCAATGTTAAAAAAGCACAGAAGAGAGTTAACTTGAAGGTGTAGCTTCTCAGGTCTTCTGTTTGTCTGAAGTTAAGTTCCCCACAAGCCTGCAGGGCTACAATTCCACTAATGGAATGCATTAGCTGTCACATGCCAAGTCAGTACAACAACAACCTAATTACTGTGATGACAATTCCTATGTGATCTTCTCCTTGGCAAAAGAAGAATCGTTAACAGGATCATATAGTATTTAGTTTGGTCTAAAAATATGATGCGTTAATGATAATAGAGAAAAACAAGTCCAAGAAAGGGCCTAAACGTGACTCCCACTAATTTTAGCCTTCATGGTAGATTTTTGGCTGCCTTGCATGGTTTCATAGGGTTAAGCCCAAAGCAGGTTGAATGAGGTAAACCCATTTCTAGTTTTGCAGTTGTTATGATTAGCAACAGACTCCATAGTTGTTTTTGTGGAAGTTTCATTGTGCAGCAAATGTGTGTCCCAGGACAGTGTTTGTTCTAAGGCAATATTATTCAGTAATCGGATTTACAATATAGTGTTCCAGTTGTAATCTAAGAGTTGTTCCATTAATTTTAAACAAAATAAATATTTCTCTGACACAGCTACTTGAGGTTTATCATCTCATTTTGAGGAGTGCCCTAGCTCACATAAACAGACATTTTCCCTCTTCCAGTGTTAGCAGAAAATGCAAGAGTTTGTGGTGAAGGAGTGGGGAACTGTATAATGTAAAATACTTCATCTCACTCAGAGGCAGAAAAATAAATAAGAGGAGTTTCTGTTCTTTTAGCTACTGTGGTAACTTGTCTGCTCAATGTGAAGGAAAGAAAGGAGTATATTATTGTAAGTAGCTGAAGCCTAGGAGTGAAAAACCAAAGTAAAATCCCTATTATAAGCTTAGTCCTGTAAAACCAGAGAAAGGAGAAGACATTATGAAGTCCATTAGGGAGCTTACTTTTCTAATCTAACTAAGGTGGGAGTCTTCAGATACTGGGGGGTGTCAGTACAGCCTCCTAAGAACTATACATAAATACTGTTGATGGAGTTGCCGTTAACTTTCAGTGCCGTTAACTTTGAACTAATCAGTTAACGTCTGTGTGCCTCAGTTTCCCCACTAATTAGATCTACCACGCAGGAGTTTTGTGAGTCTTGTTTAACTATTGTTTGTGAAGGCTTTGAGATCCTGAGCTAAAAATGCACATAACTGCAAATTTTTCCAGTATTAGCCAAGACAAAGATTTCTCTGATTGTAAACAGTAGCTTCTTCCTCTGACACGTTTCTTATTTTCCTGGTGAATGCTATATTTTATTTGCAGCAACTAATGGTATTAGAATTACCCTCAATATATTTTCTTTGTGTTTTTTTGAAAAATAAAGGGCCTACACTGAAAAAAACAAAACAAAATCCAAACCAGTCCTGAGATATGTGTGCAATTGTGTATGTGCATTGGCTTGCCGGTTATCATGATTATATATGAAGACGGAACGGTTGCATTCATAAATGGCTGGATGCCTAGCTAGCAATTATCATATGTTATCTCATACAATCACAGTAATTTCATGTGAATCTGAGACCTCTTTTTTAATTAATGAAAAGTCCCAATATAGTACTATCACCTTTACCTGAGTGTTTCTTTAAGTCAGCTTATATGTGGCTTCTGCTATGTGAGAAATAAATTTTAAATTATAATGAAAGTTTTCTGGCTAGATAATAACATTATGAGCCTCATTAGTATGAGAGTCATTAGGAAGCTCAAGAAGTATCATTTTTTTAAAATGTACTGAAAACCATTGATATACTGACCTCATTCTCCATTCACCTGTCTTGAAAACTAACGGAGCTGTAAAAAGAAAATGTGTATTTCCCAGTGGAAAATCAAGAGTAAAAGACAGAGCTGTGACATGATTTCAGACAGTGCATTGTGAGGGTCATTGTCTAGTTGCTGAGAAGCATATAAATGTCACTAGAACTGATTGTGGGAGCCCTTTTATGTAAAACCATAGGTCATATTTAACCAGCATAATCTAATGTGTAATGAAAGCCTCATGAGAGGGGAAGAAAATCTAGATTTACATACTGAGCTCTGGGTAGGAACTGTTATTAGCATTCTCTTAATTGTTCAGCATTCTCTCCAGATAGAGCTATTATTTCCCCTAGAGCCTTACACTTGGAATCATAGAATCTTGTCTGAAGAATCAGAGAAGATACGAACAGGTAGGAGAAAGATGGAAGTAGGCATTTAGTCGTCCCCACTCCCAATGCTGTTCATTCCTTACAGTGCTATATTTTCTAGTACCTTGTTCAATCCTGTTTTAAATGTCCCCAGTCATGTGGCTCCAACCACTTCTGTGGGGAGATTGCTTCACAATCTAACAGACCTGGCATCGTTAGGAAATGTTTCATGATATCCTGCCTAAGGACTCTACTGTGTTTTTTACAGTAGGACTTCAGTAATGGGGCAGTGGAGCTGTACTGCACAGTGGCAGTGGGAAGAACCGTACTGCCTACAGGGAGCTGAAGCAGGCAGAATGCCGTCTGGGCACGGTGGGGAGCATGCTTAGGAGTAGCTCTTAAACTTTCTGTTCAGATATGCAATATGAACTGCTCCAATTATTGCTCTCTGAACTGTAACCCTTGTGTAGGAGTTGGAGACCTTGGCCACACCTCCATTCCCTCAAGCCACGCCCCTGTGGGAGAAGCCTCTGGCCATTCTAGCCCATTTTAATGCAGCACTTCCATTCTAGCTGCCCCCTGAGCAAGTAAAGTCTGGATATGGGCTCCCTGCCCCTCTCCTCTTAGTTGAAATCATGTTGCGGAAGCCAGAATCTACTGTTATCTTTTCTTAATTTTATTCCACTTTGCTTAGCTATATAAGCCACATAAGTATGTACCACCCTAAACAATTTATTTCCCTAAAACATTAGGCCACACTTTTATGTTATAAAAGAGGGCTTTGCTGGGTTGTCTTAAATGAATTGGAATGGTAGGGCGCTGTGTCAGAAGTGCATTCACCTAACATTAATTCTTATGTAGCGCCTTACATTCAAGAAACTTAAAACGTTTCACAAATTTAACTGAATATCTCCCAACACCCATGAGATACAGAATGGTAGAGAGCAACACCACCATTATTCAGCTGTGCATGTGGGACAGAATGTAAAGAAGGATACTATAAATTATGGTATGGAGTTACTGTTAAGGTTCCTCCCCCACTCTGAACTCTAGGGTACAAATGTGGGGACCTGCATGAAAAACCTCCTAAGCTTATCTTTACCAACTTAGGTCAAAACTTCCCCAAGGTACAAAATATTCCACCCGTTGTCCTTGGATTGGCCGCTACCACCACCAAACAAATACTGGTTACTGGGAAAGAGCTGTTTGGAAATGTCTTTCCCCCCAAAATACTTCCCAAAACCTTGCACCCCACTTCCTGGACAAGGTTTGGTAAAGAGCCTCACCAATTTGCTTAGGTGACTACAGACCCAGACCCTTGGATCTGAGAACAATGAAAAAGCATTCAGTTTTCTTACAAGAAGACTTTTAATAGAAATAGAAGTAAAGAAATCACCTCTGTAAAATCAGGATGGTAGATACCTTACAGGGTAATTAGATTCAAAACATAGAGAAACCCTCTAGGCAAAACCTTAAATTACAAAAAAGATAGACAGAAATAGTTATTCTATTCAGCACAATTCTTTTCTCAGCCATTTAAAGAAATCATAATCTAACGCATACCTAGCTAGATTACTTACTAAAAGTTCTAAGACTCCATTCCTGTTCTATCCCCGGCAAAGACAGCATAAAGACAGACAGAGACCCCTTGTTTCTCTCCCTCCTCTCAGCTTTTGAAAGTATCTTGTCTCCTCATTGGTCATTTTGGTCAAGTGCCAGCGAGGTTACCTTTAGCTTCTTAACCCTTTACAGGTGAGAGGAGTTTTCCCCTGGCCAGGAGGGATTTCAAAGGGGTTTACCCTTCCCTTTATATTTATGACAGTTACGAAAAGTACCAAAGTTTCTCAGGACTTAGTTTTAAGTCTTATTGGAAGTTGATACAAAAATCCCCATTGGCAAGATGCAATGGGGATCCAGCTACTTATCTTATGTAGCCCCTATTACCATAGTACAGTGGTACCCAAACTTCTTTGCTCATGCCCCCCCCTCCTTACCTGGGAGCCGGGGTGGGGAGCTGGGGCTGGGAGCAGGGCCAGAGCTGTGGTTAGGAGCTGGGGCCAGGAGTAGGGATGCTGTAGGGCTATGGGATCATGGCCATGGCTGGGGACTGTGGTTGGAAATGGGGCCGAATGCTGGAAGCCAGGGACTGGGAGTGAGGCTGCGGTTGGGGGCCAGGGCCAGGAGCGGGGCCAGGAAACAGAGCTGGGAGCAGAGAGGGGCTGCGAGGCACTCCATCCCTGCTCCCCGTGGGGGCTGACCCTGGCATGCCATGTCCCCCAGAACGTTCCTCCATGTCCCCGCCTGTGAGGTAAGGAAATGTTATCAATTCCCACTTTAAAACTGCAAAATTGAGGCACAGAGAGACTCAGGCCTTGTCTACACTACAGGGAAAAGTTGATCTAAGCTACACAATTTGAGTTACGTGAATAATGTAACTCAAATCGACGTAGCTTAGATCTACTTACCGTGGGGTCCACACTTTGTGATGTCGATGGGAGAACTGTCCCATCAACTCCCCTTACTCTTCTCGATCAGGTGGAGTACAGGAGTTGACGGGAGAGCAATCAGCGGTCGATTTAGCGGGTCTTCACTAGATCCACTAAATCGATGGCCAATGCATCGATAGCTGCAGCGTCAATCCTCTGGTAAGTGTAGACAAGCCCTAAGGGAAAATGTATTTTAATATATTTAGATGCATAAAGTTGCAGATGGGCATCTAGTGGGATTTTCAAAAGTGCTTTGGACGTTTCCCATGCAGTTCCTTACCTAGCCTGACTCTGCTTAGATGGTGGCTGTAAGAAGTACAATGAGGGAAAGTATACTTTCTTTGAGTGATTTGATATGGGTTTGAAGTGGAAATAAAGGCATGTGCCGCTCAAAATATCTAAATTGTAGAAAATAACTTCAAATTCCATAACCATATTATCAGCTATTACTTCTGCTTCTTCACACACGCATGCCCCTTGGCAAAGTAGGTCTATGAACCACCCAGTGTTTGGAAAACATTGTAACAATTTATTTGAATTCTGGGTGGAGTATTAGAACCAAATTCAACGATGGCACTTTCAGTATCAAGAGTGATTGTTTTGGTCTTTGTGAATGTAATCAGACTCATTGTAACTTGAATGTATTTTTTGTGCTTTATTTTTCTATAGCCACCCACAAAGAAGTTAGAAATAAAATAGAAAATAAATGAGAAGGGGTCACTGACACACCGTGAGGTTCACATCTCAGTAACCCATTCAGTTTACAAGTGTTCTATGTTAGTTTCAATTTTCATTCACAACATACAGAATATGGGTTTTCCATCTGTGCACAGTCAGTAGAATGGAGTGTGTATTTTGCTTCTGTATTACATATCATATATTTGGGTCCATAATAATAAAATAACTATTTATTAGGATTTTTATGTAATAAGTAGCACCTTTTGAAGTCTCACTTTTCAGCTCTTTTAATTATACAGGGTAAGTGCTTTTAATTTTTTTTATGAAAAAATCAGCACGTTTGAGTTACTCGTATTTGAAAAATAGCTTGTGCAATAGCTATTTTCATAATTCATTTTTACTGCATATTTTGTACATACACAAATTCCCATTGATTGTGTTAGGAAATTAGGTACTTAGGAGAGTTGGAATTTGACCTATGATGTTTCCATTGTTGTATTGTTAGTATAGTTCACGTGGATAGAAACTAGGAAATACAAACTTCTGTTATCATACAGTGTTCTTACACTATGTATTTAGCAGACTATGAGAGTTTGTCCTACTTACTGTTCTGCTACCAGGACAGACTTTTAATTAAAAGGAAAGTTAGCTATTTTTGAACCTCCCATTCTCCCTTACACAGAAAAGGCTAACCTAAATGGAAGCTCCATACTACCGAAGAAGAAATCAAGACAAGTTAAAACTGTATTAAGCTTGTGTTAATTTTCCTCCCTGTGGGTCTGGAAGGGTTAGTAGCCGGAGGGGACTGCTTGATGTCCTGCTTTATAATCCCATTTCTGGCCAACCTTTTTCAGCTATATGGCACTCGTGGAAACTTCTCTATGGAAGGGCTTCAGCAGGGTAGATTCAAAAGCCAAGGGAAATTCTTCTAAGACTAGAGGAATACTCCTCTTCTCGGGGGGCAAAGCTCCCTTCTATGTGCAGGGGAGCATGATCCTGATTTAATAAAAATCCAAATCTGAATATGAAAGTCTACAGTAGGTAGTAGCAGCTGAAACTAAATTTTCTTTTTTTCATGGGTTTAGGTTAGACCCTTATGTACCGAGCACCTTGTTAAGAATCTACTGTTTTCAAGTCACAGAAGGATAAGGTACCTGTCCACTGGAGTTGCTTGCACAGAGATAACAAAAAGCAAGACACAAAACATCCTGGGGCACTCAGATGGACATTCTGCCACAAAGGGGCTTGAGATTTTGTTGTTGTTGCTGATTAGTAGAAGCAACATTTTTTACTGTTGTGTCATTGTGATTGTTCAGTTAGCAGAATCATTGTGTTTGGAGGAGGGATTTGGGATTCGAAAGCATATTGTTCATGCTAAACAAACAGTAAATAATAATGAGATTGTAGTGTTTTAAGAAGGTCATTAGTATTTATATATAGTTTTATAGACAAGACAAACAATTAGGGGTTATTAAAAGTAGTTTGGTTCATGAGGCTGGCTCCCATCTGCACAACTCCTTTTGAGTCATTCACGGCCAGATGAAATAAAAACTTAAACCTCAATTCAGCTGTTATAAATGGAGCCGCAGATCTGTTAACACGAATCATTGTACCGTGCGGAGCATCTTTGACTTCAGTGGTGTTTTGCATACACACAGTTGACTGTACTTACAGATTGCAGGACTGAAGTCTAGAAGGGAACATTACAAGCCTTCTCAAACTGTGTAATTTTGGGTCCAGATGTAAACTTCCTGGCTTTGGCCCATCTCTAAGTAGAAATATATTCGAATTTCCATCTCATGACAGACATAATGACCACCTAAATCTTGTATTTTGCAGCCAAAAAAGCACTGCTGAAAAGGGATTCTGTTTTTTCCTAATATGGTCTAAACCAGTGGTTCTCAAACTTTTTTTTTTTTGCGGATCACTTGAAAATTGCTGAGGGTCTCGGCAGACCACTTAATGATCTTTCCAAATGTTGTTTGTCCCGTTAGCTAACTATTGTAAAGCACTTTGGATAAAAATGATATATTAAAAAAAACTTAATAATAATTAACATTTTTTGTTCTACGGAGAAAAGCACACAACTCATATTTTAGTATCAGTAGTCTTACCTTTCTAATGTGATGGATGTGCCCTCTCTCCCCCACCAAGGCAGCCACCAAGCTAGACTGGGAAGGAAGGGGGTCTCTCCCTCTCTCCCCCACCACGATAGCCCCCAAGCTGGGGTTGGGAAGAAGGGGGGGGTATCTCCCCCACCACAGCAGCCACAGGGCTGAGGCTGGGAAGGAAAGCCGTCTCTCCCCAGCAGCCGCAGCTCTGGTGCTGGGGAGAGTCCCCTCTTTCCCTGGGTGCCGCAGCCCTGCATGTCCCAAATTCCCCCCACCCCCAATTCTCACCCCACTTCCCCCACCCACCTACCTTCTATTCCCCCCAAGACCACCACATCACCTTACATGTGTGTCTTCTCCAGAGTCCAGGCACCTAATTAGTGGAGCTATGCCTGCACGGCTTCACTAATTAGGAGAGTGGCCCTTCATTCTCTTGCGTGCAAACTATCCGTGGACCACCAGAATGGAGTGGTCCACGGACCACAGTTTGAGAACCTCTGGTGTAAACATTATCCTACAAATCTTTGTGCTTAAATTCAGTGTTATAAACCACCTGCTACTGCAGAGGAACTGTTTTAAATCCCTAAGAACAACCAAATTAATAATTATATGATGCATGCCAGGTCATGTTGCTCTTTCCTGACTAAATAAACTAATTTATATATGTTGCTTGTACTACATTTGGATTCTGCCCCTAGTAAATTGTGGTGACATCCAGAAAATTACTCATTAGGAAAAGGTATTTAGAAAAAATGAGCTGTAGTTTGAAGGAGCAAATGTGCTATGAATCTCAATTTTTATGAGTTTGATGTAATTTCTGTTGTCGGTTCTGGTCCATCTTGCCCGGAACATTTCTTCTTAACTGGGTTGCTGAACAACATGTTTCTCCACATAGCAAGGGACTTTGAAGAAGTCTGCTCCCCTTGGCTTTAAAGATTAAGTAAAAAAAGCACATTTTCCTCACTAGAAAAGTCTTTCTGAAACAAAAGAAGAAATGCTGAGGACCCATTTTTAATGAAAAACTGTTAAACATAACAAAGATCCAGTGTACCATATGGCAATTATGCCAAAAGATTGAATTTATTATCAAATAAAACTGTTGGCTTGTAAATTTCACAGTTTCCTCTTTTCACAACCAGTGTGTTTGTAGAGGTTTTCTGTAGGGTTAGTTGCCAGACTTCTGCAAAAACAACAGTTTGTCCTTGTCACAGGAGGTGTTAGGAAATCAAATCCAACTGAAGCAGCGAATGAAATTACAGATTAGTTCTGTCCCAGCTGCATGACATGTGCCAAAAGCTGATTTTCCATAAAGAAATGTAAGGCAATGAACATAAAATTCTATTTGCTCTATTATGAGAAGGTTTTCCCCTGTTATGGTCTTTTATAATTTTCTCTGATACTTAATCTTTCTGAAAAATCCCAGTTCATTCTCACCATAGTTAAAGGTGATTCAAGTGTCTTTCTTGAAAGGTTTTCTTATAACAATTTTAGTTGGATTACTAAACAGCTCCAGTGAAAAATGTTGAGCCAGATTCTCAGATGGTAAAAATCAGCATAACTGGATCATTTTACACCAGCTGCAGATCTGGGCTGTTGTGCATTTGTGGAATAATGTTCTTTTTCTAACAATATATTGTAGACTCTGGAGTATTTTAACCATTTGTGTTACAGAATTTTCTTCAGAAATTTTCTCCAGCATCTTCTGGTCTGAGGGAGTCGCCCAGGGGATACTTGTATTCTTTTTAGTTCTGAGAATGATTTCTAATCTTTTTTTAAACATAGCTGACAGTTTTATGACACCTATCCCCTTTTTAATCTATGATCTTAATTAGGTCACATTAAGGAAAGTGCTTCCTCTCTTCTCCCCCCGCCCACTGCCCTGTGTAGCCATTCATCTATGAAAGTGGAAGTTGATATTATTGCCTCAGATAAGATATGCTCTCTGAAGTTTAGAGTCTCTGAGGCAGTTAACAAGTGTAATTTCATAGCATGCATACTTAGACAACATTCATTGAGAGCTTTCAATGTAGCTTGCATTCACACCATAAAATTATACTTTCTTATGCAGCCATTTGTCGAACGAACTTTAAATGAGTGATCAGTGATGCTTATTACATTCAAATTCTATTGCCAGAAAGTGGGGGGGGGTCAGAGATGTGAGACCCCCTCATTTTCACTAGGGTATGAAGTGCGAGTTTCACAATTAAACTGGCAAAGAGCCTTGAGGCGTGAAAGGGAATCCTTCAGTAAGGACAATGGTGCTTTTCTTTGGCAGTAGGAAAAGATACAAGAGAACACAATTAAGCTCCCTACTCCTGCATTGAATGGCTTAATTCAGCTTTGCTCGTTCACCGGTATTTTACTCCTATGCATGGCATGGAGAGGAATACAGGAAAACTAATCCACAGAAGCCCTCTTCACAAAGACAGCTCACTTATCTATAACCTGTCAAATTTGCCACTAATTACTGTCAGCATAATAAACCTTCTACAAATGTGTCCAGACACTTTGTTCTTTAGATCACTTTCATTATTGGAGGACATCTTTAAATCTCTCCCACTCTTTCATTCCCCTTCTAATTTGCCTTCTTTGGCATCTAATGTAAGAGAAATAGGATAATATGAAGTTGTGAATAATGTTTTGGGCGAGTTCATGTTGATATAGAATTTCCCTGAGAGGAACATTAATAATGAGTTGGCACAACATGTTTGCTATGGTGGGTTTGATGCCTTGATTGCATTTCCTTGGTGCATTCATTGTTGCTTTGGGGAAAGTTTGGATGTTGGGTTCAATGGACCATATAATTTTGAATTAACCTCTTTTTTTCCTAATCATGACTATACTGGTTTTTACAGCCTGTTCTTCCTTGGTTCTTTTTTAAGAGGGGGGAGAACAAGAGATGTTCAAGTATTTCAGATTCTGAGATAGGTATGGAGTAAGAGAAATATTCATAAGGAAACTTTGTTTCAAAAGAATTTCTTCGGTTTCTTTTCCCATAAGAATTCCCCACATTGTTTCTACCATAAAATATTCACTGCAGTCCCCAGGAGTGAAGGATGAAAACCATTAGTATTACATTCAGATGTGGCAGTTTCAGTTATACATCCCTGTGTTTGGTGAACGCTTATGATGAATTTGAGAGGCTCCCCTGGATGATTTTCAAGAGTCTTATTAAACACTATCAGGAGCCCTATTTTAGATAAATGCATCATTTTCCTGGAAGTTCTAATTAAATAATGTAATTTACAAGATGGAGATTAGAGAGAGAGAGAGAGAGGCTTTCCTTGATTCGTGGTTGCTATGTTCAAGGAATATTCTGGTTGTAAGGAACTATTTAGTCAACTAGAAATTTTGCTTTGGGGGTCATGCATCAGAGAATCAATCTGAACTTTGCACTGTTTCCAAAACTTAAAATGCTTATTATTTGTGTGTGTGTGTGTGAGGGTGGCAGTGAGGGGGATGGGGGAAAGAGGTGGAGGAGAGAGGGAAAGAGAGTGGTGGTGATTGAGTTTCTTCATCACTGCATTGGTGTCAGAGTGGCAGCAAAGACAGGATATCCCTGGCAGGAGAGAGCATAAGTAGTATTATAGATAGTGAACATGTACTAGGGCAATGAAGGAGTCACGTTGGGACAGGACAGGGAATTAGCAAACTTTGTTTCAAAATAACAGGATTTGTATGTAACATAATAATAATTGACATTTGTAAAGTGACTTCCATCTGAGATTCTCAGAGCATTTTTCTAACATTAACTATGCCTTACAACAGGGATCTGCAACCTTTGGCACACGGCCAGCACATCCCTCAGCCCGTGCCACTTCCCACAGCCCCCATTGGCCTGGAGCGGCGAACCGTAGCCAGTGGGAGCTGTGATCGGCCAAACCTGCGGACGCGGCAGGTAAAACAAACCACCCCGGCCTGCCAGGGGGCTTACCCTGGTGGGCTGTGGGCCACAGGTTGCCGATCCCGCCTTACAAAAGCCATGTGCATTAGGTACAGTTACACTCATATTATAGGTAAACTCGGGCACAGAGGTTAAAGAGACACTATCGGTTTAAAAATTATACATTTTTGAAAACACACAGATTTCTTTACCGACTGTTGGTACCACTTGGTTTATTATAATGGAAAGAATTTTAAAAATTAAATTTATTTTTCATCATTTAGGCTCAGCTATGTGTTTATTCTGTCCATTTTACTCTATTTGAATAACAAAAATGAAAATGAAGAGTTTAACATTAGGTAGTTTAATTCACTGGCAGACATACACTAGCACAGAGATGGGCAAACTACGGCCTGCGGGCCACATCCGGCCCGTAGGACCATCCTGCCTGTCCCTTGAGCTCCCTGCCAGGGAGACTAGCCCCCAGCCCCTCCCCTGTTGTCCCCCCTCCCCCACAGCCACGCCGCCGTGCAGGGAGCACTCTGGGCAGCGCAGCAGCATGTCTGGCTTCAGCTGGGCAGCGTGTCTGTCAGACATGCTGCTCTGAGTGGCATGGTAAGGGGGCCGGGGCCAGGGAGCAGGGGGGGTTGGATAGGGGAAGGGGGTTCAGGGAGGGGTCGGTCAGGGTACAAGGAGCAGGGTGGTTGAATGGGTCGGGGATTCTGAGGGGTGCAGTCAGCGGCTGGGAAGTGGGAGGGGCGGATGGGGGTGGGGGGCCAGGCTGTGTGGGGAGGCGCAGCCTTCCCTACCCAGCCCTCCATACAGTTTTGCAACCCCAGTGTTGCCCTCAGTCCAAAAAGTTTGCCCACCCCTACACTAGCACCAGACTGCAATATTTAGGTTGAAATACTACCAGGGAATCTTTGAAACCACATGAGCTTTTAATTGAATTTAAAAAAAAAAACTGACAAAATATGTTTAATAGTTAATCTTGTCATTTATTTTAAGCAGATATAGGTTTAAGGTGTTCGGGGGGAGAGAATTAATCTAATAGCAAGTCAGTGGAAAACTCTGAGTCTTCTCATCTAAGCACGAAACATGATTGTGGAAGTTTAATAATGCTATGTTTGTAATTTACAGCTTTGCAAGTGCAATGAAGGCAGTGGGTGTCTTTCCATTGACTTCAATGGGCTTTGGATTAGAACCAAAATTAGGATTGATGAAGTAAACCTTTGGGACATTCTATCTGTGTCTCTGGCTTGCACTAAATAACTTAGGGTAGATTTGTTTGCACTTGGAAATGGTTTAACTGAACTGGTGTTGTCCACAGCTTAGTTCTTAGTCAGGACAGGGATGAACCGTGATCATCACCAGTTCAGCAAAATCATTTCAACAATCAGTAGTCAATAATTTGTTTGATTTCTAGTGTAGATACGGTTTAAGAGCAGTGCTGCTGAAATCCAAGTCTGTTCTCTCTTTGTTCAATTCACTCCAGTAAGCAAATAGGACTTGCTTTTTTTCCCCTAAAGCTGAGTTTCTTGCTAAAATTTCCCACCATTTTTACGACTGTTTCAGCTGCATTGTTGATGGGATGCAATAATGTAGGCAAGACTCTGGGAAAGCTCTGGCATTTTAGTGACCATGGGCTTGTTTTTTTTTCTGAAATGCCCAGCACTCGTAACTCTAAGTGATGTCAGTGGGAGTTGTGGGTGCTCAGCTCTGTTGAAAATCAGGCTCCATGTCATCTAACCACATATGCAGCAGGGATTTTGGCCAATGTTATCTCTTCCACTATTGCTACCGCCACTGGACCTGAACCATTGATAGTAAAATTGGGAGATTTCAACAATTTCCTGGTATTGACAAGGCCTACGTGACTGTACTTCCATGAGACAAAGTATGCACAGTTGTGATATCAGAAGATCAAACAGTTTGGTTACAGAAAAGCAAATAGAAGGTGCTCAGCTTGGTACCATATGGAACAAAAGTAATTACTGAGGATGAAAGGCAAAGCAAGGCAATTAGCATGCTTGTTGTTTGTCAACGAGTAACCTTCAATATCTTAAAATGTTGCAGTTCAAGTTTCATGACAGGGTTGTGGGAATTCATCAGAAATGGTGATTTCAAAGTCTGATTATTTAAAATGTATTGTAGTGACAAATGCAATGGAAACCTATTCATAGGCTTGCTCTATACTCAATTGCTTCTTTTAACATATTCATTTATCAGATATTTGACTAGGAGGAACACAGCCTCACGTTATATTGATGTAAATTGGTGCAGAACAAAATACATTCATCTTTTAGGATTGCACATGCAGCAAAGCAGCTGATCACTTCTATATTTCATATACTAGGTATTTATTTCATAAGTATTGCACATGTGTGAATTTATTTTTCTTGGAAATGTATTTTTGTATTATTTTCGAGTGCCAATTTTTGATAATAAATGTAATGAAGCTGTGATACACAGGAAAGAGCCTGATCTTAATCTCCTGGCTCCTGCCATATGACTTGTGTCAAACTTATAGAAGCTTATACCTCTGTCACATGGAAGGACATTAAGTTATGATGAGTGTGCTTTACAGCATGTTTTCACATGTACTGTAGCTTTACTACAGCAACTCTGATTTACTGAATGCTACTTCTAGTTAAGTCATATAGTTCTTCCACTAGTTCTCCTGTCAAGAGGCTGCTGGACCACCAAGTGAGGAAACCTGGGGTGGGGGTTAGAACCTAGTACAGATCCTTATACTACTTCTGGAGGTGGACCAAAGTAAGAACATTTCTCGTTACTTGTTCCTCAGCTTAGCTGCATGTCTAATATGTAAAGGTGTGTCTGGGACTGTCTTTTACTCTGTCAACCCCCTTTTTTTTCTTACCAAAAATTAAAAAAAAAATGTCTAAGAAGCTTGCCATGATACTTACATCAGAAATTTCAAATGTGCCAAGTTTTGGAAGCATGGAAATTTCAAGCTCGAAGTGAATTGTACAAGATGATTTTTTGAATCCTCATAATGTACAAAAAGCAAAACAGAGAGCACTCAAAAACTGCACAAAATGCATTGGTAAAACACATATGTTATGACTAAACTGGTTAAAAATTTCCTTAAACATGAACTCTACTTTTCTGGGGTCAATAATTCAGGAATATATTTTACAATCATTCATGGAAAAATAGCTCTCAAAAACCTCAGGGAAAAAGTAATTAACCCCTGTGATGGGTTTTGTCACAGGGACCCCCTTGGGACTGTCACCTGATATGCTGAGACTACCTCTGAGCCTGTTTTCCTTGGCAGCTTGGGACCCCAGAACCCTGTCTGGTCAAGCCAGATACACTAATCTGCTGCAACACAGACCCAGGGTCTGACCCATGCCACCAAAGCTGCAGACTTAACTGAAAATGGCTTAGCAAGTGCTCCTGTCTCTAGCACCCAGACACCCAGCTCCCAATGGAATCCAAACCCCAAATAAATCTGTTTTACTCTATATAAAGCTTATACAGGGCAAACTCATAAATTGTCTACCCTCTATAACACTGATAGAGAGATACGCACAGCTGTTTGCTCACCCAGGTATTAATTACTTTGGGTTAATTAATAAACAAAAGTGATTTTATTAAGTATCAAAAGTAGGATTTAAGTGGTTCCAAGTAATAACAGACAGAATAAAGTAAGTTACCAAGCAAAATAAAACAAAACACGAAGTCTAAGCCTAATACATTAAGAAACTGATTACAAATGAAATCTCACCCCCAGAGATGTTCCAATTATCTTCTTTCACAGACTGGACTCTTTCCTAGTCTGGGTGCAGCAATCACTCAGACACCCGAAGTTACTGTTCTTTGTTCCAGTTTCTTTCAGGCATCTATTTGGGGTGGAGATGCCATCTCTTAAGCCAGCTGAGGACAAAATGGAGAGGCTTCCAGGGCCTTTTATATTCTCTCTCTTGTGGGCGGAAACCCCTTTGTTCTTCTGTGCAAAGTCACAGCAACAAGATGGAGTTTGTAGTCACCAGGGCAAGTCACATCTCCATGAAAGATTCAGCTTTTTGCAGGCCGATGCCATTGTTTACATGTTAGTTTGAACATTTCCAGGAAAGCTCAAATGTGGATTAGCGTCTCCCAAAGTCCATTGTCAGTTAAGTGTTTCTTGTTAGGACTATTCTCAGTGAGTGCCCATTCTCAAAAAGCTGACCAAATGCTTCACTGAGGCTACTTAAAATCAAACACATTGAGATACAAGTACATAGCCAATATTAATAACTTCAAATACAAAAATGATACACACATACAGACAGCATAACCATAACCAGCAAATTACAACCTTTCTATAGACACCTTACTTGACCTTCTTTGTACAAGATTAGGTGCAACTATAGGACCTTGGTTACAACAATGATCTATATGGTTACAGTTCATGTCAGTAATGTCACATATCCCCATATATCCATACATTTATATCTATAATAACGATCATTATAAAAAAAGAAGACAGACAAGGACATATATTAAGCTTTGATCTGAATTTGTGTTGGTTTAGACCAGTGGTGGGCAAACTTTTTGGCTTGAGGGCCACATCAGGGAATAGAAATTGTATGGTGGGCCATGAATGCTCACAAAATTGGGGTTGGGGTGCAGAAGGGGGTGAGAGCTCTGGTTGGATGTGCGGGCTCTGGAGTGGGGCTGTGGATGAGGATTTTGGGGTGTAGGAGGGTGCTCTGGGATGGGATGGAGGGATTCAGAGGGGGATCAGGGCTGGGGCAGGGGTGCGGGAAGGGGTGCAGGTTCCAGCTGGGGGTACGGGCTCTGGGGTGGGGTTGGGGATGAGAGGTTTGTGGTGCAGGAGGGTGCTCCATGCTGGGATCGAGGGGTTTGAAGAGCGGGAGGGGGATCAGGGCTGGGGTAGGAGGTTGGGGCATGGGGAGAGGCTCAAGGATGCAGGCTCTGAGCGGCGCTTACCTCAAGTGGCTCCTGGAAGCAGTGGCATGTCCCTTCTCTGGCTTCTATTCATGGAGCGGCCTCCGATCTTTGAAGCGGGTCCATGCCGTGGCTTCCAGGAGCCGCGTGGTGCGGCCCCCGACCTGGTGCCCCAGCTGGAGCTCATGGACCGGCTTAAAATGGCTCGCAGGCCATTGTTTGCCTGCCCCTGGTTTAGACAGAGCCTTAACATCACTTCATGGTATTGTTTTGTTTATAATATATTAATCAGAGTGATTTTTACTGTACTAGAGAATACTTCATTCCAGGTAATATACTGTTTTGGAAGGTATATGTACTAGAGTGTTTCCATGTAAAAATTCACCTTATCAGTAGGCCTGTATTCTTTCCTGTAACTTGCAATCCTAAAAATAAATAATTTTTAGCATTGGCACTTTTGAGGTGCCCTTTTGAGCTTAAGAATGGTTTCCATTCATATTATCTCTTACATACATTTTTCTGACGTGTGGCTCATTATCACAGTATTTTCACTTGCATGCAAGTATGTTTTTCAAAGCACCAGCTTTTGTACCCTTTTTTAGTTCCATAGCTCCATTTCCTAGATTTATTTCTGAGAGCAGCATTCAAAGCAGCACTGTCAGCCTTAAAAATACCATATTTCAATCAGTTTTGCTTTGAAATTCGAATCTGATTTAATCTCCATTTTGAAAACAAATGGAATAAACACTATGATTTGAATATGGTAAAATAATAACCCAGAATTTCAGATTTCTGTGTAAACACTGACATGCTTACTTATGGGATCATAACTTTTTGGGCTTTCCATGCATATAGGTTGAAGGTTCAGCTCTAAAATCTCCAACATGCACAGCTACAGAATAAGGTTGGATAGTCCAGATTATGGGTATGGGGGGGAGGAGTTGTTTTGTTTTTTTAACCTGATTGGATCAGAGCACTTGAAGGGAGTTCTCCAGTTGATTTGCATGGGATTATGGTCTTGTCAAAAGTCAAATCACTAACACTTCTGCAGTGTCTTATGCATGTAGTTTCATGTTATAAGAAAAGAGAGGCAAACTGGGTGAGGTAATATTTTTTATTGGACCAACTGCTATTGGCGAAAGAGACAAGCTTTTGAGCTTACACAGAGCTCTTCTTCAGGTCCTTCTTCTGACCTGAAGAAGAGCTCTGTACAAGCTTGAAATGGTTTTGACAATGTAACCAGTGAGCGGGAGACTACTCTCCTAAATTCCATATGTCCAGGATGAGGAGCTGAGGAGTTAAGTATCCTGTGGGCTGTACAATATTGGAAAGGAGTCTCTCTCCTTCCAGTGGAGTAAAAATGTCACTAATAAGAAACAATAAAGTATAATCTTATGTTTAGTGATACGCTTGGGAAATTTCTATACAGCTTGTACATTTGACCTTCTTGGAAATAGGCCAGTTTCTTATAGGTTTACAAGTAGGGTTTCCAAGTAGTTTGTCAGGAGATGGGGAAGGGGAGAAGGAGAGTGTTGGCTATGGAAGGTAGGGGAGCCTACATCTAGATTAAGACATGGCATCACATAATTGGAAAGGTCACTTTCTGGGAGGAGGTAGCTTGTAGTTTATGGAACCGGGATCTCTTTTGGGGAGGTGAAAGGAGAAACCTGCAGTTAGGGGACCTTTGGGTGAATTTTGAAGTGACTACAAGAGGGGTGGCTGAGGAATTGAAATGAGTTTTTAAGGGTTAAGTGGAATCTTTTAAATAGACTATGTTATTAAAGCTGTATACTGCAGTAGGTATATATCGTATAGATGACATGCTGAGAGTAATTGAGTAATCAGCTGCTATAGCTGAAATAGACTGTGTACAATTTTCAGTGCTATTAGGTCATAAGAGATTTCAACTTGTGTTATTGTAACTAGACAACTGCAAAGAAAAACAGTCCTTTGTTATAATATTGTTTGTCAGTAATGTGTCAGGATTGCTAGTGCACCATAAGCACTTAAGGGCTATTTTCTGAAACTGTGATAACTAAATTCCATGCCAAAGATGTCTAAATTTGGGAGATTCTAACAGCCAAAAATGTAGCCATAATAATTTCTAAGGGGTTGAAAGCATCAGATTTAATTTTACAATGACAGTAAATTTTGTACAAGGAGAGAAGAAAACAATATTTTTAACTCATCAGTATCCAGAGAGCATAATGTTGCTGTAAGCAGGTTTTTTTATTTTGTTTTGTTTTGTTTGTTTGTTTTGGTTTTTGTTTAATTCCAAGAACTGCTTGCTCCTGGTTGGTCAGGTGATGTCGGATGCCTTCTTGCTGGAGGCAACAGGGTGAAAGGAGTGCTGTTCCTGCTTTAGGCATCTGACATTCGTGCCATTTGTTAGCATACATGGGTAATTTTGAGTCTGTCTGATACTAATTTATCACAGTCCCACATTTCACAAGGATGAAATGAATCTCCCCAAGATAATACCAACAGAGTTGATTCAATATGCAGCTACCCTATACGTGTTGTAGATTTCATCATATCCTATTAATCAAACACTGTTTTGAATGGCGTGCAGTGTTGGCAAAACACAATAAAGGAATAAAGTAGACTAAACAGCAAATAATAAAATAACTAATGCTTTTTAATTTAGGGCTTTTGATTCCAGAAAATGTACTGGATTAACCACCCCATTGCTGCTGTCAACTATGATTTTTGAAGTGCCATCGTTCAGTTGACTTAGTTAGAGTGTTCATAGTGAACTTTTAGCAACAGGGTAGGTCCAATCACTCTCAAGTGTCTAATCACTAATACAGAACAGATTCTAATTTTTCTTATAAAGTTAACAGATTGCATTTATTTATTTGGGCTGAAATTTTCCTCAGTGCAGAGATCCAGTCCTAGTTCCTCTACACGAGTCTTTCTCAGCCTTTTTGATACTTGGGACCGGCTTGCTGCCTTCCTAAAGTATGTCAGGGAGATCTGAGGGACCAGCGCTGAGAAAAGATTCCAAGTAACGCTTAAACGCTCATTTCAGTTTCTCAGCAACCCCTATCCTAGTCACTTCAAAATGCACCTGAAGCCCCCTACCTGCTTTACACTACCTAAGGGCTTGTCTACACTTACATTTTATAGCGCTCTAAATTGCTGGCTCAGGGGTGTGAAAAATCACCCCTCTGAGCACAGCAAGTCTCATGGAGGTGATTACCAGGAGCATTGGGAGAGCTGTCTCCCAGCGCTCCTGCACAACTACACTCGCACTTCAAAGCGCTGCTGCGGGAGCGTTCCCGTGGCAGCGCTTTCAAGTTTCCAGTGTAGCCATGCCCTCAGTATAATGTTAAGGGCTTGTTCCTTCAACCACTGAAGTCATTGGGAACGTATCCATTAACTAGAGCATGAGCAGGTGCAAACCCTAAAAGGGCCTTAGGTAAGGACAGGGTCCTCTCGCAGGCTCTGTGCGCTGAGATCAGTTTCATTTCCCATTTCTAGGCTTGGCAGAATTCAATTTTTATATATATTTTTATTTTGATGGAGAATATCAATGTTCATTTTTAAGCATTTTGCCAATGTTTATCTATTTAAATTTTCACAGTTGTGGGAAATGAGAGGGGGGCACACCATAATTATTTAATGACAGTAGACATTGAGATTCAAGAAGTTAAAGCATTATAACTGTAAAAACACAAATTGTCAACATCACATGTCAAAATGTAAATATCCTTAAATCAGTGTAATAATTTCTCAAGCAGCATTTTTCTTACTTTTCCTATCTGTAAATTTTTTATTGTTATTGATGGAAATATTTTTCATTTATAATAATCAAAATGTGTGTGTGAAATGGGAAATTAATGTTTGCTGACATTTACCAATGACAATCTAATGCTTCCAAGCCTATTCGTAACCTATAACTGGATACTAAACTACATTAGAAATCAAAGCAAAACAAAATCTAAGGCTCTGGAATTGTGCGAGAACTATTCAGGAACGTCTGTAGCCTGGTATATGTATGAATATTTTTTTTACTCATATGAACATATTAACTTTGATAGCCCCTGTGATGGGGCAGACTGGCCCCACACTGGTACCGCAGGGGTTAACCCTTCCTTCCTGGCAGAGGAAGCCCCGCCCTGGAAGCCCTGCTGGGCATGCTCCAACTGGAGAATAAGTATAAAAGCCTGCAAAGGTGCTCAGTCTGGGCTGACCACCAGAGGAGAAGGATGCACACCGCCAGCTCCTGAGGAGGAACAGACAAAGCTCCCGGGTCCAGCGGCCGGCCAAGCCGGGACACACATGGCGTCCCAGACGGAGGTCTCGGCAGGAGTGGACGAACTGGAGGACCCTCCCCCCTGAGTGGAGAAGATGTCATTGAGAGTAGGAAGTTACCCGGGGCATTTTAGAGACAAGCTGCATTAAAGCGGCACTGTCGCTCAGCGTGTTGCGGGCGGATCCCTGCCAAGCTAAGCGTGAGGGGAAACCCTGCCAATAGGAGAGCCCTGGGTCGAGACCCAGTGGAGAGGGTGGGCCCGGGTCCTCCTACCCCTCTGACCATTGGGATACACTTCCCCGCCTGAGTGGGGCGGGTTATATGGAAACTGGCTGTTGGGCCACACTGCCCGATACTCAAGGCGAGTTATATGGATTCTGGCCATTGGACCACACTGCCCGGAAACTCGGGACAAGCTATATGGACGTTGGCCGTTGGGCCACGCTGCCCTGATACTTAGGGGCGCGACACATGAACTCAGACCGTTAGATCCTGCTACCCCGACCAAGGGGCGAGCACGGGGAAACCGGCCATTGGGCCACATCGGAATGCCCTTACAGGACGGGCGTGGGGATGTAAGAGTGGCGAGGCCCCAACACCCCATCCACCCCTGCCACAAAGGGATGCTGCTGTGCTGGACCTGTCACAGCCCCATTTTTTTGAAATACTGTTAATTACGCCTGCTTTTTATTAACTTGGTTTAGCATTTCAACAGTAAATACCATTTAATAATAAAGGTTATAAAACTCTGCATTCACAAATATAGTGATCACTCTTGAAATTGGACAGAATCTTAAATTTTTCACTTAATAATCTCACACTTTACTCCTTTAAAGGGAGCGATGGAAGATGTGACATACAAATCGCCTAAGAATTTTGGATGTACTGATGGGTTTGGATTTTCTGTAACATGAAGTCTTTAAATCAAGAGGTGAGGTCTTTAGTAACTCCTATCATAGGAGTGGGTGGGTGAGGTGCTGTGGCATGAAGTCAGACTAGATGATCATGCTGATCCCTTCTGGCCTTAAAGTCTGAGTCTTTTAACTGTATAAACTGACATGTTCTTGGTTTGCAGTGCAAAGAGCAGTTGTTATGGTCAGGTTGTCAGAGCCTTGATTCAACTCCCAGGGACCACGGAGGAGTAAAAGGGAGTGAGTCCAGCCACCGCCCTCTCCCCTAGTCCTCTTTTGGCCTTGCTCAGATTGTGACTCCAGCTCTGGGTAGGAGAGCCAGGGCTACTGATCAGATACTTTTCAGAGTAGCAGCCATGTTAGTCTGTATTCGCAAAAAGAAAAGGAGTACTTGTGGCACCTTAGAGAGTAACAAATTTATTTGAGCATAAGCTTCCGTGAGCTACAGCTCACTTCATCACTCATGAAAGCTTGTGCTCAAATAAATTTGTTAGTCTCTAAGGTGCCACAAGTACTTGATCAGACACTATGAGTGTTGGATGGGGAGAATGCAGGAAGATAGAGCCTAAATTCCACCCCAACTCACAGACCATAGTATATGGCCAAGATCAGGGAGGAACAAAGTCGTTTATCTCTCCTCCACACACAGTCCTATCTCCACAGATTAAGGGGTAGCTGGAGAGGAATTGTGATTGAGTCACAGTTTATTCTTTGGATTGTTTGTGTCGTAGTGCAGCTATATGGGTTCCTAGGTGCTATGGTAATGCAAATACATACTAGTAATTAATAATAATAAATGATGCTCCTTACTCTGAGCTACATTATAACTTTACAGTCTGCTCTGTGTGAGAACTAAATCAATCTTCACTGCATGCACTGATTTTGGTAGAGATTGGACAGCACGCGATAGGTACTGTCATCTTAAGGACACATTATTGTCAGTGGTTAGAAACCAGTGAAATGGACTTCAACACTTGGAATATTGGAGCAAATTCTAATATATGTTACGATGATTAGTACTTGAGAAATCCTCTCTGTCATTGATTTCCTTTTTCTTGGAGAAAAATAGTAATAAAAATAGATTCTAGAACAAATTTAATTGACTGCTGTATGAAAACTTGCTTTTTAACAATTGAAGAGCCATGTGCATTTTCTGCTAACAAGTATTACTTAAGCAGAAGACAGCATGAAAAAAGACGTTCCAATTTTAGCTCTTTTATCACTGCATTTACAGAGGTAAAGGGACAGCTGAATTAGAGAAGAGACTGTTTCTTTCATTCCATGTTGATACAGGAGACTCATTAAATCTCATGTCAGGTTTGCAGCTTCTCTAGAAAGCCAGACTTTTGAGAGAATTTCAACCTCTTAAGAGCTATAGTTTGCACACTTTGGAAGTTAATGAGCTATCCCGCAGTTATTAGTTGGTCTTTATCAATGGGTAGGCTCTGGGATTTTATTTGACTTTCAGATTGTAACTTGCTCTCTTATGTGCTGAATGACATCAGAGCTAGAGTAACTGTGCTTTCCAGTCTGCTAATCCTCCCAAAACAGATTAGACAACAATAAATGTTGCACAATGTAGTGAGTTAGCTAAAAAGTCTTATGTGATTATCAAAATACCTGAATTTCATAATTCTTCTTCCACAAAGTGATTATATCACCTTCAGATTGCGGTCTCTAAAGTCTACAAAGTTGGCCCTGGCATAAGTGAGCACATCTCCCTTAACTCCATCCATACTGGGGATTTGCCCCCATTCGAACTTTGGATGGGAAATGAGCAGTGTTGCTGTACCTATGCAAACCCTTAATGTAGACAAGGTAAACCCCAGGGATAAACAACATTGCTACAAATGACTACTTACCTTGTTTACATTAGGGATTTGCACTGGTACATCTATGCCAGTAGCAGGTCTCCGGTGGAATAAATTGAGACACTCGTCCCAGTGTATACAAGGTCTTAGGGCCAGATCCAAAGCACTTTGAATTCAGTAGAATACCAGCAATGCTTAAAGTGAGGGGAGCTCACAGACCAAGCAAAAATAAAATAAAAAAAATTAAAAAATGAGCTGGGTCCCTGAGGGGTGCACTTTAAACACTCTGTTGCCAAAGATGCTGCTCCCAGATTATGGTCTTCAGACTACTTTAAGCATTGGATCAAATTTTGTCAGCTAAAGGTATCCCTTCAGGGAACTGCAGATAAAGCCAGGAGCTGATGTCAAGTCTGGTTACAGGTATCTGCTGTGTGCCCGATTATTGACCTTGTTCATGTTTCTTGCTTTGTTCTCTTTGCTATTAAACCAAAAATCAGTAGAACTAAATAACATACTGGCATGTTTTATGAAAAGGGAGATAATTTTCATGGACTTCACCTTCAATCATAGCCTACAGAGAAGTGGAAGAATGTGGGTCTGTTAAGCAGAGATGAATTTTGCTTGAGGATTAATTTTTCGGGAGGGTCAGGACAGGAGGCTCCTGGAGGAACTGCAAAAAAAACATTTATTTTATACCAATCAGGCCTTCTTGTGCTGACATGCAGTATTTTTCCACTCCAGGAGACATAGTTAGACATCCTCTGACACACTGGAGAGCTTAAATCAGGGACTGAGCTCTTTAGCCTTCTTACACTCTGGAGAAATGTACCCATTTTTTGAATGATTGTTTTTCTTTCCCAAGTGTATTCTCGCTTAAGTGCTTTCAGTTTAAAGTAAAAAAAAAAAGCTCCCCACACACATATCCTCAAAAGATAAAACAACTTTTGACTATGTCGCTTGTTAGCATCATAGTGCGCCAAGAAATTTTTCCAGAGGTGCTGTATGAACAGCCTGAAATACAGCTGTTCTGCTCCAGCTAAACAGGTTCAGAGGGAATGAAGAGCTTAGAGCAATTTGTAGGCAACCAAGCAAAAAGAGAAATGCACAAAGAAGCAGCGGATGTTAGCGGCTTTTACAATGATAAAAAGAGAAAAGGAAGAATAGGCAACGGAACTAGAGCAGTGAGAGAAGACTCTAGAGGCAATTTTAATAACTATTTCTCCAAACCAAAGAGAAGCCAGAGTAGTTACTTACTTTTTGTAAGTCAAATTTTATCCAGCCTCGGATTTCACTGGGATATCTGCTGAGCAATATTCTTGCTTAGAATATGCAGACATTAAGTGTTTTCTCTCTTTTTCTAGAATGTTTTCCCTCATTCCTACAGTGACTAGAACATGAGACTGGCAGCCATTTAGGTTTTATTTCTGTCACTCTCACTCACTCATCCAAGGCTCAAACAAGCACTTAAGCACATAGTTAAATCCCATTGATTTCAGGAATGCTTTCATGAAATGGGGCCTCAGGGTATGACTCTGGGCAAATTAATAAGTCTCTTGTGCCTCCATTTCCCATGTTTAAATGTGGGATAATAATACCTACCTCCTATAGGTGTTGTGAGGCTTAACTCTTTAATATTTGCAAAGCATTTTTAAAACTTTTTAACTATAGAAGTATGATGTATTATTATCTCTCACTAACACGAACAGGAGTCCTTATATGGGCATCTTGAAAGGAGAATGAACATTCTTCCTGTCAGTTGTTCTTGGAGTGCTCTTAATGGGCAAATTTTCAGCTCTTGTAAATTGTCATAACTCCATCTAAGTCAATATTCAACAGTCTAATCCTTCAAGTAATAGCTTCTTGGATCACCTCCCAGCAATGGGGTGAGGAAGGTAATGTTTGCTCACTGGGACTGATTCTTGCTCTTGGTGTACTCATTTAAACCTGTCCAAAGTGGGTGTAAAATTCTCCCAAATCAGACTAGCATAGTGTTTTGCATAGTTTGCACAGGGGTAAATGACTCCACAAGGAGCAAGGCAGGGGAGACTCAGGCCCAGGGTGTTTACAAGATAAGGTCTTTTATCTGCTATAATACAAGATAGTGTTTTAATATATGTATGGGACAGAGCTTAGAGTAAAGGTAAAAGGGAATGTCAAATAGTAGTATAAATATATTCACATATATGTATAGGAGTTTATCAAGTGAGATGTTACTGAAAATTTGAATGTCACAGACATTTGATAAACAATTAAAGATAATTGAAGAACAATTGTGTGAGAGAAAGCGAGAAAAAGAGAGCGAGGGTATAAAAAAGTGTTGCGGCTGCTGCAATTTTTAAAAAATATTTCAGTGAATTAAAATTCCCCCTAAGAGTATGTTTGATCTTCCTGAGGTATATAATAGAAATTATAGAGTGGCATGGAGCACAGGGACCCATTATTATATTTCATTGGTACTTTTATTACCTGAGGGTAAGTGCAGGCAATAGAACAAGGTGTCAAACTTACTTTTAACCTTTGGTCTTCAAAGACACTAGATGAAGAGTTTGAAAGGATTTTAAGTTATTATCCTTAGAATCTCCTCACTCCCTCTCCGTTTGCAACCAGTGCACCTGGATGTTATCCAGTTTGTAATGTCAACCCCTCCTATTGTGCTCCATTTAGACCTGTTGTTTGCTCCACAGGCAACTTCATGCCTTTGTTTCTGCTTTCTGTGACATGCTATAGGTTTTGTCCGATATCTTCAATGTAATTCCTGCTTAAGAAAAAAAGAGAAATATTTCATTTTGTGTGCTGGGTAAGAAACAGTAGCATGACATAATTGTTTAGAAACATATATGTGGCCCAGGGATTAGGTCTGTTATGCTTTGAATGATACGTGGCTTATCCTTGCTTGCTGGAGAGTAAAAATCAGAGAAATTGACAAACATACTTTGAAGTTAAAAACTGGACTGTGTTTGTCATTAGGGACATGTTGGTATTGGCAGCATTGTTAAAGGGCTTCTGGCTCCTCATCTTAACCTTTTTCTTAAATTGAGACATAAACTTCTCACAGAGTTCAGGTAGAGAGTGAGTCAGGTTAAGTAGCTTCTCTGAATTAAGCCACTTAGAATGTTGGGTAGGAGAGCAGGGCAGTTAGTTTTGCTGTACATTTCAAAAGGAACCAGAGCCACATTATTCTATTTTTTCACATGTATCTTCAGAGATTTACATGAACTGCCCAAGACTAGAAATTCACTTAGAAATCCAGAAAGCCCCCAAGAAAATACTCTCCCTCTGATAATGCTGAATATCTACATCCTGACTTTTATGACAACATGAGGCTCTAGTCTTGGGACATTAGCATAACTGTTGTCATGAAGTAAGTGGTCTCCCTGGTACGAAGACATTTGTTTCTGTTACAATGACTGGCAAATGTATTGATTGCTTAAAACAGGGGATTGCCATGGAAACTAGGGATGTAAATATCGTTTACAAAGTTAACCACTTAAACTATTAAAATTCTATCGTTTAAGTGGTTAACTGATTAAAGGGAAAGGGACTGGGGTTGCTCTGGCTGGCAAGACAGGGGTTGCGGCCAGTTGGCCATCCGGTAGTGTGGGGCTGGGGGCCAGGGTGTGGATGGTGCGACTTGGTCCAGGGTCTAGCCTTGGCCAGGGTGCAGCCGGGACCACGGTCCGGACGGCTCGGACGGGGATTGGGTCCAGGTGGCGTGGCATGGCCAAGGGTTAAGGGTTAATGCTGGTTAACATTTTACATCCCTAATGGAAAGGTGTGGAAAGAAAGAAATAAAAAAAAAATCCATTGGCAAAGTCGCATCCCCTTCCCCAACGTATGATAATATCAAGCCACATGACAGCTCTTCTGGTTTTGAGTAAAAATGATGAACCAGACCTCCATAACTTACCCATGGCTTTAGAAAGCACAGAAGTAAATACAAAACGTTACAAAAGTAATAATAAACATTTTACTACAGAACAGCTCAAGTGAGCACTTCAAAGATGTTAAATTGAGGATTGGTCCTGCTTTGAGCAGGGGGTTGGACTAGATGACCTCCTGAGGTCCCTTCTAATCCCAATAGTCTATGATTCTATGAAATCTTCAGCATTCTGTAATGTAGTGTAAAATAATTTTGGTTTCTGCTGCAAAAGATATATTGAAAGAATTGCACTTGTCATATTAACCCTGATATAAAGCTGATAAAATTCTTCCTTTAAATGGGGCTGGGAGTTGGGAATCTAACAAATCTAACTTCCAACAATTGTAAAAAATATCTTTCACATTCATTGTCTGTTTTATTTTCCTAGTCCAACAGTCATCTTTTGTTGTGGGTGCTACTGTCCAGTTGGTGCCATTTGGTGCCCTAGCCTTGCATACTGGAGACAAAATTTTGGTTGAAGTCATGTTGAGTAAAGTCAGCACAACAACAGGGACAACTTAAATGTTACAGATTTATTACACAACTGTGGTTTGTTGATGTTTGTCAATTCTGTTTTTGGAATTTTCCTCATTTCCTAAGTGGTAGGGACCTTTGTGTTGTAACCCTTCTGCCAGATGGGTTCAATAGCTAGCGGTTCCTTTTTAACAACAGAACACAGAACCGGCTTGAGCCCTCACTTAGTAACCTGGGAAAATTACACACCACCCCCTGGGCACCTCTAAGAGGCAATACTTCCCCTCTTGCAAGCACTAAGTCTGTGTATAGAAAATAAACTTTTAATAAAAAGAGGAAAGTAACTCACCATTAACTTGGAAAAATGCCGCAAGCATGATTCATAAGCATAAGCCACAAGCATAATTCATAAGCATAAGACCATGAGCAAAACACCCATCCCACAGTACATTGGGCAGTGTCCTTTGCCTCAGGTTCTCACTTTGCGGTGAAAAAATCCAACAAACTAAAGTTCCTTTAATGTGCCCCTCCCTTCTCCCTACACCACACTCCACTCACAGTTGTCCTTGGTCAGTGAAGACCCAGTGTTCAGAGGTGCATTTGTGTGAGTTCACATCCCACCCTGGGGAGAGGGGGAAGGCACTTGGATCAGTCTGGCAATCAGGCACTCGCTCGCTGGCTGCTCTGCCAGTGGCCGCTCGGTCAGCCAGCCTCTCCATCCGCCAGCTGCTGCTAGCTTGCTCCCTCTGCTGGCCACTTCACTGTCTACTTACTCCACCATTGGCTGCTATACCACCCACTTGCTTTCTGTGGGCTGCTCACCATGCCACCAGCTGCCTTCTCACTCGCTCCACCCTCAGCTCCTCTGCTGTCGGTTGGTGGCCCCACTGTGCTCCACCACAATCTCTGGGATGTCTTGAAGTCTGACCTTTTGACATGGCTTTCAGTGAGTTCAGCTGTTAGTGGGGAAGCCTCACTGCTAGTGGAGGCTGGGAAGTCTCTTTCACCAGAAGCACTGTCCTACAGCAGGTCTAATGCTCAGATCTGGTTTTCAGTGATTTCAGCTCTCTTGATCCACAAGAAAAGACTCTCAGTTGAGTCTTAATCAGCTCTGTCATTACACAGTAGCGAGTCAAATCGTGTCAAGGACCCTTAGGCAGAGCCCATACCATCATTATCCTTACCTTCTCTCATCTCCACTGAACTTTGGCACCCCTTCCCCCTGCCTAGCAAGAGCAGTTCAGTTGAGGATGAGTCCCTCAATCAGGGCATGCCAAGCACAGTTCTCTGCTCTTTATTCATACAACAAGAGTAACCACATTTTATTACCTCTGACCCTCCCACCCCCAAATAACAAATTAACTTGTGATCCAACACCAGCCAAAAGTCATCATTTGGGCAAAGAATTTCCATCGTGCTACTCACCTAGGCACAGTGGGCATGTCTATGCAAACAAGGTCAGTTCCTGGAGTCTTCTCTCCCAGGTCATCACTACATGTCAGGGGAGAGCTCATTCAGACCCTGTTTACAGTGTTTATAACTTTTCATCAGTTCCAAAGCAGGGAGTGAGTCATGAATTTTTGCTTTCTTTTTACACTTCAATATAAAGGAGTTTATCTGCATGTTGCATATGACTTGGGGAGCATGTTTTATTTTTTCTCTCTGTTGTTTAATTTTTTGAATACTAATTTGTTTCCTACTATCCAGGAGAAGTATTAATTTATCAGTGTTACAGAGTGGTATGTGGCTTTTGAATGAGCTCTTCTATAGTACGTTTTATCCATAGATCTCAAAACACTTTTGTCAAGGTTCCTTCCCCACTCTGAACTCTAGGGTACAGATTTGGGGACCTGCATGAAAAACTCCCTAAGCTTATTTTTACCAGCTTAGGTTAAAACTTCCCCCAGGTACAAACTATTTTACCTTTTGCCCCTGGACTTTATTGCTGCCAGCACCAAGCGTCTGACAAATATATAACAGGGAAAGAGCCTGCTTGGAAACGTCTTTCCCCCCAAAATCCTCCCAAACCTGGAAAGATTACACCTGCTTTCCTGGGGAAGGCTTGATAAAAATCCTCACCAATTGGCATAGGTGAATACAGTCCCAAACCCTTGGATCTTAAGAACAATGAAAAAACAATCAGGTTCTTAAAAGAAGAATTTTAATTGAAGAAAAAGTAAAAGAATCGCCTCTGTAAAATCAGGATGGTAAATACCTTACAGGGTAATCAGATTCAAAACATAGGGAATCCCTCTAGGCAAAATCTTAAGTTACAAAAACAGGAATATACATTCCATTCAGCACAGCTTATTTTATCAGCCATTTAAACAAAACAGAATCTAACGCATATCTAACTAAATTGCTTATTTGCCCTTTACAGGAGTTCTGACCTGCATTCCTGTTCTGGTCCCGGCAAAAGCAACACACAGACCAAGAGAACCTTTGTTTCTCCCCCCTCCTCCAGCTTTGAAAGTATCTTGTCTCCTCATTGGTCATTTTGGTCAGGTGCCAGCGAGGTTATCCTAGCTTCTTAACCCTTTACAGGTGAAAGGGTTTTTCCTCTGGCCAGGAGGGATTTAAAGGTGTTTACCCTTCCCTTTATAATTTGTTTCCTACTATCCAGGAGAAGTATTAATCTATCAGTGTTACAGAGTGGTGTGTGACTTTTGAATGAGCTCTTCTATAGTACGTTTTATCGATAGATCTCAAAACACTTTACAAAGGAAGTTAGTATTATTATCATCACCATTTTACAGATGGGGAAACTGAAGCACAGGGAAGGAAGTGACTTCCCCAAGGTCACACAGTAAAGCAGCCACCGAGCCAGGAATTTAACCCAAGGCCTAGTTCAGTGCCCCTACAAACTAGGTTACACTGCATCCTTTAGTAGACACTGCCTGCTGTTACACTCCCATACACAAGAAAATAAGAACTCACCAAAGATTTTTGCAATGAAAGGAGCATAAATAAATACTTAAAAATTAATGTACAAGCTTACCCTCTAGCCTACCCCACGGCTTTGTGTCCAGATAGCAGGGACATATTATATAGTACCATTGTATATTCCCAGGAAAATTAACTGTAGTATACCTTTTGCAATGAAAATAAAATGTACCATGCTTGTGTAGAGTCATCAAGATATTAATAGTCCCTCAGTTTACATTTAAATAAACTTTTTGTGAGAAAAATATATTTTTTATTTTACAGTACATTTCCATTTTATCGAAGTGTATATAGATTGCATTGGGACCTTTGCCAAGCAAAGATTTCTGAAGTTGTAGCTGACATGTTTTCATAAACAGCAATTTACATCACAGAGAAACTGTTCACTCTTAAACTAAGTAGCTAAACATACTAACATGTTTGACATGGCCATGTCTTTTGCCAGTTATCTTAAATAGTCCATCCTTTTGATATATATAAAGGACACTTAATTTTAGAGTAATCCTTAACTTTGTGCCTCTATTTGACAGTCAGAGGTGTGACTGGAATGTACATATCAAAACAAAGTCCATTCCAGAAAATGGAAATGTGTTTTCTAATGATGTACTACAAAGAAATGAATAGACTGAGGAAATCTGCCTACACTACTCCAGATGTTATGGCACATTCTTCCTTCAGGTGTATATATGTGCAGCTCCCACTGAAGTGAAGATAACAGGCACTGCATCCAGACATTCAAGAGCAGAGTTGTAAACATGTAAAGACTGAAGCAAACATGTAAAGACTGAAGCTCCTAGCTTGTAATAAAACTCCATGTATGTTGTGCTTCTAAAAGGTGCTGGCCAGCCCTGTAGACAGCAGTCTTCTCTCCATAGAGAAGGTTTCCATGCAGGCAAATCGCAATGCTTATTTCCCCACATGTCTAGCAAGTGTAATTTAAACCTGACCTGGAAAGATCACATTTAGGAGAAGAGAAGGTGGGTCAGCCTCTGTGATCATTCAGTTCTTGGCCCTGTTAATGAGATGGACAACAAGGTGCAAGTTCATAGATTCATAGATACTAAGGTCAGAAGGGACCATTATGATCATCTAGTCCAACCTGCTGCACAACGCAGGTCACAGAATCTCACCCACCCACTCCTGCAAAAAACCTCTCACCTATGTCTGAGCTATTGAAGTCCTCAAATTGTGGTTTAAAGACTTCAAGGAGCAGAGAATCCTCCAGCAAGTGACCCATGCCCCATGCTACAGAGGAAGGTGAAAAACCTCCAGGGTCTCTTCCAATCTGCCCTGGAGGAAAATTCCTTCCCAACCCCAAATACATGTCCAGTGGGAACTGGGTAGAGACCACCAAGTCATTTCACCAGGATGATTAAGCAGCCATTACTTGATGATGTTGCGTGCTAATAATTTTCACTGTTGACCTTGACCAGATTAGAACTGGTGATCTTCAGATGACCCATAGTTGGATTATTTTGTTTAAAGTAAATAGACCCTAGTAATACACCCCTGACTCACTCTTGTGACATTTATATGGTTTTTTGACTATATATTGTTGAACAAGTATATATTTCTTTCTAACTTTCTTCAGCAGAGCCTTACTCCAGACAGTCTGAGTGACTGGTGAACTAAATAGAGATAAGGCCAGATTGAGTCATAAAAAAAAAAAGTAAAACCTATTTCTGCCATAGACCTGTCATGCTTGAATGAACATGGAAGTTTCAATGAACATAGGAGCATGGTCAAAAACAATTTTGAAGGGATCATTTCCATGAATGAGCTTTTTGAAGTTTGAAATAAAGTCCTTTGTGGGCAGGAGGAGTATACATAACAAATGATGAAGGCAGTTTTTGTGCTGATGACTTTGTTGACCCTTTTGGGGGCTATAGGTCTGTTTCCTGTCTTACATTTTTCTTGCTATTTATGCAGCGTATTGCATGGTTCCAACACAGTTCATTCAGGCATAGTGGAGTAAGTCTCTTTCAAAAGAGACTTAGGACCAGCTTTCTTTGTAGCAAGAAACTGAACTTTGGACAGATTATCCTCCTTTATTTAAACAACCATGAGGATGATCTTGGGATAAGGCCTCCAATAGATAAGCATTCTCAATGTTCTGTGATCTTCTTGGACTCACTCACTTAATGTTCACTACTACTCTTTATGTGAAGTTCAGCAATTATTTTCTTCATGATCTTCTCTACTGATAATGCTGAAACTTCACATAAAGAGTAGTAGTGGATATTGTTCCTGGTGTAAAAATCCAATATTTCCAACTATGACTACAAAGGCAACTTAGCTTTCAAACAATCAGGCAGTGTTATGTCTCCTATCGTTCTCTTGTTATTATCTACTCAGGAATTGATTTCTACATGGTATAGTTTAAAAGTTGACTTTTGTTTTTCTTCCACTGCTCAGTAGCATAAATCAGTGGATAGTAGACTTCCAATCACTATGTGGCTCTGATAATACACACCACCACAGGAATGATGTCTCACTGTGGGAAAAATGGATACTCTATCCATTGCTTATGCCATTTATTTTTTAGAGGGAGGGGGGGAAGAAATATTGGATGTTTGTAAAACTGAACAATATAGTGATCTGGAGCATGGAGCTTTGGCTTCTGTTGCATTCTGCCTCTATGTGAAATAAACTATAATAATATAATGGAAAAAAATAATGTAGTTTAGCAGTATATAGTGCACTTCACCACACATTATGACTAACTGGTAAGAGAGTGCTAATATATCTGGACAGTAAAGACAGCATCAGCTAACAAGGAGCAGATTTCTCCCACAAAGTCATTCTGCAATGAAAACTTCTCTTTGGACAGGGGAAATAGAGTACAGGATTAAGTTGTGGAGTTATAGAAATACAGATGATCAGTGGACTCATACAGAAAATGTCTGAGCTTTATCCTCCTGCGTATATCTGCAGATAATTACGTTAATGTATATGTACATAAAGGAACATTCAGTGTGTGTATATGTATGAATCTACCTTCCACACAAACACAGTCCCTATTCAAACATGCACATCTTTGTTTTCCTTTGTTTTATGTAAGTTTGAGTCACAGCCTTAATTTTAAAGTTAAAATGACTCTCTCCTTAATTCATTGGTTTGTTTCTGCATCACAGCATTCCATTGCTCTGAGACCCTCGAATTATTAAGGCACAAATTGGAAGGGCTAAGAGCAGAGCATCAGCCTAAAAGAACACTTGTCAAAGTTGGTAGGTATAAAAAAATAATCCTAAAGTGTCAATAGTCCCACAGGAAGGTCTTACCTTCCTGATATTATCCATGTTTTCGTGTTTCAGAACACTTGTTAAAACTGAAAAGGTAAAAAAAAAAGTGTGTGACACTTAGACTCCTAGAAACATAAACGATTTCTTATCTTACTTCTCAGCCCCTCTCTTCCGCCTCCCTTCTCTGTCTCCATTTACAGCTTCACTATTCTTCCTGTCTCCTGGGACCATAATCTTAGTGTAATCTTTGACTGTTCTCTCTGCTTATCCAAGCTCTTGCTAAGACAAACTGCTTCATTCTGACTTCACCAAAAAATCCATATTTCTTTACTGTTTCTACTGCCAAAAACCCTTGTCCATGTGCTTTTTACTCCAAATCTTCTTCTTTCTGGCGACACTGCTTCTCAGCTCCCCCTATCAATCCACGGTGCTGCTGCTAAAATCTCTGCAGAGCCAACCACAAAGGGTGCCAATTACAAAGGTGTTTACTTTCCCTAATGTGGGCACTGATCCATTAGGAACTGGACTGATATCTCACAAACTTATACCGTATAATGAATAGCCATCAAATGGTGCCAACTTAATTTATTCCCAAACTGGACTGGATTTGACAGAGTAACCATAGCAAAGGCCTATAATCCATTATCTATTAATTCTCTGAGCTTTAATTTGCTTGCATTTGTCAATTTATTGTACAGCTTTCAGGTTACATAATTTTTAGTACATTTTCCCTTTGTCCTTCTCCATTCTGTAGCAGGGTATATGGCCCAATAAGTAGCATACTGGATAGGAATTCAGGAGTTCTATTCCTGCTGTAACAATAGGAAAGTCACGGAATCTCTCTTTTCCTTAGTTTCTCCATGTGCATATTTCCTGCTTTTATGAAGTGCATTGAGGTCTACAGATGAAAAGAACAATTTAAGATCTAGGTATTATTGTTATTAGCCTGATTTTGACAGAAGCCTCAGTCCAGCCTCTAATTTTGCATTCACATTTTTTGTGGGTACAAATATTTACGAGTGCAAATGATGCCGTTTAAACATATCGTTTCCAGAGTATACCCATAAAAGCAAGTGGACTAGTTATATGTCTAACTATCATCAGTTGTAACTACACAATTGTGATGTATTGGGAGGCCGCATTTAATAATCAGATCCTCAGTATAAACCTTTCTATCAGAGTTCATGTGGACAACTCAGGAAATGAAGTTATTCATATTGAGCTTTATCATTTTTTTTAATCATCTGCATTTTGCAGGGCATATTGTTTTAAAAAGTGGCGTATTTGATATATAATCATGACGGATTGAGAGATGTAATACAGTACTGTGTGATAATAAAACAAATATATAAACTTAACTGTGGCAGCTGTTGACTTTTTTGACAAGTCATGCACAAATCACAAAATAGTTATTTCCACCCTCTTCCAGTATATAATTTAATAGATATTAAAAGCTTACTTTATAGTAAAGAAACAGTAGGCAGAGCTGGGAGCTCCTCATGGATGCACAGGGCCTGCCCCGTGGGAAGGAGGTTGGGGGGGCACAGGCCTCATCTCATCCTCTGCAAACCACCTGCAGACTAGGCTTAACTGCTACAATTCTGCTGTGGCCTCACCAAGTAGTAAATACCACAGCAGCACCATTACAAAGAGCTTCTCAGCGTGCTGGGTTGCTGTGGTAACAAGGCAGCTCCATGAGGCACCAAGATTCAAACCTCAACTTTCTCTTGTTGCATTTTACAATGGCAAGAGTGAGCTGTGATATTTAAATCAAATCAGCATTTGCCCTAAAATCTGTATGTATTTATCAGATAAAGGGGAAAAAAATGAATATGCAAAATGTATTTTTTAGCTTTTAGGACTTCTTGATTAGGCTGTGCCTCACTTGCCTGGGCTGACAATCCACCTCTGAAACCAATTGGGCATTATTTTAACATATGGAATCCAATCCTGCTTTTTCCCAAATCCATAAGTCAAATAAAAAATTCAATGGAAAATGAATGGCTACTGGTTAAATTCTCAGCTGGTGTGAATGGGTACAACTCCATTTTACAGCAGCACAGTATTTGGCCCCAATATCTAAATCAGGGGTCGGTAACCTTTCAGAAGTGGTGTGCCGAGTCTTCATTTATTCACTTTAATTTAAGGTTTCAAGTGCCAGTAATACATTTTAATGTTTTTTAGAGGGTCTCGCTCTATAAGTCTATATATTATATAGCTAAACTATTGTCGTATGTAAAGTAAACAAGGTTTTCAAAATGTTTAAGAAGCTTCATTTAAAATTAAATTAAAATGCTGATCTTACACCACCGGCCCGCTCAGCCCACTGCCAGCCTGGGGTTCTGTTCACCTAGGCTGGCAGCAGGCTGAGCAGGGCCTGCGGCCGGGATCCTGGCTGGCAAGGGGCTGGCAGCTAGAACCCCAGACTGGCAGTGGGCTGAGCGGGGCTGGCAGCCAGAACCCCAGACCGGCAGCGGGCTGAGCGGGGCTGGCGGCCGGGATCCCAGACTGGCAGTGGGTTGAGCGGCTCAGCCCGCTGCCACTCAGCCCGCTGCCGATCTGGGGTTCAGTCCGCCGACTCCTGCCAGCCAGAGTCCCGGCTGCCGGCCCCACACAGCCCACTGCCGGTCTGGGATCCCGGCCCTGCCCACATAGAGTGGGTACCTGCCTTCTCCCTGGTTCTAGCCCATTATCTTCCTCTCTCTCTGCACTGAGCTGAGGGTGGGAGTACACTGAGCACAGGGCTGGGGGTAAAGGAGCAGGCTGGGGGTTGGGGTGTAGGGTCTGGCCAAGAGCTAGAATGAGGGAGGAGGCTCAGGGTTTGGGTGTGGAGTGTGGAGTGCTTGCTTACCTGGGCAGCTCCCATTTGGTGCAAGGGGTGCAGGTGGGAATGTGGGGGTGGGAGGGGGTGCAGGAGCTCCCGTTTGGTGCTCAGGGTGGGGGTGGGAATGTGGGGGGTGCAAGAGTCAGGACATGGGGTGTGAGGGGGCTGGGTATGTGTGTGGGGTGCAGGAGTAAGGGCAGGGGGCTGGGGGCATGTGGGGGGGGGTGCAGGAGTCAGGGCATGAGGTGTGGGGGGCTGGGTATGTGTGGGGGTACTGGAGTCAGGGCTGGAGTCATGGAGGGTGCGGGGGTCAGGGCAGAGGGCTGGGTGTATGTGAGGGGGGTGCAGGGATCAGGGCAGAGGGCTGGGGTGTAGGGGGGTGCAGGGATCAGGGCAGAGGGCTGGGGTGTGTGTGTGGGGGTGCAGGGGTCAGGGTAGAGTGCTCGGGGTTTGGGCTGGGGTCGTGGGGGTGCTCCCAGCCCCCTGTCCAGAGTGGCTCACGGCAGGGGGCTGGAGGGGATGTGCCCTGATTCCACCCCCCTTTCCCCAAGGCCCTGTCCCCACCTCTTCTCCGCCTCCTCCCTGGAGCAGCGACCGCGCTGCGGCTCTGCTTCTCCCCCTCCCTTGCAAGGGGCATCAGCTGATTGGCGGCAGGGAGGGAGAGGAGGAGGGGCAGGAATGCAGCAGGCTGGAGGAAGAGGCGGGGGAAGGGGGAGCTTGCCTGCTCTGCAGCAGCAGCCGGGGGTGGGGAGGGAGTGGAGAAGAGCAGACCGGGGCGGGCAGGATTTTTAATTGCACGCTGCTGCCTGCCGGGGTCCCAGCTTGGGTTCGGCAGCAGGCTGAGCAGGGCCGGTGGCTGGGACCTGGCAGGCAGCAGCGTGCCATTAAAAATCAGCTCGCGTGCCATAGGTTGCCGACCCCTGATCTAAATAATTGATAACAGAATTTTGACAATCAAGGTCCAGACAGCCCATGGGGAGAATAGGGTTTCTGACCCCCAAAGAATAAGCAATTGAATCAACTGATTGTATACAGTAGTATTGTACTGTAAAAGTGCATGGAGTAAGGTTTTTTTATGAACGCCAATGACACGCTGGTCATGAATATAATTGTGTGATGTATGTGTGGTCATTGTATAAATTATTATGTATGTGGTCCGGAACTATGTTTCTAAAATATATTCAGACCAAGCAATATGAGTAGAACAGATAAACGTGTTTGTCCCAGACAAAGAAATGTGGATTCTCCCTTCCTTGAGGGTCAGGTTTTGCAAGCAAAGGACAATAGAAGTACATTTGCATACAAGGTAAACAAAGTCGTCAAGTTTCAGAGTAACAGCCGTGTTAGTCTGTATTCGCAAAAAGAAAAGGAGTACTTGTGGCACCTTAGAGACTAACCAGTCGTCAAGCTTATCAAAAAAGCAAACTGACCTGGGGGTGAATAAAAGTACTTGGAGCCTGCACCCTGAAGAAGGAGCAGCAGGAACAAAGAACTTAGTGACTTTGTCTGGACTTACTTTTCAAAGAATACATCCAAAGGTTTACTGGACTATAAAAACAGGGCAAAGAAACCAGCGATTTATATCTATGAAAGATGGATCTTTCTGCTAAAAGAGACTGGAGAATGCTGACAATTTGGGGTGATTAAGAAACTATGTTAGGCAAAGCTCTATCTTTCTAGAATTAAATTTTAGTCACTAGAAAGTGTTATTTTTGTTTTGTTTGTAACCCTTTCATATATCTTTCACTGTTCCTTGAAATCACTTAAATTATGGTCTTTGTTAATAAATTTATTCTTCATTTTACACAAACCTTCTCAGTGCTGTGTATTAAGCTGGAGTGTGTAACCCCAGCTGAGCTAACAAGCTGTTGTGTATCCTGGCTCTTTGGAGGCAGTGAACTTGGTATTACCTCTCTGAGTGTCCAGTAAGAGGGATAGGATGTTGCCTGAGAGACATGTCTAGGGAACTCAGGAATTGGGATTCATTGGTTGTTACCTGCAAGGGAAGGTTTGGACTGGCAGAGTCCTGTCGAGTTTGCTGGCAAGGCAGATGGGCTGGTGTGTTAGGAAACTGACATGCAGCTTAGCAGTGGCAAAGCTCTCACTCTTGCTAAGGCAGAGTGGTTACACAGTGGCTCTCGATTCTGGGTGTCAGAATGTCACAGCCATCTACAATTTTATGAGTCTACCTAAGTAAATAGAAGAAAGGCCATGACAATGATTAAAAGCAAGCAAACAAACAAACAAAAACATAAGGGACAGGAAGAGAGAGATCAATATCTGACAAATAGAAAGGGAGACAACTATTTTCTAACTTCTAAGAGGTTTTGCAGTCGATAAAGGATAAAGTTCTCTTAAAACAAACACAAACAAACAAAAAGTCCTGGGAAATTTCACGTCTATGTATGTGAGTAATAGCAGGTCAATTGTATTAAAAATCTGTTCCTTTAAGAAGATTAGGAAGTTTAAACCTTCAGCAGGTATTAGACTTAGAAAGGTTTTCTGACACACAGTATTGATATAATTGATGCTAAGCAGATTTATTTATGTAACTCGGTCATTATTTTTGATAATAATTTAAGAGAGAGGTTTCTACACGAGACAGTAAATTTTGAAAGCACCAAACCTAGTTCAACATTGCACTGCTATTTAGAGAGTCACTCAGCTAAAGCAGATCTTTGAAAATGTACTCTCATAGGAGTATATTTTACTACAAACACAGGAATCTGCACAGAGAGGTGGAAAGTCTTGTACATTTAATTTGTCACAAGTTACAGTGGACTGCCATAACTGGTCTAGTGGTTTTTCTTGTTCATCACTGCATTTTGCTATCAGAGTACAGGGACCTACATTCTCCATTTAGAAGCATCAATGCTTCATGCCCTTTTCTCTGCTGGCTGTTTTTCTTGTCAGTTTTCTTTTTCTCATTGCTGGTGAGTAGGTTATGAGAAATAAACCACTGAGGCACATCAGACCTTATAAGGTTGGTAGACCAATGAGTAACTCAGTAGCTAGCTGAGTTTTTCCATTCTGCTGTCTTTCAGTTGTGTGGCTTGTATTGAAAATAAAAGAAAATAAAATTAAAAAACTCCTGCTGCATCTCACATTGATATTTAACATAACTGTAGGAAATCTTTTTACCTTAATTATGCCAGTGACATGTATTTTTGTTTATCTTTCTAATTATTTATTTATAGTTGACATGAAAATGTTTCCCACTAGACATCATTGACTGCACCTAACCCAGTAGTGAATTTCCTTTGTGAGACTTTTGTTATTATAACATGATTAAAATAGCACATTAATTATGCATCCTGTTATAAAACTGGATACAGCAGAGGAAATAAATGCATATTAATAATACATTAGTTATTAATCTGTATGCTTGTCATTTGAATGAGATGCAAAGTACTACGCCTTCAATTCATGAAGACTACCAGCAGTCTGCATGTTAAGTCCACTTACATCTCACCCCTGCAGAGGGATAAACTTTTGTTCAAGGTCACCTTGTGCTACAAAATTACTCTGTTGTTGGTATTCCTCATGAACAAGCGTAGTTTTGTTATTAAGCCAAAATTTAAAATTGAGCATGGCATCTGATTTGATAGCATCATAAGAACATAACCTGAGAAGGCCATACTGGATCAGACCAATGGTCCATCTAGCCCAGTATCCTGTCTCTGACAGTGGCCAGTGCCAAATATTTCTGAGGGAATGAGAAGAAGAGGGTAATTCTGAGTGATCCACCGCTGTCATCTAGTCTCATCAAAATGGGCTAGAGTAGCTGTTAGGTGTGGCATCACAGTTTTGTGCTCAGAAAAAAAGTAGTTGAAGCTCAAATCACTTGCGTAGAGGACATTGTTAGAAGAGTAAGAGGGATGATATCAACAGTTTGCTCTGCAATTACCTCCCATGGTCTCATCAAAAGGACACATTTATGCTAACTGCAGGGATGCCAATTATAAAGCTAGACTCACCTCTTGAGGCTATCTAGAAGGTTCTGGGAAAATCAGCACTTCATTGGATTGCTTCTGAGCATTGAGTAAGGTTGAGAGTGGACTAGCTGGAATGCCACAAAGTTGTGTCCCTTTTGGTTGCAACCAAGAGAGGGTAATTAATGTCTTGTGCAACAGGAAAACACCTGGCCACATCCTTCAAATTTTAGTCTAAGTAGTACAGTTGCAGAGCAAATAGGTCGCTATTACGCCATGATTTTGTGGGAGACAGTTGTCTTTGTTTTCTTCAAAGAAACAGTTCATTTGAACTATGGACTGTTTGGGCTGAGATCTTTATTGGGAGCAGGACTGTAAAGCAGAGGAGTTTAAGGGCAATTTTTATGTTCCCAATTTCAGTTCCACCGTAAAGGGCATAGTGATATTTTCCTCATTGCTTAGTTCTCTGAATGTTTAAATAAGTTCTCAATATTAGGCCAGAGTGTGTGAGGTTTTTCATATGTAAGGTTTTGAAGTGAGCCTTCTCCCCATAACCTAACTAGGTATATGTCATCTCTCTCACTTTATCTTTAAATACTATATACACATTCACTAATTTTGGGTACTGACGTTTTTGTCTAGTTGCCTCAGATTTGGCACTGAAAAATGGATGCACCCAGAATTAGTATATACTTTGTTATGACCTGATTAACTTGATGAAAAGGGCATAGAGGTCAGCACATATAATAATAATAGGTTTCAGAGTAGCAGCCATGTTAGACTGTGTTCGCAAAAAGAAAAGGAGTACTTGTGGCACCTTAGAGACTAACAAATTTATTCTAAGGTGCCACAAGTACTCCTTTTCTTTTTGATAATAATAGTTAGCACTTACGTAGCATTTTTCATCAATAGATCTCAAAGCTATGACAAAGGAGGTTAGTATTAAATGGAAGCACAGAGAGGGGAAGTGACTTGCCCAAGGTCATTGGCAGAGCCAGGAATAGAATGCAGGTCTTCTGACTCCCAATCCGATGTTCTATCCACTAAGCCAGACTGCTTCTCCTCATCTAGATCACACTATCTCTGCCACAGATAGATCCAGCCATTGCTAGAGACATAGAAATAGATTTTTCCCTGTTGACTTTGTATCCAGAGAAGTTGCCATACTGTTGATTTGCACAGCATGTAGCAGGGTGGACATATCTTTAAGATTAATGAGTCCGAGCAATCTCTGTATGTAAGGATAATAAGGCTTTTCTCTCTCTCTCTATCTCTCTCTCTATCTCTTTCCTTTCTGTGGCTTAATCTCGTTTTACTATTTTCTCCCAACATGTCCTTTACTGTAAACAAACATCCTGGGTTTTACTCAGAAAGTAGAGGGTGGTAGGAAATGTAAAAGAAGGTGGCAAAATATCTTGTTTAAGAGAAGAACAAAGAAGAGAGGCCATAGAATCATAGAATCATAGAATATCAGGGTTGGAAGGGACCCCTGAAGGTCATCTAGTCCAACCCCCTGCTCGAAGCAGGACCAATTCCCAGTTAAATCATCCCAGCCAGGGCTTTGTCAAGCCTGACCTTAAAAACCTCTAAGGAAGGAGATTCTACCACCTCCCTAGGTAACGCATTCCAGTGTTTCACCACCCTCTTAGTGAAAAAGTTTTTCCTAATATCCAATCTAAACCTCCCCCACTGCAACTTGAGACCATTACTCCTCGTTCTGTCATCTGCTACCATTGAGAACAGTCTAGAGCCATCCTCTTTGGAACCCCCTTTCAGGTAGTTGAAAGCAGCTATCAAATCCCCCCTCATTCTTCTCTTCTGCAGGCTAAACAATCCCAGCTCCCTCAGCCTCTCCTCATAAGTCATGTGTTCTAGACCCCTAATCATTTTTGTTGCCCTTCGCTGGACTCTCTCCAATTTATCCACATCCTTCTTGTAGTGTGGGGCCCAAAACTGGACACAGTACTCCAGATGAGGCCTCACCAATGTCGAATAGAGGGGAACGATCACGTCCCTCGATCTGCTCGCTATGCCCCTACTTATACATCCCAAAATGCCATTGGCCTTCTTGGCAACAAGGGCACACTGCTGACTCATATCCAGCTTCTCGTCCACTGTCACCCCTAGGTCCTTTTCCGCAGAACTGCTGCCTAGCCATTCGGTCCCTAGTCTGTAGCGGTGCATTGGATTCTTCCATCCTAAGTGCAGGACCCTGCACTTATCCTTATTGAACCTCATCAGATTTCTTTTGGCCCAATCCTCCAATTTGTCTAGGTCCTTCTGTATCCTATCCCTCCCCTCCAGCGTATCTACCACTCCTCCCAGTTTAGTATCATCCGCAAATTTGCTGAGAGTGCAATCCACACCATCCTCCAGATCATTTATGAAGATATTGAACAAAACCGGCCCCAGGACCGACCCTTGGGGCACTCCACTTGATACCGGCTGCCAACTAGACATGGAGCCGTTGATCACTACCCGTTGAGCCCGACAATCTAGCCAGCTTTCTACCCACCTTATAGTGCATTCATCCAGCCCATACTTCCTTAACTTGCTGACAAGAATACTGTGGGAGACCGTGTCAAAAGCTTTGCTAAAGTCAAGAAACAATACATCCACTGCTTTCCCTTCATCCACAGAACCAGTAATCTCATCATAGAAGGCAATTAGATTAGTCAGGCATGACCTTCCCTTGGTGAATCCATGCTGGCTGTTCCTGATCATTTTCCTCTCATGCAAGTGCTTCAGGATTGATTCTTTGAGGACCTGCTCCATGATTTTTCCGGGGACTGAGGTGAGGCTGACTGGCCTGTAGTTCCCTGGATCCTCCTTCTTCCCTTTTTTAAAGATTGGCACTACATTAGCCTTTTTCCAGTCATCCGGGACTTCCCCCATTCGCCACGAGTTTTCAAAGATAATGGCCAATGGCTCTGCAATCACAGCCGCCAATTTCTTCAGCACTCTCGGATACAACTCGTCCGGCCCCATGGACTTGTGCACGTCCAGCTTTTCTAAATAGTCCCTAACCACCTCTATCTCCACAGAGGGCTGGCCATCTCTTCCCCATTTTGTGTGCATTTCCTCTTTCCACCCAAACCTTCCAGAGCTCCTACCAAAACAGTCAACATCCCCACCTACTGTTTCACCTCAAAAATGCGGTCACACTGTACCTCTTGGGACAAGCTCAGTTTGTTGCAGAATCAGGCCTCTGGCGACAGAGAAACCAATAGTGAACTGCTCAAGAAGACCCCATCACAAAAAACCGGAAAGATAGCTGAAAAAACAAAATACTAATGTCACAACTTTTTAATGTTTGTATCATTCAATTGGTTTAATTTGAAAATGACATTGCAAAATTATATATTCACTGTTTACTTTGTAAAATCCCTGAGTGTTCTCTGTGAGACTAAATGAAATGATCTGGCTGGCTGCTGAATGTTTTGGCTGCTTTAGGGTACTTAAGTAGAAGTGGTTTTGCATTATTTTTTTCTTTTCCTTTTTTTGGTAGGATATGTCATAAATAATTACGCTCTGAAGACCTGGTTCTGCCTTACTTACCTAATAAAATGCAGTGCCCAATCCTTAACCCTACAGAGAAACAGTACATTTATTCAGAGTGGGTCATAGTGGCATTCTGGAAGAACCATATTCTCATAAATGCATGTAATCTTGTGGTGTAAAGCCTTAGTTATTCCTAACTATTCCTTGTTTTGTAATCTGCAGAGCACAAATAATCATGTGGTTCTTCTGTAAGAACAAAAGAGTTACCATTTAATTCCAGCATTGTTACATTGGTGCTTTCCATATTTAAAACTACCTGTTCCTGCACTTCCCTTTCAGCTTTGGTGGTGATGTTAGTAATTACAGTACCACACAGCTTGTCGATATATGTTAGTGATTATGCTGTATTAATCCCTTAGGGCCTAAGGACTGTGGGGAAACTGTGAAGATCCTAGGAGATAAATTGGAAATGAAGGCCATCTTCACAGAGGATTTCTGCAACCCTCCTCCATGTCCTGCCAGTAGGGCTCCAGTGGGAATATGCTTATGCACTGTTGGTGGAGGATTTCTACTGCATATAGGAAGCACTCAAATTACATAAAGTCTCCAAAAATGGCCTTTATAAACCTCAAACCCATCTCTAGTCCTGAGTTGAATACTACACATCTTATAGCTAAAACTACTGGTAGTTTGGTGGGAAAATTCACTTTGGAGGGAAAGATATTTTGTGGCAGTTTTGTTTTTGTTTTAAAGCAGACAGCTGCTTAAAATGAACACAGAAGTCCAGTCCAAGAAGGCATAGATAGCGGGTAGAGTGTGAATGAAGTTGTCAAAGGTTCTTTGGCTGGGAAGCTGTAAAAAGGTGTAGTTGGACTTCTAACATTCTCACCAGTCTGATAGATATAGTGAGACAATCCTTTGGCGATACAAGGGAATTACATGAGCCTTAGAGGTTGAGATTTGGTAGGGACAGTTGCATAGGGGTTATGAAGTTGTGGAGTGATCTGGATTTCTTGATAAGCTGAGCACAAGCAAACAATATATGTTTTAATATGGGTAAATGCAAATGTATACATCCAAGAACAAAGAATGTAGGCCATACTTATAGGATGGGGGGGGGGGATTCTATCCTGCAAAGCAGTGACTGAAAAAGATTTGGTGGTTGTGGTAGATAAGTAGTTGAACATGAGCTCCAAATGTGATGCTGTGGCCAAAAGAGCTAATGCAATCTTGGATGAATTAACGGGGAAATCTTGAGTAGGAGTAGAAAGGTTATTTTACCTCTCTACTTGGCAGTAGTGTGACTGCTGCTGTAATACTGTGTCCAGTTCTGTCTACAATTAAAGAAGAATATTGATAAACTGGAGAAGGTTCGGAGAAGATCCAAAATAAAGATGAAAGTTATTAGAAAACAAGTCTTTAGTGACAGACTCCAGGAGCTCAATCCATTTAACTTAACTAAAAGAAGGTTAATGGGTGACTTGATTACAGTCTGTAAGTAGCTAAATGGAGAACAAATATTTGATAATGGACTCTTCAATCTAGCAGAGAAAGGTATGATCTAATGGCTGAAAGATAAAGTTAAAAAAATGCAGACTGGAAATAAGGTGTACATTTTTAACAGTGAGAGTAATTAACCATTGGGAAAATTTACCAAGGGCTGTAGTGGATTCTCCATTATGGACAATTTTTAAATCAAGATGGGTTGTTTTTGTAAAAGATCTTCTCTAGGAATTATTGTGGGGAAGTTCTATGGCTGTGTTATGCAGGAGATCAGATTAGATGATCACAGTGGTCCCATCTGTCCTTGGAATCTATGAATCTATGGAAGAGTTTCCATCTATGGAATGGTTATTTTTTCCTCTTTCCACAGCCAGCCAACCTTCCCTCTCAATAGCCTCTTTGGCGCCTTCTGGGCTTTATGAGGCTTGGAAGGTCATATTTATTTTTGGCAGAGTAGGACCCATTCATTGTTCTCTCTCTCTCTCTGCCTACAAACCCTTGAAGATAATATGTCCAGTCTGTCTAATGATAAAATAAAAGCACAATACAAGTGAAATGCCCTGGACACCACTGTTTTGTGGTTTCTCCATACTAGTGATTTGACAATTTGCCAAGGCATTACAACTGAGCCTGAGACAAAAACCAAATCTGGAGTGAAAAAACTTAATGTAATGTTAAAGTGAATAGGATTTTCGTTTTTTTGGGAATAGGAGCATCTGTAAAAGGAAACAGTGGAGTATTCTCCCCTCCCCCATCAGGATTCACTTATTTTATTTTCATATTTGTTTGGAACATGTTTGTTTAATTTAGGATTAAAATGTGTCTGATGAAGGAAGCCATGATAGTATCAGGTTAACAAAGCACGTTTTGAAGTGATTGTACTCTCTTTTTCTACTGCTCTCTCTCTCTCTCTCACGCCCACAGATTGACAACTATTAATACTTGCACATAGGGCCCAGTTTGTCAAGCCCTCTGGGGTAGAACTTCCATTGACCTCAATGGGAGTTCCATACCTGGAGGGCTTGCAGGATCTGACCCTTACCATCTGTAGCTCTTGTCAACTTCAGAACACTATACAGACATTAAGTAATCTTCACAGTACTTAATGTATTTCACAGTACATTAAGTAATCTTCACAGGCATGTTTTATTACCTCCCATTTTACAGATGGGGAGACTCGTCCTCAGGAAGCTGAGGTGACTTATTCAAGGTCGCAGAGCAAGTCAATAAAAGAGACAGTGTTCCAATTAAAAGTTACTGGCTCCTCATTCTGTGCTCAGTTTACGTGAAATAATTGACACAGCAATTAAGATAAAATTTTACACGTTTGAAACATCTAGGGAAAAATATTTGTACATATTCAGTACATGAGCAATACAGGAAAATGGCTGAGCTATAGTAACTAACATGAATTCTGTTAGAGCCCCACTTCTTTCAATGTAAGTTTTAATTTTCTATCTGCTAATACCTACATTCCTTTCCTCTGACTCCTTCTCCTTTTGTCCAGTTTCCCCTGCAGCTCTTTCATCCCTCTAGCCAATATCTGCTCCCAAGTATTTTGCTTTCAAGGAGAGCCTCTCTTCGTAGCAGATGCCGGTTCCACTCTGTGGGATTGTAAACAGAAAGTACCCATGACAACCTATTCATTCCCCCATAGAGACCACACAAGGTATCTATGAAATGTCTGCATTTTCAAAGAGCAAATCCTGTCTCTGACTCAGGTTCATAGAACTGAGTGCCAGAGCAGGTGCCAGGAGAATTCTTTCTGGTTTGTGCTGTGTGAATAAACTAATATATGTTGAAGACCACAGTCTCCATTGATGCTGCTTTCAGCATTCTCTCTATTAAGTGCAGAGAGCAGCGTTCAGTCCACGGTATAATGGTTTCCCCCATTCCTGAATTGATAATAATAATTTGTACCTGTATAGTGCCCTTCATTTGAGAAGTTCACACTCTGCAAACATTACTTAATTGAGCTTCACAATCCCTCTGTGAGGCAGGTATTATTAGTCTCTTTTTCAAAATAGATAAATTTGGGAACTGAGAAATACAGGGCTATGTTGTGCCTAGTCCTGCACAAGTGTACAAGAGAGAGAATATAAGAAGCCTTCACCCACGCTCTTCTACATATTCATAGGGATAGACAAAGTGCCTTCCAGAACTGCAAGGACTGGAAAAAGCTGTAAGGAGTCTAGTGCCAACAATGCTACTCCTCTTCCAAAGGTAGAGGAGCAGAGAAGGGAAGGGCCATGTACCTAGGCTAATGTGGCAGGGGAAGGAATGCTGCTCCGTATAAAAGGGTGTAGCAAGAGCTGCGAGCTATACATGCTCTCCAGTGCTCCTAGCAGACATTATGACTTTCACAGGCACAATGCCTCATCAGTTGGTCTCCTGTACACAGCTTTGCCTCGTTCCCTTCCCCCAAGTCTAATGCCAACTAAGAGCTACAGTCTTCCCCATCGTGATTTGCCAAAATCATACACAGGCTTTGTGGGACTTAGAGTAGGGAGTAAAACCCAGGATACTGTCTCCCAGACTTGCACTTTATTAGAAACCAGATGGTAGATACCTTTTTCTTTTGTTCTTTTTCTCCCCTGTTATTAACCCCACTCTTGCATATGGAGTAACTTTCATTTTTATGGAACAACAATACTATAGTGAGCAGAATATTATCAGCAGAGACACTAAGACACTGTTACTAAGATAGAAGAAAGAGAAAGTAAATGGGGATGGGTAAGAAAAGGTATCTGCAGGACTTGGGGCTATAAGAAAATTTAATAGTGGCTTTTAAGGGCTCAGGCGGTTTGCACTGGGATTGAACATTGGAAATGTTGAATTATTTTAAAATGGCAGAATTCTTTTGCATCCATAAAAAATGTTGCTTCTTTAAAGCTACTTTACCAAGGACATAAAAGGTTGAAACTTAGTCTACTTGAAGAAAATATATACTGAGGTTTACCCACTATTAAGGTTGCATCCTACTCGTATACTGTGTGCATACTTTGGCTCTTAAAGCCAGAGAGTTGTTGGGAGGGGCAGTGGAGGACATGCGGTATCGAGCAGTGGCTGCTAAAGGTATTTTGAGTGCCTAGGCTAGGAGTAGGCATAATGCCTCCTGGGGCGCTGGGGAGATCTGTGTGCATTGGCAGTGCTTCCTTTTCTTTACGCCTTGTGAAAAGCTGTAGCATGCACAACCCATGGCAAAGCCCTGAAGCTGCTAATCCACAGTGGGAAGAAGACCATGGCCATGCTGCCATCCAAGGAGACACAACCTCTTTAGGACATTGAGTGCTAACTGGCAGCATCACTAAGCCCATCATTTCTCTTGTGCTCACAAAATGCCTACGTTGTTGCTGCCCTCTCCCCTTAATTTGTCCCCAAATGTGTTTGACCTGATTTGTCTATTTGACATTTCTAGTAGCCAGAAACCAAACAGAGGTTTAAATCACAAAATTAGCACTGGTTTAGTAGATAGTAGACAGTTCAGAGCCCATGAAGCACTTCTAAACACTTCACAGTTCAGGCAGGTCCAGGATAGATACACAAGGACAGAGACTCAGGTGTATGAGTGTAGCTTTGTATCTATACAGTGAGAGGGATTGTCTTCACTGCAGGGGTCAGTTGACCTAAGTTATGCTACTCGAGCTACATGAATAACGTAGCTGGAGTCAACATAGCTTATGTCAACTTACCCCAATGTCTTCAGGCTGAGTTGATGGGAGACGCTCTCCGGTCGACTTCCCTTACTCTTCTTGGGGAGCTGGAGCACTGGGTTTGACCGGAGAGCATGCTGCCATTGATTTAGTGGGTCTTCACTAGACCTGCTAAATCGATCCCTGCAGCATCGATTGCAGCAGTGTTGATCTCCCAGGTAGTGGAGACCAGCCCTAAGTGTAAAACTTTCATAAAGCTGCCATACCTGGCCCCAGAGGATTTTCTGTGTATAGCATGGTACTCTGGTGCTGGAGGGTTGATGTAGTGGCACCTTCTTGCAACTGCCCTAGGGTGTTGGGGTGTAGCTCCTGGTGATCTCCAGCTGTCAGAAGGAACTGTCCGGTGAGGCCATAGACAGCCAACCCAGAGTAAAGCCCTGATGCTGGCCCAGTACAGATCAGCCCGGGACTGGTAGAGCACAAAGATGGTTTAGTCCTATTTGCACAAACCCTTCCTGAGCTGCACCAGTAAAGATCTTTCCTGTGATGGGGTTCAGAAAAAAAGAACTATAATTTCTTTGGGCCGTTTTTATTACTGCCACTTTAGTAGTTGTTTACCTAGTCAGCACTTTCTTAACAGAGATCTTAAATTTTGTTCCCCAGTTAAGAGTGGTGTTTAAAGGAAGCCAATAAAGAAGCAAAAAACAAAAACAAAGAACCCTCATTGAAGAGGGAAAGAACTCTGACTTGTTAATATGTACATAAACATTTGAGCATTGCAAACTCTTCCGTGAGCACTTGAATTGCAACATTTACATGAGTTCTGCAATTTCTAATCTGCAATAGTTTTATTGGGATTGAAGTGAACTGTTTCACTCACCCAGAGATTCATCCATTTGAAATACGTGTTTGACACCTTGTCCTGGGAACTCCCAGTGAGATTTTTTTTTATTTTTTATTTTTTGCAGATTCCAATAGCCTAACTTGTCAGTAGCACAAGCAGAAGAAAGGGGAAGGTTTGGTTTCTGTAACTCACTTCCTCCAGTGTGGACATCTTTGCTCAAATTAGTTTCCTATTGTTGGTGAGGGCAAGAGAGATTAGGTTCAGATATCTTAGGATCAGATGCCTTTGTTCCTCAAAGGGTAAATTTTACTGATGTAAGTATCTCCTGGCTGAACTGAGTGGTAGAAAATGAAAGGCAGAATCTGAAGGAGCCAAAAATTATACTATTAAATTGCTCTCAATCAGCTTTGAATTAGAGCAGAGGGATAACCCTTTGGTAAGGGATCATGGTTCACTAATGGGGACACCAGGTTCATTGTAAAAAAAAAAAAAAAGAGAGAGAAAAAAATCCCATACTTATGCTGTGGAAATACAGAAAGCTGAAAATTCATTATGACATTTTAAGAGGAAATAAGAGACCTGAGAGTCGAATATTCAAATCTTCAATTTATACAGAAAATCCAGTCTTGATCCTGGAGACAATCACTTCAAGTTGTTGAACGATGGCCTGTGTGTAATTTAATAAGTGACCATTGTAATGCTTGTGACAAGCGGAGAAGTTCTCAAACACATTGGCTTTGTTTTGATTGTTCAGTGAAATCATTGTAAACAAATAAACCCAACGTTACCTTAGTCACTGAAACAAATTCCAGCCTAAAGCGAAAAAGGTTATCAATACCAGAGCCACTTTTATGCATAATTCAAATGAGTTAATGTCACACAAACTTATAATTAAAAGACCATTCTTCTATAGGTGTACTGGTAGCAAAGTTACTGATTTCAAGAGTCTAATGACATAGGTCAGCTCCTGATTAAAGTAGAATGTTTTCAGCATGAATGCTTCATTCTGAAGTGACATAGTCTATTGCTAACATTGACATGAATTACTATATGCATAGCTGTATTTAGCAACAAGTAGAGGTTAACTGTATGCTAGCTTTTCCACTTTCTATTTACAGATTCTCCTGTAAAGAGCTGGTTCTAAACAGAAAGTGAAGCATTTGTTTTTGCCAGCTCAAAATAGCCATGTGTTTTGGTGGACACAAAACAAGCATCACTAAGCATTCACACTCTGTGTTTTAGCAACTTGTCCCAACTCTCATTTTCCCTTCATCTTTTCCCATAGACAGCAGCTGCTACCAGCTGATGCAGTATATCAAAGAGGGTTGGTTGGTTGCTTTGTGGTTCTTGGAGTGTCTGATTTTTCATGCACTTTCTCCCCAGATTTTTCCTACTCTTGCTGCAATTTGGCTTTGTGTCCTGCTTCACATCACCATTTTCTAAAGGAGCCTCTCACCCCCCAGTCTTTGCCTCCAGTCAGCCCAAACCACAGCAATGCCTTGAGGCTGAGAGGATAGGGTGCAGCAGCCTCTTAAAGCCTGTGAATGATGCTTCTTTTTAAGCCAACAAGAGTTGTTCTCACAGCTGCACAATGGAGGGAATTTTGGTTTACTATACTTCCTTCTATCCTCAAGGTACCTCAAATGCTTTATAGAGTAATGAATTAAATACTAATACATGAAGGCAAAGGAAGACAATACCCCATGCTTAGCATAGACAGCCCTGTATATTAGAACCTGTTTTAGAGAGAGGAAGGGATGTTGTCTGGTTATTCCGTACTCTTTGTAAAAAGTTTTTTTAGGAGATTTTTTTTTATCTTCAGATTTGGCTGCCACAAAGCAAGGTCAAAAGGCGAGTTGCTACTTCCTTTGAATGCTTCATTGCGTAAATGCTTCCTTAATTAAAATGTGCTTTATATCATGGATATGTGAAATCTTTTGAAATCAATCCTACTGGCATAGAGCTATTTCAGAATCTAGTGGTCTTACTTCCAAAACGCCCATAGCCAGACTGTTTGTTCTTTAGTCCTCATGTGGATTTGGACCAACGGCCCCCAGGCCCAGAAGCAATAATGCTACCACCTGAGTCATCATGATGGAATGATATTGATACAGTGTTCACTCTACCAGAGCAAGGGCACAGCCTCCACATCACTCAGCTTCAGAAATAATAGGCTATGTACTCGATTGTTCCAAAGTCAGCATATAACCATGCCCCTACCAGGTCATCTAGCCAGCTCACAAATCAATTTGTAATTAGTAAAACCTAAATTTCACTCTAATTACATTTAAAATATTTGTTTGGTGTCTGTTGCTGTGGTTAAAAAACCCAAGTTAAAATTCTGGCTTTATGTCACATATGGAAATAAGCTTGCTGGCCTATCCCAGTCCCCAGTTGTGCCTGTCACAAAAACATGCACAATTTAGTATGATTAACAGCATTTGTTCAAATGATGCTCAGGACCAGAATAGCTGATGTGTTGTTGGTCACAATTGAGGTATGTTGGCAGATCTGTGTGGCAATCTGTGTATCTGCACACATTCTGCCTCTAAAGACCAATCTTCAAAATTGGCCCAACGACTATTCCACTGTGGATAAATAGTCACTGAGAGAGAGGGACTTTGTAGTCCAGTGGTTAGAGCACTCATATGGGAGATCCCAGGTCCTGTCTCCCTGTTCCAATCACTCTTCCATTATTTTTCCATAGAGGAACATCTTCAACAGGAGAGACTGAATATCTCATAGCTTGGGGTTGGCGCACTCACATGACAGGTTGCCCTGTCGAAATCATTTCGCCCTCTCTGGTGGGAGCTGGGGGTTTGAACCAGCGTCTCTCACATCCCCGATGAGTGCTCTGACCACTGCACTAAAAGTTCTAATGTGGGCACCAATAGCAGATTTTGAATGGGAACTGATCCAGTAGGCAGCCTCTGAGCATGCCCACTGGACCAGACCCTGCATGCGACTTAGGTGTCTGAATTTCTCTCGGACTTAGAAAGCAAATCGGAATCTGGATGCTTACAGTGAGGCAGCAGAGTGGATACCATGAGGGAACTTTTATCCTGAAAACTTAGCCGCTGAGTGAGTAGAAGTGCCTATAGGGTTCAGTGGGAGTTTTGTGGATCACAGTGGAGCCAAAACTGGACTTAGGCCCTAAACCCAAGACTTAGGCCCTAAACCTGAGGCATCAAAGCACCTGTGTGGAGCTCACCCTGAATGCCTTGTGTGCATATAAATGCTGTGAGCACTAGACTGCAAGAAATGTAGAGGTCAGATGAAACAAAGACTGAAAATTTGGACAATAATATTTTGGGAATAAAACCATGTTTGCTGTGCTTGTGATCCAACACAGTTTTACTGCTATCGAATCAGTTTGGACTAAACCTTTACACAGAATGCTGAGCTTCTTTCAATTTTATGTGAATGGGGTACTGCTTGTGACAGTAGAAGCCACTGACTTTAAGGGTATGTCTACACTACGGAATAAGGTCGAATTTATAGAAGTCGTTTTTTTAGAAATCGGTTTTATATATTTGAGTGTGTGTGTCTCCACAGAAAATGCTCTAAGTGCATTAAGTGCATTAACTCGGCGGAGTGCTTCCACAGTACCGAGGCTAGAGTCGACTTCCGGAGCATTGCACTGTGGATAGCTATCCCACAGTTCCCGCAGTCTCCGCTGCCCATTGGAATTCTGGGTTGAGATCCCAATGCCTGATGGGGCTAAAACATTGTCGCAGGTGGTTCTGGGTGCATATCATCAGGCCCCCCTTCCCTCCCTCCCTCCCTCCGTGAAAGCAAGGGCAGACAATCGTTTCACGCCTTTTTTCCTGAGTTACCTGTGCAGACGCCATACCACGGCAAGCATGGAGCCTGCTCAGGTAACTGTCATCCTATGTCTCCTGGGTGCTGGCAGACGCGGTACGGCATTGCTGCACAGTAGCAGCAACCCCTTGCCTTGTGGCAGCAGACGGTACAATATGACTGGTAGCCGTCATCGTCATGTCCGAGGTGCTCCTGGCCACGTCGGCTGGGAGCGCCTGGGCAGACATGGGCGCAGGGACTAAATTTGGAGTGACTTGACCAGGTCATTCTCTTTAGTCCTGCAGTCAGTCCTATTGAACCATCTTATGGTAAGCAGGCAGGCGATACGGATTGCTAGCAGTCGTACCGTACCATCTTCTGCCGGTCAGGCAAGAGATGAGGATGGCTAGCAGTCGTACTGTACCATCTTCTGCCGAGCAGCCATGAGATGTGGATGGCATGCAGTCCTTCTGCACCGTCTGCTGCCAGCCAAAGATGTAAAAGATAGATGGAGTGGATCAAAACAAGAAATAGACCAGATTTGTTTTGTACTCATTTGCCTCCTCCCGTCGAGGGGACTCATTCCTCTAGGTCACACTGCAGTCACTCACAGAGAAGGTGCAGCGAGGTAAATCTAGCCATGTATCAATCAGAGGCCAGGCTAACCTCCTTGTTCCAATAAGAACAATAACTTAGGTGCACCATTTCTTATTGGAACCCTCCGTGAAGTCCTGCCTGAAATACTCCTTGATGTAAAGACACTCCCTTTGTTGACTTTAGCTCCCTGAAGCCAACCCTGTAAGCCGTGTCCTCAGTCGCCCCTCCCTCCATCAGAGCAACGGCACACAATCATTCCATGCCTTTTTTCTGTGCGGACGCCATACCAAGGCAAGCATGGAGGCTGCTCAGCTCACTTTGGCAATTAGGAGCACATTAAACACCACACGCATTATCCAGCAGTATATGCATCACCAGAACCTGGCAAAGTGATACCGGGCGAGGAGGCGACGTCAGCGCGGTCACGTGAGTGATCGGGACATGGACACAGATTTCTCTGAAAGCATGGGCCCTGCCCATGCATACATCATGGTGCTAATGGGGCAGGTTCATGCTGTGGAATGCCGATTCTGGGCTCGGGAAACAAGCACAGACTGGTGGGACCGCATAGTGTTGCAGGTCTGGGACGATTCCCAGTGGCTGCGAAACTTTCGCATGCATAAGGGCACTTTGATGGAACTTTGTGAATTGCTTTCTCCTGCCCTGAGGCGCATGAATACCAAGATGAGAGCAGCCCTCACAGTTGAGAAGCGAGTGGCGATAGCCCTGTGGAAGCTTGCAACGCCAGACAGCTACCGGTCAGTTGGGAATCAATTTGGAGTGGGCAAATCTACTGTGGGGGCTGCTGTGATGCAAGTAGCCCACGCAATCAAAGATCTGCTGATATCAAGGGTAGTGACCCTGGGAAATGTGCAGGTCATAGTGGATGGCTTTGCTGCAATGGGATTCCCTAACTGTGGTGGGGCCATAGACGGAACCCATATCCCTATTTTGGCACCGGAGCACCAAGCCGGCGAGTACATAAACCGCAAGGGGTACTTTTCAATAGTGCTGCAAGCTCTGGTGGATCACAAGGGACGTTTCACCAACATCAACGTGGGATGGCCGGGGAAGGTACATGACGCTCGCATCTTCAGGAACTCTGGTCTGGTTTCAAAAGCTGCAGGAAGGGACTTTATTCCCAGACCAGAAAATAACTGTTGGGGATGTTGAAATGCCTATATGTATCCTTGGGGACCCAACCTACCCCTTAATGCCATGGCTTATGAAGCCGTACACAGGCAGCCTGGACAGTAGTCAGGAGCTGTTCAACTACAGGCTGAGCAAGTGCAGAATGGTGGTAGAATGTGCATTTGGACGTTTAAAAGCGCACTGGCGCAGTTTATTGACTCGCTTAGACCTCAGCGAAACCAATATTCCCACTGTTATTACTGCTTGCTGAGTGCTCCACAATATCTGTGAGAGTAAGGGGGAGACGTTTATGGCGGAGTGGGAGGTTGAGGCAAATCGCCTGGCTGCTGGTTACGTGCAGCCAGACACCAGGGTGGTTAGAAGAGCACAGGAGGGCGCGGTACGCATCAGAGAAGCTTTGAAAACCAGTTTCATGACTGGCCAGGCTACGGTGTGAAAGTTCTGTTTGTTTCTCCTTGATGAAACCCCCTGCCCCTTCGTTCACTCTACTTCCCTGTAAGCTAACCACCCTCCCCTCCTCCCTTCGATCACCGCTTGTGGAGGCAATAAAGTCATTGTTGCTTCACATTCACGCATTCTTTACTCATTCATCACACAAATAGGGGGATGACTACCAAGGTAGCCCAGGAGGGGTGGTGGAGGAGGGAAGGAAAATGCCACACAGCATTTTAAAAGTTTACAACTTTAAAATTTATTGAATGACAGCCTTCTTTTTTTTTTGGGCAATCCTCTGTGGTGGAGAGTGGCTGGTTGGCCGGAGGCCCCCCCACCGCATTCTTGGGCATCTGGGTGTGGAGGCTATGGAACTTGGGGAGGAGGGCAGTTGGTTACACAGGGGCTGTAGTGGCAGTCTGTGCTCCAGCTGCCTTTGCTGCAGCTCAACCATACACTGGAGCATATTAGTTTGCTCCTCCAGCAGCCTCAGCATTGAATCCTGCCTCCTCTCATCACGCTGCCGCCACATTTGAGCTTCAGCCCTGTCTTCAGCCCGCCACTTACTCTCTTCAGCCCGCCACTTCTCCTCCCGGTCATTTTGTGCTTTCCTGCACTCTGACATTATTTGCCTCCACGCATTCGTCTGTGCTCTGTCAGTGTGGGAGGACAGCATGAGCTTGGAGAACATGTCATCGCTAGTGCGTTTTTTTTTTCTTTCTAAGCTTCACTAGCCTCTGGGAAGGAGAAGATCCTGTGATCATTGAAACACATGCAGCTGGTGGAGAAAAAAAAAGGGACAGCGGTATTTAAAAAGACACATTTTATAAAACAGTGGCTACACTCTTTCAGGGTAAACCTTGCTGTTAACATTACATACATAGCACATGTGCTTTCGTTACAAGGTCGCATTTTGCCTCCCCCCACCGCATGGCTACCCCCTCAACCTTCCCCCCTCCCTGTGGCTAACAGCAGGGAACATTTCTGTTTAGCCACAGGAAACAGCCCAGCAGGAATGGGCTCCTCTGAGTGTCCCCTGAAGAAAAGCACTCTATTTCAACCAGGTGACCATGAATTATATCTCACTCTCCTGAGGATAACACAGAGAGATAAAGAACGGATGTTGTTTGAACGCCAGCAAACATACACTGCAATGCTTTGTTGTACAATGATTCCCGAGTACGTGTTACTGGCCTGGAGTGGTAAAGTGTCCCACCATGAAGAATGCAATAAGGCTGCCCTCCCCAGAAACCTTTAGCAAAGGCTTTGGGAGTACATCCAGGAGAACCGCGAATGCCAGGGCAAAGTAATCCTTTCACATGCTTGCTTTTAAACCATGTATAGTATTTTAAAAGGTACACTCACTGGAGGTCCCTTCTCCGCCTGCTGGGTCCAGGAGGCAGCCTTGGGTGGGTTCGGGGGGTACTGGCTCCAGGTCCAGGGTGAGAAACAGTTCCTGGCTGTCGGGAAAACCGGTTTCTCCGCTTGCTTTATGTGAGCTATCTACAACCTCCTCCTCCTCATCATCTTCTTCGTCAAACAACACGGCTGGGGTAGTGGTGGCTGAACCCCCTAAAATGGCATGCAGCTCATCATAGAAGCGGCATGTTTGGGGCTCTGACCCGGAGCGGCCGTTCACCTCTCTGGTTTTCTGGTAGGCTTGCCTCAGCTCCTTCAGTTTCACACGGCACTGCTTCGGGTCCCTGTTATGGCCTCTGTCCTTCATGCCCTGGGAGATTTTGACAAAGGTTTTGGCATTTTGAAAACTGGAACGGAGTTCTGATAGCACGGATTCCTCTTCCCAAACAGCGATCAGATCCCGTACCTCCCGTTCGGTCCATGCTGGAGCTCTTTTGCAATTCTGGGACTCCATCATGGTCACCTCTGCTGATGAGCTCTGCATGGTCACCTGCAGCTTGCCACGCTGGCCAAATAGGAAATGAGATTCAAAAGTTCGCGGTTCTTTTCCTGTCTACCTGGCCAGTGCATCTGAGTTGAGAGTGCTGTCCAGAGCAGTCACAATGGAGCACTCTGGGATAGCTCCCGGAGGCCAATACCGTCGAATTGTGTCCACAGTACCCCAAATTCGAGCCGGCAAGGCCGATTTAAGTGCTAATCCACTTGTCAGGGGTGGAGTAAGAAAATCGATTTTAAGAGCCCTTTAAGTCGAAATAAAGGGCTTCATCGTGTGGACGGGTGCAGGTTTACTTCGATTTTAATGCTGCTAAATTCGACCTAAAGTCCTAGTGTAGACCAGGGCTAAATGGGAGAACAATTTCATAAGGAGTAACATCATTTTAGGAGATCAAAACTTTTGCTATATAAACGGGCTGGGGAAAACATTGTCAAAATGATTAAAAGGTCTTTGAAAATATAATACCAACAACCAAAAACAAATTAGCTACCAGTTAACATGATAATATGCATTAAAAGGTGGGTATTAAGTGTGAAACCAACAGCTTTATATGATGCAAGTTCATAAAAAAGAGAGACATCAAAGCATCCCATAACTGTAAAATGTTAACAAAGCATTTTGAAAATTAACTGAAGATTGTTCTTTAGGTGATTAGATTTATTTGGAGATCTTTTTAAAGAGATATGGTGACAAGATTTTAATGAAAACACTTACTTTGGTGACTTTAATAAATTGGGTTTAGTCAGAAAGAAAACATGAAACATCAGATTCTTTGACATGATAGAAAATATCACCTTTCAAACACCAGACAGAATTTCAGCGTAGCTATTAATCTATCTATTACCTTGCCAATTCTGGGAAATGACTGCTACATTTCCAAATGTCATCAGAACTGTTTGAGTCACAGTATACATAAATGGAGCTGCTGGATATTATTGTGAGCCTTGTCTACACGGTTTAGCTCCTCCAGTATGAGCAGTGTTGTTTAGCGTTGATGACCCACCAACGTTTTAAGCACTTTGTCTATCTCTGGTCTCATTAACATAGTGCTTAAAATGCTGGCAGCAGCTATTGGCTCACAACATTGTTACCACTGGTGGATCTCCACCATTGTTAACAACAGTGGGAATTGTTTGCAACATTTCACTACTGTAAATAAGTTGTCTTTCGTAATGGGCTGCAACTCTTTGTTTCAAACAACCTGTTACAGATGTTGAGCCTGCTGAGAAAGTGTTAACTGGGGTTTGTTCACTCACTGGTACAGCTGTCTTATTGCTCCACCAAGGTATAAGGGAGGTGGATCTAGCCAATATGTTCGGTACAAACAATAGCCCTAGAAGAAAAGCTTAGTATTATTTACAGTTGTATTTTTGTTAATATCTGTCCCCTAGAAGAGTGACTTTTAAAAATTATTCTGTGTTGTTTTGTTTGGAGTGGAAAGAGGACTTGTTTGTACGTGGTTCTAGAAGATGCAGTCAGACAATATGATCCTCTTTGTTTGTAAGAAAACTTTATAACCAGAGTGAGCATTAATATGAACTTCCATCTCTGCATTCGTTGAACATCCTACACATTCCATTGTAGTCTTTCTTGTGTGAACTTAAAAAGTTAGAGGCTTCTTAGGTGGTGCTTAGCATTTATAATGCATGTGCTCAGGCAGATGTGCTCATAAAATTACCAAACCATTCAAAGTTATAACATGGTGCAAATAAAACTTGTTTCATCTGTGTGAAAGAGACTGAATCTTTCCTCTCCAGACATCCGAGAACATGAACATTATCACTGCAGTTTAGCAGATTCTATTGTGCTGTCGGCTGGTGTTTGCATTGTTATGGCTAGTTTTCTCTGTTTTTTTTTCTGGTATGTTTATTTATAAAGGAGTTATGAGACTGTGAGCGAAGTTAGAAAAGATTATTCCCTTTGGCTTGAAAAGTGACTGACCCGAATCAGCAGGGCTTGTTGTCAGTGGTGCTGGAATCTCTCCATGAGTGAATGGAAAGCGGTTTCCTGTCAAGTTTAGTTAGGGTTCTTTTTCCCAGTGTAAGCCTTTTGTCCTTGTTCGGTACACATTGAAATTGTACATTAATCCTGGCTTCCCTAAAAATGATATAAAGAAAAAATCTTGTCTGTTTTTTTCAAACTGACCAATACAGATAAATTCTGATTTGATAAGAGATGTCATGTAGATTATTTCTCATTGAGAGAGAGATTTTTTCAATCAGTGGGACCTGTCTGAGTCCTTTAAAAAATTCAGCCATATGATTGAGTATCCCATTATAGCCCAGACTATTTTAACTTCTACTTCTCCAGTTTGAACCTAGTCTTGAAATCTTTTGCAACATGTTGAACCGGGGATATGTGAGATTATACACATGGAAGAAAGGGGAGAGATGTATCTGATGATGTATTGGGTGGAAGGGAGGCAAAAAAATTGTTCCTTTGAAACAGGAACATCTCTCTATACTGTGGTTGACACAGCTCCAGGAAAACTGTAGTGCCATTTTCCTGATCAGAGATTTCTTTGTTTCCTGTTGAGCAAATTATGGTATGGATTATCTCTTTTGTTAGTTGATAGATGGTTTTATAACAGAAGTGTAGCATAGTCTTTCTGGGGAGGAGGTGATTGAATGGGGAGAAGGAGGAAGAATCCCTATAGTAAGTAAAAAGGGTGACATTTTTCGGACCAATAGTTTATTGGCCAAAAAATGCAGTTTTGGCTGAACCCAAACTGTTTGAGAATTTGCCCGGATTACTTTTGGTTGGGGAAAAACAACAACACCTTTTTCCAGGCCAGCAAAGTGTGTATGTGTTCCTCCTTATGGTCAGTAGACCACTAATGAGTGCACTTAACTAGAGTGTGGAGGCTTGAACTGCTATACTCTGGAGCATAGACTTCAATTCAGATTTTGCCTGAGCAATTTAACTACCAGGCTATAGGCTGTTCTGTGGTGTGAAATCTCTCCTGTTGAAGCTGTTCCACTTTTTATGAAATACTTCAAAATTAATTGAGCCAAAGAGACAGCAAGTGAGACTGACTCTAATGTCTGCTGATTAAGGCACTCACTTAGCAAGTAGAAGATGTGGATTCAAATCTCTCTGTCTGATTCAAAGGAGGGATTTGAATCCATCTCTCCTCCAATGTGAATGCTTACTCAGCAGGTTGTAGAGCTGTTCGCTCTTTGGCCTAATGGATAAGTAGTTAGCCGAAGTAGAACTGCTTTAAGAGGCTCAAATGAGAGCATCCCTATAACCTGATGGTTACGATGCTTACCTAAAAACAGGGAAGTTTTGAGTTCAAGTCCCTGTTCTAGAGTGGGATTCAAACTTAAGTGTCCTACATCCCAGGCAAATGCTCTCTCCCATAGGCTAAAAGTTATAAAGAGAGGAATTAATGCATGTGGTTTGTTGACAAATTCCAAACATTTTTGGAACCATTTTTTCTGATTTTTCAATTTGCTGGATGAACTGAAAAATTACTTATTTGCCCAGCTCCATTTATGACAGGCACCTCATTCCTAAGAATGACTTCCTAGTTCCTACTAACTTTGGCTAAGTGAAAGTTTGCCCGCTTATAGGAACTTTTTTTCCCAGCATGCTCTCCTGTGGCTGGCCCTTTATATTTGGCAGAACCAAGCAACTGGAGTCCTTATATGGCCACATTGGAACTGGATGCTACCTACAACAGCTCCTTTTTTCTAGCAGGTAAGTGTTCTTAACTCCTGTTGTTTCTCCCACCGTGACCCCTACTTTTCCTATATATCCTGAGAAGAAAGGTCTAGTTTCACAGCTAGTCATGCCCAGTCAAGGAAACTGTTAGAACTGTGAAACCAATAAAAGAACAGTTCTTAGCATGGTTTCAACTCTACTCTGACCTTTGTCTCAGAGCTGTATGGTTACAGAGTCCAGTTCTGAATCAGACTGTGGGGGCTTATCCCTAAAGCCCTCTGCCAGCTCCAAGCACCTAAGCTGAAATAATAGTTTCCTACCTCACAAAAGATTGTTGTGAGAATTAATTAATAATGTAGAGTGCATTGAGACGCTCAAATGACAGGTGCAGTGCAGTAGAAGTGCCGACTGTTCTTAATTACTAGTATTGGTGTTGAATTGGATGCATCCTTCATGATAGTGAGCACCTGCAAACCTAACAATTCTGAAGTTGTTGGGAGGTACCAGTGCTCACGTTTTTTCAGAATTTGGCTCTTTATTACTGGGAGGAGCCATGATGACATGAAAGGCAAAGTATTACTGCATGCTGGAGGATTACTTCTGTTTCAGAGAGATCTGCAAACCAATGCTTTTTTTCTTTCTTTTCATTTGTTTGCTACCTTTTGAGGCGCTTACAGTAAAGAGTGATTGAATATCTGATTAACATCATGTAAGAACCCTTTTTGCCCAATTTCCTGATGAGACGCCGAACCAGTCCAAATCCCCTGAGTTTTATAGGAGAGGTAATCCCACGATCCAATGTCAGCATAATCCCCCCAAGACAGCTTAAATATTTGTAGTTCTTTCTTAAATCAAGAAATCCCTTGAGGTTTATACCAATCCCAATTTAAAAAAAATAACTTGACCTGAAAATCCTGGAGGAATGTTTGAATGAGGTTGTCTCGCCTCCAGCTCCTTGGCCAAGTTGCTCTGACAAGATATGAATAAGATATACAAGGTCACAATTTATAATGGGATATGAAAATTATGCATCCAGTGAAAGGCTAGGGGAAAGAAAGAAGGGGTGGCCCTGGGGGGAGGCAGCGTTTATTGTGATTACTAGAAGGGGGCCTCAGTGGGCTAGGATTATTGTACTTTAAGTGAAATTGATTTTGTACATGATTTGATTTTAATCTAGTTTAGATGAATCAAATTCTACAAGGAACAGATATTTAATTTAGTACATTAGGATGAAAAGGACATCAGTTCAGAGAAGTTTAATGCATATGATGTGATAAAAGCAGTGTCTGATTATGAGAGGATTTTTTATAATAATTCCTTTTTATTTTGCTACTACTTGGGTAACTTTTTCTGCTCATAAGAGTTTTTTCTTGCACTGCTAACATTTTAATCTCTTTAATGGTATTTAGTCTGATTTCCTGAGCTACAATAATTAAAAAAAATGGGGGGTGGGGAATAGGTGAGGGAGAAGAAAGACAGTGCTGTAGGTGTACTACTGGGCAAGCCAAAAGTTCTCTCTCATAGTTGGACACTTGTCACAAGCAGGCTCCTTAACAGAGCAAATCATAGCTGTCTTGTTACAGACAGCAGCTGTAAACAGGGGTCCTATGAAAACCAATCTCCTGCAATTTTCCAGTCTACTGTTTTTTAATCTAGAGGAATTAGAACGCTTTTCAGTTTTGAATATGGTGCTGTTGAACAGAGGTCTGCTCCTCTTTAACAGTTAGGACCAGATGGAACTGTTTTTGAATGTTAACATTGGAATGGGGAGAGCCCTCCATACACAGAATAGAGACAAAGAAAAGTTCAGATGGTGCATACACAGATTTCTTTTTCTTATAGAATAAATTTATAAGTATTTTTTTTCTCTTTTATTCCTGAAGTCTGATTATTGGGGGCCTCTTAATGGAGGCCTCCTGTTGGAAGAAGCAAATGCTGTCGATTCATTGGCTTCCCTATAGGTCATTATAGATGAATCAGAGTACCTGTTCCTTCTCTTTCACTGAGGAATAATTTCTGTTCTGGTGCTTAATGAACAAACCTTTTATATGCTCAAGGAAAACATTTGCTGTGCTGGAAAGGACTTTATATTATCATCTAACATCACAATGATTTGCAGGGTCATAATGATCTGCATAAGTAAATAAAAAAAAAGAGGGGGAATTCTTACATCATAGATGCAGGGCATGAGTTGGCAGAAAAGCATTGTAATACATCAGTCTAGGAATGCTTGATTATATGTCACCTGGTTGTGCTTGTGTTGCAACAAATTACAAATGCTTTTTCCCCTTTTGTAAAAATATTATTAAGCTTTTCCATTTGCTGAAATGCTTTACCATAGAAGGGGTGGGGGGGATCTGTAGGTACTTAATTGCCTGTGAGTAGCACTTAGGGCCTTCCCTTTCCATGCAGAGATCCAATCATCTGTCTCAGGCATTGCTGATATTACAAGTTTAAAGATGTAGTTTTTTAAATCAATTTAGTTAAACTGGGGCAACATTTAACAAAATTGATAGATCAATATAAGGCAGTGTCTGTGTGGGGTTTTGCATTGGTTTAAATCAAATTAAGAACTGATTTTAAACAAGTGCATGTTTTCTGTGTAGACAAGGGTTTGGGATTCCCCCTCATAAGTATCATTTAAGGCCACACTGCGGAAGAGTTGCAGTCATTGTGTCCCCCTCCCACAGACTGGTGGGAATAGATAACAAGGATCTCTGGGGGATAGGGCTGCTCCTGCCCCACAAAATGTGTGGAAAGACAAGCTGAGAGAGTGGTCTGGTATGACAGGGAGGCACTATGTCCTTTTGTGATTTGGAGACTGGGCTCCTTTCCTAACCAGCCAAGCAATAAAAGTCCTGATGTCAGTCTTGAGCTTGATGAGGCAGCAAAATTGGACAGTGCAAAAGCTATTGGTTTAGCTTGTAATATTTCACTCTGATATTTTGCCCATGAAAGGAAACACTGTACCCGCTCACCCATAGATGTACACTTGCTGTAGAGAGACATTATCCACTCAGATTGTTCACTTTTAATATATTTTTTTAGCTATCAACTTTGTTTACTTATCAGCATTTCACTATCTGGCATAAATAAGGTCACATGAGGCCTGAGTGAGGCAGTGTGAGATGCAGTCAGGGTTGAAGTAACAAAGTATTAGTTTGGTCCATGCCTTATCAATAATCCCTGATTTCTACCATGTACAAATACTCGCGTTTCAATCCAGCTCCTTCTCTTTCCTTGAGATTCTGGAAATAATGAGAATTCCTTTGTCGCCGACGACTGTAAATCCTGTGCTGAGATTACATCAGTTCATTTAGCTGGAGCTTTTCAGGGACACGTTGGCAGGAATTGATTTCCCTATTTTAGTCCTTTAGCTTTTTGGATTCAGACCCAAAGGCATACTTCAAGGAAGTGAATTTTGCCCTCACATCTATTTCAGACAATTACCAGAAAATATTATGCTAGGTAGGGGAGGAAAGCAGCTTTTCTTTTTCTACATATAAAAGTACTTCACAATTGTTGAACATTTTAAAGCATTTTGATTCATGTTACAATCCTAACTGGTCTTTCTTGAAAGTGGATGGGATGGAATAGAGCAAAACAAAGAACCACTTAACTCTGGACAATGACTGATAGGATAAACAGAGCACCAAGAATGTTGCCATTTTTATAGTGTCACATCTCCTAACCCTTTTTGCCCTTTAAATAATCTTAAAACCTGAAAGGCTACATTCAAATTCTACCACAGAGAATTTGAAGGGGTTTGGCATACTTGGCAGTGTCTGCTGAGAACAGAGCTGGCACACAGTGTTTAGCGGAACAATAGAGTAGGTGGTATCTCCAGGAGAGTGGGATTAGATAACAAAGCAGATGGAGTGGAGCTTTAGAGGTTCAGCTAATCCTCTGAGTATGAAGAATAAGAATTTAGGCCTGATCTTGCTGCCCTCACACAGGCAAACTCCAGGGTATATTTGATCAGGCTCACAGAGTCCAGTAAGTTTGCCTGCTGAGCTTGTTTAACATGTTTTAATTTATTCACTACCGCAGAGTACAACATATGAGGTATGTGAGTTTATTCCATTAAGTAGATCAAGGAAATGGGCCTATATGAGCTAATTATATTATTTTAATTTATGTATTTGTTATGGAAGTGTAGATAATGACACCTATGATAAATTTTGCTCAACACTTTCCATTATGAGACCCTGTCTTCAGTTGCTTATAACTTCTCCAAACCTAAACTGTTCGGGTTGAAATTTTCCATACAGAGTATCTACCTGAGGTTGAATGTTTCTGGAAACTAAATGGATGAATGATTTTAGCTGAAACAAGAACATGGGCGGTTAGGGAAAACGTTATTTTGCCCACATTAAAAATAATTTGTTCCAGTACATGCTCCTATCTGCAATCAGACTTCTCATGCACCATCCCAAAAGAGCAACTGAGCATGTTCCATCCCAGGGCTGTAGGTGCTGAGAAGGACTTCCAATTTCCAGGAGCCATTGTGGGGGTCGCTGTCACAGTTCAGGGCAACAACACCAGTATTCCCCCTTTATGGTCCTGCAAGGGTATCCACTCTAGGCTTATGGCTCATCCAGCTGGTGCTTCAATTGGGTGGAGATGCATGTCTCTCTCCCTTCTGACTCGGGTATTTCCAGGCTGCACAGTTCCTTGACTACTTGACTGTCTTGCAAAAGACAGACTGCCTAAGCAGCCACTGCTTCGCTTCTCTCCTCTCCTCGGAGACCACCACTGTGTTATTGTCACAGTTAAGTTTCCACACAGCCCTTTCTAAGCAAGAACTTTTATTTTTAAGGTGAAAGTATTACAGAGAAAACATATTAAAATATGTATGCTAATAAGCTTAGCAGAGATCACCTCAACTCCAACCTAGGGCTCTGGTTGGTGACTAGCTCCTGAAACCCTACGCTGGGGTTTTTCCTCTGGTCACAAGTTCATCACAGCTTCAGCTCAGAACCTGCGTTAAATCATGTGGGGCTCAGTGGGCTGAAGACCTGCCAACTCTTCTAAATTGGGCATCCCATTGGGCCAGGAGGCCGGTCTGGTTGCTGGATCAGAAGGAAAGCTCCAAGTCAGTTTTAACTCAGGCTATTTAATGAAAAATATTTTCTTTCCCTGGTCCCTGAAAAATCCAGTTTGCCATTTGTGAGCCTCTCTTCAGGTGATAGGTTTCAGAGTGGTAGCTGTGTTAGTCTGTATCAGCAAAAAGAACGAGGAGAACTTGTGGCACCTTAGAGACTAACACATTTATTTGAGCATAAGCTTTCGTGGGCTGAAGCCCACTTCATCAGATGCATGCAGTGGAAAATATAGTAGGAAGATATACATGAAAATACAGTAGGAAGATATACAGACAACATGAAAAAATTAGGGTTGCCATACCAACTCTAACGAGACTGATCGATTAAGGTGGTGGTAGCACTCTGAAGGTGTTACAATCAGAGTGAATTTGCCTAATCACTCCCCACTGTTCTTAGTTCCTAGAGGGCTGTGGCCCTCCTCCCCAACGGAATTAAATACAATCCCTCAATAGGGATTTTTTGTTTTTTAATACAATGAACTCCTAAAATGCTTAAACGTAATTCAGTAAGGTTTGTCCCGGATATTGTCATGTCTGTCACTGTGGGACACCAGTACTGAGAGTGGGAAGAGTCTCCTGTGCTCTAGGATTCGAGAACTCCCCCTGTTCAAGCCCAAGCATCATGTAGCTGGAGTACGAGGCAGCAGCATGACAGAATGAGGAGGAGTGAAGAACTGCGGAGGGAGAACAGGCAGAAGGTGGCAGGGGAAAATAGTTAGGAAGGGGGAAAGAAGAGCTGAAGGTTGGAGCTGCTCTGGGGATGAGTGAGGTTTGTCTAATGAAGGGCTTCTTGTCTATAGGACCCCTGCCACATTTGATGCATAAGTTGGAAAGTATGTCGTAAATGTGGCAGGGAACTGCAGGACGAGAAAAGATGGACTCATAGCTAGGGCAGCTGAATGCTCCCCTGGAGAACTAGATTCTATCCCTGCCTCTGCCACAGAGTTGCTGTATTATACTAGGCAAGTCATATAAACAAGAGCTGTCAACCGATTAAAAAAATTAATCGTGATTAATCACGATTAAAAAATTAATTGTGTTTAATCGCACTGGTAAACAATAATAGAATACCATTTATTTAAATATTTTTGGATGTTTTCTACATTTTCAAATACATTGATTTCAATTACATCACAGAATACAAAGTGTACAGTGCTCACTTTATATTTATTTTTATTAGAAATATTTGCACTGTAAAAAACAAGAGAAATAGTATATTTCAATTCACCTAATACAAGTACTGTAGTGCAATCTCTTTATAATGAAAGTTGAACTTACAAATGTAGAATTATGTACAACAAATAACTGCATTCAAAAATAAAACAATGTAAAACTTAAGAAACTACAAGTCCACTCAGTCACTCTGAGCCAATCACTCAGACAAACAAGTTTGATTATAATTTGTAGGAGACAATGCTGCCCACCTCTTGTTTACAATGCCACCTGAAAGTGAGAACAGGCGTTCGCATGACTCTGTTGTCGCTGGCATCACAAGATATTTATGCGCCAGATGCGCTAAAGATTCATATGTCCCTTCATGCTTCAACCACCATTCCAGAAGACATGCGTCCATGCTGATAACACATTCTGCTCGATAACAGTCCAAAGCAGAGCGAACTGACGCATGTTCATTTTCATCATCTGAGTCAGATGCCACCAGCAAAAGGTTGATTTTTCTTTTTTGGTAGTTCGGGTTCTGTCGTTTCTGCATCGGAGTATTGCTCTTTTAAGACATCTGAAAGCATTCCCCAGACCTTGTCCCTCTCAGATTTTGGAAGGCACTTCAGATTCTTAAACCTTGAGTTGAGTGCTGTGGTACCTTCTTTGCGTTTTGTCAAAGCTGCTGTGAAAGTGTTCTTAAATCAAAGAACACATGCTGGGTCATCCCCTGAGATTGCTATACCATGAAATATATGGCAGAATGCAGGTAAAACAGAACAGGAGACCTACAATTCTCCCCCAAGGAGTTCAGTCACAAATTTAATTAATGCATTTTTTTTTTAACAAATATCATCAGCATGGAAGCATGTCCTCTGGAATGGTGGCCAAAGCATGAAGGGGCATATGAATGTTTAGCATATCTGGCACGTAAAGAGTGGCTAAAAAAAGTGCCATGTGAATGCCTGTTTTCACTTTCTGGTGACATTGTAAATAAGAAGCAGTCAGCAGTATCTCCTGTAAATGTAAACAAAAAATCTACATTTGTACGTTACACTTTCACAATAAAGAGATTACACTACCGTATTTGTATGAGGTGAATTGAAAAAATACTATTTATTTTATCATTTTACAGTGCAAATATTTATAATAAAAATAATATAAAGTGAGCACTGTACACTTTGTATTCTGTGTTGCAATAGAAATCACTATATTTGAAAATGTAGAAAAATATCCAAAAATATTTAATAAATGTCAATTGGTAGTCTATTGTTTAACAGTGCGATTAATCATGATTAATATTTTTAATCCAGTTAATTTTTTTGAGTTAATCATGTGAGTTAACTGTGATTAATCAACAGCCCTTGGGCATTGATTTACAGAAATACTGAGCATTCACATCTGTAACCAGAATAATGGGAATTGTGCTCTGAAGTGCTATGCAATGCTAACTACTCTGAAAAGTCAGGCCTATGACTTCTCAAATTTGGCATCCCAAATTGGCTGACAGTTTTGACAATGATGAGGAGAAAAACAACAACATTGAATAGCTACCCATTCAGCTAGCACTGTCCAATCTCTGCACTGAACTTAATGAAACGGGGGTCCTGTGGAAAAAATAGCATGTGATCATGTAATTAAAGACTGTATGATAATACAGATGCACAAGGGTGGTGAATTAAGGGTGCACTGGCAACTTTAATTCAGGCATTTCTGAACTTTTGGGTACTCAGTTTTGCACCTTAATATTCTTTCAACACGGGATTTTTTTCTATAATTATTGGGGCCCACCTTTTACATCCCCGTAGCATTCTGTTCGTTTCAGCAGGCTTTCTGTAAAGAGCTGCTACCAAAATGCATGCAACAGTGAAGGAAGTTAAGCTGCACATACCTTACACACCCATTTGTTACTCTGGGAATAGTGTTAACCTCCTACAAAACTGTAAATTTATCTTCCCTTTTAAAGCTCACAAGAATTTTCCATGTTGCTCATTTGTCGTAATACCTGTTGGGGGGAAGGAAAAGCCTGTGCAATTACAAGTTCTCTTATAGCCATTGCTTATCAGCGTCTGCCTCCTAGTCAGCAGCCTGTTCCTGGCTTGAGCAGTGCTGTGAAGAATGACTCCTGTGCCAGCAGAATGGAAACTCAGAATGAGATTGAGTTTAAATCCACAGCGGGGACTTGAGCACTTGGCACAGGAGATCATGGGGTCATTGCAGAAAGACAGGGAACGTTCATGCTTATTGTGTAAGAAATAGACCAGCTCTCCAGTTTTCAGCTGTTTTAACTGCAGTGCTTCACTGTATTGTGTGTGTATTTGCATGGTATATACATAGCTTACCAACCTGTAGAAAAATAACTACTTCATAAAAGTCTGTCTTCTTAAGACAAGTCATTTTATTTTTACAAACAATAAGTATTTATTGTATGACTAGACTCGTCACTTCCAACACTGCACAAAATGGTGTTTTTATTTACTTTTTGACAAATAGAAGATGTGTGGTATCCTGTGAAAGATGGGAAAATTCCTCAGGATATCAAAGCTCACATAACTGAAAGCAATTGTTTTTCCAGTTGCCATATTTAAAAAAAAATGAATTATTTTTTTCTAAACCATTGTTTGTGATTCATGTATCCATTTTATGTCTTGCACATACACCATTATGTGTCTGTTCTGGAGTTATCAATAATATTATATTCAGAAATCAAGATCAGGATCATTCAGTAGGACAAGGTTCTGCTAATAGATAGCTTTAGTCTTGTAGTAGGTTTTCTCCCTCGGTTTATTCCAGGTTAGGTGGGTTACCTTGTATAGTTCTTGATAAATATGAAAGACCAAAAGAGGAAGTGCTCCCTTGTAGAGAGCCAATGTGACCTCTGGAACTAGAGATGCATATTAATCTTGCAGCCAATAAAGCTGCCTGAAAAATACATGAAATGTGTTTTAATAGAATTGGCAGTAATAGTTTCTTACTGTGAAGGGTAGGTGAAAGCATGACTGAAGCAGATAGAAAAGAAACATGTCTGGCTGCAAGGAGTTGGCATTCAGATTGTATAGAAAGACAGGCAAAATTCTGCAGACACAGAGATGAGGGGAGCTGCAGAAAGCTGAATCTGCACAAGTGGACTTTTACGGGCAGAACCTATTAACAGCAGCAAAAGCTGAGATCATTGCAGGGTCATTTGTGAGCTCTGTTTTTCTTTCATGTTTATGGAGTACTAATCATCAAAGTATCTAGATACTGCATATCTTTTGCTATGCACAAATGCCAGTGTTCAAAGGTACCATCCAAAGAGCATGATACATTCTTTCATGTGGCCAAATGGGGTATAATTTGGAGTGATATTTAATATATGCACGGGATAATATTGGCTGAATATCAAATTGTGACCTCCCAAGGGATGTGCTGGGAGCCTCGTCACTTGAGTCATTTAAAAGTAGGTGGCACAAAGCTCTAGAGAATACTCTAGAAAATACAGTATAAAGGAGGATGGATTGGATGGCCTAACTCTAATAGGTATTTTACATCTCTTATTGCTATGATTATGACTAACTCATAAAAATAATAGAAATAATGGTAGTTCCAAATGAACCCATATTATTTTGTTTTAAAAGCCAGACTCTGACTTTGATCACAGTGAACAGTGACTTCAGTGGGGATACTCTGGGTTTATTCTGCACTCTGAAGAGAAGTGAAGGCTGGGAGGCATACACAGGCATAGAAACACTCCCCTTGAGAAGCTGAACAGAACTTGTAATAAGACTGGAAAAACTCCTTCTGGTGCCTCAATAACTTCCCTGGACAGGACTCACCTTCTAGAACAGGAATATTGTAAAGTTTGATTTACCTAGAATCCCCTTTGAATTGGCCTTATCTGACTGCCTCGCAGTTTACTCAGTAAAGCTGAAGTGTCCTGTGGTCATGTTAAAGGACCCAAAACATCTCTCCAAACATTCATTTGATCTTGTGTCTCTCCTTTTTTTTCCATCTCTGTGTCAGCTTCTTCTTGGCCCCATTCTCCTCATATTTTCAAGAGTGGCTGTGCTGTTCTACCAAATGGGACTCTCAACCAGTGGTACACACCCAATCGCCTATTTTGGAACTAAGTTACGCAATTGAACCTTCCCATTGCACAACAATGTTAATAATCATGGGTTTTTTTAACATCTTTCTATTACATGAATATCTATATCTTCTTCATAAATAAATATGGTCTTGCTCTTTCTTGGCCCTACATTTACAGTGGTGTATCAGAAATTTGGGCCCTAAAACTGTAGGCTCCTACTTTTTAACCTTTCATTCTAGTTTTCCATCTTCCACAGTGTTTTCTCTCATTTTGATTTCTTTTTATGTACTTTCCCAATAGGCCTGCAGTAATGCTACCTTCTTTGTCTTCTATATGCAAAATACTAGCTCTTTGCAGAGGTTCATATTTTGTTTGTTCCTCCATGGGATCTGGCTGAGAGCAGCTTTAGCATGAGAGGAAACATTAGCATGACGGCTAATTCTCTTCATCGTCTTCATCTTAGACTGTCATTGAACAGTGTTGTATTCTTAAGCGCTCAATATTTGCCAAGGAACATCGCCGCATAAAGGAATTCATTAACGTTGTTCTGTAATACTGTGAGGTTCTTGTTTTGCTTATCTGCCATGAAAAGGTTCTAATGCATATTGTACCGAACAAACATAATAAATACACTATACAACAGTTTCAAGAGGATTGACTGACGTATTAATACTTCTGCACAGCTAAAGTAGTATGTGATTCATCAGTGACATTTCAGCCATTGAATGTGGCTTCTCACAACCTTAAATAGAGAGGCTGAGATGGCTAGATCTGTCTGGTGCCTTTTTCAGGAGGAATCATTAGTTCTGTAGCATATGTCTCAGGGAAAAAGCCTGCCCTTTCCCCTTATGAGAGAGGTGTGTTTGGGGTTCAGGGGGCAGGGGACAAACACAGGTGCTGGATGTATATCTGGTAGAAGAGCTAGATGGCTTAGGGCTGGCAGCATTCACTGTTCTAATGTATTCTTCTTTAGAAAGGACTAGTGTGCACCTCAGCTATATTGTTCTGCTGGCCTACATATGCTGCCTACTCCCTGGACCTCTGGTATGCTTTTCATTATGATAAACAAGCCTCAACCGTAGTGCTGTCTTGAGATACCAGTGCAGCTGCCAGTGGAAAGAGGTTCTTTGTACCTGTATTCTTCTCTGCCAAAGTGGAACTGCACAGCAGATGGTAGAATCTCTAGCTCTTGGAATCTTGGGGACTGCTGAGATGTTAGAGTATACAGCAGGGGTAGGCAACCTCTGGCACGCATGCCAAAGGTGGCACGTGAGCTGATTTTCAGTGGCACTCACACTGCCTGGGTCCTGGCCTCGGGTCCTGGGGGCTCTGCATTTTAATTTAATTTTAAATGAAGCTTCTTAAACAGTTTAAAAACCTTATTTACTTTACATACAACAATAGTTTAATTATATATTATAGACTTATAGAAAGAGACCTTCTAAAAACATTAAAATGTATTACTGGCACGTGAAACCTTAAATTAGAGTGAATAAATGAAAATAGGGCACACCACTTCTGCAAGGTTGCCGACCCCTGGTATACAAATTCCCACAAATACCTCACATACTGTTTGCTTTACCCTGAGTTATGGTTTTGCTGTAAACTCTTGAAAGAATGAGACTCAGCGAAGATTTCAATTAAAATAGGCAGCAGGGAGGTACAGTAGAAGCCCTTGCTATGTTCTGTCTAGGGGAAAGAAGGTGAAAGTGAGGAATATGAAAATCAGAGAGCTAGAGTATGTAGAGTGCTGCAAGATCTGCTGTGCAAAATACTCACTTGCTTGTCAGTGAGACCTGATTTTTGGAAGCAGATCATTTGCTATCTCAAAGAAGACAACTTGCCAGTTTCATTACTTATGTCTCGTCTACTAGATATAGACCCTGTTCAAATCATTGAAATACCCATCCTAAGCTTTCATTAAGTTTGAGCCAAATGTCACCATCTCCTCGAAGTGTGCTGTAAGATTACAATATGTAGCTGCCTTCCGCTTACACATGGGTAAGCTTGTGATAAATTCACTCTAAAATGGCTTTTTTCTCTCTCCTCTCACCATCTTCTCCCCCCTTTTTACTTGCTTGCAAAGGTTTAATTTTCACAGGCTTGCCAAAAGCATAATTATACTTGATGCCTATAAATACCCAGTAGAGATCAGAGAGAGAGAGAGAGAGACTCATTTTTAGAATTCTGGAGAATTTGCAAATGTAAACTGAAAGCACCAACAGGGTTGGAAGTGTGTGGGTTGGATCGCTGATTTCCACTAGGGAAAGCTTTATTCAAGGAGAAAATATGGTTAAATTAGATGCAGGCAGGTATGAATTATTTGCTCCTGTCTAATGAGCACTTCAGATTGCCTGCTCTTAGAACCTCAATGCATCTACTTAAATTTGGATGGAAAACTATATCTACAAACAGCCAGTCTCCTGCTGGGAAAAATAATATATTTACCTTTTAACACCTGGGCCATTTCATTACACTCTGTCATGCTAAATGATCAATACATCTGATCAAATGCATCACCTACATAGGATGCTGTAGGTGTTAGCAATACCTGGTCACAAATATTGAAAGGAAGGTGCATACAGGATGCTGCTCATTCTTCTTGATATTGAGCTGAAATTCATTGGGCCGAGCTCTACTTTCTGTTTCATCATTGTGAATGGTGCAACTCCACTGACATCTGTATAATGGAGAGCAGAGTTTGGCCTTTCTTCTGGCTAGCAAAGAGGAAGAAAAAAAATCTACAGTAACACAGGGCAGATCACTGTTTGCTGAGCCCTACCCAGTTATTCCTCAGATGCAGTACTGTGTTTCAGGACAACACTAGTTTGCATGTCTTCAGGACACATTTTTTGCCTCTTTACACAGCACTTGGCTCAAGATGCTCCCTGAAGTTTGGATAATATTGTTCTGACAATAGTAAATCTATAGTATTTAGATTCATGATGATCCTTTGAAACAATCTACACTCTTGTTAATCAACCTGTGCTATATCAGAAAACATGAATGGGATGCGCTATTATTCTTCCCTGTCTTCAGAATGCCATTGAAGCCCTGTCTAAATCTCTTCACTAGCTATCATCTTCCCCATCAATTTGAACCCCATAGGGTATGAACCAAAGTCCATTGAAGTCAACAGAAAGAGTCTTGTTAACACCCGTTGACTTCAGATTAGGCCCAGATACACAAAGGGACTCAGGCTCATAGAAAATCACTCGATCAGTAATGTAATCCTGTGATGGGGTATACAGACCCCAAAGTGGACCACAAGGGGTTACAGAGCTACTCTGGGTTCCGCTAGATCTGCCCCTCCACACCTGCAAGACATTCACAAGCTCGAAAGAAGAGCAGAACAGCTCACTTGTTGGCAGCCCCAGGAAGAGAACAAACCTTTAATCTTCAGCTCCTGAGGAAAGGGCTGGCTGAAGGCAGGAGCTTTGCAGAAAACTACTGCTCCTGAGGCATTGGAGAGACAGATTCTGATACACCTTCATGGGGATCACTCCCCTCTCTCTCTGACTAACTCAGTTAATTTGTGTTAATTCCCCTTGCTCTTTGTTCATGGACTACTCTGGAAGGGGAGAGACTTTGAAGAGACTTGACCAGAGATCCAAGCCCCAGGAAGAGGCAGGCCACCACAGAGGCAGAGCAGCCACTGGCGGGAGACGCAAGTGGAGGGAGAGCTGCCACACCAAGCCTGGCCATGAGGAGGTGGCACAAGTGACTTGACCCCTTCACAGCTCCACAAACCCTGAAATAAGTTCCTAGGGGTCCTGTACAATGAATGGGAAGAGAGAAGTGAATAAGAATGTGATCCACAAAAGCCAGCATACTACACCGGGAGTTGCCTGAACTAGCCAATGGTAGATGCTGATGAGAGGGGTGTGTGCTATGCTCCGTCTCTCAGAGAGATGTGCCTAAATCCTTGCTGTTGGGAAGCATCTAGCTCTGCTAGTCATTCACAGCTGGGAACCCCTCTCCTGGAAGTCATTTGGCAGGCATCTAACTCTGCACAAAATGGCGGTGGCTGGAGGTAGAAAAGGAGCTCCCTCATAAAATTTAGCCCAGTGGTTAGGGTAATCACTTGCGATTTGGGAGACTCTGGTTCAAACCATCCCTCTGCCTGATGAGGAGAGAGGATTTGAACAGTCCCACTGGACTATGGGATATTCTGATATAGGTCTCTCTATCTCTCCTGTTGAAATTGTTCCACATGATGAAATAATTGAATAATTAAATATTAGTTAGGTCAGAGAGTGAAAATCACTCCCTAATCCAGCGTTTAGGGCACTCACCTGTGAGATGACAGATGCCTGTTCAGATTCCTTCTTCTCAGCTGGCAAAGGGGGAAGAGAACTGGGGGTCTTCCACATCCCAGCAGCGCTGAAGTGTATAACAGAGCTCCTCTCCTCCTCAAATCTCCCCCCTGCCATTTTGTGTAGTCAGGTAGCCTTTGAGCACACCTACCGGATAAGGCCCTGCAGGTGAGATAGGCAGAGCAGTGCCTATCTTCCCCTGTTTTGTGGATCATGTTGGGGCTTAGGTGGGAGATAGTCCATCTATGCCTACAATGGGGCTGCGGTGCGCATGCCTAGAAACAGAAACTTACGTGACTGGGCAACTTTTAGTGAAAAACATAAACACTGAGTTGAGGACCCTACAGGGTTAAGCAGCAGTCAAGTGGGGCTGTTGTCCATTGAAGTGGTGCCTAAAATTGGGGGATTTTGGCATCTAATCCCAGATTTAGGCATCTATATCCCTTTGTGCATCCAGGCCATATTAGTCACTCTCTACAACTCTTTTCCTGCTTGTATATTTGCATGTTTCTTCCTTTCTTCTCACTGCCTTTACTTCAGTAAACCTCTTGTCTAACTGGTCTCTTTTTAACCCTTTTATTTTGTCTTTATGCCTTCTTCTGTGCTGCATTTTATTCTAGATCTTTCCATTGACTTCAGTGGGCTTTGGATCCTAGCCCAAATGATTGCACTCTCTTCATTCAAATACTTCCTTAAGTCATCTCTGCTATGAAGCATTTTAGAAAAAAATCTCACCTGGGTAGAAGAAATTTAATTTTTAAATTATATATTCACACAAAGCTGCAAAGTTTTTAGGAGCTGCTCTTAGAAAACTGCACTCTTCCAAGAGGGGTGATTTTTGGTTTCCTTCCAGGCACTTCTCTACTCATTCTCCATCAAAGTCTGTTGTCGTTTCGTTGTGTTGCCATTTTCACTTAGATTTTATGCAGCTGATGGAAGTGACCTTGTCTTTGCACAAGGCACTTTACAGGAAAATGTACACATGGCCTGATATAATAATAAATTATAAAACATACAGATGAAAAATATATTGTGTCCCCCAAAATATTATGTTGTTTTGTTATGATCCGATGCTGTCACCTAGCAATTATAATTTAAAACATCCAACCAGATTCATCTTATCAGATCCAGGTCAAAAGTTAAATAAAATGTTAGCATTGTAAACGCTAGAATGTTATCCTGGCTCTTTAATCCCTTCTGGCTGTTGCACATTCAATTCATGTTGCCCCACGCAAGCACAAGGGAGGCTTTCCATTACTTTCAGTGGAGTTTGCCTAAAGGCACATTAAAGAGATACTGACAGGTGGATAGACATATTTTTTTAACCAATCTGAATAAATGAAGGGTGCGTGAGTCATGTGGGAGTGAATGGAATGACTCTCTGGCCTCTTCTTTTCCCTGCTGTTTTTGTTGTTTTTTGTTTTTTTGTTTTGTTTTAAAAATATCTGACAACTTTCCCCTCCCTGTCAAGCCATGCATATAATTTAAACAGCAATTTCTGTTTACATCTAGTATATGTATGTCTCTGGGTGTACAAAAAAGCAGGAATGCATAGGCACGAATCCTTTGGGTAACCCTGGAAAGTGAAAATGTAAACATAAGCCATCATTTGGTGTATTTCCTCCAATATTGTGTCTTGTGTTTGAGTGTGTGTGTTGCATGGGAGACCTATTTTGATGGAGGCAAAGATTGGTATTGTTCTTCTAATGGGAAAATGAGTCAAATATATGCATTTATATTTATAATTTAAATACAATATCAGAAACAGAATCATTACTCATCTTATTAATAAATCCATCATTGATTTCCAGTAAAACCACTACATACTCCATTTCCAGTGTTTGGGTGGCACTAATCTATACTAAGATTTCATATATTGGCCTTTAAAAATGAAATGATTTCTTACTAACTGATAAGATGCAATCAAAGTTGAAGCTAATAAATATACAAAAAAATTAAACATCAAGACATATTCTGAAATGAAAGGCTCAGTTGTTCCCCAGCTGGTGAGGACTCAGATTTAAATACAGAGGATTACTGTAATTTTTACATATTAATACATTGGTTATGGCTACAGAAACTATTATATGTACTTAGCACAGCATCATATGTCAGGCAACAGGACATCTACTTTATTAAGATGTCTTGAACATCTAGCCTGCTAATTTTTATTTTCACTTGATGTAACATAAAGCAGACATTTGTGTCTGAAGAAATAATGAAGAGTAGGGCTGTTTGGCATAAAATAAATAGTATATGGAAGGCATTTGCATGTTGCGTGCTTTAAAATCAGAAACCTGGTAGACTATGATTAGATAGGTTTCAATAGGACGTCTCTCTCTTTTTTTTTTGTCCTTCCCTCCCACCCACCCTTCCTGGAGACATTTCGTTTTACTGTTGGCATCAAGCCTTCACATTTATAAAAAAGATCAAAAGTTTTGGAAAACCTCAGTCTGCATCCCTTTTCCTTAGTCCAGATTTAATATTACTTACCAGGATGTTATGTGATTCTCTTTCTTATTGTCTTGCAGACATCATCTGTAACTGAATTAATATTGTTACATACACAGCAGTGTGGCATGTTTTAGGCAGGATGAGGAGGTGTAACTTGCATGAGGTCGTAATAAGGGATACTACAGAAATGGCTGCTTTGCTTAACTGTTCAAATCTCAGACTTTCATACTTTTAGTGGCCTTTTTTAAATTGAAGGATAATTCCATAGAGATTATAATATATTCTCTGGAGGTCAAGACTCCATAGATTCACAAGGGCAGATCCTCAGCTGGTGCAAATCAGCATAGCTCCATTGACTTCATGTGGAAAAAGGTTGTAGCTAGCCGCCTACAGATTTACATCAGCTAGAATCTGGCCCACTCTTTCAATCTGAATTTTTTCATATCTTTTGTTTGTTATTATCTTTAGCTAACTAGTTATAGACAGTACAATAAGAGAGATTATTTTAGGTTTTGTTTAAACTTTCCTTCCCCACATGACTCACATTTTGCTTGACCCTAGAAAGTTAACATTGACATTTGTTCAAACAGGGATGCCTTAGTGCACAAGACTTTGTGACATGCTTTTAGGTGCTGTCTGGTTTTGTTAGAATAATTTGTTGTACAGTTCATCTAACTTCTTTGAGTTCAGTAGAAGGCCTTGCATTGGTCGCTGTAGCTATCTGTGCAAGTAAATGAGTTGCCACTAGTTACAACCCTCTTTTTTTTTTCTTATGCAGCAGTAGTAGGGAATGCAGGATGGGATACAAAAATCAAAGTAATTGGATGTTAGAAATCTGAAGATACCGAGAAGCGTCATTTTCACATTTCCACATTAACTGTGAAAGTTGAATAAATTAACCTTTAAAATGTTGTTTATTCTGTTATGATCAAGGGAAAAAAGTGTCACTCTTTTCTTTTCCTGATGCCATTTACAGGTTATGATTGGAGATGTGTGCTGCAGGTGCCCTGTGTACAAGCAGCCATTGTCTCAGTGAAGATCCTCACTAGATAAAATAAATCATCAAAAACAATTGAAGAAACTAAGGGAAGGTTTCCAGTTTTTTGGCACCAAGTGACCCTTACCCTGAATCATCCTGGGTAGTAGTAGGGTGAAGAGAAACTGACTTGCATGAAACTGGAACTCTGGGTAGGGAAAATCTGAGGCAAACTGAGCAGAGCTTTTGCTTCTCTAATCTTTGTCATCATATTTTTACTTTTGTATGATCGTCTCCTCTTATTCCTACATTTTTGGTACTCTGGAATTTGCAGCCTTATAATGAGCTGGTGATATACAACATGGGTCTGACTATCTACTCTGTTACACCAGTGGATTTATTGGTGAAATGGAGCGGAGAATCATAGTTGAGAAGAAATTATTTCCATGTGCTGAAATAGCTTGAATAGTTTCAGTACTTTGTCCACTGTTGTTAGTTTTGTATCTTGCGCACCATTTTCTGAGTGTGCAACAATATACATGCTGGTGTTAGCCACTTGGTATTGGGATCACAGATTAAATAACTCAAGACATGTGGTGCGCTTTGTTCGGAAAGGTTGCTGGAAAATGTCCTGGATTATATTTCCGCAAACCTCCTGAGAGACAGGGGGAATCACTCTTTTTGTCTTTATTTTGCTGGAGCAGAGCAAGTTCAGAGATTATCACTGTCCCTTACGTGTTTCTCTCTCTTTCTGGTGCTATGCATTGTCTGGCACTAGTCACAGTGGAGACAGGAAGATCTTTAACAAAAAAAACAAACAAACCCTCATTCACAGACACATGCCAAAAAGTGATTTGCCAGCATTGCGAGGAGAGACAAGGATGTGTTGGGTGGCTTTCTTATCAGACAATCCAGCAGAACCCTGTTGAAGGGGGAGGAAAAAAATGGACCAGATCTACAATCTCGGCAGGACTTAAAGGAGACTGAAAGCTACTTACTGCCAGCCTTATTTCAGTTGCTTTTGCTCAGCAATCCAGCAGTTCTGGCCAGAAGAGAGGCTTCTTGGGAGCTGTTGTCTACTGCACAAATTTAGAGCAGTTCTGAGGATTGGAGAGGCAAAACGGTAACATAAAGCAACTTGTGCTGTCCCTGCTCAGGTGTGCCAAGTGCTGCTCTGGCTCATCTGACTTCATCTGTTTAACAGGCAATGCAAATATTTCTGGATAGTTGGAATGGGGGCTTCCTGTTACCCAGATAAGCTTGTTTGTGGGATAGGCAACATTATTTTTACAGAGCAAAACTCCTGCTAACATTTGTGAGGTTATAGAAAGTGATAAGATCTCGTATAATATTCTTGCATTTCTCTAGTGCACTCCATAAAAAAACGATCTCAAAATATATAACCCTTATGTGTTCCAGGGATATAGCATTTCACCAGGTCCTGGGAGGTACTGTACTGTATGCCTTACCACTTCAGATGGTCCATTGAAAATATGGGGTTTGCTTTATAAATCATGGCTTGTGGCATGCCTTAGGGCATGGTACTTGCAGTACTGCAATGATAACTAAGTTACTGTGTATGTACTGTATAGCTACCCATACTTACTTCCACGTAAAATGGCACTTTACACATAAGATGAGCACAAAATGGTCCATGTGGAACTAATTGCAGTTGAGGCAAAGTCTACTTGTAGTGGTCTGAAATGTGAAGTGAATTTTATTTTAAACGGCACAAAAAAGCAGTAAGTTGATCAGTATTCTCTTCCCCATTTCAGGGCAATGGGGGATTTGGCCTTTGTTTTTTTTAGGAATGAAGCTATTTTCTTTTTTCATGTGGCCAAGCCCATTTTCAAAGGAATACAAAGTAAAATAAAAATGGTGGGAAAGAGAAAGGGAGTCTAAGCCTCTTGAGGTTGATTGGTGGGTGTGGAGAGTAAATTCATTTTATTTAGCATAATATGGAAGTTTCTGCTTGGCTGTGTACAGAGAGAGAAGGAACTGATTTTATTTTGCATGTGCTGAAGTGACAGAAGAACTGCAGGAAAAGTATGGTCTATTTTTGCTTTCACTGTGAACAATCCTGCAGTGGCCAAGGGGCCGATGACCTAGTAGGTATATTCTGAGATGAATTCTCTATTGATTTACAACATGTGCATGTCAGTGGACACAATGGAGGATGTACCACATGAAAGTCAGCAGAGAATTCTCCTCTTCATCTTGGATTTTTGGACTGGGCTTAGTATCATTATGCAGCCTTTTAAGAGTTTTTAACAACTCTCTCACAAGAAGTTGAGCAGCAACTATACAAAGAGCTGCTTTCTCACCAAAAGTAGCTTTCAGAAAGATGCTCAGCAATATGTACCTTGGTAAGCAGAGCAACTTGAATTACTCAGACTTGTCCATTCAAATGCAAGTATCAGCCATATGCAGTGGCTGATCTGACAAAGTTGTGAATCACAGATGGCAATAATGACTCCAACACCAGAATAAACTTCTCTGAGCCTCAAACTGTTGTTGCTTATGCTGGTGTAAATCAATAGGAGTAACTTCACTGAACTAGTGGGACTACTTGTGAAAATAAGGGAGCTAAATCCAGTTCACAAGAACAAAAGTTGAAAAATACCCCACAGGTTAAAATGCCCACTGAAATTACTGGAGATATTTTTACATTGTTTATGAAACTATAGTCAGGTATCTTTCATAATCTAAAATGTTTGAATCTCACAGAGAGCTGAGGAATGTCTAATCGGGGGACCTGTACAGCTTGCCTCTTCCTAAATAGATGGGGTAATCTGGAAACTGTCCTCTCCAACATGTAGCTTGGTATGAGTTAAACCCCCATTTTAATTTACAGTCCATAATATAGTTTCTTTGGCAGGGATTCATAAATCTCCATTTCATCCGTATGACTGCTGCATGATAATGGAGCTTTCTCTGGAGCTGCCTCTATCTCCAGTAAGCCTGCCTCTCAGGACACGTAGGCTTCAGCTGTAGGAATATCACCCGATGCCAGTCTTCACAGACGTGTAGCACTACTGAAAATGTGCTGGCGCCTCACGTTGTTATGCGGGTCTGCAGTCATTAAAATTTTATCACATAAACCCTGCCGTCTGAACCGAAGAAGAATTGAGAGCCTTGGCAGAGGATGGTCACATATTTTATCAGAACTGAAGATCTACATTTTACACAACATCCACTAAGTTTTAGGTGCCTTAATTTTAAGACAACTAGGTACTGTTTTTAAGCAAGTACGTGCAATTCCAGTTGAAATCAGTGGGAGCTGTTGGCAATCAGCAGTTTTGATAATCAGGTCCTAGGTGTCTCCAGGTGGGTACCCCAAAAACCCGTACTTAAAATCTGTTGGTACTTAAAATCAGTGGACACTTGTGTGACCGTAAATGCTAGTAACTTGCCAAGTGCTATAGAGGGAGTTAAGATCAGAAGTCATGAGTTCCTGGCACCCAGTCCAGGGTTCAGATGAGGAAACAACAAAAAAAGAACTTCCTTAAAAGAATACAAATAAAGACACTCCAGATCCATTGAAAGTATAGAATATGTCCCCTTTCTCATGTCACATAATCACATGGCTTATCACATTAGGCTGAACTGAATGAGTCAGATTCACAGACAGGAAGAGGCAAACCCCTAATTTCCCAATAGCGGAATGAGGTTGGCCTCTAACTGTATATAAAGCTGAAGCTGGGCTTTTTGCGGTAAACCTCAGGAACAGTGTCAAAATCTTCAAAGGTAATTAAAAATAAATCCATGAAAAAACAGTCATGTTTCTGTAATTAAGGAACCAATATTGTTCATATTTTCCTGTTCAGAAGTAAAGTTTGCCCTAGAACTTACAATTCAAAGTCTTGCACATAGGTTTCTTTTAGATTTTTCTCACCACACATTTTAACGTGGCAGATGGTGTAGATCTGTGGGCTAATTAGTAAATCCTTATTTTTGTAGGTGTGTGTCATAAATATAAAGGGAAGGGTAAACCCCTTTGAAATCCCTCCTGGCCAGGGGAAAGCTCCTCTCACCTGTAAAGGGTTAAGAAGCTAAAGGTAACCTCGCTGGCACCTGACCAAAATGACCAATGAGGAGACAAGATACTTTCAAAAGCTGGGAGGAGGGAGAGGAACAAAGGGTCTGTGTCTCTCGGTATGCTGGCTCTTGCCAGAGACAGAACAGGAATGGAGTCTTAGAACTTTTAGTAAGTAATCTAGCTAGGTATGTGTTAGATTATGATTCCTTTAAATGGCTGAGAAAAGCATTGTGCTGAATAGAATAACTATTTCTGTCTGTGCATCTTTTTTGTAACTTAAGGTTTTGCCTAGAGGGGTTCTCTATGTTTTTGAATCTAATTACCCTGTAAGATATCTACCATCCTGATTTTACAGGGGGGGATTTCTTTATTTCTATTTACTTCTATTTTTTATTAAAAGTCTTCTTGTAAAAAACTGAATGCTTTTTCATTGTTCTCAGATCCAAGGGTTTGGGTCTGTGGTCACCTATGGAAATTGGTGAGGCTTTTTATCCAACATTTCCCAGGAAAGGGGGGGTGCAAGTGTTGGGAGGATTGTTCATTGTTCTTAAGATCCAAGGGTCTGGGTCTGTAGTCACCTAGGCAAATTGGTGAGGCTTTTTACCAAACCTTGTCCAGGAAGTGGGGTGCAAGGTTTTGGGAAGTATTTTGGGGGGAAAGACGCGTCCAAACAGCTCTTTCCCAGTAACCAGTATTAGTTTGGTGGTGGTAGCGGCCATTCCAAGGATAACGGGTGTACTATTTTGTACCTTGGGGAAGTTTTGACCTAAGCTGGTAAAGATAAGCTTAGGGGGTTTTTTCATGCAGGTCCCCACATCTGTACCCTAGAGTTCAGAGTGGGGGAGGAACCTTGACAGTGTGCATGGCCTCTCTGTAGCTTTACTCCACTTAAGACTTAGAAACTTTCTTCAACTGTTGTCGTTTCTTCCACTTTAACAGGAGAATCTGCAGCTTTTTGCCCTTTTAACAGAGATGGGCCAGCAGTGCCAGTTCTGAGCAGAATTACTTTTGATAGCAGTTTGTCCAATGCCCTATAATGACTTAAACAACTATTTTAATCAGTTGAAGTAGTGCATGATGTCATGCTGAGGGAACCCTGGAGAATTACAGACAAGCAAAGAAAGTTCAGTGCTCAAAGATCCATCTTTTTTAATGTGTTTTCTTATCTAATACACCCCCACTTATACTACGTGAGTGAATCTATATGTGCCAAACTTACATTTTATATCTTTGACTCTTGGAAGTGAGAGGTTGCCAGGCAGGCTCTGTAAATGGAAGACCCACTTCTTTTGGTGTGGAAGCTGCCACAGCAGAGTCTCTACCCACCCCTGCTCTCTGTAACACATGTCCTTTGTAGACCCAGGACCTGTAGGTAGGGAAGGTTAGTGAGAGGAGTATGAGTGCTAACCTGGAGCCAGTGTGGAGGAACAGGTCATCTTCATGGAGCGCCTTTCACAGCTGGCAAATCTCAGGGGATCAGTGGGCTCATTCCACGGCATTCAAACCCATGAGCGGCAAATGATTCAGAGACAACTCTGCACAGGGAACCTTATCCAATTTACTTCTTCCCCAAAGCACCTTTTGGTGGGTTTTCCCAGGGGAATGGGTGATGTGGCCTTTGGGGACTCTAGTTGCTAGGCAAATAATTACAGGTTTTGACAAATACAAATTTCTCCCTGCCCCCATAATCCCTGAATATGATGAACCTGTAAGCAGTTCTACTTCTAAGCATCTGCTTACTGTCCATAAAATTCAGCTAGATTACATTGTTTCTGTGCTTTTGACATTTATCTCCTTTGATTAATTTCTGCTTACAGGGCTGCTCAGAAGCATTTAGGCCTAAACGCTTGACAAAATTTAAAAGGGCACTATCAAGGTACTATTCTAATATGCAATAAAAGCATTTTCTCACTTCTATTTATATGATAACATTTTAGATACTTGAAGCTGAAATCTGGTTCCATATCAATGTTTGAGTTAAACAAAAATCAGTTGATGCAGAACATAAGCATAGATAATTTTAGCTTTAAACAGAAAAAAGTGTTTGGCACAATTATAAGTAACTGAAAACAAGTACTTAAAGCATTATGCAACCTTAACCATAGACATCGCTCTGCCTAGAATATTTATTTTAAAATGTCTTGACAGACTCTCCTTATGTTTTTTTTTAGCTCTGGGAAATATGATGAGTAAGCAGAGATTTATTATGTTTCTCAATAAATCCAAGCAATACTTAGCACTTGCATAGCACTACTTTTCATTTATTTAAAATGAAAGCACTTCTAAAAGGTGAAAGGCATGTGTTTTCTCCATGTTGCTTATGGAAAAACTGAGGCAGGATGTGACTAAGTAACTTGTCTGAGGTCAAACTAGCAAGACAGTGGTGAAATTGGGAATGCCCATGATTGGAATCTATAAAGGGAAACACAGCTGCTCCTGAAAATACACAATACACAACAAAGAAAGTACACAATACACAACAAAGAAACAAATGATGACTGTCAAATAAGAATTTTAGAAAGTGAAGAGGCGGGTAACTAGTGGCCTCAGAAAGACAGGTGAAGAATCAAAAAGAATCTACAACATTATTTATCTTATGTTTTTTTGGAGCAGAATCTAAATCTGAGATTAGAAGAAATGGGAGCACTGTCAATACTTTGTATGTATGAGTATGTGCATTAGTGATATGTGTGTGTATATAAAAAATATCTTACCATAAGCTTTGGCTTCACCACAACTTCATCCTTTTTCTTTGCAATGTCCTTGATTGAGATATACTATTTAAGTTTTTTAGGCACCATGTAGTAGGCTTTTTCACTTGTCTTTCTCATTTTGGCATTCAGTCACTTGATGTGCGTGGACGCAGCAGCAAAAGGAGGACAGATGCATGTAATTAAGAAGCAGGCCACAACTTTTATTAAACTTCAATGCAGAAAGGAGAGCTGTAACTAGACATTTTAGCATCTGGGGCAAGCAAGCATATTTGCACCCCCTGCCGTTTTTTCCCCAGCATTTTCCCCCCATTTTTCCACCGCTGCGGCTTTGGGCTGCTGCCCCAGTTGCCCGCCCTAGTTATAGCCCTGTTAATTGGTTACTGCATGGCAGTTACAGGGCTCGTGCGGTAGGGACAGTTTACCCCTTCAATTTACCCCTTAGGGTTCAGCTCTCACTGAGTCCTAGAACCCTCCCTCTCATCCCCACAAAAGGGACAGAGGGTGCAGCAGGGTGAGGACCTCGACCTACAAGGGCCACACAGTCTGACCTTGGCCAACAAAGGCCACAAGGTCTCAGTCTATCACATGAGCTCAAGGCCCAACATCCAAAATCCCAGGTCCTCTGGGAATCATTCATGTTATTCTCTTAACCGCATTGGAAACCGGCCACAAGTTGCGATGAATAAATAGCTCCACCACAGTACCTCAGTTAGGTACTAAGCAGGTTCCTATTCAACCCTCTGTGGATTGAAGGTGCTGTGAGGAAAGCAAAAAAAAAAAAAAATCCTGGTCTTCTGCAAATTGCCCCAGGGGAGAAAACAATTCCTTACTGACCCCCAAATGGGTGATTGGTTAGAGCCACAGAATTTGTCAGGCTTGGTTCCCATTCCTAGTTTGGGTGGCTAGGGTGGGCTGCTGGAACAGAGCCAAGAGAGGCTCCATATGGCCCCTGTGCTGGGCTAAATCCTGGGAGCTGGGAATTGGGGAATGCTGGCCAATCAACACTGTTCTTCCTCTGCTGGCCAATGGGTATCAGATTCCTGGGGGGTGAGCTTCTGATTGTCCCTTGGTGAGTGTCTCCCTCCCTTGCAACTGGGACTGTTCCCCTTTCCTTCCTGGCATTCTTGGAGAAAAGAGCATGCTCCAGATCTAGGATGTTGTAAGAAAGCATCATTCAGCACTTCTGTTTTACCAGGCACAGTACTTCGTTTTTATCTCTTTCTGACAGTACTCTAGCAGGAATTTATGGGAGGGATAGGATGATGTTCTGTGAGAGATAAGATAATATAGTTCACACATGATTTCTAAACAGTGCATAACAGATTGATAGCACAGCAAGTAAACAACAATAACTACTTCTCTGCCATACATGTCCACAGCTATCACTACGGGACATTGCCTTGTGAAACCTCTTCTTCCATGCTGTGCTCACAGCTGGGCATGGATACCATGATTTACAGGCCATTGAACACAATTCCAGCCAACCTACTTTGAATCAAAATTTGCTCTTAAATGATCAGTCTGTGCTTTGTCGTTCTTTCAAAAAAAGTCAACTGAATTTTCCACCAGATTTGTAAAGTTCTACATCTTTTTTGTTTAAATGACTAATAGTTTTCCCATTGAGCCTTTTACACGACAGGACAGAACTATTCCCTGGCTGAATTAAAGGCAGAAGACAGAAATGGGCCACTCCAGGCTTCCTGTAAACAATTTAGATGAGAACAATGTGCTAACAGTTCCGTGCAGTTTTCAGAGGCTGCTTATTTTGCTGAGTCACTGACAAGCTGTCACATTAACAAGGAAACAATTTATTTCAATTAGAAACTCAGACACACAATCTCCTTTAAATATGGCTGGGATAAATGGAAATTCTATTATATTTCACTGTTGGGTTTTTTTTTCCTGCTAAGGAGTGAGTACCTCCAGAGGGAAGCTACGTATATTCTCATAAATGTCAAACTTCCTTCATTTTTATTTTTCTTTAAATATTTCTGAACTACCTTTTCTAAATTCATTTTCCTGTTGGCTGCTTGTCACTGGTTACCATAGCAACAACCTCTAATAGCAATGAGTCTGGGATGCCCAGTGTGAACATCCTCACATTTAAGCCTTGCCAAGGCTAGCTATTAATCCAGGGCTCTATACTGGCTCAACACAGTAAGATTGCTCTAATTTCCTCCCTTCTGCCATGCTGCTTTCTTGAACTGGTAGCACTTTCTCCAGGTGCATTCCTGTCAGGCAACCCACCATTAATTTTCATGCTTGTGATTCTTAATTTGGCTGTGGTTATTTTCAGGAACTGGACTGTCGGTGTCTTTAAGTGCCTTCAAGAAAATAACTTAAAGAAACAATTACTTAAATCCAGTTTTTAAGGATAGCTCTTCTCTCTCACACCCACCCACACCCACACAAACAAAAAAAAGAGAAACTTGTTCTTGTTCTTGTTCTATATGCAATTTATAATAGAAAATTTCACTTGCAAGTAATTCTACTCTTCGATGTTTTTGAATTGCTTTACAAATCATAGTGAAGTGATTGCCTTTTGAATGGGTTTGGGGTGTGGTGGGAAACAGGAGACTAATGCAGAACAGGTGTGGATGATGCAGGATATAGAAGTCTTAAAAATATTTCAAGACTCCGCATCTTCCCTTTAGTCAATCCCTAACGGCAGCTGAAAACTCTTTGTAAAGAAGAAGTAGCAAAGTGGTTAAGAGTAGTTGGATGGGAAATGAGAGTTGAAGGAGAAAACTGAAGTGTAGTGATTGGTTTGATTTGCTGAATAAATTGCTATTTTCAGATTCAATTTGTATCAATAGACAAAGCACTGTATACCTGCAGAGCCTCTCACACTTGGTATCCAGAACTCTGATGCAGCCAGTCTTAAACAGTCTTTTCACTGTTGTCAATAATTATAGCAAACCCCCTCCTCCCCCCCATCAATAACTTTGATGGCATTGGCCTTTTATTTTAAAACATTTAATAGTAGTGTTTCTCCTGCCTGCTTCCTGTAAAGAAACAATCCACTCTATAAATACACAGAATAATGTAGCTATTCTCAATTGACAGGTTTCAGAGGAACAGCCGTGTTAGTCTGTATTCGCAAAAAGAAAAGGAGTACTTGTGGCACCTTAGAGACTAACCAATTTATTTGAGCATGAGCTTTCGTGAGCTACAGCTCACTTCATCAGATGCATACCGTGGAAACTGCAGCAGACTTTATATACACACAGAGAATATGAAACAATACCTCCTCCCACCCCACTGTCCTGCTGGTAATAGCTTATCTAAAGTGATCAACAGGTGGGCCATTTCCAGCACAAATCCAGGTTTTCTCACCCTCCACCCCCCCACACAAATTCCCTCTCCTGCTGGTGTTAGCCCATCCAAAGTGACAACTCTTTACATAATCAAGTCGGGCTATTTCCTGCATAAATCCAGGTTTTCTCACATCCCCCCCACCCCCATACACACACAAACTCACTCTCCTGCTGGTAATAGCTCATCTAAACTGACCACTCTACAAGTTTAAATCCAAGTTAAACCAGAACATCTGGGGGGGGGGTAGGAAAAAACAAGAGGAAACAGGCTACCTTGCATAATGACTTAGCCACTCCCAGTCTCTATTTAAGCCTAAATTAATAGTATCCAATTTGCAAATGAATTCCAATTCAGCAGTTTCTCGCTGGAGTCTGGATTTGAAGTTTTTTTGTTTTAAGATAGTGACCTTCATGTCTGTGATTGCGTGACCAGAGAGATTGAAGTGTTCTCCGACTGGTTTATGAATGTTATAATTCTTGACATCTGATTTGTGTCCATTTATTCTTTTACGTAGAGACTGTCCAGTTTGACCAATGTACATGGCAGAGGGGCATTGCTGGCACATGATGGCATATATCACATTGGTGGATGTGCAGGTGAACGAGCCTCTGATAGTGTGGCTGATGTTATTAGGCCCTGTGATGGTGTCCCTTGAATAGATATGTGGGCACAATTGGCAACGGGCTTTGTTGCAAGGATAAGTTCCTGGGTTAGTGGTTCTGTTGTGTGGTATGTGGTTGTTGGTGAGTATTTGCTTCAGGTTGCGGGGCTGTCTGTAGGCAAGGACTGGCCTGTCTCCCAAGACTTGTGAGAGTGTTGGGTCATCCTTTAGGATAGGTTGTAGATCCTTAATAATGCGTTGGAGGGGTTTTAGTTGGGGGCTGAAGGTGACCGCTAGTGGCGTTCTGTTATTTTCTTTGTTAGGCCTGTCCTGTAGTAGGTAACTTCTGGGAACTCTTCTGGCTCTATCAATCTGTTTCTTTACTTCTGCAGGTGGGTATTGTAGTTGTAAGAAAGCTTGACAGAGATCTTGTAGGTGTTTGTCTCTGTCTGAGGGGTTGGAGCAAATGCGGTTGTATCGCAGAGCTTGGCTGTAGACGATGGATCGTGTGGTGTGGTCAGGGTGAAAGCTGGAGGCATGCAGGTAGGAATAGCGGTCAGTAGGTTTCCGGTATAGGGTGGTGTTTATGTGGCCATTGTTTATTAGCACTGTAGTGTCCAGGAAGTGGATCTCTTGTGTGGACTGGACCAGGCTGAGGTTGGTGGTGGGATGGAAATTGTTGAAATCATGGTGGAATTCCTCAAGGGCTTCTCAATTGGTAATCTTCAAAGTAACCAAGAGGTGCTGCTCATTCGCCAGAAGGATTTAGCTTTATTAAATGTGACTGAAAGCTGGAAGCATAATGTGTCGTCTCCCTAATGCACTGAAAATTACACTTTGTTAATTTACAACATGTGATATAACAAAGAACTGGTTAAGCGTGTAAATATGTACAATCACACTCAGACAACATTTATTCTCCTTTGCAATCCATATAGTTTTTTAGGATTGAAAATATTTGGCTTCTAGGTAGGGCTTTTTTGCAAACCCTACTGGGTTTGTTTTGCATGAGTTCACAGTCTGAACCCAGAAGGGTTGTTTGGAGGTTGGAAGAAAATCCCTGTGGGTTTGGAGATCTGAGTTCAAACTGCTGTGATCGGGAGGAAAGGAGAAACCCAGCTGGGGCTTGCAAGGGGCATGTGTGCAACCAGCATCTGTCCATATGTGATACATTTTTGAGATCATAGGCTGAGATGTGCAAACTCCAATCTTAAGTGTAAGTCTCTGTTTAAGAAGGTTCAGTGCAAATAATTTCCAGAGGCTCACTTTGTATTTTAAAGGCAGTTGGAGCTTAAGTTTTATGATTCAGTATCTTTGTTGCTGAGGGCCAAATTATGCTGGCCTTACTCATCTATATAATTTCACTGACTCTAATGGAACTGTTCAAATGAATAAGGCTTTGTGTTTATATAGATATAGATATGTGTGTGTGTGTGATATATGTAATTTTATGGAATGGTCTGCATACATCTGCATACACTGATAGGACAAATACAATTAAGAGCATGTGTTTCCATTCTAATTCCTTGAAATTCGTGAGATTAAATCTTGAGTATCAAAGCATACATTAAAAGCTTCAAATACTAAGATTCAGTTTAAACTATGAGCTGTTTTGTAAAAATTGCAGACTCTGTGATAGGAAACTTGTCTTATGTGTCCATGACATTTCATGAACACTTGTGATGCTATAGAAATAATAAATAAGTATTCAGAGTATTATTTATTATGTTCAAAATGTCACAGTTCAATTTTTAAGTGATAAAAGAGGACAAAAAAGTAAGAGTGAAATTCTGGCTCTATTAAAGTTGATAGAAAAACTCCCATTGACTTGAAATGAGTCCAAGATATTCACTGTACACATTTTCTGGTTTTATCTGTTTTTTGCACTGCTGCAACTTTTGCATAACATCATTTTTTAAAATATGATCTGATATAGATTTATTCCAAAGTGTAGACTAACTTGTTAGCAAGTGCTGGTGAGAGGGGAGAAGAAAATAGTTACATTTATCTTTAAAAAGTAGTGTGTGTGCATGTTTAAATACTACAGCATTCTACAGAAGTTTTGTAACACTGCAATAGAGTATGTAAAGTAGAGTGTGTGTGGTGGGGGACACGACACCTGTCTACATATCTCAAGGAGGCTGAGAAATTATTTAGCATAAAATAATCTTGTACCACTAAAGTTAATGGCAGATTTACCATTGACTTCAGTGGGAACAGAAGTGAGCTTTTATAAATGCATGATGTGGGGATACCATTGTATTTTTGGAGAATGAGGGGAAATTTGAATCTCAGGAGAGTCACAGGTTTGGTTTGTATAATTCCTCCTAGAGTATGTCTACACGGTAATTAGACACCTGCGGCTGGCCTGTGCCAGCTGACTGAGATTCGCGGAACCTCATAGAGGTTAACTGTGGTGTAGACAGCTCCCACCTCACAGAGTCCTAGAGCCAGTGGTGCAAGTAGGGTGGTCCGGTCCGGTACGCCGTACCAGTAAGCTATTTATAACTGGTATGCCATGCCAGAAAGACACACAGGATGAGCAGAACGTGGGGCAGCTGGGTGATCCCATGCTGGCAACTCCTCCAGCCCAGCTGTACTGTCTCCAGCCCTTCCACGCAGCTGCGTCTCCTGAGTCCTGTCTGGGGTTTGTACAGCTGCCCTGCGGGACGACAGGGCTGGGGGCCATACAGATGCATTGGAGGAGCTGCAGCCCCACGTTCTGCTCCTTTAGCCGCTGCAGTTCCGGGAAGCCCTGCGATTTAACACAGCGGTAGGAGGACAAAGCCTTCCCACCAGGTAACATGGGATGGATTATGGGGATGGAAGAGAGGAGAATACGGGGCTCCGGTCTGTGGGTGGGGTGGGGTGGGGTGGGGAGTCATGTGAAGAGTCACGTGGTGAGGTCATGTGCCCCCCTCCCTTTAGCTGGTGCAGCATACTGGTAAGAAATGAATTCTACGTGCACGATGGCCCAAAGCCCGGGCTCAAGTCCAAGCCCGGACATCTACACTGTAATTGAACAGCCCCTTAGTCTGAGTCCTGTGAGCCCAAGTAAGCTGGCACAGGCCAGGAGAGCCCTGGGTGTCTAACTGCAGTGTAGAAATACCCATAGTGTAAAAGCTTATCCAAGGCTTATCTGGACCAAACCAAATATTTTTCATCTAAATAGACTTTAGGGACAAACCTGTTTTCCTTTCTAAAATTAACCATGTGCTCTGACTCACATCATTATACACTGGTGTAACCTCACTGGAGTTACTTCAGTGTTTCCAGCTATCACTGCATAAAGGGGCGATTCATTGTTCCTTCTGGTGAGCAATTGTTCTCCACACAATGATGTAATTGAGAGGAGATTCAGCCCAATATTTGCTCTTAAGATACCAGGTGTCCTGGGGGGAAAAAGACTGTAAATTATTTATCTACTTCGGTTGTATGGTAAGGCCTGGTTATCATCTGGGTTTTACCTCATGTTGTCCTGTGCGTGTGTATATAGTGGACCAATGGGGTAACTTTTGTCCTGACTCTGCAATTTGTTAAGCTCAATTCCAGTTGAAGTCAGCACCCTGCAAGATATGTTCCTTAATGCAAATCTGCATCTATTTTGCTCAGTCCAGCAGTATGAATAAATTTTGAAATGCTATTCTTAATGACAGTTGACATTTGTGAACCTGGGGTCAAGCCAGTTGCTGAAAAATAGCTACTTGACAAATTTGGAGCAGCATTTTTTGACACAGTGTCATCAAAGACCAATGGAAGACACTAGAAACTAGTTTTCAACCTGCCTTAATATTGATTTAACACTCTGATGTTTAAACCAAATGTTTGATACTTAAATATTAACCATCACGATTTTCATCCAGACTGTAAAACCAACATTAAAGCAGACTGAACACTGACTTCCTGTCCTTTACACTTGGACTCCCGTATTGCTCATGTCTCAGTAAACATATATTTGCAGTAAGATGGCACTCTCTACAATGGCCTGATTCTGTTCCCATTGAAGTCAATGGAAAACTGGTGCCAAGTCAAGGCAGAGACTCAAAAACACCAATGGTTATTGCTCATTTGAAGAAAGAAATACAATTCTGAGTTTATTCATGGTGACAAGAGTTCTTATTACCATGCAAACTAATACAACGTTGGGCTGGATAAAGCTGATGCAGCCTTCATTTAAAGGTGTTTTCTCAACCCTTCTGAGGGAACTTGAAGTTCAGGATAAGAAAGAGATACTTCAGCTTGGATGACTGACAGAAAAAAATTAAATGTCCTCTCTAGTATTGTATAGGGTGTACTGTTTTCAGTGATTGCTACTTTGTGGTCAAGAATACATTAGTCATGTAGAACATACGTTGGAAATTTCTGAGCAAGGGAACTGCCTGTGTTCTGGGAAACATGACTTTGTGTGTACTCTTAATAAATTAACAAGATTGCAGAAAAGAAATATCTGACATATTATCCCTTTCTCCTCCCAACAGGAATAACTTGGCAAGGCCCTGAATATTAGCTAAGCTGTCATATCCAAAAGGGGCAAACATATTAATTATTGTAGTATATTAAAGACTGAATTCACAGGGTGTATTTATTGTCCTGTTCATATAGTATGGAATTTTCTCATTCTGTTTCTCAATACGCCATTTTGCTTCAAATATTGTAGGAATTCATCACTCTTATAGGTGGATTTGTCTGACTTCTTGTCAAATCAGTGTCCATTTACAGAAATGTATAAGACACTTTACCCTGAAGGCATTTGGTTAGTCAGTGCCAGCGTGAGCTGCCAGCTTTTACTGATTTTACAATGCCAGCTGCTTTCTTGGTAAACAATCTGCTCTGAGTCTTCTTTTACTTTCTGAAAGCTTGGGCTCCTTTTAATCAGCTTGTTAAGGAAGGTGAAGCATCTCCTCTTTGAAATCTTTATTGGCCCTGACCTGCTCAGTAGAAGATGACAGAGGATTGATTTATCTTTTCTTTTTCTTTTTTTTTATTTCTAGCCATTTTTATAACAAGATGATTAGAAGCTGTCGCTGACTTACTGAATATGAGGGATCAAACTTAGATAATGATACAGACAATGGTTCTGGTGATAGTTTAAATGAAATATTGGTAAATATGATCACAAGTTAAACCTGGCTATTTCTTGAATCGTTGGGCCAAGTATGAGTGTTTGCTTGTGTGTGTGGATTATGTGTCATTGATAATAGTTAATGGCTTTGGATTGCAATCATGGATGAAGAACAGTCAAATCAAAATAGCTACACCCAAACAAATTAAACTCCTGGAATGGAATTATTGTGCTGGGTGTATGAGTATTCACTGGTGCGCACATACATGTATAGTCTCCAGAGGTATGGCTCCTTGATAGATGGTGAAGAAATCATTCTGAAAGGGAGTTCAAGGGTGTGTCTGCTCTTTCTTCCTCTGTAGGAAATGAAAATGTTAAGTAACTGCAGAGCAACCCCAGCAGCAGGAGGGGAGCTGCTTTTTTGTACTAATAAATAACAGGTTTCAGAGTAACAGCCGTGTTAGTCTGTATTCGCAAAAAGAAAAGGAGTACTTGTGGCACCTTAGAGACTAACCAATTTATTTGAGCATGAGCTTTCGTGAGCTACTGTAGCTCACGAAAGCTCATGCTCAAATAAATTGGTTAGTCTCTAAGGTGCCACAAGTACTCCTTTTCTTTTTAATAAATAACAGTTACTTTGCTCACTGACTTCCTGCCTGCACCCTAATTCCATTGATTGTTTGTGCTAGCTCAACGACAAGTAGATTGCAGAATCATATAACATGCCCATTCTGGCTCGCTCTTGGATATGTGTATTGAGGTAGAAACAATAGTAGCCCCTTAGCTCAGGATGAGATGGGGGGCGGGGAATTGGAACATTTTTAATCTTCTGCAATGAGGGGGATATTTTGAATGTCACATTCCATTGTGCTCACTCTTTACAATATGTTCTTCACAACTTGCCTGGTAAGGTGAAAATGAGTGGCAGTACAAAATGGGTGTAAAATGTTACCTGATCAAGATGCTTTTTACAGCCACCTTGTGAAAGTGTAAATGACTAAACTGATAAGTGAAGAATTAAATCCTTCGTCACTAAGGCCATGTCAACACTACCACTTATGTCGGCAAAACTTATGTCACTCAGGGGTAAACAGGGGTACACAACAAGCTCACCCCCTGAGTGACATAAGTTTCCCCTGCACAAGTGGTAGTGTGCACAGTGCTATTTCAGATGAAGAGCTTCTCCCACCGACACAGCTACCACTGCTTGTGGAGGTGGTTTTATTGTGTTCACAGGAGAGCTCTCTCCCATCAGAGCTCTCTCCCATCAGCAGAGAGAGACGACATGGGTGGTCTTACAGTGGCTCTGTTGCATCGGTACAGCTGAGCCAGTGTAAACTTACTAGTGTAGCCATGACCTAATTTTATTGAATGCTTGGAGTCAAATTATATCACTGAGAGTGAGTGGAACTTGAGAGTGAGAGGGGCTTATGGTGACTGAGGAAAACAGTGTGTCTGAATAAGGCATAATGACTTCAGGACAATGATGAAGGATGTATGGATGTGTAATTTAAAGTGGCAGCTTTAAACCTGTGCAAAAGACCAGTGTGCATTTTTTCCCATTTCTTTTTCTTGTGGGGGAAAGTTAGCATGCTTACAACTTTTTCCTTTCTTTGCCTTTTAGCCTCTTAAACAGTTGTGATTACTGCTGTGCAGCACTGCAGCTGCTCATACTCTCACACACATTCAGGATCCGGTCATGCAGCCATTTCACATTAGGCATTCCTATTGGCTTCACTCAAAGAGACTTGTCTGCAGCAGCAAAATCATTTCAAATTCTGTGCAATGATTGGGGTTGGTTCTTATTTTATTTGAACCAGGTCTCCTACTGCAGTATAGCTGTACACTGGAAAAGCTTAAGTGCCCATTCTGAGTTTCCTTTTGGAGTGTGCAAATTTCACTTGAGTCTTAAACATTTTTTTTAATAAGGATTATTTTTTGTATTGTGTACCTAGGTGAGCAAACTGAGAAATAAAGTTCACCAAAATTCAGGGCCATTTGATCTGATTTTTCAGCTGGGTTCATTTAAATGGTAAGATCTTGCAACAAAGGTCAGATCGGTAACTAAATTCAAACTTGACTAAAGTTTGGGATGTTAGGATCCAACATTGGTTTGTGCCCAGCTCGATTAAGAGTTGCAATTACATTGCGCCTAGGGTGACCGATGTCCCAATTTTATAGGGACAGTCCAGATTTTTGGGTCTTTTTCTTATATAGGCTCCTATTACCCCCCTCACCCCCCGTTCTGATTTTTCACACTTGCTGTCTGGTCACCCTAATTGCACCCAAAGTGCTGATACGTCCAGTTCCTCAGCATCAGAAAATGTAGGGCCTGATTCATCATTGCCCTGCAGCTTGTTGTGTACTTGTTTACCCCACAAAGTGGATACAAAACATGACCAAATCAGAATGCACTCACTTTGCACTGTGGTAAAGCTATAGGGCCACCATGACTAAAGCCTAGATTATTCTGGAGCATTAGCATGTTCCTTCTTCCTCCGTTGCACTATACAGTGCCCAACAATGTGGGGCAGAACAACAGCTTCTTTGTTGCTTTTCGAGTGGAAATCTATCTGACTGGCTGTAACTCCCCATGACGGGGGACGGAGTTGGTGCAACTGCTGGGTGAATTGCACGGTGAGCCTCGGGTGACCAGGTATCCGGTTTTCGACTGGAACACCCGATTGAAAAGGGACTCTGGTGGCTCCGGTCAGCACCACCGATGGTGCTGTTAAAAGTCCAGTTGGCGGCGCTAAGGCAGGCTAGTTCCTACCTCTCCTGGCTGTCACCGTACTGTGCCCCGGAAGCAGCCAGCAGGTCCAGGTCCTAGGTGGGGGCGGGGCACAGGGGTCTGCGCGCTGCCCCCACCCTGAGCACTAGCTCTGCACTCCCATTGTATGGTTCCTGGCCAATGGGAGCTGCGGGTGGGGGGGGCAGTGCCTGCGGGCGAAAGCGGTGCACGGAGCCTCCTGGCCCCCCCGCCTAGGACTCGGACCTGCTGGCTGCTTCCAGGAGGCACACAGCATAGTCCCAGGACAGGCAGGCAGCCTACCTTAGCCCCTCCGCTGCGCTGGTGACCAGGGGCCACCGGAGGAAAGCCCGCACCCCCAGCCCAGAGCCCTCACCCCCCTTATGCCCCAACTCCCTGCCTCAACCCACAGCCCCCTCCAGCACTCTAAATCTCTTGGCCCCAGCCCGCCAGCCTGGAGCCCCCTCCTGCACCTCAAACCCATCATCCCCGGCCCCACCCCGGAGACCACACCCCCAGTTAGAGCCCTCACCCCCTCCTACACCCATCCCCCTGCCCCAGCTCAGTGAAAGTGAATGAGGGAGGGGGAATGTAGTGAGCGGGGACAGGGCCTCGGGGAAGGGGCAAGGGTGGAGCCTAGGGGATGGGGCAGGACTAGGGTGTTCGGTTTTGTGTGACTAGAAAGTTGGCAAGCCTAGGTGAGCTCAGAAAGCACTTGGCCTTAACTCAGATGCCCCTGCTCCGCCACACACACCACAACCCTGCCCCTTCAAAAAAAATGGGGTAACAGTTCTGAGATCTGCTTGGTGAGAACCTTCTGGTTGTTCCAGAACAGAGTGGGACTATGGTTGTTTTCCATAGCTTGTTTAAATCCTTCCTAGGTTGCATGTCACTCATTCAGCTGTCAATCTAATCTCACAGGAGCAATGTCAAAGATATAAACTTCAAATAGACATCCTTTAAAAAGAAGATTTTTGCTATTTTCCACTTTCCACTGAGAGCCACTGGAACAATGTTTTAATATAGGAAATAAAAAATGCTGATGCTTCTTGGCAACGCTGCCCAAACAAATGCAGATCATGGCATAATGTCCAGGATCACAGGCAAGTGGGGCAGATAGCTTTTCTTTTCCCTGCATGCCCCATCCATGTGAGCAGGCAGCATGCTGAAGTGTACCAGAAGCTTGTTCTCTGAAGTGCTTGGTGAGCAGGGTTTGTTTAAATTTCAGTACATTTCTTGCTCATAAGGATAGGGCAGACAGGCACAGAGGGAGAGTTGTGTTACCTGCAACCTTTGTGATCCAGCTTGCATTCAAAACAGTTGGTGGTAAATCAGATATTTGGCTCACCTGTCTTGGCAGTTTCAAGTTTGTAGTCCACTGATATGTGCCATTTCAAGGGATGTGTAAATTTGAAAGCAACTATGCTTTTAAAAAATAAACAACTTTCCAAATCGGACTACTTTTCACATTGGATGCTAGACCATCTGAAGCATTGCATTGTATTCTGATATTAGTCCACAGGCGATGTACACACAGTTACCATGTGCATCAAGGAGAGGCTAGATCTCATTTCATTTTTTTAAATAGATGCATGTGAAAAATTTTAAATTGGAGCTAAATAGATCTTATTATTTTTAACAGACTCAGCTGAACACAGCAATATATATGTAGTAAGAAGAGAAAATTCATGAATCTTAACATTCTATTCACAGATTTCTCATTTGCCAACGTGCAGAGCTGCTATGTTGTTTTAAGATTTAGAAGTCAATGCATTTGCCTTTCAACAATCAATAGCAGCTGTTCATCTGAGTCGTTAATGAGATTTAGACTGCATCCACATTTAAACCTTGTATATTCAGCAGGAGATGGAGTATGCTTGGAAAATGGGATTTCTGTCATGGTTATAATCAAATTTTACATGTTTAAGCTGAGGGGACATTACAGTGAATCCTCCACCTGACACAATGGAAGCTAAACCATGCAAGCTTTTTCTCTAATGAGGAAGCATAAAAGCAGTTTCTTGTTGAGATTTCAACTAGAGCCCCTGGTTTATGAGCAAATGGCTCTTGGGTAGAAGTACTTGCCACTTCTGTGTTTGAAAACCGTTCGAAAGTCTTCTTGAAGGAAAATGTGATTTCACACGTGGCCTGTTCATTAGAATGCTACCCTCTGCTCGTGCAAGAGCAGCAGGTTACCTCAAAGAGTGACAGGCCTGTGTACATAAAGTGTCAGTTGGGGGATGCTCAGTATAATGTCGGGTTATCTGCATGCACTGACTCTGGGTACATTGAAACTCCACCAAAATTAGAAGAGAATTAGAATAAAAGTCCCAAAATAATGTACACATTATAATTCTGATCCACAGTGAACTTCCACTTATATTTAGGTTTTGCTATGGGGAAAAATAATTGAATTGTCAGTGGGCTCCCCTGAAATACATCCTAGAATACTCAAGAAACTGATTGGGGAGATATCTGAACCATGAGTAAGGCTATGATTTAATTATGGGTATTTTTAGTAAGTCATGAGCAGGTCACGGGCAAGAAACAAAAAAGTACGGTCTGTAACCTGTTCATGATTTATACCATAAATACCCCTGATTTAATCTTTTTTTGGGGGTGGTGGCAGGGGGGGGTAGCGACTGCTATGGTCACCACCATGGAGGCAGCACTGGGGGGCCAGCGGCTGCTCCAGCTGCTACTGAGGGGGGGGAAGAGAGCCCGGGGGGCCAGATGCTGCTCTGGCTGCCCTGGAACTGCTGCCGGGAGCCACAGAGCTCCAGCTGCTCCAGCCGCCTGGGGGACCACTGCTCAGGCATTCCCCAGGGCCAGCTGCATCGGCCCCTGCTCGGGTGGTCCCCGGGGCCAGCTGCCTGGGGCCACCAGAGCAGGGGCTGGGGCAAGGGCCACTACAGCAGTAGCTGGCTCCGGGGCCAACTGCTTGGACAGCCCTGGGATCAGCCACACTGGCCACTGCAGAAGTCATGGAGGTCACAGGAAGTCACGGAATCCATTACTTCTGCAACCTCGGTGACAAACACGGAGCCCTAGCCATTAGCTATTATCTTCAAAAAGTCAAAGAAGATGAGAGAGATTCCAGAGGACTGGAAAATGGCAAATACAGTGCAATCTATAAAAAGGGAAATAAGGACAAGCTGGGAATTACAGTCCTGTCAGCTTAACTTCAGTACCCATAAAGGTAATGGAGCAAACAATTAAGCAATCAATTTGCAGACACCTAAATGAACATAAGGTGATAAGTAACAGTCAGCACGGATTTGTCAAGAACCAATCATGTCAAGCCAACCTAATGGCTTTCTTTGACAGGGTAACAAGTCTTCTGGACAGGGGGAAGCAGTAGATGTGGTATGTCTTGACTTTAGTAAGGCTTTTGTTACTGGCTCGCATGTTGTCCTCATAAACAAACTAGGGAAATACAACCTAGATGGACTTACTATAAGGTGGGTGTACAACTAGCTGAAAACTGTTCTCAGGGAGTGGTTATCAGTGATTCACAGTCAATCTAGAAGGGCATATCGAGTGAGCTCCCACAGGAATCAGTTCTGGATCTGATTCAGTTCAATATTTTCATCAATGGCATAGAGGGTACACTTATAAAGTTTGCGGATGATACCAAGCTGGGAGTGGTTGCAAGTGCTTTGGAGGATAGGATTCAAATTCAAAATGATCTTGACAAACAGGAGAAATGGTCTGAAGGAAAAAGGATGAAATAAGGACAAATGCAAAGTATTCCACTTAGGAAGGAACAATCAGTGGCACATATACAAAATGGGAAAAGACTGCCTAAGAAGGAGTACTACAGAAAAGGATCTGGGGGTCATAGTAGATCACAAGCTTAATGAGGGGGCTGCGGGAAGTGGCGGCCAGTATGTCCCTCAGCCCACGCCACTTCCCGCAGCCCCCAATGGTCAGGCACAGTGAACCACGGCCAGTGGGAGCCGCGATCAGCTGAACCTGCGGACGTGGCAGGTAAACAAACCGGCCGGGCCCACCAGGGGCTTTCCCTGAACAACCGGCGTCCCAAGTTTGGAAAACACTGGTCTAGATAATACTTAGTCCTGCCATGAGTATAAGGGACTTGACTAGATGACCTCTCAAGGACCCTTCTAGTGCTATGATTCTATGACAAATAGTTGCCAGCTCATTGTTCAACACAAACAGAAGAAAAAAAATATGTTCCACTTTTTCAAGCTGAAAAAAAGAGAATTTCAACAGTTTGCCTTTTTTTTTCTTGTGGTCTTTTTCCTGGTATATGTGTTTCATTAGCCTTTTTCATGCTTTGACTTAAAAAAAATCCATCTGTTTAAGAGCCTTTGGAGAGTGCATTCCTTATTTTGTCCTCCCCAGCATGCTAAGGGAAATTCTTTATGTAATAAACAGACATAAAACTCTTCAAGATAGCAGGTACTGAAAGTGTGGAAAATGAGGGAATAAAATATGGAAAGTGTATTCTTAAAGAAGGGCTATTGTAATTTTGCACCTAGAAATCCAACTGAGAAATGAAAAGTTCCTCAGTAGGAAGCTTGTCTTCATCATGAAGCCAGCACTCATTTTTGTGCCACTGGCTAACTCACTCAAGAGAGGCCTGTCCACTGAAACAGCAAGGATATTGTGTGCTGGGACAGGTGTGAAGTGCATTGCAAAGTTATTGGAAGAAGCTGAGCCTGGCTGAAGACTGTAGTATGTCAAGATCAAGGCGGTAGTTCAAGTTATCACACTATCCATAAGGATTCACTTTATCCAAACTTGCCTAAAATTTAAGATAGAAAATAAGGAAAAAAACTCAGCAAGTGTAGCTCACTATCTCAGAATTACAAGATGCCAGGTGAGCACACCAGGTGTGCTATTGATCTCTGGTAGAGCAAATAATCCCAGTCTTAGTCAGCACCACTGTCCCAGAGGAGGGAGCATAAAGCATCCAAAGTCATTGCTTAGTAGTTGCATTATGGGATTACTCAGAATTAACTCAGTTGGTATTTTGCCATGTTGGATGGTCTAGAAATAGACACAATTCTTATTTGGCTGGTGGAATTAAGGACACTATGGAACACAGTGCTAAGGTTTGCAAGAGTGATCATGCCCTTCTTTATCTTTCTACATCTTTTTCAACACTTGCCCGTTTGTGATTTACATTACCTTTTTTACTGTGTTCCTCCTCTACAAATGTTTCTCTCCCTTAAGTACTTGAATCCTCTGTTTAAGTCACTTACCTTCTGCAGTGTCCACCCTGAGCTGATATTTCAGCTTTTGTCATACTACATTGCAATGCAGACTGAGGGAATGTTAAATCACACCACACTGGCAACACAGGAAAAGCTAAAGAAAGATGACTTCCGAAACGTGTAGAAAATATATTTTTTAATTTAGCTGTGCATGTCACATAGTGGGGGTAAACTGTCAGATACTACATGGGTAGGGGCCATATAAATAGATGGGTTGGAAGCCACGTTGTCAGCCAGATACAAATTCATGATATGTAGGTGAGGTTGGGGCATAAGTTTGTCAGTTATGGCTCCTTGATGCTAGGGACCAGTCCTGCAATAGCCTTGGCATAAGTTAGAATATCCTGGGTGCTGATCTACATCAGGTGGTTATAACTCCAAGTGGTCATTGACCAACAGGAAGAGACAGTGCTCCATTCCTTTCTCCTTCTCCTTTCCTTATGTGCCCCCAAGCAGCTGGAGTGACAGGGTGAATTGGCATAGAAACCTGCTACATTAGCTCTATATTCTCTGGATACTCCCCGTACCATGCTTGCTTTCTGCTCCCAGAGCTTTGTGAAGGGAAAGGAGGATTGGGCCAGAGAATATTGCCTAGCACGCTAAACTCCATGAATTATGGAGGTTAGGAGAAGGGAAATAAGAGCAGAGCTCTCTCTGGTACTCATGATCTGGAAGGTAGTGTGGTTCACAAACTGTTTAATTTATTTGTGGGTTTTCTGGTCATCAGCCACTGAATAGCATAAGCCAGGTGAAACAATGATTCAGAATTTGCTTATCAGTGTTCATTCAGCAGGAGAAATTGTGCTCTCCCAGAGTTTGTTTTTGCTTTCCATCATCTCTCTCCCTTTCAGTGAGAATTAGGGAAAAATACTCTAAGTAATAACTTGTCTGTTTGTATAGCACAAGATGACTTTATGGAGGCTTTTAAACATGATTAACCTTTGAACATTGGTCTTCCTGATGAAATGACTGCTAGTTTGGAGCTATGTCATGATCTCAGGGCCTGGTCTACCAACCCTTATTCACATGAGTGCTCCTACTCACATGTGAGTAGTGAAACCCATGGGCCTAATGATGGGACTAAGGGTTTTCAGATAGATCTGGACTTCCAAGACCCTTGTGTGTAAGCTCTGAATAATAGCTGAACTTCAGGCATGTTATGAATAAGTTTTAAAACACATTAAAAATCTGTTTTAGTTTATTTGAAAATGCCTACATTATTATGTAGGAATGTCAGCGAGCAACTTAATTGTATTTTGGGCTGCATAAGCTTCAAAGGCACAAGGTAGTTTATAATGTGCACTTTAAGGCCAAGCACCCAGGATGTGTTTCAAGAACAGGATGCATGCTCAAGTTTTTCATGCTTTTTTTTTTTTTAATGACACTGTAGTGGACTTAAAATGCACAAATGTGAATCATAAAGTTCAAATATACATGCACAACATTATTAACTTTTAAAGTTCATAACTTTAAAGGCATGTTTGTAGAAAAATTGTTCTAAAGTTATCAGCTTCTAAAGTCTCAATGGGATCTAAAAAACAACTCAGCTTGAAGTTTGTCTATCATATTTTTTGTCACACAAGCGCAATGTATTTCACTGAAACCTATGAGAAAAACAGCCTCAAAAACTCATTAACAATAGCTCAATTCATTCTTTGGGGTGGTGGTAGGGAGATCTTTGGACATGAGAAAAAACATGGTAAGCCCCAAGATGAGTGGTATGAGAAATTTATGAGTAGCTGTTGGGGGTGAGGGGAAACGTGGTCAGTCTGTCTAAATACAACTTGTGTCTCAGATAGTGGTCATGCAGTTTCAGAGTGAAAAGCTAAATTCTCTGCTGTCAGAGTTTGTTTGTGCTTTTCCGTCATCTCTTCCCCTTTCAGTGATGAATTCTTGTTTGCATATCGTCATGATTTCCTCAGACTTTTACATTTGGTATTGAAGTTTTCAGTGCTTGGTATTTATAAACTATGAAATAGAAATTCCTCCCGATGTTTGAGTTATGAGAGCCTGAAAAAAATATTCCTCTCTAATCACCATTTTCCTCATGCAAACAATACATAATGGTTGAATTTGAAACTTCAAATTCAGTACGTAATCAGTCCTTAGTTCTTTTGAAAATTTTGGCGACAAAATTAAAAGTGACTACTGATGTTTGGATGCCAAAATTTTTTGATGCCCACCGTAACATCTCAAAAAGGCTAGGTTTTTGATGCTGAGCCCCTTAAGGTGACTAGAGTTGCTCAGCCAAAAACTGAAGGTCCCCAAATAACTACTCACTTTTGAAAATCTTGGCCACATTTAATTGGATAATGACAAAGAGCCAGATTATTACTGGCTGGTGTGCAGGTGCTCAGTGTATGCATTGGAGTGACTGCAAGTAGAATAAGGGACTATCACATGTTCGCTCCCTGTGCTGCATTCTCAGAATGTCTCCACATCCCTGCAAAGGGGTTGGAGAGGCAGGGCTATGTAGGCAGCCTCCCAACACATTGGAGTTTAGGCAAAGATCATAGCTTCCTGGGGTACACTTCCCTCCTCAGTCTCCCTATGGGGCAGTCATAGTGGCTGTTGTTTGGTGAACACGTGCACAACATTATACATGTAAATATCTCATTGAAACACACGCTGATAAAGTCCTCCAAAAACACCCAGAATGTAGTGTTTCTATGCCATTTTTTGCTGTGGTGCAGAGTATTCTACAAATTCTAAGCTTTTAAAATATTTTTAACATGCATTGCTATCCGTTTCTGTTGGCATGATACAGCCATCATAATGTAAGCAGATGTGTTGCTTCCCTGTAAATGCTACTTGCAGAAAAGTCTCCAGTAAACAATAACAAAAGTATCCATGTACCCTTCCTGTATCCTTCTTTCATCCCAGGCATTTTAGTAAAGTGTTAAATTCTGTCCCCTCCACAGTCCATTCATTCCATGGAATGTGTGAATTCTGTCCCTTTGTCTACCTTTCCGCTAAATGAAATGTGAACTTCAAAGATTAGATGGTACCATTTTATTGGTAAGATTATTAACAAAGATTTTTTTTTTGCTCCCCTTAAAACCACCAAAAAATCAAATTAATAAAAAAACACCAAGCAAAACACAACCAACGTCATTGTGATTGTAAGGCTACAGTTAAGTCAGAACGTTAACAACTATTTACTTACACATACCAGGCATTTAATTGGAATGCTCTGAGGGTTTTTTCCTTGAATGGGGTGAGCTGGACATTTTGTGTGTGTGTGTGTGTGTGTGTGTGTTTCAGAACATTATCACAAATTAATAATTATATTTCAGTCCAGCCATATTTGCACACTCTCTTTGGTTCACACTTCTGTGAGCAGATTGTTTGTTTGGGGAGGAGCTTTCTGTCTATATGAATGCCATTATTTGTTCGTAGATTTGTATTTGCATTAGAAGTGTTCATCTAGCCTTCTTAGAAAGAGAAGGGTGGGGGGAAATAGAAGCTAGAGAATGAGAAAACAAGTGGTTCAAAAACCAACCATTATGAGCAACAATGAAGAGGAGACGAGAAGAATGTTAGCAAGGAGGAAATGTTGAGATGCAGCACAAGGCATAAGAAAGAAAAAGGTTCCTTCTTTGAAGGCAGTATGCACATGTGTTCCAGGCACAGAACATGGAGCAAGATGTTTGTAGTGTAGCTGGGCGTTTAGATTGTGTGTCAAGTGTCACAGCAACGAGTGTGGTCCTGCATCCAGATATCACATACTTCAATTACTCCAGAGACGCACACAAAACTACTATACTCTTTGTAATGATGACGATGGTAAATGGTGGTAGATAACATATAAACAGAGAGCAGTATGTTCAATTAGTGACTGGTATGTAAATGGAATATTGTTGTATGTGGGATTGTACACTTAACACAGCACTCAGAATACAATAATTATCATACTGGATCGGACTTGTGCTCCATCTAGTACAATATTTTGTCTCTGACAGTGGCCAAAATGAGAGGCCGCAAGGGAAAAGGCAAAAAACCTTTGAAGCAGGTAGAGGTGGAGTAGTTCCCCAGCCTTCACGGAAATCTTATGCTAACCTATTTAGTTATATTCTGCTTTAAGCCCTGCAATATGAGGCTTTATATCCCTTCCAAAACTTTGTTTTAACTTTTGCTAATATAAAGATCACAAGAAAATCCAGAGTTAAGTGTCCATACCCTTTTTGAATCTTGCTAAATTCTTGGCATCATTGATATCCTGTTGGCAGTGAGCTACACCACTCTGTGCTGTGTGGAAAAAAATTATGTACTTTTATCAGTTTTGAACCTGCTGCTTTTCAGTTTCATTTCATGTCCTTTTCTTCTTGAATTCTGAGACAAGAATATAGATCCTCCTGATCTACCTCTGCTTTGCTACTTATAATTTTATATACTTTTAAATATTCCCTCTGATTTATCTTCTTTCTAAGGTAAATTATTCTATTTTTTTCAGTCCCTCTTCATATTCATTCCTCCCCCCCCCCCCGTTTATTCTGATTACTCTTCTCTGAACCCCTTCTAATTCAGTAATATACTTTTTGAGATGGGGTAACCAGTACCACATACTTTATTCCAGGTGAGGACAAAGTATTGGTTTTATATAATACTATTCTTTATTATTCTCCATCTCATTTTTATGCATTCTAACGTGCTGTTTTTTTGACTGCAGCTGCACATTGAACAGAGCTCTTCATTGAGGTGTCTACAGTGATGCCCAGGTCCTTTTCTTGAATTTATGCTGTTAATTTAGATCCCTGTAAAGTGTATGAATAGTTATATTCCCTGCCTCCAACATGCACCACTTTCAATTTTATCTGCTGTCCTGTTGTCCATTCACCTAGATTGGTTAGGTCCCTCTGAAGTTCCCAGTTTTCACTGGACTTGGCTAATGTAAACAAGTTTATGTTATATGCAGATTTTGTTACCTTGCTGCTCACTCACTTTTTCACATCATTAATATGTATTAAAAACCTGAGCCCTGTATGGAACCTTGGGGCACACAGCTGTTAACTTTTGCTGTACCATTTATTCCCCCCCCATCAGTTTTTGACCCATTAGCAGTATTTTGCTTTTTACCTTATAACTACTTAATTCCTTTAATAGCTTCTTGTGAGGGACCTTGTCACTACTACAGCTATTCAAATGAGTCTAACAAGGTTGAGGGCTGTTTCTGTCGTGACTGGATCAAGCGTATATACGAGACCACTAAACTGTGTCTGTAACTGTGGGGAATACTGACAGAAGATGGGAGATTAGTTAATTCAATCAATGCTTTAGGCAGATACATTAAATATTGTTACATATTGAAGTGACATTTATCACAACATTTCCAAACACTGTCTTAATAAGAGCCCTGGCACTTAGGAAATTAGTCAGGACCCCACCCTCTACACTTAAGACCTAGCTTTGTGTGAATGTGACATGGGAGATTCACCAATGGATATATTTCATACTCATACAACCATATTATCACTCGTCAACCTTTCTGCAGCATTTCACAGAGTCCATCACAAGATGTCAAGAGGTCTAGAAAGGGATAAGTAAAATTCTCTACAGTGACTTCCTTGCCCTGCATAGCAATGCAGAACATATCAAGTGTTTTTGATATTAAACAGAACAACTTTAACAAAGATGTATAACTTTACTCTTTTGATGGAAGACTGAAAAGAAAAATTTGCTTGATACTAGCAATCTTGTCTATTTTTGGAAGACACTAAAATACTACAGTGTGGATGCAATATAAGAAGTTGAGTAGGATAGGAGATCATAATTTGTTCAGACACTCCTCCTATTAATGAAGGTTAGGAAATCCAATCAAAGAACAAAAATTCCACCATGTGATGTAAATGACGACCATATCATTAATTTACAAAAGTACAAATGTCAAATACTTGAGCTCACAGCAAAGAACCATCCAGAGGCAAATTTGCAATCTGATTCATAACTATTTTGCCAGCCAAACCTGAGAAACCTATTTTATGTTAGGCAAATGAAGGCTCAGGTTTTCAGCCACTTTGCATTTGGAATGTACATGGGGAAACTTTGGGAGCACCTTGCCACGCCAGGCTGGCTCAAACTCAGAATATGTTATCTGCATATGCTTGAGTGGAATATATCTTCTGACCTGCTTTCATGTTAAATAGCATAAAGAATGAATATATGCTTCTTTCAAGAGTGCATTGTTTGGGGGGGGGAGGGAGAATCACAGAATATTTGTTGGTATTTCTGGAGGCTGTCACTCATTAAATGGTGCTTCTAGCCCACACAATTTTAATGTAACCCACCATGATTTAATACATCAAAGAAATACAAGGTAAAATATTGTCAGGAGCTGTTTCTCCTTAAGGAATAAACCCTGAAAATACTCCAGTACAAAATGGGAGCATTTTTCACAGGCATTTTTTTTTTGTTCTCCATTTCACACAGAACCTTCATCAAAACTAATGTGAACATAGAGAAGATTTATCAGAGGCTCTCAGGCAGGTTTCTTAGATCTCCCTTACACTGAGAACGGTACACATCCATCTGCCTTCCCAAGAGATTAGCAGCAAATCAGAACCCCTGACAGATATTATATTTTAAAGAAAGTGTTTTTAATAGCTTTTGCTCTTCTATCCTGTTAGCCTCTAATAATGACTGGTAATAGTTCCCAGAAACTGGTGTTTAAAGTTTACAGTTTTAATATATAGAAGAGTAAGTGAAATGACATAGTGTGAGTGAGTTATGAAAGGATTTAGGGTGGAGAGGACACTCTGAAAGATCCTGTTCCATATTTTTAGACCCATGAAAAACCTATCAGTTTCCATTTACATGAGATTCAGTGAATCTTAGCAGCAGGTTTCGTCTCACATTTTTTGCACCCCTCCCTTATGCTCTGGCTTTCAGGTTCATACTAACACAAAACTAAAGATGAAGTCTGAACAAAGATGTGTTCTATTTTGTTGCTAAGCAAATAAGTTTAATTAGGAGACTCCAGAGATGAAACTTGCTATTTACTGAAAACGTGTTCATGAACTCTCTGATAAGTTTTCTCTAGAATCTAGAGCCAGCAAAATGCTTCAGGAAATATTTCTTTAATGAACCTTGACCAGGTTCATCATCTGACCCAACAACTGTGAGAGCAGAATCTGCTCCATAGTCTTTGATGGCCCATTATCCTTCAAATACATTGATATAATATTTTGATATCATTTTTGTACAGTTCTAGTTATTCATGTCTGCATAAAATAACTTGTGATCGGGGGTGAAGAAACAAAACCCTCCACTCAAAAAAAATTGTATGGCACAACTATATATAGTTCCTAGAAAGAAACTGCTGAAAATTGTAGTGCTAGATGGACAAATCCATTAATTAATGTTAGTTTCAAATTCCTTTCATATTGTTTCAATTTGGAGAAATAGAGAGTCTATCAAATTTGGTGTTTAACAGATGATGTACAAAATATGTTGTCCGTTAGCTATAATGAAAAGAAATTCCTCTGCCACCTGTCTCTGATTACAAGATACTTGCACAGTTTCATACATACAAGTGTCTCTGATTCATAAAGACTGATGTTCTCGTCTGCTTTGTGATGTGATATTCATATTTAACCCGGAATATAGGACACTTAAAAAATACTATATAGCAAACTACACTTTGACACCAGCTTGCTCACATGATATTTATTCTCATGGGAACTCCCTTTTGAAAACATAATGGCCAGTGTTCTTCTGTTTAATAGATATGAAACTCAGGGTTTAATCAGTGAGAAGGCTTATTCTATGTCCTTTACTGTAAAAAAAAATAAACTGCTGTCATTTCTTGCAATAAGTTCATGCCCTGTGTAGTCAAGTCATTATGAAAAAACTCAAAGAATTTTACCTCTGCTAAAAATGCATAATTTGTTAAATGCAAGCTGCTACAGTCCCAAGACCAGAGTTCCTATATTTACCTTTGTAGTTTGCTGAAAGGGACACTGTTGTGTAAAAGATTATACTTAAAATAAAAATCCTTACCTGTGTGCTTTAGTATTAATGAAACAATTATTACAAATTTAGGGCCAGATCTTCGGCTGGCATACATCAGTGAACACTGAAGTTAGACTGGTCTGTATCTAGTCAATTTCCATTTGATTTTTCCTTTATCTACAGGACTATTATGTTTGGGCAACAAACACAAATGAAGAAAGTTTTAAACTCTTAAAATTGATTTTTTTCTTTAATTACTAAAATATTTCTATTAAATTTTAAATTTCAATTATTTTCTTTTTTTCATTATTTTATCAGAACTAAGTTGTGGCTCAAAGATACTGGAATGTTTTCCTTTAAAATTGTGATGCATGGGAATATTGGATTTTCAAAGTGACAGAGCTAATTGGCCAGATACATTTCCTCTCTCTAACCATAACTGTCAATAAGAGTAACACTGTCAGTGTCGCAACAGATTTTATGTTGCATATCACCCATGCTTTTTTCATTCAGCGAAGTCCCTTAGACAAATATATAATTGACAAAGAGATAAATGGTTCGAAAATACACTATATCCATGCCTAATCATGAAGGGACGTTGTTTATGAAGCAGCAACAGTTAGTTTTTATTTTGTCTTTGAAATTCTCTGAAGCACTTTGTGAAACACTTAGAGGAATACGATATGTTGGGGGAAGAGTCAACATGTCTTTTCTAAAGAGAAATCAGGCCTACCAATCTATTACAATTTGAGGAGGGGTCAACAAATATGTCAACAAGAGTGTTCCAGTGGATGTAGTGTACTTCGACTTTCAGAAAGCCTTTGACAAGGTCTCTTACCAAAGACTCCTAAGCATAGTAGACAGGCATGGGATAAGGGGGAAAGTCCTCTCCTGGATAAAAAAATAATGAGGAGTCCTTGTGGCACCTTAGAAATTAACACATTTATTTGGGCATAAGTTTTTATGGGCTAGAACCCACTTCATCAGATGCATGGAGTGGAAAATACAGGAGTAGGTATAAATACATGAAAAGATGTGGATCAATAACTGGGTAAAAGCTAGGAAACAAAGGGCAACAATAAACTGTCAGTTTTCACAATGGAGGGAGGTAAATATCAGGATCCCCTAAGAATCGATACTGGGAGCAGTGCTGTTCAACATATTCACAAATGATCTGGAAGAAGGGGTGAACAGTGAGGTGGCAAAGCTTGCAGATGATACAAAATTATTGAAGATAGTTAAGTCCAAAACTGACTGTGAAGAGTTACAAAGGGATTTCACAAAGCTGGGTGACTGGGCAACAAATTGATAAGTGAAATTCAGTGTTGATAAATTCAAAGTAATGCACATTGGAAAACAATCCCAACTTTACATTACAAGACAATGGGGTCTAAATTAGCTTTTACCCCTCTGAAAGAGATCTTGAAGTCATTGTGGATAGTTCTCTGAAAACAGCCGCTCAATGTATAGTGGCAATCAAAAAATCTAACATAATGTTAGGAACCATTTAGGAAAGGGATAGGTAATAAGACAGAAAATATCATGCCACTACATAAATCTGTGGTAAGCCCACACATTGAATACTGTGTGCAGTTCTGGTCACCTCATTTCAAAACAGATGTATCAGAACTGGAAAAAGTTCAGAGAAGGGCAACAAAAATTATTAAGGGTATGGAGCAGCTTCTACAAAAGGAGAGATTAAAAAGACTGGAACTGTTCAGCTTGGTAGAGAGATCACTAATGGGGGGATATGATAAAGGTCAATGAAATCATGAATGGTGTCTAGAAGGTGAATAAGAGTTATTTAACCCTTCAGATAACACAAGAACTAGAGCTTCTTAGTTAAAGAAGTTAATAGGCAGCAGGTTTAAAATAAACATAAGGAAGTACTTCTTTACACAATGCACAGTCAGCCTGTGGAACTTGTTGCCAGGGCATGTTTGATGGCCAAAAGTGTAACTGAATTAAAAAAAGAATGAGATAAATTCATGGAGGTTAGGTCATACCATGGCTATTAGCTAAGATGTGCAGGGATGCAACTGCATGTTTTGGATATCCCTAAACCTTTGATTGCCTGGATGACAGGGGATGGATCACTTGATAAATTGCCATGTTCTGTTCATTCCATCTGAAGCATCTGGCATCAACCACTGTTGGAAGACAGGATACTGGGCTAGATGGACCATTGGTCTGATCCAGTATGGTCATTCTTATGTTCTTAAAACTCACATATAGTTGCCACCTATGTAACTCAAATATTTTTAGGCATTAACTCAATAATATGAAATTTTAAATGGGGACAGAATGTGTGAAATAACCTTCTCACACCTGCCATAGTCTAGTATATACAAACCAGCCAACCCATGTAACTTTTAATTTCAGAAATATTTGTAATCAATTTATACAGACACATGCACAAACCATACAGATCTCACATCCTTTGATCTCTTGGTGAGGTTTGTTTAGGTGTTCAGAGAGTTTATGCAGGTCTTTCTCTTTCCTATGGTGGGAAGTAGAATGGGTTGAAAAGGGATTTTTTTTTTTTTAAGAATTCATCCTATTTATTTTCATTTAAGTTTTGAGCAATTAATTAATTAAGTCAGAAATTTTTAATTTTGGGAAATTTTGATGAGTCCTATTAGGAAGAAACTGCATACTTTCTCCAAGAGTATAATGTCTGTTGCGTTGCGCTCAAACAAGGTATGTCTATGTTAGTTAAATATTTCCCTACCTTACTTAAAAATAAGAGATTTGCAAACTTAATGTCAGATTGTTCCTTTGGAATCCCCAGCTGGTTTCCAACTCAAGGCAGTGGAAAGTTTTTATATGCACCTAATAAGGGCAGAATATCACTCCATAGGTATTGTTCTGCTTTTGATTTCAGTGGACATGGTACTAATTTAACTATACATTCTTTTAGACTTGTGTAACTAAAGATTCTTTCTGAGTTATGGCAAAATGAGACAATTGTGTAAGACAGAGAGACAGCCTCTCTCTATGCTCACCATTGCCACATCCCCTATGACAAAACAAGGTAATATTTGATAAATATGTGGGTTAATCCCATTTTATTCGGATAGTTTAAAGGCTGTATAATTGTGATAGAGATGACACAAGCCATCATTTCTTGGTCTTGAATACCTGGTCCATTGGTCTGACCAAGTTTAGCTGAGACTTGTTGGCTTATGGCTTAGGGAGCTGATGATGATATGTAGAAACTATCAGTTTTAAACTTAAATCATGAGTTTAAAGGGACTGAATACATTCTTAAATCATCCAGTATTGGAAAGTGGTGATAGATAGAAGCAAATTCAGTATTCCTGGAAATGATTGAGAAATATCACCAAGGGGGTTTCTACTGAAAGATATTGGCCTGTAATGTCTCTTAGGAACCCAATGTTAAAAGAAGCTTCTGAACTTTGTCCTCTTGGTAATAACAGAGTTCCCAGAAGACCAAATCAATGCCATCACTGCACTAATTGACACCTTAGCTAATTTCAGCAGAAAGGTCAAGACTCAGTTGGGCATGGGAGATGGAAGTAACATCTTATCCCTAGGTAGCTGCATAGATCACAAGGCCTTCTCGCCTTGCAATTATCTAGTCTGACCTCCTGTGATTTAAAAGTTGCCAGTGATGTGGCACCACTGGCTGAGGATTCAGATTTATTGGCAGGCCATAAGGGGCAGGGGCAACTCTTATTTCCACTGGCAGTGTTTTAGCCAATTCTGTAGATCGCCACTTTATTTTGTATAGTGCTTTTTTTACAAACAATATTTTATGCCAGTTTAAATGGATACATATAGATATACAAAATAGAGGAAGAGACAAATTAAGACGTATGAAGTAGGCAAGTGGGGAAAAAAATCACGTCAGATCTGAAAATAGGTGGTCAGTCAATGAGTCAGACTGTTCCTGTTACAGGAGGACTTCCTGATAACAGGAACTGCAGAAAGAAAAGGAGTACTTGTGGCACCTTAGAGACTAACCAATTTATTTGAGCATGAGCTTTCGTGAGCTACAGCTCACTTCATCGGATGCATACCATGGAAACTGCAGAAGACATTATATACACACAGAGACCATGAAACAATACCTCCTCCCACCCCACTGTCCTGCTGGTAATAGCTTATCTAAAGTGATCATCAAGCTGGGCCATTTCCAGCACAAATCCAGGTTTTCTCACCCTCCGCCCGCCTCCCCCGTCACAAACTCACTCTCCTGCTGGTAATAGCCCATCCAAAGTGACCACTCTCTTCACAATGTGTATGATAATCAAGGTGGACCATTTCCTGCACAAATCCAGGTTCTCTCACTCCCTCACCCCCCTCCAAAAACCACACACACAAACTCACTCTCCTGCTGGTAATAGCTTATACCAGCAGGAGAGTGAGTTTGTGTGTGTATGGGGGTGGGGGGGGTGAGAAAACCTGGATTTGTGCTGGAAATGGCCCACCTTGATTATCATGCACATTGTAGGGAGAGTGGTCACTTTGGATAAGCTATTACCAGCAGGAGAGTGAGTTTGTGTGTGTGGTTTTTGGAGGGGGGTGAGGGAGTGAGAGAACCTGGATTTGTGCAGGAAATGGCCCACCTTGATTATCATACACATTGTGAAGAGAGTGGTCACTTTGGATGGGCTATTACCAGCAGGAGAGTGAGTTTGTGTGTGTGTGGGGGGGAGCGGAGGGTGAGAAAACCTGGATTTGTGCTGGAAATGGCCCAGCTTGATGATCACTTTAGATAAGCTATTACCAGCAGGACAGTGGGGTGGGAGGAGGTATTGTTTCATGGTCTCTGTGTGTATATAATGTCTTCTGCAGTTTCCACGGTATACATCCGATGAAGTGAGCTGTAGCTCACGAAAGCTCATGCTCAAATAAATTGGTTAGTCTCCAAGGTGCCACAAGTACTCCTTTTCTTTTTGCGAATACAGACTAACATGGCTGTTACTCAGGAACTGCAGAGGTTAAGTCTTTCACACAAACATTTGTTGTGAAGGAACAGAAAGGAAACAAGCGCTAGACAAGTGGAGTGAGTGAAGAGAGCAATATAGTATGACAAGGTCTATGAAATATGCTGAATAACTCCATAATGAACTTAAAAAAAACGGTCCATTTTGGTCTTGGCACTGAATGAAGTGAGCTAATGAAGTTGTTTGATGCAAGTGGCACGGGCATACTTGACACAGTATGTGTACGCAGGTGGGTAACATCATAATAGGCATCTGTCTCCAGGCTGTTGGTATTATACCTTCACAAATACTTGAACATGTGTATGGACACTTTTATTATTATTTATTAACTGTGCTATAATAGTACCATCACCAACGGAGACTGGGGCAAGTTTTAAGCACTATCCAAACACATAAGAGAGAGTCCCTGCTCCAAAGAGCTTATGTGCAAAATAAACAAGATGGTGGGAGGGGAAATAGAGGCCCAGAGAGATGAAGTGACGTCCCCAAAGTCACACAGGGTGTTGTAATTTTTTCCTGACATTCCATGGATTGTAATGTGGTTTGCATGAGTTAGAGAGAACTTACAATACACACACATTTTGGCCACTCATTTATGAAAGCCTTTACTTTCAGCGATAAAACTACCATTTCTACTTACAAATGGTGGTATTGTAGTAAATGGTCTCATTTTCATTCATGAGGAATCAGTGGCATTCTTAGAGAATTAGTTCTTATACACTATTTATGGCTCTTATATTTTTAAATCATTTTGATTATTTGACACCTTTTTAAGAGAATTCAGGAATTCTGCAACCAGCTGTCTGCAAATTTATTGGGTGATTAGTCACTGTACATGTGGATGGGAAATCTCAATTTTTCATCTTCAAAATTGAAGGTTACTAAAGGACACTCTGCAGACTTAATTTACAGTTAAAATCCTTTCAGGTGTCTTCATAGCATATAATGGGTGGAAAGGGAATTTCTAACCGGAGCTCCTTTGTGGATGCCTCGCTATATCTAAAATAAAAAATTGTCGTATTATTTTTGAATAAAATTGCTCAGATCTAGTCTGAGCTGTCTGCCTCCTTGAGAACAGTTGTATTCTGAGAGGGCAAATGCTGAAGGTGAAATCCTCGTCCCATGGAAGTCAAAAGGAGTTCTTCCATTTACTTGAATGCAGCCACCTTTTGTCTCCTCTGCCTGGGTGTGACCTTAGTCACTCGCTGAAGATCTGGAGGTATTGAGGGCTTATCAGGCCTTAACTGTGAGTTAGTTCCACAGCTTTTCTGGTTGGTGAAGACCACTAGGGAAGTACAAGGCTCATTGTTGTTTGAGGTTCAGTGTTTCCCATTGATGGGTTAGGGAAGTCTTGAAAGTGGCCATCTGGGGATCAATCTCTATTCAGCTCTCTTTTTTGTGGGGAGGAGGAGGAAAGAGACTGAATAGATTGTAGCATGGCAGCTTTCATATGTGGAGTCCTCAAATTTCATTGTCATGTAAATTAGGTTTTCATTCCTGGCATGGGACAGCAACTGCTGTAGCTATCTTGGCTTATGATACCCTCTCAGTGATGTATGAAGCTATAGTGTCCATGCGAATTAGCATAGCTCTGTCTGTAGCCTTTGATCCTGTTGACCATGAAGTTTCCCTAAAACGTCTGTGTTCCCTAGCAGTGTTGGATGTGCTATCTTTTTGTGTTCCTTTCTTTGGTAAGATATCTGAGGGTAGTTCAGAGCAATTGATCTGCAGGGAGTTTACTTTTCAGGTGTTACTGCTCAATGAGTGCATAGCATCTTTGGGAGGGGTGATGAAGGGTCATGGACTGTGCTGCATTTATTATCACTGTCTGTACCACCTTTTTACATGTGTTCAAAATTTGGGATTTTTATTAGACAAAGAACTTTTTGGAGCTCAGGTAGCAACTGTAGGTATTTTCCTCTCTGCTCCTGATGAAGGAGCCTTTGATTTCATATGCAGGGCTCATTATGCTAGGTAATATCTATTGTGCTTTCTCCTGTCTCTGAAAAAATGATCAGGTACTTGCAGCTATCCTGGTCAGGTACTTTAGTCCTGTCTAAAAACTGATATTGGGTTTGGTTCTCTACCGCTTCTTACCTTTCATAGTTATTTACATCTGTGCCATGTGGTGTAAAGTATCACCATTCTCCAGTGGTGATATTTTACATCCACTTTGCATGGATGTAAAGGACTTCTCGAAGAGGAATCAATATTGGACTTCTCTACTGCTGTGCACTTTGTGAAGATGAAATTGTCTGGCCTGTTTGAGTTCTCACAAGGGTGACCAAAATAACTGCTATTTAAACTGAGTAAACTCCTCACTCTTCCTAGTACCAAAGAAAATCTGATTCAGTACCAAATATAACAAAAATAATCTAGTGAAACAAAGGGGGCTACATAAGAGATGCTAATATTTTAAAGTATTTTTTTCTGATTTCATAATAACAAAAGGTTAACAAATAATAATAAACAAGTAAACAGCATTTATAAGTTCATCCTTTTGTAGTCATACCCTGCATATGAAGTATCGCCTGTATCAGTTTCAAAAGCTTTGGAGTAAATTTTGTTCTCAGTTGCACCATTGTGACCCTAGGATAACCCCATTGTTGCCAAAGTTATTATATACTCAGATAATAGAGGGAGAACATTTTGGGTGTTTCATTTTTGCACCCAGGAAGTGAATCAGATCACCATATAGATAGAAAATTTTCATCAGAAACTACTCATTCTGAGGTTATAGTGTACTACATAAAAACTGTGACTTTATTACCTAAATAGAGATAGTATTGAGTACGGCCTTACTCAATATGGTTCTTTGATCACTTTTACTAGCAATGAGTATATCTCTCTGTTCTTGTTTTTACACCACCTCATATTCACTGCCACCTCCCTCTGCTAATATTTTACTGTTTTAAAGGAGAAAGAAGAAGTACTTTCTTTTGAATCAGATACAGAAGTGCGCCTGGGGTTGACTTGACACTCAGAATTTCATCACACTCATATGCTTTGTTTTGTTACTCACCTGGTCTTCTATTGTACGCATCCTGGTAGGGTTGCCAGGCGTCTGGTTTTCGACCAGAACATCCTGTCAAAAAGGGATCTTGGCAGCTCTGGTCAGCACAGCTGACTGGGATGCTAAAAATCCAGTTGGCTGCAGCAGCTGGCTCCGCACGGTTCCCAGAAGCAGCCAGCATGTCCGGCTCCTAAGTGCAGGAGTGGGCAGGGGGGCTCCATGCGCTGCTCCTGCCCCGAGCATTGGTTCTGCAGCTCCCATTGGCTAGGAACTGCGGCCAATGGGAACTGCAGGGGCAGCACCTGCAGAGCTGCCTGGCTGCACCCCTGCCTAGGAGCCAGATGGACATGTCAGCTGCTTCCCGGGAGCCGCCTGAGGTAAGCACCACTCGGAGACTGCACCCCTCATGCCCTTCCACACCCCAACCCCCTGCTCCAGCCTGGTGAAAATGCCCGAGTGAGGGTTGGGTAGAGCGAGTGATGGAGGGAAGTGAGATGGAGTGAGTGGGGGCAGAGCCTTGGAGAAGTGATGGTGCAGGGCAGGGCCAGGCCAGGGTATTTGGTTTTCTGCAATCAGAAAGTTGTCTACCCTACATCCTGGGCATTCACTTTCTTACATCCTGGATATTGCCAAGTTCAAAGAACGTTTTGGAAACATCTTCCCTTTTAAACATGCTCTTATTAGTGCAGTAGAAACACATCAACAGTACATGAACAAGAAGCAGAAACAAGAGAGAACATTTTAGCATATCTTAAGTCAGTATTTTTGCATATCTGGTATTACGGCCTGTTGTCCTATTGCTAAAGAGCATTGTTACATGTGCGGAAATTGGAGATTAATGGGCATTGAACTCTGAAATTTTTACTCTTCTAGGAAAAATAGTGCTAAGTATATTTGTTTTTTCAATGGAAAAATCAAGTCTACTGCCTGTTGTAACACTGTCAGTTTTTTTTAAGAGGCAATACTGTTCCTATTGAAATAAATTATATTAAACCCAACAGACATATATTGAAGGGTTCAGCTGTGCCATGACATCCTGGTATTGCATCAGTGGTGCTAAGCTGCACTCCCTCACAGTAGCCGAAAGAATTAAAGACAACATTGGTCCCAGTATTCTCAAAATTTTGGGGCTGGTTTGGAAGTGGTGTGGGGGGCAGGGTTGACTGAGGGACTTGGTAACCTTTCTCCGAAGCCAAATCATATATTGATATTGACATCAGTTCTATAGGGGGACACAAGCCATAGTGGTGTAGGTACTGCAAAGAAGCATAGAGAAGGGAGAGAATAATGGAACAGGTCTGTCAGCCTGCCTTTTGTGCTCAAAGTAGAAAACAAAGTTTAAAAAATTAAAGACGGGAGCAAAATAAATATATTAATCATGCTTTGTGTGCTTGTGCTTAAAAATTCATAAATAGTCTGAAATATAGTAGCAGCAGGGTGATAAAGTTGCCCCCTTTTCCGTTTTCTCAGTAGTGGACACTGTCACGCAACAGCACTCAAGCACAGCTTCTTATGGCAGGTGTTTTTCCTATACTGGGAGTTCACTGCCCTTGTTTTGTTAGCCTCAGCATTTTGAAAGCGTCTGCTCACCCACGGTGCTTGTGAATATATCACTGTCCATGCTGCCTTTGCCTTTTGTGTTTACTGGTGTCTTATGCTTCAGGGTTTCTGATGCCCTTGAGAAGCTGTGACCATTCTTTACATCTTAAAGAGTGCCAACTCATTTATTAAGACAGAGTCTGTGAGGCCTGGATGAATATTTTCTATCTAACATTTAATAAAACATTAAATTAAAAATGTGACTTATGCTGTGACATGCTCAGTATTACCCTTTCAAGGTTTAAATTTGAGAGGCATTGGGCCCTCCTGTTCGGAATGTGACATGTTATCAATCTTGTGCCTAGGTGACAAGGCCACTGATGTTTTCCTGAGGCAGTTGTTTAATAATAAATTTTTCATTGCTGGCATGTTCAATAAATGGATTGCAACATTTATACCCAGTGTGGAAGTTTTACAAGTTCCTTATAAATATCAGTAATGATAATAGTTAAGAACAGAATAATGAATTTATGCTCAAAGAACCCAAGATCTATCAATCAAATTAAATCTAGCCTAGGCCTCTGCTACTGCTTTTGGGCTTTTTATACCCTAAAGTGTACCCTGTGTGGATAGGCCTATCTGGTGATTTGTTGAATTTCTTAGTGTTTCACTTGTCATATTAATTTAAATCTTTAATCTGCGGACATGTCAAGTGTATCAAGTGGCATATTAAATCAGTATTATATTGCAGATGACGTCTCTGAAGAGGTTGCAATTGTGTAGTGGAATGTAATAATCGGAATAATAAAAAGAAATTGCATTTTGATCTTCCCACACTTGTTAAAAAAAAAAAAAGAAACATACAGCTTTGCTTGTGGAGGCAGCCCGTTTCATAGAGCTTTGCCACACATTCAAAATGCAAAGAAACAAAAAAATCCAAATGGGGAAGGCATGTCAGTTACTATTAGGAATCTAGAAAATCACATCTATGAAGAGGGATTCTGTTGCTAAACAAGCATTAACTTGGCATTTAAAACAAATGGTTATAGTCTCGTTAGAGTTCTTGATAGACAGGGATAATATAATTAAGAGAGTTAATAAAGGAAAAAGCTACAGTGTATATCCCTTACTGTTTTCCACTGCTTTTCACCTTGTGTGTGCAGTCATTTATGCCTGTGCAAAGGTGGCATAAAACACCGTCATTTGAGTTTGGCAGTGATGCTGTGAACAGGCTCTCTTGCACAGGCATAAATGACTGCAGTGGATAGGGCACTGGACTGGGACTTGGAAGACCTAGAATCTATTTCTTGCTCTGCCACCAGCCTGCTGGGTGACCTTGGGCAAGTCACTTCTCTTGTCATTGCTCTGTGCCTCAGTTTCCCCATTTGTAAAATGTGGATCATGATACTGACCTCCTTTGTAAAGTGCTTTGAGATCTATTCATGAAAAGTGTTAGACTTGGGTAGTAGTATTACACAAGAAGAATGACAGTGAAGAATTGAGCCCTGGCTTTCTAAAGTCTTAGGTCCTGACTCATTACATTGTTACACCAAGTATTTTGAAAGAAAGATACAGGCCTGCTCCTAGAGGCAATGCCTTACAAAAAGCTTTGCCGTGCATTTACAGTTCAAAGTAGATATTTTTTTAAATGGGGAAAAATTGCCAGTTATCATTTGGAAGCTAAAAAAACTCAGATCTATGAGGAAAAAAAAATCTGGTTCTAGACTAACAGATAGAGGGCCTGATTCTGCTCCCCTTAGAACAGTTTTAGACCGACTGGCATCAGTGGAGCTGTTCCTGAGATACCTTGAGAATAATCAGGTTCAGTGTGTATGTGTGCACACATTACAGTTGCTAAATCTGCAAGGAGCACTACTAGATTCTGTGGGGTGGGGTGTGGAGTGGATAGCTTTTTGAGTGCAGATTTCCTATAAGAGTGTTCACCATAGATGCGCTATTAAGATTTTGTCTTTGAGATACAGTAAGTGCACAGAAAGAATTACTGCAATAAGTCTATAGGTATTTAGAAGTTAATTTGAACATATAGTATCTCGTCTCTTTGATAGAAACCGAAGGCAAATTTATTAAGTTATATTCTATTTAAAATACTAGACCGATCCAGTTTTATATAAGTAAATGGGAGAGCATATAAATTCATTCTTTTCTCCTTTATTCTGTTAAAGAGATTAATTCTAATACTACAGGCATGCAGAATGTACCTAAGTTTGCACCTTTTAAAATTTCCCCTGTCCTGCGGGAAGAGAGGAGGGACCTTTTTTAAAGAACCCCAAGTTGTTCAATGAGTTTTATCCTGCAGGACAGGAGGGATTTGAAAGGGCCAAAAATTGAATACAGTGTAAGAGGCTGCATTATTATAAATGTTGAAATCCTAATGAAAAACATTTCACAGAAACCCACATGGAAGGAGATGTGGTTTTAAACTGTGTCCTTAGTGGATTCCCACTCCCATTTCATTATCATGAATCTCATATGTACAATTAACTGCTGTTCATTTACTGTTCTCTCACTCTCTTTCTCTCAGAACTACTTAGTCAATACACCCTGGTTTTCACGGAATCTTGAAGTGACAACTCATCTCATTTTCCCCACTCTGCTGTACAAACAGATACAATTTTGAATGAGGAAAAACGTTGCTGCTACTGAATAAAAATCTTCCTTTATGGTGATCTGTCACAGTATTAAACAAACTCTCCCTACTACTCTTGGATCCAAGCCGAAGGATGTGCCCTCTCCTCATTTAGTGTCTCTCCTCTTTAGGGTGTGAACCTTATTTTCTCCTTAAGTACAACAGTAGCCTCTATTTAATACATCAGTTGCAGTTTAAAAATCAGCCCTTGTTAACAAACTACTATGTGAGGTCTCACAGTTATTTCCTATTCCAAGTAGATGGCAAAACTGCTTTTCTCAGATGTATACAACTAAGTTGTTTCTTCCATTTTAACGCTGCTCGACTGCCTGAGCACATGAAAGCCAGGACTCCCCCCCTCCCCCCCCCTTTTTTTTTTACTTTGACTGTTTGAATTCAGCATTCAAATGCCACACTTTGGCACTCAAAATGCACGTTTTCATATGTGAACATTTGAGCACCCTAATGTGGGATATTGGCATCCAATTTTTAAAAGTGGGCTTGAGGTGTTAAGGATAGCACAGTGATATCAGTTTTTTTAAAAAAAGGGAAAATAAAGATGCACATGGAACTTAGACATTCAGGTTTCCTTTTTGAGTTCCCAGATTTTTCAGGCTTATTATACAGGAACATAGGAATTGCCGTACTGCCTCAGAGTAGCATAATTCACTATCCTTTCTCTAACAGCAGAGAATACTAGAAGCTTCAGTGGAAGGTGCAGAGAACTCCAAAATGGACAGTTATGTTTCTTTCTAAGCCATCAGTTAATGGTTGGCTTATGCATGAAGAATGAGAGTTTATATCCCCTTATATAAAACAATGTATCCTGTCCAGTGCTACTGTGGATGTTTAATCCTTTTTTGAATCTTACTGAGCTCTTAGCTTCAATAATACCATGGTAGGAAGATGATAAAATATGTTTCCTGACACCAACTTTCTCTCTGTCGGGGGATGAGTTTCTCATTCTGATAAGGACATATTCACCAGAGTCTCTCCTGGCCCTAATGGCTGTGATATACCTTTTTCCCTAGAAGATGGCCAGCTTCTTGTCCCCTGGAATGGAAAAAAGATGTGCTTCATCTTCTCAACTCTATTAATAGTGTTGAGATACTTATGGATTGGTCTTGCAATATTGAGTGTGCACCTGCTGATAGTTACCAGCTCAGCCTTGGTTCAGTCAGATATATCCATCATTTATGGACCGTAGACAGATTTCAGGGCAGTGTCTCTTGGAAAATAAATAAGAAAGGATTATCTGAACTGTGATCCACATAAGATTTATAATAGGTGGGTTGAAGTAAAAATAATTTTAAAATAGACTGGTATGGATTACAGGAATATGCTGGTTAATGAAATAATAGGCAATAGGCCAGATCCTCAGCTGATGTACATTGGCATCCCTACCCTGAAGTCAGTAGCCAAGGAATTGGCCCAGTAGCAAATCCTAAAGGAGACTTACAACTGAAAGAGTATACCAGGGCACCATTGGTTTGGATGCTCACAGCAGTGTTCAGAGCTGGATGCTGAAAGGGCAGGGATGAGAGTTGGTATATGAAAGCAAGTTTAAAACAGAATATGAAGGAAGGAAAATGTGCATATTCCTGTCGTTTGTTACTTGAGAAAGGGAAGCTGCTGGGCTAAGAAGACTCATACTTAAATCACAGCTCTACCCTGGAAATCGACTGGGTAAAAAATGACAGTTTTGTATGCACCAGGCCGTGCCAGCTAGTTTTTCTTCTTTAATGCAACTGTCAGCCCTGCAGACCCAATGCAGCTATGGGAGAGTAAATTGGACTCTTTTGTGTCATCATCAAAAGAATTGTTAGTCATATCCCATTTTCAAGACTGTTCAACCCCCACTTTCTTCAAATTAAGTCTTCAGTTACACCCATGCAACCCCACTGAGAGCAATAGGGTTTCACAAATGCAGTTGAGAAGAGCATTCGGCCTGCAGAATCTGTATTGCTGGTGGTCGTGCATGAGCTAGAAAGGCAACAGCTTGGCTTTCAAATAGCATGCTGAGACTACAGTACTGGAAGATAAGCTGAGCAAATTTTGATGGGCAGCCAATGTGGAATTGCGCTGTGCCATTTTTACAAAGTTCCTTTAAAGAGAAGGGCAATACTTGAAAGTAATTAGGTGGGCATCCTGCTTTTCAAAATACAGAGTGATCTCTGAAAACATTACATTGGATTGACATTGAAGTGTCTTTGACTTATGAAATCATCTGAAACTTTGAATCTCCATTTTTATTATGATTTTCCTGCAAGCTTTCCTCTTGTTTACTATGGTTACTAAAGGGTAGGGTGAGCGTGTGTGCGTGCATGTATGTGTAAGGGGACTGTTGTCCGCTTACTAAAACTCAGTAGGGGTGTTTTGGTTGGCCAGCTCCTAGTACCAAAAGAAAGGGGAAGGGTTGATGGGAAAAACAGGACTCTGAGACTGACAGTCACCAGAAACAATGGGGAGAGGCCAATGCCCCAGGTCAGCCTGACAGGGCGGGCAGGCTAATCAGGGAGTCAGAAGGCCAGGGGTCAAGCTGCAGTGGGGGAGGTTTAGATTGGATATTAGGAAAAACTTTTTCACTAAGAGGGTGGTGAAACACTGGAATGCGTTACCTAGGGAGGTGGTAGAATCTCCTTCCTTAGAGGTTTTTAAGGTCAGGCTTGACAAAGCCCTGGCTGGGATGATTTAACTGGGAATTGGTCCTGCTTCGAGCAGGGGGTTGGACTAGATGACCTTCTGGGGTCCCTTCCAACCCTTATATTCTATGATTCTATGATTCTAGGGGGATCCCGTCCTCAGTGTGAGCTGGAATTGCCTGGGTCAGACAGAGTGGGGCAGAGCTAAGGAGAGAGCAGGGACCCAAGCTGAGCTGGGGAGCAGAGCTGTGCCAGATCCAGAGGGGCCAGAAAAGCAGCACAGGAAGCAGGTCAGTGTTGTGAGCAGAGGCATAGAAGCAGCCCACAGAGCAGACCTGTCCTGGGAGCAGAGCTGCAGTAACTGGAGACAGAGAGACCAGAGAAGCAGCCCAGGGAGCTGGAGGGAGAGCAGCAGCAACAGTGCTGAGGCAGAGTGGAGCTGGAGCTGTGGCTGGAGCAGTTGGGAGCTAGGTGTAGTGAGCAGCTGAGCAGAGTGAGGGGGACCCTGGGCAGCAGGCAGGGAGATGCCCCCAGCCAAGATGCCTTGCAGGCCAGTCTTGGAGGGGGATCATAACCCTGATGGGGTGGGGGCGACGCTGGGAAAAAGGGTCCTGTCACCTAAAGCCTGAGGGCGTGTGGCCACCGCTAGAGCAAGTGTCTGACCCACAGCATCCCTGCAGCACAGCCAGGGCCTGAGAAGGAGGCCTAGGACGTGTGAAGAACACACTGTGAACTTCCCTTACATTCCAGAGACTTCTGTTTGTGATGTCCCCTTGCAACAAAGCAGGATTATGTATTTTCGTTTAATCTTTCCCATTTTTCCTTATTTTTTAAAAATTGATTGCTGTTTAATAAATTGTATTTGCTTTGAACTGTATGTAATGATGAGTGGGTCAGGGAAGCATCCAGTGCAGAGAGAGCTCTCCGGAATGGAGACCCTAGCCCCGGCCCTAAGTGACCATGACAAGGTTGGGGGTCAAGCCCCCTAGGAATCCTGGGCACAGCCTTGTTGGGGTCACGAGGACCCTGCCACACAGGAGAGTGGAAGGGGAGCCCTCAAAATCAGGCAGGCCTTTGGGTAAAGGAAGTGGGAATGGGGACAGATCCTTTCGCTAGCTCATTTCACTAGGGTAGTGTACAAGCCAGGAAAGTTCCCCACAATAGCGGGACCATTCGCCCGCTTAAACATGCGTGTGTTTCTTGTAGTATACTCCAGAATACAGTGCCTGTTGTCTCACTGATAGAGAGAATTTTGTGGACATAATCATTTGATGTTCGTTTCCTAAGCTTGCTTGATCTTGGTTTGAAGTATCAAGATTTTTCTATCTCAGGAGAAGAATAGAAGCAAATGTTTTGTTGGGAAATGTTGCATGCTATATCTAGATTTTTTTTTTCCTGGCTAGCCATCAAAACGTCCAGAGTCTCTTTAGCAGACATTTATCAAATCCAATTAAGGTACAATCAACTCTCTTTAACACAATATATACGTAAGTTACACTGTTGTGGCAGGCTAATGAAATATATCAACCTTTTTGCCTTCCTCCCAAAATATTTTTTGTTGGTTTTTTTGGTTGAATGCAGCATGTCACAAATGAAAGTGGTTATATTTATTTAACTAAGCTGTTTTGAAATGTAATTGCTTCCAACCTTTCTTTGAGGTATATTACTCTGGGAAGCTATGTCTATGTCTCCTAGGGAAAGCAGTGGATATCCTGCAAAGAAGTAGCTTTCAACTAATCCAACCTGCAGGCTAAAACAGTACTAACATTAATGTTTCTACTATAATCTTGTTCCATCATGCCACTATTTCATTTCCTGGCTTTTTTCCCCCCTCTAATATGCTGTGAAAGTCTTAGGAAAAAGAATGTGGCAGTTGGTATGTCAAGAGTTTAGCAGATTAGACACTCTGTCACATGAAGTGAGAAAATAAATTCTAACCAAAAATTAGGTAACTAAAATAACGTACAAGTACATTGGGTTGTTAGCTCATTATTCCTAAGAAGTGTAGCTCAGAGCAGATACTTAGAGGAGACTCCATCTGGTAAAGTGGCATTATGAATGGGACTTCATAGGGACATGGGGTAATTTCATAAAGTGTTATTTCCATTATCAGAAAGTTGTATTCATTATTTGATAAATAATAAATAAATAAATTGAAGACAATTTCTTAAACAGCTCGCATTTGTGAAAACACCATTTGAGCAATGAAAGCGGAGTGCTGGAATCTATTTACTTTACTAGCTACACTATTTAATTCAGGGGGAAACGGTATATATTAATAAAAATTCTAACATTATTTTTGGGACATTGCCCAGCACCAGTTTGACAGACACATGGTGTGGGGTCAAACTGCTGTTGGTAAGGCACACAGTTATGGAAACATAGGAGCTGTTTTGGTCCGCAATCTGATGTGGGGGAGTCTTCACATCCTCTGGTTTGCATCTGCGAACTGGTTTGCACATGACCAAACAATAGTTCAGTCTGCTATGTTGATCTTTTTACATAGTGTGTCCCCTATCTCCTCAAATGCCAGCTGTTCATTCGGCACATATCCCAACACCATTTGCGTACAGAAAGGGCTTGTCATTTGATTCAACTGCACTTTGCTTTATTTGCAAGGACCACTCAACAGGCCAAACAAAACGGAAACTGCACTGCACTAGAAATATAAAAGTGAGCAGCGTATCTGGATCGTGAGAATAGCAGAATCTGTGATGAGACAAATCCAACCATGAAACATCAAATTATGTTTTTTGTTTTTTTTAAAAAAAGCAACAACAAAACCCAATCAGGAAATTCCTCCGTGACCCCACAGTGTGACAGAATCTAACCCTGCAGTCTCTGAGTTCTGAACAAGAGAGTGACTTTTATAACATCTTCTTATAGAGTATCAAAATTGCCACAAAGTGACCACATCATATAATATGTAAGCATCTGGCTTAAGAAGAATCAAAATGGAGAAGATGTAGATTTGCTCACTTTCAAAGAAGAGGAACTGGTCATGCTGGACTTGTGACAGACCCCTGTACACAAAGATAAGCAAAATCCCAGGTGGCCAGACCACACAGTTCTGGGCCTTACCACTAGCTCTGTGGGTGGCTGGGCCTGACGGATGGCTGTGAGGATGTTCAGAATGTGAGACTTCTAATCCAGGCTTACTTGATTGGGGCCAGACATCAAGGTCAGTCACTCTTACTTCACCACCTTTAAAAGGAGCAATTTGGGCCAGCCCCCCAAGGGATCCTTGGATAAATGATGGCCAAGGGAACATATTGAGAACTGGGCAACATTGTTGCCAATGGCAGTATTGCTAGAGATTCCATGTATGCCAGAATCCGCTCATGCCAGCGGGTAAACACTCCTTTACTCACTACCTGACAGCAAAGAGGGGTGAGCAGTATTGAAGATACATTCCTAAAGCATTATGTAGGTGTTTATCCCAGGAATTCCCAGGGATTATACTGAGATCTGTGTGGCAAACACTTCTTCCTCATTATAATGCTTCAAAAAATGGATCTTTTTTGGATTTGTATTAAGAAAACTGAAATGAGACAATTATTCTCTCTGATTTCCAATATTTCCTCAGCAATGATCTTTTCCTTGTGCAATCTTTAAAAGACAAATACACCCCTTCACACTTAAGTTGATGACTAGTGTAAAAGGTTTATGAAGCAACCTATTTGACTTCAAAGAAAGATATTTCAATCACCTTTCCAACATTTCTGCCTTACGAATAAGTGAAATAAATGCTTGTTTGATAATTGAAAGAATAGTAAGTAGGTATGTTCTGTCTATTTAAATACTTCCTATGGTACTCGTCCTTCGTACATTATGAGAGGGTCATTTTCTGAATGTCATGGAACGCATAGATCTTGCTGAGATGTAAGTCAATCCTGAGTTGAGAACGAGAAGTTCTTTTCACATTGGAAACACTGTCACAGGACTGCTACATAACCATTCATTTTTTAAAGTCAAACCATAATAAATGAAGGACAAGTCTTATTCTTGACAATTTTTTACACAAAAATCCCAGTTGACTTCAGTGGACACTCCAGTTGTACTACAATGGCAGGACGCAGGCTGGCCTTACCATGAGGCGACCTGAGGTGGCTGCCTCAGGTCCCAGGTTGTGGAAGGGCGCCACTAGAGTATAGAAAACTGTGTCTGCTGCTGGTGCATATGTATTCTCTCTGCTCTAGATGCACAGAGATGGTGGAGTGCTCTGCTGGAGGAAGGCGGCACAAGAGACATTACAGGCAGGCAGGAGAAAAGGTGAGAGGGAATAACATAAAGCAGCAGGAGCTGCAGGGAGAGAGAGGAGGAGGAGCCTCTTATGTACCTCTCTAGCACCCCCAAGAGCCTGGACCAATTAACACCAGCTTCTCAGGGAGCTTCCTATTTCCTACTGCTTCCCTGAACCCACTTGAGGAGAACAGGCAGTCAGCTGAAGTAGTAGGAGCCAGTTAGGCCCTTAAGACGCTGATATCTTCCCTCACTCAGGCCCTGCTACCAGCCTGCTTATTTTTCCCCTTCAATTGAGTGTTGAGAGCCACTACAGCTGGCACAGAACAGCAGTCATGAGTGAAAGAAGAAAACACCCCTCTGGGGCAGCATTCAGAAAAAGAAGGAAAGAAAAGGAAGCTTTTTTTTTTATCTAAGCAGGAAGCAGCTCTCCTGCGATACATAGACACAAATGTTCATGGTGATCCTTCCAGCCCCAGTGAGGATGTGAGTGGTGAGGTGATGCCTGATCTTCCAGTTAGTCAGAATGCAGGTGACCTGGCAGCTACTGCAGCATCCATATCTCCATCTCAAATGGATGTAACCATGCACATTCCTGAAGAAAAGTGTAGATCAGAGAAGAGTGTGATGGAGGTGCAAGAAACAGCTGCTGCTGAGTTTAGTCCCTTAAGTCTAGATGATCCAGGACTGTGGACCCACTTGAGCAGTAGGCTGAGGGACTTCCTTGTACTGCATGGGCCACAGCAAGTGAAAAACTTCATGTTCCCAAAGATAATGAAAATAGAAGTTTCCATCCAACACATTACTGGCATGAAATCCCCAATGGTGACAAAGTGGAGAGGCCATGGCTTATGTACTCAAAAACCCAGAATGTTGCATACTGTTTTTGTTGCAAACTCTTCCAGTCTAATGTTCCAGCCACATTGGGTTCTACTGGAACAAAGGACTGGTTAAAAAATCTGGCTAGAAATCTGGCATGCCATGAGAAGGCATCAAATCACCAGAGAGCATCCCATAGGTGGAAAGAGCTTGAGATGAGACTAAAGTTAAAGGCCACCATAGATGATCAGCATCAAGAGAAGATTGCATCAGAGTCTCTTTACTGGCAAAATGTTCTGAAAAGGCTCATTGCCATTGTGAGAATGCTTGCTACCCAAAACCTAGCACTGCATGGCACTTCCGATCTGCTGTATGTGCCAGACAATGGAAACTTCCTTAAAATTGTGGAGCTGATGGCTGAGTTTGATGCTGTACTCCAGGAGCATCTAAGAAGAGTCACCACCCAAGAAATGTACACACACCACTACCTTGAAAAAACAATTCAAAATGAGATCATACAGTTACTGGCAACAAAAGTCAAACAAAAGGTTGTGGCAGATCTGAAGTTAGCAACATATTACTCTGTTATTCTGGACTGCGCACCTGACATCAGGCATATGGAACAAATGATTTTTAATGTGCATTTTGTAACAACAACAGAACCTAGTGAAAATGTCCCTGCAATGGTGACTGTCAGAGCATTTTCTAGAATTTGATGATATTACAGGAGCTGGTAAGACAAATGTGCTTCTTAAAAAGCTGGAAGATACGGGAATTGCGATAGCTTACATGAGAAGTCAGGGCTATGATAATGGTGCCAACATGAGAGGAAAGAACAGAGGAGTGCAGAGATGGATCCGAGAGTTAAAACCTCGAGCTTTTTTTGTCCCATGCAGTTTTCATTCATTGAACTTGGTGGTCAGTGATGCAGCATCAGCTTCTAGTGAGTCTGCTGAACTTTTTAATGTAATTCAAAGCATCTGTGTATTTTTCTCTGCATCAGCTCATCGATGGCAAATTTTGAAGCAACATCTGGGAACATCCTCTCTGACACTGAAACTACTGAGTGCCACATGATGGGAAAGTTGAGTGGAGGCCATAAAGCCTATCAAACGCCAAATTGGTAAGATAGATGATGCCATAGTTGCCATTATGGGGATAATGCTATGAAAGAAACTGTTCATGGGAGAACAGTGGTAGAGGGAAATGGAATCACCAGAAACATACATAACTTCAAATTTCTGTGTGGCTTGGTGTTGTGGCATGATATGCTGTTTGAAATAAATGTTGTAAGCAAGAGACCCCCAAGGTGTTGACCTTGATATATCTGGAACAATGGAACAACTGGACAAAGCAAAGTCATACCTACAGTCTTACCGGTCAGATGAGGGATTTCAAAATGTTCTGAAGAGTGCACAGAAGAGGAACTTCACACTGATGTTATTTTCCCACCCATTCAAGAATACAAGAGTCACCAGAGAAGAAGACATTTTGATTACGAGGCATGGGATAATCCCAGAAAAGACCCCAATTCAAAGTTGAATTATTTAACCGTGTACTAGATTGTGCAATACAGTCAGTTGAAGAACGTTTCGTGCAGCTCAAGGAACACAGCAGTATATTTGGGATGTTGTATGATATTCCAAAACTCCTCACTATACCTGAAGAAGGCCTACACCAGCAATGCAGGGCACTAGAGACAGTGTTGACACATGATGACATGCACGACATTGATGTGAGTGATTTAGGTGATGAACTGAAAGCCCTTTCAGGATACATTTCTGCAGGATCTACTCCAAAGGCTGTTCTGGAATATATCTGCACAAATAAGATGACCACCCTCTTTCCAAATGCTTTTTGTTGCTCTGCACATACTTCTAACACTTCCTGTAACGGTTGCCAGTGGAGAACGCAGCTTCTCTAAGCTGAAGTTAATAAAAACACATCTACGCTCCACAATGACACAGGAGAGGCTAGTCGGCCTTGCAACCATCTCAACAGAGCATGAACTGGCCCAGACTGTGGACCTTCAGCAGGAAGCAGTTCAAATCTTTGCAATCAAGAAGGCCCGGAAGGCACCACTTTGATTATTCAAACAGATAAAAATGTCAGTGTTTACTATGCAGACAAGAAAAGTTACATTTGCTGTTCAGGTGTGTGAAAGTGAAGTGTTACTTAAAATTTTTGAACAAGGCATTTTAAGTTGTTAGTTCTCCTTTATTGGGGTAGGCAGCAGAGCAGTACCATGAGAGAAGTAGAACAGGAAGAAGGCAGAATAGAGACCTTTCAAAGTTTTGGCCCAAGCGAGGGGGCATGGGGATGTCATTTGAGCTCCCCGCCTCAGGTGCCAAAATGTTGTGGGCCAGCCCTGGCAGGACATGACCTGGAATTTACTTGAGTGTTTCAAGCTTTTTTATAGGTTACACTGAATACTGACCTGGTTTTAAAGCAGTAAGTAAGGGTTTCTTTTTTTTTTTTTAAACAGAACCTTCATTGCATCCATGGTTTGTTTTGTTTGTTTGTTTGTTTGTTTTAAACAATTTTCCTCTTGCAAAGATAGCTGTATTTGGATGTGGAAACTCAGCAATCAGTGACAATAGAGGTTGTTATACAGATTTTTTTATTTAGTTATTTTTTAATTTGTGAAATTTGGGCAGTGGGAGGAACCTTTTGTGATGACACCTCCCATAATTCATGTGCTGCTCAAGGCTGTTCACAAGTTACCAAGCCTGAGATCCATGGCTTTAAAGCCTTTTCCAATCATTTACTGAGTGATGTTTATTCACTCTTTTTAGGATTGGGTTTGGTATGAGGTCAGCCACAGAGTCACTAGGTCACTTGACTCGTTTTCAATGTTTTATTTCACCTGAAACCTGAACCCTTTTATCTTGTGCAACATCAACTGAGTGCACATCCTCTTGATATGCTTAGTTGTTTTTCTACTTACTTTGTGGTGCTTTTGTTTACTTAACATTGCTTTCTCATGTTCATATTTACAGACATCAAATAACTTCTACTGTGCATTATGTAACTTAATGTCTTATAAATGTTAACAGTCTTGATATGCGAAATATACCCTATTTATAGGTGCCAACATTGATAGCTTGACTGTTCCACAGCAAATGCTAAGATCTGTGTGTAAATCTCTCTCTCGCACACTCTCACACACGCTTTAGTGCATTAGGTGTGTGTGTGTGTAATCTTACAACATATATAATATGTGTGTGTGTGTGTGATCACTGATAGGATATCCAGGGCCCAATCCTTCAATCTTCACTGTCAGATGAATAGAACTGTATGTGAATTAGAATTTCTGTGTCACAGAAAATTCTGCAATTTCAGGGTGTTTGGGTTGTTTTTTTTTTTTTAATTCCAAATTGGAACAAAAAGTCAGAATTGTGAATTTTACTGCAAAATGGAACTTTTGAAACATTTCAGGGCCATCTGAGCAGCCCCAGATATCTTGGCTTCCTGCCAGCCCACCCACCAGCCAACTGGTTCTGTCAGGAAACCAGGCAGGCAGTCTGATTGGCCAGCCTGCCCGGTTTCCATCAAAAGTTTTGATGGAATCAGCACATTTCTGAAGAACATTTTGGTTCCATCTAGTCAGCATTTTCCAATGGAAAACTGTTCTGTGGGAAAATTCTTGACCAGTCTTACATGTGAAGCCACTTTCTCCCATTTTACTCACATCAAGTAGCACACCTATTCATGCAGTACGGTTCTTCTCAATTTGATTAAGGGTGGCAGAATATGGCCCTGTAAGCATTGGGTAAGGATGAGTGTTGCTTTTTCGTTACATAAATCTATTACAGCGCTAATGAATATACCGTAGGTTATTGAGCATGGTGATTCTTGGGCAAGTTCACAACAGAGTCACATTGGGATGAATCTGAGGTTCTCAATCTTTAAAGTAGTCAATAAACCAATTAATGTATGAACAGCAAAAGCTATTAAGCAGCAGTGCAGTAACACTACTGATCCTGCCACTGATCTCTGGATTGGTATAAAAGGAAAAAAATGCAGTATTGTTTTATTCTTTGTGCTACTGGATCAAAAATATAATAGCACTTGGCACTAGAATAATGGAAGGAAAGGACAAGTTTCTTTGAAATATTTTATTAAAGAATCGCTTTTTGAATAGACACTACTTTAAAAAACAAGATGACAGCAAAAACCAACAAAAATAAATTGATAGATTGTGTTAGCTTGTAAAATCTTTGTTTAGAAAATTTAAATGCCTGTTATAGAACTTGCAGACTGCTACCAATGGAATTAAGTGAGGATTTTCATTCCAGTAACTGGCGATCTGTGTAGCAGACTATGCCACACCTTGCATCTTGTCTCCCCCTCCCTTCTTTCTAATCTCTGAAAGCCTCACATATCATTAACAATCAAGGCAGGCTTTCTGACTGGAACAGTATCATTACAAATAAATACCTTAACACTCTGTGCACATTAATGCAACAGACGAAATCTTAGCACCAATTTGCAGGCACTAAAACCCATTAGAGCACTGGCCCCAAAAGGGGTAAATCGTGAAAATGCACTAATTATTACGTGGGCTCTTTGGAAGGATTTTGGGTTGATGCCAGATGTTAATAAGATTTTCAGTGACTAAGTTCTTTGGGAAACTCCCAGAAAGAAACCAGCAACCAGAGACATTTTCCTTACTACCTTGAACTGACGTATTCTGGTTTTGTGGATTTTTTTGTGCAAAATGATCCGTATTTGTCAGTTCCAGTGTGTAGCACTGGGATGTGAAATGAAACTACCACATTACGATCCCTAACGTCTTTATTCAGTCTGCATTTTTGGATGTCCCAGTTGTATTACCATTGTCATCTTGCTGCTCTTCAGCAAGGAACTGAAAAGTAGTTCAGCGCATATTAATAAGTGGGTAAATGTTTACCCCAATGTCATGCCTGGTACACAGCAGAATTTCTGTGGGGGAGATAGTCTGTGAAAAATGGGAAATATGTGAATTTATGGCTCTGTCAGGTCATTTTCATGGCTAAGGGAATGGGGTATAGTGGTTATCGACCAGCAGAGGATTTATGGCTAGGATTGACTATCGTTGTTTTGCACAATGGATTGTTTCTCACACATCTCATAAATAATGTGCAGCATTTCATTCAAACTGATGAATATACCAAAAAAAGGTCCACCCCTTCTGCTTTGCACTGAACCAGTGAAAATATCTTGTTTTTGATTTGTGCTGCCTTTGCAGCTACAAGGTCTGAAAGAGAAGAGAGTTAACCATGCATACATTCATTCAGGTACCTGGTTTTTTTTCTATGAAAAAGAAGCCATATGAAATAAGCTGCACTGGTTCTTGGTCTCTCTTTATCTAATTTGAGTCAATGGTAGAACTAGATTCTTTAGTAAACTTTAAGGGTATGTCTACACTACGGAATAAGGTCGAATTTATAGAAGTCGGTTTTTTAGAAATCGGTTTTATAAATTCGAGTGTGTGTGTCCCCACAGAAAATGCTCTAAGTGCATTAAGTGCATTAACTCGGCGGAGCGCTTCCACAGTACCGAGGCAAGCGTCGACTTCCGGAGCGTTGCACTGTGGGTAGCTATCCCACAGTTCCCGCAGTCTCCGCTGCCCATTGGAATTCTGGGTTGAGATCCCAATGCCTGATGGGGCTAAAACATTGTCGCGGGTGGTTCTGGGTACATATCGTCAGCCCCCCGTTCCCTCCCTCCCCCCGTGAAAGCAAGGGCAGACAATCATTTCGCGCCTTTTTTCCTGAGTTACCTGTGCAGACGCCATACCATGGCAAGCATGGAGCCCGCTCAGGTAACCGTCACCCTATGTCTCCTGGGTGCTGGCAGACGCGGTACGGCATTGCTACACAGTAGCAGCAACCCCTTGCCTTGTGGCAGCAGACGGTACAGTACGACTGGTAGCCGTCATTGTCATGTCTGAGGTGCTCCTGGTCGCCTCTGTGAGGTCGATCAGGAGCGCCTGGGCAGACATGGGCACAGGGACTAAATTTGGAGTGACTTGACCAGGTCATTCTCTTTAGTCCTGCAGTCAGTCCTATTGAACCGTCTTATGGTGAGCGGGCAGGCGATACGGACTGCTAGCAGTCGTACTGTACCATCTTCTGCCGAGCAGCCATGAGATGTGGATGGCATGCAGTCCTTCTGCACCGTCTGCTGCCAGCCAAAGATGTAAAAGATAGATGGAGTGGGTCAAAACAAGAAATAGACCAGATTTGTTTTGTACTCATTTGCTTCCCCCCCTCCCCTGTCTAGGGGACTCATTCTTCTAGATCACACTGCAGTCACTTACAGAGAAGGTGCAGCGAGGTAAATCTAGCCATGTATCAATCAGAGGCCAGGCTAACCTTCTTGCTCCAATAAGGACAATAACTTAGGTGCACCATTTCTTATTGGAACCCTCCGTGAAGTCCTGCCTGAAATACTCCTTGATGTAAAGCCACCCCCTTTGTTGATTTTAGCTCCCTGAAGCCAACCCTGTAAGCGCCCCTCCCAGCGTCAGAGCAATGGCAAACAATCGGGCATCTGAGAGTGCTGTCCAGAGCAGTCACAATGGAGCACTCTGATGGGGCTAAAACATTGTCGCGGGTGGTTCTGGGTACGTGTTGTCAGGCCCCCGTTCCCTCCCTCCCTCCGTGAAAGCAAGGGCAGACAATCATTTCGCGCCTTTTTTCCTGAGTTACCTGTGCAGACGCCATACCACAGCAAGCATGGAGCCCGCTCAGGTAACCGTCACCCTATGTCTCCTGGGTGCTGGCAGACGCGGTACGGCTTTGCTGCACAGTAGCAGCAACCCCTTGCCTTCTGGCAGCAGACGGTGCAATACGACTGGTAGTCGTCCTCATCGTGTCCGAGGTGCTCCTGGCCGCGTCGGCTGGGAGCGCCTGGGCAGACATGGGCGCAGGGACTAAATTTGGAGTGACTTGACCAGGTCATTCTCTTTAGTCCTGCAGTCAGTCCTATTGAACCGTCTTATGGTGAGCGGGCAGGCGATACGGACTGCTAGCAGTCGTACTGTACCATCTTCTGCCAGGCAGGCAAGAGATGAGGATTGCTAGCAGTCGTATTGCACCATCTTCTGCCAGGCAGGCAAGAGATGGGGATGGCTAGCAGTCGTACTGTACCATCTTCTGCCGAGCAGCCATGAGATGTGGATGGCATGCAGTCCTTCTGCACCGTCTGCTGCCAGCCAAAGATGTAAAAGATAGATGGAGTGGGTCAAAACAAGAAATAGACCAGATTTGTTTTGTACTCATTTGCCTCCTCCCCTGTCTAGGGGACTCATTCCTCTAGGTCACACTGCAGTCACTCACAGAGAAGGTGCAGCGAGGTAAATCTAGCCATGTATCAATCAGAGGCCAGGCTAACCTCCTTGTTCCAATAACAACGATAACTTAGGTGCACCATTTCTTATTGGAACCCTCCGTGCAGTCCTGCCTGAAATACTCCTTGATGTACAGGCACCCCCTTTGTTGATTTTAGCTCCCTGAAGCCAACCCTGTAAGCTGTGTCGTCAGTCGCCCCTCCCTCCGTCAGAGCAACGGCAGACAATCGTTCCGCGCCTTTTTTCTGTGCGGACGCCATACCAAGGCAAGAATGGAGCCCGCTCAGCTCACTTTGGCAATTAGGAGCACATTAACCACCACACGCATTATTCAGCAGTATATGCAGCACCAGAACATGGCAACGCGATACCGGGCGAGGAGGCGACGTCAGCGCGGTCCCGTGAGTGATCAGGACATGGACACAGATTTCTCTGAAAGCATGGGCCCTGACAATGCATGCATCATGGTGCTAATGGGGCAGGTTCATGCTGTGGAACGCCGATTCTGGGCTCGGGAAACAAGCACAGACTGGTGGGACCGCATAGTGTTGCAGGTCTGGGACGATTCCCAGTGGCTACGAAACTTTCGCATGCGTAAGGGCACTTTCATGGAACTTTGTGACTTGCTTTCCCCTGCCCTGAAGCGCATGAATACCAAGATGAGAGCAGCCCTCACAGTTGAGAAGCGAGTGGCGATAGCCCTGTGGAAGCTTGCAACGCCAGACAGCTACCGGTCAGTTGGGAATCAATTTGGAGTGGGCAAATCTACTGTGGGGGCTGCTGTGATGCAAGTAGCCCACGCAATCAAAGATCTGCTGATATCAAGGGTAGTGACCCTGGGAAATGTGCAGGTCATAGTGGATGGCTTTGCTGCAATGGGATTCCCTAACTGTGGTGGGGCTATAGATGGAACCCATATCCCTATCTTGGCACCGGAGCACCAAGCCGCCGAGTACATAAACCGCAAGGGGTACTTTTCGATAGTGCTGCAAGCTCTGGTGGATCACAAGGGACGTTTCACCAACATCAACGTGGGATGGCCGGGAAAGGTGCATGATGCTCGCATCTTCAGGAACTCTGGTCTGTTTCAAAAGCTGCAGGAAGGGACTTTATTCCCAGACCAGAAAATAACTGTTGGGGATGTTGAAATGCCTATATGTATCCTTGGGGACCCAGCCTACCCCTTAATGCCATGGCTCATGAAGCCATACACAGGCAGCCTGGACAGTGGTCAGGAGCTGTTCAACTACAGGCTGAGCAAGTGCAGAATGGTGGTAGAATGTGCATTTGGACGTTTAAAGGCGCGCTGGCGCAGTTTACTGACTCGCTTAGACCTCAGCGAAACCAATATTCCCACTGTTATTACTGCTTGCTGTGTGCTCCACAATATCTGTGAGAGTAAGGGGGAGACGTTTATGGCGGGGTGGGAGGTTGAGGCAAATCGCCTGGCTGCTGGTTACGCGCAGCCAGACACCAGGGCGGTTAGAAGAGCACAGGAGGGCGCGGTACGCATCAGAGAAGCTTTGAAAAACAGTTTCATGACTGGCCAGGCTACGGTGTGAAAGTTCTGTTTGTTTCTCCTTGATGAACCCCCCCACCCCTTGGTTCACTCTACTTCCCTGTAAGCTAACCAACCTCCCCTCCTCCCTTTAATCATTGCTTGCAGAGCCAATAAAGTCATTGCTGCTTCACAGTCATGCATTCGTTATTCATTCATCACACAAATAGGGGGATGACTACCAAGGTATCCCAGGAGGGGTGGTGGAGGAGGGAAGGAAAATGCCACACAGCACTTTAAGCACAGCACTTTAAAAGTTTACAACTTTAAAATTTATTGAATGACAGCCTTCTTTTTTTTGGGCAATCCTCTGTGGTGGAGTGGCTGGTTGGCCGGAGGCCCCCCCACCGCGTTCTTGGGCGTCTGGGTATGGAGGCTATGGAACTTGGGGAGGAGGGCGGTTGGTTACAGAGGGGCTGCAGTGGCAGTCTGTGCTCCAGCTGCCTTTGCTGCAGCTCAACCATACACTGGAGCATACTGGTTTGGTCCTGCAGCAGCCTCAGCATTGAATCCTGCCTCCTCTCATCACGCTGCCGCCACATTTGAGCTTCAGCCCTGTCTTCAGCCCGCCACTTACTCTCTTCAGCCCGCCACTTACTCTCTTCAGCCCTCCACCTCTCCTCCCGGTCATTTTGTGCTTTCCTGCACTCTGACATTATTTGCCTCCACGCATTCGTCTGTGCTCTGTCAGTGTGGGAGGACAGCATGAGCTCGGAGAACATTTCATCGCGAGTGCGTTTTTTTTTCTTTCTAAGCTTCACTAGCCTCTGGGAAGGAGAAGATCCTGTGATCATTGAAACACATGCAGCTGGTGGAGAAAAAAAAAGGGACAGCGGTATTTAAAAAGACACATTTTATAAAACAGTCACTACGCTCTTTCAGGGTAAACCTTGCTGTTAACATTACATACATAGCACATGTGCTTTCGTTACAAGGTCGCATTTTGCCTCCTCCCACCGCGTGAACGTATTTTGGTTGAATGCCAGCAAACATACACTGCAATGCTTTGTTCTACAGTGATTCCCCAGTACGTGTTGCTGGCCTGGAGTGGTAAAGTGTCCTACCATGAAGGACGAAATAAGGCTGCCCTCCCCAGAAACCTTTTGCAAAGGCAGAACCGCAAATGCCAGGGCAAAGTAATCCTTTCACATGCTTGCTTTTAAACCATGTATAGCATTTTAAAAGGTACACTCACCAGAGGTCCCTTCTCCGCCTGCTGAGTCCAGGAGGCAGCCTTGGGTGGGTTCGGGGGGTACTGGCTCCAGGTCTAGGGTGAGAAACAGTTCCTGGCTGTCGGGAAAACCGGTTTCTCCGCTTGCTTGCTGTGAGCTATCTACAACCTCCTCATCATCATCTTCTTCGTCCCCAAAACCTACTTCTGTATTGCCTCCATCTCCATTGAAGGAGTCAAACAACACGGCTGGGGTAGTGGTGGCTGAACCCCCTAAAATGGCATGCAGCTCATCATAGAAGCGGCATGTTTGGGGCTCTGACCCGGAGCGGCTGTTCGCCTCTCTGGTTTTCTGGTAGGCTTGCCTCAGCTCCTTCAGTTTCACGCGGCACTGCTTCGGGTCCCTGTTATGGCCTCTGTCCTTCATGCCCTGGGAGATTTTCAGAAAGGTTTTGGCATTTCGAAAACTGGAACGGAGTTCTGATAGCACGGATTCCTCTCCCCAAACAGCGATCAGATCCCGTACCTCCCGTTCAGTCCATGCTGGAGCTCTTTTGCGATTCTGGGACTCCATCATGGTCACCTGTGCTGATGAGCTCTGCATGGTCACCTGCAGCTTGCCACGCTGGCCAAACAGGAAATGAGATTCAAAAGTTCGCGGTTCTTTTCCTGTCTACCTGGCCAGTGCATCTGAGTTGAGAGCGCTGTCCAGAGCGGTCAGAATAGAGCACTCTGGGATAGCTCCCGGAGGCCAATACCATCGAATTGTGTCCACAGTACCCCAAATTCAAGCCGGCAACGTCGATTTAAGCGCTAATCCACTTGTCAGGGGTGGAGTAAGGAAATCGATTTTAAGAGCCCTTTAAGTCGAAATAAAGGGCTTCATTGTGTGGACGGGTGCAGGTTTAAATCGATTTAACGCTGCTAAATTCGACCTAAAGTCCTAGTGTAGACCAGGGCTAACATCCTTCATGTTCGGTAGGGTGCAAACATTCATGGAAAGTAGAGGGCCAAATTCTGTACGAGTGTAAATAGGATGCTCTCCATTGACTTCAATGGAGTTTCACCCATTTGAACCAGCAAAGAGTTTGGCCCAGAGTCTTTAAAATGCATGTTTCTTCAAATAAACTTTGAGAAAAAGCTTCTTCCCACATCTGTAGTTGCCCGTTCATGTGTGAGCTGATAAAAGCACCTGCCTTTAGCATTATCCTCTTGCTTATACCACTGAACTTTATTAATTCATCATAACCCCTTTCAGTGACAACATCAGACTACTTCTACTTCTCTTTCCTTTCTTATACTTATTATTACTGAAGATAGTGATGGGGGAAAAATTATTTGAAATACTCAGGAGAACTATTGCAATTTCTGTGATGCTTTCCCTTCATTGATGAGCAGTTTCCAGCCACAGGCAGTGGCAGAGCTCATGGTCTTTGAATACTGTATGTTTTGAGGAACAGGAAGAAAATCAGGCCTCAGGTCTAGGGCATCCAGCAGGGGTTGTTGTAGATACTGAAATAGGCCTTTCCATTCATTGATTTAATGTACATTCACTTGTAAATTTTGTTTGCAAAGTCCTGCAGTCACAGTAGATGGTTAGTGGCATGGCCAGGATAGCAAACTCTTAACAGGTCAGAATTAGAATAGATTTGAATTAGATTTGCACCATTTTCTCCTGCTATATTAATATTTACCTCATGTTTTGAGGGCAAATTACTTCTTTTAAGGTACAGTGAGAAAGATACACATTTTTATTTTGATGAGGACATCCAAACAGTGATAAATCAAGAGCAGATATCATTCGTCTGTGAATTTAGGTCTTTGTTGGCAGGGTTCCCAAAGCTCAACACAATTTATATCCACAGGTCCATCTGGAGGGATGCCTCACCACAGAAGAAATGGGGGTCTAGGAAACATGAAGGGTGATGACTTAGGCAGGGGTGATGGCTGGTCCTCTTGTTCTGAAGTTCAGCTACTCTTGTGTTGTTATGAAATGAAATTCAGAATCAAACACACATGCTGCTAATGGCACGAGGGACAAAACACTGAGGCATCTAGGACTATCAGATAATGAAACATTGACAATGTCACAATGATGATGACCTTTCCAATTGCTTCCTTTACCTAAGGGGAAAATAAACCATCCCATCCCTCTGGGTACTGTGGCACGCATCTGCCCAGAGCACTGTGAAAGGAAAGTGCTTCCTCAGCCCAATTGTGAAACCATCATAATAGTCTTATATTTAATACTTATGTGAATCTCCTCTGATCCTTTCCCCCTTCTCTAGTAACACCCACATCTACTGCTCCCTCCAGGTGTTCACATCTTGTATTTGAGTGAGCAACTGAGAGTGTTTGAATAGTGCTTTAGCTATAGGAATGTTTAATGGCAGATTTTACTTTAGTAAAGTATCTGTATCATCTCATCATTTGAAACATGTAATTACCTGAGATGAGCAGAACATTTGATGCATGTTCATGATTGTATGTAAAATCATTTGATGCATGTTCATGATTTTATATAAAATTTTCTTATTGTCCTGATTTTTATCTGCATATTTTGTATATTGTGTATTTCTAGTAGATGATCTAGTGTATATTTTTATAATATAAATGATTAGGTGCTAAACCATGTTGTACATGATAAATAGAATGAAGTTGTTAACTATAACTCAGAAGATTTGGGTTCAATCTCTGACTCCCAGACTTCCTCAATGATCTTGGGCAAGTCACTTAATTTCTCTGTGTCAGTTTTTCATCAATAATATTGGCACAATCATACATTCTATTCATCCCTTATTCATCTTGCTATTTATACTGTAAATTTTTAGGAGCAGGGCCTGTCTTTTAACATGTGTTTTGTATAGCAACTAGCTCAATTTGGCCAAAAATCTCACTGGGGGGGTCTGTAGATGCTCCTCTAATAAATAAAATGTAAATATGTAAATAAATATTACATATTACAGACATATTTGTAAATATTAAATCGTAGCCAGTGAAACCAGTTCCTGGTCCCTGTTACATTATGCAGTGAAGCAGAAAGAAAAAGTGTGAAAATGTTGTACTATATAGTGTATGTGTTTGTCAAGTTGCAGTGGGGGAGGTTTAGATTGGATATTAGGAAAAACTTTTTCACTAAGAGGGTGGTGAAACACTGGAATGCGTTACCTAGGGAGGTGGTGGAATCTCCTTCCTTAGAGGTTTTTAAGGTCAGGCTTGACAAAGCCCTGGCTGGGATGATTTAACTGGGAATTGGTCCTGCTTCGAGCAGGGGGTTGGACTAGATGACCTTCTGGGGTCCCTTCCAACCCTGATATTCTATGATTCTATGATTCTATGAAATACACAGGTCTATAAAAAGTAATAAACCCTACATATATTCCCCTGCCTCAGTTTCCTCACCACTCTGGAGCATTACTTGGGCTGGGGTCAGTGTAATATGGGGGTCTCCTGGATCCTTCTGCTGCAACTCTTGATTTCTGATCTATGGACACTCTATTTCACTTGGTCAGCTTGCTTCTTCTGATGTTGGTTGGTCCTACAGCTATACCGGTCCTACCTCTGTTATGAAATCATGTCCATTTCCTGCCCAGAACTTCCTGCCTTTCTCTCTAAAGCCTTCCCCCATGAGTTCTTTTTAACTCCCTGCTCTGTCTCCTCCGTGTCTGTCTTGTTTGAGAATGTTGCGCTCTCCAAAAGCCAGCCCCCGGTCTACGGCCTGGAGAAAAGTGGTTCAACTTGCTTTAGCCAGCATCTTTAGCGTATCCATTGTACAGCCACCGTAGAGTGGTTAAACTTAACTACTCTCCATTGTCACTAGTCTGATGGGTCCATGATACTGGTCCTGCCTGCCCATGATGGATTCCATATTTCCATGGAGATATTCAATGATACAGCAGTTTTCATTGTAATAACTTCATAATATCAGTCAGAATTTATAAATTGTACAGTCAAATTCCCCAAATCATCAGTGTAATACAAGGAGTTTTGTTAAAATCTGATGTTATCTGGAGAGCCCTTTCTCTGCCATCAGAATGAGGACAAACTTACCTTGGAGGCTGGGTTCAATGAATTTTCCCAACCCTCTCTTTTCCCATTTTTCCTCTACCACAACCAATCACATTGCTACTATGATCAGCCCTCCCTTTGGCTAAGAAAGGGCAATATGGTCTCTAATGCTAATGTGTATCTGTTATTTGGCTACCACGGGGATTGTCCAAAGAACATCCCAAATCTTACTTCCCTGCTTCCCAGTTCTCTTGGGCTTTTTGTATGGCTGACCTTACTATGGGATTGCTGTGCCCTCTCAACCTATGTTCAGTCTATTATTAAGTTCCTTTTACGCAAGCACACCCCTCTAATAGCCTAATCAAAGGAGTGCTGTATTTTTCCATCAAACATTGATTCTATTCTTGAATCCCATGTTGCTCTTCAATTCATAACACTCTTAATATATATAAGGCACTGATTTTTACTTAGAGCTTGTCAATTATCTTTGCCACAGATGAGTAGACATCTAGTCTTAGTAATAAGTGGGAGGAGATAATAAGTAATAAGTAATAATAAGTAGTAAGTGGGAGCAGAAGTATTAGATTACTATGGCTCAAGGAACATGGATTTCTCAGCAGGATTCCAGTGGTTGTGTTTTTGGAATGTATTCTAAATTGTTAAATAGTCTCTAAATATAACCTGAGAAGAGCCAAATAAGAATGCCAGGTTTAAAACTGTCAGACACGTTTCACCATTTGGCTATGACACAAGGGCATTTTTTATTTTAATTTAGAGATTTTAGTGCAGACATGCATAGCATTAGGGTCCAATTTTCAGACATTATAAACACTTTGGTGTCTACACTGTTACATTTAATGACCAATAGTATTCCTACTAATTAGTACTTCTAGAATATTATTTATTTTTAGTGCTACTACTAATGTAAGTAAATGTACGTATGAACCTCTGAAATCTCTCTACTTCCACTCTGATGCTCAGAGGACTGCACATACACAGTTCAAATACAAAGTACTTAAAATAACATTAAAAAGAAAAAAAAAAGCCAAGTATAAAGATAGTACAAAGTGCATCGTTGGTCAACACTGATTGAAAATCCAGCCCATTTCCCATTCCCAAACACAAAACACACATAATTATGAATCAGGTAAAATTGGCTTTTCAGGGGGAACTGCAAGGTCCTTGGGGAAGGGGAATAGAATCCAATTGCAGGACCTCTCCAGAGTTGCTACCTCAGTTTCTGGGTTTTAATGTTAGGCACCTAAATACATATTTTAGGTATTTAAATGCTGATTGTGGCACCAAAATGTCAGTTAAGGTTCTTCTTCTTCTTAAGTTTAGGCACCTGAGTGTGAAAATTAGACCCACATTTATCACAGAATCACTTTTACAGTTTAATTTGAGAAGTTGCTAAGCTCCCCAAGCTCCTGTTGACTTCAGCAGAAGTTCTGGGTTTTTGGCATATTTGAGAATCAGGCCCTTGGTTTTAATTAGACCATATATTTGAATTTTCAGTGTGTTAAAGATTAAACCTAACTATAGTAAAAGCTGAGAATTTAAAGAAACAAATAAGAAAAAGCATACCTGTGCTCTCTTTCTGAGATATCAGTGATCTCTTTCCACCGTTTGTGATGCTTCTTTCACTTCCTCACCATTATATGTCTCCACTGGCAAAATTAATTCTCAAATCTCTCTACCTTCCCACTGATGATAACTTTGTGTGTTTAGTAGCCCTTTTTTTCTAGGCTCCTCTGAAGCTTAAGTATAAATAGTGTAGGATCAATTGGATTTGCTTGAAATCTTAAATTTTTTTCAAAAGATATTTGCATAATTTTTGAAAAGTCTGAGGAGACATTTAGTAAAAAAAGAGTGGAGACCTCAAGAAATGTCAGCAAAGAGATGCTATGACATTATTCTTTATGCTGGGAAAAGCCTAGAAGAATCTGCCTGGCAATATTTCTTCTTTTCTTCTCTTTTTAAGAAAAACAAACAAACGAACAAAAAAAAAAAAACAAACCCACAAAAAAACCCAAACCTGTTTTCTACGTTTGCCAGGTTCACAAATGAATAGTAGGCAAAAAAGAGATGCTGATAAAGTTGACAGGTCAAAACACAGGATTGTGGTCAGGGAATTCTGAGGTGAAGAGAAGCTTAGAAAACAGATATAGAGGCAGTCACTAGATTCCACACCCTACTTTTTGTAGTGCCTCACAGCAGTGTATGCAGACATACATGCAGGCTTCCCTAGTATCGTTTCCTAGAAAACCATCTTAAACTTTTCTTGACCTCTACCTTTGTGAGAGTTATGGATCTCCTTCATGTGTAGGTGGAGAAGAAATGGATATTTGCCACTGTAAGGTGGGTTAGTAGGAAGATGCAGGTAGACCATCAACTCAGATCAACGTATATGGGGATGGGATAGCAGAGTTCCAGAAGCTGGCTGTTTCTCCAGAAAAAAAATTGTCTCTCTAACTCCTCTACTTGTAGTGACTTCCATGTATAGGAATGTTGTCTTATTGTCCTTTCGGAAGAGTTAAAGGACAGCAGTCTATGGAGACTATTATAGGGTGAAAGTGAAAAATGACACTGCTTTACTATTTGACGTATTTGTTGAAATTATGTTTTCTACCTATATAAGACTGGATCAACCAAATACAGAAGTGATGGATTTTTTCTTAAAAAATAAAATCAGTGTACCACTTCTGAGCAACTCTACAATAACAAACCAGTGTGTAAACATGTTGGATAGAAGCATAAATTAGTCAGGAAACTTGAGGGTTGATTGAAATTTCCAATTAAATGGTAACTTAAGTGAAACCAGAATTAGGGAACTGAGAACTTTTGAAAAATCTTATCCCATATTTTAAAAAGAGCAACTTTACATAATATTCTTTGGCACATCATCATTCAATCTTAAGTCAGTGAAAAATAAAATCATTAAGGGCCTAATTTTGCCATGCTTGCTCGCATGGAGTAATACTTCACTCTGCAAGTAGTTAAGCCTTCTTTAGTTGTGACTATTCAGGAAGCAAGGATGGCCAAATCTGTTTTGCAACTCTGAAAATATTCTGTTTGTGTTAGCAGTAGGATTTTGTACTGTGCTCACCTCTAGTTCCTAGTCCATAGTTCCTTTTCACTGTCTTTGCTCTCAGAATGTTTCAAATGTCTTTTTGGAAAAGGGAAGGAAGAAAGAAAAAAGAGAAGGAAAGAACAATTAAAAGTTGTGCTTTGGAGTGTTAATTAATACTTCTGCCTCTGTGTCCTCCCTCCAATGCAATCTCCTGTATTCATTTTTGAAACACAGCACTTGAAAGCGTTGCTGTGAGGCTCACATCATGCAGCCCGTTCTCCTTTCTCTTTGGAAGTCACTGGTTAGGCCTCAGGCTTGCCTCAGACATGTGCACAAAATTACCATTCTGAATAAGTATGAGCTGATCTTGCTCAGAGCACTACCTTACATTTCAGCAGCTTGTGTCAGAACTGTTTTACTTTCCTGCTGACTCAGTAGGGATTTTCATGAAATAGTAAAAATTAGGGTTTGAAGAAGTCTTAGGTTATATAGCCCACCTGCATGTATAACACTGTGGTTGGCAACCTACGTCCTGCAGGCCGAATGCAGACCATCAGGGTAATCCGCTGTCGGGCCACGAGACAGTGTTTATAATTGACTGTCTGCAAGCACAGCCGCGCACAGCTCTCAATGGCCATGGTTCGCCGTTCCCAGCTGCGGGAAGCGGTGGCCAGCATGTCCCTGCAGTTCCCATTAAAAATGTCAAATGTATAATATAATATAACATACATGCATATAACATGCATAAAATATCAGCTGTTTGGTACTTTTAATTTAAAATTACAATATATGTTTGAGATTTTTAATATGATGAATGAAATGAGATAATTGGTGAGGTAATTTAGAATACAACATAATCTAACACATAGCACTCATCAAATTAAAATAGTTGATCAGGAATTATTCTGTGTATAGTAGCATTAATTTTTTTGTGCATTATATAATGGCATAAAAATGCTTCTAGAATGGAATAGGGTCTTTCCTTGAAACATATTTTCTATTTACATTGCTTGTAATTTGTGTTATGTATCACCAATTATATCTTGGCTCTTTGCCTATCATAGTGGATATTCTGTTACAGTTGCAAAATCATCTCCTCTAGGAGATCTGGTGGCCTAGAACAGTGCATTACATTTTCAACCAAGACTGAATTTGGGAGAAATTCAAGTTTTTCAGAAACCTTTACTAATGAAGGTTGGATAACTACCAGAAATGATGCTACCACAACAAAGATCTGAGGTATTCAAGATAGGCCTTGTACTCAGTTGTCATTTGAGTAGCAGCTTGCTATGTTAGTTGTTAACATTGCTCTTTCTGGTCTCCTTTAATTGTATTCTGTTTAAAATAAACACTTCAGAAAGACACCTGCTGGAGAAACCAGAGAAGAATCTCTGCAGTATTCTGGCAAACAAATGCATTCACCCTACCCTGAGCAGTTATTTAATGTAAACTTGAAGACAACAGAATTGAAATAGACATGCCTGTTGTTTTCAGTGAAGAGACAGGTGAAGTAACTGGGCCTCTGAAATGTATCTTGTGTTCATGCAACTATGAGCTGAACATGGTCTTCTCACCCGATTGCTTTGGCTCTTTGCTCATGTAGTTAAACAACACATGGTCTGTAACACAGGACAGAGAATGCAAATAGGCTGTTAGCTTTTTATCTCAGATTCCCCTGTCCCACATATTTTTTCACTTCCTTTGAAAATATGAGAGACATTAGAAGATGTTAGAAATGTTAAGTGCTGTATGTAGTTGTGAAGGGAAGATATACATTATTACTCAAGCAAAACCCAGTGGGAGATGTAGGAATCTCAAGCTATTTTATAGAATGACATATAAAAATGACTAAGTAATCCAAGACAAGGTCTACAATGCATGAGGACTATCTGTATTCCAAACCTAGAATCTCTACTGATGGGATGACTTGAGGTTTTATCTGATGGAGGATAACCTGCTTCTGGTGATTAGTTTGAATTTTTCCCCCAAGAAAAAGGCCATTTTACTTGAAGCAAAAAATAATCAGACACCTTTTTTTTCAGTCTTTCCTATTTACAGGGAAGGAACAATTTGACTGTCTGAGGATGGCTAAGTGTAGCTGTCCATGGTAGTCAGGTTAAAAAAAAATCTGTTGGTCAGCTTATTTGATTGAGGATAAAATGTGCAGCCTTTCATAAATCTCCAGATCAGACACTCGGGCTTTATGATGCAGTAACTTTACTGAAATCTCCTGGGAAATAGAGATCAGAATTCAACTCATATATTTTCCCTTATCGGGATGATTTTTGAGCTAAACTTTTTTTTTAAGGTGCCTATGTTGTACTCACAAAATGTGTATGTACATGGAGAAAGCATGCATTAGGATGAACAAAACACACATTTGCATAGCTACAGGAGGGCAACTTTGCACACGGAAGGCACTTGCAATTCCAAATATCCCTTTACACATGCAGTGAACTTTTTAAAATGCACATACATTCTAGTGGGCACAACTACATTTATTGAATATTTGACCTGCTGAGTCAATTATCCCACATAGTAGGGATGGGGGGCAGGGACTATTTCTAGTACATATTGTAGATTAATGTATCTCTTTTATTTGATGATTGTGATTTACAAAAGAGACTTAAACTCATTCTATTGTTCTATGAGCCTCGTGTAATTCCCTTATTTTTTTAAAGGCCACAGGCCACCACTAATACACTAATATGGGGCAAGCTATTTTAGTGTCAGATCAGAATTCATTAAACTACAATGTGGGATACAACAGTCCATTATTAAAGCCAGGTTATGTCGTAGCACTGTTGTCAATGAGAAGGTGAACAGTTCATGGAGGATTACTAGTGCAGTCACTCATAATTAGCCTACAGAATGTAGAATGTCAATTTGCAACATCTTCAGACTGTTTATGCCACAGGGCCTGAAAACTCAGTTTAACATATTGTAGTAGATCTTACTGTTATTTCCTTGACTTGTACTGCTCCTTGTCTCCCAGTGAAATGAGACCTACCATTCCCCCATCCACCCAGCTCCCTACACAAAAAATCTCATTTACACAGAATGGGAGTATCAAAATAAAATGACATTGGTGCATTTTTCCCTAAGACCTGAAACAATATTTTCCAGCCTCATGAAGGACAGAAAGCATGTTTTGTGGTTAGCAGGAATGTGGCTATAGCTGAGGACTAGCTAAAGTTAATGTGAGTGGAAGTTAATTTGCTTGTCAACGTTCTCTGCATTGTTGTGGGCATCTGTATGTTTAACAATTACACTAGTGAAGTACTCTGCTGTCGCAGCTGGGTAGCGTGAGTAAGAGGTGACAAGAAGATCATGGTTAGGGTAATTTCTGACTGATGCTGTTAAACCTTGATTTAGGCTTCTTCTGCACAGCTTGGCCCATGCACACAAAACAAAACTGTTGGACTGTGCTGAGATCATATAGCGTGACTGAACATGTATAGTTAATGTAAAATACTATGGCATTGAGACTGCAGATTCAACTTAGTTGCTGTGAGAACTCAAAAACAGACAGAGACTCCACTATTCTCTTTGCTCTTGTACATCTTGCAGCTCTCAAAACCTTTAAGTTCATTTTTCTTCTGTTTTGGGGAGAGTGGGAGATTACTATTCATCACAAAAATCAACTTCTGAAGGGGAGATCTGAAAGATAGACGAAGCCTCTGCTTATCCATATGTGTATTAGGTTACCAACCTCTCGTAGATTGGTTGAGACTATTAAACAGGCATCCCAGTATAAGCAACTAGCTGTGCCAAAACGTAGCAATGGCTCAGTGGCGATATAGATTGAATAATCTAAATGTGTATTTTGAAAAGGAAATTAGATACAGGCATTTGGATCTCCAATGCATTCATGTCACATCTTTGATACTATTAGATGTGTATTTAAGAACAGGAGAAAAATGTTTTAAGTGGTTATAAGAAATGATTAATCTTAACTGCCAAAAGCAGCTGATGATAATTTGGGAATTTAGTGTTTAGTTTTTATTTGTGTTAATTTCCATACCAGAGACTGTTTACATAAATAATTAGGGCTGTCAATTACTCACAGTTAACTCACACAATTAACTCAAAAAATTAATCGCATTTAATCACAGTTTTAATCACACTGTTAAACAATAGAATACCAATTGAAATTAATTTAATATTTTGGAATTTTTTCCACATTTTCATATATATTGATTTCAATTACAACACAGAATACAAAGTGTACATTATTTTTTATTACAAATATTTGCACTGTAAAAATGATATAGTATTTTTCAATTCACCTCCTATTGTAGTGCAATCTTTGTTGTGAAAGTGCAACTTATAAATGTAGGGGGTTTTTTGTTACATAACTGCACTCAAAAACAAAACAGTTTAAAACGTCAGAGGCTACAAGTCCACTCAGTCCTACATCTTGTTCAGCCAATTGCGAAGACAAACAAGTTAGTTTACATTTACAGGAGGATAATGCTGCCCTCTTCTTAATTAAAATGTCACGAGAAAATGAGAACAGCATGGCATTTTGTAGTCAGCATTGGAAGGTATTTACGTGCCAGATATGATAAACATTCATATGCCCCTTCATGCTTTGGCCACCATTCCAGAGACATGCTGATGATGCTCATTAAAAATAATGTGTTAATTAAATTTGTGACTGAACTCCTTTCGGGACAATTGTACGCCCCCCACTCTGTTTTACCTGCATTCTACCATATATTTCATGTTATAGCAGTCTCAGATGATGACCCTGCACATGTTGAATGTTTTAAGAACACTTTCACTGCAGATTTGACAAAACGCAAAGAAGGTACCACTGTGAGATTTCTAAAGATAGCTAAAGCACTCGACCCAAGGTTTACAAATCTGAAGTGCCTTCCAAAATCTGAGAGGGATGAGGTGTGGAACATGTTTTCAGAAGTCTTAAAAGAGCAACACTCCGATGCAGAAACTACAGAACCCGAACCACCAAAAAAGAAAACCAACCTTCTGCTGGTAGCATCTGACTCAGATAATGAAAATGAACATGCATCGATCCGCACTGCTTTGGATTGTTATCGAGCAGAAACCATAATTGGCATGGATGCATGTCCCATGAAATGGTTGTTGAAGCATGAAGGGACATATGAATCTTTAGCACATCTGGCACTAAATATCTTGCAACACTGGCCACAATAGTGCCATGAGAATGTCTATTCTCACTTTCAGGTGACATTGTAAACAAGAAGCGGGCAGCATTATCTCGTGCAAATGTAAACAAACTTGTTTGTCTGAGTGATTGGCTGAACAAGATGTAGGACTGAGTGAACTTTCAGTCTCTAAAATTTTACATTGTTTTATTTTTGAATGCAGTTTTTTATACATAATTCTAAATTTGTAAGTTCAACTTTCATGATAGAGATTGCACTACAGTGCTTATATTAGGTGAATTGAAAAATACATTTTTATAGTGTAAATACTTGTAATCAAAATAAATATAAAGTGGAGCTCTGTACACTTTGCATTCTGTGTTGTAATTGAAATCAATAATTTGAAAATGTAGAATACATCAAAATATTTAAATAAGTGGTATTCTATTATTGTGTGATTAATCACAATTAATTTTTTTAATCACTTGATAGCCCTAACAATAATACCACTGTTGTTTCAGGTCACTCCATGGTAATGACTCACACTTCACAACCATACATCCTTTTTTGAAAATCATACGCTGTTGAATTCTAGTTAAGTAGTCTGTCTGATTTTTAAGAGTTCACTATATCTGAGAGAATGCAGTTGGATCACGTCAACAAGGTTTGGATACTAAATTACATAATTGTTGTTCAGTGAATTTTCTGAGATTGATAGTTTAGTGGGTGAAGATAGAAAAAGGTGTGGAAGTGGGGCTAACAACTTAGAAAATCAACGTATAAAGAAGAGGGTTTCAGTGTACACTTGTCTCAGTTCAGATGGAGGATTACTAGTTCAATGGATTGGCAATGAGAGAAGAAGAATGGTCTTCTGATTAAGGCACTGGATTTGGGATTCAAATGTTCTGGATTAAATTCCAGTGATTTCCTCTGTGCCTTCCCCTCAGTTTACCCATCTATAAAACTGGAATAATTCTTTCTTATTTCACAGGCATCTTGTGAGAATAAATAGTCATATTTGGGAGGCCTATCATGATGCCGACATATAGGGTGTGGTCTACACAGCATTTTGGAGTCTGGGGAGTGAGCCTTCCAGCCCGGTTGACAGACTTGGGCGAGTGGGCCTTGTGCTCGCACTCTAAAAATAGCTGTATACACATCACTTTTAAGTTGTGGCTCAGGTTGGAGCTTGGGCTCTGAAGCCACGGGTGGCATCTCTGTCTGTCTTTCTCTCTCTAGTTGACAGATAAAAAAAGAAATTAAGGGCAACATCTTGTTTTAATGCAGGTTTTTAAAAACAGAAACGACCTTTGGAAGTTGTACTGTCTTTTTGCTAGTTTATGACAGAATCCATGCTAGCCTGATTTGTTACAACACAGCATAAACCGCTGAGGAGTATTGTAGCACCGCTCTCTGCTTCTTATCTTGTTCTCTTTCATCTTTCTTATTTCTTTCTGCTTTTGTGTTTACCCTTTAGTTCAACCTAAAGACACCTTCAGCTTTACCCAAGGGGAAGAAAAGCTAAGAAGAGGTGCATCTATATGAACATCAGTATGTCAAGGAGAGAGGCGTTCATATCAGAAGTGGATTAATGTCTCTTTTCTAGTGACTGGGGAGTAGGAAGAGGGGTGAGAGGGGAATGGCAGTGTGTAGAAAATGAAATGAGAGGGCTTTTGCAGGTAGTGCCATTACAGAAAAATGGTGTGATTTAAGGGTTACAGCAGGGGACTCGGAATTACATTTCCTGGGACAGAGTAACAGCTGTGTTAGTCTGTATTTGCAAAAAGAAAAGGAGTACTTGTGGCACCTTAGAGACTAGCCAATTTATTTGAGCATAAGCTTTCGTGAGCTACAGCTCACTTCATCGGATGCATACTGTGGAAAGTGTAGAAGATCTTTTTATAAAGATGAAAAAATACCTCCCCGCACCCCACTCTCCTGCTGGTAATAGCTTATCTAAAGTGACCACTCTCCTTACAATGTGTATGATAATCAAGGTGGGCCATTTCCAGCACAAATCCAGGGTTTAACAAGAATGTCTTGGGGGGGGGGGGGGGGGTAGGAAAAAACAAGGGGAAATAGGTTACCTTGCATAATGACTTAGCCACTCCCAGTCTCTATTCAAGCCTCAGTTAATTGTATCCAATTTGCAAATGAATTCCAAATTCAACAGTTTCTCGCTGGAGTCTGGTTTGAAGTTTTTTTGTTGTAATATCGCAACCTATCCTTGCAACAAAGCCCGTTGCCAACTGTGCCCACATATCTATTCAGGGGACACCATCACAGGGCCTAATAACATCAGCCACACTATCAGAGGCTCGTTCACCTGCACAGCCACCAATGTGATGTATGCCATCATGTGCCAGCAATGCCCCTCTGCCATGTACATTGGTCAAACTGGACAGTCTCTACGTAAAAGAATAAATGGACACAAATCACATGTCAAGAATTATAACATTCATAAACCAGTTGGAGAACACTTCAATCTCTCTGGTCACGCGATTACAGACATGAAAGTTGCGATATTACAACAAAAAAACTTCAAATCCAGACTCCACCGAGAAACTGCTGAATTGGAATTCATTTGCAAATTGGATACAATTAACTTAGGCTTGAATAGAGACTGGGAGTGGCTAAGTCATTATGCAAGGTAACCTATTTCCCCTTGTTTTTTCCTACACCCCCCACCCCAGATGTTCTTGTTAAACCCTGGATTTGTGCTGGAAATGGCCCACCTTGATTATCATACACATTGTAAGGAGAGTGATCACTTTAGATAAGCTATTACCAGCAGGAGAGTGGGTTTGTGTGTGGGGGGTGTGTGTGTGAGAAAACCTGGATTTGTGCTGGAAATGGCCCAACTTGTTTATCATACACATTGTAAGGAGAGTGATCACTTTAGATAAGCTATTACCAGCAGGAGAGTGAGGTGGGGGGAGGTATTTTTTCATGCTTTGTGTGTATAAAAAGATCTACACTTTCCACAGTATGCATCCGATGAAGTGAGCTGTAGCTCACGAAAGCTTATGCTCAAATAAATTGGTTAGTCTCTAAAATGCCACAAGTACTCCTTTTCTATTTCCTGGGACATATTTGGGATTGTACAACTGACTTCTGTGACCTTGGGTAACCTATGTGACTGTTCATTCACTAAAATAATATATTTACTTTATGTGTGTGTTGAGACTTATTTACTTAATGTTTGAAAAGTGCTTTGAGGCCGTCGGGAGACAAATTATTATAATTAGGAATGGCCCATATTAATTGGTCCATATTCCTTTTCTACCCATGTTCCACTGAGAGGTTAGGAAGAATGGTGAAACAGTAAACAGTTAAACCTGATTCTTCCCTAAGTTACAACTTGTGGGGTCTGAGACCCTCCCACCTCATAGGGTGAGAGCCTGGGCTCCAGTCCAAGCCCAAACATCTACATTGCAATTAAACAACCCTTTAGCCTGAGCCCTGCAAGCCTAAGTCAGCTAGCACTAGGGTTGCCGGTTTTCATTGGACGCATTCTTGGAGACTCCAGGACAGGGGTGAAAGTAACTTAACAGACTTACTGGTATGCAGGGTGGCCAGTGTCCTGGGTAAGGTGGTGGTGGTGGTGGGGGGGGCTCTAGGACCCCGGAAGGGATGGAAGAGGCGGGGCTGGGACCAGGCCTCCTCAGCCAGCCCTTCAGCGCTGCCTGGCCTGCACCACCCGGGGCTCCGGCGGTGATTTAAAGGGCCCAGGGCACTGACCACTGGTGTGGTAGCAGTAGTGGCAACAGCGGCTGAGACCTGCAGGCCCTTTAAATTGCCACCGGAGCCCCGGGTAGCGGCAGCGGTGGCCGGGAGCTCTGGGCTCCAGTGGCGATTTAAAGGAGCCACTGACGGGAGCCCCAGGCCCTTTTAAATTGCTGGGACCCAGGGGAGCTGCCCCTTTTGCCCCCCACCCCCATCAGCAGCCCAGCCTGTATGGTCGGCTGTGCACCAGTGGCCACTTTCTTACAGGTACACCAGACTGGACTGGCTTACTTTCACCTCTCCCCAGGACAATCCTGGAGGGTTGGCAAACCCAGCTAGTATGATTTTAATGGCAGGGTAGACACAACCAGAGATCTTCCTATCTAAATAGAGAAGCAAATGTGTGAGAAGGGAAATAGGCATGGAGCAGTGACATAGCAATGACGTAGTGGCACAAGTGACTTGGAACATATTGCTTCTCCACAACAATCTGCTTGTTATAAATTATAGAGACTTCCCAGATACGAAGGGAAGATTCTTTGGCATATTTTTCACAACTTTTCTGTCATGTTATCAATGACATCTGTGTTTTAACAAATTTTCAGATGAGTTAATTCCTAGGAAGCTTTTATAATATAAAGAATTGTTAGACAAACTATGACTGAATCTCAGGTAGATAATATGTTCCTTAGGAAATGTAAGTTTCAAAGACTTGCCAGATGTATTTCAACTTAATAGTCAATATTAAGAGCAAATGTCTATTCTATAATTGTGTATATTGTTATGACAGTTGGGAGAGAATAGAAGGAAATAACTGAAGGACACTCTTGATCAAAGCACCAATGTTTATGTATGTCTTCTCTAAAACAGACCCTTTGCAGTGAGTTACCATTCCATTAATTCCTCTATCTCTCACCGGTAAAGAACTGTCCTGGAAAGACAGTGTTTAATTTACCTGCAGACAGTATTGTTTCATGCAGTTAGTACTGGACACTAAAAATGATTTTGCACTTCAAAAAAAAAATTAAAAAAATAGAACACCAGACTCTAAGGTCAGTGTTCCTCCAGCTAACATGTTGACATACTCTGGCTGTGTAAATCGGATGAACATTGATCAAAAGGAATGTGCTTATGTCTTCGTGATTTCTTCTCTACTTTTTTTGTAACAGTTTTGTTTGTTTGTTTGTTTGTTTGTTTGTTTGTCCCCAAGATTCTAGGCCTAGGCTAACACGAGACAGTTTTTCATGAAACATTATTAATTTTTCAGTTGTATATTTAAAATCTTATTTTTGTATTCCAGATGTTAATGAATCCTACCATTTATTAGTAGGGTCTTATCAAATTCACAGCCATGAAAAAGGCATTACATACCATGAAATCTGGTCTCCCCCTCGTGAAATCTGGTCTTTCGTGTGCTTTTACCCTATCGTATGGCATTCTTACTTCTGCGCTGCTGCCTTCATTGCTGGGCGGCCAGAGAGTGGCAGCTGCTGACTGAGGGCCCAGTTCTTCAGGCCGCAGCACAGAAGTGTAAGGGTGGCAATACCACACTATGCCACCCTTACTTCTGCGCTGCTGCTGGCGGCAGCTCTGCCTTAAGAGCTGGGCTCCTGGCCATCAGCTGCTGCTCTTCAGCTGCCCAGTTCCGAAGGCAGTGCTACCACCAGCAGCAGGGCGGAAGTAAGGTCAGCAGTACCACAACCTCCCCTACAATAACCCTGTGACACCCTCCCCCCACAACTCCGATTTGGGTCAGGACCCCTACAATATCCTCATACAATACATATCCTCATACAATACATACATACAATATCTTCAAATTTCAGATTTAAATAGATGAAATAATGAAATTTACTATTTTTAAATCTTATGACCATGAAATTGACCAAAATGGACCATGAATTGGTAGGGCCCTATTTATTAGGAATAATGTACTTGGTATAGTTCATTCAAATTTTGTTATAGGTCAGCTGATAGGCATTCCTTAAAGTGAATATGTCTGCCTCAATAACTGTAAATACAGAGTAAGTTGCTCATACTCCCTATGAGTGTTCTTGAATGCCCTACTTAAAAATAAGAGGGCTATAGATTTTCTTTTTGCTCTGTTTTTGTACAGTGCTTAGCACAATGGGGTCCTGGTCTATTACTAGGGCTCCTAGACACTCTAGACACTCATAGTACAAATAATAAAGAATAATACAGATTGCACTTGGGGTCACATTTTTTGGAGTGTCTGTGGGAGGCTGAGGGTTTGTCTACATGGAGACAATCGGGAAAGTTAATCTGAATTAGCTAAAGGTGTGAATTAAAAATGGATTCATTAATTATTTTGGGGGCTTCTCTAGGAATTATATTGGGGAAGTTCCATGGTGTGTGTTGTACAAGAGGTCAGGCTAGATGATCACAATGGTTCCTTCTGGCTTTAAATATATGAAAACCACATTAAACCACTGTGTAGACATTCCAATTCAGAATTAAAGTGCCTTTAATTTGGTTTAGTTTAATTCACACCCAAGTGAAATCACCTTGTATCTTGTCTCATCACTGAGAGCCATCTGGCTGAGAATTTCAGACAAGAAAAGGGAAAGATGCAAAGTGGAACACAAAGGAAACTGTGAAAACCTATTCCAGTTGTTCACGTTAAAGCTTTGACTAATATTATATTTCCTCAACATCTGTAAAAGAATAAAATAAAGACAGAGATTGAAGAGCATTAGTTTACTTTAGAACCTTTGAAAGTGTGTGTGTGAACATACATTATGTATTGTTACAGCATATGGTTACTTTAGTATATATTGATGAGATGATCAAATTTCCATTTCACATTACAAGTGGTATTTTCTGAGTCTGTTGCCAGGTACGTTAAGTGACCCAGATGTTCTAATGTAGAGGAAAGTGACATCTATTTAAAACAAACAGCATATTAAAAGTTACAAAAAGAAATGAGGGCATCTGTTTAAAGAAGAGATAGCTATAAATAGATCTCAGTTTATAAAGGGCTTTCTGTTAAAATAGCCAAGTTGAACAAGTCTCATTAATCCTGCCTTTCTCATGCTTGTCCCCTTATCTCCAAACAAATCTTAATTTTCTTTTGGTTACCATAATTAGTTAAAACATATAGCCCTTTTCTAAGCACCATGCTGCATGACATGTAAATAAAATGTAGTGTAGTATAAAGTTTTTCTGGTTATGATCTAATTACTCACCACAAATGGAATTTTCTGTGTATGTTTCATGAGTTAAGATGACTGATTTCTTCATAAATAACTACTCTGTTTCATTTGTAAAGGAGTGTCTTGTAGTTTGATTTTATGTTAATAAGCCAGATAGTGTAGATTGCTGAAAACTGGATTTAGGGCTGTGTGAAATTTGCTTCCACTGAGTGTTTGTCTGGAATTCTAAATAGCACTATTTGGGCACTAATAGACACAGATTATATAATTGCCTTTGAATGGCAAGGTAGAGAAGTAGTGGTACACCTTCAGTGGTGAAACAAATGGGAGCTGCAGAAATGTTTCAAAGGCAGAATTTGCCTCTGTTGGTAAAATAGGAGATGGCTGTTATTTTTCCAATGAGGACTATTCTCTTAAATGCATGGTGTATAAAATGCATTGTAAGGTAGTAGCGGTGGCTGGATATGCTTCTCTGACAAACAGGTAGACAGACAAGATTGTAATCTGGCATCACTTCATAAATTAAATGGGACATCAGTATAGCTTTATGCAAAATTGTACTTGCATATTGCATAAAACAATGTACAGTTACAATACAAATTGGATTTGCCTCAAGGTCTCAAACTTAAAAACAAAAACAAAAAACCCACACTTTCTTGGGAAATGGAGCTTTGACTAAGTAGAGTTGCAATATTTTGTGCACATTGCTGCTGGTGGGATGTAAAAGACCTGCAATTGTCCTAATCCAAACATTTCAGTTAAGAAGAGGTTGGGTAATAGGGATTGTACGGTAGCTTTGTGCTTAGATGTGATATAAGTAAATATATAGATATCTTCTTACACAACCATATGTCTAAAATATATTATATTTTAAGTGTTTTTCTCCTTCCCTGTGTTACCACTGTGAGAATGAAGAATTGGCTTCCCATCATTCTCCACTTGTCTTTCTGCGAGACTCAGCGAGAATATGCACACTGTGTATCTTAGAATCATAAAAAGGTAGGGCTGGAAGGGACCTTGAGAAATCATCAAGTTCAGTCCCCTGCATTAAGGCAGGACCAAGTAAACCTAGACTATCCCTGACAGGTGTTTGTCCAACTTTTGTTTTGAAATACCTCCAGTGACAGGGATTTTTTCAACCTTCCTTGGGGTCCTGTTCCAGAACTTAACTACCCTTATAGTTAGAAAGTCTTTCCTAATATCTAACCTAAATCTCTCTTGCTGCAGATTAATCTTACTAATTTTTGTCCTATCTTCAGTGGACATGGAGAACAACTTCTTTTCACAACCCTTATATTTGAAGACTGCTATCCAGTCCCCCAAGTCTTCTTTTTTCAAAACTAAACATGCCCAGTTGTTTTTTAACGTTGTTCATAGGTCAGGTTTTCTAAACCTTTTACGTTGCTCTCCTCTAGACTTTCTCCAATTTATCCACATCTTTCCTAAAGTGTGGCACCCAGAACTGGACACATTACTCCAGCTGAGACCTCACCGGAGCTGAGAACAGGACAATTACCTCCCACGTTTTACATATGACACGCCTGTTAATAACACACCCCAGAATTATATTAGCCTTTATCAAACTGCATCATGTTGTGGATTCATATTCAATTTGTGGTCCACAATAGCAAAATAGCAAAAAAACAGAGGGAAAGGTTGCAGACCAAGCTGGTTGAGCAAGCATCTGGAACAAATGAATAAGAAAAAGAAAGCCAAGAAGGAATGGAAGATGGGATGGATCAGTAAGGAATGCTACCTCTTGCAGATCAGAAAGTGTAGGGATAAAGTGAGAACAGCTAAAAGCCAAGCAGAGTTGGACTTTGCAAAGGGAATGAAAACTAATAGTAAAAGGTTTGATCGCCATATAAATAAGAAAACAAGGAAAGAAGTGGAAGCACTAAACACTGAGGATTAAAGATAATCTAGGCTGGCCCAACACTTAAATAGGTACTTTTGCCTCATTAAAAACGGAGGTAATGAAGAGGTTGGGGTAGTGGCAGGCTAATAGGAATGAGGATATGGAGGTAGAAATCACCACAAACTAGGCTGAAGTCAAACTCAAACAGCTTTATGGAACTAAAACGGGGCCCTGGATAATCTCCATTCAAGAATATTAAAGGAACTGGCACATGAAATTGAAAGCACAATAGCAAGGATTTTTAATGAATCGGTAAACTTGGGGGCTGAACCATATGACTGGAGAATTGCTAATACAGTTCATATATTTAAGAAAGGAAACAAATGTGATCTGGGAAACTACAGGTCTATTAGTTTGGCCTCGGTTGTATGCAAGGTCTTGGAACAAATTTGGAAAGAGAAAGTCTTTAAGGACATAGAGGTTAACTGTAATTGTAATAAAATACAACATGGTTTTATAAAAGGTAGATCATGCCAGACCAACCTGATCTCCTTCTTTGAGAAGATAACTGATTTTTTAGACAAAGAAAATGCAGTAAATCTAATCTATTTGGATTTCAGTAAGGCATTCGTTCAGGTCCACATAGAAAATTAGTTAAATTGGAGAAAATGCAGATTAATATGAGAATTGAAAGGTGGATAAGGAACTCATCGGGCTGAACTGTCCAGCTGGAGGGAGGTTACTAGTGGAGTTTCTCAGGGACCAATTTTAATTTAACATTTTTATTACTGACCTTGGCACAAAAAGTGGGAGTGTGCTAATAAAATCTGCAGATTACACAAAGTTGGGAGGTGTTGCCCGTACAAAGGAGGATCACAATATCTTACAAGATCTGGATGACCTTGTAAACTGGAGTAATAGAAATGGGATGAAATTTAGTATTCCAAAGTTATGCATTCAGAGACTAACAATAAGAATTGTTGTTATAAGTTGGGGCTGTATCAGTTGGAAGTGACAGAGGAGGGAAAAGACCTGGGTGTATTGGTTGATCGCAGGATGACTGAGTCACCAATGTGATGTGGCCATGAAAAAGGCTAATGCAGTCCTACAATGCATCAGGTGAATCTTCCATTAGAGACAGGGAAGTGTTAGTACCATTATACCAGACACTGGTGAGACTTCATCTGGAATACTGAGTGCAGTTCTGGTCTCCCATGTTTAAGAAGGATTAATTCAAACTGGAACTGGTGAAGAGAAGGGCTGCTAGGATGATCCAAGGAATAGAAAACCTGCCATCTGAGAGGAGATTTGGCTTGTTTGGCTTGTTTATCTTAATCAAAAGAAGGCTAAGGGGACTTATGATTGCTCATTATAAATACATCAAGAGGGATAAAAACCAGGAAGGGGGAAGGGTTATTTAATTTAAGTGCCAATGTGAACACAAGAACAAATGGATATAAACTGGTCATCAAGTTAAAGCTTGAAATTAGCAAACGTTTCTAACCATCAGAGGAGTAAAGTTCTGGAATAGCCTTCCAAGGGGAGTAGTGGGGATAAAAAACCTGATTGTCTTAAAGACTGAGCTTGATAAATTTGTGTAGGGATGGCACATTGCAATCTGTGACTGCTCACAACAAATGTTTCCCAACAGTCAGTGATGGGATAGTAGATGGGGAGGGCTCTGAATTACTACAAATAATTATTTCCCAGATTTCTGGCTGGTTGGTGGTACCCACATGCTCAGGGTCTAACTGATCACTATATTTGGGTTTCGGAAGAAATTCTCCCCTGGGTCAGATTGGCAGAAACCCTAGGGGGTTTTCGCCTTCCTCTGCAGCATGGGGCATGGGTCACCTGCAAGTTTAAACTAGTGGAAATGGCAGATTCTCTATTACTTGAAGTCTTTAAACCATGATTTGAAGCCTTCAGTAACTCAGCCAAAGGTTTAGGGCCTATTACAGGAGTGGGTGGGCCAGATTCTGTGGCCTACAATTGCAAGAATTCAGACTAGATGATCATGATGATCCCTTCTGACCCTATGAGTCTAACCCCAGATCCTTTTCAGCAGTCGAACCACCTAGCCATTTGTTCCCCATTTTGTAGTTGTGCATTTGATTTTTTTTGCTTCCTAAGTGCAGTCCTTTTCTGAAATACTGCACTTGTCTTTATTGAATTTCACCTTGTTGACTTCAGACCAAAACTCTAATTTGTCAAGGTCATTTTTAATTTTAATCCTGTCCTCTAAAGCACTTGCAATCCCTCCCAGCTTGGTGTCATCAACAAATGTTGTAAGCATACTCTCCCCAGGCATTTCTCAAGTCATTAATGAAAATAAAGTACCGGACCCAGGATTGAACCCTGAGGGATCCCACTAGGTGTGCCCTCCTTGTTTGACAGCATGTCTTGTTTTCAATTTTCAATGCGAAACGATCTCCAGATAGTGAGGAAGACAAAAAGTGTGTTCTGAATGGGTCAGAGAGAAAATAACCAGTCAAATGGATGAGAAATAGAATAAATATTCTACAGCATTGGAATATTAAGGTGAATATATGCATTCTTGCAACATTTTTGTTTGTGTAGTTTTCCTGCTACCGAAATATACCTCTTCAGCAGAGACATAATACACACTGCAAGTCATCCTCAGTAAGATATCTGTTTAGAACTGGTTATAGAACAATAAGAAATATAGCCTAACATATTCACTCCTACCACATTTTTGTTTTGTTTTTTTCCATTTAAATGTAAATAATTGATGTAGTTAGACTTTCTCTCAAACACATCACAGTTACATTATCTTTAGTGAGCATCTGAGACATTCTCTTGAATGATAATGAGCAATAGTAATACTTCACACGTTTTGAATCTTTCATTCAAAAATCTTAAAGCGCTAGAGAAACATCCATTAATTACTGGAACTCACGCCACCTCTGTGAGGCTGTAGGAATATATACAATAGAACCCTATTCCTTCGACCCTCCATTATCCAGGTCTCTGTATTACTCGAACAACCAGTGCATGCAAATCCAGAAGTGGGTGATCTTTCCTGTGGCTGTCAAATGGCACTTTACAATTCTCCAGATTATCCAATTTTTTGATTATCCGATCTGGCCCGGTCCCAATTAGGTAAACTGGGTTCTGCTCTATATCCTCCAAGCTATTTCACATGACACACAGTCAAAAATCAGCCACATCTGGCATTATTTATTTATTTATTTATTTATTTATTATTTCTTCATTGATTCATTTATTTATGTATTTGATTTATTCAGATATCAAGGAAGGTAAACACATGGTTTCACTGAAGTTCAAAGTTCAGATTCAGCTATCTATCCAACCTTCTTAGTTCTTATATTTTCATTTATCCCCATAGAATCTAAGCACCTATACATGGGTATCTGAATTCATACAAATTATAGAACTCAGAATGAAACCTGTCACAGCAACTTAAAACATCTGGAGTAATTCCACTAATAATAACTGTTACATTTTTAAAAGGCTGTTAGTCCATTAAGGCAAAATGGGTCACATGCTACTTGCTCAGGCATCGTATTACTTACCTTATTAAACCTGGTGACATTTTAAAAAATAGCTTTGTTGGGATACTTATGATATTTGTCTTTTTCCATAAACCTCATATTTGCAAATTCAGAGGAGAGAAGAGAGACTAGCTTCACGTAATAGAAAGTGGGTCAAAACCCAGTGGTATCTTTTTGTTAATGCCATCTTATAGCGTACTATCCATATTATACTCCACACAATAGTAAATCATTGGGGTCCAATTTGATCTTCCATAGAGCAATCCCCATTGACATTGTCCCCCATGGAACTGAAACGCTGAACTAATTTACATGAATGGAACTGATGGTAAAACTGTACTCTGCAACTATTAAATCGCTAGTAATTTTCAATAGGAAAATAAGAGAAATTATTACATTTTTTTTAGGTTTGCTGTGATCATCCAAACTGTAAAATATTGAGCAATTATTCAAGGCTCTCTTTTTTAATACAAATGAAATTATTTCCCAAAGGATGATTTAAAATAGTATCTCTTGTAGTCAGTCATATTAAGGAACAACTTATCAGAGCCCTCTGCTGTATACTTTGGTTGCTGTATACTTTAGTGGGATTCCCCTACGCAGACAAGGAGACATTTTCTTTTCAGTTTTAACGCTAGATATGATAAATCTTGAACAGAAACTCAACCTGCTCCTATTTCTGTAGCATGGATGCAAAACAGAGTAACAATTCATTTGCAACAGGAGCACTGATACGATCTTTACAGATTCATATTTAACTTGTCTTGACAAAACTAGGAAGTCAGAAGACTGCCTGTACTTGCAGTGGTCACAGCAGCTGTTGTTTTCTTCATACAGAAGTAGAAATCTACGTGGGATAAATAGGACCAAATGCCACAGTTTACTATTTTATGAGTGGTGAGGTATGTCAACAATGCAGAATACTGGAATAAATGTCATTTTTCTACCTTAAATATAAAAGAATTTTAAAGTATTTTGCAAAATTCAGGCCACTGAAACTCACACACATTACTGTTAATTGACCTGAAGAACTGGAACCTGCATCACCAATAGGTGGTAAATTTCATGTATAAAGTTTGTGGGTAAACAGATGTGTAGACAGCAAAAGTTCTAATCTGCTGTTTGGTTTAGTGAGAAAGAAGCATGTAAACATGTTCCGGTCCCCACCAAGCAATGTAGATGGTGTTGGATGATCTTTGAGTTCAAAGTGATACAGTTCATTGCTTTGTCATTATGATTTAGGTACTTTAAAGAGAATAGATTACTCTGAAGAGATCAGCAGTCAGTAGACTTTCTAGATTAAGTTTTATGTAGAGATGTTTCACTGCAGTACAGAATGCTAATAAAACAAAGAAAAGCTTTTTTTCTTTCTTTTAGAATTCACCATTTGATATGGCAGGTACCCATTAAATTATTCAACAACTGTTTAAGCTTGAGTGAACAGCATACGACCAGGGGTGCATGTAGCCCAGCAAAAAATACTTTCATTTCATGCTTGCCTGAGCTTGACCCTTGACATCTCAATGGGTTTTTGAGGTCTCAATGCTGGAGCTTGAAGGAGGAATAGAAGACCAAAACTCAGTGACATTGAAGGAAGAGGAGAACCAGCAAGAAGCAGAGTTAATAGGGCATGCTAAAATCTTGATAGGAATACATCCATGGCCTGTAAAGTGAAGAATTTTATACTGGTATGGAGTATATTTTGAGTAGCCCTACATGGGCTTGCAAGAAATAGGGAGGGAGAACAAAAAGAACCATCAAACACACACTCACTTATGGCTCTGAACCAGGGCTGGCCACAATCCTAGTCCATGTAATCCCTGGATGAGGCATGAGGAGCTGGAGAATTTGCCAAGTGAGCTCAAGTGAGCTCAAGTGAGCTGTAGCTCACGAAAGCTCATGCTCAGATAAATTGGTTAGTCTCTAAGGTGCCACAAGTACTCCTTTTCTTTTTCCAAAGAGTGTGGAAAGGTGGTGAAGCTGTCACCTCACTGTATACTGCAGGGGTGGCCAACCTGAGCCTGAGAATGAGCTATAATTTACCAATGTACATTGCCAAAGAGCCACAGTAATATGTAATGATTTTATACGTATATGTGTGTGTGTGTGTGTGTGTGTGTGTGTGTGTGTGTGTGTGTATACACACATACATATACACACACATAATCATTATAAGTTGATCAGGTATATTTATAATAAATTTATAATGTATAGTTAACGATAATAACAACTTAATCTTTTACTTAGTGGGACTTCTGGCAATCTTTGCTTTCAACAATTCCCTTGAAGTTTTGGTTTGTGTTCACTTGTGCTCACATGCAGCAGTTCTCTTAAGTGGCTGTCTGTCTAAACGGATTGGTGCTTGCATTCACATGTTTGAGTGTCGAGAAAACAGACTCACAAAGATAGGTCGAGGCAAACACTGAGATTAATTTTAGGGGTTGGGGTATTTATCCTTTGGTACAGATTTCCAGAAAGTAAGGGTCCTCTCAGTCTTCTGAACAGATTTCAATCTGTCATCTTCCAAAAGTTCTGTTATTTCGGTCTGGGATGTTGCTTCATCAGTGACTAAAGGGGGCTTCAGACAATCTGCTTCAGCACTAAAAGGGTCATTCAGAAATCTGATATGAGGTCTTTTCTGCTGCAAATCTTGGAATCTTCCCTCAAAACTGTCCTTAAGATCTTTAATCATGCTTGCATACCTAGTTGTGCTCTGTTTTAGGGGTTCTGCTGCACCTGCTTTTGATCTGGCTGGAAGTTGTGACATTGAGGGAACGTGTGTCAGCTCTCCCTCAAGTATTTGTTGATGAAACAACTGTAGTTTGTTCATGAATGCAAATACGCTTTGCACTAGATCAGACAGCAACTGGAATTTTCCTTGTAAGTCCATGTTTAGTTTATCCAAATGCAGCAGCATGTCTACAAGAAATGCCAAGTCTAGAACCCATCCAGGATCTGAAAGCTTGGGGTGTATTCTGTGCTTCTCCTTCATAAACAATTTTACTGGATACAGGAGCTCAAAAAACGGGAAATAACGTTGCCACTCAAGAGCCATCAAACTGTACAGTGAAATGGCAAATCAGCAGGGGAGTCCCCTTCATCCAGTTCTTCAATTAGGTTTTAAATTGTCTGTCATTGAGTGCATTTGAGAGAATGAATTTCACAATAACCAAGACAGATTTCATGACGTGATCAAATTTGCAATTTTTAGATACTAGTTGCTAATGAATAATACAGTGAAATGTCCAAAATTTGGGAATTCTCTCATCAGGCTTACAAAGCTCTACTAATCAATTCGCAGATTCCCACATGAACGGAACCCTGTCCGTTGCAAAGGCAGTGAGCTTCTGTAAAGGCAAGTGGCTTTAAACGCAACAAAAACGCCTCCTTTAAGTCTCATCCATGAGTTCTGTCCTTTAGTGACACGATATCGAGGAGTTCTTCCCTTACAACACAGTCGTCAGACACCGTGCAGACAAATACCGATAATAAGGTTTATCCTGTGCATGGCACAACTCTTCCAAAGTGATGCTCAAATACTCACACTGCTGAAGTTGCAAGTGCAGTTGTGATTCGATGTCACTGTTCAGGTCAGAGATTCTGTGTTCTATTGTGTGGTGTGAAAGCTGGAGGCCAGAAATTTTTGTCTGTAGAGTCTCATTTTCTGGTGACAGAATTGAAACCACATCAGTGAGGCACATAAACTCTCCTTCAGATTAGGACTTTTTCAGACGGACTATGTGCCAGGCCACATAATAGGAGGCTAACGTTACGGTCTGCGATCGGTTGGCAAATCTGGTGAAGAACCTGGCTTCTACATCTGCTTGTTTTTTCAAAGTTTTCAGTTTTAAAGCGCAGAGTTCAGTATCTTGTGGGAATTCTTGATCCATATGTGCATGGCTCTAAGCGAAATGATACTGCAAGTTTGAAGATTTGAAGTGAGAGTTACACGTCTGGCAAAGAAGACACATGGGCTTACCATTATGTTCAATGAAAAAGTACTTATTCTCCCACTCCTGTGGGAAGCCTTGATTTTCATCTGTGTATTTTCTTTTCTGTTTGCACTTGCCTTACATTGTTAGATGGTGTAAGAAAAACTTTGATTAAAAATTTCCACACCAGATAGTCACCGTGTGCTTTATTCAAGGAGACATTGGTGCCGGCCAGGGGATGCTGGACCCCTGTCTCTGTCCCAGGGCCTACCCCGCACTCCACCCCTTTCCCCAAGTCCCCATCTACACCTCCGCCTCACCTCTTCCTGCCCCTGCCCCTGAGTGAGCTTTGTCCTTGCTCCTCCACCCCCAACCCCCCATGAGCCTCCTGAGAGTCACAAAACAGCTGATTGCGGCAGGCAGGAGGCATGGGGTGGGAGGAGGCGGTGCTGGGGGAGGGAGGGGTGAGGCTGCGCACCATGTCCTCTCTCCCTCTCTCTCTCTCTCTTCCTCCTCCCCCGAGCCTCCTCAATGCCGTGAAACAGCTGATCGTGGTGGGAGGGAGGCACGGGGCAAAGAGGAGGAGGCACTGATTGGCGGAGCTGCCGGCAGGCAGAAGGTGCTGGGGGAGAAAGGAAGTGCTGATAGGGCTGCCGGTGGGTGCTGAGCACCTACCATTTTCCCCCCAGAGTCGGCTCCTAGCAGGAACTGCATATTATCTTCTGAAGAGCCACATGCGTCTATGGAGCCACAGGTTGGCCACCCTGGTATACTGCATTGACTGATAGCTGAGCCAGCATGACAATGCTCTCCCACTAAACCCTATATAAGGATGAAACAGCAGCCACTGTTGTGCACATTACCTTAGTGCAGCTAGCAGCATGAGGATGCCTGATGTAGAATGCTTCCAGGAAATCACTTTAGAATTCTGTGCCCCCACACCTTTTCTCTTGGCTTAAAAGACATAACAAAGTGCCTAGAAGTTAGGGACCATGGTATATATTGAAGGATCAATGTACAAATGAAAATGGGATTTACAAGTGGCTTCACAAAAAAATCTTACAGCCCTAGTCTTTATATTCTAGTAGAGTATCCACAAAGTAAATAAGTGTATGGGGGAAGAATCTGATATTACTATATACTTTAAAATGACTGGGCAACCATTAAAAATGTTTGAAGATTTTTTAGACCGCTACAAAAGGCTTCTCAAGGAAGACAGATTCTGAACTGTGACTTTTGTCAGATTTTACAAGCCTAGTAGGATCAGGCCTCGTCAGTGCTTGGAAAGGAGATCTTCAATGAAAATCTTGTGGGTTGGTTCTTCAGAAAGGGTCGCTCTTCCTTTAGAATCTGTATTGGCACTAGGAGCAGGGGTGCTCTTTTCTTTAATTTACGGTACCAATTACTTGTGGTTATTAAGAATGCGAGTGCACTTTCAGCAAAAGAATAGTCAGTAGTCCCAGTATGTTGAGCAAATTCCATATACGTAATGATATTCAGCTTACCTAAAGCCTAAATTGGCACTTCTCTCCCTATTTTAAAGAGAGTTGTGTTTTCATCTGTATCCAGATTTTTTTTCAAGTAAGCTTCAAATGACATACAGTAAAAAGTGATGGACAATGTCCATACAAAATGATTTCATTCAGTAGAATTTTACAAGACAATTGGGAAAGAGAGGGAGAGAGAGAAAATGGGCAGAAAAGCCATAAATAAATCCTTTTAAAATGTGATCATATTCCTTATCTAGGTTCTCTAGAGTAAGGGTGGAAAAAAAGGTGTTTTGTTTCAGTGTGCTATTAAATGTAACACTTTCCACTCTGATAGTGGCTGGATGTCAGAACTAGTTATTCCTGTAAATGTATAAAAGGCAAGATGGATTGAAATCCTTCAGGATGAAATTATTAATATTTTACATGCACACACACTCACACACACAAAAGATCTTGAATTTTAGGCCCTTATCCTGCAATCAGATTCATGCAAGTGGTTCCTGTATACAAACATACAGCTTCATTGAGGTCAGTGACATTCCACGTGGATCTGATTGCAGGATCAGGGCCAGTATGTGTGATGTTTGCGGACGCCATTGTTACAATGTGTAGCCAGTAGTTATTTTCCCTGATCCTGCAAAGACTTAATACACGTACTTAACTTTAGGCACTCTAAATAGTCCCATTGACTCCTTGCAGTGCTAACATTAACACTTATGTAAATATTTGCAGGATTTGGGGCCTTAGGTAGGAAAGGACAAGCTGGTTTGATGGGAAATGAACTATATCTGATTGTGTTTGCAGATCACCTTGGATAAGTATCTTTCCTCTCTGGTCTTAACCAATCGCCTTGTTTTGCTGAAATGTATCCAGGAGTTTTATTGGGTTGAATGGTCCTGAGGCACAGAATGGTGTTAACCAGTTGGGTCTCATATGCAAATAAGTGAATCCTTATTAGTTGCCATGAAGCCTAGAAAAACCTATTTGCCTTCTGGGAGGTGAACTGTAGGTGTTCTGTATTGCCAACTTCATTTCTTATATAGAATGTTAGTTGTGAAGGAAAAACTGTTACACATTTGAAACTCATGGCCTTAAAGGAGAGATTTTCACATTTCTGCCAACGGTGCTTACAATGCATGTAGCAACGCATTCTGTGAAAATGCTATATTAATATGTCTGAATTACTAAAACTGCCCTTAAATGTAGCACAATGTGTTTGAGGATATTGCTTTTAATTTGTCATTATAAAAACGTTGTTATAAGGATAAAAATTTATAAATGAAAATAAGCACCAGGTATTGGTGCTCCCAATAGGTAGTCTGTAATTATTTCCCAATAAAATAGATGACTGTGCACACATTCGCAGTCTCCCTCCCCCCCACACACACTTTTGTACTCTATGCTATGAATTCAAGTGTTGGATCAGAAGGATTTATTGCTTGATAGTTCAAATGGTAAACATAGGGAGGATTTGATTAAACAGTTTAAGGCAATGTTTCCTAAAGCCAGTAACTTATTTAACACTTCAGCAAAGTTTTCCAAAAGGCTTTATTATAGTAACAACAGATTATTTCTGACAGCAGCACTCTTCATATTAGAACATTGTCAAAACAGGTAGATACACAAGAATGAAAAACAGCTGAAATACATCTCCTGCCAAACACCTTCCTGGTCATGCTCAATCTGGCTGTCCAATCATACAGCACAGCTCAAGGAAGGTATTCAACAAACATCATTACCGTAGGCAGCAAATTTATAAAGTAGTTTTCATGTTCCTGTTCTTCACTGAGCCTTGAGATCTGAAGTCTTTTTTTGGGTAGGGGGAAGAAATTAGTCTTCCTAATTTTCACTATGGTCCCATTTCAGCTTTCTGCTATCTGGTTACTACAAAATGAGTTACACTATACTAAGTGATGACCAAGAAAAACACAAAATGTAAATTCTTGATCTGAATTAAGATCCTGCATCTTATATTATAGTCACCTGCATCATGTTTATCTGGGGAATCCCACACATTATTACTCCTATTGACAATGAGGACAGATTCAGTATCATAGTTCTCCTCATGTGCTGTGCTAATATTTACTTGACCTTGTTAAAGTGTGAATGTAATTTTGTTTTTGAAATTCTAGTTGTCATTAGTGAGCGGCTTGATTCAAACCCACAGATCCGCCAACTCTCGAATGTTTGGGAAGTTCACATTCAAATCAAGATCCAAACTTTGTGACTCAGGCCTCTCCTCTCTTCTTTTCACAATCCTCTGCCAGGTCACTGGATGTCTGTCACTACCATTAATTTCAACACTATAATATCTAATATGTTCTGAATTTTAACATTCCTAATATCAGGAATAGGTGCCATGTGAGGCACCATAATTCACTTTCAAAAATCCAAGGCTGATCTAGCCTGACAGAGGAAGTGGCAGAAAATGTACTATACAAATTCAGAATAGAAATAAGTTTTACAGTGAGGGCAGTTAACCACTGGAACAGTTTATCTGAGGATGTGGTGGATCACTTGACATCTTTAAGTCAAGATGGGGAGGGCTGAATTACTACAGAGAATTCAATAGGCATCTATAGTAAAATATGGTAAAAACGATTATGTGGAAGTTAAAAACAAAAAGAAAACAAAAAATTCTCATTATTTTCAATGATTCACTATGAACATGTCATCTTAACTTCTTTCTATTAAAACAGAAATTCTGTTTTACTTCTGTAATGATGCTGGCATTGGTGGGACACTTCTGAGAGTACCAATTTAGGACAAATTGCTTAAAGCAGGGCAGTTACAGCCCAAGGCTTGGGTTCCTTTGCACACCAAGGCAAACAAAACTAGCCAAACAGAGAAGACTTCAGTTTTACCCCACTGGCTAACCGTAAGTCACACAAGCAATTCCCTTAGACACTCCAGTTTCCCGGTATCATAACCAGTGCCACATGTTATAGGGATGAATGGTTATGAAACCCAATACCCCTGTAAAAAAAGGACGGGGGTATTGGTTTTCATAACCAAAGGACCAAGCCCCAGACCCAGGTCAATATATAAGTTAGCTCTTACCCACAAATCACAGTGTTGCCAATCCTTTAGAATCTAAAATCTAAAGGTTTATTCATAAAAGGAAAAAGATATAGATGAGAGCTAAAATTGGTTAAATGGAATCAATTACATACAGTAATGGTAAAGTTCTTGGTTCAGGCTTGTAGCAGTGATAGAATAAACTGCAGATTCAAATCAAATCACAGCTGGGATGGGTCATTCAGTCCTTTGTTCAGAGCTTCAGTTTGTAGTAAAGTTCCTCCAGAGGCAAGAAGGAGGATTGAAGACAAGATGGAGAAGCTGCAACAGCCTTTTATAGTCTCTTGTTTTCTTTGTTCTGAAGACGAGCTATCCAGCACCTGACACGGAAAAACCTTAAGAGTTCTGTCCATAGGCATGTCTCTGCATGCCTTGCTGAGTCACGGTGTATCGGCCTTCTTTTTGTGGGTCATTTGTATAGCTCATGGTCCTAAATGGGCCATCAAGCAGGCTAGGCAGTGCTGATGCCAAATTGTCTAGGGTGTCACCCAGAAGCACAGCACAAGCTTGAAATACAGACAGTATAGAGCCAATACTTGTAACTTTAAATACAAAAATGATACATGCATGCAGATAGCATAATCATAACAAGCAAACCATAACCTTGTCTTAGACACCTTATTTGACCCCCTTTATACAAGATTTGGTGCCACTACTGGATCTTGGTTGCAACAATGATCTATACAGTCCCAGTTCATGTCAATAATGTCACAACTTCCTATTCTCATTTACTTAATATTATAAATTTCTCAGGTATATCTATTATTTAAATATATTTCCTAGAAATATGAGTACTTTCAGGTCAGAATTACTTGTGTGTTTGATTTTGAGTAATTTGTGGATTGTGGATGGGTGTTGGTTTGTAATGAATGGGGAACATGTTGCAGTATGAATATGATGTATAGTTGTGATGTTAACTCATTTAGCTTTCTATAAAATGTCTGTAAACATTTAAAAACAAATAAACATATGTACCCATCTCATATTTATTGTATATACGTATGACTTAGGCTGCTTTCATCTTGTTGGCAAATGCTAATTGGCTGGTGAACTTGCTGTTGCTGTTTCCATCTGGGGAAAAATGAATATTAAGGAACCCAAAGATAAAGCGAAACTGCTCACACTGCTGTATCATTAGAACTGTGCGCGCAATGTACATGTTATTCCGTATATTTATATGTACATAGAGTTGTTAGTTTATAAATATGATCTCTTCAGTTTGTAGCGCATAGAGCTAGTTTAGCCTTTTATTCTGTTTAGCAGTAACGCTTAATCCAATGTCTTACAGCCAGGGTCAGCAACCTTTGGCACATGGTCCATCAACGTAATCTGCTGGCGGACCGCAAGAGATTTTGTTTACATTGTCCGTCTGCTGGCATGACCCTCCACAGCTCCCAGTGGCCGCGGTTCACCGTTCCCAGCCAATGGGAGCTGCGGGAAGCCATGGGCTGCAGGGACGTGCTGGATGCCACTTCCTGCAGCTCCTATTGGGGGGAACGGCGAACCGCAGCCACTGGGAGCTGCAGGGGCGCGTGCCTATGGACAGTCAATGTAAACAAAAGGTCTTGCAGCCCGCTAGTGGATTACCCTGATGGGCCATGTGCCGAAGGTTGCTGACCCTGGCTGTAAAACATTGGATACAGGCCTGTAGGTTCTTTTGGGCCAACAGGTCAACCCATTGCAGCCTGCAGGTTGACCTGGTGGCTCACAAGTTCTAAGTGCATTGTGCAAATCTTTCTTTGGTTTCAGTTCAGGATAAAACTCCACTGAAATTATCAGGTTTTGCTTGATTTTACCCAAAATTATAAATTCTAGGTTCTGCATAATCACTGTTAAGATTCAACTAACAAGTTTGTGAATCTAGCCTAAATTTTGGATTTGCAAGAAAATTTTTGGCCACCTTTGACTGTGTTGAGAGTCATATGCTCAACAACTGCATATGTAAGGTTGACATTACATGCAATATAGGAGTATTGCCTCATGCTCAACAACTGCATATGTAAGGTTGACATTACATGCAATATAGGAGTATTGCCTCATTTCTGGTATGTGACTTTACCGTGTGGTTTACATGCCACACTCCTCTTAAAATGACATTCACATTTTAAGATTCAGTGCTGGCTCTATGATTTTTAACTTAAAAGACGGATTTCCTGTTAAGAGCGGGGGTCCCAATAACTCAGTTTGTAGTCTCTTTATTTGATAATTGAGCTGAATCTAAAATATTTTCTACATTGATGTGTGATACCTTGAATGAATAGAAATGTGTTTTCCATCAACACATTTGGAGGAGTAAATTTAAGTCATCACAATATGAAAGACTTGTCTGGGAATGTCATGTTCTCAATGCTCTGCTGAACTACTCCTTAAAGTGTTTGTGTGTGGGAGGGAAATCGGGGAAAAAATGGTTGCTTGGCTAGATTATGATAACCTCCTCACTTAAAATTAATCATAAAATCAACCCAGGGAGACTTTAAGTTTTTTTCAAAACTGCCAACTTCTTTATATGAACCATATTTAGAAAAGACAATTCTTCTTTTTTTTTATTAGCAGTTTGAACAGAGTAGAAAATTAAGAATAACAATCTCTCTCTTTTAATGTCAATTTAGCATTTAATGGATCAAATTAGGTGCTTCCTCATAGTAATTTTGTATGCAAAACAGACAACCTAGTGTGTGGTTCAAGCCTAAACAGATGAATATTTCAGAAATGTTTTTAATTAGCTATGTTGATGATCAATTAAAAAAAAACTAACTTGACTCAGGAAATACATTTGTAATGTAAAAATGTTTGTGTCTGTGTATCTTTTGTCATAGGAAGCAAAGCACTGTGTATGCAAAAACCCCAACTAATTAATCAATTCATTTCCCTGTCTGTCTGCACAATGTAGGATTATTTTCCAGACTCTTTTTTTAAAGTGCTTGATTTGCTTCTCATTTGAATACTTGCATAATTCTCTCAGCCTTTAGATCTTCTCCTTCTATTTTACATATTTCATTTTCCTCAGGTTCTGAGAAGGTATTGTACTGAGGGAGTCAACTGGCACAATGCCTACAATTAATGATAAGCCTTTCCTTGTCATACATTCTCTGCAACATTGGAGAGTAAACTAAAAGAACATAGCATATAAATCCAGAGGCTGAATGCAAAATCTAGCACTTCACTTTTTCTTCCTGAGAGTGGGCATGAATGATTTTATATAGTTTAAAGGTAAAATGGTGACAACAGATGTCAGTGTCTCCAAGGAGGATTTAGAAACTTGCTTTTTGAAAAAAACTAAGTGCTAGAAGCTATTGTTTTTGTTTATTTATTTTTTAAAAAACATCATATTTTCATATATTTAAAGCCTAACAAATTGTGTTATTGAGTAGATATTTTTCTCACTGCTCCGGAATTCCTAGAATGGTGAATAGGATAAGATACCTCATTGGTTTAAGTGCTGCAGACTGATATTCACATGATGTCATAATATATTCTGATAATGCAAACTGGAGGGGAAAATTAATATGGGGAGAAGGTTATTAGATGTTTATAAGGAGGGAAGAATCATTTAGCTGGAGCAAGGAGGGAGAATTTCCTTAACTCTCCCCTTAAAAATAAAACTCCAGCTTTGAGGGCTTGATCCTGCAAGGTGCTCAGCACCCTTAATTCCCATGTACTTGAGGGAGGACTGAGAGCATTCAGCGCCTTGCAGGGTGGCATTGTATATGAAGAAAGCCTTTGAATAATGTAACAATTAGGGCTTTCTACAATGACACTTCTGTTTATGTTGTCTTGTATTGGCTATTAAGGGCTTGAGCCAACCTCCCCTGAAGTCAGTGGAAGGATTTTCAGTGGGTTTTGGATTAGGCCCTGTAAATTAAATCCCACTTCCATTAAATCAAAGCTTCTCTCCCCAACCCCCAACCCCTGGCCCCAACACACACACACACTAAAAATATATATGGAGCTTAGTTACAGTGATAAAGGATTGGGCTCTTAATGTGGATTTAAGAGCTATAATAAATGCCTGTTAAATAACATTGCCTTTGTGAGCCTTAATGGGGAAAGGATAAAAAAAAAAACCAGCCCTTTGAGACCCACAGAGAGGGGGAAAAAAACCTTCCTTCAGATAGGGAAAAAGAGGAGTTTACTAATATTGTATCTTGTTTGAGTGATACAGTATGTGTTCCCTGTGATTCATTACTATAGTATTTCAGCAGTGAACAGTAGAAGTCTTTCCTATTTGTCACAAAAGAAGTGGAATCTGATTTCAGTGGGGAGGATTCTATTTTGCTGTTCTGTCAGTCGCAGATGTACATGAGTTAGGATCAAATGTGGTTTATTTCTCTGATTTCTCTCTGTTATTGCGAGGAAGGCAGGGGGGAGGGAAACAAGTACTAACAGAGATCCTGTCCTTGATTGGTTTCATTGTTCTGTGTTGCTGCAAGGAGGCTTGATGGGAGAAAATCCCTTCCAAAGGAAGATGTCAGAAAGGCAGAGCCATGTGAGCTTGTGACAGTGAGCTGAGTTTCCCAGGCTCTTGACCAGTGGTGGATCAAGGAAGTTGCAAAGGTGACAGTTTGTGTATGAACGTATTGTGCAGAGGTGCAAGCAAAAGGGAGAACATAAAGAGTCAGGGAGCAGATGAGGAAATAAGGTAAATAATTTCCAAATGTCTGCTCATATTCTGCGAGCCAACATTACCATTGAGTATCCAGCAGAGTGTACATTATGACTGATGCAGTTGGTACCCTTCCCAGGAAACTAAGCACATTATTTGCAAGACATGTCCAGTCTGAACAGCCTTCCTAGCAGTGCTATGACCTGCCCTTAAGGAAACACCCCGTAGTATTTATTAGAATGTAATCTTTCTCTAGCTTTTTAAAAATACTTTCAGACTCTAACCGAGAATTATATTCCTACTATTGAAATCTAGAGGATGGTTTAAAATAAATGTAGATAGATACTCAATATTCAATAAATATTCAATTCTATAGGTTTTAAGCATACCTTCTATAGAACTCTGGTTTCACCCTGTTACATTCTCTAGTACTTTTCCACGAAAGTGCTGCATGCCAATAGGCTGCCATTTAAACTACAGATTTAATGGGACCATCAGCTAGGGGTCAGAGACAAAGCAAAAAAAGCACTGGTTAGCCACATATTTTACATTGTGAGAAGGGCACTCACCAGAATGGTTTTTGCTGTGTTTGGATGCTACTGAACTCATAAGGAGCAAGACAGGTGTCCCACATAGAGCCTTTTGTTACAAATGAAAAGGTTTTAATCTATATATAATTTAATAGCTCAATGTGCATAATGTTAAATGGGTCAATATAATGCATTTTCAGAACAGTTCAGTGCATTTTCCCCTTATTCCACAAAGGTGTAGACATGTTAGCCTTCGTCCCATGGGATGCCATGGCATCACAGCAGAGCAGAGATCCTTCTGAGAAAGACATGTCAGAATACTGACTACTCTTATGGGATGCCTTAGCACTTCAAAGGAACAGGACAGATGGGGTCCCACCTCATGAGAGGGAGTATGACATCAGACTTCAAAACAACTGGAAGAGCTAAGGAAGGGGCTCCTGAGCCATCATGTCTTTTTGACATGGCATTTCTTCTGCCAGCTTGTTGTATTACAATAATACATATGACTCTATGCCTTGCTGAATATATATATATATATATATATATATACACAGACACAGATTGTAAGTGTTTTGTACTTGTAGGGCACCTAATATTTCTTATAAAGAGGAAAATATAAAAATTATAGAAACATGAAGAATAAAAGAAAGCAGTGAAACATTTGGTATGAAATTCACTGGGTAAAAAATCCAATCATACACAGTATCCAGCAGATTTCATCAAAATCTGAGATGTCTTATTTTAGACATCCATTTTAAAAACTCTTAATGTTAATATTTACACGCTAGGTAAGACGGGGTTCCAAAATATTTAAGTGTTTTCCCCTCCCTGTCCTTCCCCCACAGTGTTACTCCCCCCATCATCTCCCCTCCACACACTTTATCCTATCCATTCTTCTTTGTGCTCCCTCAGACCTTTTGTACACTCCAGAATCATTTCCATATTAGAACACTCCTATCAAAACATGGCCCTCCCCTCCCAGCTCTTTGGCCTTGCATAGAGTGTGTCCTGTCCTTGCCAGGCCTAATGCATTCTTGGACCCCCCTCCACCAACTCAGTTCTTTCTATCTATAACATAGTGTGTCTGTGTGGAAAGAGACAGGCTTTGCTAGATGGAGCTGAGGTGATGCGATTGCTGGTTGAGGATTCAGACAGTACGTGGGCCATAGTAGAGGGCTGCCAGGCAAAACCAAAGAGATGGAGGAAATATCCATGCAGGGTGCACCACTGAGCGGCTCTTGAAGATTCTAATGATATGTCTATATTGCCAGCTAAAGTGTGTCTGAAGGTTGGGGAGGTACACCCATTGCTAGCTTTAATCATGGTTGCACAGGTAACAATAGATATGAAGATGTAGTGACCTTGGCTTCCGTGCTGGCAAGCAACCCAAGTACATACCCAGGGCCCCTGGTGGGATTTTATTGGGGGTGGCAAGCCCAGACTGCCACATCTTCACTACTACTGTTACTTGTACTAGCTAGATTAAAGATGGCAGGGCTAGCCACCCTGTGCTGCAAATACAGCTTCACTTGCAGTATAAAATTATCATAAAAATCCTGTAGTTGAAGATATCCGATCAGTTTTCTTCCCCACCCTACTCTTGCAGAGCCATTACAGTGACTACTGCAGAGCTATGGGATAAGTTTATCGGGGCAACACCAATTTTTGGCCACTTTGAAGTAAACTGTGAAGAGCCCACATCGAGGTTCTTCAGCGTCTATAACTAGATCTGTGGTATAGGACTAGTTAATTGGATGCATGTGTAAGTAGGGACCCCAAGTGCTGCATAAATAGAGTTGCCAGTAAGTGTGCATTAGGGACACATATCCAATAGGCTAGGAAGAGAGTTGAGAAGTGAGGAATAGAAAGAAGCACATGCTAAGCCCTGAGTGAAGTAAGTGATGTCCTTGCAGGATTCACCTGCTAGGGAAGAATTTACTATGCAGAAGCCCGGTTAAAATGATGCATTCCTTCTAATCATGCACTACAGTGACTGGAGTAAGTAGGGAATGAGAGAAAGCCACATTAGTCTTCCTTCCATAGGTGTATAATCTCATCCAAATTGTCATCATTAAAAATATGGAACACTTATTTGTTTCCTTAGAGACTTACCTCCACAGCACAACGTACTATTCTTGAATTAAAAGGAATTGTGTGCACAGCTGCTTGTGAAAGGGAATGAAGCTGACTCTCTCACTCTTCTGTCATGATGAATTCTGGAACTAGCTGTTAAGAATCCTTTTGAATGAGTAGCTTCAAATTGATCCAGTTTTCTGAAGAGCTTGGGGCTCAGTGAATTGAAAAATAGCACTGGGATTAAAAAAATAGAATTGAAGTTTCTATACTGTAGATATAAGTTTTGTGCAGACTGGGGGTGGAGTTGTATTGCAGCAATAATTCAATAGTATGTGTTTGTTTATTTCAGCATTCTTTTTAGCTTGCAGTCTTTATCTTTCTTTTCTGCTACTTCTATAATGCTTTTGAAATATATGTGTATATATTATTCTTGTGTGAGTATAAAATCATTCATACTTTATATTAAGATTCCTTTTAGAAATTGTTTTAAAGGGTTAATAACTGATTAATAAATGTTTAATAAATGATTAATAAACATGTTACCAAGATGAGTACTATGTAATATAGTAACAGGAAAAGATGCTGGTTATTAAAAAAAAATCTATTGACCAGTTGGACTCTTTAACGATCAACAATTATCCATTTATTAAAATATCTTTTAGTCATTTATCATCTCTATAAACTATTTATAAATGGAGCTATAGTAAAGTGCGACCTATATATGCATATAGCATATAATACTTTAAGTTCTAGGTTTTTCCTTTTTCTTTTCTAGCGATGATGTTTTGAAGACTTCATCTATTAGTAAGATACCTAAAATCAGTATGAGCATTTGTTATGACTTGTCAATTGGACTTCTCTTAGCGGGGAAACACCCCCTCCTTGATCTAAATAGCAGTTCTCTTATGCTGAGTGTTACATATTCTGCATTTATTCTGTGTGAAAATGGTCCAGATATGATATTTTGCAGGTAAGAGGGCACTGTTATTTTCTTTTTGATTTTTAATATGATTGTCATGAGTATGTCCGTGTTTATTCCATTTCTCTAAAGCTATACTGTGCCCTATTGTTTTTTATGTAATTCAAATTTCTTAGGTTCTTTGTAGCATGTATAACTAACTTATTTCCAGTGTACTGGAAACAGTATACTGCAGAAGTTAATATAAATTCAGTGAGAAGAGAACTGAATATATGTATCTATAGCCACCTCCAGGCTAGTCTGTCACAATGTGTTTTACCTGGGGCTGACCCTCAAGGCCCACCCATAAAGCAACATCTGCTGCACCATGCTGTAGCTACCTGCTAATCAGGTCACCAGGCTGTGATCTCTATTCAGTATAAATTGCTAGTTCAGGACTGGGTCCACATTAAGGAGCAGGTACTTACCTTCAGTAACTTAAATGTATTAGGTTTTGGCTATCTTAGAGGTTGCTTGTCTTTGTGCACCCTAAGGCAGCAGCTGGGACACTTTGATGACAGTACCTAATTTTGAGTTGGGGGTGGTGGTGGTCAGGGAATTCTTAGTGGAGAGCTTGAACCTGTGGAATTAATTATGTGGACAAACCTGCGTCCACTTGTAGGGTATTATGCAAGATTCACCTCCTTGTACGAGCCTCCTAACTGAATTTTACAGCCACCACCTGAATTTGTTCTGAGGAGGGAAAGGAGAAGAGGAGATTTATGTTCTCACGACAGGTAATTAACATGCTACAAAATGTTGTCAAATAAACGGTGCTCAGGTACTACAGTGATGGAGTGCATGAAATACTAGTGGATGATAATTGTGTGCATGCATATGCATGTGCATGTTTATATCCACATCTATCTTTCTACACTGGTGCTAGAAAAATCTTCAAATCCATGTCTGCAGTTCACAGCTGGCTCCTATCTTTATGCAGAGCTGGATCACATCACCAGAACAAAACCACAAACATCATGGACTATTGCAAGTTTGACATCAGATCCAAATTTATGCAAGATTCAGATGTATTTAGATTTGGGATTTTAATGCAGCTCACTATAGAGGAGAATCCAGCTAAAGAGTCTAACTACAGAGCAAACTTCACCAACTTAGGGGGAAGTTTGAATGAAGGATTTTGGTTTCGGCTCACTTGTAGTAGAAAATTGTTGGCTTGGTGTCTCCACCCCACTGCTGTTCCCTGGCCCCCAGTTTTGAAGTTTTACAAATGTTACTTCTGGTTGTTACAGTAGGAGGCAAAATGCAACGTATCGTCCTGGTCCTGCATCATTAAATTGAATGGGAGCTTTACCATTAATTTCAATGAACACGGGGATCAAGCCTTATATGTGAGTAAAGGGTAAACAAACCATGGACATAACTCTCCTCTCGCTTGCACTGTTCTTATACTGGTGCAACTTAATTGATTTCAGTGGAGTTATTCCTGATTTTCACTGATTTAAGAGAAAGAGAGATATCAAGCCTCATGCCTTTACTGGTGCCTTCAGAAGAAATCTTTACCCTGTCTCTGCAGCTCAGCAGTAAAAGTTCACAGGATTAGAAGCACTTCTCACCATAAGTAAACTATGAAAGGTATGTGTCCCAAAGCCACCAGTCATAGCCTGTCCCAAACCTACACAGCAAGTAGTGTTAATTCCTTTTAGCACTCAGTTTATACATCCTGGATTTCCAATCACTGCTTCTTGCAAAAGCAAATTATCATACTCAGTAATACCGTTTGGATGGTAGATTATAGTCAGGCTTTAGCTTGGATCATTATGGTCATAGCAGAGAATACAATAAATGTTAATATATTAATAATAGTATAATAGAATAGCATGACACTAATCTATTTACAGAAAGAAAAAAAAACACCAAGAGTGATTAAAATAAGCATTTTTACATAATGCCACTAAAGGTACTTGAATGAGTTGCTTTATTGCAGTGAGACAGCAGAGACAACTTGAAATCTCCATCATAATGTATTGGCACAGTAAAATTAATTTCAGGAACCCTATTGGTATGTGAACAAAAGCAGACAATCTAAAGAATTTACACCTACAAATTCATAGGTTCATATATTTATAACTTTCAAGGCCAGAAGGGACCATTGTGAGAATCTTGTCTGATCTCCTTTTTTAACAGTCCATAGAACTTCCCCAAAATAATTCCTAGATCACATCACTTAGAAAAAAATCCTGTATTGATTTAAAAACTGTCAGTGAGTGAGAATCCACCATGACCCCTAGTAAACTTCTAGTGGTTTACGAGTTCACACCTTCATATAACACAGAAACCAAAGTCAAATAGTGGTTCTGATAGCATTCCCACATGAGTTTCTCAAGTAACTCCATCGCTCCATAGTCCCCTTTGTATTCTGCCATATCTCATAATGTCATGGGAGAAAAAGAGTCCTTAGAATAGAAATTTACCAACAATCCAGTAAAAAATTATGGAATAAAATAATAATGATAATAATAATAAACAACATATTTGTTATTTGGATGAGTATAGCTTGACCGCATCAAACTAGCCTAGCATCTGTAAGGGAAAATCATGCCTTACTAAACTATTAGAGTTCTTTGAAAAGTTTAATAAAATAGCAGCTAGCAGTAACCAAATGGATACAATTTACTTGGCTTTTCACAAAGCTTTGGATAGAAGACTATTAAGGGAAATAAATAACCACAGGTTAAGAAACTAAGACTTGTGGATTAAAACCTGTTTAGATGATAAAAAACAAAGAGCTATAGTAAAAGGATGTTCTTCAGAACAGAAAGAAGTTAATGCGGCAATGAAGTAGCCTGACCCAGGGATCAAGACTGGAACAAGGACAAACAATTTCAAGAGAGCCTTGTGGAAATTTGACATCATTTTTTGAATATAGCCTTTAGTTCATTTTATATCAGTTTACTTTATCATTGCTTCAGAAAGGAAAAATTTACATGACTAGTGCAGGGTCATCATTTTCAGTCTTTTATATAGGTGACTTTTTTAGAAATATATCTTAAAATCCCAGTAACTTTCTCCAGAGTGAGTAGCTATCATGTAACACAATAACAATTTGGCATTGCCATGCTTTACAACATTCCATAATTAACAATAACCTTGCACCTTTGAAGAATTTGGATGCTTATATGGATAGCAAGAATATCCAATGTTATAATAATTAGTTAATAATCATAGAAATGCAGTGTTGAAAGGGACCTCAAGAGGTCATCAAGTCCTGTTCCCTGTGCTGAAGCAGGACCAAATACAGTAGAAGCTCAGAGTTATGAACTTCTAGGGAACTGTTCATAGCTCTGAAATGTTCGTAACTCTGAACAAAATGTAAACTTTTGAAAGAACAACCATAACAACTGAACATTGACTTAATACAGCTTTGAAACTTCACTATGCAGAAGGAAAAAGCTGCTTCCTTTTTCATCCTTTTATTTAGCAGTTTACATTTAACACAGTACTGTACTGTTTTGGGGTTTTTTTGTTTCTGCCAGATTGTGTACTTCTGGTTCCAAATGATGTGTGTGGTTGACTGTTCAGTTCGTAACTCTGATGTTCGTAACTCTGAGGTTCTACTGTAAATCTAGAACAGGGATCGGCAACCTTTGGCATGCAGCCCGTCAGGGAAATCCGCTGGCAGGCCGGGATGGTTTGTTTACCTGCAGCATCCTCAGGTTCGGCCGATCGCAGCTTCCACTGGCTGCAGTTCTCCATTCCAGGCCAATGGGGATGTGGGAAGCAGTGGCCAGCACATCCCTCGGCCCGCGTCACTTCCCGCAGCCCCCATTGGCCTGGAACGGTGAACCGCGACCAGTGGGAACTGCGATCGGCCGAACCTGCGGATGCTGCAGGTGTTTGAGACCATCCTTGACAGTATGGGAAGGGAGATAAAAGGTAGTGTTTCAGGATTTAAACCAATCTCTGACTATTAAGGATTATAGGGAACAGGTTACCTCACATCTGCCTAACATGTTTTTTTTTTCTTTGCACTGTGCTTGGAAACATCTGGCACTTGCCACTGAGGGAGATAGGATACTGGACTAGATGATTCACGTTACTAATCCACTATGAGAGTTCCTTTGTTTCTGTGTACATAGCTTGTTGCTTAATTCTGCATGTAGAACTTGGTGCTAGATTTGTGTCTACCCCTATGCTGGTCATAAGAAGCCCCAGGTCAGGAGCTACTGATCCAGTCATTATGCTTTGAGTGCAAGGATTGCATGAGGCTAGTGCCCATGGCAGTGCTAACCTATCAAAGGAAGCAGGAGGTGGAATTGGATAGAGACTTGGGAGTGTGATGGCTCTGCCTCCTGCAGCAGCCAAAGGAGATGGTCTATTGTGAGGAAATTGCACATTCTTTCAAAGGCTGTAGCCATAGGGTATATCTACCCTGCAATTAGACACACGTGACTGGCCTGTGCTGTTTAACTGCGGTGTAGATGTTCAGGCTTTGCCTGGAGCCCAGGCTTTAGGACCCTGCAAGCTGGCAGAGCCACAGAGCTCAGCCTGTAGAATGAGCCTGAAGGTCTCTACCACAGTTAAACAGTTCCTTAGCCTGAGCCAGCTGGCATGGGCCAGCACTGGCTTTTAACCGTAGTGTAAACATACCCATAGTGTCTCTGGCTTGCACTCCCTGCCATTCACAGTGGTAGTGTACCTGAGTCACTGCAGCAAGACAGTGTCTTGTTATCCTACACATAGTTTATTCTCAGTAAGTAAGGAAGCTCAGGAATTGGCTTTCACACTGATTGTTGGCAGTTACAAGTAAGTGGAGTAATTCAGCCCTAAGGAGAAAGAGAAGCACAAACTTTTGAAAATAATCAAAATGAAAGAAGCCCTTTGCACTAAAGTATTCAGGGGCATGTCTCACCCTTATCCTGTTTTCCTTTTTCAAACCGACATCTAGTTGCACTTTCGTATTTGCTAGGTCTCTAGATTGTCAAGCATCGTTGTATAATAACCAGCTTATTATAGAAAGCGTCAAATGTCATGCTGCCAATCATTTGTCCATCATACTAACAGGTGCACTGCCATTGTCAGTGTCAGGCTGAATGCTGGGGATCAGTTAGACAGGTGGAGTAATTTGCTCGTCTTGAAGTGGCAGGAGGGGACACCTTATCAAGGAAGAAAATGGAGCTTCATTTGGTACATTTGGTATTTGGCTGTGTGACCTGAGGTTTACACTATCCAGGCAGAAAGTGATGCACTGAACAGATACTGCTGTTTAGAATCAAATTCCTATTATTTTCACTTATCTTGAAAATCTCTCTATTTCAGTTCATCCTCCCCACCTCTTTTCTTTCCCTGCCAAGTGTTTCCCAGTATCCTTTTCATAATTGCTAAATGCTAAATTCTTGAAAGGCCTGATCATTTCACATAGCAAAAAAGAAAACAAAAAACCAACAGCAACAACACTCAGGGAAAGAAACTCACTTCATTATGTATCCAAACCGAGAGGCGCAACTTATCTTGTCTATATATCTGTATATCTAATCTGTGTCTATATACTCTTATCTGTCTAGGTCTTTATTTTGCACTCATCACTATTATATGATCTGGCTGAAATATTCTGAAGTCAGATTTTGTATAGCCAGCAGTATAGCCCTTGCACTGGACATTTAGATTAAAACTTTTTTTTTAATCCACTCTGTGAATCCACTTGGGGATTCATGCACCCCATTAGGAAATTAGGCTCAATCAATTTATTTTATTGTGGTTGCAGTGCTAAATCTTGAAAGGGTTTATTCACGAGTGCCAAGTTTTCCTGTACTATTTGGATTATGAAAGTAAATCAGCTCTGTGGTGTTAATATATACTGTTGACAATGTCATTTTAATGTTTCCTGTAGCGTTTTAAAAAATTGGGGTTACTCCTCCCTGTTGGACTCTGATAATCTTGTTGCTTTAAATATATCTTATCATGATCCTTCCATTAATGATGCATAATCTTTTTTGATGAAAACACCATTGATGCCAGAGATAAAGCATACAAATTTCCCAAGAAAATTTGACCCCTAAAGAAGAAAATGATGGGTTTCCAGGAAAAGATCATAAATTAGAACTCTTTCAGCAATAAGACATCATGCAGAAAAATCCTTGAGGTTACAAGGGTTTGTTTTGTCTCTTTATATATATGTTTATGAAGGCCTGCTTCTATGGGATAATAGTTAAGTCTTCCACTGGACAAATTGATTGCTCAGGGAAAAGCCATGCTTTGCTTGTGTAGGGCTCTTCTACCACAACAACTCCAAGGCATCACCTCCCTGCATAAGAGACACCACCTAAGCTGTGCCAACCCACTCTTGTGAGACTTTGTGGTCTCTGATAACCCTCATATATGTCAATGCCACTAGGAAGGGACTGAAAAAGGCAACAGCAAAACATTTATTGAAATAATTTGAATCAGGAGACTAAACCATCTGAGGGAACAGGTTAAGAGAACCATTAAAGATGCTTGTGACTAACAGGTCATATGAGTGCAGAATGGGTCCTAGGGCTGCTACTCTCTAGAGTCCTTCACTTCCAGGATGGCAGCTGAAACTCAGTTTACATCTGACATAAAGTTATTTTATGGCTGTTCAGAGACTGGATCATGAAATGTGTTTTTAACCATAAATGTGTATAACAAAAATTCACTACAGGACCAGTTGCACCTGTGCTGGCAGGCTCAGTAGAGACCAAAGATTTAGGGCCCATCTTACAATGCTTTTTACTTCATTTTGACTGTTCACGTAAAAGTAGGGTAGAGATTGCAGGATTGGGCAGTCTGCTCTTGAAGACTGAACTATCCTCTCATCCTCAACGGTAGGCTTCTCAGTTGAGACTTATCAGTGGGAAGGTGGAGGCAAGCTGGCATTCCTACTTGTTCTTATGTCTGTAAATCAGACATCAGTCTCCAGGACTGAAAGTCAAGCACCGGGTGTGAGAACTAAATTCACACATGACATTTTATTTATCAGTTCAGTTACAGTTCAGTAATAATAATAATTATTAATAATAATACTCCTCTCTCCTTTTCTTTGTCTTTTAAAAATCTCCTGTGTTTCTGCAGAGTGACCTGCACTCATTGTAGTTTCTGTGATGCACTACAATCGAGATACAATGAAAATTTAGTGTTATATATTCTGACCCCGTTGTATGATTCTATCCGCCACATGGCCAACCTTTTTAAACCTGTGTGCCTAATGCTAGGCTCCTAAATTCATACTGAGGCACCTGAATAAAAAATATCTTTATATTTATATAACCTTGGAAATGATGGCCTATACACACTGTAGCGTTGCAGGGCAGAGAAGAGAAGCTAATGATCAGGAATGAGAATGGTAGGGGAGATCCCTGTTTCTATCTGAACACTGTTAGACAGTTAAGATTTTATTTCACTCAGTGATGTGTGAAGGCAGCTCTTTAGGAAAGCTGAACGGTTTGACTAGACATTGCTGCTGCATTAATGGTGCTGCATAGTAAAACTGTAAAAAGTTTTGCCTTTGCCATTGGATCATTTACACATTCATATGAGCCTCCGATGCTAACTTTTTTTAACAGTATACACAATACAGGACTCAGGTGCATGCTAGCACTTGCCACAGTCAGCAATGGCTGCACACAGGAAGGTGTTTTTTATGTTTGTTTGTTTGTTTTTTGGACAGAGCAGCAATGAGCAGAGACACAAAGCCGTGAGGGGGCTTCTCTTACAAAGAACAAGTTTCCTCTGCATGGGAATTTATGCGCACAAGTCTCATTAGCATTATAGAGGAAGTCAAACACTTCAATCTCCAAGCATCCAGACAAGGATATAAAAACCTCCTAAAAAATCTAGCTGCCTTTTACAGTATATAAGGCTGAAAGTTTGCATGTATAGCTAAAATGCAAACCCCAGTGGCTAACTTTAAAATTAAACCTTGTGCTTAGCTTATATACGCGGCATTTCATTTTTCAACAAATTTTCAGCCTGCCATTTAAATATTATCACTTAAATGCACAGGGGATTTCACATCTTTTGTTGTTAACTTCAGGTGCCATACTGGCAACTGCATGTGGAAAAATACAGTTTTTGTAGCTCTCAGCTTTCTGCTCTTACAGTGTGTCTGAAAAGAGATGTCTCCGGTGTAGGTATTTTTGGGATGTTTGTATCATTGCCAGCTTACATCTTCCAATGGGAACCATTGTGGAACAAGGATTATTTTGAATAAGCATTGGCATATTAGGCAGAAAAAATACCCCCAAACAACCTACCCTTACAAACATGATATTGAGGAGGAGGAAATGAGATACCAAGTGAAATTGTCAGCAGTATCCAATATATGGTTCAGTAGGTTTTTTCCCCCATCTGCTGTATGACCCTCCAAACCACTTGTTGTGAGTTAGGTGTCCTCTAAAAGCATATTTAGGATATCAAATGCGTACTAAGGAAATATGCATCATCACGCCCAGTTTTTGCAGTGGATTTTTATGCTGCAGTCCTCAGTAAAATTGCAGTATGCTTTTATTGCTGCTTTAGGAGGACTTGAATGGTAGTTGAAGATTGGGAATGGTATGTGCAAAAGCAAGCTACGTGAACTACAAGTACACTCTTTTACACCCAGGGAGCTCTTTGCTTCAATGGGAGAAAAAAAAGGCAAAGTATAGACCCAGGTGTTTAGAGCTCCAGGGCTTCATTTAAAGTTCTCACTTACTTCTGGTCAGCCACTCAGCACTCATTGAGGTCAACTGAAGTCTTGCAATTGATGTCAGTGGATGTTGGATCTGACCTTAATAGAAGTTGACCACTGAGTTTCTAAACCAAGGAAACCTCATATGTGAATGCTCAGAGCACACGCTTTGACAGGTGTAGAGAACTGAAATCCATACTGTCTCTCATAGGACACAGTGACAGATCACTCCTCTAAGTCTGTGTCTATAAATATCAATCAATATAAAGCAAAAAGTAAAAGTAGGTGACAGTCTATTAAAAGTTAGTTAAAGATTAGAGTTAAAATTCCATCTGATTTATTTAAGATGAAAGGAAGGCTACCTCTTGGAGATTAAATCTCATTAAATTATCTTCCTGTCTCACTTCATGTAATTTCATGTCCCCTGCCCTCAATCCTTGCTATTCTACAGTTCTGAGATTCAAATAGGGCATTGCAGGTGGGTCACCCATTGAAGTCTCTTCTTTTATAAGTGCCTGGCATTAAAAGTAAAACTATCCAAATTATTTTCTAAAGTGTAACAATATATTCATGATACAACCAAGTTGACGTTGCAGAAGAGATTGGAAGTTTACCACTGTCGCTTACATTTTTTTTTCTAAATTGATCAAGCATGCATGATGATTTGTTTTTCCTATCACTGGCAAACCTTTTTGGCCTACAATATGTGTTTGTGGTGTGCCACTGAAATATGTGTTCTATTTTGTAAGTGTGTAGATGGCTCAAACTAAATGATGATGAAAATCTAGTTATTTCCCCCCATAAATTCATGCAACAGTTAAACTACCAATCAGACATTTTAACATGCCTTGCCTTTATGAGGATTAAATTGGAAGCAAGCGGATTTAGTGTTAATTCCTCTCAAGTCAGCTCCGTCTACACTCTGACCTACAGGTGTGATCCCCCTTCTCCTGTATACCTGCTTGCTCTAGTTCTCATTGAACTAGAATGAATGGAAATAGCAGGGTGGCTGCAGTAGCACAGGTAGCAGCTGTGAAGACCCGGATAAACTGTGCTGCATACGTACCCGCTGGTTTCAGGTGGGTTTGTGCTTTGCACAGCTGTGACGGGCCTGTGCTGATGCTAGCCATGTTATGTGGCTATGCTATTATATATACTAACGTTAGCTGTCGCTGAGCTAGTACAAGTAGGTGTACTCGTGGTGTAGACGTAGCCTTTGTTGCAGGCTCCACAGATAGAGGTAATTAAAATAGCTAAAATTCATTTCTATTTTGTCTGCCGTGTATACTCAGTGGATTGTGCTAATTTTGATGTTGAATATACCCACATATGAAACATAATCAGCATGGATGTTTGATCAAGTTCAGAGAAAATGTAAAGAAAATACTCCCAAAACCTTTGGTATATTTAGGATTGGGCTTCTAGCTAGTCTGCCTTCAGATAGCTCCACTATATTACATAGAGACTAAATTAATATCTAAAGCGTTACAGTTCATTGTGGATGAGTGATAATGGGATTATTGCTTGTATGCCCAGAGCATGACATTTTAAATCACATCATTCTTAAAAAGCAGTTATAGTCAGAAAAGTGACTGCGTGAAAATGACAGTGTGGGGTTCCATATTTATTCTCTCTCTCTCTACGGCTTCCCTATCAAATTTGCTCAGCTTATGAGTCAAAAGATGATTTTTTTCTAACTGCCAGCTGTGCAACTGAAGCTGAGATTTGAAAACTGACTCACACACCCTATCCACACAATAAAAGACTCTGATTCTGAAACTTAGATGACAATTCTGTTGATGATGGATGGGGCAGAATAGAAGCTAGCTCAGTCTTCCATCCAGTAATTGTATTGACTTTTGTTGCTAACAGTTGTGAAAACTTTCTTTATCAATACAGTAAACAGATGTGACCCAACAAACAAGGAGCAAATATGGTAAAGAAAAAAATGTTCTTTTTTACATCATCATTTTCGTCCAGGGATCCCAAAGTGCTTGTTACAGGGAGGTATTGGTATTCCCGTTTTACAGATGGAGAGAACAAAGCACAGAGAGCTGAAGTCAAGTTACCCAAGATCATAAATGATTTTCATAGGCTACAATTTGTCATTTTAAGGCTGAGCCAGTTCTATGGATTTACTCTCAAGAATAGCAGAATATTTTTTCCATTCATAGCAAGGTATTGGAGCTGTAAATTGAAAAGCCATCTCAAATGGTGACTTGCTTTTTCTGGAATAGTATTACTAACCTCATGTTATGTACAGTATGCTCCTTTCAGTGTTTCCTCTTCCTTTCTCTTTCTGTATACCTAATCTTCCTAATAAACCCCAAATATAAAAATAAATAAAGCAAAACCAAAAGCCAATCTCTGCTCTCCCCCTCTGATTCTATATTGTAACCTCCCATACTCTTTGTCTGTCTGTCTGTCTGTTTGTCAGTCAGTCTCTTACAGCACAATGGGGCCCTGATTTCAGCTGGTCTCTAGGTGTTACTGTATTTGATCTAGTCAAAACTCTAACATAAAACTTTCATTCATCACTGCACTTTCTTCTAAACATTTTACTAGACCAGTGGTTCCCAAAATTGTTCTGCTGCTTGTGCAGGGAAAGCCCCTGGCGGGCCGAGCCGGTTTATTTACCTGCCGCGTCCTCAGGTTCGGCCAATCGCAGCTCCTGGTGACCGCGGTTCGCTGCTCCAGGCCAATGGGAACTGCTGGAAGTTGTGGCCAGTATGTCCCTCGGCCCATCCCATTGGCCTGGAGCAGTGAACCGCGGCCACTGGGAGCTGCGATGGGCCGAACCTGTGGACGTGGCAGGTAAACAAACCGGTCGGCCCACCAGGGGCTTTCCCTGCACAAGTGGCGAAACAAGTTTGGGAACCACTGCACTGGACCAAAGCTTCATTGTGCAATAAATGAGTCTTTTAGCAATAGCCAACTGCTATATATAGCAAGCTCCTGTCCCTTTATTATTTTGGGGGGAGAACAATGGAAATTTGCTGTTACTGGCCACATGAACCGGAATTAAAGTCAAATGGGAAATTGAAAGTGATTGTCAGGTTCATCATTTCTAATACAGTAGAGGCAAATTAGAGTTATCTGCAGCAGAAGAAGTAGCAGCAGATTGTGTTATAAATCATATCATTGACAGACAATTACATTCAGAACTTTTCAAGCATGAGGGAGTGGCAGTGTTTATCTACCAACAAACTTGATCAAGCCAGAAACCACAGTGATTTTGGGTGCATGAAAGAGTTATTTCTTGAAGATCTGTTTATCCTGTGCTCTGGGTGTCCCTAAGCCTCTGACTGCAAGAAGCTGGAACTGGATGACAGGGGATGGATTACTAAATAATTGCCCTGTTCTGTTCATTCCTTCTGAGGCATGGGCCATTGTCAGAAGACAGGATACTGGGCTAGGTAAACCATTGGGCTGGCTGAATATGGCTGTTCTTAGGTTCTAAAGGACTTTTTTTTTTTTACTGCACCTCTTCCTATCTGCTTGAAATGCACTCCATGTTAAGAAGTGTGTCATGCTGTCTGGAGTGGCTCATGACCATGAGTGTCTATCTCAGGACAGACTGTCAGAAAACTGGGCAGATATCCCAAACTGGTGGTGTGTTTTATAATTAGATTTCACCAAGCCAGTAACAAATGTGAACTCCTGGATCACTATACCAGTCTTACCTGGGAGTCACAGACACTCCCCTTAGACTCTCCAGTCTGTCTTGCCACCCAGACAAATTGGAGTTTGTGATAAAAGGTCACTTACACCAAAATCATATCACATTTAGGTTGCTTATGATCCCAAGAGACCAGTCACTTACCCCAGATCAATTGGTACTTGAGATCTTATACCAAAGGCAATGCTGGTAGCCAATTCTATAGTAAATTATCTAAAGGTTTATTAGCTAAGAAAAGGAAATGAGCGTTATCAAAAGGTTAAAGCCAGTAAAATGTACAGACAGGTGAGTCACAGTCAAATGGTGGAAGTAATGTAATAAATTGCCAGTTTCCCAAAAGGCTTTTCAGTGTACCCAGATTGTCTCTGGGGATCTGTGCTTTGCATCTGGGACACTTCCCTGTAAAAGTCCAAACAGTCCAGAGAGGAAGGATCTTTCTATGAATCCACAATTATAGCTTCTCACAGAAAACAAGCTGACAGGGTCACTACCCATGTGGGCTTTTCCTTTAATGAGGGAGAGTGAGGAATGCATTTTGAGTTTTTGACTATGATAATCACATACAATGACCACTTGCTTTGAAATTAGCACTTTTCTGTGAGTTTTTCATTTGCATTACACATTTGCATTTCTCATTTGATGGGTTATTTAGTTACAGGGGTATATACAATGTAAATGTTTGCTACTACATTATAATGGGATATGGGTAAGTGAAAACAATGCAAGTAACATCCGATTAGTTTTCATGAGGTTTAAACACCAAATATAATCTTACACATTTAACAATTACTTTGATTTAAACTAATACACAAGAATATTGGCCTGGCTATGCATTTGTAAGCATTTACAAAGGCCTGGGGCTTCGGTATGAGCTGGTCTGCCAGCATCATAAAGGTGATGAGCTTTGTGAACACAGCAGGAGAATACTCCTTTATTTTGGGGACTGACTGGGTCAAGGAATAGATAAGGAGATTTAATTAAATAGCTGCTGACCTACAGGGGTGGAGGCCAGTGGATTTAACATAGCAGGATTGGCAGAAAGCTCTTGACAAAGTTTCTCCTGAAGGGTTATTGTATGAACTCTATAAAAGTGAGGACTTGATTGCCACATTTAGGCACAGCCTAAGAGGGGTGTCTTAGAGCCACACATCCTCAAGGGGAGAATGCCTGATGGAGCTCCTGATCATGAAGTGGCTGTACACCCAGTGCTTCTCCCCAGAGAGGTTGCAACTTTATCCTCACTGTTGCACACCATGGCTATGCCTCATCACTGGACACCTGGAGGAGAATAGGGGGAGAACAACTGCATTCCTCTGAGCATAGGGACTGTGATTCTTCTGGGCCCTTATATGGAAGCGGGTCCTTATGACATCCCATCCACACCCATGTAAAGGCAGTCAGAGCCTAGTCCTGTTGTATGAAGGGTCTGAGTAATTGGTTAGAAGGTGGAAAAGGGTTTGACTTGACCTACCACACACTAAGCCTTGGAAGCCATTGTCTGGCTTGTTGGGAAAAGTGTGTGGACCCTTCAAGGGCTAGATAGCTAGAAAGTGACTTGCTGCCGCAGTTTGAGACAGGTCCGATTTATCTTCCCCCAGATCATTGGAAGTGGGAGGGCCATGATGGTACAGGAAAAGGTCTCTTTTACCAGGGTCAGTCAAAGTAGCACCCACCCTCCTGACTGTAGTAGTTAAATACCAGATTTTGTCATGTTCTGCTGTGGGCATTATGCTAGTTGCTCTTTTCTCGGAGGAATGGGAAGGATTTTCTCCTTCACTGCCAGATTGGCCAAGGTGAGGTGGGATCCCTGTGTGCTCTGGATGTCATCAACCCTACATCACATTATATCCCTAAGCACCTGTCTCCTGTTATAAAGAATTGGGGGTGTGCTAGGTCCAAGGCAAGTATAGTTTCATGGGAATGAGTTCAAGTGGTAGAGTAGAAGGATCTATGCATAATGATAGAGCCAAAAATTAAAATATCACTCAAATGTGCAATAGTAGTAAATAAGTTTAATAGGGTCAAGTATTGTATTAAGGGACACATATTAATAGTCTGTGGATACGATAAGGCTGTAGATTCTGCTATCACATTATAATGTACTGACTGAACATATGTTAATTGTAGGGCCAAATTCAAAAATAATGTGATTGGGTCAAGTCCCTTAACTGTAAAATGTTTGCATTCACTTACACCAGGACTCAGTTTGGCCATACATTCTAGTTTTGGTTACCTTACCTGAAGGAAACTATAATTATATTGGCGCAAGAGCACAGAATCGAGCTACGAAGACCATACATGAAGTGAGATCGAGCTCATATGAGACAGTGACAAGATCTGGAGTGAGACTGGCTAGTGTTTGCTGTAACATCCACATGAGATCTCTGGAGGGACTAGAACTAGAGACCATAACGTTTATATGGCGCATACAAAATACAAAAAGTTAGTCATATATTTTAGAGAGCAAGTGATGAATAGGAGACTGGGCTTCTAAGTTCCGTAGTAGGTTCAAGTGATATGGCTGTGGGAAAGAAACAGACATTGGAATGTATTACAGCGGTAGTAAATTAAAATGGAAAAGAAAAGACCAAGCTGTGTTTCCCTTTGCAAGGACTTCTACAAATGTTTTATTCGGTGAATCTACATTAATTTGCATTCCATAGAATTCACTGAGTATAAATACATAAATAAAACATAAAATAAATCTTTATTGATAGTTGAAACTATTGATTTTCACCTGACTTCACAATGAAACCATATGTATATCTCACATGATTTAGCCACAATGATCTAAATTGGTCCAGTCAATGGTTTGGACTCCTTAAATGGGATTTTTTTTTTTAAAAATTAATGAACTTTCCAGAAGCCCTGGGATGAAATTGGTTTCTACCAATATCCAAACTGTAACATGTTTTTCAAATAGTTTTGTTTTACTGTGGATATTTCACAGAACTCTGTCCATAAATTTACCATGGTCAGTAACCTTTATTTAATGTGTCTGCTAATGTCCTTTTCCTATTGTATCCAATACTGTAACATATAACGACTGGAAACTAAATGTGTTCTGCAAACTGTGAATTTGTAGAGGATTCTGTTCCACAGCCTTCCCAAAGTTTAGGAAGGTCTTCATTTGTCTGTTTGGTTTTTGTTCTAACTGCTAGGATCTGGTAGGAAGGCTTTAACAAATGGGAGAGACTTGCAGCAGGCTGTAAAATTCATTTGCCTTTAGCTACTCTTCTAGTAGTTTGTTCCATAAATAAGCGCCCCTTGATCAAGAATGCCTTATCTCATCTCTTACACACTTTGTTCTGAATATTGTAGCAGCATTGTTCCAAAGGAGCATGACTTTCTTAATAATACAAGGAACCAAATTTTGTCTTTGAGTCAAGTGATATGGTTCTATATATAAACACATATTTAAATAACCAGTATGCAAAATAATTACATGTTTGAAAGTGAAGGAAAATACCTTTGAAAATATATTCAATACAGAGACAAACCTCTGAGTTAGCATACTTACGATCCAATCTAGTCATATGATCTTATTGGCATAACAAAATACTTAGTGGACAAATTTTTGTAATCTGTTATCCAGCTCCATTAATCTCTCAGTGTCAGGTTCAACAAATTTCTTTTTAATTGTGCTCATACCATTTTTAGTACATTAATTTTGCACTTATAAAGGGGTATATACACCTGTCTGTATTGACTGAAATCAATAGAACTAATCTTTTGCTTACAGCTATGTACAGACATTTAGTTTTGGCAATGGAATCTACCTGTGCAAGGCTGATTCTTTTTTATACATACCACTATGTAAAAGGCTGTTTAATATTTCCCATTAACGTCCAAATAGGGCTTGTACAAAGCAGCTTTATGGTATCCATCTTTAGTTTGTGTTCAGATCACAAGAGCTATCACCTGAAATCGCTTCCTTATTCAAGTGTCTTCCTTCCCAACAAATCATCAGGATTATGTTCAAAACCTACATGTTGAAGTCATCCTGTTTTTGTTTTGTTTTTTAACTGATTAATGTTGTATTTGAGCCTTATGATAAGACAATATCTCTGCTATCAGGCAAGAGTCCCTTGACTTCCCACTGTACTAATGGCCATTATATTATCTTAGCACTCACAATCCTGGACTTCTATGTCAAGATTTAAAATAAGGTTAGTCTGTTTTGTAAAACAAAATACTCCTTTCCTGTGATTATCATGGCTTTCTTGGTGGATTTTGGGAAGGAGTGGTTTTTCAGTTTCTAAAATTGTTTTCTATTGGGAAGTAGTTATTTTTTTTTAAAAAGCCCAATTTGGAAACTAGAGGGTTGTATCAGAATAGCCCCCTGCTGTAGCAGTGCATATGTTCTCATAATTGTATGTTATATAGAGAGTGGAGTTGGCACTCGTACCTTTTTTTTATATAAATATTATAGTGTGGGCGTGGGGAAATTATGGATTGTCAAATTGTGTTACATGTTTTAATTTTTGATAGAAAGAACAGATTTTATTTCTAGATGGTCACTCAACTCCTGTAGGTATGGTTATTAATGTGAGAAGTTATTTGCTGAGGTAAACCACCTCTGCTAGACAGTGAAATTCATCACTCAAGACTTGTTTAGATACATGCAAAATACATTGTAAATGTTGTCTAAATTTCAAGGGAATTAATGCTCCTGCTAAGGTCTTTTCAGACTGTCTTGACATTAAGGCTGGGGATTAATGACAACTATACATTTATTGCTTTTCTTTATATAGGTTTATTGACTTTCATATTCTACCTTGCATGTTCACTCCTTTCCATAATTTATGGAACCTGAAACATTTCTCTGGAATCCCATTTTGTTAATATTCATCTTGCTTCCACATCTCTAATCTGTGCAGTTTAAAGGACACAAGGTCTCATTCCTACCAACTACCAAATGTTAAAAAGTCACAGTACCCAAGTGACCTGAACTCAAGTTGCAAGCCAAGCTTCTTCAAAATAGCTATCATAGAACAGAATGCAAACTAAGTTTAGTTATCAAATATTTTGCCCTCTAGAAAATATAGTACCTATATTTATGCTAGGCATGTACTTGAATGGTCAGTGACCAATGATAACTTATAAAGCACAAAAGGCCAGACCTGAAGAAGAGATCTGCATCGCTCCAAAGCTTGACTCTTTCACCAGCAGCAGTTTTTCCAATAAAAACTGTTGCCTCACTTATCTAGCTTCTCTAATATTTTGGAACCAACATGGCTACAACACTGCCAGTGACATATAAAGCATAAGGTTATTCGAGGAGATACTTATGTTAACTTTTGCAGAAAGTAAGATTCATTGAATAAATTAGAGTTTTGACCCACTGTATAACCTTGCTAGCAAAAACAAACAATGAAAAAAACAAACAGCCAACTAAAAGATCTGTGGATTAACAGATAAATATTAATGGTATATAACACGAGAGAAAAGCATACAAGAGTGTAGTCCAATAGTTACAATGCTAGCCTGGGACTCTGAAGACCTAGGTTCAATTCTCTGCTTTCCCATAGAGCTCCTGTCATAACCTTGGCTGAGTCAAAACATCTAGGCACCTAATGGTATCTTTAGGCGTCTAAATACCTTTAAAAATCTGGCCCTTAGTCTCTCTGTGTCTCAGTTTGTCAGCTGTAAAATGGGAATAATAACTCTTTCCTACCTCATAGGGGTGTTGAGTATTAAATACATTAAACATTATGAAGTGCTCAGAAACTACAGCTATGGGGGGGCACATAAATGCACTTCTATGAAGTCATTGTGGAAGTGACATCTTGAAGTCCTTTGTCCTAATTCTGCGGGCTCAGGTTGGCTTGGAAAATGAGTTGATAGAGCTGCAAAGGAAGCAATCTACTGAGTTGTTCTCTTTGGGTCTCCTGGATCATTTGGTACTATAATGGCTAATGTTTCTGGGAACTGCATTTGCATATCTCCAATTAAATTTCTGGCAGGCCTGGGAAAAGTTTCCAGCTGCTAGTTTGGACAGTAGCAATTCTGGCAGATGTTAGTTTTGGGGGAGGGGAGTAGTATTGATATTTTTGTAGTGCTTGGGTGACATTTAATTTTGCCGTCTGAAATAAATTAATTAACTAAAAAAGAATGTGGGAGGGAGGAGGGGTTTTAGCACATGTAGCAGATAATAAAAATCTGGTACTTTAAAGGAAATCTATTACATTTCAGTCTTTGGATATAATTCAGATTACAGCCTGCTAAATTGAAGATGTAATTTCTCACTTCCAAATTTAGGCATCTGAAGGAATGGGTAAGAGGGAGCCATCTCCAGGGGTTGACAGAACCATAACCTCTTTGGGAAGAGTGTCTCTGCTGGCACAAATTCTGCTCTAATGCTCACAGGGAAGGATCTGTTGTTACTAAACATTTATCACAAAGGAGGTTCCTATGATGTGACAATATAAAGGTTTAAATTAATAACAAATAATAAATTACTTTTGCAGACATCTGTGCTTTATAAAAGCAATGGTGAGGAAGAAAGATAAGATGATCTTTCTTCAATATATTTTGCTTCATGCTATATTTTGATCACACTTATAAACAATAAAACTATTGCTCCTTAACTTGCTCAGTTAGCTATGTGGTAATTGTGAAAGAGACACTGAAACCAAACCCTGATTACCACTGGCTAATGCTTATCTCATTTGCATGCACTAAATCCTGTAGTCCTCAAACAGGCAAAACTCCCACTGATGTCATTAAGAATTTTGTTTGAGGAAGGATCACAGGACTTTATGCAGGGATCATTTAGATTCTCTCTTATATAGGTTTATCACGCACAGTATTTACCAGTGCTTGTCTTTTGTTTTCTTCTACACTGCATCATGATGCATCACCATCATAATAACAAATACCCTGTCAACACATTTACTGGACTGCAGCCCTCTTGGGATAATCACTAAATTTTCATCAAGACTGCAATGATTAGTGTTTGATTATGATAATCAAATGACTAATTAACTATCAGATTTCAGAAAAGATTTATAAAATTAAAAAAGAATGTTTCCAGAATAGTGGGAGACTGAAATTTTAGCCACTTCCATTTTCCAAACTGCTTAGGTAATGGGAGGGAATTTAAGAAATGTAATCTTTCATGGAAGAGTGGTGTCCTCTGTATGTGTGTGTGTGTGTGTGTGTGTGTGTGTGGATATTCAAACATTTTGCATAGGCTATTATCATTATAGTATCTGAGCACAACTCAGATTAATTAGAACAACATGATGGGGTTTCTAGTGGACTTCATATCACAATACATAACACATTTTTGTTCCTGCCTGTTTTGCCCCTCTCTGTTTTGAAACTTTTGATGAATTTTCAGAGGTGTCACAATCAGACTCGACATCAGATTATAAACCGGAAGGGGTCACATCTCACAGATTTACCTCGCTGCGGTGCTGCATAATGGTGCTGAGATGCTGTGCATATCTTTAATAGTCATTTATCATGAGTATGTGCATGATGAAAGCTTTGTTGTTTTGGGGTCGCCCTCCTGGAAAAGCATGTGTGTTCATGCACAGGAGTTGTGGGAGGAGAGGAAGACTTAATAAACTCTCATGTAGTTTGTTAAAGGATGCTTTAGGTGCAGTGGAAGGTACTGTCAGTACCACAGACAGTTCCTTCTCTCTCATGGGGTACTGTGCCACACATTTACCTTGATGTCTCACTTGTCCTTCATCCTAGTTCAGTTTATATAATTCAGAGGGAGATGGTGGCTTTATGTTAATTTGTAATAGATTCCAATGTTACATTTCTTCACTTCTTTGACCACAGCAAAGGCTAGTTGCTAGGACTAATAGAGGGTAATTAACTCCCCCCTGAGAATGAACTAACTGTTATGGCTATATGACAGGGGTGGGCAAACTTTTTGGCCTGAGGGCCATATCTGGGTATGGAAATTGTATGGCGGGCCATGAATGCTCATGAAATTGTGGGTTCAGGTGTGGAGGGGGTATGGGCTCTGGGCTGGGGGTGCTGGTTCCAGGGTGAGGCCAGAAATGAGGGGTACGGGCGGGGGGACTCTGGGCTGGCGCAGGGGGCATGGGGAGGGAGATCCGGGCTGGGGCTTAGGGGTTTGGAGTGCAAGAGGGGTCTCCGAGCTGGGGCAGGGGGTTGGGGTGTGTGTGTGGGGGTGCAGGCTCTGGGGTGGGGCTAGGGATGAGGGGTTTGGGGTGCAGGAGGGTGCTCCGAGCTGGGAACGAGGGGTTTGAAGGGTGGGAGGGGGATCAGGGCTGGAGCAGGGGGTTGGAGTGCAGGAGGAGGTGAGGGGTGCAGGCTCTGGGCAGCACTTACCTTAAGCAGCTCCCAGAAGCAGTGGCATGTTCCTACTCCGGCTCCTCCCGTCCGCAGGCACTATCCCTGCGGCTCCCAGAAGCAGCAGCATGTTTCCCCTCTGGATCCTATGTGGAGGTGCGGTGCTGGCCAGGCGGCTTTGCGCGCTGCCCCGTCCGCAGGTGCTTCCCCTGCAGCTCCCTTTGGCTGCAGTTCCCGGCCAATGGGAGCTGAAGAGCCAGCGCTTGGGGTGGGGGCAGCGTGCGGAGCCCCATAGCTGCCCCTACGCACAGGAGCTGGAGGGGGGGGGCATGCTGCTGCTTCCGGGAGCCGCACAGAGCCACGGCACACATGGAGCAGAGGAAGCCCCCAACCCCGCTTCCCAGCTGGAGTGCTGAAGCGGGGCAAGCCCATGACCCTGCTCCCTGGTGGGAGCTCAAGGGCCAGATTAAAAGCTCTGATGGTCCGGATGTGGCCTGCGGACCATAGTTTGCCCACCGTTGCTGTATGAGATTTAAAGAATAAAGTCTAAAGTAGCTGAGCAGAGGTAGTACATGTTTTGTGCCTAAAACAAACAAAAAAAGGATTTCAAAGGGAAGAATTTTTCACCTGTGACTTAGTCCATAGCTGCTTCCTCAGAAAGTATCTCTTTCATTCGAAGATTCCTATCCAAGCTTATAAGAAGATCAGTTTTTAGTGAGTTTAAAAAGAAAAGTGGCCCACATGTATGTAGGATATGCTTCTTAAGAGATACAAGCTTTTATAGGGGAATTAGATGGAAAGACTGTCTAAGCATCATCCTTTACTCTGAGTTCTTGGCTAAAGTTAAACAGTGTCTGAATCAAGATAAGGATCTTGCCTCAAAGATCACTGTGGTTTGTTTCTCTTGAAGCCTAAACATGGGAATTATTGAGCTCCTGACTATAAAAGGACTCTCAAAGCAGGCCCTGAAACCATAGACATTCTCTGTTGCTAGAATAAAATACTGGTGGAAGCATCAAAGAGACAGTTCAATCATTTCTGCTCTTTTAAAAAGAGAACTGAGCAGGGGTCATGTGGGAGGACACTATGACAGGTAAAATTAAAGGAAGGTTTCAGTCTAACTTTGAATATACACTGGCATTAATATGATTTTAAGAGCATGAATAAGAAACTCTACAGTCAAAGAAATTCTGAAGGAGCCTGTTTTTGGCCTTTTAAAAAAATCTCAGTTACAATTATACTTTATCTCCAAAAAAGAAGCAAATAAAGCCCAAGGACTTGATTCTGCATTCCTTATTCACACAAAATTCTCATTGAGTTCGGTGGGAAATCTGTGTTAGTAGTAACTGTCTTCAGTTATTGACTGTAGTTACTCACAGTGTAAGGGGTACCTAATAGGTAACTTTCCTAATTCGTTTGATTTCTAGGATATACAAACTGAACCAAAGGGAAATCCTGACGCAAACAAAGATTCAATACCCAAAATTTTCATAAAAATGACTATTTACTTCAGGTGTCCTGTGGTTGGTTGGTTTGCCTGATTTGTTTTTTTTTTTTTTTTTTTTTGGATGCCCAACTTGAGACTCCTTAAAGGGGCCTGATTTTAAGAGGGTGGATGTTCAGCACTTTGTCAAAATCAGTCACCTCTAGAGTGTCTTCAGGGGGAACTGAAAATCTTGGTTAACATCTTTATTTTTCAAAAAGAAAAGGAGTACAAGTGGCACCTTAGAGACTAGCCAATTTATTTGAGCATAAGCTTTCGTGAGCTACAGCTCACTGCATCCGATGCAGCTCACAAAAGCTTATGCTCAAATAAATTGGTTAGTCTCTAAGGTGCCACTAGTACTCCTTTTCTTTTTGCGAATACAGACTAACACGGTTGCTACTCTGAAACCTATCTTTATTTTTGGGATCCATCATTTATTCTATTATATCTTCTTGGTGATAGTGGGATTGTTAATTGACATGGTTGAACTTATTACAGAGATTATCTTTTCTTGACCTATCAGCAGAAAAACATGTATTTCAACCCTACCAGATCAATTTGATTCTTCCTTTAGAAGTCCATTAGCAGACATTCAGGTTGTAATAGAAGTTACTGAACATAGGAAGTAAGGATGTATTTTTTGCTGAGGCAAAAAGAATGTCAACTCTGTCAGTGTTAGTATTCTCTCTTTCCTGTCTTTGAGAACGATTTATATTTGTGTCCTCTCGGGGCCATATCTCAGCATTGGGATCTTTTAGGGCTTCTGAGGTGTCAGAATGTTGCGTGGATTAGTTTGTCACTAGGTTCTCTCAAGGAATTGAAATTGAAAATGACCTTTTATGGGTTTTTTTAATTATACATTGGTATTACATTATTGCCCAGAGTTCAAAATTCTGTCTATTGCGCTATTCTTATCCCTTTCATTATCCAATCCCCAGAATTAAAGAAACTGTTCTGAATTCATGAAATCCGAAGTGACCAGGTCTTTATAACCATTTGGTTATACTATATTCAGAGAGTGTCTTTCATCTTAAACGACTCCTGAGTCACTTTTTAAAATATACTGATAGATTATACCTTATGTTATAGCTGTATTACCCTGTAAACTTCAGTGGGATTATACAGTTATAGCTGTGGAAGAATTTGGCCCTATCCATTTATCTGACTAATTATCCTGTCTTCACTCACCACCCTATCCACTGAAATGCAGATGCTTCTGGGGTGGATCATAACAGCTATTTTATAAACTCTCTCTCATCAAAACTGCACAACCATTTGGGGACAGAAAGTAAAGCTAAAACCTGAAGACAGGGAGTAGGCACTGTAGTTCCACATACCAGCAGATGTTCAGTCAGTTCTTTTTACCAGCTACCAGAATTATTCTGTGGTAGTTCAGCGGGTTGGAAAGTACATCTGTTGAAGTACAGAGCAGGTTTAATTCCCCCTCAAGATATAAAAGGGGTTAATCCTCCAGAGTATAGAAAAGAGCTCAAAATTGCCAAATCCGAGTCAGATATGAGCTGTACTTATAACACTTGAATTCTTTAGTAGAGGCAGTCTACTTAGCAACATGCTGAATGAATTCCTTTATCTGTTAATGAACATATCTGATGTGTATTACTTAGGTAGACTTTGGTCCAAAATGGCATTTTTATTCAGCTGGATGTGAAGTTACAAATGCCTATATTTCCTGCATCAATTTATTTAAAACATAATGTTAAGGTGCAGTCAAGAAATCACAGTGGCCTGTAATGCAGATTCGAAGAGCCAATCCAACGTGTTCTTCTTTTTAAATTTAAAACCTTTCAGTACATTTTCCTTTCTATGAAATGGATTTTTGGCAGGGAAATAATAGTGTGTGTGCATGGGGGAGTAAAAGGGAGATGCAAACAAAGAAATAGAAAGTACACTTTGATATACATTTTATTTAAATACATACCCATAGCAACTAGGTCAGAACAGGTGAATAAAAATCAAATATAACCGCACGAACCATTTAAACTTGGTCACTGTTATATGCGCGGAACAGGTAACATTTGTGGCCCACACCAGCCGGGTTTTGCATTGCTTCTGCTTTGTGAGTAATGACTTGAAATTGCATCTGGCATGGACATATTAAGATGGAATGGTGGACAGTAATTGTATGCGAATGGTCTTTGCAGTTGGACTTCAGAAACAAACGATTGGCTCTTCTAAGAGCAAGGCTTTGTTTCCCATTTTGCCCAGACACCCCCTACTTTGCAAGGTTTCCATGGCATACTTAGTGCTTTTGTTGAATTCTAGCAAGTCTAGTCTAGCTTGTATATTACAGCACATTTAGAGAGACCCTGCTGTGTAACTTTCACACCGGGTGCTGTTGTTCAATTCTTAATTAAATTACCGAGAATTCCATTGTAATGGTACACTTTTTAATATGTTTCTTGCAAACCTTTGCTAGATTACTTGCAGCAGTAACTGAAGTCATTATTTTTCTTATAACAAGTGTGATGACATAAATAGTACACACACATCTCTTTGAATCAGGGCTAATTCTAGCACCAATTGTATCATAATTTAAGCAAGTATTTTTTCTTTTTTTTATTCACCTGTTAAAGGAAGAATTTTGAAAACAAACATACTTTTACTAACAACATTTCCTTGGATATTTTTAAGCAATATCTTCAAACGATGTCAAAGGGACTGCAGTTCTGAGTATCCTGAGTACAAAATACAAAGGGAATTAAAACAAAACAAAATAAAAAAAAACAATTTGTAATCTCTTTATCTCCTAATCCTGATTGAACATCAGCCTTTTGGAGTTGGAGAAATTGACTAGCCCTTGTCATAACCAATACCTGTGCTGAAAATCTGCCTCAGTTCTCTTCGAACTGAGAGAAAAAATTCAATATTGTGTGTATACTTGTGATGAGATTTTTGTGTAACAGCTGTCAGTAGGGCTGATTTAGAACTAGCCATAGGCCTAAACTTCCCCCCTCCTTTGTTTTGACCTTGACTTTAGTTCTTTGACTTTGTGTTTCTTTGGCGCAGTCTGTATACCATTCAAATATATACACTGGCCTCATTTATATTACCATTATTATTTTAACTTTATTTTAAGTTAACTTAATAGAATAGAAGGAATAATTTGTTGACTGTTTTGAGGTGTGCCCTGTGAAAATTCTTTGTTCAGTCTGTCATACTTTAACCATAAGTGTTCAGGGTGTGACAGACCATAACCAAATAAGGAAAGTTATGAGACTGCTCCCTTAAAGCCAACTTTTTGTTTCCTATTAGTTAAAGGCTGCAAGGTGGTGACACCATCCACTCTCTTTGAGGTTAATGAGGATTGATGAGCTCAGCACTTTGCTGGCTGTGTACTTAGAGTGGGTGTATTTTTTTACAGAGCATATTCAGTGAACTAGATGTAATGGACAGGGCCGAATTAACTCTCCTGTGAGGCCCCTGGGGGTTTGGAGTGGGGGAGTGGGCTCAAGGCTGTGGCAGGGGGTTGGGGTGCAGGAGGGGTGCAGCTCCAGCTGAGGGGGTGGGCTCTGTGGCAGGGCCAGGGATGGGACTGGGGGTTGGGGTGCAGCAGGAGGTTTGGGGTGCAGGCTCTGGGTAGGAGTTTGGGTGCAGAAGGGGCCTCAGGGCTAGAACAGGAGGTTGGGGTGCAGGTGGAGGTGCAGGGTCTGGGAGGGAGTTTGGGTGCAGGAGGGGGCTCTGGGCTAGGGTAGGGGGTTGGGATGCAGGAGGAGGTGTAGGCTCCAGCCGGGAGGCATTTACCTCGGGCAGCTCCTGGTTGGCAGCGCAGCAGGGCTAAGGTAGGATTCCCGCCTGCCCTGACTCTGCGCTGATCTGCTCCCTGAGGGTGGCCACCATGTCTGGCCTCTAGGCAGAGGTGCCAGACCGCTCTGCGCGATCCACGCTGCCTGTGCACGCAGGTGCCACCCCCGCAGCTCCCATTGGCTGCGGTACCCGGCCAATGGGAGTTGCGGAGCCAGCACTGGGGGCAAGGGCAGCACGCATAGATTCCCTGAACGCCTCTCAGCTAGAGGCTGCAGGGGCACATCAGTGAGCCAATGCTCCTGGTTTCAGCCCCTGGGCTCCGAGACTTGGGGACCGGTGTCCGGGTGGAGACTTGCCGCGGGCCGGATGAAAAGAAGCAGTGAGCTGTATCTGGCCCATGAGCCTGCAGGCCCCTCTTAGCCCAAGGCCCTGGGCTGCAGCCCCTAAAGCCCCTGCATTAATCCGGGCCTGGTAATGCAGGGAATTAATATTTATAATCCTGAATTTTCCTGCTTTCTGATATGTTAGACTGAGGTTTTCAAGCTGTGGTGCAGAGAGCTCTTCTTGGTGGCATTTAAAGCATCCTTTGTCACAGGAGCGAAGCATCTATCGGCCATCATGTAATGACATTTGTTTTACTTGCAGCCCTTTCAGGATTTCCAGAAGTTTTTTTTGGTCTAGGAAACTCCCTAAACAAATCCCTGTCTGCACCTGAATGAATGATTACTGGTGTTTCTTTGAAAATCCAGCTGGGATGAGATTCTTCTGCTGACAACAAGTTGGAGGGTTAGCAATCACACAAGTGGACAGAAATCAGGTTGCAAAGCAATCTGAAGAGATTCACAGATTCCAAGGCCAGAAGGGACCTCTGTGATCCTCTAGACTGACCTCCGGTGCAACACAGGACAGAGAACATCTCCAAAATAATTCCTAGAATAGATCTTTTTTTTAAAAGTTCCACCTTCATTTGAAAGTTGTTAATAATGAAGAATACAGTTTGATCCTTGGTAAATTGTTCCAATGGCTAATTACTGCCACTCTGAAAAAAATTACACCTTAAATCCAGTCTGAATTTGTCTAGCTTTAGCTTCCAGCTGTTGGATTATGTTATGCCTTTCTCGGCTCGATTGAGGCTATTATTAAATATTTGTTCCCCATGTAGGTACTTATAAACTGTAATTAAGTCACCCTTAATCTTCTCTTTGTCAAGCTAAATAGATTTTACTCCTTGAGTCTATTATTATATTTAGGGTTTGGGGACTACAAGAAACAACTGAAGAGTCAATATTAATAAATATATAGTTCTAGAATCAGAGAAAGAGAGGAAATAAACAACTCAGATACAATACTGAGAGTTATAACCAAAACAACCACATCCTGTCATGTAACTGGCAAATGAGTGTAGTGCCTAGTGGTTGGAACGGGAGTCAGGTCTAGTGGTCAGTAGGAGTCACTCCTAGTGGTCAGAGCTGGAGTCAGGAGCCTGGAGTTGGAACACGGGGTCAGAACCAGGGTCAGAGGCCAGAGCCATGGGTAAGAGCTGAAGTCAGGGGTCAGGAATTGGAGCCAAGGCTCAGACTCAGTTATCTGGATGTTAAGCAAGGAAGGGCCAAGACTGGGGCCAAGGCAGGAGTGAGGTTGGAACAAGGTGCGAGCAGGGCTGGGAACAATCAGGCAAAGGAGCCTTTATAGCCATGTGCAAATGCTCTGAGCAGCCACTGAACTTCTACTGCTGCTGAGCCAATCTGCTGACCCTTCAAACCAAGAGGAGTTGCCAACCAATCAGGCAGCCTACTACAGGCCAGCTGTGCATATTAGTTTGCCTGGAGACCGTCTTTGCTGCAGGCCCTGATTCCTGACTCACTCATAGCATTAAAGTGAGTGTATTTTAAACTTAATACAGTTCTAATATGATCGTGTTCATCTCACCCCAAGGAAGGTGTGAAACTGGGATTGAGAGGGGAAATGGTTCACCGTAAAAAGTGATCCAGAATATGGAGGAAGGAGGAAAAAAGTTTGAGAAGTATTATATTAGGCTGTTGAAATCCTTTGAAAATGCATTTTTTCACAATTTTTTTCTTTTTCTTTTTAATAACCCCTTTGAAGCTGGAAAAAAATCAGAAATCCTTCCTTACCATTTCCCCTCCAGAGCATGTGCACTGTAGAGCACTACAAAACATAACTGTTTTGGTTTTCAGACAGTATGGCTCATATTGAATTCTGGATGGAAGGAAGGGTTGGGAGGAAACTGTCACGGTAGCTTCCATTGATACATCCATAACATCTCTAGGCAGGTCTCTCCTCCTGTTTTAACTTTCTTTGAACAAAATCCCCATTTTTATGTAGTATTAAGCATGTTTCTAGGATATGAATATTGTCAATATTGTCTACATAAACACCAATACCACAAAAATGTGCCCTTGTTCCACAGCTGTATACAAATCTGTGATGATTTTTGGGAGACCATTGGTACAGAAAATCTGCAAGTCCCATTATCTTCAGTTTGGACTTGTGGGTAACTAGCACTTCAGAAGATAGGCCTCAAACACCCAAAACCTAGTTGCAGTGTTTGAAAGAACCTAGTGGCATACCACCAAAGAGAATGGTAAATAGCACAGGTGCAAGCCCAGAGCCCTACTTAATGTCGTTCTTGACAGAGAGGCTCTGAAGAAGTGCCATTTTCCAGCACTTTAGCCAGCATGCTTTCATTATGAATTTATATGGGCACCCAACTATGTGCAAGATTCACCAAAGACCCTTGCAACTAACAGCATCAAAGGCCTTCCTCAGGTCTACAGACACCACACAGAGATCATGGTTTTGTTCCTGGCACTTTTCCTGTATTTGGGGAGCAGCAAAAATAGTATCTGCTCTTCTGCATCCTGCACAAAAACCATGCTGACTCTGAAATGATTTGATCAGTGATGGTGGAGAGTCTATTGAGCAAGAATGCACCAAAATCTTCACATCAATGGAAAAAAGCAAGTTGTCTCAGACTGCTCCATCATCTTTATGTTTGTATATATGGACAACTGAGGCATCTTTGAAGCATGGTCTCCTGATCCTAGATGGCATGCAGAGCTGCATGAACATTTGAGATATGATAACCACTGTCCTTATAGACTTTTGGCAGAATTCCATCTAAGCTTGGTGCCTTTCCTTGAAACAAGTGTTTGATAGTGACTTCTGTCTCAATAATACTTAACAGTCTAGTTACTTCTTTGTGTGTTGGGAACTGTGGTAGACTATCTATAACAGCTTTAAGGTCCCATGGGTCTAAAACCCAGGCCTACTGAGCTATCAGGCAGCTGGTGTCTCCAGGTTTCCACCCAGCAGCAGCTGTACACAATTTGTGTTCCATTTCCTATGGTCCGCTGTGGACAAAGATCATAGGAAGTTCTGCCTCAAGCATTTGACAGACAGCAGCCCCATGGCTACTGATTGGCACCCTGTCCTACATAAGCCCAAGGGGTCATTCCAGGAAGTGCCCAGGCAACAGCATGGATCTTCTTTAGCTGCCATGACCATTCCTGTCCCTTGCTCTTGAATTCCTGGCTTGACCTGGGCTTGATTTGGGCTTAGCCCCCTGCTTTGGACTTGAAACTGACTCAGACTCTGACCCTTGTATTGACTCTGGCCTGGATCTGACTATGAACTTCTCGGCTCCTCCCAGCCTGAGGTTTGCCCCGGCCCTGACTGCCCTTGTTGGGATCCTGACAGCAGCAGTTCGAATAGACTGTTGAGCTGTTCAGCCCAGCAATCGATGATGGCTTTCTTGGCTGGGTGTAGTATATTGCCATCTGCACTATGGATAGGAATGCTACCAAGAGATATGGGACCAAAAACATTGCAATTGATCGTAAAAATGTTTACGGTCTTTCTGGTCTGCAGCCTGTTTGATATTTTCTGCTGTGTGTTTCCACCAATCATCTTTCATTTTATGCAGCTTAGACTGGGCAGATTGCTTAAAGCTGTGATAGGTGGCTTTCTTAGTGGTCGAAGTCTTGTCAGATAACCATGTTTTATGTTCCACATGCAGCGAGTCAAGTACGTGCATTATCTGAGTCATTTTTGTTGAACCAATCTTGATGTTTCCTTGTTCTAAAGCCTAGCACGTCACTGGCAGAACTGAGGGTTATACTGCGAAGCCGTCTCCATTCAGCCTCAACATCCATTATAGAGCTGTCTGATGATGGAAAAGCCTCTGAAAATGTTTGCTGCAGTTCTTTGTGTTATCTAAGAGCTTGAGCTTTTGGACCTTACATTTCTTTCTTACAAAACTTCTTGGCACATATAACTAGCTGCATTTTGATCCGGACCAGGCTATGGTCAGACCAACAGTCCGTACCTCTCGTCACACTGGTCAGTCTGACATTTGCAGATCACTCTGGCACAGTGTGAAAAAGTCTATCAAATGCCAGTGGCGGGAATGAGGATAAATCCAGATTGTTTTAAATTTGTTCACTTGCTGGAATACAAGATTGGTAATGATTAATCCATTGGCAGTGCAGGTGGTAAGAAGAGTACTGTTGAAGTTTTTGTCGCTAATGCCATGATGGCTGATATTTTTCCAGGGCTGTCTGATTACAAACGACCCTCGTGTTAAAATCTGCAAGGATGATCACCCAGTTGCAGTAAGCTACTAGGTAAGGAAATGGAGCAGGCATTGTTTGAAATCCTTTTATGCCCTTACCTCAGATTGGGGAGAGCAGCTCTGTCCCTGCTCTGACGCACGGACAGGATGCAGTGGCTATGATGAGCATCCATCATGCCCATGCCACCATGCATGCAGATTTTTTTACTGGAGGCTCCCAATAGCATCCTCTATTTTCCCCTGTTGCCACTCCCCTGTCACTGCAGGAATTGGTGTGAGACAAATGGCCTGCCTGGACACTGAATGGGTTTAAGAGGGAATTGCTGGTGCATTGGCCAATCCCAGTCTCTCACGCTGGCCAGACAAATGCCCATCTGGTACAGAAAGCTGCAACAAGCAGGGCAACTGGTGGGGACACAGCTATTTAACCCCTAGCTAGGTTCTAACTTGTTGCTTTGAGAAGTTGTACTTCTTCATACTAAGGGATAGCCACCTTCGCCATTTAGTCCATGGTTGGGACTGTTTACCCATAGCTATGATTAGGGCCCTACCAAATTCAGAGCCATGAAAAACTCATCACAGGCCATGAAATCTGGTCTCCACCCGTGAAATCTGGTCTTTTGTGTGCTTTTATCCTATACTATACAGATTTCACGGGGGGAGACCAGTGTTTCTCGAACTGGGGATCCTGACCAAAACGGGAGTTGGAAGGGGGTGTCGCAAGATTATTTTAGGGGGGTCATGGTATTGCCACCCTTACTTCTGTGCTGCCTTGAGAGCTTGGTGGCTGGAGAGTGGCGGCTGTTGTCTGGGCGCCCAGCTCTGAAAGCAGCGCCCCAGCAGCAGCACCCCAGAGGTAGGCATGGCAGTGCCATAACATGCCACCCTTACTTATATGCTGCTGCCTTCAGAGCTGGGTGGCCAAAGAGTGGCGGCTGCTGACTGAGGGCCCAGCTCTGCAGGCAGCAGAGCAGAAGTAAGGGTGGCAAATACCATACCATGCCATCCTTACTTCTGCACTGCTGCTGGCAGCGGCTCTGCCTTCAGAGCTGGGCTCCCAGCCAGCAGCCATCGCTCTCCAGCTGCCCAGGTCTGAAGGCTGCACTGCTGCCAACAGTACTGCAACGCCCACCTAAAATAACCTTGTGACCCTCCCCCCCCCACAACTCCTTTTTGGGTTAGGACCCCTACAATTACAACACAATGTAATTTCAGTTTTAAATAGCTGAAATCATGAACATTATTATTTTTAAACTCTTAAGACCATGAAATTGACCAAAATGGACCATGAATTTGGTATGGCCCTAGCTAGTATGGTGGTGCTTCGGCACAGGACTGTGTAATGCATCTAGTGCGGTGTGTTGTGTTCCGCTTCTCACTTCATACCCAGTTTCCAGCTAGCCTTGGCAAAAGAAAGACAAAATATATAAGTCCTACTTGCTGGCACATAGCTTCTGCACAGTCAAGACTCTTGGAGTGCCTCCTCCTGGCACCAGCTGGCAACTGACCACACCTTGTAATTTCAGGCTAAATGTGTAGGGGATCTCACAGCAGCATGGGCCCCAGAGATGCAGTGTGCAGAACCTCCAGTGGATGCATATGCCCTGGGGCTCACCTACCATTCCCCAGTTATGGGTATATAGTCCCAATCATGTATTTTATACATTGGTGGGGGAATAAGAAAGATAAACAGTTTGTTTATAGTAAAGACTCTGGAACTTAACCTGTTGTTGTTGAAAGAAACTGGAAATCTTTCGTTGACTTAACTGAGAGCAGGATTGTATCCTAAATGCGTGCCAGATAAATTCTTTCACTTCTTTCAGTCTTTTTTATTAACTAATAAACATTTCAAAATCATGGAAATGTTACTTTTTTTAACAGTTCCTTTGAATCAGTCATGATAGATATCAATGATAGATATTAGATAGATAGATAAATATTCTGAGGAAAACAAATAATATTCCAGGGGCCATATTGTGACGTTTCTATGCAGTCCCACTGTCAATCATGGGGAATTCTACTAAGAAATATCTGACCTCTTTTGTGCTTATCATTTCTGTGCCAACTTGTGGCACAATGCACTTCAAAATGACCGACATGTTAAACCCCACTATATGTGACAGATCCTTAAGTGTTTTGCAGTTACCAAACACTGTGATAATAAATGATGCTAAAAAGAAATCACTATGTTTCAAACCTTTCTCTTCGAACACAGTTATTACACTAAAATATGTGCTGTTATTTAAGGTAATTTATGCTGTTTTTCCCCCTGTTGGTCTGTTCAGTCTGTTGCGGTATCTGGTATAGTCTTTGTCTCAGTAATTGCATGCTTAATCAAATTGGTTTGGATGTGTTCCAAGCAAATTTAACATGAACCAAACTTGACCAAGCATATATCAGCCATAGTGAAAAATGTTCTGTGCCCTGCATCAAATGTGGTTATTTCAGAATAAACAAATAAGTTCTCAGTTTGTTTATCATTGATATTTGTTTCTGGTAACATCACATTATTTCAGAGGCTGCACAAGCATAGAAGAAGGCACAGTCGCTGACTGAAAGCAGTTGTTGTCTAAGGCCTTGCTCCTACAAACACTTACATATGAGTCACTTTATTCATGTGAATAAGTTCATCTTTGAATGCAGTGTGGAGTACTCACATGTATAAAGCTGTGCGCATCATAAGAATTTGCAGGATTGGTGCCTAAACTATATTTGGCCTGCCTTATTTAGTTTGGTAGAAAATTTGCACTTGATTTTTGCTTTGAGAACACGACAGAATAAGGTTGTGTGATAGCCTCCCCCCCCCCCCTTTTTCTTCATTTTAAAACTCTTCCTTTCCTCCTTAACAAGTTGAGGTGGAGGAATAATGACATAGCCCGTTCACTCCACCTCCTTCGGAACTTGGATCTCAGAAGACTGAGGACATTTGACAAATATTGACAAAAGGGTTTACTCTAGCTTCTTGATGGAGTCAGGAAGTGATACAGAAACATTGTTTAGGAGAGCAAAAGAGTTGCCAAAGAAATAAAATACAAGGAGCTTCAGCACTGGATGTCTACAGCACTGAATAACGGGGAACGCTGAGGTAGTGCTAAAGCAGTCCTGATGTTGGTTGGGATTTTAACGCAGCCTGCCACATGAAAATAAGCCTCCTGCCTCCTTAATTATAGCAAACACATTTTATAATGACTCTACTGATTTTTTGCAAGCAAGGCTGATTTTGTTAGGAAGGGTACGAGGAGTAAGTGAATAATAGCACAACTACTATTGAATTCCAGCAGGGAAATAGTATTTAAAAAGCTGCTTTAACAAAAGAAGCTATTATTTGTTACTGATGCAGAATATATTTTCAACAGTCCAAAAATAATTCAGTATATCTCTGTTTCATGACTAGAAGTATTACAAGCTTCTGTAATTTACAGGAAATTACGTCCAAAAATCTCCATAGAGAGCATGTAGCTGTTTTAGAATTCTTGTGAGATGAGGTAATGCTATGTAGCCAGTGCAGATTGTCCCTGGCATACTGAATATAGTGTTGGGAAGAACTTTAGGCAATCATTAAAAATAGTGGCTACATGTTAAAATGAAAGCAAATACTCCATAAATTGAAAGGAGACTTCTGGGGAAACAAGTGATAGATAAGTGATCCCAAAGTGATGTCTAATTGATAAAGTTACATGAACTATTTACAGCTAATTAGTCAATTAATTTTGCCATCTAGTTCTCAAATTATCTGCAAAAATGCTTTGACCTTTAAGAATTTGTTAGTTTAAAATTTGAAGATTTATACTGTTCATGGATTGTTCATTATATATTTATTTTGACTATATATTTAACTATTCATCATTCATTATTTGTGGTGTGATTAATTACCTATCTGATATGGTGTTATTTTTCTTGGAGATTAGATGAGGATGGATTTTATTTGAACAAACGCTGGCAATTCTTTTTTTTTTTTTTTGCAGTACCCAACTCTAGAGCTGAGCAATTAATGTTGTAGTGCAAAGTAGTGATGTAGTCCGTATAATTGAACTTGATTTACAGAAATCCTCCTACATATTAGGAATACTTTTTCGTTGCTGATCTGTCATGTGTACCACAAGATCTTGAAAAACTCCTTGCAAAATACAGATCTATGTATATTTGCAGGTCCAGGTGATGTCTTCAGGTCCAATAATGTTCCTTGTAAGAATGGTTTGGAAGCAGCTGCTGACTACTTAATCAGTTTCAAAGCTCTGACTGTAAAGAGGACAGTATGGAGCCAAGTCCTCCTCACTTTACTCACAGAAATAAGTCCCATTGACTTATGTGAGTGCTAATCCTGTGACTAAGATGAGCAGGAATTGTGAGAGGATATTTCATTAATAGGAGCAAAAGATCATAAAAGAAAAAAAGTCCATCACTTGCAAACATCAAAATGCCAAATACAGTATATGCTAAATATCATGCATTATTGTAAGCACCCGGAAGGTAATAGGGTTATTAGGAATAGTCAGCATGGATTTGTCAAGAATAAATCATGCCATACAAATTTAATTTCCTTCTTTGATAAGCATTACTGACTTAGTGAATGGGGGGAAGCAGTAGATGTGATATATTTTGATTTCAGTAAGGCTTTTGACACAGTTCCACATGACATTCTCATAAGCAAACTAGGGAAATCTTGTCTAGATGAAATTACTATAAGGTGAGTGCACAACTGGATGAAAGATCATTGTACTCAAAGAGTAGTTATCAATGGTTTGTAGTCTAATTAGGAGAGCGTATCTAGTGGGGTCCCACAGGGATGAGTCCTGGGTCCAGGGCTAGTCAATATTTTCATTAATGACTTAGATAATGGAGTAGAGAGTAGGCTTATAAAATTTGCAGATGACACCAAGCTGGGAGTGGTTCAAGCACCTTTGGAGGACAGGTTTAAAATTCAAAATGACATTGACAAATTGGAGAATTGGTCTGAATTCAACAAGATGAAATTCAATAAAAACAAGTGCAAAGTATTCCACTTAGGAAGGAAAAATCAAATGCAGAACTCCAAAATGGGGAATAATTGGCTAGGTAGTAGTAATAGTGAAAAGGTTCTGCATGCTATAGTGGACCACAGACTGAATATGAATTATCAATGTAATGCAGCGGCAAAAAAAAAAAAAAAGACTAACGTGATTCTGGGGTGTATTAACAAGATTGTTGTATGTAAGACACAGGAGGCAATAGTTCTGCTCTACTCGGCATTAGTGAGGTCCCAGTTGGAGTACTGTTCAATTCTGAGCACCACAATGTAGGAAAGATGTGGAAAAATTAGAGAGACGCCAGAGGAGAGCAACAAAAATGATAACACATTTGGAAAACTTGACTGATGAGGAAAGGTTAAACTTTCTAACTATAAGGGTAGATAAGCTCTGGAATAAGCTTACAAGGGAGGTTATAGTTTCCCCATCATTAGAAGCTTCTAAAAATAAATTGGACAAACACCTGTCAGGGATGGTCTAGGTTTACTTGGTCCTGCCAACACAGGGGACTGGACTCTGAATTTTTGAGGTTCCTTGCAGCCCTACATTTCTATGATTTTTTTTTGCGGGGGGGGGAGAGGGAGGGCGACAAACCTCTGTTGGATCTGACGAGTTATAAGCACTATTTCATGGCAGTAAAAATATATTTTATTATGAATTCAAGCTACATTATTTCAATTTAACAAATATTTCAGAGAATGTAAATATTCTTCAAGAAAACAAGCAGTTATAAGAAGCTTGTTATAACTTGTTATATTCACTTGTACTATTGAGATCTCAGAATTTATTCTGTTTTAAGACAATTAATTCTGTCTCACAAAGTGGAAACAATTACCTTGAAAAAAGGTAAGAAAGACATTTTGCAATATTAGGAAATAGATATTTATAGCGGTGTTACAGGAATTCAGTTTGCTTGGGAGAAAGCTGAAACTAGGGGTTGAACTCAGTGGTGATTGTGCAAGATAATCTCCCACTGAAGTTAGTGGTTAGTAGCTGTCAAGGTTCCTCCCCCACTCTGAACTCTAGGGTACAGATGTGGGGACCTGCATGAAAAACCTCCTAAGCTTATCTTTACCAGCTTAGGTCAAAACTTCCCCAAGGTACAAAATATTCCACCCGTCGTCCTTGGATTGGCCGCTACCACCACCAAACTAATACTGGTTACTGGGGAAGAGCTGTTTGGACGTGTCTTTCCCCCCAAAAGACTTCCCAAAACCTTGCACCCCACTTCCTGGACAAGGTTTGGTAAAAAGCCTCACCAATTTGCCTAGGTGACTACAGACCCAGACCCTTGGATCTTAAGAACAATGAACAATCCTCCCAACACTTGCACCCCCCCTTTCCTGGGAAATGTTGGATAAAAAGCCTCACCAATTTGCATAGGTGACCACAGACCCAAACCCTTGGATCTGAGAACAATGAAAAAGCATTCAGTTTTCTTGCAAGAAAACTTTTAATAAAAATAGAAGTAAATAGAAATAAAGAAATCCCCCCTGTAAAATCAGGATGGTAGATATCTTACAGGGTAATTAGATTCAAAAACATAGAGAACCCCTCTAGGCAAAACCTTAAGTTACAAAAAAGATACACAGACAGAAATAGTTATTCTATTCAGCACAATTCTTTTCTCAGCCATTTAAAGAAATCATAATCTAACATGTACCTAGCTAGATTACTTACTAAAAGTTCTAAGAATCCATTCCTGGTCTATCCCCGGCAAAGACAGAATATAGACAGACACACAGACCCTTTGTTTCTCTCCCTCCTCCCAGCTTTTGAAAGTATCTTGTCTCCTCACTGGTCATTTTGGTCAGGTGCCAGCGAGGTTACCTTTAGCTTCTTAACCCTTTACAGGTGAGAGGAGCTTTCCCCTGGCCAGGAGGGATTTCAAAGGGGTTTACCCTTCCCTTTATATTTATGACAGTAGCCATCTGTGACTGTTATAGAATTTGAAGCAGTATTTGATGTAAATGTCTCATAAATGTTAATAGCCATGCGGATTAAGACCCAGGCCTTCATTTGACACCAGTACTGAACTGGGAACCAATGGAGAGTGTGAAGCAATGGTGTTATCTATTCTTAGGGAGTTTTCTCACAAAGAAACTGGGCAGCTACGTTTTGCATTTACTGGAGAACCTTTACATTTAACCCCAGATATAGTGGATAAAGTGATCTAGTCTTGATGGTTTAAAAGCATGGAATTGTTTGACCATATTCTCATCCAAGATAAAAGGGTGTAGCTTACTGGGTAACTAACGGTGGAAGTAGGCATTTCTTATCACTGTCCTTGTCACTACACTATCTGGTACAACCTGACTTTTATGATCCACAGTCTGGTTCTCATAGCTGATTTAGCAAAGGCGACATTATGACTTCATCATACAATATTACACGATTTTGTCTGTGTATTTATGCTTAAGTTTTACATATCTGCAGCCATTTGCATAGACTTGCCTTGTTTGGAGCATATTACATCTTATTTTTCCTGAAATACAGCTCATCAGTGTGATAATCACTATATGTAGTTGACTAGCTTGTCATGATCATTTTGTAATGTAATGCAGTGTAACACAACTTAGTAAGGGCAACAGTATTTTTCTCACTACTCTGGAATCCTTGTGCAATAGTTTCACACATGCTAAAGACGGGAGAAAGACATTCTGAGGTATATTTCTAAGGAGATGGCATGTTTGTACTGATCACTTTCTCCTTGATCACTTGGAATGCTTTCTGTTATGTTATCGTTGCTTCATTTTGTTGCCTTTTTACATACTCTGCTTTTCTCATGACCTTTTGTTCATGTTATTCATTTATAAATAAATACAGCTTATATAAAAACTGAACAATACACAACAAATAAATTCCTTCTCTTTTTTCACTGCTCTAAGGTACAAATGTGCTCTAAGATATGCACCGAAACAAACATACAAAAAACTACTCTGAGAATGAGTTCAAAGTACTGATGTTCTCTTAACCTAGAGAGCCTCAACCTCAATTATCATCTGATAAACTAGGAATCTGCTAATCATGATAATTTATCAGCAGATATGATTTAAGAATTGCCCTTGAATCCAAGAAAAACTAGAGATCTTTGTCAACTCAATTGTATTCATCTGAGGCAACATTCTTATATAATTACGCCACTTATTTCCTATTGAAATGAATCAGACTACTCACAGAATAAGATCATGCACGCTTTGAGTGATGATGACAAAATCTGGCCACTGGTGTTTAGGATTTCTCCAGCTACCAGGAGGTCTGGCAGAACTTCTAAGGTAGTTTGGTTTTAAAGGAAGAATTTTATGCATCTGGAATAATTGCTGCATGGAAACTACCTGAGAAATACAAGAGTCCAATTAAAGTTGTTTGGGTAAATTTAACTCTGCATTTCCATACTTAGTAATACACACACACACACACACATTCTGCAGCATTCTATTTATTGTACTGAATCATATTTACCACTTTTTTTCCAGGTTAATGATTTTTTGGGGTCTGAGATTAGCATTTTGTAGAATAATACAAGAGTTCCTCTCTACATATGAGTGGCTGAATGAGTGTGTGCGTATAAATATGAGTGAGTAGATGCCCGAGTGTGTATGTGGATACCTGTGTCCAGGTGGGTTCATGCATGCATGCAAGAGGGTAAGTGTGAGTCACTCTGGTTCAGTCAAACTGTCATTCTGTACACAGAGAGAAAAAAATAAGACACTGCTGGGACTAATAAAAGAATGATATTCTTATAATGAAGAATAAACAGACTTCTATTTCAAAAGGACCAGATTTCCCCAAATGGCTGGTATTAAAAGAAATATCAAATATTCCAAATAGAACCTCCCTACTTATCTTTCTTCAAGTTACCACCTTTCGAAATACACAAGTGGAATGTCCAATTAAATTTAGCGTAATTTAACATTTTTTTTTCTGAACCAAGTATCAACCCCTGCAGAAAAGCATAGCTAGTATAAATTTGTTTGCCCCTCCTTCATTACGGTTAGGTAAATACATTTCTGAGTGAGCAAGCTGGGAAGGAAGTAATGCATGGATTTGACAGGCACCTCTTTCTACCTCCCCTATGTCTTTGTAGGTACAGGTACCACAGATCAGCTAACGGAGACTGTTTTCATGGAGCCTTAGAAGCCCATCATGAACAACATGGCAATTGTATTTCTCTACTTATTTATTTTGATTAATTAAAGAACCATCTTTAAGCTCTGGCAGATTTACCATTTCAAGCCAAAAATAAAATCTTATTACATGGTGAATTCAATGCACTCTGTGAAATTAATAGACTGTGTGGGACAACAACATAAAAAGCTAATTATTAACAATAGTCATCAACAATTCAGCCACCTCCCTATTCCATAAATTTGATTTCTCTCCAAAGCCTGTTGAAGTCAGTCAAGGATGAGGTCAGGCCCAAAATGCCCCCGAGGAAAGGATGAGCTTTGCAGACTTTATTATACCATTTTAAAGTAAATGGAGGGGGGGAAATAGAAACATCTTTAATTTATCTGCTTTGTTTGCTCACTCAACCCAGTTGTGAGTTTGGATGTTCAGCAAAGAAATGGACCTTACCTTCTACTTCAGTGCATTAACTTCCTTTTTTCTTTTCCCAGCAGAAATAGATGGCAATATCAGTGATACAAAAATTTCAGATGTTTTTTGCCCTTGAAAACTAAACCTAAAATAATATGAAAATCAAAGTCTCGGTATTCCACTGCCCACAGAATGTAAATGAATTCTTGTAATGTCATACAACTGCATGGCATGAAACTAACAATAGAAATGGGTGACATTAGAATTGCACATCAGTAAGTGTTTGTCTTAGTGTGCAGTGTATAGCCAAATAAACATCTATTATTTGAGACATTCATATCTAATATTTGTTGTTTAAACTTTCCAAAAACGTAACACAGGAACACAATGTAATATCCCATAAGTCAAAACAAGGGGCAGCCAAACTTCAATCCTGCCTTGCCTTTCACAGAAGTACAGAAGAGCTGGTATCTTAACTGATGGATTGTTACAAGTTTTCTCTCTTTGTACAGAGAACACTGAAAATCTGATTTCTAAAGGAGACTGCCAGATCTGTAATATAATTTAAGTATTTATAACATAGAGTTGGGCAATAGTTTAAACCTTTGTCAGGTTTAAAAGCATGCATTTCCTTACAATTTTTACTTACAACACTTGAAAGCACATTTCAAAGGAAGGGCAGTGTAGATACAAGTCTAATAGGTTATACTGGTAGTAAAATAACCGTGCCTAATAGGGTACAGAATGTGAGTGAGGCCAAACAGCAAAAATTAAGATGTTTGTACACTAATGCAAGGAGCCTAGGTAATAAAATGGAGGAACTAGAGTTACTGGTGCAGGAAGTGAAACCAGATATTATAGGTATAACAGAGACCTGGTGGAATAGTAGTCATGACTGGGCTACAGGTATTGAAGGGTATGTGCTGTTTAGGAAAGACCGAAATAAAGGTAAAGGTGGTGGAGTAGCACTGTATATCAATGATGAGATAGAATGTAAAGAAATAAGAAGCGATGAAATGGATATGACTGAGACTGTCTGGGCAACAATTAAATTGGGGAAGAAAACTATTAGAGCCTCCCCTGGGATAGTGCTTGGGGTGTGCTATAGACCGCCGGGATCTAATTTGGATATGGATAGAGCCCTTTTTAATAAAGTAAATACTAATGGAAACTGTGTGATCATGGGAGACTTTAACTTCCCAGATATAGACTGGAGGACGAGTGCTAGTAATAATAATAGGGCTCAGATTTTCCTAGATGCGATAGCTGATGGATTCCTTCAGCAAGTAGTTGCTGAACCGACTAGAGGGGATGCCATTTTAGATTTGGTCTTGGTGAGTAATGAGGACCTCATAGAGGAAATGGTTGTAGGGGATAATCTTGGCTCAAGTGATCATGAGCTAATTCAGTTCAAACTGAATGGAAGGATTAACAAAAATAAATCTGCAACTAGGGTTTTTGATTTCAAAAGGGCTGACTTTCAAAAATTAAGGAAATTAGTTAGGGAAGTGGATTGGACTGAAGAATTTATGGGTTTAAAGGTAGAGGAGGCCTGGGATTATTTTAAATTAAAGCTGCAGAAGCTATCGGAAGCCTGCATCCCAAGAAAGGGGAAAAAATTCATAGGCAGGAGTTGTAGACCAAGCTGGATGAGCAAGCATCATAGAGAGGTAATTAAGAAAAAGCAGAAAGCATATAGGGAGTGGAAGAAGGGAGGGATCAGTAAGGAAAGCTACCTTATTGAGGTCAGAATATGTAGGGATAAAGTGAGACAGGCTAAAAGTCAAGTAGAGTTGGACCTTGCAAAGGGAATTAAAACCAATAGTAAAAGGTTCTATAGTCATATAAATAGGAAGAAAACAAAGAAAGAAGAAGTGGGACCGCTAAAAACTGAGGATGGAGTGGAGGTCAAGGATAATCTAGGCATGGCCCAATATCTAAACAAATACTTTGCCTCAGTCTTTAATAAGACTAAAGAGGATCTTAGGGATAATGGTAGCATGATAAATGGGAATGAGGATATGGAGGTAGACATCACCATATCTGAGGTAGAAGCAAAACTCAAACAGCTTAATGGGACTAAATCGGGGGGCCCAGATAATCTTCATCCAAGAATATTAAAAGAATTGGCACAAGAAATTGCAAGCCCATTAGCAAGAATTTTTAATGAATCTGTAAACTCAGGGGTTGTACCGTATGATTGGAGAATTGCTAACATAGTTTCTATTTTTAAGAAAGGGAAAAAAAGTGATCCAAGTAATTATAGGCCTGTTAGTTTGACATCTGTAGTATGCAAGGTCTTGGAAAAAATTTTGAAGGAGAAGGTAGTTAAGGACATTGAAGTCAATGGTAAATGGGACAAAATACAACATGGTTTTACAAAAGGTAGATCGTGCCAAACCAACCTGATCTCCTTCTTTGAGAGAGTAACAGATTTTTTAGATAAAGGAAACGCAGTGGATCTAATTTACTTAGATTTTAGTAAGGCGTTTGATACTGTGCCACATGGGGAATTATTAGTTAAATTGGATAAGATGGGCATCAATAGGAAAATTGAAAGGTGGATAGGGAATTGGTTAAAGGGGAGACTACAACGGGTCCTACTGAAAGGTGAACTGTCAAGTTGGAGGGAGGTTACCAGTGGAGTTCCTCAAGGATCAGTTTTGGGACCAATCTTATTTAATCTTTTTATTACTGACCTGGGCACAAAAAGTGGGAGTGTGCTAATAAAGTTTGCAGATGATACAAAGCTGGGAGGTATTGCTAATTTAGAGAAGGACAGGGATACCCTACAGGAGGATCTGGATGACCTTGTAAACTGGAGTAATAGGAATAGGATGAAATTTAATAGTGAGAAGTGTAAGGTCATGCATTTAGGGATTAATAACAAGAATTTTAGTTATAAGCTAGGGACACATCAACTAGAAGTAACGGAGGAGGAAAAGGACCTTGGAGTATTGGTTGATCATAGGATGACTATGAGCTGCCAATGTGATATGGCTGTGAAAAAAGCTAATGTCATCTTGGGATGCATCAGGAGAGGTATTTCCAGTAGGGATAAGGAGGTTTTAGTACTGTTATATAAGGCACTGGTGAGACCTCACCTGGAATACTGTGTGCAGTTCTGGTCTCCCATGTTTAAGAAGGATGAATTCAAACTGGAACAGGTACAGAGAAGGGCTACTGGGATGATCCGAGGAATGGAAAACTTGTCTTATGAAAGGAGACTCAGGGAGCTTGGCTTGTTTAGCCTAACTAAAAGAAGGTTGAGGGGAGATATGATTGCTCTCTATAAATATATCAGAGGGATAAATACCAGAGAGGGAGAGGAATTATTTAAACTCAGTACCAATGTGGACACAAGAACAAATGGATATAAACTGGCCACTAGGAAATTTAGATTAGAAATTAGACGAAGGTTTCTAACCATCAGAGGAGTGAAGTTTTGGAATAGCCTTCCGAGGGAAGTAGTGGGGGCAAAAAATCTATCTTGCTTTAAGATTAAACTCGATAAGTTTATGGAGGAGACGGTATGATGGGATAACATGGTTTTGGTAATTAAATGTTCATGGTAAATAGGCCCAATGGCCTGTGATGGGTTTTTAGATGGGGTAAGATCCAAGTTACCCGGGAAAGAATTTTCTGTAGTATCTGGCTGATGAATCTTGCCCATATGCTCAGGGTTTAGCTGATCGCCATATTTGGGGTCGGGAAGGAATTTTCCTCCAGGGCAGATTGGAAGGCCCTGGAGGTTTTTCGCCTTCCTCTGTAGCATGGGGCACGGGTCACTTGCTGGAGGATTCTCTGCTCCTTGAGGTCTTCAAACTACAATTTGAGGACTTCAATAGCACAGATATAGGTGTGAGGTCTTTTTTAGGAGTGGTGGGTGAAATTCTGTGGCCTGCATTGTGCAGGAGGTCAGACTAGATGATCATAATGGTCCCTTCTGGCCTAAATATCTATGAATCTATGAATCTATTTCCTTACAATTTTTACTTACAACACTTGAAAGCATTTGATTAAAAAATACTTTTAAAATTTGTTCTGTTTTTTTTTTAAGTTTTGCAGTTCTCTTTGCTTGGAAAATGAAAAGAGACTAATTATATTTCTGAATAGCTGTCTCTGTGCATTGTTAGTATGCCCAGCCATTGTGGTGTCTAGGTACCAGTTGTTACAGACTAGACAGTTTCACTTTTGTTTATAATCACTTTCTCATCAGTTTTACTGTTTGGTATTTATGCATGAGCACAGTGCTTTGGTATTTAGGTTGAATGCTTGCTTTTGTTAAACTGATCGATTGTTTTAAAAGCATTGTTTCCAACCGGGTGTGTTTGTCTGTTGTTTTTGTTTTGTTTTGTTTTTAGGAAACACTTCTATTGATCTTACATTTTGTAAAAACATATTTAACAAAACTGAATTTGGAGATAAATTGGAGCTGTCATTATCCATTTAAATGTTATCTTGCTTATCTGATAAATTACCATGATCATCACTCCTACTATGTCACCAAATTTGATTTAAGGAGCTACTCTTGAAGCCCTGTCAGAAGTAAGTACCTGTAAATGAATGAGTAAACTTTACTCTTAGGAGTAATTCCACTGAAGTCAATTAGATTACTTGTGTGAGGGAGGATTATTCCTCTGATCACAGATTGCTGGATTAGTCTGTTACTTGTGAAAGGAAAAGTGGACACAATTCTCAGTTATTAAACAAAGATTAAAAACATAGGACCTAGTCCTGCAAAAAGTTACTTATGTGTGAGGTTAAGCATGCATGTGTAAAGGTTTGCAGGATGGGGAGCAGAGACGAGAAGCTGACCAAGTGGAGGAAATTGAGAAATTGAAAGTTCTCAGAAGTACTGAATGTTCACAATTACTGAGTAAAGGTACTCAGAAGTAATCATAAAAAGAAAAGGAGTACTTTCATATTCTCTGTGTGTATATAAAGTCTGCTGTAGTTTCCACGGTATGCATCCGATGAAGTGAGCTGTAGCTCACGAAAGCTCATGCTCAAATAAATTGGTTAGTCTCTAAGGTGCCACAAGTACTCCTTTTCTTTTTGCGAATACAGACTAACATGGCTGTTACTCTGAAAGAAGTAATCATGTGAACTCCAGAAGTGGTTTAAATTCCTCTGTGGTTTCTGGAGGTATGTCTTTTATCTAGCTAGGCATTCTTAGCTATCCTCCACATCACTGTAGTAACTGAATTGAAAAAAACAGAAGTCAATGTCCATCTTCAGAGTAATGCTTTTTTTCAGAAATGTCATTGGTTGTGCCAGCAGGTTGAAAATCAGCGTAATGCGCCAAAGATCTGGGAACAAACAGAATTTGAGTGTGTCCTAGAATTGGCTAGAAAATAGGGTGGTGGGAGGAGAGATTCAGTTTTGTGACTTTTGGCTCTTGGTTTTTCCATGAAATTTTCCAGACAGCCCCTCAGAACACATTGATTTTGAAAACAGGATTAGAGTGCCAGGCTGCTTTGTATGTTGTCTATTTGGACTTATCCTTTCGTCTGCCCTTCCACCTGCTCTTCTCCTCTTCTGATCTTAGCTCTTGGAACTGTCCAGTTCTCTTATCATCCTTTCTGGCTACAGCCTACACCTGGTTTTTCAATTGCTGGAACACTGTATGCAAGTATGTCTCAAGACTGTCCCCACAATTGTAGAAATAGTGTGTCTATTTGTGTGTCCATACCCTATCGACTCAATCATTGATGTAAAGATGGAATTCAATAAATAAATGGATTAGCGTATTAAAGTAATGGATTATCTGTGTCTTTTAACCCACCAGAACAAATTCTGTCTTTGTTGATTTCACTGAGGTCAGGTGGGTAACTGAACAGAGTTTGGCTCCTCATCAATTAAGGTTTGATCCAAAGCCCACTGAAGTTAATGGGTGGGTGATTTGAGTGAGTGAGTGTGTATGTGTATGCACACTTTGGTTTTGTTCCGTAATGCACGATGTTTGCTGTTCGACATCTAGCCATATTGTTGATAGAATTCCATTTCTAACAGAAACAAAAATAATGAGCTGTTTGTATGCTGTTGATGTAGTTTTGAATTGTTAAAATATTTTAGAGAAGTAACAGCTGACACGCTTTCAGTTTTGTCAGTGTAGATGTAGTAAGTTGTGAAAGAAGAACCTGGCAACGCATCTAATTAAATGTATAGCTTTGTTATAGAAAATGGCTTTAAATCCAGAGACTTCTGTTATACAGCCTGAAATAAAAGATGAAATACATAATCATGTTGCCCTCCCATCCCCACATCATGTAAATGTCCCAGACCCATCAGACACTGAAGAATTGAATCAAATACAGCAACCAACTGTTGCCAATTCTGGAATCTCTGCTAGGATGCCTCACTGGTATTAGACATCACACAAGGCTGGATCTCAGTATGAATATCTGTTCCCTGTCACTGTATTTGACGCATGACCTGAAGTAGTTTTACAAAGTGATCTGGTGTGCAGTGTATGCATTTCTGCGATAAGACTTCTTTCCTTGTAGGGATGAAATCCCAAAATCAATGTCAGATTGAAATCTAAACTCTCCGAGTTTGGGGGATTAGTGGAAAGGGTTTTAATAAGTGTGAATTTTAGATTTTACCCTGAGAAATTTGTCAGATAGACCAAGTGTGAAATTCATGGGCGCAGATGGCTGATTAAGATATCTGAAGACATAGTACTAAGAAGATCTAAATCAAAATCAGGAATAACATTTTGATGGAATGAGAGAATATTCTCGGTTTCACCTGGATTTATAACACAGACTTTGCTGGCATTGAGAATTTGAGAAAATTAAGTTCTTTCCTGCACCTTTGTGAAACTGAATGATAACATTCCAATATCTCTCAGTAAAAAGAGCATAAAACTTAATTGCTTCTATTCAAGTAGCTATTTTTTTTTTTTTTTTTTACTTTTGAACTACACACAGACGTGCGCACACACACACAAACACAAAGTGGATACAGGAATACTAAAATAGCCAGCAGAGTGGATCAGTAAGGTGAAAGTCTTTATATATTGTACCAAAATCATTGCAGGACAGAATAAATAAAAAAGCACAATTTAGAATCAATTTCTGTCTTTTTTTGTTTTGTTAAATTGTATTCATCAGGGCAATACATACACATTCTTTGCTTGCCAGAGTTGATTTTGGCAGTGATTGCCTAGAATCTCTGTGAATTAAAAGATTTTAGTTGTTACATATATCTACTGCAGTACTATATGCATATAAAATATACCTTTCTCTGATCATTATTGATTTATTGTCTCATCATGCTTAACCCAGCAATTCTGGCTTTGCTAAAAAATGTGTTTCTTTATATAATACATTTCATGTTGGTATTTAAGGAGCTAATTTAAAACTATGATTGGCAAATCATTCATGTGAAAATAGTGGAAAGTTATCTTAAAGGAGTTTTCTGTTTCTTGAGGTAACAGTGGAAGTATCAAATTAAAAGGCAGTAATAAAATTACTAATTGAAGAAATGGAATTTCATAAGAAGCCTTGTCATCACAGTAGCCGGGCCCTGTGGCTACTAATGTCAAACTGGAGATCTGTCTCCACTTTCTCGTATATATTTAAGAAAATACAAAAAAAATCTATCATAGTTAAAAAAAACAACAACAACAACAAAAAAGCCTAGGCTGGAAAATGACTGCAAGGGACAATTTGGCTTGGAATGCAATGGATTAGTGTTTCTCAATGACCAGTCTGTGGATCAGTGCTGGTCCCTGAGATCTCCCTCACACAGTTTAGGAAGGTAGCAATCCAGTCCCTGGTATCAAAAAGGTTGAGAAACACTGCACTAAATGATGTATTATAATGCGGGGGATATAATGCTTATCCAACACCTATTGAAGCCATAGGGAATCTTTCTGTTGACTTCAATAGGCTTTGGATCAGGTCCCCAAAATCCTTGTACTATCTAAATTGTGTAGGACATATTTTCCTTCACCTCTGCATGAGTGTGCAAGGGATTGGGTACAAGAGAACTTCCCCTCTTTTGCATACCTAGTGCAAGGTTCTTGCCCAACATTCAGGAAATGCAACTCTTCAGGGCTAATGCTGCTGTCAGTGCTATTTTGTGCCCGAAGTGTGGCAAAGGAGGAGCCAGGGCTTCACTCCTAGTTCTTCTGCTGCAGACAGAGCTGGTCAGTCACAGAGGGATGCACTGACTGTCTTTAAAGTCAGCAAAGTGGTTATTCTTAAATCCTGTGGGATTGTGCCTCAGTGAGATACCCACACCACCCCCAAGCCCAGGGCTGTAGCAAAAATGCTGCAATTGAGCTCAGTGACAGTGGGAGTTCAGTCGAGTAAAATTTGTCGAAATTAGACCTAATTATCAATTTATCTTTTTTGTATTTCCCCTCTTGCTTTATGAAAAAGCTTCTGCAGTCTAATGTTCACCATTCTAGTTAGAATTTAGCTTCATCTAATTACAATTGTGAGTTCCTAACAGTGCTCAGTGTACATAAAATAAACTTTGTTTTAGAAAAGAGCAGAAGAGATTCTACACTCAGGCAAGGATTATTGTTTTTATTAGAGATATGGTTGGGCGGGGGGAAGAAATGTAGTGAACAGCCTACAGTAATTACAAGTCATTGAAACAAAGTCTCACCAACTGTAATACCCTTACTGCTGATATTTTTATTAAGATATTAATATATATAAGTATAAATTTCCTCTTAGCTCTGAGATACCAGAACAGGGATTTCACCACTAACCAGAAGCTGTAAAGCATTTAGATAATGAATGTATCTGTATGAGGTGTGAAATTCCCTTATTCACTGAACACTGTGGTAGAGAATGAGCATCCACTTTGCTCAATATTTTTTTAAACCTGCGTTCTACCACCTTTCCTTAGCGACAAAAAGAGGGTGTGCCACTTTTCTCAAATGAGAAGCCACACATGACAGGACACTTGATGGTGTTGACATTGGCAGCAAATTTGATGGACAGCACCAAACCTTGCTGTGGCCTACCTCCCGCTAATTAGCTGTTCGAAGGAACTCTGTGCCACAGACACAGTCTAATCAGTAAAGGATATCTTTGCCATTCACACTGACAGCTGTGATGCAGCTGTTTGTGAAAAGAATGGAGTATGTAGGGGGGTGAGGCTGAGGTGGAGGAGGATTTAGAACAAGTGACAGCTCCAGTGTCTTGCACCGAAGCCATCCTGAGCTATAATAAATATGCAGAGTAGAGAAAAGAAAAGGTAGAAATCGAAATGTATAGAATCAGAATGTAGATTAGACATAAAAGGAGAGTGAGAGAATGAATGAGAGTGAAAGTGAGAATAAGGGAAAGCAAACATCCTGCCCCATGAATACTTTGTAAGACAACTGGCGCTGTATTCTCCCGTGATTAATGCGGGCCTAGGGATTTACTTATGGATTTAACATACAAATCTTCATGATTTTCTGTAGGTTGTGTGCATGTCCATGGATATTAATGGGGAAGCATGGCAGGAAGTCCCACATTTGAGCAAGATGTAGAGAAGCGTGGCCATGAATAATTTATTGAGGTGCCTTAGATCTGATGGCTTTGGAGACAGGCTGGGAGGAGGAGTTAAAGAAAAGAAAAGAAAAGAAAAGAAAAGAAAAGAAAAGAAAAGAAAAGAAGGTACTTGCTTAAGAAATGTGTTGAGAGATTGGGTGGGGAATTAGATGGAGAGAGAGCACCCATTTGCTTGTCAGAGAGAGCTTCCTTTCTGATGCAGTAAACCAGTGTGGTTAGAGGACACTGTTTGTTATTATAATTATTTATTGAATTGTTTTTCACTTGTACAGTGTGACTTGTGTGCTAGGTGCTTTACTGAGAGGTTTGAAGACAGATCCCTGGCCCAAATTGCTTACAATTTAAATGGGCAATGTAAAAATAAAGCTAGGAGCAAAAAATCAAGAGATTGAGATGGTGACATTTTGAGTAATGCATTTTTGTTAGTCCCATTTGATTTTTGTTTAGACTTTTTCTTAGGGTGGGGAAGATTATCACCTCTGGATGGAGGGCTAGAATACATTTGGATATACAAACCTCACAATACAATGATAGGCTGAGACAGGGGAGGACACTAATCATGCGGGAAAGTTCATTAATACTTGGTCATTTATCTGTTTCTGTATTTTTTTTCTAACAGTTGGTCTCATTAGGGATGAATGAACCAGTTCAGATAGGGTGAGAGAGGGGAGAAAAACCCAGCCCAATCTTTTTCCCCAGAATGCAAACTAAACAATTGTTGAGGCACGAGGGGAACAAAATAACACTAGTTTATTCCTCCCAGTGCTTCCTAGAAGCAGAAATATTGACAATGTTTCCATCCTAGACAGGAGCAGGGAGTATTAGAAATTTCTGGAAAGAGCTTGCTCTTTAAAAGTTTCCAGCATAATTTTACAAGTCGGACTGATTTAGATAGTACCAAAAGTTGGAATGTTACTGTGAACCAAACCTTTTAAGAATAACTCTTTATTACTGATTGAATGTGGATTTCACTGCATCTAATTTCTCTCTTCTCCACTGACACATAGTTAACATAGCTGATAGTACAGTGCAGTCAGTTGCCAAAAGTGTCCCAAAGCAGATGTTTCTACTGTTATTGCCAAGAAATCACACACACACACTGTCAGAGTGTGGCTGGCCCCTGTTAAATGAAGAAGATCCAGCTCCCCTGTGCCAGAGCAGGTGCTCCCATTTCACCAGTTAAGGAGGCAGGGCAGTGCTTGGAGCTATAAAGGATCAGGGAGATCCAGTAAGAGTGTGAGATGTGGTAAGTCTGGGCTGCCAGAGTCAGTTGGGAAAAAAAGCCAGGTGAGAGTCACTGGAACCACAAGGTGTTTCCTAGGGGAAGACTGAAGGCAAGGAGAGTGGCAAGAGGGGTTTTCTGGGTGCCCCTCCAATTCAGAGAGCCAGAATTAAAGGGGTGAGGGTAGGAGGAGCAGCAGAGGGGGTTGCCTGCTGGTTCTCTGGAGAGCCTTAGCTGAGGGCTAGAGAGGGCTGAAGGCAGGGGAGCAGTAGAGTGGCTTGTGTGCTAATGTCTCCATACCGGAGAGTTGGATTCAGGGAACAGTGAGAGGGTGAGGAGGAGTGAGGGAATCTCCCTTGGTATTTATGAGCTTCCAGCAAAGAGGCTGTGGAGATTCCTGCTAGGAAGAGTGGGGTTCCACTTCTACTTGGAAGGGCTGGGGTGGCTGTCTTAGGGCAGAAGAAGAGAACTGACATGGAGTCTAGGTGTGGTGGAAGACACTCGAGTATGGTGTGGAAGGGCTCCCAGCAGAGAGGCTGCTAGGGGCATCTGCTGAGCAGAGGTTTAAGGACTGCATGTGCTGGGGGTGATATGGACTGTGTTTTGGGGCTTTGTTTACAGACTATTTGCACTATGTTTGGTAATAAACTGGCTCCCAGGATGGGTAAGCAAGTGAGCCTGGTGGAGAGTGGTTGTGTTACCTGAGGTACTCAGCTGGGCACACCGCTCATGGCATGACCTGCTGCAGGAGGATGTGCCAGTTGGGATTGCTTTATGACATGCCTTTACACACCTCCCTGATTTTAAGCTCATGTTAGATTTTACTACCTAGCCAGCTTCTTCATTCTATTTTGCAGTGGAAAAACAACATTCACTTGCCAAAAAATATTTATATATATATATAGAGAGAGAGATAGGCCTAGAACACATTTCAAAGATGTCTTTGTTTACTTATAAAAAGACATCAGATAGGAAAGATGCAGTTATGCTCCAGGGACTCTTTCCCAATAAGAATAATGGGTATTCTTCCTTTGCTTTATAGTAGGAATGTTTCTATCATTTTTTTATTTGTTTGTCTATTATATATCCTGTACTATATGTGGAGAGACATGTAATGCCTTCTGGTGACATTCTGTTTATTTTCACTCATGACTTGTGGGATAATTCCTATTATCCTACTGGAAACTGTTAGATATTCCTCATAAATATTAGATGTGTCCACATAACCTCAGGTTTATCTTTCAGGTTCCATACAATTCTAATGATGTCTGTGAAATTCATTTTTAGGGGAAAGCAATTTTGCTCAGTACCACAACTCGTTGAACCCATTTGTTATAAACACTTTGTCCTTTAGATTAGCCCTTCTTTCTGAACGTGAATTGTAAGAGAATTGAACACATTTTTTACAAATATGTTGATTTATAATTGTTTGAATAGTTTTCAGAAACATAGTCAGTGCTCTTTTGAATAGTTAGCATTTGATATCCTGTCTATATAACTAATCACCTAACTCAATTATTTAAATGAGACTATTTGTCAGTACCACCTAATTGTCACAGTGATTTAAGCATTCACTGTCTCTCCCTAGATTTGGAGAGTGAGTATATTTCTATGTCTTCCAGATGGAGAACTAAAAATGTTTTAAAGGTTTGCTTGTACTGCATTTATAGTAACATTTGTTCAGTAAACGAAGTGTGATGGTTTGTCGTGCCACTAAAAGTTGATGTTCCGATATAAAGAACATAGTTTTATAAGCAGATGTAACAATATTAAGATACATTCATATACTAGTTTTGCTTCTAAAGATTTTTTTTAACTATGGGTACGGATATATTATCGATCCATGGGAAAACAATATCCTTAAATGCTATTCACATAGTCTTTAATTTGCTAAAAGAACATCTTTGTGGACTGTGCATGCATGCATAAAATCAAATCTGTGTGCAGTCTTTGCATTAACAAGAACAAAGTGTTAAAGATTTACTGCACAGTTATGCAAGAAAGTTATTTGATGGATATGCTGTTTAGTTCTTGGCAGTGGTTGGATAAAAACAGAACCATAAGGAGCCATGAAAGTTAAACTGGACTTTGGTTTGGATGGCTTGTGGGGTGGGGAGGAAGGGGAGAGTAGAAATTGGGTAGGGAGAGACAGGGAAGAAATTCTCCACTCAGGCCTTTCTGTAAAGTGGGAAGATGGGTGACACCAATAGGTCCTCCTTGTCCTGTCCCCACCATACACACCGTTTTGCTCAATGAGAGCAGAAGCCTGTTGCAAAGTTGAGGGAGGTACAGATAGTCAACATTTTCCAAATGTGGACATTTTCTTCTGAAATGTAGAGATTTTTGATCAGCTCTAGGGAGATGTTTAACCCCTTGCATACACACCCGACAAGCCCTTCTCCTACCCTCCTTGTACACAGAGTAATCTCAATTTGCTCCTTAGGGCCTGATTCATACCCACTGGAGTGGCAGATTTCATAATGATTTCAATAAGAACAGGACTGAGACAAGAGTCTTCTACAGTGTGTGTGCCTTCTCCTTGCTCTGTGGGGACACTCTGAGAGAAGTAGCAACAGCTTCTCTTTGCTGTTTCATTCCTGAGTCCCAACCCATGGCCTTCCGGCTCCCATATGGGTTATTGCCCTCTAGGGGAATATGAGGCCCCATCTTTTTTTTTTTTTTGGGGGGGGGGAGTGTATGTGCACAAACTGCATCCTGGGCCAAAGCAGAAAATGGTTGGACCTGAAAACAGGTTATGACATTCCCCAGAGTGCAATCTGGACTGTGGAACCATTGTGCCCCCTTTAACTCTCCTGCCCAGGCTGTCTCTTACACTACTATGCTAGTGAATTAGTTTGTCCTACCATCAAAGGGTATGAATTTTCACCAGCCTTTGTAACCTGAGTACATTCCCCAAACTTCAATCAAAAACACAGTAGTTTAGATAAAACATTAAAACAAGTTTATTAATTACAGAAAGATTTTAAGTGATTATAAGTAGTATAGGCATAGAAATTCAAAACTGGGTACAAAAGAAAATAAAAGGTAAAATTGCAGTCTAATTCCTAACTTTTATAAGCTAAGACAAGTTTGAAGTAATATGGTTTATCTTACCCAAAAACCAACAACAGTCTGTGCTAACTGAAAAGTTTTTCCAGTTATGACCACTCTCCCCAGTTTAAACATGTATTTTTCTTCCTTCAGTGTAGGTAAGGCAGGGGATGTGAAGTTATGATGTCACTGTTGCATATTTTATATTCTCCTCCTGAGGATGGAAAGAGCCTTGCTGTGTAATGGGGATTAAGCAGCCCCACGGTGTATGTGCTTGAGCAATTGTCTTTCATGTTAATTGTAAATCTGCTTACAACTCCCCTGCTGCTGAATGTCCAGTGATGGTCACTTAACAGCTGGCTGGATATTAGTCACTACTTTATTGCCACTGAAGAGCTAGTCTGTGGGCATTTCCCAGACTCACAACATGTTTCAGTAACCAACATATAGCAAAATCTCAAAGTCCTATACAATGATGATACATTTCAACAGGACAGTAATGGTCTACAGATTATGCCTTTTCCAAAGATACCTTACAAAGCATAATTTGCACAAGATTTATCATAATTTTGTAAAAGTGTTGACCATAATAGGGTAGACTGTCACACAGGTAGTGATGCTTTCCTGTTCTGCTAGCCTTGCCAGCATTTTTGAGGCTATATAGGAGCTGGGGCAGGATTGTACTTGGATGGCTAACTTGAGCCATTGCTTGGGCCACCAGGGCCATGGTACTATTTTTAGCATGCTAGCTCTACTTGAGGTAGCATGTATCTGTCTACCTGTGGTTGAAGCACACTCCCAGCTGCTGTGTAGACATATCCTACAAGAAGCAGGCTTCAACCTGGGTGGGTCTGAACATAGAGACCTAGAGGTTGGGCAGAAGCAGTGAAAAATCCTAGAGAGAAGGTTTAGATCAAACTTTGTTTTACTGCTAATTTGTTTAATTGTTCATAGTGCAGGTGGTGGCGGGTTGTGTGTGAGAGAGAATTTGGAATCTAAACAGAGGTTGGAAAGTCACCTTTTCATACTCACTCATGTGCTTGCACACTCTCACACATTTGAAGGTGCCAAATTCACTTGGGGTGTGGGGGTGGGAATTGGAGTTTTTCCAGGGGAAAAACAGTAAGGTTTTGTTAGTGTCACTGGAGTGCAGCTGTGAGATCAACTCCTTGGAGAGAAGCTTTAACACATACTCATGAGTACTTAGCATATACCATTGGGGCATCTGCTTTGCTTTTCTAGAGTGATGTGAGTTGTTTTAAGCAAAGATCTTATATTGGAGATTTTGATGATAATCCACAGCCCACTGGTGCCTGCTACAATCATGAACTATCAGGTCTCTTCTCTCTGTGAAATTGAAATAGTGACTCTGGATGCTGTAGATACAATCTGTTTGGCATTTCTATCTGCTTGTTGAGTTTGTGAGAGATGAACAGGAAGTGGCTATTCAAAGAAGCACAATTTTTAATGTAATGTATCTGATATACTCTGATACAGTTCAAATATACATAATTTTCCTATGTAGCTAAAGAGTCCATATGGCAATGCATTTTTAGTGTCTCAGATTCTATCTCTTCTAATGAATATTTTAAATAAATAAAAAGAAGCATTAAAATGGAAGTGTTTGGAGGAGCTTTGTTTTTTTGAGCTTTCTTTCCTGAAATTAAATTAATGGCTGCTGCCTCCTTGTTTAGTCTCCCCAAGCTTCATTTTTAATCATTGATGTTATCTCAACAACAATTTTAGGGCAAAATTCTCATCCTGGGACTCAGCAGCTGACCAGGGATTAGCGAGGCAATGCACTTGGATCTCAGGTTCAGAGACCTCTTTATGAATCTTGTTAACTGGATTCACAAGAGGGTTTTTTTTTTTAAAGTTCAATCGCTTTATTGAGGGGAGCTAATTTAGCAGTGCCAGTAAACATAGGCATCACAGCATCAATCAATCAACACAAATATTTTCCTACTGAGTCTCCCCTGTGACCTTGAGGAGTGTGACAAATGACTTGGAGGATGGAACAGACAGACACCTTGTGATAAACCAAAAGAAGAATATGTTCTGCTAGTTGCGAGTAAAAAATAAAAATGAAGAGTGCGGGTGGATATGTTTGGTTTAAACAAGACTTGATAAGTTCTGTAACTACCTTGTGCTGCTTCGGCTCTGGTTGGAGGAGTTCAGTTTCTCAGTAATCAAGACTTCTTTAATAGACCTTAGTGCAGTATTTAGTTGGTCAGTGCTATAGTACTTTATGGTTATCTGTGCTTGATTATGGTTGGAGGTTGTAGCAGTTACTGATGATTCTGCAGGCAACTTATCTCATCAAATACAAGCAGAGGGAAGGACATCTGCAAGGTGAATTTCCTAGCCTGGATTTACTTGGCTTATTCTAAAAATCTACAGAATGGCAACTAAATGACAGGAAGCTTCACATTCAAAGATTAAATACATTAATAACAGTAATCTACAGTCTTGCCAGAGATATTGTGCACAGAGGTGTTTTATTTTAAAATGAATTTTAGCTCTCGTGAAAAGTGAGTGTAAGACTGTTCTCTAGCCTTTCACAGAACAGTTGTTGCATTGGTAGCAACAGTATATGCTCTGCCACCCGCCAGTGTGGGTCTGAACAGGAGAAAACTCTGCAGGAACAGTAGCTTCAGTCCCCATAGCTATTCAGTCTTGGTGCATCATTTGATACTGCCTATTACAATGTAGACTGCTGCCACGGTACAGAGACCACCAACTCCTATCCCATCCCTCCACCTGCCAGCCCTCATTTAGTATATTTGCCCGCATAACAATGTTATCTGAACACTTTCCAAATATGTAATTATAGATAACACTAATAATAACTGTTAGTCTCTAAGGTGCCACAAGTACTCCTGTTCTTTTTGCTGATACAGACTAACATGGCTGCTACTGTGAAACCTATCTTGTAGGAGTGAAGTTAATAGGCAGCAGGTTTAAAAGAAACAAAACGAAGTAGTTCTTCACACAACGCACAGTCAACCTTTGGAGCTCTTTGCCAGAGGATGTTGTGAAGGTCAAGATTATAACAGGGTTCCAAAAAGAAGATAGGTCCATCAATGGCTATTAGCCAGGATGGGCAGGGATGCAAAAACATGCTCTACTGTGGTCCTAGCCTCTGTTTGCCAGAAGCTGGGAATGGGTGACAGGGGATGGATCACTTGATTACCTGTTCTGTTCATTCCCTCTGGGGCACCTAGCATTGGCCACTGTCAGTAGACAGGATACTGGGCTAGATGGACCATTGGCCTGACCCTTTCTGGCCATTCTTATGTTGAATATTCAAGGCCAAGCTCCTGTAAAAATGTTTCCTGCCTTTAACCCTCTCACTCCTGGTCAGCCATTTCATTGTTTCAGCAAGCGTAGTGGTCACAGAGAAAGGAGCAATTTCTCCACTAGCTAGAGCCAATTCCATTGAGAGGTGAGAATATCAGAACAGAAAGCTTGCACAGATCTTGGTAGTCAGTGGGGAGACAGTGAAAAGACCAAAGTATTGGGGTGATCGTCTACTATTTTTTGTACTTGAGAGTTTCAGGGTATGTGGCTTCATTCTATATGTGAGTTAGTCAACCATCCTGATATCACACAGTCATGGGTCACTATGGCCAGACTGAGGTCACAGGGTGGCTGGCCCCAGTAAAAGAAGCAAGTCCAGATCCTCTGTGCCAGAGCAGGTGCTCCTACTTGGCCAATTAAGAGAACAGAGCAGCACGGGGGGCTATACAGGTTCAGGGAGAGACCTGATGAGAGGGAGTCCCAGTGAGTCACAGCAAACTGGTTCAGTCAGGAAGGCCAGGTGAGAGTTCCAGAGATTAAGGGACTGGGAAAGCTCCCAGAGGGGAGCAGAAGGTGTTCCCAGTGGGATGGACTGAAGACAAGAAGAGCAGCAAGAGGGGTTTGCTGGCTGACTTCCTAGAGCTAGAGGCAGGAGGAGCAGCAGAGGGAGTTGCCTGTGGGCTCTAAGATGGAGCCAAGGGCCAGAGCGGGATGAAGACTGGGGAGCAGAGGAGGAGCTTTGTCACTGACATCTCCATTGGACCCACAGGAACTGTGAGCGGGCCAGTGGGAGTGAGGGGTGCTTCCAGTAAATGCTGTACATAGTTCCCACTGGGCAGAGCAGAATTGCCTCCAGTTTGAAGGCCTTGGATGGCTGTCCTAGTCTAAGACAGCAGAGGACTGAGCGGGAGTGTGGCAGGGGAGTGGGATCGGTATGTTACATGTCTGGTTTGGACTATAATGAGGAATTTTGGACTATAGTTATGGGACTCTTGTTATGATTTTTGTGCATGGGACTTCTGTAATAAACCCTACAAGGGCTATATTTGTACTAGGAAAGATGTTTTGGATAATCAGGGGGATAGGGGTTTCTGAAGGAGAGAAACTGAGGCAAATGCATGTTTCATGCCACAGCCTGCTCCAGACAGGCCTGCCCTTCTTACAATATGGCATAATCCTCTGGCCAATTGCAGATGTTTTCTTTGTAGCCCACTGGATCATTACAGATCTGGGTGACTTTCTTGGTGAAATATAGGCTGCTGCACAAACATCAGATAGTAATAACATTTGGTCTCCATCAACATGTCGAAGCTAAAGGCTCAATACCCCATTTCTGAAATGGGCGGTTGCCTTTTTCTAATGCCAGACTACAGTTGTCAATGCATGAAAAGATATTTTGGTTCATTAAGATCCATAGCACCACTAGTTAACCAAAGGGCAAATGAAAGGAGTGGTATAGGCAATAAAATACCATCATCCCTCTACCAATACTGAAGCTGGTCAAACTCAGTGGTAGGATTCCCAGATTTACACTCATAGTGGGCATAATCCAGTATTTGCATGTGGTGCTGGAGTGGCAGAATTGCAACTCAGAAAAAAATAAATATATAAAGCATTACCTTATGGAGTGCTTAAAATAATCTGGAGGAGTGCACGCCTGTATGGGGAGGAGGGAATGACAATCACTACAAGGCCCTGGAAAATGATTGTCAAAAACATTCTGCTGAAGTTCCAAAAGGCCTGTGTTAAATTTACCAACAAGGGATGTGCTATCAGAGGGCAGCAGACATGCATCAGGAAAAATTCAGGTAGCTGCTTGCAACTGGGATTTTTAATGAGGTCAGTAACCCAGTCCTGTTGAACAATTAATTTCGGCAGCACCTTGCTGAATGTGCTTCTGCTTTTGAAAGTGTTAGATTCCTCCCCTCCCCCTAGATTTAGCTGTGCTTTTCATTCATGTGAGGCCAAATTGGCACTACGTAACTTTGCTGCCCACTCATTCCCTCATTTGCTATAAGGGGGGTCTCAGAGTGGGTTTGACGATGGAAAATGGCAGGCAAATTGGATTATAGGATTAGATTGAGGTTTAAAAAAAAAGATATCGAGTCAGAGCATTTAAGGTTAGAATGAGCCATGAAATGAGAATTGTAATTACAACATGCTCTGTTTAATTAACAATAAATAAATAAAACCTAAAATGAAAAGCCTCGAGATTCAGCACCTTTCAGTCTGGAAGATTCTGCACAGCCCGGACATTTGCCCTGGGGGTAGTTCATAACCCATCTGAACATGTCCTGTGAAAAGATTTTCAGAACTATTTCTGTTCCATACTCACCATCTTGCCCATGAGGTCTGACGTCAAAGTTCTGTCCATACTAAAAATCTTAAAATGGTTGCATTTAATCTTTGTATCTTGGGTATCTGTATGGCCTCCTTGCTATCTGAGTGCCGAACAATCTTTAGTGCTTCCCGGCCTCACAGGGCAGATGTACATTATTCTCACCATTTCACAGATGGGGAACTGAGGTACAGAGAGGCTGTGCAACTTGCAAAAGGTCAAGGAGGTAGACCAGGGAACTGAACCCAGATATCCAGAGTCCCAGGCTAGCACTTCAGCCATCATACCATCCATCCCAATGCCAAAGCTGCCTCTTAATGACTTGCCTCATAAAACATCAACAAACATCCACGGAAAGGATCTGTTATCCTTAATACAACATCTGTTATCCTTAATACAATTTAAATCCTAGTCTTTAGGGCCTTATCATTACAGATTTGGTTTGTCCCAAGAAAGAAGTGGTAACCATTCCTCACTAGTTTACGTCATTACTAGGGACACACACTGCCTCTGAGTTAAATTTGCATCCATAGTACAGAAAACTCATCCACTGGTTTTGTTTAGTTTAATATTGAATTCCAGAAATACTTAGGGACAAATTCAAGACAAACTTACTCCTCATGCTCTTTAACTGAACCAAAGGAATTTCCACAGGGTAGAAGTCCCTCGAATTTGCCTTTAAATCATTACATTGTGCTATGACAAACTTTATTTTTCTTTAACCCTACCTGCAAAGTTCACAAGTTGTCAAATGAGGGACTGAGAGGACTTTTACTGACCTCCTGCATGATCTTGCAAAAGTAACTGAGAGACTAATCCTGATCTTATTACTGTCAGAGCAGAAGTATCTCCAACATTTTCTATGTCTTAGATTGGCTAAATTAAAATTTACTTCACACGGATGTTATGAGGCATAATTAATTGTTTGTGAAGTGCATTGAGAACCTGGGATGAAAACAGTCTGTTTTGTGGCAATTTATTTCTTTAGCTATGTTGGTCCATAGGAATTTTAAATCATGTGTGTTATATTGGGTCAGTGCTCAAATTTAGGATTTTTTTCTTTAACAAAGATGGGATGGAAAAAATGAGCCAGTAGATCCTGTTGTGGCCTACTGACGTTGGGAAATGTTATAAAGCCTAAGGATCTCACCATTTAACAATGGCGTGCAGGACGTTACATGAGAGGGAAGGTGCCGTGCGGGGCGGGGGAAGGAGCTAAGATATTAACAAACCTCTGCATTGTTTCTGAATGAGATTCTTTACTTGTCAGCATTTGTTGGGGGCTAGGGGGAAATGAGGCCTATATTTAAAAAAATAAAATAAACACACCCTACTGGGATCAATGACAATAAGATGTTAAATTGAGACCTTAGATTTTGGTTATCTTTTTCATGCCAGATGAAGAGTATGGTTTGAAAAATATTAAGTATTCTGTATAGTTTGATCTGTAAGTTCCTGAGCCCAGCCTGAAAGAGAAAAAACCTTGAACTGTAATGAAATGAATTTTATTTTGCAGGCACAGGGCCCATGCTATTTCATTTCATTACCAGGACATGCTGAGCAGGCTGGGATCAGCAAGTACTCCAGGCAATGCAAGCAGATGATAAGCATTTCATCATGGTCCTAAACATATTAAATTTTTAGCTATAAATTTTATCAACATCATCTATGTGACACGGTAGCACTCCCCCCCACCCACTTTCCTTCTTCGTCCCCCTCCTTCTCTCCTGCTCTGCAAGCATATCTTGCATTTGACCATTCTGAAAAGAACTTATTGGCAAATTTGCTTGTCCATTAACTATCAATCAGGTTGTTACCTGCTGTGCTTAAGGAAAATGGGAAAACAATATTACAGCATCAGTAACTATAACAACGGAGAAATACCATTAAGCACATTCAGCTTTTTCGTTTTCTTTCTGTTTCTGCTTTCTAATCATCCTTCCTATGGAAATGCATCTAGTTCTCCTATCAGAGCTCTTTGCCTGTTTATTATATTGGATATAATAGATTTGATTCAGAAGGTTAGTGATTTATAAGCAGTGATGATCAGCAAACATCAAAAGGATCTTCAGAATTTCTGAAGCTTTTTTTATACCTTTCTGGACAATCTAAATAACCGTGGTCTAAAAAATTGGCCGAGAAATCCTGCTAGAACAGACTTTTTTGGGTGTTGCATATACAACCTTAACTTCATTTCTTGACTTGAGCACAAAATGACACAACTAGAGAAGACTGAAAAATATGAACAACTCTATACATTTCTGGTGAAAAGTGTTCCTATTTTTGAGCATCTCTACTTATGAGTTTTCATGGTCTTTTAACCAAGGTGTGTGGCTTTTTTTTTTTTGGTTAACAGAAAAAACAAGTTTGAAAAAAAAATTCATAGTGCAGCTATATGGCTAGACACCATGCAAGCACCATGGACAAATCTGCAGTGGCATTTTTTACAGCTCACCTTAGGAAGACCGTAGGAAAGAGCATCTCTTCTGCAGGTTTTAATGTACAAAACATGTAAAGAATCTAATTCTCTAAGTTCTTATATGGCCCCTTCCACCACAGTGCTTCCTTCAAATAAACATAGCAATAAGGATCTCTCTATCTCCCCCTCTCCCTTTCCCTCTTCCTTCCCTGCTGGTGAAAATGTGGCAGGGATTCCGCAGCGTACCTTAAAAGATGTGAAGTGAATATGAGAAGGTCTCCACATTGACTTCAATGAGCTTTGGATCTAGGCCTAAATGCCTGCAACACATTTTTCCCTGCATAGGAAAGTTATCCAAGCACAACACAAAGTGTTGCCTTCTTTACCTGTGCACTTAAGCATGTGAGTAGTCCCATTGACTTCAGCCGTTTTTTGTGAAAAATGTACTTCATGTCCAGGGAGTGCAATTTTTAGTAGATTTTAACTCAGGTAATTCTAAACCAGTCATCACCAGAATACTAAGCGTTTCTGCTCAATGACATCTAACTCCATGCCAAGCTTTAGCTTTATACACATACACTAAGCAATCTCAGCACTAGAACAGGAAGCACACAGCAGCAACCAAACACTACAAGTAATTTTTCAATAACAGGGAAAAGTATGGGTTTGATTTTTGTTTTGGTTTTTCCCCCCACTCTCATGACACTCATTAATGGATGAACCATTTTCCTTGGTCTTAAAAAAAACAAAGCAAAAACAAAACACAAGAGGAATGAAAATGGGCAGCTTTGCAGGAAAATGGAAAATGATGCAACTTTAACGATACCTTTTATCGCCACTTCTGTTGTAGAGCCATATTATGATATCCTTCCTCAAACTGAGTGGTGTCTTACTCCATGTATTCATTGATTTCAATGGGGATCTTGTGGAATAGGATGCTACGTAGCATAAGTAAGAGTAGCAGAATATAACCTATAATAGTGTCATTAATTCATAAACATAAACCTTCCCTCACTCTTCTTCCCTGCCCCCCACTTCCCCGTGGTACTATAAAATCTGAAAGCTATGCCTGAATTTCCAGGAAAACTCAGAATTAACAGGGAAAATAAATAAATCCTCATATGGAGAGGACACCACTCAGTAAAACTAATATTTGTTTCAAGATTAATTGAGGAATATTAAACATATGGTAGTTTATGTAATAAGGTTGGGGTTAATACATTCTGATATGTAGGTTAATCTTAAAATCACTCTAGTCTTGCATGACCTGCCTAGTCAACCTTATTTTACTCTCCTCACTTCTTGCACTTTGGCTGATTAATGTATTGGTCTAGAACTCATTTGATTTCTATAACTTTCTGAAAACGTGAATTGAATGTGAATTAAATTTGCTGCGTGATCTCAACATTCCTATCATACATTCCAAGTCTCCTGTTGTCATAAGTGATCTGTGGTGTGACCTTCAGAGGGCAATTATATCCAGAAGCTTTTTTAGGCATCTGTGTTTTGGTGCCCCATTCTATGTCCTGATCATCAATGGGGTCACATGCAGAAATTTTGTTTTGAAATCTCAAGAGCCCTTAAGAGTTTCTTTCTTTCAGGGGATGCAGAAAATCCTTGCTTCCTTCCCGTCACACAGCACTCCACAGTTAATGAACTACCTCTTATCATAGCTTTTAAGACAAAATGCTACGTAGCACTTGGGATTGCAACTAGTGCTTTATATAAACATTGTTTTCTTTGATTTATGCACTAGTGCTTTACTAGTGCCATTCTACCCAGATTTTGTTTGACTTATTCACTGCCTCTGTGCAATGGGTTGAGAGCTTCAGAGATTTTTCCTGCAATAATAACTCTCAAACCACTTTTCTATGTCCTTTATCCTGGAGCATCTTTTCAGCTTGCACATACTCCTTCTTTATCCTCTGGTTCCAGAATTTATTTGCCATGTAAATTCATTTCTAGTTTAAAAACTACTTCCTTGACATTACCTACTTTGTCTTCTAATTTTATATTACTAGTATGTTAGCATCATAATTTGAACATACTGTCTTTCTCTCTTCTGTCTCTCTCTCTCCATACTTAGAATTTGTTGTCTTAGAACAGTTTTCATGCTCTCCCTTCCTTGTTTTTTCCTTTGGGGATATAGTTTACTGTCATGTATGTATTTTTGTCTTGTTTTTTTTTTATTTAAATTTAGAGCCAGCTGGCAGGTGCCATTCACTAATTTGTATGATACTGCACATAGCTCTCTGAACAATTGCACTTGATGTGGTCCTCAGGAGGTAATATTTCCTGAAGTGATGTCACCAAGTCAGCCAAATGACAGTCTTCTGAAGATAAAGTACAGTAGATACTGGCTTTGGCAGCAAACCAAATCACCTGCTTGTAGGCCATCAAACACCCACATGTGTTTTAAGAAGAACTTCATCTGAAGAACTTGTTCCAGGCACGTCTAGCCATTATGCACTCTCAAACTTCTGAAAAAAGAAAAAGGAGTACTTGTGGCACCTTAGAGACTAACCAATTTATTTGAGCATAAGCTTTGGTTAGTCTCTAAGGTGCCACAAGTACTCCTTTTCTTTTTGCGAATACAGACTAACACGGCTGTTACTCTGAAACTTCTGAAACAAATTTTGTTTTACAGAGGACAGGCTTTATCTAAAACAATAACAGTCCGCTATCCCTTTCCTGAGGTCGAGAACATGCCTTGAGCATAAGGCATCCAACATCCACTAGGTGAGAGTCATGATTTCTGAAATTCCATTTTCTAATCTGTTCTGAGAGTCCCACCTCCGATAAGGATGTCTATACAATACTTGAGCTTGGCTCAAACACTGCCACTGTGTTAAATAAGTGACAAAAACAAATCCATAGCAGGAATTGAAGTATATAATTTTCACAGAAAAGAATGATCCAGACTGCTTTCATGATGCAAGGATTTTTTTGGAAGAAGAGGTGCAGAGGGAGTGGTTGTCACTGTAACATGTTCTGGGGTGACACGCAAGGAACTCAATCTAGTTCGCTTAACAAAGAGAAGGTCAAGGGATGACTTGATTACAGTCTATAAGTACCTACATAGGGGACAATTATTTGATAATAGGGTTTTTAATCTAGCAGAGAAAGGTGCAACCTGATCCAATGACTTAACAGTTGGAATTTTGAAGTTAGACAAATTCAAGCCATTGCAACTTTAGAACAGAGAGGGTAATTATCCATTGTAACAGTTTACTGAGTGTTATGGTAGATTCTTCATCATTGGAAAATTTTAGATAAAGATTGGATGTTTTCTTAAAGTTCTGCTCTTGGAATGAATTTGGAGAAATTCTATTACCTGTGTTATGCAGGAGCTCAAAATATATGATCACAATGGTCCCTTCTGACCTTGGAGTCTATAGGAATGTCATTCTAGTTACAGTAGCAAAAATGTATTGAACAGTGAGTGGAGATTTTTTTTTTCAGTACATTTGTCTAAGACAGATCCTCTGGGGCGAGTGTGACTGCTTCATCCCTGACTCACATGCTTCCTTCATGGCTTTGATCTTCATAGTTCTAGAGGAGTACAACTGTCTTTGTAGTTCATACACTGAAATGTGATCTCTAATGTAGCTGGGGTCAAATCCATTAACTGTCTTGAAGTTTGGGACCAAGATTTTAAACTGGCAGTAGAAGCAGAGGGGTAGTCAATGGAGGGAATGGAACACAGGTTTGATGTTTTCATAGTGGCCTAAACACAGAGGAGGTGGTCAGTTGCTTTCTGTACCACCTGGAGCATTTGTACTTTATTTTCACAGTCAGCTTCAGATACAGTGACCTGCCAATAGTTCAGTCTGGAGGTGAGAAATGCATGTGTCCCTGTGGCCAGGAGAAAGGGATGAAGTTTGCTAGAAAACAGAAGGTGCTTTTAGATACTGATAGTGCCTTGTTATCAAAGCTTAGTAGTAAGTGAAATGGGATATTGAAACTTTGACAAATGAAAACCTCAATTCAAGGAGAGGATACATGCCCATTTTAATTCTTCAACGTGTCTTTTCCTTTCAACCAGCATCACTCTGGTCTTCCTTGGGTTGAGTTTGAACACAGACTCTCAAAGTCATTGTTTTGTGGTGGTGATAATGCAACAGCAAGCTGCTTAACCTCTGTTTCAGCCCATAGGTGGGGTGAGGTAAGGGGAGATGAATGCTTTCTGTTCCAGCAAAGAAGGAAGAGTGATCCACACCTCTCCTGTTCTGGCCCAAATCTGATTTGTCAGGAGTGTAGAGCTAATCAGAGGACCAAAGGAGGAGACCAATCACACTGCCTGATACAAAGCTGAGCTGTAATTGGTCAAAAGTGCAGTGGTGCCCTTGACATTGATTAGGGCCCTCCAATCAGTGAGCATTTGGAGTGGAAGCTGGGTGTGTCAGTTTGGGACAACAGGAACACCACAAGCTCAGCTTCATATGCTTTAAGCTCAACTCCAATGTTGTAGAATTTTTTTTAGCAAATTTTTAGCAAATATGCATATTGAAAGCAAAACATTGACTCTCAATCTCCATGCCTGGTTGCTGCTGTTGGATCCTGTATCTGCTGCTTCCAATGTCAACATCACTGTCCTCTTGAATGGAGCTGAATAGCTGTAATTCCCCTCCTCCACACCCCCCGAGCAATGCCTTGTTTTCTCTTTCTTCCCTCCTTCCCCCAAACAAAAACCTGTTGACTATGCATGTATGTATGTCCATTCTATTGTACTGTTTTTTTTTCCACAGTACTAATCACAGCTTGTATTTGTTGAGCCTATAGCTGCATCCTTAACCCCTTATAGTGATCATCTCTTCATTCTTCTGGAATTGTAACAGCTGAAAGGCTGTAACTAGGAAGAGGGTCCACACTTTTGACATCACGCAGATATGGTGGTGGTTTTTTTTTTTTAAATTCAGATTCCATTTCTCACTAGGCAGACGAAATGGTAGGTGGTATTATGGCTGGGATCAGGAGATCTGAAATTGATTCTTGGATGTGCAATGGAAGTCCTGCATGACCTTGGGAAAATCATTGTCTCACTGTATCTCAGTTCCCCATCTACAAATGGGGGATACTACCTTTCTCCAGTCTTTGTGTTATCAATCTGTTTACACTGAGTTCTCTGAGGCAAGGGTTATCCCTTATTATGTGTTGCTACACTGCATAGTGCAATGGGGCCTTTAAGTACTACTGTAATACAAATAATTAATAATAATGCTTTCCTTTCCCAAATATTGTGTACACTTTCACCAAATCAAACTTGAAGGTGTTGTTGACTTAAAATAGTCCTGCAGATATATTAGCATGATAATCATGCCCCCTCTCTCCTTCAACACATGATGTCGAGCTGCTAGGACTATAGAGATAATGGAAATGAAACTGGAACTAGACATTAAAGTGGTATCCAGTCTTGGTTAGTCTGAACCAGTTTGCAATGTACTTTGCCCATTAATAATTTTCTGGTACACGTGTTAAATTTGGGTTACATCTTCCACTTCTCAGATATCTAAGCATATGGCAACACACTTTCAAAAATTGGTCTCTAATTTTGGGTAATTCAATTTCTGGATAACTAACTTGAAACACTTTAAAGTGTCCCAAGTTGGTCACTCAAAAATAGCCTTTTCACTTTTGAAGAAAATTCCCTAAACACACAAATTGCAAAGTCTTGCATTAGAAAACTGTAGGTTTCATTAATAGGGACATTGCCTAACTAGGGTGTCCTCTCACTTTAGAGTCCCTGACCTTTTCCTAAGACTCATTCTTTACACTTTTATGGAAGTGTGTAAAATATGAAATTCTTCCTATTCAATGCCTCTAAAATCTAATGTCTGATATAGGACAATCTCTCAGACTTACATTTCTAGTGTAGACATATCCTATCTATAAGGTAGACTTACAGCCACCTCTGTTATTACTGGGGAGATGCATGTCCACACTACCCTCCTTGGGTCAGTGGTGCGTATCCTCACCAGGAGTGAGCAGTGTGGGGAGCTGAGAGCCTAGTTTCTCAGCTCCTCTGGCAGCTCTCTGCTGGTAGCCAGGCTGCCCCCCAAGGTCCCGAGCTCCGCGCAGGCTGCCCATCTCCCTGCTCCCTGTTCCCTGCCAGGAGCAGGGGAGGTGAAGCTACCCAGGGCTTCTCACCCCTGGGCAGCAGGGTTCAGCTGCCCTGTCATCTTCCCTCACCTCCGCCCCCCTCCATCAAGAGACGGGCAGCCTTGTCAGTTTCACAGCTCGAAGCAGGGTCAATCTGCCCAAGCTTCTCCCCCTGGCTCCCAGCAGCCTCAATCTCCAGTGGAGTGGGGAGCAGTTGAGCTCTAATTGCCCGGCTTTATTGTGAATTTCACGGTCCTGACACTCCGTGCAGTGCCTACACGGAGCACAGTATTTACAAAGACGCTGTGTCACTCTAGTTGCCTTACGTCGACCTAACTGTGCAGTGTAGACCAGGCCTCACTCGTCTCTCTTGTGAAGACAGATGCACAGTAATTGTGTGGGTATAGGTGGTATGTACTTTTCATATTCTCACTAGCTCATGTTATAACTCAAATCTATTGTGAAAAAAGCTGAAGAGGTTCCCTGCTCCATGGCACTGGGCTTGATTTGCTGTGGGTTGCTGTTATAATTATTGAATTTGTTGTAATGATTCTTTGTGTATTGCTGACAAACTCTCATCCAGCAATTTATCTTTCATAAAACTACAAGGTTGCAAGTACAGTATATGATACAGACACCTCATGCAAAAAACCCAGACCTCTGGTGACCAGGATGGATTGCAAACAATATGACAGGGACTGAACATTAAAGAGTAGAATAAATTGACTATGGAAATAGGAAATCAATATGAAAGTGTACAGCAAATGCATAGAGAAAAGCTGCTAGTAGTGCAGAATACTGGGGAAAAGTGTTAGCACTGAAAAATCATCATCATTTTTCAATGTATTAAATGTAAAGTTCTTGCCAAAAAGGGAGTGTTCTCCTTCTGGCAGATACTTTGGCATTTATAATGTGTTTCAGTATTGCTGGCATAGTCCCAGAGTGGAAACCGATACACTATTGTAATAGGAGGCAAAAAATGTCCAAACCACCCACTTCCCTCTGTGGAGGCTTTACATTTGTGGTTTTTGTGTGCAATTAATCAAAGCCCAAATGCATTTGTATCCTCTGAACAGCTGGGGAACACTTCCATATTTTCACACTGGAGTAGAGACAACTGGTACAGGATACCAATGGAAAATTGTTCTGGGAACTATATTTTTATCTGCTAATACTGTTCATACTGTTTGTAACTAGAGTTTTAGGTGGATTGTGACTTTTCATTTGTTTGCAAGTCATGGGCTTTACATTTGTTCCTTACATTAGTTCCCTGCACTATCAACATTCTTATTCAGTTTGAAAATCCCCAGCATTTTATTTAAAAGCAATACTACGTCTTGTTGCCACTCCAGTTGGTGGTGTTTGTGATGGATCCAGCACTGCAGCGCCCCTTTGTGGCAGGGGCGGATGGGGTGTTGGGGCCTCGCCACTCTTACGTTACCACGCCCGTCCTGTAAGGGCATTCCGATGTGGCCTTATGGCCGGTTTTCCCGTGCTCTCCCCTTAGGTCTCGCCACCCCGACCAACAGCCAGAGTCCATGTATTGCGCCCCCAAGTCTCCGGGCACTGTGGCCCAATGGCCAGAGTCCATGTAACTCACCCTCAGGTGCGGAAGTGTATCCCAATGGTCTGAGAGATAGGGGGACCCAGGCCCACCCTCTCTTCCGGGTCCCGACCCAGGGCTCTCCTATTGGCAGGGTTTCCCCTTGCGCTTAGCTTGGCGGGGATCCTCCCGCAACACGCCAAGCATCAGTGCAGCTTTAACGCTGCTTGTCTCTAAAATGCCCCTGGGTCACTTCCTGCCCTCAATGCCATCTTCTCCACTCCAGTGTGGGGGTGTCCTCCGGTCTGTCCTCTCCTGCCGAGACCTCCATCTGGGACGCCGGGTATGTCTCGGCTTGGCCGGCTCCTGGACCCAGGAGTGTTGGCTGTCGCTCCTCAGGAGCCGGCCGTGTGCATCCTGCTCTTCTGGTGGTCAGCCCAGACTGAGCACCTTTGCAGGCTTTTATACTTATTCTCCAGCTGAGCATGCCCAGCGGGGCTTCCTCTGCCAGGAAGCAAGGGTTCACACCTGCGGTACCCATGCAGGGCCAGTCTGCCCCGTCAGTGTTCTAGAAAGGTGGTTAAGATTGGAGAAATTTGTTTGTTTTTACTGCAACATAAAAGCTCAATACGGAGTGTCTACAAACGTTTTTGAATTACCAACCAATGGGGCCGAAATGTAAATTAACACAAAACCCTCCTGAACCCTCAGCTACAAAGCACTCCCTTAGTATAAATTCACTGACTCAAAAGACTGAATATCTTAGGGCTTAGTAACATCTAAAAATGGCGTCAGTCCCCCCTAGAACAGCCTAAGAGAATAAAATCTCCTTTGAGGCATGTTATTATATATGGCAGAGATTACTGGATCTGCTTCAGCAAGATGAGATCAAAACACAAAAATTTGCCTTTTTATTCAGCAATGGCTGTAAGATCAGGCTTCTACTGCTCATCAAGTGATGAGCTTTAAAAGCTTTAATCCTGCAAATGGAATCTCCACAAGAATTTGGGGACCTTAGAGCCACACTGCGACAAGACCTTTGTCTTCGGCTGTGCATGAGATTGGATTTAGAAACAAAATGAGAGCTAGAGTGACAAAGATTCTGCCTTAACCAGAGGTGAAAAAGTGATTTCAGAATACCAAGTTTATGTATTTCTGAAACCCTGTGAGGCACTCGCTCACCTGTATGGCTTTTAGATACGAAGTTTCACTTCACAGGATGATGATGCTGTGTTGTCTTCTTACTCCTACAACCTACCTTCCCAGGCAATTTAGTTTGAGAGCTGTGTATCACTCTTGTATGGGTGAGGCTGGTTTTGTTTGTTTTAGTTGAGTGGGGAAAGACCCAGGTAGTGTTTGGTCTTTAAAAAACAAAAAAACCTGCAGTCATTTTTTTTTTGTTTTTGTTTTTCAGATGCAGCTACTACTTTGTTATTTTAGGATTTATTTGAGTACTTTTTCCTAGGAGTATACTCAGCAGCTGCTTGGTGACATGACATTAAGGAGATTCACAGTTATTGGAATTATATTTATAGATAATATAATAGATGAAACTGAGTAGAGAAAAATGACTGACAGAAAATGAGACCCAATTTACCTTTGCCCCAGTATCTCACCATGCACCTCTATGGCTCCAAGTACTGTAATGTCTGAGCACTTTCCAACCATTTAAAAATAGAAATAGCAATAAAATACCTTCCAGCCTGTTTAAAAACAAACAGTTGGATTAGTTTCTAAGGTTTGTTTGGGTTTGTGGGAGTGAGTGTCTCTCTGTGTATATATAAAGGAACTTGTCAAAGGAAAGCTAAGTCAAGTTTTTGCATTTAGTTGTGAAAGTAATGAGGTCTAGGGTCATTCTTAACTCTTGTTGGCTTCAGTTGAACCTAGATGTTCCAGAACATCATAGTGGTAGAGAGGATTTCTCAAGTAGTTAATGTGATGAATATAGAGACAGAAACCTTCAGCTGAACTGTGTATTAAAAGCTCCTGTGCAGAGAGCAGAGCATGTGGGTGTTGTGCTTGCAGTGATCTATGCTGCAAAATAGATGGGTTGCTTCATTTTGTACCAATAGGAGGTTTTTTAGGATTGTTCCTGCATATAATGATCAGAATAATCAAGTACATAAGTCACAAATGTGCAACTCACCATAGCCAGATCATGGTCTGATAGGATGAAGTGCAATCATGGATGGATGTTGTGCAGGTTTAAGGCTGAGGACAGAAAACAGGAGATGTTACGGTGGAGGCAAATTATTTTGAAGCATTTTGCTTATCCTATGACATAAGGAAAATGCTATCTTTGCCTCAGTTCAGCTGTAGCCAGCCTCTGTTCCTGTGCATGGTCCTTTGCAATGGAGATGATCATGTAACGTTTATTAGTTTGTGAAAGAAATAATCCAGAAGAGTAAGTAGCTGGGCTAGGTCAGTTTAAACCAATAGGTTTAAAAAAAATGCAAAGGAGAATTGTTAAAACAGTGACACCTTTGTTATAAGGTTTGACGTAACAAAACCTGAAACCAAGCAAATTCGCACTGTGAGCATTTTGCAATTGTAACACAAGTGCAGGTGTGTGAGCCTGTTTGCCTCCACAGAGGATAAATAAGAGAATGCAACTTACTAACAGTTCATCTCATTACTCCTTTAACTCTAATGTGAGGGGCATGTGCTTTTGGTGCAGAGGGTTGAGATTCTGTCCTCAGTAATGATCTGTGGTTACAAAATGACAACCAAAATATGTTTTGAGGTCCTGATCCTGCAATTCAGTACATATTGGGTCACCACTGCATCTGCCTGGAGCCTCACTGAATTCACTGAGGCTCCATGAGAATATGGCAAATTGCCAGATCAGGGCCTTAAACTCTTGTAGACCTCAAATACTTCACATAAGCTGATGAAGTGAGCTGTAGCTCATGAAAGCTTATGCTCAAATAAATTTGTTAGTTTCTAAGGTGCCACAAGTACTCCTTTTTTTTCACATAAGTCGTGTCCACTGTGGGGCAAATGCAATATATTGACTAAGCATATGTAGTCATGCCTCTCAGAGGTGGGCGGATAGCAAAGAGGATAAACATCTGTTCCTCATTTGTCTCATGTGGTACATGCTTGTGCTTTTAATGCTGAAGTTTAAAAAATCTATCCCTGAAGACAATGCATGGTGTGTCTCTGTGTGCAGCCACCTGTTTGTTACATGCAGGCTAGTCATGTTGTGTTCTCTGTCACAGCCAGAGGATTGATGCTAGGGAACAGTTTTGGAACAGTCTGTAGGAGGAACCCCTTCAGTGTGCCAGACCCTCTCAAGCATACACCCCACGCGACCTCACCGCCTCCTTAGACTGAGCCATCAGCACTCCTGCTTCACACTGTGAGCTCCATTCAGTGAGTCCAACTGAGACAGACTGCTGATGGACACTTGTACTCTCTTCAGGGATTAATGTACCTCACCCAGCATTTGCAGTGACGCTCACACAGCGTTGTCAGAATAGGAGTTATTAGTCAACTGAAGGTTAGGACATAGTCCATTCTGGTTAATGCAGAGCCCATCAATCTGTTGTGAACCCCTTGGTTCAAACTCTGTCTGTCTCTCTGTCTGATTTAATTTGTCTCAATCCGGGTGAGAGCCCCCTTCTTCTAGCAGCCAATTTTTATCCCCCGCATCATACCTCTCCTATCCTTTGATAAGGAGCTGGGATATTGTTCAGCTTGAGCTTCTCTAAGGAGAGGTCGGAAGTCCATGTCCCTCTGGGAATTTGGTTGCTAGGTGTCAATGTCCTGGCGACTGGATTTGCCATTGTTTTCTCAGATAGTCTCCATATCGCTGAACCAAGGCCCACACAGCTAGGTGACACCCACACCTATGTGTCTCAGCCTCCCAAGAGAGCAAAGAGTCCCCTTCCATTCACTGGGTAAGCATATGGCACAGGCATCAGCAACCTTTTGGCACGTGGACCTTCATGGAAATCCGCTGGTGGGCCGGGGCAGTTCATTTACCTGCAACATCCGTAGGTTTGGCTGATCGCAGTTCCCACTGGCTGTGGTCCACCATTCCAGGCCAATGGGGGCTGTGGGAAGCGATGGCCAGCACATCCCTTGGTCTGCGCCACTTCCCGCAGCCCACATTGGACTGGAACCATGAACCGCAGCCAGTGGGAGCTGCAATCAGCCAAACCTGCGGAAGCTGCAGGTAAACGAACCATCCCGGCCCACCAGTGGATTTCCCTGATGGGCTGCGTGCCAAAGGTTGCCGATCCCTGATATAACACATAGGGGAAACTGAGGCACAAACAGGACTCTTAAAAATATTACAAAATATTCCCACTTTTGCACATTCTCGTTCTAGCATTTATATCAAACCATATGTATTATGAAACTGTTTTGTTGAATCCAAACTTTATTTTTAAATGATATGCAGCAGCAGCAGGCTGAATTATAGAAATCATTCTGTATATAGTGGTTACAATTATGTCAGACAGATATAATGCTACCACTAGTTGGTCAATGTAAAAATTTAATATTAACAACCATAACAAAATTCAGTGTTTTTTCTCAACAGTGGACATTTCACCCTTAAGACTCTTACAGTGCTGCTTTGTTGCTGTTTTGACTCTTCTTTTCACAGCACTGTTCATGGTCTAAATGTGTGCTTTAATCTCTTAGCCAGATCCTCAGAAGTGCTAGCACTTGGTAAAAGGAGGGTGTAAACTGGCTTTAACGCACTTTTGCACTTCCTTCATCCTTTGGGGGTAACTGGTGCTGATTTCTTCCCTGATGCCACTTACAGCAGCTTCAGGATGGTTCTGAGTTATATCAGCTGGTAATAGCCACAATAGCCCTTTGCACATTCGGGGGATTGTTGGAGGATAGCATGCTCTGGTTAACCTCCTTGGTCCTCCAGAATGGCCTATATGCCAACAGATTGGGGGTGGGGAGGGAGTGTAAAATGGGCTATGTAACCTGAGATTCTCAGCAGCTGGCTGCTTAAACCAGCTTTCCATGCATGGCACCCCCAGGGTAGCTCAAAGAAGCCAGAGATGTGACCTGAAAACTTTACATTTATCACATTTTCTAGCTGCCACAGATATTGAAAAGGCTGTGTATTTGTTTTCACCCATTCATATCACCACTTTACCATTCATTGAGAATAGTCTTTCCTCTTGACGGTACAGGCTGCCAAAAACAGACTTCTATTCAGTGGAGTTAGTACCTGTTTTCATTTCAGTGGTGACTGATAAATCTCAGTAAGTAAAAACCTGCGATCCATAACTATCACTTATCACAGAAAATTGTGCATGTCTTGATCTTTTTCTCTTTGAAGCCAGTGTGAGTTTTGCCATTGACCTCAGTGGAAGCAGGGTGTTGATTCAAAATGTATGCATTTTGATTTGCCTCACAGAAGAATGTAAACAAAACAATATAGCTTTTTTTAAGAAAAGGAACTCGGGAGAGGTGATTTCATCAACAGTTTTCCTCTGTTTCATTTTACTTAAACTTTTTATATTATTTGTGAGCTATTTAGTTTTCCTTGCATTTCTGTTCAAGGCTTGCAGCAGTTTCTAAACGATTACAGAGTGTTAGGTCTTGTCTAAATGTTATGACACCACTAGATGATGCACACTGATGATGCTGTTTCGGGGGTAGAGGTGGGGGGGAATCAAAGCAAAACGACAAATGTAATATTGTTTGTGCCTGCAAAATTACCAAACTGTGCTAAAACAGAAAAATGCATATCTAAAATACAATTTTTAAAAGAGGTTTCTTTGCACGTGATTCTTTGGCAGCAAAAGTGCTGCTTTTTAAAATAAAATAGCATTGGCTAATTTTTTATTGTTATCCAATAAAACAGTAAAAGACTTTGTGACTACTAACGCCTGCTATTGTTTTAGTTGCTTGTGCATTTTAGCAGGGCAGGGATTTCTTTTTATGTGTTTATGATGGAAGCATGATGGGGTTTTTTTGTTTTTTTCACTTTGCGGATAGAATATGAGGGGGGAAATCAATAAAACCAAAATTTGCAGGCTTTACACCGATGTCAGTTCTGTAGTTTTTGCTATTGTAAAATCTCTGAAAAAAGTAATGGATATGATAAAATGATTTCTAATTTCATCAGTGTGCTAATGTTTTCATATGATATTGAAATGAACTATGAAAATGCTAAAATCATACTGAGTTTCAGAGTTAACACAGCACTACATGTTAAAAGCCTTTTATCAGCTCTCCAATTATATTGGCTTTTGTGATGTGACACTAAAGTCAATATAATTTGAAACTCGTTTAACTAATATGTTCGAAGTTTGTTATTGCAATAGCCTTAACAGTAGCATCCCAGCCCAACTCCTGATGAATCTTTGTATGATTGTCTCATGCGAAGGGGGAATATGTAAATGAGAGTAATTTTTAGTACAATATTTTTGTTGTCATTGAAATGAAAGATGTCGTGCAGGTGTCTGGTAATGCTGGCATTCAAAGAAATGTGTTTGAAAACCAAAACTCTCAATATTGATTTATTTTTCTCCTCTAATTTGAGTACTATTTTACCAACAAAAATGATTTGTTTCAAGTTGATGTATTTAAACTATTTAAAGACTGAAATACCATTTCACTATTTTAGCCTTTGTGTTAAGGCAAATCATAGACTTTTTAAGGCCAGACAGGACCATCATGATTATCTAGTCTGACCTCCTGCATAGAATCATAGAAGATTAGGGTTGGAAGAGACCTCAGGAGGTCATCTAGTCCAACCCCCTGCTCAAAGCAGGGTCAACACCAACTAAATCATCCCAGCCAAGGCTTTGTCAAGCCAGGCCTTAAAAACCTCTAAGGATGGAGATTCCACCACCTCCCTAGGTAACCCATTCCAGTGCTTCACCACCCTCCTAGTGAAATAGTTTTTCCTAATATCCAACCTAGACCCTCCCCCACTGCAATTTGAGACCTTTCCTCCTTGTTCTGTCATCTGCCACCACTGAGAACAGCCGAGCTCCATCCTCTTTGGAACTCCCCTTCAGGTAGCTGAAGGCTGCTATCAAATCCACTGTCACTCTTCTCTTCTACAGACTAAATAAGTACAGTTCCCTCAGTCTCTCCTCATAAATCATGTGCCCCAGCCCCCTAATCATTTTCATTGCCCTCCACTAGACTCTCCAATTCGTCCTCATCGTTTTTGTACTAGGGGGTGGGGGGGAAACTGGACACAATACTCCAGATGTGGACTCGTCAGTGCCGAATAGAGGGGAATAATTACTACTTTTGATCTGCTGGCAAAGCTCCGACTAAGGCAGCCTAATATGCCATTAGCCTTCTTGGCAAAAAGGGCACACTGTTGACTCATATCGTCCACTGTAATCCCCAGGTCCTTTTCGGCAGAACTGCCGCTTAGCCAGTCAATCCGCAGCCTGTAGCAGTGGTGTTCTTCCATCCTAAGTGAAGGACTCTGCACTTGTCCTTGTTGAACCTCATCAGATTTCTTTTGGCCTAATCCTCCAAATTGTTTAGGTCACTCTGGACCCTATCCCTACCCTCCAGCAATCTATCTCTCCCCCAAGCTTAGTGTCATCCGCAAACTTTCTGAGGGTGCAATCCATCCTATCATCCAGATAATTAATGAAGATGTTGAACAAAACCAGCCCCAGGACTTACCCCGGGGCACTCTGCTTGATACAGTCTGCCAACTCGACATAGAGCCGTTGATCACTATCTGCTGAGCCCTATGATCTCACTACTTGCTGGCAAGAATACTGTGGGAAACCGTATCGAAAGCTTTGCTAAAGTCAAGGTATATCACGTCCACCACCTTCCCCATATCCACAGAGCCAGTTATCTCCTCCATAGAAGGCAATCAGTTGGTCAGGCATGACTTGCCCTTGGTGAATTCATGTTGACTGTCCCTGATCACCTTCCTCTCCTCCAAGTGCTTCAAAATGGATTCCTTGAGTATCTGCTCCATGACTTTTCCAGGAACTGAGGTGAGGCTGACCAGTCTGCAGTTCCCCAGATTCTCCTTTTCTTTTTTTAAAAAATGGGTACTAGATTTGCCTTTTTCCAATTGTACAGGACCTCCCACAATCACCACGAGTTTTCAAAGATAGTGGCCAACGGCTCTGCCGTCACATCAGCCAACTCCCTCAGCACTTTCAGTGCACCGCATCCGGCCCCATGGACTTGTGCATGGCCAGCTTTTTCTAATAGTCCTTAATCTGTTCTTTCACCACTGAGGGCTGCTCACCTCCTCCCCATACTGTGCTGCCGAGAGAAGCAGTCTGGGAACTGAACTTGTCTGTGAAGATAGAGGCAAAAAAAGCATTGAGTACTTCAGCTTTTTCGACATCTGTCACTAGTTTGCCTCCCCCATTCAGTAAGGGTCCCACATTTTCCCTGACCTCCTTGTTGCTAACATACCTGTAGAAACCCATGTTGCAGGCCACAGAATATCGCCCATCCATTCCTGTAATAGACCATAACCTCTGGTTCAGTTACTGAAGTCCTCAAATTTAGGATTTAAACACTTCAAATTACAGAGAATCTACCCTTTACTCTAGTTTTAAACCAGCACGTGATCAGTGCCTCAGGCTGCAGAGGAAGGCAAAAAAACAAATCAAAACAGGATCTCTGCCAGTCTGACATGGGGGAAAAATCCTCGAGAGGTCCTCTAATCCAGTCCCCTGCACTCAAAGCAGGACTAAGTATTAACTAATCATCCCTCACAGGTGTTTGTCCAACCTGCTCTTAAAAATTCCCAATGATGGAGATTCCACAACCTCCCTAGGCAATTTATTCCAGTGCTTAACCCCTCTGACTGTTAGGAAGTTTTTCCTAATGTCCAACCTAAACCACCCTTGCTGCAATTTAAGCCCATTGCTTCTTGTCCTATCCTTAGAGGTTAAGAAGAGCAATTTTTCTCCCTCCTCCTTGTAACAACCTTTTATGCACTTGAAACATGGCAGTCATTTACACCCCGAGCATGTCAATGAGACCCATCAGGCAGACCCCTGGGAAATAATTCTCTGTGGTAACTGGAAGCTCTCCCCATCTAGTGTCCCATCTCCAGCCATTGGATATACTGGCTATAAGCAGTTGAAGACAGGTCACATGGCATTGTAGGCTACCATCGCCTCCATAAGCTAATCAAATTCAGACTTGAAACCTGTGAGGTTTTTTTGCTTCCACTATGCCTCTTCGGATGCTGTTTCAGAACTTCACTCCTCTGATGGTTAGAAACCTTTGTCTAATTTCAAGCCTAAACTTGTTGATTGCCAGTTTATCTCTGTTCTGGTGCGAACATTGGTGTTTAAATTAAATTACTCATCTGCCTGTGATTGCACTCTATAAATACATATCTCCCCCTCAGCCTTTATTTTTTTAGGATAAACAAGCCAAACTTCTTAAGTCTCCTCTTAAATGTAGGTAGTCCATTCCTCTGATCATTCTACTAGCCCTTCTCTGCACCTGTTCCAGGGTGAATTCAGCTTTCTTAAACATGGGTGACAAGAACTACCTACAGCATTCCAGATGAGATTTCACCAGTGCCTTGTATAATAACACTTCCCTATCACTACTGGAAATATCTTGCCTGATGTATCCTAGGATTGCATCAGCTTTTTTCACAGCTGCATCACACGAGTGGCTTATAGTAATCCTGTGGCTGATCAATACACCCAGGTCTTTCTCCTCCTCTGTCGCTTAAAACTGATCTGTCCCCAGCTTCTAGCAAAATTTTTTGTTGTTAGTCCCTCAGTGCAGGACCTTGCACTTTTCATTATTAAATTTCATTTCATTTCTATTATTCCTGTTTTTAAGGTTATCCAATAGGAATCAGCTGTTCAGCAGTGGGCAGGAGGTGCTGGAGGGAGGGGCAGAGTGAGGGCAGGGCACGCTTGAGAGAAGGGGAGGAACAGGAAGAGGCGTGGCAGGGGTGGACACTTGGGTGAAGGGGTGGGGTGGGGTCTGGGGTGGAGCAGAGGTCAGGCACCCCTGAAGAAATGAGAAAGTCAGTGCCTGTGCCCACTGTATTTCCTTTGTCTAAAATATTAATTATCTTAAAGAAAGGCATGAGGCTGGTCTGGAACCTTTTGTTAAACTGTGTTTTGTTTTATCCCAATTTTTGTTCACCTCTGTATCCTTCACTCTCTCTTTCAAAATTTGTTCTAAGACCTTGCATACAACTGAAGTCAAACTAATAAGCCTCTATTTTCCTGGATCACTTTTTTCCCTGCCTGAAAAATAGGCACTGTATTAGCAATTCTCCATTCCTGGGTCTGACCCCTGAGTTTACAGATTCATTAAAAATCCTTGCTATTAGGCTTGCAATTTCATGTGCCATTTTCTTTAATATTCTTGGATGGAGATGATCCAGGTGCCCAGATTTGGTCCCATTAAACTATTTGAGTTTGACTTCCACCTCAGATGTTGTAGTTTCTACTTTGACATCCTCATTTCCATTAGCCAACCTGCCACTACCCCTAAGATCTTCCGTACCCTCATTAAAAATGGAGGCAGTCATTTAGAATTTGGGCCATGCCTAGGTTATCTCTAATCTGCATCCTATTCTCAATTCCCACCTTTCAAATCATATCATAATGCCACTATATAAATCCATGGTATGCCTACACCTTGAATATTATGTGCAGTTCTGGTCTATTAGAACTGGAAAAGGTACAGAGAAGTGCAATGAAAATGAATAGAAAATGAATGGAACAGCTTCCATACGAGGAGAGATTAATAAAAGATGACTAAAGGGGAATATGATAGAAGTATATAAAAATCACGAATGGTATAGAGAAAGTGATTACGGAAGTGCAGTTTTCCTCTTCACATAACACTAAAACCAGGGGTCACGCAATGAAATTAATAAGCAGCAAGTTTAAAACAAACATAAGGAAGTACTTCACACAACACACAGTCAACCTGTGGAATTCATTGCCAGGGGATGTTGTGAAAGCCAAAACTATAACTGGATTCAATAAAGAATTAGATCAGCTCATGGAGAACAGGTTCATCAATGGCTATTAGCCAAGATGGTCAGGGACACAACACCATTCTCTGGGTGTCTCTAAGCCTCCAAAAGCCGGAAGCTGGGACTGGACAACAGGGATTGGATCATGTGAAACTGCCCTGCTCTGTTCATTCCCTCTGAAGCATCTGCTATGGTCACAAGACAGGATGGACCATTGGTCTGACCCCAGATGACTGTTCTTATCTCTCTGTTATGCATCAACAGAGAAAGTACTAGCAACAGAAGCAGATAGTTGCAGCCTACTGCCCAAGAATGCTTACTTAAAGCATTATGGTTTTGTAAGACATAAAGACGACAGGCATTGGACTATGTGCTGTGAGAAATAGCTCTTGCCAAACCCTTTACTTCCAGCAACAACAACCAGTTGTCCCCATACTGCATCCACCTCATTGACTGAGAAAGTGAGCAGTGGGATGGGACAGAGGGAGCACCTACCCTAAATATACACATCTCTGGAGTAACCAGCCAGCCATAACTTGTCTCTTAGATTCTGAATTGTTAAGGTTAGGAATGGTCTTGTTTAGATTCCTGTAATATCATGTACAAATGTAAGCTATTACATAAATATTGTTTCTTTGACCACACACTGTCCTATCTGACAGTCTTTTACTTATTACTCTCCCAAAACTCCCATTAACTTCATTGTGGTTTTCCCTGAGTAAGATGGCAATAAGTCACAAGTAGAGTTGGGAGAATACAGGGGGGAACAAAAGTTCAAAGAATAGGATTTCATATTTTAAATTAATGTCTTCAGAATGTTCTTGTCTGGAGGGTTAGGGCACCAGAATTGTTTCTTACGATTGTTCTGTTCAGTCTCTCTGGTGCCAAAGCAGAGACACTCTGGGAATTTGTGCTTGTATCATCACAGCTTATCTCTTAGACAGCAGTTTAGCCTAAAAGTTCATCTTTCACATGTACTGCAGAAAACAAATAAAAGTAGAACTCTGTCCAGACATTCAAACAGCTTGAGAGCTCAGCTTTTAAGAGCTTTTCACCTGAAAATTGGGCTTAAACTTGTGAGTTCACCTGCAATTGTTGAGCCTTAAAGCTTCACGCTTTTCAAAACTCCTGGATTCTTATCTCCTCCTAAAGTTTTCTGAAATGGATGTTTCCTGACATTGATTATACACTAGAGGAGACCTACATCTGTCTTCCCAATCCAGTAGTGAACAAATAATGTAAACTTGAAGACTGCTTGACAATAAGATCTTCATGTTCTGATCATAATAAAATGCCATTCAAGAAAGTATGTGCTGTCATATTGGTACTGGAAATATGCACTCTTTTAGCTCTACATCATGAATCAAATGAAAATACTGTGTGTGTGAGTGAGAGAGTGAAGGTTGCCTGACATTGTAAAACTACATTTAGAGTTACTTATAACGTTACCAAGCTTTCACCATTTGCCCTGAAATTTTCTATTATGGGTGCCTGCCTCAAGCTGACATGTTGTGGGGAAAATTTCATTTAAATTGTTTCAGTTGTTTCCAAGAATGGGGTTGGGGGGGGGACTGTTTTGCCCATATTAAAAATAAAATTTGTACAGCCATTTTGTTGAGAAGTTCTATTGCTCCCATGCTCTGGCATAAGTGTGGCATGGTTGCAACCTTGGTGTCATGGTCTGCCCCAGGACTCCTGCTGCCCCTCTCCTGGCTGGCTCCCTTGTAGGGGCACTTGATTGTCTGTCAGTCTTGAGACTGTCAATAAGAATATCTTGCAGGTAGAACAGAGGACACGGGCCGCTGGAAGCAGCGCAAGGCTGGGAAGGTCCCTGGAGGGAGGCCTGGCGCAGAAGCTGTCTGCCCCTCTCCCCACTCAAATTGTTCCACATGGCCTCTCGGTCATGATGATGGGGTGGCAGAGCCAAAATTGAGTATCATGGCAACCTGGTGTGCAGGGAGGGGGATCAGCGCTGCTGAGGCTTGGCCTTACAGCCACAGCATTGTGTCGGGTGTATGTCACGGCCAAAATTAAGTAAGAGGCATTCCGACCTGGTATGCAGCCCTGTGGGGCCAAATCTGAGTGGGCAGTGGAGCAGCCAGCACTGATCCTCCTCGCTGCTGCCATTGGGAGGTCCCAATGCTGACGCCTTGGCATGGTGCCCCTCCCAATGGTATGCACTGTGCTTAGTGCATGTGTGGCTGTAGGCACCACTGATCCTTGTAAAAATCTGCCAACATTTGAGCGAGGCGGAGGTTACCTCAATATTCATACTTCCTAACTTTTGAGCGCTGTTTATATATAAACACACACTACGATAAGGCTAAAGTCCCCCTTAACTTTGCCTACACTTTAGTCAGGCTGGTGGGGGGCATGAAAATAATTTCTTTAAAAATCAGTTTAACCTGGGTCCACAAACACAAACATGTCTTCATTTATAATAGCATAGCTACTGCACAGTAGTAAGGCAAGTAACCTACTTATACCCATGCTGTATGCCAGATTTAGCACATAGTTTTTACATAATTGAAATGGAATAAATCTGGCTCACTGACAGACAAATTGGAAAAGAGCTTTGGCCAATGAATGTCCAATGCTTTGTTGTAACAATACTTCAGGACCAGTCCTGCAAACCCTTAATTATGTGAATGAATAGTCCCTTGATATTTATGTGATTATTCATGTAATGATTATTCACATGAGTTAAAGGTTGGGCCCTAAGATTACTTTAATAAAAATATGGGTGTAATGGACAATATTTTTCACGCATGTATGTGAATGCTAAAGCTGCAGGTATATGATTTTCATAGACTGCATGCTAAGGCATCCAAAATGCTTCTAATATATAATGTTTAGCAAAACTTAAGCAAAGGTGGTGTTTTCAGCTCTGCCCATAATGCCGCACTCCTAGAATTAGGGAACTCTGAATTCATTATTAGGAAATATAGCAAAACAATATGAATACATTTGTTTTTCTGTTTGAGTGTTTCACATTTAGGGCTTGCTTGAAGTCCCAAGGTAAACTGTCGAAAGACTCCTGTTGACTTCAGTGGGCTTTGTATCAGGCCCTTACTAGGTTTTGTGTGTGTATGAATGTATAATACACACACACACATTGAGCAGGTTGTGTGTAAATATTGTCCAAGGGAAATTTTTGCACCTATCAGGGGAATGAGAAATGTGTTCACTGAACAGCAGGATTTCTTTAAAGCAGAAATTCTCTGGACATAGTGACACCTATAAACCCATCCCAGTCAGCAGTAAACACAGGCTATTGAACAGATGCTTTCTTGGCTAGCACTCAAACTTCTTTAGCAGAGCTTCTTTTGTGTATACACTCCCCTGAGCTAATGGAATACTGACAACATGTTTTCTAAAGAAAACCTGTGTATGAGAAAATTGCTTAGACATGCACAATCTCTTTTCGTGGGGCTGTCAAGGATTTGTATTGATGCTTGATGGTATATTATTAACATGCTTACAAAACTAATTTAAAGGCAGTGGAGCAATGCTGTTTATACTATTTGCAGTCATATTACCATTACTAATTACATTATATTGTTATACTCACTGATACAAATCAAATGCTGGTAATGTCAGGATTAGTGTAGGATGGTAGAACTAGCTGGTTTTCACACCCTTTGATTCAGCTTGGTACTTGTCATCTCTTTCTTTAGAAGAACCTGAAATGATGCAAATACAGTTTGCTTTTATTTCTTGTCCTCTATTTTCACCTTAGGATAAACTTCAGTTTTATAGAGCAAAACACTGTTTAGTCAACTGAAGGCCATTTCATTTATTTAAGAGAGCAGCCATATTTATTGATGAAGTGTAGTCTGGAAGGTGTTAATTTTTATTTTTCGTCTTTAGGGTCAGAAATAATGGGTGAATAATGTATAATGGGATCAACATACTTCATTTAAGGCATTTTAGTGTCCAGAGTAGAGCAGCCTGTACTGATTAAGTGGTCTGACTTTATTGACTACATTATTAAATATGAATTCTATTAAACTTAAGTACAGTCTTTTTTCCCCCTTCAAATGTTAACATTAGTGCAAGTGCCAGGGTAAAACTCATGACATTTAGAAAGAAGAGAGAATCAGATAAGATTTACCAGAAACAGAATGTATGAATAATTGAAGAAGAACATCTGTAACAATGCTGCTCCTTTAGATAAATCTTGACAAAATATTTTTCCATTTTGTGATGGGGAAAAAGTTGCTGAGGGAGGGTTCAATCAATTGTTCCTTAGGCACTGTAATCAGAACAATTTCTGAGTTTCTTTCTGAGACTTGATTTATCTCCCCTATATCCCAAGGGTCATCAGTATGATTGCTTTGGCACCGCTATTTTATGGTGGGAAAACAAAACCTGTCACAGTAGACTGCGTATCCTCATTCCTGGATCAGAAGTATAACCCTTCGTTATCAGATAAAGTACGGAAATTCACATACTATGACTGTCTTTCTCTCTGTACCATCCGTGCACACCGCCCAAGGTTGTCACTCTTTTGGTAACTTGGAATGACCCTGCCACCTCTGTAAATGAGATCCAGGAAGTCTGACTGTCCATTTTTGTTCTCAGCTGGGATTCTAGCTCATGGTACTAAGTAGAGTCAATGCACTAAACTGGGATAAATTAGAGCATTGAGTCATAGTGCCAGTTTTACAGCTGAAGCCTGGCTTCCTTTGGAGTTCTAGCAAAATGTAGCATTTCATACCTGATATTCTTCCTATCACATTGCAGCCCTCTTCTGAGGTGTAAAGAAATGACCTTTCTCTTTTTCAGCATAGCAAATCGCTTCTCTGAATGCGAGAGCAAGAGAGATTGCTATTGCTTCTGAAGGGATAAGCTTCTCTTGAAGAATGTGCTGCTACTGCTCTGGGTAAAACACTTGCAGGGGCTATGGGGAGTGTACAGTCTCAAAGGCGTGCTCCTTTTTTCTTTTAGGGCATTTGGGTTTGTCAGTGTCTTATGGTGTCAGAACTACTGTAGCTTTCCCTGACTGCTGATATGTCTTCAAATAGCAGATCCGTATATAGCCTCCACTGCTTTCAATTTTAAATGAAACTTATACTAGTGAAAGGTGATAGATTTGACAACACTGGAGGCTAAAGTCCTCTGTTTATCCCAGGTGCAGTGCAGTGCCCAGCAATGCAAACTTCTTCACACTGATGCAAGAGTGTATGCCAACCCTGATCTTGAGGGTCAGTCTCAAGGGGCTAGAGAGCAGTTTGAATCCTTCACCTCTTTTTGCCTGAGACAACCAACAGGCATGCCACTTGTGATAGTGTCTTTTGGAATCTAGAATGCATCACTTTTGAAGCAGATTGAAAACACTAATGTATTTCACATAGATGTAATTTCACATAGTGCCTCACAGTATCTCCTTGGCTGGAATACAGTTTATTTTTGTTCATAGAGGGCCACATCTTGCAGCCCTTCCTCAGTCATAGAATCATAGATTTTAAGGTCAGAAGGGACCATTATGATCGTCTCGTCTGACCTCCTGCACGATGCAGGCTACAGACGTAGGTATATTTAACCTGAACCTAATTCTTTGAAGTGTAAATTAAAAATAAACAAAGAATCCTTAGTTCAGAATTACCAAGTGCTGTCCTTAAGAATTGAATGTATTTAGGTTTCTTGTGCCCCAAATAAGAAAGAGAGCCTCAAAATAACCTTCACATGTATTATTTATTCAGTGCCACAGTTGTGATGAAGCTTTCCACACCTAAAAAGATAAATCCTCATTCCAAGATTAGTCTTAATTAGACATTACATAGACAATAAACAAATGTAAAAAGGGGGAATAAGAACAGAAGGGTTGCAACAGTGGAAGACCTTGAGAGAGAAACTGGCTATTGACAAGTTTAGGCTTGAAATTAGGTGAAGGTTTCTAACTATCAGAATAGTGAAGGTCTGGAACAGCCTTGAAGGGGAGCCATGGGAGCAAAAAACCTAGCTTAGGGCTGCCAATTTTGGTTGGACATATTTCTGGAGACTCCAGGCCAATCCTGCAGGGTTGGCAACCCTAAACAGGCTTCAAGACTGAGCTTGGTAAGTTTATGGAGGGGATGGTTTGACGAGGCTGCCTACAATGGCATATGGCTGACCTGTGACTGCAACTAGCAAATATCCCCATTGGCTGGTGATGGGACACTAGATAGGGAGGCTCTGAGTTACTATATGTTCGGTCTTGCCAAAATGCTCAGGGTACAAGTGGTTGCCATATTTGGGGTTGGGAGGTAATTTTCCCCTGAGTCAGATTAGCAGAGATCCTGGGCTGGGTTTTTTTGGTTTTGTTTTGTTTTTTTGCTTTCCTCTGCAGCATAGGGCATGGGTCACTTGCAAGTTTAAACTAATGTAAATGGTGGTTTCATGATTTAAGGACTTCAGTAACTCAGCCACAGTTCATGGGTCTATTAAAGGAGTGGGTGGGCGAGGTTCTGTGGCCTGCAATATGCAGAAGGTCAGACTAGATAATCATGATGGTCCCTTCTGGTCTTAAAGTCTGAGTCTGTGTTTACTATTTTGTTTTGTCTTAGTTTCTTTTTAGGTTTTTAAAGCAATTAACATGATACTTTATGGTGTGCGGAATGAAGGTTGGGTGTAGGTCAGGAATGGAATGCTGAGTAACAGAAGTAACTTAAAGTAAGATTTACAGTGTCACGGCAGACTACAGTCACACGCAGGGGAATCATAACACACTCTGAAAGTGGAACTTGGATCATGATACTTCTTCTGTAGTTCAGATGCTTCTCTCAGATCTGCAAAACAGATCTCCACTTTGATTGGGGGAGTTTCCCTTCCATAACTGCCATTAACACCAATGTGAAACCATCCCAGGCAATTTCTTGCCAGGCAATAGGTCATAGGAAAGTTTATTGGTGAAAAATGTGTTTGACGCCCTTTGACATTGTCTTTAACACAGTGAGTGGGTGTGTTAGTCTCTTTGAAAACAAGCAACTTTGAATGAATGGCTATCTGCCGCAGCTGATTTGTTCCAAGATAGCAGTGGTGTTCACGATAAGGCACAACTGATTTCACATTTTTCTGTGGAGTTGGGTTCTTTTAATGTCAAACAATTTTTTTGGCTTTCCAAAGTTTTTGTACAATAAAATACTGCAATTTCTATAGACCAAACTTGGTGGTTGTTTTTCCCTTGCACAGTGGGGTCCATTCCTCCCTGAACAAACAATAAAGACAAGTTGCAAGCAACAGAATGATGAAGACAGTATAGGTCATGCCAATTGGCATACACAGGAGCAGAATAAATTGGCAAGGGCTTATCTGGTGCTCTTTCCTTGAATTAAGTGCTTATTATGGAGGTATTTTTGTGTGTATCAAAATGTCAGGGCACAACTATATTCAGGTTCCTTGATTTATTATTTTTCCTTCTTTCTTGGATCTTTTATTTCCTTGCCATAAATAAAGGGGGATATTTAACTTTTCCCTCTGTTTTTGACAAGGTCTCCTTCCATGAAGATGATTTTACATCTGCATATAAAGGACTAGTCCTGTGTAGGCAGCAGTGCAGAGCCTCATCACCCCAGAACTACCCCTGTGAGTGCATCCATTTTAACACCCATCTGAAGGACCCTTGAAGGACTGCAATGTGGCTTAGCTGCACTGGAGTGTAGGGGTGAATGAGGAAGAGTCTCTGTGCATGAAAGGGACTGGCCATAAATCTGACCTAATGTCTCTTCTTAGACTATTGTATAAAATGCTTCTTGGTTTTACTAACTATTATATTATTTTATTCCCTTTAATATATGTGGGGCCATACCCAACAGCATTTACTGCTAGGGAAGCTGGATCTGTCTTCAGAGTGATGATATTGTACATGATGCCAGTAGATAAGTAGTAAACAGACATCAGATTCCTGAAGATTAAGAGCCTGATTCTGCAAGCCTATTTTCACACAGGTAGTGGCGTTGACTTCAGTGGAACCTCCAAAAATCAGGTCACTTGTTTAGATGTCTTAAAATAGATTTTGGTTTTTCATTTGAGGCTTCCAGGTTGGAAAATTGTGACTTGCCTAAAATCACATAGAAAACTCTGGCAGAACTGGGAATAAAACCCAAAGTCTTGTCTGCATGGTCCCTTAGTCTGGGATGTAAATTTTAATGCACACCAACATGTCACTCCCTGCTGTTGTGCACTAAAAGTTCCCTCATGTATGTTAACATAGCACAGTTTGAAACAGGACTACATAATGTGCACTGGGGAACTTTTAGTACCTACCAGCAGAGTCTACACGGATGGTTAGTGCGCAACACTCTAGTGCTCATTAGAATTTACACTTCATCTGTTGTGCATTAAGGCACTGTGTAGACAAGCTCCAAGTCTCTTAACTCCCCTATCCTATCCATTAGCCAGACAGTGTCATCTGTCTCACCTATTTCCCTCTAAATCAGCAGAAAAGTAAAGCATGTGCAACTCCCATTGATGACAGCAAGAGACACAAGTTCAGCATTTCCTATGTTTGTTCCTTTAGCTTCAGTGGGAGTTTTGCCTAAGTAAAGACATACATAGACATTTAATTTGTGGAATTGAGGCTGCTAAACTCCACAAGCATTATGCACATCTCTCTGTATGATTTGGCTGAAGAGACCCAGGTTAAGACTTTCAGGTCTAGGTAGCCAACAGTTTTCAGCACCGAGACCTCAGTTGTGGAACTCCTCACCAGAGGAAGGAAGATTTGACAGTGTTCGGATTAAAATCTGAAACTTGTCTGTCTTTTAGATTCAGATCTCCCTAATTCAGGATTCTGATTTCTTTTTTTTAATATATTAAAAAAATTCAAGCTCTTACACATTTTTGGATGGATGGATGGATGCATGGAAAAGAGAGATTTAAGACCTGATCCTGCTGTTCATACTCTAGCAACAGTTCCATTAATTTTACTGGGAACTTTGCCTGTTTATGGACTGCAAGATCAAGCTCCTTTAATAAACAAGAAAGATGTAGAATAATTAGAAATAAAGCATGAACAGGATTTTACTATGTATTGGATTTTTTAGCTGACAAAAGCATGATTATTGTGGGAGTTTTAGACTAATCTGCCCTTACTCTTACTTTTGTGCATAAAGTGTTGACACTGTAGACAGTTTTCATTACATTTTGCAGGTCTGTGGTTGTCTGCTCATTTTATTGGGAAATAGAGCAGTTGGTAGACCTGCTTCTTGTTATCTCCCTTGCTGTTGGATTGCAGTACATCACCCTTGATGCTGATTTTATGTCACTTCCCCCACAAATTGATATTCAGCCAGGATATTTTCCCAACCCTTCTGTTTGTTTCCCCTACTGGGGAAGTGTTAGCCGACGGCCAAGGATGTTTGGTGAGGTGCCAGCTATGCCCGTTTATACCATCCGTGACTTTAACCGCTAGGACGCACTGTCCCTTCGCGGCGGGCAGCCCGGGCTAGGCTGACGGATGCCCCAAGGTCCTAACCACCCGTGACTTTAACTGCTAGAGTTCAGAGCTCCTTCGCAGCGGGCAGTCAATACTGACTGACAGGTGCCCCAATGGCAGCACTAAGAGCCTCTCCACACCCGTGACTTTAACTGCTAGAGCTCAGAGCTCCTTCGCAGCGGGCAGCCAGGATTGACTGACAGGTGCCCCAAGAGTTTGCCCCGTGGAGGCGGCACAACTCAACACTAGGCTCTTAGTACTCTCACCTAATGGCCAGGCTTTAGAGCCAAAACGGCTGAGGTTCTTTAATTGTGTTGGCTGCTTTACAGTAAACCAGAGAAAACAAGTCAAGCTTATGCATAAATGGTTACCAAAAATTATTAAGCTAGATTCTAATCATGTGGTTACAAAATTGCTAGTGCCTACTTATTTAAATGTAGAGATGTTACACACACAAACAAGTTACAAAACTGAAGCCACAATCCCAAAGAAAGAAAACAAAGTATAGAGCTCTATTTCAAAATATGTGTACACTAAAGATAGGAGATCAGGTGTGGGTGCTTCTTACCCTCCTTGCATCTCTCGATTCCAGCGGTGCCAAGCCAGGATCGGTCACTCAAGTCCGCGGAAAGACGAATAAGGGACAAGGCGTAGGGACCCTCTTAGCTACAGAAGCCTTGGGAGGCTGTCACTTATCTGACCAGCAGATAGATAGTGAAAAGCACTCCAAAATCATGGTGCTGTAGGTCCCCTACTTATACCTCTGTACTCCTTTATTCTCTTTCTCCTTTCTTATGCCAAATTGAGGCTGGTCTGTCTGGGTGACGCCAGCTTTCGCAAGAGTAGTTTACACTTGCAAGGGAGAGAAACAATAAGTGTCGACTACTGGACATTTCTTTTATTAGGGTAAATATTTTCCCACCTAGGATGTTGGTGTGTGTGCATCACGCTATTTAGTAGGGGCTAAGAGCCATGTCTGTCACAGGGCCTCTGCCTGCTGTGAGCTTAATCGTCGTATCTGTTCCCAGAGGCACATTGTAGCAGCACACGTGTGCTTTCACAGCTTCAAAGGCTGTGCTGGAATATATGTTAAGTGCCCTGTTCCGGCTTCCTCCTGTGTTTCCAGCAATGCTGGTCTGGGGGGGGCGGGCTGGCTGTCTGGCTACAGGAAGTAACTAGATATATTCAAGATCTCCTTGAACCTCAGCAGAACCTGAAAAGTGTGTGCTCTTTGACAACAACCACCATGCAAGGATTCTCATTACACTGTAGGTCAGGAGGTGACTGAGTCTTCCCTGTCTTGAACTCTAGGTTATGGGTCTCATCTGCGGCTATGACAGCCATCTTTAACCATCCTTTACCATTTTTAACACTTTTTTTAAAGCCACTCTTTTTTAGAGGTGTTTTATTTTTCATTACTGTCAGCCTCTCTCAGACGCTCCTCTCCTCTTGGGCTAGCTTTAATTTATCTGGGCAGAGAAGTAAAGTCCCTCTTACTCCCCTGTCTAGACAAAATGGGATTGTGTATCCCCAGCCTTGTTGGGGCCAAATAGGTAGCACACAGAATGAAATAAGCTGCTCCACAGAGCAAAGGGAGATTAAGGGAGGAAGTGTACATTTGGGCCATAATACATTCTCAGCGCAGCTATGTGTCTTCCTTTACTCAAGGCAGATTGTAAGGTTACAGTCCTTTAGATTTAATAATCACATATTATTTAACATTTGTTCATTTTATAAATATTATATATAATATAATATTTGTATGTTAATGGTCCCTGCAGCGTCTTTACCTGGAAGGGGAATACATTATTTTCTTATTAACATTACTGTTTTTATTATACTTCTTTACAAAACCACTTGTAGGAAACAATAATTCTGAAAGCTTTCTAGAGGAGTTTTGATAGTTTAAGATAATGGATTTGATAACATATGCCAAATTCTACCTTCAAATATATTCATATAACTCCTATCCAAGTGAGTGGGAATTGCACAAATTTATCTGAAGGCAGCATTTGGCTTGATTCGCCTCTCTGTGGTTTTATACCTGTGTAATTCCATTGACTTGAGCTGAGTTGCACTTGATTTATACCTGTACAAGTAGAAAGACTAACAGGCATAAAATACCAGCAAGAGAAGAAATCTTCTGAATGTGGAATGTATTTTAAAACATTTTCAGTTGCCTTATTTTTTTTGGTTAAATTATATTTATTAATCTCCATGGAGTGCATAAATACTTTTGATTCAAAGAACATAAGAATTATTTTGGTTTAAAGTGAGTTTTCTTTCAAATGAGGTGTTACTTCGCAAAGAAAGGATCTCCCCACATTCATCAGAAACATCATGTCAGGTATCAGAGGAGACTGCTTTAAGTGGATATAAATAGTTAAGAAGACTTGCTGCTTTCAAGGCAGGGTTTTTCAGAAAGCTTTTAAGAACTGTGATATAACGCTCTAAGAACACAAGACTCACGTAAGATATCGAGATATCTGCTGGGAGTAGTTTGGAACAGACGTGTTTTTTCCATTGGGATTGACAACACTTTTTGATGTAAAGTTTTCTGATGTTCTTGCTTACCATATGATAAAGAAGTGGGCAAACAATTCTGAACAGAATACTAATGTCCTCCTTGAATATATTGTACAAAGATGTTTGTACGGAATTCAGAATCATGACTCTGTAGAGAGTGGATTTGAAGTGATCTAACTTCCACATGTGTTATTCTTAACCTAATGTTAGACGTCCAGGAAGCCCTTCTTTTCTAATAAAATAATAGTTGAATATCTGAGCAACACAATACACAGAGGAGAAAATAAAAATGTACATTTCTTGCTCTCCCTTTGCTTCTCAAGTAGAGTACATGATTTTTTTCCTGTTTATAACTGCTTAAAATTACTCTCGCACTACTGATCTGTTGTCAAAATAAATAACCCAAAGAGCCATTTCCTAGAGCAATATGCAGCACTGAAGATTCTGCAAACTTTTGGAACCCAGGAAACTTCTTCTCCACAGATGCTGTTTTCATTCCACACACATGGATTAAGATTATTGTTGAGGTATCAAAGTCCTACACCCAAAAGGGGATTTGAACTACATAGGGCTATTTATATTCAGCAGTTGGTAACAGAGCATGAACATCCATTAATGCTCCCATATTAAACACAACTTTAATTGCAGTTTTAAAGATCTGCTGGTTTTGCTTTTTAGAGTCTCAGGGTTGATTTAATAATATCTTAATAAAAAGCTTAATAGTGCATTAAATTAAAAAATAAGTTTTTTCTTCTTATGAGACAGCAATTTCAGTGGGTAGTTCACTAAACAGAAAACTAAACCTGCTCTGCTGTTTTGAAAATCTGTTGCCTGATTGCAGCAAAGTATAGCACAATGTTGTAAAATCAGCCTTAAGAAAGTAAATTGTTCCTTGATGTAGCACTTCAAATGTTACCAAGCATGTACTTGGATAACCAAGATATAAGCTTTCAGAAGCCTGAACACCCAAGAGAGAATTATTTCATTTCCCCTGCCAGAGATTTGCCCATATTTCTGCTTTATATATTAGCCAACACTGGGCCAACGGGTGGAGGGATATCTGAAAATCTGTACTAAAAGTAACACATCTTTTTATTTAAATATTACTTGCTTTTTAGGCACTGAATTTTGGAGATATGCCGAAGTACTTGTGGGAGATTTGGGTACCTGACAAACCGTGGGTGGTAAGATATCAGATCAATGAAATTAATAAACAAAAAATATATATTTTTAAAAGTTAAATATTGTGGGCTGTGTTCCCACTGAAGTCAGTGGTCATAACTTCCATGGGGCTGATTGCAACTGGATTACTGTGATTTTGCAGTGTTGTAACTCTGTTCATTTCAGTAGCATCACCCTGGGGTAAAACTGAAATAATGTAGTGGTAAACTAGGACCATGCACTGCGGGAGAAGCAGAAATTGGTCATGCTGCAAGTCTAAATCATGCTTTCAAATACTCTGACACTTGACACACTGTAATCTGTACCCTATAAGTAGCCAAGAAACTTGATTTTGTGAGGTGGGTAAGATTTAGTTTAGGATGGAAGGTGTGTTATTTCTTTATTTTTAACAAAATTATTATGGGTCTATTACTACCACTCTTACACTGCCAAGCAGTTACTCATATGATTAATCCCATGGATTTTAGTCACTCTTGTGAGATCTTCTGACCAGTAAGATTAAGGGGGTCAGTCTGGCTCACGAAATAGTACCTTGTGCTACCACAAGTCTCACTAGTCTCAAATGGCTGTCACCTACATGCCTGTGCTCAGTGCTTAATTTTTCATGAAAGAGGTACCAGGGCTCAAGCAATTTTTTTACATTCATAACTGAAGCAGCAAGCCCAGAGGTGATGGGGCTATAAATTGCCAAGCCTAGAGGTGCCGGGGCTCAGCCCTGGCGCAAAGTAAGTACTGCCCATGCTGAGGCATAAGGGGAGTAAAACTTTCCTTACGGCCCTGTGTGGAATACCCAGAAATTAGGCCCAGTTAGTGCTCTGCATCTGCTACCTTCTCCCCACAACCCAAGAGGAAGGAGAAGACTCTACCCCCTAAAGCACTGACCACCACATCTGAGTCAATGCAGGTAAATGGTACTTTGCTACTTCCCCTAGAGTCAGGGGTAAACATGTTCCTAAACTCAGAAGTATAGTTCATTCCCTGTGCAAAGCTACAGTCTGCCCTTTGGTTTCAAAGGACTCAAGCAAAGGTGGCAGCATCTGTTAATTAGTTTGTGAAAAGGGGACATTGTCGAATTTGTATTAATGATCCAAGCCCATTTAGATCCTTATAAATTCACAAGGTTTCAAAGGTTAAAATTCTAAATAAAATCTGAATTTTGATGCAATTTATAAATCTACAAAGATTATAATTCCTTCAGCTCTTCAAACTGCAAGCTTGCAGTTTGAATATTTGTTTTTACTGTGAGTTAGTTACTATTTGGAAGCTAAGAACTGTCCTGCAGCAACTTTGAGTTACATGAGGGCCAGGACAGCTTCCCAACAATCAGGAGGCAACCTTAATTCTGGCATTCTCTAACTTTTAAGTGCTTGGCTTTGCTATCTTAATGATTTTTGAATGTAGTTGTTTTTCTATATCCAATAATAAGCAATATTGGCTCTTGAAGTCTTTATGGTCTACGGATGAATATTAAGCACTTAAATTAATATTTATGTTTTTACACGATGAACGGTAATGGCTCCAGGGTCTCTTTCTATCAAGTCAATGATCCTAAATGTGTATTTACACTCTTGGTCTGAGTTTTCAAATGTTCTTGTGTATGTATTTATATGATAAATTGTAACAACTCTGCAGCAAATGACCTCTCATACACTTCCATTAATGATCTGTGTTTAATTTAATATTAAATAGAATATGGAAAGATTAAAGCCACATTGAGTTTCTAGGAACAGTATTGTTTTGTACACTCTACTTTTAAGATCTGATTTTCAAAGAGGCTAAAGGAGTTAGGCATGCAACTCCTATTGAGTTTCAATGGAAGTTAGGTGCCCAGCTCCCCTTTGAAAATTCAGTCTCAAAAGTTTGTTTAATTTGACTGTGGGATTTAACTCGCAAAATTTCTCCAACTTTCCTCGGCTAAATCATTCTTTTTCAAGCAAATCATTGATGTCACGAGAAAGCCAAGCAAACAAAAACAAACAAAGAAATAACAGCAACAAAAACCTATCATGAGATATATTCCAGCTTTTTGGAAAGCCTGAAGATCCATGCTGGGTAACAGTTAATGGGTGTGAACAATTTTGACCTAGATTTTACAGGTGATATACTCAATAGAAGTAATCGTGCCTTTATTTATGAACTAATTGCATCCAAATTTGACATGTTTGGTTTTATGCAAGGATTCCTCTAACTCTCATTTTGTTTACGTTGTAACTCTCATTTTGTTTACATTGACCGTCCGCAGGCACGGCCCCCTGCAGCTCCCAGTGGCCATGGTTCACGGACATTCTGGCCGCTGCTTCTTGCAGCTCCCATTGGCAGGAAACAGCAAACTGCGGCCACTGGGAGCTGTGGGGGGCCATGCCCACATACCGTTAATGTAAACAAAATGTCTCGCTGCCTGCCAGTGGATTATCCTGATGGGCCGCTTGCCAAAGGTTATTGACCCCTGATCTACAGTATACACAATCATTGCAATGTATATTTACAATGTGCAAAGGTTTGTCTCTTTCCCATTCTTTAGTGTCGGGAGGCACTGTACTTCAGAGACACCCTCTGATATACATTCCCTCCTTGCTTCCTCTGTCTGAGGTATAGGTAAGAGGGGTTTGCTGGGCTCTCCAGCAGGCAGGATGTGTTGGCTATTTCCATTGTCATGACAGGTCTGGTAGCTCATGCAGGAGTATAAATGGGGATTTTGTATATCCCTTCACTTCCTTCTGTTGGTGAGTAGTAGAAGTCACAATTTAGCCTTATTTACAAATGCATAGGAGCCATTCTTTCCTCTTGGGTTCATATTCTACTTCTGTTTCCTTTCCAGTCATTACATAAATGCATATACAGAGCAACTGCGAGGACAGTATCAGTATAATATTGATCTTGGTTGGAGCCGGGAAAGGGGAGGGAGTAGTTCCTGAAGTTGTCTCTAGATGGCCAAGCAGGATATTCCTTATTTCAAAGCCATATCTTTCACCACTGAAGTCAGTAGAGCTTTATCTTTACTAGCAAAATAACGTGCATTTCAGCTTCATGTTAGCAAATACATGGTAACTTACTTGAGATAAAATCCTAGTGATGACAAAAGCAGTTGTAATTTTCATGTGTTAGCAAATTGAGGTAAACATAGGGTGACCAGACAGCAAATGTGAAAAATCAGGACGGGGGTGTGGGGTAATAGGAGCTTATATAAGAAAAAGACCCCAAAATCAGGACTGTCCCTATAAACAGGGACATCTGGTCACCCTAGGTAAACAACATGGGGGACTGTAGGGTTTACATTGACCTGGCTAACTCATGTTAACACAGCAAACTGCCTGTGTCTTCAGTAGGATTTTGCCTAATATTAGACTATATATATTACAAGCTAGGGTTGTGATTCCCCTGCTTGTATACACATACTCACGTTAGCTCTCATTGAACTAGTGCAAGTAGAAATAACAGCGTAGCTGTGGTAGCATGTGTAGAGAAGCAGAAGCACGGCTGAGCACATACCCACCAGTTTCAGGTGGGTGAGAGCTTTCCTGAAGGCGTGTACACAAGCAGGGGAATCCCACCCCTAGCTCTTAGTGTAGCTGTAGCCTTAGTTACCACTTGTTAGCCAACATGAGGTAAAAACACACTTTTCTTCCTAATGAAGACTTGCCCTAGGAGTTTTGGCACTGAGTTAAGGGGTTGCTGAGTCCTGCTCTCATTCATTATCTCTTTAAATAGATTTGTTGATTTTTTTTTCTTTACCTACCTCTAAATTAATGTGTATTTAGATTTCCTGAATATCTAAAATATATAAGTGCAATAGTAGTAGTTATTGCATCATCTTGGTATTTTAACTGATATCAGTTTTAATATCTGTCATCTGGTCTGTCAGGGGACTACTGTAGATCCTACACTGTCAGGAGGATAAGAGTTGATTATTTAATGGAACTTTTGCATATCTGATTTCTGTGATCAGCAATAAAATATGTGCATTTTTCATGATTTCTGATGTGAATTTAAAAACTGAAAGTCCAGTTTAATTGTGGTCTTGCTCCCTCAGGCATTGCCGAGGCTGTTCTGAGACATTCTACCTTTGCATTGATTCTGCAGGACACCCGAGTGCTGCACCAATTTCCTTACACTTGCTTTAGAAAGGAGCATCATATATTCCCTTTTGTTCCTGCTGCCAGATGCTAGCAGCAGCTCTCAGTGTCAGGCAGGGTAAGTCTTTGGGCCCTTGGGTCCATGGAGTATAATTGGGGACATTAGCGAGTGCTCAAAGACACTAGTTGTGTATTGTGCTTGGCTTCAGAGTGAGTGTGCTGAGGTGGGGGAGGGAAAAGCTCCTTGAAACTTCTTTCCACCAGTGCTTCTGTGCAGTGTTAGCCAGTGTTACCCACAAAGGTAACACAGTCCTTAAAATTATTTTAAAATTAATAAGAAAGGCCTGATATATACTTAAAAGAAGACAAGAGGAAAGCCAATCATTCTATAGCTCGGTTGTATCTCAGTTTTCAGGGACTTGAGTCAAATGGGGACCGAATTCATTGATTTACATTAGAGGTTAATTTGGTTCCATCAGTCATTTTACAGATTATTCAAATTAAAGATTTAATTCCCCTGGGGGAGGGGGAAGAGTTTGCATTATTCATATAACAGCCATTCATTTAAATGTCATGATAGCTACAGCACGATGGAAAAATATCTGCAATCAAATATATTATACCCTCACAGTGTATGCTCAGAAGAGGCCCTTCATGTGAGGAAGTCCTCTTTGCCCTCTGATTTTGGGTTAACCCCTGAGCTCCCCTGAAACCTCCAAGGGCTCCATGACTCTAGGATCTGAATGAGGATACTGGTGAGAAGTGGGCAAATAGCAGGGATGATGCAAATTGCCTTCCATTGGCCCTGAGGAAATTTCTTTCCCCCACCTCCCATAGTACTGTCTCAGGTTGTCTCTTCCCCATTCTCCCACAGCTGGAACTGTTTCCCATTAAAGAGGGGTCCCCAAAGCAGCCACTAACTGTAGAAGCCCTGTCTGTGTGGCTTCACAGGAGCCAAGCTGCTGGAGAGCAGTCGGGGTTGCTAGAGAGCCAGAGCCAATGTGGATATCGATAGTCTCTGCTTCCCGCTGAGCCTACAGAATCCTATGGCTTCCAGTGGTCCTGTGAGGTTTCTGGGATTGTCCCTCTACCTGCTGTATTGGGGGAGCAAGCCCTACTTTCCCAAAAGAACAACTGGAGAGCACTCCTAGAGGAAAACCTCTCAGAGGCTGTTTCCTTTTAGTCCCTTCTCATTTGTTTCTCTGCAGGAGGGGTGAGTCTGAGGTAATGAGACCTTACATACTGTAAATAACACAAACAGAGGCATAGCAAGTCGTTGGAGTGAAAATAATTCTATGACATTTCCCCTCTATGGGGTGAAGAAATACAGGTCTATCAAACATATTTATTTTCATATAGGTATATGAAAATAGCCATTGTACTATAAACTCATAAGTTAACAGTATTTTAATATTAAAATAATTCATTTAGGAAAAAGTCTCAGTTTGATGTGTTGTAGGTTTGTGTTTGCATGGAAAATTGCCGTATTTATTATCCATTCTGGTTTTAATGAAGCACAACAAAAAGGCAGTAAAATGTATTGAATATATTGAGTCTAAATATTAATGATTGCTGGGCATGTTCATAATATCTGTGCATAATGCTGAAATATATATTCACATAGACACAATGTGTGTCTATCTGTGGGTATTTTTACACACAATATAATGGAGCAAGGGAGGGAGGGGATACCTAAAATTTCTTAGTGTACTTAAGTATCAGAAGGGTAGCCGTGTTAGTCTGGATCTATAATAGTGGCAAAGAGTCTATAAGGTGCCACAGGACTCTTTGCCGCTTTTAATGTACCTAGTATTTCCCATGTAGCTAGGAATTTTTCTTCAGTGATTATATATTCTGTATAATCTATTGATACTGTTATCTGAGTCTGATATTTCAAATATCTCAAATCATCGTATGACATCATGGAAGTGAGAAGCAGAGATCATTCATATGCCTGGCCAATTTGATTGCAATCTTTTCTTTCTTGTAGAGAAGGAGGTGTTTATTGTGGATAGGCTGGTGTGCCATTATATACAGGGTTGCCAACTTTCTAATTGCATAAAACGGAACACCCTTGCCTCACAGCTGGCCCTTCTCTTAGGCCCCGCTCCCACTCACTCCAGTCCCCCCCCACACTCCCTCATTTCTAGCCCCACCCCAGAGCCCGCAACCTCAGCTGGTGCCCTCACCTCCTCTCGCACCCCAACCCTCTGCCCCAGCCCAGTGAAAGTGAGTGAGGGTGGGGGAGAGCAAGTGATGGAGGGAGGTGGGCTGGAGTGAGTGGGGGCGGGGCCTCAGAAGGAGCAGGACAGTGGTGGGAGCTTGGGGAAGGGGCAGGGCAGGGGTGGGGGAAGTGTGTTCTGTTTTGTGCAGTTAGAAAATTGGCAACCGTACCGGGCAAAAAATGGATGCCTGGCAACCCTCCATATATATATGTATTCAACACATCTATGTTGAAGATCTGTTTCTTGGTATGCTGAGAAATTTTCATGTTCTGAACATTTTCTTGTGAGGAACATTTTCTTTCTTCCAAATTCAAGGAAAACTTTCAACCTATATAGTGTCACCACTGACAAAAGCCTAGCTGAACAGTGGGACCCAATATCTGAGATGACATTTTGCATTACTCCCTCCAGCTACTTGAGAGGTTTAAAAGCTCTGTTTACAGCTGAAAAATGCTAATGGCCAACGAACCGTTCCAAGCAAAAATAATGCCTTTTAACTACAGTGTGCATGACTTTGGTGATCCTGTGATGCAAGATCTTGTGGGACTTGTGCCTCTCCAGTTACCAAACTATCTTTGTGTCACTCATGTGTGAGTGGTGAGAAATCACCATGGCATTTGTATAGGTTACATCCTGTTATTTAGTGTACACCATTGTTTGTATTTTTATGAAGCTAATGAATATGGGGGAAATGAGCCTGTGATGTCAGCCGTTAGATCATTATTACTTCACAGGTATTCTTTGTCTTTTCTCCTCTTACTAAAAGGATTTCTCGTTTCATATGTGGGGAAATGCTATATTAAAAAAAAAAAAAAGAAAGAGAAAGGAAGGTTGAGTTCCACAGTGCATTAGCCTTTTTTAACCAATTTTGGCCAGCCCTAATGTTGAGTTTAAATTTCGTACCTGCCTGTAGTTGCTGAAAGTTGATTTATGAGTGCAGGGGACAGGAACAGTAGCCAGCAAATTTTAAAGAAAGGTGTGTGGGGGGGAGGAGAGTTTTATGCCACAGTGTTTCATCAGTGTCAAATTAAAACAATCAATCTTTTGTCAGCCAGCTGCACTTAACACCGTGTTTGTTCTGAGCTGGAGTATTTGTCAGAGAGTAGCCTTGTTAAAAATGTACTAGCTCATGTCACCTTTAACTCTTTGAGGACCTTTTGGGCATACATGCACAGAGCATACGTGCATGAACACAACAACTACGAAGAAGTCTGGATTAGAGTGAATATGGTTGCGAAAACAGCAATGCTTTCCAGTGTTCTCTGGTACAACAGCATGTTGCATATCACAGGGATTTATTGCCAGCCATTTTTAATGATCTCCACTGTACTTCGTTCATTATGCCATTTCATTGCCAAAAACTGTAAATCTGTTAACATAGTCCCTGGTGGTCTGCTGTAAACTGGTCTGAAATGGGGTAAAAATAATCCTTACATTTTACCCCATGAAAACTAACCCTCGCCCCCCCCACCCCAATACTGTGACATAGATCAGAAGCTTGAGAGGGCTGACAGCTGCCAAGTGTGTTTGCCAGCAATTCATTTGTACATTTTTCAATTTACAGAACCAGCCCTCAGTCTCAGTTTTTAATTTGGTGCTTTAGATGAAATCCTATTTGGGGAGATCAGCGAGAGGTTAACTGAAGCCGAGGCAGCTGCAGTGGTTAAAAGTCCATAGTTTTGATTTGACGCCAAACTGACATCTAGGTTTTGTTTTCTGTTTTACACTGCTCATTTCCCCAGCCTGCAGCCACATCACATAATGCCACTGTTGTCAAACTTTGGTGAAAAACATTAGAAAGCTTATCACAGTATCATTCATTACCATACATTGTAATGTTACAAACCCACAAATATCAGATAAGGAAAAAAAAAACAATGGATATTTAACACAGATGAATTTCTGAAAAAGCTTGGCTTTCTCGCTGGGAGGCCTATTGCTCCGACACCCTCCACTACCCCCAATTCAAATCAAGCTAGTGATGAAGTCACACCATTGTTGGAATGTAAAAGGCCACAGATGTATTTGTATGCTACAAAGTGATACACACAAACAAAAATTAATCACAATGTGCACAGCATAGCAAATTGTGCTTTCCACTGAACTGTCTTACCTGTCTGGTATGAAAATCCTGACTGCTGAAACATTTATATCCCAGTGGAACTGAAGGATATAAATGCACACATCGTCTCTCGCCCTAAAGTAAGTGGAAAGAGATCTAATAATATATACAGATACAAAAGGTGTATTAACAGTGTTTTGCAAAAGTGAGCTAAGCATTAGTAAACTCATGTGGAAGTGGTTATTGACTTGACCAAAGTCCAATGGACAACACAAATCCAGTCCCACACTCAAGACTATTTTGGGCTACACAAGAGAATGGCAGTATGAGCAATGTAACAATAGCCACCACAGTCTGTTGATATTGATCATTGGCATGTCAGTTGTGTGTAATATTCTGCAATGGGCCACAGACAAGAACTTTCAACAGAACAAGTTTCTGAGTTGGCTGAATGGAATTAGGACACATGTAGGACATGTATTTGGTGAAAGAGTTTAACCATATCCAAGTAACATGCAGGCAGTTGTACAAATGGAAAGTATCCAAAAACTGAATCTTTACAGAGATTCATGGACATGTTAACATAGATACTCATGTGTAATTTGTCATATTTAAGCGTGCCTCTTGTAATGCTGCTTGAAGGTGGTACAGAATGGAACTGGGAAGACTGTGAAAAGCCATGGGGAGTTGTCACTGAAATATTTTGCAAAAAGAAAAGAAGTACTTGTGGCACCTTAGAGACTAACCAATTTATTTGAGCATAATCTTTCGTGAGCTACAGCTCAATTCATTGGATGCATACTGTGGAAATAAATAAATAACCAAATAAATTGGTTAGTCTCTAAGGTGCCACAAGTACTCCTTTTCTTTTTGCGAATACAGACTAACATGGCTGTTACTCTGAAACCTGAAATATTTTGATTAAAGAAGAATGTAAGGTCTCTGTTGTGAGCTCTGGGGTTATCAGCTGTCCTTTAAGATGATCACCAAGTGGCATATGCTTCTGTGCTAACAGAACTATAAACAGATGGGCTGACAATTGGTTTTCGTTGGAAGCAATTTTTATAAATATGTTTATGGGCAGTAGTCAGTTGAGGCAGAAACCGAGTGTAAGGCTTCGGAAGCCATATTACAGACACTATGTAACAGTACCAACTAGATTTTAGAAAATGACATTGAAAACCTGATTTGGTACCCACTAAAGTCAATGGAAAAAGTCCCACTGATTTCATCTTAGAGGATGAATGGTCCTAAACACAATGTTCAGTAGTGTTACAAAATGGATTTTTTAAAAACAAATATTCTGTCAAGACCACTTCTCACTAGTATCCCTAGGGAGAGGATTTTCAAGTAAATATGGCTCAAGTTACTTATTTCCAAAACAAAATTTTAATAAATGCAAACAAAAATGAAATAACCTAGTAAATTTCTTCCATCCTATGAAGTCCATGATCCCGGCCAGAATCTTTCTAATAACACTGCAGCTTCCAGATGGCCTGATTTCTCTATGTAAATCCCGTTAAAGTCAAAGGGAGTTTTTCATGTCTTGAGTGTGGAAAATCAAGATGTACAGCTCCAGATCGTCTTATACTGTTGAGTGATATTACATTATAGTTCGACTTAATAGTAATGCCCACTTTTACTTCCTTGCTGTATTTCTGCTGGTCATGGCATGTAATAGGCAAAGCAGGAGGGGGGCATTTCTTTTTTTTTTTTCTATTTTTTCCCTTAAAGATACAAATAGGTTTAGTATTAAGCCTAAATGTAATCACCCATATGTGCATTTGCTACTTTAGATTTGTGAACACTGATAGCAGTGAGGGACTGCTACCTTGTCTCAGTGAAGTAAATTATTGAACCCCAGAATGGTAGCATAAAATCTATGGAAGTTTTACAGTAATTTTTGTGAAATGTCAAATTATACCTGAAGAAAGATAGACAGCTGTAACTCATAAGCACTGAAGACACAGATGAATTGCAAGGTCAAGGTTCATTCTGGAATACAGCAACTGAATTTATGATTGATTTTTTTGTTGTGTTTCTTTTATCTCCACCTGAAGAAAAAATGAAAGTAGGTTCACAAGATTGTGAGTGCACACAGAAGGGATAGCTCATTAGAAGAAAAAGATGACATGAGCTACACAAGAATATTTTCTGTTTTGGGGAAAATTGAAAATTGTGCTTAAAAAAAAGGAATTTATGATCAATTTTCATTTTTTTGACATAAAATGAAGACTCGGGTATCACAGATGTAGAAGAATTTTTCAACAGATGTATGAAATTAATGTCTCTTATCATAGAATCATAGAATATCAGGGTTGGAAGGGACCCCAGAAGGTCATCTAGTCCAACCCCCTGCTCGAAGCAGGACCAATTCCCAGTTTAAATCATCCCAGCCAGGGCTTTGTCAAGCCTGACCTTAAAAACCTCTAAGGAAGGAGATTCTACCACCTCCCTAGGTAACGCCTTCCAGTGTTTCACCACCCTCTTAGTGAAAAAGTTTTTCCTAATATCCAATCTAAACCTCCCCCACTGCAACTTGAGACCATTACTCCTCGTTCTGTCATCTGCTACCATTGAGAACAGTCTAGAGCCATCCTCTTTGGAACCCCCTTTCAGGTAGTTGAAAGCAGCTATCAAATCCCCCCTCATTCTTCTCTTCTGCAGGCTAAACAATCCCAGCTCCCTCAGCCTCTCCTCATAACTCATGTGTTCCAGACCCCTAATCATTTTTGTTGCCCTTCGCTGGACTCTCTCCAATTTATCCACATCCTTCTTGAAGTGTGGGGCCCAAAACTGGACACAGTACTCCAGATGAGGCCTCACCAATGTCGAATAGAGGGGAATGATCACGTCCCTCGATCTGCTCGCTGTGCCCCTACTTATACATCCCAAAATGCCATTGGCCTTCTTGGCAACAAGGGCACACTGCTGACTCATATCCAGCTTCTCGTCCACTGTCACCCCTAGGTCCTTTTCCGCAGAACTGCTGCCTAGCCATTCGGTCCCTAGTCTGTAGCTGTGCATTGGGTTCTTCCGTCCTAAGTGCAGGACCCTGCACTTATCCTTATTGAACCTCATCAGTTTTCTTTTGGCCCAATCCTCCAATTTGTCTAGGTCCTTCTGTATCCTATCCCTCCCTTTATGATGTAAAGCTTAGAAGAATAACTTGAGGTGAATTAGTGATATCAGGATATGAAAAGGAGTAAAATTGCCACTTTTAGGTCTGTTCACTCGATTACAGATCTAAAAGTGGCAATTCTTCAACAAAAAAAACTTCAAAAACAGACTCCAACAAGAGACTGCTGAATTGGAATTAATTTGCAAACTGGATACAATTAACTTAGGCTTGAATAGAGACTGGAAGTGGATGTGTCATTACACAAATTAAAACTATTTCCCCATGTTTATCCGCCCCCCACTGTTCCTCACAAGTTCTTGTCAACTGCTGGAAATGGCCCACCTTGATTATAACTACAAAAGGTACCCCCCGCCCACTCTCCTGCTGGTAATAGCTCACCTTACCAGATCACTCTTGTGACAGTGTGTATGGTAACATCCATTGTTTCATGTTCTCCGTGTATATAAATCTCCCCGCTGTATTTTACACTGTATGCATCCGATGAAGTGAGCTGTAGCTCACGAAAGCTTATGCTCAAATAAATTGGTTAGTATCTAAGGTGCCACAAGTACTCCTTTTCTTTTTGTGATGAGAAATGTGGCTCAAAACCAGTGTTCTATTCACCTGATTCACAGATTGGCCAAGGAACAACCTGGCTGCTGGTGTAACTTACACTATCCCGAGCATTACACTGGGGACTGCTTTGCCACTTGGGATGTGAAAGAGCACATGAGGCGCTTGTCTGTGATCGTTGCCTGTACTGTAGTATTCTATATATAAATGGAAGTTTTCAGATTCTGCTCTAGGAGTGTAAAATGAGGACTAAATGTGTGTTTTTGTGTTTTTTTTTTAAACAATACAAATGAATATATTCTAGCCATCTAGAAGAATGATTTAGCTCTAGTACAAAGGGATATAAACAGGATTAATAGGTAGAATTTTTTTTTAAATGGTACTTTACGTTGCATATCAGTGAATGTCTCCATAGTGATGTTTTACTAGATTGTGTAAGAAATCCCAAAGGGAAGGACTGAAAGCACAATTACTTCAGACATCTAAAACTAAAGTAGACAATATACTGGAAAATGTGCTGAAGAAATAGTCTGCCAATTGGGAAGGCGTAGATCAGTGGTAGGCACCCTGCAGCCTGTGGGCTGCACGCAGTCCATCAGGGTAATCCGCTGGTGGGCTGCGAGACCGTTTGTTTACATTGACTGCTCACAGGCACGGCCACCCGCAGCTCCCAGTGGCCGCCATTAGCCATTCCCGGCCAATGGGAGCTGTGGGAAGCAGCGGCCAGCATGTCCCTGCAGCCCACGCCGCTTCCTGCGGCTCCCATTGGCCGAGAACAGCAAACAGTAGCCACTGGGGGCTGTGGGCGCCGTGCCTGTGGACAGTCAATGTAAACCAACGGTCTTGCGGCCCGCCAGTGGATTACCCTTACTGGCCACGTGTGGCCACCATTGGCATAGATGGTCCTAGCGTGTTTATAATCCAGGGACTAGGGAGAGTGGTTACATTTATTGTGTTAACTCCCTTTAGTGTACTTAGAAAAGAACAAGACTTAAATACAAAGAATGATTAACAGACTGAGCAGAAATGGAATGAAATATAAATCCTAGAGCCTATCTCAGCATTTTCACAATGCTGCCACTTTATTGACTTCACTAGAGTCACACCCAGGGTTTAAATTCTAAGAGTATTTCCTGGATCCCCCCATATACTCCCAACAAGCTATAAAAACTCTGAGGGAGGGACTATTTACCGATGTTCTGCTCTGGACAGCTCCAGCTGAATTTAAGCCCTGGTCACTCCTGATTGACACTTCAGCAACTAAGATCAGAATCTAGGCCTAAGAGTTGTGCCCACCTTTTCAAATTGTCTCATTAATATGCTAGCCACCAATGGATGTGTTCTGAGTCTCTCTGGATATTTTGGTGGCTAAAAACATGAGTTCGGTTATCATCAGCTTACTATAAAGTAAATATTATCTTTGACAAGTAAACAACCACACTTTGCTTGCACTTTAGTACAATAGCTCCTTGGCACGCTGGCCATGATGATATTATAGTATAATCGGAAGAAGATTCATATATCCACATTTACGCCTGTAATCTGTATGTGATACACCTTTGCCGGCCATACACCTTTGCCCCTAGATGTTCAGATCAAGGAACTGTTACTGTGAATGCATCTGCTGATATCTGTTGCCACAGCTGGTGCAGCGGAAGAGGTGGCCTCTTGATCAATATGCTTTTAAAGATTAAAATAAACAACTTGAAGTACACTTGAAAGCAAACAGAAGGCCAGTGCAATCTAATCTCCATTGTGTCCTCCACAAATTTTGTACCACATGAAGACTCTGAGTGGTCTGTAAATGTAGTCTCACATAAAGGGTATTACATTAATCCAGTCTGGGGATGACACAGCACCAGACACAAATTTACTTGGAATTACAGCACATTTTGTGTGTGGGGAAAAAACAGCTTGATTTTCAAATTTAAGGGCCTGCTTTTTATATATTTTGAGATCCTAACATTTGCAAAGTGACAGACATCTGTAAATCATCATTGAGTTATAATGTATAAAAAAAAAATCAAGGTTTCAATATAATTGATTTGATTTAAAAAAAGAGAACTCACTAGATTATTACAATTATTGTAGACAGAAAAGTAACTTATATATTGTTCATCTCTTTCACAACTCTTGTCATACTTGAAAATAGGAGGGAAAGAGAATAAATGTGGAATCAGTGAATGAATCTGTCTGTCTGCCTACAGTGTGTAAGTATTTACATATATAATGCATAAACAATACATATATAAAAAGAAGTATAGAAGAACTCACACCAAGTTTCTTGGTGTTTATGGGCATCATATTGGAATTTGTATAAGACACAAGAGCCCAAATATAGCCATATTCATACTCCAGACTACATAGAAAACTTCACCAAAGTTATTGATAGGGAAGGTCTGTCTCAGAAGGTTTAGTTACATATTTTTTTAGTATTTATGAATTGCATAAAACCTCAGTTCATGACAGCACTTAAGCATGGGCTTAATTCCTGTGAAGTCAGTGAGACTTAATCACATGCTTAAGTGTTTTCATAAATCATGACCCAAATTTGGAAGCCATTGAGGAAATCCTGTAATTGTATTCTTCCCAGTCCCCAGAAGCATTCTATATGTTTTAAGCTCTTTCTGTGTTAAAATTTCACTTAATTCCACCACAAGGATAATGAATGCTGTGTTTGAGATTAAGGTGGGGTTTTTTTGTTTGTCTTTTTTAATTGCCAAGTGCATTTTAAATGCTCATACCTAAATTTAAGTGTGTTAAATGGATGCCATGGATATTGTTTTGTGAAATATTACTATAATTGTGCACATAAATCCAATATTAACTTATCAAAATTGTTCGTTTCACTCCTATCTACATATGTCTGTCAATATATGTGACTTTCAGGGCAGTTGTGGTAATCATTTTGGGTGTAGTTTTTTTTGCAGATAAGAGACTAAATTATAAGTTATTTGTGATCCAGGTGTTTAGCTGTGCATCCTTTTGAACCTAGTTGCACTCTCTTAAGTGGAAGTCATTATCATCCACACATACTCCCTTTTTTCCTGTGTTTGTTGGTGGAATTTGTTTTGTAAAATAAATAAATCCAAACAGTTAAAAACCAACATATGATGAACTGATATATCATTTTTATCTGTTGAAGATATAGAAATGTACAGCTTCCGTTAAATTAAAAACAAACATCCCCCCCCCTCAAAAACTGTTTTCAGCTGTTATGTTTTCAGATTGCTCCCTAACAGAACATGTTTTGATTGCATGAGACGGGAACTTTACAGAAGGGAAGGGGATGGGGCCTCCCAGTAGTGGTAGAAATCAGTCATCTTCAGGCAACTTTGGCTATCTCCTCTCCCCCTAGACCATATATAGTGTTTCTAGCTTCCTAATTGCAAATATATATTGTAGTCCCCTTTATGGGTAGTTAATACTGGTTTGAGGTCCATTGACATTTCCATTTTGGATTGTTTCCAGGAGAACATATCATAGAGTATTGGTGGGCAACCTGCAGCCCCTGGGCCACATGGAACCCATCAGGGTAATCTGTTTGTGGGTCACGAGACATTTGACTGACTTTGACAGTTCACAGGCACCAATGGGAGCTGTGGGAAGCGGCGGACAGCACCTCCCTGCACCCCTTTTCCGGCAGGCGCCGCTTCCCACAGCTCCCATTGGCTGGGAATAGGGAACTGCGGCCACTGCGAGCTGCGGGGGGCAGTGCCTGCAGACAGTCAGTCAGCCAAATGTCTCGTGGGCTGCAGGTTACCCACCACTGCCGTAGAGTGTAGCTACCCCACCCCCAAAATAAAAACCTCTACACCTTTTCAGCCACCTATGTCCTCCCAATGTGCAGAGAGCTGCCGGCGTGTCGTATATTTGGAGAGGGGAAGTTTTGTGTTGAAGGAGATATTGAAAATGTAACTCAGTATGGTTTGTGTTTAAAATGAAGTTTTCGAGAGCATCTGTCTATAAAACATTCCAAATTTATACTTTACTGATCTACTGGATGGCTTTAAGGGGGGATTATTAGTTGTCCATTTCCTGCTCTGGAAACAGTACAAACCCATATTTTGAAGGATTTGAAATTTTACAGAAGTTATATTTCATTAACGCACGCGCACACACACACACACACACACAAAAGAAGGGCAATTGCCATGTCTGATTTAGTTACATCCAAACCACTTGACTAAATTGTAGGAGTCTGTGCCCGTAACAACAAATTCAAAATAGACTTCCCATAGGACAAGGGGTATAGAAACCAGGAACATTTCTAAACCAGAGTAATATAGCTGGAACCTAAGAGTAATGCACAGAGTCTACAAGTTGAAATAAATGAGTCCCGGGGAAGAAAAATTATGCTTAGCTCTGTGTGTTGGAGAAAGCAATATTTTATTATAAATTGTTATTTCAGTATTGCCTAAGGTCCCACCCGAGATCAGATTCTCCCAGTTATAGGTAGTCCGTGCCCTAAAGACCATGCAACTGTATCAGACAAAAGGTGGATGACAGGAAGTATTATCCTTATTTTAGTTTCTTGTCTAATTTTTGAGGTTGGATTTTTAATAATAAATATTGGTAAGTATTCACGAAACTGTAAGGTGTCTATTAAATTAATGTTGTGATTTTTATGAGGATAGTAGATTTTGGTGTGTTTATATTAGTGTATAGTGTATCTAAACTTTCATTTACCCTTTGCATGAGAACTATATCGTTTCATTAAGGTAATTAGGTATCTACCATTGCCATATGCTGTTTCCTTTTAAAGGTGTTGGCATTCTCAGTATTGAATTGTGACTGGGTTTGAATAAGGAGTTAGAACAGACCTTTAACTTGGTGCCTTATCATAAAGCACACTGTACCTATCAATTGTGGTTTCCTCCCTGCCAGATGCAAAGGAATGCTGCTTAGGGTAGAAAACAAGACTGAGGATTTTTGAGGAAAGCTGGTATTTTGAAGCTGGCACACATTAGCTCAAGTAATGTTTGAAAATTGGCAGAGCTGTGCTGTAGGGAAATCTGCTCCAGTGTGTCTATTCCTGCAGGATTGTCTTTTCTATTGGTTCAGCAGACAGAGAAGGGAATGAAAACAAACATTAACAACAACCAATATTTAGAGGCATAATCTTATCTCCCTTTATCCAGAACTTTTCAGTGAATTAAATTAATAAATCCTATGAAGAAATATGGTGATTGTTACATCGGTGAATAATGTATTCAGAAGAAGGCTGTCTGACCAGTCTTGTCCTCACAAAAATTATAGAAAAGAGCTATTCAGTCACACCATATGCACTTTACTAAAATACCAGATCTTCTAAACTTGTTTTATGTTCCTGCATCTATAAAAGTGAAGATTGCAGAAATATTCACCATCACCCCTATGCTCCATTTGAGAAGTTGATGAGCTATAAAACATCATTTTACTTTGGCTGCCCTACACAGTTCTTTCTTAGCTGGATATTTACTTCTAATCTTTTGGCATTATCACTTGCTTTAGGCTGTGTTTTAAATCCCAAGAACTTTCTCTGAAATAAGATACTCAGGAGTAAAGGAATTCCTTATTTTCTCTACTTATTTATGAGACTTTTTCAGCATGTGTAACTAAATGATATGTGGGGGACAGAGAAATGCTGAATGCATCATTAATCCATGTATTTATTTAATATTTCCAGTTTAGCTCTTTCCATTTGTTGAATTGAAAAGGCATTTTCTTGGTTCTGCTTATGGTGCATCAAAACAAGGGCTCATGATCCTTCTCTGACTTTCACTGTTCTCATCAAATTTCTTGTAATATGTTTGAATAATGGGGCCAAGATTTTCAAAAGTGACTAGAGGGGTGTGTGTGTGTGTGTGTGTGTGTGTATCTCCCAAAGAGTGGGGGGAGGAGGAGTGGGAGAGGGAGAGGGGGTGTGGATGTGGTGTATCCATATATAGTACTGTATACCCTTCCTCCCTCCCCCACCCCGGTCTGGTAGCATACACTGTGTATATATAATAAACTTGGAGGTAAGTGCTGAAGGCACTCTGAGCACTCAGCTGTACAGACTCCAACCGTCCAGTGAGTTCCAACTTTTTACATTCTGTGTGGCAGAGAATTACTTTACTAGGTCTGCCAGAAACTGAAATAGGCACAGTTCCTTTAAATTGCAACACAAAAGATCAAATCAACAGTTTTCAAACCAGATCCTTAGAACAAGTCTCTGAAAGATAAGAGTCTCAGAACCCCTCCATAATATCCTGGCTGGATGCTGCTGCCCTATGTCTTCCTCCTATAACTGGTGTGGCCTGGCAGCAACAGGATGTGTCTCTGTTTGGCTCTTCGATGTTCCATTTCCAGCTGTGGGCTGTTTGCTGCCTAGTCTTGCCTCCACAGCTTACTGCCTGTGGCCCACACATATCCTCTGACTTTGTCTTGAGCCTGGCTTCAGACTGTATTTTCTTTTCCTGTACGCTGGGTATTATAGATCTCTCTACTGGCTGGATGAAGAACTGGGGGACAATGCAGAGTCCAACATTTAACCATTAAGTTCATTAGAATATGATATCCTAAAAATAATTTATAGGTGTTGCTGAAAATGAATTTTAAGGCTTAAAATTTCCTCCCTTCTGTCTTAAAACACCAGCAGCAAACTATAGTAAGTAGAGCAATCCAAACTTAAAAGAAAAAACTTCCCCAGACCCATACGCTGATTTAAGGAAAGTTTATTGTTTGACATGTTTTTATTAAAATTCATACTTTGGCAGTCTCCCAAGCTGATGAGTTCTTTCCCCATAGATATGAGAAACAGTAAAACCCATAGAACTGTATTCAAAGGAGAAGTATATATTGCCAGGGTAACTAGCTGAACATGGAAGATTTCAAACCTAGATGATGAAACTTTGTCAAGGAATGAAGAAGTTATGTATGGAAAAATGAGAATCTGCCTTAGTGTATTGTTTCTCCTACATTTTATACTCAATAACCAGGATCTACTCCAAAACTGCAAAAACTTTAATGACATATATTTTTCAATTAATAATGACTTGATTCTCTAGAATCATACCCCGACTAAATCAAATTGACTAATACCACAAAATTTGGTGTGACAACCATTTGTCAATATAAGCATACAGATTCATAAAATTGAATATAATTTACATAAGTAGAAGAGTTAACTGCCACAATATAGGAAGACAAAAGAGGAAAGGGGGGAATCTCCTCATAAATCAGGCTGCTAATAAATGCTTTTAATGTTTGATTAAGGGTCAGGCCAGATGGCTACAGGAAAGTGATAGAAGGCAGATATATTAGTCCCAGGTTAAGTAGGTCCCTTTTCCCTACGTAGGGTAGCAGGGAAGGTTCCAGACCAATCAGGAACTTTCTGGAAACAATTAAGGCAGACAGGCTGATTAGAACACCTGCAGCCATTCAAGAAGCTGCTAGAATCAATTAAGACAGGCAGGCTAATCAAGGCATCTCAGTTTAAAAAGGAGCTCACTTCAGTGTGTGGTGTGTGAGGAGCTGGGAGCAAGAGTCACAAGAAGCTGAGAGTGAGAAGGCATACTACTGGAAGACTGAGAAGTACAAGCATTATCAGACATCAGGAGGAAGGTCCTGTGGTGAGAATAAAGGTGTTGGGAGGAGGCCATGGGGAAGTAGCCCAGGGAGTTGCAGCTGTTACAGGAGCCACTGTAGACAGCTGCAATCCACAGGGCCCTGGGTGGGAACCCGGAGGAGAGGGTGGGCTCGGGTTCCCTCCGTCCCTCCAACTCCCTACTTGATACCGGAGGAGTTGACCTGGACTGTGGGTTCCACTAGAGGGGAAGGTCTCTGGCCTGTTCCTCGATCCACTAAGTGGATCAGCAGAGACTGCGGGGATTGTTCTTCTTCCTTTTCCCCATGCTGGCCAGTGATGAGACTAACTGAGTGAATGGCAGATTTGAGCCACGAAAGTGGCCAAACTGAGGGCTGCTGTGGACCTCTGAGCAAGCATATCCGCCAATAAGCGCAGGACCCACCAAAGCAGAGGAGGAACTTCGTCACACTGGGTGCATTGTGATGTCACATGGGGTGGGTTCAGAAAGTAGATTCACTTTCCTTTGCTCCATGATTGTCTTCACCTTGGGTGAAATCCTGGTTCTTTTACCATCAATAGCAAAACTATCATTGACTTATTTGGGGGCAGAATTTCACCCCTTTTCATTATCAGTGACATTAACCAACACTGTGACCAAATGGGAGAGATTAAAAGAGAGCTAGACAATTTTTCGCAAGGGTGGGTCAAAAGAACATATTTATTAAGCAAAACAAAAATTGCTCGTATACATATGGGGAAAAAGGTCTCAACTTTGAAAAAGGAGAAGAAGACATGGACTTCTCTCTGGATGAAATTGAGAACTTCACTTATTGCCATGGTATTCGAACCTTGATAGGTATGAGAGAGGAAGGAACAGAACCTGCCATGGCACTCTAAAATAGGACCCATTGTAGGATCTTGACAGCCAAAGGACCCAGGAGTAGGTTTTGAAAGGTGTTCAGAGTGCTGGGTAAAGTACCCTCCTATTTCAGTTACATGTCACAGATTTTGAAGCAGACAATCATGCAGTCATTTTTAATGGAATGCAAAGTAGCAATTTCTCTGGTAAGAAACAACTTCACAATACAGCCATATTTCTATTGCTTTCCTGTGCAGGAAACTCCTACACAACTGGCATGCACATTTTAAAAAATATGGTTTGTGGAGCACTGTAGAGCAGAGACATTGTCTCCACACATTACTCAAACATATAATATGCTGTTACACCTAGTATGCTGTTGACACTATGGGCCTGATCAACCTCTCAGCAAGGCCAGTGGAAGTTCTCCAATTAACTTTTCTAGGACTTGGAGTGGGTCTTAAATAAATGATGAACAGTGCTGATAAAGCATTAATCTGATAAAGAACATAAAGCCCTCAGCATATCTGAGCATGCTCTCAAGATTTTATCATCCATATCATACTGAGATCCCTAGACACTTGAATATGAATTTGAGTATTGGAAGCAATATCTTTAATAAGTCATAACATATACACTTCAATAAACTCGGTATCAACAGAGAAAACAATGGCAAGTTGAATAATTGTGAAATTGGCACAATAATACAGTTTGACCATGCTCTGATAATAGTGGAATTTAATTTCAAAATCTCCACCAAAAATGACCCTCAAATTAGTGTACAAACAAGAACAATTGAAGTATACAGTGGTAGTGGATGAGGTATGTTCAATATTAAATGATTGCTTAAAAACAAATGATGTATCTGAAGCTAAGACATCCATACTATGGGACACAGCCAAAACTTTATTAAGGGGCAAACTAATCTCTGTCTCAGCTTGATGTAAAAGATTGCACCTGGCATGTATGGATGAACAAAACTAATGACTAAAACCTCTAGAATTACAACATAAAAAGTCCCCTAAGATCTAGTCTAACAAAAATTCAGAAGATAATAGGGGAAATCAAAGTACGAAAAGTCTACAAAACACAGCAGATGATTGGCCGTACTGGATTTTTTTATGAAAAAGAAACAAGTCATTGGCACAGACATTTTTTAAAAATAAAGAAAAGGCAGTAAGAACTTAAACTATAATAGGTGACGCTGTTTCAGACACACTGAAATTTAAACACCAGTTTTAAAGCAAAATCTTGAATTGATAATTGTGTATCTTCAACTCATTCTAGCTTTGAAAATTTAAGAGACTGTTTTTTGTGTCTCACTCTTGACAAATCCAGCCAATAGGAAGCATTCTACTGCAGAGGAAAAATTATCTCTTTTCATGCAAAAATTACACAGTGGACAACGTTTTTAAGGATAATAGAATGTGGTGATAAGCATGTATTAACAGAGGTGGACATAGAAATGGCAGGCACAGATGTGTGGAACACATTCAGTTGTGTCTTTTAAATCAGAAACATTGTCTCTTAAAAGTAATGAAATCTGGTTCAACAACAGAGGATATTATTGTGAATATGCCTCTTGTTTTCCCCTTAAAAATCAACATTTCAACTAAAATTATATTTTCAGTTTCAAAGGATAGACAACTTCAAGCTAATGTCTGAAAAATATTTTTTAAAAAAAAGTCTGTCTTTTTTTCCATCAAAATTTAAAATTTCAATGCAAGATTTAGTCCAAATTTAGAAAAATTTGACTAGGTCTAATCATAATCATTCTCAAACAAACATACCTATATCCCTCACTGCTGAAATAAACACAGCATATTGTTGCCTGCTATTGTTCGATGATGATTCCCTGTTTACAGTTAATTTTGACACCTGTCAGTTAGTTTTTAATACATTTTAATACATTAAGGTATGCAATGTTAATTTTATATCATTTTAGTTTTTTCTTCAAAATGTCATGCATTGTCAAATCAAATGCCTTGCAGAAGTCTAAGTATATTATTGCAACATTATTACTTTTATCAACCAAACTTGTCATCTCATGGGGGAAAAAAGAAGAAAGATATCGAGTAATTTTGATAGGGTCCATATTCTATAAACCATGTTTGATTTTCATTAATTACTTTACTACTTTATTAATCAGGTCACATAAAAAGCTGCTCTATTAACTTGCCTGGGATCAATGTCTGGCTATAATTATCCAGGTCATCCCATTTACCCTTTTTTAAAATAAATTGGCATAAAATTAGCTGTCTTCAAGTCTTTTGGAACTTTCCCAGTGCTCCAAAACTTATTAAACATCAACATTAATGGTCCACTAATCTCCTGAACACCTCTTGTATTCTAGAATTTCAAGTTACCTGGACCAGCTGATTTTAAAAAAGTTTGACTTTAGTAGTGTCCATTTAACATCCTCCAGAGATACTAGGGGAATGGAAAGAGTATTATCACCACATTATAAGACTGTATTGTCTGGTTTTTCCAAAATACAGAACAGAAATATTTATTGAACACTTCTACCTTTTCTGCATTATTCTTGATAATTCTATTATTTCCATCTAGTAACAGACCAATACCATTTTCACGATTCATTTTGTTCCTATATATATATATATATTTTTATATATATATATATAAACTAATTCATATATCCTTAACTCTACTGGCCATAGATTGCTCCTTGTGTCTCTTGGCTTCTCTTAGCAATTTTCTACAATTCCTAACTGCTTCTTTCATTTGTTATATATTATTTTTATTTTTACAGATGCCTTCCCTCCCCCTCTAAACCAGGTAGGTTTTATCAGCATCTAGTATGGTGTTCTTTAATAGTTCCCAATTATCATTCACATTTTTCTGATGAAAATATTTCTCCCAGCTGATTTGTCTCATAATTGTTTTCAGCTTTGTGAAATTAACCCTATTAAAGCACTAAGTATATCTATTACTGGTTGGGACTTTATTCTGCTTGCACATTATAAATCATGTCATAAGCACTTGTACATAAGCTGGCATTACTTTTTGGTTTGTTATCTGTTAGGAAAACGGCTAAGAATTCCACTGTGTTTGCTGTAACACTTTTTGAGTTAGGAAATTATCATCTATAATATTTAAAAATTTCAAGGATATTTTAATACTGGCAGCATGAGACCTCCAGCATATGTCACTCAAATTGAAGTTCCCCATGATCACGCAGCTTTTGTTTCTTACACATTGTAGGTAGGTGCATAAGGAGCTGGTCATCCTGATCCCTAGTGTAATTTGGTGGTATGTTGCAGACACCAGCTAATACCACTTCTCATGCTTTATCTGTTAGACATTGATCCATGAGCATTCAAGATCATTTTCTTCTGAGTTTAGTGACTCAAAAATAAGCAATGCCATTTTTTTACCTAGAGTGCCACTCCCCCTACCCTTTTGCCCCCTCAATCCTTCTTAAATACATTATAACCATTGATTTTTAACATTCCAGTAGTGTGAATCATCCCACCTAGTTTCAGTAATACCAACTAGATCAAATTTATATTCATAAGTGAGCAATTCCAGTTCTTCTTGTTTGTTACCCAGACTCCTAGCACTGATGTATAGTCAATTAAAAAACTTCTTTTCATGTCCATTGGTTCTTTGATTAATTTTGTCCTCAACTTCTCAATTTTTGTGCTGCGTGCTCATGAATGCCCTCTTTTAAACCTTCTGACTGATTTCAGATGGTTGTGAAGGAGTCTACCATCTTGCCAACACAGTATGCAATAGATGGACTTGATTAGATTGTATAAATGTTGAAGAATAGATTAAATCAGGGGAGGGAAAACTATGGGGAACTGCAGCCAACGGAAGCTTTGGGGATGGTACCCACAGGCGAGGGCAGCGTGCAGAAGAGCCGCTTGTCCCACCCCATTCCCAGGAGCCACTGCTGGACATGCTGGCCACTTCCGTGACTGGCGTGGGACCAGGGCAGGCAGGGAGCTCACCCTGGAGCCGCTTGATGTAAGCAGTGCCAGGCCGGAGCCTGCACCCCGAACCCTTCCTGCACCCTGCACCCCAACCCCTTGCACTGAGCCCCCTAATGCCCTGTCTTGAGCCCCTTGCCACATACCCTATGCATCCCAACCCCCTGCCCTGAGCCCCCTGCCCTTAGATGACTGCCACACCCTGCACCCCTCCTGCACCCCACAGCCCTACTGCACCCCATCCCCTTGCCCTGAGCCCCTTTCTGCAAACCGCACCCCATCCCAGACCCCACACCCCAACTTCCTGCCCCAGCCCTATATTCATGGCCCTGCATACAATTTCTGCACCCAGATGTGGCCCTCTGGCCAAAAAGTTTGCTAACCTCTTGGTTAAATATTGCTTAACTGATAGTGAGATTTCAAGGTTCAGACTCAATTTAAAAGGATTCCTGGGTACTTCTATTTATATGCATGCACGTGAACACATGTCGTGTGCACATATACAGACTTTGTTACCCTCCCCCATCCTATCATTTTCACATAGCAACAAAAGGTTTTTAAGCAGTGTCTGAGCAGAAATCATCATGTATAGCCAAATTTGTTCCATTGTTGAGAAAACTGACAGCAGATTTAAATAGCTGGACTAATCTGATCATATGGCTGGGATATAAATATTTAATCTATATGATTTATGCTTCCCCAGATTTGATAAAAAATAAATAAGGTAATGAATTCATTTGCACAGCAAAGATCCATGAACCCTTTCCTGCACAGCCTTTAAGCTATAATACTAGACAGCAGAAGTTGGGTGTGACTCTTCTTGGGGAATCCTGGACAGGGTGTCTCCTCATACCCTGGCCTCCAGTGAGAGGGAGCCTTTCTTGTAGCAGATGGGTGTCAGTTCCTGGACACTTCCAGCCTTTGAGCCACTCAAGCACTCTAGTCGCTATGTCAGCCCTAACTTTGCCTTGCAGGTTAACAATAGGTGAACCGCAATACCTGAGTCCCAGAGTACCACAGTTTACCAATTTTATGTTGAACTCTTGCTCCTGTAAACGCCACAGCAGTTGTAAGCACTTATAATAAAACAGCAGTTGGTTTATTTATAAGAGAGTAAAGATTTAACTATTAGTGACAGAAAATGATGGACGCGAATGGTTACCACACAAAACAAAATAATAAAATGCGAACCTAGGTCTACACTTATCAATAGTTACCTCTCCTATTTAATAAAGTAGGCTTTCCCATAGAGTTCAGTCTGTTTCAGAGCTGGGTGGTTTCACAAGAACCAGGATCCAACTGTTCATGAAAGTGCTTAATTTCGTAAGGGGTTTCCTTAGTGAATGGATAGAGCGCTCTTTCCGACACTCCATCTTTTGTCTTTATTGATAGCCATAGAGATCTCCTGCCTGCTATAATGTTCCTTTTCGTCTCTAAGTGGTTTTAGTTGTTTGCTGTTATCTTTGACTCTTTTTCATGGACTGTTCTGGGATGTGGCAAGTGTAGACAAAAGAAACTTGCATTACTTCAGTGGCTGACTAGGAAGGGTTGACAACTCCCTCTTGCTTGAATGGGTCATCACTGAGACACATTACTTCCTGGTGACTAATTTCTACTCCGCATACGTAAAGCATACTTCAAAATAAATACATTATTCCTTAAATATTTCCTGTACATATAGCTCACAGTGATTGAGTCTTGACAAGTTATGAGCTTTCTGTAGATACCTTACATGTTAATCTTTATGAATAAATATTGATATGTGTTTGGTGTAGTGAGTTTAACAGGTTGGAGGTGAGAGTTATTTGCAAAGAGCAAGGGATCCAAGGAGTCTGAGTCACATGGGGGATATCAAAAACCATATTCAGTTTACTAAGTAGTGCTAAAGAAAACTGATTTGAAATTTAACGTCTCATACCAATACTTCTACATACACAGAGAAGAGAGCCTAGAACCCTAAGCTAATAAGAAAGTTAATAGGAGCTGGTGAGTGCTCAGCACTTTTCAAAATCAAGCAGGGGCCTAAATATGGAGTAAGGAGAATTTTAGGCTATTCAAAAATGTTGTTGATTGTGGCCCTTCTCATTTTCAGGAGCTCCACTAACTATATGGAAAGATTCAATTATTTTAGGAGCATCCTTGTACATGTGTGCATGCGCACACACACACAGAGATACAAATTATAGTAGGCCTCAAAACAATTTTACAACTCTTTCGGATTTTGTAATTTCTTAATCACAAGATGATGTCGAATTTACAGGATAGATGAAATTACTCTTCTAGTACCTCTAGTTAAGATATTTGTCTACTAATCTTTACTTCATAGATACCATTTCTTCTTACCTCACTGCCAACCTTGTGAGAAGAGCCATTATAACAGGTTGTTAAAATCAGGAATAATATTGCAGTTATAAAGAGTGACAAATATGTTCTCTGCTACCAGCAGCATGAGTTTGAAACATATTCTATGGAAATGTTTAAATATTCTGGACCTGATTCTTATTTATACTAAGGCCACTTTTACTCCTTTCTGGCTTTGTAAAGTAAATTTGTAAAATAAATTACTGTTTATACCCTCTTTAAGGCACTTTTAAAACACTAGAGTGGTATAAAGTGTAAATAGAATCAGGCCCACTATGTTTTGAAGCAACAAGAGGCTGTCCAAACAATTCTTCTTCTTAGCTACAAATATTTCCTCCTGAATCTTTTCACACGAATCCCATTGATGAGGTGTTTCAAAGACTGATGCAATTATCTCATCCTACTATAAGTGCCAAAGTACAGTGGAATAAAAGTGTGGTAGATACTAACAAGAGGTAATAACACTTTTGCTAAAAATAATAGGTTCATACTATATGATGAGCAATCTGTAATCAAGGGAGGACATGCTGTCCATGATTTGTCACTTGACAGGAATGTAGCCTTCAGAAATAAAGTGAAGCACAGATATTTATATAAAACAATAAACAGCGGTGTGCACATAAGTGCTTAACTTCTCTCTGAGTCTAGATGGTTGTATGGGTTGTCATTAGAGGTTTAGGGATGGTAACTTTAAAGCCCAGCCCTGCTGTCAGAGAGAAATGGAGGCAGATCTCCCTGATGGGGTCTCTTAGGGGCATGGAACCTAAGGCAGACACAATACCTCCAGGAACAGTGTTGGGATATGTGTCGGTGTCCTTAGTCTGCCTTTTACAGGATGCAACATGTACTTCTTCTCTGGGTATGTCTACACTGCATTTGGGAGTGAGCCTCCCAGCATGGGTCCATAGATTTGTGGTAGTAGGGCTTGCACTAGCAGACTAGAAACAGCTATGTTGATGTTGCTTTGACATTGAAAACCCAGGCTGGAATTCAGGCGCTCAAGCCTGAGGGAAGAGGTAGGTTTGAGAGCCTGAGATCCAGCCCAAGTCAAAATACCTACACAGCTATTTTTAGTACACTGTTGCAAGCCTTGTAGTACAGTCTGTTGATCCAGGCTAGAAGGCTTGCTCCTGGACGCAATGTAGACATACCCTCTGAGGTTACTTCTGCTGTGAATTGTAGCAAGAAGAGAGAGTTTGCCCTATAGCCCTGTCTCCATGGGGTAGGCTAATGTTGCTGTGGACATTAACCTGGACCACTCCTTGTCCTTTAGCAAAGGACTGGGATTGTCTGTCTTTGGTACAAGTATTTAAAGGGAGGAAAGGTTTATTTCATCCTCTCCATGTCTGGCACTGCTGCACAGTACCAGGAGCAAATTGTTTTGTTTGTTTGTTTGTTTGTTTTCTCTTTCTGGAGGTGCCACATTTTCTGACAAGATCCAAGCTAGAGACTTTCAAAGTCAAAAGATCCCATATGAATGTTTGATCATCCTTTCTGGGTCCTTTACAAACCAATGGATGCTCCCAATAGTTATAGTAGAGGAAGATTCTGTTACTATTTTCAGTCAATTTCAGTTGTTGCAGTATTGTGGTCACTTACATTGTTATTATAGGACTGGAGTAAACCTGAATTCGGCAGATAAATACTGATTTGAGTGTTACCCTTCATATTTTAAAATTAGCTCCTGGGTTTCTCTCTTTGTCCTTTTCCTCCACCTCATTTATCCAACCCCTGTCAACCACCTTGTCATTTTTCTTAGTCCTCACATGATTCATCTGTACCTACTTACTATGTCCTTATTCTGTTTGTTCAATGATTTTTGTTTTAATTCTGTCTTGTTTCCTTTCCTTTATTTGTTATCTTTCATATGTTAAGACCAGGTAGAAACTTTTTCTCAAGAACACATCTTTAACAGGTATAGGAAGTTATACTAGTCTTTCCTTACACATTATGGCTTGCTGTTAATCAGTGAGGATATTGCACTCATTTCACATGCCTCACAGTCTCGATGTATGTTTGGCTAACAATACGTCTCTGCTATAACCCACAATATCTAGCAACAGAGAAGAAAAGTCAGTTGGAAGTTTTAACAGTTAATGTTTTAGTTTCAGTGTTGAATATTTTAGGCTTACAAAAAGGCAATCATCATTATTACGAAGGTTAAACAAGAATAATTCCTTTAAAAAAAACCCCCTCTCAATCAGTGTTTTTCCAGCTGATTGAAAAAGAAAGCAAGAGAGATGAAATTGACAAAGGTAGTATGGTCCTTCTTGGAGCAGTACTACAGGGGCCTCATTAGTAGACATTTTAGTGCAATCATTTTTACCCCTGTGGCTGTCATTTCAGACTATACACAGAAAAGGTGGCTGTAGGAGCTAATCACAGGGATGCCTTTCTCATTTTTTTCCTTGTAAAAATGAGGCACAAGAGAGCTAGTAAGCTCTAATTGAAATAAGAATTAGCATTGCCACAGACACATGCTATGTCTGTAGGGTACTGTTTCACCACTCGATAAATGTATGGAAAATTCCCTCCCTACATTATTTTAGAGTTATAAATTCATCTTTTTTTAGACTTAAATGTGAAGTTCTGCTGAAATCAATATCAGTACAAGTTCCACTCTGCTGTTCTAAATGGGACCAGCACTATGTGTCCCACCTTGCTTAAAGAAGACTACTTGTCCATTTAATTCAGTATTCCTAATAGTGCTTGATAACGGGTTTGCTGAGACCCAGAGGGTTGCGTCCATTTCAGAGCCGAAGCTGCTGCTTGAGCTGCAACTTCCACACTGCTATTTTTCATGTGTTAGTTTGAGCTCGACTCGCCCGAGTCTGTCTACCCAGCATGGGAGGCTCAGTCCCAGCTGCAGAGTAGACATACCCTAGATGGACAGACTTTGGGAATGAACTCCCACATTTGCATTATAGTTTAAATTTGACATGCCTCTCTGTTGGCAAGTTTTTGGATTGTTTTCTTGTTGTTGTTTTGTTTTTTAAACTACCTATTTAAACAGAGCGCCTCTAGAGGAGACTGAAGGGACCAGTGGTTGTTTGCAATTTAAGTGCCCCCCAAGCTTCAAGAACACCACAGCGCTCTCTTTGCCTTTTTGCCTTTCTCCCCAAATAAGCTAAAAATGTTCTGGGAACTAGGGAGAGGATTTACAGTGGTATTTAGGCTTGAAAGGTTACATCTTTATTCGTAAATGTTGATTTCACCAAACACACACAAAAAGGTGAATAAATATTTCCATCTATTTCTGTTTTGATGATCAAAAATTAGAGATAGACAAAGTAAGAAAAAAGCTGCTTGAAAACTTATCAGAGTTTGATGTACTTCATATGTTTTGACATAAAGTGTTTGTGTTTTATCAGTTATAAAACTTTAACTTTTTGAATCTCAACATCTACTGCCATTAAACAAATATTATCTGATCCTCCATAGTTTCCCATAGCTGAAAATTTTAATAGATAAAAATTGGGGAAAAAGTTTAACAGTAAACATCAATATTATCCGGTGAAATTATTTTTTTTAAAAAAGGCAAATTCTGCAAAGCCTACTTGTATTCCAGTTTTAAAAAATGCTTCCATTTTATTCAGGTCTAGGTAAGAATTTGGCTGTGGTTAACCCATGTCCTGTAGACAACAGACATATTAAGAAATGAATCTCTCATACTTCTCCATAGCTTGGGGGAGCTGTAATCTTTCTACTAAAAATCACAATTAATGGATCATATAGTAGGAGATCTTTTGTCAGTTCTGTAGGCGAGCCACCAGAAGACAATAACACATGCATAGATACACACAAATGCCCCAATTCTGCAAGCTGAATCTATTTGGGTACTTCTGCAAGGTGATCTATTGTTGCTCAGAATCCCACTGAATGGTTCTTTCTGTGATGTCATCCCCCTTCCGTCTCCACAAGGATTTGTCTAGTTAAGATGATAATTACCCATCAGCATTAAGTTATGTAGTGATATCTCCATGCACCATGAAACTCCCCTTCCCTGTTTTCCCCTCAGACCAGGAATTTGAGGGCAGTGCTCTGCGTGGACTGCATAGCAGAACTCCACAGGGAGTTACATTTTCATGAAAGAGACTGGTGCAGAGAGCTTTCTGCTTCTGTGCAGGTCACTCTTGGACTCTGTAATTCTCCTAAGATCTTCTAGTTCTAACGGACTGAAGGATCTGCTTACTATACTGGAAGGGAAGAAACCCTGTCCTACCAATGGAGTGATCAGGTGGATCCTCTCCAAGAAAATATTAGGGATTTTAATAGAATTTGCATTCTTTTGTGGATATCTCCTTGGAAAGGGATGTTATGACAATGAGTGAAGAACAGTGTTTGTGTAAAAGCTTCATTTAGGCCCAGAGTCCTGTTTTGCTCTTGGTAATTGAGAAGTGGTGTAAATTCTTGGTAACTGAGAATTTAGACCCTGAACTTCAGATACTTCTCTCATAAAACCTTTGAAAAGTACTTTTGTTTATGCTGTTGGATCTTTCACCTAAAGCCTGAAAATACAACTTAGAAAAAACACATTTTTATTGCATATCCGTATTCCTTTGGGAGGAATTTGTTAAATGTTGTTATTACTGAACATCCCAAAGTAAACAGAAGCCACAACATTGTTCCTAAAGGCTTAGAAATCAGTAAGCCTTTCAGTAAGTTAATGAACTGTGATTTTCCGTTATAAGGAATACAAAACAACATGGCACAGCAGTTAAATATCATTACAACTATTGAAAAACATGTCCAAAAATGCATCTTAAAAAAAAGCGCAAAGTTTTAACAACAACAAACGTTGAAAACAGACTGATATCTGAGAGACATATTTTCATTGCTTGCTGTATTCTTTCTGTCAAATAAGGATAAAACAACTCATAGGTAAACAGTGTTGTCGGAATCATGACAAAATGTAGATTTGAGAAACCATCTACTTTATCCATAATCCCTTCCTCTGTGGCTGAGGAAATGAAATTGTTTTAGAGACCAATAACTGAAATAAAACTAAGAATTAGAGTGCTCTCAGTTCACCAGAATATTACCAGGGCAACATTTAGAAGATGAGTGTTTGGAAACAGGCAGCTGTAATGGAAACTATTTTTCAACCTTAACTATAGCTGGCACTATCAGAAACTTGCTATAATATTGACTTCTGTTGAGGTGATCATCAGGAGTTATTGACCCAAAAGGTAACTATTGACTGAGGTGAAATTAAGGTCAATATAAAACTAGAGAGACTATGAATTTTGATGTTCACTGAAACCCCAAGTCAATATACATAGGTGTTTTTTTTCAAAAATAGTTTCAACAGAGCTAGCTGGAAATCTTTCGCTGTTGTTGTTGTGGTCATGATTTTCTATTTAACAGAGCTTTTTAAAGCTAACATCTAATTGGAAGATAGAGTTTGAATTGGAAAAATAAGACAATGAGGATGTAGATTCGTAGATATTTAGGTCAGAAGGGACCATTATGATCATCTAGTCTGACCTCCTGCACAACCCAGGCCACAGAATTTCACCCACCACTCCTGCAAAAAACCTCTCACCTATGTCTGTGCTATTGAAGTCCTCAAATCGTGGCTTAAAGACTTCAAGGAGCAGAGAATCCTCCAGCAAGTGACCCATGCCCCATGCTACAGAGGAAGGCGAAAAACCTCCAGGGCCTCTTCCAATCTGCCCTGGAGGAAAATTCCTTCCCGACCCCAAATATGGCGATCAGCTAAACCCTGAGCATATGGGCAAGATTCATCAGCCAGATACTACAGAAAATTCTTTCCTGGGTAACTCAGATCCCACCCCATCTAATATCCCATCACAGGCCATTGGGCCTATTTACCATGAATATTTAATTACCAAAATCATATTATCCCATCATACCATCTCCTCCATAAACTTATCGAGTTTAATCTTGAAGCCAGATAGATCTTTTGCCCCCACTGCTTCCCTTGGAAGGCTGTTGTCAAGGTTCCTCCCACACTCTGAACTCTAGGGTACAGATGTGGGGACCTGCATGAAAAACCTCCTAAGCTTATCTTTACCAGCTTAGGTCAAAACTTCCCCAAGGTACAAAATATTACACCCGTTATCCTTGGAATGGCCGCTACCACCACCAAACTAATACTGGTTACTGGGGAAGAGCTGTTTGGACGCGTCCTTCCCCCCAAAATACTTCCCAAAACCTTGCACCCCACTTCCTGGACAAGGTTTGGTAAAAAGCCTCACCAATTTGCCTAGGTGACTACAGACCCAGACCCTTGGATCTTAAGAACAATGAACAATCCTCCCAACACTTGCACCCCCCCTTTTCTGGGAAATGTTGGATAAAAAGCCTCACCAATTTGCATAGGTGACCACAGACCCAAACCCTTGGATCTGAGAACAATGAAAAAGCATTCAGGTTTTTACAAGAAGACTTTTAATAAAAAATAGAAGTAAATAGAAATAAAGAAATCCCCCCTGTAAAATCAGGATGGTAGATATCTTACAGAGTAATTAGATTCAAAAACATAGAGAACCCCTCTAGGCAAAACCTTAAGTTACAAAAAAGATACACAGACAGAAATAGTTATTCTATTCAGCACAATGCTTTTCTCAGCCATTTAAAGAAATCATAATCTAACACATACCTAGCTAGATTACTTACTAAAAGTTCTAAGACTCCATTCCTGTTCTATCCCTGGCAGAAACCAGCATACCGACAGACACAGACCCTTTGTTTCTCTCCCTCCTCCCAGCTTTTGAAAGTATCTTGTCTCCTCATTGGTCATTTTGGTCAGGTGCCAGCGAGGTTACCTTTAGCTTCTTAACCCTTTACAGGTGAGAGGAGCTTTCCCCTGGCCAGGAGGGATTTCAAAGGGGTTTACCCTTCCCTTTATATTTATGACACGCCCCCCAAATCTCAGCTAGGGTGAAACACTGGCTGGGATTTCTTCCTGGAGCTCTAGGAAAACAGAGTTAATAAGACATATGCATCTCTAAATATACTACCAAGTACATAAAGACTAACAGTATTTTCCACATCTCAAGGACGATTTTAACCAGTTGACTCTGGGAAACTTTCACGGGAGAGTGCATCAGCCACTTTGTTAGAAGCTCCTGAGATGTGTTGGACGTCGAAATCAAAATCTTGGAGAGCTAAACTCCACCGAAGAAGTTTTTTGTTAGTTTCCTTGACGGTGTGAAGCCACTTCAGTGCAGCATGGTCGGTTTGCAGGTGGAAACGCCGTCCCCAAACATATGGGCGTAGCTTTTCCAGAGCTTAGACAATGGCGTAACATTCTTTTTCAGTGACTGACCAGTTGCTTTCCCTCTCAGACAGTTTTTTGCTGAGAAACACTACAGGGTGGAATTCTTGATCAGGTCCTTTCTGCATTAAAACTGCTCCCACACCACGCTCAGATGCATCTGTGGTTACTAGGAACGGTTTGTCAAAGTCTGGGGCCCTTAGTACAGGGTCAGACATGAGTGTCGCTTTAAGCTTGTTAAAGGCCTTCTGACACTTTCCGGTCCACTGAACAGCATTTGGCTGTTTCTTTTTGGTTAGGTCTGTCAGTGGGGCAGCGATTTGGCTGTAGTGCGGTACAAATCGTCTGTAATAACCAGCCAAGCCTAAGAAGGATTGAACCTGTTTCTTTGACTTTGGGACAGGCCACTTTTGGATAGCATCCACTTTGGCCTGTAGGGGGCTGATAGTTCCTTGACCCACCTGGTGTCCAAGGTAAGTCACTCTGTTTAGGCCTATTTGACACTTCTTAGCCTTAACAGTTAGTCCTGCCTCCCTTATGCGCTCAAGGACTTTTTGTAGATGTTCCAGGTGGTCTGCCCAGGAATCCGAAAATATGGCCACATCGTCAAGGTAGGCGACTGCATATTCTCCTAATCCCGCTAGGAGACCATCTACAAGTCTTTGGAAAGTGGCGGGTGCATTTCGCAGCCCGAAAGGGAGTACATCGAATTCATACAGCCCGAGATGTGTGATGAAGGCTGACCTTTCCTTGGCAGATTCATCTAGCGGTACCTGCCAGTACCCCTTGGTTAAGTCCAAGGTAGAGATGAACTGGGCCCGTCCCAGTTTCTCTAATAGTTCATCTGTGCGTGGCATTGGATAGTTGTCTGGGCGAGTTACAGCGTTTAGCTTACGGTAGTCCACGCAAAAACGTATTTCCCCATCTGGTTTGGGAACTAGAACCACTGGAGATGCCCATGCACTTTCAGAGGGGCGGATTACACCCATCTGTAACATATCCTGGATCTCCCGTTCTATAGCAGTTTTAGCTTGAGGAGACACCCGGTAAGGTTGGACCCTAATTGGGTGAGCATTACCTGTGTCAATGGAGTGGTATGCCCGTTCAGTCAGTCCTGGGGTGGCTGAGAACATTGGCGCGTAGCTAGTGCACAGCTCCTGGATCTGCTGTCGCTGCATACGCCCAAGGGTCATGGAGAGGTTCACCTCTTCCACACCACCAGCACTTTTCCCTTCGTAGTAGACACCTTCAGGCCACTCAGTGTCGTCTCCTCCCTGGGCTGTAAACTGACAAACCTTTAATTCTCTGGAATAAAAGGGCGTTAGAGAATTAATATGGTACACCTTAGGCTTCCGGTTGGAGGTGGGGAATGCTATGAGATAATTAACAGCTCCCAGGCGCTCCTGGACCGTGAATGGCCCTTCCCACGATGCTTCCATTTTATGGGCCTGGAGCGCCCTTAAGACCATGACCTGGTCTCCTACTTTGAAGGAACGCTCTCTGGCATGTTTATCATACCAGGCTTTTTGCTTTTTGAGCATACTGTAAGTTTTCTCTAGCAAGGGCTAAAGAGGTTCGGAGGGTGTTTTGTAGGTTGGTTACAAAGTCCAGAATGTTAGTTCCTGGAGAAGGTGTAAATCCCTCCCATTGCTGCTTCACCAACTGCAATGGCCCCTTAACCTCACGGCCATATACAAGTTCAAATGGGGAAAACCCTAAACTGGGATGTGGTACAGCTCTGTAGGCAAAGAGCAACTGCTGCAACACTAGGTCCCAATCATTGGAGTGCTCATTTACAAATTTACGTATCATGGCCCCCAAAGTTCCATTAAACTTCTCCACCATGCCATTTGTTTGATGGTGGTAAGGAGTGGCAACCAAGTGATTTACCCCATGAGCTTCACAAAGGTTTTTCATAGTTCCTGCCAGGAAATTAGTCCCTGCCTCTGTGAGGATGTCGGAGGGCCAACCTACCCTGGCAAAAATGTCTGCTAGTGCCTGGCACACACTTTTAGCCCTGGTGTTGCTTAGAGCTACTGCTTCCGGCCATCGGGTGGCAAAATCCATGAAAGTCAGTATGTACTGCTTTCCTCTGGGTGTCTTTTTTGGAAAAGGACCCAGAATATCCACAGCTACTCGCTGAAATGGAACTTCAATGATGGGGAGTGGCTGGAGAGGGGCTTTGACCTGGTCTTGGGGTTTTCCCACTCTTTGGCACACCTCACAAGACTGGACATAGGTAGAAACATCCTTGCCCATTCCCTCCCAGTGGAATGACCCCCCCAAACGGTCTTTGGTCCTGTTCACCCCAGCATGGCCACTAGGGTGATCCTGGGCTAAGCTCAAGAGCTTGGCCCGGTATTTAGTTGGAACTACCAGCTGTCTCTGAGGATGCCAGTCTTCCTGGTGTCCACCAGAAAGAGTTTCCTTGTATAAAAGTCCTCTTTCTATAACAAACCTGGATCGATTAGAAGAGCTGAGAGGCGGTGGGTTGCTCCGTGCCGCCGTCCAAGCTCTCTGGAGGCTTTCATCTGCTTCCTGTTCAGTCTGGAACTGTTCCCTTGATGCTGGGGACATCAGTTCCTCATTGGATTGTGGACCTAGGCTTGGTCCCTCTGGAAGCGATATAGGGGATGGAGCTGTTTCTGTTGACTGTGAACCGCTCTCCGCTGGTGCACTATGTTGGGATTCAGGCTCCGGCTGAGCCTCTTGGGTCGGGTTATCGGCTGCTGCCAGTTCAGGTTCGGTGGGGCCCTCTGGTGTTGAGGTTGCAAGTACTGGATTCAGTGCTGGCACGGGGTCTGGTGTTGGTTGTTTGGCTGGTTCCGGTTCTGGGACTGGTTCCGTCTGGGTCTCTGGGACTGGATCCACTACTGCTGTTGCAGACATTGGCCTGGGGTCCGGGTCCATCACCTCTGACCGGGTTCTGATAGAAGTTTCTGGAACAGAGCTAGGCCTCACGGCTTGTTTAGCCTGGCTGCGGGTGACCATTCCCACCCTCTTGGCCTGCTTCACATGATTGGCCAAGTCTTCCCCCAACAGCATGGGGATGGGATAATCATCATAGACTGCAAAAGTCCACATTCCTGACCAGCCCTTGTACTGGACAGGCAACTTGGCTGTAGGCAAATTGAAAGAGTTGGACTTGAAGGGTTGAATCGTCACTTGGATCTCTGGGTTGATTAAATTGGGGTCCACTAAGGAAGCATGGCTAGCTGACACTTGTGCTCCGGTGTCCCTCCACGCGGTGACCTTCTTCCCGCCCACACTCACAGTTTCCCTCCGCTCCAAGGGTATCTGGGAGGTATCTGGGCCTGTGGACCTCTGGTGTGATTCCGGTGCAATGAACTGTAATCTGTTGGGGTTCTTGGGGCAGTTGGCCTTTACATGCCCCAGCTCGTTACATTTAAAACATCGTCCAGCTGACGGGTCACTGGGGCGAGGAGGGTTGCTGGAGAACGGGGTGGTGGGACGATAAGGGGTCTGGAGGGTTCTTTGGGAGGTAGGTGGGGCTTTGGGCGGCCCCCCGGTAATAGGGTGTGGTCTGGGGTGGTCCCTTCTGGTCTCCGCTCCAACTGCGACCAGTTTTCTTCTTCTCCGCCACCTCCACCCATCTGGCTCCAATCTCTCCTGCCTCAATTACAGTTTTGGGTTTCCCATCTAGGATGTATCTTTCTATTTCCTCAGGAACACCCTCTAAGAATTGTTCCATTTGCATTAGGAAGGGCAAATTTACTGGAGATTCAACACTTGCTCCTGATATCCAGGCATCCCAATGTTTCACAATGTGGTAGGCATGTCGGGTAAATGACATGTCTGGTTTCCACCTTAGGGCTCTGAACCTCCGACGAGACTGCTCGGGTGTTATCCCCATTCTGACTCTCGCCTTGGATTTAAACAGTTCATACTTGTTCATGTGTTCTTTAGGCATTTCAGCTGCCACTTCAGCTAAGGGTCCACTGAGCTGCGGCCTCAGCTCTACCATGTATTGGTCAGTAGAGATGTTGTACCCAAGGCAGGCCCTTTCAAAGTTTTCTAAGAAGGCCTCAGTATCATCACCTGCCTTGTAGGTGGGGAACTTTCTGGGATGGGAAGTGGTACCTGGAGAAGGATTGCTAGGGTTTGTTGGTATATTCTGCTGGGCCTTTATCTTCTCCATCTCCTCCACATACTTCCTATCTTTTTCCTTCTCCTCCAGTTCTTTGTCCCTCGCTTCCATAGCTCTCCTGTGAGCAGCCGCTTGGTGTTATTCTGCCTCCCTTTCTTGTTCCTTCTTCAGCCGCATGAGTTCTATCTGTCTTTCATGTTCCCTTTGTCTTTCCTCAGCCTGAAATTTGGCTAATTCGAGCTGTAGTCGAGCCGTGGATTTTGCCATTCTAACCTCTCTGTTTTTAACTAACTTTACACCCGAGGTTTAGAAATAAACAAACAAAACGTGGCTGTAAAATTTTGCTGTGCTGGAATAGAATACCTATTCTCTGATAGTGACTGTCAGCCTACAGAAAAAGACAATTCCCTTGTCTCTGCTCTGGGCCCAAATTAAAGCAAAAAGCCTCCAACTACTTGGAAACCTGCTTACCCAGCCCAAAGAAAAAGCAAATGAGTAGAACACACACCCCCTATTTACTTTTAGGAAGAAAAGAAAAAAAAAACCTCTGGGTTGGAAGACTGTGAATTTCCCTGCAGGAGTTAAGTACCCTGCCTCCAGGCAAAGAGAACCTGCAATTCACAAGATAATCCCCTTTTGTCTCTGCTTGGCCACAGAGCAGAGAGAAACCAAGCTGCTTTCAGTTTCAAAGCTGCTTTCTGGACTTCCTAAAAATTCCTTTTTAAAATCTGTATTTCTAGTTCAAAAAATCTCAACTGGATCTCAAAATGATTTCAGGTTAATCCCACCACTATGCCACCATGTCAAGGTTCCTCCCCCACTCTGAACTCTAGGGTACAGATGTGGGGACCTGCATGAAAAACCTCCTAAGCTTATCTTTACCAGCTTAGGTCAAAACTTCCCCAAGGTACAAAATATTACACCCGTTATCCTTGGAATGGCCGCTACCACCACCAAACTAATACTGGTTACTGGGGAAGAGCTGTTTGGACGTGTCCTTCCCCCCAAAATACTTCCCAAAACCTTGCACCCCACTTCCTGGACAAGGTTTGGTAAAAAGCCTCACCAATTTGCCTAGGTGACTACAGACCCAGACCCTTGGATCTTAAGAACAATGAACAATCCTCCCAACACTTGCACCCCCCCTTTTCTGGGAAATGTTGGATAAAAAGCCTCACCAATTTGCATAGGTGACCACAGACCCAAACCCTTGGATCTGAGAACAATGAAAAAGCATTCAGGTTTTTACAAGAAGACTTTTAATAAAAAATAGAAGTAAATAGAAATAAAGAAATCCCCCCTGTAAAATCAGGATGGTAGATATCTTACAGAGTAATTAGATTCAAAAACATAGAGAACCCCTCTAGGCAAAACCTTAAGTTACAAAAAAGATACACAGACAGAAATAGTTATTCTATTCAGCACAATGCTTTTCTCAGCCATTTAAAGAAATCATAATCTAACACATACCTAGCTAGATTACTTACTAAAAGTTCTAATGACAGGTTTCAGAGGAACAGCCGTGTTAGTCTGTATTCGCAAAAAGAAAAGGAGTACTTGTGGCACCTTAGAGACTAACCAATTTATTTGAGCATGAGCTTTCGTGAGCCACAGCTCACTTCATCAGATGTGTACCGTGGAAACTGCAGCAGACTTTATATACACACAGAGAATATGAAACAATACCTCCTCCCACCCCACTGTCCTGCTGGTAATAGCTTATCTAAAGTGATCAACAGGTGGGCCATTTCCAGCACAAATCCAGGTTTTCTCACCCTCCACCCCCCCACACAAATTCACTCTCCTGCTGGTGCTAGCCCATCCAAAGTGACAACTCTTTACATAATCAAGTCGGGCTATTTCCTGCATAGATCCAGGTTTTCTCACTTCCCCCCCACCCCCATACACACACAAACTCACTCTCCTGCTGGTAATAGCTCATCTAAACTGACCACTCTCCAAGTTTAAATCCAAGTTAAACCAGAATATCTGGGGGGGGGGGTAGGAAAAAACAAGAGGAAACAGGCTACCTTGCATAATGACTTAGCCACTCCCAGTCTCTATTTAAGCCTAAATTAATAGTATCCAATTTGCAAATGAATTCCAATTCAGCAGTTTCTCGCTGGAGTCTGGATTTGAAGTTTTTTTGTTTTAAGATAGCGACCTTCATGTCTGTGATTGCGTGACCAGAGAGATTGAAGTGTTCTCCGACTGGTTTATGAATGTTATAATTCTTGACATCTGATTTGTGTCCATTTATTCTTTTACGTAGAGACTGTCCAGTTTGACCAATGTACATGGCAGAGGGGCATTGCTGGCACATGATGGCATATATCACATTGGTGGATGTGCAGGTGAACGAGCCTCTAATAGTGTGGCTGATGTTATTAGGCTCTGTGATGGTGTCCCCTGAATAGATATGTGGGCACAATTGGCAATGGGCTTTGTTGCAAGGATAAGTTCCTGGGTTAGTGGTTCTGTTGTGTGGTATGTGGTTGTTGGTGAGTATTTGCTTCAGGTTGCGGGGCTGTCTGTAGGCAAGGACTGGCCTGTCTCTCAAGACTTGTGAGAGTGTTGGGTCATCCTTTAGGATAGGTTGTAGATCCTTAATAATGCGTTGGAGGGGTTTTAGTTGGGGGCTGAAGGTGACCGCTAGTGGCGTTCTGTTATTTTCTTTGTTAGGCCTGTCCTGTAGTAGGTAACTTCTGGGAACTCTTCTGGCTCTATCAATCTGTTTCTTTACTTCTGCAGGTGGGTATTGTAGTTGTAAGAAAGCTTGACAGAGATCTTGTAGGTGTTTGTCTCTGTCTGAGGGGTTGGAGCAAATGCGGTTGTATCGCAGAGCTTGGCTGTAGACGATGGATCGTGTGGTGTGGTCAGGGTGAAAGCTGGAGGCATGCAGGTAGGAATAGCGGTCAGTAGGTTTCCGGTATAGGGTGGTGTTTATGTGGCCATTGTTTATTAGCACTGTAGTGTCCAGGAAGTGGATCTCTTGTGTGGACTGGACCAGGCTGAGGTTGGTGGTGGGATGGAAATTGTTGAAATCATGGTGGAATTCCTCAAGGGCTTCTTTTCCATGGGTCCAGATGATGAAGATGTCATCAATATAGCGCAAGTAGAGTAGGGGCTTTAGGGGACGAGAGCTGAGGAAGCGTTGTTCTAAATCAGCCATAAAAATGTTGGCATACTGTGGGGCCATGCGGGTACCCATAGCAGTGCCGCTGATCTGAAGGTATACATTGTCCCCAAATGTGAAATAGTTATGGGTAAGGACAAAGTCACAAAGTTCAGCCACCAGGTTAGCAGTGACATTATCGGGGATAGTGTTCCTGATGGCCTGTAGTCCATCTTTGTGTGGAATGTTGGTGTAGAGGGCTTCTACATCCATAGTAGCCAGGATGGTGTTATCAGGAAGATCACCGATGGATTGAAGTTTCCTCAGGAAGTCAGTGGTGTCTCGAAGGTAGCTGGGAGTGCTGGTAGCGTAGGGCCTGAGGAGGGAGTCTACATAGCCAGACAATCCTGCTGTCAGGGTGCCAATGCCTGAGATGATGGGGCGCCCAGGATTTCCAGGTTTATGGATCTTGGGTAGTAGATAGAATATCCCAGGTCGGGGTTCCAGGGGTGTGTCTGTGCGGATTTGATCTTGTGCTTTTTCAGGAAGTTTCTTGAGCAAATGCTGTAGTTGCTTTTGGTAACTCTCAGTGGGATCATAGGGTAAAAGAATAAATGGACACAAATCAGATGTCAAGAATTCTAACATTCATAAACCAGTCGGAGAACACTTCAATCTCTCTGGTCACACAATCACAGACATGAAAGTCGCTATCTTAAAACAAAAAAACTTCAAATCCAGACTCCAGCGAGAAACTGCTGAATTGGAATTCATTTGCAAATTGGATACTATTAATTTAGGCTTAAATAGAGACTGGGAGTGGCTAAGTCATTATGCAAGGTAGCCTGTTTCCTCTTGTTTTTTCCTACCCCCCCCCCAGATATTCTGGTTTAACTTGGATTTAAACTTGGAGAGTGGTCAGTTTAGATGAGCTATTACCAGCAGGAGAGTGAGTTTGTGTGTGTATGGGGGTGGGGGGGAAGTGAGAAAACCTGGATCTATGCAGGAAATAGCCCGACTTGATTATGTAAAGAGTTGTCACTTTGGATGGGCTAGCACCAGCAGGAGAGTGAATTTGTGTGGGGGGGTGGAGGGTGAGAAAACCTGGATTTGTGCTGGAAATGGCCCACCTGTTGATCACTTTAGATAAGCTATTACCAGCAGGACAGTGGGGTGGGAGGAGGTATTGTTTCATATTCTCTGTGTGTATATAAAGTCTGCTGCAGTTTCCACGGTACACATCTGATGAAGTGAGCTGTGGCTCACGAAAGCTCATGCTCAAATAAATTGGTTAGTCTCTAAGGTGCCACAAGTACTCCTTTTCTTTTTGTAAAAGTTCTAAGACTCCATTCCTGTTCTATCCCTGGCAGAAACCAGCATACAGACAGACACAGACCTTTTGTTTTTCTCCCTCCTCCCAGCTTTTGAAAGTATCTTGTCTCCTCATTGGTCATTTTGGTCAGGTGCCAGCGAGGTTACCTTTAGCTTCTTAACCCTTTACAGGTGAGAGGAGCTTTTCCCTGGCCAGGAGGGATTTCAAAGGGGTTTACCCTTCCCTTTATATTTATGACATCTGTTCCAAAACTTCACTCCTCTGATGGTTAGAAACCTTCATCTAATTTCTAGTCTAAATTTCCTGGTGGCCAGTTTATATCCATTTGTTCTTGTGTCCACATTGGTACTGAGCTTAAATAATTCCTCTCCCTCTCCAGTATTTATCCCTCTGATATATTTATAGAGAGCAATCAGATCTCCCCTCAACCTTCTTTTGGTTAGGCTAAACAAGCCAAGATCCTTGAGTCTCCTTTCATAAGACAGGTTTTCCATTCCTCGGATCATCCTAGTAGCCCTTCTCTGTACCTGTTCCAGTTTGAATTCATCCTTCTTAAACATGGGAAACCAGAACTGCACACAGTATTCCAGATGAGGTCTCACCAATGCCTTGTATAACGGTACTAACACCTCCTTATCTCTACTGGAAATACCTCTCCTGATGCATCCCAAGACCGCATTAGCTTTTTTCATGGCCATATCACATTGGCAGCTCATAGTCATCCTATGATCAACCAATACTCCAAAGTCCTTCTTCTCCTCCATTACTTCTAATTGATGCGTCCCCAGCTTTATAACTATTAAATAACTGTTATTAATCCCTAAATGCATGACCTTATACTTCTCACTATTAAATTTCATCCTATTACTATTACTCCAGTTTACAAGGTCATCCAGATCCTCCTGTATGATATCCCTGTCCTTCTCTAAATTGGCAATACCTCCCAGCTTTGTATCATCCGCAAACTTTATTAGCACACTCCCACTTTTGGTGCCGAGGTCAGTAATAAAAAGATTGGTCCCAAAACCGATCCTTGAGGAACTCCACTGGTAACCTCCCTCCAGCCTGACAGTTCACCTTGCAGTAGGACCCATTGTAGTCTCCCCTTTAACCAATTCCTTATACACCTTTCAATTTTCCTATTGATCCCCATCTTATCCGATTTAACTAATAATTCCCCATATGGCACGATATCAGATGCCTTACTGAAATCTAGGTCAATTAGATCCACTGCGTTTCCTTTGTCTAAAAAATCTGTTACTTTCTCAAAGAAGGAGATCAGGTTGGTTTGGCACGATCTACCTTTTGTAAAACCATGTTGTACTTTGTCCCGTTTACCATTGACTTCAATGTCCTTAACTACCTTCTCCATCAAAATTTTTTCCAAGACCTTGGATACTACAGATGTCAAACTCTAGGCCTATAGCTACCCGGATCACTTTTTTTCCCTTTCTTAAAAGTAGGAACTATGTTAGCAATTCTCCAATCATACGGTACAACCCCTGAGTTTACAGATTCATTAAAAATTCTTGCTAATGGGCTTGCAATTTCATATGCCAATTCCTTTAATATTCTTGGATGAAGATTATCTGGGCCCCCCGATTCAGTCCCATTAAGCTGTTTGAGTTTCTCTTCTACCTCAGATATGGTAATATCTACCTCCAGATCCTCATTCCCATTTGTCATGCTACCATTATCCCTAAGATCTTCTTTAGGCAAGAAGACTGAGGCAAAGTATTTGTTTAGATATTGGGCCATACCTAGATTATCCTTGACCTCCACTCCATCCTCAGTGTTTAGTGGTCCCACTTCTTCTTTCTTTGTTTTCTCCTTATTTATATGGCTATAGAACCTTTTACTATTGGTTTTAATTCCCTTTGCAAGGTCCAACTCTACTTGACTTTTTGCCTGTCTCACTTTATCCCTACATGTTCTCACCTCAATAAGGTAGCTTTCCTTGCTGATCTCTCCCTTCTTCCAGTCCCTGTATGCTTTCTGCTTTTTCTTAATCACCTCTCTGAGATGCTTGCTCATCCAGCTTGGTCTACAACTCCTGCCTATGAATTTTTTCCCCTTTCTTGGGATGCAGGCTTCTGATAGCTTCTGCAGCTTTGATTTAAAATAATCCCAGGCCTCCTCTACCTTTAGATCCATAAATTCTTCAGTCCAATCCACTTCCCTAACTAATTTTCTTAATTTTTGAAAGTCAGCCCTTTTGAAATCAAAAACCCTAACATCTTGTGTATGTAATCTAGTGGGTTAACGTAATCCAAAATCTCAGTATAGTTCAAATATGAGAAGGTACACATCTGAAACTCATTGATCTCTTATGTGACAGGTTTTAGCAAGCCATTTGACAGTTTGTTTTTCTTATATATAACTATCACACTTTCATTACAAGTCTGAATAAAAGCAGTGCACTAACAGATGACATTAGCAATGCCTGACCAACACAGTACTGAGGCTGCAGAGAGCAAACAAACAAAAAACCACCAGTCCTCTAGCACTGAGGAAGAAAGATGTGTATGGGTGTTTGTGTGGGGGAGGGGGCGTGTGTGTGTGTGAGAGAGAGAGTTTTTAAAATATTTCTATTTTTTTTTAATAAGGAATCAGCCCTGAAACTAGGGATGGAGTTATTGATTATGTGAGGGAGAGTACCCTGATATTTTATTTTTGAATAATGGGACAGTAGTAATTAGAGATGGGGGTCAAGGAGGAATTTTACTCTTCCCCTTTGAAGTCAGTGAGGTTGAATAGGTAGGTATAACTAAGGGCAAAAATTGGCCCTAAAGGTGTGGGTGCTTTTCTTTGGTTGGCTTGGGGAATGGTGAGGCAGAGAGTATAGGAGGAAGGGTGGTTACTGAGCTGTGAAGACAGCTAGTAATGTGTTTATATTAACACTTCACTGCTGCCTCATCTACCTTGGGCCTAGCTTATGTATGCCTTATGTAACCAGGGTATATTTCATTGTTTTATTTTGATTTCTAAAGAGAGAAAGGAATGCTGTCCTATAGCTGAAGTGGTGGAGTCATCAGCAAAGTATGTTAATAAACATATACATGTTTATTGGTAATATGAATGATAATATGAATGAGCCCTAATTTTCCAGGCAGTTGTCTGATTCTTGTGCCTGGATAAACTAAACAACCTTCAGACTAATCTAGTTCCTTTATCAGGCTAATCAATTGTCTGGTTCCCACATGCAAGGCAAACTAAATAGCCTTCATATTTTATCCATTTAAGAACTGTGCTATTTCTTTGTAACAGCGGTCTTTTTGTCACTTTGTTTTAATATATAGATATATTGAGTGAGTGATTTAGTGGGACTTCTTCTGACTTAAGGTAATATAATCCCCCCCTCCCCCCCCCGCAAAAAAAAATTGTTATTCCTGTCCTATCCTTAAAAAGAATACATAATAAATAAGGAAAATTCAAACTGAAAGGGGTAGAAGGACTCACAAAATATTTTTTTACAGTGAGAAACCTACTAGGCTGGCATTCATGATTCACAAAAAGAAAAGGAGTACTTGTGGCACCTTAGAGACTAACCAATTTATTTGAGCATCAGCTTTCGTGAGCTACAGCTCACTTCGTCGGATGCATACTGTGGAAACTGCAGAAGACATTATATACACAGAGACCATGAAACAATACCTCCTCCCACCCCACTCTCCTGCTGGTAATAGCTTATCTAAAGTGATCACTCTCCTTACAATGTGTATGATAATCAAGTTGGGCCATTTCCAGCACAAATCCAGGTTTTGGCCGAACTTGATTATCATACACATTGTAAAGAGAGTGATCACTTTAGATAAGCTATTACCAGCAGGAGAGTGGGGTGGGAGGAGGTGTTGTTTCATGGTCTCTGTGTATATAATGTCTTCTGCAGTTTCCACAGTGTGCATCCGACGAAGTGAGCTGTAGCTCACGAAAGCTGATGCTCAAATAAATTGGTTAGTCTCTAAGGTGCCACAAGTACTCCTTTTCTTTTTGTGAATACAGACTAACATGGCTGTTACTCTGAAACCATTCATGATTCAGTTACAGATGTAAGTCCTCAAAACACACGTACAGAAACCTTGACACATTTGGAGTATTATCACTTTAAAATTATGGCAGACTGTGTCAGGGTGACTGTCCAGTGCACCAATGATTGATTCTTGCTGCCCAGTTTGGCCTGAGGGAAGGCACCTGGCCTTGTAAAGGGAAATTAATGCACTATGGGTAGAGAGATAGTGGAGAGCTACTGCTGAAAAGGCTCAGGAAGGTAGCAGTTGGGGAAGCTGCTGAAAGAGCAGCTTGGAGTTCAGCAGACACAGGCTCAAAAAAGGGGCTTGTGCCCCTGTCCTCCTCCCCCCCTCCCTCCGATCTCAGTGGGTCAGAAGAGATTTTATGTTAATAAACCAGTCCACAAGCTGGAGTTTTGTTATTGGGCATAGGTTTCTGTAGATTAGTCTGGACAACCTGTGGGGAAATTGACTCAGGGAGCCACAGAGCCATGGTTGGCCTCCTCTGCCTCCGCCTCCTCTCCTGAGTAGGCCACATCCTGGCTCCTCCACCTACCTCCCAGTGCTTGCTGCTGCCAAACAGCTCAGTTGTAGCAAGCTCCGGGAGGGAGGGGGGAGTAGCAGGGACATGGCGTGTGCAGGGGAGGAGGCGGGGAAGAGGTGGGGCCGGGGCGGGAATTTGGGGAAGGAGTCAGAATAGGGGCAGAGAGGGGGCGGAGTTGGGGCAGGAACTTTGGGGAAGGGGTTGGAATGGGGGCGGGAGAGGGCAAGGTAAGGGTGGAGTCGGGGCTGGGCCAGGGGCAGAGCGGGGTCGAGCACCCACCAGCGCCAGAAGAAGTCGGTGCCTATGGTGTCAGTCTGTTATACACCTCTTATTGGAAGAGTTGCCATCGAGGAACTTGGGAAATGACCCTTCTCTGAGCAAGGGAATATGTTTTCATTTACAGACAAATCCCATTACCAAACCTTTCTTATATCCCACATCCATGAATGGCGGCAAGTGGTGCTCCCCTGCTTATCCAAAACCCTGTTTTTTCACAATAACATAACCCTTTCCAACCCGTAGGATAAACAGTTTTCTACTGTAAATCACAGTTTATAACATCTGTTATTAAAGATGCCCTCCTGGGGCTTCCTCTGCTGAAAGTTCTCGATTGCCTGAAGCACATTCAAGGGGGGACAAAAAGCCAGACGCTGTACTGCTAATCTGCATTCTGTTAATGCAGACATTGTAATTCATCTCTCAAGTCAATTAGCCTGCTGGTGGCTCGTGGGGAAAGCACAGACATTAATATTTCCAATAAATCTGATTGTACTATGGTAAAATTTGAAACAATTTTCAAGCGGGAAAGGAAATTAGGTCAGGAGAAATAGCCACCACAAATTAACAAGCCTGCTGATAGCTTCAGCATTAGCTTCACTATTTCCATAAACCTTTTTAATGTTGTAGAATTAACCATCAAAATGTATTTTATTGACCGGGGGGAGGGAGGGAAAGAAGATGATTTTTAACATTTTTCTTTTTTAATGCATGTAAGTGGATGCTGCTAAAGCAAACACATTATAGATTAGAAATGCTAAAATTGGGCAGTGGGCATTGGTGTATGTTTTGCTGGTTGGCCTGTGTTACTTATGACATTGTAGTATTTTTCTCCATTCTGTGAAGAATTGATTATAGTTCTGTCTCATAGCAACCCTGCCATGTGCTGTCGGTGACCTGGAGAGAGGGGGAGAGAGAAGTAGCAAGATTTGAGCACAAAAAATAAATAATGTAAATCTATTTAATTATAATGAATAACATTTGTTTTGCAGAGTAAGTCAGGTGTATGATACCTATTCTTCTACACACATGTGCTTTTTCTATTATTATTTGAAAAACAAACTGAGAAACAAAGCTCCCAGCAAATGCCCGGTTACAAATATGCCTTTGGATGCAAAATAACATGAATGATTTATTCCTCCTCAAATAACTCTCTCAGGTCAAGACAAAGAAATGAGTCCTGAAGCACTATGTATGTATATGTAGTGTGTGAATATGTGCCGGAAAAAAGTTGCATACTTTTTAACGGTGGCCTTTATAGCTTTCCCAGGTTAATCCTCAAAATTATTTTATACTGGGATGTGTATACCTTTAGATGTGTGACTGAAGCAGAGTGGCAAGCAAGTCTGGAAGTTGTAAATGGTATGCTTTTCTATGGATGTCTCACCATATCAGCAGACCAGACAACTGAATTGGCCTGTGAGCAAAATGGGAGATTTTGTAAATGTAGCAAGTGCGCTTTCTAGTGGGAGATAAGAACTTGATCACATTGGGTGAAACTCAGCCTGTGCAGATGGCTGGCTACAGGTCTGTGCACCACTTAAGTTCTACTTAAATCCATTATCTTGAAGCACATAAAGTGTGTGCACCACTTAAATCCAGGCTCTGCCACTGGCCTCCTGGGTGACCTTGGCCAACTCACTTCACCCTTTCTGTGCCTTGGTTTCCCCATTTGTAAAATGGGGATAATGATACCTCATTTGTAAATCATTTTGAGATTTGCTGCTGCAAAGTGCTATACAAGAGTATATTACTATTGTCTCACTATATAACTCTATTAATATTATATATTACTATTGTCTCGTTATTATAAGCCCATTAAGGTATTAAGTAGGATATAAGTGTGCCAGCTCTCTTCACAGGTTGAATGTCACCCATTAGCAGTACAATAGAGGAGTCAGACAGTAATGACCTAGGGACTGAGAAAGAAGATTCTTTTCCCTGTGCCAAATGTGTGTAGTTTAGATTGTGACAATTAAGTCTACAGCACCACTTTTCCTTCCCCCCACAAAAATGACAACATCTTTAAAGTATTCTACTGCCTATGAGAATCTGTCTAATCATATAGGTACAGAGTGACATGGATTTTTAATGTCATATGATCATTTTTAATAAGGATGTGTGAGTATGGAAGATAGACACCTTTGTTCAGTATACTTTCCTTACCATTATTTATTCATCACAAGGAGATAAAGCTGTCTTTTAAAAAATATTTTCCAGTTTTGTTTGGATAAATTATATTATCAAGGGGATTTTAAACGGAAGGACAGTTGCAAACGGGAAGAAACTAGTACTAATAAACACGCTACAGATATTCACCTTTGTAACATTCTGGAAAATCTGGGAAGATTTGTTTGCATAACGTAAAACTATATAAAGGCAACTTCACAGTAAATCATTTCAGAGGCAGTTAAACAGCAGATTCCTTTGGCTGTCACTGGGTTTGGGTGTAATCATCTGTCATATTTGCACAAAAATGTTCAAGCTGTTTTTTCTACAATTTACCCCTTCTTCACTCCCCCCACAGAAAAGATAGATTTGCATTTTCTGATCCAGATCAGAAAATTAAATGGTTGATTTCAAACTATCCTGATCTATTCTAGAAGCCAATTGTTGAAATAAACTTTGGGCTGAGATGGAAGCAAAGGTGAAGAGTGTCCTAGAAACATGTGCAGATATGTGTTTGAATGCTTTTCAACCAGCCCAGTGGTTCTCAAAATATAATTAGTGAACCACTGGTGTTACCCCTATTTTAAAGCACTTGTGTTACTCCCAGTGGTGAGCTGGAGCCAGTTCGCATGGGTTCACTAGAACCGGTTGTTAAATTTAGAAGCTCTTTTAGAACTGGTTGTTCCACGAGGGACAACCGGTTCTAAAAGGGCTTCTAAATTTAACCAGCCAAAAGTGGCGCCTTAGGCGCCGACTCCAGGGGTGCTCCAGCCCTGGATCACCCAAGGGGAAAATTTGGTGCGTGCAGAGCACCCACCGGCAGCTCCCCGCCCCACCTTTTGGCCCCAGCTCACCTCCGCTCCGCCCCCGCCTCCTCTCCTGAACGCGCCACCCCGCTCTGCTTCTCTGCCCCCCCCCAGGATTCCTGCAAATCAGCTGTTCACACGGGAAGCTGGGCAGGCTGAGAAGCAAGCCGTGGCTTCCCACTCAGGCCCAGGAAGGCAGAGCAGAGGTTGGGGCCGGGGGGGGGGGGGTCACGAGGAGGGCCGCCCACGCCGCAACAGGTAACCCGGGGTGGGGGGGCGCCCAGGGGAACTGCTACCCACCCCAGATCACCTCCGCTACCCTTGGCTTGAGCGGGAAGCCGTGGCCTGCTTCTCAGTCCTCCCCGGCTTCCCGCCGAACAGCTGATTTGCGGGAAGCTGGGGAGGGAGGGGCGTGGAGAAGCAGAGCGGGACGGCGCATTCAGGGGAGGAGGCGGAGCGGAGGTGAGCTGGGGCTGGGGGGCGGGGTGGGGAGCTGCCAGTGCGTGCTCTCCGCCCACCAAATATTCCCCATGGGTGCTCCAGCCCCGGAGCACCCAGGGAGTCGGCGTCTAAGGCGCCACTTTTGATGTGATCAGTGGGGGGATTGGCCGCTCCCCCTAGCTACGCTCCCCCGCCCCTAGGAGCCAGAGGGACCTGCCAGATGCTTCCTGGGAGCTGCCCTAGGTAAGCACCTCCAGGACTCCCCACCTCGCCCCCCGGCAGGTGCCTCTGACTCTTAGGGGTGGGATGGACACCCACTACGGTGGCCCATGAGACCCTCCTGCCCGGTTCTGGGGGCAGTCAGGGGAGGGAGGTGGATGAGGCAGGGTTCCGGGGTGGGGGCGTCAAGGAACCCGGGGGGTTTGGATGGGGCAGGAGTCCCGGGGGTGGGCAAAGACCCCCTTGTGGAATGAGGAGTGAACCCATGGTTAAGATTTTGGCAGCTCATCACCGATTACTCTATTTTAAAGCATTGGTTTGCAGTGCCACACTAGTCATGCTGAAGAAGCATCTTTCAAACAGTGACATTTATTGGTGGTTGTAAAATCTTGAGAGGGTTTTTCATCCAACTTAAATGAAGGAAGCCCCGAAAGGGCATTCTCTGTCCTGCTCTGCCATGTTCTGTGTGGATTTTGATGGACATTTAACCTCTCTGTGCCTCAGTGTACACACGTAAGAAGTGCTTAGAAGTTTAATTAATTAATACTAATAAAATGTTTGGAGATACCCACATGGAAGACTTGTTGAATAACTATTAGAGTGTCTGTGAATGTTGCTGTCAATGGTTGCTTGGAACCATATTAGAAGGATCAGATTGAAAGATCATAGGTAACTAGTAGAAAATAGGCCTTTATCTAAATATTTCTATGGCCCCTATTGCTGTAATGGGGACTCACAAATATTAAAAAGCATTATCGTAGCTTATAATGGGGAATCATTATTATCCCCATTGTATAGATAGAAAGCTGAGGCACCAAGAGCTTAAAGGTAAAATCCTGGCCCCAGTTAATTCAGTGGCAAAATTTCCATAGAATGAAAACCTGCCCCTATTGACTAACTGTGTATTGTACAGGAAGTTTCAAGCAGAAGCAGGAAATCAGCTCACACTTTTCAAATCCCAGACCAGTCCCTTAATTCTGTTTCCCACTCTTTGTCTATGAAGACTGTACACTCTTCAGCAAAGAGGTACCTAGCAAACTTTTGGGTGACTCTGTTTGGGCACATACTCCTCACACTGGGGAACCAAGGGATAACAAGCAACTCTGCATCCAGGAGAGTGGATAAACAGACCCCTGTTGAGACTCCGGAGGGGCAGCGGCCACAGTAGGAAGTGATCCAGAGAGCAAGCTTGATGGTATCCACCCCCAGGCCACATACCCAGCCTGCCACTCACAGGGCCATGGGTTGGAACCTGGTAGAGCAGGAAGGGCCTGGATTTCCCTTTCATCAGCCCTGCAGACTCTCGCCACTCGGTGATACTTCCGGGCTCAGAAGCAGAACCTGCGGACAATGACACATAAAAAATAATAATAGAAACAAGGTATTTTTACTGTGGGTCCTCTACATAAGTCTGGTAACACAGAAGTTCTGGGATTATGCATATTTTACCCTCGGGAAATAATTACAATTTTATGGAAGGAATAAATCAATTATTTTAACTTAGAGTTGGGAATATCCAGAGAATGCTCCTTGTCCGGTCACTCAAAGATTGTATATGAGTAACAGCAACAGAGGGTGTTGAGACAATAGTTTTTCATTCAATAGCATCTGGAGAGTCATTATGAGTGGACTGTGTTGATAGTAACTTCTGCCAAACATTTCCCATGAAGCCAAGCATTTTTGTTTGTGTGCAGATTCTTCCTCTTTCTGGTGAGAATTTCCCTGGGAGGGTGTTACAGGGGAAGCCAGATGACTCACTAGAAAACCTCTCCAATCCAGATCATTCTGTTCAAAGTGCACATTCAACAACCACTTTTCATATATATGCTTTAAGAAAAGTGGTCATTCCCCATGCCCACAGTTGAAATTTCCTGTCAGTTAAACTCTGTTTGGAGTCCAGTAAATTGCTGTGCATTTTGACCATTCCTTGGCAAAAATACTAAGCACGCAGCAGAACCGCCCTCCTGTGCAGAAGACCAGCTGAGAAGAAAGATACATAACGTGGACGTTAAAATAGTCAGAACAGGGCCCCTCATTGATAAGAGCAGAGTGCTAGAGCCAAATACAGCTATTGCCACAGGATTCTATTGATTTAAACTGGACAAAACTGGTGCTTTTATCAAACAGTTTTGTGGCTACTCAGCAGTCCACCTCAAGCCATAGACAGAGATTTTCAAGAAGTTCCTGGCACCCAGTGAGCCAGAGACAACAGGTATTACACCAGGCAAATCGCTCAAATCACTTAACAGCATGCCTGCCTCAGTCAAATAGAAAGCACGTTCGCGTGATGTGGATTATACTGCAAGCCAGCACAGCAGAAAGATTAGGCCTCACAATTTACCAGGTAGTGTTTAAAATCTATTCCCCAGCCAAAGGATATAGCTGACAGTTCACACTCTCGAGTCAAGTTAATCTGTAACATTATCCGCCCATTTTGCACTGAGCAGTCCCCAAAGCAGTTTGTAATATGCATATGAACTGAACCATTGTTGTGATCAAATTTTAAATACCCTTGTGAAATGGGGGAAGAGGGAAGATAAAATAAAACCCTGCTGCTCTGGTACTGAAGATTGACAGCAAAAGGAAAACTATTGCTTCAGTGAATGCATGGCTTTGGCTACGGTGGATGCATTAAGTTGCTGGTGGGACTTTCTAGTCCCTCTTCTAATGCATGGCTAATAGCTCCGCATTAACTGCGTAGAGTTCTAGATGAAGCTTTCCCGTTCCAGAATATTATGAAATTGCAGTGATGTGAAATTAGACTTGATAGTCATTGTAAATTTGTTTTGGACAAGGATACTTGGTTAATATAACTCATAAGTGTAGCTCAGTGTCTAACAGTTGCTCGCTGCTGCTGCTGCAGCCAGGCAATGCCAATACATATTCCATTTTCTGCAGTTGATGGCTTTTTAAACTCACTATTTATTGTACCAGGGATCACACATTTGTATGAAAGCGAGAAGAAAAAAAGAGCACATGGAAACAATTGCCATTATGGCAAAAAGCAGAAAACAACACATGCTAGTTCTGTACCTCTGCTGGCATGATGCCCTCTTCTAGAGAGGCTGACACCATAATTAATTATATCCATTTGTTTCATTGTAGTGAAATTCAGTGTTGGCTTTACTGTGTACTCAGAGTTGATCCCATTTGTAAAACTATATAATTCACTTTAATAACCTGAACACCAGAAGTGTGCCATGAGATTAGTAACCGCTTCTGTACTTTATGACTATACTGTTAAATTAAAGAGCTCTCTGTTGGTGTAGTCCCGAAACACAGAGGCGAAATAAAAAAAAAATTAAAAATGAAATTTTATCGATGTAATTTGTATTATATACTGCTAATGTGCTAGTTTCCGCACTGCTTTCTTAGCAGTTAACCTTTTCTTATCAATGCCAGGGGAACCAATCTGGGGTGATTCCAACACTATGACTGAATTAGAAGGAAAAGTAAGGTTTTTGTTTTGTGTTTTACATTTCAGGTGGTCATGAAACAACACAGACAACACAAGTTTGTAATCCGGGCTTCCTTGAAAAATAATAGAAAAATCTAGGACACTTCTCCCACACACCCCCGCCCCCATTTCATGTGGTATATTGAAAACCTTTGTTTTAAGGAATTGCATCTCTGCAGGTTGTTTGACCTGTGTTTAAGAAGCATATCGAATCATACTACTGATCCAAGCAAAGAAAAGAGACAGGATTTGTATACGAGCAATACTAATTAACTAGCATTGTCATTATTTGGCAACACTTCCTTTTTTTCCCCTAGGCTGAATCAGGACCCTGATTGAGTTACTCTGCGCAGGCTTAGCAGTCTGTTTGCATAGAGCAGATCGCAGGAGTGCTTAGGACTGAAAAGATTTAAATTAAAAAAAAAAAAAAGGCAGCTGACTTTGTCTGTTAATGTATTTAAAAAAATATTTTGTATATATTAATTGTGTCATGATATTAGCACAGATTTTTAATATAAATTTGATTTGAACAGATTCAAAGCAGTTATTTAGGTCAAAGCTCCCACACAGATTAAACTTGTAAAGAGAAAGCTACAGGACTTTCCACGCCTAGATACTGCTGTTGAAGTTTCACCTTATTAGAACTAGCTTCATAGTTGTTGCAAAGCCTATAAATACTGGTGCAGAATCAGAAACAAAACCACTAATTTAACAAGAGTAAGTCATGAGTTTTATTTAATGGATGTGCTCACTATATTGTGGGGGTCTTTTTTTTAACTCTTCATAAATTTTATACTCAACTAAATATAATTATAAATTCTGACACAAGTATGATTTGCATAACAATTGGTCACAAAACATAATTCATTAATATGCAATGATGTGCTAATTTGGATAGTGCCTAGAGCAACTGTAAACTTCATTTTGCTTTTAGATGGAAATTTGTTACAGAGCGAATACAACTGTGTATAATTGTATTAATCAGTCTCAAACAGTGTTTGAGCTTCAACTCTATAGTGCTCTTTTATTTCTGACCTACAGCTTGACAAGAAGAGTTGGTTAAGGCCAAAGAATTCAGTGCTGTCTTTTATTACATTTTCAAATACTGTATTATTATAATCCTTCACTCTTTATACTGTTAGAAGGACCTGCACAGTTTAAGATGAGATTTTTTTTTTGTCAATTTGCCCTTGAGTTATGAAATCTGGCATGATATTTTCTGCAAAACTGTTACCTGGTTAATTTAAGGCACCCCTACCCTTTCACTACTGAGTGCTTGGGGTATAAGGCACCTACCCTGTCCCACAGGGCTCAGGGAGAAACCTGGTCAATTTAAGTATCTGCCCCTACCCATGAGACTTGGGGCTCTTTGGGTCTGCATGAACTTTTCCCAGTGAAAGAGCCTTACACAGCTGTGCTCTAAACAACTATTTATTAGCAACACACACACAATACATATGCCAAGCAAATCTCTTATGGTCACCACTCCCAATATACAGACAAATTTCTCCTGGTGGCCAGTCAGAATCCACTCATCTGGGGGTTCCTGGCAATACCCCTGCACGTCACGGTCATGAAGAGGGGTCAGAATTCCAGCAGCTTGATGCTGAATTGAAGTCCGGAAATTATTCCCAAAGAGCATCGTTTTTCATTTACATTATATAGGTAAAACTAGCTCCCTCCTTCAAATTTACTAAACCTATCACATTATCCCACAGTCCTAAATAACAAAAATGTTAACCAATTGCACACTAGCACCTATGGGTCCTCCTTCCTGCCCTAGTTTACATTTCATCTTTTATGCCCAAATTGTAACTTAGTTGTGACTTTCTCTGTTTATGCTGATGGTCAGCACAAAAACGCTGGTCAGAGCTTTCTGTCTCCTTCCTAATTTCCCAGCACCTGGGTGTCTCTACGTTACAACCTTGGTGGTTATAACTCTCGTTAGGGACATTCCTGAGGAGGGGTTGCTTTATCAGCAGCAGAACATTCTTTTTTTTTCTTTCTTTTCTTCATAGATTCATAGATATTAAGGTCAGAAGGGACCATCATGATCATCTAGTCCGAACTCCTGCACAACGCAGGCCACAGAATTTCACCCACCACTCCTGCAAAAAACCTCTCCCTATGTCTGAGCTATTGAAGTCTTCAAATTGTGGTTTAAAGACTTCAAGGAGCAGAGAATCCTCCAGCAAGTGACCCATGCCTCATGCTACAGAGGAAGGCGAAAAACCTCCAGGGCCTCTTCCAATCTGCCCTGGAGGAAAATTCCTTCCCGACCCCAAATAGGGCAATCAGCTAAACCCTGAGCATGTGGGCAAGATTCACCAGCCAGACACCCAGGAGAGAATTTTTTGTAGTAACTCAGATCCCACCCCCATCTAACATCCCATCACAGGCCATTGGGCCTATTTACCATGAATATTAAAAGATCAGTTAATTGCCAAAATCGTGTTATCCCATCATACCATCTCCTCCATAAACTTATCGAGTCTGATCTTCAAGCCAAATAGATCTTTTGCTCCCTTGGAAGGCTATTCCAAAACTTCACTCCTCTGATGGTTAGAAACCTTTGTCTAATTTCAAGTCTAAACTTCCTCATGCCCCGACCCCCTGATTTTAGTGGTGAACTCCAAGGGGGATGGGATTGATCAGGTCAACAGTGGTGCTCCATGCAGCACAGTGGAGACAAAGTGAAGTTGTAGAAGAAAAAGCAGTAAGTTCATAGATCAAGGAGAATGGAAGCATTCAAGAAAGAGGACAAAATTCTTCTGTGTTGTTCCCGTTAAACCCTCAGATTATTTGGAAATAATTGATAGCAATATTTGCCTACTTTGTCCATTTGACCTCCTGAGGGACTTTGAACAGGAAATGGATTCCTTTTTGCTTTTTTAAGTATATAATTTCCAACCTGGTGTAAGCAGGATTGAATTCAATAAACCTTTACCTGCTCCCATCAGACCTGAATTTCGCCTAAGCCATATTATGGAGTGATACCTTGAAGCCCAACATTTGAGAGTTAGCTTCAGGATCATAGATTTCTCAACTCTGTGTAGCTGATCAAGGCTGCAGTGGCAAAGCTACAGGCGGAGGGGGGGACTATTGTAATCAATAATAAGAATCGAGCCTGATGGCCAAAAAATTCAAATTCTGCCCAGTTCGTGACGGAATATGGAACTGTGCACTTTGAAAGTGTAAAATGCAATGTGCTACAAATGGAAGTTGTCTGGAACTGTGATGCTTTAAGGAGAGGTTGTCCATATCACATGATTATTCCCCCTCAGAGCCCTTTAAAATGTTTTTGTACCATGCAGTTATTTTGTCAGGAGAGACTGAAAAAGGAAATTAAGAGAGAGCAAAGACACATGCACTGCAGAGATGCCTTTACCACCAAGAAACAATTTGGGAAGTCAGCAAACAGATACCTGCAGTTCACAGCAGGTTACAGTGGAAAATTACTACCTGCTGAGGAAAGGAAAAGCTTGTCTCACCGTAGGTGGACATGGTGGGAAGTAGGTCAAACATCCACAGGTGTCTGACCACTGTGGGTATGTTAATACCTATACCTTGCTCATGCATTGTTTTTCAAAGTGTCTTCAAAAGTGGACTCCTAGCATGTTGCCAACCATCTGTCATTTCTCAGAATGTTTGTGATTGCAGGCTTTTTGCAGTGTGTCGACCGGTGCTCATAATTCAATCTGTGCCATTGATACCTGACCTTTTGCAGTGAAAAATATCTACAGTATTATGGATATATGAAAGGATGTGCCATGAAAGTATCTTATGTGAAAACAAATCTTGTTTCAATATAGAGCAGGTACATGGGACCAGATTTGGTAAAACATTGTTTGTGAAGTCACAAAGAAGCCTAATAAAAGGTTATAGTGCTTTCTAATATGTAAAGAGATTCTGCAAAGAGCATCTTTTCAATATTCATTGTAATTATACAAAACACAGCTATGTTACAGCTTGCATAAACCTTGGCAATGAGCTTGCGATCAACAGGTGTTGTGCACTGAGAGAGAGAGAGAGAAGGATCAAAGGAAGGTAGAATTTTTTGATACTGTGAATAACAGAGTGAGTAAATGCATGTATCCTCGTGTTTAACATCATTGGGCTTTTGGATTAGTGTGCAAAAAACAAACAAAAAATTCTAATTATCTGCCTTTTATGCTGCAATGCCAAAATCTTATTTCATATGGCCAGAGGATACAGACTAGGATATGATTTCAACATTACCTGCCTTTAATATGTGAAAAGCTTTTACATTACAAAACTTGACAGAATTCTGTAATTTTAGGCCAATATCTTGAACATCTAGTAAGATGATGGTGCTTTTAAATCTAAAATCTGCCCTTGATTCAGCCTCATACTCAAACTCTTACCCTAGACCCAGGGGTTCCCAAACTTGGTTCGCACCTTGTTCAGGGTCATCCCCCAGCGGGCCACGAGACGCTTTGTTTACCTGAGCGTCCACAAGTACGGCCACTCGCAGCTCCCAGTGCCCGCGGTTTGCTGTTCCCAGCCAATGGGAGCTGTGGGAAGCAGTGGCCTGGTCCGCACTCAAACTGTGGCCGTCCCTGCAAATGCTCAGGTAAACAAAGCGTCTTGCAGCCCGCCAGGGGCTTACCCTGAGCAAGCTGCAAACAAGTTTGGGAACCCCTGCCCTAGACAAATGTTAAGTGATATGCCAGAACCAGCTCCTCTGCAAATCACTTATATGTAGACACAGAGCCAATTTCTGTGCTAGTACAAATGGGTGAAATTTCACTGACATCGTTGGAACTGCGATAGTTTACACCAGCAGCAAATTTGGCCTACAATATTTATACCATATCAGACATGCTTGTATTTCTGCTTTTCCTTTACCAAATCAGGAGTAGAGTGTGTGTGTGTGTGTGTTTTCTTTTCCATTGATTTATTTGAATTTCAAGTAAAGAGAGGTCTGCTTTACACAACTGACCTTTCAGACCTATGCTAATGTGATCCAGATGAGAAAAAGAAAGCTTCTCCTTCCAGGGTTCATTAGTTCAAACCCTGGCACTTTTTATATATTCTTCCTCCCCATAAAAAGCCATCAACAAAACAAAAATAGAACCCAGAAAATGTATCTTCAAGGACCAAGCTAGGCTAGTGTTAGACCTTGTCTAGTGCTATGTATCCACACACCATTAGTTACGTAGGATTTTCAAACGGTAGTACTCCATTGTTTTCTGCTCCTGTTTCTTCACACAGCCAAAAGTTGTGGCTGGTGAACACTAGCCTTCCTCAATTTACTTTCCAAATGAGAGATGTACGCTTGACATGGTAAGCTGCCAGCAGCTACAGCAGGCTGGGGGCACAGCTTAACTGACTGCCACTAAATGAAGAGAGAACGCTAATGCTTACAAGTAATATTTCTGCAGTAATGAGAGCATTGCATTGACACTCTCATGTTGCTCTGTGACAGACTACCATGTTTTATAGAGATGGCAGTGCATTTACTATTCTCTCCCCCTTCCACCCACACAACCCAAATGTCCTAATGCAGTATACATGCTGACTTGGCTTAGAAATTCTATGCTTTTTCCATTCCCATTCAAAATAGGAGAGAATTGGGCCTGGTGGAAAAATGCCGTCCAGCTACAGCTGAAAGCCAGGAGTGCCACTTAACTAACATCTAACAATAACTAGAAAAATGTCTCCATACAGGTCACAGTAATTGCTGAGTCATGGTGATAATATATTAAGATGACTGTGTTACCCATTTTTTTTTAAAAAGAGAGATGGGAGGAGATGAGAATAAAAGGAAACCATTCCAGTGGATGCAGCATACAGGGAACCTGCCGAGAGAAATGCTGGACTGCAGCCACTGTCTCCCGTAGGGTAAACAAGCAGGTTTCATCCAGGAAATACCGGAATGGACCTGAAGCAAAGAAATGTGGGGAAATGCAGGGTGCAGCTGAACTCCCTGTTCAAAATGACTAAGCTATGTTGTTTAATGGCTACAGTAAATGTTCAGCTGTAGAACAAAATGGTCCTAGTCACGTCTACTGCACAGACAGGAGTTCAATTTAACAATACGATCATGTTCACCATTGTTTTAAATTCTTAGTGACTAGCTGGCTTGGCAGGGATGCAGGCCAGCTATGGAGAAATAGGAGACAGCAGCTGTTTGCTTTCCAGGGGAAAGGAAGACACCTTGTTTGGAATGGTATGGTAGCCGCAGAGCTACCTACCTGACCACTGTCCACCAGATACAGATGTCTCGTTATAAGTAAATATAGATAGCAATGAGGTGGGAGGGATGCAGTGTCATAAGTTGGGCCTGGAGAAAGAGGGTTGGAAAGGTCAATGTTTTATGTTAAGCAAGGGTAGTTTTTAATGTGTAGAGGGGTTCAATACTATTTTTATCCTGTTAGCTTAGCATAAAGTCATTGATTTTTTTTTAGAAAACAAATCATTATCACTAGAAGCGAATATATTGTATATACTCCCTTGTTCTATCTTATTTTTGAACCACTCAAAATATTTTTTCATGCTATGGCCCATAAACTGTTGGTGACATTAATTGTAATATAAGTTACTCATTGGCAGACTGGCTTCAGAGTGAGTGTAAAATGGTGATATCTGCACGCCAAAGGAGTGAAAGGCTGGGATTATAGCAGATGTGGAGGTGAGATCAAGCAGACCTTCCCTGCATGATGTTATCTCCCCATTGGTTGTGTTTCCTGTACAACCTGGATCCTTGTTTCTAAGCCCCTCAGTATATAAGGCCCTGATTGAGGAAACCATTGAAGCATGTGCTTAAGAACTTTCCTGCATTAGGATGTTTTCTTGAAATGGGGCCTAAATGACACTAGTTTAAACACTCACTCACAGCAGCATATTGACACATCATTTGCACACAATTTGTGTCACCTCTGAATTTGGCCCTGTATGTCTGTGCTAAATTCCCAGGTTTATTGGCTCCACAACACTTCCAGGGTAGTGGTGTGGAAGGGTAGAAATATTCCCTCCTCCTCCTCATATTTATATTTCTAAGAAGAAATAACAAACTTTATTTTTCTAGGTGATATGTAACCAGTATATTTGCATAATGATATCTTGTTGTTTACTAGCAGATACATTCAGCCTGGTTTTTCATTCCATATTTGTGGTTAATCCCTCATTTGCAAAATTATCTGTTTAACAATCTTAGCATTGAAATCTAATTCAGGACTAGTGGCAACATTGCCCCTTGTCTCTTGAAGATACCAAGCAAACAACCAGTGGTGTATATTTGGACGTGGCTGGTTTTTTTTCACAATTTTTTTGAAAGTATAAAACATGAAGATATTGACTGGATATTAATTGTTTCACCTGCTTAACCGATACTGCAGATAAATGGCAGTATACTCTCAACACAGAATTTTAGGTGGCACAAATTATAGAGCTCATGTCATATTTTGTGTGCAAAAAGTTGAGGTCAGAGTACACACAAAATGAGTTGGAATTGGTTGGATGCTGCTAGCTCTTCTTTACTGTAGATCTAAACCATAATCCATAAAAAAAGCAGGAGTACCTGTGGCACCTTAGAGACTAACAAATTTATTAGAGCATAAGCTTTCATCGGCTACAGACCACTCCATTGGATGCATTGACTGGAACATATAGTAAGAAGATCTATCTATCTATCTATCTATCTATCTATCTATCTATCATAGATATAGATATAGATAGATATATACAGAGAAGGTGGAATTTGCCACACAAACTGTCAGAGGCTATTTAATTAAGATGAGCTATTATCGGCAGAAGAAAAAAAAACTTTTGTAGTGATAATTAAGATGGCCCATTTAGACAGTTGACAAGACTCTGAGTGGAGGTTAGGTGATGGTGGTGACTGTTATCCTAAGAAACAGATGGTAGAATGAGTGAGACCTATACGTGTGCAGGCTGTATTGCTTCACTGACAAGATGCTAAGCCCTTCTGGCAGTAAAGTAGAAAGGCAGGTGTTTTTGACAGAAAAAAGTCGTATTGAAGCTATGCCTCAAGCCATTTGGAGAGGAAGAGCCAATTTTTCAAGAAAAAGTAACTAAATTGGGATATACAAGTAAAAGCACAACAGCTTCAGACCTTTCCCCATCAATGTAAGTTTGGTGAGTTCTAATGCCTTTCTTATATCTGTAGAAGTAGCAGATCACCTTTCAGGGAAAAAATTAATTTTCAGGGCTTGAGAAGATTGGTAGCTTTGCTCTGGAAACCTTATGCTGTTCATTTCCAAGGCAAATGAAATGGCAAGCAGCATTTTTGGCTTCTTTGATAACACCCATTATATTTGACGGTGGAATTCTTCAATTACCTTTATATCTGCCTTAAATATAGCATGAAGTTAATCAAGTGTTCACATACCACATATTATAATTGTAATTAGCAATGTCAGGTTTAGAGATTCATGTGGCCAACAGGGAAACCATCATAGTGTAAAAACCAATTTAATGAGTATACTTACTTTAAAATCCATTATCACTTCAACAGATTACTTTGTTTAAAAGAGTATTAAAGCTAATAGCATTTAATCTACTTGCTTGAGTGTGGTAGTAGTTTTCAGAAGCCAAGGAAACTAAAGCTTCAATAATCGAGCACTTCCAGATGGTTAAATTTGCAGTGCAATTCTTTCTGAGAGAAACTGAGTTCCTATCTCTTTTGCTGCTTTCGAATTATAAAAACCTATTTATTTTTATGCAGGATGAAAGTAAGTTATGAAACAATAAAAACAACCTCATATTATCCACCAAACAAAATCCACTGAAGCCCACCTAAACAAATGATGAAAGGAATAACCCTTAAATTCTGTGGAAGACGATACAAGGGTAAATACGTTGCATATCTCTTGCACTGAAATGAGATGGTTCACTAGATTCTGTTACTTTGAATAAAACAAAATTCTTGTTTGTCAGGAATAGTGGTTTTTGAAATGAAAGAACTTGCTGGTTTATTGGTGGCTGAGGTTTTTTTCAGGTCATTAGCTTATATGTACTAATGCAAGAATAGAATATTTATCTTGCAAATTTCCTTCACATAAATATGTCTTCTACAGTACATTTTTTTCAAAAACCTTCAGCACAGAATCTTGAAATCTACCCTAGTAATTGATGTTCACTTATGTAAATAATGCATTTTTTATATTCCACCCTTCCTTGCTCTTCCTTTCTCCATCTTTCCCTCCCCTTCCATTGCTTGGTCAGGAAGCTTGTCTTGTCTTGTCAACTAATTTTTTCTTGCACTAGGGATATGCTCCTGGAGTGCACATCTTTTGGGAGAGCAATTTATTACTGTGGTAGAACCCCTTTCTCAATAATAATGCACCCATGAAATGTGGCTACTGTGTACCATTTACCTCTTCTATTGCTGAAGTGTTCCCTGCTAGAAATAAATTTTCCTATACTATAGTAGACCATCAGTTAGAAGGTAGAACTATTTCAGTATCAGTGCTGAAGAATACACGTGGTGTATAGATAACGTTATTTAACTAGTTGATTTCCTCTGCATGTAATATATCAGATGTTCATTCACCATATAGTGGATACCACTTAAAAATATTTGCAAATATTTATTTATTTACTACATTCACAGTTGTCAGCATTAAAAAGTCAAATTTTACCAAGTTACCACATGGTGATATTAGTTACCACAGTTTACCTTCAGATTTGGAATAGGAAATACATGTTTTAACTACGGATAAATGATACTCTTCTATGACTACACTATGTACGCTCTGAGTTCATATGATTTGCTGCATTGTCTATGATGCCGAAGCAAGGTTATATGGAATATGATTATATGCAAAAGGCTGATACCCATTTCTGGTATGCAGCATGCAGTCCAGAAACATCATGATTCAATTAAGAATTCTGGAAGTGTAGAGGATCCAATTTTTTTTTTAGTTCTATGAAGAGGATAGTTTGTTAGTTTTATTATTATTTATTAATATTATTATTAAATGTACATGAAAATGACAGAAAAAATACATCAAAAAGATTGACTGTAGTCTCTTAATCACAAACTATGCAGCTAGGTACTCAGTGTGTTGGACATATTTTTTTCAGTATGTGTCAAGGTTCCTTCCCCACTCTGAACTCTAGGGTACAGATGTGGGGACCTGCATGAAAACCTCCTAAGCTTACTTTTACCAGCTTAGGTTAAAACTTCCCCAAGGTACAAAATTATTTTACTCTTGGATTTCCACTGCCACCACCAAACTTTATCTGGGTTTACTGGGAAAACGTAGTTTGGACACGTCTTTCCCGCCAAAATCCTCCCAACCCTTGCACCCCACTTCCTGGGGAAGGTTTGGTAAAAATCCTCACCAATTTGCATAGGTGACCACAGACCCAAACCCTTGGATCTTAAGAATAATGAAAAAGCATTCAGTTTTCTTACAAGAAGACTTTTAATAGAAGCAAAGGAATCACCTCTGTAAAATCAGGATGGTAGATACCTTACAGGGTAATTAGATTCAAAACATAGAGAATCCCTCTAGGCAAAACCTTAAGTTACAAAAAAGACACACAGACAGGAATAGTCATTCTATTCAGCACAGCTCTTTTCTCAGCCATTTGAAGAAATCATAATCTAACACATGCCTAGCTAGATTACTTACTAAAAGTTCTAAGACTCCATTCTTGTTCTGTCCCCGGCAAAAGCAGCATACAGACAGACACAGACCCTTTGTTTTTTTCCCTCCTCCCAGCTTTTGAAAGTATCTTGTCTCCTCATTGGTCATTTTGGTCAGGTGCCAGCGAGGTTACCTTTAGCTTCTTAACCCTGTACAGGTAAGAGGATTTTTCCTCTGGCCAGGAGGGATTTTAAAGGGGTTTACCCTTCCCTTTATATTTATGACAGTATGCAAGATAATTTATATTGTTTTCTCCTTAAGAAAGTGATTTCAACTCTTCAGTTCATATAGAGTGTTTCAGATAGGGAAATTACCTTCATCAGAGTGAACTAATATATATGACCCAAAACTTTTTTCTGAGAGCACAGTTTAGGCTTAGATGGCAGTACTCTAAACCCACGACCAATTTTTTAAAGAGTAAGCTATTCACTTGTGCTTGTAATTCATTGTCTCCTTTTTCTGTTTTTATGATATCCACTATTTATACATCTGTGCTGGACATTATCTTGGCTGATAGGATCGAACTGAAGACTTCCAGAGCTAAAAGCATGAGTCCCAGCATCTTGATCTAAAAAGACAACCTCTGTACTTTGGGGTTGTCGCACACATGTCCTTTGTGGATTAGGCACAGTTGGGTACATGTAACACACTCTGATCGCTGGGTTACATAGCCTTCCAGTAAACTGAATGGAACTTTTTTGTTTGGATAGTTGAATATGCTGAAGATAGAACCTCACAAGCTTTGTATGATCTCACATTTTTTACTCCCTTTCCTTGACTAGGATTTAAAGGGTATGTATGTATCCTGCATCCGAATCTCTGTATCTGTATCGAAGTACAGATATTTGTGGGCTGAAATCACCAAGAAACAGTGCCCAACAACACTGTGCCACAGCTGAGAACAAGTAATGAAGTATATCTTATTCATGCAAGAATGTGTCTAGTTGTGCACTGACTGATTTTTGCCCCTTTTTATTTTAGACAAATGATGACATATTTGCTAACATTTCTGTAGGCAGCAGCAGTGCATCATTAATGGTGGGAAGTGTATGTAAATTATTATTAATTTTGTAAATGAATGCCTACCTGCCACAGCGATGGGCACACTAGAAAGTAATCAATCATGCTGCTCAATAAATGAAAATGTGTAACACTGGGAATGTCTGAAGTAGGCCAACTTTTAATTACTCAGATTGAAGTTTGGCGAGGACAGTAAGGCTAACATATTCCCTCTGAAGCACCCAGCACTGGCCACTGTCAGAAGACGGTACTGGGCTAGATGGACCTTTGGTCTCACCCAGTATGGCCATTCTCTACTATTATGAAAAATATCATTGGATTTTAAATAATCACCAGTTTGGTTTTTCTTTCTTATCTGAAATCTGGCACTTCCAGCATCACAGTAGACTCAGTCACTATGCTGAAGCTTTCTAAATTAGCTGAGCATCCACAGTACATAGGCTTGACTGATTTCCATCGAAATACTTCCCAAGCCAAACTCTGTATAGTTGTTGAGATCTGATGAGCTCACAGGCTTTGGGTTAGTACATTTCCCATTTAAGGGCATGAACCTATAGCCATTGAAGTCAATAGAAAATCTCCCATTGGCTTCAACAGTACAGGATCCAGACCCTAACACATTTCCCCTTGAAAGTGAACCTTTAATGATGCAAACAGGAACTCTTTTTTCATGTTCTTTAATCACAAACCATAGACATTTATTTTAATTTTAAAAAAATTTGTAATATTCAAGTCCATTTATCAGTCAGAAATGAATTTAATCTGACATCAAACTCAACCATTTAAAAATTATACAAATGAAATGTGATTAAAGTACTCAATATTATCATCCAAAACTATTAAGTCTATTGAATAAGGTGATTAATTCAGTTATTTTAAGTCATCCAAACACACTTAAATATTATTCCATCATTGTCCTACATATAAAATGTAGACCTTTCTCAATTACATTTAATTGAAGGTTGGTCCGTTTTGTAAATAAACATACCAATATTTTAACCAGATTATTCTATAAAAAGTAAACACTGCACACAATCAGCCAGTTAGATTTATGTGCTTAACTCATTGGGTACTCTTGTCCTCAGACTGGGCCTTCAGTGTAGACTGCTACATGAGAGATGTTGAGTGTTCTCTATTTCTATTGATGCCTCTGGTAATGGAGAGCACACAGTACCACATAGGAGTAGATTATACATTAACAGTTCTTAACAGAAACTCTGCATAAAGTTACTGAGCCAGATCCTCTGGTATGCTAGGGCATCTTTGCTCTGATTTACCTGTACAAACTTCCTTAAAGATGACTTACCTGGACACTGGATATTTTGTTGTGCAAGGGATCCTTAAGTAATTTAGAGTGACTGTAGCTGCTATGTGGTAATAGCTCCCTCTCCACCATGGCGGGTGCAGGAGGGATAGCTAGGTAAGCAGGCATGGCCAAGGCATCTCTGCATCTCAGTGGACCTCATTACAACCCATTGAGACCATATGCAGCCACTGCAAATTATAGCCAGCTGCTCTAATTTGCACCTGGGATTGGCCATGGTACAGAGCAATCCCAAAATTACAAGAATGCAAGGTGGCCTAAATCAGGCTCCCTTGCATACCCCTTTCTTCGGTTATATCTTGGAGATGGAAAAAGATCTCGGACCATCCGTTCAATTTGAGTCTCAAGACACTATAGTTGGTAAAGTCCATTGAGTTGTACTGGTGTAAACTTGATTTAAATGAGAGGAGAATCATGGCCTACAAATTCAAATGCAACTATTTCTGAAAAAATGTACCATCAACAAACATTAATCCAGTAACCAATTTCATATTGTATTTTTATTTGCACTAGTGCAGTGGTTCCCAAACTTGTTCCACTGCTTGTGCAGGGAAAGCCCCTGGTGGGCCGGTTTGTTTACCTGCTGCATCTGCAGGTTCGGCCGATCGCGGCTCCCAGTGGCCACGGTTCGCTGCTCCAGGCCAATGGGAGTTGCTGGAAGTGGCGGCCAGTATGTCCCTCAGCCCGCACTGCTTCCAGCACCTCCCATTGGCCTAGAGCAGTGAACCGAGGCCACTTGGAGCCGCGATCGGCCGAACCTGCAGACGCGGCAGGTAAACAAACCAGCGCGGCCCACCAGGGGCTTTCCCTGCACAAGCAGCGGAACAAGTTTGGGAACCACTGCACTAGTGACTTTCTCTGAGGTTGATAATCTGTAATGGCTGTAAAACAGAATGCCCTGCATTTATACATAGTGCCTTTGGTACAGAAGAAGATGTATTAAGTAGGGTATGTCATAGATTGTTAGAATGCATTACACCTTTGGTTTTGTAAATACAATCCAATTGACTGAGATACATCTAACCTAAAATGGGTTTTCCTTTTTGCCATGTAGCTACTCAGTAGATTTGTACATTGTCACCCCTCACTGAAATGCAGTTAATGCTGGGATGAAACCTGAGTTGCACCATCAGCACCAGGAGAAGAATTTATAGTTTACAGAACCAAAACTAGAGTGAAAATTTAGAGTTAGCTCATTACTTGTACAAAGCCATAGTAGTAGGGATTTACACAATAACCTACACCAATGTTATTAGGTATGTAATATTTCTCCACAACCTGTAGGCACTCATGCAACTACTTTGCAGCCAGGACTTAAAATTCACAAGTCAGACTAGTGCCTGCTGCATGCTCCTTAGACTTGGTTTTGAGCTGGTGCATCTGTGTTGTTTGCAGTCCCATTGGCTACACCCATTCTCTTCCCTGGCCAACCATAACCCCACTCATCAAAGCCTTGGTATTGTCCCTCATAGATTGTCTCCTTCATATAGGGGCCCTGTGATGCTTTCACAGGTTTAAACCTTGCTTAGTCACACAAAGGGTAAGACAGGATTTCCCTGCTTGGCCAGGTCACCATTCCTAATATCCCTGTTCTTGCAAACAGTGCCATGGAATGTATGAAAAGGAGTGTTCAAGACTCCTGTATGACTGTATATCTTCCAAAACATAGTACAATGTCTTCAACCCACAGTATTCTTGTCAGCAAGTTAAGGAAGTATGGGCTGGATGAATGCACTACAAGGTGGGTAGAAAGCTGGCTAGATTGTCGGGCTCAACGGGTAGTGATCAATGGCTCCATATCTAGTTGGCAGCCGGTATCAAGTGGAGTACCCCAAGGGTCGGTCCTGGGGCCAATTTTGTTCAATATCTTCATAAATGATCTGGAGGATGGTGTGGATTGCACTCTCAGCAAATTTGCGGATGATACTAAACTGGGAGGAGTGGTAGATACGCTGGAGGGGAGGGATAGGATACAGAAAGACCTAGACAAATTGGAGGATTGGGCCAAAAGAAATCTGATGAGGTTCAATAAGGATAAGTGCAGGGTCCTGCACTTAGGACAGAAGAACCCAATGCACAGCTACAGACTAGGGACCGAATGGCTAGGCAGCAGTTCTGCGGAAAAGGACCTAGGGGTGACAGTGGACGAGAAGCTGGATATGAGTCAGCAGTGTGCCCTTGTTGCCAAGAAGGCCAATGGCATTTTGGGATGTATAAGTAGGGGCACAGCGAGCAGATCGAGGGACGTGATCGTTCCCCTCTATTCGACATTGGTGAGGCCTCATCTGGAGTACTGTGTCCAGTTTTGGGCCCCACACTTCAAGAAGGATGTGGATAAATTGGAGAGAGTCCAGCGAAGGGCAACAAAAATGATTAGGGGTCTGGAACACATGAGTTATGAGGAGAGGCTGAGGGAGCTGGGATTGTTTAGCCTGCAGAAGAGAAGAATGAGGGGGGATTTGATAGCTGCTTTCATCTACCTGAAAGGGGGTTCCAAAGAGGATGGCTCTAGACTGTTCTCAATTGTAGCAGATGACAGAACGAGGAGTAATGGTCTCAAGTTGCAGTGGGGGAGGTTTAGATTGGATATTAGGAAAAACTTTTTCACTAAGAGGGTGGTGAAACACTGGAATGCGTTACCTAGGGAGGTGGTAGAATCTCCTTCCTTAGAGGTTTTTAAGGTCAGGCTTGACAAAGCCCTGGCTGGGATGATTTAACTGGGAATTGGTCCTGCTTTGAGCAGGGGGTTGGACTAGATGACCTTCTGGGGTCCCTTCCAACCCTGATATTCTATGATTCTATGATTCTAACCCATGATGATCCACAGGCATAGTACTACACAAAAGGATGAACATTGTCACCTGTTGAGTCAGGTATACCACTTCAGTTAACTTTTTTAAAGCATGAAATATGTGAGTTAAAGTTAAATGACTCAAAATAACTAATCAAAATAACATAACAATATAGAAAATCTTACAGCAAAATGGCACAATTAGGACCACGGTCCCTTCTCTAGAATTAGATCTGATACCTGCAAGTTAACCTTAAATGATCCTTCCTTCTATAAATGTTGCGGAATGTACCACAATTTGGTGTGTCTATTGTGTTAAGTTTTTGGCTTGGGTATTATAACAAGTATCATAATGATTTAGATATTTGCAAGACTGCATATGTTTTTAAATGACATAGAACTGTTTTAATATGTAATCTGATATGGGTTTACCGTTCTTCTCCCCTCTCTTAACTGTTTTCTATACACCAAGGACAAAATTCAAGATCTGAACTAATAAGCCCTTCATTATAATTTTCAATGCTGCTTTTTTTATTCCTTTGTAATCTTGGTAACAGTTATAACACCTTGTCAGGCATTCAGGAACTTCCATCTGTGCAGCATAGTGCGTTTGTGAAATAAACCCATCTGTACAGCTGATTAAAAATTGGATGTAGTCCATGGTTTGTCTTTGCTATGAAAGAAGCAGGATTGCTGCAGTGGTGGTTGATGTAAGGGCTGGCTGTAGAGTGGAATTCACAAGGCTAATGGAACAAAATAGCTTTTAGTGTATTCATTTGTATTTAATAATAGCTAAAAAATAAAATCAGGACAAATTAAGTGTGACAAGCAAGACCAATTAGAAAGGCTGCAAGTTCGTATTTGCAGTTGTTTCATGCATGCAGTGCTTGTTATTAGTGCCATTTCAAATGTGTGTAAAACAGCAAGGTGAATCCAGCGCTGATAGTATCTTATTCTTCTTCTCTTTCAGCAGTGTTTCTAAATGTCTGACTGAAATGTAAATCTTCTTGCCTCATTTCTTCTTCTGTTTTGTTTGACATCTACTTTTGCTATAGGCCTTCTCTGGTAATATATTTTCAAAAGGGTTGAGGCAGAGTCTCCTTTTTCATAGGTGCAACATAAATCGTAGATGTAAATCCTAGAATTTGTGCTTCTAGTTACTTGATTTACACCCACAATCAGGCAGCTATAGAGAGACAATTCCTCAAGCAGTTTTTTTTACTTTCATAACTGACACAGTAAGCTCAGAGGTGCCGGGGCTATGAACTGCCAAGCCCAGAGATGCCAGGCCTCAGCCCTGGCAGTCCCTGGCACAAATCAAGAACTGACCACAGGAGTAAGTGCAAATTTTCTGGGTGCAAGTTGCACTTGCAGCAGGGGGCCAGTCTTTTTTTCTACACAAGCTGAAAAGGTTCAACATACTTGTCTGGTCTGAATGGAGGTTTGAGTTTTTACCCTCCTCCACAGACATTGTCTTCATCACACATTTAAGCAGTGGGGCTCTTCGTCAATCTGAAAGGAGAAGGCAAGTTGCTCCCTTTAACTGCAGAGATGGGGGCTTCTCCCGCAGACTGGTAGGAAAGAGGTCAGTGTCCCCCTCTCACATCCCTGAGAGGATTAGCTGTACAAGTGAAGAAGCAGCTGACTGAGCAGGTGCCTGTAACCTCAGCTGCCTGGAAAGGGAGCAGATTTATACTCAGGGCAGTTCTGGGAAATTCCTCTTTACCCCAGATCAGGCTAGTGAAGAGGGAAGGAGGTGGTGTGTGCATGATCCCCCTTGGCTTATATACTCTACATAGTTTTCTTTGAATAAATGTGGTCACACATATCTTGCTCTTTATGTGCATACAAATGCAGACATACTTTCTTGCACAGAAATCTTCTTGCAGGTTTTGTGTGTCACAGTAGTGTTATGGAGATAATATTCTCAGGCTAGTAGGAGTTATCACAGTTTCTAAATAGATGGCAGAAGGTGTAATTTACTGAGAAAATATTATTTACCTTTAGAGAGCCAACCTTCTGTGAGATAATTTCATCCTACAGGGCCAAGGAGCGTATATTTTAGGGTTGCTTCTGAACCTTAGCCTCTGGTCTCAAGGCATGATTACTATTTTCTGAGCAACCAAAATACATAGGTGGGGCTCTTATCCTGCAAAACGATTCACACTTATGCCTGCAGGGAGTTCCTTTGAATGGGGGCGGGGGGTTGGTTCCGTGGAGTTATTCTGGCTTTACACAAGCATAACTGAGCGTAGAAATTGGCCTTATATCTTTAGATGAGTTTTTTGCTAAACCGTAGGTGCAAACAGTGCTGTGTAAGCTGTCATAATTCATAAATTTTGAGCAGCAAAGGGTTTGGGTACAGCTTAAAAGACCCTTGCTTTTGTCAATACATTTACAGTAATCAGCAAAAAAACCCAAGACTTTAATTATAATGCAAATAGTAGTTGATAATTTATACCGGATTGCAATGTCATACTCTGAAAATAATATCCCATTTTAATACAGGAAGGGCAATACAGGAAGTAAGCTAGCTGCTCATGGAGAAAAGTAATAGTTTGAGTTAGATTTACTCAAAGAGACAAGATACATTTGTTTAAACGTTATAACAAACCTCCCTGGATGAATCTGTGTAAATATGAACACAGATTAAATAGTGGGAAAAAACTATTGTAATTATACACAATAGAGTTGTGGTCCACTGAGTACTGTTTGGTTGAATATGTTTCATTTTAGTGCTTATGGTGATAACAACAATACGTCACTTGGTGTATTGTGAGTCCCCTCAAGGGATATGTGATGTAACCCTGGGATGAACAAAGCCCTAGTGTTGGTACCTGACTTAAACATGATAAATACAGCTGTTTCCTATATAAAATGAGTGTCACCAAAATATATACATAATATTTTTTAAACTCATAAACTGTGTTTGGAGTTCCAACTTCAGTCTGTCCAGTTGTAGAGGATTGGTTCATTCTATTAAACATATTTTAAATTTTGCTGATTTTTCTTAAGGGCAAAACGTAATAATGCATAGGAAAAAAATAGCTACATCACTTCCCCACCCCACTTTCTCCCATCTGCTTAAGGTATGTCATCTTCATCTTGTCATATGCACATACAGTGACTCACTCAGGGATAGCCTACTCATTATAAGGTGTCTTTCCACTAAGTTGTGTGAATACTTGGTGATTCATATGTTGGCTGCTGTAATTGACTAATATAGAGAGAACTTTCTCATTCCATGCGGGGTATATGACTGAAGTACTCCAGGGAAGTACTTTACAGTAGATAATAAAAGGAATTAATGTAAGCAATGTTGTAGGTAAGTCCCTGTTGCCTCTTAGTACCAAAATGTTAATTCTAATTCTTTTAGGGGTATGTGATCCTGTTGGAGTTTGTGTCAGGGCAGAGCCTAAGAGAGGATATTGGTGTATACCACAGTTGAGAGAACAACTTTTGATTTTGAACTATTGACTTTAGTATGATGGGGACAAATTCACCCATTAGTTACACTGGTGTAACCCATTTATATCAATAGGGTTGCACTGTGTAACTGAGAGGAGAATTTGGCCAAACATTTCTATAGGGAAGATAAACAGGAGTTTTATATAGAGCCTAATGTTTTTCTAATCCAAAATGCTCCAGGTATCGTTATTGTAATCAGCTACATTTAAAGGACTAAAATAATAACATTTGGTTTTTTTTTCTATATTTTATTTTAGGCAGACGTCTCTTTTAGCCAACCCATTTGAACAGCTGATTCAAACTAATTAATGTAACAGTATTATAGCAAAAGTCATGCTGATAGCTATTGGTTCATTAGTAACGGCACCCAGAAGGCATCCAGAAGTAGTTAGAAGCAACTGACAATCCTGGCTTCTAATGCAATGCACTGATAAATAGTTTAACAGTGTTTTTTTGTGATTTCTCCAGTAGTGTGAGGGACATTTAGAAGCTGTGCAGTGGGGAATACGTCTTCCAAGAGAGCTAGTGAGTCACGGAGCTCTTACTTACAAGGATCAAATTCTAAATCAGTTGCCATCATAATCAACCATGTTTACGCTTATCCTCCTCAAACACAGTAAACTGGAATGCCTAAAACAAATCCCCATGGGCCATAGCAGTTTATTGACTAAGTCTGATGCATGCAGTCATTACACAGATGAGGCCTATACAGAATCTGAAATCTCAGATCCAGTAACTTAATATGTTAAAATAAGGAATTTGGTCTGAGACAATTTAAAGTGCATTATGTGAATGAAGTGAGTATGCAGTTAAAGACTTAGGCCCTGATTAAGCGAGAGTGTAAGTCTCATTGATGTAAATGACTGCACCACAACTAAGGTGGTGCAGAGTTTGTCAGGGCTTACCCAGGAAGGGCAGCTCTGCTTTATGGTTGGGGCGGGGCTGGGGGGGGGGGGGGGGAGGAAGGAGGTCAGAAACTGCTGTTAAAAAGGTGCTCGGTGGTCAGCTTTGCAGCAGTGACTCCCCCAACCCCCACCCCGGAATGTGCATAAAGGTACAAAACTTGGGTGGGGCAAGTTTCTTTGTTCCACGCAGCGAGGAACCCAGCAAACGGATTGTGAAGCAGCATGGCTCCAGGGGCACGGAGAAGGGTGAGCTCGGGAAAACAGGGGGCTGTTACCCGTCCCCAGTTCCAGAGGCAGGGAAGGGCAGGCAGAGGCAAATTACAGGTAGGACACAAGGGGGGTGATTTAGCAAGTGAAACTGCTGCTCGACCAGATAAATGGCCTGGTAAAGGACTGAAAAGGAGGTACTGGATAAAAGAACAGAACAGGGGAGGGGGCAGGGAGCCAACGCGCACCACCCCACCCCCCAAACCCCGTTCTCATAGACCACCCTAACCCTCTTATGAGGGTGGTGGATGGTAAGGTCCAAGCCATGGGTCGGCTGGGGGACCTGGATAGAAACAAAGGGGGGCTGGTGGAAGCCCCGGAGAATTGATTTGAATAAGCATGGATTTGCCTGCACTGTACACTTTATCTGCCGAGTAGTTCCAGATATCTATATAATAAAGTTGTGGCCTGATTAAACCCATAACAAGTCTCCTGTCCTCCTTGCGGTGTACCCAGACAATTATCTTACCCATGTGATTAAGTGCTATTCTAAATGGGAGACTTTGGAATGATTCGTGATCACTTTTTTACCCCTCTTTTAATGTGACTTCAGTGGAGTTACACTCATGTAAAACTAGAGTAACATAATGAGAAATCAGGCCCATGTATTTCATGATATTTTTAAACACTTACACATTTCAAACACAAAATATGATGGAGATAGTCTTAAGGAGGAGGTGAGGGAAACAATACTGACACTGTTCATTTTTTTCCTGCATGTAAATAAGAAAAAAAGAATTTGGGCTTGGACTTTGCCTTGAAAATTAGAACTTAGCAAAGGTTCTGACAGCAGGAGTTTTAGAAGTGTATAGCAGCATCATTTCTCTTCCCCCTGCAGGTGCTTTTGTTGCACACAGGGGTGATTGCAACAGCAAATCTGACCAGGTTTATATACAGAGCCTACTGTAGTAATAAAGCTCTCTACAGTGCTTACCAGGTGGTCTAATGAACATACAATTACAGACTACCAGCTGGATACCGAGGGCTCATAACTACTTGTATAGTATTGAATCATTTATATTTTAAATGATATAAGTGAAATTAGACCACACATCAATTGTGAGAAGTGGTTATTATTTACAATAATTTACCTGGACTCTGGATATGATTATCTTCACTTCTTTATATGAATGAGCATCCTCGGAATAGATTTCCAGCAAAAGACCATTAGATTTTAGTAGATACCTTTAGTGACTACTGTGAGGTGTATGTAAGGGGGAGCCTGAAAAAGCTACCCCTTATAGTTAAATATCAACCCATTTTAACTGTAGTCACAGTGTATAAGATGTTATTTGAACTACTAATGTACAGAGTAGCCTACCTCTTGTTTATAGGTCAAGGTATAATAGCCCAAACAGTTTTTTGACTGGTACAAATTGTAACCACAGTTATCAGCTTGGCTCCAAGAACCCTACACACTTGTGTTGAGGGATCAGGATGGAATAATGTGGCTTTTAATGATGCCAAAGTATTTCAGGAGATTGCCTTACCAAATATTAATTCTTCTGTTCAAGTTCTACTTTCCGTATAGTGCTCCTCCCAATTAAAGCATTAAGCACTTAACCTGTAGTTGTGAAAAAAGCAGTTTATGATGGGTGTAATCATACTCCCAAAGGTCTAATTATCTCAGTTGGTTCCCAATTAATCCATGAAGTTGTTAGGGCCTCCTTTTTAATTAGAGCTGTTCCTCCTGAAGAACAATCTTATTTTTCAAATTTCACTTTATTATTTCCTTTACTGGAACCCTGCAGGGTGGGAATACTACCTTCACATTTTCTTGTTTGTTTGATTGCTAGTTGATGATTAATGAAGATGATGCTCTTTACCCAGAGCTTGCACTAAAGTTCCGAGTAGAGAGCAAAATGCAAGTCCTTTAAGCATGAAAATTAAATGTAAATATGTATCAAGTATGATTGTGCATACTTCTGATATTTTAAAGCCATTATTCAACATTCAACTTTTTTCTTATTACTGCACATTAATCTTTTGTCTAATCTTGCAAAATGGGAAAATCAGTGGTGAATTTGTCATTTTATGCACCCTCTGAGTTACCATTGTGGTTTATTAAATCCCTGAAGACATTAATTTATATTTTAAGGGAAGTTGATATAAAATACATATAAAGGAGAAAGTTAGATCTGAAGTGATCTTTTCCTTTTTCTTTGTTTGGTGAGAGAGAAATTACTGAGTATAAAAGAGATTTAAAGAAGGATTAATTCATTATTACTGATAGCACAGTATATCCCATGACTTCACTGCTGCCTCTATCCATAATGCTCCTCTTGTTATACCAATAAAATAGAAACCAGCAGGATCTTATTAAAGGGGAAAAGGCAAAATGCCACATTTATTGTGAATACAGAATCATAGTAAGTAGTTAGTTATAGCTATAACATTCCATTCAATTTCATATTTATTCACATATTCATTCATACACACACACACACACAGGTTCTGCAAGGTTGTTATCATAGTTACCAGCCTTAGAGTTGCTCATGCCAAGCCACTGGCCATGGCCACTGGACATGAGGAGGGAGCAGGGCCTTGTCAGATGCTCATCTGATGCTCCTGGAAGTTGGTTTGCAGAATCAGACCCCAAAGTTCTCACTTTCTAGAGTCCATTTTTATAGGAATTTCTTCCTATGCCAGTCTATGGGAATTGCTTTATCATGCTGTTGCTGAATCACTCAGCAGATGACACATTCCTGACAGCTCCGTGCTGCCAGATGTTATCTTGTTCTTTGGTTCTCCCATTCTTGAGGCTGTTGGGTGGATTCCAGTCTGCCCTCCGGGGGTCCTCTGGTTATTTCCACTTGACGTCTTCTTCAGCTGATGGACACTGGATTCTTAGGCTGGCACCTCCCTGATCATTCAGTTAGTATCCACACCAAGCATCCATCCACATACATCCTCTATCTCTATTTTAATCACAATTGTTAACAAAGCGAGATGAATACAACAAAAGGGCGGGGAGTCTCTGGGTGCTGTTTCTGTTGTTACAGAGTATTGCTTTGAGTCTCTGTCTGTGTGAGTAGTTGTTGTTACAAAGAATTGCTTTGAGAACAGACTCTGTCTTAGAATGTACTAACACAATTAGCAGCTTGCAAGTTTCACACATAGAGGGAGAGAAACAGTACCAAAAACCAAGAGACCTCTTAATTAGTAATACCCTGGAATTTAAACTATGGGGAATCAAACTCATTTGTAATTTTAATACAGAACTTCTTTAATATGATCCAACACTCTGACCCCTAGCACCTTCCTTGAAAGAAGCCACTTCCACACTCAGTAGCAGTGTATTGCTCTTCTAATTAGAGAGAGTTATTCACTATTGACCAGATGCTTTGTTGTCTTCTCCTCTATATCTATAGCCATTAAGCCAATCATGTCCTTTGTGGATGGTGACAGGAATTGGACAGCCTGTAATACAGACAAGTTACATGTCCCTTGTATGTATGAAACACCCTAGAGTCCAGAACTTCATTTCATCCTAGGCAGCTAACACTTTCTAAAAGGCTTAAACAGCACTATAAATATGTATATTAATAATACGACCCAAAATGTTTATAGTAGTATATACCACATGTAAAAATTACTGATTCATGCAATGATCTATTCACTGAAGGGCCAGTGGATCCTGCCTTTCTTTTGCATGTTGAGAATTACCTTACTTCAAAAATCAGTCCCACCGTGTTAGGTTGTCCACTTCAGATTCCTATGCAGCAGGGACCTTCTATGTATGGACCTCTCCTCTTTTTGTTTGGAATGGTGGGGAAGAAATGAGCCATCTCTGTGACATTCCATTTCCATGTCCCCTTCTTTGTATATCCTGCAGAGGCACTTGTCAGTTTAGGGTCTGCTGTGGGGGAGATGGCAAAAAATGAATAATTTGGTGGAAGGGAAGGAGCGTTGGAGAGGGAGTGAAGAGGAGCAGATGACACTTTGACCCTTCCAGTAAGCGCCCTGCAGCTTGCAGGATCTGGCCCTTAAATCTGATTTCTTCTGTGATCCTCACAACGTATTAGTAAAAAATTACATCCTTAGTTTCCATTACTTTTATTAAAGAAAATATGCAAACCAAAATCCTTCACAGAATCACCCAGATTTGTATACACATTAACCCCCCCACCCCCCCAAAAAAAAAAGTCTACTGAAATCAAGGGAAAGAGTCCGTGGATCAATTAGCCGTGGATCAAGCCTTTCCTGAGTATCTGTATAACTGTAATCACTTAGCCTTTCTCATCCATATGTTTGATTGTTTGTCACCCTTATTTGGATAAAGTGTAGATAGTAAGCTTTTTGGGAATTGTGTATTCGTATGTCACCTGTTATGTACGTAGAACACATGATGCTAAGAAAAGAGTATTTGGTCTTATTTGTATGACAGGGGGTCAAGCAAGAATAATATCCTAAGCCTAATTTTTTCACCATTATTTTAAACTAGATTTTCTTTTCTTTTTATTCCTCTTTACCAAGTCACAAAATTATTAAATAATGGATGGTCAGATTACAAAAGATGCTGAGACCCTCTGCAATGCTTAAGAAGTGACTTTTTTTTAGTCTCTTACTTTTCTGATGACTGCATTAAAAAGCAGCATTAAATAGTAATTACATAATGACAAGCAGACCAAATACAAGTAGCCATTAGACAGAATATTAGCAGAACATTCTTGGAAATGTAGCTCTTCGTTCCCACATACATCAGCTGCGCTACATATGATACAAAACTGTAATATTTCCTCTGTCAGTACTTACTCCTTTCTTGGGTACTCAGTGATATTTCCTTGTATTTCACCAGAAATCACACTGTTTATCCACTGGAACTATGATTCTCAGAATGCTTGGGAAAGAAGTGATCAACTGTGGTCTTTTAAAATGTTGAACTTAGCCAGCAAATGACTGTGATCTACAGTACTTATATCTGTCATAAGGGACTTCAGTGAATAGATTTCTCTTTTCTTCCAGTGTCACATGAGTTCCTTTTACAACTACATCAATTTTTATATCCACTTTTTGTTTAATTTGTGTTTAATAGTTTAAACTATTGGCCAATATTGGTTGCGTAATTTAATATTTGGGGAGTAGTCGGTGCTTAGCCACCAATGCCAGATTGTTATCATGAGCAATATATAATGTACATATTATTCTTTGTGTCTAAATAGAAAAGCTTACTGATTGGAAACAATAATAAGTATAGATGATTGATGACAAAAGATGATTAATTGTCTAAATAAAATAATAAAAATCATTTGCTCATGGTGTTCAGCTCCAAAAGCACAAAGGAAGCTGATAATAGGATAGCCACTGGAAAGAATTACTCTACAAAGAACAGGTCTGATATAGTCTGTACAGCAAGCAAGGGTACAAATCATAAACAGGTCAATGTTATTTTAGAGCACAAGGCATCAGTGCAAAGAAAATTTTCATTTTGATCCCAAAATACTGGGCTATTTTCTAACCCTGGATAAATCTCTTGATCTTCTTTTGCTTCATCCAGTCCACCCAGAAAACTGGGTAGGAAATCAGATAATGCATCACTCTGAGCTTCCGTAGGCAAGTAAATGATGGGCCAGATAAATCCCCTCCAGGAATTAGGAATGGAGGGAAACTCCTCTTTGTTTCTGTACATGCCACCTCACTGCTCAAGCACTCCAGAGCATCTTGCAGAGGAGTGGGTGAAGACAAGTAGACTGAAGGAAGGAAGAGGTGGGGCAGGGCCAGAGGATATTTGTCAAAATAGATAATATAGCCGAGCACTGGATTTTCTTTTCTGCTCTCCAGGATTATGGTGGGTGCTATGGCCAGGGGAAGTCCCTAGTAGTGCAGCTCCTATAGAGCTTTGCAGCCAAGGAGTCAGTGTGGGGGAGAAAGCATAGGTCTTTGGGATTCATGTAATTTGTGGGTGGATTCAACTGCCTTTCCTGCAAGAGTGGGAGAGAAGTCCCACCCTGCCCTTGATGGGCCAACGTAAGAGGGTTCTCTGAGAGGTTCTCCACTGATATTTCTCTCCAAAGCGGGAGGCAGTAGATATTTAAACGGACTGGCTGTGCCACATCTCCTGTTTAAAATCAGTTCATTATCCTCCCTCCCCTCCCCCCCCCCGCAACCCATAGTAGTTTTTAGTAATCTGTGACTTCAGTGTGTATGTGTGTGTATGTGAAAGTGGTTTTGGCATTTGAATTATTTTGTCTGTAGGAAATAGAAAGTGACTTTAATATTGGTTTGAACAACCACCACAAAGTAAATAAATAAAAAAGTCCACTGGCTATACTCTGGGCAGGTAGTTTCCTGCAAATTCGGGTATCTGTCATGTGCTCTTTTGTCCCATTCAAAGTGACTTTCAAATAAAAATTATTTGTCCTGCTTATTTTTGTTGGAAGGCATCAGCTCATGTTAGGCTGCTTTTTATTGTCCCCCTTTCCCTCTCTCGCTCAATAGATTCAGACACCTACAAGTTTTAACTGAACAGAAGGTCAGTAATCAGCAGATGTGATTCTTGATTTCTTCAAAGGAGGTCAGAAAATATCCAGCACAATTAACATATATTTTTTTACCCTCTGTGACCCTAAGTCATGATTTTCTAGTTAATCAGCAGTAACAGCAGAAGCTTTGGTCATGTTAGTTTCAAAGGGTTAATTTAATAAAACCATTATATAATTCTAAAATTGGCCTCTTAGCCAGATGGAAATGGGGCAGCAAATTGCACACATGTGTATCTATATTTGCAGGGGAAAAAAAGTATGCCCTTACTCTATCTTTGAGAAATAGTATAGGATCATGTAACTGGAGATTGTACTGAAATTCACAAACATAAAAGGCAGACTTAATTTTGCTCATTGAATCTTAACTTTAGCAAATCCTGTCTTTGTAGCTTATACATTTGTAACCTTATTGTTACATTAGACATTGTGTTGTGATGTTATGTTTTATATATGCATCAACATTGGATGGATAAATATACTGCTAGATTCCCCTAATTGCTCATGAAACTCGAGGAATCAGAAGGGTCTTAGAGAAGGACAAGCATTATAATTTAGCTCTCAAATATGGACCTGACATAGGGCCTGATCCAATGCCCATTTAAATCAATTGGAGTGTTACCATTGTCTTCAATGGACTTTGGTCAAGTTCCTGGGGGTTGCTGACTTTTTATCCTATAGTGTTCCATCATTACTTGCCACAATTGCAGATCTATCTTGAAAGCACAAGTGTAAAATGTTTGGTGTTTTAACAATATTGTTCTTAGCAGGTATGGATGAAATGTGACTAGCTGCTGGCTCCTTGTCTGGATTAGAGAACACTACACTGCTAGCACCCATAGAGTTGCCACAGTGGGAAATTTTGGAAAAATAAGTCTAATGTAGACAAGGCCTTACTATTTTCTAAAATGTTGTATTGGTTTCCGGTTGCCAGTACGTAGTATGACCCCTTCCTCTCTGCCTTACATGCTCCCAGGAGGTGAACAAAGAAATTCAGTTAAATTCAACCCCAGAGAGGTGATCCATGAAAGTTAAGTACACTTATGGGAGAGTGTGAAAAATGGAGATTGCAAACTGCTTACAAGTAGATTAGAGGGGAAAAGAAAGAACTGTAAATTTCATATAACCAGACATATTTATACAAATTTGAAAACAAATTAAGATATTTTTAAAATAAGTTCTTCTGGGTGTTAATTCCTTATATTACATTGAATGTGCAAGACTGTAGGTGGATTTTTTTCCCTTAAATGTAAAGAGGGTTACTAATTGTAGAGCCTAACCTCTGAAATTGCTCTGTCAGACCTTTGTTCATTATGCAGTAATTAGAAAGGGAACATTACCATCTTTGTTGTGAACTTTTCAATGTAGTTCAGGACAGAGGGCAGTATAGCCAATTAAAACAAAAACATTTAAGCGGGTTAAAAAAAAAACATTAAAGCCAATTCATTAGACCTGCATATTTTGGGGTCAGTGGTACCGAACATGCACATCAAAGCAAAAAGGGTTGAGCTGCTGATCTGCCCAAAGCACTGAAGTGAGCAGGATTGCAGACTGTGAATTTGAGAGAGAGGGCAGCCTTAGGGTAATGATTATATTGATGAGGATACATTAATGACTTAAGCAGCTGTCAAGACTTACAGAGACCAAAATCCACAAGGATGTGTGGGAAGGTAGCTTTTAGATGTTTTTAGAACGGTCTACTTCAAAATGTGTTGAATTACTTATAGCAAAGCTTTGATGAGATCATTTCTGGAATGTTTATTCACAGACTAGGTTTTTCAGTTATCAAAAGTCAAATGTATTGGCATAGTGGGTAAGTATACAATTTCTACACCCAATTTGAAGAGTTACCAATACACGCATCTAATCAGGGAACCAAAGAAGAAGAACATAAATAATATATGTGTCCAGTCTAAGTAGTTTGAACTTTAAACTCTTGTGACAAACTGATCACAAAGTAAAGACCAAGAATTATCAAAATGTATTATTTGGTGAACAATTCTGAATAAAAAAATTGATAAAATGAGAATTGGTTTGCCAACAATTAGTGACCAGAATAAGAGATTAAAGGGTGTCTGATGACTTACCTGTTAATTAATTAGCCACCCAGTTTGGCTAAAGCATGTAAACATAACATTCTAGTCCTACTTATTTTCAAGATCTGTGTGATGCATCATTTTACAAACAAACAATTTAAAAGGCTCTTACAGTCAATTGTCTTTTTTGCTATACTGGATTGAGCTATTCAGACAAAGTCATGAGTACATAAGAACAGCCATAATGGGTCAGACCAACAGTCTATCTAGCCCAGTATCCTATGTTCCGACAGTGGCCGATGCCAGATGCTTCAGAGGAAATGAACAGAACAGGTAATCATCAAATGAGCACATGGATGCAAAGTTATACTGACCTTGGAACTCCAGGTGACATTGATGTGGTGTCTGGTCTCCGTTAAAATGGTATAAATGCTAAAAAGGTTGCATATTGGGAAACACAACTTACTAGTGGTTATTTTAATTCTTCAGGGATCTCCATTCCACTTCCTTTCTCCCTAGACCACATAACATTTCTGTTTAGTGAACAGCTTAGCAATCTTGCCTGCACACATATATAGAACAGTGAGCTGTTGAGTGCCAATCAACAATATGAGTAATCATTGTTAACATAAGACCAGGGTACTATAGACGGAATGTCAGAATGCATTGTTTGATATGAATGCATCTATTTGAGGGGTGGCAGTCTCTCCTTATGCTTGCTGAAGTGACCCTGCTGTTCCCAACAACTGCTGAAATCAGGCATGTTTCATTCCTATTAATTCAACAGGCAAAATTGTTAGCATTGTGCTGAGGTGTTGGACGCATGTCATTCCTGCTTGGCTGATTTCTGAGTCAAATTAGGAAGACTTATGTGTGCTGAAACAATTAAGTATTTATTGAATAAATGGCATTGTCCTGTTCACAGTTCAGTGCTGTTGCTTTGCCTGCCTTACAAACTGAAGAAATGAAGTATCACAGCTCAAGGATAAAAGAAGAAAAAATATTGTAGTTATACTTTGCATCATGTGTGAATAGCTCTTCATGTTAATATGCTGTTTGATAAAAACCAAGGTCCTGCTTTAGTAAAAAAAAAAAAAAAAAAGAGTTGAGCATCCTTCCTCTAGCAATTGAAGCCAGAACATTATTAAGGCATTTTCTTTGGGTTGGCTCCCCATTAGGGATGATGGGTAGTTCCTTCCCTTTGGAGTCAGTCAGACAGTAATTGAGCAACCAGGTGTGGGAGAATATGGCAGGAAGCTTAAACTTTCAGTCATTCTGTCTCCAGGTTCTCTAGTATCTCTGCCTCTGGACTTGGAAGGAAGGCACAAAATCTAATGTTACCCATCTTAGTGTTCTACACTGCTGCTCATCACGGTAATATTTGAGCACCTTCTAAGTAAAATGAATAGCAACAGCAAAGGCCATAATGCACTTCCTGGAGTTACCAGTGCTTCTCCCAAAGTTCTGCTTGAGGAAAGGGTATATTTTGGTAGGGGTTGAAAGGGTTGTCAGTGTTGCAACCATCATTCTTATGGTGGAAAGGCTTTTTGAAGAGGAAGGTTTTACAGCGTTCCCTAAAATTGGTCACATTCTAGATTTGCCTGATCCCTGGAAGTTTGTTCTGTAGCCTATCAAATTACTCATTAAGATGATTGTACTGGCACCCAGCACTATAATATCTGTGTCCCTTTTTTGGGGTAAGAACTATTAAAACATTTCTCTCTTCTTTCTCTGTTGGCATGAGGCAACCTTTTGAAAATAAAATACAGAATATGGTAGTGTTTCTGTGTGCAAGAATTTTATTACACAGGAAGTCTAGGACAAAAAGGTGGGGTACTCTGAATTGTTTATTTCTTTATTCATATACTACTGCTCCTTTGCAATCACTTTGCTTATTAGTAAGTCTACAGAATTAAACTTTGGGTTTAAAATAATTAAAACCTTTAAAGTGCTGTTATGCTATTTTACTTGTTAAGGAAATGGATGTTGCCATTTTACGCTGTCATATTGGTTGACACATGCTTCTGTCAACTAAATGGAGGCCTTCACAGCTGTCGCTATGCCACCCAGGTGATCATTTTGTCCATCTCGATGCTTGGAAGAGCATCTTCAGGGTCTGTGCAACAAATTGAGTTGTTTACCTTTGCTGTTAATTTGTAGCATATGGTAGTACATTCCGTGGTTTGCACCTGTCATTTCAGGCCATAAATTCTTGGCTCTGGGCTTCTGCTTTGTGTGTTTTAGCAATCTGATCAATGAAGAATCCATTAAAAATGATTCAGGTGGACGCAGCCTGGTCCAACCAATTAACTATAGGATGATTGAATGGCCTTTTTTTTATTAAAAAATGTGGTGGTAAACTACCTATGTGTACAGCTAATAGAAATTCAAGGAGCTGTAGAAATTTCAGTCTCCTGTTATATTTAAAGGAACATTTTGAGAATTGAAGACATCTTGAATAGTCTGAGTATATAAATGAAATATAAATATTCACTGATGTATGGAAAACTGAGGTTATAAAAAGGTATGTATTTTTGTGTTCAATGTTATATTCAAACCCAGACAGCCAAATCTATATCATGATGATATCTTATATTACCTCTGATATTTTCTGTGTCTTGTTTGGCACTATAGAGTATAACCAAAGGAGTAATATTAATCTTAGCATCTCAACCTGTACTTTGATAACTAAACAAAACCAAAAATAAATGAATCTGAGCCATTAGATTGGTAAGTTTAATGGTAAAAAAAATGGAACACAGGCTACTATTAAATCTGCACGTCAGTTTGTGCTCATTTTTGATTGACTAATGTTACCGCTTTACATCCTGAAATTTATCAATAACTCCTTGAGTGCTGGTGTGTAGTACAGGATTAAGAGCCACAGCAGTTTAATGATGCTCCATTAATTTCAGTGGAATGCTTGGAGGCATATTTTCAAAATGACATATTGGTACCACTGTTCTGGGAGTACATCATGCTTTGTGACAATTACAACATCCATAGGGTACTAAATCTGTTAAACTGTACTCCTCTAGGCCCTGAAAAAGAAGTAAATCACCTTTTTCAGATCTTTGTCTAAGATCATTTAAATTAAGATCAGCTGGAGAGGGAGAATTAGCAGTGTTCTTTAAAGTGGATTAAGTTGAAAGGCAAGAGAAGTACATAGGTGTAACAGATAGGTATCAGACAGGGTTTGTGAAGAGGGTGCGTTTTGTTTGAGTGTACTGGTAGAGATAATGGAAGTGGGGAGAAATATGCTGAAAGTGATCTTTCTTTCTATGAAGGAAACTGAAAAGGTGAAATAGGAAAATAAAATGGGAACTAATGTTCTCTGTGTTTTAAACAATGTGTTGGCTCTGCAATCTTCTTCCAGCTGTGGGGATGGGGGAAAGAAAAAAAAATAAAAACCCTCTGGCCAAAAATGTCCTTTTAGCTCCTGGAGTGCTCCTGGTCATGAAGCTGATCTAAGACTGCAGACATTGTAACATTTGTGCTGTTCTGTTGAAAATAATGTGATGTCCTAAAAAAAACACTAGGAACTAGATCGCATGCTCTGATTCTCATGGGTGACTTTAATTTTCCTGATATCTGCTGGGAGAGCAATACAGCGGTGCATAGACAATCCAGGAAGTTTTTGGAAAGCGTAGGGGACAATTTCCTGGCGCAAGTGCTAGAGGAGCCAACTAGGGGGGGCGCTTTTCTTGACCTGCTGCTCACAAACCGGGTAGAATTAGTGGGGGAAGCAAAAGTGGATGGGAATCTGGGAGGCAGTGACCATGAGTTGGTTGAGTTCAGGATCCTGACGCAGGGAAGAAAGGTAAGCAGCAGGATACGGACCCTGGACTTCAGGAAAGCAGACTTCGACTCCCTCAGGGAACGGATGGCCAGGATCCCCTGGGGGACTAACTTGAAGGGGAAAGGAGTCCAGGAGAGCTGGCTGTATTTCAAGGAATCCCTGTTGAGGTTACAGGGACAAACCATCCCGATGAGTCGAAAGAATAGTAAATATGGCAGGCGACCAGCTTGGCTTAATGGTGAAATCCTAGCGGATCTTAAACATAAAAAAGAAGCTTACAAGAAGTGGAAGGTTGGACATATGACCAGGGAAGAGTATAAAAATATTGCTCGGGCATGTAGGAATGATATCAGGAGGGCCAAATCGCACCTGGAGCTGCAGCTAGCCAGAGATGTCAAGAGTAACAAGAAGGGTTTCTTCAGGTATGTTGGCAACAAGAAGAAAGCCAAGGAAAGTGTGGGCCCCTTACTGAATGAGGGAGGCAACCTAGTGACAGAGGATGTGGAAAAAGCTAATGTACTCAATGCTTTTTTTGCCTCTGTTTTCACTAACAAGGTCAGCTCCCAGACTGCTGCGCTGGGCATCACAAAATGGGGAAGAGATGGCCAGCCCTCTGTGGAGATAGAGGTGGTTAGGGACTATTTAGAAAAGCTGGACGTGCACAAGTCCATGGGGCCGGACGAGTTGCATCCGAGAGTGCTGAAGGAATTGGTGGCTGTGATTGCAGAGCCATTGGCCATTATCTTTGAAAACTCGTGGCGAACGGGGGAAGTCCCGAATGACTGGAAAAAGGCTAATGTAGTGCCAATCTTTAAAAAAGGGAAGAAGGAGGATCCGGGGAACTATAGGCCAGTCAGCCTCACCTCAGTCCCTGGAAAAATCATGGAGCAGGTCCTCAAAGAATCAATCCTGAAGCACTTGCATGAGAGGAAAGTGATCAGGAACAGCCAGCATGGATTCACCAAGGGAAGGTCATGCCTGACTAATCTAATCGCCTTTTATGATGAGATTACTGGTTCTGTGGAAGAAGGGAAAGCAGTGGATGTATTGTTTCTTGACTTTACCAAAGCTTTTGACACGGTCTCCCACAGTATTCTTGTCAGCAAGTTAAGGAAGTATGGGTTGGATGAATGCACTATAAGGTGGGTAGAAAGCTGGCTAGATTGTCGGGCTCAACGGGTAGTGATCAATGGCTCCATGTCTAGTTGGCAGCCGGTATCAAGTGGAGTGCCCCAAGGGTCGGTCCTGGGGCTGGTTTTGTTCAATATCTTCATAAATGATCTGGAGGATGGTGTGGATTGCACTCTCAGCAAATTTGCGGATGATACTAAACTGGGAGGAGTGGTAGATACGCTGAAGGGGAGGGATAGGATACAGAAGGACCTAGACAAATTGGAGGATTGGGCCAAAAGAAATCTGATGAGGTTCAATACGGATAAGTGCAGGGTCCTGCACTTAGGACAGAAGAACCCAATGCACAGCTACAGACTAGGGACCGAATGGCTAGGCAGCAGTTCTGCGGAAAAGGACCTAGGGGTGACAGTGGACGAGAAGCTGGATATGAGTCAGCAGTGAGCCCTTGTTGCCCAGAAGGCCAATGGCATTTTGGGATGTATAAGTAGGGGCATAGCAAGCAGATCGAGGGACGTGATCGTTCCCCTCTATTCGACATTGGTGAGGCCTCATCTGGAGTACTGTGTCCAGTTTTGGGCCCCACACTACAAGAAGGATGTGGATAAATTGGAGAGAGTCCAGCGAAGGGCAACAAAAATGATTAGGGGTCTGGAACACATGACTTATGAGGAGAGGCTGAGGGAGCTGGGATTGTTTAGCCTGAAGAAGAGAAGAATGAGGGGGGATTTGATAGCTGCTTTCAACTACCTGAAAGGGGGTTCCAAAGAGGATGGCTCTAGACTGTTCTCAATGGTAGCAGATGACAGAACGAGGAGTAATGGTCTCAAGTTGCAGTGGGGGAGGTTTAGATTGGATATTAGGAAAAGCTTTTTCACTGAGAGGGTGGTGAAACACTGGAATGCGTTACCTAGGGAGGTGGTAGAATCTCCTTCCTTAGAGGTTTTTAAGGTCAGGCTTGACAAAGCCCTGGCTGGGATGATTTAACTGGGAATTGGTCCTGCTTCGAGCAGGGGGTTGGACTAGATGACCTTCAGGGGTCCCTTCCAACCCTGATATTCTATGATTCTATGAATGCCAAGGAATGTGACACTCAGTGATTATTCTTTCATTTTAGATAGCATGAATTTAATTGTTTCTTAACTTATAGTGGCACAGCAGTATTTTTAAGTATTACAAAAATCAAAATTTAGAAAAAGCCAACTATATAAATAGGAAACATACTGAAACCTCATAATAATAATGTTAATGTGAGGTATTTATAATGTATCATTTATGGCTCACTTGAGCCTGTGCTACTCATGAATTATATGGACTTTATTCACTTGTGGGATATAAATATCTTATTCAAACTCATTAGGATTTATCTCTCTTGCAGCATAAGTTACATGCATATATACAGTGAGGTTTTTCCTCTTCATACCACTAATGATAGGGAGACCTGTGGAGTAACTGAGGCCCCCACAGGAAATAGAAATACTTGTAGTACATGAAAGACCCGATTCATCTCACATGTTGAGGTAAATCAAAGGATACCTCATAGTATAAAAGTGGTGTGAGTGGAGAAACAGGCCTGACATTTAAAAGGCATGAGAATGCCAGAACGCAACAAACTGAAACTAGGTTTAATAAAATATATGTTTACAGTCTAGTGTACCAGTTGTAGACCCTGGGAAATCATTATGTAAGAATATGGACACCTTGCCATAATTCAATAGATTGGAGAGATCACAAGGATTGATTGATGACTACAGGTTACAGACATATTGCTACAGTGGAACCAGGTTGACCACAATTTTAGAATTTCATTATTTATTTGAAATGATTTATACATTTATACAATTTATACATTATTTTTGGACATTTTATTGTGGAATTCTCTTTGGCATTGTTGGAAATTCATGTTGTCTCCATTGAACTAGATTAGTTACTGAGAAAGAGTGGCTGATGCATTTGAGTGAATCATTGTGATATTTGAAATCAGGCCTCCATGAGGTGAAGAGCTAATGCATCTTCTGCAGTATAATTCACCCCTCTGTGTAGCTTCCACCACATTTCTTAGAACACAGAAATCTTAGCTAAATATTTCTAACTGTTAACAATATAAAACAGTTCATGGCATGGCAGAGGCCTTATGAGGAACAGCAGAGACCAATGTAATAGACTGTGGTTCCAAATTTTCTCTGAGCGACAACCCTATATAATGTATATACTCTGTTTCTGTGGTAGGTATGTAGATATGTATATCCACATAGAGTTAAGTAAGCTATAAGGCTATTGTCAAAGTATTTACAGTGGCTTCAGGGTAATCAGTCAAGTGGTTTGTTATATCTTGAAACTTTGATTTATATTCAGAAACAGGGGTGGGCAAACTTTTTGGCCCGAGGGCCACATCTGGTTATGGAAATTGTATGGCGGGCCATGAATGCTCATGAAATTGGTGGTTGGGGTGTGGGATGGGGTGAGGGCTCCGACTGGGGGTGCAGGCTCTGGGGTGGGGCCAGAAATGAGGAGTTCAGGGTGCAGGACGGGGCTCCGAACTGAAGCAGACGGTTGGGATGCAGGGGTAGGGTTAGGAGTGAGGGCTCTGGGTGAGGGTGCGGGCTCTGGGGTGACTCTGTGCATCACCCTGTCTGAAGCTGCCGCCGCGCAGCTCCCAATGGCCGCAGGTCTTGGCCAATGAGCAGTGCTTAGGGCAGGGGCAGTGTGCGGTGCCCCGTGGCTGCCCCTATGCGTAGGAGCCAGAGGAGGGCATGCTGCTGCTTCTGGGAGCCTCGCAGAGCGGGGCAAGCCCCAGACCCTGCTCCCCAGCGGCAGCTTGACGGCTGGATTAAAACATCTGAAGGGCCGGGTGTGGCACCTGGGCTGTAGTTTGCCCACCTCTGTTCAGAAATGTTCGTTTTGCCTTGAAACCTTCTACATATTTTCCATTTCTGCACCTTAAACTGATTCAGAAGTTGGGATGACCATTTTGTAAGCGGTATAGAAAGCACGTGATACCTGTGCTCCAAAAGGGCTTAGAACTCTCCTATCTAAGAGACCAACTCTCTCCTCATGATACACTTGCCGCTGTTAAGTAAACACTGATGCTAGACACTATTTGATATAATGGAGAGGGTGGTCCCAACAGGTCGTTGTAAAGACCATGAGAAACTTGGAGCACCCTTCCATCTCGGGTCTGAAGTATCCTGGATTTTCTAAATTACATGGTGTACTGGAGGGCCCACTTTTTTTCACCTGGCCTTTAAGGACAATACTGGCCATGTGCTGCGTGCTTGTTAACTTGTATTCAGAGCTGCTGCTGGGCACAAGGGGTAAACTGACTGAAGTCAGTGTTTGCCTTTATAATTTAAATAATTGACAGAATGCTCAGAGCCTGTTTATGGGCACTTTCATTGTTAAATAGGAAGAAATAAAGTTAGTAAAGCTATGTTGGTTGTGAGGAGGAACATAACATTGTTTACATGTATGTTTTTAAAAAGTAGCTTGATTGCATTATAGTTGTGGCTGTTCTTGCCTTGTGGGATTAAGATAACACTATTTGCAAACTGCAGTTTGGTTAAAATTTTCAAATGACTTGGATTTTCTTTTACATAAAAAGTAATATTTTGTGACTGCAGCTTCCGCTGTGAAATTTGCACTCTAAAAAAAATTCTTACTAGCAGGTAGTGGGTTCTTGCTTCCATGCTCCCTCACCCTGCCTTCCCCTGCTACATCCATTATATGAAGCATTTTCCCCCAGGGTACCTAATACAAAACTCGGAAAATAAAATACTGGGTCACTTTAACTGACAGAATATATTTTGCTATATATAAAAAGTGGATGCTTCAGTTTGAAGATATGACTAAAATTTTACCGGAATTTTTTGTGAGGAACAGAACACCATAAAGCTTTTAAGGGCCGAGTTGTGTGTCAGGAATGTGCCTTTTGCCACTGCATTAAAATCTGCCCAAAATGGGAGTTGTAAGTAAAGCTGGGCAAATTTTTTTTTCTGGGAACTATTTTTTGGCAGCCTGGGACTGAGCAGGACTTTACCTAGAATTGCAACTCTGGGCTGTGCCAGGTCCAGATCTGGGCACCTGGACTGAGAACAGGAAGCCTGTCTCTCCTGGGTTCTCAGTAACTGCCCTACTGGGCTTAGGCAGCGGAGGAGGAAGCTGCCCTATTCAAATGCAGAGGGGACAACAGCTGGACCTGCAGAGAGTACATTGAAACAAAGAGAATGGACAGAGGGATTGGGACTTAAGGATGACTGGCAGGGAGAGGGAAATTGGGACTGAATGCTGGGGGAGAACCAGGAGAATGGGACTGGGATCTGGTCGGGACTGGGAGCTGGCAACAGAGAATGGGACTGGGAGCCAATGGAGGTGCAAGAAGAGTGGGACTGGAATCTGAGCACACAAGGGGGTGTGGTGTGGTGTGAGTGAGCTGTGGTGGAGGAGACTGGGTGGTTCTGATAAATCAAGGCTTCTGGTCTTGAGAAACAGTGGAGCAGAGGGAAGGATGTGAAGTGAAGAGACAGATATGATGTGGAGTAGGGATGCAGCAGGAGAATTGAGAATTGCTGGGCAAAGAGACTGAGACAAGAAGGTGGTAGTGTTGGAGGGGTGACACTTAGCCCTGGTCTACACTGGGTTGTGGGGGGAATCGATCTAAGTTACGCAACTTCAGCTACGTGAATAACATAGCTGAAGTCAACATACTTAGATCGACTTACCATGGTGTCTTCGTCGCGGTGAGTCAACTGCTGCCGCTCCCCTGTCGACTCTGCCTGCGCCTCTCACAGCGCTGGAGTACAGGAGTTGATGGGAGAGCGCTCGGTGCTCGATTTATCGCATCTAGACTAGACACGATAAATTGATCCCTGCTGGATCGATTGCTGCCTGCCGATCCGGTGGGTAGTGAAGACATACCCTGAGATTGGATGAGAAGCTCGGGAAAGGAGATTGGACTGAGAACAGATGGGGACATGAAGCCCATGTGAATGTGATGGGTGTCACTGGAGGCCAGGAGTGAGGGAGAGAGACAGATTGGATGAGGAGTCAGAAGTGGGAGGAACTGGGACTGGCTGAGCAAGGAGACTGAAGGGGCGCTGGAACATTTTTTATAGTCGGGGTGCTGAGAGCCACTTAACCAAACTGTAAACCCTGTATATAATGGAAACCATTTCAAACCAGGGGGTGTGGCAGCACCCCTAGTTCCAGCACCTATGGGAGATTGATGCCAGGAGTGGGGGAAGATTGGGATGGCAAGTCTGGAGGGCTGAGACTAGCATTTTCTGGGCAAGAAGATTGGGACTGGGATAAGAAGCTTGGGGAGTGGAGCCAGGGGTGTGGAAAAGATAATGCTGGGACAAGGTCATTTTGGGAGTGATGGGGCACAGAAGGTCACATTTGTAGAAAGTGGACAGACTAGTCTGTGTCCCCTAGGGTACACTCCCCTTGAATGGAATCCAAGATCCATGAGTCTCACCATTCCTCAACACTGGCAAAATATCCCATCCCCCTCCAATGGTCTCAGCATGGAGATGGCAATCTATTACTGCTATCAGTAGATTTTTAGTTCAAGGAGCAGCCGTCTCTGTAGAGAGCTGGAAGCTCCAAGCTTGCTGATGACCAGTGTCATTCTCAATATAATCCTACATGATGGAATTTCTGGATTTTTGTTTTGTTTTGTTTTTTCCCAGTTTGCTTTTTTTAATTAAAAATAAACAAGGCAATTACACAACACACTGAAACAAAACACCTGTGCTAAAAGAATATTATTACATTTGCAAAATCAATCACTCAAATTATAGGACATGTCAGAATTAAAATTGCCTGTGCAACCTTATTTTCCTTCTCATTTTGCAAATGTGTATGGTAGTTTGTAATTACATGAACACATACAATTTTTTTTCCAAAGAACATTTGCCTCATTCAGTGCACTATTTGGAGCTGATCAGGGATGAACCAGGGTTGGGTAGTGAAAGAGATTGTCTGTAGGACACCCACCTCCTTTGTTGCAGGAGTTCGAAGGTGTGTAGTGGATAAATCAGGGAATTGAAGGAAAAGAAATGATAGTCGGATTGTAAAGGTATTTGAAAATTGCCCTGGAGAATTGATTCTGTCACTACAACGACTATAGAGTTCCTGACCCATGGAAAAGAAGCTCTTGAGGAATTCAACCATGATTTCAACAATGTCCATCCCACCATCAACCTCAGCCTGGACCAGTCCACACAAGAGATCCACTTCCTGGACACTACAGTACTAATAAGCGATAGTCACATAAATACCACGCTATACCGGAAACCTACTGACCACTATACTTACCTACATGCCTCCGGCTTTCATCCAGACCACACCACACGATCCATTGTCTACAGCCAAGCTCTAAGATACAACCGCATTTGTTCCAACCCTTCAGACAGAGACAAACACCTACAAGATCTCTATCAAGCTTTCTTACAACTACAATACCTACCTGCTGAAGTGAAGAAACAGATTGACAGAGCCAGAAGAGTACCCAGAAGTCACCTACTACAGGACAGGCCCAACAAAGAAAATAACAGAATGCCACTAGCTGTCATCTTCAACCCCCAAATAAAACATCTCCAACGCATCATCAAGGATCTACAACCTATCCTGAAGGACAATCCATCACTCTCACAGATCTTAGGAGGCAGGCCAGTCCTTGCCTACAGACAGCCCCCCAACCTGAAGCAAATACTCACCAGCAACTACACACCACACAACAAAAACACTAACCCAGGAACCTAACCTTGCAACAAAACCTGTTGCCAACTGTGTCCACATATCTATTCAGGGGACACCATCATAGGGCCTAATCACCTCAGCCACACTATCAGAGGCTCGTTCACCTGCACATCTACCAATGTGATATATGCCATCATGTGCCAGCAATGCCCCTCTGCCATGTACATTGGCCAAACTGGACAGTCTCTATGTAAAAGAATAAATGGACACAAATCAGATGTCAAGAATTATAGCATTCAAAAACCAGTCGCAGAACACTTCAATCTCTCTGGTCTCTCGATTACAGACCTAATTGTCACAATATTACAACAAAAAATCCCTTCAAAAACAGACTCCTACGAGAGACTGCTGAATTGGAATTCATTTGCAAACTAGACACCATTAAATTAGGCTTGAATGAAGACTGAGAGTGGATGTGTCATTACACAAAGTAAAACTATTCCCCCCCCCCCCACTGTTCCTCACACATTCTTGTCAACTGCTAGAAATGGCCCACCGTGATTATCACTACAAAAGGGTTTTTTTCCCTCTCTCTCTCCTGCTGGTAATAGCTCACGTTACTTGATCACTCTCGTTACAGTGTGTATGGTAACACCCATTGTTTCATGTTCTCTGTGTATATACAATCTCCCTATTGTATTTTCCACTGCATTCATCCGATGAAGTGAGCTGTAGCTCACGAAAGCTTCTGCTCAAATAAATTTGTTAGTCTCTAAGGTGCCACAAGTACTCATTTTCTTTTTGCGGATACAGACTAACACGGCTACTACTCTGAAACCTGAAGAGCTGTGTGAGCTCAAAAGCTTGTCTCTTTCACCAACCAAAGTTGGTTCAATAAAAGATACTACCTGATTCACCGTGTCTCTTTAATATCCTGGGTCCAACATAGTTTCAACAACACTGGAAGCAAAGAGTTTCGGGGTAAACAAACTACACACCTAACGATCAGAAGGTTATCTTTCCAGAGGGTGGGCCCTCAGCATTTTCTGAAAATCAGGACTTGGTAAGATATTTCAGTTTGGGCACCCAAAATGATTAGTGACTTTTGAAAATCTTGTCCTAAATGTTCAGCTGTGACCTCCTTTCTATTTTCTTACTATATTCTCCCTCCCCCCTCCTTCTTTCTTGTTCTTTCATTCTCTTTCCTTCTATACAGCCACACCTTTTAAAAACATAATGAAAACTCTCCACCACAGAAATCCCTTCAAAATCAAACAGCCCCCCTTCCCTTTCTTTACATTTTGAAAGGATCTTGAGCTGATTTGTCTAGTTATGTGGTCTCCACTACAAAACCTACCTTTTAGGCTGCTGTGTAGTGTTGTACTGTTACTCTTTGGCTACAATTTGTCCAGTCATGGAATATTCTGCATCACTTTATTATGCTTTGTCTAATTGTTCTGATTTGTTTTTAATGGTAATCTGGTCGAGTTTTAGGCAGAGAAGTGAAATTGCTGCAATGAATGTGTTTATACTCTCTTTCATAAATTTTGTAACATAAACATTTCATAACTTGTTGACACAGTTACAGGGTTAAATAAATGCAGGAAGAGAGAGAGAAATCAAGAGGCACAGCTTTAGGAGAAAATAAGTTTCCAAACAGATCATATCTCAAAGGAGTGAGTGAGCTGATGAGACACTCTGTCAAGATGCAGAGGAAGGCTGGCCCGAGCAGCAGAATGTTCACAAAAGACACACTCCCCAGAACGAAAAGGAGTACTTGTGGCACCTTAGAGACTAACCAATTTATTTGAGCATAAGCTTTCATGAGCTACAGCTCACTTCGTCGGATGCATACTGTGGAAACTGCAGAAGACATTATATACACAGAGACCATGAAACAATACCTCCTCCCACCCCACTCTCCTGCTGGTAATAGCTTATCTAAAGTGATCACTCTCCTTACAATGTGTATGATAATCAAGGTGGGCCATTTCCAGCATAAATCCAGGTTTTCTCACCCTCCGCCCCCCCCTCCCCCACAAACTCACTCTCCTGCTGGTAATAGCCCATCCAAAGTGACCACTCTCCCTACAATGTGCATGATAATCAAGGTGATTAACCCTAACTGATTCCTCTAATAAATGTATAATGTGCAAAGTTGTCCCCTCTGAAGTTATTAATCTTTACACTTATTTCAGTTACATTGTATTTCTCCAACTCACTGAAAAGATTGGCCTATTAATATTGGCTTTTTTAGTACAGGTTATTGTGTCCCAGCAGTGCTTAAACAAGGAATAGTTCTTTTTTTTTTTTTAATCCTGAATCCCGATTCTACTTCTGCACCAATAATGCAGAGTTATCAGTATTAATTTTATTACGGAAATCTTGCCAACTCCTTTTGCTAGTAGCCTTAATGATTCTGTGTACTTTAGCTTGCTTTCTTATATTCTATCAAATCCACAGAATTCATTGTTCTATTAACCTTATTTAACATCTTATTTTTTTTACACTTAGCCTCTGACCATTCATCATTCCAACATGGAATTGGATTTTTGCACACATCCTTTTTAATGTTAATTTTTTTAATAGAAAATTATGTAGTATATATAAGAATTTGGTGATTTTTTCTGCACAACTCACCCACATCTTCATAGATATTTATGGAAGGGTTTTATAGGTCTCTAAACAGTCTATGTTCTTTGAAGTCTATGATCTTCACATTTTAGCTGTCTTTTCTTTAATTTCCCTTTAACTATGCAGCTAATAGCTCTTCCACAAAATTTAAGAAATTATTACTTCCTCAAGAACATCTTTATTTTTTTCCACTATCTCCACCTTGCTACCATTGGCAAAGTCAGAACACTAAACTATTAAATAACCTTGAATCAAAAACAATTCGTGTATAATATAATTTCAAGTTTCATAGAAAATATCCCAGTGTATCTTATAAACAGTGATGGCCTCGATAGGCAAATGAAGGTGAAGTATGGTAGGTTACATTATAGTATGCAAGGTACTCCTATACAGCTACCAGATGCAAGGTCAGAAGGAAAGCTGAATGCAGTGACTACATTTGACTGAGGTCAGGGAAATTGAATGGCCTAGGTGTGCAGAAAATTTGATTCTTCCAATGGGATCTAAAAATGCTTGTGGTAAGAGCAGAGGTAGAGGAGACTCTTCCAGCAGGCTGAAGCAATGAGGAAGAAGGAACTTCTACCACTTTTAAGGTGGTGAGACAGAAAGAGATTTCCTATTGGTGGGAATATAGGAAATGAGTTGGAGCATAGAAAAAGATTGGTTTGGACAGGCAAGACCATGGAGGACTTTTAAAATCAATGTTTTGATTAAGATTACCACTTCTAATTTTCCAGAATGCTAGTCTCAGTGTAGCAGGTTGGCAAAAGGGGGAGAAAAAAGGAGGGGAATCTTGTTAGTTTTGTTTGTTTGTTTTTGTCTGGATTTGCAGGGGCGACAGCGATCAACCACATCTAATTCTCTGTCACAACATAAATCAGAAACCAAATTATTTTATTCAGTACTATGTTTTTCAAAATAACCACTGGGAAATTGTGTAGATTTAAATCTGAGCCATGGGAAGGACCATTTAGTAACATATTATTTTGGGATGATATCTAGAAAACTGTCCTAACCTGAATCTACCCTTTCCTTCACTTCCTCACTGTGCTTTTAAAAAAAACAAAAAACAAAAAAACAAATCCTGATATTCTCACTCTGTTGTTAATTAGACAACACTCCTATTGATACCAATTGGTGTTATGATTGAGTAAATACTTCAGGATTTGGATTATTAATGTTAAGCAGTGTAAATCTCATTGATCTGTGCCTGAAGAAATCTAAAGTTAAATGAAACCAAAATATAAATCTCTTTTGTGGGACACCTCTATTACTAAGGTATTGTTGTGTCACTCTACCTATTCAGTATACTGCCACTGTTAATGATATAATGGGTTTCCCAAATTGTCATGTCTACCTCTCCATTGATTTACATTTGTGCAATAGTTGTGGGCATTTCTAGTTTTGTACACTTACGAGACTCAGAAGCCTCTATAAAACTTCTTGTAGGTGAACAAGACAACTGTCCAGTGGCTCTGGAGAATACAGAGTTTGGGAACAAGCATAAGAACCAGTTGATCTCATGGTTACTTATCCCTTCAGGTGAAATCCCTATGAAACATTCTGATCTTCTTCCTCAAGGTAAACAGTACCTTACACCAAGAGAAGCACGATCAATGGGTTAAGACGCTATTCACTATGGGTAAGGATGTCAGAATCTAGCTGCATATATAACTACAAGAACCAACAGTTTTGTACAATATGTGTCTCATTAACCTTTGGCAAAGTATACCAAGGTATAAAGCCAACTGAAGTATGTTGGGGGAGACTCCAATGGGCCTTCGATGAGTCCCTAAATTTGTTTCATATTATACCTTATATCCTGTTCTGGTATAGTTTGTTGTAGTTCAAAGCCCATTTTCACTTCACAGTGGCAGATGTTCTTTGTTCTATGAAGATAGAGAAGATAGATGCTTCATTCCTGTCGGCCTTATTCTTCCTAAAAGGAATGTACCCAAATATTATGAAAGTGCCATTTCATTAAACTGTGTTTTTATATATCCATATAACATTTGGAGTTATTTCAGTCTTGGCCATGAGCCACCAGGCTCCTAACAGTCTGAAGAATGTAACTATGAACACATTGAAGTCATGACTGATTTGTACTGCAAAAAATATTGAAATAAAATCAGCTGATGCTTCTTTAAGACTCCACAACTTCTAGTGCAATTATAGTATTTTATTCTTTGCAATGGTTGAGATGAGCAAATTATAACCTTGGTGATGTAAGTGAGGAATTGATTCCTATTAATCAGCAAAGTACTTTCATCAACGGTGTTCTGTGCTCAGGAAGGTGTACTTTCATCCAGAAAACAAGCTGGATTTTTAGCGTTCGCATAACAGACTTTATTCATTTGTAACTTCACCGATGCTCTGCTTTCAACTTATCTTTTCTATAGCCCCAGGAACCTCCCAACTAGCACTAAAAAACAAACAATTCCCTTCCCCTACTTTAAAGGTTTCAGTAGCATATGATATTATAGATGTTTTATAGTTCAAACCTGTTGTAATTTTAGTCCCCTTATTTTTCTGGGGACAACCTGTATACAGTATTTACTCTTCTCTTCCTCCCAATTTTCAGTACACTCTCAAGATTTGAGGCCTTTCTACACTAAAAGAGGATGTCAAATGCTTGACTGACTTTTAGAGATCATGACAAAACAAACAAAATTGAGTCCTGACAACATAATGGAACGGGCTGTTGTGTGAGTCTATCTGCCATTGACAGGTCTGGCTTGGGTGGCTGACCTTCATAAGAAGGGCTCTAAAGTAACTGATGTCATGATACCAACATCCTTTGTTAAAGCTCTCAGGTTATGATCTGTGGCACAGTTCTTCCATACATTCAGTACTTCAGTGTCTCAAACAAGGAAAATGAATCTGTTGGGTTAATATGCACTTTATTTGTGGGGTTCAGGAGGGCCATGCCATTGCAGTGAGGTTTCACTGTGCAAAAGAGAACTATCTATCTGTAAGATTTCAGGGGGGGGTTGTTTGTTTGTTTAAACCAAGCATTTAGCTGTCCCTTAGTTGTTCTGATTTTGCATCTGAAAGTCTCCAGATGATATTTACAGTTGTTGCCCATGCAAAATTAACGTCAGACGTTAAAACAACCAAAGGGATGGTAATAAATCTTAGGAATACTGAAATAATTTCTGATCTTGTTGTGTTAGCTATAGCTGGGTAGAGAAGCTTCTTATACCCATGTAACTAAATAGAAACTCTGACTTAAAAACCGCTGTTGAAATTGTGCTGCTGAGTGACACATTGCCAGATCTCCAATTGCAGGCACAGAGATGGGTGTGTGGGGGGGTGGTAGATAAAGTTTGAAACATTGCGGAAGGACCACTTGACGTAGAATATTTAGGTGACCTTCTCTTAGAGATAATGCAACAAGTTGCTGGGTTATTATGAGCCTCCAATGCTTGGTTTGGTTTGAGATCTATCTCCCTCAGCAATCTTATGGGTATATGCCTTAAAGATAGAATCTAGCTTGAGCCATATGGAAAAATAGTATAAAAGATATTCTGAAATATTTCTTAACACAATAATAATTATTTCTTGAGCAGCAACACAAATATTTGGCATTGTTAATCCCATTTTTGATATATTTTCTCCATGCATTTCTTCATGCATCGTGACAATGTGACATTTCAAGCCTTGTTAATTGTTTTTTAAGTTTGTCTTAAAATGTATCTAGCTTGACAGTATGATGTCATGTGATATTCCTTTGAACCTTTGAGAAAATTGCTGTTTTTTGAGACAAATTCTTCTCATCATTTTCTATGACAACTACTTAATGAGAAGATGTAGGTGCTGTGGAAATGCAATGATTTTTTGTTTGAGTGGTGGAGGTTTCCTTTGAATTTCCTTTGCATTATAAAGACTGAATGCATGCCCTAATGTTCAGCTCATATTGATCCATCCACTGTCTGTATCTGTTTAAAGCTACATTTATTTGTTTATCTTTGTTATAATTTATTTATGCCTACGTTCCTTGACGGAATCTGATAAAGACCAGACAGGGTAGTATGTTTTTGTGTGTTTGTTAATTATTTAATTTGTGGTATTTTTTTAAAAAATTCTGGACAAGAGGATAGGGAAAGAGAAAGAACCAAATATGAGAAATCAAACCTATATAACACCAGCGCCATTATAATACCCAGTTAGCAATCAGTTCATTTAGGAAGTTGAAAGTTGATTATTGAATCACAAATCTTATAACCACTAAATTATTTATCCTCCTGTTTACAAATAAACAAATATCAAACATCTCCTCAAACTTTTTCTCCATTCTCAGATGAAACAAATATAATCTTCTGTCATAAAAAGACCTGTATTGTTTATGACATCAGATTTCAGTTTGATTCATCTTACATTAAATTGTTGTAAATGTTTGATACATGTTGTTAGGAGGCTCAGGAGGGAAAAAATCAATTATTCATATTTGATTGGAATGCAAACTTTACAACAGAGAAAGTTATGCTCTTCTTAAAATGTGAAATCAGTGTAAGCAAGCAACAAAAATTGCCACTCAGTTTTAAATCCTTTTACTTGCCTGCAGTCCTCTTAGAACCACTACAAAGCTGTGCTCTTTATGGTTCTTCCACAAATAAATGTCCTGAGACCAAGTTCAGCTCTCAGTTACAATTACCCATTATCCTCAATGCACTGGTGTAACAGAGAGCAGAATGTGTTCCAAGAAATGGGACTTGGTTAACAACTGGATTCAGGCACAAGAAAAAAAAAATCTCCCTTCCACTGAGCTGTGTTTGGTTTTCAGTAAACTTTTACTTTTCTTTAGTAAAAAGAAGCAGACTCTTATTATTGTCACTAAAGTCAGCATATGTAAATCTGAATACACACAGGGAGCTAATCTGCTAAGTAAAAGGTGCCCTTTTTACCTTGTCACTGTTCAGAACAGAACTGCACTTTAAAACATGCATCTCCTGTGAGCTGCTGAGCCCCTACTCACATTGTAGTGTAGTTAAGGTCATTCAACATTACTCAGGCAGTACTCAGCACCTTTCAGGCCGGGGCCATCAGTTTTCAATGATGGCCATCAATTCATTGCACTCCCTCATGGCACACTTGTAGTGCATTCTTCCCCTGCAGATCCCACCTAATCCTTATACTTTTAAGAACTCTGTCCAAGTGTGCCAACAACTCTATTAGCCTTTCTACCAGATATTGGTGCTACCACTTGCAGGTTGTGTGTGGGATCGGGGGGCCTGATTCTCTTCTGCCTTGCAGAGTCATGTACACCTGTGTAGAGTGCAAAGCACTTTGGGGGCAGATCCTCAGACTCCATGCACTATCAGGGTTCCATTGACTTCACTGAAATGATGACAGTTTATATCAGCTGAAGATCTGCCCCTACCACTGTTGAATGTGAGTGGATAATCTGATTGGGTAATGACCGACATTTACTTTGCAGAAGTGTAAATTATAACAGTAGAATGTTTCTATTTGGTATACAAAGTTGTTGTTGTTGTTTTTTTTTAATTAGATTTTCCAGATCATTATTTTGAATACAACTCATTTTTTCTGGCAGAAGGTCACACATCATAAAAACCCTATTATTCTAAATAAGAGGAAAACCTAATATATATACACACACACACACAAACATTCCCCATTACATGAGGCTTCAGTGTGTATTAATTAAGGATGTTCCTGTTCCTGGGTGGTCAGAGACACAAGGTGAAAATCTAGGCATGCTGTTTTTATACTACAGCCACACACCCTGGTGTTTTATTGCTAATTTTCACATTTTCACTGCTGTTCCTTATTGCTTTGGCGGACTGTGAAATTACTCTCTACTCCTATAAAATAAGATAATATGCTGTAGCCTGTTAAATTGGAGATCTTTTCTGAGTTCTGATTTCAAAGATCAATCTTTATGTTTATGCTTAAAATAGTTTTAATTTCCCTTTTGGTAACAAAGAAAGTGTCGATATATGTAGCCAACAAGGGATCTGATTCTCCTTTCAATTACACCACTTTTCTTCTTAAAGTGGCAATACTCTTGATTTACACCAATGTGAGAGAAGAGTCAGGCCCAAATTCTCAGAATCTGAACATGCAACCAAAAACAAACAAACAAACCCCACCTCTAGCTCATAGGTTTTTCTATCTATGTATTTTAGTGATGTGCAGCAATACAAAACTCTGCAGTTTCTGAGTTCCTTCTGCCTAATGGAGATTGGTGGTTGTGATGTTGTGGTGGAAAAGCCTTCTCAAATGGCAAGGTTTCCCTCTACCCCAAAGATGGTCAGATTGTGGGTTTATCAACCTGATGTGGATGTTCATTCCACAGCCATATCCCCTCTATTAAAAAAGATTTGTCTCCAACTCTCACACACTTTTACTCTGGGCTTCACAGTGTCCCACTTTTAAAAGCTTCCTTGATAAGAAATACCAGGAGGTATTTGTTGATTTCAACTACAGAGGGCAAAAACCTTTATCTGACAGGTCATTTCTTTCCTTTGGCACCTTCAAGCTAAGAGCCCAACTACAGTTGACTTCAATGGAACTATGTAAGGTAGTAGACACAATGGGATGAAATTCACCTGCACCCTATCAGCTCATGTCTCTTCCTTTATTTTAGGCTTCTCCCCGGTCTTTGCTTGCTACAGCTCCCAGTACACCTTAATGGGAGAGGGCATTTCTCTCCAATGCCCCTCATATGACTCAGATCAGGAGTGTGAGGGTTAGGCTACAGAAATTCCATACCCTTCAGCACCTTTTCATAGAGGTAGAGGTGTTCTCATCTTGTTGTCTGGTTAATCTCACGCAGACAGAACAAAATCTTCTTTAAAATAAGTTTTATTAGAAATAGAGAGAAAATGATAATAAAACAAAAGAAAAAGTTTGTATAGCATACGTTAGCTGACTATTTTGCAAAGGCCAGTGAAGTAGGCTTTCCTTAGCTTAGTTCTGAAGAAAGGAATATCTATAGAAATCAGTTCCCCCTGATCATTTTGCAGTCAGATGTGATACAGCCTCCCATTGCTGTGTCCAGAGTAGTGCAGGTATATTTCCCACCTGACCTCTGTGTATCCCTGTACCAGGTGATAGAGTTCATTATCATTTAAGGATGAGGGTGCAGTGTATGGAACAGTGGAGTGTTTGGTCAGGAGTACTACCTGGAGGAAATGCTAAATTCTTTGTCCCATTGTTCCTTTGGTACCTTTGAGGAGCTCGGCCATGCTATTGCCTCCAAGTCCAGAATTTCAAAGCCCATTTTGAATTTCAGTTCTGGTGACTGACTTTGGATTCTCATGTCCATCTGGGCTATAGGTGTTAGTTCATGCCCAGGGAGTATCTAGTTTCTATCATAGTTGATCACAGAGGTAACATGGATTTGCTTTTTTTAAGTGTCTTGTATCAACTTTTCCTTGACTTGAACATAAACTAACAGATCTCAGGCCTCTGCCACATGGAGTTTTGAGTGTGTGTGTATATATATACACACCAAGGAGAATGGTTTTAGTCTCAGCTTGTGCTGGGATCCTTGGAAAAGAGAGAGCTTTTTGTGACAAAGCTGGTGCTTGGAAGAGGGATTTCTAAGAAGGAGTAGGCTGGTGTAACATAACTGATTATCTAAAGCTCTGATGCATCTGAGACTGCATATGTCCAATCAATTTACTAGGGTTTCTAAGGCACTTTTAACTTTTTCTTTCACAAAAAGAACCAGCTTTCCAGAAAGTATTGTACCAGTTCTTCCTATACCTCTTAAAATATATTTTGCTTGTTAATTGTCTCTCAAAGTAAGGAAGTGTATTTTTGTAGGACTTGGTTCATATACTTTTAATAGTGGCAAGACAGGGAGTTGTGCCAAAGTTGGAGATTCCCATTGGGGATTGTTAGTTAGCTATGTCTTCGTATTATAAGAATTGCTATAGTGGTGATATGATTCATATCTGTATACAAAGCTATATAAAGCAAAAATGTGTCATCTGTGAAAGCCTTCAAAACTTAGAAGGGCTTGGATTACTGTTTCCTACAGAGGTAAAGAACACCTTTTGTGGAACAGTAGATGGCACCTTTCCTGATGACAAATAAATTGTAGAGCAACTTTGTAGCAAAGGCAAATATATTGACTAAATCTATTGATCTAAGCGTAGAGGTTGTTTCTGCAGAGCTCTCAGGCTAACGAATTAAGCCACTGTATCATCAGAACAACTGCTTTTTATTAGTTTTGAAATTTTTGAAAGATATAAAATCATGCATTGCTGTGCAGGTTTTTTGTTTGCTTTAACAAGCATTTTATTTTGAACTACGTGTAAGGGTTTGGTTTGGTTTTCAATAGGAGCCACTGTGTGTGTGTATGTGTTTGTGTGGATATGTTGCTTTTTAATAAATATTACATAAAATCATATCTATATCTGCCAGATATTTTCTGAAGGAAATGTCAATAGCAAGCCAGAGCACTGGACATAATAAAAAGGGTTATGTAAAAATTCAGCGGCATTTGGTACTATGAACAGAGAACTCAACTAATTCTCCTGCCCTAGCCTGAATGTGCTCTGGCAATTAATTCTACCCCTCTTGATTATCACCAGGAATAGGGGGAAAAAAACCCAAACCTTTTCTCTTTCCACAAGAAGGGTGTTTTTCTTAATTTTATGCAATGCATCAGTTGCATATTAATCTAATATTGATAAAAGAAGCAAGCCACTTGTTTTAAATTATAAATTTTAAAGACGAAAGAAAACAAGCCCCTTTTGCACTCCCATCTATAGCTGTCTGAATGCAAAGTTAAACTATACATTTGTTCATGACATAAACCTTAGTGACCCCATGTATGCAGTTAAAGTTCATGACAATGCATCTTAAAGATACAAATCTTTTCCTGACTGGCTGTTGTCAAGATTATAATACAGATAATAACATGATTATACCTGGTAATAACATAATTAGGGATAAAGTCTTAGAGAGGGTTTAAGTTTTGATAGCATAGGAGACCTTTATCTAAATCTTAAAATATCTTCATGTTGCAAGGCCATACAGTTAAGGCTGTGGTGATTTCATGATTCCAACACAGCCCTTGAAGGATAAATTGGATTTAAATGCTGATGATTTAGCTGGTTTAGTAGCTTGTGCAAGTTCTTTCAGATGGATTGAAAGACAGACTAAGACATGGAGGCATTTTCCTTCCCTAGCTACCCTCTATAAAATCACGCCTGATCTTCAGAAAACAAAAACTGTTCATTTCCATTACTGTTTAGATAATATTGCCCATAGTATAAAGTGAAAGACGCTGATCGAATTTACACAACATTGTTCAAAAATGGATTCTCAGTGGAACACTTCTGATTTCTTCTTATAGCAGCAACTCTTTTACCTACACTGTAAGCATTATGCACAGACCATGAGTGTGCATCTTGAAGAAGGCACAAGTCAGCCCACTGCACTCTATACTGGGGCAGGAGAAGGAAATTCTCCGCCTCAGTAATTCTCAGATTCTGGGAGCAATACCAGAGGAGAAATCAACTGGGCTTGAATTCTCCTATTAGGAACTGGTCTGTGTTGGAGACAGCTTAGCAAGCATAACAGTGCCCATGTTTGGGTTGTCTTTGAGGACGAGGCTAACTACCATGGAGGTGGTAGCAGACACACAAACCTCTATTTGAAATCTAACCATCAAGGGGACTAAAGACTAACATTGTGTTAATGTGGGTCACATAAGCACTTAATGTAAATTGTGTCTTCGAAAAAGCAGTTTGGAGAAGTGGATGACCCTTGGGTCTGTTGTATTAGGAATAGGGGATTTTTAGTCCCTTCTCTGCCTGAAGAGACCTTGTGAAACCTTTCAGTTATCTAATTTGTAAAATGGATGAAAGATGTTTGCCTTCCCCTAAGGTAGAGAAAAGTGACTTTGGTTAATAAAGGTTGTGAAGTGCACAGACATATTAACAGCAGGCAGAGGAAGGGTGTTTGCTTTCTCCTTCTCTTGTCAAAAATGTGTTACATTTTACCATGAACGTGTGACAGGTCTGCCAAACATGGGACACTTGGCAGGTCTGCTCCAGTAAAGATTAATAAAAAAACAGCAGCAGCAATAACAAAATGAAATGAACCAGACCTAAATATTGGCAAAGAGCTATGTTTCTTCTTGTATATGTTTCTATGCTCTTACCCAGACAGTTATTGGACACCACATCTAAAGCAACATCTATACCACAAACAAATGGTAGTTACTATAACTAGCTTATTAGAAAAGGAGTACTAGTGGCACCTTAGAGACTAACCAATTTATTTGAGCATAAGCTTTCGTGAGCTGTAGATGCCATCCGATGAAGTGAGCTGTAGCTCACGAAAGCTTATGCTCAAATAAATTGGTTAGTCTCTAAGGTGCCAATAGTACTCCTTTTCTTTTTGCAAATACAGACTAACATGGCTCCTACACTGAAACCTAGCTTATTCGAGGCTCCCATGTCCCTTATAATTGTCAGTTATCAGCAAAATAAAATGTCATTTGCAATTATGGCTTGACTAATCATCTAAACCCAAGCAAAGTAATCACTTCTGGTGGATAAACACTGAGAAGGGATCAGGAATAAGCAGGACCAGGCCTGCTTAAAGTTAAATCTAGTTCTAGATTTCCACTAAGGACAGATCAAGCTTTATTCGTGTTTTGATACTTCAGAACTATAATTGGCTAAACAAAATTCCAATTCACAAGTGAGGATTTTTATCGAGGCTCTTGTTCTATAAACGATGAAGGAGATTATAATGGGGAAAAAAGGATATTTCATGAGCTGGAAAGGGACTGTGAAATGCTATAACTGAGAGCTGAGAAACAAACATAAAATGGAAGTTAAAGATGCTGCTTTGTTAGCTTGGATCAAATCTCAGCCATATATAGCTGTTCACAAGCAGAGGTCAAGTACCAGTTCCAACTGCTGAAATAATCAATGACTACATATACTGCACTCAACCTCTGTTAATAATTCCAGGGCCACTGTATACCAGAGACATACTCACACAGAACTGTAAGCTGTAAAGTTTGTTCAATTGTATGCATCAATTGTAGTTGGTGTCACATTTAATAGATGCATGACCAGAAGTAGTGATTTGAGTTTTGTATACTTTTCTATAGTTGTTGACAGGAGAGTTTTGTTGGCACAGTGCTTTACATTTGAGAATGCTGTTTGAGTATAATTGGTTCTGACTAACAGGTGAGGCCGCTGGACTTCTCCGCATAATGAATTGAGGGCCTAGGGAGATCAATGAAAGTCTTTCCATTGACTACAATGGAATTTAGAAAAGGCTATGTAAGGTCTCACTGTAATTCTTGTGATTTTTCTCATCACCATCCTGCTCCCATTCAGGTCAATAGAAACTTCCATTTATGCCAACAGTTAAGGATTGAACCTGTGTTAGGCAAATCTTTCCTTATTGATTTCAAACATTTTCTCTGAGATTTCTGCACTTTCCATTTTTAACACATTTTTAAACTTGTAAACCTGCTAAAGCCTGTTCTTCCTTCACTTGAAGTCATTGGCCAAAGTCCCAAACAGGAGTGAGTGAGTTTCTGCAGAACTGTGTGGAAAAGATAGTAGGAATGAAATATAGGGGAAGTCTGGTTAGTTAGTTGTGTTAGGGAGCTTGGGGAAGGAGCAGAGTTGTCTGGTGTGTATGGCGAGTGTTCAAGTGGAGGTATGTATGCCTCTGAGTGTCAGAATTAGTGGGGGGTTGTAATGATAGATGCATTTTTCATTCCTTGCTTTTTTGGTTTTGTGTTAGGTATGTTAGGTATCCTGGCCCCACTGAATTCAATGACAGAACTCCCATTGATTTCACTGATGCCAGGATTTCACCAATTTTGTACAGACCAATGTTGACTTACACACGGTACTATGTTTGTGCATAACCATAAATATGATATGTTGGACTTATGTATCCTATATGAACTAATATCATAGAATCATAGAATATCAGGGTTGGAAGGGACCTCAGGAGGTCATCTAGTCCACCCTGCTGCTCAAAGCAGGACCAATCCCCAATTTTTACCCCACATCCCTAAATGCCCCCCCTCAAGGATTGAACTCACAACCCTGGGTGTAGCAGGCCAATGCTCAAACCACTGAGCTATCCCTCCCCCCATCTCTTCATATTTTTCAGCCCACATGTGTCACATAGTATTTTAATGTCATACATAATAAGCAAATGTCCTTTGTACAGATGGGGACCCCTCTCTGATGATTAAAACAAATTTTGTGCTTAAAAAAAAGTTACTTCGGGATCCACCTGTGTAGGGTCAGTGCTATGCTTTGAAAAGTTCAAGACATTGATCAGTGGATTGGATCCAGTTCTGGATATTTCTGTAAACTGGGACATGTGGTTGCTAGATCAATACAGTCTATGTTGTGCTTCTTTGGGACCTGATCCATTGAGATTAACAAAAAAGATTCCCATTGACTTCAGTGGGCACTGGATTTAGGTTCCTAATACATAACTTTAAATTCAAGAATAATGCTAAGGACCTGATTCTGACACCCTTATGTTGCAAGTAATCCCAATTGAGTATTAAGTACCACTCAGTGAGAATAAGTGTGGAAGAATTGAGCTCTAAGTGACTTTATACTGATCTTGAAAACAAAATTACATTACACCCTCTGTGTTTGTACGTGGTGACAGATTGACTGTAGTTTCTCTTTCCTCACTCAGTAAATCAGAGATTTAGGGCCAGCAGAACATAACCCCTTTGCATTCCAATCCCTCCAGCAACCCCAACTTTTTTTGAGTCAGTAAGAAGCAACAGAAGAAAGAGGGGAGCTAGTGTGCCTACAGTTTCATAAGAAAAAAAAAAGGGGCAGGGGTGAGTTTTATTGCCTGGGGACCTAGGGGGAAGAGTAAGAAGTATCATAGGGGAACTTCACAGGCTGATTGTGGGAATGGCAGTGGAGACCTCATGAGTGAAGGCACAGGGGGAAACTTATAGGGTGTAACTGTTTTGGAGGTGACTTTTAGGGAAGGAGAACTTAGGAAAGCCTGGTAACAAAAGGAGGAAGTAGTGTGGGAGAATCTCATGTATGGGGGAGAGATGTTGTGATGGTGGGCATATTAAGTATAAAATTGAAGTCAGGAGTTGACACCCTTAGTACTTCTCCTACATCCTATGAAGACTTGGACAAGAAGCACAGGTTACATTTGAACACCTTTCTCAGTTTCATACTTCTTCCAAACAGCAAATTTGTGCATTCAGGAGTATGATAGGGAAAGGGCTAGATGAGTACATGTTTCACAGCAGTTTCTTTGCCAGGTTAATTTTCCCCAAGAAACTGACACAACCTGCAGTACAGAATGAAGAACACTTTGTTCTTAAATCATATCAACAGAACAAATAAAGGAAGAGGCATCATTACATGGCATAAGAAAAATATGGAAGGGTAGGTTTTCATTTAAAATTTCCTGATTTTATTTTCAATTTCACAAACATGTTAACATTTGAAATCCTTGTTTTATAAATACCCCCACCCTTTCGCATAAAGATTTTAAATGCATCTGTATAATGCACCCAGATATATAATGTGTGTGTGTGTGTGTGTGTGTGTGTGTGTGTGTGTGTGTGTGTGTGATATGTGAATATCTGTAAAATCTTTGTGAAGAGGTTGGGGGTTTTATTTATTTGTTTGTGATAAACACATTATGAATATAAAATCCGACTAGCCAAAAGGAATAATAATCCTCCTTCTCACCTGACCTTTCCCAACCACTGAAACTTTATGTATTTGTCGGAGAGATTGGCTAAGGGATAAACACGTAATTCTTCTTTTATTGGCAACTGTTTATACTTTAGCAATAGATATTGTAAGCATCACTTTCTTATGGTCAATAAAAGCTAATCTTAAGTGACCACTCTACTGACTTAAAATAAATCAGTTGCTTGAGGTGATGATTAAAAAGAAATGGTGCAGAGTTGTACTCAATATGTTTGGTGATACTTAAGGTTGGTGTCTTAAGACAGAAGGCTGGCTAATAAAGATAGCTTCTAATAGAGCTTTCACTGTAACGAGTTTGTAAAAATGTTCTGTTCTTATGGACAAATATCTTCATGTAACTGTGATTTTGGGGGCTCATTGATTAAAATAGGTGTTATGTTTCCCTTTATAGGAAATTAAATTCCAAATTGCTTTGTTTTTATCAAAGTGAACTCCATTTTCCTGGCATTTCTCAAAGAGAGTTGCTAATTAGGAATATAGGTGAACCAGTTAGGTTAAAATTAAAGCAGGCTCCCCAACCATGATCAATTATAACAGCATCCCAAATTTAACCACCTGTTTCTTTGTAATTGTTTAATATTGTGAGTAATAGCCCAGGCAATATGAAGCATTCTGATTCATACAGATGGAAAAGATCTAATAGACCACTTTGCCCCACCCGTCTGTTCTCTGTTTTATAGTTTCCAACATTTTGTCCAGTCTAGTTTTATATGTCTCAAATAATGAACCTCCACCACTATCTTTGCCAGATTATTCCACAGCCAAATGGATTTCAGTGTCATTATTTTCCCAGAAATTTAGCTTAAAATTTCTGTTATAATTTTACCCTTACACTCACAGTTACTATAATGTGTACATTCATAATAATTGCTCTACTCTTTTAGTGCTAATAGTCTTGACACTTTTGTAGATTTATGTCACTCCTCAATTCTGTTGCTCTTGCCAGAGCTTTCTTCAATTTATCAATAACTCTGTGGTGTCCAACCCTGACCCTAATCTTGAACGTATAGTTGCACCAGAGCAATATGACTATTTTCTCCTTGTTCCAAGATGCCTTTGCTACTGCAGCCTGTTTGTGTTGCCCTTTCTTCCTGTCATACAGTACGGCAAAGTCACATCTAATTTGCTGTAGACTATCATTTGAAAGTCTGTTTCAGCATTACGACTGTTAAATTTTCTCTTTCCTATTGACTACATGTGTTTTTGAATCTCATTTTGTAGTTTTCTCTTATTTCTAATCACCCTATGTCTGTTGCTGATTTTTTATCCCCTCCTATTTCAGCATCTTCTGTGAATTTCATTAAATGCTGCATCATCCTTGTGAGCAGGTGGCAATCCCACCTGCCCTGAACAGAGGATACACACAAGGAATATAGTACAAAGTTGCTCCCTTCCTGGGGTTTACCTTTATTGTTAATTTAAGTGACATCAAAGCATAAAACTCACCCTAAGCTTTCTCCTCAATATTGGCTATTCCTAGGCATTTCCTTGTAGATCTTTTTCTGTCCTGCTTCCTCTGTCTCCAAGAGACATTCCAGTATCTCATCTATCCTGGCTGGAGTTAATAAGGGTCACCTGCTGGTGTGACCCTTTGCATATCCTTATGCTCCCTTATTCCTTTGTTTGAATGATCAGCAAAGGTCACAATCAAGTTCATACATTGTAAGCAATTTGAGGCAGGTGTTGCACATTTGTAGAGTATCTACAGTGTCTGTTTTCTGTGGAAAATGTTGACCTTTTGTGGAAAAAAACTAAAAACATGGGGGTGTTTGGACAAATCCAGAAAACTTTCCAACTGAAACCAAACGTATGTGGTTGTTGGTTTTTTTTTTTTTTGCATTTTAAATACAATGTTGAATTTTCAATGTTGGGGGAGAATAAAACCCACATCATTTTCTGACCAGCTCCAGTCTGGGTGCTTGCATGTGTACTTGCCTCCAGACCACTAAGATTTAATTCACTATGGGATATTATGGAAACTATGGGTTTCTAAGTATAGTACTTTCTGTAAGGCTTATACCATTTTTTCAATAATGCCCTTTGCTCATTAATCCCTGTTGCTACCTCAAGAACACACAGGTTTTGTTCATAGTTTAGGGATGAGATAGTGAAGGAAGCAAACTTCAAAATGTATGCTATTGTTATTATGCCGTTAAAGAACGAAGGGCATGGGAAATGAACTCTTCTTTTCAGATGGAGAAACATGTCTGTTTCACAGTGAGAGCCTAATTTTGTACATGGCAAAAGGAGCATTCTTGTCATGTTGTCTCATGGGTTTTTCCCATTTTAAAAAAAGTTGAAACAAGGTCAGACATTCTTCAGAGTGTCAGGATAACACATTGCATTCCGTTTCCTTACGTAGCCAAAAATGAAATTAAAGCAAAGCTACTGCTGAACAATGATAAATTTAAAAAGCTATAAAGCAGAATTAGAAAACACCACAAATAAAAGCTTTATATTTTTATACAGGAAAAGAAGGTTAAATTCTTGTAACAGCATATATTAAATAATAAGTCGAACATCTGCCTTTTTAGCCAATGCCTAGAGGTTCTGCCCTCTATTTTCACTTATTTCTTCAGATGTATTTAAAAGTGCCTGCCCACTGCTCTTGACACTTGCACAGACAATTAAAATAAGCCGAATGTATAGGATAAAAATCCCAAATGCAGCAACTTACCATCCACACCAACCCTGAACTCAGAAAAAAATAGATGGCTCAACGAAGCAGCCAATATTTAAAGAGGCATTCTTTCTCATATTGCTCGCACCTCCACACTATCTTCTCCTCAAAAGACTTGGGAAAGATTAACAAATCCAGGCCCTGCTGGACAAGTGGGGAGTGAGTCCCAGTGTTTCCATCACAAGGAGAAATGAAGTTCTCATTTTCTTCAGTGGAAGTTTCACCCATGTGAGCCAGAGAAGCATGGGCCTTGAGGGGCAAATTTTCCAATTTAACCATGCAACTCTTTCCCCGTCACCCCCAGCAGCCTCAGCGGTGTGGGGTGATTTGTCTTGGCCAGTGGGGAAAAGAAACCTATGGGGCTTTTTTAAGGGTTGTTCCCCTCTTCTCCACCCTTACGTGGGCACTCAGCATCTTCATGGAATTAGAGGAGGGGACTAGAAAGGGTTTTATATCCACAGAATAGTGGCTGATTGAATACATTAAAGGATTTAGTTTATCAGACCTTTTCCTTTCCGAGGACTCCATTCCACGCTTGTGAGCAACTGTTCTCTTCCCTCTCTACCTTTGCCCCAACCCCCATTTTGGATTAGAGTAGGACTGGGTTTCTTGGCTATGTGCCAGTCATATTTTGGGCTGAGAAGAAAGTTTCTCTCCCTGCCAGACTGGCCCAAATGGTGTGGATTTTTTCTTCTTCCTCTCTTCAGACCCAGCAGGTCAGTCAGATTATTTAGGTGTTTGTTGTTCCCGCTTCACAGGGGTCCAGTGGAATTGAAATCACGATTAGGTGAGTGTTGGGATGGGGAGAGCGCTGCAGCTCCTAGTACAGCAAAGGATCACTCACTTTTCCCACCTCCCATATCTTCAATCCTTGTATAAGGGGGAGGGAGAGTTGTATAAGGGTCTGAGCAATGGTGCTGGGACCAAGTTAAGGGTTTGGAGGAAGGATGGTGTGTGTATATGGGGGGCAGTAGTCTCCCAGGTGGTATGGATTATAGATGGGAGGTTGACCTGTACTGAATGAATCATTGCCAGATGTGTTAAGTTAATAAAGTTGCATTCCTGATCATATCCCAGAATTTAGAGGTTTAAGCATGAACCCATAAGGTATGACAAAGTGCTTTGCCTAACACGTTGGGGTAATGTAAGCATCTCCCTCATCCCAACCACCATAAATTTAACTGGGGTGCAAGTCTCCCTCTACAGGCCTAGTCTCAATACAGCATGTATAATCTCGCAACAGCTGTTGGATGTCATGAATTTAGCTGCAAGGTGGAATGTCTGTGTTCAGGAGATAGTTTGCGTCCATTCCACTTCTTGGATATTATGCCCAAAGCATGAATTTAAATTTGGCTTAGTATCCTTAGGAGTGATGATGCCTACTAGGGGGAGGGATAGCTCAGTGCTTTGCGCATTGACCTGCTAAGCCCAGGGTTGTGAGTTCAATCCTTGAGGGGGCCTTTTAGGGATCTGGGACAAAAATTGGGGAATTGGTCCTGCTTTGAGCGGGGGCGTGGACTAGACAACCTCCTGAGGTCCCTTCCAACCCTGATATTCTATGATTTAAGGGGAAAAAAAGTAGTTTGGACATATTCATTTGTACTCCTTGTACATGTGTCTATATATAGCTGCAAAACTACGGTCTGCCGCACAGGAAATAACCTGTTTGATCTGGGCATACTAATTTCCTTCTAATCCTCTGAAGTTGAGTTGTAAAAACATTGATTTGATTTTAAGTATCAGAGTTAGTCTGTAGAATTGGGCAAATAAAGTTCTAAAAACCCAAATTGTGAATATTTGTTCAATTTTTTAAAATATATACATTGGCTGTATTCATTTTTTGTGAACATTGAATCCCTTTGATTTTTATTGGTTAAAAATTTTTGAATTTCACTTTCTTGCTATACCAGATGAATCAGAGTTCGGCAACCTTTGGCACCCGAACTGTCAGGGTAAAACTGCTGGCGGGCCGGGCCGGTTTGTTTATCTGGAGTGTCTGCAGGCACGGAGCCCCGCAGCTCCCATTGGCCGTGGTTTGCCATTCCTGCCAATGGGAGCTGCGGGAAGCAGTGCAGACCGAGGGACGTGCTAGCCACTGCTTCCCGCAGCTCTCATTGGCAGGAATGGCGAAGCACGGCCAGTGGGAGCTGCAGGGTTCCATGCCTGCGGATGCTCCAGATAAACAAACTGGCCCGGCCCGCCAGCAGTTTTACCCTGACAGGCCGGGTGCCAAAGGTTGCCAACCCCTGAGATAAATGCTTCTGGGGGAAAAGAAGAAAATGAATAGGAAGGGAAAACAGAATTTGAAAGATCAGTGTCAAAATATTAACGCCGTGATCTTGTGTTCTGCTCTGCAACACATCCAGTGTGAGGAGAAGAAATTCTTCTCCTGGCTCAGAAATTCTGGGATTCTAAGAGATGGCCAGTCTAAAGTCTTTATAGAAATGTGCTTCAGACCAGTCTTGGCCCATACTTTCTTTCGTATTTGGATGACCTGAACAATAGCTATTTCCTATCCCTTCTGTACTAGATCAGCACACAAAGTAGCAAAGACAGCTAACTGTAGGAAGTCACTTCTGTTCCTCTGCCAGCTCTGATAGTCTGTCATTCCTGCGTAATTGTTTGTAGTGTTTCATGAAGATCTTGTTAATCTCTATAGGTTGTATAAAGTTATTCCCTTTGGATGACCTAATTGAAGCAATTAAGTTGGATGTATTATCAGAGTTTAGTAACTGGGCCCACAGCCTCCTTATTATATTTCCAGAGTGATGCAAGTTATTTAGGAAAAGTGATGGGCATTTCTTCTTTATAAGTATGGACAAAATTAAGGAATATGCAAGATAAATGGATAATCAGGTGTTCAGTTGGGGGTTAATTTACAATTAGAAGATATTTATTATCTGCTCTTTTTTAAAAAAAAAATAAATTTCTGTTGAAAGACAGTTTTTGCCTTGATGGCCTCTTTGTTTTGACAATGGTTCTGATAAAAGGTTTTGTGGAGGCTCATGAGAGAGCACAGGAAAAACTTAATTAGCATCTAAAAGAGAGGAATTCATCTGTAACCTGACAAATTCATAAAAATCTGTAGCTTCAATTAGGGTGACCATACAGCAAATGTGAAAAATCTGGACAGGAGGTGGGAGGTAATAGGAGCCTATATAAAAAAAGACCCCAAAATCAGGACAGTTCTTATAAAATTGGGATATCTGGTCACCCTAGCTTCAATAAAAGTCAGAACTAACTAGGTTCATGATGGTTAGACAACATACTACAGCACCAGGATTGTGGGAGTGTACATATGCTGTGTGAGAGGCAATGTGGTTCAGCGGATAACAAACTTAGCTGGCAATCTGGGTTCTGTTCTCATTTCTTCTATTGGCCTATCATATCTTTGTATCTCTTTCCTTTTCCACCATTTGTCTGTCTTGTTTATTTAGACTGCAAGCTCTTTGTGGGAGGGAGGATTATCTCTCATTATGTGTTTGTACAGCACTATCCTAATAATTTAATAATAATTTCACATTCTACTTCAGGACTGCATTTTCTGAAACATGAAAATATGCATGATAGAGCCAGTTGTTTTGTAAGACAGGACCCACGTCTGAAATGGGCTTAACCTCACATAACCATAAGACAGAAAAGATTTTTTTTTTTTATCCTCAAATCACATATTGTAGTAGATCTATTGAAGATTTGGAACCAAATTGTACTCTGTTTCTCCGGTTTAATACAGGAATAGCTGCACTGAAATCAGTGGAAGTTTTCTGGGCTTACACTCATGTGGCTGACAGAATTTTCCCCCTGGAGGACAGATGTCTCTCTAAATGAATTCTTTGCCATCTCAAAGCCACTAATACAATAGGTAAAGATACTGGTGACACTCTATTCTTTCCATGCCATATTTATTTTTTCATATTTTTTAAAATGATAGACTTCCCATCAATTAAAATGCACAGTACAATATCAAAGGCTCCCCATAAACATCCTCCGACTCTCAGCCCACTCTGGTCTTAAAAGCCCAAGAACAAAGTTTATCAAAAAGCTTCCATTGTCCCTCCCTCCCTGTCTGTGAGTTCCTGAGCCCTATTCTGTGGTTTTAAAATCACATTTTTCTATTTTTAAAAATGTTTTTTCTCTCCCCTATTGCTGTGTGAAAGTCCCACACAAGCAACAGGGAAGAGTGAGTGTCTGCGTACATAGTAGATTATCACTGGGATCTGCAGCATTATTTTCAGAACTGGCATTTACTTGGTTAGAGAGAAACATATACAGTTGCATTCCTTTCCTAGGTCTTTGATTTCACATTCCTCAGAAGTGTGGTGAGTGGTTAGAGACAGGGCTCCTAAGCAATGTTCCCTCTAACTTTTGACAGACTGTGTGTGCAAAAAATTTCTTCTGTGCAAAATTTTGACAGGCCGTGTGCACAAAAAATTTCTTCTGTGCAAATTGTTGTGCGTGAGGTGTTTCACCATGTGTGGGGGGTTTAAGATATGTGTGCATGCGCACACACCACATCTTAGAGAGAACAGTGTTCCTGGGTTGTATTTGTAGTTGTGCTAATGATTCGCTGTGTGGCACAGGGCAAGTCACTTATGGGGACACTTAGCGAGATTCTCACCCCTGCTCTAGCCCCATTACCCTGCATATAAAGAATGTTATGGCATAAAAGGCTCCAAAAGCACAAGAACTACTGAAGTTATAAGGTTGCCTCTTAAGGACCCTGATAGGAGCCATGACTGGGGGCAGTCTCATAGCACTGCAGAGATTCTAAGCAATGCCACAGCTTAGAGGGCAGCCCAAAGAGGCTGCTGTAATGTAGACAGGCCCTTAATGCAGTCTAAAGTATGCAGCTTGGGGCCCCCACAGCCCAGGAATGACAGAGCCCAAAGACATCGTCAAAGCCTTCATAGCCCCCCTCCTTCTCTGCAAATCCCTCCCGCCATTTTTCTTTTGTGGTTTTAAAAATGTTTTTATCTTTGTTCCTGCTGTATGAAGACCCACACAAACCAGGAGACTGACTGGATACATAGTAGAAACAATCAAATTTGACTGGTACTAAGTGATGTCAAATGCACACAGTGGACAAACAAAAATTCTAATCTCTTAAAGTAACCGCGGCCACTGGGAGCTGCGGGCGGCCATGCCTGGCAACGGTCAATGTAAACGCTGTCTCGCGGCCCACCAGTGGATTACCCTGACAGGCTGCAGGTTGCCCGCCACTGCTCTCAGTACTGGGGCTGTAGGGCATAAGGAAGAACAACCTAGAGGTTGGTTCGCTACTAATAGCAATTTCTGAGTATCTTCCCCTGGCTGTGTTGTCAAAGCAGGGAGCACTGATTGTTGATGCAGATCTTTATTGCATAAACTACTCTGAGACTGTGCATTGGGGTGCATAGACAATACAGTAGAGATCTGCCCTGCAGGTAAGAGTTTTGCAGTGTGGTCCAGGAAGAGAATTTTGCCTTATTTAATATTTCAGAAGGTTCTAACAAAAGATATGGATTTCCCTCTGTATGCTATGATTCTTATCTGCCAGACATCCAAAGGGGAGACACATACTCTTCTGTTGTAAAGTTATCTGCAGCTCCCCTTCCCCTTTTTTTGTCCTTTTGATGTCATTGCCGTTTCTATTGCAATCATTTTCACCTCTTTCTGTAAAAAATAAACTGGAAATACTATTTTCAATTATTATTCACCTTAGATTTCTTCCAAAAGCCAAAATATTATTTTTGGTGGTTGTTTCTTCCTTTCTGGATTTTATCTGAGAAAAAGACAAACTCTATAGAAACTGCATTTATTTGAGCTGTGCAGTAAAACATGAATCATCAGTGTGTGTCTAGTAACTTACACAAAGAAGCAACGCCTAGTCTTCTTGACCCTTATCAGTTTTGCCCAAGGCAATAATACTACTTGTCACATACTGTGTAAGATGATATCAAGTTCTGCCTTAACTAGAGTGCTGGTATGTTCTGTAATAGAAGGCATGACCACTTAACAAAGTGGAGAGAATTATTTGATCTCTTCTTTTATGCAAAATCACACATTGTGTTCATAAATATGTCTCTATGAATGAACCAATCAGGATCCATTTCTGATAGGTGGATGAGGTACCTTGAGTGAACAAATATGCTTTTTTCATGAGAGAAGCTTCGAACAAATCATTTTAAATAAAAAAATGCATAATAAACCATTTAAAATCATAATATAAAAGCTATGTAACATTACTTGATAGTTTGGCTTCTCAAATATGTGAAGTCAAATATTCTTTGCAAAAGGGAATTACAATAAAAACAACTTAGCGTGGTATCCATCTTGACAAGCCAAGAAATACCAAAGCAACCAATTTACAATGGCCAACTTGCTACAGTATATTGTGTTGTCATATGATTCTGTCAGGCAGGACACTTATCACATCCTCTCAAATCCATTCACTTGTGTAAGTGAAGCAGTTGGGTGTGTGCTCTGATAATCTAATTTAGGTAGTATATAAGTGATTCAGTAGGTGGTGCCCTTCCAGATGAATCAGTATTGAATGAGTGTTCGCTCCATAACGCTGTTGGAGTGGAGACATTTTGCTGCTGGTAGTGTCAACTTTTCCATGAGACATAATTATTGTTCTAACCACTTGAGTTCATTAAAGATCATGTTGACTTTGGTATCTTGGCCAAACTCCTTTTGATTACCAAAGTTTACCCAGAAGTTTCAGATTGGAGGGGACATGCAGCCTAATTTGTCCTTCACTACCGATGTGTCCAGCTTCAGTGTGCTGTTAAATAGACGTCATGCATCATGCAGTGGTAGGTGAAATATATAATTTGAAGGTATTATACTGTAGAGAAAATGAAATCAGGATAAGATATTGTTTTTAAACTATTAGTGTCCAACATTGCAGATTTTTTGCAAGCAGAGATCACCCTTCTGAATGGTAGGCACTGTGCTTCCTGTGCTGCAAAAAGGAGCTGCGAAACTTCCCAGAAGTCCTCAAAATCTCTTTGTCTTTGAGAAACTCTTGACAAAGCTCTGGAACCCTTAATCCACCTAGTATCACCTGATAGAATATAGTTGTATATTGAATATAAGCATCTTGCTCAAAAGAGCCAGTGGCAGTAATTATCAATGAGTTTCTTGATTTCTTACCTAATCTAATCACTGACATTGCCCACAATGAGTATTGAAAGAAGTTAGTCATGCTGCTCGCATGACCATAGGCAAAAAGAAAAAAAAAAGGAAAACTGAGCAAATGCACTGTGGAAGTACATCCAGAATAAGACAGATGGTTTGAATGAATGTAATATTATTCCTTTAATCATGGAGTTCTGCTAAAGTCAAAGAACAAGACTCCATCTCAAACAGTTTTTGAATGATGGCAGAATCCTGAAATTGAATTACAGCCTTTAGTCAGGTATTGTGTATTTGTTGTATATACAACATTATTTTTGTAAGCCAGTTAGGTGAATACACTGTAAGAGTCTATCAAGCCATAACGATACAAAGTTTACCCTCTAAGTGACATAAGACAGTGATTACATCGTGTTTATGGAGCTGGAAGTGGCTAATTAGAGTGATGCTAAATGATATACAATAACTAATATTTATGTGATTGAGGTAGAAGAAAGATTAGCGTATTCATTATGTTGCAGTGCTCATACAATATATGTTTACTGTTATATGCAATAAAGGGATGCCTAGCATAAGGGACGGGTTTGTTTGGTTTTTTTGTGCGTGGTTTTTAAAGTGTGATTATACAGCCACTAGCACAGTGGGGTCCTGGTCCATATCTGGAGATCTTAGTTTGCTATGGTAGTACAAGAAATAAGTAAGTATTGCATAGGCCATATCTACATGTACAACACTGCAACGGTGCAGTGTTGCTCTATGCCAACAGGAAAGTGCCCTCCCATTAGCATAGAAAACCCACCACCGTGAATGGGATAAGTTATGTTTGCAGGAGAAGTTCTCCCACTACCATAGCGCTGTGCACACTAGCATTTATGTCACTGTAGTTTTCATCATTCGGGGGGATGGAATATTCACACCCCTGCATGACATAAGTTTTGCCGGCATAAGTGGTTGTGCAGACGTAGCCTTAGTTTTAAATAGTGTAGCTGTCATACTTAATGAAATTAAATTGATAGGCTGGGCCTGCTAATCAGGCTATGCTCTTTCCGTTATAATGGTTGTACAAAGAAAACAAGTCTGTTTGAAAACCTTATCTTCACAAATGGCTGGTCTATTCCTTCTTAAAATTCAAAATAATCACATCAGGCCTGATTCTCTACAGTCACAATTTTGTACTCCTGTGTAATGCTTTTGACTTCATTGGAGTTACTCCTGATTTATCCAAGTTTAAGTAAGTGGAGAATAAGATCCGGGATTTTTAAGCTACTATATGAATTATCTTCCTTGTCCTATTTTTGGAATTTTTCGTGATTGTTCCTTGTAAGAAATTATCATGGTAGCTCTGGGAGGGAATAGGTTAAAATAACCTCTATTGAGTAGGACAAAGAGCTATATAGCTCAAATATAGCTGCTGTGCTATATTGCCCGTCTGTTCTGCCAAATTATTTTTGATGAGCTTCTTAGAAGTTGCTGCTTTTATCCCGGTGTAGGATTGTCTGTAATTATGTTGTAAGTAGCATTACAAGAGTAAGGGAAGAAGGAAGAAAGACATAGGTCTTTTGTGGGACCTTTTGTAGGCTTCTGTCTCATTATGTTAACAATCTGCCAAGAGAATGGTGTCAGATTTGGAGAGCAGACTAGATTGATTTACTTTTCAGGCCCTTCTACCCAGCCTAATTATTGCATTACAAATGGTGATTCTCTCACCCTTCTGAAGGAGCACTTTGATTAGTGTCTGCAGTGAAGGTGCCAGGGCCTGATACGGTAAGTGCATGTCAACTAGCTTCTTTCATCACATAGTCAAACTGTATAAAACAGCCATTGCTTTGGAGGAGATGATGCACTGTTTTACACAGCTTACAAGAGCTTAAAATTGATAAGGTTAGGACAGTTATGGGTGTTGTCATTCCCCGTTTTTAATGCCCACTCTTATTGCACCAGTAAATACAGGAATGACAGGTAGATGTAAAATGAAAATAAAATTGGTGTGAGCCTGTAGTCTGTCGTCATTGAATTTTGTTTAAAATTCAGGTCAGATTTTTTCCCCTCTTTCATAGACAAGGTTGAATGGTTCTAATTGCAAATTGTGATGTAGTTCCAATATCACGGGCACACTTAGCAGCAGATGTGTTTAGTGATTTGACTTGTGAATTGTTTTGGAATTAAACAATAGTAGAGTGATTTTTTTTGCAGGGGACTGGTTAAAGATTTATTTATAAACAGCATTTTTAGCAACTTCCAGTTGACTAGACAAACACAGAATCACACATCAGACTAGACAAACAGTAAGGCCAGGCTGATCCTACACTTCTGTTGAAGTGCTTAGTGTTCCTTCATAAGGAAGAAAGAGTCAACAATAAGTGCCTGATCCCAATGCCACTGAAGTCAGTGTGAGGCTGCTCATTGACTTCAGGGTGGTCCAAAGGAAATATCTAGGCCAGTGGTTCCCAAACTTGTTCCGCCGCTTGTGCAGGGAGAGCCGCTGCCAGGCCAGGCCGCTTTGTTTACCTGCAGCGTCCGCAGGTTTGGCCAATTGCAGCTCCCACTGGCTGCAGTTCGCTGCTCTAGGCCAATGGGAGTTGCTGGAAGTGGCACAGGCCGAGAGACGTGCTGGCCACCTCTTCCAACAGCCCCCATTGGCCTGGAGCAGCGAACTGCGGCCATTGGGAGCCACGATCGGCCGAACCTGCGGACGCGGCAGGTAAACAAACTGGCCTGGCCCGCCGGGGGCTTTCCCTGCACAAGTGGCAGAACAAGTTTGGGAACCGCTGATCTAGGCTGATGGGAAAAAAATAAAGACAGCCTGAATATGCAGTAAGAATAGAAAGACAAGTTTCTTCATGGCAAGATCTATTAAACTGTAGAATACTCTGTCAAGGGAAGTAGTGGCAGTCTCATTGCTTGAATCATTTAAAGTGGACTAGACAAAGAACTGGAGAATCTACTACAGGGAAATCCTGAATCTACAGGAAGGCAGAAATGGCAGAAAACTTAATAGGTCTCTTCCATTCTGACTTCTGAGATTCTATGAACACAGCAAACACTTTTTTCAGATTAATTTATGCAAACTTTCCACATACTGTGGCCCTGATCCTGCACTGTCTTGCACCTTTTGTAGTCATTTACACTTGTGCCGATAAGTGAAAATAGATGTAACATATTTCCAGATGAGAATAGTAGCATTTTACATCCAATTTGCACTCAATTTGTGTAGATGTAAATGACTAAACAAGGTGCAAGGCAGTAAAGAAATCAGACCTTGTGTTCTGAATATATGTGAATAAACAGAAGGCATAGATTTTTTATTTTCTAACTTGTAATTAACATCAAACATATTCTCAGGAAGAAACAATAACTGGGGTTTTGTTATCCTTGCATTTAAAAAAATAAAATTAAATGCAGAGGGTATCCATCTTGGATTAGTTCACTTGATATATAAAAAGGCTGATGTGTTGCTGTGTATTTTGGTTGTCACATGATCACAACTCCTTGGACTGTTCTTGTCACACCAGGATGTACCAGAGCATGAACCGACCAGTCAACTACATACCGCATTTGGAACCAGAAGCGTGCAATCAGGCAGCAGCAGAGACGGTGTAAAAAAGCAAATACAATACAGTACTGTGTTAAATGTAAACCACTAAAAAAAAGGCGGGGGCTGGGGGGAAGCAAACATTTTTCTTCTGGACAGTAAAGTTTTAAAGCTGTATTAAGTCAATGTTCAGTTGTAAACTTTTGAAAGAACAACCATAATGTTTTGTTCAGCGTTACAAACATTTCAGAGTTATGAACTACCTCCTTTCCTGAGGTATTCATAACTCTGAGGTTCTACTGTAAGTTTTTTCAGCGATCGAGAGGATGTCCTTTTTCTAGAGTAAGATGGACATTTTCCTTTACAAATGTTTTGACAGGATTTTTTTTAACAAAATGGAAATTTTTAAAAATAAAAGTTCGTGTTGATTCCTCCCCCCCAAAAAACTGCCCTTAACCCACCTAAGCCAGTGGTTCCCCAACTTGTTCCGCCATTTGTGCAGGGAAAGCCCCTGGCAGGCCGGGCCAGTTTGTTTACCTGCCGCATCCGCAGGTTCAGCGGATCGCGGCTCCCAGTGGCCGCGGTTTGCTGCTTCAGGCCAATGGGCGCTGCTGGAAGCGACGTGGGCCGAGGGAGGTACTGGCCGCCGTTTCCAGCAGCTCTCATTGGCCTGGAGCAGCGAACCGCGGCCACTGGGAGCTGTGATTGGCCAAACCTGTGGATGTGGCAGGTAAACAAACTGGCCTGGCCCGCCAGGGCCTTTCCCTGCACAAGCGGCAGAACAAGTTGGGGAACTACTTCCCTAAACTAAATTACATTTTCTATTTTTCATTGTAAAAAAAAAGTTTTATTTTTGTTATTTTTTGTTGTGGAAGAAGAAATCCTTTCCTGTTAAGCTCTGAGGAGTTCCCACTGAGTCACTACTAACCAAATGCTGCAGACTGTTCTAAGGATGTTGTCTTTTTTGAGGGAGATACAAACCTGAGGCTCCGATTACTTGAGGTCACTAAAGATACCATAGTTCTTTTCACTAGCCTATGAGTTAACTTCAGCTTCCCTGCCGAAAGCTTACTTTGAGTTCTGCCTTTCTAAATTCCCCCTGAAGCTTCGTTTTAGACTTACTCACTTCTTGTCCTAGGTTGTTCTTCAGTGTTGTGCATTATTAAACAGTAGGTCTCCATCTCTAATTTCTGTGATTTTCATGAATACAGCAAATACTTTATTGAAGTTGATGTATGCTCCCTTTCAATTACATTCTCAATGTATGTCTGAATATGTGACGATAGTAGGCACAGATCTGTTTCTCAGTTCTCTGACTTGCAATGAATGTAGTATAATTATCAGAAAATGACATTCCTGAAATCTTGAACAGTTGAATCTAGTGAATGTAGGTCCAAAGCTCATTAACTTAGAAAATTTGCTGATGGTTTCTCTTTGTCTTTTTCAATCTTTCAATTCTAGTCTGTGAATATCCACAAAGCCTACAGGACGTCACCTGGATTAGATTACAAATTGTGGTTTTACAATACTGATAACATTTTACAAACATATTGCATGTTCCCTGGATGAAATCTTGGCTCCCTTGGAACCAATAGCAAAACACCTATTGATTTCAGTATAGCTAGACTTTCACCCAGTATATTCATATGTGGGAGTTCTGCTATTGATTTCAGTGGGCTCAGGATTTCAACTTTGTTTCTGTTTTGTATTTGTCTCGTTAAAATAAGAGGAGGAGACTATAGTTTTTCCATATGGAGCTGATTCAGCCAGTCTTTCTCATTTGGAATGAACTCTTAGTCCACAATTAAAGTCCTATTGAAATTAGATACACTAGAACCTCAGAGTTATGAACACCAGAATTACGAACTGACCGGTCAACCATATACCTCATTTGGAACCAGAAGTACGCAATCAGGCAGCAGGAGAGACAAAAATAAATTAAAAAAGGGAAAGTTAAAAAAAAAATTGACAGACATAATAAAACTGTTTGTACTTGTTTCATTTAAATGAAGATGGTTAAAAGAAGCATTTTTCTTCTGCATAGTAAAGTTTCAAAGCTATATTAAGTCAATGTTCAGTTGTAAACATTTGAAAGAACAATGATCACGTTTTGTTCAGAGTTACGAACATTTCAGTTACAATCTCCCTTTGCGAGGTGTTCGTAACTCTGATGTTCTACTGTACTAGTCAACGTAAGCTCACAAGAATTTAGCTCAGAATCTAGCAATCACAGCAGTCCTTTGTACAATAAATATTCCTCTCCACCTATATTCAAAACTTTGCATATACTTTGGTCAGCTCTTTTGTTGATTATAGTAATCTCTGCTCTGGTCTTTTTACTCTCAACTCTCCAGATCATGGGTGCTGTGGGTGCTGCAGCACCCCTGACTTCAAGTGGTTTCTATCATATACAGCGTTTGCAGTTTGTCCAGTGGCTCTCAGCACTCCCACTATACAAATTGTTCTAGCACCCCTGTTCCCGATACCAGCCTATCCAAAATAGCTATTGAATCCTCTTCCACTCCTTTTTGTACTAAATATTCAGTGTGTCACCAAATCATGTAGCTTTTCCTAAAAAGCACTTTTTTAAAATCAGTCCTTTCCCTTTGTCTCTACAGCTAAAATCTTTTTACGTGGCCTTTAATTATCTTTGACGTACTTTCTTATTCTACCCTTGCTTACTTTGCTTTGCCGATATGTGACGTCTCACCACTCCCGTGACATCCTTCTCCCCACCTTGTTTCCAGACCATCTTTTATGCTGTTCTGCTGCAGCTCTGCAGGTACAACTCTGTGTACAACTCTGCAGGTACAATTCTGTACAATTCTGTATAATGGGCAATTAACTTAATGTCCCTGAGGCCAGGTAAAGACATGGCAGTGAGGCTTAATCCTCTGCTGTTGTGAACCAGTATGCATTCAAATCAATTCTCAGTTGGAAGGAACTTCCAGAAGAATAAAGCATTATTATGAACAATGATTAACTTAATAGTCATATAAATAATTAAAAATGTTATGTATAAAGTGTATACAACATTATACAGAGTTAAGCCTTCCAAGGAGTGGACCTCCCCATTCCTTTAACTGTCATTATAAACCTGTGCATAAATAATGGCCAAGATTTTGAAGAGTTGCTAGTGAATTTAGGTTCCTGGTTTTTGGATACTCATTTGGCATTGACTTAAAAAGACCCAGAAGATAGCTGCTTAGCATATTATGAAGGCTCCTTTAAGGTGTCTCAAGCTGTGCACCCAAAATAACTAGACTTTTGAAAATCATGCCCAATAAAAATAACAACATTGTCCTTAGGGTCTTATAATATGTTTGCCTTGTTCATATACCATCCAGGAGAGGCCCTTAAAGTACTTACACACATACAAGAATTAAGTCTCACCAGTAGATTTTAAGGAGCATTAAGGAGTCGGAATCCACATTTTACAATTGGAAACTGAGACACAAAGAAATTAAATCTGACCTCAGTTTTAAATATTGTCCATTTAAATGCTAACAGCGCATGCAAGGAGCAGTTTCTCTTCTTCCCCTTGCCCCACAACAAAAAAATGGCAAAAAAGTTACATTAATGCAATATTGGGAATACAAATGTTAATGCACAGAAATCAGGAAATAAAATTGGGTACTCTGTAATCCATCTATAATGTCATATAGCTCATCTTCCACAGCCCATTCCCACCATACTTCATCATTTCCACTCATTGTGTTATGTCTAGAACATATGGTGTAAGCTCTTTTGGGCTGGGATTGTGATTTTCCATCATGTTTGCTAAGTATCTAGCATGCCTTTAACTATAAAAATTAATAACTATAAAAGCCGATGCTGTTCTGACTTACACACCACACAGCCCCAGTGACCTTACTATTTGGCTTGCTGTGTAGACTTAGGTATGCTTTTAACGGCCTAAGTAGTAAACAAACAAAATTTCTTCTCTCAGTTATACAGGAATACCTTCAGAATAACTGAGAGCAGAAGTTGCAATATGGGTGAGTTAATTACAAAGTAACCTTAACTTAATTTCCTGACTTGTACATTTCAATTCAAACCTTAATGTGGCAATAACCTTTATTTTTCTTCACTTATTTGTTCAAAATGGAGCATGAGGAATACTGAAGTTGTGGCAATACAATGTCATGCTCACAACTTTAATTACCACGTAGCTTTCTCTTTCTGTATCACAAAAAGAAAAGGAGTACTTGTGGCACCTTAGAGACTAACCAATTTATTTGAGCATAAGCTTTCGTGAGCTGCAGCTCACTTCATCGGATGCAAGTGAGCTGTAGCTCACGAAAGCTTATGCTCAAATAAATTGGTTAGTCTCTAAGGTGCCACAAGGACTCCTTTTTGCGAACACAGACTAACACGGCTGTTACTCTGAAACCTTTCTGTATCACGTATCACATGAGGGTGTTTATGCCATCATTCTTGCCTTGTATAATTGTGATCTGAAACCTTAATTTGAATTGTCCAAAGGAAGGTTGAATGAACATCCTCTGCTAGTAAATATAACAGCTGGGCTTCTCTTCATTCCCCAAGCAATAGTTATGGGAAATTTCAAGTGTAACATAAACTGTTGCGCTTTAGCAGTCAGCTGGCACAGTGATAGGGCTACAACTGTGGAAAGTGGCAAAGTACACAAGAGCACAGTGGAGTTCGATCCTGTTATACCTTTGCTAACAAAAGCCTTGTAAAATTTCAGGTTTTATGATAAATAACCACATACTTCATTATGTCATTTGTACACATGCCTGCAGTTAACAAACAAGCAGTAGGAGCTGGCTGCCCCCTTATAGAACCTCCTAGATGAGTCAGGAGAGGGTTAATGTATTGTAGTACTGTTGTTTCTCTGTCCTTGTCAGATAATCTCTGAGTTTAATCTTCATTCACTAATTAGTGTGTATAAGCATGTCTTACTTTTGTGTCATTGGATGCTGTCATTCCAAGAATGCAGTTGAAAAGATTTGAGGACAATGCTCCTTGAAAAGAGGGGAGAGATTCTAGAGTGCTCAGTCCCCAGCACAGGCTTTTCTCCAGTGACTAGAACTGGTTTGTCAACAGCTCCATCTGCAGCCCATGGGTAGCCCTGTGTGCTTCACATTATCATGCTCTATGCTCGCAGAACACAGTTGTCTGTTAAAATTAGATTTGAAAGGCAACACCTTAGAACACCTTTTTGGAGGTTGAAATTTTGGCAGTGTCAGGTTTTATATGATTTTTGAGAGTATAGCTTTAGGCTTTGTCAACGGAAACTTGCTGAGAAAGAACGGGGGGGGGGGGGGGGTAAATGAGGAAGAAACTGTCACTGTTGTTGAAGGCCTGCAATCGGGCATAATAAACTCTCCAGTCAGCTGTTTAAACAAGTACACAGCAATTAAATTCATCTCTGGGTTTTGTTTTTCTCTTGGAGAAAATTGATTTATCTGAGTGGGTTTTTTTTAAATATTGTAGTTATTAATAACAAAGGCAGTTTCTAAGCTGTCGTGTACTTGGTACTGTCTCCCTTGTGTTTTGAGAATGAGCAGTGCAGAGCTGTCTGCCAAAGTTATCTGAATAATCTGTATGCCCAGCAGTAGTATTGTCAATAGTGTTTCTCTAGCAAAGGAACGTGTGAGGGGCAGAGATTAGTATTGCTTATGTCTATTTATAGTTGGGGTCTGAGGTTTTGCAACACAAGAGGGCTGTGTCAGTCTTTTCTAGTTACCTGTAATGGAAATAGCTTTGTTTGTTTGTTTTTAATTTAAAAAAAAATGTGGGAAGATGTGGGGGATGGTGGTCTAAACTTAACTGTAACCTTTGTTTTATTGAACTGAGTTCTGGTAATTTAGAGTAATGCTTCATCTGTTGTTTGTATTGCACACATGTAGCCCTCCATACATGCCTACATAGATGGGTTTTCCAGTATCCTCTAAAAAGTCAACAAATTAGAGTCACTTTGGTTGGGCTGTGAAGTGAATTGTAAAGTCAAGGAGCCCTCACACAGTACCACCTACCAGCAGCTCCCTCTTTCTTATGCCAAGGGAGCTCTGGTTTAAGCGCTTCCGATGATCTCAACACATGGGGCGAGTCAGTCTCTCAGGTAGGCTAGTCTCAAGGCATTTAGGGATTCATAAGTCAAAAACAACACTTAAACTCCACCTGGAAAACTTGAGGCAGCCAATGCAGAATCTGGAGAGCAGCTGTTTCATGCTTACAAAACGACTTTCAGCTTAACACGCGGACTGCTACCTTCTAAACCAGATTGTTTCCAATTTTAGGTGTATGCCATGTAAAGGACACTGCAATTGTCAAACCTTGAACTAACACAGGCATTGATGATGGCAGCGAGTGGTAATGATGACATTGCCTTGCCAGGTGATTTATAAGAGTGCATTAAAACAGAGGGGCAGTCCGTCCTGTTTAGTTTCGTGAATGGGAGTGAGAAAGGTGAAAGAAAGGGAGTGCCGCCTTTGTGGTATAGTTTTCCATTTCTCCAGACCCCACCGAAGTCCATACAGGACATCATCATCCTGGAAACCCATAGGATCAGCATGTTCTTTCTCATTCCCTCTCATGGGAATTCGTGGGTCACACTGTCTTACAGATCTTGGGTAGGACAGGAGGACGGTCAGAGGCACAAGACCTCCACATGGGTCTCCCTATCATTAAGCAGAGCTCTTAAGAATCTTGAGCTCTGAGTTTAATTTATTAATCTTTATTTTTGTGGTTTAAATATACTGCTAGATTCATATGGGGACAACACCTTATACCCCTAAGGGGGGAAATCTGGTAGAAACTGCAAGTTCAAAACTTGGGGAGTTAAGTCCTCTACATAGGAAAAAGCTGCATAGGTAGCTGTATGGACAGTTATAAGTATGTTTATCATTTCTGATCTCTGAATACATTTTTCACTTTCAAATTCTGTTCTCAAAAGTTTTTACAGACACTTTGCTGAAATAGATATTGTTTTATTTTATTTGCCCCTAGAATTGTATGGAGTACTGCGCCCCTTTGCCTAAGTTATCTCACTGAAAATGTTAACTGAGCATCCTCTTTATTAGTAATGACTTAGATTTTATAGCACCTTTCAAATGCTTTATGAACTTAATTAACTGAGGTATGTATTATTCATAGAGATACTTCACATGCTGTTGAAATGCAGCCACCTCTGGGGTAGAATGTGGCAGCTGTTTAACAATGTGCGTCAACATCACACAACAGTTTAAAGCAGGGAGTGAAGGATACTGTATTCAATTGAAAATGTTTAAGAAATGTGTTCCCTGATCAGCTTTTTTAACCACACTCTTTATTGTGACTATAATCAAATGGATTTCATTTTAAATTAAGGGAGAAAAGCAAGCCTTTTCCTTGTGCTTCCACTGACAAAATATAGTGCTGACAGGATATGTTGTGATGTATTCATTACAAGGGAAGAAAACAATACGTAGTCAGTCTGGGAAGAGGGGAAAAAAAAGCCACAAACAGAATCAGATTCAGCAACTTCCCAACAACTCTGTTGTTTTTTCAGCTTTAGCAATGATAACATGGAGTCTAGAGTAAACACTGTAAAATGGAATACCAAAAGGATTTTCCTTTCTAATATACTATACAGAATAAAACAAACACAAAAAAAGACAAGTGGAAAATGTAACAGAAGCTCATGCTATTATCACAACTAAAGGGAAACAAACTAGAATGTCAATGTAATCTGAAAAATAGCAACTTTATCTTTAGAGACTGTAGGTCATGTTTGCAATTCACATGTGTTTTGTTCTGTAATTGCACATCATATATAATACCATATTAGTGGAAAATTTATACAGAACTTAAAAACATACTTTTTTCCTTTAATTAATGTCTATAAAGGTTTATTTAATGATAATATTTTTGCTCAGAATCCCACAGAGCAGGGCTTAACATCCCATGAATTGACCATTCCAGATGATGTCTTGGAGCTGTGTGAAACATTAGTGCATTACTGGCATGTCCTTTAAAGTATTAAAGGGAAAAAGAAATTATGTGATACCACAGGTTTCAGAGGAACAGCCGTGTTAGTCTGTATTCGCAAAAAGAAAAGGAGTACTTGTGGCACCTTAGAGACTAACCAATTTATTTGAGCATGAGCTTTCCTTTTCTTTTTGTGATACCACAGTTATTTAATTTCTATTATTGATTTAGCTGACTATATAAAAGGATTCCCAGAATTTAATGTGAGTAGTATGACAAAACTGCATCAAATAGATTCTTATTTGATTACACAAATAAAGTGAGAGTTGAACTTTCAAACTGAAAAGAAAACCACCCAAGAGGACTTCTGCACTTCATGAGAGGGATTGTGCAGGGGTTGGTCTTTGACCCTACATTATTTAATATTTTTATCAATGTTCTGGAAGAAAACATATAATCATTACTGATTAAGTTTGCAGATGACACAAAGATTGAGAGTATTGTAAATAATGAAGAGGACAGGTTACTGATACAGAGCTATATAGATTCCTTAGTAAGCAGGGTATAAGCAAAAACTATGTGTTTCAACATGGTCAAATGTAAATGTATACATCTAGTAACAAACAGTGCGAGCCATGAGTCTGGAAAATGACATGGGGGTCATGGTGGATAATCAGCTGAACATGAGCTTCCAGGGCAACACTGTGGCTACAAGTACTAATGTGTATAAATAGGGGAATGTTGAGTAGTAATATACAAATTTATATTGTCTCTGAATTAGGTATTGATGCAACCACTGCTGAAATACTCTGTCAGTTCTCTCCACAATTCAAGTAGGAGGCTGGAAAAATTGGGGAGGATTCAGAAAATATCCATGAGTATGATTAAAGGATTAGAAAACATACCTCATAGTGAGAGACTCAAAGGCCTGGAGCATCACAGTGCCTAAGTGTTAGTGACCTAGAAAATCACTGTAATTCACAAATTTAAGTGCCTTGGCTTAAATAGGGAGATATAGGTTCACAAAACGGTTATGCTAGGCAGGGAGCCCCCTAAGCATGGGCACGGGAACTAGAAGTGCAGGAGTGCTGCAGCACCCCCAGGATTTATACGGGGTCCCGGCCACCAGCCTCATGTCTGGGGTTCTGCACCTGGCACCCAGCCCTGCGCCCGGGGTCCTGGACCTGAGAGTCTGCTCCCTGACCCTGCACCCAGGACTCTGCTCCCGGGCCCCATGCCTGGGGCTTGGATCCCAGCCACCGGCCCAGTGCCCCAGCCACTGGCCCTGTGCCTGTGGCCTTGCACCTGGGGCCCCACTCCTGGGGTCTCAGCCATTGGCCCTGCACCCAGGGCTCCGTTCCTGGCCCCGTGCCCACTCCCACCTGTGGACCCAGCCTTGGCCCCCTTACCCCTGCCTGGGTTCCCCCCTCTCGAAGACACAGCCCTTCTCCTGGCCCCAGCTCTGGGGGATAAGGGGAGGTGCGGACAGGGGTAAGAGGGAGCATGAGGTAAAAAGTAAAAACTGCTTTCAGCACCCCACTATTAAGTGTTCCAGCGCCACTGCCCCTAAAATAACCTATGGGAGATGCTGACCAGAAGGGTGTGTGCTAAATACCACCCCTCTCATGGAGATAGGTCCCTAAATCCAGGCTGCAGGGAGGTATTTATATCTCCTAGTGATTTTCAGTTATGAACCATCTCCTAGAGTTACGGCCACCAATTTAAGAAGAAGCTGGAGTCGTGGGGAACAGGGAATCAGAAAAAGGAGCTCGTTTGTTACTTTTTTGCCTAGCAGTTAAGGTACTTCCCTGTAATGTAGAAGACCCCAGTTCAAGTCCCCCAACCACTTGAGGGGGAGAGGATTTGTTATCTCTCTGGTGATCCTCCTGACCACTGAGCTATGGAATATTCTGGTGTGGGCTCCCTCAGTTCTCCTACTGAATCTGTTGCATTCTGGATAAATAATGAAAGAGTGATTGAAACGGGGACTGGACCCATGGTCTCCCACTGCCCAGGTGTGTGTGCTAACCAGTGGACTACAGAGTCAGTCTCATTCTCTCTCTCTGGCCAATGACTGTTCCACTGTTCCAGTGTGTAGGAGACCCAGGATGCAGTCCCCATACTCCAATGAGCCGCACATCAGAATATCCTTTAGTCCAATGGTTAGAGCTTTAACCAGGGGTCTCCCATATCCCAGGTGAGTTTCCTAACCACTGAGCTTAGTTATGAGGAAGGTCTTCCTCCTACCCCTCTCCGCCACTGTTTTGTGTCAACTCACCTGTGGTACTCAATCCAATAGGTGTCCTCTGAAAACCTTCCAGGTGGGGAACTTCCAGTGAAATCAATAAGATTGGAGATGCAGGATTAGAAACCTTAATCTTCTTTGCCTTCGCCTTGTTCCATTAGTCAGGGCTGGCAGCTCTTTTTCTTCATCTCCAAGCGTTCCTGTCAAGCGCACCTTCCGAACTGACACTGACCCTCTTCGTGTCTTCCTTCTGCATCTCAAAACACCTTTTGGGGGAATCTTCATTATGGTCATTGCCCCATAACTACTAGATATTCAATCTTAGAAATCATAGAATATCAGGGTTGGAAGGGACCTCAGGAGGTCATCTCGTCCAACCCCCTGCTCAAAGCAGGACCAATCCCCAATTTTTGCCCCAGATCCCAAATGGCCCCCTCAAGGATTGAACTCACAACCCTGGGTTTAGCAGGCCAATGCTCAAACCACTGAGCTATCCCTCCCCCCAAAAAACAGGACCAATCCCCAATTTTTGCCCCAGATATCTAAATGGCCCCCTCAAGGATTGAACTCACAACCCTGGGGTTAGCAGGCCATGCTCAAACCACTGAGCTATCCCTCCCTTTGTATTCATGTAGTTTGCAGATGACACAAAGATTGAGAGTATCTCGCCAGACATAGTGTCACATGACACAATCATCTCTGCTTTTCCATGATGGGGGCAATTTGCATCATGGCTCATACCATTTCATTGCATAGCCTATACACACGTCTCTCACCTAGTGTCCACCTGAGCTTTCTCATTAAAGATCAAGCTGTTAATATGAATTATAATTTATTTGGCTACATTCAAGCTCTTTTCTGATATGATAACAAATTCCACTCACAAGGATGACCTTTTTGTATGTCTATTTTCTTTTCCTCTCAGATTACAGCATTGAACAATGGACCAAGTGTGTTAAGGGGGAGGTGTGTCTTTCTCTGGAGGATTAGGTATTGTCCTGTTCCAGAGGCAGAATGTTGGGTTTGATGGACCAGTTTATCAGGGCAAGTTGTATATTCCAGAAATATATTCAACAAAGAGTTACTGTCTGTTGTCTACCATCTGCTGAGCATCTGATGTCATTACATTTAGTTGATGGATGCAGTCAATTCAGGTAGTAAATTATTCTGTTAAACATCATAATGGACACTTCCCCACATGAACACTGCTGCTGTTCTTACTTTTGGTTTTTGAGATTTCAGTTATCTGGGAAATAAAACTGAGTAGAAAAGTTCTTATCAAGTATTTTCCTATAATTAAAAATACCAGATCAGATTCTTCACTGCCTTGAACCTTGTGCAGTCACTTACACCTGTGGAAAGTTGGTGTAAAATGAGCTCTGAATGATTACATTGATAACATGATTACCATGTTAGCATGTGCAAATATGCTAAGTAGTAAAGAATAAGCCCCACCAATCACAAATGGTAATAGTACTGTGGTGTCACCATGATAAGATAATCTAGCAAGTGTAGGATCACACTGTATGTGTGTTTAAACCAGTGGTGGGCAACCTGTAGCCGTGGGCTGCACGTGACCCATCAGGGTAATCCGCTGGCGGGCCTCAAGACAGTTAGTTTACATTTGAAGGGCCGCCCGCAGCTCCCAGTGGCTGCAGTTTGCTGTTCCCAGCCAATGGGAGCTGCGGAAAGCGGTGGCCTGCACATCCCTGCTGCCCGCACCGCTTTCCATAGCTCCCATTGGCCAGGAATGGCAAACCGTGGCCACTGGGAGCTTCGGGCAGCCATGCAAATGTAAACAAACTGTCTCGCGGTCCACCAGCGGATTACCCTGACAGGCTGCATGCAGCCCGAGGGCTGCAGGTTGCCCACCACTGGTTTAAACTGTTCTACGCTGGATAGTGGGAAGGCTGAATAGAATGTACAGCTGGAAATTTGTGTGTCTCTTGTTCTAATACCTATTTGTATCTCATGGGGATATCGTGGGAACAGTTCCATTGAGAACAGTAACTAGTGACAGGCGACAAGCATGACTTGTCAGTTAAGCCATGTGAATTGACAGTATGTCTGGACTAAACTGGTGTTAGTCTGATCGTTTGAATGCTCGTTGGGCTAAAAGAAAAAAAAATACAAATTGGAAGTGTCTGATAGGCTTGCTGCCATAATTGAAGCTTTCTTGATTGTGGACATTAAAGGCAGCCCACCTTCTGTGTCATAACAGGCTGTAACATTGTATTTAAATGACAACTGCCAATATAGGTTGAGTTAACAAGTCTGTAGTTCTCAGAGGTACTATAAAAATACTAACCAGCCAAACCCATAACATTTGTTCCTAAGTGCTGTGTGCACTAATAAAGAGAGAAGAGAAGGAACAGTAGGCTTGATTCTGTTTTGTTTTTTTCCACCGCAGTGACTGGAAAATAGCATTAATCACACGACATGTTATTTTTCAAGTTGCCTACAACCAACTGCAATAATACTGTTGGACCCATACTGAGCTGTTTGCAGCACCTGCAAAGCCTGCCTAACCCTAAAAGTGTGAGCAGAGGATGGCAGCACTGGGAATTGTTATGTAACCTGGAGGGGTGGAGAGGGAATAGCTAAAACACAGGTAGTACTAGAGTATCCCAGCATTAAGGGCTTGTCTACAGGGGGACACCTAGGAAAAATTAATCTAAATTAACTAAAAGAATGAATGTCAAATGGATTAGTTAATCCTCTTTAAATCCCTGTTTGGTGGCTGCTATTAATTAAAGTGGCCTTAATTTGTTTTAGTTTAATGGAAGTGAATTAAGATAAACCAAATTAAGACCACTTTAGTTTTGAATGAGGAAGTTCACACAGGAGTTTAATCCATTTCAAATTCACACCTTTGGTTAACTTTCCTGGATATCCCTGTGCAGACAGACCCTTAATCAAATATCATTGAATAACACTGGAGAATTATGACTGCATCAACCCAATGCTGAATATCTCTGTCAATATTTCAATATCTTCCATAGAAAACAATCAGTCTGTTAAACTGTACTTGACTATTAGAGAGACAAGGTGGGTGAGATAATTTTTTTTATTGGGCTATGTTGGAAGCAGATTGTGCAGTACCTGTAATTATTGTACGCTGAAATGAGATGTTAGTTCTGGATGGTCACATATTTAATAGGGATCACGGCGTGGCTGCCTGTCAGCATTAGTACAGGGTTTTCTACTTCCTGTTGAGGATCACGTATCCCACCATGCCTCTGTTTAGTTGGAATTGTGTTCAAATATTACCATAGTGTTCATGTGCCAGGGTGTCTCTTCAATTAGCTATCTGTAGGAGATGCTATTAAACTATTTTGTGTAGAGAACCTCTAAGCTGATTTACATCATTAGGCTTATAGACATAGTTTAAAACAAACAAAAAAACCTTTATGTAGGTAGGTGCTGAGTTCTATATATACACCTGATACTTGTCCCGGTGAAGGGACTGAAATTTGCTTTATTGACATGGATACAGATAGCACTTCATGGTACATGTTTGATTCAGTTTGTCAAAGTATGCAGTAGAAATAGCTTTGAAGTAATATAAGTTGTAGTTAAGATTTCTATAGTGTTTGGTTTGGGTTTTTTTTTTCCTCCTTCTTACTAGCTTCCAGACTAACAAAGAGAAATATTGATAATTAAAAGATGTTTCATATTTTTAGAATAATAATGAATGGAATTGTAATTCATAGGTTTTTTTGCTACATAACTGTATATATAGCAATAACTACTAAAAGCTTTATGTAAATATTTTCTTATACATTTTTAAAATACCCTATAGTTTGTCCAGTATAACCACAGTAATTAAGTTCCATATCAACCATTTTCATGTGGTGTGGTTTCATTGCCTTGTGCTACATGGAATCTTATAGAATGTATGCTAGTGTATGACTATTTCTTCAGTTATTTGCTGCTTTTGCTGATTGACACTTGTCCAGCAGAGTCTTTAACAATGTAATTAGGCTATTTGCATTGCCTGGAATTAGGTGACCTTTGCTTTTGCCATTAATTAGAGTATCTGAGCTGTACTTGCTGGTAGGCACTAACCAGGCAGAAAAGGTGACTAAGAGCCTCATTTAGGAGGCTACAAAAGCTTTTCAAATGTCATTAAAATGAACATTAAATGATAATTAACAGTGTGGTCTCATTTTATGAATGTGTCCTTCAGATAAAATGTAGCTAGGAACAGTTACTTACATAGCCAGAAGCAAATTCAAATAAATGAAAATTATCTTGGGCATAACTACTTTTAACATCTATTACCAACATCCAGTTATGGTACACTTGCATTTTCCAAATTGCCAGGCAAGTGAGTTCTTTGTAGGAAGTATGTATGTATATAAGAGGGAGGAGGTACTGTGGTTGAGATACTAGATTGGACCCAGGAGAATCTGGATTCAGTTTCTGTCTCTACTACAAACCTCCTGTGTGACACTGGGCAAATAACTGTCTCTGTAAAATGGACGTAAACAATACATTACTATGTCTAAGGCTGTTGTGATGATAAATTCATTAAAGTTTCTGAGGTGCTCCTTCCTTGGATTCCTCATGCATCTGTTTTTTTTTTTTTTGGGGGGGGGGGAGGGGGAAATGATCATGAATGACCCAAATTGGAAGGACCCAGGTTTAATCATATCCTGTGTTTCCATTTACCCTCATAAGCATAAGACTACGGGGGTAATTTTTGTTGAAGGTATGTATAATTGGGCTTCTAAGCCTAATTTTAAGACTTTTCACCTTTATATTTGTTTCTTAATGATTATATTTAAAACCCTCTTTATGGCAGAACTCGTCCAGGATACTCACAGGAATTGTGTCACTAAATATTTTCTTTTCACAGGAGAAATAAGAACAGTGGAAAATTATGGCATACTATCTTTTGACCCCATTCATAGGGACTGAACATTAAGAACCAAATTTTCAGGTACATGTATGTCTGAATGCACACACAATGTTGTGTGTTCCTGACATAGGTGCATAAGTCCCCTGATGCATAAGCTTAGGTCAGGTTTGTCTATGCACATACTGTATAAACATGGGCACAGGCAACAAGACTTCCAAATATACTGTCATGGTTCCCTCCCCACTCTGAACTCTGGGATACAGATGTGGGGACCCACATGAAAGACCCCCTAAGCTTATATTCTACCAGCTTAGGTTAAAACCTTCCCCAAGGGACAAATTCCTTTCCTTGTCCTTGGACAGTATTGCTGCCACAACCAAGTGATTTAAACAAAAAATCAGGAAAGGGTCACTTGGAGCTCTATCCCCCCAAAATATCCTCCAAGCCTCTTCACCCCCTTTCCTGGGGAGGCTTGAGAATAATATTCCAACTAATTGCCTTTATTATAAGTACAGACCAGACCCTTTATCTTTAGGACACTAAAATCAATCAGGTTCTTAAAAGAAGAACTTTATTGATAAAGAAAAAGTAAAAGAATCACACCTGAAAAATCAGGATGGAAGGTAACTTTAGAGGGTAAATAAAAAGATTTAAAACACAGAGGATTCCCCTCTTGACTCAGCTTCACAGTTAGAAAAAACAGGAATAAAACTACCTCTTAGCATAGGGAAAATTCACAAGCTAAAAACCAAAGATAACCTAACGTATTTCCTTGCCTCACTTACAATTTCTGTTTTTCTTAGCGAGATTATTCGTGGTATATTTTCAGGAGATGTTGTCCCTGCTTGGCTTTTCTCTCCATCTGGAGAGGGAACAAACAAAAAGAGCACAAACAAACACACACCCCTCCCCAGCCAGATTTGAAAGTATCTGCTTTCCTTATTGGTCCTTCTGATCAGGTGCCAACCAGGTTATTTGAGCTTCTTAACCCCTTACAGGTAAAGATTCAGTACAGCTGCCCAGGAGGGATTTTATGCTACCCTTATTTGTATGTTTATGACATATACATTGAGGAATTTGTTAGTCAGATTCACATATTAGATGTGTACTGGTCTGAAATTGTGGGCCTGAGTTTTTCAATGCATTCAGGTAGATGCATAAGACCTATATATCTTTGGTGTGAGCCTTCTCACAAGAAGTCTGAATTTGACCCATTAACTCATAAAGGCAGCAATACAAGAGTGCAGCCGTGTGTGTATATGAAAAAACTTTAAAATACAGAGAATCTCTTCTGGAGTTAAAAAATATAGAACCTCAAGGTGACACTGAAGACTAGTGTTGTTCCTAAAATTATGGGTTCAAATTCACCAGTGAGCACTGGGTGTTTTGCATCACAAGTCTGTTTGAATTGGCTAGTATAGCTAGGTCTATGATTGCTTTGTGATACTGCAGTGATGCAAAGCAGCTGGAGCATACCAGTGACTACAGCTGTCATAAATATAAAGGGAAGGGTAAACACCTTTAAAATCCCTCCTGGCCAGAGGAAAAACCCTTTCACCTGTAAAGGGTTAAGAAGCTAGGATAACCTCGCTGGCACCTGACCACAATGACCAATTAGGAGACAAGATGCTTTCAAAGCTGGAGTGGGGGGGGAAACAAAGGGTCTGTCTGTCTGGGTGATGCTTTTGCCGGGGACAGAACAGGAATGGAGTCTTATAACTTAGTAAGTAATCTAGCTAGATATGCGTTAGATTATGATTTCTTTAAATGGCTGAGAAAATAAGCTGTGCTGAATAGAATGGATATTCCTGTCTGTGTGTCTTTTTGTAACTTAAGGTTTTGCCTAGAGGGCTTCCCTATGTTTTTAATCTAATTACCCTGTAAGGTATTTACCATCCTGATTTTAAAGAGGTGATTCTTTTGACCTTTTCTTATATTAAAATTGCCGCAGCTGGGTAAAGCCATCCAGGGGCCTGCCGGCCTGCCCCGCATAGAGCCAGCACTGGACCCCCATCGGCCCCCCACTGAGCCCCAAACAGCCCCGGGAGCAGCCCGTAAGGGCAGGTGCTGCAGAAATCTCTTCCCGCCGGTGAGTGGAGGCCCGACCCCTGCTGCTGGCGCCAGGCCCCCTGCAAACCCCCTGAGCTGGCCTAGCCCCCTAGGCACCCCAACACACACTGAAGGGTGGGGCCCTAAAAAGTGCAGGGCCCAGAGCGGTCGCCCCAATTCACCATAACCAAGGGATGGCTCTGGCCATAAAATGTCCCAATAAAAAAGAAAAGACAAACATTGTGTGGAACAATGTGCCTGACCCTACTCCCATTAAAACCAAAATGAGATTTTCTATTCGTTTCACTGGCCCAGTGTTTTCATCTTACTTCACTCAGGGGTCCTAATCAAGCCCATTCAAATCAATGGAAGCCTCTCCATTGAGTTGAGAATAAAATCAGACCCTGAGTTTGTCGATAAATGTTTATACAGAGATATCATTATTACTTATCTTTATTACCAATGTATTAATGCTGAAGGTGTTTAAAATTCCTAGTCTATTCTTGGCATGGTGAGTAGATCCATTTGTTGTTTATTATTTATTATTTGTATTATCATAGCACCTAGGGTTCGTAGTCCTGGACCAAATCCCATTGTTCTATGTGCTGTGCAAACATAGAACAAAAAGATAGTTCTTACCCTAATCAGTTGATAGTACAGTAACTCCTCACTTAAAGTTGTCCCGGTTAATGTTGTTTTGTTGTTACGTTGCTGATCAATTAAAGAACATGCTCGTTTAAAGTTGCACAATGCCCACTTATAACGTTGTTTGGCAGCCGCCTGCTTTGTCCACTGGTTGCAGAAAGAGCAGTCCGTTGCAGCTAGCTGGTGGGGGCTTGGAACCAGGGTGGACCGGCAGCTCCCCTATCAGCTCCCCACTCCCGTAAGTTCCCTGTGTGGCAGCTGTCCAAAAGGGCATCAATTGCCAGCAGTTCAGCTGTCCCTCCCCCCACTGCCATGTGCTGCTCCTGCCCTCTGCCTTGGAGCTGCTCCCAGGAGCCTCCTGCTTGCTGCATGCAGGAGCAGGGGGAAAGAAGGAGGCTAATGTCAGGGTGTCCCCCTGCTCCTGCCCCACACTTACCCCATCTCCATAGAGTGAGGGGGGAACATGACAGGGCGCAGGATGGAGGGGAGCTTGCTCGCAGCAGCTGCTGTCTCAACTTGCTGATCTACTTAAAAAGGCAATGTACTTAGAGTGGTGCAAGTGTACTTAAATGGGCAATGCACCTCTCTGTCTCTCTCAGGGTGTGTCTCTGTCTCTGTCTGCCATGCTGTTTCCTCTCCTTCCATTCGTGCTGCCTTGTAGAGTGTGAGGCTACATTAACAATGTGTTAACCCTTGAGGGCTCAGCCAAGTGCTAGTTCATCATTTAGCAGTAAGGGATTCCCTGAGAAATATCCCACCCTCTTCCACCCCTGACTTCAACACCTCAACCAAGCTTCACAATCATCATTGCTGTGTACAGTATTAAATTGTTTGTTTAGAACTTATACTGTGTGTGTGTGTGTATAGTCTTTTTTCTGGTGAAAAAAAAATTCCTTGAACCTAACCCCCCCATTTACATTAATTCTTATGGGGAAACTGGATTTGCTTAACATTGTTTTGCTTAAAGTCACATTTTTCAGGAACGTTACACCATTAAGCAACGAGTTACTGTATTGGTGAGCATAATAGGCAGTGATTGCAACACACAACCAACCTAACCATTGTCAAGTTTTTGTTTCGTTTTGTTTTTGTTTTTTGTACGCATGGTAGCAAAGAATTGTTTTGAGAAGGGATTTGAAGTTGTATAATGAGTTAGATTTGCGGATGTTTACTGGGAGCACCTTCCAAGTGAGGGACAACATAGAAAAAACATGAAGTTTCTCCTTGATAAGTGGGTGCTCTAGGCTGGCAGTATGGGCTGATCCACGTTGAATGTCAACAGCTGGATAGCAAATGGCAAGTGATAGGGTGGGGATTGACTGTGAAGAGCCTTCTGAATGGATCTGTGTGGGGCAAGATTGCATTTGCCAAGGCCAAAAAGAAGGATGTTACAGAAATCAAGATGTGAGATGATAAGAGCTTCGATAAGAGTTTAGCTGTGAGAATGGATAAGTGAAGCTGGAGATGCATGCAGAAAGAATCAGCAAGAGTTAGACATAGCATGGATGTGAGGACCTAGAGAGAGGTCTAAGTCGAAGATGATGCCCATGTCATGGGCCTGAGTGACAGATAATATGGTGTTGTCAACAGTGATGGGGGGGAAGGTATTGGGGACCTCTTAAAAGCTCTGTTTTAGTCATGTTGAGCTTGAGCTGATGGCTAGATATCTAGAAGGAGTTGTCAGAGAGTCAAGCCAAGATTTTAGTTTGGAAAGAATGAGAAAGGTCTGGAGTTGAGATCTGTGAGTTGTCAGCCTAGAGATGGCTGTTTGTGTTTATGGCTGACATTACTCAGAGATAAGTATAGAGGGAGAAAAGAAGGGGACCAAAAACAGATCCGTATGGTGGAAACCCCCACAGAAATTTGGAGGGCAGATGAGGAGGATCCTGTAAAGGACACTGAATGAGCAAGGTTGGAAGAGAGTCAGGAGAGGACATAGTAATGGAAGGCAAGATTTCAAGAAGAAAAATGTGGTCAATGGTGTCAAAAGTAGCAGAAAGGTCAAGGTGGATGAGGATGTAATATTGGTTCTGAGCTTTACCTGAGAAAAGGTCATTAGAGACTTTGGCAGAAGCGGATGCAGTGAATTGCAAGGGGGAGAAGGCAGATGAGAGAGCATCTAAGATGGAATTGGAGGAGAGGAACTCCAGATTTCGATTGACAGCATGTTCAGTATGCTTAGAGATAAAAGGGAGATGGGAGATAGGGCAGGAATTATGTGTTGCATACCTACTATAGTAAACACGCAGTGTCACTATTAAGTTTTCTGAACATTGAATGCTTACTTAGTTTTGATAGTAACAACAGACAGGTGTCTGGCCAGAGGCATAAATTAAATGCATTCAGAAAGTGCATGATTTGATATTTTAACCAGAAGATTAACAGTCTACAAACCTTTTCCTTCAACGTCAGAATATTGGTGGCCCCATATTTCACAGCTTTATCCAACAAGCAATTCTTTGTTAGATTCCTTCATATTTCCTGTAAATATAAAATTCAGTCTCTTTGACGAGTCTGGATTTTTAAAAAAACGCTCAGAACTGAAACCGTTAATTCTCAGATTACCACCTATTGGGCTGCTGCTGTTTAATATTTTCAATGCCATAGCTCCCAGATGCTCCCAGATGCCCCAGTCAAGATCAGAGCCCCGTTGTGCTGAGTGCAACAAACCTATGAAAACATGGTCTCCCCCTACAATCTGTAAGAAGGGTAAGAAACTCCCCTACTCTACTCCAGAGTCGGTTTAAGGTTAACATTGAATCAGCATTTGTCTTTCATAATTCCATAAAAGATTAATTAATATCTATCTATATCCCTTTAAAGTGCTTTTCAACAGATCACAGAGAGCTACGTAAAATCTGAATTCTTATTCAATTCTTCCTCAGTCTGAATGCTGACTCACTTAGTCAACTCCAACATCCACTGCTGGGCAAAAAGTCGCTACATAAATAATTGAATAAGTAAATATTTTTGTAAGTAGTTACCGAGGAAAAACTGTTCTTTCATGTTACAGATCTGAATATAACTCAGCTCTCCCTTATTTCAGGGGAACATCATTCATTTTAGTCCCAAAACTAATTAAGTTAATTTAGGTTTTAGAGTTGCAGCCATGTTAGTCTGTATCCGCAAAAAGAACAGGAGTACTTATGGCACCTTAGAGACTAAAAAATTTATTTGAGCATAGGCTTTCGTGGGCTACAGCCCACGTTATCGGATGCATGCTGTGGAAAATATAGTAGGATGATGTTATATACACAGAGAACACGAAACAATGGGTGTTATCATATACACTGTAATGAGAGTGATCAGTTAAGGTGAGCTATTACCAACAGGAGAGGGGAAAAGAATAACAACAACCTTCTGTAGTGATAATCAAGATGGGCCATTTCCAGCAGTTGACAAGAACGTGTGAGGAACAGTAGGGGGGAAAAGTAAGCATGGGGAAATACTTTTACTTTATTTAATGACACATCCACTCCCATTCTTTATTCAAGCCTAATTTAATAGTGTCTAGTTTGCAAATGAATTCCAATTCAGCAGTCTCTCGTTGGAGTCTGTTTTTGAAGGTTTTTTTGTTGTAATATTGTGACAATTAGGTCTGTAATCGAGTGACCAGAGAGATTGAAGCGTTCTCCAACTGGTTTTTGAATGTTATAATTCTTGACGTCTGATTTGCGTCCATTTATTCTTTTACATAGAGACTGTCCGGTTTGGCCAATGTACATGGCAGATGGGCATTGCTGGCACATGATGGCATATATCACATTGGTAGATGTGCAGGTGAACGAGCATCTGATAGTGTGGCTGATGTGATTAGGCTCTATGATGGTGTCCCCTGAATAGATATGTGGACACAGTTGGCAACGGGCTTTGTTGCAAGGATAGGTTCCTGGATTAGTGTTTTTGTTGTGTGGTGTGTGGTTGCTGGTGAGTATTTGCTTCAGGTTGGGGGGCTGTCTGTAAACAAGCACTGGCCTGTCTCCCAAGATCTGTGAGAGTGATGGGTCATCCTTCAGGATAGGTTGTACATCCTTGATAATGGGCTGGAGAGGTTTTAGTTGGGGGCTGAAGGTGACGGCTAGTGGCTTTCTGTTAGTTTCTTTATTGGGCCTGTCCTGTAGTAGGTAACATCTGGGTACTCTTCTGGCTCTGTCAATCTGTTTCTTCAGTTCAGCAGGTGGGTATTGTAGTTGTAAGAACACTTGATACGGATCTTGTAGGTGTTTGTCTCTGTCTGAGGGGTTGGAGCAAATACAGTTGTATCGTAGAGCTTGTCTGTAGACAATGGATCGTGCCTCACTTTTATAGTTGAAAATCATTTCCTTCAGAATATCTGAACTAAGGTTATAGAGTTATTTTTCACAGTAAAGGAATGAGTTCCATGTCATTTTAAGTTTTCTGCATGAATAGATTTTTGTGTCTGTCATTTTGGGTTTATTAAATCCCATATTTGAGTCTTAGAATCATAGAATATCAGGGTTGGAAGGGACCCCTGAAGGTCATCTAGTCCAACCCCCTGCTCGAAGCAGGACCAATTCCCAGTTAAATCATCCCAGCCAGGGCTTTGTCAAGCCTGACCTTAAAAACCTCTAAGGAAGGAGATTCTACCACCTCCCTAGGTAACGCATTCCAGTGTTTCACCACCCTCTTAGTGAAAAAGTTTTTCCTAATATCCAATCTAAACCTCCCCCACTGCAACTTGAGACCATTACTCCTCGTTCTGTCATCTGCTACCATTGAGAACAGTCTAGAGCCATCCTCTTTGGAACCCCCTTTCAGGTAGTTGAAAGCAGCTATCAAATCCCCCCTCATTCTTCTCTTCTGCAGGCTAAACAATCCCAGCTCCCTCAGCCTCTCCTCATAAGTCATGTGTTCTAGACCCCTAATCATTTTTGTTGCCCTTCGCTGGACTCTCTCCAATTTATCCACATCCTTCTTGTAGTGTGGGGCCCAAAACTGGACACAGTACTCCAGATGAGGCCTCACCAATGTCGAATAGAGGGGAACGATCACGTCCCTCGATCTGCTCGCTATGCCCCTACTTATACATCCCAAAATGCCATTGGCCTTCTTGGCAACAAGGGCACACTGCTGACTCATATCCAGCTTCTCGTCCACTGTCACCCCTAGGTCCTTTTCCGCAGAACTGCTGCCTAGCCATTCGGTCCCTAGTGTGTAGCTGTGCATTGGATTCTTCCATCCTAAGTGCAGGACCCTGCACTTATCCTTATTGAACCTCATCAGATTTCTTTTGGCCCAATCCTCCAATTTGTCTAGGTCCTTCTGTATCCTATCCCTCCCCTCCAGCGTATCTACCACTCCTCCCAGTTTAGTATCATCCGCAAATTTGCTGAGAGTGCAATCCACACCATCCTCCAGATCATTTATGAAGATATTGAACAAAACCGGCCCCAGGACCGACCCTTGGGGCACTCCACTTGATACCGGCTGCCAACTAGACATGGAGCCATTGATCACTACCCGTTGAGCCCGACAATCTAGCCAGCTTTCTACCCACCTTATAGTGCATTCATCCAGCCCATACTTCCTTAACTTGCTGACAAGAATACTGTGGGAGACCGTGTCAAAAGCTTTGGTAAAGTCAAGAAACAATACATCCACTGCTTTCCCTTCATCCACAGAACCAGTAATCTCATCATAAAAGGCGATTAGATTAGTCAGGCATGACCTTCCCTTGGTGAATCCATGCTGGCTGTTCCTGATCACTTTCCTCTCATGCAAGTGCTTCAGGATTGATTCTTTGAGGACCTGCTCCATGATTTTTCCAAGGACTGAGGTGAGGCTGACTGGCCTGTAGTTCCCAGGATCCTCCTTCTTCCCTTTTTTAAAGATTGGCACTACATTAGCCTTTTTCCAGTCATCCGGGACTTCCCCCGTTCGCCACGAGTTTTCAAAGATAATGGCCAATGGCTCTGCAATCACAGCCGCCAATTCCTTCAGCACTCTCGGATGCAACTCGTCCGGCCCCAAGGACTTGTGCACGTCCAGCTTTTCTAAATAGTCCCTAACCACCTCTATCTCCACAGAGGGCTGGCCATCTCTTCCCCATTTTGTGATGCCCAGCGCAGCAGTCTGGGAGCTGACCTTGGTAGTGAAGACAGAGGCAAAAAAAGCATTGAGTACATTAGCTTTTTCCACATCCTCTGTCACTAGGTTGCCTCCCTCATTCAGTAAGGGGCCCACACTTTCCTTGGCTTTCTTCTTGTTGCCAACATACCTGAAGAAACCCTTCTTGTTACTCTTGACATCTCTTGCTAGCTGCAGCTCCAGGTGCGATTTGGCCCTCCTGATATAATTCCTACATGCCCGAGCAATATTTTTATACTCTTCCCTGGTCATATGTCCAACCTTCCACTTCTTGAAAGCTTCTTTTTTATGTTTAAGATCTGCTAGAATTTCACCATTAAGCCAAGCTGGTCGCCTGCCATATTTACTATTCTTTCGACTCATCGGGATGCTTTGTCCCTGTAACCTCAACAGGGATTCCTTGAAATACAGCCAGCTCTCCTGGACTCCTTTCCCCTTCAAGTTAGTCCCCCAGGGGATCCTGGCCATCCGTTCCCTGAGGGAGTCGAAGTCTGCTTTCCTGAAGTCCAGGGTCCGTATCCTGCTGCTTAACTTTCTTCCCTGCGTCAGGATCCTGAACTCAACCAACTCATGGTCACTGCCTCCCAGATTCCCATCCACGTTTGCTTCCCCCACTAATTCTACCCGGTTTGTGAGCAGCAGGTCAAGAAAAGCGCCCCCCCTAGTTGGCTCCTCTAGCACTTGCGCCAGGAAATTGTCCCCTACGCTTTCCAAAAACTTCCTGGATTGTCTATGCACTGCTGTATTGCTCTCCCAACAGATATCAGGAAAATTAAAGTCACCCATGAGAATCAGGGCATGCGATCTAGTAGCTTCCGTGAGCTGCCGGAAGAAAGCCTCATCTACCTCATCCCCCTGGTCCGGTGGTCTATAGCAGACTCCCACCACTACATCACTCTTGTTGCACACACTTCTAAACTTAATCCAGAGACACTCAGGTTTTTCTACAGTTTCGTACCGGAGCTCTGAGCAGTCATACTGCTCCCTTACATACAGTGCTACTCCCCCACCTTTTCTGCCCTGCCTGTCCTTCCTGAACAGTTTATAACCATCCATGACAGTACTCCAGTCATGTGAGTTATCCCACCAAGTCTCTGTTATTCCAATCACGTCATAGTTCCTTGACATCACCAGGACCTCCAGTTCTCCCTGCTTGTTTCCAAGGCTTTGTGCATTTGTATATAAGCACTTAGCAGGTTGAGAGGAATGGCTTTGATTTTACAGCTCCAGTACAAAATTGTTTCAAAGATTCAACTGAAAGTATTTGGTTTGCTCATGGTTTCAGTCGTACTTACTGGAGTAGTCTGAGGAAGCTTCTATGGATTTACTGTTCTGTGGTGAGGACTTCAGTGTCTGTGACTGTTAGTTCAGCACCTATAAAAGATATTAAGCAAGAAAGCAAAAAAAAAAAAAAAAAGGGGGGGGGGGGATAAAACTCCAGGAACTGAAAAACTTATTTTATATATGTAGCAATCCGTAATATTCATATATAGAACTAGGCAAACTTGTTTTAATCAAAAAGTTGGTGGCGGTGGTTGGTAAAAATGTCCTTCAGACAAAAATATAAATTTTCTCAGAAAATATTTTATTTTATCTACGTTTTTCACTTCTTCTACACAAATTTTGAAATGAAAGAAAACTAAAATCTTTGTTAAAGAACAAACAAATCAAATCTTTTTTAGTCTCTCTCCTCCCGTCTCGCTCTATTATATTTTAATGAAGGAAAGGTAAAAAATGAGAGAAACAAAATACATTTTCTGGGACTCAAACTTGACATTTCTGTGTCAAATATATTTTGTCAACAACATGGGGAAATAAATCCTGAAAAAAATTAAACCAACAAATTCATTGTCATTGGGAAAATTTCTGCACACTGTACTCATATCCATTTGTTATTTCAGCAGCACTCTGTGGGGCACATTTTACCACCCTTACTGACTTTGAATACTCCCTTACTCCACAATTAGATCTGTTGCCTTGTATCAATTCTGAGAAACAACTATTTATTTCACTGCAAGAGTGATCCTTTGGACATAGTTTTTGTGACTATAAACAGGCTTGTTTCTCACCGTTTAAAACAAACAGATATGGGAAACCACTATAACTATATTTAAAAAAATCTTCCCAAATACAATCTCTCCAATAGCCTATAAGACCCAGCATTCTTCTTTGACCTCATGAGGCCGAAATCAATTACCATTATACACATTCTAGGCAATGGTGGGAGGTAATGAAATTGCTCTCATTTTTGTATCTCATAAGCAGCTGTTTATGTTTTAATATGATAACTAGGCAGCTAAAGAAGAATACAAATTATGGTATATATGAAGTAGAACTGATCAAAAAATTTCCACCAGGAAATGATATTTCATCAGAATCGAAACTTACTTTGCTATCATGTCGATTTTGACAAGGAAAGAAATAAAAATGCATTGTTTTTGCATTATTAGAGTGGAATGTTTCAGTTTTCCATTCTGACATTACCTTTTTAGGTTTTGAACTGTATTTTATGTTATTTATTATTCATTATTATTTTATGTTAAATCGCTTAGATAACTGTAAATGGGAGATACTGTACACAGAGAAGGCACACAACATTCCCTTCATCTTCTTCATGCCACAGAATTGGAGAAAGGGCGATTGTATCCGTACTTAATATACATGCATCTAGTAATCAAAACATCTACTGAGGGCATGCGGAAGGTAGGCTGGTAGAATGGTAGAAAGTTTGTAGAATTGGGCCTTTTCTATGCACAAGACTTGGGAAAATTTAAATATAAGTATATAATTGTATTAGAAATGTGGGTTCAAAAATTTCCTAAACATGTGGAGAGCAACCCTTTCAAATATATATAAGTAACATGGTAATTACAAAAAGAAAAGGAGTACTTGTGGCACCTTAGAGACTAATCAATTTATTTGAGCATGAGCTTTCTTGAGCTACAGCTCACTTCATCTGATGCATACCGTGGAAACTGCAGCAGACTTTATATACACACAGAGAATATGAAACAATACCTCCTCCCAGCCCACTGTCCTGCTGGTAATAGCTTATCTAAAGTGATCATCAGGTCGGGCCATTTCTAGCATAAATCCAGGTTTTCTCGCCCTCCACCCCCCCACACAAATTCACTCTCCTGCTGGTGATAGCCCATCCAAAGTGACAACTCTTTACACATTACCCATTGTGTGTGGGGGGGTGGAGGGTGAGAAAACCTGGATTTGTGCTGGAAATGGCCCGACCTGATGATCACTTTAGATAAGCTATTACCAGCAGGACAGTGGGCTGGGAGGAGGTATTGTTTCATATTCTCTGTGTGTATATAAAGTCTGCTGCAGTTTCCACGGTATGCATCCGATGAAGTGAGCTGTAGCTCACGAAAGCTCATGCTCAAATAAATTGGTTAGTCTCTAAGGTGCCACAAGTACTCCTTTTCTTTTTGCGAATACAGACTAACACGGTTGTTACTCTGAAACATGGTAATTACAGTTGTTTGTATTGTTTAATAGCTTTTCAAATTTGGTGTTAAAAATGTTTTGAATTGGAACACTGAAAAATGCACAGAAACCTTTTTTGTGATAAATATTCTAATATTCTAGAGGTACCAACAGAGGCTGTTGTTAGTATGTCTGGTTTAGGCAGATGGATTTGTAAATTATGAACTGGTAAAATTAGGAATTTATAAAACACTGCTGAAATCTTATAGAGGTGTCTAACCCCTGTACTAAATTCAGTACTAGCATAATAGGCTCCAGAGCTATTTAGAAAAGGATTATGATTACACTTTGACTCAGGATTAGATTTTGAAATAATGAAGTAGAATTATTTTAAAGGTTTGTGGCATGTTGAACATTTTAAAAAAAAAAACATGAAGTGTGAACTCAGAACTTCTATTATCCCCATTTTAACGTGGGCTCAAACTGCCCCTTCGCCCCCTCCCCCTCTGTACTTCATCGTTGTTCAGATCTGGTTTTAGACCTAAAATTTATGGTATGATCTGCTCTATATTTATTTACATAATATTTTTTTAAATGAAAAGATCTAAGTTCTAGATGTTAGGGGTTTTTCAGCTAACGAGCTACTTTGTTTTTTTTTTGTCTAAACTGAATTCTGTTATAGCTCTGACCCAATTTTCTTGAGGGACAAGTGATAAATCTTTAAAAAAGGGGAAGGGATAGGTAAACACATTTCTTTCCCATGAAAGTGAAATAAAAATTAATTATTTTTTCAAAGTAAGAAACACAACAGTTAGGAGGAGTTCTGTGGTAGTTACTAAAGCAAAATGTCATTGACATCCTAGAATGTGAAAATAGAAAGTTGTCACTGTCATTTTATCTATGCAAAAAAGGTTTCAAATCTTAATATGTGGAAACAAAAAGGATGGATAAACAGTGAATGGAAATAAAGTATAAAGGTGTCACTTGTCTTATGCAGCTCCAGCTGCTTCCCTTCTTAGCCTTATTCAAATGTACTGCTGATTTTTCTGGGCTATAAAATCCTGGAGTGTAATACAACCTCACATTATGCTCCCCTCAACTTTTACAGCAGAGGTATAATTTAGTATAGTAATAAAACTCTGCTTTCAAGTATTTTCTAACAGCTTTTAGCATTTTTGTTTATGAATAAGATACAAAATGAGATTCTCACCTGAATGTCTAATTGAAGACAAAATTACATATTGTATACTAATTTAAGAGGCAAAATGGGTTTTGGTGTGTTAGATTAACACTGAAATGTGTGAAAATATCTCTGTGTCATTCATATTCCAGTTTATCCAAGAGCTTGTGAATTAAAGTAGACAAGTGAGGCCTGCATGAACTTGGCTCTACCTTCCATAGGGGAAAGAATAACCACTATAACTTTAAATGTCAGACATTTGAGCCATTATAGCTGTATTCATAATGTGATTGTACACAGTATTTTATTTTGTGCTTTTCTGGATTAAGATATATATTTCTGAGTAACAAATGAAATCCTGTTGGAAGGAAGAAATGTAAAAAACGTTCTGGGGACAGAGAAAAACATTTCCTTGCAGTTACAAATATAACAGTTATTAAACCTGCTCAAAAACAATTTTTTTCCGGCCACTCATTACTAATTAGTATAGAGATCACTTTTCCCAGCCATAGGACATGCTTATAAAAATAACAGTGTAAAATAAATAAAAAAAAATAAAAGGGGCACTGCATAACTACTTCATATGTGACAGCTTTGAATCCCACATACCAGAAGCCTTGGGATCTATTAAACGTACTGTACCATGTGACTTCAAAATAAGATTGGTTCCTATTAAATTCAATGATTTTCTCCTCTAGCTTGCATGGTGAAGATACACTTAGTGTATGAGACAAGGAGTACTTGTGGCACCTTAGAGACTAACAAATTTATTTGAGCATAAACTTTCGTGAGCTACAGCTCACTTCTTCGGATGCATCCGATGAAGTGAGCTGTAGCTCACAAAAGCTTATGCTCAAATAAATTTGTTAGTCTCTAAGGTGCCACAAGTACTCCTTTTCTTTTTGTGAATACAGACTAACATGGCTGCTACTCTGAAACCTGTCATTAGTGTATGAGAGCAACTTCTAATCTCAAATATTTGGTCTCCAGAAACTATCAGATACACAGTATGGGCACAGAGATAGGAGTATGTTTTTACTTCAGAATGCTGGGATTTTTTTCATGGAATTAGTCTAGGCACGAAGTAAGATGGTAGAGTTGAATAATGTACCTTTATTGCGCTGCTTATAGCAAATTTACCTAATGTTTCCCTGCTGGTTTCCATTCACAGTTAAATAGTAGGGATTGTACTTATTATTTGTCGCAGATTCCATCATAGGTTTATTGTCAGATTTATTTGAAAGAACTTTGGAGTAGCAGAATTTTTTTTATAATACAATTTCTCATTAAGAGTGCTTGTTAAGAGAGCTGAGAAGATGGAAATTCCATGGCATGAAATATGAAATGTTTAAGATTTCAAAATTTGGCTTTATTTCAAATTGGAATGAAATCTGGAAATTTCAAAATTCTTTGCAAACTAAAATTTGAAGAAAAAGGAAATTGGTTTGGATTGATTGTAACAATTTATTTGAACTAAACTGAAGTTGAATTCACAGTTTGTTTTAATTTTAACTATATTTTATATTTTTAAAAAGTAATATTATACAAAATAGAAAAAAATAAAAATGGAAAAGTCATCTTAAAACAAAAAATATAAATATATATATATATATATATATATATATATATATATATATATATATAAATATAAATATATTCCAAAAAGTCAAAAAAGGGCATGTGTTTTAATCATATTGTGGGTTGTTTTTTGTTTTGTTTTTTTAATTTCTTGAAAACAAAGTTTTGGCAGTAATCAACACAATTTTGTGAAGTGTTTTGATTTTGACCAAACCCCGTTTTTCAATGAAAAAAGATTCTGTAATTTTTTTCCGACCAGCTCTCCTTATTAACTAACAGTAAAAAATAACAGGCTTACTGAAGTAACTATGCTGCTGTTTTTTAAATGAAGTTTTTTAGCAGTCAGTAGACATGAGCAGGGCAGTAAAACAGCAGACACTTTTAGAGCGGGCCAGTTTTGGTCCACATTTTTGATTATGAGAAGCTGAAGTTCCTGGTGCTGAAGCAGAAATGTTCATATCAGAACTCAGCAGTCTTTGCAACAACCTCCCACCTGCATTTTTCTCTTAATGTGGTAGTTTTATTAATCATTATAATTTCAGTAGAATGAAGGGACTATCTTAATGGCGCTATTGGTGGACTGATAAACAGGAGTATATTGCAGAACCCGGAGTTTGAGATTTCCTCCTTTTGGGCAAGTAAAAACATGTGAAATTTGAATTGATCAAGAAGCACAAAGAGGAATATAAGGCCAAAATATTGCACTTGCCTAGGTAGCTTTGATTTAAGAAAAAGGTCAGTGCACTCACTGTGTCATCAAGAAGGATCTCCCACAAAAATAAGTAAAAATAAAATACCTAACTCCTCTATAGCACTTTTAATCAACAGACCCCAAAGCACTTTACAAAGGCTGTCACTATCACAATCCCCTTTTTCTATATAGGGAGTCTGATTGTGGGAGCTTACACTGTTTTAGGGATGTTTTAGGGTAATTGTACCATATTGATACACCTCTACCCCGATATAACGTGACCCGATATAACACGAATTTGGATATAACACGGTAAAGCAGCACTCTGGGGGGGCGGGCTGTGCGCTCCAGTGGATCAAAGTAAGTTTGATATAACGCGGTTTCACCTATAATGCGATAAGATTTTTTTGCTCCCGAGGACAGCGTTCTATCAGGGTAGAGGTGTAATAATACCTAAAGAATACTGAGTAAATGTGAACTGTGGCAAACATGCTACCAAATACAAAACAGCTATCTGTTGCTCTCTATGTAATCCTAATGGACTGCTACAAAGGCTCTGTTAATAAAATTGTATTGCTGTAAACAGCTCTTATTTCCCAGCAATTCATTGTTATTAATTTATTTGTCATTGTCAAAAACTTAACTAAAGTTTCACAAAACAAAAAAGAAGAGGATGGGAAAAACCAGGCTCTTCACTAAGCACAATTAAAAGAAACTGAGGGCCAATGCTGGTCTTTCTCGTATAGATGCACTGTTGTGATGAAGAAAGCCATTTAGCATGTGGCAATCCTGTCCTTCAAATAAAGGTAATGAATGCTATTGAAGGACAAGTTAAACCTCTTCCTGTTTGGCTTTAGTGATGGTAAATGAAATAATAAAGAACATAAATCCTAGACTAAGCATTCTCCCCAAGCCTTGTATGTTCTAGGATTTTCAGCAGGGACTCTCTTGCTATGACCCTACTTTTCTTTGACCAAAGGGTCCACTACCACCTCGAACAGCACATGGTGATGGGAACAAACTAGTCCAGAGTGAGTCAACAGAACATATTCAGAAACTTTCCTCAGGGTTCTGTATCTCCTGATAACAGGATAGGTGACAAGAATAGTCCTGTATCCTAATGTGGGGTTGTGGATCTTTCCATTCTTTTAAAGATCCTTTACCACCTATGCAGGGACAGGGAATGATCTGTATCTGGGACTCACATGTGTGCTAGACAGGAGAGGGCAGCAGGCTAATTCCATCTAGCAACGTTTCATGGGCACGGTTTGGCCCTTCCAGAGTTGCCAACTTTGTACTCACACAAAACCAAACACCCTTGTCCTGCCCCTCCTCCAAGGCCCCACCCATGCCCTGGCCCTTCTCAGAGGCCCCACCCCCACTCACTCCATCCCCCCTCCCTCTGTTGCGTGCTCGCCTGACCCTCATTCACTCACTCATTTTCACCAGGCTGGCTCAGAGGGCAGGAGGGGGTGAGGGCTCCGCCTGCGGGTACGGGCTCTGTGGTGGGGCCAGAAATGAGGAGTTCAGAGTGTGGGAGGGAGCTCCAGGCTGAGGCAGTGGGTTGGGATAAGAGAGGGGGTAAGAGCTGTGGGTGCAGACTCTGAGGTGGGGCTCAGGATGAGGGGTTTGGGGTGTAGGAGAGTGCTCCTGGCTAGGATCGAGGGGTTTGGAAGATGGGAGGGGGTCAGGGCCCAGGAGGGGGTCAGGGGTGCAGGCTCCGGGCGCCGCTTACCTCAGTCAGCTCCTGGAAGCAGCGGCATGTCCCCCCTCCACCTCCTACATGGAGGTGTGTCTAGGCTGCTCTGCGCACTGCTGCATCCACAGGCGCCGCCCCGCAGCTCCCATTGGCTGTGATTCCTGGCCAATGGGAGCTGGGGAGTTGGCACATGGGGCGGGGCAGCATGCAGACCCCCGGCTGCCCCTATGCATAGGAGCTGGTGGGAGACATGCCAGTTGCCTCCCGGGAGCTGCACAGTATGGAGGCTAGCAGGGAGCCTACCAGCCCCACTGCATGACGCTGCCAATTGGACAGTTAATAGCCCGGTCAGCAGTGCTGACTAGAGCCACCAGGATCCCTTTTTGGCAGGGTGTTATGGTTGAGAACTGGACACCTGGTCACCTTAGGCCATGGGTGGGCAAACTACAGCCTGCAGGATTGCCACCCCTGTGGTGCCATCAGGACTTTGGATCCAGCCAGAGGGGTTGCCACCCCTGTGGCACTGTGGGCCCCACGCTGCTTCTGGAAGAAGCCAGCACCACGTCCCTGCGGCCCCTGGGGGTAGGGGGTCAGAGGGCTCTGTGCACTGCCCTCTCTTCCAGGCACGGCCCCCCCCCTCCAGTTCCCATTGGCCGCAGTTCCCCATTTCCGGTCAATGGGAGCTTCGGGGAGTGGCACGGGGCCAGGGTAGGCAGAGAGCCTGTCTTAGCCCCACTGCCACCCCTGGAGCCGCTCAAGATAAGTGGCGCCAGGCCAGAACCTGCATCCCGAACCCCTCCTGCACCCCAACCCCCTGCCCTGAGCCCACTGCCGCACTCTGCACCCCAGCACCCTGCCCTGAACCCCTTCCGGCACACCACACTTCCTCCCATATCCCGCACCCCAACCTCTTGCCCCAGCCCTACATCCATGACCCTGTATGCAATTTCCCCACCCAGATGTGGCCCAAAAAGTTTGCCCACCCCTGCCCTAGGCCCTTGACTCCCTGTATGTGTAACACCACCAGCAGTGGACACTTGTGGAGTGCATACTATGTCTTTAGCAGTGGTGCAGACCACTTTGCCTTTCAGATCCCTGCGGAGGCAGGGTGGCACAGTGAGATACCGCTTTGCTCTTCCCTGCCACAGTCCATTCACCACATTCTTAGAAGGCAAGAATTGTGCCCTGAGATTTAATTAGGCTATATCTTGAAAGTGTGTTCAAACAACATCATTGAATTTAGATATGGATATTACATAAAGGCCAATGACCTTCTGCTTACAATGCGTGAGAACCCAGTATCTCTGTTGACTTTGTCAGATTTGTCTGGTGTCTCTTGCCCATAGAGATGGAGATGGCACAGCTGTGGACCCTGACAAGGATAGATAGTAATTTGATTATTTTCTTGCTAAGATGACTGAGGATAGTGTGGAGCAATTGTCTATCTGCCCCAAGACCCACTTACACATGAATCTGTTTTGTTGCCTCTCCTGCTCAACATTTGAGATAAGGTGTTTTATCTGTGACGTATAAATGCCACTTAGCTATCAGTCTGTAGACCTGAATGGAGGTATTTTATGGCTATATAGTGTCTTGCTGTGATGAGGCTTTGAGTTCGGGGAAATGGTTGCGACTCAATCTGGTTTGTGTGTGGTTATGCTGGTAGATTGGGTGAAATACAATGAAGAAATAGTGGAAGTGATATTAGCCGCCCCTTCCCCCAGTCTTCTGGAATTCATCTGTCTCTGATAAAATCATAGAAATGTAAACCTAGAAGGGTGCACAAGAGGACATCTAGTCTGTCCCTTTGTGCTGAGGCAGGATTAAGTATACCTAGGCATCCAGGACAGGTGTTTGCTTAACCTGCTTTTAAAAATCTCCAGTGATGGGATTTCCACAACATTTTGAACATGGAATCACAATTAAATTATTTCTGTTGTTGCAAGCTCAGATCCTTACTCCCTTTTCCTCCATTATGTAGATAGATTTCAGCCACAGAGAACATGAGAATAGAAGAGCCTACGCTTTAGTAAGGGGCAAAAATGCCTTCGTTTTGATACAGATCCAATCATCTTATTCTGTCTGAATGCTGGGTGTTAAGAATGTGTACTCGTTGCTCTATTATAAAGATCTCCTTCAGAGGCTGATACCTTCATTTCCCCAATGTATATGTAGATAGGAAAAAAAAGTAGCTAAGCCTTTCCTTCTGGTGTCAGATTAGGAGTCTGTGAAAGCTTGGGTATATTTTTGCAATTTACAATAAAGTAAAATTGTATTTACTGGTGGGTAAAATTGTTGTAAACTACTTTCACCAGTTCACTTCAAACCTTCTCATTTAAACTGACAGAAGCAAGTTATGGTGCTATAGTTTGTTCATCCATGATTTCACGCTCCTGCACTTCAGGAAACAAGAGGCAAATCTTGAGGGATTTCTGTGTGGTAAAACAGTTTTAATTAGTAAATAATCATGAAGTTACACATTCAAAACAAATCCTTACTAAGCAAGCCATATTGGCACTTCCATTCACAGTATTTTCAGATTTCTCAATGACTGGGTGTAGAGGTTCACTTTCCATAACAGTTTTCACTCCAAGAGGGGAGAGAGTCCTGAAGGTGGTTGCTGTCTCTTGCCAATTGGAGCAGCACACAAATTGAGCCAAGTGGAAGTGTCTCAGTTTGCAATCCATGAAATGTATACATAGAAACTACATTGTGGTAAAGAGTGAGGGAGTGTCACATAATGGCTTATGCAGGGCAAAATGTAAATAAAAAACTGGAATATGCTGCTTGGTTTCATTTTGTTTTATTTTATAAAAGAAGACCGCAAATTAAACTCTGGGCTAGAAAAGTATGGATATAAACCTAAACCGCAATTCAAAAAGAAAAACAAAAGAACAGTGGGGGGCAGGGAGGAAGAAGACTAAAAAAGTATTAAGTGCTATATATTTTGTATTCAGTGCCTATGCTTTCCTTTACCCTGGTACTGTACTACATGTTCTACTGTTTTTTGTGGATAGTTTGGCCTCACTGTGAGCCAAGAAATCCCCATTTCGGAGATTAAGATCAAACATAGTCACTGAGATACCTAGGACCTGATTTTGCAGAGTGCTGCCTGAAAGAGACACCAGACTTCCAACATGGATAATTTCATTCCAGAGTTTTGCAAAGTTAAAACAACTGAAAACAGGGTCTGATAATAGCACATTCCAGTCAACCTTAACAATAGGTGCTACCAACCTCACCTATAACATGTATAGTCTTCGTTTTCTGTATTATGATTTTAGCCATGAAGGAGTCTGAGCTTTCCTTTTTCCTATTAAAGGCTTTTATTTATTTATTTATTTATTTATTTATTTATTGCTGGTATCCCAAACCCTGTTAAACTCTGAACAATGCATGGGGACTTAGACTCTAAATATTACTCTGAAAACAACAGAGCATGTCTGTTTAATCTGGCAAAAGCCATCTCAGCAGTATTATTGAGCCACCAGGGGAATTTTCAAACGCCAGTTTTTGTTGTTCTTCCTTTTGGCATCCTTCCTGGATTGCTCCCAGATCAGAGAGATATGAAAGTCCCTTCTGATTAAGAGACTGTGTGTGGGTGGCCATGTGCCAGACCACTTCCTTTCATTTGTGTAAAGCCCTTCACCTACAGATGACAGACGGAGTTGCTGCGTGAGAGACCTTGTTAGAGTCAGAGGAGGCAAAGTGGACAGATAGCTATCATTGGAGAGTCGACAGATGCACACAAATGAGACTCTTCTTCCATGCTCTTCCTTAGGTGGGAAAGCTGCTTCTGTAATTGGATATCATTTCCCATAACCATTGGCATCTCGACACCTCTTTTGAAGAGATGTGTGTTTAGGGAGGGATGGTAATGAAACCTGTAGGTAGTTTAGGCAATCCACTTTAATGAAAAAATACAGAGAACACTGAGAACCAAGAAGTTACTCACTGTTATTTTCCCTACCCTTTTGCTCTTGCTGGTGTTTCGAATGCTGGAACTGCTGCACCTTTCCTATCAAGAGCTGGTTATGTTCTTGCACTTTCCTTTATCCAGGCACTCTTTACAGAGTTTAATCTGGGCCCCAAACTCAGATGTGAACGTCTGAAAATATTGACCCAAAATAATCAATCTGAGCATCTGAAATTTGGCACTTAAATCCATATTTGGGCAACTTGGTAAGTGTCTAATTGTCCAAGGTAATAAATACCCATAACATTAATAAGAGCTGTGGATGCTTAGCTTCTCTGATAATTGGGACATTTAGCTGACTAACCATAGATTTAAGTGCCTGATTTTAGGCACCCTAGTTAGGAAACATTGGCTGTAATTTCTAGGTGTTCTGCCCAAATATCTCTGGGTGTCTTCATAAAAACAATTGCTAGTAAATAGGAGATGTTACTGGATGAAACTTGACCAGGAAAAACTCCATATGCAACCAAGATTTAAAAAAAAAACACCTAAAAATGAAACCATTTCTGAAACTTAATCCTGAAGGATGACGCTGCTTTGCTTTTGTGTATTTCAAGTTAGGAGACAGTATTTAACAGCTGTGATCTCTCACTGGAAAAGATTCCTCTCTCTTATCTTTTCCCCAACAGTTGCAGGTATCATGTTGATTATTTAGACCCCAATCCTGCAAGTAAATGTCCTTTGCAAACCCTTGCACCCATGTGGTGCACCATTGAAACCATAGACATGCATCTGGTTGCAGGGGTCATAGACTTTATCAACATCCTGATGTTCTGAGTGCATATACCTTGCACTCAGATTCAAGACTCCGTTACTAATGTGGTGAAAAAGTTATGGAAAGTAAAAACAATATTTTTTTTAATGACTGAAGACCAAAGTGTCTAATTGAATAATTCTAGGGAAACATCTCATGGTGAATTTTAACTGGTGTATTTCAACTGCATTTCTTGCATATTTGAAGGCATAAAATATGCATTGCCTGTATATTTTAGCTGGTGTATTTCAACTGTATTTCAACTGCATGTTGAAATTTCAACTCTGCTTCCTTTAATTAACTTGATTCACTAACATTCTGACTGACAAGGTTTCCTCATTCTGTGCTTTTGTGGGTGGGAGTTTATGGGTTTTTGTTGTTAGTTTGCATTTGTTTTTGTCAGAATCTGCACATATTTGTGCACTGCAATTGGTTTCATTCAATAACGGTCAGATTTTAGGGAATGGTCTCTCCCAAATAATTTTCCTTTGGTTTCTGTGTTTTTACCCTATTAAACGCTTTCATTTGTTTTGCCAACATGTCTGCTTTTTTGGCACACCTGCTTTCCTCCTTAGACTGTGTTAATTCTTCTCTCAGAATCAATCGTGAGCAGCTTGCAACCAAATGCCTGATTAAAAAGTTAGCAGACCTTGAGTGCAATTACTTCAGCTCTAAAGCATTCACTCATTAAACCCAGTGTTAATTGTTTCCCATTTTTGTAACGATCCTTATAATAGGATAAAAACAGAAGAGATCATTTCTTGTAGTTAAAACAGCAGAAAATAAAGACATTTGCTCTGATTAATCATTGCAATATGAAATTAAATGCAATCACAAGTAAACACACTCAGGCAGTGAGCTGGATGCCAGCAAAAATTGCCATTTGTAGACTGTGAAAAATTTATGTCGGAGGACTGGCACAGCACACACATTTGTCATGTTCGCTTTTAGTCGGAAATGATCATATGATGAGACAGTTTTATTTTTGCAGATTAGGCTATTGGTGCCCATTTTGTTTGTTCTGTTTTCTGCACTAACTGTTTAAAAATATAAGGGGCTAAATCCTGATACTACTGAAATGTAGGGGATTTTTGCCAAAAATATAAATGCCACAAAGATCTGGCCAATGACACAATGGCCAAGACCACATCCTGCAATGATGTATGCATGTGCCAAACTTTAAATATGAGTAGTTCCACTGACCTCAGTAGGAGACATGACATATGTTTAGCACACACATAAGTCTTTGCAGAACTGGAGCCTATGTCTGTAAATCTGCAAATCATTTGTGGGCTTGAGGTGAAGGTTTAATTTTGCTTGGGTACCAATAGCTCTTGGGTTTTGTCTTCCTTTTTTAAAGAACAAAACCTTAAAAAATCTGAAAAGCCTGAGTTCTTGACTGATATCTGGAAGTATTAAAAACTAGAGACCTATATGAGAATACTGGATTCAGGAGATACAGCTGAGAAATACAGCAGATTCATCCGACTTGGTTGTTATTTTACCATTAGATATATCAAACCAGTAACAAAAGTAAACTTACGTCTCACCACACTGATTAACAAGAATTCAGAAATGCAGTCTCCTTAGGCATTTGAGCACTTCTTTCACCACCCAGACGCTAGACTTCATGAGAGGTTATAGAAAACCATTTAATCAAACAAAGAGTTCTTCTGATCCCAAGAGATCAATGACAGACACTTTAATATATAACTAAGAATTTACCCAATAATCACACTGCTGCCAGTCCTTTAGTAACTAAAATCTAAAGGTCTATTTATAAGAGAAAAGAAGAAAAGAGTTAAAAGTGGTTAATAAATCATATACATGGAGTAACTGCAAAGTTCTCATATCAGGTTTGTAGCAGTCATGTTACAGACTGTTGGATTGTAATGTGTCTGGTAACTTCCAAAAGATTGGAAGATCCTTAGTCCATAGTCAATATGCTCCTTTTAGTTGTAAATCCACAGACTAGAGAATCCGAGAAGGAAAGCAGCAACATGGAGATGTTTTAAGGGTTCTTTATACCCTCTGCCATGTGCTTGGAATTTTACTGCCCCCCCCAAAAAAAGCTCACAGCACAGTTTGTGGAAAATAACTGGCACAAGGAGGAGTTCAGGATCACATGAGCAAGCCCTTACATGGCTTGCTGACTCATAGGGGCAGCCAATACCCATATTTAGGCTGGAGCATTCACCGGAAGGCTGAGTGGGATGAGCTTCTTCTACGGCCCGCTGTTAGAGAGAATTCAGAGTAACAGCCGTGTTAGTCTGTATTCGCAAAAAGAAAAGGAGTACTTGTGGCACCTTAGAGACTAACCAATTTATTTGAGCATAAGCTTTCGTGAGCTACAGCTCACTTCATCGGCATCCGATGAAGTGAGCTGTAGCTCACGAAAGCTTATGCTCAAATAAATTGGTTAGTCTCTAAGGTGCTAGTCTCTAAGGTGCCACAAGTACTCCTTTTCTTTTTGTTAGAGAGAAGTGTCCTTTAATGGGCCATCAAACTTGAATAGTCTGTTCACAATGTGCTGGCTAGGCAGGATGTAAACTATGTTACCCCAGGAACAACACATTTATGATAGAGATACAATGATGATACTTGGATTTAAACAGGATAATCTTATTTAGCAAATCATAACTTTTCCATTGACACCTTACAACTGTCTATCAAGTGGCGATATCAATGGTATACATGTTCATATTTCAATCATACAGTATCACACATGTATGTTCAGATGACATCCTAATGCCTAACATCAGGAAACAGGGTTGGAAATGGGCAGCGATTGGGAACTGAATGGCCAGGAGAAAAAAATATATATAATTTTGAAAAACCTTGAAACTAAAAATAGGTAGAGGTTAATAAAATAGCTAAGAGTTATGAAAGTGGATATTGACAAGGATCAAATAACTGACTTTTTAAACAAAGAAGCAAAAAATTGATACCCATAATAATTTGGACCCTTCAAGTTGTGCACATATAAAATTGCTGTTGGCATCTGTCATAAATATAAAGGGAAGGGTAAACCCCTTTGAAATCCTTCCTGGCCAGGGGAAAGCTCCTCTCACCTGTAAAGGGTTAAGAAGCTAAAGGTAACCTCGCTGGCACCTGACCAAAATGACCAATGAGGAGACAAGATACTTTCAAAAGCTGGGAGGAGGGAGAGAAACAAAGGGTCTGTGTGTCTGTCTATATGCTGGTCTTTACCGGGGATAGACCAGGAATGGAGTCTTAGAACTTTTAGTAAGTAATCTAGCTAGGTATGTGTTAGATTATGATTTCTTTAAATGGCTGAGAAAAGAATTGTGCTGAATAGAATAACTATTTCTGTCTGTTTATCTTTTTTGTAACTTAAGGTTTTGCCTAGAGGGGTTCTCTATGTTTTTTAATCTAATTACCCTGTAAGATATCTACCATCCTGATTTTACAGGGGGGATTTCTTTATTTCTATTTACTTCTATTTTTATTAAAAGTCTTCTTGTAAGAAAACTGAATGCTTTTTCATTGTTCTCAGATCCAAGGATTTGGGTCTGTGGTCACCTATGCAAATTGGTGAGGCTTTTTATCCAACATTTCCCAGGAAAGGGGGGGTGCAAGTGTTAGGAGGATTGTTCATTGTTCTTAAGATCCAAGGGTCTGGGTCTGTAGTCACCTAGGCAAATTGGTGAGGCTTTTTACCAAACCTTGTCCAGGAAGTGGGGTGCAAGGTTTTGGGAAGTATTTTGGGGGGAAGGACGCATCCAAACAGCTCTTCCCCAGTAACCAGTATTAGTTTGGTGGTGGTAGCGGCCAGTCCAAGGACAACGGGTGGAATATTTTGTACCTTGGGGAAGTTTTGACCTAAGCTGGTAAAGATAAGCTTAGGAGGTTTTTCATGCAGGTCCCCACATCTGTACCCTAGAGTTCAGAGTGGGGGAGGAACCTTGACAGCATCATCATTGCCCCTTAGTGCTCTTGTATGGCTTGCTCCATTTAATCTTGAACTGGCTTGTCAGTTTTTTGGAAGAACAAGTGTTTCCCTGTGTGCTTTGAACAGCGCCTAACACAATGCTTATTCAGAGGCCTTTTGCCCCTACAAAAATACGTGATATTGATATCTCCCCCATCAAAATAATGATGATGATAATAACATAGTTTTGTGTAGTGTTTTCTGTCTGAGAGTATAACATTTCTTTACAAGCATCATGGAGCTTAGTTCCCCAGTGCCTCTCTGGTGATGCTGTCACCAGTTTACAGACAAACAAAGAATGTATGCATCTCGGTTTTAAATCATTGACAGCTGAGGACATTTGGCACCTCTCAGGAGGTACTCAGCACCTGGAAGGATCGAGCCTTAAAGATCTGATCCAAAGCCCATTGAAATGAATTGGCTTTGGATCAGGCCCTAAGGGACTTCTATTAGGTCACACAGGAAATCTGTTACAGAGCCAAAAATAGAACCTAGGCCTCCTATCTCCCAGTCCTGTACTTCAATTACACCTCCTCTGGGTGGGAGAGACTCCTTATATTTCCTCAAATGTTGGCTTATCTGTCATTTTGAGTTTAACTTAGAAACTCAGTATCATGAATTGTTTAAAGTGCCGCTTGTCTGACCTGGCCCCTGATTTTCATTGTTAAAATTCAGGCTAACATTCCATATGGTCCTCTGTGGTAAAACGATGCACAGACTGGACCTGTCTGGTGTTCTGTCATTCCTGAGGAAAGTGACAGCTGTTGGGTGTTTACTCATTGCTGAACTCCATTTGAGACTACACCGGTAGGCAAAATCCTGGAGAATATCCGGCGTTGTTGCTCTGGTATATATCTTCAGTCAAATGTGTTGCAGAAACAGTTTCATCTGTGCCTAATATTCATTTTTTTTAAAAATCAAGAAATTAGAGCACATCTGTCTTTCTTTTCCTTCCATCTGTCAACCCAGAGCATGCACTAGATCAGATTTTTTTCTGGCATGGGAAGCATTTGACTTCTTCATTATGAAGTTGACTATATGCAGATAGCCTCTGGATTATTATTATTATTTTATTTAATAACATTTTGCTGTTTAGATAATTGAACCATAAAGTTTCCTCTGAAATTCCATTAAACAGATAGTGTTACCTTTTTCTAAAAACAAGGGGTCAAGACTGTACATACTGATCTTTTGCAATGTATTCCTAGCTTGGTTGGCTAATGTGTTTTGTGTGTGTGTGTGTTTTTAGGCTGCAATTTGTATTATGTACTGAATACATTTCTCTCAGAAATTAGATTTTTATTCATTTAAATAATCCAGATAAACAAACAACCTGTGACGATTACCTTTTCTTTTTAAGATTTCCATTTTCCCTTAAGAAGCTCAAAAGCTTGTCTCTGTCACCAGCAGAAGTTGGTCCAATAAAAGATATTACCTCACCCACCTTGTCTCTCTGACAAGGCCTAAGACGTTCAAACATGCCTTTACCTTTGCCTTGCCTATTCCACATCAGGAAACTGTTCTCTTCCAAAGGAGTGAATCCGTCAGATTCACCTAGTTAGGTGACCTAGTTAGGTGTTAAGTTGTCACCCACCCCATCATTCTGGCCTGTCATTTTTCCCACCATATTTCCACTGTTCTCTGTTAATTATACAGTAACTCGTCACTTAAAGTCATCCCGGTTAACACTGTTTCATTGTTACATTGCTGATCAATTAGAGAACATGCTCGCTTAAAGCTGTGCAATGCTCCCTCCCAAGTCCTTTGGCAGCATCCTGCTTTGTCCACTGCTTGCAGGAAGAGCAGCCCGTTGCAGCTAGCTGGTGGGGGCTTGGAACCAGGGTGAACCGGCAGCCCCTCATCAGCTCCCTGCTCCCCTAAGTTCCCTATGCAGCAGCTGCCCAGCAGGCTATCAATTGCTGGCAGTTCAGCTGTCCCTCCCCCCACTGCCATGTGCTGCTCCTGCCCTCTGCCTTGGAGCTGCTCCCAGGAGCCTCCTGCTTGCTGTGCAAGGGGGGAGGAAAGCAGGGGGGGACAGGGGGCTAATGTCAGGGTGTCCCCCTCCCCCCTGCTCCTGCACCCCACTTACCCTTTCTTCATATAGAGCAAGGTGGGGATACGGAGGGAGAGAGATAGAGAGAGCTTGGGGCAGCAGCTGCTATCTCAACTTCCTGATCAACTTAAAAAGACAATGTACTTAAGAGTGGGGTCCGTGTACTTAAAGTGAAAATTCACATCTCTCTCTCCCTCTCCCACACACAGGGTTTGTGTCTCTGTCTGCCATGCTGTCTCCCATCCCTCCATTTGTGCTGCCTTGTAGGCTACATTAACAACAATGTGTTAACCCTTAAGGGCTCAGTCAAAAGCTAGTTCGTCATTTAGCAGTAAGGCATTCCCTTCCACCCTCTAACTTCATCACCTCAACCAAGCTTCACAATCGTCGTTGCTGTGTACAGTATTAAATTGTTTGTTTAAAACATATACTGTGTGTGTATAATATATAGTTTTTTATCTGGGGAAAAAAATTCGCTGGAATCTAACCCCCACATTTACATTAATTCTTATGGGGAAATTGGATTTGCTTAACATCATTTCGCTTAAAGTCGCATTTTTTAGGAACATAACTACAACGGTTAAGTGAGGAATTACTGTACTGTGCTATGCGTGCTAACCTTGCTCTGCAGGGGTGGAAATCCCAACTATTATTGGAATTCTAAAGTCACTCCTTATCCCAGGTGTTATCAGAGGGATAAATACCGGAGAGGGAGAGGAATTATTTAAGCTCAGAACCAATGTGAACACAAGAACAAATGGATATAAACTGGTCATCGGGAAGTTTAGACTTGAAATTTAGACGAAGGTTTCTAACCATCAGAGTGAAGTTTTGGAATAGCCTTCCAAGGGAAACAGTGGGGGCAAAAGACCTATCTGGCTTTAAGATTAAACTCGATAAGTTTATGGAGGAGATGGTATGATGGGATAACATGATTTTGGCAATTAATTGATCTTTAAATATTCATGGTAAATAGGCCCAATGGCCTGCGATGGGATGTTAGATGGGGTGGGATCTGAGTTACTACAAAGAATTCTTTCCTGGGTATCTGGCTGGTGAATCTTGCCCACATGCTCAGGGTTCAGCTGATCACCATATTTGGGAGTCAGGAAGGAATTTTCCTCCAGGGCAGATTGGAAGAGGCCCTGGAGGTTTTTCGCCTTCCTCTGTAGCATGGGGCATGGGTCACTTGCTGGAGGATTCTCTGCTCCTTGAAGTCTTTAAACCATGATTTGAGGACTTCAGTAGCTCAGACATAGGTGAGAGGTTTATCGCAGGAGTGGGTGGGTGAGATTCTGTGGCCTGCATTGTGCAGGAGGTCAGACTAGATAATGGTCCCTTATGACCTTAATATCTATGAATCTATATGAGGAGCTGGAGCGCAACTACGCCTTAAAGGCACAGACCTGTGTTGGGAGAGGTGCAGAGTCTCAGGGTACTATTGTGCTCCATGAGGAATTCTCGGCAGGCAGGGAAAAGCTTGCCTAATGCCATATCCCTCCAGAAGGCAAGATTTATTCTCCCACTGTGTGCCTTCTCAGTGCCACTATCTGACACATTGGGAGGGTGGAGCCATGGGCTCCTTGTCCCTTGCCTTTACACCCTAGGCAGTGCACAGATAAAGCAGTCACTGTATGGAAGTTTAAGGCCTAGTGTGGCCCATACATAAATACTTTGTGCCAGCCACCATATTCTCATTCTTTCTCTCTCTTTCTCTTTTTAATTACGGAAATGCCACTAGAAGAATTGCCATTGAGCCAAATCTACAGTCTTTTTTTGGCAGGATTCCCACTGACTTCTGAGGAATGGCTTCAGGAATTGGTCTTAAATGAAACAAGACATTACTGAGTAGCACTTTGTACTGTACTGTTGACCTCACTTTTCAGTTACTGTTTGACTGAGTTTTTTGGTCAAGATATAATTCAAGAGTATTAGGGCATATTTTACATATGCTTCCTTAATTGTGCATAATGAGTAGGTCTCCATTTGGAAACTGGAGAAGTAAGCTATTAGAAGAGAATTTGTCTGATTCAAGAACAACAAAACAGAGAATTCACCAAATAATACCCTATGCCATTCTCAAAAGTTTATTTAGATATATTTAAAGCTTATTTAATAAGTCCTAATCAGATTTTTTTAATGTAAAAATATCAACTTATCTCATAGCTAAAAAAAGCATCTAAGGGAGTACTCATTCAAGAGAGATCAGGCATCTTGATACAAATGACTGTATAACTGTTAATTTAGGACAGAAAGACTGTTACTAGCTATCCATAAGAATCTGAGCCTTTACTGTCTTTTATGTTAGTGGACAGTGGTAAAGGGCCTGATCCAAAGCCCATTGAAATTAATGAGTTTTTCCGTTCAGTTTGTGTCTCTTTTTTGATGTTTAGCTCTCCTGGTGCAAACAGGCTTTATTCCACTGAAGTCAATCAATTCTGTCTGCTTTGAATTTGGCTCCATCAGCTGTACACTTTCACTGATTTTCAGAAGTGTTGGGGAAGTCTCAAGTTCTCCTGCAGCATTAAAAACTTGTGTTCATGACTATGCAAAGTTGCATCTTAGGAAAAAATGAAAGCCTGTGGTTATGCTCATATGATAAAAAAGTTTCCACTTTCAAGATTCTTCTGAAGTAGGCTATGGTTAACTGCCATGTTTGATCAGTTATCACCTTACCCACAGGCCCTGTGGAAAATCGTTCAAATGTCCCAATCTGTGATCTGTCAAAGTTAAAGAACAAACCAGGAGTCTGAGCTTCATTCTGTGTGTTTTGTCAACGTGTGAAGCCTGAGATAAGATGGCTTCTACAGACATTAAGCTCTGTGATGTATTCCATAGAGAGAGAACTCCTTAAATCCAAAACTACCATCAAATTTTCTTCCATCTGTCAGAGGAGGACATGTAGTGGATCAGGATTGTTTTTGGTATAAGAAACATTTAACTTCAAAATGATGAGGCCAACTTGGTGCAATTTTCTTCTAAATACATCCAGTGTATTTTAACTATCATACTAAAGTTGAACTCTGAAGTCAAAAAGAGCTTTGTCTATACTGCCTTAACCAAGTAACCTCATGTATTGCAAATACTGAGCATTCCACAGCTATAATGCATTTACACCAGTGGTTTTATGTATGAATGTGCATTTTTGTGCATAGGTTGCTCTGTGTTTACTCCCTCTTAAAGACCTTGAAATGTCATGGTCATGTATAGCTCTCCACCATATAAGGTGCAGTTGTATAGCTTTGTATGGATTTGTGTATAAAATCCTTCAGTATTTGCACCTTGATTATAATGCTTTAATTTAAAATACGGTTATTATCACAAAATAGAAATGTGAAATATTACATTGGGGATTTTGCTGTCTCGTCAAAGTACATAACAAAGGGGTAACAACTACAAAAGGTAGAGATTAATATTGGTAGGTGGTCAGTACAACTGGAAAGTTTTTAAAGTCAGCAATCACACTGAATATAAATAGGTGTTGTGGTTCAAATACAAAGAGGAGTCAATCCACTTTAAACTCTAGAATCAAAGGTTGCAGCATCAGATGAATTGTGTGAAACGAGGCATGAAACTCACACTAAGAACAGCTTACCTGGCTAGTACCATAGTTTAGCATGGTATTAATAAATATAGAACGAGGGTATGATGAATGACCACATCAGGAGCTAGGCTGTCTGTCATAAATGTGGGGCCCAAAGGCAAGAGGTGCAGAGTGCATTAAAAATGTAAGCTTTACTTTAAACAGTAGCATGTAAATTCAGGGGGAGGGAGAAATTCACCAATCGGAAAATGTTTTTGGACCAAACTCGATGCCCACAGTGTCTTGTTTCCTCAAGCCTCTGTGGCTGTATGTGTGCAATAGGGAGAATTCACAGTGTGCCAAGAATATTTAAAGATGTATGCTCTTGAATGCATATATTACTAGAGCCGGGGTTCCCAAACTAGGTTCACGGCTTCTTCAGGGTAAGCCTTTGGCGGGCCGCAAGACACTTTGTTTACCTGAGCATCCTCAGGTACGGCTGCTCGCAGTTCCCAGTGGCCGTGGTTCACCGTTCCTGGCCAATGGGAGCTGCGGGAAACAGCACGGGCCAGCGCACTGCTTCCAGCATTGGCTAGGAATGGCGAACCGCGGCCAGTGGGAGCTGTGAAAGGCCGTACCTGCGGATGCTAAGGTAAACAAAGTGTCCCATGGCCCACCAGGGGTTTACCCTGAGCAAGCCGCGAACCAGGGAACCCCTGCACTAGAGGAAACTAAGCAGAAGTGTTCCGAGTCAGCTGAAGCAACTCTGAGACTCCACCAAATGCATTCTATAGTGTCCCACACCTGCAAAGTCAAAGATTCACCCATATGGGTTCAGATTATCACCACGGAGCTGAGTAAGCGCAAAATCAGCTCAGGCTCTACACCAGCAGCACAAAAGTATATGAAGTGAATATCAATCCAGCATCTCAATCTGTATCTGGTGGAGACACTTGTGGCTGCAGATTTGGCTGCAGTTTCTAAAGCCAGCCTGCTGGTAAGAAAGCTCTTGTTTTCCCTATAATTTTAAACAGGGCAAGAGCACACCATCTGCTACATAAATGACTGAAGTGGGTCAAGTGTTTGGGGGTAGTGGTGGTCCCCAGTGGTTTGTTTGCTCCTCATTTTAATTCTGTCCTAATCAAACAGAGATTATATTAGATTGTGCTGCTTTAGTATTTTGGTAGTAGCCCTGTTTTATGCATGTTGCTGTACAAGAGGACCAAAGGACCTTGTTTGCTTTATTTTTTTCTTTATGCTTTGTTAATAAATGAGATTCCAGATGTATTTTAAAAAAATGCAGCTACAGATGTATGTGCATCTTTTACAAGCTTATAAGGAATCTCTTTGCACAGAGAGGGCTTTACAGGTTACTCCTCACTTACTTTCAGGCCTTGCATCAAGCACAAGTCTTTTCCACTAGGTAATGAGCATGGCACTGGAATAAAGCACACACTGAGAAACTACAAAGTTGAACTTTCTTATGGATTTAGTTTTTCAAGATTTGATATCAGGAGATATTTATATGTATGGATCTTTCTGTGTGCACACGTGCATACACAAGCAAATGAAGGGGATGTTTTGTAGCTGCTGCTTCCTGTCATATGTGTTGCATGGTGAAGAATCACAAGAGACACTTTTGGATATGTTATCCAAACTCTGTAACTTCTATTTTAGCAAACAAAACAAAAAATTCTGACGTGCTAGAATTCAGCGTAGTGGTGTTACCAGCTTAGAAGTCTGCAGTGTTCTGAGCAGCTTTTCAGGACCGCTCGGTGTCCACAATGGCTAAACACAGGTGCATGCTGGAACACATGTTGCAGCATTGCATTCTTGCCAGAACTTTCTAGACAATAGGGATGCAACAGGGTCACCAGATATTTTAACTAGCATATAATATATGTAATAGATCTGGATGATTAAGAGATTCATTTCTACATTAAAATATTACATAATGCACATATTTCACCTTATGTACTTAGTGAACCAAATTATCTTTGACAGTCATGTCCACTTTTGGCTTTTCCACATGGATCCATTTGTTTAACATGAGAGTTATGATGTCCATTGTGTCAACAGATGTGTGGCTGCTTATGAGAATCATGGTATATAAAAGGGTTTATCCTCAAATGGGCAATCCTGCTGTTGTTGCCACTTCCCATGCTCACAGGAAAAGACATGACTGATGACTCAGAATTAAGTGTAACCCAGTGAACTGTCAGTGACAGATATCCATTACATGCACTAGTACTAGTTCAAGAGGCAATGTTCTAATGTACTGTTCCCCCCTCAGCAGCCTTAAATTGAGATTCTACGTTTTGCACTTTTAAATATCCTGAGAGCCATTGTGAGGATTAAAGTTGTTTTAGCACGGATTAGTGTTTGTTTTATCCAGGAATAATGCAGTATTTCCTGAAGTCCTGTTTATTCACAAAATGCTAAAATGTGAAGATTAATGCTAAATTGCTGATGTTAATACTGACAATTTAGATCCTACTGATCATTTGATATAGTGACTCAATTAAATAGTCAACCGTTAAAAAAAAAGTTTCCTTTTAAAAAAGTATTAACCTGACTTACTTTAATGTCTAGGATCACAGAGGTTCTTACTGGTTAACTGATCTTGTATTGTTGAAGCAGCACATTGCAAAAGTTTAAAGCACATTTTTTTACTCTCTTCAAGTTAACAATTTTGTAAGTCAAGTGTTCAAGACCTGAGGTTAATCATAATATATAGTGAAGGCCACATCCCTTCAGACACACGCTTGCTACCTTTACACAAGAGCCATGGCCTGCTTGATTTCCAAGGTCATACACTGTGTTAAAGAAAGCTAACAGAACAGAATACTAAAGGGATTTTCATCAGCTCTTTTTTTCCTGAAGATCTCTGGGAAGTTTCCTGCTTTCTGGCACCACATGAATCTGCATTTGTACTTCAGTGACTGACAGTGTTGAAACCATAAACAGAGAGAGCATTTGTATAGCAGATGAATTAGCAGCTAGGCCAAGAAGATGCCACATCAAGAATAGTTATTGACATTAGACCAGTAATATATTAGTGTACTCAATATAATTAGTAAGCCTTAGTTGATGACACTGATAATTTGCAAGTGTAATTAATTAAATAGATATAACCTTAATTTATGTTGATATTATAAATATCATTACAAATATAATAACAGTTAACAGTTTTACTATTTCATGTCATGGAGATGGGGCTATAATAGATTTGTTGATATATTAACTTCCAGATTATGCTCATTCTTCAGATGGGACAAATTCTTGCTCATTATTTATTTTTCTTGCTCACATTTTAAAATGCAACATAAAGATAAAAGGCCCAAATGATGTCCTGGTTTACACCCCATGCACTTCACTGAACCTAGTGGAGTTCCACAGGATTCAAATAGGGACATGATCTGGCCCACTGAACCTGTAAAATTTCAGCAATAGCTGCTGCTTTTTAACCGTCTGATTCTTCTTCTTCAATGCTTAGCCGAACGGTGGGCCGTAGTGATCGTTCAACATTTGGTTCATTTCTGTGCAGTCACAAGGGCTTGACGAGCAGAAAGTTCAACATCAGAACAGATTTCATCCACCCATGTAACAGGGAGTCTGCTCCTGGACCGCCTCTCCCCCTTGTTTGGTGGAATTTTATCCCTGATGTTACAAGCCACCTCGAAAATGGTGATTGACGGAATGTCTTGTGGCATTCTTGCAACATGTCCTAAAAGCATAAGATGCCATCAGCAGACAATGGCCCCAGTAGTCCGTAGACCGGAGCAACTGTAAACATCTGCATTACAAATGAAGTCCTTTCGCTTTATGCCCAGTACACAATGTTGGCATTTTGTGTGGAAAGACTCTAGTTTGCCCAGTCTGAGTGACATAGTATTCATGTTTCACAGCTGTACAACAGTGTGGAGAGGATACAGCGTGAATAGATTCTGAACTTGGTTGACATGCTAAGATTATATTGATTCCATATTTGTTGTAAATGACCCATGGCAGATGCTGCAATGCTAATCCAGTGGAGAACCTCCATGTGAGTGTTGGAGGAACTGGTGAGTATAGAATCCAAATAGCAAAAGCTGGAGACTTCTTCAACTGTTTCATTATTCAAACAGATTGGGGTCACAGGTGGACCTAATCCTAGGTTTTGCAGCTTTGTCTTAGATCACGAAACATAGAGGCCAACTTTAACTGACTCCTCCTCCATTTACTGGAGTGCCTTGTGAAACCTGTCAGGGCTCTGTACTAGAAGAATAATATCATCCGCATAGTCAAGGTCTGAGAGCGAGATATTGCCAATCTTAATGCCTATTGATCTGATGGAATGCTGCATTATGAAATCCATTGCTCGACAAAAGGAGTGCAGGGGCTAAGACATATCTCTGCCTGACACCAGATACTGATTTAAAAGGTGCCAACATCCGATTCCCAAGTTGTACATGGGCAGGGGTTCCATTATACAGCTTGATAATCAAGTCCATCTCAGTGGTTAGGACACCTACGCTCTTTATGGCCTTCCATAGTGCAATTTGGTCAACTGAATCACACTCAGCCTTAAGATCAACATATGCCATGTGCAGAGGCTTCTTGAAATCATGCTGTATCTCCGATAACAAGCAGAGGGCCAAAATGGCATCTAATGTGGACCTGTTCTTCATAAAGCCTGACTATTGGGGACGATGCTTCCGATGCATGTTAGCAGGTGCATTTGCAGTATATGTATTCAAAGAAAGCTGGGATCCCTGCCAATCCATAAAAATTACAACCTGGAAAGTTGCAAATTGTTAGAGGCGTGGTCATCAGGTTGCTGTCTCACATGAAATGGACCATCTTGGCATATTAATGGCAGTCCTAATGGAAGCAAGACTGATAGATGATGGATGACCCAAGATGGAAGATTCATTATTTCTGTATTCCAGTGGTCCTAATCACTTACATGGGGCATTACTATTGCCAAGTCCTCCTTGATAACTTGGATGTCCATGTCTTCTTGACTACATATTACATGTCTTAAACATTGGCATGGTCACCTCACTGTCATAGTAACCGATGCACCGACAAGGATTCTGCTGATTTAGTCTAAGATAATTTCTATGATCAGTTGGAATCTCTAGTATGCACTAGCCTCCACATGATGATCTTGTTATCCTGGGTGACCTAAATGCAGTTACTCGCATGCCCTGCAAATTGGGCTTGAACATTACAGTTCAGGTATACCCAACAATAACTCCTGATGCTTGCTCACATTCTGCACCCCCCAAAATCCATTCTTGGGTCATGGTTCAAGTGGCAACACATACACTGGATGTCCTGGATCTCTCACGAGGGTGTCACTCAGAAGGAGTTGGACCACATCATTACACATGACAGGTGTTTCTTCACCTCCTGCAGAGAATATTGCAGTGTGGAATGTGCCACAAACATGGGTCACGACATAGTGGTTGCCCGAATGGCACTGATGCTTTGACAAGCAAATACACCCTCTGTAATGATGTAGAAGTTTGACATTGATGCAATTCTCCATGTGCCATGTTTAGCCTACAGGTTTGATTCTTTAGCCTACTAGCAAATGATTCTTGGCCCTAAATGACCTGCCAGACAATGTTGAGGTCTCCTGGTCTGTGTTCACCTCAGTCCTCCACCAATCTTCCAAGCAGATGATCAGGTATAGGCACCCAGCACATCAACTATGGCTATCCGAGGAGGCGTTCCAGACAATTAAATTGAAGGCAACAGCCCACAAGAACAGTGATAAGCGCACTCATAATCAACTGAAGTGAAAGTTCAACACCCTGGCACCTTGGCATATTATAATCAAGTGGCAGATGATGTTGAACTCAGCTTAGTCAGCGGAGACTTAAAGTTGGCATTCCACATGATCCACAATCTCGGCTGTTGTTCAGGATGCCATTCATAGTGACTACCTCTTGACTGCTAAGGCCATCCATGTAAATTGAATGACAACATCCTCTCATGCTGGCTGGAACATTATCACAGAGCCCTGAACCACCCTCCAGCTGCCACTTGCTCAAAGCTGGATGATTTGGCCGCCACTGTGGTTTCAGACCCAGACACTTGTACTGATGCACCAGTGTTAGATGATGTGAAGTGCGGTATCTGAAAACTGAAAAACAGACTCGCAGCTGGCACTGATGGCATTCCTGCAGAGCTGCTAAAATGTGCTATTGACCCTGTAGCAGAATAACTTCTGGCCTATCTTTCCCCTGAGAATTGAAGAACTGGAACCTTGCCATCTGCCTGGAAGGACAGTATTGTGATCTCTCACTTTGTAAGGGCAAGGGACCTCACAGTGAATGTAAGAGCTACAGGCCAATCACCTTGTTTTCCATGCTAGGGAAGGTGTTTACGCATGTTCTCCTGGTGTGTTTGGAGCCCCTGATGCATCAGAAGCATTGCCCCCAACTTTTTAACAATCAGTATACATTATTCATCCACATAGGCTTTTTATTACTGCAAAATTTGTGAGGGTGTGGAGAGCTTACAGTAAGTGGTGCAGTGCTTCTGTGGTTCCTCTCCAATTTAGGGCATTTGCAGTGTGCCATCTCAGTCCTGCAGTTCTGGCATCTTGTACCAAAATCAAACTGAACACTTAAGTCTTTCAACCTCTAAAGAGCATATATAACATAATTCCATTAAAACTGAATTGTATCTGAATTCTTTTGTGTTCTGCCCAGCAAAAACAACTAATTTAATAGACTATAGAAGAGTAACAGGATAAAGTAATGTAGAGTAAATGTATTATGTCTTTGTCATTGACATCCACCCCACTGAGGCATCCTACCAGCAAATGGCCAGAATTTTCAAACAGGTGTTTAAAGTTAGGTTGCTAAATCCATAGGAGGGTTGATAGGCCAAAATTTTCAAATTTGAGTACCTCAACTTTGGAGGGTAGCATCAGGCTCTTAAGTTTGAAAACACTGTCCTCAGTATTTATCTATGGATTTTTAAAACTAACTTTAGACATCCAATTTGAAACGTTTACCCTATATGTTAGGTTTAACCAAACTCTGGCTTGCACAGCCACATGCAGCTCTTTTACAGTTAAAGTGTGGCTCGCCGAGACCGCCACTCCCCCTCTCATTTTCCACCTACCAGAGGGGCGTGGGGAAGCTCAGGACCTCCGCCTTGCCGCGGGGTGGTGGGGTAGGGGCTTCTGCCCAGCGGGAAGGGAGGTCTCAAGGCTTCAGCCCCATGGGATGCACCTGCCAGTGCTCGGGGATTCAGCAGGAGTAGGGCTGAAGCTCCAAGTTCTATCAGCCACCTCCCACAAGGCTGAAGCCCTGAACCAGGCAGGTGCACCCAGACTCTCGAATTTCTGAAGATTGTCATATGCAGCTCGGAGGGTCAGTAAATTTGGCCACCCCTGCTATATGTCCAGAGAGAATCACTTGATGGTACTGGTGAAATACAATTTACTAGATTACAGCAGTTTGGTGACCAGTGTCCTACAGATTTACTAACACATTAGCTTAGTTGCCTACCACAAGCAAACCTTTTTGATGTCTCCTATTGTAGAGTGTTACCTTATTCTATACAGCATATAGTTTTTTTCCCTCCCTCCCATATGAGATGCTAATTTACCTATCCATGGACTTAGAATTTTCCTGGTTTCCTCACCCTTAGACACATTAATTCTGTTTTTTAAAGACTAAAATATGAAATATTACTATTATTGTTAGCTGACTCACACATTGAGCAAGGTAATACCATTTTAGTTAGCTGAGATTAAATTTTACCACTTAATTTTCTTGTTATATCAAATTTATTTTACTTTGAGTCAAGGCGGTTGTAGATAAATAATCCTTTTCCCAATAGGCACCTAATATCTATATTCTAATTGGATATTAGGAAGGCAATACTTGAAATAAAATAAATGACAGTGTTGTGTTTATTTTCTGACGTAGTTAATTGTACATCAGTCTTTCCATTGTCCAGGAAAAAGCTCTTACAAACTAGAGATAATTTGTGACACAAAGACTACACATTTATTAGATAAATGACAGCAATATTAATATGAGAAAAAGGGAGGACTGGATATAATGCAGCAAATGGTGGTTGTAGTCACTCAGAGTGACTATGAGCCACCCTTTATTCTGACTAGTTGACTCTAAGTCAAAACCACTACCCATCCAGCTTGGACCATAAAAACACACTCTCCATTCCCCATGAGAAGGTTCAGGTCACTACTGAGCCATTGAGTCCCACAAGTTCTAGGAGAGAGCTCTCCCTCCCTCGCTTTGCAGGAGATTAAATTTATGTCCATCTTCAAAGTTACAATATAACATTCAGAAATATGTGGAAACCCAAATGAGATTCTGCATTGACCTGAACAATAAAGAAACCTAGGGTTAGTTCGCATAATAACAGTGATGCACGCTCCAATTCAACACCAATATCATAGTGTGAGGAAAAGAGCTGAATGCTTGGCTTAAGCCCCTGCCCCAGCATGGGGGTGGGAGAGAAAACACAGCTGCAGCAGGAGAGACTGAATGGCCATTTGCTTATCCCTTAGCTCAGTCTTAAAGAAGAGGTAGGCACCACTCCCCTACTCTTATAAATAAGAGGGCTCCATAGACCAACCTATGCCTTGGTCCAACACAAATCTGATTGCAATTGCTTGGGAGAGGCAAGGAGCCCTTCATTCTTGGAAATTCCTAGCAAATCCTGCCCAGCCTGCCACTGCCCTACAATTCTGTTTGAAAGGGAGTAGGGGAAGGGGTACTTCTGGATAATAAATTATATAAATCTTTGTTTTGAGGACTTTTCAGTCTGCCCATAGAAGTACATTCTAGGCTTGCAGAGACGGTCATGGTATAGGAAATTTAAACAAAAAAAAAAATCTGGCCTTCTGAGTTGTAAGCTTTTTTTTTAACAATTTAATATGTTTTTTACAGCCAGTGATCATCCATACATATATATGAACTTTTGGAGACTTTTAATCCTTTTGGTAAACTCATTTAGCAGAGTTACTTTATATTATTGTAGAGAACCTGCCTCCTAGAAGTATCTGGTCCATTTCCACCCTGAGGGAATAAATTATTTTAAGACTGAAATAATATGATATATGTCTGTGGCCTCTTTTGGCTTCAGTTAAAATAAATAAATAGGGTGTCCCCCACCACACAATTCCATGATCAAATTAGAATTCATACTCCTAAATATCTCCAGCCCTGAGAAGAATTTGGCTAGCAGAGACAAGGAGATAACCATGTATTGCCTGTGTTCTGTTACACTACTTACTTAAATGTAATGGTACTCTGGAAACCTGTCTGTCATTTCTGACTAAAATGGTCAGTCCATTTTTTCTGAGTTTATGTATTATTATTATTAATTATTTTATTTTATTATTTCAGTACATCTGACCTTCATCTCTTCTGCTCCAGTTACAGGCTCAGTCCTATCAAACAAATTATATGAGAGTAAACTGGATGCTGCAATGCATTAAGTGACAATATCTGATATGACCCAAAGTGGGCCAATCTCAGAAAGCAGCCCCCGCCTGGGGCTTAGTAGAAACATAGCCTTTCCACACATATATTTATTACCTAACATTTTCCTCTAACGAGGTGCACATACAACTTCTTGTCTTCTCCATTTTCCCCTGTCCTTCTGGAGTAGATTTTCCTCTTTCTGTTGATCTAACTTTATCTATTGTTCATGTGTGGGTTTTAGAATCAGAAGAATACATGGTTTACAGATATTTTGCTCATTGTTCTCATTCAGAATATATTGTTTTCAGGCTGTTTTCTGAGCTTCCATAGATTAAGCAATTCTGTCATGTCATCAGGAAAAATGTCAGATTGGCTTTGCTTTCTTTTTCTCCTCCTTTGTTTCTCTTTTTAAATCTTCTTCTCTCCTTTATTTTTACAAAGCATGGCCGAATCCAAAACTGATATTGCAGGGGATGAGGTTGGAGGGTAGATTGTGAGATGATGCAAATATATTCCAAATTTGACTTCAATACCTCTATGACAGTTTGCATCAAATGAGAATCTATTCCCTTGTTGGATATAATAGGTGTCATTGGTTGGCCATTCTGCATTGCTTAATTCAACTTGGTTTGAACAAGAAGATCTGGTGACTCTTGCCTGTCTGGAGAAAGAGTAATCAGGGTCCTTAATTTACAGTTGTGTTAAGAAGAAAATCAGGCCCATTGTTTAGGCTTTTGGTTTATAACTAACGAGGACAACACTGTCATTTCATACATGGTTTTCATTCAGCATGTTAGCTTTGCAACAGTACAGGCTGGAGGGCTTTCTTTTTAAAATTTTAGATTATATGGTGCAGACACATTTTAAGGCAAAGGATGAATTTGTGTGCAGTACTGTAGCTCTGGAAAGCAGAGACCCAGAACAGTAATACAAATTTTGTCTTAGACACTTATTGATAAACATAATACAATAACGATACAAAACTCCGTGGGTCAGATTTTCAAAAGAGCTCTGCACCCAAAAACTACCATTTCGGCACCTATATAAAGGGGACAGATTTCAAAAAGTGCTTATTGAGAACAATGGAAGCTGTTGGTTGCTGAGCATTTTTTTTGAAACTGGATACTTAAATTAAGCTAAGCTCTTGAAAAGTCTGGCTCGGTGGAGAGGGTGCTGACCACTTCTGAAAATCAGTCCCTAAAGCTTAATACATTGTTACAGGGGTTTCAAAAGTTCTTGCTCAGGCAAAATTACCCACTAAAGTCAAAATTCACTTTAAAGACAATCGTTTTGCCTCAGTAAGGGCTTTAAGATTGTTGTGTGCCACTTACTGAAGAATACTGTAGGAAATCCCAAATGTAAATCTAGTATCTACCTGAAAATACAGTACTTAGGCACAATATATTTAACATTTATACCAATCTACAGCATTTGGAAAGCAGCCAAAGAGTTCCAGATTTTTGACTCTACTTTTTAAAAGATTTGCGTTGTTTATTTTTAAGGCAATAAAAGTGTGAAAAACTGTAACAGCAGAATATATGGGGGGAAAAGATAAGCTATGACTAAAGTGTATATTTAAATAGGTTTTAATGCTTTGAAATAAAATAAGTTTACCATGAAAATTGAATATGCTGTGGCAAACACAGCTTTATTGTTCTGTACCTGAACAATAAGATTAGGAATATTTTCAAAGAAAGGCATTTTGTTGTTGTTGCTGTTGACATTCACAGAATACTATAGCTATTATTTATATCAGTATTTAAGCAAGCTGAAATTCATATTCTTGGAAAGCCACGATCAGCTCTCATTTTTTGCAATGAGCAACAGGCAACTAAATCAGTTTAACTCAATCAGGGCTGTTTTTTCTGTTGTGTGCTGCAATTTTGTTTGTTGTTATGATGAAAGGCATCAGCTGGCTGGCCAACTAGACTCAAATACTTTCCCCAGAACAAAATTGCATTCATAGTGTAACTTGAATAATCCTTAAATGTTGGAAAACACTGATGATGCTTGTCACACTGTCTGGAGTGGCTCACAACTCTGAATACTTACCTCAGGGCAGACTGTCAGACAACTTTCAGGGCAGACATCCCAAACTGGTGGGGTGTTCTATAATTATATTTCATCAAGCCAGTAACAAATGTGAGCTCCTGGATCTCTGTACCAGTCTCAACATGGAGTCACAGACAGTCCCCTTGGACTTTCCAGTCTCTCTTGCCACCCAGAAAAACTGAACTTTGTGATGAAAGGTTATTAAAACCAAAAATCACATCATCAGGTTGCTTCCAGTCCCAAGGCACCAGCCACTTACCCCAGATCAATTGGTACTCCAGATCTTACACCAAAGACAACACTGGCAGCCAAATCTATAATAAACTAACTATGGATTTATTAACTTAGAAAAGAAATGAGAGTTATTGAGAGTTTAAAGCAGGTAAAATATAAAAATAAGTAAAATCACAGTTAATAACGCCAAAGGGTGGTGGTGATGTACTAAACTGTCAGTCTCCCAAAAGTCTTTCAGCGCTACCCATAATAACTCTGGGGACCATAGCACCATAGAAAATGAGGGTTGGAAGGGACCTCAGGAGGTCATGTAGTCCAACCCCCTGCTCAAAGCAGGACCAATCCCCAATTAAATCATCCCAGCCAGGGCTTTGTCAATCCGAGCCTTAAAAAACTCTAAGGGAGGAGATTCCACCACCTCCCTAGGTAACCTATTCCAGTGCTTCACCACTCTCCTAGTGAAAAAGTTTTTCCTAATATCCAACCTAAACCTCCCCCACTGCAACTTGAGACCATTACTCTTCATTCTGTTATCTGCTACCACTTGAGAACAGTCTAGATCCATCCTGTTTGGAACCCCCTTTCAGGTAGTTGAAAGCAGCTATCAAATCCCCCTCATTCTTCTCTTCTGCAGACTAAATAATTCCAGTTCCCTCAGCCTCTCCTCATAAATCATGTGCTGCAGCCCCCTAATAATTTTTGTTGCCCTCCGCTGGACTCTTTCCAATTTTTCCACATCCTTCTTGTAATGTGGGGCCCAAAACTGGACACAACTACTCCAGATGAGGCCTCACCAATGCCGAATAGAGGGGAATGATCATGTCCCTCAATTTGCTAGCAATGCTCCTACTTATACAGCCCGAAATGACATAAGCCTTCTTGGCAACAAGGGCACACTGTTGACTCATATCCAGCTTCTCATCCACTGTAACCCCTATTTTCTGCAGAACTGCTGCCTAGCCACCTGGTCCCTAGTCTGTAGCCGTGCATGGGATTCTTCCGTCCTAAGTGCAAGATTCTGCACTTGTCCTTGTTGAACCTTATCAGATTTCTTTTGGCCCAATCCTCTAATTTGTCTAGGTCCCTCTGTATCGTATCCCTACACTCCAGTGTATCTACCACTCCTCCCAGTTTAGTGTCTGTCTTCTGATCTGTCTTCTCATTCAGTTATTCTGTCCTGTTTGAATCCAAACAGTTCAGAGATACAGGATCTTTCCTTGAATCCATATTTATAGTATCTTCATAGAGAAAGAAGTATCTCTACCCATGTGGGCTTTTTCTTTGATGAGGGTGAGTGAGGGATGCACTTAAACTTTTGACCTCTGACTATATGCATGATGGCTAACTGCTTTGAAATTAGCATTTTCTGTTGAAGATTTCTTTGATGGGTAATTTAGTAACAAGGGTATTTACCATACAAATGTTTGTTATTGTATCAGGACAGAAACAGATAAGCAGAAGCAATACCAGTAAAATTCCACTTGTTTTCATAACAAGAAAAGGAGTACTTGTGGCACCTTAGAGACTAACCAATTTATTTGAGCATAAGCTTTCGTGAGCTACAGCTCACTTCATCGGATGCACATGGAAAATACAGTGAGGAGATTTATATACACACAGAACATGAAAAAATGGGGGTTATCATACACACTGTAAGGAGAGTGATCACTTAAGATGAGCTATTACCAGCAGGAGAGTGGGCAGGGGTGGGGGGGAGAAAACCTTTCGTAGTGATAATCAAGGTGGGCCATTTCCAGCAGTTAACAAGAATGTCTGAGGAACACATATGAATACACACGTATACATCTAACCTTTACTTAGATCTACACAAGTGAATGGACCTGAATACACTCTAGCATGACATGGTCAGCCAGTGTCACAATACTATAACACCATCAAAGGCATGAGAAATTTTCTGTATCATTCTCATGAGCTGTATGGAATCTCCTGTACCAGGTGACTAAAGGGGGCTGTGTTTCAATGACACTTGAAACAGCACAAAATATGTTGAGTTTTGTTAAAATTAAAACTCAGCCCAAGTTAAAAAAAACAGTTGAGGGAACCTGGCCTGCCTCATAGATTTACATGGGAGGTTTCAGTTGAATTTCAATTTGTGTCCATCTGAAACCAAACACATGCAGTGCAAATACATGTAGATGAGGATGAGATAAATTGAAAGGAATTCTGTAAACTACAGAGTTTTGCACAGTTTTAATGATAATCTAGGATTGAATATATGAAGAAAAATTTAGATTTCAATTCTGACCATAAATGTCAGCGAAACTAATAGAATCATAGGACTGGAAGGGAACTCGAGAGGTCATCTAGTCCAGTCCCCTGTACTCATGGCAGGACTAAGTATTATCTAGACCATCCCTGACAGGTGTTTGCCTAACCTGCTCTTAAAAATCTCCAATGATGGAGATTCCACAAGCTCCCTAGTCAATTTATTCCAATACTTAACCACCCTGACAGGAAGTTTTTCCTAATGTCCAACCTCAACCGCCCTTGATGCAATTTAAGCTCATTCCTTCTTGTCCTATCCTCAGAGGTTAAGGAGAACAATTTTTCACCCTCCTCCTTGTAACAACATTTTATGTACTTGTTATCCTGTTCCCTCTCAGATTTCTCTTCTCCAGACTAAACAATCCCATTTTTTTCAGTCTTCTGTCATAGGTCATTTTTGTTGCTCTTCTCTGGACTTTCTCCAATTTGTCCACATCTTTACTGAAATGTGGGGCCCAGAATTGAACACAATACTTCTGTTGAGGCCCAATCAGGGTGGAGTAGAGCAGATGAATTACTTCCCTGTGTCTTGCTTATAAGACTCCTGCTAATACATCCCAGAATGATAGTTTGTTTTTTTTACAACAGTGTTACACTATTGACTGGTATTTAGCTTGTGATCCACTATGACCCCCAGATCCCTTTCTGCAGTATTCCTTCTTAGGCAGTCATTTCCCATTTTGTATGTGTGCAACTGATTGTTCCTTCCTAAGAGCATTTGTCCTTATTGAATTTCATCCTATTTACTTCAGATAATTTCTCTGGTTTTGTCCAGATCATTTTGAATTTTAATCCTATTCTCCAAAGCATTTGCCAAGCCTCCCAGCTTGGTATCATCCGCAAACTTTAGAAGCGTACTCTGTATGCCATTATCTAAATCATTGATGAAGATATTGAACAGAGCCAGACCCAGAACCGATCCCTGGAGGACCCCACTCATGTCCTTCCAGCATGACTGTGAACTACTGATAACTACCTTAGTTTTCCAACCAATTTTGCAGCCACCTTCTAGTAGCTCCATCTAAGTTGTATTTCCCTAAACCATGCTCAAAATGTGATGTGACATAAGCAAGTTTGCATCAATGTTGTGACACACACAGCCTGCACATTCTCATGGTGTATATTGAACCGTCACTTGCAACATTTGGATTCAGTTCAGCAGAATCTTACAGGGCAGAAAGGTTTTCAAATGGTTTGTCCAGCCTTAGTGATTTGAAGGCTCATTTGATGCCTTAATCACATGTAGATTGTTGCATGCTTGACCTCAAATGGGGCTGAAATCCATGATGTCAAGATCTAATGGATTTGTGAAACAATAGAAGTTGCTCACACAATGATACATGGTTATATATTATGCAGCTCTTTAAGTTTTGCTGTAGCCACTGCAAAAATTTAGTTGCTAATTAATTTCTGATACTTGTACATTCCTGACTCGCTTTCTTTTTGGACCATTTCTCACTGCTTCAGAGTGTCTATGGTATCTGCTGAGAATGTATATATAGAATAGTTTTAGTTATTAATACAGTCTCCATGGAAAAAGTCACTCTTATTTAAAAATACATATATTTTAATTAGTGAATTTAGTGCTGACAATTTGTCATATATTGACAGGCCCATAAGTAACCTTCTCTAGTCTCAAACCAGGAACAGCATAAGTAGCAGCCAGTATGCTATTTTAAAGAGACTTCTTCTCAGGCTTGTCTCCCTTAGGAATTTTTTACTAAAGTCTCCCACTATTGTTACCACTGAGTTGGATTTATCATCATTTTAGGCACCTGTGATTTACAGGCTTCTTCTGAGCTTAAATAGATGATAGTACCTAAAACACCAATGGCTGCCTGGATCCCTGTTTACCTTGAACCTGTGGTAGCAACAGTGGGGAAATATTTAGCAGAAATGCCAAGGGAAGACACCACCTAAGTGGGGGAAAATAGTTTAGCCTCCATGATGAGACTGTCATCACATGGACCATTTAACATCCTTTGGAATACTGGTAGTTGTAACAAACACCTATTGTTTAGTTACTTTGATGGGAAAAAAACTTTTAATCAGTATTGACCTGAGATAGATTTGAACTAGAGCCCTAGAGGTGACAGTTTGGATCCCAGTCTGGATCCCATCCTTTGAGCCATTGAAACAGCTACTAGATGTGTGGAGTATCGATTTTTCAGAACTCAGTACTTTGACATCTATACTTTCCTTTTTTTTTTTTTGCTTATTTGTTTGTTAACATTCCTAAGTTTAGAACATATCATGGAGTAACTTATTTCAAATGTGTGTTGTGAAGGTGTTTGCATTAGATGCAAAATGAGTGTTTCAAGCCATGATTTTTAACTCTTCCCATCTTCTAAAGATATAGGTGTTTAAAAAACAACAACAACAAAAATAACAAAAACCAAAGAAAAACCCTTAGCCCTTTCCTCCTGAATTTTCTTAGCCTCATGTCCTAAGATGTATTTAGGAGCACATACTTATGGTATCTGAGGAAAAAGACATGGTTTATCTTGGGAACCGTTGCTCAATCTTAACTATGATGATGCTCTCAGTCTCACTCTTACAATTACACAGACAGGTTTTGTAATTAGAAAAGTAAAAAGTGCTAAGAAGCTAGTAGAAGTATTATGTGTGTGCATGAAATACAGCTAAAAACTTGCATTGAGATCATAAGGGCTTGCCATCCATGACCAGAATGTTTTAGGTGTGCTGTACACTGATCATAAAGCTTGTTATTCAGCATAGACTGATCCCATCTGGAGGAAAACTGCATTTGAAATGCTGTACTTAGTGATTGTACAGATGAGATGGAACAATGATCGTGAGAGCTCCTTGGCTGCTAACGGTTTGACTTAACTTAGTGAAGAAAAGAAATATAGGCAGCTTTCCTTTCAAAACAAAAGCATAGTGGTCCTTGATGTTGTTCAGCAAGGAAAGTTCAGTATGTTTTGGAAGGCCAACAAGGTTTACAAAGGGAGAGGAAGGCTGCTTGGGGAGGTGCTTGGAATATTGCATGCTCACGATACTTTCTTATTTGGGGTGCCTGATATGTGTTAGGGTGGATCACATTTGGGGCTGTTGGGAAAGGAAAGGTGGTCTTGGGGTAAATGCACCAGAATGGGACTTAGGAGATCTTGCATTATATTTATGGCTCTACCATAAGTTTCCTGATTGACCTTTCACAAGTCATGTATGTCCATATGCCTTGGTTCCCCATCAGTGAAATGGAGATAATGCTTGCTGACCTCAGAGTTATGAGAATAATTCCACTGATACTTGTGAGGTGCGCCAATACTACAATGATTAATTCCATAGAAAATCCTGTAGCTGAAACTTTTCTTCTTTCACTGGACAACTTCAAAAACTGATCTGTCAGCTAAGGAGCTCCCACTCTCATTGTTGAGACTGTGAAATGTATTTTCAGCTGACTAATCAGCCAAGAAAAACCTGACTCGTATGTATCTAGGTACTCTTATGTATCCAATCCCCTTGTTATAACACCCTGACATGACAATGGCATGGAAGCAGCCATAATGGATTGTGTATGCCTGTTAGTATGAGGAATACTGTTTTAACTACGATCAGCTTTCTTTGCTGTATAACCCTACAGGCCTTTGGAATGCTGTTGGAATTGCAGATGCTTCTGTTTAGCTGAGTCAGACCCTAATGTTTCTTCACTATTTTATATGGTCTTGAAGAGAAGGATTTTTATTGGCTCCCTAATTTAGAGATCTGTTTACATCAACCGTTGATATTTCCTTATGCTGCCCTTTTATTTCACAAATATTGAAAGAAAAAGCCTTTCTTCTGTTGCTGAAAGTCCTGCTAGTGTCATCATCTCTTGTTTTGGAAATACAGAACTCTGAATGTTATTGTTTGGTGATAAATGGAGGATATTACCAGATGCGCCTGTTACTTTGGGGTACACTCATTTATTAGGGTTACTCTTCTGGGGTGGGGGAGGGTTCTGTAATTCTATCCATGTACTGCTTGTGTCACTTTTGCTCTCATATGGAGCTCTACTTCTTCCTTCTGCATGTTCCCTCCCATTGCAGATATCCTGACGGATCTAGGTTGCCCAGGGCTGGGTTCTTCCAGCCCCAGATTCAGACGAACACACACACTAACAGAGCGCCTGAAAGGACTGGGTTAATCAGCACTCCCAAGCTGACCCCTTATATGCCCCTGGACTCAGCAGGCTGGACTGAGCTGCACTTCCAAGCTGCCACCCTCAGATGGCCCAGGTTCAGCACGTCCCTATCCCCACTTTCATGTTACAATTGTTCTGGTAGTAACCCACTTGATGAGCAAAAAATCCACAAGATTTTTGGGTGCTGCAGGGATATTTAGCTTAGGTATGAGGAGTGTTGCTGCAGAGCAAATGGGGAAGCCAAAAACACCCACAAGGGATTGGGAGAGAGAGAGAGAAGCAACCAGCTTAACTACAAAAGTTATTAATTGCCAAGTAATAACCATACAAGGGGAGCCAAACAAACAAAACAGTTATAATATTAAATTTAACTTAAATTTGATTATAAAAGTCAGGGTTAGAAAAATATAACTGATCACACAAGTCAGGGTCAGAGAGAGGGAGAGAGATCGAGAGATCAGTTCTCACCACACTGTGAAGCTTGAATCGATTGGGATTCCCAGGTGGTGGTGGTAGCTGAGGGTCCGGAATGCTGGAGACAGGCAGTGCCCCCAGCACAATCAGTCAGGAGAAGATGAAGTCCCCATGGAACTGATGCAGATATTGGATTCAGGCATCAGAGCACTTACTTGAGCATGGGTAGTTTCTTTTGTAGGGAAAGAACAATGGTTCAAGGAAGAACATGGGATTTGTTTATGGGTAAACTGATGGCTCAAGGGAATATACCAAAGTTGTCTTGTTCCGGCTAGACAATAGGAACTGACCATTCCTGGCTATAGGCAGTGTTTCTTCGAGGGAGCTCGCAATGCAATTAGGCACCTTCAGTATTTTGTATACCAATAAAAGATTTATTACTAGAATTGGTCTGATAACTACTGAGCTGGGTGTGTGCAGGCGTGGGTTCATTAATATCTGGAGCAGAGATTCCCCATCATGCAGTGCTTTCCTGCTTTTCTGGTCCCAGAGTTCAGTGCAGTTCTTGCCTTGGAATCTCTGTTCTCCATTCTGTATGCTAATGGAGAGCCTCCCTGTCCCAACTTTGATGCAAATGGGGCTAGGGGAGTTTCCTTCATCCTGTCACCCTTGTCCAGAGGAGTTTAGGTGTGTCTCTGTCTTTTCACTGCTTTTTGTAACTCTTTCTTCTGATCAGCTTTGGCTCAAGAAGAGGCTTGGGGGAGGAGGGGGAAAGCTCTTTCATGAGTCAGACAGGCTGGATACTGCGCCCTGGTTCCCCAAGAACACAGATCTGATAGGTAACAAGGAAAAGCTATTCAGTTATATTTGTTTACAAATGAAATGTATTCTGTTCATCTTTAAGGGGAAAAGAATCTGCTAGCAATACTGATTACACAGTATGTTCAGAGAATCAACTACAGAGTGAAAGAAGTCATAAGATAAACTAACTGGTATATTTTGATGTAAAAGTTGGCCTAGTCATGAAACACTGAGAGCTAAATTCTCAGCTGGTAGAAATTGACAAAGGTCATTGACTTCAATGGAACTAGACCACTTTGCACCAGCTGCCATTATAGCATGAGGAACATCTTAAAAGATAAAAAATCAAGCTTATTTGATACTAAATTAAGCAGTAATCCAACGATATGAGTTCAATCAAGCATCTAGGTTTGACCAAGTATGATGAATAAAAAAGGAGGCTGGAGGAGGATGTGGATTATCTTGTACAGTTGTTTTCAAATGGCTGATATGAGAAAACACACAATTAATAGTATTATCCCTAGACTTTCTCCACATCATAATGAATATGGGACCAATGCTGCTCCTATTGACTTTAGTCAGACCACGACTGGGGGCATTAGAATCTAAAGGCTTCCAAAGCTCAGCAGTAAGATTGTGAATCTACCCTGGATCCCATACCATCTTACCTAACCAGATCACTCAAACTGTCCACTACTATAATTCAGATTTTGAGGGAAGATGTGCTTAGGGTCCTCTCTTGGGATTCTCTAGTTGCCTCCAGTGTCTGAGAATGTAGTGTTATCTCATGATACACTTAATATTATGATCATACTGCTTTTATGAAAAACCTCATTCTATTCCATACGCACTAGCTGGTAAAAGGAGGAGTTTGCATCTTCCAATACTGTGTGACTCATGAGGAATTACTATATCATTTTCTGGTCACATTTCACAAAGTCAGTTTACTTCCTTAGTCAAGAGTTGTTTAAAAATCAAGATTGTTTGTTAACCATTTCAAGTGTATCCTGTGCAAATATTTTGGTCAGATTCCTTAGTCCTGTCCTGTAATTTGAGATAATTTCTAATCTTGGCTCTGACTTGCTCTGTTCCATTGAGCAAAACATCTAACCTTAGTCTTCCCCTCTGTAAAATTGTTGTAGTAATCAGCTACTCCACGGATGTGTTCTGTAAATCCTAGTTAATCACTGTAATTTCAAAGCTATGTTATAAATGCTAAGTGTTAGTATCATTAAATAGAGAGACAAGGTGGGTGAGCCACACAGAGCTCTTCTTCAGCTCTGTGTGGCTCGAAAGCTTGCATCTCTCACCAGCAGAAGTTGGTCCAGTAAAAGATATTACCTCATCCACCTTGTCTCTCTAGTATCCTCGGACCAACATGTCTACAATAACACTGCACGCAACAATGGACAGATTATTTAGATGGACTTGTATCATTCTGGTTCTGGAAAGAGTGGGGAAAAGTTTTAAGATACACACACTGATTGTGTAGGTGATATGTTCACACTGTTTGCTGACTTCAATGGATGATTCAATCATCAGTGTTCTGTAGCCTGCTTTTCTTAGCATAGTTCCCGAAGGTTTCTGTTGTTCAAGACAAGATTTGTATGTCATCCCTTTAACATGGCAAGAAACACAGAAAAGTGCTTTCTGATGGGAGGCTTACTTCACAGATCAGCTCATGGAAACTTCTGAACCTCCACTCTCCTGCATGTCTTCTTCCCTGGGTTGCTGTACGGGGTTAGAAAAAAGTGCCGCAGGGGTCTATTTTTTTTAAAGAGAGAGAACAGGAAAAAAAAAAGAGCACTAATCAGCATGTCCTGTGCTCTTCTTTGTAGTCCCAGCGCCGTGTTACGTTTCACCTCCCTGATGGCTCCCAGGAAAGCTGCAGTGACAGTGGTCTAGGAGACCATGAGCCTGTGGGTAGTGGAACCCTGATCTCACATCCTCTCCCTCTGGTTCAGCCACAGGACGAATTCTACGACCAGGCCTCACCGGACAAGAGGACTGAAGCTGATGGCAACTCTGACCCCAACTCTGGTGAGTTGATGTCAAGGCTTTGGTAGTCTTTGGTAGAGGTTTTTGTTTGTTTTGTTTTCCCTTTTCACTTTTTAAAAAATGATTAAGCTGCAGAGACGTGGAGCATGTGCATGGATATTTAGTCACAGCAGTTAAGAAGATTTTACAGCATGTTAAATTAGTTGCCTGAAATATCATGTCACAATGTTGATTGTAAAAAAAGGAACACAAGTAAAAAAAAATATTGTGCTCATTTGGGAAACATGTATAGACAGACTACATGATGAGTGGAAAAAACAAGAAAGAAGAAAGTTCTAAAAGGTAGCTTGCTTGTCTTTGTTGTCATTTGCAGTGTTGTGTAGTATTTACCTATACACTTTCTTCTTACAATGATGCTTCAGTCTTCATTGTGGGATGGGGTATGAAATCATCCTAAATACCTATTGGAGATCAAAGGAACAATGAATTGTAGGTGAAATTTTTCATTGAACTATGTTAAAAAAAATGGAGCAAATTAGGGTACATATAGTTATCTGGCTAGTTTGCATATATGTACCACCTCTTTATAGTAGCTGTCACACTGAAAACCTTTCCGCTTGCAAAAGTAAATGGAAATTCTCCATTAGCTTGAGAGGTTGGGGAGCTCATGTTTGGCTCTAATGGATGTGAGTTTCATCTACAGTGTTCCACATGGGCAGTTTGGCTGGCAACCACCACATCTATATGTCTGGAAAACCATTTTTCCTTTTAATTTTAATTCATTTTTACATTTTATATTGGAATTACAATGCTTGCATCCTGCACTATAGATGCAGCTCAGCAAGTGATAATGGGAGAATCATACATCTGAACTGAGGACTCTACAGGTAATTGACTAGAGCTCATTGGGAATTTTTTGACAAAGTGTTTTGTCATTGGAAAATGCTGATTTGTCAAAACCTAAACTTTTCACAGAAACCTATTCATTTTGACAAAACTTTTGCTGGGAACATTTCTCAGGGGGAGAGAGACAGAGAGACAGACACTCCCTATAATAAACAATAGTTTAATTTAAAGGTGAGATTTGAAGCTGGGCCTCCCGTATCATAGGTAAGCACGATAACCACTGGGCTATTGGCTATTCTGGGGTTTATGTAACCTCTGTCTCTCTGTCACATACATGTTTTTGTTGTTGGTGGTTTTTTTTCTTCATTAAAACTGTTGAAAGGTCTTGGTCTTGTTCAGCAAAAACAAATTCCCAGAGCTTGACATTTTTCACAAAATGGAAATGTTGTTTTCTGGCCAGCTCAAACTGTGACCTTAAGTCCACAAAAACACAAGGACCTGTAGTAGTATAGCAGCTAAAAGTGAAAAATGTGTATAGTATAGTAACTGATTAGTTTAGGTGGAATTATCCTGTTAATTCCCTGTCCATGCAAGAGAAGAGTGACATATTTAACTAGAGTAGAGGGCTGTCTTAAGGCTTCATTCATTACCTGTAGGCAATGTAGCATGAGCTTTGCTGATACTGAGTTGTATATCTCTATATAGCACATAGCATAAAAGTCCATCAAACAAAGCTGAGCAAAGAGCAGGATCAGTAAACTCGGTACAAAGGTCTTACATGGGAGCGTTCTACATTTGCGAATAGGTGTCAACTGCACCGTGCAATCATGCAATATTAATTACAAATTGATCTAATTCGCCGAAGTCGGCAGATGTATTTAAAGCTCATATGAATATCTCTATTTTCGTGATGTCTGTAACTGATGTGACTATGCAAAATTTAGCCTTTGGGGAAACTAAATTCATGGTAAATCTATGAGAAACTAATGGTCGAGCTGTATTGAAGGTTAGTGAGGCATGGTAATATAGCTTCCTATACTAATTATTTTATCAGACTGAATTAAAGCATGCATTTAAATAGTGTCTCATATATCTCATCAGACCTTACAAGCTAAGCAGAGCGTAATAATTTATTTGCACAGAAGTCACCCCAGGAAACGTAGGTGCATGAGGAAATGGCACTGGTGATTATGTAGATTCCACTCTTAACTCTTGAGTCCTTACTGAGTTATTGCCCAAGCAACCAATGAAGTGGTCACTGTGTGGCTGGAGATGGCTATTTTTTAATTAGGAGATGTGAAATAGAGTTTGTGACAGTTTATGGGCCTGAAAGATCTCACAGCATCTTCACATGAATAGAAGTTCTACCCAGCATTAGGGCAAAATTAGAATGTGAGTTAATTACACTTTGCCTACCTAAATTGCTGATGTTGTATCAATTGGATATGGTAATCTTTGACACTTCCTGTCTTCATCTGTAGTGTATTATTGCTGTGCAATGTTAAAGAGTTACTGCATTCAACCCTAGAGGTAGTTTGACTTCAGTGATTGTTGAAGTGATTCCTACTGTAGTGTGCATGGTTAAAAAGCATTGCAAATACTGTGGGATAACAGGTGCAATTATGCAGTGGAAGGGAGGAATCCTTAGTGAGAACCCATATTGTTACATTAATGAAACATATGCATTGGATTAAATCTTTAAAACTACAGAGAAACAGTTAGACATGCTTTGTGATTTCTTTGTAATCCTAATACTTAATTATATCTGTGTTCAAAAGAAAAAGCCCATTGAGGGCCCATTAAGACTTTTGGGGGGCTTTACATTCTCCTCTCATTCACCACACCCATGATTTACACTGGAACAAAATGCTCAAAAAGAGGGTATAAAATGTTTCCAAATCAGAATGGTCACATTTATATCCACTTTACAGAAAATTCAAGGAGGTGATAAATGAGGGATTTTTAAAAGAAATGTGTAACTTTGATGTTAGTCTGTAGGTGTTATATATGTATATGTACAGACTCTCAAAAAACAAAACTGTGTAATAAGAGTTACAAGTTAGTTTGTTTTTAAGAGCCAGTCTTATATATATATAACACCTCAAAAGTAGCATCAAAATTCAGTATTTCTTTGATAAAAAGCCTTATTCTCCATTGCCCTTTCTCTTGTGTAATCATAATAGTAAATGACACTGTTGTGTATTTATACATAATATAAAGGTGTAATAATGTCATTAATAATGGTTAATGTGTAATAAGAATTGTAGGTAGGTAAATTAGTTATGGGTTTTTTTGAGAGACTGCCTGAATATTATATTTTTCCAAAGTTCCTTATTTGTCTTACAACAAATGACATATATGATTTTGAAACTCCAATTAACTTTTCTCTATTTACAATGTGTGTTTGTTTGTTTATTTATTTATTCTTTTATTATTTCTCTTCAGATGGCAATGAGAATAGACTAGGCAATTTCATGATTTTTTTTAGTCAGTATCTAGTATCTAATTTCATGTTAGTGTTCCCGTGCACAAGTACTGCTGCAAATGTAGTGTGGTAAATATTACAGAGCAAGGTTTTGTTGTGCTCTTAAACTGTTCCAACAAAAATGAAAAGAAGAGTGATCATGGGACTATTTGTAATGATTGTCTAATAATTTATCTATACCAAAAATTACATGTGGGTCCAAACTTGTTCTTCACTGTCCCTTTCAAAGCTAATTCTAATGCAAGGTGCGTTCAGTTTGTTGAAGCAGGATGCTATTTCTGCCTGGAAAGACCTGTTAAATGGTGAGAACCATTTTGGTGAATGACTTTAATGTTCTTGTGAATGGTGTGTTTTTATTGTTGTAAACCATAAATTTATATAAATAAAGATGTAGCCATTGCTTCCTGATAGTGGTATGTTGCTGCTTTAATTAAGTTTGGACAGTGGGCAAGGGCCAGGTTTGGACAGCCTGTAATGTTAAAGAATGAGTTAAATATTCTCATAGCCGAATGATCTACTGCATGAGAAACTCACTGTTCTGTTTCCAGCCTATGAAGAGACAAGGGAGTTACAATTACACTAGTCTAATGAAAAGGGCATACACAGCCAGAGAAAATTCTCCCAACTAATATTAAAGACAGCAGTCTCTCATGCTGGGAGAGACTGAAAGGAAGAGAGGTTACAAACACTAGTTCTATTAGCTAACTATTGTCAACATGTTTACTAGGGGAGGGTAGACAGGAGAGGCAGGACAAATATAAAATAAATAATTAAATCAGCACTTAACCTGTCTACTTTGTGTAGGCTCACATTGTCCAGCCATGCCAGGAAAAAAAAGAGGAGGCAATGGATTTAGTTTAATTACTCTGCAGTTTTATTCACTTAAGATATCTGGGACTAACCAGCCACAAATTGTACAGTGCAGGTCACCATACGTTCCGTAATCATTTCCACATAATCCCCAGCCTCGTCCCAGCCATCCCATATTCTTGAAGCTTTCATCCAATCCACCTATAGGTCTTTGCCATCTCAGACTTCTAATATCAATGTTAATTGTCCATTAAACAACTATAAAGTTCACCTTTCACTTGATGCATCGGTATATCCCTATTTTATCAGAACTCTTTATCAGTGAACAATATATTGTGGGCTGAAAAACTGCATTCTTCCATACATTTGCACAAGCTCTGTGGCATTATTACATGTTAGTAACAACAACTAATTCAAATTAATTATAGAACATCTCAGTGTTCAAGAGTCATGACTGAGATGATTTAATTTCACACACAACATTAATTTGTAAAATGTTATCATTCTTAAACACAGTTGTGAACAACCATGGAAAATGACACCATGTTGACCACGACTTAGTGGTCAATGTAGACAGGACAAATTGAAATCAGCATGTAATATAAGCCAATTGTTTGCAACTATCTTGAAACACAGTAAAATGAAGTATTATGTGTAATCCCAAAGAGGAAGTAGAACACGGATTTGTGATTGCTGCACTGAGAATATATAATTAAAAAGAGAAAAATAATGAAAATACAAGGGAAACTATAATTGCCATAAAAGAAGCAGCAGAGCTTTGAAAGGAATTTGTAAAAAAAGAGGTTTAAAAATTAGTTGGCCACATTTTGATTTCTGGTGTATGTATTTTTGACCCAACCTGTTTCTAAATGAAGAATATTTTTGTATTTAAAAGTCTATTTATTTCATTTCTCACTCTTCCTAAGAAAGCTATTAAAAGGGAAAATAGTTGCAAAGGTTTCAGTTGTTGCCAGATTTTATCTCTTAGTATGTCAGATACAAACCTGCAAAACCACCAAATTGCCCTAAAATCTCGTAGAAATTGCATATTACCAACATGACTTTATTGCATCTCTTCTGTTTGCTTTGTGGCTTTTTAATGTGTTTATTACAAAGTGTAATGTTAACAGAAACATCCTGTTTTATGACGTGTTGACATTAAGAGAAGAATTTGCTGTATTTTAATCTGGAATGTTTCTTCTGTAGTTCAGCAGACAGGTGCTCAGTGTTTTCTTGTTAGTACAGTTTTGATTTTCATCAGCATTAAATGAGCCCTTGTTAGTTGAGGATCCTGCTTTCACTGCTCTTTTAGCAAAGGCTGCTGAGCACTATCATTTAAACTGGAAATGTTAACCCATCTAATGGTTACATTCAATATAGCTAACAGTATGATAGAATTGTATGTAGGAAAAATGTGCCTCCTAGTGTAAAGAAGGTGAAATGTGTACTTTCGTGAACTAGCTTGATGAAATTACATTTTGATAGCTGCAAGCTGTGGATGTGATTCATTCTCCCTCAAAGAGATAAAGAGAAATAGCATATATTTAACCAAGTGTGGGAACTGCTCTGGGGTGAAAGCCTATTATACATTTCAGATGTGCGTGTGTAATAATTCCCGTAGTGTGGAAATAAGTAAGAAGCAAAAAGAAAAAATATTTATGTCCTTCATATTTTTGCCTATTTTTTGCCCATAATTAATAAGCAATATAAATAAACGTTACATAGCCCAGAATTATGCTTTCATGTTAGGAAGACTGGGCTTGGGTGAAAAACTGTAACAAACCCTTTGCATTTTAAAGGTTTCACTTCTAAACATAAAAAGAAGAAAGTTGTTTTATAATGCCTGAGGGTATTCAAAATAAAAATACAAATTTGGAAGCAATTCCATGTTCTTGGAAGCAATGTCTAAAATAGCTCAAGTCTGCCATTAATGCTATATCTACAATGCTTTTTATTTCCAGTATATTAAACAATATTTGGATCAGTGTGGCTGATAAAACACGAGCCCCCCGCATTTGAATAAACCTAATGCTACAGTTATTTAGTGAAATGATATCAGGGGAATTAAATCGTAATATAATTCCAGTAATAAGCACGAATATTTCTGTGGCACAGTTCAGAGTTACGGCAAGAGTGTCTTGTATTAAAGTTGGTCATATGACAAGATCCCATGTGGAGAAGCTAATCCTTTCATGCAAAGAACTCTGGTTTACAGTGTTACTATGACAGGGGCCAGTGGATGATGGTGTTTTAACCTTAGTCTGTTCCCACTGTATAATCCTTGCTTTCCTTTACTGCTCCAAAGTTGCTTGTTCGACTTGGCTAGACTGATGTTCATAGTGGAGAATTTACAGTTTAACATGTAGCCAGGGATGCCTCTATGTTAACTTTTTCTCTCCAGATAAATCACTGTCCATAGCTATTTTTGTGTTTCATATTCTGAGAACTAAAAGAAGAACATTTGCCTTTGAGACATTTCCTCCATTTCATTAAACACAAGTTCATACCTCACACAGAATCTTACACTGTCACATTTAGCTACAGGCAAATAGTAGCAAGAGGAACTGGAGTCAAGTTCGGTGAATTAGCCTACTGAACAGCTATAAAATAGACTGTTTTTTAAAATAGACTGGATTCAATCTTAGCACCGTGTATTTGTTTTTTTATTTAAAAAAAAAACAACCCTGAGAGGCATGAAATGTATCAACATTTCATTAAGATTTCTACAGCATTCTTGGTTTAGAAAGAAGACACAGAGCAAAATGTCATCCTGTTTTCTTTTCCTTTCTTCCCATGCACCAATTCAGGATGTGTGGAATGTGAGTCAGAGTTGAATCTGATCTGTGCAACTCCTTACATAAGTGTGGGGCAGATATCCAGTGCAGGTACTCCATAGTGGTGGGATACAGAGACCAGATAAATGACTTTGTAAAGGACTTAAAGGAGTAGAATGAGGAGGGTAGCCTAGGAGCTTCTATAACTCGCATGGCAGGGAGCTGAGCCCTGTTTCCTTGATAGCCCACCTTAACTCTCATTTGAGAGTGGGCATGGTAAGGTCCTAGCAATACACTGACTGGGGACCAGGATGGAAAAAGAGGGTGGCTGGCAGAAGCCACTGAGTAGATATTGAATGAAATAGTTACCTGCACTGTACACTTTTATCGGCTGCGTAGTCCCAGAAATCTAATAATAATGTTGCAGCCTGATTAACCCATACACAATGACTCCTGTCAGTATAGCTGGACAACGTCTCCTATGCTAAAAAGCCATCTACACTCAGAAATCTTTTCATTATATAGATTCATAGATTCTTAAGGCCAAAAGTGACCATTTTGATCATCTAATCTGGTCTACTGCATAACACAGGCCAACAAATCTCACACAATAATTTCTGCATCAAACCCATAATTTGTTATAATTACAGAATATTTTCAAAAGTTATCCAGTGTTGAATTAAAGACTTCAAGTGATGAAGAATCTGTCCAACACTCAGATACTTATAGACAGCGATCAAGTTACCTCTTAACCTTCACTTTGATAAACTAAGCAGACTGTGCTTCTTAGCCTGACTATAAGTCAAGTTTTCTAAACGTGGACTCATATTGGTAGCTCTTTTCTGAACATTTTTCCGTTTTTCAACATCCTTTTTAAGTGTGAACTCCAAATCTGGACATTATGTAAGAGGAAAGTGATAAATGTTTCATGCTTAACCACTTAATCATCCAGGCCTTTTATAACTGTCTCAAGGTTAAAATGACATAACCACAATTTCAACTTAAATGCCCACAATAGGGAAAAAAAAACCCGCATAAAACCCCTAAAACACAGGCAGTGCTTTTATTGATTTCCTTCTGTACAGATTTTTGTGTTTTGATGTCAGTGGGTATTTCTTCATGCCTCAGCAGCTAAACAAAAAGTCCCTTTACATTAGGATTAAAACAGAAAAACTCAAGTCAATTTAAAAGCCATCCCAGAAACTGTTAAAAATTAGAGCAACGAAAGAAAATCACAGTTTCAATGTCAGTTAAGTTTCTTATACTACACGCCATGCTGGAAATCATTTGTAAATAAGGCTAAGATTTTGTCATGGATATTTTTAATAAAAGTCAGGACGGGTCATGAGCAATAAAGAAAAAAATCATGGAAGCCGTGACCTGTCTGGGGCTTTTACTAAAAATATCTGTGACAAAATGGCAATATTTGGGTCCCCACACCGCCTGCAGCAGGGAAGCTGCACAGCAGCTAGGAGCTCCAGGGCCCCCACTGAGGGTTGGGTGTCGGAGCTCCAGGGTCCACTTGCAGCACATGGCTGGGAGATGCGGGGCCTCCCACTGCCTGCAGCAGCTGGGGGCTGTGGGGTATCCCTGCCACCTGCAGCTACGGGGGTCCCCCACTACCACCTGCGGAGTCTGGGAGCTCTGGGGTGCCCCTGTAGCAGCCAGCAGCCCCGGGGGCCCATGGCAGACGGGAGCTGGAGCTGCGGGGTTCCCCTGCCATCTGTACCTCCAGGATCTCCCACTGCCCACAGCAGCAGGGAGCTGTGGGGTACCCCCACTGGCCATGGTGGCCAGGAGCTCTGGGGTTCCCCTGCCACCCACAGGGGCCAGGAGCTGCAGGGGTTCCCTGCTGCCCAGGGGCTGGGAAATGTTGGAGCACCAGATTCAGCGGGGGTATCCCGCAGTTCCCAGCCACCATAGGCTGAAGTCATGGAGGTTGCTGGAAGTCACAGATTCCATGACTTCCGCGACATCCATGACTAAATCGTAGCTTTATTTATAAATAATCATGCAGATTTTACAAAATGTAGCAACAGTAGTAAGTTGCAATCCTGAACACCCTTACTCAAGTAAATAGTTTCCTTGACTTTGTACCACTCATTTACAGGTTCTCCCTGTGCAGCTGCATGCTGGCAACTAGTAGAAAAATATAACATGAGTGGAATAAAAGCAAAGGTAGAGGGCCTGTTGCCGCACAGTTCCTCTGTAATTGGCAGGTGATTTAGAATAAATACTTTTCTCTATTTACAGCAGGTTATTACACTAAATTGAATTTCTATAAAGTTTATTGGCATCATGTACAACTAAAATTAGTGAATTATGATACAAAAGCTCTTTAGAGAATAAACAATATTTGTTATTTTTAAATGACTTTTTTTGAATGAACAAGGTTGTTGTCTAATTCCCAGTCTTATTTGTTCTGTTATCATGTTAATCACATACACTAATTAAGGACATTCATTATCAGTGTCCTGTAAAGTGTACATCTGTTTAAAGACAACAACTGTTTTTGTTTTGTCCTTTTGCACTTCCTGGATAATAGTTTCTGTTTGATTCCTACTTCTTTGAGTACTTATGCATCACACAAGGGGTTTTTTTGGTGGTTTATTTTTTCATATGTACTAGCTTGTAAGCCTATCTTATTGAGTGCCATGACATTGGAGGAGTAGAAGGTAATCTATCTTGCTGCTCAGAAATTCTACAGTGTTATTGAATGCTGATGACTATACACTTGTGCCGTAAATAGAAAACCATCTAGTCAGAAACCGAACTTCATCAAGAAAATAGCAAAATTAGCTTTTGCCTCCCAAAATTGTGAATTGTGCCTTTCCATAGACAATATAGAGGTACCATACCATAGTTTGAAAGGGCATTTTGAGACATTTGAAAAGAACTCTTAATTTCAAGTGCTTTTTTTTAAGTAAAGATCTGTCCTCAGATACGATCACACAATTTCCACTGAAGTGAATTGCACTTCTGTTGAAGTGGTATCCACTTACCTGAGAGATGGTTCTTCATGTGTAGAATGAAACAGAGAAAACTGTATTAACTTGTTTTCATTTACTCTTTGGCTTAATCCTAATGTAATTACATATTACTCAAACGAAGGCTTCCTCTTTGTACCAAGACATAGACGTTGTTACCATATGACTTAAACTCAACAGTAGGGGTGGAAAACCTATTTCTAATATCTTCTTTTACCCTCACACTCTTCCTACCATTGTTTTGATATAATATTAATAGAGGCCCAGGAAAATTCAGTTGTAAAGCAGTAAGCTAGTCTCAGCCTTAGCTATAGTGGAGCTATCCACTTACTATAATGGGTCCCCTTTGAATTCACTTGTATACAATAGGTATCTGCAATTCTGACCAGCCCCTGTCCAGAGAAGAGAAAATCAGTGCTTGATTATATTGTCTGTTTTGTTGTTTGTTTGTTTCTTTTTTTGGGAGATGGGTTTTATTTTATTTTATTTTATTGCGCAAGTAGGATACCAATGGGTTGATGTAACCATGCTTCCTCATGGAAGTTCCTTGGAGTAGAGAAATGCATTATTATTTCATAACATTAAGTTGACAACAAGCCTTAATCTAACCCATAATACCCAATACTTATTTTGTTTCTCTAACATATGGAAAATAAATATTACATGTATTTTTCCTTAAAAATATGTGTTTTCCACAAACAGAATAGAGTTGTGCCTGTCAATACACAAACTTGGTCTGCTCTCCTTACCCAAAACAGAAAAAGACACATCTAATTGTTTGGGGGTTTTTTTAATACAAAGGACTATTTATTCATATTTTAAAATGTTAATAAGTTAAGTCTCTAGAAGCAGGAATAATATTTTGATCAACTCTTAGAACTGTGGCTTTATCTCCTCTCATATGGATCCAGAGAAATACACGGTTAAAAAAAACTAGGTAAGCAGATTGAAAATAATCATAGAAAGTCTGCAATGTTCAGACATGTACAGTACATTACACTGTGATTCCACCACCACAACAAAATACCTCTGTCAATCATAGTGAGGAGAGATGCCTTGCTCCTCAGATGTGATAATATCTTAGTCTATTATAGTTAGCACTTATTTACCATGTGTGTGAGGAAGAGTGGAGGGGCAGAATACACACATGTTCACATTTACCACAGCCTGAGATGGATATATTTTTTTTATTCTGCAATCATAATAACAAAATCCAGTGTTTCGACTTGTGCAGTAGGCTTGTGCATTATTCTTTAAAAGTTTTGAAGTTTTAAGAAGGGGTTGTTTCAATATAAAAACACACTCTGAAAAGCATTTCCTGTTTTGCTGTGTCTATGCATTTTGCAGACATGCAGGCAATCAGCACCTATAGCCATAGTCAACGGCATTCAGATACGATGGTGATAAGTGTGATATAACAACCTAAACCAATATGTTCTAGACTGTACTTACTGGAGTCACATACAAAATGGTAGAATCTCCCTGGAGAATGTGCCACAGGCAATTTTACTAGATCTGGTTCATGCAGTTCGATTGCTTGTTACCTTCAAGGCTACCATATTAATTTTTCCTCTGAGGAAATATTTCCTTGTTTAAAGAAAATTAATCCTCATAGAGTATAGAAGTTGCTACTTGTATTAAAATAGGAGAAATGTTATCTTTATACGTATATATTCTTGGATTTATATCCAGATTGATGTAATCTCCCAAGTGCACATTTGTATTTCTCCAAGGGACGGCTTACCATTTAAAAGTGATTTTCATTGCTTTTCATCAAAAATCAAATTGTACTAGTGCCTAAAAATTCATGGTATTAACAGTTGACAGCATCCCCCAAAATTCCTCGACCTGACAAATCAGAAGTTTCATTTTCAAGGTATGATTTGAAATGAAATGTAATTTTTCTGAGGGTAACCCAATTTCTGAACAAAGAAGACCTCTTCTGTCATCCTGGTTATATGCCTGATTCCTCTTCGAGAGTAGCTCTCTGGTGACCTATGGATCTGAAGTCAGTGATTAAGCATGAGACAGGAACAAAAAGGGTGAACATTTTTTTCCTTTTGGTTTCCCAACTAATCAGGATTAAAAGTGCTGTATGGTACTTACAGGATCTAGGTGTGCTTATGTAAAAAATGTCAGTGGGCTTGCTATTGGAGGGATGGCTTTGTTGGCTGTTAAACATAGCAGATTAGTTATAAATTTCCTTTAATTTAAAATGTTTCATTTTTTAAACCAAATATATAAATAAGAGCATTCTCATATCTATGATCCATTAGCATAGATTGCACACAGATAGTTAGTGCCAGGCATGATTATCACATGAAACAGGCCTTATTTTTTGTACATGTAAAAATATGCATGGACGGGATTATACTGCTTTGGAATAACTGACTAGTTCTGACATTTAGCTTTCGCTGAGTAATGTTTGTATCAGACAGCAGAGGTAATAAATCCACTGTAGGTATCCTCTTAATTGAATTTTATCTTAAACAAATTCTTAGTTAGTTGAGTCACCTAAGTTAACACACACAATTTTTAAGACAGCTTTATGTGCACTCATACACTTGAATAACACCAAATAAATTTATACTGACAAAGTAATGGCATAGAATATAAGTCTTCATAGAGAAGCCAATACAATTTAAGTGTTATTTTAAGCATATTGGTTTTGCAAAAATGCAACAAAAGGGGCTGGTTTGATCGTTACTGTTATTGCAAGGCCCTTGAAATCCAGCCACTTCCCAGTCCTGAGCATGAATGTGATCTGGCAAGCAGAGCTTAGTCATTAAGTAATGAATTGTAGCTGCAGTCTTTCAATAAAAATGTGTAGGTGGCTAGTAGTGCTTTAGCATCACCAGCTATTTTAATGTCATTTGTAGGTTAGCTTGAGAAATAAAAAGTTGAAACTGATTTTTTTTTCTCTTGCCTTTTGAAAGGAAGCTTAAGTGCAGATAATTAGGATCATTCAGAAAAGGAACTAAATGGTGCTACAAAGGTGTTCCAACATAACATGATGGATTGACTCTGAACAATGCATTTTCATTGATCATTTTTTCCCTATGATGTACAAAACAGCCTAAGCTGAGAAATTGTGTGAGCTCAATAATTTTGATAGTATTACGCCAGGAATAATCATGGGACTCTTTTGTTTGTTTCCCAAAATTGTTGAAGCATAATTTTGCACTTAAACTGTGGATATGATTCCCTTGGTGTGCATGCAGTTAAAACATAACCATTTGCTATTTCCATGAACAGTTACATAGTTTGCATACACATTCATGAAAATTATATGTAGCACATATTTTTGCACATCTAATACATAAGCTACACATAACAGATGGAAAGGAGTACTTGTGGCACCTTAGAGACTAACAAATTTATTTGAGCATAAGCTTTCGTGAACAATAGCTCACTTCATCAGATACATGCAGTGGAAAATACATTGGGGAGATTTATATACACAGAGAACATGAAACAGTGGGTGTTACCATACACACTGTAAGAAGAGTGATCAGGTAAGGTAAGCTATTACCAGCAGGAGAGCGGGCGTGAGGGGGAACCTTTTGCAGTGATAATCAAGGTGGGCCATTTCCAGCAGTTGACAAGAACATGTGAGGAACAGTGTGTGTGTGTGTGGGGGGGGGGAATAAACATGGGGAAATAGTTTTACTTTGTGTAATGACACATCCATTTCCCCATGTTTATCCCCCCCCCCACACACACACACTGTTCCTCACATGTTCTTGTCAACTGCTGGAAATGGCCCACCAATGCAAAACACCCACTGTTTCATGTTCTCTGTGTATATAAATCTCCCCACTGTATTTTCCACTGCATGCATCTGATGAAGTGAACTGTAGCTCACGAAAGCTTATGCTCAAATAAATTTGTTAGTCTCTAAGGTGCCACAAGTCCTCCTTTTCTTTTTGCGGATACAGACTAACACGGCTGCTACTCTGAAACATAACAGATGCAGAAACATCAGTGTGAAAGTTGCAAAAGGCAAATGTATACACTGACATCTGTTGACTTAATGTCTGTCTCTGAATAAAATAGAGGCTTTTAGTGTCTAAATTTTTACCAGTGATGGTATTGACCTTTAGCTATCCAGCTTCTCTTTAGCAATAATGGAGATTGCATAACTGAAACTGTAAACATTTACTCGAGAATATACCACCTATTTTTCCATAGTAGCCTATGTTAGAGGTGGACATGTTTAATAAAATAATAATCTGAAGTCTCAGTTAATGCGGTCTGGGTGACACTATGTGCAGTTCAATCAAACTGTTATGGTTGCATTTTCAAACTGGTGTCTAGGAAGCTGTGCTCACAAGTCCTGTTACAAAAAACTTCTCATGGTCCCCTGATTCTGTTTTGCTTCACTGAGAGGGTTTGCTTGTGTATGGGTTGGGTCCGTGGTTTATTTGCAGTTCATCTTGAGAACCATAAAGCAGGGGGTCTCTGTTGGCCTTATTACACATACTTAAGTCCCATAGGCATTAACACAAGCTATTCAGTGAAAGGGACATAGATCCCCTTAGGACTCAAAAGCTCTATTCATATCTTTCTTTCTAAAAGTCAGCCAGCAACTCAGGATACCTACATGGATAAGTGGGTGAAGATGATGTCATGACCAAATGGCAGGAGTGAAGGAAAAATATTAGAAATGTTGGAGATTATTTTGAATTTACCCCTGCCAGTTTATGAACAGTAGCTTTGTATGATGACTAGAAACCATTTTTATGTGGAAAATTGCGTTAAGTAATGAAACTCTTTAATAAATAACAAGGAGTACTGTAACTGCCAAAGCAACATACCATTTGGATATTTTATTTACACTTTGGCTGAAGGGTGAGGAGCTGGAGGCATGGTAACTTACATAAATAAATGACACATCTTTATAAAAGCACAGTAGAAGTTAATATTTGTAAGAGGCAGTAAAAATATATTTTGCCCCCTTGAAGAATATTTTAGTAATGCAATACAACCTTCTGCTCCACATATCTATCTCATTTTTGGAGGAGCGTCATTTATAGCCAGTGTCCTTCTGCACTGACTCTCAAACTGAGGTCCCTAGTACCTTTTTTTTTTTTGGGGGGGGGGGGGGGGGGAGGGGAGAAGGACTTGAAAACATTCGACATAATTGTGTCTTGTTACAGTACACTGAAAGTTCACAGTGGACTGTTGTGACTCTTGAAAAACAAACAATAAAACAAAATGAAAACTCATTTGCCTTGCACAAAGATCTTCACATCATTTATAAACTGAGATTTGTATTTCATAATAGTTATAAATTAAATAAACTTTTCTGATCCCCCTGTGAGCAGCTGTTATCTTGCCAGAATGCGACCATTTTTGTGATGCTAACACTGTGGGGTCTTAATATATGAACCTGGCTTCTGGTCTCTATCCTGCCTTTATGTCAGAAAAGTAAATGTGTTTGGTAGTGGAAATGTATGATGTAGAAGTATGAACTTTTTTTCAAATCTGTATTAAAGGAGTGTGAAACATGGTTTGTAATCTGGCACTGGGTCCCACTGCTGGTATCACAAATCTTGACACTTTTCAGTTTTAAAAAGGGTGCCAGCATAAATCCTAGAAAGTTTGGGCCAAATTGTCAGTGTATCAGTACAGCTACATTAACACCAGCAGAGAATTTGGCTTGCTAATTTTTAAAGAAAAAAGACTTCAGTTTCAAATATGTCAGTTTTGCCGGTAAGCATTAAGGACCAACCAGGACGTATTTTCATCTTAAGAAAATAATTTGGTTGGGATCCTTCTTGATGTTCCTGCCTCTCTAGCCAACAACCAACCCCTTCCACACCCCAGGGTCTCTTCTTCTTACCTCCCATAACATTCTTTCATTCCCCATCTCTCCTCATTTCTTTTTCTCCTACTTTAGGGATATTGTCTCCAGGATGGCCTTTCCCCACAGCTTCTGCTCACAGAGATGCCATCCAGGAGCACAGTCTTTGGCTGGATGGCTTCTGAAATGTAAAGCCCCATGTGGCAGTCTATCCAGCCTAAGCCTTAAGCTAACTCTAAGAGAAATGTTTCTTACCATTAGATCAAGAAAACAGTTAACTGAGCAAATGGGTGCAACTGTTTATACAATAATGAGTTGACATGCCAGACTAATCTCTTCCTGTACCAGTATATGTTCACTGGTCAGATGGAATAATCGTCGCTTGGTGTGCCTTATATTCAGATACACATCAAAGCATTATCTTTATTCCTTCATGTATAAGGTTTTATACATGTGATAATCTTTTTTTTTTCTTTGCTTATATCCATAACAACAGTTTATGGCAATATTGTAGCTGTGTGGTGCCAGGATATAAGAGAGACAGGCTAGGTAAGGTAATATCTTTTATTGGACCACCTTCTGTTGGTGGAAAGTACAAGCTTTTGAGCTACACAGAGCTCTTCTTCAGGTCTGGGGAAGGAAGCAGAGACACTCGAACTTGAAATGAGGTGTCAGAAACTGATCCAGCTAGGAGATGGAGGGAAGAAGAAGATGATATACATATGCCTCTCCTCTAGTTCTTTATTGAAGGAGGAAGATAATCCTTGGAGTACATATGTGTCCAAATCTCTTCCCTTTTGTTCCATTTAGAGACCAGCTGTATAGGTGTGTGACATACTCAGAATACAACCTGGACATACTCAGCTCTCTATACTGAGATGCCTTTTACACTGCATGGCTGTGAGAGCTACCACTCCTGGTCTTCTTGCACATAGCCTCCAGCGTGTAAGTTACTCCCACTTATATGAGTGCTGCAACCAGCCACTCCTGAATTACGCTCCAGAGCAAAAAGAGCAAACTCCTGGTCACAGACTTTCCTCAGAAATGTATATCTTGTGCTGTCCAGCTCCCTCCTGGACGGTACAAGCTCAGATGAAGTCATTTTATTAATAGATAATGGTATGCACAAATCCTATTATCCCAAATGGAGTTTCCCAAACACTTCAATTCAAACAGTAAAACATGCTTATTAACCACAAAATGATAGATTTTAAGTGAATATAAGTAATGAGGTATAAAAGTCAGAATTGGTTATAAGAAAAATAAAAGTAAAACAGAACCAATGTCTAACTTAACAAATTAGAATGAATTTTGAACAACAGCGAGGTCTCTCGCACCATGTTTCAGCAGTCTTACTGTTTGAACTTCTTTCACTCAGGATTCCACTCCCAGTCCAGTGCTGCTTCCTTTGTTCTTCAGGTATTGTGAATGCCATGGGCAGAGAGAAAGGGAGAAATGATTTGGGGCATCTGCCCTCACTTCTTATAGTTCTTGCCCTTCTTCGATAAGCATCTATAGCTGAGATTCCTGAGACAAAAGGTCTTTGTGGACAGGAACCCCACACTGTTTATTTTTAAGATGTCGATTTTTAACCCAGGTTTCTTTTCCTGCCAATGAATAGCCACTTAAACAGGTGTTGGCCCATTTGGTTTGTTTACACCTGGCTGAGGTGTCACCTTGTCTTTTGTGTTTGAGGAACTGGTTTGGCAGTTCCACAGTCTTGGAATATGTCTTAGTAACACCATACAGTAGAATCTTATAACTTTACATACAACGTTGCCACAGATATTTTATCAGGACAATATTGACCAGCGAGTTATGAGTTTTCAAATGATACCTCACCAGGAATTGCAAAAAATATCATAAAGGTATGCAAGGGGTGAACACCTGTAAAGACCATCACAAGAGGATCAAGTGCCAAGATGATGAGGTGGGGGGCAACTTTGTTTGGGGTGGACCCAAGAAGAGTATGGACATTGCTTGATGTATTCTGGAATTGAATGTGGATTTTTTGTGGGGGTTTGGAACAGGATAAGAGAAAGAAGGGGGAAGGTTGTGTGTGTGTTTGTGGTACCTGGATGGATAATGGTGTAGGAGTGGGGTATGAGAGATTCTGTGCATGGGACCTGGCACCTTTTAGGCAATTCTTGTATGTATATTGAAAAACTTGAGGACAGCTCTGTGCAGGCCAGAAAGCAGACAGTTATTTTATTTATGGCTCATAAGATGTCTGTGAATCATTCTGCTTGCTGTATAGGCTTGAAGGGAACAGTTGTCCTCAGAAGGCTTCAGAATCCCGGAGCCTGGGCCAAAGAAGGGTTGAACTCAATGTGATTGAAAATGAGAGCTCAGTCGAAGGAAGGATGAGTGCCATATTTCTTATGTCAGCACCTTTCTTTTTTGGTCTTTTCAGCTGTTCACCTATCAAAAGGTGTTGTCAGCCTGTTTAATGCAGCATTCTGCTGTGTGTAATATGAATTGCATCACCTAGGTTTGGCAGTTTGCTGACAGCTCATAGTACTACTCTGCTTTAATGTGAGAAAGTGGTCTTCTCTTCAGTTGACGGTAAAGTCTATAAGATTAAATTGAGCTTTGGTAAATATGTATTAATTGCTAGAGGGACTAAACATTGTTGATGTGAGGCTTGATGTTAAAAGGGGCCTGGCACTCACCAGAGATATGTATTGAGGCAAATATTTGCACATTGGAATCTTTAATAACTTTAAAAGTAGAAACACTTATGTTTGTGAACATTATTTTTCTTATTTTATATAATATCCAAATGATACTACTCCAAATGTGTAAATTCTATGCAGATACTGTTCAGTGCACCTGAAAATAATTTAGTCCATATATATCCACACTGAGTTAACTGACGTCTCATTAACCTGCAAATTAACCTGCTAAATCTGGGGACAGAGATCTTTTTTGCAATTTTTTTTAATGTTATTTAAGCATTATCAAGTGAATTAGTCAGTCCAGGTTAATTTAGGGAGTCATCTAAATTATCTTTTTCTCTATCATTTCAAGTCTGTAGATGGTGCAGTAGGAGATAATTGTCAAATGTGAATTTGGCTTTAGCACTGTTTATAAAGAATTCAAAGTGAATTTTTGTTTCTGCATTTATTCTATAGTTATGATAATTTGAATCAGGCATCCACAATTGACAAGTGTCAATTCCTGTAGCTAATTGCATGTCTCTGGATAATACTACAGTAAAAAATCCAGGTTAAAATAAGTGCCTGGGAGTTTACCGTAAAAAAAAAAAAATAGTTGAAAAGATTATTGAACTTCTTTATGTAGTTAAAGATCAGCTTTTCAGATAACCAGTTCTCCAGGATGTTTTTGAATTCTCTTTAAGAATGGCCCATTGATCTGTATATTAAAGTGCTGGGCTTGAAGTGGCTTGGAAATATTGCATTTCCATGTTTTTAATCAATTGTATCCTTCAATATAAAATGAAGATATTAGAGGGGAAAATACATTGGTTTATTACCAAGATGTTGTTTCTTTGTCAACACATGTGAAGAAAAGCTCCCTGAGTTGTCACAATTAACACATTAATTTGATGGACAGGATAAAAAATTAATTAGCGTAGTATTAAAGATGCAAACCCCCAACCAAGTGTGCATGAACATACCTCATTCTCTAACAAATATAGCAATAGGGAAACCCAGCATAATCTGCTAATTATAAAGTACCTTGATTACCAGTAGGTCTTGTCTTGCATAGCAGTTTCATAGATATACTGTAGTAATCAAAGTAATTTCTATTCTACCATGTAAGTTGAATTATTATCTGACTAATTACTGGATCTTGTTCTCTCAAGTTCCTGCTGAGGTCGTTATGAGGAATTTATAAAACTTCTGGCAACTCTGTCTTTCCCTCACTCCAAAATCACCCTTTTAATTTACTGGGGGGATAGGGGAAAGGAGGAGAGGAAGGAGCCCTACCAGTTTTGTTTCCATTAATATGTCATGTGCTAAACAAATTTTAACAAGCATGAATTTCTGAATGTTTAGATTAATTAAATCATTAAACTAGCATTTGCTATGCTGCAAATATCCATTTCACCCTCTTGAGTTTATCTAATATCTGTGGGCACTGATTAGTAGATTTGCTCATTATCGAACTGAACTTGTTGCATAAATCAAGGCCTTAAAGCATTATTTAATGTGGTTGTTCCCTGAGCCATTTTTAACCTTTCTGTCTCAAGTACTTCAATTTAGTTTTTTTTAAAAAAAGATAAATATGTACTATTTCATTTCTCAGGCTTAATATTGTCTCTAAATCATAACAATGCATGAAAAGTTCTCTCTAACCACCAAAGAAAGCTCTCCCTATGCAGTCATTTAACCGGAATTTCTGACATATGTATGCATTTTTATTTTACCGCTAAATATTTAATATCTTTAACTTGTTCATTTAATGTCTTTCCTTTCTTCTATTTTTTTCTCTACATCATTTTTTCCAATGGTGTGTGTATATCCCAAGAACTATATGCTTTGTGACAAAGCTCTGTCCTTGCCTCCGTGGGTCCCGTGTTTCCTGGTGGATTTCGCTAGCCTCAGAGGCTCACCGTGACCCTGCACATAACCCTTCTCTCTCTAGAGAGAAGGGTCAAAGTCTACTGAGCCATTTTCATCATAAGCCAGCGAGGGAGGTGAGGAGAAGTTATCCTTTCTTGCATAGTCTCCGTTGTCTCCCAGGCTCAGTGATTAATCAGGGAGCCCAGGCCCACCCTCTACTCCAGGCTCCAGCCCAGGGACCCTAATAGTATCAGCTATGGTAGCTGACCTTTTAGAAACATGACATGTACAATTCCCTGGGCTACTTCCCCCACAGGAGCCCTCACTTCCTCAAGCTCCACTTCACCCTTACCTCAGGGCCTCCTTCCTTGTGCCTGATATGGTGTGCACTACTCAGCCTCTCCAACACAGCAACTTCCTCCCACAACTCCTGACATGCACACCCTCCTGACTAACTGGGAGGCTTTTAACTAGTTTCAGCCAGCCCCTGATTGGCTTCAGGTATCCCAATCAACCTAGCCTTCTCCCTGCCTTCTGGAAAGTTCTTAACTGGCCCCAGGTGTCTTAATTGACCTGGAGCAGCTGCCATTTCACTTATCCCGGTACCAGGGATTTGTTTAGCCTGGAGCTAATATATCTATCTCCCACTACTTTTCTATAGCCAACTGGCCTTGCCCCGTCACAGCTTTTACATTTTAATTTTTTTTTTTTTAAGAAAATCGTTTCATATTTGGAAGAGAAACCAATAGTCATTATCCTGAAATTCCACAGTGAGGAATGAAGGGCCCACTTGAAACAAGAAGCATAATGTTAAGGCTGTAATATAGACCATTTCTGGATTTTTTTTAAACATCTTCAGTTTAAACCATCTCTGCTTCATCCCATTTTATATCTCTGAGGATGCCCTCAGTGGATTAATAAACACAATCATATGTAAAATACCTAGCAGAAAACTGGTGGATGTTAACTTGGCAGCATTATTCTACAGGAGCATATGTGAATCATGAGAAAAAATGCCACTTCCCTTCTTAACCCATGTGTAAGTGGATCTGCGCACAAAATATTTTATACATATTTTCTTCATTTCAGGAGTACTTATGTAAGCAAATACTACTGACTTTAGTGTGGCTACTCCCATGAGTAAGAATTTGCAGGACTGGGTATATAAAGGAAGAAATGCTGTTTGTGCCAGGAGGTTTACAGTCTAATTATAAGACACACTTCTTTCACCAAATCACACCAAGTGAAACAATAAATCTGCTAAAAACAGGTACATTGTTTTTTTTCCCCATAGTATAATTTTTCAGTCTGCCACTTCATTATGCCTTCCCACAAGCACTATAACCATAATGTGTAGATTGACTACTTACATCTTGTTGGGTTTTCCTTTTCCTTTTTTATTAAAAAAGAAACACAAAACACTTTGTTCTGCTCTTCTCAAGCGCTCTCTGCCGCTGAATTATCTTTAGTGTCCTGCTGCTACTACTTCTCAGGATCCTATTAGAACTTTCCACATCCTTCCACCCATTCCCAGAAAATTCCATTACCACACTTACCCCCTCAGACCAGCTCCTTCTCACACTGCATAGACAGACTAACAATTCCCCCCTTTTCAAACTACCTTTGAGCAATAGCTCCCTGATCCTCAGATGACTCATTCAGATACAGCTTGCAGGATCTGGTCAGAGCAGCCTCTGACAGAATATTTGGGTGCTGGTCTTTCCTCCTTGTACAGCTGAACACCTGGAGGGAGAAACCACTCTGATTTCCCATCAAAAACAACAAGAGAGCTTGGAGCAAAGCTCTGACGTTTACTAGAATGCAATCAAGTTAGGCTGGAACACAGTTTTCTTCCTTTTGCTGTTACCCAGGATTTTCAGAACCCAAAGTAGTGGTAACTTAACTGTTTCTCTCCAGGCAGTGTCAGGAATAAATCAATGGGGAAACAGTTCCTCCTTCTGATATATGATTGATACAAACTAAAGTACTTTTACCTAAAAGTACTTTTTATGGGTCTCAAGCACATGTGTGCACGCGCGTGCATGCACACACGTTGTAGCAGTAGGTTCAGAGCATCTTAAGCCTTTATATTTACCAAAGTTAAGATGGTTTCAAGGAATCAGCAGCCAGGCTGTCGTCCTCCTCCCTACCTGCTGGAGAAGTTAGGTGTCAGATCCATGCCCAAAGAAAATTTCCTTGGACTGCTCCAAAGCACACTTTCTAACTATATTTATAAATTTTATCCGAACAAAGTACATAGCCTTCTAGGGGCTATTATGAGTTAACAATTTCCCTAGCAACAGCCAATAACAATTCTCCTTCTTCTCCTTATCAGCAAAGCATTTCTAGTTAATAAAACTTACATGTCAGAATCCCCTAAAACCAAGGCTGTCCAAACATTCCTTCTATTTTCATGGAACCTTAACTCCCTGTCCCAACCTCCCATTCTGTTAGAAAAACTATAAACATAGAGTTGCACGGCCTTTCCTCTCATGGTCCTAAAACTATTTGTAGCTATATGATGTTTCAGCTGGCCATGGTTGAACATAAAATATGGTTGACTGCGGTACTCTCAAATTCTGGAGTACACACAGGAATGTCAAATTCGGGACTACACTAAACCGAGTTGATGATTTATTACTGTATAATCCTATGTAAAGGCCCTGAGATTGTGAATGATTTTCTTCCTTATCACTAGCTTTACCACTCTTCCAGAATGATGACTTCCCAGATGTAGGATGGGGCTTTATACTTAGATTGTAAGCTCTTTGAGGCAGGCACCATCTTTTTGTTCTGTGTTTGTACAGTGCCTAGCACAATGGGCTCCTGGTACACGACTGGTGCTCCCAGATGCTATGGTAATCCAACGTACAATAATCATTCGACATGAGAGCTCCCTGTCCACCCACTGCCTCCTCCCTTTCCTACTTATTCGTGCCTCCTTGTTAATCACAGGGGGATCATTACAATTGTAAGTGCCTGTTGGAATGATTCCGTTAATTATATATATATATATATAATCTCTTCTGCAGGAACGTGTTCATTTTGACAAGCTTTGACGGGAAGACATTGAAACATTTTGTAATGACAATGTTGAAACATTTTGTTTTTACTCTTAGATTAAATATTTTGGTATTATAACTAATATTAGATGTGTATATATATTTTAATGTTTTGGTATATTATAAAAGTCAGAACAAAATGAATCAAAGTAATAAAGCTTAAAATAAATCAGATTTTTTAGACTCTTTCTTTTATAGGTAAAAATTTCAAAATTTCCCCTTTTTATTCAGATTCAGAACTTTTCCCCCCCGAAAATGTTGGAATCTCCCACAGAACAGAAATTCTGGTTCTCGATCAACACTAATAAATACCTTAAATTTAGATCCAAAAGAACAATTCTGACCCTTTAAGGTTAGGTGAGAGTGACGTGCACATAAGAAAGGAAGAGTTTTGCAAATCATGTGTAGCTATCCGAAACAACGCAAATACAATATGGCTTCACATCTTGTCATAAACCCCAACATCAGGCCAGGCGCACCAGGGTTTCTAAGCCTTTGGACTGTCATGGGATGTTTTTTTCAATATTCTTGGATCATGTCTCAGGTGTCTGAGAGGGCTATTTGGGTGAAAGTTAGACAAAACTCTATGGGTTTTGGCTGAGTTTTTACATATTTTGTTTGTTCATATCTGAAATGTAAACAGTGCAAATCCCTGTAAACTGAAACAAACTACTGAAGTTAGCAGGAAACCCTTGTAAAGTGAAATGTCCAGTTTGCACAACACTGCTTTAAAAGTACCCTCCACATTTTTAACATTTATTTTTCTAGGATGGATTTTTCCAGTTCTTGTAAAACAACAAGAATAAAAAATAAATAAAAATCCTGCTTTGCAAACATAACATGAAATGAAAATATTAGAAGGCCAAAAGCTACATGAAGTGTGTCCCGATAGGTTGATGTGTATATTATAATGGCCTTATCTTAAGTGCATAACTGCAGGAGAAAATCTTTCATTAACTTCGGAGGGGCAACAAATAGGTTAAAAGAATACACTTTTGTTGAGTATGCGGGGAGGGGAGAAAGAGGCATCATAGATATTTTTCCCCATCTAAAATAAATTATAATTCTGAAGAGTTTATCTGGAAACTACTTAAATTCATTCTGAATATTAACAGGTTTCAGAGTAGCAGCCGTGTTAGTCTTATCCACAAAAAGAAAAGGAGTACTTGTGGCACCTTAAAGACTAACAAATTTATTTGAGCATGCATCCGATCAAGTGAGCTGTAGCTCACAAAAGCTTATGCTCAAATAAATTTGTTAGTCTCTAAGGTGCCACAAGTACTCCTTTTTTTTCTGAATATTAAGTTAGTTTATTTCTAAACCTGCAAAATGCATTTCAGAAAATTCCAAGGTAAGATTTAATTAAATTGTATTGGAATGCACTTTTCTAAACAAAACAATTGCTTACAAAAGAATTCTAATATGTTTCCAATTGAGCATGTTTTCATTGCATACCTGTGTGAAGAAAAGGCTTGCGGGGGGGAGACTTACCCCACTGAAATACAGCTCTGCTCAGTTTAAAAGGATGAGCTGCAAACAGCTGTCACTGAATAATGTTTCACTAGGCTTGGCTTGTAGTCATTTTCCCAAAGTACCATAAGAGAGACTGCTTATGTGTCCTTTATAGAGAGCCTCATTCTTTGCTAAATAGTGTGTGGATCTATCGTCCCTGATGCATTATTTCATCCTTTTGGATCTGTTTTTCACTTGGTTGAATAGTCAACTATTTAACATAAATTCAGATAACCTCTGAAAATGTCTTTTCCTGATATTTATTAAGTAAGCACCATTCTCCAAATACAAGCCCCAGCCCCCCCAAGTTTTTTTGTTTTGTTTTTTGTTTTTTTGTTTTCCTTGTGTGACATAAGCCTTATTCAGGAGAATGCTCTGCTGAGGGCCAAATTCTTTATATCACTTGTACCTAGCATCTTGGCCCAAGAAAATCCACAAATTTAATCCTTCATGTGAGTACATTAAAGTTAATGGAGTTATACTAGGAATCTTTTCAGATGGATTCTTGTTTCACCTATTGAGACTGGAAGGTGCCTTCCTACTCTTCAAAGCTTATGGAATGTATACCTCCCCCATCATGCGCCACCTCCAAAAAGACCCTGCTCAGGAATCTCTGATTTCCAGGCTGCTCATGAGCTCTAAGGATCTTTATAATAGACATACCAATCTCTTTAGACCCGCCCTCCCCCCGCCCCAGTTGAAGCTTTGCATGCCTTTGAAGAATCTCTTATACTGACTTTGGGAATTTCCTAGCCAAAGCTTAGCGTAAACCCTTCCCATATATCAGTCTGCTAAGGAGGCATGAATAGTGCAGAATACAAATGTGGTTGTCATGATTTGTCATTTTTGCTCAGGATCTTTTTTAGGGGAGTGAAAAATGGGGGAAGGGAATGCAAAAAGGAAAGTTTAAAATAGTATTAAATCATGCCTAGAACTTAGAATTAGTTAGAGAAGTAGCCTAGCTGTGTTAATTTTTTTATTCTTTTAAAATATCCTTTTTGTGTTCTGTTATGTTAAAGTTGATCATCTAGTGGCTTTTTAATTTCATTTTGTTTTGTTTCATTCTTTTCTTTTAATAAATCCTGCTCCTTATCCTATTACAATAGTCAAATACCTGGAGTCCCAAAGCATTTAATCAGGATTTCTTTTCTTTTTTTAAATAAAAACTTACAATAAAGTGTACTTAACCTTGGTTCAACTAGAGTCTGTTTGGCTTTGGAATAGAAACAAATTTGCCTGTATAGCTGACATAAGTTGAAGTGCACTGTATGTTAATTGTAAGCTGTATTCCTGAACAGATTTATTCAGACTGCTGGAACGACTGGTCACTCAATGCACAAATAGAACAAAAAATGTCAATGTGTAATTTTTGTGGCCCTCAAGGGGAGAGAATAAATGGGCATAATGACAGTATAAAAAGAAATGAGGAGTCCTTGTGGCACCTTAGAGACTAACAAATTTATTTGGGCATAAGCTTTCATGGGCTAGAACCCACTTCATAAGATGTATGAAGTAAAAGATACAGGAACAGGTATAAATACATGAAAGGATGTGGGTTGCTTACATGAACCTGATATGGACCAGAAAAGCAACCCACATTTGGATAACTAAAAGGAGAAGTTATACACAGCACAGCGACAACAAGCAGTGTTGGGGGGTTTTGTTTGTTTGTTTGCTTTTGTTTTATTTTGGTTCTTGAGGCCCCAGCAATAGTTGTATGGCTCCAGATATCTGAGGCATACAACTCAATACCAAGGAGCATAAATTGATGTTATATGCAGACAATGTCCTTTTGTATATATCCAAGCCAGAAACCATGATTCCAGCTAATTCCTAATTCAAACATTCTGATCAATGTCTGGGTGCAAAATAAATTTGGGAAGTAAGAACTATTGGAAATCTCCCAGTCATCATCCAGAAGGACTTTCTCTCCGTGAAAAGAAAAGGAGTACTTGTGGCACCTTAGAGACTAACCAATTTATTTGAGCATAAGCTTTCGTGAGCTACAGCTCACTTCATCGGATGCATAAAAGTGGAAAGTGCAGTGAGGATGTTTTTATACACACAGACCATGAAAAAATGGGTCTTTATCACTTCAAAAGGTTTTCTCTCCCCCCACCGCACTCTCCTGCTGGTAATAGTTTATCTAAAGTGATCACTCTCCTTACAATGTGTATGATAATCAAGGTGGGCCACTGCTACTCTGAAACCTTTCTCTCTGTGGAATTTCATAAGTAAACTGATGCAAGTTAAGTACCTAGGTATAAAAGTATCAAGAAATATTAATAAACTAGTGAAGGTAAGTTTAGATCATGTGCTCTCAAAAATAGTTAGTGATAGAAACATCCTGGCATCCTCTTTCTCTCTCTCTCTGAACCTGTAGGGAAGGGTTAACTTAATAAAAATGAATATGCTGCATAGGCTCCTCTATATTCTTAGAGGTCTGTGTATGTCCCTCTGTCTTATTTTGTAAAATCTAATAGCATTATTAAAGCCTTCCAAATGGGCTGTGGTCAACACCCACAAGTGTGATTTAAAACACTCCAACTCCCCATAGAAGGGAGAAGGTGTTTAGGCTTCCAGACCAACAAAATTACTATAATGCTTGTATTATGTCACAGATAACATGCTGAAACCAGTTTGACAACAGTGGGTGGACACTGAATGTGTATTGTGGCACTCAGTTTCCCCTGGCTATTTCCTTGGTTCCTCCTTTTGTTTGATGGAGAAAAATGAAGTATCTACATTTACGGATACATGAAGAGTCTGGGGAATCCTAGCTAAGAGGTACCAATATTATCATTGGCACAATGAACCTATATGGGGAACCCAGACTTGCAAATTGGGAACAAAAACTATTTTGCATCATATGGATTCCCCAATTAGTCCACGATGAGGGCTTTGTTCCTTTTCTAAGGCTAAAGCTACCTAGCCTAGTGGCAGTACTTACAACTAAGACACTTGCTAACAAATCAGTTTGGCCCCAATGCCCTAGGACTGCCAGAAGATCCAGAACTACTGGGAATTGTCAGAATGCTTCATAAACTCCCCAGGCTCATGTCTACTTCGTATGTTTTGTTAATGAAGAAGGAACTGTGTTGTAGTCTGGAATTCTTTGTGAAAGGAGTCATAGTTTCAGGGTAACTGCAGCTGTATTCCCCACCCCACACCTGTCATGGTCCCTTGAAGGCACCACTTAAGACTTCTGGCTCCCAGCCTTCAGCTCTCTGGGGTGGAGACCTGTGTGTCTCTCCTGCCTGACTGGGTTTTAAGGCTGTGCAACTCCCTGGCTTAGACTATGATATGCTTAGCAAGTCAGCCTGTCTAAGGCCAGTGCCTGCCAACACATCTACCTTGGTCTGTGTAGAAATCTGTGCTGTAGGTAAAGTGAAGGCTTTTACGCTGGGAACTTTAACCCAGATTTCATACCCTGGAGCATTTGTTGGGGTTTCATTACATGAGGTTTATCAATAGTCTTAACAGCCCCGGTATCTCTCCACCCAATGAATGTCTCCCCATTAGCTATCACCTTCCATGCCCATTGGGAATCAGATGGATCAGCACCCAGGCTTAGGGTGGTTTGGCTTGGCATGAACATTATATGTCATCAGTGGACTGGCCATGTGACTTCCTCTCCAGGGATTCAATCATTCAGTTAACTCTGTGAGGCTGGGATGCAGCTGGCCTTTCCAGCACTGAGCTGAGCTTGAGTGGGTAATTCCGAGCAAAGTGACCTTACTGGCCACAGGTGGAGCACCAGTTTTCCCCACCCATCCTGGGGCATCTCAGAGGTGATTTCCCTACGACCAGGTTCGGTCCTCATTCCCTGTCCTCTGATTCCATTCCATCTCTATTAGGTTACCTTTCAAAACCAGGAAAACTATGCACAATATAGTTGGCCAATTTCCCAGCTATGGTTACAACTCTAGGATTTTTGTCTATTAACCATGATTTTAGATCAGGATGCTAGAGTTTATAAAATTGTTCAAAACCCATTAATTAGTAGGCCTCATTGACTATAGTAACCCCTTCCCAGGTCCACATTTTCTTATGGAACCCCTAATGGAGGCTGTGTGGAATGGATATTCCAATCCAGACCCATTCTGCCCAAATATAATTTTCCTAAAGATAGTAATGTTGATGTGACCCTCTAGAGTTGGTCAGAAATATACTGAACTATGACAAATTGCTAAATTCTCCAAGACAGCAAGTACCACTCATCATAAACAGCTAAGAAATTTGTGGAAGGTGCTATGGAATTTTAGATGACTACAAGTCATTTTGAGAGCAGTATCACTTCCTCTCCAAGAGAGAGCAGAACCTGTACTATATGCCTCTTAAAACAATGCTGGAGGTTTGATCCTACAGTGATCCCAGAGGAAAGAATACTGACCTTCTGTTTCACAAGTATCACTTCCTGTGGCACCTTATATTTTTCTTATAATTGTTTCCTTCAAGTGTTGACTTCACTTGACCTTTCTTGGACAGCTGATGAAATCCTTGTTTGCTGCATATATGGTTTTCTAGAATTGCCATTTTTACTTTCAATACACACAAGTGGAAATTTGCCATGTTAAACAGGGTAGTAAAAGAACAGTACCAATATTGCTTGACTTCTTGACTCCCTATACTTCCATATGAACACCAGCAATGTCGCCTTTCAAGATGATATCCTGACTAACACCTGCCACTTTAGAACAAGGGCAGAAATCCAATGAAATGGTATGATGGAGGCTGGGTGTAAACTTCCTGAAGCTGGTGTTCAATGTAAAACGCAGTTAAGCTCTTTTTTGGAGTAAGATAGCTGAAGTAATAGCAGCCACCTCCCAAAACACATACAAGGCCAGTGAGAAGCAGAGATATCTGGGTGGAGGGCAGAATGCATATGCAGGTGGCTGGGTGGTATTTAGTGGGGGTAGATACAACCAGAAGCAGTAATGTGGTCCTGAGAGAGAGACAAGAAGGAGAGCTTTTGTGGCAGAGTATTGGCTGGAAAGAGACTTGGAACTGAACAAAGAAACTGCCTCCTATTGTTTGATTCCTAATGTGTTCAGGAGGAACAGGATTTTATTTCCAAATAAGATTTATATAAACAGGATTGAATAAAAAAAATCTGTCATCAATTTTTCCTCCTAACAGAAATAACCCACAATACCCTGGATATTGGCTAACCACTGAGATCAAAAGGGGTATCACAAGTAAAAACCGAATACTGCATCTTTTTAAAATTTTTATGCCTTTTAATTTTTATGCTTATATTGCTATTGTTGACATTGTATTATTATTTTTTTTTTAGGTTATTGGTGATAAATTTAGCCCTGTTCCTCAGAGTTTTGTCCAAGCTTCGACTGATTTCCATGTAGGAATAAAGGGACCATTGCATATCAAGATATGTCCTGACCATTCAATTTTTTCCTAGAGTTCAGACTTCAGCTACTGTGGAATACCAGTGATCTGCAAGGACATTCTGGATATCATGTTTAAATGGGCATATTTCAGTTATTGTCTCCATGATATCAACAGGGTTAATACTGCAGCTCCCTTATATGGATAGTCCTAATGGCAGCTGAACTCACGTGGTTCAGTTTGCAGAAGTGGACAGGATTTAGTGAGCTAGTGATCCTACTGGGTGTAGAAATGGAGGGACTGGTAGTCTTGCCATTCCCTCCACTGTGGGTGCTCTTGCAACCATGGTGACTTCTGCAGAAGCAGTCTGGAATAGATGATTGCTTCCCTCCTATCATCTTCATGGACCTCCTCACCTTATTTGAGCTGCACACTGGGCACCACATGTAGCCTCCAGCAAGTAGTTTTAACTGGATGATAGTTTGTCCAGACCTAATATATGACCTGGACCACATAATTAAAGCTCATAATTAGAGCTCTTCAGCCTGTTGAAGTTTAGATGAAGTTGAATATACATTCCAGACAAAACACAACTAAAAAAAAATGGAATCTGAATGTGGGAAAAGACCTTCACAAGCCATGATTGCTGAAAGTTAGTCATAAAAACCATTTATTTTATCATTTGATCTGGATGAAAATGTAGCGGAAAAGGGTGGGGAAGGGGTTTCCACATCATTAGATTTGTAGTTGGTTCAGGCAAATAAATGTGTTTTCTCAGTTCCTCCTTCACTACAAGGTTTTGCAAACTGCCATATTGGCTGCATTAAACCAAAAACACGCTATCAGCTGAAGATAAATGAGGGTGTCAGCTGAATAGTGTTGCATGAATTACAGATAAGAAAAGTACTTCTTTAAGCACTTACAAGTGTAACATAAAAACACAATACATGAAGCTAAGAAATAACATATTTGCTTTTAGAGTAGCAGCCGTGTTAGTCTATTCGCAAAAAGAAAAGGAGTACTTGTGGCACCTTAGAGACTAACAAATCTATTTGAGCATAAGCTTTTGTGAGCTAATGCATCCAATGAAGTGAGCTGTAGCTCATAAAAGCTTATGCTCAAATAAATTTGTTAGTCTCTAAGGTGCCACAAGTACTCCTTATATTTGCTTTTGTGGTGAACTGTTGACGATCACAACTAGGGCACTGCAGATGAAAAAGAGATTATATCTCTGAGTACATGGTATGTCAGATGTCTGCATGGAGGATATGGTATCACACATTTCCTTCAGCACAGGTTTTAAGTTTGTCCTCTTGTGGTTCTCAACAGTTTAAAAATATATATTCCTGAGGTTCTCCCCTCTGAGTGCAAAATAAAATAAAAAGTAATAACACTGAAAAGCCGATGGGCAAAAATTGATTCATAAATGAGAAGGTGGCATTCATCTCAACGTTCTTATTGGAAACCTAAATCTCAGTAAATTTGTAGCCTAAGGATACAATGGGCTTAAAGGATTTCTGTCTCTGAAGAAAAATTAGAAGGCCTGTGAGGTAAGGTAAATGGAAAAGGTTGTTTGGGCAAACGTGGAGCTCCAGCACTATTAAATGTTAAGCACCATCAAGGGGTATCTCAGTCATTAACGAGAGTGGCATGTTGGAGATTGTTTCAAGCAGGAGAAGAATTATGGATGGCTGTGCAGAGGTGGCCCAATGCCACAGGGAAATTCTGTCAAGCAAGACAAAGATTTTTTTTATCTTATTGTGGAGAAAAAGTGCTGAAATAGTGTCCTTTTCTTTATCGATTTCAGGCGTTTCTCCTCTCCTTCCCAACAAAAATGACCCCTAGTGGTCCTCTAAATGCACAAAGTCTGGAAATTTATCTTCACAGTCCACTGAGAAGATTTGTCCATATGATGGTCAGCTTTGCCAATGTGGTGCACTCACTGTTTACTAGTAATGTAGCAATGAGCACATTCACTTTAAATTCAAGTAGTTAGCACTCTTGATTGACTTGGCAGTGTTTTATAGACCCTGTGTGTTAGTTTTATATATAATTAAAAGTATCTCAGGGGTTCTGTGAGCAACCTACAAGTTAAGTTATCCTGTGTGAATGTAATGTTGGTGTCTAGGGAGGGAGAAATGTAGAAGCCAACCCAAGATCATCCCTGTTTCAGACCACTGGAGCCTAAGAACAGAGCAGACGTGAAGTGTTATATCTCTAGGCAATAGTTACCAACTTTCTCATTACACTAGCACATCCTTCTGGCTGCTTTGCAAAATAGCCCTGGGATTGGAAACTCTGCAGGAAGCTGTGTGTTCTCTCACAGCTGGAAATATGTTGCTGTGATGACAGCAATTGCATGTAAAATGGGTATTAAAATAGTCCTGAGTGCGGAGAATATGTTGCTTTCCCAGTGTGCCTTAAGTTATTGCCTGGAGAGAAAGGCAGCTAGTGTGATCTATGTTGTAATCCCATTTCAGAACAAATGCTATACATGCTGTTGAGAAATGCTATTTTTAGGCTTGTCTACTAGTATACAATTCATTGCCATGCGGTAATGGGTTATTATGTGGTCTCATGTTTGTTTTTATCATGAGACCCAGATATTTATGTAGAGATTTTCTCATGGACTATCACCAGCCTCATTTATGATGGCATGGACCACTTCTGCTGCCATTCACTGTCACATAATATTCCTGTTGCAGCTAAAGTGAAGGAGCTGAAAGCCAGGCGGAGAGCTGGCAGCCTGTGACCTGCCAGTTCCCCATAAACTACCATTGAGTGCTCGGAGGCCCACCAGTGGGCCCACAGACCATAGTTTAGGAGCCACTGCTCTAATTCAGTTTGCTGTTGCTATAAGCTATTACTTTAATTGGCTTTTCATCATAATTATTTTGAGCCAAATCAAGCCATACAATCAATCTTTGTTTAGGAATCTGCCTTGTGGTGGGGATATGTAAGCTGTGCCATGGTGCAACCTATTTCTCTAGTATGCCACACCTGAACAGCAGGCTGGCATAGAGTGAGAGATGGGCCAAGAGCCAATCTCCTCACCATCCGTCTCCCTCCCTTTGGGGGAAAATGTGTGCCTCTGGTGGTACACAATTGGAACAGGCTCATTACCATTCCTAGCTACCCACATTCAACCTCTGCAATGCAAAAGTGGAAAGCCCTGACACAGAATGTGGAATAGGAAATAGGGAGATGAAGGCTCCTGGCCTCCCTCCTTCTCCTCTGCCGCCTATAATCTACCCCTTAATCAACTATATGTATAGGCATAGGGAGAGATTCTGTGACTCCCACTCCACCTACTCACAAAGTATGGGGGCAGGAACTGTCTCTCACAAATGGTTTGTATAGCAGTTAGTTCAGTAGGGGTTCACAATATAAATATTAATCACAGTCAAACAACAGGGCTGGACTCGCAGAAGTTTGAATAGCCTCATAAGGAGCACATTAGAGCAATATAGTTCTTATTGGTAGCTATACTTGGACTTAGTCTGTGCATTTTTGATAACTATACAAGAAACTAGAGTCCAGGTTTTTTAGAAATAAGCATAATGGAATAAAAAGGAAGGACCATTCCACAGATGCAGTCAATTCAATTAATTTGAATAATATTAGGGGAAGATCAACACTTTGGGTAGCAACCATGAAAAAAATACCGATTAACCATATGCTAGTAAAATGAAGATCTTTATTGTCTCACCTTTGTAGATGTCTCCTCCAGATTTAGGATGGAAATGGACCATGGACTTCATTCTCCATTGCTGTCAGCAACTAGCATCTTTCAGAATAAGTTCAGTTTGAAATAAGGAGCACATATTCTTAAAAATTGATCTCTCTCTCTCTCTCTCTCATGCACACACAATTAGATTTTGTAATATCTTGGATTTGTTAAGCTCCTTTGTGGTCTCTACAATTCTTAAACAGGTTGTTCAGGGTATTTAATGTCTTTAAAATTAAAAACTCATTATTCCATCTTCATTTTAATACAAGCCTCAAAGTTCAAAGACTGAAGAGCTAGGGAAGAAAGAGACCACTCTCAGACTAAGATGTAGTAGACTAATCCTGTAGGATCCATGTGCAGTGCACTTTTATACATTTTTCACTTAAACAGCCATCTGGCAAGTGGAATTAAAGATAAAGAAATATATGTAAAACCCTGAAGTGCTAGGTTCATTCCTAGACTAAAAGTTTTAGGCTGTAGATTTAAATGCATCTTCTGAAAACGTTAAACATCATGCACACTAAAGATATTTAATTCAGATTTAGCAGTAGGAGTTTTGAAGGCCTCCCACAAACAAAGTAAAGCCAGAGAAGTATGCATTCCCCTTGTGTTAAAAGGAACCATCACTCAAAATAATATCTGCCTAATATGAAACCATAGAATTGAAGGCTGAAATCCTGTAGAAGATTTGTGCTGCTATGAAAAGTTTACTTTAAAACCAGAATAAACGCTCTATCCATTATAGAATCCCATCTGTATCAACAAGGGAGATTCTTGCTTTCTGTCTTCAGAGTTTGAGTAAAACTGTGAGATAAAACCATCTGAGGTCAAAAGCCCAGTTTTAAATTTGGTTAAGTTGCAATTACTGAATATAAAGGCCAACAATATAAATACTATATTAATAATAAAAAAGCCATTGAACTTCAATCTGTTTCATCCCAGCAGTATGTGTGATATCGATTAATAACTAATTGCTTTAAAACAGACTTTAAATTACAATATTTACTACATATGTTAATACATACATTGTGATTAATTATTTAAGGGATACATTTTCCTCTCATTTATAGTTCTGTTACTCTTATTGAAATTCCTCAGAGTTGTGCACATGTAACCAATGGCAAAAGGTAGCCTTTAATTCTATACTATTAATAGTATTTGTAAGTGTGTTTGATAAAAATATGCTGTCATAAATGTAAAGGGAAGGGTAAACCCCTTTAAAATCCCTCCTGGCCAGAGGAAAAATCCTCTCACCTATAAAGGGTTAAGAAGCTAAAGGTAACCTCGCTGGCACCTGACCAAAATGACCAATGAGGAGACAAGATACTTTCAAAAGCTGGGAGGAGGGAGAAAAACAAAAGGTCTGTGTCTGTCTGTATGATGCTTTTGCTGGAGACAGAACAGGAATGGAGTCTTAGAACTTAGTAAGTAATCTAGCTAGGTATGTGTTAGATTATGATTTCTTGAAATGGCTGAGAAAATAGCTGTGCTGAATAGAATGAATATTCCTGTCTGTGTGTCTTTTCTGTAACTTAAGGTTTTGCCAAGAGGGATTCTCTATGTTCTGAATCTAATTACCCTGTAAGGTATTCACCATCTTGATTTTACAGAGGTGATTGTTTTCTTTTTAATTCTATTAAAAGTCTTCTTGTAAGGAAACTGAATGTTTTTTCATTGTACTAAGATCCAAGGGTTTGGGTCTGTGGTCACCAATGCAAATTGGTGAGGATTTTTACCAAACCTTCCCCAGGAAGTGGGGTGCAAGGGTTGGGAGGCTTTTTGGGGGAAAGACGTGTCCAAACTCTGTTTTTTCAGGAATCCAGATAAAGTTTGGTGGTGGCAGTGGAAATCCAAGGGCAAAGGGTAAAATTAATTTGTACCTTGGGGAAGTTTTAACCTAAGCTGGTAAAAGTAAGCTTAGGAGGTTTTCATGCGGGTCCCCACATCTGTACCCTAGAGTTCAGAGGAACCTTGACATATGCACATTTTGACCCTTATCTTGAAAATTCTTATAAAGATATGTCCATGCACTCTTGTGTTTACAGGTTTGAAGCCTTAGTCCTTGGTGCCCTCCAACTTGTGGAAAGTGGTTACTGCTGTTAATGATTTGAATACTCTGGCACCATAAAGCTGCATGGTACTCTGATGAAATACATTACAAGGTCTCTTCCTGAAGATATTACTGAAAATAAACAAATATTGGAAAAGGACAAAGGAAAGAGTATAGATAAAGGAAGATGATTGAAACAAATACAAATAATGTGACTTATAGTATAATACATAAGAAGCTTATAAATTCTGATATTATAAAATGGTGAGTGAGGTAGTAAGACAAGAAGGGGAGAATAAATAGCACAGGAAGGGAGATCAACAGCAAAAAGCAAAGTGAAAGGAGAGGATTTGAGCAGTGAACTGAAGGAAGAGGCTTTAGACGGCAGTAATTCCAGGTATGCAGGGTGGCAAGGTAAAAGGCCAGAGGGGGTGCAGATGTAGGCAAGCACAAAGTGAGTAGAGTTGGTTAGAATGTAAGTTGTCAAAAAAGGGTCCTTGTCACAAAATTTGGGCACTTGTGTTACACAACAATGTGAAGCTCTACCCATGTGACAAAATTTGTTGTTGATTTTTAATGAAATGGCTTTATCTTATCAACATTCTCTAGAAAAAAGAAAATTAAATGGCCATAGATTATAATTTTTAAATTCCTGTCTGAAGTTCTTGAACCAACTGAGGCAGCATGGTCCTGTACATAGGGCATTTGACTTAGACACAAGAAACTTGGGTTCGGTTCCCATTCTGCTACTGACCTGAGATGAGACATTGGGCAAGTCGTTTCATTTCTCCATGTTCTGTTTCCCATTTCATGTTTTATATGTATTGTTTATTTAGACTGGGAGCTTTTGGGGCATGAACTTTCTATCACTACACAACACCAGGTGTGACACCATCAACCATGGTCACTCTGGCTGACGCAACTGTCCTTAGTAGACTATGTGTGTTTGATGATGATGACTTTCTTTCACTGTGTGTTTGTAGGCTCTAATGTAATGCAATTATTATTAATAATATTCAGTAAGCTCCTGGGTGGAGGTATCATGAAACTTGTATGTTTTTTGTAAACAGAACATGCTGAGGGGAAAAATAAGCTACTTAATACTGATGACACTAATGTTACTTTAAAGTAACCACAAGCTTAATTCCACTCTCAGTTGTGATGCAATCCCACTGACTTCAATAGACTTTACAAACAAGAGCAGATTTCTTCCCCCTGCTTGAAATAGACTGGCTCATGGTCACTGCAGGGTAGAATTTTCCATTAAAAAAAGTTCCACCCTACCTCTCCACGTGCTCTTTTATTTAAGACCTCTGCTGGACAATTTTCTTCATGGGAACTGTTGTTACCAGCTACAGAAATCTGGAAGTTGATGAAGAAATTTTTCTTACGGTTGCATTTGCTTAATAAGAATATCTGCCCATGAGTAATAGCAGGAAAACTATTTCAACCAAGTGCCCAGTGCAATCTGAACTGGGATACAGACAAGGTTTTAGTGACTCAAAAGTCTCTGCATGAAACACATTGAGTCTTTTGTGCTGGAGATTACATTTCTAGGGCCATATCATGCCTTTCTGGTTGCGCACAGAGAGGACCCGCTGTGTGAGGATCTCTACTTGGCCAGATGATGGGCAGTTTGTGCTGCTTTCAAGCATGCCTGTTAGGATATAGATATTCAGGCCTGTCTGTAAAGGCCTATACTCTAAGAATTTAGGTGTATTCTTATCACTTAGCTAGTTCTAGAGGTATAAAAGAGAGAATCAAAATCACTGTCTGCCAGTGTAAGGTCCTTCTCTTACTGAGACACTCTGAGGCCCTGTTCTTAGGCTAAGGTCTTTGGCTAAGCAGCAGAGGCAGCCATAAACTGGGAAGCGACCGGTCACCTCCTCACATTCCAAACTAGTCACATTGAAAGAAGGTGCTGTTGGGCTGTTAGGAATACACTCCTGTCCTGATAGTGCCTATCGCCTCCAGAGAAAGGGAAGTGCCTAGAAAACGTAAAAGGAAACTTAGTTTGATAGCATCCTGTCTCGCAAGAACTCTCTTAACAATAGCTGGGATGTGAAATCCTCACTTCTGTATTGTTTTGTCATTATAGTTCCCACTTTGCTATTGTTTGTCTGTATAATCTGTCTGGTTCTGTGATTGTTCCTGCCTGCTGTATAATTAATTTTGCTGGGTGTAAACTAATTAAGATGGTGGGATATAATTGGTTACATAATCATGTTACAATATGTTAGGATTGGTTAGTTAAATTTCAGGAAAATGATTGGTTAAGGTATAGCTAAGCAGAACTCAAGTTTTACTATATAGTCTGCAGTCAATCAGGAAGTGGGTGGGTGTGTGTGGGGGAAATGGGAACAGGGAATGGGGGTAGGGAAATTGGAATCATGTTTTGCTAAAGGGGGAGATGGGAACAGGGACACAGGTAAGACTCTGTGGTGTCAGAGCTGGGAAGGGGGACACTAAGGAAGGAAACTGGAATCATGCTTGCTGGAAGTTCACCCCAATAAACATCGAATTGTTTGCACCTTTGGACTTCGGGTATTGTTGCTCTCTGTTCATGCGAGAAGGACCAGGGAAGTAAGTGGGTGAAGGAATAAGCCCCCTAACAATGCCTACACCCCACATGCCTGAATATACACAAATATACCAAATCCCACAAATTTCCCAGGCCTGAAATCCACGTATGTGGTGGATATACTTCAAGAGGGATGGAAGACATTAATCATTCCCTCCCCAAACCTTCCTGCTCGAAATTCAGTGAGACGGGGGGAGGGGGGTGCATTGTCAGTATAGAGGCACAGCACCTACTGCACATTCCACAAAATCAATTTGGATTAACCCCAAATCCAATTTTTTGTGTGGAGGAGGGGGTTGATCAGCAAACTCCACCCCTATTATGGAACAATTTGATGAAAATTCTATGAGGGGAACTTTAAATCTCTCCTCCACCCACTCCTCCACTCCACCCAAACCTACCAGACTTCCCCTCAGGGTGCGGTAGGTTTGGCCTCTAGAAAATTTCACCAGTATGTTTGGATTATACTGTTTTTTTAACTGTACACTTTAAAATGGTATAATGATACTGACCTCTATTGTATAGCACTTTGAGCTCTACTAATGAAAAGTGCTATATAGGACCTCGGAATCATCAACATCATGGGTACGTATTTCTCTCCCTCTCCTACACCTTACATGGCCACTATCTCTGTTCTGTTGTAAGTAAAACTGAATTCCTAATGGTAATTTATTAGTTTAAAATACAGGTGTAATCTACTTTTCATTTCCCTCGCCCCCTCAAACCTGACACCTTACTGGATTTTTACCTAATGTTATTCAACATCGGAGGTCTTCATTTACAAAGAGCTAAAAACCTATGAATCTGAAAATATTTTTTTTAACTAGTAACTCACCCACACTACTGTTCAGCTCAAGTGAAACACCTCATCTTAGTAAAATAGGAAAGCAAACTTCTATCTCTAAAGCAGGTGAGTTCTATTTCGGTTGCTATGAAGCTGTAAAAGAAATGAAAATGCAGACTTGAAATATTACATATTGTACCTCATGTGTTCCAGAAAGAGACTAGGGACCCCAAATCAATAAATGTGCAGGGAAGAATGCTATATTCCCTTACTCTAGAAGTCCAAAACTTCAAACAAAAAAATCAAATTGGGGTATTGGCAATTTAGTCACATTGAATTGTCATACTACCAACTTAAAATTATTTATCAAATAAAGTTAATATGAGTACAGTAGAAAAAAATTATGAACAGTACAGATAGTATTTTCCTACTTGTCAGAGAGATTTAACTGAAAAGGGTCAAATTTTGCTCTTGGGGTTAATGGAGGCAACTGCTTTGGACCTGCAGCAGTGTATCTAAAATGAAAAATAAATGACCCTAGCACATTTTGCAATTATTACCTTTGTTTTTATATTGTTTGTACAATTATTTGTAAGTTTGTACATTTGCAAAATTATTGCAATACGTCTTCCAGTCATTACTTCAGACTGTCAAAATTCATTGTAGTTAGTTCAGTTTTGTTACTTTGCGCCTTATATTTTTTTTCCTTGTAAGCACTGCTGTAGGTTTTTGTGGGGGGGGATTTTTTTTTTTTTTTTGCAGGGCAGAGAATGGGGAGATTATTTGTTTTGGGGGGGGGGTTGTTTCAGTTTGTTTTTGTTTTTTGTTCTTTGCTTTGACCTCGCTTCATTTGGTATTCTGGGACAGAAAGAATAAAAAAAACCACATCACCAGTTCTGAGCCCTGGTCTATACTACAAACGTATGTCAGTATAACTACATCCCTGAGTGATGTAGTTATATTGCGCTAATGCCATAGACAGCACTATGTTGATAGGAGGGCTTCTCCCTTCGACATCATTACTGCCTCTCAGGGAGGTGGAGTATAGGGACGAAGCTCTCCTGTTGTCATAGGAAGCATCTTCACTGAGCAATACACTGGCACAGCTGCTCCGCTGCAGCACGGTAAGTGTAGACAAACCCTGACTGTCATAAATTAAAATGCTGGTTGTAAGGCAGTCAATTTTTACTCCTTTGTTTGGTGACATGTTCATAAATCAGATTTAGAAAAAGCTAGGTAAAGCCTAGATAAAATATGGAATCAGGTGAAGCATGTATTGCCTTTAATTCTATAAGATTGACTATCAAAAATGTGTCTGGTACTATATCCATAGTGAATCATTTTATTTTTTTTCTGCTATGGAAATACAGCTATATGTTGTTGAAATTTAAACTTGATAACAGTTATCCCATCATATATTGGTTCATAAGTGAAAGTCTTCCGTGATATCTTTAATTCACCATACATTTTCAAAACAGTCAGTTTGGTCAAATCATTGCATGATTTAGAAATAATTTTTACAAGTAATTTTGCAAGCTAATAATTTAGTGAAGTTACGCTTTTTTAAAGTGCATGAAATAAGTGATTAGTATTCTCTAAGACCAGAAGAAACTAAACAATGCAAAATCAACATGAAGAAATAAATAGACATTTTATAGTGATAATAATACCTTTAACTGAACATTTTCACCTATCAGGCTTATTTGTTTTTATTTTAATTACCCATAGTAATACTTTCTGATACCCATGCTATAGCACTGAATTCAGGATTTGTATAGTTCCATCTCTCTAAGGATTTCATGCCATACAAGAATGGAAAATTGAAAAGGAGTGAGCTTATGGCAAAATAATTGATATCCCTTAAGGTTTTTCCCTTGAGAATATTAATGGTTTTGACCAGCCCTTCTGAGGGTTTCATAGTCCATGTTACAAGCAACTCATCTGTTTTGTAAAAAAACATTCAATGAGGAATATAGGCCCTCTGTCTCACCTATCAAACAAAGTTAAAATATTGTTGGGTCTTGAACACAGATTAAAATAGTAATAATACAAACAGTATATTTTTCCACTATCGAAAGGCATTAATGGCTAGATTCTGCCATATTTATGTGGACTGTGCACATTATTCAGTAAGTAGCCCCCTTGAAATTATTGCAGTTAGTTATGAAGTACAGTGTTTCTCAATATGGATAAGGGTTTCAGAATCTAAGCCAAAGTGCTTCTAATAGTCTAATTAAGAATGCTACGCAAACTATTAGATTCGTCTGAATGTTGCTACGCATTCTTTTTTATTCTGCTTGGATAGAAATATGTTTTCGCTTTATTGATATTCCATAAGCATTTTCCCTTTCTTACAGTGTATTTAAATCCCTGCTTTTTCCTCATACAAACCATCCTTTTGCATTTATACAATCAAGGGCAAAGTGTTGGTGAGAGTCAGAGGGAAAAAAAATCATTTTTCCGTTAAAATGTAGTCTAATAATAGGTTGGTAAGTGTTGAGAATTTTTTCAGCAAATACTTAAGTTTAATCGCTGAAATACAGTAAGCACCACATTTTGCTGTGGTTGCCTTGGTAATAACTTGTTTCCTATAGAATATCAGAACATACAATGCAGTTGTTCAGATTCTACATAACTTGCTAGGGGGTGAACGGTGGTGCCTCTGGGGTGGTCATTTACGTGTTCATTTCTATGCAAAGTGGTGATGTATTTCCCCCCAGGTGCTTTAAAAAATTGTTATACTTATGCAAATTATGGTCTTTCATTGCCATTTTTTCAATTAGCTGGCATATTCTTGCAGTTTTAAAGTTTGTTTGCTTGTTTGTTTGTTTATATGAAAATACTTTTTTTGTTACAACACAAAGCGTTATACGCAATGGGAAAGTGATTAAGAGAGAGAGCTGGAGCGTGTATATTCTGTCAACTATCACCACCACCACACTTTGTTGTTCTGGGGCCATGCTTGCCCAAATTGTGTAATGCCATACTCTGTGGCTAGTCCCACTAAAAGCAATGCAATGTTAATGAATAATAATAATTAATAATAAATACAGAAATAAGTACAAGATTCTGATACCCTTATTCATGTTAAATAGCACCTTATTCCTTAAACAGTCCCATTATTCTCAGTGATGCTGGTCATGGAGTAAGGTGCTACTCAACATGAGTAAAGGTTTCAGAATCTTGACCTAAAATATCACTTATAGAGTTTTTAATCCTTAGTCCTCAAACTGCTTTATAAAAGTAGGGTATCACTTATTCAGAGAACATAGCAAAGTCCTGATAGATTGTTAAACAGAAAATAGTATTAGGGCTTACACCACCTTGTTATGGAACTTATTCTGCTATATAACATAACTCACTTGTGAGCAATGTTTTCCTATATTCTGCCAACATTTTCTTTTGCTCAGTTTCATCCTCTAAGCTATAGTTATACTTCTCCAAGCCACTCTAAAAATTCCTCTCCCTCCTGAGGTTCAGAATGTGCTATCCCGACTGATGTTGAGTAAGTATCTTATCGCTCAAATAGTTCCTTTGACTTTAGTGAAACTATTTGTAGAGTAAAGGGTGTACTCTGTCTGAATAAGGGTATTGGAATCTGGCCCTTGCAGCTTATACCTTTTGAATATTTGTATTCCTTCCCCTTGATCTGCTTCATAGTCATCATTTAGACAAACTAGGCATATTTGGGCAACATTCTTCAAACATTTAACATTCCTAAGTGAATGAGACTGCAGTGCTGCAACTGGGTGACAAAATTTGGCTTCTTGAGGAGTTTATTATTTTATGGCAGAACTCTCTCTTCTGATCTACCCAGATTATCTTGACTCCAATAGTCTGCTCCTCCTGCATCTGTGGAGCTGCCATGTATGTAGTCGGAACACATTATCAGAGTTGAAGTACCCATGGGTACTTGGAAAGGGGGAATTTATAATTAATCTTTTCCATGATTTAGTTTCTCAGGCCCTATTTATTTTTATTCCCTCTCTCTGAGCTACTCTCAATATAACAAAGGAAATAAAGTCACTATTGTTTTGAAGCCGTGCATTCGTTCTTTATTAATTAAAAAAAAGGGAGAAAACTGATAAGGTTGCCTGGGTGGGGTAGGGTGGGGTGGGGAAGGAGGGAAAGACAAGGCCACGTTGCTTATTGTAGCCACACTGCAAATCAAAACTGTTTGAATGACAGCCTTCTGTTGCTTGGGCCATCCTCTGGAAAGCAGTGGCTGGGTGCTCGGAGCCTCCCCCCCTCCCCGCCTTCTAGGGAATCTGGGTGAGGAGGATATGGAACTTGGGGAAGAGGGCAGGCGGTTATACAATGGATGCAGCGGCGATCTGTGCTCCTGTTGGCTTTCCTGAGCTCCACCAGATGCCTGAGCATGTCCGTTTGCTCCCCCATTTGCCTCAGCATTGCATCCTGCCTCTTCTCATTGCACTCACTTAATGCTTTCCTGGACTCTGCTACTGAATGCCTCCATGCATTCAGCTGTGCCCTGTCAGTGCGGCAGGACTGCATGAGCTCAGAAAACATGTCATCGCGAGTGTGGGTTTTTTGCCTTCTAATCTGTAATAACCTCAGGGATGGAGATGATAGGAGAAGCATAGAAACATTTGCACCTGTGGGGGGGATAAAAAGGGAGAGTAAAATTTAAGATGATACATTTCTGAGAACAAAAGGGAGACTCTTTCACAGTGAATCAAGCAATTCACAGCAGACATTTGCTTTAGGTACAAGATCACATTTTGCCTTTTATATTGAGCACCTGCCGGTATGGTGACACATCACACATGGCTGGGCAACAGAATTCAGTTTCCACGTAAGCCAAAGGGTAAGAGGGTTTGGCTTCTAACTCCTTCATAACGTGGAATGTTTTCAAACTGCAGTGCCCTTCTTTCCCATAGCAAGCAATGCCGGTTGGGTTTGCCATTTAAAAGGAGGGGCTGTGGTTTTCGGGTGGATGTGCAGCACACACCTCCGCCCACTCCTCCACGTGGCTATTTGGGATGATCCCTTCACCCCTCCCCCCACCAAGTGGCTATTCTCCGGGATGATCCCTTTTAGCGAAGCGCAAACAACCCAGCATGTACGGGGTCCTTTTACTGTTACCTTACAAAAATTCCCCTATTTCAACCAGGTGACCATGAATGATATCATTCTCCTGAGGCTAACACAGAAAGATATAGACCGAATGTTGCTGGAATGCGACCAAAACCCAGGACCATTCGCTGCCATGCTTTGTGCTGCAGTGATTCCAGACTACTTGCTGTTGGCTTGGTGTGGTAAAGTGTCCTACTGTGGAGGATGAAATAAGGCAGCCCTCCCCAGAAACCTTCTGCAAAGGCTTTCAGAGTACCGCCAGGACAGCTTCATGGACATGTCCCTGGAGAACTCCCACTTCATCCCCAGACATGTTAACAGACTTTTCCAGTAGCTGTACTGGCCGCGAATGCATCCCAAGTCTTCAGGGCAAATCAAACATTAAACACTATTGCTTTTAAACCCTGTACTGTAGTTACAAATGTGCACTCATCAGAGGTGTCTTCTCCGCCTTCAGGGATCCTGCCTTGGGAAGGTATTGGCTCCAGGGTGATGAAAAGGTCCTGGCTGCCAGGGAGAACGGATTCACCACTTGCCTGCTGTTCATTCTCCTCCTCCTCCTCCTTCTCCACAAAATCCTCCTCCACAGACAGGGGTAGTGGTAGGGCCCCCCCCTAGAATGCCATGCAGCTGATCAGAGAAGCGGCATGTATGGGGCTCTGACCCAGAGCAACCATTTGGCCTCCTTTGTCTTTTGGTAGGCTTGCATGAGCTCCTTGACTTGTGTCCCTGTTGCAGCCTCTGTCCACCATGCCCTGTGCGATTTTGGCATATATATTCGCATTTTTTCTTTTTGATTGGAGTTCTGCCTGCACAGATTCTTGTCCCCATACAGCAATCAGATCCAGTGTCTCCCATTCGCTCCATGCTGGAGTTCGTTTGCAATTCTGGGGGGCCTGCATGGTCACCTGTCCTGCTGAGCTTACTATGCTGACCAAATAGGAAATGAAATTCAAAAGTTCCCGTGGCTTTTCCTGTGTACCTGGCTAGTGCATCGGAGTTGAAAGTGCTGTCCAGAGCCATCACATTGGAGCACTCTGGAATAGCTCCCGGAGACTAATAATGTCGATTTGCATCCACACTACCCCAAATTCGACCCAGCAAGATCGATTTTAGCACTACTCCCCTCACCAGGGAGGAGTACAGAAGTCGATATTAAGAGCCCTTTAGGTCGACAGAACAGGGTTGCTTGTGTAGACGCATTCATTATAAAATCGACCTAACATTGCTAACTTCGACCTAAACCTGTAATGTAGACCGGGGCTAAGACTGCAGAACACAGACTTTTGCCCTCTCTAATACTGTTTTCCCCTGTAGAAAATAAAAGATATTCCCAAAGATGCCTTCAGGAGCTCAATATAGGAAGTGAAAAGCTCAGTTGAAGTCTAGTTTGCTGGAAGGGAAAAATTTGATGGGAAAATATCTGAAACAGAACAACTTAGACCTGGCTTTCGGCACTAGTGATTGTCCCAGTGCAGAAGAAATTGAGGAGCAAAGCATAAATGATGGAAGTCGAATGACTAAGGAATTAGCAGATTTACGTGAAGATAAAGAATGGAAAAGTGAGGAAAGTTTTCCTGATGGTATAAAGGAGAGTGATGATAAAGAAGAATTTGACTCACATGAAAAGGAGAGTAATGACAAAAATCTGGTTTACATGTAAAGGAGAGAAACAATAAAGAAGAATCAGCCTCACTTGATGACAGAAGCAGCAGTGAGAAAAATTGCACACTGCAAATTGATACATCAGATCCTGCTTTATGGCTGTAGATCTTAAACTCTGCCAATATGGATCATACTATTTTGAATGGGCCAAGCAAAATTGAGGATATGGTGTTTCCAGTAAATAAACAGAAACTACACTACTCCAAAGTCACACTGCGAAAGAGTGCTCAAGAACAGTGAAAAACTGAATTGGCTGGCATTGGCTAGTTTGCTCAAAATAAACTGAGAAAGTGTTCTGTTTTGGTTGCAAAACATTTGACAAGAATGCCAAATTTGTGCTTGCAGTTTCCAGGTACAATTACTGGCATAACTTAGCTGATGCAACATGAAAAGTCACCTGGCCATTTTATGGCCTACTCCAAATGGATGGAAGTAGAGTCCAGGCTCAAGCAGAATAAATGCATAGACACAGAAAACAAGGGCATTATTAATGTAGAAACACAGCATTGGAGGAATGCGCTCGAGTGTCTGATCTTAATTGCCCTCTTCCTTGAAAATAATAATTTGGCTTTCCAGGGCTCATCAGATAAGTTGTTCACAGAACATAATGGTAATTTCCTCAGAGCTCCTTGGGAAATACAGTGAAGTCATGCATGAGCTATGGACCATTACCGCAGCAAAATGATGCAAAACAAATTGATTGACCTTATGGCAAGGAAGGTGCTTGATGACAAATTGATATGGCTCGGCAAAGCAGCAGGCTGGCTAACCTAGTGAGGAGGGCTTTAAACTAGGTTCACCGGGGGAAGGAGACCAAAGCCCTGAGGTAAGTGGGAAAGCGGGATACCGGGAGGAAGCACAGTCAGGAATGTCTGTGAGGGGAGGGCTCCTGCCTCATACTGGGAATGAGGGGCGATCAACAGGTTATCTCAAGTGCTTATATACGAATGCACAAAGTCTTGGAAACAAGCAGGGAGAACTGGAGGTCCTGGTGATGTCAAGGAACTATGACGTGATCGGAATAACAGAGACTTGGTGGGATAACTCACATGACTGGAGTACTGTCATGGATGGTTATAAACTGTTCAGGAAGGACAGGCAGGGGAGAAAAGGTGGGGGAGTAGCACTGTATGTAAGGGAGCAGTATGACTGCTCAGAGCTCCGGTACGAAACTGTAGAAAAACCTGAGTGTCTCTGGATTAAGTTTAGAAGTGTGTGCAACAAGAGTGATGTAGTGGTGGGAGTCTGCTATAGACCACCGGACCAGGGGGATGAGGTAGATGAGGCTTTCTTCCGGCAGCTCACGGAAGCTACTAGATCGCATGCCCTGATTCTCATGGGTGACTTTAATTTTCCTGATATCTGCTGGGAGAGCAATACAGCAGTGCATAGACAATCCAGGAAGTTTTTGGAAAGCGTAGGGGACAATTTCCTGGCGCAAGTGCTAGAGGAGCCAACTAGGGGGGGGCGCTTTTCTTGACCTGCTGCTCACAAACTGGGTAGAATTAGTGGGGGAAGCAAAAGTGGATGGGAATCTGGGAGGCAGTGACCATGAGTTGGTTGAGTTCAGGATCCTGACGCAGGGAAGAAAGGTAAGCAGCAGGATACGGACCCTGGACTTCAGGAAAGCAGACTTCGACTCCCTCAGGGAACGGATGGCCCGGATCCCCTGGGGGACTAACTTGAAGGGGAAAGGAGTCCAGGAGAGCTGGCTGTATTTCAAGGAATCCCTGTTGAGGTTACAGGGACAAACCATCCCAATGAGTCGAAAGAATAGTAAATATGGCAGGCGACCAGCTTGGCTTAATGGTGAAATCCTAGCGGATCTTAAACATAAAAAAGAAGCTTACAAGAAGTGGAAGGTTGGACATATGACCAGGGAAGAGTATAAAAATATTGCTTGGGCATGTAGGAATGATATCAGGAGGGCCAAATCGCACCTGGAGCTGCAGCTAGCAAGAGATGTCAAGAGTAACAAGAAGGGTTTCTTCAGGTATGTTGGCAACAAGAAGAAAGCCAAGGAAAGTGTGGGCCCCTTACTGAATGAGGGAGGCAACCTAGTGACAGAGGATGTGGAAAAAGCTAATGTACTCAATGCTTTTTTTGCCTCTGTCTTCACTAAGAAGGTCAGCTCCCAGACTGCTGCGCTGGGCATCACAAAATGGGGAAGAGATGGCCAGCCCTCTGTGGAGATAGAGGTGGTTAGGGACTATTTAGAAAAGCTGGACATGCACAAGTCCATGGGGCCGGACGAGTTGCATCCGAGAGTGCTGAAGGAATTGGCGGCTGTGATTGCAGAGCCATTGGCCATTATCTTTGAAAACTCGTGGCGAACGGGGGAAGTCCCAGATGACTGGAAAAAGGCTAATGTAGTGCCAATCTTTAAAAAAGGGAAGAAGGAGGATCCTGGGAACTACAGGCCAGTCAGCCTCACCTCAGTCCCTGGAAAAATCATGGAGCAGGTCCTCAAAGAATCAATCCTGAAGCACTTGCATGAGAGGAAAGTGATCAGGAACAGCCAGCGTGGATTCACCAAGGGAAGGTCATGCCTGACTAATCTAATTGCCTTTTATGATGAGATTACTGGTTCTGTGGATGAAGGGAAAGCAGTGGATGTATTGTTTCTTGACTTTAGCAAAGCTTTTGACACGGTGTCCCACAGTATTCTTGTCAGCAAGTTAAGGAAGTGCGGGCTGGATGAATGCACTATAAGGTGGGTAGAAAGCTGGCTAGATTGTCGGGCTCAACGGGTAGTGATCAATGGCTCCATGTCTAGTTGGCAGCCGGTGTCAAGTGGAGTGCCCCAGGGGTCGGTCCTGGGGCCGGTTTTGTTCAATATCTTCATAAATGATCTGGAGGATGGTGTAGATTGCACTCTCAGCAAATTTGCGGATGATACTAAACTGGGAGGAGTGGTAGATACGCTGGAGGGGAGGGGTAGGATACAGAAGGACCAAGACAAATTGGAGGATTGGGCCAAAAGAAATCTGATGAGGTTCAATAAGGATAAGTGCAGGGTCCTGCACTTAGGACGGAAGAATCCAATGCACCGCTACAGACTAGGGGCCGAATGGCTAGGCAGCAGTTCTGCGGAAAAGGACCTAGGGGTGACAGTGGATGAGAAGCTGGATATGAGTCAGCAGTGTGCCCTTGTTGCCAAGAAGGCCAATGGCATTTTGGGATGTATAAGTAGGGGCATAGCGAGCAGATCGAGGGACGTGATCGTTCCCCTCTATTTGACATTGGTGAGGCCTCATCTGGAGTACTGTGTCCAGTTTTGGGCCCCACACTACAAGAAGGATATGGATAAATTGGAGAGAGTCCAGCGAAGGGCAACAAAAATGATTAGGGGTCTAGAACACATGACTTATGAGGAGATGCTGAGGGAGCTGGGATTGTTTAGTCTGCAGAAGAGAAGAATGAGGGGGGATTTGATAGCTGCTTTCAACTACCTGAAAGGGGGTTCCAAAGAGGATGGCTCTAGACTGTTCTCAATGGTAGCAGATGACAGAACGAGGAGTAATGGTCTCAAGTTGCAGTGGGGGAGGTTTAGATTGGATATTAGGAAAAACTTTTTCACTAAGAGGGTGGTGAAACACTGGAATGCGTTACCTAGGGAGGTGGTAGAATCTCCTTCCTTAGAGGTTTTTAAGGTCAGGCTTGACAAAGCCCTGGCTGGGATGATTTAACTGGGAATTGGTCCTGCTTCGAGCAGGGGGTTGGACTAGATGACCTTCAGGGGTCCCTTCCAACCCTGATATTCTATGATTCTATGGTTAAAGCGAAGTACTACGCCGTAATGATCGACTGCACTCCCAACCTTAGTCACAGTGAAAAGATGTCATTTACAGTAAGATTTGTTGACGAGGATGGCTGTATCTACGTAAAGGAACACTTTGTCTGTTTCTGGTCTGTGGATGACTCAACTGGAAAAGGCCCAACAGAACGGTTTATGAACATTTTGAATGAGAATAAAATAATACTTCATGACTGACGCGGCCAAGAGTATGACAATGGTGCAAACATGAAGGGAAGAAACAGTGGCATCCAGGCAAGGATCCTTGTGCTGAATCCAAGACCTTTCTTCATGTTTTGTGGCTGCCAATCCCTCAACCTGCTTTTGTCACATGCAGCATCATCTTCCTTAGATTCAGAATCTCTCTTTGGAGTACTGCAAAGAATATACGTCCTGTTTTCAGCATTAACTATCAGGTGGAAAATCGTCATGGACCATGTCAGAAATCTGACCAAGAAGCCACTAAGTGACGCTGGGAGAGCCACATTGACAGCATAAGGCCAGTGAGGTACCAAGACACTGAGGTTTATGACACACCCTTGTGGAACTGGTGCAGTAAAGCCGGAATCGGACATGAGGTGCAAAGCCTGGCAAAGGAGATGACTGACTTCAAATTTCTGGTCTCAGTTATATCGTGTTCCAAGTAAACATTGTAAGCAAGGCATTACAAACTCAGTCAATGGACATGGCAACTGCTGCTACTTTGATGAGAAGCTGCCTTCATTTTGTTGTGGTCTACAGAGACAATGGATTTAAAGATGCCATAACTGCTGCCAAAGAAAACTTAGCAGCTGAACCTGTCTTCAAGGAAACTCATATTCATTGGAAGAAAAGACAATTTGGTTACGAGCACAGAGATGAGGGGATGGCAAGCTCGGAAGAAAAATTCAAGAGGGAGGTTTTTTTTTGCTCACTCATTGACACTGCTCAAGTGTCCACTGAAGAAAGGTTTGGACAAATGAAGCATCATGAAAAGACCTGGGGTTTTTTGCATTACCTTAGTCAGCTGCTGGCAGATAGGAAAACACTTGTGAACAATTGTATGGACCTGTACCAGATGCTGGCACATGGGGAATGTTCGACATCAATGATAAAGACCTCTGTTGAATTAGACAACATCCATCACATTTTGAAACACAGGAAGAACTCTCCACTCCCAAGTTCTCCAATTCATTCTTGATTCAGAGCTGAAGTATGCTTTTCCTAATGTGTGGCTAGCTTTGAGGATTTTGCTCACACTGCCGATCACAGTTGTGAGTGATGAGCACAACTTTTCAAAGCTCAGGCTCATTAGATAATATTTTTGATCTATGTTGGATGACAAGAGACTGACATTGGTTGCTATTTTGTTGCTTGAAAATGCCATTGGCCAGTCTTTGGATATCACTGGTGCTGTGCTTCAGTTTGCAAGGACAAAGGTGAGAAAAGTGACCTTTCAAACTAAAGGACTAAGATTAACATTCTAAGGCTGTCACACACCATAACACTATTTGATGCTGATCCAACCAATGATGGTGCATAATTTAATTTCTTGATGTTAGTACATTTCAGTTATTCTTAAAAAGTTTCTATAAGCTTAGAGGAAAGGTATTTTAGTATTTGCTTATATGGCATGAATAAATACAGATTTATCATCTTATACAACGGAGATAAATTGTGCATCAAAGTCATGAAATGAGCTACAAATGCAATAAAAAGGTATTCAAAAGTTTAACAAATGGAGGGGGGTCACCAAATACACTCCTCATCTGGGGTGCCATTTGGTCTAGTGCCAGCCCTACTGTCACGCTTTCCATTCACTTTCACTTTTTGAAATAAGCATCACACATTATTTTCCAGACCTCTGGTATGTAGTCTTAATATAATAGCGTATATGTTACTAATGGATTTATCTAGACATAGTATTTTCAATTGTGTAGATTATAATAAATGTATTATTTAAGGCTGTCAAGCAATTAAAAAAATTAATCACGATTAATCCAGATTAAACAAATTAATCACAATTTATTGCATGATTAATTGCTGTGTTAAACAATAAGAGCATACCATTTATTTAAATATTTTTGGATGTTATCTACATTTTCAAATATATTGATTTCAATTAGAACACAGAATACAAAGTGTACAACGCTCACTTCATATTTTTTTATTACAAATATTTGCACTGTAAAAAAGAAACAAAAGAAATAGTATTTTTCAATTCATCTAATAGAAGTACTGTAGTGCAGTCTCTTTATTGTGAAAGTTGAACTTACAAATGTAGAATTATGTACAAAAAATAACTGCACTCAAAAATGAAACAGTGTAAAACTTTAGAGCCTATAAGTCCACTCAGTCCTACTTCTTGTTCAGCCAATCACTCAGACAAACAAGTTTGTTTACATTTGCAGGAGGTAATGCTGCCCACTTCTTGTTTACAGTGTCACCTGAAAGTGAGAACAGGCGTTTGCCTGGCACTGTTCTAGCTGGCATCACAAGATATTTACGTGCCAGACGCGCTAAAGATTCATATGTCCCGTCATGCTTTGCCCATGCTGATGAGGGGTTCTGCTCGATAATGATCCAAAACAGTGTGGACTGACGCACGTTCATTTTCATCATCTGAGTCAGATGCCACCAGCAAATGGTTGATTTTCTTTTTTGGTTATGTAGTTTCCACATCAGACTATTGCTCTTTTAAGACTTCTGAAAACATGCTCTACACATCTTCCCTCTCAGATTTTGGAAGGCACTTCAGATTCTAAAACCTTGGGTCGAGTGCTGTAGCTACTTTTAGAAAACTCACATTGGTACTGTAGGGAGCCAGGGTGGCTCCCCTCTGAACCAGAGGGTAAAGAGCCACCCTTTCAGCCTGAGTGGGCGGGGCCAGGCCAAGCTTCCGCCAATCCCCGGAACGGGAAGGGTGGGACAGGAAGTACAAAGGGCGGGGCCCTCTGCCCAGTGAAGAGAGCACCAGGGAGGGAGACAGACACAGGCTGCTGGCTGCTCCCTCGCGATCCTGCTGCTGACCCAGGCAAAGCCCTGGGCAAGGAGGAGCCTGACCGGGAGGAAGGCCTATGGCAACCAGGGTTGCCAGCCGCTGAATACCCAGAGGACCTGGAGGGGCCTGGCTGCAGCCCGGGCCAGCGTGACTCCGATACCGAGGGGGAGCGGGAGTGGCCCGCAGCGGAATACCCGGAGGAGATGGAGGGACAGGAGCTGCCCGCCGCGGAATACCCGGAGGAGATGGAGGGACAGGAGCTGCCCGCAGCGGAATACCCGGAGGAGATGAAGGAGCGACCCGCCTGAGAGACCGGGTAGGAAGTAGCCCAAGGGCCGAACTACACCGTGGGGTGGGTGTGTTTGGTCAGCGGGCGCGGACGGCCCCACTGACCCAGCGGCGGGACTTTCGCCTCCCGCCACTGTCAGGGCTGGAACGCAGTGGAGTTGGGTGGGCCTGAGGGGCGCGCTACCGACTCTTGCCGGCGCTCCCCTGCCTGAGGGGCGCGCTACCGACTCTTGCCGGCACACCTTCCCCACTAATTCCCCAACACCCGGAAGGTGTGGCTGAGGCCTGCCACGGAGACCATAGCTCTCCGTCGCCCCTAGGGGCTTGGAGGACCGACTGACACCTGTCACAGGTACCTTCTTTGCGTTTTGTCAAATCTGCATTTTTTAAATAGCCTAATGAATGTTAATGTTTAAGTTTTGGTTTTTGAGGAGGAGGAAAAACCTAAAGGAGGAAACAGGCATAAGCATTAAAGTAAGTAGTATTAATCACTGATTTAATCAGATATTTCATTTTCTGTGCATTTCCTGTCTTGTCACCGTCATAAACTTAGTTTGGAACAGTTACTGAGACTTAGCAGAGAACATCACTCATGTCCTCTTGCTGGGGGCAGGTAGAAGAGGTGTGAGTGACAGCATGCATACTGGTGGTGAGTGGCTGAAGACTGTGCTCTGAAGTGACGCCCTGGAAAGCCAGGGGGTACAGAAAGGGCACAGAGCAGCAAACAACTGTCAAGTAACTGTTCCTGTCAGAGTGATGTAATGGAAATGTCTTATGACTGCTGCTTCAATGAGTGTGATGGCAAAGTAATAAGCATAACTGGCAGATGTAAGTGGCTAGTTTATCAGGTTCTGTGAGGTCTACAAGATTTGTTGACACTTTTTAAAAGGAAAACTGTAGAGCACCTAAGGAATGAGTTTCTGCAATAAATATTTTTCACCATAATAGTGTGCCTTTTCCCCACTCATCTGACTGTCATAGAATTCTAGGATCATTTTTGTTTCTGTTTTCCTATCATAAGAATATATTCGTTGTTTGACTTTTTGATTGAAATGGGGACTGGATGTCTATGATAGCAGGGAAAATCTCAATATTTTCCCTGGCTTAGATCAGTTTTTTTTTTTATTGTTAGAATTTGCATTGAGACTTTAAATTAAATAATAGGATGGTTTTTTTTTTCTACTGCCTTCTGGTGTTTTCTGTACCATTGTCTTATTGACAGATTTCTCTGTAATCCGTAATACAAAATTAAACTCGACCTGTAAACTGAAATAAAAGTGTTAAGTACTCAATTCTCCATTTACTATCAGCGTTCCCCTCCCTCACCTTTGTTTTAATACAAAAAGTCCTTCCTATATACTTCATTGAAATTATAAAACTCTTACACTGAGCCATCAGAAATACCCATATAGTTGGTTTGCAATCTAAGATCCTCCATAACTAACCGCTTTACTGTTACTTAACACTGAGTGTGTGCGTTTGCACACATGTCTAGCTGTGGAGCGTAGACACAGGTTTCTATATCAGCAATACAATAGTCATAGATTGAGGGGCTAGAAGGGAAATTATGATCATTTAGTCTGACCTCCACAAAATAGGTCATAGCATTTCACCTAATAATGTCTGCATCAAGACCACATCTCCTATTCATGCTAAATCATGTCTTTTAGAATTTTATCAGATCTTGATTTAAACACTTTATCTGATAGATTATCTAACCCATCACCATGGAGCTAGTTACAATGATTAATAACCCTTACTGTTAAAATTTTGCCTTATTTCCAGTCTTAATTTGCTTAGCTTCAGCTTCCAACTGTTGGATCTTGCTATGCCTTTTTCTGATAGATTGCAGAGCTGGGTACTGTCAGAAATGTCTTTGTGTCAGGTACATGTTAGACCAGAATCAAGTCACTTTTTTAACCTTCTCATGGATAAACTAAATGGATTGAGCTTCTTAAACCTGTCACTGTAAGGCAGGTTTTCCAGACCTCAAATCACTCTAGTAGTTCTTTGCCAAACCCTTTCCAATTTGGCAACATCCTTTTTAAAGGGTGTACATCAAAATAGGACACAGTATTATAGTAACAGACTCACTAGTGCTTCCAACTCCTACTTGATATTCCTCTACTTATTCATCTAAGGATTGTGTTTGCTCATTTAGCATCACACTGTGAACTCATATTCATCTGGTTACCTGATATGACCCTAAATCCTTTTCAGTGTTGCTCCTTACCAGGATACAGTCTCCCATCTTCTACGTGTGGCCTACCTCTTTTGTTTCTGAATGTAGGACCTTGCATTTGGCTGTGTTAAAATGCAAGTATGATGGATGTGGACCTGCTCTGTAATATTTTCTGGATAGTATCTGTTGATCTAGTTGTTGGGATATTTACTATATGAATGTGTTTGTTTCGTTTAATGGGGGGCAAGGAAAAACAAGAAGAAAAGAAAAGAATGGTTCAAAATAATCCACCCTTCTGCAAACACTTAAGAGTGTGTGAAGAGACAAAGCCAGGAAGAAATAAGGCATGTAAATATAGGAGTCAATAGAATTATTGCAGGTTTTAAAAAACATTCTCTCAAGAGAGGGATGTAGGGAATTGTTTGGGAGAACCAGACTGAGACACAGTACCCTACTGGAGGTCTTAGTCCTGCCTCGGTTATCATCAGGGGATGGTAAGCCTTTAGGTAAAATAGCGGAGGGTAAACTGTGGTTTTAAAATCTCTTTTCTCTAAGTGCTTTGTTTTTACTGCAAAATAAACAGTACTTTTGGTAAGACAAAAGTTGCCTTCGCCTCCCCTCTTAACCAGTTTTTGTTTTTCATTTTTTAAACCAAAGTATTTTTCTTTCATGACTGTGGATTTGTGTTTTTTCATAGCTTCTAATAAAACATTCTTAAACAATTCTTATATTCCATTCATGGCTTTATGTTTAAATATTAACATCCACTAAATTTTGTTCATAATTGTTTTCAGTTTTTGGAAATTTATTTAAAGCACCATGTACATATATATTAATGGTCAGGACCATATTCCATTTGCACATAGTAAATGAAAGAAGATTGTGATCCTTGCACCTAGACAGCCATCAATAATTTTTAGTTCAGTAATCAATTCATATTGAGTGAAATTGTAACATAGACCTGAAGTGTTAGTTTAGACAGGGTTAGACATAGAAGTGTTAGTTTAATCTGACTATTGATTTTTTTAAAATTTAAATAATTAATTTGTGCAATACAAGCTCACACAGTGATTAGCCAGTCAAATGTTTGTGTAATACCCAATTCCTGTGTCATCCATGAGAGGTCTCATGATGTAATAATACATTAAATGGTTGATGTCATTTAAAATGATAGGCTAAATTATGGGGTAATAGCTGCTTAATAAGAAGCTCATTGTTTTATAGGGATTTTTCCCATGATCCTCTGTTACTCCAGCAAATCATCCTAACAATGTCAACTCACTAAAGAAGTTGTTGAGAATAATACAATGGATGTAATTCAGTAAACAAGCCTATAAGACAGGTTTTAGAGTAGCAGCCGTGTTAGTCTGTATTCACAAAAAGAAAAGGAGGAATCGTGGCACCTTAGAGACTAACAAATTTATTTGAGCATAAGCTTTCGTGAGCTACAGCTCACTTCATCGGATGGCTATAAGAGCTCATCTAATCCAGAGGGAAAGAACTGCTTGTCTTTATAAGTTATTCAATTCACCTTTCAGAAAAAGTTGAGTTTTGAAATGTTTTTGAACATTTTTAAGAAGTTGTATTAGATTCCAAATTGTCATTTTCCTAGTCTAATATCCTACTCTTTTGGTGGGGTGGGGGGGCAGGGGAAGGGGAGAAGGAGATGTATGGCTTTTGTTCAATCTCAGTTGCTGAATATAAATAGGACCATAATAATATGCTGAACAGAGCAAGTGTAAGAAGTACCCGTAAGGGCTTTCATTGAATTGCATGTAATTTGTATCCCATTATCTCTCAGCCTCAATTTTTAGATTAAAAAGTTTCTCCTTGAAATCCACTGAAGGATGTTCTTGCTATTTTTTTATTCACTTTTTCATTCAAAAGAAGAATTGAGAATAAGGATGCAAGAGGCGCTAAAGTCCTATACAGAATATTTCCTAGCATTTCCGTGCTAGTCTCTGAAAAGAGAAGCATTGCTATTTTGGATTATTAGATGATAATTACAAGATAATAATTGAATCCCATGTTGTTGTAAAAGTTACAATGGCTAAAGATCACTCAGTCTAGTGTACAAAAAGGAACACTTTGGTGGAGAAATGAAACCTGACATAGTTACCTTTATGGGAATAGGGGCTGAAGGGAGAGTGGGAAAAGTAATGGACAAACTTGTCAGTTCTACTGACAGCTCTTGGTTTTCTTCCAACTCAGGGCGCAGATTCACATTAGAGCTCTGGTGGCTGGCTCCTTTAAGTGAAGCAGGTCCAGGGCATTTGTGGTAGAACACATGCTCCCAGTGTGCCCAATTAAGAGGGCAAGACAGCACCCAGAACTATAAAGAACTAGAGTGTCAGGAAGGAGGAGAAGTTGTCCTTGTTGTCTCCTGGGAGGTGAGATAGGGACAACCTGCTGGAGAAAAAGGGCCTTCAGGGACAAAGCCCTGAGAAGCAGTGCTCAGTTAACAGAGCACAGAAGATTCCTGCCATAGGCCTTGCAGCAGGAGGGACTGGGAGAGGCAAAGGGGAAAATCTTGGAGAGCTGTAGACCAGGGTGGGCTGAGGAACTGTTTTAGTGTTTGTTTGCCTATGTTTGGGAAATCAAGCTGTGCCTACAAAGAGACTCTGGGTAGGGCAGTGGGTCCTTTGTGGGCTGGGGACATGCCAGCATCGTACAAGCACCTGTTGGTGCAATTTGTAAACTTTTTTTGCCATAATATCCAAATTAGGGGCACTTGAACTATAGCACAGAGAAACTATAAAGAAGTTTTGTGCTGTCTTCTCTTTAGTACTGGTCAGGAAATGGAAAACACAAATGCAAGCATTTTTTTTTAAATTCTCTATGAACATCAATTCAATGGAAATTTCCCAACTAGTTTGACTTCTCTCTAGCCCCATTTCAGCCAGACATCTCTACTGTGCAATGTATGTGAATGCAAGATTTAAAATTAAGTAAGGTAGAGGAGCTCATTGGATAGAACATTGCATGGGCACTTAGGAAGCTGGGGTTCTATTCCCAGCTCTGGCATTGCCTGCTGTGGGCAAGACACTGCACCGCTCTGTACATGAGTTTCCCCCTCTCTAAAATGGGGACAATGAATCTCATACCTCCTTTATGAAGAGCTTTGAGATCTGTGGATGAGAAGTTCTATATAAAAGCCATTAAGGTCTGTACTGAAGCATGCGTTTAAATACTTTGCTAAATGGGATTAGATTGAAGCATGTACTTAAAGTGCTTTGCTGAATTGAGGCCTTGCCAATGTGTGCCTGCACAGAGTCAGATTGTCCCCTTTTAGGGAAATAAATGTTTAAAGAAATAAATGTTCATTAATAACAGAGGCCTCTGTACGCCCAAGTGTTCCAGTCTCCACCATGCTGCACTTACTGGGCCATGTCTAAAATCTTCAGTGGGCATGGTTAATTGTAGAACTTCTCCAGAACAATGCAAGAATGGAGGGCAGTTTCAAACAGCTGTAAAAAGTACTCCTTTATAGCAGCTCTGGGTTCCAATGTGTCAGAGATGTAATGAGTAAGGATGGTAGTAATAGTGATGGGCTTATTTGTTGTGAGAGCCAGAAAAGGGTAATGATGCAGTGAACACTTTGGCAGACCTGTTCGTGAATGGACAAGGGACAGAGGTCTGTTATCGCCACTGTTTCTTTGCTTTTGATTAAACTGTTTGGCGTAAACTGCTTTAGACTCTCCCATGATGGTACTGCACTGAGTAAAAGAATATGACACTGACCCGGTAACTTCCACAGTCCTGATAATGTAATGTGATTGTTTAGGTAATCATGGCTTAACTCATGGTTACACAGAATAGGTTTTCCAAAACAACTATTTAAGTGATATGTCACCATAGTTAACTTAGGAAAAGCAATGTAAAGCAATTTCTTATATATTATTGACAAACCCATTGTAGAAAGAATATGTATTTCCACCTTTTTCATTATGTCAGTTCTCTAATTCTAAACTCTTTGAAACATGACATCTTTGTGAAATGTTATACATTTCTTCTATAAAAGTAGTAACCTTATATTCTACCTTATTCCTGTATGATGGCATCTTGCTATCTATTATTATTTAAAACTTGTGATAGTCTTAGAAGTCTTAATTAAACATTTTTAAAAATATAGGGTGAAATGCTGGTTCTAGTGAAGTCAGTGTGGGTTTTGACATTAATTTTAACATATATGATTTAATGTAATAGGAATGGGACAGGATTGAATGTAATAGCTTTGAAACAGACACTCCTAGTACTTTAAGACTAGGTTTGTATTAGATAAGTTTCCATTTTTGCCTTGAAATGAATTACTCCAAAATGTTTATCATTTACTTTAGTACCTGAATCATAGTAACTATGCTTATTAATTATTATTGCTATAGGTTTAGTTATACCCCAAAGTGCAAAAAAATAGTTCTTTTCAACCAATGTGCACTAGTCGTTTGGTCTGAAACATTGAGCTGAAGCAAGTAACTGTTAGAGAATGTATTTGCATTGGTAAATGTCTAGACGGTTGCCATAAAAATGGAAGGGAATTCTGCAAGGTACATTTAGGGTGTGTGTGTGTGTGTGTGTGTTTGAAAACGTTCAGTAAAATGTTATCTCCTTCTAAATAACTTAAATATATGCAATCTGAAAATTATTGTATGAGAGAAGCAGTTCCCCTCTATTGGACATTGGTGAGGCCTCATCTGGAGTACTGTGTCCAGTTTTGGGCCCCACACTACAAGAAGGATGTGGATAAATTGGAGAGAGTCCAGCGAAGGGCAACAAAAATGATTAGGGGTCTAGAACACATGACTTATGAGGAGAGGCTGAGGGAGCTGGGATTGTTTAGCCTGCAGAAGAGAAGAATTTCTCTTCTGAGGGGGGATTTGATAGCTGCTTTCAACTACCTGAAAGGGGGTTCCAAAGAGGATGGCTCTAGACTGTTCTCAATGGTAGCAGATGACAGAACGAGGAGTAATGGTCTCAAGTTGCAGTGGGGGAGGTTTAGATTGGATATTAGGAAAAACTTTTTCACTAAGAGGGTGGTGAAACACTGGAATGCGTTACCTAGGGAGGTGGTAGAATCTCCTTCCTTAGAGGTTTTTAAGGTCAGGCTTGACAAAGCCCTGGCTGGGATGATTTAACTGGGAATTGGTCCTGCTTCGAGCAGGGGGTTGGACTAGATGACCTTCAGGGGTCCCTTCCAACCCTGATATTCTATGATTCTATGATTCTATGACACTAACTAGAATTGTATTATTTGCAGTGTGAAAAAGAGTGCTGTGTAAGCTAGAAAGCTTGTCTCTTTCATCAACAGAAATTGTTCCAATAAAAGATATTACCTCACCCACCTTGTTTCTCTAACTAGAAACATGTCAGTTTAGATTCACTGTCCCAGCTCAGTGCAATATGAAAGTAAATAGTAAAAAGTAACCCCATTTGAAAAATTATTTTCTGCTTTAGTAAACAAAGTCCCCAGTCCTCCTGTCAAATCTGCATAGAGAGACCCAGAGGGATGCTTGAAACCAGTAGGGCTATCCATGAGTGCCTCAGCTATCGCTGATCCAATTGCAGGTTTGGGACATAGGTTGTTAGTAACAGCTAAAGTTTGTTGACATACATATTTTTAACTTGACAGTGTTCTTTTAATTTACGGAATTTGTGAACAGCTATTTGATTCCTTTGAATCATCCAAAATATGGAAAGGGGGGAAGCGAGGTGGAGGAGGGGGGAAGGGGGAGACACTTATTGGCTGAAAATTCTACCTGTGGTGAATATACCATTTTTTCTATTTGTGTCAAAAGTGTATTGTTGTTGCATCAGGATAAGGCACTCAAGGGGTTGTCTAAACCTCCTCTCTATGGTGAGGGAAATAATCTCTATTGATTAGCAGTTGGTATAACATTGCTGGAAGGGTTATTAAGGCCCTAAAGTGCAGTACAAAGTGATACACAACATGTACTTCCTTAAATGTCCTAGAGTAACCATTCCTGTGTTGGAAATGTCCTCCTGACTTTGCTTATGATCCTCAGGAGTTTTGTTATACTCAGTGATTTGAAAGACTAAAAAACGTTTAGCTAGTTAAAGGGCAGGGAGGGAGAGGGAAGAGGGGGGAAGGGAATTGCCCAGAAGCAGAGGCTGTTGGCTGTGTCCTCAAATAAAACTTCAAAGGTGTTTCATTTACAAAGTAATGATTAAAGTGTCAGATCATACAGCCATATTTATCCTTTACAGAGCTTCATCGTCTGTGATAACAAAGTGACAGCAAGGGACTGGAGAGTACATGTTCTTTTCTTTTTTTGTGTTCTCAGTCAAAGAATCCTTGCAGTGAGCTAAGAATATACTGGACTCGACAAAAATGATATACCCGCTTATCCACTTGTATTTGTCACTTAAATTTCTTAACAGGAAATGATTTATCAAAATGATTTATGATTTATTCATAAACATATACAATTTATTGAGAAAGGAGTTTGATGAAAACGTGGATTGAAATGACAGTGAAATTTTCATATCACAGGACTAATTCTGCTCTCACTTCACTAATGCAATCCCATTGTGTCTATGTACGTACTGGGAAGGTATCCATCACTGTCATATCTGAGAATGTCAACAAATATTAGTGTATTTGGGTAAAATTTTCAAAAGGGCCTAAGCCCTGTGTTGAAAAGCATCTTGGGGACTTGGAAGCCTAAGTCTCACTGAAATCAGAGTTACATTTTAGTGGCATTCTTTATCTGAGCCATCTTGTGCCTTGGCATCATAACAGGTCATCTGCTAGAAAAAGATACTCAAAGCATTGAGTGATCAAACTGAATGGATTAATTAATCATTTAATAACTGAGGAGCTCTGCTTGGTACAGGAGAAACAGCCATTCTCAGGACCAGCCCCAGTTCCAAAGATAGGTTATTTTTTTCTAGCCAACTTTAAGATCCACCTTTGCAGTAGACTGTAATCCAATGGAGGATTGCCTGGCAGAGCTCTACATTTCCTTCATGACTCTTCCTCCCTGCTTCCAGGACACCCTGTACACTTGGAGGGGGGTGAGGACAGAGACACAGTGTTCAGTGACCCAGGTGTGCCAACAAGGAGCATCTCTTGGCCAGGTGAACTCTCTGCTGGCAATTTGTGGTCAGAGTCCACCCTTCTGAGATGTGTTAAAGGGCTGGAAATCAAAAGAGTATCTGGCCCAAAATCTTGATTTTTTTACAAGTAGATTTTTATATGGCAGTAAAATTAGTGCATATAATATTTATGTCCACACGTCTACTTTGCTACTATTTGCAAATAATGTATCTTTTTCTAAAGAGTGTATAAAAACTGTTCAACTGTATGGTCACTGTTAATACCAGTAAGAAATCTTTCCAGTTTTTTTTTGTGGAAGAGGAAATGAAGCATCTGTAAATGCTTTATACTATATGACTGCAGTGTTGTCGTAGCCTTGTTGATCCCAGGATATGAGAGAGAGACAAGGTAGTAATATTACCTCACCCACCTTGTCTTTTTCATATTATAGGAATAGTTTTTGGTAAATGAACTGTAAATAAGATTAGAACTTATAAATGTGTTGTTTAGGAATTACACACTGTAGTTTTAATTTTCCCAACAATCAGATATCCTTGCATAACACACATTACATCAGAGAATGGTTAACATTAGTGTAAAGAAATTATTCCTTTTTTTCCAGTTGCTCAGATGTACTTTGGAAGTCTTGACTAATTATAGCAGCATCCTCTTTGGGTATTATGATTCAGCTGCAAAAAGTTTGCTATGGGCTGAAACTTGTAATAGCAAATCTAACTGCATTATTTTTAATCAGTCTGTTCAAAGGTAACAATATAGCAGGTAGTGGGAACAGACACTGTATGGTACTTCTACAGCTGAAAAACAGAAAACAAAATTTGTGAGGCCACTGTCCATAATATTTTAAAAGCAGGGGTGAAAGTAAGTCTAGCAACTTACCAGTACGGGGCTGGGCTCGGGCTGGCTCTGGCCCCTCCAGGGCTGGGGGAGGTCAGAGCCAGCCCCGGCACACCCTGTACCGGCAAGTGCCTCCTTCCCCCGCCCCAGGGTAACAGCGGCAGCCAGGGGCTCTGGCAGCAGTTTAAAGGGCCCTGGGCCCTTTAAATCGACCCTGGAGCCCCGCCACCGATACCAATTCCCCAGGGCTCCGGCAGCAGGGCTTCAGGGATGGGTTTCTGGCCGCCACTACCGCCCCGGCCCTTTAAACCATCCCTGGAGCCTGCCAGAGCCCCGAGGAAGCGGTGGCAGGGCTCCAGGGATGATTTAAAGGGCCCAGGGCTCGGCCACTGCTACTGCCCTGGGCCCTTTAAATTACCACCCCAGCCCCGCCGTCGCTACCCCAGGGCTCCGGCAGCGGGGCTCTGGCAGCAATCTAAAGGGCCGGGGAGGTCACTGCTGGGAGCCACAGGCCCTTTAAATTGTGCCAGCGGAAGCCGATCCACCCTGGTATGGCTCACTGGCTCTTGCCGGTACACCGTACTGGGGCATACCGGCTTACTTTCACCTCTGTTTAAAAGTAACAAAATAGAAGAGGTAACGTTTGCAAAACTGCTTTGTATGGTGTAGTAAAAGAGGAAGATCATACAGAGTGAAATTAGGTATTGAACAATTCCTTGTTCACAGGTATTAAAAAGTTAACAAGGGAGGACAGATTTGCAGCTCCCCTTGGAGGCAGGACCAGTGATCTGAAATGTAAAGGAGCCTGCAGAAGTTAGGGGCACTGGGTGGTAGAGATGGCCTCTCTTCAGAGGTCTGGCACTTTGTATAGTGGGACTTCTACTCTGTCTCTGCTAGGGCATGTCTACATTACACCTGGGATGTGTGATTCCACGTGTGAGCTGATAGACTTGTGCTAGCTCAGCTCAAGCAAGCATGCTAAAAACCACAGAGTGGCTGTTGTGGCACTGGCGGTGGCTCGAGCTAGCTGCCTGAGCTTGGACCCAGGGTGCCAGGCAAACTTGGACTTGGGCAACTAGCCTGAGCTGCCACCTGTGCCACAATGTCCATGCTGCTATTTTTAGCATGCTAGCTCAAGCTGAGTTAGCAGGAGCCTATCTACCCATGCTGGGAATCATACCTCCATGCTTCAGTGTAGACATACCCCTAGTTTTACTATACTGACTCATGCTGCACTCACCTCCTAACTGCAGTGATATGTCCCTTCTGCAGTGTGTAAAGGACTTGTACCAAGATCAATGTTTTACAATCTTTAACTCAGCCATAACTTGTCGTAAATTTAAGAGAAGCATGAATAGATAGCCCTTTCATCAACAGCTCCCTGCATCCATTCCCTCTTTCTCCACTCTAGTTTCTGTAGAGAGGTGGCTATGTTTTGGGGAATACTTTTGGGGAATACACCTCAGTCATCTCTTTTCCTTACTCATCCGGAACAAATCTGGGCCTCTTTAATATGGCACAATGGTTGCCCTCCATAGGGTACAATTATTGCTCAGTATTATCTAGAGGTTTTTGAGTAGCTTAAATTAATGGTCTCACTCTAGCTCCTAATAAACAAATCTGCACTATCACCAAAACAACTTTCACATTGTTCATACTCCGTCTTCCTTTTTGGAGGACACTGTCCTCTGTCTTCAATGCAGAATTAACTTGAGTTACCAACGCTGGTGCTAACTCCTCTCAAGTTAGCCTAGCTCAAAAAAGAGCAGCCAGACTGTGAAATAACAACTGTAGCAGCACAGATTGATTATATTAATAACACAGTGTAATTGAATTAGCTGCTGTCTAGTTATGTTAGCTTGAGTGCTAGGCAATCCCCTTTGATGGGCCAGTCAACTCAAGTTGAAAGCATCACCACACTCATGTTAAAGGTTTATGTGTATGGATGGGACTTGGATCTGGAGCAACATTTGAGATATATCTTGAGTTAATTGCTGTGAAGACAAGCCCTGTCTCTGACATGGGGCCTCCAGGTCTGGAATTACATCCCTTGGTATGCTAACTGGGAGGAGAGAGGGTAACTGCATCTCTGATATTTGCACAGTACTTGTTCTGAGGATAAGACAGCAGTTTTCAGCAGCTTTCTCCAGCACTTTGGCACTTTTCAGGTAAGCTTACTTACTGTAAAATATCTTTCAAGACTCTTTTAACTAGATACAATTATTTTTCAAATGCTTCTCCGAATATATTGATCAGCATGGATTCCTGTTCTTTAGTTGATAAAATATTCTGTGGCGTAAAGTATCTGTCCTGGCCTTTGAAGTTGTTGTTGTTGTTGATTGTGTGGCTTTTTCCCATAGTGGCAAACTACTAAACCCTATGGTTTCACAATTGTGACAGTAGTTTGCCTTATTCTTGTGCATTATAACACCATCTAAGGAGTGCTGCAATTGTCCTGAAATGCACTGCCTGTTGTGTCTGATGTATAATTAATGCACATATGGATTCTTTAGGTACATTCTATTTTATGCTGTCTGCACGCCCTCTCCCTGCTTCTGCCTACGCATTTTAGTTATTGCAAATGATCTTTCCAGCAAACTTTATAGATGAGTATCTGTATCTCAGCCTGAAAATTTGACATACGCAAACCAGTTTACATTATTGATTTTTCTAACTGTATCTCCAGTACTACGGGAAATGCTGAAAAATATGGAAAGAACTTAGCAATAGCTTTCAACAACAAAAGTTTCTCACTTCACATTATATGGTGACAAATTAAGCAGAGTACTGTGGCAGAGTACTTGGAAAACATTTACCTACAAAGACATAGTTAATAATAAACTAATTTTAATGATAGTTTAACTAATTTTGTTGTTGATAGTTGAAACTAATTTTAATGATAGACATAGTTAATGATAAACTAATCAAACACTTTTGTGGCTGATGGTCATTCAGCCTTACCTAACAATAAAACTACTCATTATTAGCAGTGTCAGGAAAGACTTAAGAAAGAAGTTCAGTACAATCTGTTCAAAGTGTAACATATCTTTTTTAACACTCATCTGTTCTCACCCAGATATGGGTAGATAGGCATTAAATCAGACACGTATCAGTCCTGGCTTCACCTCGTCTCATGAAACAGAGATGCACACAATAAATAAGTCTCAAGGGGGGAAACTATTATTCGCAGGTGCATTGTGGGGCCATTGAAATTGATGGGCTTTTGCCACTGATCTCAATGAGAGCAGAATCAGCTATGTTAGCATACATATACAACTATCTATGACCTTGTCTATACTTGCGGCAGAGTGTAGGGTATATGGAACAATACGCTGCAGAGAAAATCAGCCTACGTCTATGATCATTGTAGTTTGTGGCTACAAGTGGTTCCAGGAGGGGCAAGGCAGCGGGAAAAGGCTCCAGCAGTGGGGAGTTGCAGGAGCCTTTCCCTGCTGCCTTCCCTGCTGCTCCCACTCCTCTCCCCCTAAGCCCCCCAAAATCTTTCCTTGCTGCCAGCATTTTTTACTGCACCATGGAAAGGTTCTGGCAGCCAGGAGGTAGTGGATAGTGGCATTGCTGTAAATGCCAGTATAGACAGGAGAGTCACTGCTTGGGTGTGTAGAGAGCCATGTAAGGTATAAACCCTAGGGTTCAGGAGTGTAGGGCACTCTACTATTCTCTACTTGCCTAAGCATTGCCACACTGTCTACACTGCTATTTATGCCTGTGCTAGTTGGCTGACTGTACTCTACACATCACTGTAAATTCAAACCTACCCTATGTATATCATTGTTTCTGTTATTTTGAGGGCAACAGCATAGAGGGCTAAAATCCTGCGAGTTCCTGAGTGCTGCTTGAAGACACCCAGAGAACTAAAGCACTAGCATTCAGCGTTCAGTGTTTCCCCGGCACATCTTCAGAGATATATACACAAATGACCATGCCTGCACTGAACTGAGCCTTGGTCATTGTGAGGGAATATGGACATACTGGAGTTGCTGATGAGGTGTAGATTCCAAAGGGAAAATTTGGAGCATAACTGCCATGTGACAATGTGTGGCCACGTGACAGTGTGCATGGTACACCCTTGGGTCCTTTAAACATGAGAGCTGTAGTCACATAAGCTGAGGGTATAAGATTAGGAGCAAGCACATATAGGAAACCAGGACTAAAGCTTTCTATGGGGAAAGCAGAGAGAAAAGACCCAGGGTCAAAAAAAAAAAGTCCTAGTCTGGTTCTCTCCATAGTAGTCAGGCAATGCTATCAAACAGATAGGATATTTCCTCTCTTTCTGATTGAAAGAAGAGGAGAAAGCCTTGGTGGTTAGTAGCCAGTATTTTGAATTGAGTTGATTGATTTTGTTTCATGACATTGGTTGAGGACAGGGACTTTAAATTCCTTATAGCTAGGACTTTATTTTTCCTCCTTTGCTGGTGAATCTGCACACCAGCTTACAGACCATTTTTAGGATTTTATTTTATTAAAGCTAGAACTTATGACTTACTGGAGTGTGTTTAAGAGCTGTACTTAGAAGAAATTAATATCAGGGGCAGCCATGCCAGGCAGTGACACAGCAATGTGTCCATAAGTTCTCAGAAGACAATATATCTCACTGTCAGCCTCTCATTGCTCCATGCTGTACTCTGGACATAGTTTTTTTTATTTTATTTTATTTTTTTCCCAGCACACCAGTCTGCAGTACCCTCTCTGCTCAGGTTACTGCACTTGATTGAATTGTAGGTAACAAAGCTCTTATGCTCAGCACATCTTTTTGTATCTCTCACAACCTTCATCTGTACAAGGGTCAACATATATTGTGGCTGTAACATAAGATGATGTAAATGAATGAGATTCATTAGAGTTGGTCAGAGAAGTTTGCTAAATATGACAATTAAGTGAAAAACAGAGATGGCTTTTTTTGTAAAAATGTCGGGCTGGGGGATTGTTCAGTTATTTGTTTTTCTAAGCCTCGGGAATCTTTATCCACCAGGTAATGTTATTTGAGAGTCTGATTTTTCATCTCGCAACTCTCATTGACTTCAGTAAGAGTTCTGTGCCCCCTTATATATTAGGGAATAATATAAATCTCCAAAAATATATTAGCTCTTTGAAAGGTTAAATGAAGCCAGGCAATTAGAGAGGCGGTGTGACCTCATGAAGAAAAACTGAATTCAGAGTTTAACACATTGGCTTCTATTCCTGGATCTGCTGCTAACTTGCTGGGTGCCCTTGGTCATGTCTCTGTGCCTCTGTTTCTCCTCTGCCTCCTTGCTTATATTATAAACTTGCTGGGGCAGGGCTGCCTCTTACTATGTATTTGTACAGTGCCTAGCACTATGAGACCCCAATGTCATTTGGGGCCTCTAGGTGCTATTGTAATATCAATAATCAACAAAAACAATTAGAATAAATGTTATCCTCCTTTTCTAATTCCATTTAGGAAGGGGCACAGTGAGGTCTAAAATGGACAAAATAATCCTGATGTACCACTTACTCCAGTGGTGTTACTCCAGGGATGAAACTGGATTATTGTGTCTTCTTTATCTTAAGCATTCAACTGGCTAAGTCTACTTTTATAATATGTCTGGTCTTCATAGATGTTATATCTTTCTCTGACTGAACTATTCTTTTCTAACTTCGGATTTCTGGAAGATGTGAAAAGATTTGATCAGATAGAAAGATCGTGAAAAATTGTGGTAAGCATGAAGTCCAATGTAAGATGAAATTTTCCACCCATTTGGTTTCTGCCTTCAAAATATATAGTTGGATAAGGGTTGGGGTAGAAAAGAATTAGTTTTGTTGTCTGTGTTGCAGGGTGATTGGGGCACAATCTGAGCAAATTATGTTTCTTGTAAAACTGTACTAAAGCAATTTCTAGAAGAAAATTGGAGAAAGAGCAAAACACTCTAAGCTATTGGGGCAGAGGACTCAGAAGTTTACAGCTCAAAATATTAATGAAGTTTGCACTAACACTCTGGAAGCATCAGTCCTTCTGGAGTAAGGGGTAAAATAGCATATTATGCTCTCTTAAACAATTGACAAGGAGAGATTTCAATAGATTTTCTTTTATCTTGAACTTTAATTTTTTACTCTCGTCTTTAATGAAAAATTGCGAGATCACTGAGGCTTTATACTGCATTGTTGAAATTTTCCCTCACAGGTCTGACCACCTCTTATTCATACATTTGTCAAAAGTTGTGTGGGTCACTGGTGCATTTTTGTACTGTTTCTTTCAGTGAGGTTACTGATTTTGTATGGTGTCCAGGCTGATGTTATACTGACCACAACAAAACAACTAAGAGCTCTGTGACCCTGTAGGGCATATACAAGCAAGTTCTATACTTTAGTGGTAACACAAATTGGTGGTAGTGCCCCCATTTTTACTAAAAGGAAATCACATTCCCTCCTTCAGTCATTTATAATTGTAGCAGCATGAACAGGATTGGAATACATTTCATCCTCTTTCTCACCCCTCTTCCTAAAAAAAACACCATTTCATATTAAAGATATGAATCTCTTAAATTAAAGGACGACCTCCTGCTGTTGCTATCTCTTGCTGCTGCACTGTACAAAGTCCACTCAACCGCACATCTGTTTCATTGCCCAGCAAAGTGAGATGTGAGTGACTTCATGTGGTAGGGAGAACTCTACTCTGTAGCTAGACAGGAGGAGCAGCAATGACCAAGGGATCAGCAGGAGAGAGAGTAACATTCTTGCTATTTTCCTATATTCAAGTGTCTCTTTTCTGATGATTGTCTTTTGTTCTCTATAAAGAGAATGGATAAGGACAATTGAATTGGCATGACCCCACATCTCAAGTGTGCATTGGTGCTTCACTCTATATCTTATAAGCCAAAATCACCCCTTGGTTACATGTACACAATTCCCATTGACTTCAGTGAGAGTGTAAGTATGTGCAAGTAGGGGCAGAATTGGGTCTTTTGTCTATTGTGCTGTTAGTTTACACTATGGTTGAAGATTGCAAAGGTAAACCAGAATTAGTGTGGTTCCCTTCTCTAAGCAAACACCTGTGAAAAAGACTGACTTAAGGAACAGAAACTTGCTGTGTCAAGGTTCCTCCCCCACTCTGAACTCTAGGGTACAGATGTGGGGACCTGCATGAAAAACCTCCTAAGCTTATCTTTACCAGCTTAGGTCAAAACTTCCCCAAGGTACAAAATATTCCACCCGTTGTCCTTGGACTGGCCGCTACCACCACCAAACTAATACTGGTTACTGGGGAAGAGCTGTTTGGACGCGTCCTTCCCCCCAAAATACTTCCCAAAACCTTGCACCCCACTTCCTGGACAAGGTTTGGTAAAAAGCCTCACCAATTTGCTTAGGTGACTACAGACCCAGACCCTAGGATCTTAAGAACAATGAACAATCCTCCCAACACTTGCACCCCCCCTTTCCTGGGAAATGTTGGATAAAAAGCCTCACCAATTTGCATAGGTGACCACAGACCCAAACCCTTGGATCTGAGAACAATGAAAAAGCATTCAGTTTCTTACAAGAAGACTTTTAATAAAAATAGAAGTAAATAGAAATGAAGAAATCCCCCCTGTAAAATCAGGATGGTAGATATCTTACAGGGTAATTAGCTTCAAAAACATAGAGAACCCCTCTAGGCAAAACCTTAAGTTACAAAAAAGATACACAGACAGAAATAGTTATTCTATTCAGCACAGTTCTTTTCTCAGCCATTTAAAGAAATCATAATCTAACACATACCTAGCTAGATTACTTACTAAAAGTTCTAAGACTCCATTCCTGGTCTATCCCCGGCCAAGACAGAATATAGACAGACACAGACCCTTTGTTTCTCTCCCTCCTCCCAGCTTTTGAAAGTATCTTGTCTCCTCATTGGTCATTTTGGTCAGGTGCCAGCGAGGTTACCTTTAGCTTCTTAACCCTTTACAGGTGAGAGGAGCTTTTCCCTGGCCAGGAGGGATTTCAAAGGGGATTACCCTTCCCTTTATATTTATGACATGCTGTAATGTCATTTTCAGTTTGAAGTCCCGGCTTGTCTCACTGAAAAAGAAAGGGGAGTCTAGCCAAGTTTTTGAAAATGTCAAGAATTCTCTCTGCTTTGTCAGAGTTCAGATTGGTGTCATGGGGCTTAATTAGACATCAGGTAGTAGAAAAATGCAGGGGTGCTAGTTAGTAGTGAGTGTCTTTCACAGAGATGTAAACATTCATGCTGCTACATTATTCAACATCTTTCTGGTATGCTTGTGAATGACCTAAACTCTAACGAAAGATCATTCTACTATGAAATGTCAGCCTGGTGCTGCAGTATAAGTTCTCTATTCTTTGTTTCTGAGAGATTTCTCCAAATCTATTAAAGGAAGATTGGAATTTATATATATTTTTTTAATAAAATCCTGGAGGAGACTAGATGCTCAGTTATTCTTTTTGTGGTATTTTATTACTGAGCAGGTTAAAGGACCACCGGGTAACTTTTACAATATTTTTCTACTCATTCTTCTTTTTCCTTTGAAAGGTTTTTCATTTAGAGGAGTCGAATGAGACGTTTTCATAGTTCTATTGCTCTCTTTCTGAAGCAAAATATGTGTAAGGGTTTTCTGGTAATGTTAAAAGCCAGGCTATAGTTAGATACAAAACTTTTTCTGTCCCTTGAAATTTGACATGTGGCATATCTTTTGAGGAATGCCTGCTTTAGCTGTGAATCAGCACTTATAATTATGAGAAATAATAAGCTTAACAATCAATAAATCCAAGATAAGCCCTGGCACCAGGTGTTTTCAAATCATTTCAGAATTACTTAATTTTTTTCCTACCCTGATTATTAGAGCTGTAGATAAGGCCAGAATACCACATTTTAAATAATTCTCGAGGGATGACATAGAGCTAATTGTACTGGATTATTTGGGTGTTAATGAAAGGTAATAATGGATGAGCCTTTGCAAAATGCCACCTAAGATTCATGGATGTAATAATGTTGTTTCCCTACTGTGATGCTTGAATAGATACAAAACCATGACAAAAATTTAGGAAAGATTATGAAAAGCTGCATAACAAATGGCCTGTTTATCCTTCTTAAGCAATAATAATAAAAATAATAAAAGAGGGATTTTTTTTCAAAGACGGGTTTCTATTTACGAAAAATATGTGTGTAAAAGTAAAAACCTCTTTTGCAGTATTTGAAAATCAAAATCTTATTTCTGTTGTATCAGCTCACAGAATAGCTTGCTCTGGGGATAAGCATGTCTTTTTCATGAGCTTTAAGTATCTTGTCAGTCTTCATTCAGTTTTTAAGATGCTATTTTTTTATGTGCTTTTGCTAAAACTTGGCTAAACTTTTTGGTTAACAGGTTCGATGTCCTAAAAACATCTTTTAGGTTTGTTATTATCATGGGACTTGTGTAGTTTTTACATCAGTTTTCTGAAATGTCGATAATTTCTCCCACTCTGTTTTCCCCACATCCTCTTATTTATCTGCTGTTTCATTTTGCACTTTATATATACCTATATACAAACAAAAATGATTGGCTTGCAGAAACCTAAGATGATAAATACATTAGAAATATTATAGATAAGGCTATGTTTTAGTCATGGATATTTTTAGTAAAAGTCATGAATTGGTCACGGGCAGTAAACAAAAATTCATGGTCTGTGACCCGTCCCTGACTTTAACTAAAAATATCTGCCATGACTAAGACTGGAGGGGGTCGTGGGTACTCTGGGGGGGGGCATTCCGGGGGCACCACAGATGCTGGGGGAGGTGGTCCGGAGGACCCTTCTGGTGTGGGAGTGGTCTGGAACCCCTGCTGGTACTGGGGGTGGGAGGGTTGGCGGGGCAGGCAGGGGATCCCTGCAGCTCCTAGGCGGCAGAGGTGTCAGGGGGCTTGGTGCGCTGCTCCCGCCTCAAGTGCCGGCTGCCACAGGTCCCATTAGCCAGGAACTGCAGCCAATGGTAGCTGCAGGGGTGGGGCCTGCGGGCACAAGCAGCGTATGGTGTGGAGCCCCCACACTGACCGCTTCAGGGCCATGGGAGCTTCAGGGCCATGGGAGCTGGGGAGCCTCCCTTCAGCCTCCCCCCCCCCCCCGATGTAAGTGCCCCTCCTGCCCCTAGCTCCCTCCCACACACCCAAACTGCTGCTGCTGGCCCAGGGGCTGCCCGGCTTGGACAGCCCCTGAGCCAGCATCAGCAGCTGCAGAAGTCACAGAGGTCAGAGAAAGTCACAGAATCCATGACTTCCATGACAGACTCACATCCATAATTATAGATGGATGGAAGTACAGAAAACAGCATCTGGTATGACATTTCTTCTGGGGAAAAACTAAGATTTACTCAGATTCATCTTTATTCAGAATATTTATTGTAACATCTCTTTAGTGCTGTTACATTGGGATCTCTTTCCTCTTCTTTAACTTTCTGTCACCAGAAATGGATCAGTTGAGCTAAGAATTCCATTTTTGGGGTATATACCAGGAAACCAGGAGCATCATTTCAGAAAAATTCAGGGGAACGGGTTGTTAATTTTAACAGTTTATAGAACATTATATGTGATCATATTATATCCTGCAAAGTCTTTGGGAGGGTTGGGGATGGGATGTGGATCATATAGTCCTATGAAAAGTCTTGAGGGGAAGGCAAACCAAAGTTGGGTGGGGCAACTGCCTCCTTGCCCCATAGCAAATGATGCCTTTGCTGGAAACCACCACTCTTCATGCCTCCTTGAACTAGATTACAGAGAACTGTTAACTCAACTGTTCTTATTCATGCCAGCCTCCTAGCTGATGCAGCCACCAATATATTGATGTTAAACCTTCAGGGAAGAGATTTCTATTGATCTAAGTTTTTATCCTTTTTTTTTTTTTTTAGCTGTTTTCAGGGGACTCTCCCTCTACTTTTTCTGCTTCATCACACATACAGACAGGAACGTCGAATACACCCTCTGCTCTGAGTATCTTCTAAATGTTTTACAATAGAGAGTGCCCCACAGCTCCACTTAGCTGTATGCATATTTAGTTGCAATGCTCAATAGTGTATCTAATGGCAGAAATGCAGAGAATAGAATTTCAATGAAATCACAGTATTATAGTAACGTCAAAATTCACTGCTAGTGTAGCTTTGAAATGAAACATTGTATAGTGTAGAAACCACTTCAAAGATTAAAAAAAATACACTCCAGGGCTCTCACATTAATGTATATATTTGGATTACTGAAATCTGAAAATGATATATTCTCCTAATGAATTATCAATCTATTATATTCTAAATATGTTTTTATATCACCCTTTTCATCATAGTATCAGAATAGCTTCCCGTAGAGCATTCAGCAACATGATTAACATCTGTAATGTAACTCACAGTTCTAATCACTAAGAGTTTTTCTTTCCTGAAGTCACTTTAATAATTTCCAGGAGGGGCATAAATCGGGATCACTCCTCAACTCAAGAATAAGGGTACTTAGTACAGGAAATGATGTATGCAATTTACAAACACACTCCAGCCTAGAGAACTTAGCAGAACACCTTCTAATTCTGTCATTGGGAGGCTCTCCTTTGCTTCTCGTCATGCTGTTAGAAGGTAGTGAAGGTTCCAATTCAAGTAATAACTGGAACAGTGAAAGTGGAACACACTTCCAAGCCAGCTAAAAAGCAAGGGATGACACCAAATCAATTCAGAACACTTGGCCACCATTTAGCTGACCCAACACATACATATAACTTATCTAAATATTCTTTAACCAGTTATTTCTCTCTTTCGGATTGCATTCCTCAGCCTTCTTGATATTGTCCATTATTAGCACTCCTTCCCTGTTAAGTAGCAGATCTACACTTCCTTCATCTTTCTCTTGCTCATGATAGATTTAAAAAAACCTCTTTTCTGTTGCCTTTTACATCCAACACGAGACATAACTCATTTTGTGCCTTAGCCTTTCTGATTTTGTCCTTACATGCTTGTGCTATTCTTTTGTACTCATTGTTAGCAATTTGTCCATGTTTCTACTATTTGAAGGAAGAATTTTTGACTTTCAAGTCATTAAAGAGCTCCTAATAGAGCCATTTGGCCTCTTATTATTCTTCCTATCATTTCTTTGCATCGGATAGTTTACTGTTGCATCTTTAATAGTGTCTGTTTGAGAAACTGCTATTCTCTTGAACTCCTCTTTTCCTTAGATTTTCTTTTTGTTTTTTTCCATGAGTAAACCTCTTCTAAACTTTGGAGCATCTGTCTACAATTATAAAACAGCAAAAGATGGAAAACTCTTCAAAAACTTTTTCTTTTTCATAATTTGTTTCAGTCATGGTAAGAACTGCAGGGCAATGGTTCTCAACCTGGGTTCCAGGGACCCTTGGAGGTCTGCAGACTATGTCTAAGATTTCTGAAGGGCTACCCAGCTCCATTTGAAATTTTTAGGGGTCCACAAATGAAAAAACTTTGAGAATAGCCTATTGTACTTAAGGAGCTAGCTAAAGCAATCTCATAACTGTTAGTGATTAACCTTGAGAAATCATGGAGGATGGGTGAGGTCCCAGAGGCCTGGAGAAGGGAACAGACAGTACCTATCTTTAAAGAGGGGAAAAAAGAAGACCTCAGGAATTATAGACAACTCAGGCTAACTTTGATACCTAGAAAGATCCTGCAACAAACGATTACACAATCCGTTTGTAAGCATCTAGCGCAGTAGTGGGCAACCTGCGACCCGCGGGCTGCATGCAGCCCATCAGGGTAAGCTGATTGTGGGCTGTGAGACATTTTACGGACATTGACCATCTGCAGGCACGGCCCCCTACAATCCCCAGTGGCCGTGGTTCACTGCTCCTGGCCAATGGGAGGTGGGGGAGGTGGCGAGTCACAGGGATGTGCTGGCTGCCGCTTCCTGCAGCTCCCATTGGCCGGGAACGGCAAACCGCAGCCACTAGAAGCAGGGGGGGGCATGCCTGTGGGTGGTCAATGCCTGCAAAATATCTCGTGGCCCACAATCAGCTTACCCTGATGGTCTGCAGGGTCGCAGGTTGCCCACCACTGCACTAGATGTTTACAAACTGACTGTGCCGCAGGTTTGCCCACCACTCATCTAGTGGATAGTAAGAGGATAAGTAATAGCCAACATGGATTTAAGAAAAACTCATGCCATACCTTCCCAATTCCCTCTTTTGATAGGAATACTGGCCTAGTGGAAAAGGAGTTGCTGTAGATATATCTTGATTTTAGTGACACTTCTGACACAGCCCTAGATGACATTCTCATAAGCAAACTATGGACATGTGGCATAAATGAAGTGATTACAAGGTGGGTACAAAATTGGTTGAAAGACCTTACTCAAAGAGTAGTTATCAATAGTTTGCTGTCAAACTGGGAGGGTGTATTTAGTGAGATCCTGCGGGAGTCAGTGCTGGGTCTGGTACTAGTCAATATATTCATTAATGACTTGGATAATGGAGTGGAGAATATGCTTATAAAATGTGTGGATGACACCAAGCTTGGAGGGTTTGCAAGCACTTTGGAGGACAGTACTAGAATTCAAAAGAACCTTGACAAATTGGAGAATTGGTCTGAAATCAACAAGATTAAATTCAATAAAAATGTGTGAAAGTAAAAAAATCAAATGCTCAACTACAAAATGGGGGTGGTACTGCTGAAGAGGATCTTGAGTGGATCACAAATCGAATATGAGCCAAAAATATGATAAGTTGTAAAAAGGGTAATATTCTGAGATGTATTAACAGGAGTGTCTTATGTAAGACATGAAAAGTAATTGTTCCACTTTACTTGGCAGTGGTGAGGTCTCAGCTGGAATAATGTGTCTAGATTTGTGCACCATACTTAAGAAAGATGTGGACAAATTGGAAAGAGACCAGAGGAGAGCAACAAAAATAATAAAAGTTTTAGAAAACCTGACCTATGAGGAAAGGTTAGAGAAACTGGTTATATTAATCTTGAGAAAAGAAGACTGAGGGGAGACCTGTGAACAAACTTCAGTGTGTTAAGGGTTGTTACAAAGAGGGTGGTGATCAATTGCTCTTCATGTCCACTGAAGGTGGGACAAAAAATAATCAGCTTAGTCTGCAGCAAGGAAAAAACATCCTAACTGTAAGTGTAGTGAAGCACTGGAATTGGCTTCCAGTGGAGGTTGTGGACTCCCCATCTGTGGACGCTTTTAAGAGTAGGTTGGACAAACACCTGTCAGGGATGGTCTAGGTAAACTTGGTCCTGCCTCAGTGCAAGAAGCTGGACTAGATAATCTCTCAAGATCCCTTCCAGCCCTACATTCATATAATTTTGTGGGTTGCCCACTAGTCCTCAACTTGCACTAATACTTTTGTTGCTGATCTGAGAGCTCTTGCTGGCTCCTGAGAAAGAATGGTGACATAGGGCTCTGATCTCTAACCATTTACACATTGTAAACTTCTGCTTTGTTGAGAAAGCCAGGGCTCTTGCCACACAGAATTCCTAAATCCTGTTGCACAGAAGTTAGAGGTGGGAAAAATGCTTATTAGGTTCTCTAGTTCATCTCCCTGCCAGTGTAAGATATTTTTCCTTTAAGGGTTAAAAGTACAAAATGAATCTGAGCCATCTTTAATAGCCACTTTCATAAAAAATAAGTGTCTTTCCCCCCCCAATTTTCCAAATAATGTACTGCATTGTAACCTGTCACATTACGTTATATCCATCATGTAGCTCTATAGTACCTGATTTGACATAATGGGATGTGAAGGCAAGTATTAGATATGAAGAGAAGAAAAGGGTTTTACAAATGTTGAGCATGCTTTTTTGTGCCCGTGTATCTCCACTTATCCTAATATTAAACCATAAAAAGCCATACTCTGCTCACATTAAGGGTTTGACTTCAATGCACAAAAGCTAAGACAATCACAGTTAAGAATAAAGCCCTGTCCTTAACTCACCCTGGCATACTACAACGCATTATTCTCTGGGCTGTGTAGCATCACCCACTCTTTTAGAGACCTGACCTATGCAAGATCCAGTGGCATTTGAGTGATTTAAAGATGTTTAATTCTGAAACAAATAGTTAGGGCTCGCATCAACCCTTCCCTTTACAACCTGAGCAAGGAACCAGTAGGGCTGCTCACAAAGTTAGATACACAATGCGTATGTGGGGAGTAGGGGGCTGTGGGTACAAAAATCTGGCCTTTGAGGAAGATATTTGAACTTTAAAACTATTTTCCTTTTAGAAAAGGAGTACTTGTGGCACCTTAGAGACTAACCAATTTATTTGAGCATGAGCTTTCATGAGCTACAGCTCACTTCATCGGATGCATACTGTGGAAACTGCAGAAGACATTAGATACACAGAGACCATGAAACAATACCTCCTCCCACCCCACTCTCCTGCTGGTAATAGCTTATCTAAAGTGATCATCAAGTTGGGCCATTTCCAGCCCAACTTGATGATCATTTTAGATAAGCTATTACCAGCAGGAGAGTGGGGTGGGAGGAGGTATTGTTTCATGGTCTCTGTGTATCTAATGTCTTCTGCAGTTTCCACAGTATGCATCCGATGAAGTGAGCTGTAGCTCATGAAAGCTCATGCTCAAATAAATTGGTTAGTCTCTAAGGTGCCACAAGTACTCCTTTTCTTTTTGCGAATACAGACTAACACTGCTGTTACTCTGAAACCTATTTTCCTTTTATTTTTCTTCTTGATCTTACTTGAACAGTTTGTGATTTAATTGATAGATAAGTACTTTCTCCTGCAGTGTTTAAGTATCACGGTATTCACAGTTAATATCTATGATTTCTCATACATATTATTTAAACAGAATCCATTTTTTTGGTATTATAGATGAGTCCTTTCTTCCATGTATCCGTCTTCCAGTCTGTGAACTCATTAAGATAGGGAGCATCCTTATTTTTTGGTTTGTACAACATCAAATACAGTGTTATTTGTAAGCTAATAATTAATACCTAATAACATGAATATATCAAAAATTAAAATAAAAAAACCTGTGCACGTAAATTAACTTAGTGTATGGTTAAACAGCAGTGTTTTAGCCAAGTATATTTTAAAATAGTCAAAAAACACCTGCTAATCATTGCCTAATGAGTCAATCAGTATTTATCAAACCACAGATTAGACCAATTTAGGCTTTGTTTTTTGGTGGTGGTTATTTGGAATCCCTTAACACAGACAAGACCAAAATGATGCTAGTTAGAAGGGGCAAATGCTTTGAAGAGCTAGCCAAGATATTGTCTTTCCCTTCTATTGAAGTCATATGGCCCAAGGCTCAGGGTCATGGGGCCCTGTTTAACTTCACTCTGAGCCTAGATGATAGCCACGAATGAACCAGATCTAGGCAATATTATACACCATACCTCCATCTGTGAAGCATTAAGAAAGTTCTGCTCCTCTGGAATAGTGCAGATCACAAATACCAGGAAGAAGTGCATGAGAGATGGGATTTTCAACAGCACTTAAATGACTTAGGAGCACAAGTCCTATTAACTTTCCCATCTGAGATCCAGCAAGAAAGCATTTTCAGTTGAGGGGATCTGATTGTGATATAGACTTCCAGAGATCAGACAAATACAGATACTTAACACCATTAGAAAATAGTGCAAGATCCTCTTTTTGTCTAACATAACATCAGAATTATGTTTACAAAAGTGCCACCGGCAATTCCCCCATCAGAGAAATAAAAGCTGTAAACAAACCTTCCCATAACCAAGGGAGAAGAGTTGAAGTGTTCCTGATCTCCCCTTCACTTTGCTATTATAATATAGTAGGCATTTATAGTACAGTGTTGGGAGCCAATAAAAAATATTAAGGTGAATAGTATATTTTCTGCTTTCCGAGTAGATGATTAAAACTTTTTAAGGGGTGAATAAAGGCTGATAGATAGTGAATATAAAATCAGATGCCTCCTGTTTTTTTGTTTTGTTTTGTTTTAAATGAACTTTTGGGTTTTGTGAACATTTTCATGTATACAGGTCATGGTATCAGTATTCATCAACAACAAAAAATTGGACCTTCTGAGTAGTGGTATATTTCATTCAAGTAATTTATTAATTAATTAGCAAATATATTTGTTTTTTATTATTATGTGACCAACTGGATTAATGATCTAAAAATGTGTTTCAAGAAATCCTTTGTTTTTCGGCTCATGTTACTCCATTATCTTTCCCATGTTATGTCATAACTGCATATATCTAGAGAGAGAGAGAGGCTCCCTTTCTTTCTAGTGATGACTCCAGTTCACTAATTAACGCATCAGGAAATCCAGAGCAATTCTGGCACACTTAATGAAATTACTCTGAATTTACATTGGTAGAGGTGAGCAGAATTTGCCTAAATAAATCTACATCTTTACTTACATTGCATTATTTTGATCCTCCTAGAAATTTGGCAGGATTGTAACTGAGAGAGTTAAAGGGTTTCACTGCAGTCCTGATTAAAATTGTCATGGGTTAATGATTTGTTATATAGTATTTTGACAAATTCTGATTGGCAAATTATATTTATGTCTCAGTTATTTTCTACTAACTTCTAGTGATCTAGAGGAATGTGTCAGTGATTTTACAATTTAATGTGCAATTGTTTTCTCCATTTCCTAATGCCACTCCCTTAGGAAAAGCATTATGCAAAATGAATGAGTGTAAATAGAAAAAATTTTCCCCTAGAAACTCTATATTTGGTTGTGGAAAATCTCTTTAACACTGTATTAAAGTGGTTGCTGAATGTAAACATGGTTCATTAAATCAGAAAGCTTTTTCTTTCTATCGTTTATGTTTAGGAACCTTCTCAGTACAAACTACCTATGCAACACACAGGAAACCAGAGAAAAATGTGACATAACCTCCACAACCTGCCAACAAGCCTTTTGGCTGGTACTTGGTTATCAATTAAAATAACATTAGAAGAAAATTGTCTCTGTTTCCAGTACTGTGCATAGGGAATTAGCCATGGAATTCCCATTATTGCTAATAGGAGCTGTGCAGCTAATTCCCAGTGCAATTTGCTGTAAATTTACCCCTACGTGCTCCTCCATATTTCTCATGTGGAGAAAACGAAAAACAAGTCTATCTGTTGTATCATAATAGAAAACTAGAAGCAACTACTGTCAATTTTATCAGCAAGACTGATGCTGGATTTCTTTGAGAATATGGGAAGCTTAGCAAGATTTGAAACAACAGAAACCTGATTCTGTGTAATGGCAATATTCCAACCACAATCTTCTATTTTTTTTCTACAATATTCCTTCAGTTTTGAAAATATTTTGTGCTGTTAAGATTTGCCAAACAAAGTCTCAATCCTGAAAACACTGCCAGCTGTAGTGCATACTATGGAAAGAGTAATAGTAATACTTAGCTATTGTAGAGACATTTTCATTCTTAGATCTCAAAATGCTGTACAACTGACAGTAAGTCCAATTGTCCCCATTTATGAATACAGAAGCTGAGACAAAGAGTGGTGAAATGACTTGCTCGTCACTGGCAGATCTCCTGACTCCCAGTCTAGTACCCTATCCACTGGACTGTGCTGTTCATTCTTCCAGCTGAAGTCAACAGGTCTACTCATAGCATTTCCAGACACTATATCTGGCAATAAGTGTTTGCAGAATGAGGTCCAACTTTGACCACTATTATTACTAGTCGTATGAATTCCTTACCTCTTAGTTTCCCCTCCTCCAGTCTTCCTCTCCAGCCCTTTTGAAGCATGCCATCTTACTTTCTGAATTATTTAGCTCACTTCCTCTCTTCATGAAGTTCAAACTGCTCTTTGCTTGCTGCAACTTCTTATGTCTGAGCTCTTATTTCTACACCCTATCTCAATCTTTATACTCTACTCTTTGAGTCTAATCCAAGTCCTTCAAAGACAATGCCAATACCTTATTCATCGTTGTGATGTATCCACGCCACCTTTTATTCTGTTGGCTTAAGTAGGGCCAGTGGGCTAATTAGCTGCTCTGGGCTTCCTCCAGTCAGACCTTAAGGTAGAACCTCATACTGGGGCTGAGCTTCATGGGTCCTAGGTAAGCTATTGTCAGCATGTGGAGGGTTGCAGCATGGCTGGTCCCATGAGACCAACCCACAACTTTACACTCTGGGTAAAACTTCCAATAACTCTATGAGGGGCAATGAAGTTTTCCAGCAATCACGAGCCAGAATTCCCCAACTGATGAGGCCTCACTTGTCTCAGCTGGCAAAGTATGTGGGCTCCTGGAATCTATCATCCTGGAGACAAAGCTGGAGCTGTGTTATTATGCCAGGACTGTGCACTGCACAGAATGAAAATGTTAAACAAAAGGCAGTGCAAAACAAATGCCCTTACTAGCCACTTTACCTGTGCCAACTTTGCTGACTGATTGATAATGTGAACCACTGCCTGGTTCACACAACAAAAATGAATCTGGTTATTTCTAAATTGCTCATCCCAAATAGTGACTGCCACCAATACTGGGGAAAAAAATCAAGAAAAGTAATATCACTAGTTGTACCCTGTGCTGTCCACTCTTTGGGCCACCTCTGTGCAAAGCAATTCCTTTGATAATATACTCCAAATCATTCCCACAGAGGCAGCAGATCGTACCATAAGTTCTGTTCTCCGGATCCAGTCAGATCACTTAATAGATATATATCTCAAACCATTAATAGTGTTTCCCATACCACCAAATCATCTTTCATTTCTTTGGTTGCTCTAATGTAATGAGCAAGCTTCCCGACCCCAAAGGTGTCAGCTGCCTGGTTGGCACAAAAGGTCCTATCCAGAGTGACCACCCTACATGCAAAATTCAGATGTCCCATGATTACTTGTAACTGTTTGTGTAACTTTCCTAGAACCTTTAATTGCACTTATCTACACCCTTTCATTAGCTAACTATTCTTTGTATCCAATTCAGCTTCCAAATATATCAACTTCTGTGTGGGCTCTCAGTCTTCCCTGAGGCTAGGGGGACAACTCCTGAAATGTTCTTTTCTTTATTATTATTTTATGTTATTAAAACAGGGGCACACAATGATGATGCTCAAGTTTCCTGCAAGTTTTTTGTCATTTCCATCCAGAATACTTGAATCTTTGGGCAACCTCTTCATCTGAACTGTAGTCGGAATCCCACATCTCAGTACTGGCTGGAGGCATGTCCTGTTCCATTTTGTCTTACACTGCAGCTGGGAGTGAGTAGGTGAGATAGAGGGCTAGATCAGGAAAGTTCTACATCAGCCAGGCAACTGCTTGCTGATTTTTTTTCTTCAAATTTCAGATGTTTATTAAGCCCCTACAAGCCACTTTCCAGCACATGATTAAAAGTGCAATGTGAAGCAAGCTTAATTAACATTTCCTGGAAGATTAAGTGTATTAGTGTTGCAAACAGCTTCTGGAAGACTTCATGCTGTAGTCCACACTGACCAAATAGAACTTAATAGGCAGGCACACTTGGGGGAGGGATAGCTCAGTGGTTTAAGCATTGGCCTGCTAAACCCAAGTTTGTGAGTTCAATCCTTGAGGGGGCCATTTAGGGATCTGGGGCAAAAATTGGGGATTGGCCCTGCTTTGAGCAGGGGGTTGGACTAGATGACCTCCTGAGGTCCCTTCCAACCCTGATATTCTATGATTCTATCCCAGATTTACCTGTAAAGAGAAAGTCATCAAGATAAGTAGGTGCTTGGTGCAAGCCCGTTTCCTTCACATCCATGTAGTCTAACTTGTGCTAAACCTTTCAAAGATCCAGTGTGGAGCAACCTTGAGCCCAGCCTTACCTCACAGTAATAACCTTCAAACTCACACAAATCTGTTAGCCAAAGCAGTAGCAGGCTCATCATTCTCTAGGGGCCCTAGCCACCACTAGAGGAGGACAAAACGCCACATTGAGCAAGCAGGGGGTTACAACAGCAAATTAAAATTTTGGATTTGTCTTCCTTCCTTCCTTATCAGCATCCCCAATTTTCTAAAAAAGAAGGCCGATCTCGCCTATATACTCTCCCTTCCAAATTTTTTCTTTAACAGGCTACAGCCTTGGATGGATGGCTATAGTGAACTGTAAGTTCCAGGAATCAGCACCTGCATCCCCTGTGGTGCTATTATTTAAAATGTGTATATTGTAGCACCTAGGAGCCCTAGTCATAGACTAGGACTCTGTTGTCTTAGGGGGCTGTAAAACACAGAACAAAAAATCCGTCCCTGCCCCAAAGAGCTTGCAATCTAAGTAAAAGACAAGAAACAACACATGGATGTTGACAGACAGAGGAGTTCAAGAAAACAATGAAATTATATTGGTCAGCATGATAGGCTGTGGTCTCAACATACCAACTGCTTTGCTATCATCAAGTTTTTTTGTACGACTCACAGCCAAGGAGAATTTTAAGGTGGGTTTTGAAGAATGAATTTGTTTTGTGGATGTTTATGAGGAGCTTCTTTCTAACATGAGAGGCAAAATGAGAGAAAGCACAAAGGTGTTTTTTGAAAATTTAACAAGTGGGCGATGGATGGATCACGAGGTGGGAATGGACCTTTCAGTTCTGAGTGAGAAATTATGGGTATGATGGAGATGGGTTGTGAAGATCCCTGAAAACAAAGACAAATAGCTGAAGTCTGATGTGTGTGTTTCTCAGTAGGAGAGGGTGTAACTAGGCTGGTTCTGGAGGAACCAAACTGAGAGTGCCAATTCAGGACAAATTGCTTAAAGCAGGACAATTACAGCCCAAGGCTGGGGTTCCACCACCTCTAAGGCGAACCAAACAGAGAGGACTTTTGTTTTACCCCACTGGCTAACCACAAGTCACACAAGCAATTCCCTTAGACACTCCAGTTTCCCAGTATCACCACCAGTGCCACTCATTATGGGAACTAATGGTTATGAAAACCAGTACCCCAGTAAAAGAAAAAAGGTTCTCTTGATCCCCAGACCCAGGTCAATATAAAAATCAGATCTTATCCACAAATCACGCTGTTGCCAATCCTTTAGAATCTAAAATCTAAAGATTTATTCATAAAAGGGAAAAGATATAGATGAGGGCTAGAATTGGTTAAATGGAATCAATTACATATAGCAATGGCAAAGTTCTTGGTTCAGGCTTGTAGCAATGATGGAATAAGCTGCAGGTACAAATCAAGTCTCTGGAGTACATCCATAGCTGAGATGGGTCATCAGTCCTTTGTGCAGAGCTTCCATTTGTAGCAAAGTGCCTCCAGAGGTATGAAGCAGTATTGAAGACAAGATGGAGGAGTGGCAGCAGCTTTTTATAGTCTCATGCCATGTGGTCTCTGCTTTCTTTGTCCCAAGGACAAGCTGTCCTTCACATGGCATGGAAAAACCTCAGAGTTCTGTCCATAGGCATGTCCCTGCATGCCTTGCTGAGTCACAAGGTGTATCTGCCTTCTCTCATTGGGTCAGTTGTATAGCTGATGGTCCTTAATTGGCCATCAAGCAGCCGAGGCAGAGCTGACACCAACTTGTCTGGGGTGTCACCCAGAAGCATAGCACAAGTTTGAACTACAGACAGTATAGAGCCAATACTTATAACTTTAAATACAAAAATGATATATGCATACAGATAGCATAATCATAACCAGCAAACCATAATCTTGTCTTAGACACCTTATTTGACCCCCTTTATACAAGATTTCATGCCACAACACGACCTTGGTTGCAACAATGTTCTATACAGTCCCAGATCAAGTCAATAACGTCACAGAGAGATGCAGTGACTGATAGCAGACAAACATGGGCCAAGGCCTGTGCTGTTTTGGGAGCACTGACACTACTGTTTGGGCATCTTGCCTCAATCCCATGCACCCCTTTTCAGGTGTCTGCCTGTGCAAATAGTAATTTGCTGGAGGATTCTGTCAGTACCACAAAACGTGCCTTTCCTCCTGAACAGCAACTACCCACTTTGGGCAGACCTCCATGGGAATGAAAGATGATCGAGATTCCACAAGTTCCCCCAACCTCTCACAGGGCTGCTTATCTGCTACCCTTGTTCTAGGGTGGGGCATATCTGCAGCTGCTCTTTTCACGGAATTGGAAGCTGTGCTTCTGGTTCCATCCTTTGCAGTGTCAAACCTGCAACCCACCTGGGTTATGTGTATGCTTCTGCGGGGAGGCTCAAACCCCATCATCCTTTAATCATCACTTTTCCCCAACTTAGCCTTCGTGTTTGAGTCCAGTGTTTCCTGATACAGGAACCCAGGGTCACACCCCAGCACATCAGACAATCTGCCCCTTCCACCGCTCTTTGTAGTTAAGGGAAGAGAAGTCACTTTCACATCCCCTTGGCTGGAGGAATTCACCATTCCCCTCTGAAACCCTCTGAATGGGGAGCATTGACTCACCATCTGCCCCTGGGATCCTGGTTCTGGTCAGCCTGTCTCCATCAGTGGAGACTCATAGACTTTAAGATCAGAAAGGACCATTGTGATCATCTAGTCTGATCTTCAGAACATAGCAGGCCACAGAACTTCACCCACTCCTGAAATAGACCCCTAATCTCTGGATAAATTACTGAAGTCCTCAAATCATGGTTTAAAGACTTCAAGTTACAGAGAATTCAAAACTTACGCAGTTTAAACCTGCAAGTGACTCGTGCCCCATGCTGCAGAGGAAAAAGAACCCTCCCCCCAGGATCTCTGCCAATCTGACCTGTGGGAAAATTCCCTGCTGATCCCAAATATGGTGATCCATTAGACCCTGAGCATGTGGGCAAGATCTGCCAGGCAAGAATTCTGAGAAAGAATTCCCTTAGTAAATCAGTGTTCTCCATCTAGTGTTCTGTCTCCAGCCTTTGGGGATTTTTTGCAACTGGCAGTTGCCAGTGATCCACCTACAATCTTAGGCAGTCCTATCATACCACTGCCTCAATAAACTTATCAATCTCAGTCTTGAAACCAGTTAGGCATTTTGCTCCCACTGCTCTCCTTGGAAGGCTGCTGCAGAATTTGACTCTTCTGATGGCTAGAAACCTTCGCCTGATTTCAAGCCTAAATTTTTTGATAGCCGTTTGGTCTTGTGTCCACATTGGTGCTTAACTTAAATAACTCCTCTCCCTCCCTTGTACATATGCCTCTGATGTATATATAGAGAGCAATCATATCTGCCCTCAGCATTCTTTTGGTTAGGCTAAACAAGCCAAGCTCTTTGAGTCTCCTCTCATAAGGTAGGTTTTCCATTCCTCGGATCATCCTAGTAGCCCATCTCTACACCTGTTTCAGTTTGAATTCATCTTTCTTAAACATGGGAGATCAGAATTCTCCCCAGGCTGTGGCAGTTGTTTCTCATTTGATTTTTTTTTGCCATGCCTCAGAATGCTTCCTCACATCCACACATGCCCAGCACTCTTCACCTGGGTGAGAGAGTCCTGACCCCCTTACTTCAGCCTGTGAGTACCGAAAGTCTGTCCCCACCCAGGGAGGTGGTCTGAAGTTTGTGATTCCTTTGCAAAGCTCAGTGAAGGAGTAAACCTCTAGCAGGGAGAGTGGCATGAGGGCCAGTCTGCCTGCCCACTGCCCCCTGAGCCTGGACAATGGGAGGCAGCACAGCTCCTGCCTCACCAAGCATGTGTGCCCAACTTCTCCCTCCCTTCCGGACTGTGTGTTTCTTGACTGTCAGTCCGACCAACAGCCCCTGGCCATTGAGGTGGTGGGGTGGTGTCAGCTGCATATGGATCCCAACATATTTGCTTTGGACTGTCTCTGGTCAGGGACAGCAGGAGAATATAGTAATTCAAAGGCTTCGCAGGAAAGACAACCAGTTCCCAGAACAATAAAATATCTTTTTAAAATTAGTTTTGAAAACACTTTAATTATTACTTTTTTCTCCCAGAGGAAAATAACTTATGTTTTAAAAGTTCATAGACCTCTTGTCAATGCTTCATTGCAGAATTTCATTATTAAGTTTAGCCTTGTTGTTATTATTGCTGTTATTATTATTTTATAATTAATCCCTTTGCTACTGGTTCCAAGTGAATACATCATGTTAGACCTTGGTAGTTATTGGAATACAGAAACTTGGTAGGACTTTGTGCCAGATAGGGTAGTGTTAGAGTATTTTGCCCCCTATATCTGGCATAACAGGCAGCACTTCAGCAATTAAGTCTGGAAAATTGTTGTATCCAATGCCAAATTCTATCTTTGGTTATGAGCACATAGATCCCATTGACTAGTGACATTGTCACTACAAGCCCCCTGTTTTGTTTTGTTTTTTCCTGAGAGCAGAATTTAAACTTACCACTATGTATTTTGGCATATAAAACCTACTCTTTTCTATTCTCAAAGAGAATCTTATGTTTGGATACATGGAAGATTTTTATCTGAAGCAGGTTCTGCAGCTGAGCCTGTTACTTAATATATGCACACTTAATATATGTCACTTATTAATTCTGTGTCATAGACAGTATATATTATTTAATCATACCGAATGGCCTTTTGCATATTTAATGCATGCTACAGTTACTATCTCCCCAAAGGGAGTCCTGGGTTTCTTTCCTCCTTCCAGTCCAGTTGCTCCTCTGGGAATAGGTATTAATTGCTCTTAGAGAGAAACAAAAGTAGTCAACGTTTAAAGTTTGCATAGGCATTTTTTGTTTGTTTGACAATCAACAGTGTAAGTGTACATAAACTTTTAATTGTGTCCTCAGTGGTATCTCATATAAGATTAGCCTCAAGAGTTTTCAGAGAACTTTAAACTTTAGTTACCATGTGAGAAATGCCGAATAACTAATTTGCTGATTATATTGTTCAGGCAGCTCAAGTTATATTTAATTTGGATGAATGAAACTGACAGTTTGATGTGTGGTTCAGGTCAAATTTAATTTTCAGCTGATATTATTAAATTTGCAAAGCCAGCACTACCATGTCATGTGCTGTACCCTAATCTACCAAATATTTTTTAGTATTGTGGTGGGCCTTGTGGCATATTTTTTATTCTTCTTCCTGTTGCTGTCTGTTGGTTCAAGGAGCTGGAGATTGCAGCATGGTTTTCATGTTCCATTTGCTCTTAAATTATCTAAATGAATGTTATGGGGGGGGGGTTGGGGAGGGAGAGGAGTAGAAGTGATTTTTTTGGGGTGGTCAATTTAATGTGAGGAGATGGGGCTTCAAGAGGAGTTGAGAGCTGTCAGTACCTTTTAGGATCAGGCCTATAATGAAGAATTTTTGACCGCATAGAACAGTGTCTCGGGCAGGAAGAAGGGCAAGCCACCAGAAATGCAATTTATTAGGTCTACAACTGTATTAAGTAACATATCTTGGAAGTATCCAGCAATCACTTGTCCAATGCAGGTCACCCTTCCTTTGACATTTGTATTAGCTAGTGGAGGGCTGCTCCCGACCCCCACACCATTAACCTGTTCGTAGCACTGTTGCTGGGACACTATCACCCTCCCATAGTCTGAGAGGTAAGGGGAAGGGTAGGGGATTTTCCAAAGTGTGACTTGGTCAATTTAGGACACCCCACCTATACACTACCAAGGACTCAAAGTGTGACCCAATCAATTTCATAGAATCATAGAATATCAGGGTTGGAAGGGACCTCAGGAGGTCATCTAGTCCAACCCCCTGCTCAAAGCAGGACCGATCCCCAATTAAATCATCCCAGCCAGGGCTTTGTGAAGTTTGACCTTAAAAACGTCTAAGGAAGGAGATTCCACCACCTCCCTAGGTAACGCATTCCAGTGTTTCACCACCCTCCTAGTGAAAAAGTTTTTCCTAATATCCAACCTTGTTCTGTCATCTGCTACCACTGAGAACAGTCTAGAGCCATCCTCTTTGGAACCCCCTTTCAGGTAGTTGAAAGCTGCTATCAAATCCCCCCTCATTCTTCTCTGCCGTAGACTAAACATCCCCAGTTCCCTCAGCCTCTCCTCATAAGTCATGTGTTCCAGTCTCCTAATAATTTTTGTTGCCCTCCGCTTGACATTTTCCAATTTTTCCACATCCTTCTTGTAGTGTGGGGCCCAAAACTGGACACAATACTCCAGATGAGGCCTCACCAGTGTCGAATAGAGGGGAACGATCATGTCGCTCGATCTGTTGGCAATGCCCCTACATATACATCCCAAAATGCCATTGGCTTTCTTGGCAACAAGGGCACACTGTTGACTCATATCCAGCTTCTCGTCCACTGTAACCCCTAGGTCCTTTTCTGCAGAACTGCTGCCTAGCCATTCGGTCCCTAGCCTGTAGCGATGCATTATATTCTTCCATCCTAAGTGCAGAACTCTGCACTTGTCCTTGTTGAACCTCATTAGATTTCTTTTGGCCCAATCCTCCAATTTGTCTAGATCCCTCTGTATCCTATCCTTACCCTCCTGCGTATCTACCTCTCCTCCCAGTTTAGTGTCGTCTGCAAACTGGCTGAGGGTGTAATCCACACCATCCTCCAGATCATTTATGAAGATATTGAACAAAACCGGCCCCAGAACAGACCGTTGGGGCACTCCACTTGATACCGGCTGCCAACTAGACATGGAGCCATTGATCACTACCCGTTGAGCCCGACAATCTAGCCAGCTTTCTACCCACCTTATAGTGCATTCATCCAGCCCATACTACTTTAACTTGCTGACAAGAATACTGTGGGAGACCATGTCAAAAGTTTGCTAAAGTCAAGAAACAATACATCCACTGCTTTCCCTTCATCCACAGAACCAGTAATCTCATCATAGAAGGCGATTAGATTAGTCAGGCATGACCTTCCCTTGGTGAATCCATGCTGACTGTTCTTGATCACTTTCCTCTCATGTAAGTGCTTCAGGATTGATTCCTTTAGGACCTGCTCCATGATTTTTCCGGGGACTGAGGTGAGGCTGACTGGCCTGTAGTTCCCAGGATCCTCCTTCTTCCCTTTTTTAAAGATGGGCACTACATTAGCCTTTTTCCAGTCGTCCGGGACTTCCCCCGATCGCCATGAGTTTTCAAAGATAATGGCCAATGGCTCTGCAATCACAGCCGCCAACTCCTTTAGCACTCTTGGATGCAAAGCATCCGGCCCCATGGACTTGTGCACGTCCAGCTTTTCTAAATAGTCCCTAACAACTTCTTTCTCCACAGAGGGCTGGCCACCTACTCCCCACACTGTGTTGCCCAGCACAGCAGTCTGGGAGCTGAGCTTGTTCGTGAAGACAGAGGCAAAACAAGCATTGAGTACATTAGCTTTTTCCACATCCTCTGTCACTAGGTTGCCTCCCTCGTTCAGTAAGGGGCCCACACTTTCCTTGACTTTCTTCTTGTTGCCAACATACCTGAAGAAACCCTTCTTGTTCCTTTTAACATCTCTTGCTAGCTGCAGCTCCAGGTGCGATTTGACCCTCCTGATTTCATTCCTACATGCCCAAGCAACATTTTTATACTCTTCCTTGGTCATTTGTTCAATCTTCCACTTCTTGTAAGCTTCTTTTTTATGTTTAAGATCCGCAAGGATTTCACTCTGAAGCCAAGCTGGTCGCCTGCCATATTTACTATTCTTTTGACACATCGGGATGGTTTGTCCCTGTAACCTCAATAGGGATTCTTTGAAATACAGCCAGCTCTCCTGGACTCCTTTCCCCCTCATTTTATTCCCCCAGAGGATCCTACCCATCAGTTCCCTGAGGGAGTCGAAGTACCCACCCTTTCCCTTGAGGCTCAGGGCTCTACAGGTCTGCAGAATCTTTTCCCAGCAAAAGAGCCTTACGTGGTTGTGCTCTAAACATCCATTTATTAGCAACACACAGAATACATATACCAAGCAAATCTCTTATTCTCACCACTCCCAATATACAGACAATTTTCACCTGATGGCCAGTCAGGATTCATTCATTTGGGGGTTCCTGGCGATGCCTCTGCATGTCATGTTCGTGCAGAGGGGTCCCTAATTTCCCAGCATCTTTACAACCTTGGTGGTTATAATTCTCATTAAGGACATTCCTGAGGTGGGGGTGCTTTATCAGCAGCAGGTCATTCTTTTTTTCCAATGTTAGTGGTGAACTCTCTGAGTTTCACCCAAGCCTAGTTTAATATGGGGGTGGAGGTTGGAGGGGATTGATGCGGTCTCAGGCCTACGCTAGCACTGTTGTTGTTGGGACACTATCACCCTCCCCTAGTCAGAGGGGTAAGGGGAAAGGTAGGAGGTTTTCCTCACAGTACCATGATTATGAGCCCCAACCCCATTCCCCACCTTCTTTAGGAAATGGCATCTCCTAATCTGCTTCTAATTCTATTTTATCAGGGAACCAGTCCCGCTGCTGAATAAGCAGCTGTGCTGGGCATCTGCCAGTTTGTGACATGACAGATTTTACAATCTAACCTACCCACTGGGTCTGTGGGGTGATGAGAGGAAGGCAAATTATATATGAGAGAAATTAAAAATTGAAACCAGGTCAATTAGGCAGTGAAGATAAACTTCTTCCTATCCCCATGATGCCCAAAGCAAACATTGATCCTATTCTAATTACAAGGGAGGAAATACATCCTGGGCAGGGGGTGGGTGCATGAGAGCCAGTAGGCTTAAGTGTGGACAGAAGGGTGCAAATCAGCTACAGAACCCCCCGTCCTCAAGCCCACAGGCAAGCTAGGGGCCCGAGCGGGGTTGTGCACAATGTGTAAAGGCACCATGAGTTTTCTTTCGCCTATTGATCTAGTCAAAGCCCTGCCCTGACCTATAAGGCTGCAAGGGGGGAGGGCATTTTGACAGTATGGCCCCAATTCAGCAAAGCACTTAATCATGTGCTTAGATTTAAATGCATGGTTGATTCAATGCATCAAATACGTAGCTGCTCTAAACTGCCACAGATCCACTGAAGACAGTGGAGGTATACTGGTTAACATTAATTGAGTAATCCCAGTGTGTATAACCAAATTGCAAATGGTACATTGAGCTAATTTAGTATTATTATTCGTCAGTATAAACTGAATTTTGCTTTGTGCTTAAATCCTCTATTAGGGTCTTCCACTGAATAGTATAGGGCCATATATTCAGGAAATCTTAACATTTCCACTGAAGTCAATAGACCTGTGCCAGTTTACAACAGCTGAGATTCTAGCCCTTAATGTTTGCCTCTATTAATTTATTCTGAAGACTTTGGAAAGTATTTTTTCTGGCAATTATAGAACAGAATAATTCCTGCTGTGATATAAAATTAAACATAAGTGAGCAATATGGAATTACAGAAAGCAGGATGGAGGAGAAGATGAGCGTAAAGGTGAGGGAGTGAGTCTTTAACATTACTATAACTTTTCTTTTGGACACTATGTTAAAATCAGTAAGTCATCTACACATTTCAACATAGTTCCATTTCTTGAAATGAAAACATATGTGAGTCAGCTCAGTGGGTTCTCAGCCAACAGTCTCCTCAGATCAGCTGGTGTGAGGGAAGGAGCAAAAAACAGAGAAATCTCCCTTCCTTCCCCATATGTTCAAAGCAATGAGAAGTAGGATTTTGGTGGTAGAGGGGGAGAGAAAGGAGTTATTGGGCAAGAGCCATCCTTTCTGTAGCTCCTCTGAAATAATTGAATTTACACCATGCCCATTGCATCAAATGTAGCTGCTGAGACACACAATGAGTCACTGTGGTGCAATGTTGTGACATTGCATGGCATTTTGCAGCATTGCACCAATACTGATGGACCTGGAGTGATGTAGAGATGATAATCACAATGTCAAGATGTCACTCTGTGATTTGATGGGTCTGGTCAACTTCATCTGATGATCTATGTTCTCTTTATGTGAGCAAGGTTGAGCTCTAATTGGTTTTAATTAGTAGAAGAGCTAAGGGATGTATTGTTTCTAATTGCTAGTGAGAAGGTTTAATTGTCTTTTGTATACCCTGCTGTAAGCCTAGTATCTCCTGCTCATCACAAGTCACTCTTACCTCTGACTCTTGCTTGTTAAAACTAGAGGCATCATGAAGAATGATAGGCTTTGGATTACCATAAAAGCTCCTTCTTTAAGCTAGTGCCCTTATTTGATAAGAAGTCCTCCCGTCACATTTTTGCTTTCTTTAAATCAAATAGACCCCACACACAGTTTAAGTTTTCTTGGGGAGGGAAACTACAAACAGCTTGCCCTCTGATCTGAAGATGTTTGCTATGAAAATATCAGCATCTTTAAGAGACAAGTACTCACAGTTGTGGGACATTAATATGTATGCAAATTTATACTGTTGTTTGCTGCTGTCTCCTTTCGTTCTCTCTTTGAAGGAGGAGAGGTAAGTGAGCTAAATTAATGAAAAGCTCAGGTAAAACATTTGCATTGTCTGTTCATGTGACATTAGGATGGAAAGCTTTACTTAAGTGAACCTTTGTCTCTCACCTAGACAAGCAGAATGACTCTAATGAGTATGAGTAACCAACTCATTTCATTGCTTGTATCCCATATAAAGCCTATCTGCATCTTTTGTCAGGCAGAAGAATGATGAAAAGGAAAGAAGATTAGCCCTTTGACAGTAGCAATTCACTATAAAAGACTTAACAGGTACTGATGCTGTTTAATGTAAAACTACACTGGATAACATTTACCTTTAAGATGAAACTGAATAAAGAAACAAAAGCCTTAGCCTGGATTTTTAGTCTAGTTGGACATTGTATGCTGCACAAATCCCTGCAGAGCTTGCTGTTCGAAGACTTCATTGGTATTCAGTTACTTAACATGACAATGATCAAAGCTATCCAGACTAAAACACTCATTTATTTTAATTAAAATAACTGTTCCAATCTCTTATAGGTTAATCTTTACAGTATGTATATCTAGTAAGGGAATAACTGGTAACCTTAAAAAGTAAGAAAGAGGCATAGTGCATTCTATTTGCAGTAGCACTGTGGTTTAAGATAGAAAGACTAGAAGTTTAAAGAGTAGTCTATTTCTTCTCGCTCTCATTTGTGGGAAAGGTAGTGGGTTGCTGGGCTTTGGCCAGATAGTTTGACATTGAGTTTGTTATTACAGTTGAAAATGCAAGGATGAGAAATGGCATTAAACACTGTGGTTTCTACATGCTCTGGGCTTTCTTTTTCATTAAGGAGAGGCACACACTGTCAGGCTTTATGTGATAGTCTGATTGATTAATTCCAATCAGAACCAACTCTGTGGCACATTGATTTTTTTTTTGGTACATTTTAGTTGCTGTGTGTCATGCCCTGCAAATTATTTATATTTAATTTAAATTATCTGACCTTTTAAAATTGCAAAATAATTAAGTGTCTTCCTTACAATGAGATATGGGCTGATCCTGAATTACCCAGCTTGCTCAGCAATTTGAACACCACCAGAATTGCTTCACAATAATGGGATGAGCCATGGACAGATTCAATTCTATTCCCTTTTTATTCAGGTTCTTATTCTGCCCTCATCACACTGGTATCTGAGTGCCTTGCAGTAGTGATGTGACTAATGTCTGTCGCATATAGTTCATTCTTTTGCTCATCTTCTCCCCAGGGGGAAAATAGTGTGTGCAATGTAGTGCTTTGTTTTGGTTGGTGCTCTTACCCCCAGTAAATTATCCGTACACAGGGCTATATGTCTATACTAGCAAAAGCAAGGTCAATGAAGTCACTTGGAGTCTGGACTTTGACTATACCTTGACCAAGAAATTTGGACCTTGACAGAAAAAAAAAAAGCACTAGCCCTGTGTAACACTGACAGACCCTGGTCATCAGCAGGCAGGATTGAACCTGGGATCTCTGGAGCTTAGTGCATGAGCCTCTACTAGATGATCTAAAAGCCATATGGCTGTGAGCTAATGCTGAAGAGCAGACTCATTAATCTCTCTAAGTGGTCTTGGTACCACTAGATGGGACAAAACACCACACCCAGAAGGTGTGTGGGTTACACCTGCACTAATGAATTTACTATGTGACACTGTGTATACTCCCTCTTTTCCCCATCTTTCTCTCGCCTTAGGTTTATGTATGTGGAATTAGATATAGAATATAGTTCAAATTACTCACTTCAGCTCTACTGATGGAAACCTTTCTGAAGTGGTTTAGTCCATTGTATCTTATAGTTTTCAATTAGGTTTTTTGCTGCCATATCAAAAATGTATCAGTAGCTATTAAGAGTATGATATAGTAATATCCATTAAAAGATATTTATGATCTAGTAATATCCACTTCGTCCGATGAAGTGAGCTGTAGCTCACGAAAGCTTATGCTCAAATAAATTGGTTAGTCTCTAAGGTGCCACAAGTACTCCTTTTCTTTTTGCGAATACAGACTAACACGGCTGTTACTCTGAAACCTGTCATTAAAAGATTGTCACATTCTAATATCCTTATTCATGCTGAATACTACCTAACTCCATGAATAGTTCCACTGATGTCAATGGGACTGCTTGCATCATAAGATGCTACCCAAAATCCATCCCTAAATTAGTCAAATGTGTTCAGGGCAGCTAACTGACTAACTCCATCACAGACCAGAAGTGAAATATGAGCCTCTGCTACCCTATAAAAGAGAAACTTAACATGATGCAGTGACTGCCTTATCACTGGTATCCAGTAGCTTTTGGGGTGTGTACTTGTTGATTTGTCCATAATTCACCTAAAGCAGGGCTTCTTAAACTTTGTTGCACTGCAACCCCCTTCTGACAACAAAAATTACTACACAAACCCAGAAGGGGGGACCGAAGTCTGAGCTTGCCCTAGCCCCACCGCTCCAGGTGGTGGGGGCCAAAGCTGAAGCCCACAGACTTCAGCTCCAGGAAGGTGGCCTGTAACCTGAGCAGCGGAGCTCAGGTCTGAAGCCCTTGGACTTCGGCCCTGGACCCCAGCAAGTCTTAAGTCAGCCCTCACAACCCCATTAAAATGTGATCATGACCCACACTTTGGGGTTCCGACCCATTGTTTGAGAACCGCTGACCTAAAATATACATACAGTAAAGAACAGTCATCTCTGAATTAAACATTCATGAAAGCTGCTGGCTATTGACAGCAGCTAATACAACTGTGATTAAAGGGCGAATTGAAGGCATGTTCTCAAAGGATGATGTTCAGGACATCTAAAGCTTAAGTAAACAGCCAATTGCAAGTAAAATATTTATCCTGTAACAAGATTTCTAAAGTCACCAGTCAATGCCAGGCAAGGTTAACAGGAAAAATACCATTTCCTCTCCCCCCCCCCCCCCAAAAGCCCTTAAAAACAAAACTCAGGCTATTTAATTAGTGATCCAACTAATATTTTCTTTTTGAATCCATTGAGTAGCTTGGAGCCGATAGTTAAAATACCTGACAGAAACTCTTCCTGAAGGATTAATGAGATGAACTCTTCAGTGGTTTGCAAATGGGATTTTTACACTAGTAAATAAAATAAAATACACATGTAGAGCATGCCAATTCATTGTGAAAGAATTATAATAATTGCACCAGCCCCCCACTCCAAACAACAACAACCTGGACACTACACATTCTAATGGAAACTAATGCTAGCCACTAAAACAAAATTTGCAGGCTGATTATGGAATCCTTTTTCAAGTTGTCATACCTTATGCCACAAGTAGCTCCACTGATTTCAGTAGGACTACTTCAGTAGTATAGTATTACTCATTGTGACTAAGGATGGCACAATTGCGGCCCTTATTGTCTAACCAAATTATTTATATGGTGCTCATTATTGTAGTGTTTGAGTGCCTCACAATCTTTAATATATTTATCTCCACAACATGGTCCGGTAGGGAAATACTATTGTGCACACTTTACAGATGGGAAACTAAGGCATGGAGGAGAAAGATGCCTGGGATCTTTTGAAAGTCTGCCTACCTGAATCTTTAGGTGACTAAATACCTTTAAAAATCTGAGCCTAGGTGACTTTCCCAAGGTCAGACAGGATGTCTGTGACAGAAAAGGGACTTGAACGCAGATTTCCAGGCTAGCGTCCTAACCATTGGACCATCTTTCCTTTCTACAGTAGTCCCGAGGCAGTCACCACTCCCAGAGAACTCAGTGGGAGATCAAGAACAAAGTTACTAAAATTGGAGATAAAAGAAGAAAAAACTGCTTCGATTTTCCTTTGCCCCCTCACTAGCTCTTCTTCGAAGAACTGAAGAATCTACTTTCTATGGCCTGCTACAAAATACTGAATTGTGCAAAAAACAGTACAACGGACATAATTCGCAAATTTGAATAATTATATAGGAAGACAAAACTCAGTTGGGTTATTGTAAGCCTCAGAAGGTTTGAACTGGTAATGCTGGTTTATGTCATTTTATCCAAACAGGTAAATACTAACTTCAATATTTGTGTAGATTCAATGAAGCAAATAGCATTGTACATGTCTACTTTAAAATTAAGTAGACATTTTTTGTGTATCACAAGTGAAATCGTAGTCTCATTGAAGTCAATGGGAGTTCTATCTTTGATTTCAACAAGCTAAGATTTCACCATGTATTTGCAGTCTAGCTAAAAGGTTTAAAAGTACCCTCTATGCAGCCTATTAAATATTCTTGTCATAACAGAATACAGAAGATCCCATTTTCCAATTTGTTATGCTCTAAAGCAGTGGTTCTCAAAACCCGTCCTCAGCTTGTTCAGGGAAAGCCCCTGGCGGGCCAGGCCGGTTTGTTTACCTGCCGCGTCCGCAGGTTCAGCAGATCGCGGCTCCCGGTTCGCTGCTCCAGGCCAGTGCAGGAAGCGGCACGGGACGTGCTAGCCACTCTTCCCACAGCCCCCATTGGCCTGAAGCGGCGAACCGCAGCCAGTAGGAGTCGCAATCGGCTGAACCTGTGGATGCGGCAGGTAAACAAACTGGTCCGGCGCGCCAGGGGCGTTCCCTGAATAAGCAGTGGACTGGCTTGGAGAACCAGTGCTCTAAAGAGTAGTGTTTCGGTGGAGGGGGCATTTCCCTGTTTTTAGCTACTTACCTAGTTCAAGCATGAAAAGGTCAATGGTTCAGAGGTAGTCTTCTCAGTCTCGGGGTATAGTGGGTAACCAAGTATAATCCTTTCTGAACTGGCAATCTGAATTTAGTTAGTGACTGTTGACTTGCCAGCTTGGTCTATTAATGGATGATCTTTCTTGCAGATGCTTTTCAGCCAGAAGTGTGTTTTAAAACAGCTGGCCTATAGGAGTGGTGGGAGGAAAATATTGTGCCACAAAAAAGAATGGAAAACAATATTCAAGCATCTGTTTTTGCAATCAAAAACAAAGAAAAATGATACTAGGTGTTAATAACTATATTTTTTGTCACTCCTCACAAAAAGCCATTTTTAAATTTGTGATGCATTTCAATAACTCTGAAAACAGATGACACTGGCAATATTCATAGATGCACCGTAGGCTCTGTCAGCGCTAATGTATGCTACACTCAGTGCAACAGTGCTGTGACTGAACCTTCGCCGGCTAGTTCAGTTTCACCGCACTGCCTGCAGCTAAATGGAGTGCAGAGGCAAAAGACAGATACATTCAAATGACTAGTTTTCTCCTTCTATGTTTAATAAGGAGAACATGAGGATTGGTTTCGATCAACAATTAAATTGATTTGAGAATCAAACTGGCCAACTGAATTAATGCTGAAAAACTGAGCACCACGTTTTTTCAAAGGAAAGAGGAAGTTGAGCTACCGGGATCCCAAAGTGAGTTACTGTATGCCTGTCAGTAAAAATCAGGACCCTGACTTGCCTTAGTTCACTTAGTGAGGGGGTGCTATAGGCACCGACTTCATAGGTGCTCCAGGGCTGGAGCACCCACAGGGAAAAAAAATGGTGGGTGCTGAGCACCCACTGGCAGCTTGCTTCCTTCCTCTCCCCCCCAGCACCTCCCAGCTGCCGGCGGCCCCGCTGATCAGCACCTCCCCCTTCCTCCCAGCACCTACCACCCTCAGCTGTTCCATAGTGTGCAAGAGGTGAAGTGGGAACGGGGCATGATCAGGGGAGAGGTTGGAATGAGATGGGGAGGGGTGGAGATGGGGATATTGGGGAAGGGGTGGAGTGGGGGCAGGAAGCAGTGGGGCAGGGTGGGAGCTAGGAGGCAGCGGTGGGATGGGGACTGGAGCCTGGGCTCTAGGACTACAAGAGGTGGGAGGGTTCCAGCGCTCTGGCTCCAGTCTGAGCCTGTGCATCAACACAGCAATGAAACAGCCCCACAGCTCGAGCCCTGCGAACCTGAGTTGGCTGGAAACTTCCCCCCCTCCCCCATTTTCTTTTCTGTCCTTTGTGTTAGATAGAATCCTGTGGGTGAGAGTGAATGAGTTGTAAAAGTTGGCGAAGTACTTGTACACTTTGGCAATAGTGGGGTTGGCAGAGTAAAGCTATGTGTGAATGGGATGTATCAGGACATTGCTGAAAGAAGCAGAGTTAAGGTTGCATTTGCAACATACCACCACGTTAATGTAGGCTTTTTTGCCATTGAATTGTTACTTGTTTCAATTGTGGTAATATCTAGCAGCCAGTTCGGGGTTCAGACCCCACTTTATCAGGCACTGTAATGTTGCTATCCATTCTAACACACCAAGAGTCAGGAGATATTGAATGGGCTCACATTTGAATCTTTTAATGCAACTGTCATTAAATTACACAGACAAAATGGTGTGAGAACATTTCCTGTGTGTTGTCTTCACTATCATCATAATGTCCCACTCATTTGAATAGATTACACACCATGCCCCAATCAAGCATGGCTGACACTATGTTCAGATACTAGCGACTGGTAAGATGATCATATAAAACATATGAAAAGCTAAATCTGGGGGATATTTATTATTGCCATGTGGTGTTGATCTCATCACTAAGGGTCTAATGGAACTTCTACACAACTCCGCTTATTATCATTCACTACCAATTTAAGAAAAATTACTATTCATGCTAAGAACAATCATTTTAGCCCCAATGAGGTATTTTTAATGAAATTTTCATAAAAAAAAAGTCACCCACCTCTGAGTGTCTGAATATGAAAGAGTGTATTTCAGCCCTTATGTAATATTGAGGTACTGTTTTGAGCTAAAAAAATAGAAAGCACCTGTGTTTTAAAAATATCAGGCTTGGGCTATATGTAGCCCAATATGCTTTATTTTACTTAAAGAAATTTGATTTTGAAATAAGTTGTTAGTCTTTTAAAATAGCATATTGACCATGCCTGTTCCATGCAGTATCTTCCCTGAGTTGCAGAAATACCCGCACGATGTAGTGATCTAAATGTTGACATATATAAATATTTGCAGGATTGTATTATATTTTAGTGCTTGTTTAGCATGTAAGATCTTTTAGCACTTTTTTACCTTGAAAGTATTCTACAAACAAAGCCATCTAAATTATTTGAATGTGCTAATATTTTCAGAGCCTGAAGTGATTCTCTTCAAATTTAGAAGGAATCCTTTTAAGTATCCTACAGTACCTGGATGGGTTTGATGATCCTGGGTAGGAATAAGGACATCTATGCCATGCATATCAACTACAGCAGACAGCTTATGCTTCTTTTCAAGGAACTATATTGCATTGTTGCTGTAGTTCTCTACTTGTTGTTCTGTTTCATGCATGGCCAATGTAGGGGCAGGGGAAATACAAGAATGCTACATCTCCCACATTAGAGGATTGGGATATAATTTCATAGAGTTTATTTTTCATGTGTTGTAATTCACTGCTTACAAATATGTTAATGTATAATTATAGCATGTGGGAGGAAAGCAAAAACAAATACCTATTTATTATTTATATTTGTATTCCAGTGGCACTGACAGCCTTATTTGAAATTGCAGCTCCATTTTGATAGGTGTTGTATAAACAGAGATTGAGAGAGTTTCTGCCATAAAGATTTTGTGGTCTAAGTAGAGAACGAAAATTGGGTAAGAAAAGAAGGTATTTTATCCCCGTTTTACAGTTGGGAAACCTCAGACAGAGAGAGATTGCAATTTTCTGTATTTTAATTAATAAATTCTTGCTTCATCCTATAACAAACCAAAGTCAAAAGTGGGCTGAAATATCAAATACTGATATTTCAGATGCTGAAGTCCTTCCTAGAATTAATACATTATAGGTGCCACAGTACATTTCAGTTAAAGGGACAATAGCTGGATGCTTGAGATTAGATTCCTTTAGCAGTATTGACAGGGCTCATATAGTCTATATTTCTTATGCAATTGATTTATTAATTTTTATAGAGAACTTTCAAAATGCAGGGAAAGTTTTGACATTAAAAGCTAAATAGGATTGACCTTGATTAATAAATATTGTGTGACCATGTTAGCGTATGAAGAACTGGATGGGGCCAAATAGGCATGACCTATGCTTTCAGGGAATGCAAAGCTACACTTCTGTATCAGAAGTTTGAGGGATTTGCCTCTACAGTGAGCTGCCATCCGGCACCTTTTGTATCCAGTTTTTGTTCAGACTCACATTGGGGGGGAGTTACATAATTGTGCAGAACTGGGTAGAAAAGGACATATATGTTTTTTGTTCTTGTGATGTGCAAGATTACTTTGTATGTAATCAATATCATACTAAGGGTTTGGCCAGCATCCTCATTACAACAGCTTCTTTTTACCTTGAAATCGTAAAGCATGAATACACCTGCAGAGCTTAAACAGGTCTTAGGTCTTGTGCCACCTCCTATAATAGTTAAAATTGATTTAAATTAAGCAGCAGGATTTCCTTTTCATCCTATGGAGAGAGTGTTATAGATTCTTTGAGGTACTGGTATGTTTGCTTTCAGATTTAGAGTACTGCTAACTAATTGGTAGATGTTGCCCTTGTAAGGGGATAAGGAAGGTAAAGGAATCAGATTAACAACCACCAGTCTGAGGGAACTGGCTGTCAGTACTTAAAAAAAACCCGTAAAGGTGGATTCTTGAGATAATTTGTTGTTGTGGCTTACACTGCAGTCCATTAGTTTCCCTTCTTCAGGTGTGGGATGCTGCAGTCCTTGCACACAGAAAATACAAAAAGGGGAGGAGCCTTCTCCATCCTAAATTGGCTTCTTATTGGATCCACTCCAAGGTTCTAGTTCTACTCTTTACAGGCCTCAGTGGAGTAGTTCCTACTTTTTCTTCATCGGATATTGCCTCATTCTCAGACCCCTCACAACCACCATGACTAGGAAGGAAGCAGCAAACAGATCCAGTCATTAAATTATCAGGATCAAAAGGCTGAGCTTCCCCAGAGGAGGGACAGTAACAACCTATTGTCAGAAATTAGAATGTGTTCAAGAGGCGCAGAAATATTTTAAGTGGGCTGTGGGAAGGGAAGAAGGGGATATGAGCTTTTATGAGCCTCAACACAGCTTTAGTTTGTATTTCTTGTTTATCTGAACTGCTTCATCTAGCCCTGCTTCCTGTACAACAATTTCTACGTTCACTTTCTGACTCTTTAGCTTCGAATCTGCTAAAATTCAGAAAGTACAAGGGAGGCAGGGTGAATATCTCACTGCTGGGCTGACAGTTGAGTCACCTGAGTTCTATTTCCATCTCTACCACTGACTTGTGTGTCATTGGACAAGACATTTCACTGCTCCTTGCCTCAGTTTCTACACCTGTAAAATGAAGATAGTGATATTTCCTTAATAAATAGCTTGTTATCTTTTGAGGAACAGCTTGTATAAGAACTGTAATTAATTATTATTATTATTATAAACCCAACCCATATTATGAAGACATTACAAGTCAATCTGAAAAGTTATCATAGTTTTAAAGATGTTCCAGTAATGTGGAGTTACTGTATACAAAAAAATAAGCTTACTGAAAACAAAGCATATTCAAACACTGTAGTTTCAGATATCACTGGAAAATATCAGCATTATCTGTGGGGCAAGTTGTGTGTGCTGAACTTAACCACCCACAAGTAATGCAACCATTATGGTCAGTGTATTTGGAAAAAAATACACAGTCCACATCTGGGAATAGGATTGAAGTGAGAAACCATTAAACAGATACATCTCCCCACTTTTTCCCATGTCAGCATCTACAGGACCCACAAATCATAAGGACAACCCTGCTTGTACCATAACCTGTATTTCCAATAGTTTCTAGTTTATTTGTTTTGTCTGAAATGTGATGGTGTCCAGAAGATGCCTCTGGACAAAAAGTGGGAACAAACAAATGATAGCCAAGGACAATCTGTCTAATGTGATGTTATACTGAACTGTCAGAAAAATTAAGTCAAATGGTTGTGTAATCTCAGAGGATAACTATACAGCACTTTAGCTTGCTTACATGCTATTTTGTGTTACTTTTAATCAAGTCCCTCTGTCTTTCTGCACTCTCTCAATCTTCACTGTTGTTTAGGACTGACAAATGGCCTATCAGGATTCAATAGGCCATTACAGAAGATACAAGGCCAGCTAAAACTCTATTCAGAAGATATTAGGCTTTGTAGTTTGCTCTGCACTGGTTTCTCTGCCATGTTAGATTAAAAAAGAAAAGAAACTGAAAAACCAAACTGTTGCTGCACAGGTTTCAGTATTGAGGAAGGATTTGGAAAAACAACCAATTTGATACAAAAATTTGGCAGATATTTCATAATACATTAATAAATTTGCATTACTGTAGTAAAAATAAAAAATGCTCAGATCTAGCAAGTTGGCATATAGCTGGCATTTAAATGAATCTGTCATCATAAAAACATTTATCTTGATCAAACATAACTGACTGATCAATTATTGTTTCATAATTCCTGAAGGTCAAAATTTGAGTTTAGAGGAATAAATGCGTATGGGTGTGGCAGGCAGCAACTCACCAGCACAGCACCTCCTGCTGGTTGTCCAGGGAATTAGCTCTTTCCAGCCCCAGAGCGCCCTCTGATGTCTCACCTGCCACTACTCCCCCCCGCCCCGTGTCCCTCCCAGACCCCAGTGCCCTTTACCCAGGGGTTCTGCCCACCAGAGCAATGCACAATCTGGGTCTCCCCAACTCCCTATCCCCACCTCACCAGCTACTGCCAGTGACTATCTAGCCCCCCGCTCACTGGGGCTGACTGCAGTCTGTAAAGGCCACTCATCATTGGCAAGGGGGAGTTTGGACCTGCTGCCTCTGGCTATCTCAGGGCTGCCCAGTACCCTTTGTGGGCCCTTAACTCAGTCTGCAGGCTGGGGTTTTGCTAGACTGGAGCTCCCTTTGCCCTTCCCCAGCACTGCTCCACCCTAGATACCCTTCTCAGCTTCCCAGGCAGCCAGGTCCTTCCCTCTCTAGAGCCAGAGAGAGAGTCTGAGTCCTTCTGGCCCACCACCCTCTATAAGGGTCAGCTGGGCCCTAATTGCACTGGCTACAGCTGTGGCTGCTTTCCCAATTAGTCCAGCTTTCCTCACTGCAGCCCTCTCCAGGGCTACTTTATCCCCTTCTGGCAGGAGTGGGGTTACCACCCCGCTACAGTGGGCAATGCTTTTTTAAAAATGGAGCTTTTGCTGCTTAAGTAGTGGTAGCAGAGGTGCCCTCTTCAAGGAGAGAGAAGCTAAGATGGCTGTCTCTGCATAGAAGGGGTTGTGTGTGTGGATGAGCAATTTGAGTTTTGTGTGACCCTTATGTCTGCCAAATCTTGAAGTGACAGCACTATGTCTGTTCTCCCCCTTCATTCTATATTCTTGGTGATATTTCAGTCTTATTATGTACTTTGCTGATGTCCGATTGCAAACAACAATTGCTAATCGGCTTATTCTAGGCTTCCATATATAACTTTTCAAGAGCTTATGAAGGTAACCCATTGAGATTAAGCAGGGATAAGGTCTGTTGTTTTCAGGTACCTGACAGGGAGATGGAAATACACCCACCTCCCCTCACAATGAATGTAAAAGTAGAACAGCTTTCTATCAGCAATTCTCGTTTATCCTTTGTGTGTCAGACTCAGTTCTTTATCATCCCCTGAACTCAATGCCTTATCACCACCTGAGTCTAATACCAGCAACATGCCAAGAATGTGAGGCACAAGTGGTTCAAAGGTGGAAAACTCAGTTCAGAGTGTAGCAGCATTGTTTTTTCTTCAGTGATGTAAGGTTGTCCTTTGTAAGAACTAAAGGACACCCTTGGCATGCAAATAAGTATGCAGAAAACAAATGAGAAAAGAAAAAAAACATTATCTCCCTTTGAGGTTGTACAACAGTGCTGGGCCAAAAGGCAAGACCTCTTCTAAAAGTCAGAGAGGTTTCACACAGGTCTATACAAAGTGATTAGTGATGTACTTCTGAAGGCAGCATTTCATACTTTCCCCGGAGTGTAAACCTCTTGGGACTATGATCCAACTAAATCCATGTTGAGATCAAGATGTATGGTATTTAACTGGATAAAGCATACAATTTATTCATTGTCAGGCCAAAGACTGGGAAAAGAGAAGATCTGTATATAGAATAAATAAAATGCCAAAATAAACATAAAATATTTTAGTTTGAATCTGATTTTTATAGCACGCTTTAGGATATACACTGATTTATGGAAATAAGTAAGTTTGTTGATTTCTAGATCTTATTCCCAATGATATACTTGTTCCAAGGCTAAAAGTAGGTAAAGTTAAAAGACTTTGATACATTTTAATTTTTTTTCACACTACCTTTATTACAAAATACTTTGCCATTAGGATATTATAAATATATGGAGGATTTAATACAAAAATATTTTAAAATTGCACTTCAGCCATTAATCAGTATTCTGATTAATACATTCTTCTATAGAAGCAGTCAAAATTCTTTAAAAAAAATTTAACAATTTTTTCTTTAATAACATGAAAACTAATGGAAAATCTTCATTTTGCTCAGAAAATTCCAGTTTTCAACAACAACCACAAACATAATGATGATGAAAATCAAAAACAAAATGAAACACATTTTCTTTACAAAAGGATTATTTGTAACAAAAAACTGAATAAGTTTTGCCAAGATCTTTTGATTCTCTCTCCCTGCGCCCTCCCCTCTGATGTACAATTAATTGGTTTTTTCAAACTAACTGTAATTAAAATATTGGTACATCAGCACTGAGCCTTCATTTTGTTCATATTGTTCTAAGAAAGAGGCCACCTATAGTTTAAAAATCCACTTCCTGGACACTACAGTGCTAATAAACAATGGTCACATAAACACCACCCTATACCAGAAACCTACTGACCGCTATTCCTACCTACATGCCTCCAGCTTTCACCCTGACCACACCACACGATCCATCGTCTACAGCCAAGCTCTGCGAAACAACCACATTTGCTCCAACCCCTCAGACAGAGACAGACACCTACAAGATCTCTATCAAGCATTCTTACAACTACAATACCCACCTGCGGAAGTGAAGAAACAGATTGATAGAGCCAGAAGAGTTCCCAGAAGTCACCTACTACAGGACAGGCCTAACAAAGAAAATAACAGAACGCCACTAGCCGTCACCTTCAGCCACCAACTAAAACCCCTCCAACGCATTATTAAGGATCTACAACCTATCCTGAAGGATGACCCAACACTCTCACAAATCTTGGAGACAGGCCAGTCCTTGCCTACAGACAGCCCCCCAACCTGAAGCAAATACTCACCAACAACCACATACCACACAACAGAACCACTAACCCAGGAACCTATTCTTGCAACAAAGCCCGTTGCCAACTGTGCCCACATATCTATTCAGGGGACACCATCACAGGGCCTAATAACATCAGCCACACTATCAGAGGCTCGTTCACCTGCACATCCACCAATCTGATATATGCCATCATGTGCCAGCAATGCCCCTCTGCCATGTACATTGGTCAAACTGGACAGTCTCTACGTAAAAGAATAAATGGACACAAATCAGATGTCAAGAATTATAACATTCATAAACCAGTCGGAGAACACTTCAATCTCTCTGGTCACGCAATTACAGACATGAAGGTCGCTATCTTACAACAAAAAAACTTCAAATCCAGACTCCAGCGAGAAACTGTTGAATTGGAATTCATTTGCAAATTGGATACTATTAATTTAGGCTTAAATAGAGACTGGGAGTGGCTAAGTCATTATGCAAGGTAGCCTATTCCCCCTTGTTTTTTCCTACTCCCCCCCAGACGTTCTGGTTAAACTTGGATTTATGCTGGAAATGGCCCACCTTGATTATCATACACATTGTAAGGAGAGTGGTCAGTTTGGATGAGCTATTACCAGCAGGAGAGTGAGTTTGTGTGTTGGGGGGGGGGGTGTGAGAAGACCTGGATTTGTGCTGGAAATGACCCACCTTGATTATCGTGCACATTGTAAGGAGAGTGATCACTTTAGATAAGTTATTACCAGCAGGAGAGTGGGGTGGGAGGAGGTATTGTTTCATGGTCTCTGTGTATATAATGTCTTCTGCAGTTTCCACAGTATGTATCCGATGAAGTGAGCTGTAGCTCACGAAAGCTTATGCTCAAATAAATTGGTTAGTCTCTAAGGTGCCACAAGTACTCCTTTTCTTTTTGCGAATACAGACTAACACGGCTGTTCGTCTGAAACCTTAAAAATAATGGAGAGTCTGAAAGGTTGTTGAACAGGGGACCAGTGCCTGTAAAACATATCTTTATTTCTCGCAGTATTAATAGGTATTTTTCTATTTACATAAATGGGGCCATCAAGCCCCTAAGCCTCATCCGAATTAAAGATGGGAAAGAGACACTTCCCTTGCAAGTGACAATTAGCTGACAGCTAATATTGTAAAATAATATTTTAAAGGGTTTTTTTTTAATCAAATGCTCCTTTGAGGAACCAGGGAAAATAATTCCCAAAGAGAAGACAGAGATTATATATAAACTTGTCCATTTTTGTTCAAATCCTGTATGATCCAACTGAGTAGAGATGAGGTTGTCTCCTTGCAGACATTAGGACACCATCCCCTGCCTTCTTTAGGAAATGCCTTCCCCTAAACCCACTTCTAGGGGCCCCCCAAGGAATGAATACCTGCAGTGAGCACTTGAAAGTTGTGACAGAATAAATGTTGCAACCTACCCTACCCAACCAGGTCCACAAGTTGCTGAGAGGAAGGCAAATGAACCCCACAGTGCCCACACCAAGTAAGGGGAAAAACTAATTTCCAGCCCCAAAAGGTGATTGACACAGTGCTTATCACAAGGCCCCAAAACCTGCTTCTATTCTTATCTCAGGGTGGTGGTGGAAGAGATTTTTTTCACGTCACTCTGGGCAGAGGGAAGGCCTTATAAGATTTCCTTTGGGTGTGCAAGAGCCAATAGGCTTATGATGCATCTTCCACCCAAGCCATCAGCCAAGAAGCTCGCCTCCTCAAGCCCATGGAGAAATTTAGTGTCCACAAAGAGAGGGTATGGGTGCAATCCTTAAAGACCTCAAGAATTTCTTTCCCCTTCTGGCCCAATTCTGAGGCTTCTGGAAAGAAGGGAGAATGTGGGTGCCTCAGTTTTTAGTCTGAATAGGGTTGCCAATTTGGTTGGATGTATTCCTGTAGGTTTCATCACATGACATAATCTTTAATTAAAGATTAATCTTTAGTTCCTGGAGACTCCAGGACAATCCTGGAGTCTTGGCAACCTTAGGTCTGAAATGGTGTCTCAGATTGGGCTCCCAAAAGCTGAAATGACTAAAATCCGTGGCCACTTTTGAAAAAAGATAGAAACTATTTATTTGGAAAAGAGGCTGCCCTTCTTACTGTCATGTATTTGTGGTATAACAACTCTCTATAGTGAAAGAATAAATCTGTCTGTTCACCTTGTAGTATTGATTGGTGCAGGCTTGCCTTTCTGGTTTATGTCTTTGTTCTTGTAACTGTAATACTATATATCATCTATCATATTGCAGACATTTGCCACTAAAGTTTTACTATATAAAATAGGAGAGAAGAAGCAAAGTGTTTGCTTTGCTGAATCTAGACTGATTTTAAATCAAACGGTTTGGGTTAGGAGGATTTAAGGAGTCATAGAATGAAGCAGTGAAGATTTGATTTCGGAGGGCCTCAGCCAGGCCCCTGAATTTTGATTAAGCCGAAGTAGACAAAAAACATGACTCCTTTGAAGTAATGTCTTGATGTCTGACTAGTTTTCCAAGATTTGGTGAGAGGGGCACAGGTCATTTGCTGATTTGAACTAGAGTAAATGGTGGATTCTCTGTAACTCAAAGTCTTTCCATCAAAATTTGAGGACATCACTAAGCCAGCCAGAGGTTATGGGCCTATTCAGGAGAGGGTGTATAAGCTTCAGTGGCATGCAATATGCCGGAGGTCAGACTAGATGCTCATGATGGTCTTAAAGTGTGAGTCTATGACACATTTTCCTCCTGCAATTTTTTTATTATGTAAATAACTATCTTCTTTCTTGATCTGATTAAATCCAATCTGATTAAATCAGATCAGAATCCTCAGCACACAAGAGCCTTGTCTTCTTTTCATTTTGGTATTTAAGCTTTTCTCTTTAAGTAAACATTATAATCAGCAAGGGAGATTTAGGTTATATATTCAAGTTTTTTTCCTAACTATAAGGATAGTTAAGCACTGAAAAAGATTACCAAGGGAGGCTGTGGAATCCTCATCACTGCAGGTTTTTAAGAAGACAGACACCTCTCAGGGATCTTCTAGGTATATTTGGTCCTACCTCAGCATGGGGGTGTGCACTAGATGACCTTTTGAAGTCCCTTGAAGCCCTTCATTTCTATGATTCTATGAATAGAGCTCATTGGAAAATGGAGTGTTTTTCTTTTTACTTCAATTTTGACTTAAAGCTAAAACCTTTCAGCTGAAAGCTTTTGATTCAGAAATTTTGAGCTGCTGTGGTGCCTTGTGGGAGTTGTAATTTGGATGCCTCATGCCCCAGTTCTTTCTATTGGCCAAGTTCCCTGGCTGGACTACATCTCCCATGATGTACCATAGTCTCCCCTCCTGCTGAGCTGTTGCAGTGCCTCATGGGAGCCCAGCCCATAGAGCAGAATAGGGACATGAGGCACTGCATTTTTCAAAATCAAAATTTTCAGTTTTTGGCTGAAAAGATTTTGATTTTCAGGTGTTTTTTGTTCTCTAAGACAAAATTTTCATCAGGAAGCAGGCATTCTTTCTGTAACATTTTGTTTCGTCAAAACCCAAATTTTATGTTTAAAAAAATGGACAGAAAATATTTGACCAGATCTAGTATACATATATATGATTATAAAGTTTCTTATTGTCTCCAGAATGTGAAATTGTGGCCAAAAGAAAATGTTCATTCAGTAGATTATTCCTTGTGCTGATACGTTATTTCCTCAAAAGTCCGTGCTGTTATTGCTGTAAAGACTACATGTATAGCTAGAATTTTTCATTCCCCTTAAGTGAGAATCAGTTTGTATCTGAAGAAATGGTGCATTTCAAGTCCTCCTCAACCTGTCAGCATTTGAGGAGTTATTAACTTCAGCTTCCTTTTCTGCCTTTTCAAATCTGACATGGATTTGTCCCACATCTCCCAGAGGCCTCTGTGTGCAATTAGCCATTGGTTTCACTGAGTCATTACTTCATTTTTCATGTAAAATGCACTTGATTTATTACATACTTCGGAGGGGATGGCAGAGATGGGTCAACAGCAGTTAGAGGAGATTAACCGAGATATTTTCTGCTACTATGGTATCAATCAGTCCCCAGGGAACCTGACTAAGCTGGAGTGGGAGCTGTGCCATTCAAGCCTTGGCAATGGTATACCAGTTGGCTGTGCCACTCCTCTGTGGAATTAGTATGTGTGACTGCAGGGCAGATTTTAATCCCTACCTATATCTATGAGCGAGGAGATTGTGGAAATGATGAGCTACTAGAAGAATGTCTTTCAGAGGAAGCAGGCTCTTAATTCTCAGTAGGATTTATGTGAGTTTTCAGAAGCTCTCATACAGGGGAAGAGATAAAGTGCATAGAAGGAAAATATGTAGGCGGTCATGTTTTTTTGGACAGGCACTACTTATACTTAATGATCGTAGTTAATATATTCCTAAATAGCAGTTTCAAAATAGTTATGTTACTTTAAATGAATGCTTATAACATAGTGAGTGATATTGTTCTCACAGCGAGAAACATTTGGTGGGTTTTTCCTAACACAAGTGAGCTGATAAAGTTATATATCTGGTACAGTAAATTCTTGTAAGTATTATCACTGATTCTTCAGAAATCTTAGTTGTGGTGAGAAGCACAATATTTATGGCCTTATATCATCTCTGTTGTCGATGGGAGGTATTTTGTGTTTGTGGCAGAGGTTGGATGCTGGAGACTGAAACTAGAAAAATTCAAGTTCGAAGTGAATGTGTTAAATATAAACAGTGATTGTAATAAATCACTTGAATACTTTACCACAGGATGTGGTGGACTTTCTACCACTGGAAATGTTTAAATCGTGATTGGATTTCCTACTGAAAGATATGGTTCAGATAAAACAAGTTATTGAGCTTGGTGTAGGAACTACTGGGTGAAGTTTTATGGCTTCTGCTGTTTAGGAGGTCAGACTGGGTGATCACAGTAGTCCTATCTGGCCTTAAAAATAAATGGGTTTAGGTGATTTTACACTGCTGACCTGGAATGCCAGTTTTGTGCCACAATATTCTGTGGGGAAGAAACTTACAGAGATTTGTCATTATGTAATGATGGGAGAGCTTGGTGCATCTTCCAAAGATTGGGAAGACAGTATTTCATAGAGTATATAATCTTCTTTTGGAATTTTATGCTTCTAATTCTATCCAGATCCATAGTCAATATAAAGGGGATCTTTGATATTGGAAGGCAATTGTGATATGGAGCTGACTAATTATATTGAGAGAGCTCTGTATGTGTATATTAATAAATCATCCTCTAGAAAAGCTCAACTAAATTGTAAGAAATTAGAAGTATTATTGTGTTAATTATAAGGATAAAGTAAGAAGAAATTATGATAAAACTGAGAAGGTTCAAGGGAAATTAGCCTTGAGGTACTGAGGTAGCTTTAATATTAATTTTCAAATTCAGAGGGCCACTCCACTTTCTCTCCACTAATAAGGAGCAAGCAAAAACAGAGATATAACAGAAACTTTTCTGCTCTACAATTGCCGTTCTTTCTTTCAGGTACACGAATAAACAGGATGATCAACTAAATCCCCCACTAACACTAAAAGTACACCTTGTACAGGATTCACAGAATTAAACAACAGACGTTTTCTGTAATTGTACATTTCCCTAAGGGTTGCCAGTGTAGTATAGCTATTTTGTCAGAAAAGCTTTGTTGGGGATTAGTGGATGTCAATGCTGACACACTGTCGTGAAGTAGTCCTGACTTAGACTGAGTAAATCACATACATAAATCACATACATAAATCACACATACACGTAAATCACACTACACATAGCCACATTCAATTGCATCTGCCATTCTTAAACCATAGATATATTTCATATATTCATCTTTCTTATCAAGGTGCTTGAAACGGGATTGGGGTAGGAGTATTGTAAAATGGGACCCTACCTCCCACCCTAAGTTACCTTGGTGGAACGAGAAGCAATCCATCTCTCGCTACCCCTGGTGTTACCCAGAGGGACAGGCTCAGAGTGCATCTAATAACTCCAGGAAACTTCCTTTCCCCAGATCTATCTAGCAAATCTACTCCAGCAGGACCTTGCTTGCTGGATCCCAGAACACTGTGGGATTCAGTTTAAGGTTGCAACTTAATTACCCTCCCTCTTCAGGGATGTTACAGCTGCTTGTGAGACCCTGGGCCTCAGTGTGAACACTGGACACTATGGCGAGGGAGCTTCCAAATCACCTTGCCCTTTCGCCATGGTACCTCTTCCTCAGTTACTCTTCTTACCAACCTCAGATCTGTGAGGTGGCGTGGCTCCCACCTTGTTACTAGATAGATTCACAATAAGTAAAATACCCCTAACTGGGGTAGCAGTTTTATTTTAAACTAAACTAGTAAAAAGAGCAAACACACACAACAAATAAAACAGATTTACCTTTCTCAGGAACAGCCTAAAAACAGGAAAAAACTTGTTAGCAGGTTTCAGAACATACTATGTAATTAAAAGGTTTTAAAATATGCTAAAGCAATACTTACACTTCTTCCTACACACAGATGAAAAGTCATCCCAAACTATTTACCCTATAAGTATACATACAAATAAACCCACTTTAAACAGTAACAGTCTCTTCCATGGGGTGGTGAAACTTGGTTCGTCAGTTTGATAGGGGCATGTGATGAGGCTCATGCCCTGCCCACTGGATTGCGGCTTCACTCGGTGTTCCACACAAACTACCAGAGCAATATCCAGACCCACCCTTTTTGTGCAAGCCCCAAATCATACCCTACAACAGGGACCCTGGTTCGAGAGGTCACCAGGTGCTTTTCCACAGGGCTTTACTGAATGAAGACCTACCTCCGAGGTGGGTGAATGCACTGGCTACGCCAGGGGGAGCAACCATTCACTCCCCGTGGTCAAGGGTCGTCCTAAGAGGAACAAAAAGGAAAAACCACCCTTCTCTGAGCACTGCACTCCCCTGCCTGCTGTGAGGTGTGGCCGCCGCTGCCTAGGCTGACCAAAGCTGACGCAGGCCTTTGCCTTAGCACCAGACCCAACAAGCCTCCATGGATCTGGCTGTAGTTACCCTGCATGACTTGCCACCTTCTCCCTGGCTCAGGGGCTGCTGAGAACTCCCCAGGCCAGTGGTAGTCACGGCTCCCTGTGCACGGCTGGTCTCAGGGCAGTAAGGTGGATAGTGTGGAGGGGTGTTACTGGGCTGCCACACCTCTTCCTGTCTGCTCCACTCTCTCTCCTTATCTGGGATCTCCCTAATTCCCTTTGCCATCTGTCTCTGGTCCCCCAGGCCACTCCCTACAACTCCCCATCCCTGGTCTTGTTGTTCTCTCCCCTCCAGGGGACCCTGCCCAGCCAGGTCTGTTACGTGCTCTGCGTGGGCTCCTGCTCCCCTCACTGACCCCTCGCCCTGTGCTTGGGCCTCCTCTACATGTATCACTGGGCCTTTGGGCAGGGGCCGTGTGAGTCCCAGAATCCTGACTCCTCTTTGGCCCTTCCCCTTTCTCCTGGCATGGGGAGAGACAACTAAAAATCCATGAAGTTTTTGTAAGGAGGCAATAGGCTGTGCTGTTGACTAATATTGCATGGATACTCTTAGAGCCTAATTTTGGTTTCTCATTTAAGGGGCTAGTGTAATTGACCATATTTGTCAGTGTTGGGGTACTATTTGCATGATTTTTGTTCAGGAAACCAAACTCTGTAAGGCTCTTCTTTTTCCCGTATGTAATGTGCTCTAAGCCCCAGGAACAATCAGACGAACAGATTCAGTGAATTTCTGCAGCCTAAAGCACATTATGTATAAGACGTTAAGTGATCTCAGTACTGCTACATGAATATTGTTTCTGGCATGCTAGTGTGGTGTGAAAGTCTGATTTATGTTCAGCAAACCCAGACAAATGATTAAAGTGCAAATGTACCCTTTTCTTTTAATTTTGAAATCTTATCAATTATAGTTGTGCAGGGGAATGGGAATAAGAAAATTGGTTTCCTGAAATAGAGAAAGGTAGGGGAAAAGATCTTTAAGTATTGAATTTACGTGTGTAAAGAACTGTTTGCTAAAGTTTTGTCATTGTCATTAAGTTTGAAAATTATGCATGTTAGAGAAAAAGAGGGGGTGTTCCGTTAAATCATTAACCCATATAGTGTTCAATATTAAAGAATCAACATTAGCCAGTATTTGCGCCTTTATGGTGTTTGAGATTGCCACCCATTTGAGATTACCAATCCCATCTGATTATAATAGAAACTAACTATGGTATCAGGGTGATAATTCTTGGGAGATGCTGACTTTTTAGCAGCTTCCTCTTTCCCTCATATTCAGTTATCTCACAGTAAAGGTAAGCTTCGTGAATGACAGATATTGGGAGGTGAAAGAGGGAAGAATTATCCCAGGATTCAGACTAGCACAATTATTGTAGAGTTGCCTATTCACGCTACAGTAGGTCAGCTTCAACAGTATTCCTATCTGGCCTTGAAAACATGGATTTAGGTGTCTTCAACCCCACATTTAACCTCAGGCAGGATGTTTGAATTGATGGTATTCATTGGCAGCTCTTCTGAGGGAATAGTAATTCTGCGCTTTACCCACTTTGATCTTATAACAGCAAAAGTACTTTACAAACATGCTAAAGCTTTTGTAACAAAAGTCTATGTATCATTCTAGCAATTATTTGGCTATGCCTCCTTGCAATTTCACTTAAAAAAACTCTGAAAGAGCTAGTTATTTGTAAACCAAAAACAGTACTTGACATATGTATCTAATATACAAATTTGCAGTTGGGCAAAACTTATTTGTCAGCTTCTGGGACAGACAAAAATAAAATATGAACTGTGTATTTCCAAGGCCTCCTTGGGAATTCAACACCTGCTTAGGTAAACTTAGTTTCATAGACCTACACTTTTAGCATCTATAAGGCTAGTTAAAGGCGCAGAAGAAATGTTTCTCATCTTTCTACATGGAAAAAAAATTTCCACTGAGAGGAGCTCGGCAAAATTTCTGTATCATGTGATTTCAGCACATTTTGCTAGTCTGGTCATATTGTCTTTACAGACTTCATGTATGACACTTTCTCAGTTGGTAGCAAAGGGAGAGAGAGAGAGAGGTACTTTGAAGGACTAGATGCTGAGCTGTAGTGGAGGAGGTTTCTGTGAACGTCAGAAGAGGACCGAGGTGTGGTTTACACTCAGGCTGATCAGTGCTGTGTCATTACCCTGGTGCAGATTAGAAAAGCATAAAAGGCCACTCTCATCTGGGTTAGTTTCCATTATAATTATTATTAATTATTATTACTATTATTATTATTATTATTATTCCATTATAGTTTCCATTATTCCATTATGGCCAGTCATCATCCTATTTGTCTAGCCATGCTCCTGCCCTGGGAGCTGGGGAGAGGGTGGCATAAGAGCTGTTATGGCATATCTGAGCAATCTGGGGATTCTCTTGAGCAGGGGAAATGCTGAAGTAGCCAGATAAGCATCTTTCGGGCACCTTTGTGCAGCTGAAGGTCTGGCCCTGAGATTTACTTGTGTGGTTTCACTTTTTTTGGATGTTGCATCACACTGCATGGAATCCAAATCTTATGTCATCTGTGTGAATGATCACTGAACTCAACAATATGCTCTACTTTACTTTGGACTTCTGGGAGGCAAGAATTCTGCCAAGTTGCTGCAGGGCTGATTTCCATTTTTCTGAATCTATCTCGGTGTTTCAGTCCAAGCTGTACTTTTTCAGTATTCCTCCTTTGATTTCCTAAATATAGTTTTTTAACTTTCCCCATAGCTGATGTCAAATTGATTAGACACTAATGTCTTGGTATGTCCCTAGACTATTTTTGTCCAAGCAACAGAGGTAGGATAGGCACTTTATGTTCCTCTGAGATTTCTAGGTGAAATGAGTTAATGTGAAAAAAACCTACTAAAGTGTCCTTACTTTCCATTCTCAGTCCTTTAGTTTCATCTTTACTAAGTCTTCAGAACTATTAACCTTTGATTAACCTTTCCTGTTAAGTATATATTTCCAAATTTCTCACATGATCTCATGGGAATCCAAGTCCCCATTTAAACTAATGTTCACAGATTATTTCAGCTTCACATGAGAAACCTGAGTTTCAACAATCAGATCCCAAACTGAAAGAAAGATGAGTGCATCATATCTAAGGGTATGTCTACACAGGGACTCTTTGGAAAGTTAAGCTAAATTCACTAAAGGTGTGAACTTAAAGCATGTTAATAAATGTACATTAAACCCTTGAGTACATTTTCATCCCCTTAGAAAGGTCACCTAACGTCTGAATGAGACAGAGTTTAAATGCACTTTAATTATGCACTTTAAATTCACACCTTTAGTTAATTTGGCTTTAATTTTCCTGAGTGTCTCCATGTAGATATGCCCTAACATTTCTTGGAGGGGAAGACGTTTACATTCCCCATATCTAAAGCCATTGCAACTCGGGGTCAAATGTTCCAATGGCAGCAATGGAATAAATATAAGGTGACCATTTCTCAAAACAACAGAAAATGTGCCCAGTGCCTCTTGCTAATGCATATATCATCCTGTACCCTGGCAGGTCCCGTTCACTTTGTTTCTTTAGTTGTTATTTATCTGCCCCCACCACAACTCATGTAAGATACTTCATTATTTCATTCTACAATCTGCCTGTCTTGATATACTTTACCTTGGTGTTAGCTGTTTTTCCCCCTCCTTTTGCCATCTTCCCCATATTCCTTGTTCGTTTCTTTTAAAACCTCTTCAACTAGTGGTGCCATGAAAAAGTTTTGAAAAGTTCTCCTCCTCCTTTCTTCCATCTCTTCTCCTTTCCTCTTCCACTTTTTCCTACTCTCTAGCTGTTACCCCAAATTTCCTATTTCCCCATTCCTTATCTCTGTAAATCCTCCTTTCCTTACTCTTCTTGCTGAGTTCTTTTTCTGTCCCCTCTTCTCTTTTCCTGCCTCAGTTCTCATTTTCCCCTTTCCTTCAACAATGTCATTGCCCTTCTGTTCTGCCTTAGTGCTCATTTACTACTGCTGGAGACACCAGAGTATTGTACCGTGTGTGTGTGTGTGTGTGTGTGAGTGTGAGAGAGAGAGAGAGGGAGAGAGCACAAAAATGATGCTTCAGAGCAGCTGTTCCCTCCCTCACACCTAATCACTTTCAGTATCACAATAACTAAAGCACTGAGAGGTAGCCAGTGAGCACTAGATGGAAGGGGAAGCACAATACTTGCTGTGGGTCAGAGAGGGCACTACAGCATAGCTGGGTAGTAAGGTGAGCAGGTGATCAAATGTTTTCAGTGAGACCTCGATGAAACAAATTTTTTTGTAAAACTATCTGAGGCAGTGGAATCGAGTTTGCAAACTGGGACACTGCTGCTAAACTGGGATGTCTGATTATCCAAGATCAATATGCAGAAAGAGGAACAATAAACAGTAAAATAAAAACTATAATCTAAGGCCTGTCAGAAAAGGGCATATTTGGATCCAAGGAAATGAATAACCACTGTACAACATCAGTAGTTTTTAAACTCTGAAGATCTATCACAGGCAATTCAACTCTTTTTCATTTTCCATTACTTTTCATTTATTTGAATTTAACAGAATAATCTCTCTAACAAGATGGTGATAAAATAACATAAGCACTTTACTTGGCAAAAGCAACAAGAACTCATTTATGATATTTTCCCCACTTCCCTTTTATTTTTCTTGTTTACATATCCAAGTACTGAATTATGATGAAGTAAATCATTTACCAGGATCACTTACAATGGCAAAACTTGACCTGCCAATAACAAATACACAGTGTGGAAGCAGCTCTCATATGGATTGAATTTATGGAAATAGCCCAAATTAAATCTTCCTAAAGGTGAGTACAATATTCTCCTGACATGCTTGGCTCCCTGAGAAATCGTTTAAACTACAAAGAACAAAGGGTTGGGTTTTTTTCGTATTGGGTTTGTGTGCAGATGTGCATGAACCCAGAAGCAGAAGGGCATTCTGGTAGCAAACAGAAATTCAAGACCCTAAAATGAGAGGAAAAACAAGGAAAGAATAATGCTTTTAATCTCATAAACAATATGTATACATGTACATGCACATACATTATCTGTTCAATCTAATGATTAGAACAGGAAATTGAGAGTCATGATTGCTAGGTTTTATTCCTGCTCTGCTAGTCGCTCTCTTTGTGGCTATGTATCAGTCACTTAGGCCCACATTCTCCAAAGTGGCCAGTGACTATGGATGTCTTAGTTTGGGTGCTCAGCTTGAGACATGTTAAGTGAAACCCTGGCCCCAGTGAAGTCAATGCCAAAATGTACCGCTCTAACTGAAGTGTTTTGGTGTTTGTGCAAGTATATTTTCAGATGTAATATATATGCATAGGGGACAATTTCCTGGTGCAAGTGCTGGAGGAATCAACTAGGGGTTCTTCTTGACCTGCTGCTCACAAACCGGGAAGAATTAGTAGGGGAAGCAAAAGTGGATGGGAACCTGGGAGGCAGTGACCATGAGATGGTCAAGTTCAGGATCCTGACACAGGGAAGAAAGGAGAGCAGCAGAATACAGACCCTGGACTTCAGAAAAGCAGACTGACTCCTTCAGGGAACTGATGGGCAGGATCCCCTGGGAGAATAACATGAGGGGGAAAGGAGTCCAGGAGAGTTGGCTGTATTTTAAAGAATCCTTATTGAGGTTACAGGGACAAACCATCCCGATGTGTAGAAAGAATAGTAAATATGGCAGGTGACCAGCTTGGCTTCAGAGTGAAAACCTTGCTGATCTTAAACACGTAAAAGACGCTTACAAGAAGTGGAAGATTGGACAAATGACCAGGGAAGAGTATAAATATATTGCTCTGGCATGCTTTGGCAGGAAGGCCAAATCACACTTGGAGTTGCAGCTAGCAAGAGATGTTAAGAGTAACAAGAAGGGTTTCTTCAGGTATGTTAGCAATAAGAAGAAAGTCAAGGAAAGTTTGGGCCCCTTACTGAATGAGGGAGGCATCCTAGTGACAGAGGATGTGGAAAAAGCTAATGTACTCAATGCTTGTTTTGCCTCTGTCTTCACGAACAAGGTCAGCTCCCAGACTACTGCACTGGGCAGCACAGCATGGGGAGGAGGTGACCAGCCCTCTGTGGAGAAAGAAGTGGTTCGGGACTATTTAGAAAAGCTGGATGAGCACAAGTCCATGGGGCCGGATGCGCTGAATCCGAGAGTGCTAAAGGAGTTGGCGGATGTGATTGCAGAGCCATTGGCCATTATCTTTGAAATCTCATGGCGATCGGGGGAGGTTCCGGACGACTGGAAAAAGGCTAATTTAGTGCCCATTTTTAAAAAAGGGAAGAAGGAGGATCGGGGAACTACAGGCCAGTCAGCCTCACCTCAGTCCCCGGAAAAATCATGGAGCAGGTCCTCAAGGAATCAATTCTGAAGCACTTAGAGCAGAGGAAAGTGATCAGGAACAGTCAGCATGGATTCACCAAGGGGAAGTCATGCCTGACTAATCTAATTGCCTTCTATGATGAGATAACTGGCTCTGTGGATGAGGGGAAAGCAGTGGACATGTTGTTCCTTGACTTTAGCAAAGCTTTTGACACGGTCTCCCACGGTATTCTTGCCAGCAAGTTAAAGAAGTATGGGCTGGATGAATGGACTATAAGGTGGATAGAAAGCTGGCTAGATTGTCGGGCTCAACGGGTAGTGATCATTGACTCCATGTCTAGTTGGCAGCCGGTATCAAGTGGAGTGCCCCAAGGGTCGGTCCTGGGGCAGGTTTTGTTCAATATCTTCATAAATGATCTGGAGGATGGTGTGGATTGCACCCTCAGCAAGTTTGCAGATGACACTAACCTGGGAGGAGAGGTAGTTACGCTGGAGGGTAGGGATAGGATACAGAAGGACCTAGACAAATTAGAGGATTGGGCCAAAAGAAATCTGATGAGGTTCAACAAGGACAAATGCAGAGTCCTGCACTTAGGACGGAAGAATCCCATGCACCGCTACAGGCTAGGGACCGAATGGCTAGGCAGCAGTTCTGCAGAAAAGGACCTAGGGGTTACAGTGGATGAGAAGCTGGATATGAGTCAACAGTGTGCCCTTGTTGCCAAGAAGGCCAATGGCATTTTGGGATGTATAAGTAGGGGCATTGCCAGCAGATTGAGGGACGTGATCATTTCCCTCTATTCGACATTGATGAGGCCTCATCTGGAGTACTGTGTCCAGTTTTGGGCCCCACACTACAAGAAGGATGTGGAAAAATTGGAAAGAGTCCAGCGGAGGGCAACAAAAATGATTAGGGGACTGGAACACATGACTTATGTGGAGAGACTGAGGGAACTGGGATTGTTTAGTCTACGGAAGAGAAGAATGAGGGGGGATTTGATAGATGCTTTCAACTACCTGAAAGGGGGTTCCAAAGAGGATAGATCTAGACTGTTCTCAGTGGTAGCAGATGACAGAACGAGAAGTAATTGTCTCAAGTTGCAGTGGGGGAGGTTTAGGTTAGATATTAGGAAAAACTTTTTCACTAAGAGGGTGGTGAAACACTGGAATGCGTTACCTAGGGAGGTGGTGGAATCTCCTTCCTTAGAAGTTTTTAAGGTCAGGCTTGACAAAGCCCTGGCTGGGATGATTTAGTTGGGGATTGGTCCTGCTTTGAGCAGGGGATTGTACTAGATGACCTCCTGAAGTCCCTTCCAACCCTGATATTCTATGATTCTCTGTGCTTAAATTTTAAATGTTCAAATATAGGGGAAAATATGAAAAAGTGTTAATCAGAAATGAATGGTTCTCTCTTCCTGGGATTTCCCATCCTGTTGTCTATTGGTCTGTTATTTATACTGTAAGCTCTTCAGGGAAGAGACCATCTTTTTCTTTGTATTTCACACAACTCAAAGCACATAGTCAATACTAAATAATATGAGGTCATCTCATTTTTCCCCTGATGATGCAGAAATGTTCCCTGCAATGTATTTTTCCAATGGTTGGACAATCTAGTTTTACATAATGCTTGAACTCTACTCTTACAATCTAAATTTCTTTGTCTAGCTGTCATTTCCCTGGTTGACCTATCATATCCCCACGTAATATAGCAGGGAATTCCTATACATAATGCACACGTTTTACCATTGAATTGCCTTCTTCTTTCTTGATGGCTTCTTAGACCAGATCTCCTTAGTGATTTAATTTCTTTTTACTGGCAACTTTTTGTACCAAAGACAGAATTGCTGCTATCCTTGTAATATATATATAGAGAGAAATTCTTATTTAATTTTGGTCTGTTGTTTGCTTAGTTGGCTGAGCTACTTCTGCCTCTCACATACAACATATGATATGCCTGCATGACAGATGTTGGAAGATCAGAAAGGAAAAGATTATCCTGGATTTCAGAGTGGCACAATTGTTGGAGGGTTTGACTATTCATACTATTGTAGGGATCAGCATCACTGGGGATACTTTATCTTCTAAACCTCCCCTTTGCACTAAATTTTCCTTTGCGCTACTAATACTATGATTCTTTGCATCTTAGTTGGTCTCTGTAGCAGGTGTATAGCTTCCAACTTCGAAGAGCTAAGAATAGAAAGACTCTGTTGTGTCTTTGCTCTTTCACACAACATTAAGAATATGAGGAAACCACATGGACACTGTTTAGTTCCAAATAACTGTGTTTACTAAGTATATAATAAACATACAAGGCCCACCTAGACATTGCTGCTCTGTTAGGTTATGGTGGCTTCTGCAATAAGAAAAGGAGACCAATTAGATGGTCCCCAACTGTTTGAAGGAATACTGACTTATTCCTAATACACTACACTCTCTCCAAGGAATGACACAGGTTCATGGTGGGTGTTGTTCCCTTGTCTGTTCTGGCTACTTTTTTACAAATGTAGGTATATTTCTGCAACCCTCTTGTATCTTGTAACTCCATTATCTGATTCATTTTTCCTCCCACTCTCTTGTTTGTCATTGATAGATTTTCCCCTCACCCTATCACAGCTTGAAATGCTCCTTCAGTTTTCCCCATATACCATCACATGCTATTACAGCTAATGACCAATACACAGAAACACACATGGACACACACACATTCCTAGTATAATGTATTGTGCACCATCAGTGCACTAGAAATTGTACAAACATAGAGGCAGGTCCTTGGGCTCCCTGCAGTGAGGATTTTACAATCATAAAGTTAAATTAATAATGAGGAAAAAAAATATGACATCCTTGGAGACTAAAGTCTTCTGTTCAGCATGGAGAGTAACAGTACCAATCCTGCCTATCTTCTCCCCCAACATTCCTAGAAGTGGGACAAATTTTGCATATTATTATTATTTTATTATTGTGATTTAGAAGCATAAGACTGGGTCACTGAAAGAGCCATCAAAGAGTAATGACTCCCTCTAATGATGTTCGCTAAGAAAAAGCTGGGTGCTGTTATCAGAAATGTTCTCTCAATAGCTAACAACCAAAATTCAGTGTCAAAGCAGCCTAAGAGAGCAGCTGTGATTCTAACATATCCACTACTTTTGTTCCAGCTTCAAAGAAGAATAGTGTACCATTCGTAGGAATGACTGACAGAAAGCTTCTCTCTATATCCTGTTGTAGAAACTGCAAACCTCATCATGGCCCATTTCCTTTCAAATTTTTCAGAAAAATAAATGATGAAAAAATGTGAAGGAAATGTTTTAGAAGCAATTTTTTCACACTGCTAATAATGTTCCACAACACACAAAAAGCCAACTCATTTTATCTGTACTAATATAACTCGTATTCAGACTTGCAAAGGGTGTGGGAGGGGAGAGATTTAAACATAGGTCTTGGCTTAATTTAGAAGTGATTGTTCATTAATCTTTGGAATAGTTACCCAAGCTGTCTTCCAACTGCAGGGGAGGCAATTGGTTGCTAACATCAAACCATGCTGTGCTGTATTCGGTTTTTTTATTTATTTAAGTACACTATTTAGCCTTTTCCTCAATGTTTACATACACAAAATTATTGCGGAAAAATATTGCTTAATGAGCTCGTATAGTTGGATGGAGATAGTTAGACACTCACTGGCTGAAAATGTTTAGCCTACTTGAGCTACAAGGCTAGTTAGATATAATATTTCACAGTTTGATTTGCTGAGGCAGAAACATTAGACACCATGGAAACACTGAGTATTAGGCTGAGGAACTCCTTGAGCTGCTGATTCAGACTCAATGATAAAATATGCAAAGAGCAGCTTCCAGCTGAGAAGCATTGCTCAGCTCCTTCTCCCCTCCTATTTAGCTCACCTGGTAGACCTGCTGCCTCTTGGCCACCAGGGTTCTGATTTGTCTCCACTGTAGTAATGTATGGGATAAACAAGCAATATCGTGTAACAATGGATTGGAGGATTCTAATAACTGGTTAAGTCTATTCTAGGTCCTATCATCTAGCTGGGGCATATATCAGGTGGCAACATGGATCGGATCAACTCTGGTAAGCTTCTGATAAAGCAGAAATATAAGGTATGGATAGTGTGATTTCCAGCTGTGACATGTAGCATGTTGGCTTGGCCAGGTGGGAGCCTTCCTTTTGAACACTTAATGGAGAGAGGCTGACACATGAGATATAATTAAATGAGTGGTATTTGTGTATTATTGCTTTACTAACGGAGACTCTTCTTTAGTTCAAATGAGAAAGCCTAGTGTTTTTGGAGTCCACGTGATAACATGTGGTATAGGGTGCATAAGCTCCGACAGACCTATTTAGATCTGGATCATTAACTATCCATTTGGGGACTTGGTTGATTCCACTGTGATCACAATTGACAGGTACAACACTATTATTCATTAAAAAATATAATGGAATAACTGAAGTTCATCTAATTGTATCTTTTTATTTCCTGGACAAAACAAAACACTAAAGAATTTTATATATATTATATATATATATATATATATATATAATATATATATGGCAATAAAAATGAAATTAATGTGGGATGAAAGAATAATTCTGTAAAAGTGGGAAGATGTCAATGTAAACCTATCGTCAAGAAAATCTCAACACTAATATATCTTTTGAGAAACAGAAAAGATAGATACAAACATTAAGAGCTTAAGTCAAGAATTTAGGGGACAGTTGAATTTCAGGGACAGTTGAATAATACAATATGTCTCCAAGTAATTTCAAAAAGCCTGAGGACAAGGGTTTCCTTCTTATTGTATTCCTGTTTTGTCAGCAAAGGACAAACTGAGTGATAGGAAACTCATGTCAGTCAAAAATGTTTTATTTAGTGTAATCCCTTTTCAGGATAATGTGAAAACATATATCTTGTTTTAATGGGACTGCCACAGATGAGTCACATAAAAACAGCTGTGCATCTTTAAACACCAGTCATTCTGTCGTGCAAAGACACTGTAGTGTAGTCTGTTGCTGTTCTTTAAAGTCACATCACCAAAATGTCTAATGAAGTTCACATAAATTCCAATAGGTGATATGTGATGCAGGCAGTCCATTTGATAAGAATTTTAGCGGATGTGGGCTCTGCTACTGTAGCATAAAATTTTGCAGAGGACAGATACTGCTCGGAAGACCCATTCTGCAAGCGTAAGTAGAACAACCTAACCATGCACTATTAGTGTGTGCGTCTAGATGCGTATGCATATATAGGGCTGGATACTCAGCATGTGTATATTTAGTATAGCTTCTATGACTTATATGGAGATACACCCATTTGTATCAGCTGTGAATCTGTCCCATAGTGTGTCATACATAAAACATGAGGTTTAGGAAAACAGATGACAGTTTTGTTGAAATATTTCATTGGTTTATTTCTGTGTTCTTGAAATTCCACTTATTACAAAATTTTTGAGGGCCCAACCCACTGCTCCTCTTGCTCACCCCATCCCAACACACAAACGCATACATTGGTTTATGAAATCCACCTCTAGTTCAAAATGTTGTGCTATGGCAATTTTGTTCATTTATAGTGGCACCCAGAAGTACCTTGTACCATCACTAGCAGTTTTGGCTTGGGGAGAGAAGATGGGGGAGGGGGGAAAGAAAGAGGGAATAATATGAAGGTAATTACACACACAGAATGATAAACTGTACACACGCATGCTATCGACATTCTAAGTGAGTCAAGGAAAGGAGAAGCCAGGGATAATAGTCTATAGATAAAAGGGGGGTGTTGCTCCCAAGAGGAGGCATAGGCCTACCAGTTCATTGTGAAGATAGTGGCAGATGTGTTGCCAGTGGTTGGTATACCATGGGGGTGGAAGCAGTAAATCTCGGCACCTCATATAGTGCATTTTCAGTAGTGCTGGTCCCATCTTTGGTCCTGCCTCTGCCACATTTAACTCCTCTACAGTTCATCCACCCCTACTTATCTGGGTGCAACAGACTCCCAAACAGTCGCTATGCCATGGACTAAAAGTTTGGGCAGTTGAATGAAGGCAATGATAGAGGGGGTGGTTGGTTTGATTTCTAATGGTGCAGTGCAGATCACCAGATCCTTTGCTCGGAAGACCCATTCTGCGCAGGAAAATGCTACTGCAACCAGGAAAGGCTCTGGCAAGGGGAAAGTCTCCCCCTGTTGCCAGAGCCTTCACCCACTACCCTCCCCCGCTGAAGAGGCCTTTCACTGATGTGTAGCTACACACCATAGTGTGGATGCAGCTTGCTTTTCACTGCAGCCTATAGCTACACATAGCCTAAACGCCTAACAGGCCTGAGAGGATGAGTCACAATGGCTTATGCCAACTCTTCGTACTAATCAGGGAAGGCCCATTCAAACAGGGAGTGAAGAGCAATACCATGCAACTTGTATAGCCAGTAGCTGCTTGACAACAGCTTGAAATTTAAAAAAGAAACAAAGATTTGCTGTAAAATTCCCAGTCATCCTACTACCAAAAACATATTTACATGAGCTTTCATCCTTTTTTTTTAAATGAAGAATTGGTCCAATTTTGCGAACATTCTGCAAACATCAGAACAGGCATATTTAAATGAAGAAAAAAATACTATGAAAATTGCTTCCTTTTATGACCTCTGTCTGTCTCTAATAAAATTAACCATATATTAAAGGTGCATGGACCTGAAGTACCTGTATTCATTTTATAAAGTTAAGAACTTGCCCTTAAAACCAGATCTATATTATAGGCAAAACTGATTGTTCATTCATGTTCTCTTGAAAATTTAGAGTACATAATACACCATATTATATCTATTTATATTTTGTGGAAAGCAGCAACTTGTGTTTGACCTTTATGGTTTGTTCTCCTGAATCCATGTAAATCTCTGGTTGTGGGAGTTGCTCTATGGTAGTTAGGTTTCAAAGAGTTTTTAATTAAATTCATCACTGTTGTTGCTATAATTATTTGTATTCCAGTTGTGCCTCCAATGAGCTAAACACTGTCCATGCACATTCAGAGGATGCAGTCCTTCTCCCAAAGATTTTATGCTATGAATGTAAAGAACTGACAGCTTTATTGAATACATTGTTATTGGATGTCTTTGTGATACGAACTAAAATATGAGACATCTTGTGCTAACACTTACTGGGTCTTGTTTAAAACTTGATATGTATTATTTGAGGGTGGTCTTAACTTTGGTCATTCCAAAGGTTAGGAATTCAGAGGAGAGCTTTCCAGGTCCTCATAGGGTCCCCTGACATGATAGGTGTATGTTGTCTTGGTATGAGTTTGAATGAGACAATTGCAGAATAAAGAATTATGCAATTCGGACACTAACATAATAATGTCCCCTATGCTTTCTGTGGCTGTATGGGTTGGAAGAAAGCTCTTTGTCTCTATCTCTGCAAAATAAATAATAATAAAAACAAAGAGTGGGCAGGATTGAGGGGTGGAGTTGCACTAGGGAGTATGTCATTCTACAGCTCCTAAACTGTGGGTTCATTCTCAAGGAAAGGTTGTAGAGAATTAAAAGATGTTTCAGAAAGCACTAATTCCTTGTGCACATTCTCTTGTTCCCTTATGTAGAATCAAGAGAACAGTAAGGACAATGGGTTAAAGGTGATCCTGGTGCTCTCTTTTAGTTTGGATGAGTAATCTATCTCTGGCCAAAAGATGGGGTAGATAAGGGAGTGACTTCCCACAGCTTCCTGAGATCTACCACTTTGTGACCCAGATCCAAAAGGATCTCTGTCGTTTGCTGCCTCTTTTAGCCTGACCCCTGTGCACTCTATATGCCTGCTGGTTCTTCGTAGCATAAAGGAAAAATGTGCAGAATGTAGGTCCAGTGAGGCTGCAGAATTTGGGGATTTATTGGGCTGGCAGCCAAGAGAAGATAGAGGGTGGGAGACCATGAAGGGAAAAGTGAAGGGTGGAATGGAAAGATGTATGGGGCATTGTAGACTAAAAATACCATCCAGCATTGGGAAAACCTGAAGAAGCACAATAGAGATCTGGCCAAAGGTTTCTGGGGAGCTTGATGCGGGTCAAAGCAGGGTAATCAATACTGAAGTAAGTACCGGTGTGTGTGTCTCACAATGGGGGTGAAGGATAGGAGGAAATATATATTGATTGGAGATTGGTGGGAATAGGGAGACATGATACTGTTGGCCCTTTGACCTGAGCAATTATCCAATATACAGGACTTTACAATTAGGAGGAATAATTGATAGAGCGAGGTATTTCTTGACAGGTGCAGTCCTGCTTATATACAAAGAATGTACACAGAGTCCTGTTTCCCTGAACACAGGAAATAAACAACAGCAGGCAGTTTCCTTGATGACCATTTCAAAACCTGCCTTTCTGGTGACTTTTGTGCCCCAAGGGGCTCTGTGCCTCTGCTCCCTCTCAGGGCCACCTCACGATTATGTCTCTTGCTTTCTGCCTCTCACGCGCAGTGACATCCACAGTCATCGGCACATTATGCACAGTGTATACATTCGATATTTCAGGGCTGCCGGGGAGGTGGGGGGAGAGGCAGACTGCCCCAGACACCCATTTGATAGGACCACCAAACTGAGTGACACTGCAACCCTGTATGCTGTGTTGCAACGCCAGTCACTGACATTTGGCCTGGCAGCCCTTCTCATGATGAAGGGGTGGCTGGGCCAAACCTGAGTGTCATCATGCTCAGTTAAAGTGAGAGTGATTCAGCTGTATGTGACATGTGAAGAATTTTTGAGGGTGCCCCTGTTCACACATACAGTTTGTAAGGTCCTCACTGCTGGGAACCAAGATCTTTTTTCTGTTTGTACAATTTCAAGTGCACCGATGATGCATGATGCAGAATATTGTGTGTGAGCCATATAGTATGTCCTGGTCATTATCTGTAATAGCTTTGAAATGGTATATGGGAAAAATCGAATGAGGATTTCAAGCTGTGATAGGGTGGGAAAGAAGTTATCAATGACAAACAAGAGAAGAGGAGGTAAAAAATGAATCAGTAAATGGAATTACAAGAGGTAAGTTACAAAAATATACCTAAGTATGTAAAAAAAGTATCAAGAAAAGGCAAGGGAGCAACACTCACCATGAACCTGTGTTATTCCTTGAAGAGAGTGTAATGAATTAGGAATTGGTCAGTATCCCTTCAGATAATTGGGAAGAATCCAGTGGGCCTCCCTGTCTTAATGCAGAAGCCACCAGAACAGAGCAGCATTGTCTAGCTTGGTCTTGTATGTTTGCATATAGTTAGTAAACAGAGTTTTTGGAAGTCAACCGCATCCATGTGGTTGCCTCTGCATTTGTCACCAGTTTTAGGTCAACCCCTCAGCCCACATGGCTTAGATCCTGACCAGGCCTTGCCATGCTACTCATTGCCTTGGGTGATGGTGTCTACTGTTTCCAGCTATCACTACATAAATGGCATTTAATTGCTGATTCCATTTAACCTGAATGAAGGGTGTTTAGCACTCCACTTAGTTTTATCTGAGTCTATGATGGTCCATAGATCAAAGATCCCGTTGATGGCAGCCATTAACTTCTTCCAGCATAACAGTACTATGGCCCAACACCATCCCCACCCTCAACTTTGGAGATAATAATTGCTCCACTATGGCCAGCAGTGATAATATTAGTAATGTTAAAATTAATCATAGGTTAAATCCTGAAGTCTCAACTCTCTCCTTACTCAAGAAGCAGTCTCATTGACTTTAATGGCAATTTGCCTGAGTAGTGATAATTAAACAGTGAATAAGGATTTAGGGTTATAGGCCCAGCCTTCATAGTGAATAATTGGTAGCTAGCACCTTTTCTCTGAGGATTTTATAGTGCTTCATAACACACCTGGAAGGCATTTAACAGATATATAAAACTGAGGCACATAGACCATTTCAGTCTCATAAGAAAATCAGTGGTCCCACTCTGGACCTGTACTGGTTTTCTTGTAACTGAAAATGGAATATGGTCCCTAGTTATTAAATAAATTGTTTAACCAGTGTTCCTACTTTTCTATTAATACCTAGAGCAATGCAGTGTAAAACAGCAGCTGAAGCCTGCACTTTAGGAATTATCAATAGTTTTAATCATATTAGATAAAGAGATCCCTCAGTTTTACCTCAGGGTCCATTACTCTCCTAAGCAGTGCAAAGCTACTGATTTAAATGCTTCTGTCTCAGGTCTTACCACTTAATTGTAACCACTGTATACGATATGTACTCTACTGTCTCCAGCTTGGTGTTATTAATACAGAAGCACTGTATGCATTATCCATTGAGTTGAATTACTTTGGGGAAATATAAATTAAATTGAATTATTACAAACTTCCTCAGGTTAGCAATAAATGAGAAGTAGGAAAGAAGTAATCTCTGAAGATACACTAATTCCTTTTAAAACAGTAGATTTTAAATCATGTTAGGATGACACTTCAAGAATCTTTATAATATAAAAGAACTTTACTCAATTGTAGAAGAAACCTGCAAGTCTTATTTCTGATGTTTCCTCAATATATTTTCACTTTGTCACACGTTACTCTTAGTGCAGTATACTCTCCTTCCTGAGTGCAGCAAAATGGCCATAGAAAAATGTAGATGGAATAGCTATATATATGTAAATAATGTAATTAAGTGGTGTGTGTGTGAGTATGGATGTGTTTGCAACATCGAATAATCATCAGTCAAGGATTCTTCCTTTAAGTTATATGATCTGAAATATGTGGTAGAAAAGATGACTTATGTCTGATCTTGGTAAAAGTAATTACGCAGAACACTTAGGTCCTTGTGCAGAGAAATAAAGATCTTTCAAAACCTCTGATAGCTAGATCTGAAACACACACATTCTAGGAGCCAACGGAGGTGGAATTTTAAGCTGGCTCTGTTGACCTGCTAATGTGCATAGAGCTACTTGCAGGGGGAAGGGAGAGGAGAGAAAGAAGCTCTGGTTGGCTTTCTGAGAGTAGAGTTTTCCTGCATACAACAAATCTCAAGAAATGTTTGTTAGTTTATGATAATCCAAGCAGGAGTCCCACAATACACAAGGTCAAGTCCTGCAGAGAACCTGCCATTCATTTGTGGAGTTAAGAGAACCCTTAATAAACTTGCACATTGTGTATGTTTGCACATATGTATGCTTTTTTTCCCCAAGAGTTTTCTCCAAGGATATTATTCAGGATGGGAACAATGACTTCTCCAGGAAATGTGTAGTATTGCATTTGCCCCCATACGATAGAGTTTGAAACTTAATTATATATTTTTAAAAGTATCCCTGTTTGTTAATTGTATTATGTCATTGCCTTAATAGAAAATTATCGATGAAATATCACAGCAGAAAAACAAAGCAAATTAACTGTAAAATATTTCACGTCAGCGGTATATAAGAATTAAAACAGATACTGTACTGGCCTTCTCATTGTTTTGTAAAGGTGAATAATCCTTTTAAAAATACGATGCCTGATTTTGCCCTAACCGGCACCAGTGTAACACTAGTGAACTCAATAAGATTGTGGGCATTAACAATGGTAAAATTAAGAACATCATTTCAAAACTTCAAATCCTATTGAATCTGTTATAATTATTTAAAATATTACTTACGTGGTGCTATAGGAGCACATGCCATTTTACAAACAATTAAAAAAACAAAGGTTGTCAAGGTTCCTTCCCCACTCTGAACTCTAGGGTACAGATGTGGGGACCTGCATGAAAGACCCCCTAAGCTTATTCTTACCAGCTTAGGTTAAAAGCTGCCACCACCAAAGTGTTACACAAAAAACAGGGGAAGTGCCCACTTGGAAACGTCTCCCCCCCCCAAAAAAATATCCCCCCAAACACTACACCCCCTTTCCTGGGGAAGGCTTGATAAAAATCCTCACCAATTTGCATAGGTGAACACAGACCCAAACCCTTGGATCTTAAGAACAATGAAAAGCAATCAAGTTCTTAAAAGAAGAATTTTAATTAAAGAAAAAGTAAAAGAATCACCTCTGTAAAATCAGGATGGTAAATACCTTACAGGGTAATCAGATTCAAAACATAGAGAATCCCTCTAGGCAAAACCTTAAGTTACAAAAAGACACAAAAACAGGAATATACATTCCATTCAGCACAACTTATTTTATCAGCCATTTAAACAAAACAGAATCTAACACATATCTAACTAGATTGCTTACTAACTCTTTACAGGAGTACTGACCTGCATTCCTGCTCTGGTCCTGGCAAAAACATCACACAGACAGAGAGAACCTTTGTTTCTTCCCCCCGCCCCCCAGCTTTGAAAGTATCTTGTCTCCTCATTGGTTGTTTTGGTCAGTGCCAGCGAGGTTGTCTTTGCTTCTTAACCCTTTACAGGTGAAAGGGTTTTTCCTCTGGCCAGGAAGGATTTAAAGGTGTTTACCCTTGCCTTTATATTTATGACAAAGGTCCTTGTCCATAAATTGCTACCTGTCTGTGAGACTGAGTGTATTCAGTGCTTATTAATTTTAATCAGTGTTGAAGGTTCTGAACCCCCTGCATGAGATACTGGATCCATTGCAGGATGAGACTGTAAGAGACCAGTCGTGCTGCAGTTCAATTTAATGGTTATTCTGCCACTGATTTCTGTAGGGGATTCACAACAGGTCATGGTTAGCAGCTCCACCTGCTTTGTAGCATGCACATCTATCTGTGGTCAATGAGTCCCAATAATGTGGAGAGATCAATATTGATGTACCAAGCTCAATTTTGTAGGCTTTTAGCATGTTCTGTGGGCTAGATCACTTACTCCTACATACAGATCCAAAAGATTCCTCTTTTGGAGTTTCTTTGGAAGTATCTCTCAAGGTATAAGGTATTTTTGAAGGCCACAAACATGTCAAAAGGCTACATCTCCCAGCCATTAGATCTAGGGGATCCACAAGGAAGGGCAACACTAGATCTAAGGAGACAGGTGTTGTTCTCTATGTTGATCACCTACAGGTATCCCCTTCCTTTGTCAGCATGACTCCTTTCAGGGCGATCTGTTACTTGTGGCTGCAGAAAATTAGCTACAGAGCATGTTTTTCAGGCATTATTGATACTCCCAATGACATTTCCACATGGGAATTACTGGGCTAACCAAAGGCGGTGCAGAAGATACTGATTGATGCCCATTTCCACAACCATCTACCCCGTGGAACAAGAGTATCTTCCATGCATCACACCTATAAAGGGGCTTCCACAGTCTTTGTGGGCTTGCTTTGGTCACTGGCTGTTGCTTTGACAGATTTTGTTTCTACATATTTCATCAAGTTTTTTGTAGTAGTTGATCTGCACAATGGATTATTCATCCAGAAAAATGGAAATATAAAGTTCATCCCCATACAGAGTACATAAAAAGAATTTAACAACACAGATTATCTTGTTTATAATTCCTGACACTGATGCACATACAGTTGAGTAGGAGGGTTTACTTTTTATTGTGGTAGTGTTTTTCTACATCAGTTTCAAACTGGTATGTTCAATGGTAGACTTTTAATGTGTGTTTAATATTGATATTGGCAGCTCAAGATTTATTATAGAAATATACTGCAGCATGTCAGTGGGTCGCAGGCCCTTAACTAGTGGAGCAATGCAGGTGACACATTACATGAGTTCAACGCAATTATGTTCGGAAGCAGATTTACAATTGAAATTTAGCAAAGTTAGTAGAAAAGATATCAGTGTCTATAAATAGCACTCTCTTTCCAAAAGACTTTTTTCCCCCTCAGGTGCTTATTGCTTACTAAATAAATCACAGAAGCTCTCTGGAAATCAAATGATTTGCCCCAGTATCTGAACAAATTGAATTTGCTTGCAGTTGAGCTCTGAAATTGACACACACACACACGATTCCTTTATGCTTTTTGGTTCCTTGTTTACTTGTGACCAAACTTTCAGCAGACCTTCGCAAACACTGTTGATGCTCTCATTAGTAAATGCAGATACTGCAATGTTAAACTTACTGAAAAATGTTAGCTTTTCACTGGTAACCACTCATCATTTCCGGTCAGTATCATGATTATCCATTTTATCACTTATACTACATTATATTCACATAATTTATTTTGTGAAACAATTTGACTTCTTTTAAATAAGATTTTCTTTGTATCAAAAGGGTGCTGAGGACTGAATTATTAAAAAAAAAACCTACAAAACTGACTTTTGAAAGTCACTATGTAAGTCATCCAGACAAGGTAAAACTGGAGTAACAACGGTGAATCAGGACCTGTATTTTTCAAGCAGAACCAGCTGCCTTTCAGATCAGTAACTGAGAAACATGTGACATTAGTCTTCATTTCATGTATTAGAGCAGAATGAAGAAAAAAGGATTTTGTTTTTAGAGTGCCAATGACTTGTCTATTGAAATTTAAATGTCTGATTTTATAAGTGGAGGGCTCCTGACTCATTTAAGGAACTGAAGTAATGAGGGACATTTTGGCAATTACTAGTATTTGATTGGTGGGCAGTGACTCCAAGGGGTAAAGCCTCATAGAGCACCAAGTCCTTTAAATTAAATCTGCATCTGATTAAATTAAAACCACATCTGATTAGAAAAATGTATTTCATTATTAAGCTGTGAAAGGAAGTTATTCTTGGACTTTGAGGGAAAAAATCCTGACTTCACCTGACTTCAAGGTCAAAGCAAAGTATAATCTCCCCTTTCCAGCATATTTTAAAGCAAAAAAAGTGTCACATCATTTGTATGCTGACATCTATTCTATTGTTTTCATTAAAAAAGACGAATGAGAGACCGAGAAATCTTCAAGCTGTACCTGATAAGAATTTTTTAAAAGATGACCCCAACCTGTGGAAGATGATTTATGAAATCATGGTTTTCATTATTAGACTTAGTGCTGACTGTGATGTTTCTGATTGATATGCCTGGTGTTTATAGGCTTCATCTTTTGTCTAAAACCTCAGAGCAAGGGCATTGAAATTCTTACTGGAGAACAAATTTATGTAAAATACGGCAAGATTTAAGAACAGGTAGTATGGAAGGCAGAACTGCAATATAGTAAAATGTTTTTTTTTAATTAATAGGTAATGTATTCAATTTTTTTAAGTGGAAAATTTAAACAAAGCATTATGACTAACATGTTAGAAACAAAGAAGAACAATATTTACTTATTTCCACAGAATAAATGAACATAAGATATTCCAGAAAATTTGGCTCCATCTGTATATCTTTCATTACAGGGGGTGTGGGGGGGGAAATAATAATGAAAAGTAGGATAATGAACATGTTTACTCACTTTGGCATATGTGGCATATTGATTTAATTGACAATGTTGTACATATCTTTTTATCAGGCTCACAAAAAGACATCTTTGCACTATAAGATATTGAAGATGTCTGAGCTGAGTTGACAGCAGAATATGTCTTGCAATAAGAGTGTAGTTTAAATTTCGTAGGGAGTTCACCCATCCCATTATCAGTGTCCAGATAAATGACAGTGTCATATCTCTCTCTCTCTCTCTCTCAAAAGTATAAATTGTTAGAGTAATAATTCATTTCAAAAATTTCCAGTAGTATTCAGCAATACCTGTAGAAGACCTCCAATGGGGGGACAACTTATCCATTATTCCTCTGTTTTTTATTTTTTAATAAATGTTTTTTATTTGTTTTAAAAGCTAAGAGAAAAAAAAACATGATTAAGTTAGGGGAAAACATAATTATATAGAACAGTCTGGCCAAGACAAGAACATATGTCTGATGTAGATTAGCATTCTTGTCCTCTTAATCGGAGAATAGGTTTTGTCCACAAAACCTTTTGATAGGTTAGCAGTTGGGTCTATGGAGTGATGGTAGCACCTTAAAGAAGAGGCTTCAGTGGCCAGTGAAGAAGATTCTCTGTCATATCAAAGTCCCAACAATATGGTGTACTTTCTGATCTTGTGATCTGGTTAAGAACATCCTGGGGTTTTTCATTGCCTTGATATGAGGCACACTTTTCAAACCACCCCAGCAGCTGATGCACAAAGATCTTTGGATTTTTAGAACACTGCCAAGTGCTATAGTAAGACAACCTGCTTCCCTATTTAATTTATAGGAAAGACTGAGTAATCTTCAAATGCACCAATCTGTGGAAGTTAAGGAGTATATTAGGTATTACAAATAAAAGGAAAAAGGGGTTGTGGAAGGATAAAGAATGGAAAAGAGATTCTGTTGGTAAAAGGATTCTCTTCCTGCACTTGCCTTCAGTTGTTGAAGGTATAATGTGAGCTTATGTGTGCAGAGCATATGTGTTTGTTATAGAGAAATTGATACATTGACATGATATTGAAAATAATGGACTACTAAATACACATACCTGGGCAATGACCCCTTTTTTACCATAGCATCTAAATATGGTCGAGAATTGTAATGCTGAACCTTGCTGACCATAGTCATTATATAAGAATGGAAATATTTGGGGGGAAGGGATTGGTGGACCTTTAAGGCGCTGTAGCCACTTACATATTCTCTACGCACTGATTAAATACCAGGAGCCTTTTAGATAATTAGATCACCAATGTTTTAAAGCCTGTCTGCTTTTTTTCTTTTATTGATTCACTAATTTTCCACCATTTATAAAAGCTTTGCATATGACATTGTCTTTTATCTTTGACCAACCAAAGAACAGCATCCAGAACATCTTTTTCAGTATCTACAAGTTTTGTGCCTAGCCCTTTCTGGACATTAGTTCAATGAGAGATCTCAATGGACATCTTTAAAAAAAAGTGTTATTATACTCACTTGTGTCTCACTTGTGACACAAAACAAATTGTGATGTTGCATACCAGCGGGGATAACAGTAGCAAAAAAGAGCTCCTCCAAAGCTAGCAGTAAGATGTTTAATGTGACAGTATAATAACACAAATATTTATTCAAAGGCTGCTATAGTAATAAACAAAACAAAAACAACCAGACACAGATTTTTCACAGCATATCTGGAGAGTGAGGAATATTTCAAATGTTGTTCAAGAAATGGTGCATGATGAGAGTTGACATAGGGTATGACACAAATGAAAGATACAGTCAGCAGTGAGTTCTTGTAAACATGGCCAAATTCATGTCTGGTAAAGGTCTATATAGATATATACTCATATATACATCTGGAGCAAAACTGGTTATATTGGTATATTTGATATGATCTTACTACTGGAGGCCAAATTCTTGTCTCTGTTACGTCTCAATAAGGCCCTGATCCAGGAAAACACCTAAGTATGGACTTAAGTCCATCCTTATTCAGATCAGCACTTAAGCATTTGCCTAATTTTAAGCACGACTTCAATGGGATTTAAGTACATGTTAGGAGCTGTCCTGAATAGAAGTTCTTTCCTGAATCAGAGTCTAAATCTGAAATTGATTCCATTAGCCTTTGGAGTTTCTCTGATTTACCCTGCTATAACCATCTCTCACAAACCTCTACAGAATATAATAGGGATGCAACCCATATGGGTCTATAAAAAAATAATAATGTTCTATAGAAATAACTCCCAATTCAATGGGAAATTATCTCCTTTCTGTTTATTTTTTTTAACCATCCTGTAGAGAAATTATATAAATAACAATGTTGTTTATATGCACTTAGCACTACAGGGATGTGTGATGTTTTACACATGAAGAAAAAGACAAGGTCCTTTGTCTATCGGAGTTCACAAGCTAAAGTCCCAGGCCTGCAATCAGATCCACATGTGTGGACACTTTCGTCCATGGTGAGCCCCATTGATTTCAATGGGACTCCACACTGAAAGTAAGGGTCTGCCCATGCCGGTGCATTAGGAGGATCAAGGCTCAATTTGCTTCAAGAACACAATAAAATGGTGAATGACTACGGAAGGAGGAAGAGAGGTGCAGGAGGTAAGGAACAGAAAACACCAAGAGGAAAATAATGTATTTAGGAGGGCATAGGTTTTCTATGCAGTAAATTGTATACATCGTTTCACATTTTTCATTTTGGTTACATTTATTGTTTTTAAGCTTTATATTTCTTTTGTTAGTGGGTACTGTTCAATTAGTATGTGAGAAAGCAGCCAATCTGTATATTTAAAACTAAAGTAGTGTTCATTGATCAAGAACTAACATTGGATGAGCTGTAACATTTCCTTACAGAATAGTTCACATTTTTTATCTGTCTGATCACAGATTTTTTGGCCTTTTGAAAACTATTTCATCACCGCACTAAAGGAAGATGGCAGGAATCAATTTTAAACCGTTTACTGTCAATATAATTTTCAACTTTCAATAACTTACAGATGGCTTAAGTACCATCATAAACACCCTGCTACCTGAACAAATTGCTATATTATTGATTATAGCCTGCCAGATTCTAGTTTTAAATTATTGATATCTGATAAGAATGATAAAATGAAATGGAAGAATCTATTTTCATGGATTGGTTACTTGTGAAGTTTGGGGTTTTTAAATATCCTTTTCCCCACTTTCCTTGAAATATGTTCAGAGGAAAACCATCTTTAAAAAAGAAAGAGTCCATACATTAAAAATTTGCTTTCTCTGACTTCTTGCTGTTAGCAAATATTTCTTAAGGTCTTGGTGAAAATGTGATTTTATGTATATGCTGAGTTCCTATCTGTTACTTCCATCTTTATTCAAGTAGCTTTTAATATATAAAATGTTTATATAGATAAAAACACATAAGAATAATGGAGATGAGGACAAACAGCAAAATCCTGAACTGTTAAATCACTATATGAACTCCATATCAATTTCATGTACCTCTCCTCTGTTTCCAATTAGAAAAGTTAAATTGACCTAATTTCACACAAAAATATTTAATCTTTGCCATTAATTTTATAAACATGATGTTAATTTGAGCTAATTCAGCCAATTTCACTGAAAAAGTGAGATGACTGAGCTTTTGCACAACCAAAGGAACTTGGAATCCATTTTAAATGACTTTTTTGGTTCAATATATTAACAAAAATTCATGTAGCAAATATGTAGCCAGTATCTTATGATTCTATACCATTTTCTATAATGTTCATATTATTTGACCAAAAAGATTCTATTAGGACAATATGTGATTGATATAGTATGTCTTAAATGAGTACCTTGATCCCCATAGTGTTAGTTTATGATATTTGAACAAATATGCAGGAATCCATACATTCTTTGTCTGATTTTAAATAGTTGTAATTTCATTTTGGATTCACTATCAATTGTTGTAGCATAGTTCAGTATTAATAGTCCCTCACAAAAGAATACATTTATCTCCTATAGCCTTTGAGACTGAAATGCACCAGTAGAATAGGGTGGTTCAAATAACATTGCCTATGCATTGAGACTAGATGAGAGGAGGATATAATTTTTAATATACCAAGAACTGTAAGGGGTTGACTTATATGCTATGGGCAAACAGAAATGCAATAACTTGAAGTTACATTAATAATTTTAATTGCTTGCATTTACAAGGGTACAAACAGAGCATGTAAACTTCCAGATATAAGTCAGAGAGAAATCATCCCTACCTTTTCTTGTTCCTCCCAGTAAAGGAGATTACTGATACCTGCCAATTTTATTTTAGCATTGTTACAGATGGAAGAAAAAAGGGTTATTTTTGGTAAAAAGTTGATCAGTTGTGTGTCTTCTTTTTCACCGGCAGGATTGGATAAAGTGTCATTTCTGTAGCTTGTAAAAGTTTTCAAATAGAAAGTGATTCAGTAGATCCAAGATGATGAGATAATTATGAAATACCATTTACAACATAATAGAATGCTGTATTCAAAAACCCTAAGCCATCTTTGTTTTATTAAATTCTTATCCTTCTGTTAAAAGAAAAGGAGTACTTGTGGCACCCCAGAGACTAACAAATTTATTTGAGCATAAGCTTTCATGAGCTACAGCTCACTTCATCGGATGCATGCAGTGGACAATACAGTGGGAGATTTTATATACACTTGCCAGCAGATCGAGGGACGTGATTGTTCCCTTCTATTCAACATTGGTGAGGCCTCATCTGGAGTACTGTGTCCAGTTTTGGGCCCCACACTGCAAGAAGGATGTGGAAAAATTGGAAAGAGTCCAGCGGAGGGCAACAAAAATTATTAGGGGACTGGAACACATGACTTATGAGGAGCGACTGAGGGAACTGGGATTGTTTAGTCTGTGGAAGAGAAGAATGAGGGGGGATTTGATAGCAGCTTTCAACTACCTGAAAGGGGGTTCCAAAGAGGATGGATCTAGACTGTTCTCAGTGGTAGCAGATGACAGAACAAGGAGTAATGGTCTCAAGTTGCAGTGGGGGAGGTTTAGGTTGGATATTAGGAAAAACTTTTTCAGTAGGAGGGTGGTGAAACACTGGAATGGGTTACCTAGGGAGGTGGTGGAATCTCCTTCCTTAGAAGTTTTTAAGGTCAGGCTTGACAAAGCCCTGGCTGGGATGATTTAGTTGGGGATTGGTCCTGCTTTGAGCAGGGGGTTGGACTAGATGACCTCCTGAAGTCCCTTCCAACCCTGATATGCTATGATTCTGTGATTCTATGAGAACATGAAACAATGGGTGTTACCATACACACTGTAACGAGAGTGATCAGGTAGGGGGAACTATTACCAGCAGGAGAGAAAAAAAAAACCTTTTGTAGTGATAATCAAGGTGGGCCATTTTCAGCAGTTGACAAGAATGTCTGAGGAACAGTAGGGTGGGGAAAATAAACATGGGGAAATAGTTTTACTTTGTGTAATGACACAACCACTCCCAGTCTTTATTCAAGCCTAAGTTAATTGTATCCAGTTTGCAAATTAATTCCAATTCAGCAGTCTCTCGTTGGAGTCTGTTTTTGAGGTTTTTTTTGTTGAAGAAATGCAACTTTTAGGTCTGTAATCAAGTGACCAGAGAGATTGAAGTGTTCTCCGACTGGTTTTTGAATGTTATAATTCTTGACGTCTGATTTGTGTCCATTTATTCTTTTACATAGAGAGTGTCCAGTATGGCCAATGTACATGGCAGAGGGGCATTGTTGGCACATGATGGCATATATCACATTGGTAGATGTGCAGGTGAACGAGCCTCTGATAGTGTGGCTGATGTGATTAGGCCCTCTGATGGTGTCCCTTGAATAGATATGTGGGCACAGTTGGCAACGGACTTTGTTGCAAGGATAGGTTCCTGGGTTAGTGTTTCCTGGGTGTGTGGTTGCTGGTGAGTATTTGCTTTAGGTTGGGGGGCTGTCTGTAAGCAAGGACTGGCCTATCTCCCAAGATCTATGAGAGTGATGGGTCGTCCTTCAGGATAGGTTGTAGATTCTTGATGATGCGTTGGAGAGGTTTGAGTTGGGGGCTGAAGGTGATGCCTAGTGACGTTCTGTTATTTTCTTTTTTGGGCCTGTCCTGTAGTAGGTGATTTCTGGGTGCTCTTCTGGTTCTGTCAATCTGTTTCTTCACTTCAACAGGTGGGTATTGTAGTTGTAAGAATGCTTGATAGAGATCTTGTAGGTGTTTGTCTCTGTCTGAGGTGTTGGAGCAAATGTGGTTGTATCGTAGAGCTTGGCTGTAGACAATGGATTGTGTGGTGTGGTCTGTATGAAAGCTGGAGGCATGTAGGTAATGTGACAAAGTTCCTGCTCTACCTTGGTGGGTCTTGCACTTATTGGCGGATTTGCTCGCCTTGGAACTTCACAGCAGCCCTCAGCTTGGCCGTTTTTCTGAACCCACAGTCCAGATCAACTCCTCCTGTGTCTGACCAGGAGTTGGGAGGATTTGGGGGGAACCCGGGCCTGCCCTCTACTTCGGGTTCCAGCCCAGGGCCCTGTGGAATGCAGCTGTCTAAAGTGCCTCCTGGAACAGCTGTGCGACAGCTACAACTCCCTGGGCTACTTCCCCATGGCCTCCTCCCAACACCTTCTTTATCCTCACCATAGGACCTTCCTCCTGATGTCTGATAATGCTTGTACACCTCAGTCCTCCAACAGTCCGCGTTCTCAATCTCAGTTCCTAGTGCCTCTCGCTCCCAGCTCTTCACACACACACCACAAACTGAAGTGAGCTCCTTTCTAAAACCCAGGTGCCCTGATTAGCCTTCCTTAATTGATTCCAGCAGCTTCTTGATTGACTGCAGGTGTTCTAATCAGCCTGTCTTAATTGTCTCCAGAAGGTTCCTGATTGTTCTGGAACCTTCCCTGTTAGGAAACGGAACGTCTTTTGCTTGCTCCTCAGCTATCTGCTTTCTATTCTTTCCTAAAGCCCCCTGGCCCGGATTTTTCTTACTTTTTGCACTTGCCTTAGTCCCCCCCCGACCGGGCCAGACGCTTTTTTGTTTTTTCTTTTCATTTTTTGTGGTTTTTTTCCGTCTACGTCCTTCGCCAGCACCCGCCCCCCCCACGCCTGCTTTCGGGCGCAGCTACTTGCCCCAGCTGAGCCCCCGGAGGAGGGGGGGGAAGATTGCCGATTTGCTGTCCGGGGGGGGGAGTGGAAACCCCCAGACCCAGCCGTCTTGCCAGCAGCTCGGACTTTACAGCATTCTTAATATGCCGAAGGCCTTGGAACACAGCCAACACAGCCGGAGAAGGAGATTTCAGCGGACAGAAGAAATAATTCAAGGGAGCTATAAATCATTGTGAAGAGGGCCGTAAGATTGAGTAACTTTCTGAATTATACTCTCGTGGGGGGGAGTTTGACTGTGATTACTTGCATTTGTGGCGGCACAGGGGGTGTGGCGTGGAGACCCCCACCCCCGATCCATCGGTGCCCCTACCCCCCCATCGTTATTACAATTGTCACGGCCCCCCCGCCGTCTGTCCCTGCTGGCAATCTGCCATCTCCTTTCGGATCCAGCTGTTCGCTTTGAACTTTGCCTTCCGGACCGGACACAACAGCCGACCAACCGAGACTCTTTGGACAAACATGTGTGGGTCTGCACCCCCCCCCCCCGGATTGCTTATCCTACAGCTTGCCCCTATTACTGGACCCCCATTTTGTTCCCCCCCCTCCTCTTAGTCCCCCTCCCCTCGGCATTCCTTCTCTTCCTGTTCGCAGCCTAGCGGAAGGAGGGGCTATTCCGTTTTCTCCCCTCCCCCCTCCTCCTTCCGGTGTCTCCCTGTCTTTCCCTGCTCACAATGGTGGGGAACGAGAGGGGTGAGATTGCTTCCATAAAATTAGTTGTCCCTTCCCCACCACCACCCCTGCCCGACCCCCAAGGTCCCCCCCCTGCCACTATTGCAAAGATACTTGCCACCCCCCCTGCTGGGGCACCGGTAGCAGGAGGCACCAGGGTGATTGCTGCTGCTGCTGCACCCACCGCCCACCCAGATTCTAGGAAACCCCCCCCGGTTCGCCGGAAGGGCCAGGGCGGGTGGAAAGGAAAGGGCCCCGCTAAAATCACTGAGCCCTCCATGGCAGGGGCTGCCCCCACCGCTGCGGCCTCGTCATCAACCGTGGCGCCCCTCCCTGTGTTTCCCTCCACCAGCTCTGCGATTGCCCCTCCCCCGGCCCCCAGGACGTATGCTCGGGCGGCGGCGGGCTCTCCCCTACCTGCCGCCTCGTCATCTCGCCCCCCCCCCGCCTCCGCCACCATCACCAGCGGCCGAGGCCCTTTTCCCGCCTTGACCAGGAAGCACGGCGTCCGTTGCCTCCTGGTGCCCGCCTCGCCCCACGTGGAGACATACGTGCAGGCGTTGGCGAAGGTGGTAGGACCCACGGCTATTGTGGCGGCCTCCAAGATGTATGGGAAGGTTGTTTTCTTCTTAGCCTCGGAGGATGCCGCCCAGGAGGCGGTAGAGAGGGGCCTGACGGTGGGGGGGGTGTTTGTCCCCCTAGAACCTTTAGAAGATCTGGGCGTCCGCCTCGTCCTTACCTCCGTTCCTCCCTTCTTACCCAATGCTGCCCTGTTACCCGCTCTTTCCACCCTGGGGAAACTTGTTTCTGTCATCAGCCCTCTCCCGTTGGGCTCCAAGGACCCCACCCTCCGTCACATTTTTTCGTTCCGCCGGCAAGTGCAGCTTCTACCACCGGCAGGGGCACGTGACGAAGAGGCGCTTGAGGGGTCCTTTCTAGTCCCCTACCAGGGAGCCCGCTATCGGGTCTTTTATTCTACCGGAGAGGCCCGGTGCTACCTCTGCCGTTCAGCGGGGCATGTCCGCAGAGACTGCCCCTTGGCCCGGGGGGGAGGGGTCCCCGAAACCCCCGAGACCCGGCAGGACATCGGCCCCGTTGCTGCCGACACCCCTGGCTGCCCGGCACCTGAAACCAACCCTCCTCCTACTCGACCCATTGCTGCTCCCGTCCGGGCCCAGGAGATACCTTCCCTACAACGCCCGGGCGAGCAAGGGAGTTCCACCCTTGCTAGTACCAACCCAACAGAGCCCATGGAGGAGGGTGGGGCAAAGATATTACCGGGTATAGGAGAGGGCCCTCCCCAAGGAGAAGCCCCCGCCCCTCATGTTGCCCCACCGCTACCTCCCCGAACCCCTAAACCATTGCCTCCGCCCCCCGGCACGACCCCTGCTAACCACCCCCCAGATGACGCTATGGAGGGCTGGACCCTAGTCCAGGGGAAGCGAGGCAAGCGGAAGGCTCGAGCTCCGCTGCATCCACCCGACGCAGAAGCCCCCCGGAAGACCAGGAAAGGAGGCACTGCTATCGAGCCTCCCGCCACGGCCGTGAGCGAGATCCATCCGCTGGTGTCGGGAGGGGAAGACGGACTGGCATTGGAGGGCAGAATTCCCCCTCCACGGGAGACCCTCCCCTCCGAGACTTCTGAGGACGCCCCTTCTGCCTGGACGCTACCCGAACCCCCCGCGGACCCCGAGGCGGCCGTTGAGGCGGACCCTAGAGGAGAGGCCCCCGGGGTGGCAGGAGTTGGCCTCTCCCCCGTGTATGCGGAGATTGAGGCCCTAGATTTGACCCCGGTCACCCAGGGAGGGGATGATTTGCTGCCGGCTGACCTTGAGCTGGGTAGCCTTACCCCAGCCTCCCTTTCCCCATGCTCCCTCCCCCTAATTGTCTTCCCGGGTGAGCACTCTGCAGAAAGTGGTCCACCACCTGATGCCATGGCCGCCAAGACCACCATGGAGCCAGCATCTAGCATTATTGGGAGCCCCCTCCCTTACCCCTTAACCCTTAATTTTGCTCAGGAGGCACTTTCCTTTAGTTGCTTGCCTTCTGCACCCCAGAACCTTACCCCTGCCCCTGCCCCCACCCCTGCCCCTACCCAAGGTCCCTCCTCCTGTAATGTTAATGCCGCCCCTGGGGTTATTTCCTTTCCGCCTTTTGCAGATTCCCCCCAGGGAGCAGTCTTTGCACTTTCTAGCCGCGACCCATTAGGAGTGGCAATTTTTCCCCTGCCATCCCCCTCCACCCCAAGGCATGAAATGAATTTAATAACCCCAGCCTGTCAGACGCCCCGTCAGTGGTCCGCACCCTGTCTACCTGCCTTAGCGGACCACGAGGCTGTACTAAGAGGCCCATCAGGGAATACCCCGGGAATTGTAACCCCACCCCCCCATGAGCTGCGGCATGCGCTACGGAAGTTCCTAGAGCACACCCGTGGTGCCCGCGATAAGGCACAGCTGGCCCTTCGGCTATGGGGGGACTTTGATCAAATCCTCCAAGCCACAAGGGCCCTTATAAAGGAAAGCAGGGGGCAAGGAAAGCGCGGTGCTGCGGCCTACGAGCGAGCCCACAACTTCCGACGCGATCTACTCACCCACGGGATGGGTCATGGGTTGCTGTGCAACCCGCCGGGGGCCCTGAATCCCCCCGCCAATACGAGGCCCCCACCCCCCCAGCCCTCCGCATGACGCCTCTTATTATTGCGACCCTGAATACCAGGGGCTGTAGGATGGCTCTCCGCAGGTCCCAGGTGCTCTCTTACCTTCGGGAAGGGAGGTATTCTATAGTTTTCCTGCAGGAGACTCATACGGACCCGACCGCCGAGGACAGGTGGCGGCTGGAGTGGGGGGACGGGGTATACTTTAGCCACTTCGCGACCTGGCAGGCTGGAGTGGCAACCCTGTTCTCCCCCAACCTACGGCCTGAGGTGCTAGGGGTTAATGAGGCCGTGCCGGGCCACGTGCTGCACCTTCGAGTCCGTATGGAGGGGCTCGTGGTTAATCTCGTCAATATTTATGCCCCGCAAATGAGCTCCAGGCGGCCACAATTTTATCAGCAGGTGTCCGACTTTCTCGGCACCCTGGATTCGCACGAGTGCCTGGTCCTGGGAGGGGACTTTAACACCACCCTCGAGGAACGGGATCGCTCAGGGGCCGAACCGAGTCCGGCCGCTGCAAATATTCTCCAAGGGATAGTTGACCATCACTCCCTAGTGGACGTCTGGCGTGACCATCACCCAGATGACACCTCCACGTTCACCTTTGTTCGGGTGGAGGCCCATCGGTCACACCACTCTCGGTTGGACCGTGTTTATTTATCCCGTTTCCACCTTTCACAAGCCCACTCCTCCGCCGTTCGGCCGGCCCCATTCTCCGATCATCATTTAGTCACTGTAACGGTCTCCCTCCGTGCAGAGAGACCGGGGCCGGCCTATTGGCACTTTAATAACAGCCTGTTGGAGGACGAGAGCTTTGTGATGTCCTTCCGGGAGTTTTGGCTGGCCTGGCGGGAGCAGTGGCGTGCCTTTCCCTCGGTGCGGCGATGGTGGGATCTCGGGAAGGTGCGCGCCAAGCTCTTCTGCCGTGACTACACTCGGGGCACCAGCCGACGGCGAAATGCGGCGATGGAGAAGTTGGAACGGGAGGTCTTAGAGATGGAGAGGCGCCTGGCCGCCGATCCCGAGGACCCGTCCCTCTGCGGAGCGTGCCGGGAGAAGCGGGAGGAGCTTCAGGCCCTTGAGGACCACCGGGCCCGAGGTGCCTTTGTTCGGTCCCGCATCCGCCTCCTTCGGGAGATGGACCGCGGCTCCCGCTTCTTCTATGCCCTGGAGAAAACGAGGGGGGCCAAGAAACACGTCACCTGCCTTCTTGCAGAAGACGGTACCCCCCTCACGGATCCGGAGGAGATGTGTGGGAGGGCCCGTGACTTCTACACAAGCCTTTTCTCCCCGGACCCGACCGATCCTGACGCTTGTGAGGTGCTCTGGGAGGAACTCCCCACGGTCAGCGTGGGCGACCGAGACCGACTAGAGTTGCCTCTCACCCTGGCCGAGTTCTCGGAAGCCCTCCGTCGCATGCCCACCAATAAATCTCCGGGCATGGACGGGCTGACCGTGGAGTTTTACCGCGCGTTCTGGGACATTCTCGGCCCAGACCTAGTCATCGTCTGGGCTGAGTCCTTGCAGAGCGGGGTCCTCCCTCTGTCATGCAGGCGAGCGGTGCTCGCTTTGCTGCCGAAGAAGGGGGACCTCCGCGATCTACGAAACTGGCGTCCCGTCTCACTCCTTAGCACGGATTACAAAATTGTAGCGAAAGCAATTTCGCTGCGGCTAGGGTCCGTGATGGCGGACGTGGTCCACCCAGACCAGACCTATACTGTCCCAGGTCGCAGCATTTTCGACAACCTCTTTCTAGTCCGAGACCTTTTGGAACTCGGGCGGAGAGATGGTTTATCGTTCGCCCTCCTGTCTCTTGATCAGGAGAAGGCGTTCGATAGAGTAGACCATGGGTACCTCCTGAGCACTCTGCAGGCGTTTGGATTTGGACCTCAGTTTGTGAGTTTTCTCCGGGTGCTGTATGCCTCCGCGGAGTGTTTGGTTAGGCTCAACTGGACCCTGACTGAACCGGTCAGCTTCAGGCGAGGAGTGCGGCAGGGGTGCCCCCTCTCGGGCCAGTTGTACGCTCTGGCGATTGAGCCTTTCCTCTGTCTCCTCCGCAGGAGGATGACAGGGTTGGTGCTGCGGGAGCCGGAGCTGCGGCTGGTCCTGTCGGCGTACGCCGATGACGTACTCCTCGTGGTCCAGGACCCGGGAGACTTGGCGCGAGTGGAGGCATGCCAAGCCATCTATTCGGCAGCCTCCTCCGCCCGAGTCAACTGGGTCAAGAGCTCTGGCTTGGCGGTGGGGGACTGGCGGCAGGTAAGCTCCCTCCCACCCGCACTTCAGACCATCCGGTGGAGTGCGGGTCCACTGCTCTATCTCGGCGTTTACCTTTCCGCCACGCATCCCTCCCCGCCGGAGAACTGGCAAAATTTAGAGGGCGGGGTGATAGAGCGGATCCGGAGATGGACGAGGCTACTCCGATGTCTCTCCCTCTGAGGGAGAGCACTGGTGCTTAACCAACTAGTCCTGTCCACGCTCTGGTACCGGCTCAACACCCTGGCCCCGGCCCCGGGTTTCCTGACCCACCTCCGGAGATTGATTCTAGAGTTCTTCTGGTCAGGAATGCACTGGGTCCCTGTTGGAGTTCTTCATCTACCCCTGAAGGAAGGAGGGCAGGGCCTGAAGTGTCTGTACACTCAGGTCCGCGTTTTCCGCCTCCAGGCCCTGCAGAGGCTCTTTTATAGTGCACGTAGTTCGGCGTGGAGCATACTGGCGCACGCCTTCCTGCGCCATTTCCAAGGGTTTCGATATGACCGGCAGCTCTTTTATCTTTCACCGAGGGGTTTTCCGCGAGACCTCTCTGGGCTGCCGGTCTTCTACCAGGACCTCCTCCGGGCCTGGAAACTGTTTCTAACAACCAGGTCCGTGGCGGCCACCGTGGGAGCAGATCTCCTCACGGAGCCCCTGCTACACAATCCCCAGCTCCGTGTGCAGGTGGCGGAGTCCCGCTCGGTGCGCCAGAGGTTGGTCCTGGCGGAAGTCACGAGGGTCGGAGACCTCCTGGACTATGACCGGAGAGACTGGCTGGATCCCCTGATGCTTGCTCGGCGCATGGGGCTCTCCAGCCTCCGAACCCCCCGGCGCGTACTTCAGGAGGTGAAGGCCGCCTTGACCCCCTGCTCGGGCTTACGTTAGCCAAGCCTTGTGCGAGGGCGCACCCCGCCCATCCCTTACCCCAGGCCCGCCGGACCTTTCCATCGGGCCCCCACCCCGTAGATCCCAACAAACCCCTCACCCTTTCACTGCAAGCCGGCTGCACGAACTGCAGCCGGTTAGCTTTCACATTGCTTCACGGAAATACTTATATACACTTACGCTTCACACCCTTCACGCCCACACCCTGGTGTCCCGCCCCGATACAAAGTGGCGGGATCTCCTGCCACCTTTGGAGGGTGAGCAACCTCGGTGGGCCAGCCTGTATTCCACCTTGGTCCCAAGGCCCGTCGGGGACATCAGTTGGCGGCTCCTTCACGGAGCTGTGAGCACGGGCGTGTTTTTGACACGGTTTACCCCCATTCCGGACACTTGTCCTTTTTGTAATGTGAGGGAAACCCTGGCGCACGTGTATTTAGAGTGTGCCAGATTGCAGCCCCTTTTCCGGCTCCTCACAAATATTCTATTACGCTTCTAGCTTCATTTTTCCCCCCACCTTTTTATCTATACACTTCCCATCCGTGGCCCCACAAAGTCGCGGGATCTTCTGGTCAACCTCCTCCTAGCTTTGGCTAAAACAGCCATTTATAAAACCAGAGAGAGGAGGTTGGCCCACGAAACGTCCTGCGATTGTGGGGCCGTTTTCCGATCCTCAGTACATTCACGTATCCGGGCGGAGTTCCTCTGGGCGGCATCCACCGACTCCCTTGAAGCATTCGAGGAGCGGTGGGCGCTGTCTGGGGTTCTCTGCTCGGTGACCCCGTCCGGTTCCCTCCGCCTGACCCTTTGATTGAGGGGAACAGCGAGAGACGCCAGCCCCAGCCGTTGCCGCTGGGGATACCATCATTCCTGTCATCTAGGAGGGGTCTTATAATACATGGGTGTCTACCCCCCCCCCCCAAACCGCCCACCCCGCAGCCGTGCCCATCTTACCGGGCACTCTCAGGAGAGGGAGGATCGGTGACACTGGGCGCGGCGCTAGGTAACTCGAGGGGGTGGAAGACCACGAGTGTCGAGGAAGCCCCCCCGCTCTAGGCCACCAGGTAACTCAGGAGGGTGGAAGACCACGAGTGTCGAGGAAGCCCCCCCGCTCTGGGCCCAGGCTAGCCTGAACACTTCTCCCTCCTGAAAGCTGTTGTGTTATACCTTCTGATTGCGTTGTTTTGTTGCATAGTTGTTTTGTTTCCTTTGGTAATTCTGTAAGCGTTACCAATAAACTTTCTTTCTGTTGCAAAAAAAAAAAAAACCTTCCCTGTTATCTTACCCAGGGAAAAGGGACCTACTTAGCCTGGGGCTAATATATCTGCCTTCTATTTCTCTCCTATAGCCATCTGGCCCAACCCTGTCATGGTAAGTATAGCAGTGAGTAGGTTTCTGGTATAGGGTGATGTTTATGTGACCATCGCTTATTAGCACTGTAGCGTCCAGGAAGTGGATCTCTTGTGTGGACTGGTCCAGGCTGAGGTTGATGGTGGGATGGAAATTGTATCCTTCTGTTGTAATTCTTGGGTTTTTCCCCTTGCCATGGAAAGGTTTTGATCATGTGCTGAAACTTTTCAAGGTAATTGGGCGGAATTGTAATGGCATCATACTAAATGGATAATTCAGCTGCAGAGTTCCTATCACTTTGACACTTTGGGTTGAAACCCACAATGAGAGAATTAATTTTATCCCTGATGCAAACCTGCCTTGAAGGTAGATGGTCTGCTAGGATTTCACCAATGAGTTAAAGAAACACTTGCAACTGAAGGGAAGTTATGATTTGAGGACCTATATGCAGTGTTTAGCCTTTCTGCAGACAGAATATATGAGGCTTCAGGATTGTAGGATTTGTGTCTCTTTCATTATAACAAATAATAAAAATGTGTTTCAAAATGAAAATGAGTCATAAGTGGTAGATTTCATATGAAGAACTGAGTTTTGTGTTATCCCATTTATCAGTGAACATATAGCACTGAGTGCCACACTAGCTTTCTTCCATCTTTCTATCTTTCTTTTCTTTCCATCCATATTCCACAATTATCCCCAAGGAATAAAAGAATTAGATCACATTGTTCATAACTTTTATCCTCTTGAGCTGATTTTCAGTTTTTGAAACAGGCATTTTGATCCATGAGAAACCAACAGCAATTGCCTTGTTCTTGCCATTAAGAGGAATTCATGAATAAAGGGGCTCTGTAAAGATTGACAAGTTTTACAATTATATTCTCCATGTTTACTGCATGGATTAATACATCTTTCCCAGGATGTATTCTTGGCAGATGATAGTTTTTGTCTGTACTTTTGGTAAACATGATTAAACAATAATTAAATGCATCTTGCTGTGCTGTTCATCAAAAAGAAACAGAGAAAAAATATGTGTGTTCTGCAGTTAATACCCTGAGTTCTTTCTTTCGTAATTAGATATGACATTTGCTTAGGCACAAGCCAAATTTAATATATATGTAACTATACTACACAGTACTATACATTCAGAAGAAAAGTATTAGGTCAAGACCTATGCTTTCATGTAGAAGGGAAGCCTAGGGAGAGGAATATTGTTACAAAAAGGAAGATAAGCATGAATGTCCTAACTTTACATTGAGGGCTCTCTAGCATTTTAATATCCAAGAAAAATGAAGCTTGAATAGAGAACGTGGAATGAAGACAAATCAGATCTTGAATTTCAAGGGAGTTGGAACTTCCCTAAACAGAGAGGAAGCCTGAACTGTGATGTTTTGTGTTTTAGGAATTGACTCTGTAGTCTTGGTGTCTTGAAATCTCACCCATGTAGCCCAGGATGTCTTGCAAAAGAGAGGTCCTTTGAATTATACTGACTTCCTACAATAAAAAACGGGCACTCCCCTTTCTGCAAGACAGGTTAAATGTCAAGATTTTCACACCAAATTTTTGTGCTTAGTCAGATCTGCTTAGCTGAGCAACACAGAATGAAAGTGCCTGATACAATAAACCTCTCATTCCTAGAAATCCCTGACCTGTGAGCCAGAATTCTCATCTGAGAGTCCACTCAACTGTAGGCTGATTTTTTTTTTTAAACTGAGACCTAGGATTTACTTAGTGGTAACGGTACCAATTCTCAGTAATGGTAGCAGCTATTCACCACAGCCATCCCTGTAGCCAGTGGATATTGTTTAGTTCATATAGGAGTAGAGCCCCTTGTTTCTCATTGAATTTAATGGGAGCATCAGGAAATGCAGGGGCTGCTTTAACTACTGGCAAACTAGGCAACTGCCTGGCGGTGGGGCAGATTTTTTGGCTGCCCCTCTGTCTCAGCCCAATCTGCTGCCTTAGGCCTATGAGGAGTGAGGCAGCACAGTAAAGTTTTGTGTAAGATGGCAGATTGTCTTGAGCAGCATCTGAAGAAATGTATATTTTCCCTTTATTGTTCTGTTAACAGGAGGCTGGGTTTTGTTATTTCCCATCATCTGCATTTCCATTGTTGTTTTCTCTGGCCTTGTCTACACTAGCAATGTTATAAAAATCTCTCACTGTTTCGCTACCACCGGGTTCATAAGTGGTAGCAATGAGAAGAGTAATGTAGGTAAGGTGCTGGCACTCACGTTCTTATGACCTGCTCTGGGTAGGATTAAGTGATATGGTGCCTAAAATGACTGAGCTCTATCTATACTGGCGCTCCCACTGAAGGAGCAACGATGGTGGTAATAGAAGGGGACAGTTTAAGAAGAATGCTAACCAATGCTCAACAAAGCTCGTGTGCTTCTCTCTTTGAGCACACTGTAAATGAAGCCACACTCAAGACTACGGGCCTGGATTCTCTACATGGTTACGGCTATAAACTGGCTGCAAATACCCAGCAAAGAATTTCTGCATTGGTGGGAAATAATAAGCTGCCTGGGCCCTGCACCCCCTACTCTTCGCAGTATGGATGTGTTAGGGGCATTGTAGAGTGGTGCCGGTTAAGCTTTCTGTATTAATGGTGCAATTTACAGCAGTCCACTAGGTATATTAAACGGTGTCAGCTTCCTGACACAAAGGCCTCCAGCTCTCTCCCATGCCAAGCAGAGGCTGGTACAGAAGAAAATTTAGCCTTAGATCTCCACTTTAGGTCTCTTTTTTATGAGCATCTGACTGGTTTTCCTTGAAGTAAGAGAGTCTGCAAATTGATATTTTTGCTGTATCAGAAACTGCTGCTCCTAAGGGCCAGATGGTGAACCTCTGACTCACAGCTGTAAGCAGTTACTCATGTAAGTAGTCCCGTTAAGTTAAATGGGAACTACTACATGATTAAGGGTTGCAGTCTAGCTCTAAATTCTTGTATCATATTCCTTGCCACAGCATCACAGCACCTACCAGTTGTTGGGTGCAGTACTGGAGTGCCCATCAGTAAAAATATGGTCAGTCTGGAAACAGTAGTTAAGTTGGCTGAGCCAATAATGAGCTACTTGGAAAATAGGGGGGAAATCATGTATTCTGCTAAAGTTCAGAATAAATGGTTATTTGACTGTTTGTCCAGCCCCGATAAATAGACATCCTGAATATTTAAAAATGAAAAAAATCTGCTGCAATTTAAATACATTTTGCCTTAAGGAGCTTCAGTCAGTTTCAACTTGAAATGCAGCCTTTGAATGAATATTTAATTTCACTTCCCTTATAAGTGAAGCTGAATCACTTCTGCTAGTCTGTGGGTGACAGTTTCAAATTTCAACTCAGGCAGGCAATCAACAGAGAATAATATTGCAGCAGGGCAAAAAGTTGGTGATTCAGTAATGACATTTTAATATTACCGAGCAGTGGTACAGAGATCTGCAGTCCCTTGTGATGGCTTTCTGTTGACTTAATAATCAATATAATCATAACAAGGAGCATATGTAAAATCTTAGCTAGAGGCACTGCCTAATAATTCGGGTGAATGCATTGCTCATGTTTTCCAAAAATCTCAGTATATAACTCCCTTCTTTTAACGATTAAGACTAGTGATATCCAACCTATAGCCCTAGAGTCATCCATGTATCTTGAAGATCCTATTTTCCATTCTCATGGAGTCCCCAGATCAGAGTTTCTCATTCTCCCTACTGTCACACAGAATGAGCAGAGTGCCAGTCAAAGGAACATGCTCTGGGTCTCTAGGGTCCCTTACTCTTCTCTCCCAAGATACTGAAAATGGTGGGATGGCAGGGAGATAAACCCTCTCTGCCATCATCTTTCCCTGAAGGCAGATGAGGCAATTCAAGTAGAGTTGCACCAGAGATTGCAATGTTTTGCCCTGGCAAGGCTTTGCAATGTTTTCCTTATGATGTAGCCTTCCCAAAAGATGATATTGAGACCTAACAATGCAGTGTCACAACATCAATACTGCAGTGTCAGAACATTGTCACAATAATGTTGTGTCTCTCTGGAAATACCAATGATCTAGCATGCCCTAACAAAGAGAGAATGTCTATTTACCTAAATTAAATTAGTGTTTAATAAAATTATAGTAATAAATTGTCAGTTTTTCAAAATGAGCAATTTTATCAGAAAGTGTGAAAAGATGATTCACTTTGTGAGTAGACTTAATCAATTGTAAGTTACGTAGGTTTAGAAATTCGTCTCTGCCTGAATCTCATAATGACAGGTTTCAGAGTAGCAGCCGTGTTAGTCTGTATCTGCAAAAAGAAAAGGAGGACTTGTGGCACCTTAGAGACTAACAAATTTATTTGAGCATATATTTATTATTTATTATTTGCTCAAATAAATTTGTTAGTCTCTAAGGTGCCACAAGTCCTCCTTTTCTTTTTGCAGATACAGACTAACACGGCTGCTACTCTGAAACCTGTCATTATGAGATTCAGGCAGAGACGAATTTCTAAACCTACGTAACTTACAATTGATTAAGTCTACTCACAAAGTGAATCATCTTTTCACAGCTGTAGCTCACGAAAGCTTATGCTCAAATAAAATTGTTAGTTAGTCTCTAAGATGCCACAAGTCCTCCTTTTCTTTTTGTGAATTTCATAAGATGCAGAATCCCACTCATTCCCTGCTTAGCTTAACTTTATTTGATAGAAAGTGTACTTGTCTATATGTATGAGTGTGTAATCTACATGTGTCTATAACATTTTCCAAGCAGAGAGATTCACAGTTTCTTCTTTAAGATTACGAATAAATGAAACAAATTGGCTTTCTGAATTTAGCTCGGAGATGAAATGGAGACATGGAATAGTAAGAACCAGGAACAGCATCTAAAAAGGAAAGATAAGTACTTTAAAAAAAACAAACCAGTAGACCAAATGCTGAATTCCTTCCTCATGGTTTTATGCCTGGCTACTGCATGGGGTGAAAGGGAGCAAAATATGTGGGAAAGGCTAACTAGACCAATATATATGGGAAAAGGCATTTCTCTCTGTTCAGCCATGTGTGGGAGTGGAAAATACTTGGATTTTGCTTTCAAAACTCAGCAAAGCTCTGAAGCACATGCATAACTTTAAGCACACAAGAAGACTTCCTGATGTTAGTGGGGGTACCTGAACACTTAAAGCTATGCACAGGTTTAAATACTTTGCTTTATCAGGACCTAATTTGCTTAGGAATGGAACATATGGGGTTTGTTCTCTACAAAAGCAAACCTCTAACTGAAGTCAATGGGAAGCTTGGCTTGAGTAAAGAATGCAGGATTTGTGTCAGCGTTTTAAGTCAAGATCTGTGAAATTGTCAGTTAGAGAACAGGAGATTTGGAATTAGTAGTAACAAAGTCACTGTTTAATGGATCACACAGGGATAAGAGATCTCTGAACCTAAATCAGGTATATCCCTGATTAATATCCTGTATGCATACGACAGTGCCAGCCCACTATCTCTGGCATGTTTCATAATTAGGGGGGAAATGTAATCCAAAAGGAAAATAGAGAACAGAGCTGGTGAATAATGCATATATTAATTTTAATATCCCTTAATAACCCTGGGACTAGATAATCTTCAGCATATAACAGTTTTTATTTTAAAAAAGGATTCAGTATAGTTTGTTTTAACTATAGCATAAAGCTGAATATATTATATCTAGATGGGCCTTTAAACATGATGATGAATACTATCTATAATGCCTTTTTGATATTTCTCACTGAATCCCATTGGTCAATCTTATACTTTTAAAAATCAAGTTTCATGCTAATAAATGTATTGAGATTGTGTTCTATGAAGGGTGAGTGTCTCAGTGAGGAAAACAAAGTAGATTATCATCTATGTCTATGTGGTAGGAGAGAGGAGGGACCCCACAGCATGGTAATTATAGACTCAACTGAAGAGTGCATCCTATTAGGATTGAAGTGAAGATATTAAAATATTAGTAATGTATCCTTGAAATATGGACTGCAGGGATAAGCTGCAGTGAGAGCGCTGGTAAGGAATATAATTTTGGAATCAATTAGTATACTTTTATATAGTAGACTTTTGATCTGTATTATATTTTTACATTTTCTCAGGCGATAAGGATCGGTGATAACTAGGAGTACCAAATCCTATAACTTTAACCATTTTTTTGCCATCAGGAAGTTGTCATTAATGTTAGCATTTATTGGGGCTATGCTACTGCCATTGCAATTTTCCCATATTCTCATAGCCTTTATTATTATTTTAGCCAGATTAAGTACTAAACCAGTAGTAGTATCAGTGTCTACAACAAACATATTTCAAGTGCTATCTCTGCGCTCCAGAAATATGGCTTTCAAGCTTCCTTTGAGTTCAAATTGCAAAGTATTTGCTATTCAGTTGTTTTTCTTCTGTTTTTAACCCTTTTTCTACCTTTCCTTTTTCAATTTTAGCTGTGAGTTCTTGTGATTTGGCTAGAGTATGGGGAAAGAACATTTAAATCTGATGTCATTCCATCTCCTGATCATTTGTCTTTCTGAATTCCCTGCAAGTCACTCCTTGAGTTTCTGCCACGTGTAGGATTGCCAACTTTCCAGTTTATGGAACCTGGACACTCCTGCTCCAACCCCTTTCCCTTGAGGCCCGCCCCATGCTATCCCCCTCCCCCAAGACCCTGACCTCTGCTCACTCCTTCCCCTCCCGCCCCCCATGCCCAGACCGGGGACTGCTGCACTCTCCCCACCCCATCAGTTACCTGAAGGGGGGAGGGAGGGAAGACTCTCTCCTCCCGCTGCACTTGCCCCCGGCACATTCAGCCCCTGTCCCTGGCTGCCGGGCCCGGGCAGAGGGCAGCCTGCTGCCACTGCCTCCCACAGCAAGTGTCTCTCTCAGGCAGCCCAGCCACCTTGCTGGGCAGCTAGGCTCTCATGCCGACCCAGAGCAGAACAGCCAGCAGGAGAAGTAGGTAGCGCCACCTCTTCCGCTGCCCGGCACATTTCCAGCTCACTCAGCCTCTGACCCTGCCATCCAGGCCCAGGTGGGGAGAGGAAGGGGTGGGACCACCCACTTCTCACACCAGCCGCTCCAGTCTGGGTCGGCATGTGATACCTCCAGCCACCCAGCCAGCGTGGTGGCCACCTGCGAGAGAGAGAGAGTCTGGCTGCGGGAGGCGGCAGTGGGAAAGGACAGAGCCCCTCTCTCCCTGTGGGCCTACCTCAGGGGGTGCTTACCCCCGCATGTCTCCCCTTGGCCCCCGCATCGCCCCTGCTCCTGCAGGTGGCAACCAGACTTTTGGTGTCCGGTGTCCTTTTCGATCGAACTTTCCAGTCGAAAACCAGACATCTGGCAACCCTAGCCATATGGCATTTGAGAATCAAATCCTAGTTACGTGTCTTTCAGATAAATATACACTGTTTCAGAAGCTTTCATTTTATTGATGAAAGGTAAACTAATGTATATGATAGATTTAGCTTGGTGTTTATGATATTCACGCATAATAACATACTCAGTTTGCAAGCCTTCACTCATGAAATGCTGGCATATCCTTCTAAATATAGAACACTAATTTTAGGCCAAGAAATGAATGGCTATAATTATTAATAATAAAGCTACTAATGTCACTAAAAATTGCCTACTTGGAAAAATCATCCACACATTGAACCTGACTGTCATTCCTCTCAGTCATATGGGAATCAGTACCACAATTCCCATTGACCTCAGTGCAACTGCAGTTGGGCCCTGATACTTTTTAGAGATCCATTTTCTCTCACAAGTAGAGATGGTTCTGTGCTGAAATAATCAATCTGAACTGGCATAAAAATAAACCAGAAGAGCTTCTGTAAAACTAGTAATATCTGTTCAGGCTTTGGTAAGTTGGAAATATGGAATTCTTCTCATATTTAGAGTATTTTTAGTGGAATAGTTGGATTTTTATTGTTTTGCCAAATAGAAACAAAGAGAGAGAGAGTGCACGTGGGCACACAAGCACAATGAGAGACAGCAACAATGCCTTATTATAAGAGAGAGGAAAAAAGATGGACTTCACACTTGGCAATGTGTAGAACTGCAGTCTTTATGCCAGACAATGAGGATCATCCTGTATCCTCTACATTTTCATTGTTCTCTTCCCTCTGTTGAACTTGGATGCCCTCCCAGCACCTACTGGGAGAGTGTCCAATTACAGGGTAAGTAGGTCATTATTACTCTGAAGTTCAAGAAAATTACTTGGGAACATAGTGTTATTGAGGAATCAAAGTACCTTGGAAGAAGGTACATGAAAAGAAATACATGCAGAGTAGGGTAAGGACACACGTTCCTTGAAAATTGAACTCAGCTGAGCTGTTTGTGAAATATATTTATTCCATAGTGAAGCCAGAATGAAACTCTCAAAAATAACGCACAAACAAACTGAGTTTCATATTTTTAAAATTGCATTTCCATTCTTTTGTCAGTATATGCCTTGGGGCCATAGCTAGCAATGTGTACATACTGGTTGATGTTTTGTATTCCCATCTGCAGTTCCCAAATTCCCCAAGGTAGACATGCCGTTACATAGAATATGATCACTTAACCCAGCAGGTGTACATAGATACAGCTATCAAGCAGCATGTTAATAAAAAGCCTTGATGAAAAACAACATTTCCCCCAGGAAATACAAAAATCTACGTCATGGCATATGCTTGTCTATACCCATGATATGTCTTAATGCCTACCAGAAATATTTTTATTTTAAATAAGAGATCTATTCCTCCCCGCCCCTGCCATACACACACACTAAATCTGGAAGGAAAAAAGATCAATAATGCATTTTGCTAAATGTGTTTTTACTTGCACGTGCATCTGATGTCATGAAATTGGGTTGAGTGCAAAATTATAGGAAGCAAATAGTGACCTCAAAGATTAGCTCATAGTGTACACTTTTGAACATGTCACATAGCCTTCTCAGGTGGCCTCAATCCAGACTGTGTGTTAATTTTTCAATCACAGCTGCTGTCTCCTGTTAGCTGCAATATACACAATATATGAAGTAAGTACTTAAAAGATTTTCATTTTTCTATTGGAATGTCACTGGTTGCTTGTCATAATGAGCAAGCTGTAAAATGATAAGACTCTGTTCAGCAGAAAATATCTGCTTTGGGAAGATGTGGATTGTGGCTACAGAGGAGGCCATACATATAAGTTGATAGCACCTCCATCCCAGCTTTAAAGCTGGATGTTCTGGATCCAGTTCAGAAGTAGAACCCTCATACAAAGTTGCTGCCTGCCTTTTGCAATCCACAAGGCCAAATTCTCATTTATGTATGGAACCCATCTGCCAGGTGGTGTTGGCAGCAACAAGGGCCAGGTTCAATATCTAGGGATTCGTCTTAACACTACAAAACAGAACTAGCTTGAGCCCCCACCCAGTAATCTGGTAAAACTAAACACCTCCCCTGGGTGCCTCTAAGAGGTAATACTTCACCATTCACAAGCACTGAGTATAACAAGAGAACATATTTATTGAAAGGGAACATAGAAGACAAAATTTTGGGGGGGGGAGGGATAGCTCAGTGGTTTGAGCATTGGCCTGCTAAACCTAGGCTTGTGAGTTCAATCCTTGAGGGAGCCATTTGGGATCTGGGGCAAAAATTGGGGATTGGCCCTGCTTTGAGCAGGGGGTTGGACTAGATGACCTCCTGAGGTCCCTTCCAACCCTGGTATTCTATGAACAGGAACCCAGCATTAATTTGGGAAAACACCACAATTACAATTTAAAAGCATGTAACCATAAGCAAATGCCCAGCCCACAGGATGTTGGGCAGTGTTCTTTGCCTCAGTTTCCCACCTTGTGCTTTGGAAGTCTGAATAATGAATGTTCCTGTAACACACCACTCCCCTTTCCTTTTGCTGCACTCCACTCACAGGAGATTGCCCTTGATCAGCAAAGACCCAGAGTTCAGAGATGCATTCAAGTGGGTTCACCTGCAACCCTTGAAAAGGGGTGTGGCGGTGAGCACTGCTTCTCCTGCTGCCACTACCTCTGCCCCCGCTTGTTGCTCACTGCTACCTCTGCTGCTCTCTCTGCTGCTGTTTGCCGTCACTGCCGATCCTGCAATGCCATGTTCTGAGGTTCCACCACTTAGCCCAGCTCTTAGTGATTTCACTGGGTAGTGGGAACCTCATGGCTAGTGCAGTCTCTGCATTGTCTTTCACTGCACACTGTCCCCACATGAGATATAAGGTTTCGCCCCTAAACCTCACCAATCACAGATTTCAGCTCTAGCACTCACGGAACAGAAAGAAGGGCTCATAATGGATTCTTATCAGCAGCACTGGAGAGAGGATGGTCAAACGATATCTCTAGCACTCTTTAAGCAAAATCCACACCACCAGATAGGAACATCTTTCCCCACCCCATCTAACTTTCACTAGGATTTGGCATCCCTATTCCCTGTTTAGCAAGAGAGGTTCAGTTTAGGGTGACCCCATCAGTCAGGGCAAACCAAGTACAGTTCTGCTGCTCATACAATAAGAAAAACAATATTTCATTATCCCTGCATTCAGTGTTAAAGTGAATTGCAACCCCAAATGATCACTTTGGCAAAGCAGCCCTGTCTGCTGAATACCAAGGCAGAGTAGGTGTGTCTATGCAAATATGGTCTGCTCCTGAAGTCTGTTCCCCCAGTTTGTCACCAGATGTCAAGGGAAAACTCATGTAGACCCTGCTTATATTTACTTGCCCAGACAGCCCTACAGCCATGCTGGAAGTGTTAATATGTCTGTAGTAGCTCTCCTTTGCTTCAAGGCTGTAGGTGATGGGAAGTGTAAAGAAAATGAGTATTTGGTGTTTTACTCCCTGGGAGGTGGACAGCTCATTTGCATAATCTCTCCACCTCCCAATCGGCTCTACAATTTTCAACCTGAGAGCTGTTTCGGTTTTGATTTATTATTTTTTTTTGAATGAGTTTCTATGGGTGGCCTCCTGTGGAGTCAGAATCCACAACTTTCCAGTGTGGATGTTTTCTGCTAGATTGAGTGCTAAACATTTTAATTTTGTTTTAATTCTGACAAGCAACTGGTGACATTATGATGGAAATTGTTTTTAAAGCTATTAAGTACTTATTGTACCTACTATGTATTCTATATTTCACTTAACATCTGACAGCCGAGTAATTGCAACATGAACATTTAGCTTGGATTGAAGCCACTATAGACTGGAGTGGCTGTGAGTGGGGAGAATGACAGGCTTGGTGTCCTGTCTTTTGCTGTTTGAAGAAATATAAATATATAAGTTTGCCATGCTGACAGCCTGCACATCTTGCCAATGGTATTTTCCTGTCATTTGCTATTAAATCTTTTAGCCATTCTTCGGTCCTTTAATGTTCGTTGTTGACTGACAGGTTGTCATAAAAATAAAGGGAAGGGTAAACCCCTTTGAAATCCTTCCTGGCCAGGGGAAAGCTCCTCTCACCTGTAAAGGGTTAAGAAGCTAAAGGAAACCTCGCTGGCACCTGACCAAAATGACCAATGAGGAGACAAGATACTTTCAAAAGCTGGGAGGAGGGAGAGAAACAAAGGGTCTGTGTGTCTGTCTATATGCTGGTCTTTACCGGGGATAGACCAGGAATGGAGTCTTAGAACTTTTAGTAAGTAATCTAGCTAGGTATGTGTTAGATTATGATTTCTTTAAATGGCTGAGAAAAGAATTGTGCTGAATAGAATAACTATTTCTGTCTGTGTATCTTTTTTGTAACTTAAGGTTTTGCCTAGAGGGGTTCTCTATGTTTTTGAAGCTAATTACCCTGTAAGATATCTACCATCCTGATTTTACAGGGGGGATTTCTTCATTTCTATTTACTTCTATTTTTATTAAAAGTCTTCTTGTAAGAAACTGAATGCTTTTTCATTGTTCTTAGATCCAAGGGTTTGGGTCAGTGGTCACCTATGCAAATTGGTGAGGCTTTTTATCCAACATTTCCCAGGAAAGGAGGGGTGCAAGTGTTAGGAGGATTGTTCGTTGTTCTTAAGATCCAAGGGTCTGGGTCTGTAGTCACCTAGGCAAATTGGTGAGGCTTTTTACCAAACCTTGTCCAGGAAGTGGGGTGCAAGGTTTTGGGAAGTATTTTGGGGGGAAGGACGCGTCCAAACAGCTCTTCCCCAGTAACCAGTATTAGTTTGGTGGTGGTAGCGGCCAGTCCAAGGACAACGGGTGGAATATTTTGTACCTTGGGGAAGTTTTGACCTAAGCTGGTAAAGATAAGCTTAGGAGGTTTTTCATGCAGGTCCCCACATCTGTACCCTAGAGTTCAGAGTGGGGGAGGAACCTTGACACAGGTTAATTCCGGTGTTGGTCTCTAATTTAGCAGTGCGAGGGGAGGTAAATATAAAAAAGTAGCCTCAGTTGCTTTCCCCTGAGTATCACAGAAAATCAGCTTACTCAGAAGAAAACATGTTAGCCAGCAGAATTCTCCACTGCCTGGCTGATGCCTGGTTCTTCAAGGAAGAACACTACCTTGCACTGTGGTTTGGTGTTTCCTGATCATACTCTGAATGATGCCCCACATCACGTTCTCTTGAAAAGAGCTGGTAATGAAGGCCCTGATTTAGCCCTTATTCATGTGTTTAACTTTGAGCACATACAGTCCCACTGAAATGAATGAGACTGCTCATGTGCGTGAAGTTACGCACATGCTTACGCTTTGCTGGATGGAGGCCATAAGTGTTTGTGAGAAATATTTGTTACAAAGTTTTGATTAATTTTCATTAACTAACTATTTGAAAATACATGTATTCATTATTTGACCAAAAGTATCCCTTTTTAGGATACTCAGTCAAGCATTCTGTGGGCACTGAAAAAGCATGTATTTTTTTTTTCTTAGGAAAAAAGCCTCTTCAACTGCTGAACACAGAAGACCCACAAAACGGTCATGGCTTTTCAGACTCAAGGTTAATTTTGGTTTGAGTCCTTAATATTTTTGAGAACTGGTTCTCAAATCAAATATTCTGAAATTAATGTCCAGAGGTATTGGAGGATGCATGATGCATAATATATTTCGCACATAGCAATGAATTTCCTTGCTTTACTAGTTTGGATCACAACCTTAACCTTTTTTTTTTCAATTTTAGTTGTGTGTGTGAATAGTTCTGATCATTTTAATGAGGTGGGATATTTGTCTCATTAATATAATTGGACTGCTGCACTGCATTATCATCCTCAGCATTAGGCTCTTATCCCAGCAACAATTGTTGTAACAGTCATACTAATTTGTACATTTTCCCTGCCCTAATATTCCATGGAGATGCTACTTTAATTCAAACATGACCTTATTATTCATAACTAAATGTGAATCATAACCTTTTATCCTCAAGGAATGTCATCAAAGGTTGCATCTTCGTTCTGCATCGGATCGATGACTGTCATGCAGGATGAGACTCCTACCCTCTGTGACTGGCACCTGATGGTAATTTATAACGTTACCTGCCAACTCATCTGTCTTTAGAGACACACTGCAGTCATTCCCGACCTGCGTTAGATGCTTTCACTTAGCAGTGCCTGGTGTCACCCCACCAATCACAGTGTCAGGTGACACATTCATAAAATCAGAGTGAATTACCCATGTTTGTATGTGTCTCTATGTGTGAAACATAGAAAGCAAGTCTCCCAACGCTGAAATTAGTTTGTATATACTGTTCTATCAATTTATATATTATTGTACCCTGAGGGAAACTCCTATTGTTTTAAAAGGTGATCAGTTCTGATTCCAAGTTATGAGATTGTAAGCAAAACTGAATGGTTTTCTCTTAGATGAATTGTAAATGGAACACCCTGAAATAAAAACAGCTTACCTCTGGTCAGCAAAAATGCAATACCAAAGCTGCAGATAATGCCATAACAAAAATAACTAATGAAATAACAAAATGAAGTGTATTTTCATGTCAGTAAAATACATGAATTTAAAGTTCAGAAAGTTTTCTTCTTCTTAGTTTAATCATAAAGAAGAATGAAAAATAATCAGATGGAAGTCTGATTATATCCATGACTAAAACGTAGCCCTAGTTATCTTTCATTTTTATTTTGAACTGTAAGCTCATTGGCCCTGGTACCATGTATTTCTAGAAGTTTGTATTTAGCACACTAGGGCCTCAATGCTGATTGGGATCTTTGAGTCTACTGCATTGTGAATCAGAAGTAATAATAATAATGCTGTTTTTGAAGAGGGCTGTCTTTCCTTGACAGTTCCATGTATTCTCACTGACTTTATTACTTTTATGTGCCTAACTATACTTCAACATTTAATAATCTGTGTATTATGGATACCTAAGGATATGGTGCAAATTCTGACCATGATGTAATTTCACTGGCTTCAAGAATATTATACCAGGGATTAATTTTGACTCATGGTTCATATTTCTATGACGTGTTTTTGAAGTTCGTGACCTTTTGCTGTTATCTATAACTAGGGTTCAGAGGTCTTAAGGCATAAACACATTATTATTTATTCATTTGCACAGGTAGTGGTGATGATGATAATAATAATTAATAATAATACTTTGCTGTAACACCTTTTGAAGTTCATAACGAATATTAAATATTCTCAGAACAACCCTGTGTGGTAAATATTCACATCCCATTTTATAGATTGGGAAAATGAAATAGAGAGGTTAACTAAATAGCCTGAGGCCACAGAATAAGTTAATGGTCCAGCAGAGATTAGAATTTAGGTGTTATATCTTGCAGTCCAGTGCTCATTTCTCTAGACTGCACTTCCTCCTTTACGTTGATTGTAGCTTTGTTTAGGTAATTATTTTTACCTCTGAGGTCAATAAGTCTTGATGCTCATTGCAACTGATATCACTGGGAAAAATTCAATGCTAGGTAACACCTGTGTTAACTCCACTAAATTATTCCAGACCAGAGTTATACTGGTTTTTACAGCTGTGTCACTGAATGCAGAATTTGTCCCAATATCTGGTGATTTATACTAGTTTTTAAAAACGCATAAACTAAAATTAGGGATGTTGTGATTAAAAAAAAATTATGTTGTATGCTTGTGACAGTGTGAAGAAAAGAACTCAGGAGTCCTGGCTCCAAGATTACTACTGCGTCTTAACTCTCAATTAGCTGCATTGTAGCTGTGGTGCAAAATGTTATAAATTTATCTCAATCTCCTTAAATATCTAGGCCCAACCACATGGGTTAAGGAAGAAAATCCCTAAATTTTGTGTGGGCTGAATTCATATTCCTTCTATCACTTGACCGCTCTGTGCCTCAGTTTCCCCATTAGTAAAATGGGGATAATGATACTTACCTCCTTGTAAAGCACTTTGAGATCTACTGATGAAAAGCACTATATAAGAACTAGGAGATGTTGTGATTAATTGTTCTGTATGTAACATGATTGTAGTATATAATCTGCCTATTCACTTGTAGTATAAATGTTTTCTGTTTTATGTGACCCATCATTGCAGGTATAGTTACAGTATTAAAGGCAGACCTGTACAAAAAAATGTAGATCTTGTCTACAAAAGAAACAGAAACTAGAAAAGTTCTTTCTTTGTGGAAAATGAGAAAAGTTTGCATAGAGCTGCCAGGAGAAAAACAAGGAATTTTACCAATCTCTAGGGAATCTAAAGATCTGCATTTAAATAAAGATACCAATATCTGGAGCTAGGACTTCTTTTACAAGGATGTTAAGTGTTGTAAGATGTTTTGTAGAACACGTGAGCGAATTCCTAATGACACTTAGAAAGATTCTGAAGGGCTCATCTTTTGTCATTTATCATCTCTTATACAGTAAATTGCAGGCTACATTGTAGTATGAAGTCTAATAAATGCATTATTTAGGAGTTATTGGTAGAATTCTAATAAAGTAATACGAGTTAAACTTCAATATGCATCTGTTAGCAATGTTCATTATAAGGTAGCATATGCTCCTTAAGAGATGAGATGAACAGAAACACATCTGATATGCAGTAAAATACCACAGTAATTAAAAATGTATTCTTTTTCAATTAAAAAGTATTTTCATAAAGTTGATGTCAATGTGTAATGTAATTTGGAATTATTCCTTTGGAAGGAGCCTGGGGGATCAAGAATGAGGGACATAGAGAGGAGGGTACTGGACTAGGAGGGATTTAGACTGAGATAGGGGACTGGGTGGCTCAAAATTGGGCTACCTAGGATTGGAATGAGTGCTCTGTGGGAGGCAAGAATAGGAGGGCTATATGGAGTGGAGACAGGATATGGCAGGGCATGGAAAAGGGATGGAGGGGAGCTTGAGAAGTTGAAGGGACATAAAGAGGGGGCTCAGAGAATGTGTGGGAAGAATACAAATAAGTCAAATAGGATGACAGTGAATGATGGCAGACTATAGGGCAATAGGGAACTGGCTTGATCCCTGAACTCTTCTTTCCCACATACTTTTGTTTTTGTTTTGCTATTTTTATATTAGTGGAATTTCAATAAAGAAATATAATATTGTTTTGGGATGTTAGGTGGATTCCACTAAAACACACTTTCAGTCTTACCACTCCGTATCTGATCTTCTTGTTTGTGACTGTCTCTATGCATAGAGACAGCTTGGACCACACTGCTAGATAACAATTCCTCCTTGCATCTCATAGAAAGTTTTTTTCATACTTTATCACTGACAGTCCTGGAATTCCTCTGCCTTTCAAACCTTTCCCGCTGACTTCTTTTTCAATCACCATGGACAATATCACCATCCTGCCTGTCACTCAGGCCTATAATGTGAGTATCATCGCTGACTTGGACTTCTCTTTAGGTACTCATATCCAGGCTATGTCTAATTTTTGCCAATTCTTTTTGTATATCATCTCTTATACAGCTAAAATTCTGGTCCTGGCTCTCATCAGCTCACAGCTTGATTACTGCAAAATCCTTCTCCCTCGGCCTTGACAAATGCAATCTTTTCCTACTGATATCCCTTCAAAATGCTGCTGCAAAAATCATTTTCCTAGCTCATCACTTAGACCATGTGACTCCTCTCTTTGCATCCCTCCACTTGTTCCCCATTCTGTGTCACACCAAACATAAGGTGCTTGTCTTCACTTTCCAAGCCCGGCACAGTCTGTCCCCACTTTACCGAATATCTCTCATTTGTTACTGAGATGTCGACTTTTGTCTCTGATCCGTCTTTTGTAATTCACATGTTAAACTTTTAACAAGCATCCTTTGTGCTTCCTCTCCTAGTACCCCTTATGCTTGGGAGAAGGTGCAAAGGTACATTGTTATGCACCTTCAAAACCCACCTCCAAACTCTCCTTTGCTCTGATGCTTACAGAAAACCTGACAATGGTTAGGCTACCGTTGTGTTGAGGTCAGCCTGTCATGCTGACCAATATTGTCTCATTGTTTTCTTGTACTGCCCCATCTGTCCGTGTCCAGCTGTTGTCTCTTTTCATATACTGTGAGCTCTTTGGGCCAGGGACCATCTTATTTCTGTGTTTTTACAGTGCCTATCACAATGGAGACCTGGTGACTAGGGCTCCTAGGTGGTACGGTAATACATATAATAAATAATCATTTCTCTCCTCTAAAATTGTGGGTTTTTTTTAAAATAATCCTCTGAAATTGTCATTTTTATGTGCCCATGAGAGCTGCCCTGTCCACTTCTACTTAAAGCTCGCAGAGAACTCTGACAACCACTCTTGTTGTAGTTCTTTTGGTAGGGCCCTGCAGGATATGTTTATACTGCAATTGGAAACCTGCAGCTGGCACATGCTTGTGGTATCAGACTCATGGGGCTTGGCCTAGGGGGCTGTTTAATTGGAGCCCACGAGGGGGGAGTCCAGCCCAAACATTTACACTGCAATTAGCCCTTTAGCCCACGTCCCACGAGCCTGAGTGAGTAGGCATAGGCCAGCTGCAGGTTTTGAACTGCAGTATAGATGTACCATTAGAGATTCAGTCTGGCACTCCAGGAGCTGGCAAACTCAAGGCGGGGGGTAACACTGCTTACAACAGTTAACCTACTTCAGTGTTTGCCAAGAGGGTGCCAGCCAGAATGTTTTATTTGGCCAGTTAATGGAATCCTCCATTCGTGTGGCTGGACTTGCTTTTATATGACTTTGGTGAACCCCATAGTCAGCAGCTTTCAGGAACATGTGTATGGGTGTGGGGGGTGTGTGAGAAAACCTGGATTTGTGCTGGAAATGGCCCACCTTGATTATCATGCACATTGTAGGGAGAGTGGTCACTTTGGATGAGCTATTACCAGCAGGATAGTGAGTTTGTGTGTGTGGTTTTTGGGAGAGAGGTGAGGGGGTGAGAGAACCTGGATTTGTGCAGGAAATGGCCCAACTTGATTATCATGCACATTGTGTAAAGAGTTGTCACTTTGGATGGGCTATCACCAGCAGGAGAGTGAATTTGTGTGGGGGGGTGGAGGGTGAGAAAACCTGGATTTGTGCTGGAAATGGCCCAACCTGATGATCACTTTAGATAAGCTATTACCAGCAGGACAGTGGGGTGGGAGGAGGTATTGTTTCATATTCTCTGTGTGTATATAAAGTCTGCTGCAGTTTCCACGGTATGCATCCGATGAAGTGAGCTGTAGCTCACGAAAGCTCATGCTCAAATAAATTGGTTAGTCTCTAAGGTGCCACAAGTACTCCTTTTCTTTATGCCCAAGTAGTGTCCTTCCCGGAGAGCCAAAATGGACCCTCTCTTTGGCTCAGCTAATAGAAATCTCAGTTGAAGATGGCTTTCTGGACACCTTGTATCTATAGCCAGTCAATATCTCTGGGCCAAATGCTCTGTCTCTTGCATTCCTGTACGATCCTGTTGACTTTAATGGAACTACACAAGTTGTCAGTCGTCAGTCTGTGCAGAAGTTGGCCTTGTGTTTGTTGCCTTGGTAACCATAGCAGTCTCTAGTAGAAAGAAACAGCAACCAGCAAATTCTATTCTTTAGCTATTTGCCACTATTATAATTGTGACAAAATATGAATAAAAATACTGCCATTTAAGCAATTGAAATATTAGCTAGAAGCGGATTAGTACTTACTCGTTCACGCATGAATGGGAGGAACTGCAGAACATATTTGAAGCTATGTCTCTTTTAAGTTATGATCCTTCCCCTCTCTTGTGATCCAGTAAGAAAAAGAGTACAATGCCCCAGCAACCTCCTATGTGTAATATACATAAATAAAACGAGACTGGGAAAAGATCTTTGTCATGTTTTCACTTTCTATTGTTACAGTCTCAATGCTTGTCTCTGCTTTGCTTTCTTTGTGAGACAACATAATGTGGTTTTATCAAAGCACAATGTTTCTTTGTGCTGAAAACAGGTGTATTACTGTCCTCATTAAAACAAAATTAAACTGTCAACCACAAGTGTATATCTAATTATTTAATTTGTCAGAATTTTCTAAAGAGATGTGGTGAATGGAAATTATTTGTGAGTCTGACTGAAATACTGCTTTCTTAGCGCACTGTGCCAGGTATGTATGGATATGTGTGCGTGTTGTTGGTATTTTCTACACCTTACATCTTTTTTCTAAAATAAAGATGCTTGGGGCCAGATCCTTTACTCAGATAAAATGAGAGAGCTCAGTTAGCTTCAAGTTAAGGCTCTGGCTTGAGGAGTCCTTATGAAAATACAACAGGTTTTTAAAAAATGATAAGTATGTTTTACAAAATATTTTGAATTAGTTTTTCCCTATTGTGCCTGAAAAATGGGCAAAAAAGTAATGAAGGGAGAGAAGGGTGGGGAGCAAGCAAAGAAAAAACATAATTAAACGTGATTTTGAAAACTGAGCAAAAGCCATTTATGGACTTTGTTTTTCACCAAAACCTGCAAAATTTTGGGGGAGGGGAAATGAAAATATTCTCAGGAAATTAAATTTTAAAAGACCATTTTTCCATAAAAAGTTTTGAACAAAAATTCCGATCAATTCTTGTAGTAAACACAATTAAGAAAATTTCATGTGTTTGCTACAGTAAGCACAGATGGGGCAAGATCCTTTTATCGTGTAAAGTGTGTATAGTGAAGCTATAATAGTTTAAATCATCTGATAATCTTGTCCTTTAACTCTTTTGATTTTGGTTTAACAATCAAAACAAATATAGTTTGCTATAATAAGTATAACCAATTACTGGTTTGCATTAGAAATGGGCCTAGACCAAAGTTCCACATCCAGTCTATAGATCTGAGTTAGGATCAGGCTTTTCACCTCAAGACTCTCTCACTTATAGATCAAATCAGGAAAATCTGGCACATTTTGGATCCTGATTTGAACTCTCTTTGTCCAGATCCAGAGGCATTGTTCTCTCTGTTAATGAAGCAAATATTTTTTGAGTTCTTCTGTAGTTCCCCTGGGCAGATTTTAAATTTTGCTTTGTTAGAAGAAAGGAACTGAGGTCAAAGAGCAGTTGGCCGGATCCTGCAAGGTACTGAGCTTGAGTATCTGCTTATCTTTAAGCACATTTGTAAATGTTTTGTTGAATCAAGGCCAGAGTGCTAAAAACCTTTCAGCATCAAGCCCTATACTCTGCTCCCAGATATATGATCAATTCCCCTTCACCTCAGTGGGAGTTGTATGCCTCTGTTTGAGAGCAGGCTTGACCTCATTGTCACGAGGAACTTTCTGGTGTTGGGTATAAGATTAAAAATCTCTCTCATTCTCTCATGCAGTTGCATTGTACCTTCCATTAAATGCAAATTGCTCCTCATTACATTATTTTTATGTCTTATTTTTATCCGTTCATCTACATGTTTACTGGTAAACAATTACTGCATATATTAGCAATTACAATGATACTAAGAATGGTAATCCAGCTGAACAAAGCCATAATTATTTCAAGAAAGAATGTAGAAAGAGATAAAAAATGAGGAAACTACAGGTAGTACAGTAGTGAAGAAATAACTACTTTGAATACCATGCATATGAAAGAATTAGTAACCAAACAGCTCCAAACAGGCGAAGTCCAGGCTTGAAGGAAAAGAGTACTAAATAAATATTATTACAGCAATGCATAATATTAATGAACAGAATGAAATATTGAAACAAGTGATGCAAAGTAGAATGCCTAATGGTAATAGTCTTGCAAGGTAGGTGGTGGAAACCCCATTGCTTGAGTCATTTAAAATGGGAGAGACTGCAGGATTGTAAGGAATGAATCTCTACTGCAATTTTTTGTAAGACCAAATGTTGCACTCCTCTTCCAAGAGCAAAGGAGAGAAAAAAATGTGAATCCAGGCCAATTATGGTGAGAGGAGAGTCACTTCTGCTTTATGCTCTTTCTCTTCCTCCTGGCCACTCAGGAGTGCCTCTGTAGGTGCTCTATGAGTGTTGGACTCCCTGGACTTGGGTGGCGTAGCACCATAGGTAGGCCCATCTGTGCCTATGGCATGTTCCCTTTGACCCACAGGGTTTACAGCTTCATCTTTTCAACATTAATTTATCCTAGTTTCTCTTTCAGAATGATATAAAAAAGTCCCTGTCCTATCACTACAATCCATATTTCAATTTGCAAGGTCTTTGTGTGCATGGTCTGGGCCTCCAGCAAAATTTGAGGAAGGTTTCTAGGCCAGTCCCCTCTGAGTTCTTTGAGGGGAAGAGAATGGGGGACGAGGGGGAAGCGGGAGGAGGGATGGAGACACTCCATTCTACACCAATCAAGCTACCAATCATAAACATTGAAGTGCCAAGGAATAATCCACATAAGGGACATTTTGGCTCTAAGAATGTATGGGCTTGCAAAATGCACTTTCCCTCTCCTTTGCAGTTATGATATTGTTTCTTAGGGAAGAGTTTTGTATGGACTATTAATTCATTTCACAGGTTCTCAAGGAGTATAATGAATAGCATTAGATGAAGCTTGCATACTCAAATGTATGCTTACTTTATACAGTACTCAATTTGTATTAAATTACTAGTTTTCAAAACAATTTTGTTTCAGCTTGAACTGACATTTTCAGAGTCAAGGCAATTTAAATTTACCAACTTGACTGCACTTTTTAATTCAAGTGCACGTTTGAAAAGATTGAAAAAGCTGTTACAATAGCTTAACTCCAGCTCAACAATTTGAGAGCCAAGAGTAATGGAGAGGTAAAGACGTTGCTTTCTCACTCGAGGCTGCTCAAATAATCTGAGGATTAAATCTAACATTACAGAAGTGGAATGTACAACAAAGGGAAAAATGCTTTCTGCCCAGCCAGCTTCTCAGGCAACTGCATTTCCAAGCCCATTCAGTAAAGAATAAGTCCAAGTGCCTCCAGCTGAAATCTGTGGTGGTAGGTTTTTATAACATAATCAGGGGAGCTCATGGATCAGCAGGGATAGTACATGTATTGATATGCTCCCCTCTGCTGGGTTGGATGGCGGGGAACAAAACCACAGTTATCAAATGGGAACCTTATAAAGAGATATGGAAAAGGCCAAGGCAGCTAAATTAAATGTATCCCTCCTCTCCCTAGTCCAGGGGTCGGCAACCCTTAGCACATAGCCCATCAGGGTAATCCGCTGGTGGCCATGAGACGTTTTGTTTACGTTGACCGTCTGCAGGCACAGCCCCCCGCAGCTCCCAGTGGGCACCAATGGAGCTGTGGGACATGTTGGCCGCCACTTCCCGCAGTTCCCATTGGCCGGGAACAGTGAACTGCAGCCACTGGGAGCTGCGGGGAGCCGTGCCTGCGGACAGTCAATGTAAACAAAATGTCTCGCAGTCCGCCAGCAGATTACCCTGATGGGCCGCGTGCCAAAGGTTGCCAACCCCTGCTCTAGTCATTGTCAGACCTCCTGCACCAACTCTATGCAGAAAAAGGCTCAGAGGAAGCCAGCCATCAGGTCAGAAATCAGGGAAAGTCCACAGTGAATTTTCATCCACCACCATGGCATAAGTAGTGAATTTAAAAAAGATTGGTTAACGCTGCTTGCAGGATTAACTGCACCTCTGCTTTCTGTGACACCCTTCTGAGGAGTCAGTGTTCCACTGCAGCCCAGCTGGCATAGCAACCGAGCCAAGTTGTCCAGTCAGTAATAGGGAGGAAAGGTGGTCTATGACTAGGGCCTCTAGGTACTACAGTAATAGAAATCAATAAATAATGATAAAGGAGAGGGAGAGTTCTTGTGTGTTTCTGCCTTATGATCTGTGGGGTTTAGGGGCCTCTGAATATCTGCAGCTCTCCAGACTTCATTTTGGAGCCATGCTCCCTATCTTCATTGCCTACTTTCCCTAGCCCCTGAGAGGATACATTGGTGCTAATCAGCCTTCATTTTGTTTTGAAGAATTTGGGTAAATCTTCCTTTTCTATACATGGTTTATGGAGGAGGGGAACCCATTACCCTTCAGATTGTACTTATTTTCTGCATGTTTATTTTTGTCTGTTGCTTTCAATCAAGTTATTGCTTGATGGTTTTTAATGTTAACTTCAACCCCAATAATGGTGATAGATGCTGATAAATAAGCCATGAGTGGCTTCATGGTGAATTATTCATTGACATACACTAAGTAAGATGGTCTTTTTTGCTTATCACAAATAATTCTAGCTCTTGCATCAAGATCAAAGCAAACATAATTGCAATGATGCAAACAACCTTAGAATAATGGAAATGTAGGGTTGGAAAAGACCTCCAGAGGTCATCTAGGGCATCCCCTTGTGCTGAGGCAGGACCAAGTATACCTAGATCAGGGGTTCCCAAATTTGGCTCACGGCTTGTTCAGGGTAAGCCCTGGCGGGCCGTGAGATGCTTTGTTTACCTGAGCGACCGCAGGTACGGCCGCTCACAGCTCCCAGTGGCCGCGGTTCGCTGTTCCCAGCCAATGGGAGCTGCGGGAAGCAGCGCGGGCTGAGCCACCACTTCCCACCACTCCCATTGGCTAGAAACGGCCAACCGCAGCCTCTGGGAGCTGTGAGCGGCCGTACCCGTGGACACTCAAGTAATCAAAGCATCTCACTGCCTGCCAGGGGCTTACACTGAAAAAGCTGCAAACCAAATTCGGAAACCCCTGACCTAAATGATCCCTGGCAGGTGTTTGTCTAACCTATTCTTAAAAATCTCCACTGATGGGGATTCTGCAACCATCCTTGATAACCTTTTCCGGTACTTAACTGTACTTATAGTTAGGAAACTTTTCCTAATATCTAACCTAAATCTCCCTTGCTGCAGATTAAGCTGATTACTTCTTGTCCTTCCTTCAGTGGATGTGGAGAATAATTGATCACTGTCCTCTTTATAACATCCCTTAACGATGTATCTTAATAACAAATGCAATAAAATAGAAAATTAAGGGATGGAGAGCCCTGTCCCTTCAGCTTGTAGCTGCACAACTCTTGAAAAATAAGTGCATTCTAAGAATCAAATAGAGGAAGCTCTGCAGAATATTTTAACAGCCTGTTTATCAGAAATATACTTGAAATTCAGTACGTCCGGGAGGAATTCAGGAAATCTATTTATATATCTTATAATTTCAATGTCTGAAAGATTTGTCATATACAAACTTTTGTGCAGTTTAATAGTGGATCACTTTCTTTTCCCCCTGGGAAAATAGTGAGAGCCTGAATTTGGAGTTTTTTCTCACTGAAATGTCTACTTATATGGCTTCCATCACTACTGCGCCTAATGAATGTATGTTCATAATACTCTTGAGAGATAGAGAAGTATTATTATCTACACTTTCATAGAGGAGGAAGAGAGATTAAGGTCCAGGTCCTCAGCTTGTGTAAATTAGCTTAGAGCCATTGAAGTCTTTACATAGGAAGTCTGTGGCAAAGCAAGGAATTGACCCCAGATCTCCTGAATCCTACCTTCACCTATTAACAACAAAAGTATCTTCCTTTGGGGGAATGGAGTCTAGTTATCCTTCACCGTGCCCTTCTTGACTTCTTTGGTTCTGAATTTGTTTGATGGGCAGAATGTAACTGGGGAACATGACCTTTCCTATACTGTGCTGTGATGCCTAGGGAAAGGCAGCATAATGGTTAGGAGTGAACAGGTAATCTTTGGCTGTGGGAATGCCACAGGCTTTGGCTTAATAGCATATGATACACAATCTTGTGTGATCTAAAATCAGAACCGTATCTCAGGAAATAGGTGGGAGGGCTGAAATTCCATTTGAAATTCAGTGTTAAAAGAAAATTAATGTGCCAAAGACTATGATCTAACAAGTCTCTGGACCCCAAATCTGCCCTGAGATGAGCATCTAAGGGCCGAGAATTGACTGTTAACAAAGAGTGTGAATAAACACCTGAGAGCAGAGAGTAACACATTCACTGCCTTACTCCTCATATTACAATTCATGGGTTTTTTAAATGGAAGGTGGGACAAAATCTTTTTGGAACTTTCTGAGTTCCATTTTTCAGATACTTATACTTTCAGATACTTATTTTTTAAAGGAGTTCTGTATTAATTATCTGAGTTAAGGAGATGACATTAGATTTACTACAGCCTAACATGAAACTCTTAACTGGGCTGAGGAACCTCTAGTCAGCAGTGCTTTTCGAAGAGTTCTGGCTCCTATTGGACTCACTGCCACCTTGACTAGGGAATGAGAAATGTCTCTGGGTTTTTATACAAATGGAATTTCTAAACAATCCCACATTGTTGGCTTAGAGAGGCATCAGTGGGAACTTTCAAACAAAGCAATTTCAGTTAAAAATGCATTTGTTTATTTAAAATTTTGTTTTAAAGAATATTGGTCAAGTTCTTTATCTAGAGGCATCTTCTCTGTTTATTTATTTTTATGTGAATGCATTGCTTAAAGTGACCATGGATGGATAGCCTGTGGATGCTAGTTATCTATTTACTGCAAAGACAGTATATGTAAACTTCTCTACCAATGCTCAGCCAATGTGCAACAACTCTGATATGTAAGGGCTACTGCTATGGGTGAGAGAGTAATTCATTCTCTGTGCTCATTCAAAACTTGACATTTCTGCCCAGACTGACAAAAAGTATTTTAGTTGTTGCTGGTGCTTTTTGTGATTCGGAGACCTACCAATCAGGAAGTAGGCACATTCATTCATCTGACAATAATTCATCTGACTTCAAATACTGTTTGAGCTCAGGAATATTCCAGAATTCTATAAAAGTGGGATGGGGAGTATGGAAACTGTTGACCAGAATTCTGGGTTGAGGTGTAGCACATAGATGTCAAGGCCAGAAAGGACCATTATGATCATCTTGTCTGACCTCCAGCATAACACATTGCAGAGGATTTCCCTGAATTAATTCCTGCTTTAGGTCCGATAGCTATAGTTTGACTCAACATATCTTTTAGAAAAACATCCAATCTTGATTTTAAAATTTCCAGTGATAGAGAATTCACCCCAATCAATTGGTAAATTGTTCCAACGTCTAATTATCCTCACTGTTACAACATTGTATCCTATTTCTAGACTGAATTTGTCTAAAATGTCAATTCTGAGATTACGGAGTACTGTTGCCTAAGGGCAAATAACTAGTGACACAGGAGATGATAAAAAGCTTGTAAAAATAGCCCCTCAGTCTTGGATTGAAGTACAAGGAAGAGAGCCCAGACCACAACTACGATAGGGTGGGATATCAATATATTAGGGTATATTTTTTTTTCTTTTTAACTGATGAAAAAGTGGTATTGAGGTGTTGGTTTAATTCTCACAAGTGGTGTACAGCTGGGGCATTTGAACCGATGGGATTCACATAGGTCAATAATTAATAGCAGAGGTTTGGGGGCGTTATTGGCTCAACCTCAACAGTTTTCATGTTCCCTGTGCCGTATCCATGTATATTTAGATTTTATTTCAAAATTGCACAAGCGTTTAAAAAATTGCCTGAAAGCTTTTTTATGCTCCTACATTCTGCAACCATTACTCACGTTGAGTGGTACCTTACTCCACAAGAAGCCCCTCCAGGACTGTTCAAGATGTTAGAATTTGGGTTTACATGAGGGTTTAATGTGATGAGCTTACTCATATGAAAACTACACACCACCTTGTTCACACTGGATTTTACCATGTGTTAACTACCACACAGTAAAACCCACCTTTTTGTCCTAGTGAACACAAGGCCAGTGTGGGTGCTTGTGTGGGAGGAACTCAAACAGAGGCAAAAAAGGGCTTGTTCTTTCCAAGCCTTAAGAAAGTTATGTTTCCCTTGGTTAATATTGTCCATATGATGTGTTTCATGATAGTATTATTATTGTTATGTCAGATAACAAAATGTGTCTCAAAATTATATCACCCTAAGCCTATGTTGTTTGTTAAAACCAGGTATGTACTTTGGGAAGGTTACCTGGTTACTAATTGTACGTAGGAAGTTACCCAGGCAAGGTATTTAGTCTTAACTTGTGTGGCTGCAGCTTACTCAGCAAATTGCTCCGGATCTCACGAACATTTGAAAATACTGGAAGTGTCCTTTCATCACAGAAACAAATTATTTTTGAACTTTTTTTGTGCAATATAATTGAGCACAAGGATGTTTTTCTTTAACATTTGCCATGTTGAGCTTGTTTGTCTACCATTTTTCCCCCTTAAGGTTATTTTGCAGTAGCTAATTTAGAGAGCAGAGCAAAATTCACGTACTTCTTCATCTTTTTCTTTTTTTCCTAAGAGCACATAAAGTAGGAAGAAACATTGAGTAATAACTCACTTGGTAAATAGTCCCACTGAAAACAACATTATTACTGAGGAAAATAGAAAGGAGCATAGACTCTCTCAAGTCAAGTATAAAAGTATAATGGGGCAGGCCAAAAAAGAATCTGAAGAGCAACTGCCCAAAGACTCAAACTGTACCAGCAATTTTTTTTTCAAGTACATCAGAAGCAGGAAGCACTGCCAAACAATCAGTGGTGCCACTGGATGATTGAGGTGCTAAAGGAGCACTCAAGAAAGATAGGGCCATTGTGGAGAGGGTACATGATTTCTTTGCCTTGGTCTTCACTGCAGAGGATGTGAGGGAGGTACCCACACCTGAGCCATTCTTTTGAGGTGTAAAATCATAGAATCATAGAATTATAGAACTGAAGGAACCTTGAAAGGGCATCTAGTCCAGTCCCCTGCACTCATGGCAGGACTAAGTATTATCTAGACCAGGGATTCTCAAACTTCATTGCACCATGACCCGCTTTTGACAACAAAAATCACTACATGACCTCAGGATGCGGGACCAAAACCAGAGCCTGCCTGAGTCCTACCATCCCAGGTGGGGTCACCACAGCCAGAGCCCCACCGCCCCAGGTTGGAGGCAAGAGGGGAAGCCAAAATCCAAGGGCTTTAGCCCCAGGCGGGGGGGGGGGGGAGCTATAACCTGAGCCCCGCCGCCCAGGGCTGAAGCCTTCGGGCTTTGGCTTTGGCTACTGGTGGTAGGGCTCAGGCTTTGGCCCTGGGCCCCAGCAAGTCTAAGCCAACCCTGGTGACTTCATTAAAATGGCATTATGGCCCACTCTGGGGTCCCAACCCACAGTTTGAGAAGAGCTAGAGAACAGTCGGAAACAGTGAACTGCGGCCACTGGGAGTTGCAGGGGACCATGCCTGCAGACGGTCAATGTCAGCAAAATGTCTTGCGGCCCTCAATCAGATTACCCTGATGGGTCACATGTGGCCCACGACCACCACTGGTTTATACCCATTTGTTATGTGAAGTAGGCTGTTACAAGTAATCATTGTTACAAGTAATCAAAGTTACATATACATTCCAAAAGGATACAGTATTATATCCTCAGCTGGTATTAACTGCTAGAGTCCCATTGAGGATATAACCCATAGATGCACCTACTTTGGGCCAGTGCATGTTTCTACTTGAAATAGTCACCCAGCTCTAGTATGTATGTAGCTCACAATGACCAAAAATAATGTGCAGTGCACTAATTGCTTATTATTAAACACTTCTAATAATAATTGCCATCTAATGGCAAGTGCAATCAAATGAAAGATGGCAGGACCTCTCCAGCTTCTATTACTATACTAGTTTGACATGATCAGCAGAGCCGGTCCTAAACACCTGAGAACACTGCGTTTACCTGTTGCACCCCTTCCCTGAGGTACCTCCTAGACAGACTAAAAGTTAGGGCTAAGAACAGTTATAATAAAATATTTTCAGTCTGAAGAATATGCCAAGGTTGAGAGTAGTGGAAGGGGTAGAGAATTATAGGAGTTTAGGGAGACAAAAGGGTTTTAAGAAACAGCTGTTAATCTGGGTGATTCTTGCATTTTTAAAAGACCAGATTGATGAAAATTGATCTATTTGTTTGGGAGTTTAAAAATTAATTCCTCATTCTGAGCTTTGTCTTAACTTTGGCCATTATAATTACCTTTCCGAACTGAACTTGTTTTGCTACCACTGTTCTCCATCACTATTGCCATCACTGTGTCAGTGTTTTAAAAGGTGCCATTGCCATTCGGTCTTTATTGGAAAACTATATATTAGTCTTCTGTGACTTGTTTCTGCTAGAATTGCTGTAGGCTGATAAAACCTTTCAGCTATTCCCAGAAATTAGAAAATGCTGCACCTCTGCAATTGGCTCCTGCCATTAATTTTTATAAGTTATGGGACAGTTCACTTCTCTCTGCCTCTCTTTCTTAATCTTACCCCTAGCTCCCTTATTTAGTTTCATAGTTTAATTCAGTTTTTTTAGAGTCTAATATTGATTCTATAATATATGTAGATCTCGCTAAAAGATACTTTAAAAATGCAATGTTTATAGTTTTAGATCACTGTCTGCAGTGCATATTTCACTAAATGTCTGAAAATATAAAAATGATAGTGAAGAGATATAAAAAGTGAAGTGAGTTAGATTTAAGAGTGCTAAAATATGTAATGTATTAGTACAGTTCTCTTTTGGACTCAGTAGCTTCTCTCAAAGCTGTATCATAAATGCCATTTGAGCCAGCAAACTTTAAGGTCAGTTTAAGGTCTAGTACAGATAGTAGCCTGCGTTTAGATGAACAAATGTAGTTAGGTCATGTGATATTCACCTTCTTTCCTTCTGGTCTTGCATCATCTCTGTGTCATGCCGATTGCATAAAAGCTGTAGGTTTTGTGATATCGCACAAAGTATGTTATACTGAATTTGCTGTCATATATGACATGCACATATTTACTAAATGCTACAATATTAAATATTACACAAGAAGCTTTATGCTTGATAATACTGTATATATAATCATGAAACTGTGAACAGGACACCAACCCCAGAGTGCATGGGGCAGAATCTTCTGCCTCATGTTCTTGAGTTCTACAACCAACAGTTCCTTTTCTGTGCCCCTCTCTGCTCCTTCACCATACCCCACTCACAGTGGTTTTTCTTAGTCAATGAAGACCTAGGGTTCAGAGGTGCATCTGTGAGAGTTCACCTCCCACCTCCCACCTGGATAGCTGCACCATTCTGACCTCTTGTTCTGTCTGGCCACCCTGCCAGCCACGGTTCCTCTCCAGTGGCCACCTCGCCAGCCGCTGTTCCTCACCTCCTGGCCGCCCCGCCAGCCCTGGTCCCTCTCTACTGGCCGATCCTGCCAGCCTCCGATCACTTGGAGCTACACAGCTCCTGTCTGCTATATACCTACACAGAGTAGGTATGTTCATGTAAATACAGCTTGCTCCTGAAGTCTTTCTTCCCCCCCCCCCCAAACTGATGGTTGGGGAGAGTTCATTCAGACTTTGCTTACATAAATGGGGGGCAAACTGATGATTTCAAGAACAGGAGGCTTCACTAGTAGTCCTTAATTATTTTTAGCCATAACAATCAAATAGAGAGCATTGCTTTAGTTTCATACTAGGTTGTTACTCTAGTCTAAATAGAACTTAAGTTATATTTTTATGGACAGTAAGCACTGCATAGTATCAGCAGAGCATTAATACATTGAGTGGCTGGTGGGATTTTTGTTTTTATTTAGCTACACTGTCCATAGCACAATTTAAATGAGAGATTTCTTGATTGATCAGTTCTTTTTCATTATGATGATCTAACAAGTACAGTTGTTCTAGTATATGCAAGGTGTGTAGCATCTTAGAGAAGGTCATGTGTGTTGTGATCACCTACACTACAAGATAGTATCAAACTTTTTGAATGTCACAGTTCATCTTTGATATAGTAGTGCAAACTGTCTTTGATTACTTCCCAGATAGGATCAAAGCTTTGTCCTATTCTTCTGCTGATGTAGCTTTCTTGTGTTCTGCTGAATTTTCAATTAAATTAAGATAAGTGTAGCGCACTTATTCATTGTCCCTTGCCTCCTCTTAAGGGAAAAATGAAAGAAAGAAAGGGAAATGGAGGCTAAGCAGTTGAAATCAGCAGATTGTCAAGAATAAATGGAGAAACCAGAATCTTTGCAAAGGGTTTGAGGAAGACAAACAAGGAATTTGATTTGAGGATTAAACAATAACCTAGTTCAACTGACAGAGTTCTCAAGCAATGCTTCCCTCCAGTCGGGAGTTCTCTGAAGGGCTTACTGGATTGCCACAAGGAAATTTAAAAAAGCTAGGCTGTCCATACAGTATCATGTTCCTGCTCCTATGCACCATGAAGTGAGAAGAAGTTATTTGCACTAATAGGGTTACCAAACCTTGGTACTGTATTAGCAGAGTAGCTTTTTTTAGTTCCTTTGTAGCAATCCAGTAGCAGCCCTGGAGGTGACTCTCAGTAACTCAGCATTAACACCAGCCTGCTACAGAAAGAGCAGTGGATGGTGTTGCAGAAACTGGCTGGTCCCTGGCTACACTCCCAAAATACTATGGTTCCAATTCCCCTTGGATCCTCAGCAGAAAGGCTTTCACAAGGCATCCTGGGAGGGGGGAGGGGAAAAAGAAGAGGGCCATGGAGCTGAAGCTCCCACTCTTCTGGCCCAGGAGAGAGATACTGGATTTCATTTCCCTCTACCAATCATACTGGAAGGGAAAGTCTTTACTCAGTAAAAACTGGAAGGCACAGTTTTTACTCAGACTTTTCTCAATTAATGCTGTGATTGAATGTAGTGGGAATTTTGGCAGCTCTGCTTCCTTCTGTGTTGTATGAAGGGACATGGTTTGACACCCCTGGAAGCCAAATGTCATAAATTAATAGAAATTTTTCACCCCAGGAAATGTATTGAGACTAAATACACAGAAAATAATAAATTTAAAAGAAACTTGTGCAAATAACCTTCCCTCCGCTGAATTTGTGCATAATTTAAAATGCATATTTTAAAACAGGTAAAACCCAGATAGGTATGTTACCAGCTTCCTGGATCTCTGGTAGATTAACACACATTATTATTTTGCTTTAACCCACAGAAGACTCCGAGCATCATATTCAATTTTATCTAGGTCAGCTAATTGCTATAAAATATCTTTATGCTCCTTGTAGCTCTACAATTACTACAACAGTGTTTATAATGTTACCCAATGAAATATAAAATTGAACAATTTTTCATAAGTAAAGAAATAAAAATGTCATTGTTCTCCATCTCTGAGAGAATCTATAAAACAAACAAATAATATAATTAAATATAGATCAGGACTGTTAAATGATGAATAGCCGAGCATCACTACATTGTTGATGGTATCATATAAAATCAGGCTTGCATCAGTTTGTGGATACTTGCATCAATAAGACATATTCACTGCTGGCAAACTACACATATCAGTTCTTGTTCATTTCAGATGCTTTTATGCATGTGCTTTTATGCATGGTTCTTTTTCCTCCCTGATCTGCACAGAGATTAAATGATGATGAGAAGTTAGTTAACATCACACTTAACTGTCTTTCCAACAGAGTATGTTCTTTATGACTTGTATTTGCTGACAAGGACACAAGCAAACGTTGTGACGGTTAAGTAGTGAAATTAAACAAAAGTAATCTTCCTACATGTTCTTCCAAGGACACTTCCAGAAAATTAGCAGCAGAGTTGGGAGTCAGTCCTCCAATGGAAAAGAATTTTTTCTGGTTTGTTTTTTGTTTAAAAAAAAGTATAGAAAAAATCTATTTACTCTCCCCAAATATGTCCTTGTCTTTTACTGGAAGCCTGCACATTGCAATTACTTTCCATTACTGAACAATGGTGGCAAAATGGTTTCCATACAAAGATCTAGTATTAATCTGCATATATGTTGGGTAGAGGCATATCTTCCAGTGAGTGCTGAACAGAAAAAAAAAAAACCATTTTGTCACATCAGTTTATGATAGTGAAATACACGGGCATGGAATGAAAATGCCAGCAACCCATGCAGTAGTCATTCTTTCAGTCTCCAAATGTTTTAAAAGAATAAAGCAATAACTTCAACAGTAATGTAGTGGTATGAAGGTTCAATCTGAGAGTCTTTTGATCTAGTACAACAGCAGAGTATATCCTGAGGGAAATGAATACCTGGCTTCTGTAATTTGGCCCCACTTATTAAAAGGATTTAAGTGGTGAATTACTGTCTTTAAAAAAAATTTGTAAAGGTAGGAAAAAAAAGTAATATGAAGGCAGCATTTGTTCTTTATCATTATATACCTCATTGCTGCCTAACAGATCAAGTATGTGGGACACCACACAACTTACCTGTATGCCTGGAGCATTCCTATCTAGAGAATCTGGGGTCAATGGAACTTTAAAGATAATCACCATGTTCTGCTGGGATGGATTTACATGATGCCCTACATGACAACTGACATGGGCTTTGGTTAATTTAGGGGGAGAAGATGATTTTCACAGTCCATGGCAACCAACCCCCAAGTGTATAATCCATAGGCTATTAGTAGAAATGCTTCAGCCTAAATTCAGCTGCAGCAGGACCAATTGGAAATCTGTGAATGGGGGAAATGTTGCTTCATGGGTTATTTGTGGTTTAAACTGAGATGTTTTTCATGGCTGCTGCTTTTGCAAAATTCTGCATTGATGCATCATTCTTATTCTAAACCATTTTTTCTTGCCACTTGTCACCTGTAAGTTGCATAATTATTAGCACAGGACTTGTGAAAAAAATTTAGGTATACTCAAAAACAGTTTTACTTTAATTTTTGAAAACTTTTTTTAAAAAGAGAATTGGTATGTTCACTCAAGGATAAAGATGCTTTTGTAACTATTCTGTGGCCAAACACTATTTAGGGGAAGAAAAGCATACTCTTTCTGAGGGCAGCTATAGAATAACTTACATTTTCACAGGTATTAGAATGAATTTTCTCTGAACATCTCTGATATTATTGAGTTTAATTTGAAATAGATGTACAGTTCTTTTCAAGAGAATCCTATGACTGAGCTACCACACTTAGTGTATGTGGGGGACATTGGAGATAGAAAATAAATTTATTACCATGTTTTTCAAATAATAATTATCTTGCCCTCGATTCAAACAAGTGCCATAGTATTATTCTTTAAACCTTTTGTTATCGACAGTGCTATCACATTTGACAGGGCTTTCAGATAGACTGTAAGTTTTGTTGTTCTACTATTTTGGATCATCACCATATCAAGAAAGGGAAATGAAAATTTATATTCCAGTGATCCCCAGTAGTGACACTAGCTGAATTAGCTTACTTTACTTTTATTGAAAAAAACCCAGGGATTTAAAAAAAAAAACAGAGGAGTTGCAGAAGAAACAAATGCAACAAAGGGTGTGTAAGTGTGTTTGTAAACTCTACTAAAAATGTACTTGGGTTTGCAGAACCTTATTAAAAAATCCAAGTAATGATGCATAAAATTGCATTTACTATAAACATGAAGAGAAATAGAAAAATAACAGCTGAAAGGGTAACAAAACAAGATTAAAAATAGAGGTATGGGGAGATGAGAGGATGATCACTACAACAGAGAGAGAAAAAATTGACAAATGTCATCTCCAAGTGACACTCATTTAAAAGCAACTTCCCTTATTGCAGCTGCTATCTTAAAAATGCTTGTCACTGTATGGAAGATTTGCTAGTTATATTTAAATTTGTCTTTTCCACTTATGCTAGACAGGAATAAAATAATCTTCCTTAACTACTGATCCAAGAAGATAACCTAATCAGATATTAGTTAGGCCCTTTTATTTTGCTACTGATTTTACCATCAGCTAAATCATGCCTGCAGCTAATCCATCTGGATCATAGTTTGTTTGTACAAAGTAAACAATGTCTCTAGCTGGTGATACCCATATGATTATTTAAATGGCCAAGGGTGACCAGATGTCCCGATTTTATAGGGACAGTCCCAATTTTGGGGTCTTTGTCTTTTATAGGCTCCTATTACCACCCATCCCGTGTCCTGATTTTTCACACTTGCTGTCTGGTCACCCTAAAATGGCCTTATTGTGGTTTGAAACACATTCTTGATGGCTAATCACTTCAGATACTATACCTCCAAGTCTGCGTGGGTGTGTGTACACATAATGTGTTTTCTGAGTTTAATATCAGGTTGTTAGTAGTATCTTGTATTCCTTCCTTTTTCTTTGAAAAAAGAGTATTGCACATTTGTTACAGGAGAGATGTTGGTAATATTGGCATTATATATGTCCTTTATATCTGGAGGCCTTTTCTCAGGGTATTGGAGTTGCTTCAGCTGAAGTGACAATTATGCTCGTGTTGGGGGAAGATGAAAAAGTTTGTTTTATGAATTTGGTTCTTTCATGTAACAAATATTCTGAAAATGGCCTAGATCTAAGCATTATGGAGGAATGCATTAGTCATGTTCCATATCCTTTCCAACTATGCATCTTTTGCACAAATTCAATTTAATTTTGGTGTCTTTGTGATCTTACCATTCAGTACAGCAACTGAGCTTCTCCTTTTGTTCTGAATTTATGCCTGAGCTCAGAAAGATGAGAGGTTGTGCGTGTGTCCACTCCACTGCACAGCCCCTGGGAAAGTTGCGGGCAAGTGGAGATAGTAGAACTTTGACTAAATCAAAAATCAGAAAACTAGATTAACCTCTTGTAACTGCTGAGCTTCAGGGGACCAGGTTGCACAAGAGGCAAACCTATTATAATTGAAGTAATGGCATTACATACTGTACAGTGTGGGCCAAATGAATGGCCGTTCATCGAAAATACACTACATTCTGGAATTCTTAAGAGTTATCCATAGATAAAATGTTGCAGTGAATATGTGCATGTTGCAATTTGAGTCATTCAGATATAGCACAAAGGATATTTCATACTTTTCAGGAATGAATTCAGCTTGCTACATTTTACTCTGTTATGTGTGTAATAGAATGCAAATTCCACCTGTTATCTTCTGAATGTCAGTGCACCAGCCAGAGATACATATACAGTTATTATACGGTATATGTCTCTGTTACCAGTCTAAAACATCTACACTGTGTTCTGCCACAAATGGAGTCAGAGCACGCTGGGCAGGCTCATCACTGAGATACTGTCATAGCGTATTTTTTTTTGGTTATTTATTTATTTGTATCACTTGTGTTTTAGAATTCAGACTTATCTGTTCTCTGTCAATGAGCTCAGACCCCAGGGAGCTGGAGCTGCTGCTAAAACAAATCCATCTGCTTATCAGAGTTGACAAAGCTACAATGGAACTGAGGATGAATCCTCATTTTTCCCTGAGTTTTTGTCCATTGCATTAGGCTCTCATGCTGAGAACATGGAAATGGGACTCACTCCTTCACGACTGCCGACAAACAAACAAATAAACAAATAAAAGAACAAAAATAGGTTTTTTTTTTCTTTTCAAGAAACCAGGCTCTATCTAGTCTCTTTTTTTGATGCATGCCTTTAACACAAGTTAACGTAAACTGAACTTATTTTTGTGTATCATCTAGTAAGGAATCCACACTTAAATCTGGTAGACTATTAAGTGTATCTTATTAAAGAACTCAACATAACTTGCTGATATCAACCTGTATTTATAGCCCTACCTAAAATATAAAACCATGATTTTCTTGTGCTTGCGTCCTCTCTCTTTCTCTTTTTCCTGTGTTTCTTGTTTTTTAATAAGAGGGAGCATCCTCTAATTATTTCTTTAGTTTTAAAGTATCCTCTCCCCATTTCTGCCATCCTGGTTCATTCTGCCTGCTTGTGGTTCCACAGAACCTTGCATGGCAAAATAATCACTCGATATAGGAACTCTCTTCCAAATCTCATCAGTGATGCTCCTGAAGGGCACCCTAAGTATGACAACATGCTTTCTCTTTTCCTGAATTTGCACAGGTGTATATAACTGCAAAAGTTGCTAAGTAGTGTTGAATTAAGCCCCCTTACTTTCTATGTAAGGAAGAGTGAAATGTTGCTTCTAGTAATGTCTATCTAAGGACTGGTCTATCCTGCAATAACTAAATTAATGCAATGCATATTTTTTGTTATTTTGCAATATTGAAATAGAAGACTTTTATTCCAAAATACAGTAACAAGGTCTACCTAAAAGCTTGCACAGAGGTGACAAAAGGTGTAACTAAAAACCAACCTAGTGATTTTGGTGAATGTTTGTGTGTAGGCCACGCCTGAAATAGGCGTGCAGCTTGTAAATAACTGAAATTAGCAGTTTCTAAAATTGATTAACTATTTCAGTAAAAGAAAATGTCTCTGATAGGCTAGAAAGGAGCACAGACCAGTGGTTAGTCTTGGACTTGGGAAATCCAGGTTCAGTTCTCTACTTTTTCACAGGCTTCTGGGGTGACTTTAGGCAAGTCACTTATCTCCTCTATAGCTTATCTTCCTCATCTATAAAGTAGTGAAAGTAGAATTTCCATACTTCACAGGGATGTTGTGAGCATAAACACATTAAAGATTGTGAGGTGCTCAGATACTGCAGTATTGGGGTTGTCTTTAAGAGAGGGGACAGGTGTTTGTTAGCTTGCATATCTAGAATATCTGGTTACAGAAAAGGACTTGTGTTTTGTTGAGACATATCTGTCTACTCAGCTGAAGGAAAGCTGTAGAAAACTCAATGGGCTGACTCACAAAAGGGGTAATACTTTTCTGAGTAATATAGCTGAATGATTCTGATTATTTTCTAAAAGTGATTGTTCAGGCTACATTTTTATTGATTCAGTATTCTTCAAATAATAAAAATGTTTATTGAATTATTGGAAGGACTGAAGGCTGCTTCTTCATGAGCTACTTTGTAATTTATGCTCTTATTTGGCAAAAAAGCAATGTTCTAGTTGTAGACCAGTTGTTTAGGAAAGGATAGAATGATAAAGTAGGGCAAAGTATTTGTGCACTGAGTTTATATGCTTCGGCTTAAGAATAGATGTTAATATATGTTCATAATAAGAGAAGAATGAGGGGGCATTTGATAGCTGCTTTCAACTAACTGAAAGGGGGTTCCAAAGAGGATGGCTCTAGACTGTTCTCAGTGGTAGCAGATGACAGAACAAGGAGTAATGGTCTCAAGTTTCAGTGGGGGAGGTTTAGGTTGGATATTAGGAAAAACTTTTTCACTAGGAGGGTTGTGAAGCACTGGAATGCGTTACCTAGGGATGTGGTGGAATCTCCTGCTTTTGCCGTTTTTAAGGTCAGGCTTGACAAAGCCCTGGCTGGGATGATTTAGTTGGAGATTGGTCCTGCTTTGAGCAGGAGGTTGGACTAGATGACATCCTGAGGTCCCTTCCAACCCTGATATTCTATGATTCTATGATAAGAAGGGACATAGTTTTGTGAAAACTGCAAAGAAAAATAATTCCATTCATTATTACCAGGCAAATATGAATTGTAATGGTTCCACTGTATGCATAAGACCAAAAGGATACAAAATCTAGTCATTCTTTATTTACTGGAATTTTCTAGAAAAAAAAAATCTGGTGTTGATTGTGCCAAAAGTTGCTAATGATTAATTGTGATGTATAAATTTATTGGGGATTTAAAACATTCCAAAGAATTAAACCCTACCGTTAGTAGTTATTCCCCACATCACAACTTCAAGAAGGAAAAAAGTCCATGTTCTTGACATAGGAAAGCCTTTGATTCTGTCCTGTGCTATAAAAATGAAATTCACTTGGAAGCGGTCATTGTTTCATTGTGTAAATAGTAGAATAATGAAACTGCTGTTACAATTTTCAGTTTCTTTTATCTATTCAGAAGCATCATAAAGCAATTATCATTGTATACAGGTTCAGTGACATTAAAACATCTCATAATAGACCTACACAAATAGCTACTGTCCCCCTTTATGCCTAAGATAAATTTTTAGGAGGCATCATTAAGAAGAACAGATGCTTCCTTCACCCTGCCCCCGATATGTCCTGCTGAACTGCATTAAGCAGGTTGTCTGCACTGTTTCATTTCTTTGTATCAGGCTTTTCGCCTCTGCCATGGGGTTGAAAAGAAAAAAAAATAGAAACTAAAAAGAATTAGGCTAGGATGATAGACTAAAAAAAACAATATGTGTGGCCTTCTGTGGGAGTCTGAAAGATAAGATGCTTTCTATAGTCTTGCTAAAGGTAACGGGCAGTGTTACCTTGCTATACTTCAAGATGAAATACGTTAACCTGTTCAGCTTGGCTTGTGCAATATTTACAATGGATGACTACCTTAAAACAAAATCACATTGAAACTCATCCTTTGCTGCCTCCAAAAACAGATCCTGCTGTGTATCTACTACTTCCTTAAATAACTCTGTATCTCCCTCACACAGTCCGATTTCCAAATATTTATTTCCTTTTGTCCAAAATACCATATTGCAGCTTTAAGTCTAGGTCAAGTTTATTTTTCTTCAGACCCATTTATGTCTCCTGAGCCAATTTCTTTGAAGTGGCCTTATCTGTACTAAATATGAATTTGTCCGCACCACTGAGAGCTGGCTGTACATAGGTTTTGGACATTTTTTACATTAAGGTTTTTAATGTGTCCTCATAACTCATTCTCCTTAATCTAGGGATTAACCTGCTTGTTGCTCACTACTTCAATATCTTTTTTGCTAGGTGGTGAAAAAAGCACAGGACTTAAACTAGGGTTTGCCCATCCGATAATGCACAAGAAAGCATATGTTCTCTTTGTAATATGCTATACTTGCAGGTAGCGGGTACACACATTTGCCGCACATACTGTATAATCGTGTTATTAAGAAAGTGAACAGAGAAAAGTGGGTCTAATCCAGCTGGAATGAACCTCCACAGCAGCTGACCAATGAAAATTCTGTGGGGGCTCTGGTTCCCTCAGCCTACTCTTGATCCCTTTTTGCAGTATTGCCAACTCTTATGATATTTAGCATTATTTCTTAAAGCCCCAGCTGCTGGAATCAAAAGATTACATGGGAATCTCACTCTTCTCTTATCTTGTCTTGTCTTCTCTTCAAGGATGTTTCTAGTCCTCATGGTTTTAGAGAGAAACATGAAAATGAGTGCACCCTAGGGATTCTCGAACACAAAGGAAAAAAAAGCCACATTTATTTTTTTTTAAAATGCATGAGTTTTAAGCCAGTCTAATGATTTGGGGCGGCTTGACTTACGATTTTTGAATGCTTGGAGTTTGCAATACTTCCTATGTAATGTAAAAAGAGGCATTCTCTAGTTACTCCTATCCTAAACCTCAGGAGTGGATCCTTTGCTTCTGCTCTGCCAGGAGAAGCATTTGTGAGGGACTCATCTTGAATTAATCAAGCCCTTCCCAAATGTCAGCTAGGGAGATGGAGGGACAACACACCTCAGATCAAAGGGCCAGGTTAGGTAGCTAAATACCTTTAACAAGCTAACCAAAAGCTTTCCCCTCTCCAGCTCCTGAAATCAGGGAGCGTGAACACAAATAGGAAGAGTAATGAACAGAAAAAATATGCACAAGGGGTCTTGGAAAATGGAGAGAGGTCATCCCCGCAATCTGTTTCCTACCGCTTCCACCCACACACGGAGACATATTTTCAAAAGAGGTCAGCTTGTAGTAATTCCCATTGACACATGTGGCTACAGTTTTAAAAGAGCTCAGCCCCAAATATTCTGAGCTCTTTTGAAAAATCTTGATGCTGATTTTGGTGTTTGACTGGAATCATGGCTGACCTTGGCTGAGGGAGATGAACTTTTTGGAAGATCTGATTAACAGTGTCAGTCTCCCTCTTTATTGAGATGGGAAAGGTAAGCAAGCATGTATGCTCACTCAGAGCTAGATTTTTAAATCTGACCCAAAGGCTGATCGGGAACTACTTACATTTTATCACCCCAGAACATACTTTTGAATAGTAGCAATTTTCTTGGATATGAAGCCCAGTATAGGTGGACAGAATTATCTATATAAAAAGATTCCGGGATTGTCACTCTTGTGTTTCATTCCGAAGCCTAAAATGTCTGTTGAATCAGTGTGAAGTGATGGAAAAAGCTGTAAACATGGTGAGAATATATTTAATTGGTAAATTAGTCAGTAATAAGTCACCAGGACCAGATCGTATTCACATAAAAGTTCTGAAAGAATTTAAATAGAACACTGCAAAACTACTAACTGTGGAACCTATCAGCCTCTGTACCAGATGACTAGTTGGTAGCTAATTTAACACCAATGTTTTAAAAAAGATTCCAGACACCTGTCAGTTACAGGCCTGAAAATCCAACTTCAGTATCTGTCAAATTGTTTGAAACTACAGTAAAGTACAGAATTATCAGACACTGATAAACATGATCTGTTTGGGAAGAGTCAACATGGCTTCTGCAAGGGAAATCATGCCTTGCCAATCTATTAGAATTCTTTGAGAGTGTCAGCAAGTATGTGGACAATGTGATCCAGTTGATATAATGTACTTGGACTTTCAGAAAGCCTTTGGCATGGTTTCTCACCAAGGACTCTCAAGGAAAGTAGGCTGTCAAGAGATAAGAGGCAAGGTCTGGAAACCTAGTAACTGGTTAAAAGAAACAAAGGGTAGGAATAAATGGTCAGTTTTCACAGTGGAGAGAGGTAAATGGGGGGTCCTCCAGGGATCTGTACTGGGACCAGTGTTGCTCAAAGCATTCATAAATGATCTGGAAAATGGGGTGAACAGTGAGATGGTAAAGTATACATATGATACAGAATTACTCAAGATAGTTAAGCAAAAAGCTGACTGCAAAGTGTTACAAAGGGAGCTCACTGAATTGGGTGACTGGGTGACAAAATGGCAGATGAAATGAAATATAATGTATTAAAATAACAATTACGCATACAAAATGATGGGGTCTAAATTAGCTGTTACTGCTCAAGCAAAAGATCTTGAACTCATTGTGGAACTTGTTCTCTGAAAACATGTGCTCAGTGTTCTGGTGCAGTCAAAAATGCTAACAGAATTAGCATTAGAAAAGGGAGAGATAATAAAACAGAAAATATAATGCCACTATGTAAGTCCATGGTCCACTCACACATTGAATAATATATGCAGTTCTCTTTGCCCCCCTCTCAAAAAATATATATATTAAATTGGAAAAGGGTCAGAGAAAGGCAACAAAAATGATTAGGGGTATTGTACAGCTTTCATGAAATGAGAAATGAAAAAGACTCGGACTGTTCAGCTTGAAAAGAGACAACTAAAGGGGGATAGGATAGAGGTCTATAAAGTCATGACTGGTGTGAAGAAAGTGAGTAGGGAAGTGTTATTTACCCCATCATGTAACAAAAGAACTAGGGGTGACCCAATGAAAATCATAGGTGGAAGGTTTAAAACAAACAAAAGGAAGTACTTCTTCCCACAGTGCACAGTCAACCTGTAGAACTCGTTGCCAGGGGGTGTTGTGAAGTCCAAAAATATAACTGGGTTCAAAAAATAACTAGATAAATTCATTGAGGATAGGTCCATCAATAGCTATTAGCCAAGAGGGTCAGGTACGCAACCCCATGCTCTCTTGGTGTCTCTAAACCTCCAAATTCCAGAAGCTGGGACTGGATGACCGGGGATGAATTGCTCAAAATTGCCCTGTTCTGTTCATTCCTTCTGAAGCACCTGGCACTGTCCACTGTCAGAAGATAAGATATTGGGCTAAGTAGACAATTGATCTGACCCAGCATTGCCGTTCTTATGTTCTCACAAGGTTGAACCATCACTGCATTTCACAGTCTGTTACTGTCCAGTTTTTAAATTCTCAGCCATTTAGATATTATAAATTACATCTGTGCAGTGCCAAGTTACAGAAAGATATTTATTCATGCCATGCCAAGAGTCCTAGATGATTGTGGTATCAGAAGCAACTCAATCACTACCCTTACTCTACAGCTAATTTGCATGCAACAGGTTCATTGGAAACTGCTCTGATGGTTGATTACTTGGCCCAACTGCCAGAGTTCTTCAAAACCACCCACACAACTCAACCAGCACACAGCATAACCTCAAACACACATAGCCCCTCTTGGCAGCACACTCCTGCCATTAACCACCTGCACAAATCAACACAAATCTCCCAGCATAACCCCCCGAACACAAATTAACATAACAACTCATACAATACAACCAGCATACATAGTAATAACAAACACATATCCCCTTTCACTGCAGCACACACCTCTCATTCAGCACCCTCACAAATCAATACAAATCTCTCATCAAAACACAACCCACACACAAATCAACACAACCACCCACAGAACAACAAAATAATCCCAGCACACACAATAATTCCAGTCATCACTCTGAAGCCTAGAATGTCTACATCCGCATGAAGCGATGGAAAGCTACAAGTTTGAGAGCTCTCGTTGTTCAGAATATCACCAGGTTCAATCATAACTGGGATTCGCAGTCTGTTACCATCCAATTTTTAAGTTCTCAGCCAATTCTAGCTTTTTTACATACATGACTTTCTGAATTACACCTGTGTGATATCATGGGCTTTCAGCTACTAGTAAAGTAATAAAGTGCTGAAGATCTCATCCCAGTTTCTGCCTTGATTGCTTTTCAACTTGTTCCTAAGAAATAATTTTCATTTACTTACAGAGAAGGTAAGCTTTGTGTGAGAATACATTTTTATTTGGCCTAAATTCTTGTATGGCTTGGAAGCACAAAAGAATATTTGCTGCAGTGGGTCTTGCACTGCATGTATGTTTGGACATCCTTTTAGTTCTATTTTCTGTTTTCTAAACAGTGTCTAAACCATCTGTTTTCTTTTTATGCTGTTTTTCCTCAGTGTTTTGGTATTTTGGAAATTTGTCAATGCTTCTTTTAAAAGGTCCAATCCTGCATAAATTTAGGTTAATGGGAGTTTTGCCATTGACTTCAGCGGGCACAGAATCAGGTCTTTAGGCTTCCTGCTCTAATGTGATTCTAATTGTGTTGCACTTTTGTCCTTCTTTTCTGCTTTCCCTTGCAACATTAAACTTAATTTGTTAATTACCCAACATTTGCAAATTACAAGGCAAATCTGGAACTCATTTTCTTTCTTTTGCTTATTGCTTTGTGTCCTCTCTGTTAAACAGATGCAGTGATAAGCATCTGACTAGTTTTTTATAAGATTTAGTAAACTTTATGCACTCTTCAGTCTTGTGCACAGCGGTCACCCTTAAAATCCTGTCAGTTTGCCTTAGACATTTAAATTGTTTACCTTAGTATTGTCCTCATTCAGCAAGGTATTTAAGCATGCACCTAACTTCAGATATGTCAGTAGTAGCCATTGAAGTCAGTGATACTACTCAAGCTGAAAGTTTGGCATGTGTTTAATTACCTTGCTAAATGGGGGCGGGGGAAGACTATTTTCAGTATACCTTATTAGAAGCCTATGGAAATTTATGAAATACTGCAAATATTGGGGAATATCCATTTATCTAATATAAAATGGGCAAGTTTTTAGAAGTCTATACAATGTATTGAAGATGATCATCAAATATAGGAACCAGTCCTACAAGGTACTGAGCATCTCCTGGCTGCATTTATCTTGCACTAAAGTTGCTGACAGTGTCAGTCCCATGATTGTTTGTACGGAGAATATGATTAGAAAAATTATCCAAAATTCTACACTTAAAAAAAATCTTTACGAAAGATGACATGTTTTGAATCCCTCCTTGGATTGTTCACATTCCTAGCCTCTTTGCTGATACTGCCAACAAGAATGTAGATTGTAGTACAGATACCTATCAAATGGTATCATTACCATATGATGGCAGTCATCAGATGGTAATGACGTTTGACCTGGACATACTAACGAACGAGACAAATGAATAGCCTATTATAGGTGAACAGGCACCATATCCCTTTACCAGACCTTTCTAGTTCTCCCAGTCGTTTTATTTCACTTTTGTTGTTCTTGTTTTCTCTGCAGTTTTGTTTTAATTGACTCCTTGCTGAACCATACTATAACTCATCTTGTAGAGCTTCAGTTTTCAAATGACATTACACTTATAATTTGTGTACAGATTATATCAGTTGTTGTAAATCTGTACTGAACTATCAGAGATTTTAGTGCATTTCTGAAAAAAATTCTCAATCATCCATTTCAGTAAGGGACCTTTAGCAAACATCACATGACCCCTAGGCAAAATTAAGATTGAAAAGTTTGGGGCTAAGGATAAAATTTTCAAAAGCACCTAAGTCCCATTTTTAAAAGTGACTTTCAAAGAGAGATAAGCATCTCAGTAAAGCTGGGCAGCTTGGTGGCCAAATTGCAAAACTGAAAACAAAAAAATAATCCTGAAAAAATTGAATTTAATTTTTTTCAAGATATGAAAAAGTAAAAAAAAAAAAAAAAAGGAATTGTTTTGGGCTGAATTAAATATTCCATTCTAAATGGAACAATTTTTTTGTCATTGGTTTATTAAGCAGTTTTCATTTTTTTAAATAAAACATAGCAAAACTCCAAATCAAATATCTTCCCAAAACTGGAAGTCAAAATGTTTCATTTTGGAAATGCTGCTTTGACTTTTCTGATTTTTCCCATCCTCCTGAAACAATTTTTTGAAGTCATTCGGAATTCACAAATAGTTTTCGTTGACCCAAATCTGTGTATTTCAGTGAAAAATCTATATGCATGAAAAATGTTGCCAGGTTCTACTGCTAAGTACCTCAGTCACTTTAGAAAATGGTATGCAGTCTCCTAAGTTACTTAAGCTCTTATGAAACTTTTACCCGAGATCCTAGTGGTCCTAGTCATAGAATCATGAATATGTGGGGCTGGAAGGGATCTGGAGAGGTCATCAAGTCCAGCTCCGTAGGCTGAGGAAGGACCAAGTAAACCTAGACCAGCCCTGACTGGCGTTTTCCAACCTGTTTTTAAAAACCTTCAGTGATGGGGATTCTACAGCCTCCCTTGGAAGCCTATTCCAGAGCTTAAACACTCTGAGAAAGTTTTTTCCCAATATCTAACCTAAATCTCCCTTGCTGTAGCTTACTCCCATGACACGTTGTCCTAACTTCAGTGGACATGGAGAACAATCGATCACCATCCTCTTTATAACAGCCCTTAACATATTTGAATACTGTTAAGTCTTTACTCAAAACTAAACATGCCTGTGTTTTTAACCTCATCAGTCAGGTTTTCTAAACCTTTTTTTAATTTTATTTTTGTGGGTCTCCTCTGGACACTCTCCAGTTTGTCCACATCTTTCCTTAAACATGGCAGCCAAAATTGGACACAGTACTCCAGCTGAGGCCTCGCTAATGCTGATTACAGTCAGACAATTATTTCCCTTGTCTTGCATACAACACTCCTGTTAATACACCTGGGAATGATATTAGCCTATTTTGCAGCTGCATCACATTATTGGCTCATATTTATTTTGTGATTAGGATTATCAGATGTCCCAATGTTATCAGGACTGTCCTGATATTAGGGGCTTTGTCTTACCGGCAACTAATACCTACCCCCCACCCCCCGCCACCATCCTGATTTTTCACACTTGCTATCTGGTCACCCTATTTGTGATCCACTATAAGCTACAAATCCTTTACAGCAATACTACCACTAAGCCATTTCCTCCCCATTTTGGAGAGGTGCATTTGATTTGTCCTTCCTAAGTGAAGTACTTTGCACTTATCTCTATTGAATCTCATCTTGTTGAATTCAGACCAATTCTCTAATTTGTCATGATGGTTTTTGAATTCGAGTCCTGTCTTTCAAAATGCATGAAACACTTCCCAATTTGGTGTCATCTGCAAATTTTATAAGCAACTCTTCACTCCATTATCCTAGTAATTAATGAAAATATTGGATAGTACTGGATTGACCCCTTAAGGCCTCCACTCAATTCACTCTCCCAGTTTGACAGCAAAGCATTGATCAATACTCTGAGTATGGTCTTTCAATCAGTTGTGCACTCACTTTACAGTGATTTAATCTAGACTACCTTTACCTAGTTTCTTATGTGGAACTGTGTCATAAGCCTTAGTAAAATCAAGATATGTCATGTCTACTGCTTCCCCCAATCCACTAAACCAGTATAATAATATAATGGCTCAGGATGTGATTCTTTAGTGCATCATCCCTTCATTCAAATCCCTGCAAATCTTAATAATCTTAAATTCTACATTATGAAATTTTAAGTTTAAGTAACTACAGTGTTGCAACACACTGTGCACCTTCAGTCTTTAACGATGGCTTCCTTTAATTACCACTAGGAGAGAGAGTTGTATTATCATTCCTTCCTGCAAATTACTAATATTCACTAACTCACTAAAAGGCTAACTGAGAGGGTCACAGTCTGAAAAATTATCAAATTTCCATAAAGGGCCAGCCCACAACATTTTGGTACCTGAGGTGGGGAGTTCAAATGATGCCCCTATGTCCCCTCACTTGGGCCAAAACTTTGAAAGGTCTCAAATCTGCCTTCTTCCTGTTCTACTTCTCTCATGGTACTGCTCTGTTACCTACCCCAATAAAGAAGAACTAACAACTTAAAATACCTTGTTCAAAAATTTTAAGTAACACTTCACTTTCAAATTCCTGAACAGCAAATGTAACTTTTCTTGTCTGCATAGTAAACACTGGCATTTTATCTATTTGAACAATCAAAGTGGTGCTTTCCGTGCCTTCTTGGTTGCAAAGATTTGAACTGCTTCCTGAAGGTCATGCTCTATTGAGATGGTTGCAAGGCCGACCAGCCTCTCCTGTGTCATTGTGGAGCGTAGATGTGTTTTTATTAACCCTTCAGCTTGGAGAAGCTGCGTTCTCCACTGGCAACTGTTATAGGAAGTGTTAGAAGTACGCGCAGAGCAACAAAAGCATTTGGAAAGAGAGTGGTTGTTAGGGGGCTTTATTCCTTCACCCGCTTACTTCCCTGGTCCTTCTCACATGAACAGAGAGCAACAATACCTGAAGTCCAAAGGTGCAAACAATTCAATGTTTATTGGGGTGAATTTCCAGCAAGGATGATTCCAGTTTCCTTCCTTAGTGTCCCCCTTCCCAGCTCTGACACCACAGAGTCTTACCTGTGTCCCTGTTCCCATTTCCCCCCCTTAGCAAAACATGATTCCAATTTCCCCATCCCCATTCCCTGTTCCCATTCCTCCCCGCAACCCACCCACTTCCTGATTGACTACAGACTATATAGTAAAACTTGAGTTCTGCTTAGCTATACCTTAACCAATCATTTTCCTGAAATTTAACTAACCAATCCTACAATATTGTAACATGATTATGTAACCAATTATATCCCACCACCTTAATTAGTTTACACCCAGCAAAATTAATTATACAGCAGACAGGAACAATCACAGAACCAGACAGAGATTATACAGACAAACAATAGGGAAATGGGGACTACAGTGATAGAACAACAAAGAAATGAGGATTTCACATCCCAGCTATTGATAGGTGAGTTCTTGCCAGACAGGATGCTATCAAACTAAGTTTCCTTTTACATTTTCTAGGCACTTCCCTTTCTCTGGAGGTGATAGGCACTATCAGGACAGGACTGTATTCCTAACAGCCCAATAGCACCTTCTTTCAATGTGACTAGTTTGGAATGTGAGGATGTGACCATTTGCTTCCCAGCTTATGGCTGCCTCTGTTGCTTAGCCAAAGGCCTTAGACTAAGAACGGGCCTCAGACTGTCACAGTAAGAGAAGGACCTTACACCAGCAGACAGTGATTTTGATTCTTTCTTTAATACCTCTATAACTAGCTAAGTGATAAGAATACACCTAAATTCTTAGAATATAGGCCTTTACAGACAGGCCTGAATATCTATATCCTAACAGTGGTCATCTTTTTTGTGCACATATATTCCAGAATAGCCTTTGGAGTTGATTCTGCTGAAATGTATCTTGAAAGGGCTTTCAGTTCATCACCTAAATCACTCGCATCAATACCGCATATGTCATCATGTGTCAACACTGTCTGTAGTGCCCTGCATTTCTGGTGTAGGTCTTCTTCAGGTATAGTGAAGAGTTTTGGAATATCGTACAACATCCCAAATATACTCCTTGAGCTGCATGAAATGTTCTTCAACTGACTGTATTGCACAATCTAGCACCTGGTTAAAGAATTCAACTTTGAATTGTTGTTTGGGATCACTGATGGTGTTATCCCATGCCTTGTAATCAAAATGTCTTCTTCTTTGGTGACTCTTGTGTTCTTGAATGGGTGGGAAAATAGCTTCAGTGTGAAGTTCCTCTGCCAACTTCTGTTCACTCTTCAGAATGTTTTGAAATCCCTCATCTGACTGTAGGTATGACTTTGCTTTGTCCAGTTGTTCCATTGCTCCAGATATATCAAGGTCAACACCTTGGAGTCTCTTGCTTATAACATTTATTTCAAACAGTATGTCATGCCACAACACTAAGCCACATTGAAATTTGAATTTATGTATGTTTCTCCTGATTCCATTTCCCTCTGCCACTGTTCTCCCATGAACAGTTTCTGTCATAGCATTATCCTCCATAATGTCAACTATAAAAGGAGTACCTGTGGCACCTTAGAGACTAACCAATTTATCTGAGCATAAGCTTTCGTGAGCTACAGCTCACTTCATCGGATGCATTCTGTGGAAAATACAGAAGATGTTTTTATACACACAGACCATGAAACTGTGGCATCATCTATCTTCCCAATTTGGTGTTTGATAGGCTTTATCACTTCCACTTGACTTTCTCATCATGTGGCACTCAGTGGTTTCAGTGTCAGAGAGGATGTTCGCAGATGTTGCTTCAAAATTTGCCATCAATGAGCTGATGCAGAGAAAAATACAAATAGATGCTTTGAATTACATTAAAAAATTCAGCAGCCTCACTAGAAGCTGATGCTGCATCACTGACCACCAAGTTCAATGTATGAAAACTGCATGGGACAAAAAAAGCTTGAGGTTTAACTCTCGTATCTGTGTCTGCACTCCTCCATTCTTTCATCTCATGTTGGCACCATTATCATAGCCCTGACATCTTATGTCAGCTATCGCAATTCCCGTATCTTCCAGCTTTTTGAGAAGCACATTAGTCATACCAGCTCCTGTAGTATCATCAATCTCAATAAATTCTAGAAAATGCTCTTTGACAGTCACCATTGCAGGGACATTTTCACTAGATTCTGTTGTTACAAAATGCACCATTAACGTCATTTGTTCCATATGGCTGATGTCAGGTGTGCAGTCCAGAATAACAGAGTAATATCTTGCTGACTTCAGATCTTCTGTTTAACTTTTGTTGCCAGTAACTGTATGCTCTCATTTTGAATTGTTTTTCCAAGGTAGTGGTGTGTGTACAGTTCTTGGGTGGTGACTCTTCTTAGATGCTCCTGGAGTACAGCATCAAACTCAGCCATCAGCTCCACAATTTTAAGGAAGTTTCCATTGTCTGGCACATACAGCACATCGGAAGTGCCATGCAGTGCTAGGTTTTGGGTAGCAAGCATTCTCACAATGGCAATGAGCCTTTTCAGAACATTTTGCCAGTAAAGAGCAATCTTCTCTTGATGCTGATCATCTGGGATTGTTGGGATTGTTTAGCCTGCAGAAGAGAAGAATGAGGGGGGATTTGATAGCTGCTTTCAACTACCTGAAAGGGGGTTCCAAAGAGGATGGCTCTAGACTGTTCTCAATGGTAGCAGATGACAGAACGAGGAGTAATGGTCTCAAGTTGCAGTGGGGGAGGTTTAGATTGGATATTAGGAAAAACTTCTTCACTAAGAGGGTGGTGAAACACTGGAATGCGTTACCTAGGGAGGTGGTAGAATCTCCTTCCTTAGAGGTTTTTAAGGTCAGGCTTGACAAAGCCCTGGCTGGGATGATTTAACTGGGAATTGGTCCTGCTTCGAGCGGGGGTTGGACTAGATGACCTTCAGGGGTCCCTTCCAACCCTGATATTCTATGATTCTATGATCTGTGGTGGCCTTTAACCTTAGTCTCATCTCAAGCTCTTTCCACCTATGGAATGCTTTCTGGTGATTTGCTGCCTTCTTATGGCATGCCAGATTTCTAGCCAGATTCTTCCAGTCCTTTGTTCCTGTAGAACCCAATGTGGCTGGAACATTAGACTGGAAGAGTTTGCAACAAAAACAGTGTGCAGCATTCTGGGTTTTTGAGTACATAAGCCATTGCCTGTCCACTTTGTCACCATTGGGGATTTCACGTCGGTAATGTGTTGGATGGAAACTTTTATTTTCATTGTCTTTGGGGAACATGAAATTTTTCTCTTGTTGTGGCCAATGCAGTACAAGGAAGTCCCTCAGGCTACTGCTCAAGTGGGTCCACAGTACTGGATCATCTAGACTTAAGGAACTAAACTCAGCAGCAGCTGTTTCTTGCACCTCCATCACACTCTTCTCTGATCTACACTTTTCTTCAGGAATGTACATGGTTACATCCATATGAGATGGAGATACGGATGCTGCAGTAGCTTCCAGGTCACCTGCACTCTGACTAACTGGAAGATCAGGCATCTCCTCACCACTCACATCCTCACTGGGGCTGGAAGGCTCACCGTGAACATTTGTGTCTATGTATCTCAGGAGAACTCCTTCCTGCTTAGATAAAAAAGCTTCCTTTGCTTTCTTTCTTTTTCTGAATGCTGCCCCAGAGGGGCGTTTTCTTCTTTCACTCATGACTGCTGTTCTGTGACAGCTATAGTGGCTCTCAACACTCAATTGAAGGGGAAAAATAAGCAGGCTGGTAGCAGGGCCTGAGTGAGGGATGATATCAGCGTCTTAAGGGCCTAACTGGCTCCTACTACTTCAGTTGACTGCCTGTTCTCCTCAAGTGGGTTCAGGGAAGCAGCAGGAAACAGGAAGCTCCCTGAGAAGCTGGTGTTAATCAGTCCAGGCTCCTAGGGGTGCTAGAGAGGTACATCAGAGGCTCCTCCTCCTCTCTCTGCCTGAAGCTCCTGCTGCTTTGTGTTATTCCCTCTCACCTTTTCTCCTGCCTGCCTGTTATGTCTCTTGTGCCCTCCTTCCTCCAGCACAACACTCCACTATCTCTGTGCATCTTGGGCAGAGAGAATACATATGCACCAGCAGCAGACACAATTTTCTACACTCTGAGTCCGAGTGGCGCCCCTCCCCCCCCCCCACAGTCTGGCACCTGAGGCAGCCACCTCAGTTTGTCTCATGGTAAGGCCAGCCCTGTTTCCCCATGCACAACTCCACCTGTGATAAAAGGACTTGCAGAAAGATGCATACACAAAAGTTGCTGGATTGAGACTGGCTAACTACTTATTCCTGTACTCTCTATCAAAATACACATTGATTCTCTCCCTTTACCCCTGACCCAAGTCTTCTCACATGCAAAATAAACTCCACATTCCAAATTATTGATTTCCCCCTTCCATCCCCCACCTTCTCTCTTCCCCTAGGTCTGCCTGGATCCTCTTGGAATCTTTATTAAAAATTCATCACCGCCCTTTAAATTAAACCATGTCTTAGTAAATGCCTATTATATCATCCTTTTCAGCTCCCTTCTTTGCGGATTTCATTTGTATTCTGAACAGGCACCAACCAACTCCTGAATTTGCCATTAAAATAAGGATTAAGTGCTGATTTGGCATGCTTATCATATGTTGGCTAGCGTTATGCTAGGGGAACCAGCTGGGCACTGGAATGAAACTCTCTTAATGGCTGTTCCCTAGGACTTTCTTTAAAAAAATCTAGTACAGCTGTTTACAGCACAATTTTGAAAAACTGATTGTCCCTGCTGCTGGAATCGCCTGTCTCCTGCCCCCACCCCCCCCGACCCCCCACCCGCGCCGAAACTGCTGGACTGTAGGTTATTTTGGCATAAAATTACTAAAGACCTAGAGCAAATTAAAAGTTGCCACCATTAGCACACTAAATACTCACTAAAAACTTCATTGTTATAAGACTGCCATTAGCCTAGCTTGGGTTCATATTCAGTCCTTTTTATAAAAATCCTCTATCTAATTGACAATACTTTTGACTTAAAAAAAACAGCTTTATTAGGGGAAGGCACTCTCATTTCTTTCCTAGAGGAAGATTTTCAACAGTTAAAGCTGTCTTTTTTGTGTGCCTCTGAGCTACAACATATAAAAGTCAGTCCCACTAAGTTATAATTATAAGTGTAGGATAATTCTAATGATGTCTTACAACGGATGAAATCTGCTTCAACTCTGTCTACCACCTGATTACCATGGAAACCATTGCTGGTCAACAGAGTAATTCAGATCAAAAGGAATTATTATTAATCTTCCCCGTCTATAGTGGATGGAGATTTGCCCAGCTTTTGTTAAAGTTTCTGGAAGAGGCTGAAAGGGGCAGGAAGGGCAAATACTAATTTTTAATGTGCTGGAGAGCAAAAATGGCTTATTCTCAATGGGATACAACTGGTTTTCACAGAATCAGATATTAGCAGATTACAGGATCAGGCTTGCACCACCCAGGGATTGGAGATAAACAGAGGTGGTTTGGTCCATGGAAAAATGCAACAAGAAAAGCTGACATAACAAAATTATCTGTCTATTTCAAGGGCAGTCAAACTTCAGTTGAAACTTTAATGCTGCAAGGAGAACAGGGGGGTAAAAATGTAATAAACGGACTTGTTTTAAAGGAGACAAATGATGACATCACAATGTGCTTACTTTGTGTTCAAGTATCTAAGAAATTTACTTAGTGGGACTCTTTTGCTCTGTTGATATACAGGGACAATAATCTAGTCAATAATGAAATTTGAAATATAAACAGTTTGCAGAAATTTGACTTAAAGAAGGTTACAGAAACCTGATGCATACTGATCCTACAAAACACAAATACACAGAAACTTATTCTACTTATTAAAGAGATCTAAGCTCTGTAGAACAGGCCAAAGTTTTCCAGGAATCCTGCTTTTCTTTATTACCATCAAAACAAGCTGACAATAATGTTTAGAGTTTCTGAGACTTCCTAGTTTCTCAACAATTTGTGTGCTCCATAATCTAAATTAGATGCCTTGGTGTACAAACATCTTAATTTTTGCTGTTTGGCCTTGCTAAATTAGATGCCTATATTTGTTGTTGTTTTATTCATATTGTAGAAGCTGTCAAAAGCCCCAGTCTGGATCAGGGTCCTAATATAAACACACAGAAAGGCATAAATCCCTACCCCCAAAGAGTTTATAATCTAAAAATGATAAAAACACACAGAAGGTGGAAGGAAAAGAATGTACATGCCAAGTGATCAGGAAGAGAATTGGTACATGCCCTGTTTTGTTTCCCTTTATTTTTTTTAAGTATGTATTTATGTATAACAGAAAATTAGTTTTAGGTGGTTTTTTTTTAATTTTGTGTGTGCAGGTGGAGGTGGCACCCACGATAAAAGGGAGGAAAAAAAAGATTGTTGGATAAGCTTGAAGGTGTGGAAAAGGAAACACTGGGGGAGAGATCTAATGAGAAGGGGAGGAGAATAGTGAAAAGTACAATGGACATGGAGCCTCATTGGTTTTAACAGGAGGGTGCTGGTGGGACATTCTGTGTCAGAGACCTTTGATTTGGAACTCATCCCGTTATTGGTTCTAAATCTGTTGATCTTCAGGACTTGGTGCAAAGCTTTTTGGAACAGGTGAAAATGGTTGAGGATTGGTCTAATGGGGAGTTATTATACCTTCTAAGATTATTTTTGTTTGGCTTACTTTTGACTATGTGAAAAAAAGCTATGCTGCTAGATTTGATATAAATACAAAAATGAAGACAAAAACCTCTTGTTCTAGTTTAATTATTTGCATGGTATCAATAAGCACTAATAAGTTAGAAGCTCAAGGCATGGGGAAACTCTGAAACTCATTGTAGAATTTTATGAGATCACACTCACTGTCCCCACATTGGGAGAAAAAGTTCTTCTTTGTTGGTAGTTCATACCCTGGGTGGCCAATTAAGAAACATCATTGGTGCCTGGTGAGGAATTGGATGTTTTATTGCTTTGGGCCCAATGAAGAGAGAGAGGGTGAAGAACATAGTGAAAGTTTGATTTAGGCTAGAGTTCAGCATCTGTGACTGGTTTGGCACGGTGTCCATGTATGAGGATAAGGCAAGGAAAAGTCAAGCTAGTGAAAATCTTTTAATATTGTTTCTTGGCAGTCACAATGACCTCAAATGTCAGTAAATGCATTTATCTTTTCATATATGTATAATCAGCATCAATGGCTTGGCATCTGACTTACTCAGAGGGACCTTGGCGTGTCTCCACTCCCATATTTTTTGGCTCAGGTAGCTGTACTAACTGAAGAGAGAGAAATTCTCTTTATTAAATGGCAATGGCAAGCCAACAACAGACTTTATTATGGGAATCTACAGCAGTAAAAAAAAAAAGGTTTACAGTTTTTGTGCTTTTAATTCATAGATGGTATCTTTCAAAATATTAGGAGATTCTGTTGTATTTAGCAGATATGGGGATTTGAAAGTATGAGCAGACAACTAAATAAGAATCCAAAAGTTCTGTGGTGAAATGCTGGAAGCTTTGCCATTAACTTCAGTGTGGTCAGAATTTTGATCACAGCCTTTTGTATTGTCCTCACAACCATACATACATATATGCATAGATTCACCATTCTTGGCAAACATACAGCCACTCACCTAGATATACTGTTGTCAAAGTAATTAAATAAATGAAGTAAATATTTATATATTTGTTTCTGTTCCTTTTGGTGCAGATAATCAGTGTTCTTACTATTGGCTTCGAAATATTTAAATTGGGGTTTCCCTTAGATGCTTAGCTATGCCATTCCTTCTGTCTACCACAGGCATTACTAGAGGCAAACACAAATTAGCCCCCCTACACTAGAAACTCAGTTTTGCTGCTTCTGAACATGTGGTTTTCTATGTATGGAATACTCTACTGAAATAAAACAAAGTCCTGGCTGTTAAGAATTTGCATGGGCATATTATTTTACTGCTATTTTTCCATAAGGGTTAAAATGTATTTAAATATAGTTCTACATGGAAAAGAGGGGAAAAAAGAATTTGTGATTGTGGATAGTAAGATACCTTACATTGACATGTCCCACTATTAATCAGGTTTTAGTCTGAAAATCTATAGCATCTTTGAGAGTCCTTTATGGTGGGGGTATTTTTACTGAGAAAAGGATGTTAGGATTTAATCTTAGTAATTAGCATGGAAAAGAATCTTTATTTCTCTCATTAGGAAAACAAATTTACAAAACTACAAAACATGAAAACGTATAGTTTAGTTATTTTTCCTAACCATTACCCACACATTATTATAAATACTCATAAGATGAAACCCCGTTAGGACCAAATCCTACTCACTTGGCTCACATGAGTAGCTCCATTTGCTCTGATTCTGATTTCACTCGTGCTGTCTTTATATGAATCAAATAACTCCACTGATTTACAGTTTAAAGGAATTAACTATTCTTCTCCCAAAACTAAAGTCAGTAGAACTACTTGTGGTCCTGATTCTGGAAAGGAATTTAATATATGCTTAACTTTAAGTTTCAGAGTAACAGCCGTGTTAGTCTGTATTCACAAAAAGAAAAGGAGTACTTGTGGCACCTTAGAGACTAACCAATTTATTTGAGCATAAGCTTTTGTGAGCTGTAGCTCACTGAAGTGAGCTGTAGCTCACGAAAGCTTATGCTCAAATAAATTGGTTAGTCTCTAAGGTGCCACAAGTACTCCTTTTCTTTTAACTTTAAGTGTTTTGCTGAATAGAGATGGTTTCTTGAATCAGGGCCTGTGTGGGTAAGGAGAGAAGGATTTAGCCTTCTATTCGTTTAAACTTCAGAACTGGCAGTGAATGCTAGACTTTGGTTTCAGTGTTAACGGTGACCATATGATAAAGATACTACTTGAACCACAGTAGATTTATACTCTCTTCTGCAGTGCCAGAATAAACCATCAAGGTTAATATAATGTGTGTGTATGTATATAGGTATGTATTCTTAGAAATAGAGCTTATACTATTATTCAAGATGAATGTTCCAAACCAAGAGTATAGGGAATATTTTATACTTCCCCAGTTTTCCTTACTTATTTTCCATAAAATAATGTTTATATCAGAAGGATTAAACGTTCTTCTCTACCATTTGTGTGTGTGTGTGTGTGTGTGCGCGTGCGCACCTGCGTGCACCTGGTCTACTTTCTGTAGCTGACAAAATTGGTGAAATTTTAATGTTAGAGTATGTAGGAATTAAAATGACACAGACAGAGCTTTTTTTTAAAGTCTGCAGATGTTGTATTTATAGGATGCAACAGCAGACTGGCAATCAGGAAGCAATATAATTGAGTAGGAAATGCACATTTCCAGGTGCATTTCCCATTTAAGGCCTATTGTTTGTTAGAAAAACAAAAGAAGACATTTAAAGTCAATATTAACAGAGCCAGTCTAATTTGAGAAAGCACAGACGTTATAAACTTACTTACGTTGCAGTTGCTGAGGACTGCTTGTAGTGCAAGTCACATGAGTGTTGTGTATTTCTGCAAACTTCTGTTTTATTCAATACACAAATATTAGTTTTACTGAGAGAGACTCATAGATGGTTTCTCAACTATAAAGATTTATTGGTCCTATGCTAAATAATGTTGGGATGAAAATTGTATTAGGGAAGTTCTGTTTTACAAAGACTAGAAAAAAGAAATGATACTAATTTAGAACACATAACCTTTAATAATGGGACACTATCCAAACATCCAAGCCTTTAGTTTGACCTACTGTGCTGTACCTCTACATTTATTTAAAACTCATCAGAAAAACTTGTTAGGGCTAAAGTGGTTCATTGACACCAGAGCTAAGTGGGGCAGTGCATAGTGTGCTGTTCAGGAGCAGACCAGAGACCAGGTTGTGACATGGAAAATTACAGTCTTGTCCTTGGTTCTTCCCCTTGTTCATCCTAAACTTGCTGCAGATTACTTCTCCTTGTGTGCTACCAGAGCTGTGCTAGCCACCACAAAGGATGGTTGGAGTAAAAGCTCTTGTCATCCATGCACTCACCTACTACCTGTCCGGAAGCAGGAGGTAGCAGCTCCATGAGGGATAGTCCATGAGGGTCCTAAGGGTGCATTTTACTCGGTTTATTGCTGTAAGTAGCTATGGACAGCAGGTGATACTCAAATATTTACCAGTCCATCACTTATTTAGAAATTTCCCACCATATCTTTATTTTTGGCGGTATAGGTCTTCAGGTCTGGCCAAGCTTCATCTGGTGCAGGACTTTGCAGAGGGAGGAGGATGGTGAAAGTGGTTTAGGAAAATAGGAATTGACATGCTACGTCAGAGCTGGGCCCATTCAGTCTAATAGCCTTTCACTTACTCTGGCCACTACTGGCTGCTTCAGGGATTAATGTAAGAAACACTGCAGTGTAGGCAGTTGTGGGATAATCTGTCCCCATGGCAATTTCCTCCTAACTTCCCAATAGTTAGAGGTTACTTTATGCCTTGAAATATGAGGATTTACATTCTTTCAAAAATATTTTTAATATTTACTACTATAATTCTGGATATTCTTTATATCTGTATGAATGATTCCTCTCTAAAGCCGCTTTTGTTCCAAATTCCTGGGGACAGGCCCTATCCCAGCTTCAGCATGCCCCTGTGGCAAAGGGACTAAGTGGATAGTGTAATGCTGGGTGCTATGTGAGCCTGGGGAATAACCTTCTGGAAGGGATAGGAAAAAAAGATGAGGATCCTTGGTTACGTCTGTAGTTGTATTTCAGTCATTGTATCCTAGAATACTGAGTTAATGCAGTAGCTGTACTGTGGAGAGAGGATAATTGGAGTGGCCATGACCGTACTGTTAAATATAACATATTAATCTATCTGATCCATGAATGACATGAGGGAAGTATTACCAATGGAAAACACTTTGGTGTAGGCAAAACATAAGCATGTATATCTAAAGAGTTGCTTAAACAGTGATACTTTGGTGTCATATCTTCGGCCTCCCTTTTGTCTTAATGAATTTCATTTTGACTAATATGATATGAAAGGTACTTAGCTATATATGATCTGAGAGCTTTTATCATGTTAGTGAAAATGAAATAAGCTAATCTCATGAAAGTTGCTAATAAGTCTTAAAGTATTATCAACGTTTTAGCATATTATTGACTCCTATGGTAGTAAGGAAAGGGGAGTTGGTTAATATGATAAGAAAGCAATTAATGTAATACAAAAGCAAGTAATATGATATTTCCTTTGTACTGAATTACTAGCTTTGATAAAACCACTAGCAGTCTCATTCAGTAGCTTGTTCTATGTATCTATGACAGGTTTCAGAGTAACAGCCGTGTTAGTCTGTATTCGCAAAAAGAAAAGGAGTACTTGTGGCACCTTCGAGACTAACCAATTTATTTGAGCATAAGCTTTTGTGAACTACAGCTCACTTCATCGGATGCATACTGTGGAAAGTATGCATCCGATGAAGTGAGCTGTAGCTCACGAAAGCTTATGCTCAAATAAATTGGTTAGTCTCGAAGGTGCCACAAGTACTCCTTTTCTTTTTATGTACCTATGATAGCTCACTGACGTCCACCATGGAAGCAATTAGACGTACATCACTTCTGCTCTTCCTAATCCAAATGTCTCAGTCCCTTACAATTATTACAAATAGACATGGGTGGGAAACGCTTTTTTCCCTCTCGTGAAAATTTTTGTGACTTTAGAAATTTTTTCTGCTCTCATTGAGGCCAACCTGAGACCTTTTAAATTTTCTCATGGAAAAAAAAGATAAACACACTCTAGAATAGCCAATAGCCCAAGTTAAGCAAAGCAGGTCGTTGAACTTGGACCTCCCTCATCCCCCTTGAATTTCCAAAGCACTTGGCTGTTGGCTAATCTGGGGTTGTTGACATGCATCTGCTTGCTGTCGCTCTTGTTTTGACAAGAACTTACATCAAGGACCTAAGAAACCCTCCCTGACAAAAACAATGAGGAGTCCTTGTGGCACGTTAAAGACTAACACATTTATTTGGGCATAAATTTTCGAGGGTTATAACCCACTTCATCAGATGCATGGAGTGAAAAATACAGTAAGCAGGTATAAATATACAGCACATGAAAAGATGGGAGTTGCCTTCCCAAGTTGGGGGGGGGTGTCAGTGCTAACGAGGCCTATTCTATTAGGGTGGATGGGCCACATCCACCATGATTGAATTGGCCTCCTTAGCACTACAAAAAGTAATTTTCCCTCTGTTGATATTCACCCCTTCTTGTCAACTGTTGGGAATTGGCCACATCCACCGTAAGTATTGATGGATATGGATATGGTTTGAATAAGCGGATGAACCTGAATGCTTAATTGAACCTAGCTTCCCACCATTACAGATTATTGTATCACTAGTTAGTATTTATATTTCTTAGTGCTGTAGTATTTATCAATCACTGACTATTTTAGGAATTCATAGAAAAAATTAAAGCAAAACAGTTTTAACTGAATTAGGTGCTTATTTAAGTTGCTGTATTGATAGCCCTTGAGATTGAAGTCTGTTAATGCAATGACATATAGCAATGTCCTACCACTCATTTACTTGAAACATTTACCTGAATGACACTAGGAAGGAGGCAGAGCCAAGTGAGGTAGAACACTGGCCAAGTCCATCCCCAGTTTAGCTCCAGAGATGAATTGACTTATTTTATTTTAACTGTTTTCAAAGAAAAGCATGTTTTTATTTTGTGGCAAAAACATTTTCATTTTTTTTATTTGTTTAAAGTTCAGAGCAACAAGAATGGTTAGAAAACATGGGTAAACTCTCATTTGAAGAGAGTTTGAAAAGATTGTTTTCCTTAGAAAGGAGATGACTAAAAGGGGACCTGATAAAAGTCTGTAAAATTAATAGAATACAGAAGGTAAACTGGGAACATCAGAGCTCCCTTCTCAAACAGGAATGACAGGAGGAAAATAGCTATCATATGTTTTTAATACCATTTTTTGAAACTGGTTGCCAAAATCAAATTGTTAAATACTCATTTGCTTTCTTGAAGCATGGAGTTAAAACCTCAACCAACCCACCGAGTGAGATGAAGCTTCCCTTTTGGCAGTAGATTCTAAACTTGATGAACCTTAAGATAAAGGCATTGTTTTGCATATATTAATTCTATTTTTAATTACATTACCTTAAATATTTTCTTTGAATTGTTCTTTTGTGATCCACATTTTCAGTTCACTAGGTTTTTTTCCGAAACATCATTGAGCTTGTAAAAACAACAAGAGGCCGGTGGCACCTTAAAGATTAACAGATTTATTTATTGAGCTTGTAATTGTCTGGGGCGGAAATGAAAAAAGTAAAGTTGTTGAGGCTCCCTGAAACACCAAGGAATCCAGTAGAGGCTTAATGGATTTCTATACCCATTTCAAAAGGCTGTTTCTAGTTCTAATTCCTTCTCTGGCAAAGAACATTTCAGTGATGCGTAAATTCAGGGATGTAAAGGTTATGAATGTAGCACTTTGCTTTCCTGTTTATTCCTCCAGGGTTATGAAAGCTCATCTGAAGTTACTAGTGTCTTTTTAATCTTGTTGACAAAAACTGTGGGATACAGGATACAGCAAGAATGAGCTGCTCTGTCTATCCATGACAAAGGATTTCAGTAAAACTATTTATTACTTTTTAAATTTCTGATAGATGGTGTAGTGCAGGTGGAGGCTCTTGGATAATCAGAATGCATGGCTCCTTTCATACTGAATATGAGTAGGGGGAGAAACTAATCTAAATTGACTCCTTCCTCTGTGTCTTCCATCCCATCTTGTCTCTCCATGCGTGTCTTCTACATTATATGCTTTCCTGGACAGAGACTCTCATGGTATCTGTCTTGTACAGCACCTGGCAGACAGTGCTTAATAACTACTATTATTATTCCACAAAATGTCTGTTACCTCTGAATAAAGAAGCTGGTGTTTTCACAGAATACTACCAAAGTGTTCACCGTTTTCCCTTCCTGGGTCAATGTCACATCATCATCTTAACTTCTACATAGCTATTGAAACTGATTTTAAAAAAAGTTTTCCTGTTTCTTTCCCCTCATACTAAAATGTTGCATTCTTTCATAATAAATTTTCCTCTCTTTCCTCTCTTCTTCCAGCTCACTACCACAATCTCTATTTAAATCCCCAGTTACCCCTTTTACTTAACAGGAATAGTTTCCTTCCAGTCCTTCAGTACCCTGATTTCTGTTTTCATGGTCAATTAATATAAGGTTTAAAACAATTAAATTTTCACATAATAAACCTAGCTTTTGATTCACATACCCTGCCTGTTGCTCATGGAGTAACTGGGGCAGAGAGTGCTGTGGGGGGAAATGCACATTGTCTAAAGGACTAATCTGATGGCCTCTGAAGTCAATGGAAGAATGGGATTCTTTTCATCAACTTCAGCAGGCTTTGGATAAGCCCCTAAATGTAGAGCAGGCATCCTATTTTTTTCAGTAGAACCTATGGCTGATTTAAAAAATCACTACTGACCAGTCAAATTGGTTTTGGCCTGAAAGATGGTGGTTGTGACTAGGGGATTCAGGACTGTGTGTGGTGGAGTTGGGTTCCCTTCTTCTGAGGGAAAACAATGAATTTTATGCACCTCTCATCCATTGTTCCCAGACTCCCTCTAACAAAAGTGTAGCAATTAACTGAAGCTCTGAGCTCAGTAGCAGTCTTAATGACATGTGTCTGACCTAAGCCAATCAGTGTGACAGCTGCCAGCTGAACTCATCATCCAGATGGCTAGGGGAAAAAAAGCTCATGTTGAGTATCATTAACTGATTGTATTTAGTATCTTTACAAACTCATGACAATATCAATGTGGATAGGTAGGAACTGCCATAACACATAAGAACAGTGATCCATCTAGTCCACTATCAAGCACTATCAGAGGCAGAATACCTTAAACTTTATAAGAATATAAAAACATAGTGAACAATTATGTAGTGACCCGCCCACAGAGAAATTTCTTCCTAACCCCAGGTTTATTTTTACATGTGTGTGTATACATATAAAATAGTGTGTGTGTGTAATGTATACATTAACAAATAGAAAGTCTATATTCTAACTAATTATTAAACAAATCATCTTGCTCTCTATCTTAGGTATTTATATGCCCCTTATCACCCTCATATCTGAGTACATCACATTTTTTTAAAATGTATTTATCCTCACAACAGCCATCTAAGGTAGCCAATTGCTATTATCCCCCTTTACAGAAAGGAAACTGAGGCACAGAGGTACTAAGTGACTTGTCCAAAAGAAAGGTCACACAGGATGTCTATAGTACAGCAAGTTATTGAGTCCAGGCCATGAAAATCCTAGGCTATTTCCCTAACAACTAGACTATCCTTCTACTTTTGCGTGCACTGGTTTTACACCGATTTCAACAGAATTAGTCCTGATTTACATCAGTGTGAGCGCATAATCACATGCTGTTAGTTCATCCATTGCTCAATAGTTGTAATAGAGTGATACCCTCTTCTCCTCAGCTCCAACCAGATTTCCATACTGAAATAAAACAGTTGGTTTTACGCCACTAATTTATCACTTGGGAACCACACAGCTACTTTGTAAAGCTGAGTGTCAATTTTATTCTTTCTTAATTACATGTAATTGATATGAAAACTTATGAAAGACAAGATAAATTCACCTATTGCTGTATAATTAAATAATTACAAATATAAAAAAACATAAAATTGCCCATATATTAATAAATTAAACTTGTAGTTAATCCTTATATTTAAATTGGCATTTAAAACTTTGCAATTTCAGGTTAATCTGTGTTAATTTAGTTGATAAAGTTGCAAATTTTTATTTAATAAATGTACTAATGAAAATATATAGTGGTTTATTTTTATTTTTGTATGACAGTTATCTTCCAAAGAATTCCTTTCAGTGTGTATTGAGTGTAAATAATCAATACACTGTTGCTTATTTAGTCTAAAATTGTTATAAAAGGAGGGCTAGTAAATACTAGAGTCAAGATTATATAAGCATTTCCATTCTAATCCCCTGATTTCTATCATTTATTATTCTCTGAAACTGTCACTTTTGGGCCAGAAAAGTTCTACACTTGGTCTGTGTCTGAAGGTATTTTTGTTTTGTTTTGTTAATCTCTGCAGAATTTGAGCTCAGCTGTTTTGGAATATAAGGAGATTTGGAAAAGTATACTTTCCCCACTATAAAATAAGATCTGTGAGCCTGTTTTTTAAATTAAAACTGAAACAGCACTGATGATGGGGCTAGACATTTTAATTTTAGCAGGGAAAGAGAGAAATGCCTTTGCATGTTGTGGTTTAAATTGCTTTTGATTTAATTGAATAACGAGCATTTAAAACTATGCTTCACATGTTTGTTAGAATTGGTATATGTGGTTTTCTTAATCACAGAAAAACCAGGCTATGGTGCACATGCAAGCATGGCAAACTTATCTCCATAGTTAAAAATGAAGTAAACATGCAGAGAATGAGGGCAGTCTCTGAAGAAACTCTTTCTTTATTCATTGTACTGTACATTTTGTACTGTGTGCAGTGAATGGAACAAGGGACACCTACATTTCTGCCAATGGACATATGCAATGCTGTCTAAGTCCTGATGCTGCACAACTCATGCCTAAACCTTGCCTGGATTCAGAAACTAGGCATTCCCTTGCCTATCTTACCTACATGCCTCTGCCCCTTCTTAGACAAGCTCAGTAGTTGGACCAGTCCCCTCTTCAGAGGCAGGCCATTTGTCTCATTTTAAAATGGACAGTCCTGCTTTTCTAAGTTTTGTGCCCTATCCAAAGAGATATGGTTTGGTCCATTATTGGATGTGGGGGAATGAAATTTTGAAGAGCGCACTGCGCCACCTTCACTGGGGGAAGGGTGATGTGCTCTTCAAAATGGCATCCCTATGCAGCATGACCTCACATGCACATTGCATGTGAGATCATGCCAGCGAGGGTGGACCCCCACCTTCCTAGATATATTAGAATGTCTGGTATTTGGAGATGCATGAGTGTACACCCTACTTCTTCAAATCCCCACTCTGCCTGATTTTGAGCAGAGACTTAAACCCAGGTCTCCCACTGCTGAGGTGAGTACCCTAACCACTGAGCTCTGCATTGCACCACCTAAGTCCCCCTTGTAAATCTAGACCTAAGAAATCAAGGTGTTTAGGACCCCTATGAAAATAAAATTAGTATAAGTAGAAAGGAATAGAAAACAAATATTACAATATGCTACACTCTGATGCCAAAGCTTTAGAAAAATTGTATATTGTATTGTATTATTCAGATCAAAGTATTTGATCATGTAATTAAAGACTATTACAGAATATGCACAACAGGTGGAGTTAAAACTGTGAGTGCAACCTTAAATTTGTCATTTCCTCATTTCTGAGTGTTCAACATGCAATCCTAACATTCTGTTGATATTTTTTGAGGCATAATTATACAGCTTAGTTTCTGTTTTGCATTAAAGTAGATGGATTGTGTGCTGCTCCTTTATAGTGAAATGTCAACAGTCCCATTTTATATCTCAACTTCAGGGCATATACTCCACTTTTAAATGTTTTCCATGACCTCCCATTGAGCATTAAGATGTCAACCTAAAACACTAATTTGTATTTATAAAAGTTGGAATACATTAGTTCTGTGAGTTGGATGCAAAAACGTTTTTAAATAGTGTTTTTTGCTAAAATGTTGGGTTTTTTTAAAAAAAAGCAAAGATGTGGCTAACAATAAATCACTAATATCTTATTTGAAGACATGCTTTTTATATACATCCAACGTACAGTGACATCCAGTTATGATGTATTTATATCTACCTACACTTTATTGCATTTCTAAAATGTGTTTAACAATGATAGATCATAATGAATATCTCATCTGATATACTGAGCAATAACCATATGGCTTTAACTAAGTACCTGGACTGTATGTAATATGCCTGATTTTGAGGGCATAAGTGAGATTTAAGGAATGCACGTGCACTTCGTCCTAAAAGGAGTCTCTAAATGGAGGTGAATTTTAACCGTTTAGGAAACTGGCTAATCTTTAGGTACTTCCTTGGTTTTGGGAGATCTGGTAGGGATCACTAAAACAAGAGCCTCAGAAACAAAAGTGTTTGTTGGGGGATATGAGAAAGATATAGATGATTCCACGGTGTGTTGGGTGAGGAAAAATATTATAGTTCCTATAATAAGCATTATTTGATTTAATACCTATTAAAGTACAGGTTTTGGTGTCTACAGTTCCCCAAGTCTTGCAAGAAGATCTTCTGGTCGAAATATGAATATAATGTAATATTTTTGAAGAGGACAAAGTAGCTCTTGCTACCTTTTGGACATTTTATAGTGAAAGCAGTATTAAACAAAATATTGCTTTGAAGGCAGTGTGGCAGCACATGCTTAGAGGAAAGCACCCCAAAGCTCATCTATCACGTTTGCAGAAAGTCCCAGAAGCTTTCTCTTCTCATATCACCCTAGCTAGGCCTGTTATATTGCAATATTGTACTGTTCGTTATTATCTGCTTGTGTCAGACTCTGCCTCTCTGGAGCCTGTAAGTAAGCTTTCCTTTCAGACTAACACAACACAATTACAAAGCAAGTGATTGTATTATCAGATGTTACTTCATCACTGCATGATAAAGGCCTTAGTATACAGTTTCAATACATCTGATTATCATATCATGCCCCTGTCCTGTAATCAACTATGTACATTTTTTAGGGAGAAATAACGCTTCCTTGCCCCTTAAAAGGAAACAACATTCAAAGGTTGTTTTGTTTTGTGGGGTTGTTTTTAAATCAACTCTACTACAAGTATTCAGGAATGAATTGATTTTAATTGTTACTGTGGAAAGGCAGAAAATCACAGGATTCCACTCTCACTGTCTTGTGTCTATCTAATTTTGTCAATTGATTTAATACTATTTCTTCAAATGTATGTATTTATAGGGAGCTGATCTCTAAGTATTTAGGCCATTAACTTAAATGGAATCAAGAATTTACCCAAGATATTAATTGTTTCAATGAAGTCATGTTTCCTTTCCCTTTGTTTCAATCTCCTACTTGAAATATGATAGCTAGAATAAAGACAGATAAAAGAATTATTCTTTGGACTCAAATTAAAATAAAATTAATGGTAACTCTTTAAAAGTATTATTTTTGTACATCCTTCCATTGCTATATTTGACATTACAAGTGTAAAAAAACCAAGGCTCAAAAAAGTTCCTCTCAAAATTATATTTCTGGTTAATCTGAGTCTAGCTGGTGTTTACAGATATATTTATGCAAGAAAGTTAAAATAACTTTCTGTAAAATTAAAGCCTAGGCAGCAATCCAATCAGCTGCTAAAACATTTAAAGGTTAAAGTTTGAGACTATCGGCAGATGAACTAGTCAAAATGTAAGCACCTCAATGTTGATATTCATAACGTTATTTAGAAATTTAGGACTCTCTTCTGGCTTTACTCTTTTTAGGCATGTACAGACTGTGACACCTAAGGGCAACTGAACAGCATGTATGATACTGTAGTCTTCATAGACCAATGGTAAGACTAAAACACATCACACTGGTATCTAGTCAGATCTCTCGCCTTTTTTTCAGGGATATTTGCTACATCATTCTCCACTGATGATATCTCCTCTTTTCTTCACTATCTGCAATGATGGTACCTGGACCACCTTCCCATAAGGTGTCTATTCCACCAACCAGTTGATCTTAATGTTAAGACCTTTTTCTTATTAACTGCCCCGCATTTTTCCTTTTTTTGCTTCAAGCCACTGTTCCTTGTCCTACCATCTTTCAATACTGAATGAATCCTTTCCTTCAAAGGTATTTATAGACACTGATCATGTCCTGTAAGTCTTCACTTTTCTAGACATTATTAGATCATTCAGCCTATCTTCATATGATTTACTTTCCAATTCTTGTATTTTAGTTTTGTTGCCCTTCACTGTATTCTCTTAACATGTTCAGTATGATTCATTGTGTAAGAACATTGCACATAGTGGTCAAAACTGAGCTTTGGTGTAAGCAAGTGCAGCTCTATTAGCAACAGTGCAGTTTCACAAATTTATACAAGAGCTGAATCAGGCCCATAATGCCTGGGAAGCTAGCACCAGAGCTCATTCATGTGTGTGACAACCCTGCATAATGCATGAAATTCATCTCTATGCAGAGAGCATGCATAAAGCCATGCACCGCGTAAGTCCCACTTTGCATATGCTTTGTGATGGCCCACCTCACAGGGATGAATTTTGCCCAGTGTGTGGAAAGACCCATTATGTACAGACCACAAAGTGCACAGAGTACTTGAAGGACAGGAAGGGAAATATTTTTCCCTTGCCTTGTTCTCTGACTCCTCAGAGTCCTCACATTCCATGATATTAATTAGCTCTTCAGATCCGGACTCAGAGTGGTGTCAAATACTTATTTTCTCCACACCTCCCTCTTCTTTTTCTTCTCTTTTCATCTTACAAAATTCATGTAACAACACTGGAATTAACTCTTTTAACTTCTAGTATAGTTATCTCTATGTCAGATTTTTTTTTCTACCTATGTTACTATAATCCTAGGAAAAGAAAAAGGGAAGGCATAAGTTTCAGGATTGCTGATCCAGCAATCTTCCTTCAATGATGGGACTTGCAAGGGCTCTGTGCTGCCCTAAAATTGAATGGTGTTAGTTAGAAGGCCATATTCAGTGCATTCCTGGTGCAACCTCCACCTTTATGGATCCAGAAGGAGGGATACATAGCTGCCCTCTCCTCATGTAACAGTGATCAGACAGCCCTTTGAAAATATAAGTATTGTTTATTTTAGCTGTAGGAGCAAAGCTCTTGGAGAAAAGGGGTTTTAAAAACAGCCTCCATGCATGTCTATCTTACCTAAATGTTTGCCATTCCTAGATATTAGCCTAGGAATCCTTAACTTCTTCAGACTTCCCCAGTGGGTGTTCTGTTCTTCTGTGCTTGTAGGCTTTTGCCTGTCCTGGTTCAAACCAGTTTCATAGGATGGCTGAAGAGGAAGTAGAATATTCAAAGCTAATATGTCAGGCATTGTCTCTAAACAATCTTTAGGTCTTTACCAAGGGGTGGCTTATCTTGAGTCATTATTTCCCTTCCTGCTTGCTTTTCTAGACAGCCCCATATTGAATTAAACCAATACTCATACTGTACACATTCCTATAACGAGGTCAACATGCAGTGTTCATAAGTTATTACAGAACAGCTTTAAATCTGTCACACAATTTAAGTGCAGTTGGAGCAGAATGGCATTATGGTGCCCCTCAGCAAAGACTCAGTTGACCGCTTGTGTTGAGCAAGCTTCATCCACCTGAGGCTTGGAGATAGTATGGGTGTGAGCTGTAAAAGATGTGACTCCTGAGACTGCAGCCCATTTATGTGTATTATTTTCTCTCAAGACATGTTAACTTACAGCAGTTAGTCTAGGTACAGAACATTAACTGTGAGGACAGATTAACTAATTGGGACAGCTTCACTGTTATTTCTGAAAATACATTCTCCATGTTCTATATGTTAAATCCTGTTTAAATTTCTTTGGGTTTCTAAAATGTTAGCTTGTTTTAATTTTCCTTGTCCAGAAATTGTGTAATCTTGATAAAAATCCCGTTGATGTCAATCAAAATACACCCATTGACTAAATGGATTTTATCTCAAACCCTATGTGAGGCTGTCCGTTATGCTGTTTAACGGTAACTCTCATCTTCCACCATTATAAAAATATATAACTGTAGTTGCTGTCACTTATTGGTAGAATGAAGCAAACACAAGGTGAAGTGCTGGATATTTAACTGTAAAGTAACCAGACTTACAAGGTTGAAGAGCCTTTGCAAAAAGGTTAAAGGCAAATAGATGCTTCTGATTTATTACGTATGATGACCTAGTGTATGGCAGAAATCATACATCTGGGATGATGTCACAGTGCAATATATATATACACTTGTATTTAAGTAAATGAGTTCTATCTATTGTATATAGTGTGTTGTGCAATAAATTTACATAGTTTTGATATAGTTCATTACTCTTTAAAATAAACACAAATAAAAAAAACATTAGGCTAAATACACTTCCATACTTTGTAAAAATAAAATGTATATTGTTCCTGAAAATTCAGACAGAACAGCATACATAGCCATCATGCTACTGAACAATCGTAGAACTGGAAGGGACCTCAAGAGGTCATCTAGTCAGTCCCCTGCACTCAAGGCATGTCTTGAGATGTCTTGCAGTCATATTAATATCGATGTATTGTTCATATTAATGTGAACACTTTGGAGTATGGAGTACAAAAGAAAGCATTTTAAATGAGTTCTTTCAAAGTATGGCATGTATTTCTGAAATAATAAATATACTATAATTTACCATGTTTCATGCTGTCACCAGATTTCCTCTGTGTAATTATATTTTTGTATTTTAGAGGGAGAAAGCACCTACTACTTCAATGTCTGCCAAAAGGCATACCTGTTGAGGTTTTTGGCTTATCTATGGTACTTGTCTTGTAAAGCATCTGTAGTGTGAAGATATACTAAATATGTATTTTTCATCTTTACTATAAAACAAAAGCTGGTCCAACAGCAAAGTGAATCTTATATCCTTGACGTTTTTCTCTCTGTGTTTATTTTATATCTCAGTAAATACTCATCTCCCCAGCCAACTAAGCAAAGCAACTTTATGTTTCAGAACTTATCCTAAAAAAAGTCATACATGATGGAAAAGGGAAAATAACAAGAGCAAAAGATGACCACAGCCACTCCTATAGAAGCAATCGCACAGGCTGTGCAGGTTCTACTGGTTTATCATCTGTACCTGAGGTAAAGGGGCAGGCTACCACTTCAGCTGCTGCCTCTGCTCAGTCCAGTGTCAGTAGGGTACCGTCTATCAGAAGAAAACTTTATAAAGAACAGGATAGTGTCAGTGTTGGCTGCCAGTTTTCCAACACTGTGCCCTCCTTGCTGCTCTCCCCTGCCCATGATGCTGATAAAACCTAAAGCCCATTTTTATTTTTCCTGCTGTACTAATCTAGCTGGGGAAAGTGTAAGGCCTGTTTTCAAGAGTAAGTGTAGTACAGAAGTTACAGATGTTGCAGGTGGAGGCATTGGACATTTGAATATATGTCTGATTGGTGTAATGCTGTGGCATGAAGGGCAATACTATCCTTGGGTGTATAAATTGGAGAGTAGTGAATAGGAATAAGGAGATGAGATTTTACCTCTGCACACAGCACTGGTGAGATTGACACTAGACTACTCTGTCCAGTTCTGGTGCCACATTTTAGAAAGGATGTTGAAAAATTGGTCTGCCTTTAAAAGCTATTAATCTAGCCAGATTGATTTATTACATCATTGCACAGAAAAAGGCAGATACTCACTCTATAGAGAGGGCCAATTTCCATTTTTAATCACAATCTGTGTAGGGTCTTGATAGAGCCCTGAATCCAAAGAGGAGCTCCCAGTGATGTTGATGGAAGATTTGCATAGTGATCAAGCATGTACTATGGCCTTTATGTATAAAAAGCATCCACTTTATCTTCACTATTCATTGTTACATTCAGCATCAATCAGTGGGAAATATATGCTCTCCTTTATAATTATCACTATTTCTTCTCTTTGTTTCTCTTCTTTCCACATCCTATGTTTTCTTTCTCTCCCTTTTCTTTATTTCTCCTCTATTCTTTCCTTTACATTCTTTTCCTTACAGAAACTCCATGTTCCCACCTCCTGTAGGCCACGCTCCCACTCTCCCATTCTTCTACACTAAAGTGATGGCAGTTCAATAGTTAATGCTTACATTACACTAAAGAGTCATCAATTGGCTGTGGAGTCAACTTCCCATTCAGTTAATTAGCAGCAGGGAGTTCATACCTCTGAGTCATTGTTTCAGGCTGTCTTTAGACACAGAATGGCATCACTTCATAGGATTGATTCCTATTTGGAAGGCTTTCCTCACAGCCATGAGGACTAGAAATTTACGATGAAACCTTAGTTCCGTTGAAGTCCATGATAAAACTCCCTTTGATGTCAATGGGGCCAGGATTTTGCCCCTCCCCCACTTTTTATGAAGGTTTCAAGTCTGCCAAATTTGAACATGTCATGCAAACCATAAAAACGTGATGCAAGCCAGGTCCATTGGTTGTGTGTTTGACACCTTTGAATTACTGTGTCCAATTATAGCATGTACAGGCTAAGTTTCCAAGGCATACTGAGACAGTAGTGCTTAAACCTGGAGACAGTTGCTCAGCAGTATTTTCTGAGTATATCTCCATCACCAACTTGGAATCTCTATCTCTTTATGTCTTAGACTGAAGTAAAATTTGAGTGAACTCAAAGCCTCTTAACTAGACGTATTTTTTCATCAAAAACATTTTAAAAAAAGAATCTGAAGTATAAAGCAAAAGGGGTCTCTCTTATTTGTATTGAAGTTTTACTATTCACTTGTAGAAGCAGGCTTTTATATGTGCTTTACAGAGAGTCTACACCTTAGATATTGTTAGATCAGATACCACTATAAGGTAAACAAGGTTATATGGGAAGGTAAAATTTAGCTCTGGTGTAAGCAACTTCAATGTCCTGAAGTCAGTTAAGCTACACCTGATACCTCAGGATTTAAAAAACAAAGGTAAACCCTAATTACTGCACCGTAGATTTCCATGTTGGTCCTTTAGTCACAAATAAATGAGTTAAAACCACATTTCTATAATCAATCTTTAATGCATCAACCTACCTACAAAAGTGCTCATCTCCCCTAGAGCTGACTAAAGGCAGCACAACAATATCCACTTCCAGTGTTTGTTCTTCATTCCAGCCCTATTCACATGCAAGTCAGATAAGAATGTGGGGGAATTGTTTAAATGGCCCCACTTACAAGTTATAGGTGAGGGGAAAAACACTCTGCCTTTTTACTTTACTTAGAATTATCTGCCTTTTTATTTTGCTTAATTTGATAACATTTGAAAAATGAAAATAAAACCCAGAGATTGGGGTGTGTGTGAAATCTGCATTTCTTCCTCTTCCTTTCCACAAACACTTGCTCCACCCTCATTTATCACTTCACATTTTCTAATTCTTTAGTGTTTTATCATTCATTTAACATAGGTTCTGGGGCATAACATTTAATTTATCTATTGTCATAAATATAAAGGGAAGGGTAAACCCCTTTGAAATCCCTCCTGGCCAGGGGAAAGCTCCTCTCACCTGTAAAGGGTTAAGAAGCTAAAGGTAACCTCGCTGGCACCTGACCAAAATGACCAATGAGGAGACAAGATACTTTCAAAAGCTGGGAGGAGGGAGAGAAACAAAGGGTCTGTGTGTCTGTCTATATGCTGGTTTCTGCCGGGGATAGACCAGGAATGGAGTCTTAGAACTTTTAGTAAGTAATCTAGCTAGGTATGTGTTAGATTATGATTTCTTTAAATGGCTGAGAAAAGAATTGTGCTGAATAGAATAACTATTTCTGTCTGTGTATCTTTTTTGTAACTTAAGGTTTTGCCTAGAGGGGTTCTCTATGTTTTTGAATCTAATTACCCTGTAAGATATCTACCATCCTGATTTTACAGGGGGGATTTCTTTATTTCTATTTACTTCTATTTTTATTAAAAGTCTTCTTGTAAGAAAACTGAATGCTTTTTCATTGTTCTTAGATCCAAGGGTTTGGGTCTGTGGTCACCTATGCAAATTGGTGAGGCTTTTTATCCAACATTTCCCAGGAAAGGGGGGGTGCAAGTGTTGGGGGGATTGTTCATTGTTCTTAAGATCCAAGGGTCTGGGTCTGTAGTCACCGAGGCAAATTGGTGAGGCTTTTTACCAAACCTTGTCCAGGAAGTGGGGTGCAAGGTTTTGGGAAGTATTTTGGGGGGAAAGACGCGTCCAAACAGCTCTTCCCCAGTAACCAGTATTAGTTTGGTGGTGGTAGCGGCCAATCCAAGGACAACGGGTGGAATATTTTGTACCTTGGGGAAGTTTTGACCTAAGCTGGTAAAGATAAGCTTAGGAGGGTTTTCATGCAGGTCCCCACATCTGTACCCTAGAGTTCAGAGTGGGGGAGGAACCTTGACATCTATATTGTAGGAGTCATTTGTTCTTCCTTCTGTTCTTTTCCAAAGTATGGTTTGATCCTCCTTGCACAGTGAGGTGAAGGTGAACACTGAAGTGTTGTTTTATGTATTTCCTTAGGCTCTCCATCTACTTCATTTTTTTTAAGAAGTGGAAAAGTAATCCTTTCAAAATGCTCTGCATTTTAATGTTAAAATAATAATAATGTTATCTCTGTTTCTGTGGAAGCAAGCGAAATTGTTGCGCACAGCGATAAATTTGAGGATTACACTGTCCTTAGTAGTAGCCAGGAGAACATATCTAGATCAATATGAAATAAAAAAAACACGTGAAATTGGTCAGAAGTGCAAAGGCTTATATCATACATGTTATCTGAAAAGAAATACAAGAGTTCATATTGATATTTCTGTAGGGGGGTGGGTATAGCCTGAGGAGAAAAAAAAAGACATGTTTCAATGCCCAGGATTCTGTACGATTGCTGGATTGAGGAATGTGCTGGATCTCACAGATCTCCAGGAAAATTGCTGTAAGTGGATTCATTAGAAACATTATGTATGACAGAAACATTGTTACAGTCTCCTCAATGCTGCATGCTCTGAATGGAACATAGAAAACAGTGATGTTTTTAGTTGTTTCCCTATAGGATCTGTTGTTTGGCAGGTACCATCTAGTGCAGGGCTTGGCAACCTTCGGCACATGGCCGGCCCATCAGTGTATCCGCTGGTGGGCCGCAAGACATTTTGTTTACATTGATTGTCCACAGGCATGGCCCTCTGCAGCTCCAAGTGGTCACGGTTCACCATTCCCAGCCAGTGGGAGCTATGGGAAGTGGCGGCCAGCACGTCCCTGCAGCCTGCCATTTCCCGCAGCTCCAATTGGCCGGGAATGGTGAATTGCAGCTACTGGGAGCTGCGTGGGGCTGTGTCTGTGGACCATCAACATAAACAAAATCTCTCGTGGCCCGCCAATGAATTATCCTGATGGGCTGAGTGCTGAAGGTTGCCAATCCCTGATCTAGTGATACACAAGATCACAGCCTCCCACTCTTTCTACTTTGCAGTGGGTGCTAAAACTTCTTTATCCCTGTAAGACTTGCAGTACCTCACCATATTGCACAGCATTATACACATCCAGTTTCTCTTCCTGGTTTCCCATCCTCTCCTACCACACCTTTCCTCACATTCCTCCTCTCACTTGCTGTTCATCTCTGCCTCCCTCTGCAGTCACCCAAATATTTCACCTCATTCCTATATTTCCTTTTCCTTTCCATCTCTATATTATTAATTTAATAAAGAGGAAAAGACTGGAACTGGAAAGAATGCTACGTGTCCCAAGCTTTGCAAATAATTGGATTCTGTATGCCATACAATGCCCAGATATGAACTGATGCATTCAGTAGATGCAACTTGCAGACTAGTTGAGAGTTCATCTTTATTTGTGTTCTTTGAGAGATCCCCAATCATTTTGACTGAATTGAAAAATAGAATATGATGTTTTTCCTACTAGATAATTTTCTTTCTTTGGGATTTTCTTTGCCAGTCCAGACCCCATCTCATTTCAGCTGGTGCCACTTCATACATAAATTCTCTCATATTCTCAACATTCTAAGTCTTACAAGGTTTTAGCTGACTATTGCTTATTAAACTGAGCTATCTGAGGCAGAAAGCTGCTTATATAGAAAAGGAATGCTATCACAAGAAAACACTCCGTGTGGTGCATTTAGTTATTAGTGATGGTGTTCATTTCTTCCTATCTATGCATATCTACGTTATAGTTGGGCAGTGGCAGCAATGTAGTTAAGGTTGACAAGAGCTTACTGTTTAACAGCCAGTTCTTCTAAATGCTCTAAAATCCACATATATATCTGTATTTTCTATTGCTTTCCTTGTCTTTGTGGGTTGACACGAACCAACCTCACACTTGGCTTGGAGAACTATGTCAGCATTTTATTGTTACGGGAGCTTCCATAAATCAAAAAACAGCTTTTCCCCAGTAGCATTTGGTATGTCTTCCATTATAACTGTTGGATTAATGAGCTGCTTGGTTATTGTTTGATGGGGTAAGTGCTCTATTTCTTGTGGTTCATTCCCAAAAATTTTTAAACAATAAAGAAAATATTTTAATCATTATAAACCCTGGGGTCTATCTTGAGGGGGGAAAACAATATTGTAGCATTTTTTCTTGATGTCTTCATTGCACATTGGGTGCCAAATGCATCACATGCTTCTTTCTCTTAATATCTGTAGTAGTTCCAAATCCTAGTTGTGATGCTTAGCTTTTCAGTAACCAGTTTCTAGCTTCATGCTCAGCAATATCACAGTCCTCAAGGAGCTGACCTGCTCAGCTAGCAGTTTAGGTAAAATTGTGGCACCTGGCTGGTTTCCAAGTGTCTCTGGACCTCCATTATTCTGATACATCAGAACTCATCCATTCTGAATGGCAGCTTCTGGCCCTGCCAACTGCAATAATAACTAAGCTAAACAAAGTCAATTTGGCACAAGCCTAAGTTAACAATGACCACTGAGGTCTGTTCACCAACACTTGTGGGACTGTATTTAATTCTTAATTAAAGTGATATTTTCACTTTGCTATCTTTAGGTTGCTTCCAAAACATTGTATATGCAACAGCTGTGGCATGACATGAAAGCAACTTATAATGCACAGGCTGCTTTTGGAAACTAGCAGATGTGATTAAACATTTTAACAAGATGACGTTCTTAAAGGTTTATGTAGTTATAAAATGAAGCTGTGAAGGAAAATTTGATTTTCATGTGATAGCTTAAATACTTATCAAAAGGAAAAAATAAGGAAGGGAAAGGGCTATTGTTTGGGGATTTGCGGGGGGGATAAAGGGAGTGGTGGGGTTCCTTTGGTACAGGCTTCCTTCACCGCTACACTTTATTATCAGAGGTCTGATTGGAAATCTAAAACTTATTTTCTGGGTGTACTGAGTTTAGCCAACCATTTGTGGAGGGAAGGAGATGTGGTCACAAAGTCTATTCCTTACTGTGTCTACTTTACACTGCTTCATTACTGAACATCTCCAGTTGAATTTGAGTAGTAGCATCACACATAGATTCCTAAAAGCTGTTGATATCAGACACAAATTTTAATAAGATATAGATGTCTCCTGGCTTTTGAAGCTGAACACCAGCTGGATCTGTAGCTTCCACTGCTCAAGAGGAATCTCAAAGGGACTCTTTTAACAACAGGCAAATGTGAAGCAGCTTTCATTGTTCAAGGCTGGCTATGTTGCAGTAGCTCTTTGTTGCTACTTATTGTTTGATCGGTGTCCTATGCCACTGATTTATCAATGAAAATTATGTATAGTCCATTGAGTATATTGTACTGCATTCACAATTAGTATATCATTAAGAACCTGTGGTGAGCAACTGAAGATTTAGTGCTAAACAACAGTCTCTAGGTTTAGCCCTATTTTAAAGATTCTTGCATGTGGCTTTCCTTATTAGATATCAACCAATGTGTGACTAATGTGTTATTGCCAACTATTACATCAACCTAAGAGAGACTATTCTATTATTGCAGAAATCTAGAATTAATTATCACCTCATATTAAGAAAGGTCAAAGAGTTTTTAAAACCCATTATAGTGTATAATTGGAGCCAGGAAAGCTCACTGTAAACTATTCAGTATTTATTTCAATACAGATGATCAACTTACACATGTCTTTTCTATACATAAATAATCTGAGCTAGCTTTAACTTTATGGGGACTCTCCCTATCTTTAATCGCTGCTTTCCTTTCACTATTCCCTCAGGTTTTATTCCTTTTTCATCCAAGCCCTTTCCTCTAATTACTGTCTCTCTTTCCTTTCAAACTCTGCAGATGGCAAGTTAGTTTGTACAAATAGCACCTGGAACGGTTAGGGGACTGTTTACGTTTGTCCACTAGAAATCAGAGGCCTCCCCAGGTCACAGGATTAGTAGGTCCCCAGAGCTGCCTCGGTGACCACCCCCTCAGGTTAGGAAAAATTGCTGCTTAAGATTCCACTCCTCTATTACACAACTTTATTTGTCCTTAACTCTGTATCTGTAACTTGTTATCTGACGCTATGCTTGAAAGGATAAGAAAGTTTCATCATCTCATGTGTTTTTCAGGGCATAGAGACATTGCCTGCAGTGCTAGACCAAAAATTAACTGGGAGAAACTTAAACATATAAACTATAGTAGGTGGTCAGTAGAGTCAGATAAGTAAATTAAATCTTGATGGCTGATAAATGCCAGTGCTTTAAACTTCTGGTTTTATTTTAAATATCAGTGTGAATTTGATTAGAGTTTCAAGCAAAGCTGATTGCTTGCAGTGATTCAAGCTAAACCTTTTAGGCTGGAGATCTGCTATGACTGTAGGGAGTTTACTTTATTACTTTGGAACCAGGCACAATGAAAATAAACATTTTTCTATGAAATCTGTAAGTGTCATAACGAAATGGTTAAGGCTGTGATGTGTGGCGAAGCCTTGAATTATATTTTCCCTAGATTGGGATCACATGTGAAGCAGCAGCAGATTTCTCCATGGCTGTTTGCATTAGATGAATGCTGCTCAAGGGCATGGCAGTAGAATTGGCTTCCACCTCTTACAAAGTTATATAATGTATTTGGAATGAAAAAAAAAAGGATGATTCTCCATTAGTGAAGCCAAATACTGTGTCCCATTTTGAACCCATTGTATAATCTGCCAGGGACAGTATGGAGTATGGGGCTGGGTGCTGGCAGTTTTGGATAGGGAGGGGGCTGAGTGGAGAGGAAGACTTGTGATGTAGTGCTTTTATACGTCTTCCTAGATGTGTGTGTGTGTGTGTGTGTGTTTGTTTTAATCTTCCTGAGCTGTGCCTGAGCATACTAATTGCTTCTTTTCTCCTGCCTTGTTAGTTCTGCAAACACTTCAAACTATAGTACAGTAATGCCTTACATCAGAGGTGAAAGGGTGAAGGTCATCTGGTTATATGACACTGATTCACTGGAGAGGTTTTATCCTCTAGCATTCTTTAAGCAGGGTCTTTTCTGTTGTAAGTTAAATGTGTGTCTCATTTCTGAGTTGAATGGAAGGTCTGTTTCTGAGGAACATTATTTCTTTTATTTCTTTCACTTGGATGCCTTTTTTCTAACTGGTATATGTAGGTCATATGAATCATGGCCAAAAGATTTCCTTGGGATTTTTTGCCTGAAGTTATTTGTATGATGTATCCATACAATCTTCTCTAAGACCACTTTAGAAGGGCCTATTATTATGATGCTGGAACAGAAGAATACATTAAAGTGAGTTTCTGAGCTGAACATCGACTGAAAAAGTCAGTGTGAATCTCTGTATCAGATGTGCTCAGTCTACAATCAAAATGATGATTTTCTAACTATCAGCTCTGCAAAGTCAGCCTAGACTCTGACAGTCAGGCTGGCTTCTTCTTGGCTGACACATGGCTGATATTAGAGACACAACATGGATGAGGTAATATCTTTTATTGGACCAGCTTCTGTTAGTGAGAGAGACAAGCTTTCGAGTCACAAACATTTCTTCTTTAAAAGCTGGTCCAATAAAATATATTAGTTCACCCACCTTTTTTCTCTAATGCCCTAGAACTGACACATCTACAACTGCACTACATACATTGCTGATAGCAAAGCAGTGGTGTGCCATCTGTGTATGCCAGGCATGCATTCTGTGCCCCAGGACTGTCTGTGCTTGTGGGGCAGTTCTGTCAAGCCCCCAAACACACATGAAGAATGCCATTTTGTAGAACAAACTCTACAAGCAAGGTCAAGCCGCATAGAGGATGCCATTTTGAATTCAAGTGTACAATTGAATGTCTGACTAAAAACGTCATGGCACGCCACTGTAATAAAGAGCCTTCATTTGTCACCTAATAAAAAGTTTTGTTGCTGATATATGAATCTGAAAAGAATCCAGCTTACTTTTTTATATGTTCAGGAGTAAAAGACAAGTGAACTTACTTTGTCACTAAAATAAGCTGATATGACTCTGATTACACATGGGAAACAGATCTAATAATGAGTAATAAAATCCAGATTTACCTTAGTCACTTGTCTGTTCTGCTCTCTTAAAGGCAGTGTTCCTCCTAGCGCCTTGTGAAAGTGTTCTAATTCATGCCCTACACATAAAAACTGATCATTTTATAATATTGATAATATAATATCAAGTCCTCACACTGACTGTTTTAGATCTGTCAGCCATAATTAATCCTGTTGTCCTTAACAGAAATAGGCAAAGTTGCTCCTTTCTGTGGCTCTATTCTTTTCTCTTTCAGATGACCTGAAAGGTGGTGTTGGGTGATTGCTTATCTATAGGAGTAAATTCACTTTTTGTTACTTGGGTTCCCAGCTTGGGTATGTTGTTTGATTGTCAACTGCTCCTGAATCATTGCTGAGCAAGTGATCGTTGTTTTTTGTTTCGGTGGCTGAACTGAAAAATCTAGAAAAATAAATCAGTTATTTTCTACCTGAAGCTGAATTTTAAAAAATATTTTCTCAGCAAAATGAAAACCCAATGCATAAATAAAATAAAAATTCATTCACATGGAACAAAATTTTTGAATGATGATTAAAAAGGACATTTTCTTTGTTCGAATCAACATTTTGTTTCTAAAATGTTGTTTCAGAACATAATGTCAAAATGGTTTATTTTGAAATGAAACATTTTGAAAGGAAAACAATTCATATTTTTGGGACAAAACTCTTTGTATTATTTGCTAAAATTTCTGTGCCCTGAAAAAATCATTTTTTGACCAATTTACTTTGTCCTGGTAATTTTTTGCCCAGCTCTATCCTGAAATTTCTGATAACAACTGTTTCTTTTTTGTCTATACTTATCCAAAAGGTTGTTAAGTTTTCTTGGAGATGCCAGCATTGCAACAGTTACCTTTACATTTCTCACCTTGACATTGGATTACTGCAGTGTCTAGTTAGGGCTACACCTGAAAATCATTAAGGAACTTCAACTGCTTCAAAATGCAGCTACCTGTCTTTAAAGGGTCTCTTTTACAGGGACCATGTTATACCTGAGCTACGTGATCCACGTTGGCTTCTGATTAATTTCCTGGTACAATTTAAGATAGTTTTAATATATACAGTCTTAAATAGTTGAGTCCTGGTTACCTCAGTCCATCCCCACCCCCGCCATGTGTTAACAGGAATTATCTAAAAACATTGACTGAACTTTTCTAAGTAAATAAGGAATGACTTAATCACAATTCATAAGAAGAAAAGGAGTACTTTTGGCACCTTAGAGACTAACAAATTTATTTGAGCATAAGCTTTTGTGAGCTACAGCTACACCAGATGAATCCGATGAAGTGAGCTGTAGCTCACGAAAGCTTATGCTCAAATAAATTTGTTAGTCTCTAAGGTGCCACAAGTACTTCTTTTCTTTTTGCAGATACAGACTAACACGGTTGCTACTCTGAAACCTGACAATTCATAAGAAATCTGATAGTAGAGGATTCTTTAATCTATCAGCAGACAAGATCCAAGGACTGGCATTTGAAGCTAGATAATTTCAGGACTAGAAATAAAGCACACAGTTTTAACTGTAAGGTTAATTAACCATTGGAATAGTTTATCAAGTGTTGTGGTGGCCTCTTCATCAGTGGAAATTTGTAAATTAAGGTTAGAAGTTTTTCTAAAAGATATGCCCTAGTCCAATCACAGCTATTGGACTTGAATTAGGAATTAATTCAGGAAAGTTCTATGGTATGTATTATGCAGGAGGTTAGATTAGATGATCATAAAGGTCCTTTCTGGCCTTAAAATCTGTGAAATAACCTTTAAGAAAATAAATGTATATATCTGTGGAAATGGGAGCAACAATTATGGTTGATGGATATTCATAATCATTGAAAATACTTTCTTCATAGAGAAGATTTGTTTGCAAGAAATCCTGTGTGCTTTCAGTCACTGCACTTTTTGAGACTGTGTTTAGGAAAAGGGAAAATACGATGGACCAAAGATATTCTTGGGTATTACTGTTAGGAAAGAAATAAAAATATTTTGATACATTTCAGAATCAGATGTAGAGTCTTAAGTCAAAATCCACAGGTTGCAGTTTAAAAGATTCCCGCTAAATCAGTGCTACTCAAAGTGGTGGTCCGTGGACTGGTGCCGGTCCGCGAGCCATCGGCTGCTGGTCTGCGCACACATTGGGGAAAAAAATTGCCGTTCCCCCACATCAGATAGCTTGAGAAGCACTGTTCTAAATGGTCTTCCACTAAATGATCAATCACTATATTATGGCTACAATGATACAGCATTATCCTTGATGAAACAAAATCCCTGAGGTTTTGAAAGTTAATAAAAATAATGTACATTGCAGGGCCTGTCTGAACTTTGTTTTTATTATTAATTTTGTTTTTAGTAGAATATTAATGTTGACAATGTTTAGTTTCACAGGCTTTCTGTTACATTAAGTTTTGGTTTTCTATTACATTAAGTGCATTTTCCGTGATTAAGTTCAGAGTCAGCATGATTTTGCTTTAAACTATTGGGGAGCAAAACATTTCAGTATAGGTGAATTTAACATATTACACATCACACAGCATGTCAGTATTAATAAGAACTTTAATTTATAACAAAATTAATAGCTAAATCTTTGCTGCATCCATTAACAAGATTTAATAAATCAAAAATCCAGGTCAATCAACAACAATATTGCAAATAATTATGACTTTCAAATACCTAAACTGGGAGGATGAATATTAATGGTTATCTTAAATTACCTTGGCATGTACATCAGCATAAGCCATGATAATAAAGTCAACATTCATTTAAAGGCTCAAAGCCAGTGTAAATTTTTAAAAGCAAGTTTCTTGAAACGTGCTGTATAAACTAGCCAAGATGTTGAATAACTGTTCTGACTATTATTTGTATTGAATTATTTGCTGACATTTGTCATCTCTCAGATTAGATATGTTCAGTAGATTGCTGGATTTCACCATTTAGATTTGGCAATAATAAAATAAAAATCTAATTTCATATGACTCTTTGCTTACCTGTTTTCTAACTGTGATGTCCAAGCATGCAAAAATGTGCTATCATGAGAAACATGTGATGTTTTGTTCCTTTTATGCTGTATATTAGCATTTTGCTGTATATTAATGACCCTTGCTTATTTTCATCTAACCATCTATGTGTTCCTATTTAGATAAAATGTCTGGTTTATGTAGTGCTTTTTATTCCTGACTCAGCAAAATCTTAGTTTGGAAACTAACCTGTTTTGGATCTAGCTTACTCATATAATAGGATATTATGGACATGAATATACTCATAAATAACTTTTACATAAAAAAGATGTGCCTGTCTGAAGAAATACTTGTCATAAAGTGACAGAAATGCTACTTATTAAATTTATACCAGTACAACCATAGCTCAAATGACTCACTTCAAGTATATGCACATTTTCTAAAAAGCAATTTTTAAATCAGTAAATTTCCCCACATATATCTGTACAACATTTATTGGTTAATAATTATATTTCTTAGTGGCAGAAAATAAATCACCTTTCTATATTACTGATTGCTTGTAGACAGTGCATCCACTTATACCTTCCCGAAGAGTTCATATACAGATTAATTGCCAATAGATGCAAGAAACAACTACAGGTATATTTATGTCCTGTTAATGCTAGTCAATGTATTTTACCATACATGTAGATATTTAAAAAAAAATCTTTATCCTTTATTGCCAAATTCATATAGATAAAGTCCAATGAAGGCCCAAAAATAATAGAGATCTTCATTCTGGAACACTTCTAGTGGTACTAGAGAAAGCATACAAAGCATGGGGAAAAAGCAGACGATTGAGAACTGAGACTTTGAGAGATTAACTAACATCTCAAAGGTCACACAGGAAATTATTAGCAGAGCAGCGAACTGAACCCAGATCTCCTGAGATCCAGTTAAGTGCTTTAACCACACAATTCCTATGTCCACTTCCTCTCTATGTTAATAGAGTTACATCACAGATGAATTAGGCCCAATCTGTTGTAAATAGGAAATTATTTGTGGTTTTTTAATTAAATCATCAGATAATAAGGTTTGATTCTTTTTTCAGAAATTTACTCTTTTGCCCTTCAATAGAATCACCTCTGATCACTCAGAAAAAAGTGGAGAAGCGTATCTCTTGTCCTGAAATAAAAAATATATGTAAATCAGTAATGCATATCTTGGGACTGATGAGTAGCACAGGCGTCCCACTGAGATCATAGTGAGTTAGGGAGATGCTTTGCTTTTAAGCAGAGATGCAGATTCTAAGACAATGACTATACAGGCAACAGAAGAGTGATCATTTGTCTAAATCAGGCCTTTGTTTAGACAGCCTGTGACAGCTGGCACCTGCTGCAGTGCAATGAATAGGCTGGATTGTCCTGCAGTTTTACTTCAGGTCACACAGGACTGTGGAACCACTTGAACAGTTAAAGGACAAAAAACTGCTGGGCTGAAACAGAGAAGGGTCTTGAAATGATCTTCCATTTTATGCCACCTTCCCTGTAATAATAGTTTGAATTTGCATATCAAATAGATTAAATTACATAGGGGATTAAATTACATTTCCATGTTCTAATATGAATTTGTTCGTTTTTTTTGTAAGTGTGTGGGCTCTTAACCATTGAATTACCATTGAAGATATTCCATATAGAATGTTCAGTACTTTATGACTCTGGATACTTGATGGGACCACATTGTTTTGTTGTAGAGGGCCATAAATGGTGTTTCTTTTTTAAAAAATCACATTTAACTATTTCTAGTGTGGAGCGGAAAGTAAGTCACTAGTATAGTATAAAAGAGGCAATTCCTTTACCCAGTTAAAGCCTGATGTACACTATACCTATTAGCAAAATGTTATCAACAATTTCAGCTCTATTGGTGGTAGCAATGGTAGAAGAACAAATGTAGACTTGTGGCCATCATTCTTTCAAGCACCATGTTGTAGAGACCTTCTATGGAAGGCAGTGGGATTTTTGTGTATTTGTTTGCAAAAAAATCTTAATATAGACACCCTCTAATTGAAAAGCCAAATGACTAAAAACCAAGTTAGAAAACAAGCCACACCATTTCTCTCTACATGAAAACTTGATAAGGAATCTGGGGTATTTTGTGGAAACTAACCATTCAAATGCTATTTGGCACACCTTATATTAAATATACATTTAAACACAGTTTATAAAGAGATAATGATTAATAGGTATTTAGATAAATGCATAGTCAGTTGTTGTAGAGTTTGTTAGGTCCATAGGTAACTTCTGGCCAGCTGTACCACCTATTGATGTGCTTATAACCATCCATAGCCTATTACATAGCCAAGAACTACATTAAAATAATGTTAAGGCTGCAAAATGAATCCTTCAGAAGTTATTAAATGCCAGAATTAGGGTGGCCCATGCATATCTAGCATAAAAATTGTCTAACAAAATACTATAAAACTCTCTTTGCTGGCATGTAATACAAATGTGCTAGCACAATATGTTATGGGTTTCATGGTATATTGCAGAAGGGTAATTTGAAGTTTATTTACTAATAGTTCTTTGATTCCACACCAATCATACAATGCATTAATAGATATAGAGATATAGGTATAGACACACTTACCTCTGTAATAAATGTTTATTGTGCTTTTACGTTTGATTTTAATGCTGCCATGCCTCATCATTTTTGTTGGTGGTTGTTTATTTAAAATTTCAGTTACCTTTTTTTCCATCAGTGCAATTATGAATTACTACTTCCTTTAGAATGAAATAAAAAATAAAATTAAGTATAATAGCTCAAACAGTTCACATATTAAAAAGAAGAGGCAAGTGAGAAAAAGGACAGTTCTGGTATATGCAGATGTGAAATATCTGAACAGTCACATCAGGAAAGATTTAGCCATTCAAATTAAATAAGGTACTATTGTCCATCTATCTGTTTGTCTATCTGTGTAGGTACTTATATAGTCCTCATCACCAGAGTATCTATTCACTTAACTTAGTGCTAATTTAGTTCCCATGTATAGGTTCAGTAGCAAAAGGCAAAACAACCTTGTTTGAGTTAATTTAATCATTTCCACTGTTAATCCGATTCTACTATGGCTGTATCCATAGATAGCACATCTTTATATGGCTGAATTATTGTTTTTTCAAAACTTGGAATGTTGAAATGTTTCTGGTCAAACCAGTAAAATTGTATATTTAGTTCTCAGATTCCATAATCTTTCTTCTTATTAAAAAAGAGTTGCTAGGTAATGTTTTGGGCTACTGATAATTATCATCCAACAGTAAGTGCTTGCCTACAATCCAGTTCCTCAGTGTCCATGTGGCACACTGACACTGGCTCAAGGCATTTTTAAGAGACTATTTTATATAAGCTCCCTTTGTGGATCAATATTTTTTTAATAGAACCTTTCCCAAAGGCTATACTTCGTTTTTTCATTCATATGGACTCAAACTCAGTGCATTATTGGTATGAACTGGAAATCCCCCGAGTACATAGAAATGCAGACACCATGAAATATTTTTCTAGCCAGATTCACCGCACCTTTAAGCAGGGAGGCATTAGTCTGGCTGGCCAAAGGAAGGGAACAGTTCTTTATGGTTGGGGTAGAGGAAGAGGAAAACTGCCGGAAAAGGGGACAAGGGGCCAGCATGGCGACGCTGAATCATCCCCTGGGAACTGGATGGGTGGAAGTGTTTAAAATGGGCAGCCCTGTGCGTGAAGCTCCCCTTTTACATGGAGCAGGCTGAGGCAGCAGCAAGGAACAGAGGATGTCAGCATGTTTCAGCATGGCTCCACTTAGATGCAGGGCAGTGAAAATGGGGTGGGTTGATTCCTCCCTTCCTCTCGTGAGAGACAGGCAGAGGAGAGTAGCTCCAAAAAGGGTGGGAGAGCTGATTAGTCTTCTCCCTCCAAGTTGGTCTTACTGGGACAAGGATGGGGGGGGGGAATCTTATACTTGCACAACCACTGATCTCTTAATTGCTCTATGATTTTGTAATACTACAGTGCAAAAGAGAACATAGCAGGGAGAAGGAAACAGGGCATGTTGTGGGAGGGAGGAATATGTGCGTGATCAGAAGAGAGGATCTGTTCAATATATACCTGAACTGAGTCAAGGAAACTCTGTAGATTTACCCATCACTACTTAAAACATGTTTTCTGAAATGATCTTGCAAATGGTTAATCAGGCATATATAGTGGGACTCCAAGGCAGAGTAGCTATGTGCATGCAGGTAACAGTTTGCAGAACTGGGCCCCTAAACTGAGTTTCACACTAGTACATGATGAAGTATTCTACTAGAGCAGTGGTTCCCAAACTTTTTCCGCCGCTTGTACAGGGAAAGCCCCTGGTGGGCCGGGCCAGTTTGTTTACCTGCCGTATCCGCAGGTTCGGCCAATCGTGGCTCCCAGTGGCCGCGGTTCGCTGCTCCAGGCCAATGGGAGCTGCTGGAAGTGGCAGCCAGTATATCCCTCAACCTGTGCCACTTCCAGCAGCTCCCATTGACCTGGAGCAGCGAACTGCGGCCACTGAGAGCTGCGATTGGCTGAACCTGCGGACGCGGCAGGTAAACAAACCGGCCTGGCCCACCAGGCTTTCCCTGCACAAGCGGCGGAACAAGTTTGGGAACCACAGTACTAGAGAATGCTATTATTTAGAGGTTGCTGTAGAACACTTATGAAGCTGAGAGTATGATCATTCACATTTCAAATATCTCTAAATCATAGCACCAAAAAATAAGCATAGAAACCTTGCCATGCAACACTGCCTTTAGATGTCCAGCCTGAATATTAATGCAAAAGCCAGGTGTTCTGCAAGAAGTTTCTCTTTTATAAAAGCAATGAAACACATAACTCTACATGATTACCCTTGTTGACACTTATGTACTAGAAAAATTTACCTGCTCACTTGATAAAAAAGATGTGCTGTTGACTGACATTTGTAGCTTCTTTAGAGCCAGAGCCAGGGAAACTTAACTACTCGTAGAATAATAAAAATATAGGATTGGAAGGGACCTCAATAAGTCATCTAGTCCAGTCCCGTGCTTTGAAGTAGGACTAAGCATAGTCTAGACCATCCCTGACAAGTATTTGTCTAACCGGTTCTTAAAAACCTCCAATGATGGAGATTCCATAACTTCTTTAAGTAATTTGTTCCAGTGCTTATCTACCCTTACCATTGGAAGTTTTTTCTAATAGCTAACCTAAATCTCCCTCACTGCAATTTAAGCCCATTATTTCTTGTCCTGTCCTCAGTGCTTAAGGAAACAATTTATCACTCTCTTCTTTATAAAATCTTTTACATACTTGAAGACTGTTATCATGTCCCCCAGAGTCTTCTATTCTCTACATTAAACAAGCCCATTTTTTTTTCTTTTTTCATAGGTCATGTTTTCTAGACCTCTGATCATTTTCTTTTACTCTCCTCTGAACTTTTTCCAATTTGTATACATCTGTCCTGAAGCGTGGTGCCCAGAATTGGACACAGTACCCCAGGTGAAGCCTTATTAGTGCTGAGTAGAGTGGAATATATACTTCTTGTGCCTTGCTTACATCCTTCCCTCTTTAATGCACCGGAGAAGGATGTCTGCATTACATTGTTGACTCATATTTAGTTTTTGATCCACTATAACTCCCAGATTATTTTCTGCAATAGTCCTTCCTGGGCAGTCATTTCCCATTTTGTATTTGTGCAATTGATTATTCCTTCCTAAGTGTACTACGTTGCATTTGTCCTTATTTAATTTCATCCTATTTACTTTAGACAATTTCTCCAGTTCGTCAAGAACATTTTGAATTCTAATCCTGTCCTCCAGCCTCTCCCAGCTTGGTATCATCCATAATCTGTATAATTGTCTCTCTTTGCCATTATCCAAAACATTTTTGAAGATATTAAATAGAACCAGGCCAAAGATGGATCCCTGTAGACCCCACTTGATATGCTCTTTCAGCTTAACTGTGAACCACTGATAACTACTCTCTAGCAATGGTTTTCCAACCAGTTGTGCACCCACCTTATAGCAGGTTCATGTAGGCTATATTTCCCTAGTTTTCTTATGAGACGGTCATGTAAGACAGTATCAGAAACCTTACTATTGAGGAGATATATCACTTCTACTGCTTACCGCTTATCCACAAAATTTGTTACCCTGTCAAAAAAAGGATATTAGGTTGGTTTGATATGATTTGTTCTTGACAAATCCATGATGACTGTTACTTACCTTATTATCTTCTATGTACTTACAACTTAATTTTTGATTATTTCCTCTATTATCTTTCTGGGTACCAAAGTTAAGCTGACTGGTCTGTAATTCCCTTGGTGATCCTTATTCCCCTTTTTTAAAAATAGATAGGAACTATATTTGCCCCTTTCCAGTGCTCTCGGATATCTCCGATCACCACGAGGTCTCAAAGACAATCACTAATGGCTCAGTGATTTCTTCAGCCAGTTCCTTAAGTATTCTATATCACATATACCACATAAGGAGTTGAAATAAATTGTATGTGTTTAAGACTGCAGCCTCCAGGCTCTCTGTGCAAGTGCATGGAGTCTTTTTATTTTGGTGCACTTATATCTTTTTAAAAAGTGCAACAGTTACTTTTTTCAAATGTTGTTAATATATTTGCTTCAGTGCTTAGACGCTGAATGCCATGTTTATCCCAGAGTGAATTTTTATGGATAATAAACCCCTGAAAAGAGCAGAAATGTAGACAGCCCCTTAACTAAAGTGCTGTATACAGCATGGTTGTAATACACAAATTTTCTCTGGTTAAACTAGGAATCCCTTTCTATCTGACTCCACTTCTGTTAGGTTGGTGAGAGACTGGGGTGTCTTGTACACAAGGGAGAAGCGTATTAATGAATTTAAAAAAGCACAAGCTTTATCTTGGGAAAGCACAGTCAACATTCTGTTGGCAATATATATGACAAACCATCATAAATGGGAGTGAGTAGCTGTTAATAGCTTGGGCTTGGATTGTAAATTAATTGTGAGTGGCCCTGTGGACCGTATTGTATAGCAAACAAACTGAACACATTGTTTTGTGTATAAACTCAGTAAAGGCACATGGGAAGTGAGATTCCCACCCAAAATGAGTGCTACCACTGATACCTCCTCCTCCTCTTGAGTGCAATTGTACTTTTGTAATTTGCCTCTAACATAATCCAAACCTGCAGCTCTCGCTGCAAACACCTTCCATCTTAGAGAGCAGCCCACCCCTCCACATTTTATATAGAGAGACAAGGAATCCTTGCACATGCACATTAAGGGAGGAGCCAGAAGCAAGCAAGGGGCCCATGCTAGCAGCCCCTGTGCTGCTCTCCCAGCAGGATCTCAATGATTATGTGCAAATTCAGTGCTTGCAGCAGTGAGAGCTGCTAGCATGAAACTCATGTGCACTTAGTTACTCCCTTTATAAAATCTGTTTGTAATAAATTATTTCAAGTTGGTTCTTTAATTATTTATAGTCCCAAATGGTCATTCAACTTTTTGACTCATGGCTTGATTTACTTAGATAAGCAATGCAACGCCCTGCATCAACTTCAAGAACTGCTAAGCATTTTGATTTTACCCAAACCAGGTTTAAAACACCATACAAATTAAAGGCACAGACTAAAATTGCTAAGTGGTTTTGAAAATCTAAACCATAGCTTAAGACAACTATATTTTAGTATTGATTTTAATCAGTAATATTGTGCAAAGGATGATTTGTTTTTAACTAGATTGATAATGTTCATGTCAAATGTACCCCAGAGAGCTAGGGCGTTCCCTGCAAGTGATGTACAAAAGCCTTGCCTTACTGTTGTAACTGGGCAAGGGCTACTGACCTTAAGGAACTAAGTGAGTAAGCTGAGATGTGCAAATTGGAATGTAGGGACACTGACTGGAAGAAGTTTGGAGCTATCAGAGGTCTTAAAGAGAAGAAGAGTAAATGTGGCATGTGTACAAGAGACTAAATGGAGAGGTTGAAAATGGAAAGGATGCTGGTGGAGAGTTACAAAATCTATTACTCAGAATTCAACCTCCCCAAATGGTGTTACAGTTATTCTGGATGAAACCATGCAGAGGGATGTGATGGAGGTTACTAGAAGTTTGGACCAACTGCTGAGCATTGAACTGTGTTCAGAAGAGTTAACTATCCTTATAGTGAGTGAGCGTGCAACACAGGTAAGGAGAGAATCAAGAGAAAAGAGAGGTTTTTTACGAATTGTTGTGCCTTATTGGAAACATACTGTCCAGCAAGAAGATAATTATCAGGGCAGATCTAAATGCATACTTTGCAGCAATGAAGGCTGGATATGAAACAATGGATGGCATTGGAACCAAAAACTCTGAGCAGCAATCAGTCCTACAGACTTGTTTGAAACTGGATTTGGCGATTGCAAATATACATTTTCAGAAGAGAGAAAGCCATTTAATAATGTATGCCCATGGGGGGCACAACCCCCAATTAATGCCTTTTTAATAATAATAGTAATAATAATAATAGTAAGAGAGAGAGAGATCATGAATAATGATTTGTGAGGTAGTACCTGGTAAGTGCCTTTTGAAACAGCACAGATCTCTGCTTATATACTTCAGAATATGGTGACCTCAGAAGCATCTGAACTGCTGGGCACTGGAGAGGCCTAAGTGGAGGCACTTAAAGATGGGAATGAAAAAACTTTCAAACAAGGAGTAATGCACAGACTTTCAAAAAATGACAGGCCAGTGACTTGAATGATGATAAGATGATGTAACTGGTGGCAAAAAAGGAGGTCTATATAACCAACTAGGATGACATGAGGGAGAGAATCATAGAATCATAGAATATTAAGGTTGGAAGAGACCTCAGGTCATCTAGTCCAATCTCCTGCTCAAAGCAGGACCAACACCAACTAAATCATCCCAGCCAGGGCTTTGTCAAGTTGGGCCTTAAAAACCTCTAAGGATGGAAACCACCACCTCCCTAGGTAACCCATTCCAGTGCTTCACCACCCTCCGAGTAAAATAGTGTTTCCTAATATTGAACCTAGACCTCCCCAACTGCAACTTGAGGCCATTGTTTTTTGTTCTGTCATCTGTCACCACTGAGAAAAGCCTAGCTCCATCCAAGTGTTAGACAAACACTTGGAACCCCCTTCAGGTAGTTGAAGGCTGCTATCAAATCCCCCCTCACTCTTCTCTTCTGAAGACAAAATAACCTCAGTTCCCTCAGCCTGTCCTCATAAGTCATGTGCCCCAGCCCCTAATAATTTTTGTTGTCCTCCCCTGGACTCTCTCCAATTTGTCCACATCCCTTCTGTAGTGTGTGTGTGGGGGGAACCAAAACTGGATACAGTACTCCATGTGTGGCCTCACTAGTGCCAAATAAAGGGGAATAATCACTTCCGTTGATCTGTTGGCAATGCTCCTACTTTTACAGCCCAATATGACGTTGGCCTTCTTGGCAACAAGGGCACACTGCCGTCCCATATCCACCTTCTCAACTGCTGTAATCCCCAGGTCCTTTTCTGCAGAAGTGCTGCTTAGCCAGTCGGTCCCCAGCCTGTAGTGGTGCATGGGATTCTTCCTTCCTAAGTGCAGGACTCTGCACTTGTCCTTGTTGAACCTCATCAGATTTCTTTTGGCCCAATCCTCCAATTTGCCTAGGTCCATCTGGACCTTACCCCTACCCTCCAGCATATCTACCTCTCCCCCCCTCCCACCCCAGTGTCATCCACGAACTTGCTGAGGGTGCAATCCATCTCATCATCCAGATCATTAATGAAAATGTTGAACAAAACCGGCCCCAGGACCGATCCTTGGGGCACTCCGCTTGATACTGGCTGCAAGCTAGACATCGAGCCATTGATCACTACCCATTGAGCCTGACAATCTAGCCAGCTTTCTATCCACCTTAAAATCCGTTCATCCAATCCATACTCCTTTAACTTGCTGGCAAGAATACTGTCAGAGCCCGTATCAAAAGCTTTGCTAAAGTCAAGATATATCACATCCACCTCTTTCCCCATATCCCCAGAGCCAGTTATGTCATCATAGAAGGTAATCAGGGTAGGTGAGTCATGACTTGCCCTTGGTCAATCCATGTTGACTATTCCTGATCACTGTCCTCTCCTCCAAGTGCTTCAAAATGGATTCCTTGAGGACCTGCTCCATGATTTTGCTGGGGACTGAAGTGATGCTGACCAGTCTGTAGTTCCCCAGGTTCTCTTTCTTCCCATGAATAGTGATTTGTAAGGTAGTAGCTGGTGAGTGCCTTTTGAAACACCATAGGTCTCTGCTTATGTACTTCAGAATATGGTGATCTCAGAAGCATCTGTACTGCTGGGCACTGGAGAAAACCATCTATAGACTTGCCAAAGGAAGAATGAAAATGAGGAGGGATAGGAATGAGTTTACTTACATTAGAAATGAATATGGTATATTACAAACAAATGGTGCATCAACAAAGTTTAGAGTGATTATCCTGAAAGAATAGGAGCACTTGTGGCACCTTAGAGACTAGACTAACACGCCTGCTACTCTGAAACCTGTCATTCTGAAAGAATGATGAATGAGGAGAACCCAAGGGATGAATTAAGAACAAGCTGAACAAGGTGATAGAGTGATAGAGTGAATATAGGAGGAAAAAGATGCAGAGGCACTTTGGAAAATGAAAAAGGTGAAAGCACCTGGGCCAGATGAAGTACCAGTGAAGTCATTGGGAAGGGAAGGCATCAAATTTCTTACAAGTTTGTTCAATAATAGTCGTAAAGGGAAAATGCTAGATGATTGGCGTAAAAGCTTTATGATGCTTATTTTAAAATATAAAGGAGATATTACACTGTGTGCTGTCACCCAATTATGCTGACATTGCATGCTATGAAAGTATGGGAGAAGATTACTGAAAAGTGAATTTTGAAGGTCGGTATGGATTCATGCTGGGAAGGAGCACAATTGATGCTAGATTTCTGATATGAATCCTCATGGAGAAGTTCAGAGAAAAGACATGGCAACAAGTTTTGGGCTTTGTGGACCTGGAGAAGGTGTGCAATCATGAACCAAGAAAACTATTTTGGTGGAGTTTGCGGTGGAAAGATGTACCAGAAGGATATGTCTGTCTTCTCCAGAATATGTATGATTCAGTGACTACTGTAGTCAAAACTAATACTGGAATATAATACAAAATTTTCAGTAAATATAGGCCTATATGAGGCCCATGCTACTTAAACAGATTTCTTTAAGAGAGCAAGATTCCATATTAAGAGAAAGAAGGTAAATGAAAAGTATTTTGTGTTCAAAATATGTAACTTGTTTTATCTAAGTAACTATTTATATTACCTTCAAGGCAGGATGAAAATAATGACTCAGAGCTTCCTGTAGGTTTCCTGTTTGTATATGTGTTTATGAGTGGAAATGCTCTAATAGACATCATAAGATTTCTCTATCTCTTGGGGGGAGGAAACAATTGATTTCACAAGACATATGTAGTTTCATAAGAACCTTTTAGTTAGCCATTCATGCCAGGTACTGAGCACCCTGACTTGCCACTGATTTCACTGAGAGTTCAGGGTCCTCAGCACTTTTTGAAGCACAGAATATCTTGGAATGTAGTAACTTCCTATTGCAAATTCCAGATGTACAAACTTCATGAGAGTGACACAAAAAATCATGAGATTTAAAATAAAAATATTATATTGTGTTGTTTTTAGTCTGTCTTTTAATTTTTGGACTCCCATTGCCCCTTCCCCCAGTGTGAGTATGTGACTAGTACTGTCACCCGCACCCACCAAATATATTGGGTATGGTGATTTTGGCCCTTTCTCCAAGAGCTTTTTCTACCACATCTATTCACCCCCTAAACCTGAAATAAATCCTGTGCCCCCCAGGGACCAAATCAATTATGCCTCAGTCTTTCCCCCAGCCTCACCTGTGCTCCTCCTGTAGTTCCTGGGGTTCTTCGTCCCCTCTCCAAGGCCTGTGGGGCTGGGAGCTGCAGTGAGGTCCCTTTCTCTCACTTCCAGGCTGGGGTGGGCAGTTCCCGAGGTTCTTCACCCTCCTCTGCCTATTTCTAGGCTAGATGTTGTGGAGGGGGAAGGAGCTGAGGAGCAGTCCCATTGCTCATAGGATGGGAGGGAGTGGAGCGACCCTGAGTTGTTGGGTTATTTCTGCTGCCTACTCCCCTCCTGTGGTAACAGTGTCAGTTCCTGAGGGAAGGTGCGGGAGAGAGCTTTGCCTGCCTCTGCAGCAGCTGATTGGTTGCTCTTACCCAGGGGGTTGGTAAGGGAAAAGGCAGCCAACAAAAGGGGTGATTTTCCCCAGGCCAGGCTGACATTTATGCTGAAGTTCTGGTGTGATTGCAAGACAGGCTCCAGCCTTGGCTGAAATCCCATGAATCACAAGGAAAAAAGTCAGAATTAGCAATGTTGGAACAGGGCCTTAGGGTTGAAAAGTAGAAAACATAAAAAAAGCTCTGATCTTCAGCTGCTGTAAATCGGCAAAGCTCCAGTGACTTTTTAATGGAACTACACTGATTGAAACCAGCTGAGGATGTGGCCCATACAATCTGAAAACTTCAACTTCTCTTTTTAGAAAACAATCAAATCTGGTCATTTCTAAACCTGGGGATATGTGACATGTCAAATATAAAGATGTTTTGTAAATTATATTCAGAACTGTTTTGTGGGTATATCACCAGTGCCTCTTTTGTTCAAGGAAAAATGTTGAAACTATTTTAAATATGCTTTTAGATATCTGCATCACAGAGCATTGTCAGTGCAAAATCTACATTAGTCCAGTAGCCATGCAATCCAAATTCAATTCAGTGAAGGTAAAATCATTATTGTATATAGACTAATTCTTCTCCCAGTGAGTAAGGAATGGAATTTTTATGAGCATATATAAGTCATGCATTCTCTCACTTCCATAAACATAAATTACATATATTCAGTGCCATTAGAATGGAAAACTTCCTTTCAGCTGGCAAGCATAATTATTTTAGAGAAATTCGTCTTTATTCTGAATGGTTATAGATGTGGAGCAGAATCAAATATGAAAGAATTAAATCTATTGATGATGTACTCACTGCTGATAACATTAAGAGTGAGGTTGCTCTCCAGATATTTACATTACCCTTGGGAATTAGACTCCAATGAGCCACCTACCCAGCCTTCTGCAGTACCTCAGAAACCATCTAGTAAAATGTTCACATATGCTGTTGCCTGTACAAACTGTGCATTCCAGAATGAACATAGAATCACATTTAAAATCAAAGCTTACTTTGGGACTATCAACATAGGTGGTATGTGAGTCCTCCATTCAGGGAGGCTCACATGCGAGCGCCAGAAACAACCTGGAAGTCGGAGAGGCCATCGGTGTCCAGACCATGATTCTACCCCTGAGGCCCTGCCCCTGCTCTGCCTCTTCCCGCCCCCTTCCCAAGGCCCTCCCACCCTCTTCTCATTTCTCTCCACCTTCTCCCATGAGGCCCCGCCAATCTACCGCTCACTTTTCTCCACCCCATCTGCCATTGCCCCATCACTTTTTCCTGGCTTAGACAAGCGACGGGAGGGAGTGGATGGAGAGGAGTGAGCAGTGGCTGGTAGGCCCCCGGGAAGGAGGTGTAGTGGGGCAGGAAGAGGCAAAGAAAGGGTGGGGAGTGGCCCCCACTTTTACGCTACATCCACAGCATTTCCCTCCTGCATGGCCGGAATTGTTTGGGGAGGCTTAACCTCCCTGGCCTCTAATACTCATTACCCATGATTAATAACTTTGGGGTGAAGAGGCCCGTGTTTTCTCCATCTAGAAAACTAGTTAATGTCATTATAGTTTTCATTCATGACACCAGTGATTGAGATGAATATGTGCTAGCATTTGATAATGGTCAATCCTGGAAATGAGGTAATATATTTCTGTGAAGTTCCCCACCACAGTTCACTGCCAGGGGTCTTCCGTTATAAGTGTAACAAGATGACCAACTGTTTTCCCGCTTGGGTAATGCTGTAGATTTGTATTTTACTCCTTTCACTGGAGAGCTTAAAAGGCTATACAAGGGTATCATTCCAAACTAAGCACATGGCATGAGAATACTACATTTCAATGACAACCACCTGCATGAATGTTTCTGTAAAGACTCCGGTTGTAGAAGAGCTCAACTCCTTGGTCCATGCTCCCAGCACATGATCAGTAGGACAGCCTGCTCCCTGAGGCTACTGGTGTTGCTCACCCTGCTAAGGGTTGTCATAGCTCCTAGTGTCCTTTCAGTTCTTGGGTGCTGTTGGTAGCGGAGATCCTCTGTTTACTTCTCTTCAATCATCCCCAAAATCATCTTAAAGGTGAGAAGACTTAACAATATTCCTCTGGATTTAAATGCAGCTAAAAGGAGACTCATTTTCTGTCCATACTTTTCTTAAAGTGGCAAATGTAAGTTTGTGCCTTGAGGACATGGTTGAGGTACTGATGAAGCCAATGAGAATTCTGCCATTGACTTCAGTAGGAGCTAGATCAACCCTGAGAGGCTCCCTCTTCTTCTGAGACAAGGCTGTGATGGGGAGAACTGATGTGGCAAATCCTTTCTCTTCCTGCTTTGAGAGGATGTACCAACAGCCTGTTTAACTGGGGTCAGGCCAAGCAATAGAAATAAGATTGCCTTTCTGCTTATATCTCAAGTAATCTTCCACCCTGCACCTACTGCTAGCATTTTGTTGGGGCTTTTTTTGGGGAGGAGGGGAGAAGAGGGCTTGGGGGATGTCAGCTATACTATGTGTAGTCCCTTGTTTGGTGGCTCAAACTGGGTCTCCTCTAGTTAACTCAAATGAGCCCAGTCCATCTACTTAATAAAAAACAAATCAATTAGCCCTTAAGCTCCAGGTTTTAAAGTCTTCCTTCTGGGTTTGTCTTCCTTATTGGTCCGAGATGTGGATACATGGGTCCATGACTGGCAGTTTTGGCATCTGTGCTTGGATATAGTCAGCCTGGTTGCTTGTAAACTGGGAAGGGTCTCCTCCTTTCTGCTATATTCTATATAACCCATTACAGAGGGGTAAAGAAAACTAGGAAATTTTTTAGTTTATTGATCTCTAGGCAATCTCTAGTGGAGCTTAACAGTCTTCTGAGGCTTGGCCATCTTGAAGATTCCATGCTACTTAAAAGAAACATCAGTAGGGCCTAACTTCCCTGCGCCACTACTAGGATCGAGCAGTCTCTTCCAGCTCCATTATCAAATAGCCTGTACCACCTTGACCACTAAACACAATCTGGCAGCTCTTGGACACACATGGCAGAGATTAGCAGCCATGAGGAGCTGTGTACTGTCATCAAAACTCCTAACTCATATGCAAATTGAGCCCTCATAAGGTCCTTCTTTCTACAGAAGTTTAGTTAAATATAGAAGCTTTATGGTGTATTCTGAAGGTCATCAGACCTGAATTATTTTGAACCAGGAAAATGAGCAGTAAAGCTGGAAGTGGTTTTCCTTTCCAGCAAAATTTTTTAAGATTTTTGGGAAAAAAAACCTTTCCCAAATCAGGAAGATTTTATCTTTTTTCTCTCTTATTGTACTAAAATTTGCATAAATTTTAAACAAAAAGTGAAAATGAAACATTTCTAAACTTCTTTTTCCAAAAGAATGTGGGCCAAGAAATTTATCAAAACCAACCCATTCCTGAAAAAAAAAAATCAGTTTTGGTGAATTGGCATTTGCCAATGAAAAAAGTTTAATCAAAAAATTCCCAACCAGCTGTAGTAAGTAGGTTTGAAATGTAAGAGGGCCTTTCACAGAGAGTGCTCTTCCACTAGAGCTCTCTCTTATAGATAGGAGGAACTCCAGTTTGAGCCACTCTGCTGATCAGAACTGTGGCAATATAGCATAAGAAGAGAGGCAGTGTCTCATGTAAGATATTGTGGAAAATACTGGTAACTAATAACTATCTTGGTTCACAAGAAAAGGCACTATTGAGAATACAATATTTTTAATTGGCCCAAGTAATAACTTGTGCTATCTAATCTTTCAGGTTAAATAGATTATTATACGGAAGCTTACATGCCTTCCCCCTACACTTGGAAAATGAAGTGGTTGGTCCAGAAAAAGGTTTTGCATTAACTACCTTGTCTAGCTATCAGAATTTTTTCCCTAAGAAGAAATACAGTTGTAACAGCATTCCAATTTCTTCATTACACACTTTTAAGTGCCTGTCCACTAAAGACTCTTGCTTCCCATGATTCCACACAAGAAGGTTGACATATTATTCCCCAGTGTTCTAAGCCTGATGTTAGTTTCTATTAAATCCTGCTAGACAGGCAGAACAATATTTGAAACAAGCTGCTTGAACTAAAATGTAATTGGACTCATTTAAAGTCTTATTACAATGAAATCTGACTTCTTCCTTGTAATTTGACTTGTAGAAACCGCTCAAAAACCATTACCTTTTGCTACAGGCTGTAAATTTAAATTCTATCCTAGGTAAGCATAATGAGAAAAGAAAGTTCTGATGTGGCTGGAGATCATATCAGCTTCAGCTTGATTAATTATTTCCACAAGATCAATCAACACCTTATTTAGATAACCGGAGGCACTCACTAGTTAATTTGCTAGAGTAGAACAATGAGGGCAAGCATTTATCTGGCCAGTCAATAGTCAGATTAGTACTAGAAAGTCAAACACTGGATTTGAAAAGTGGTGGTGAAGAAAGGAAGAGACTGGAAAAACACACCAGCTTTGCAGTTCTAGCCCCTTTTCTGATTACATTTCAGTGATTCAACTTCCTGCTCTCCCTCCCCAAAAGCCTCGTCTACCACATCCACCTGCTTTAGTTTATTAAATGTTCAAAACCTATATTTAGAAAGTGTGTATTAATGTATTTATATACGTTTATGACCATCTAAAAGAAACAGATGCCTCAGTTGCACCTGCAAACTGGCACATGAAATCTACAATATGTATCAAATTACACAGTTTGTATATGCACAAGAATAATTTGCAGTCACAAGATAGACATTAGTTCTCATATATAATATTACACCCTTCTGCGGCGGAAATGTGCATATTAAACCTACAAAACATTGGTAATATGAGTCAATACTAAGATCACCAGCTGCTTGATACTCTGCCCTGTGCAGATGAATCGTCCCTTTCATGGTTAATCTACATGGGGTGGCCCAATCAAGAGACACAGATCTATATTCAGATCACACTCTCTGGTCTGAGCGTCAGAGGGTCAAGAGTGCTTTGTAAGAGGAGGGTGCAAATTTACACTGCCGTAATTCCCATGGTTTTGCAACATGCACCTAAACACTGACAAATGGCTGAATTGGTCTTGTTGGATAATAAAGATTCTATTTTGTTTGGAGAGAAAAAAATATTAATTGTATGTAGAATATTTCCCTGCCTCTTCTTTTCTCGTTACTGGGCCAAATTAAACTCTTGTATATTCCATCAATGGAATTGCAGCAGGGGTAAATTCAGCCCTGCGTTGATGGGGGGAAACATTGATACAGCCATTATTAGAGAACAACAAAACTTTCTTTCTACCTAGCTGAATTGAAAGGAAGGAGACCTACGTTCAATTCCCAGCTCTGCCCCAGACTCACTGTGTGACTCTTGGTGAGGCGCTTAATCTCTCTGTAACAATACAGAGGTCTCTATAATAATACTTTCTCTCTCATACTCTTTGTCTGTCGGCTCCATTTGGACTGCAAGTTCTTTGAGATAGGGAGAGTATCTATATACGGTGTATAGAATAGTAGAGCTGCAGTCTTGGTTGGGGCCAAGAGGTGCTACTGTAATACAAATAGTACATAATAATTAACCTTAGTAGTAGGATACATAGCCTCTTAAATAAAAAAAAAAAACAGAAATTTTGGTCAGTAGTAACTTAGGGTTTGGCTACACTTGCGAGTTAGACACATTAAAGCAGCCCAATGCACTCTAACTCATGACACGGCCGCACTGGCAAGGCACATAGAGCTCTCTGACTCCACGGCTAGAGCGCTCCTGATACTCCACCTCAGTGAGTGCAATAATGTGTGATGCACCCCTGCTGGAGTGCTGCAGCACCAATGTGGACACCTTGGTCTGTTAATGTGCTCTGATTGGTCTCCAAAAGTGTCCCACAATGCCTGTTCTAGCCACTCTGGTCATCACTTTGAACTCTACTGCCCTGCTCTCCGGTGCCCAACCGTCAGACCCGCCCTTTAAATTCTCTGGGAATTTTGAAAATCCCCTTCCTGTTTGCTCAGCCAGGCGTGGAGTGCTCTCAGCTAATCTTTCCAGGTGACCATGCCTCCATATACCAGGCGATCCCCAGTATGGAGCAATGGCGAGTTGCTGGACCTCATCAGTGTTTGGGGGGAGGAAGCTGTCCAGTCCCAGCTGCGCTCCAGCCGTAGGAATTACGATACCTTTGGGCAGATGTCAAGGGACATGATGGAAAGGAGCCATGACTGGTACACTCTGCAGTGCAGGATTAAAGTAAAGGAGCTGTGGAATGCCTACCACAAAGCCCACAAGGCAAACAGCCACTCCGGTGCTGCCCCCGCGACCTGCCGTTTTTACAAAGGCCTGGACGTGATACTTGGGGGCGATCCCACCTCCATTCTGAGTACCACGGACACTTCAGAGCACAGTCCAACAAGGCAGGAGGAGGAGGAGGAGCAAAGTGGGAGCAAGGGTGCTGAGGAGGAGGAAGACACCCCAGCATCCCTAAATGCATGCAGCCAGGAGCTGTTCTCAAGCCAGAAGGAAGGTAGCCAGTCGCAGCGGCCGGTGCTTGGGGAAGGACAAACAACTGAGGAAGTTCCCGGTAAGCGGCTTTTATTTTGGGAAGTAAGTTATTCGATGCGGGCTCTTGGGGCAAGGAGGGTTAGGGCTGCATACATGCCTAGATGCGGAATAGGGCATTGATGTGCTCTCTAACATCATTGTAATTGGCCTCAGTGATCTCTTCAAAGGTCTCAACCAGAACCTGGGTAATGCGCTTGCGCAGGTTTCATGGGAGAGCCACTGTGGTCCTTGTCCCAATCAGGCTAACATGTCCGTGCCACTGTGGCGTGACAGGCAGGGGGACCATTGCTGCACACAGGCAAGCTGCATATGGGCCAGGGCAGAAGCCGCATTGCAGTAGAAGACCCTCCCTTGCTTCCCAGATCACCCTCAGCAGCAAGATATCTTCCAGGACAAACACCTGTGGAAAATGTGGGGACAATGTTCAGTATAGGGGCCCTGGCTGCTGGCTCTCCCCAAGACACAGAAACCCAGAGGACAGTACAGCCATGAAAGAATCAGTCCTCCTTGACCCTGTGCTTACTCACTATTTGGGGGCTTCTGGGAGTTATGTGCGCTCATTTCGGGACAGGCAAATTATGCGATTGTGTAGACTGTGCTTGCCCTCCTTAAGTATGGGGGAATCATTGTTCTGTCTGGTGTGAACAATGCTGCCTCTGTTAGGTGTTGCATTTTGCTTTTACAGATGCAACCTTGAGATCTCAGCTGTCCGTGTTATCACCGGCTCAGAGGCTGCAAAGAATCAGGAAGAGGCCATGTAGAAGCAAAGAGGACATGCTGCGTAAAGTCATGCAGCACTCCCTTAATGAAAATCAAAAAGTGCAGGAATGGCGGGAGAGTGAAAGGAGGGTCCGCCAGCAGAATGTGGATCATTGGCACCAAAGCACAGAACAGCTGATAAGCATCTTGGAACGCCAAGCGGACTCAATCCAGGTGCTCGTAGCCACGCATGCAGAGCACTACCATGCCCACTCCCTGCTCCCCGCAGCCCTTCTCCCAAAACTCTTTCCCTTGTGCCCCCATGTCACCTCCAACCCAATTTCTCCATCATCCGGGTTCTTATCACCACCAGCTTCCTCCAACACCTGTAGCTTCACCACTCAGCCCTGAAAACTATGACCCTTACCCACTGCACCCAACCCCCATCACCATGCAGTATACCCATCCTGAAGTGCAGCACTCATTGCACAGCACTCCAAACAGGAAGGCTGAGTATGATAACAGGACATACTCAAATCTGTTATTGTACCATTCCCCACCCCACCCCCTTGCCCTTTGTGTTTCCCAAGCAGTTGTGTTTCTTTTCAATAAATGTATTTTCTTTTCATTAAATGGATTTTTTTTGCTTTTAAAATATTCTTTATTGTTGCATAGCAGATACCTTAGCCCAGGAAAGCAACAGCACTGCAAGTCAGTGTATCATACGTAGCAAAAAAAATTCTACTAACATTTGACCCACTACACTTCACTCCCGTGCAGGGCACCAGACATTACTGGTGGCTTTCAGACTCAAATTGCTCCCCCAAGGCATCTGTAATCCTTGCAGACCTGCTCTGGGCCCCTCTAATAGCCCTGCTCTCTCGCTGTTCAAATTCAGCTTCCAGGTGTTGAACCTCTGAGTTCCATGCCTGAGTGAATCTTTCACCATTTCCTTCACAAATGTTATGGAAGGTACAGCATGCAGATATAACGGCGGGGATGCTGTTATCAGCCAGGTCCAGCTTCCCTTATAGAGAGCACCAGCGGCCCTTTAAACGGCCAAAAGCACACTCCACAGTCACTCTACACTGGCTTAGCCTGTTGTTGTACCGCTCCTTGCTGCTTTCAAAGGCTCCTTGTGTACGGTTTCATGAGCCACACCATTAAAGGGTAAGCAGGGTCTCCAAGGATCACAATGGGCAATTCAACTTCCCCTAGGGTGATCTTCTGGTCTGGGAAAAAAGTCCCAGCTTGCAGCTTCCTGAACAGGCCAGTGTTCCAAAAGATGAGTGTGTCATGCACCTTTCCGGGCCAGCCTGCATTAATGTCAATGAAACGCCCACAGTGATCCACAAGCACCTGGAGAACGCTAGAGAAATAGCCCTTCTGATTAATGTACTCAGAGGCTAGGTGGGCTGGTGCCAGAATTGGAATATGCGTTCCATCTATCGCCCCTCCGCAGTTTGGGAAACCCATTTGCGCAAAGCCAACCACAATGTCATGCATGTTACCTGGAGTCATGGTTCTTCTGAGCAGGATGCGATTAATGGCCCTGCAAACTTGCATCAACACGATTCCAACAGTCAACTTCCCCACTCCAAACTGGTTTGCGACCGATCGATAGCTGTCTGGAGTTGCCAGCCTCCAGATTCCAATAGCCACCCGTTTCTCCACCATCAGGGCAGCTCTCAGTCTCATGTCCTTGCACCTCAGCTTGGGGGTGAGCTCCTCACACAGTCCCATGAAAGTGGCTTTTCTCATCTGAAAGTTCTGCAGCCACAGACTTGCATGACGATGTCATCCCACCACTCAGTGCTTGTTTCCCGAGCCCAAAAGTGCCATTCCATGGTGGTGAGCATGTGAATGGCACAAGCAATCTCATGTTGTATGTGTTATTTGCGTTGATATCACCATTGGCGGTCTCACTATCACTTTGGATCTTAAGGAGTAACTCGAGTGCCAAATGTGATGTGCTGGTGAGACTTGTCAGCATATTCCTCAGCAGTTTGGACTCCATTCCTGCAGACCGAAAGGGAGGACAGAGCACCCACTACAAAAAATGTTGAAGGATGGCGCCAATTGTGGATGGAAGAAGAGGGATTGCTGGGATGCAAACCGATGCATCACGGGGTGTTGGGACAGGACCCAGAATGCCCCGTACCCTTCCCACAAGCCACAGAGCCAGAATAGGAAGAGGTGCTCTGTGGGATAGCTGCCCACAATGCACTGCTCCCAATATCACTGCAAGTGCTGCAAATGTGGACATGCCAGTGCGCTTGCAGCTGTCAGTGTGTACAGACAGCAGCGCTTTTCCTACTGTGCTCTACGAAGGCTGGTTTAACTCAAAGCGCTCTACGTTTGCAAGTGTAGCCATGCCCTTAAAGTCATTATCATCTGATGGCTTTTGATGGTCTTTGTGAAATGTGTTAAGAGGGAAGATATCACCATCACTGAAAGTAGCACCAAAATTGCAACTAAGTGTTACTTCACACATTATTCTCAGCTCAAGGTCCAGGCAGAAAACAAGAGTGAAGATTGCACTGCCCCCAACACCCATGGAGTCGGTCAATTCAGAACAGTGTTGAGGAGCAGTGCTGGGAGAGTGTGGAAAAGTCTACACTGCAGCTACCTTTTCCATGCTGTTTTGTGGTTTTAGTTTCCAGTATTATCACACTGGGAAGGAGACCTAAAATTCTCTTAAATATAAATAATGTGATAGATCTAAAAGTGTGGATTTAATGATGGGTATAAACAAAAGCCATTTTGACATAGTATTTTTGTGAAAACTGGATCTGAGTACTATATACTGTATATACTTGTTCATAAGCCAATTTTTTTTAGCAAAAAAGGGAAGCATCAGAGAAGGGGGGTCGGCTTATGAACGGGTAGAGAGAGGGAGAAGTGGGAAACAGCCCCTCCCGCAACAGAGGGGGCAAGGAGAGGTAGCAGAGCCAGAAGGGAAGAGGCGGGGTCAGAGTCTCTCCGCTTCTGGCCACGCTGCTCTCTCCCCAGCCTCCAAAGCAGCTGCAGCTCTGGGGCTGGCAGGCTGCGGCCGCACCACCCGCCCCAGCCTGCCGGAACATGCTGTGGCCGCACTGCTCGGTCTGGCCTGCTGGAGCAGGCTCCGGCCAAGCCACCCAGCCTGCCAGAGCAGCTCCGGCCAAGCCAGAGACATCCTCCCTGGCCCACCCCAGCTAAGGTGGGAAGGGATGGGGGTCCCAGGCTAGGGGTAGGGTCATGTGGTGGTGGTCACAGGGGTTACTCCCCTGATCCCCAGCTTCTTCCCCCCCAAAAAAATTTCCCCACCAATTGCTGTTCTGGCCCGTCAGGGTAAGCAGCTGGCGGGCCGGGACAGTTTGTTTACTTAGGTTTACCGCCGTGCCTGCAGATGCTCGAGGTAAAGAAACCATCTCTGCCCGCCAGTGGCTTATCCTGATGGCCCAGGAGCCAAAGTATGCCGACCCCTGAATTATAGGGTCGGCTTATAAATGGGTCATAAAAAAATTTCATGTTTACTTATCCATCTTGGGGGTGTCAGCTTATAAACAAACCGGCTTATGATCGAGTATATACGGTACTCTTTTTCAGTAAGGTTTTCCAGTCAAAGCTCTCTCAGAAGCTTGGAAGACATTTGAACCATCTGCTAAGATTCCTTTCTTCTATCTCACTTTTTTATACTTTCGGCAATCCATGTCTTCACCTGTTCTTCACAAGGGATGATCTGGTTCACATATTTTTCCTACTCATTTATCCGACTTGTATCCCCTTACTAACTGGATATATTAGAGTCACCAATGTGCCTAAAACATGGTTATAAAGCAGTTTGAAAATGTCATATTTCACAGAACTGAACAATGAATGGATTTCTAAGTGATAGTTATAAGATCAACACTAGGTTTGGGGGTGAAAAGGAGTGAAGTGCTAATGTATGCCCTTTACACATGGATCTATGCCAAGTCACAGGGCTTTGTTATAATTCTCCTCCTGTACACCTCTTATCATGGTGAATTTGTCCTTGGTATGGATGGCATCGCTATAAGTGAAGATTTAATTATAGCCATTTAGAGACAACTTAAGAACTCTTGTCTAATTTACTGCAGTTTTAAAGTGGAATCTGGATAAGAGTCCTAAAGTTTTAAAATACTGATGGATAAACCACTTACTGAAAGGTGTGTGTAGTGTGAATTCATTTTCAAGGAGAAGTGAAAGGAATATGAGCCCTTAGCATAATTAAAATCACATGAATAGAACCACCTTACAATCTCTGCCTTCATCATTTCAGGCTCTTAGGATTGTTATGATTGATCAATTGGCTTTCTATTCATCAGATCATTTATTGTATTATAACATGTTGTGGCATTTGTTCCAACTTGAAATATGTGTCTGACAGATTTTCATAGAAGATTTTACTTTAAAATCCTATACTATATCTCTAACTAAATCTTATTTTTTTAATCTCCTTAATTGTGGTCTTTCTTTTCTGATCTCTCTACATATGCGCATTTGAGAATACCCAGTAGATGTCCTACTATTGTAAGTCTTGTCAGTCTATGCCAGTGATCAAGCTGTCTACAGTTTACTGTAGTGAGTTATTTCAGAGTATTTATTTTTAAAGTATTTATTTGTTTTCCACTGTTGTAAGGCCCTGCGGAGCAGTCTGGTGTGCCCCGGGGCTTTCCAGTAATTTGAAGGTTCAGCAACTTGTATAAGATACAGTTCTTTAGTTCTCTTTAGGTACATAGGAAAGAATATAGCCATAACCCAAAATACTTTCCTGTTACCTAATATTCCAAGACCAAATTCTGCACTTCAGTGAGTGCATGTGGATTAATTTGACCTTAATGGCTATTCTCGTTCCTATCTGCTTTAGTAACATTTTCATGATTAGAGTGATTTCCAGCTGTAACACATAATATTGAATAAAGTCCCCATTATATGGACACAGAGGGCCAGATTCTCAGCTGGTGTAAATCAGTGCAGCACCATTGATTTCAGTGACTTACATCAGCTGCGGTCCTGTGATAACCATGCTTGATTCTTTATGCTCTTATTTATTTATCTATTTCTACATTGGAAGCTGGTTCACACAACTGTTCTTTTTTTAAGTAGATGGCTTTAGATGACAATTTTGATGCTGATATATGGCTTCTTTCCTATTTCTCTTAGCAGAAGGCTGACATGGATATGACACTTCCAACCTCATTCAGGGCTGAATGTTTCTGGGTGAGGAAGTTAGAGTGGAAAACAGATATGACTGTATCTTGCAGACCACAAAAACAATGTTTGTTTTTAATGAGGCAATCCATTACTGTTAGGGTGACCTCAGAATAAGACATGCTGTCTGCTGTTCCAGTTAGAAAGTTGTAATGTCCATAGAAACACTTGTTGAAAATCGAGATCTTCAGCAAGAGAAAATTATTTCACTTTTATTTCAAAGTTTTTAGTGACTTATGAAATTTAGCAAGGACTGTATTGGGCTCACAGGTGGTAATGATGCTCAGAGCAGCCCTGACATTTTTTTTAATAATCGTGTAGTGGTTGCCATTTAAATATTAGCAGTTACTATTTTACAGTTATAACCATTACCATGATGTTACAGTGAATGCCTGTAATGCAGAGGCAGTGCTTATTACTTCCAAATGGTAAATATCAAGAGTTAAAAATTGTCTTATATTCATAACACATGTTTCATTAGAATACATCTTTTCCCCTTTTTCAGAAATGTATGCTATTAATAGATCTTGGCTCCATTTTCTACAAATTTTATACAATTGAAGTGCCTCTTATTAAGAAATAATTAGTCTCTCTATAGTTAAGGTGGCAATTGAGTTTCATTACAAGACTTCTTTTAATTCTTGAAGTTGAAATCTGTATGTTTTCAGATCTTAAAATCTGCTTCTCTGGGTGAAAGTAGAATCCATTAATGCATGCTTCTCAGTTAAACCAACAGAGAAATCTACAGACAGTTGGACAAAATTTGTAATGACAAACACAATACAGTGATACTTTCCAGGGACAACTGAATCATCTTCAAGAAATGGTTCATTTTCACCTCAAGGTTGCTACCCATGGCTGCTTCCATGGTAGGACTGATTCCCTGGAGTGGGTCAGGTATCCCATATCCGGGGCAATGTATTATTGTGATCCTAAGGGACCCTCACTGCCATCTGACAAAAGAGTCACTGTCATGTAACAGGTTTCAGAGTGGTAGCCGTGTTAGTCTGTGTCCGCAAAATGAATGAGGAGGACTTGTGGCACCTTAGAGACTAACACATTTATTTGGGCATGAGCTTTCGTGAGCTACACCCCACTTCATTGGATGCATGGAGTGGAAAATACAGTAGGAAGATCCACACACACAGAGAACATGAAAAAAATGGGTGTTGCGTTGCCATACCAGCTCTAATAAGACTAATCGATTAAGATGAGTTATTATCAGCAGGAGAAAAAAAAACTTTCGTAGTGATCATCAGGATGGCCCATTTCCAACAGTTGACAAGAAGGTGTGAGTAACAGTAGGGGGAAAAATTAGCCTGGGGAAATAATTTTTACTTTCTGTAATGACCCATCCACTCCCAGTCTTTATTCAAGCCTAATTTAATGGTGTCCAGTTTGCAAATTAATTCCAGTTCTTCAGTTTCTCATTGGGGTCTGTTTTTGAAGTTTTTTTGTTGAAGAATTGCGACTTTTAGGTCTGTAATTGAGTGACCAGGGAGGCTGAAGTGTTCTCTGACTGGTTTTTGAATGTTATAATTCTTGACGTCTGATTTGTGTCCATTTATTCTTTTGCATAGAACCTGTCCAGTTTGGCCAATGTACATGGCAGAGGGGCATTGTTGGCACATGATGGCATATATCACATTGGTAGATGTGCAAGTGAACGAGCCTCTGATAGTGTGGCTGATGTGATTAGGTCCTATGATGGTGTCCCTTGAATAGATATGTGGACAGAGTTGGCAACGGGCTTTGTTGCAAGGATAGGTTCCTGGGTTAGTGTTTTTGTTGTGTGGTGTGTGGTTGCTAGTAAGTATTTGCTTCAGGCTGGGGGGCTGTATGTCTGAAAAATATTTTCATATTTAAATATATATGTTTGTATGTCTGAAAAATATTGTTAGACTAAGTAACCAGGAAGAGTTGAAAAATAAGCTTTTCCCAGACAAGGGAATGTTGATTTACCTGTCTTCCTAAGTCTCTGATGAAAATGAAGCAGATAAGCCAGGCACAAAGGAAGCCCTCATATCATTATTAAGTCAACAGAAAAAAAATAGTTTGGAGGGGAGATGTGGAACCAACAGGGAAAACTCTCATCTGGGGGTACACTTCAAAAGAATACATGCTAAAGATTCACTAGATTATAAAAAGGATGCAAATACATTTTTATTGTCCATCACTGAGGAAGAAAATGGGACAGTGCTTTTTGTATCCACGAAAGTTAAATCCTGGCCCAGGGGCTGGTGACACAGAGATGTCGTTTTAGGTGCGAAACTTAATTTAGACAAGGATTTTACCCTGCTAAAATGATGGTTAGTCTTGTATAAGTGTGTTATAGTTTTGTTTTAATTGTAACCATATCTTTTTCCACCACTCTTACTGAGTATCAGTTGAACCTCTGTCTTTGTTAATAAACTTATCCTTGTTTTATCATAAGTGGAGCTCATTGATGTAATGTCAAGCAATCTGTGACTTTTTAGTTGAATTAAACAAGCTGGTGTTTACACTGTCTCTTTGGAGATAGCAAACATGATAATTTCTGTGAGTAGCCATTGATAGCAACCAGGTACTCCAGGGGAACACTCTTCCATGGGGGCTCAGGAACTGGGGTGCAACAAGTGTTGCCTGCAAAGCAGGGTAAAGGCTGACAGAGTCCTGATTATTTTGTCTTGGTTAGCTAACAGAGGAGTGTGAAACAATGTGAAAGTGACAGGGAGCAGAGAAAGGTATAATATGATCCAATGGCTGAAAGCTGAAGCTAGACAAATTCAGACTGGAAACAAGGTATACATTTTTAACTGTGAGAGTAATTAGCCATTGCAAGGGTTGTACAAGATTTTCCATCACTGACAAGTTTTATGCTCTAGAATTATTTTGGGGAAGTTCTATGACCTGTGTTATGCAGGAGATCAGATTAGATGATCACAGCTGTCACCCAAATCTCTCTCTCTGAAGCAAGGGGAAACATTGTGATCCACAGGTTTGGGTGGCTTGAGGAAGTGTCTTGGGACATGCTGAAGTGCAGGAGATATCCCTGAGTAGTGGTGCCTAGCATTTATTCTTTCCTGGGTCTCTTCGTTTATCTGGCATTCATTGTGCTTATTCTTTCCAAACCATTTTGGTTGTCTGGTATCTAGCAAGTGCATTTCAATTGTACTTTAATGAAGAAAGCCCCAGTTAATAGAGAACCAATGTATCTGAGGGACAAGCTGCTGTCCTATGTCGTTTAATGGCTGTTACAATTGGTGCAATATCTCATGGGAGAATCTCAAGAGGATAGGATTCATGGCCAACTTTGTCAAGCACAAATGATTACAGAATCCCTTCTCCCTTAACGCACACTAGAGTACACTTTCACATTGTCCTGTGTAAAAAGAAAGGCACGTTTATCTACTTTTATTTTTATCATTTTTAAGTAAGGAATTAAGCCATAAGGAAGCAGATTTACTCTGAGATTTCTTATGCACCATTGGTTTGGGGTTGATAAAGGATGCTTAGTGGATTCTTTGTAGCATCAGGTATTGTCACGGCAAGTAACGGATTCCTTCTGAAGTAGGATGTCAAGGTAATTCCCAAGTTTGACCCATTCGGCATTAGTAATTAAGGTAAAAGGGTTTCCCTTTTAGCTATACTTTGGTTTTTTTGTTGAGTATTTCTGTTGTTTTTTGGCTCTATACTGTTTTGAATGTTTGTTTATCAGAAGATGATGTCTAGTTTTTAAAAAGAATATCTTAGTTATATTTTTGTTTGCTGCATGGAATGTCATATAAATAAAAGTTTATTACTGTTGTTCAATAATTGGCTAAAACTTCCAATTAATAACATACCCAACTTGTTGGACATGTTTGTGTCTATATAGATCTGGTAACACTGCTGTCAAATATTGTATTTTTTAAGTTAAATTAAGCTAAGTTCATCTGTCAGTTTTTTAGAAAATAACACCTGCATTCACTGTCATAGCACAAAGTAGCTTATTTTGAGTTTGATTTTTATATATGTTATAATTTTCAAATATCCTTTAATGCTAATGTTCTATGAAGAGCAACTGCTGTATAAGAAGTACAATCCCGTCAATATTTCTATCTATCTTCTGTTTAAGGGTTTTATACCGCCCTCCTAACCACAATATCTGAGCACTTTCCCTGTAAAATGAATTTCAAATAGCAAAGTCCCTCATGGATATCATAAAGCAGGGATTGGCAACCTTTGGCATGCGGCCCAACACGGAAATCTGCAGGGAGGCTGGGGTGGTTTGTTTACCTGCGGTGTCTGCAGATTTGGCCGATTGCAGCTCCCATTGGCCACGGTTCGCCGTTCCAGGCCAATGGGGGCTGCGGGAAGCAGTGAGGGGCCAAGGGAAGTCTCTGTCTCTTCTCCTTTTTTGGGTATTAAAAACTCTGCTTGGGGTAGAGTTGTTTTGTTTTGTTTTGTTGATTTACTCACCAGTTTTGGAGGGTTTTATTTGTTTTTCAATATTTTGGGGTTTGATTTTTCAATATTTGAATCTAGCTTTGTCTGATCTCCTTTGGAAGTCTGCTCCAAGGTACACCTCTGCAGCCAAGAATGCTTTGTTCCCACCTCTGACACACTTCACCCTGGGCTTTGTCACCTGCATCACCCCAGAGGAGTGCAGCAGTCTTGGCAGTCCTTGGGTCAAATATTGGTCTTTTAATGAAGCTGGGGATTGGAACCTGATGTGTTCATGGTGGCCTAAACCATGGAAGAGGCAGTTTTCTGCACTTTATAGCAGGTGAAGCTACTGCATTGTTTTCACAATCAGATCCATACTTAGTACAGCACATCTAGAAAGCATTGTCCATCCCTTTGTGCAGGGTCTAGCCTGTTCAGACTTCTGATTTATTTGCATGTGTTTACTATCACTGCTGAACCACATGTCTTGCTGAACTATTGTGAAGATGTTAAGAAAAGGAGAAACAAACAAAGGTTTCATATTGATCAGATCTTGAAGCTGGAGTTACTTGTGTTGTTTCTTTGTGCCTGAAATGGTAACGAGACAAAGGGAAAATGCTGTACTTGTACATTTGCAGTCTAAGAGCTAAGAACACCAATGAACCAGAGATGTATTATTCCTTTACAAGAGGCTCTGTGCTGCGAAGCCTTTATAAAATATGATTACACCTCCAAAATGCTGAATGATAGCAATTCCAGTATTTCATGTGTTTAAATCTATTTTCATTTAAATACACAGTTTTGCACTCTGCTTCTTCCTTGAAGCTTTTCAGCAAAGTTATTTCCATAATCAGTTCTATAAAGAGGAGTTTAAAATGTAGCCCAGAAATACACTTTGCATGAATATTTCTATTTCTGTGTAATTTAGCTTTCTTAGGAAATACATTTTTAATATCTAATCATTTTTACTTATATACAATGGAACAGCGTAACATCATCCTACAATGTCATTCATAGGAAAGGCCACTTTCACTTTTCCTCTAGTAGCAACCAGTCTTAGGACTATTAATATTGTTTCAAAATAACTTCCAGAAATACTGACATCTAGAGAAAGAGAGACTCTTGTATGACTTACAGTGAAAACCCAAGGCCCAGTTTGATGCTACATTACTCCATTTTTGCCATTGAAACACCATGGTCTGAGAATTAGCATCTGAAGGAACAGAGTGTGAATCAGGCCCATGTTTTTATAGGTTTGGGAATTAGGTAGTGATGTAAAATCTGTTACAGCAAATTATTAATAAATGCCTAAACACTTTGGACTACATTGGTTATATTTAGCATGCGTTGAATTCTAATTCCTGCTTTGAGTTGTGTTTTTTTGGAGGTTCTCTCTGACATTGTATTGCATCTCATCCCAAAATAATCAGTGCCCCTCAGGCTGCTGACAGGACTTCCAGTTGTCTACTAAGTGCTCTGTTTGTCTTACCTGCTTTTTCAGCAGTGTATACTGAAGGTTATTCATCACCCCTTGCATATTGATTGCACTGTGACCTGTATGTATAACAGACTGATGTAAAAAGCATCCTCCTTTATGTAATTTCCACATTTAACCTAAAGATGCCCAAACTCTGAATTACAGAGTTACTATTTTATCTCCTCAGCCCCAGTGCTAGCCATAGTTTGAGTGGCCAATGGTCTTTTCCCCCAGTGGATTATTATATCTATAACTGTGGTTTTACGTTCCTTTGATATTCTCTCGGTGTACTCTGTGAACTAGAGAATCCATAAAAGACCTTGAAAACACATGCAGTTAAGTATAGCGAGCACGAAAAAGGGAGGATTTGCACAGTGGAGCAACCTTGTAAAAGACACCATTTAGTATAAAACAGTGGTTCCCAAACTTCTTCTGCCGCTTGTGCAGGGAAAGCCCCTGGCGGGCTGGGCTGGTTTGTTTACCTGCCGTGTCCACAGGTTCAGCCGATCGCAGCTCCCAGCAGCTGCGGTTCGCTGGTCTAGGCCAGTGGGAGCTCCTGGAAGCAGCGACCAATACGTCCCTCAGCCTGCGCCACTTCCAGCAGCTCCCATTGGCCTGGAGCAGCGAACCGGTGGATGCGGCAGGTAAACAAACTGGCCCAGCCCACCAGGGGCTTTCCCTACACAAGCGTCGGAACAAGTTTGAGAACCACCAATATAAAACCTTCCCAGAGGCCCCATTGTTTTAAATACTCTACAAGCACGCAGAGAGACATGGTCTCTGCCCAGAAATGCTTGCCATTTAATCTAAGCCAAGATGCAACAACTTGATTGAGTGTGACAAACAAGATGAGGGCATGGTGGAGAGAATACAGGATACAGATAATAAGACCACCTGGTTCATAGGGTAGTTATGAGCCCGACTTGATGGTTGGGAATCATTCATAATATCTGTTAACAAACCCACGTATTCCTCTAAACTAGCCATCACCAGTTAGCCCTTTCCAATAGATGTCATGGCAGAAGTTCTAGTTGAACAATATTTGTGTTTTAATAAGTACCTTATTTTTCACAACTTTTGTAACCCTGAGGTTTTGTCATCAGTTTGCAGCCATGGATATGACTTTGATAATGGAGAGACAAGAGGGGTGAGGTAATATTTTTTACTGGACCAACTTCTGTTTGTGAAAGAGACAAGCTTTCAAGCTTACACAGATCTTCAGGTCTGGGAAAGGCAGTCTGTCTGTCTGTCTATGATGATACAAATATAGCAGCATGATTTTTTCCTCTTGTGACTTCTTATATATTTGTACAGCAGCTAACACATTTTGGACGCTATTAGAATAAAAGCTGTCAGAGTTCAGGGCAATTGCACCTGTATTCCCCCCTTATGGTCCACCAAGGAGCACCACTTAAAGGTTTCCAGTTCCCAGCCATCACGTCTCTTGGGCCAAGACCCACATTTCTCTCCCTCCTGATCAAGGTTTTCCAGGCTGCACAGTTCCCTGTATAAGCTGTCATATTCCCAGCAAGCCAAACTGCCTAAAAGGCATGTGTTCTTTGCTTTCTCTCCAGAGGCTATGACCAGTGTATTGCCTGCAATTATTCATTACCACACAGCTCTTTATAAGCAAGCACATTTATTTGTAAGGTGAAAGCATTACAGGAAAAAACTTTAAAAACAATAAAACAACCAACATGCATACTAAAAAGCTTATCAGAGGTCACCCCAACTCCAGCCTCAGGCTTTGGTAGGTATTTTTCCTTCAGAACTACTGTTTTTCCCCTGTGTTTCAAGTTCATAACTGTCTCAGATTCATAACCAGAACCCAGGGTGGGCAGAGCTGCCATTTATTTATACAGTTTAGGCCTTTGATCTTGGCTTTCAGTAACAGGTAAGGGGAAGACAAAGACCCTCTTCTTGGGGCATAGCTTCAAAAGGCTAGGTTTTTGCATAACCAGAATTTGGGAATTCACATTAACCTTCCCTAGGGAATTCAGCAGGAAATCCACTTCACATGTATTGTTCCAAATGTCCATTCTTGTCTAGCACAATTTCAATATAGACCTTTGAACTTCCAGGTCTCACATCACATCTTCCCCCTAGAGAGGTTACATACAATCGTGGCCCACAATAAGACAGAAACTTTGTATTTAATAGAATAAGGTTTTTTTTCAAGACTATTGCAGGAAATTATCATAGCTGTCACACAAGCAATAACAATTGATTTTTTTGTAAAATCAAATAAGTGAAGCTGGGCAGGGCTGGAACAAAATCATGTTCAAACACACACAGTGTTGGGAGTTAAGACAGTTATGAAAATCTAATGAATGGTGCTGCTATCTGGATTTATATTTGTCTGATATACTTCAGAGTTTCAGCCAGTTTGAAAGTCCCTGTTTAGGAGAATAATAATGCAAAAATTAATTGTGTGGATGTGTTCTGTATTGGGAAATGCTGTGATAGCTAAAGAGATGAGTTTCATCTGGGCAATGATTTGGTATATAGATTTTTCACAACTGCAGGGCCCAATTTGGTAGGTGCTCTCTGAGTATACTTACCAGATTTGTGCCTATTCAAAAGCCAGCTATTGGTGGTGGTGTTGCCACAATCCCTCTTATAAAATTCCCCCCTCCCTGGCAGAAAGGATTTGCACAGGGTCTCCCACCTCCATGGGGAGTTCTGTAACCGCTGAGCTATGGGTAGGCTGATGTAGGACTCCCTCAGTCTCTCCCTTTGAAACTCTTCCACTGTGGATAGATAAATGAAGAGTGATTGGACCAGGGGGACTTGACTCTCTTTCTCTCTCTGTCTCTCCAGCCTAACTCGGAGAGAGGGGTGGGGATCAGCACATCGGAGCCCCCTATTGCCCAGCTTAGGTAGCTCTGTGCCTCGAGTGCTGATTTTTGTGGACTAAGGCACCTCTCTTTCCCCAGTTATTGTACAGGAAGCCTAATTCAGCTTTGTGGGTCACAGTGTTCTTCCTGTGATTTTCTAGGCACTTAAAAGTTAGGTGCTATGAAGCTCATTATTGCAGTGCTTAAGTCCCTTTGTGGATTCTGCTTTTGTGCCTTAATTCCTCATCTGCAAAATAAGGTTAATTGTACTACCCGACCTCACTGGAGTGTTGTAAGGGGAAATACATGAACAACTGTGAGGAGTCAGTAATGGAGCGCCATATGAGTACTGTAGCGTGGCTTTAGGCCCATTTATAACCTGTAACTATTTGCTCAAATGTTTGGCAGGATTAGTGAAAGCTGCTCACGCAGCACTAAATCTCTTTCCTACACTGTATTTTCCAGAGTGTGCTGTATATCCCTTTCCATGCAACCACTCTCCTCCTTTTACCATTATATATCTTCAGTTGGTCCCTTGCCAGCTCTTTGCAGGTTTTCAAGGGATCGTGGGCAGTTGACTCTAGCAGGTTTTACAGAGGAGGCACTATGAGGCCTCCACATCAAAGTCCTTGGGGAGCTTAGATTTAGTCAGGACCCTCACAGGACAGCGAGAGGTGGGGGAACAGTTTCACTCCCACTACAGCTAGCTCCTACATATCAGAGATAGGTACATTCCACAGTCCTTGTCTAAAAACCTGCATGCAACACACCATGTTGGTGTTCCCACCAACCCACACTATTCTTCAACTCAGCATTCTACGAATGGTTCCTCTTGTCCTAACATGCTGGCTTGGCAATATATGTTAAATTGCCAATAGTATGTTAAAGAGTGGTGTTGAGCTCATTTGATACCTAAGAGTCTGTTATTTAAACAGCTTATTAGCCTGAAAGCTAACAATTCAATTCAAAACTAAATTAACAGTACTTTAATCTGTTTGATCCTTTAGGCCACATCTCCATTATGTACAAAAAGGATAAAGGATATATGTTAAAGTTTATTTACATTTAGGAATTATGTGGTCATATGGCCACTCTCTGTAGCACTGGACGTGGAAAAAAAAAACCTTCTGTTTTTGCAAAAAACACGTCTATGTAGAAAGTATCTCTGAAAACAGGACGCATAGTGCTTCACATGAGACTTTTCACTCACACTCAGTGCCTCTGGCTTACAAGTAAGTCTCATATGGCTGCAATTAAAAAGATGTCAGAAAAACTTCATGACAAGGAGGGTAACATATGCTCTAAAGGGGGTTGTTTCAATATTCAGTGCTTTGAGTCCTGTTGTGGTTGGGAGTCAGATCTTTCACAGCTAGTCAGCCTTCTTACTCTAGATATGTCAGATGACAGGGTGCCAGTTAAAACATCTTCCGGAAATGCTGACAAGTATCTGAAGGGAGAGAGCCAACTGTTTCATATAAATGAAGATGACTGAGGAATAACAGTGGAGAGTTTTGCTCCAGCAGTAGTATATCAATGAATCTGAATGTGAATGGCAAGAGAAATTTTGCTGGGGGGAGTGGAACCTGCAGCAATTCCACCTTCTGCTGTAGGATCTGCCACCAATGCTGAGACTGATGAATTGTGTAGAGTGTGTGAGTGTAAAAAAGGGAAAGGTTATGCACTGGTGTTTGGCAAAGAAATAGAGAGATAATTAAGGTAATGTGTGACATCTCTCTTATTACAGAGCAAGGCGGTAGCTGCACAAATTCAGGCAAGTTAAAAGAACAAACTGAATTAGTCAGGGAGACTCGTCCTTTGTGCCTGCATTCTTTTAAAATGTATTGCTGCAAAATTAGTTGAATGGTGTTTACTAGAAATGGTTTGCAGAGCTATTTCCTTCTTTTAAATTTGTTAGAAAAGGGGCAGACATTTGACTCAAATCCTCAATTCACTGTGGCACATGTACAATTATGTTCTCCCAGTTTTCAGCATAATCTTTGCATCTACTATGCAAAGGAAGTAGTGAAATCAATCTGCAAACCACACATTTGAAGTCTGTAACAGCATCTTGCCATTTGGTCTTTCTTCACACAGCTTTTTTTTTTTCTTTTTATTTCTTCTTTCTTTCTTTTTGAATCCTTTACTCTTCAGTAGATCTTTACTCCCCATATTGCTCATTTCTCAATGGACACAGGGAATGCATTTCTGTCTCTCAGAAAATTAAGCAATTTAATACACTGGGCAGAAAAAAGCTATTTCTAATTATTTCTCCATATATCCTAAATATATTACTTCTACTAGGAAGGTTAAAAGAGAGAATAATAATAATAATAAAAACCTGCTAGTGGGTATGTCTCTACTTCAGTCAGTTGTTTGAACAAAATCATTTTCTCTGCAGTAAAGGTCTTAAACATTTCCCATTTCCCATCTGCATTAAACCAGGATGATGATAGAATCAACTAAGATTGCAATTTTGCAGTATCTGGTTAGCTGGAGGTAATCATATCAAAACTCATTCATCAGTCCAGGATTATGATAGCAGCTCTACAGTCTTGTAGCATGCACACACATTTTAATCAAATAAATACTATAAGTTAAAGTGATAAACTGAAAAAAAAAAGCAATGTTAACTATTTGCACTGGTATTAAGAAACCAATTTGTCAAATTCATTCTGTTTACACACAGTAGAGAATCTATCTAAAGGGACACAGTTTAGCTACTGTGTTTGTTGCTCACACCTCAGTTTTATGTTTCTTTTAACTGCTGTGGTCACTGAGGAAGTGATATTGAAAGTATTAGATATACAAGTTGTGCCAGCATTGTTGTATTATTTGCTTTTCCTTTTAAATGTTTTAGATTCTTTGGATGAAGTTAGTTCAAAATTCTGCAGAACAGGATGTGCTTCTTAGTTGTTTATTCTACCATGTGAAATCAGTATTCACTCACTTGTTTTGGCTATCCCTTACGAATATCATGTCCTCCTATGGCTGCATAAGAATGTAAAGGCAAGTGAGAACACTAAAGAGAGCCAAGGACTTGTCTGAGTGAGCCTCAGAAAGGGATAGGAGAGAGCTAATTGGCCATATCTTCTTCCATACAGTTCTAAAATAGTTAACTAAACTATGAAGAATTTTTGAGTTTTTCTTCCATTCTGTACTGGGCCTGAGACTGGTTTCCCGTTTTTTAATCGGTGCGTTTTGGAGGTTTCCTGCCAGTGATATACGGTGCATCGTAGGGCATATCTGGCAAGGGAGCACACAAACTTTGAAAAGAAAAAACAGTCTTCTCCCAACAGAGGTACTGGACATCTACTGGGCCCAAAACGGGATGAAAAAACATGTGTTGGGGGAAATGGCAACTTGGACCTCAAGGAATTTGTGATAAGTGGTAAGTGTGACAGAAGTTGCAATGTTATGAAGTATTTTTGGGGAATATATTGTACTAAGTTTATTAATGGTTTTGTATCATTGTGAGCCAGGGTTTGTGTGCAATTCTGGTAGGGGGATGTTTATCATAGCTCCTCTGGGAACTAAAAACAGTGGAGGATAATTAAGGTTACTCCCTGTAACTATAAACACCTCCAAAGAGGTACCACCCTCTGGAATGGCTTGTTTATATGGGTTCAGACTGGGTTTTTCAGAGAACAACGGACAAAAAAAGGGGTTTAAATTAACACATAGGCCTTCTTTTGTTTCAGCAAACAGACAGGACAGTCTGTCCAAGAGAGGGTGGGCAAACCTTGCAGAAGGCATAGAAAGACTTTGCCTTACTACTAGGGCCCCATAAGGCTGATGGGTGGCCTCTGGTAAACTTTAGCATTTGTGTAGGAATGTCAAGAATTTTATATGGTTTCCCTGTAATGCTTTTCCTTAAGTATGAAATATATTTTGCTTTGTGAAGGCTGATTGATAACTGACATACACTGTTGTAGCCCCTGGAGAAAGGTTAACCATAGGTGCTGAACCCAGGTCAAACCTCCTGGGGGAATCACAGTAAGGGGCAGATGGACTGCAAGCCTAAACCCCTGGGTCAGGAGAAAGAGAGCTGAAGGTCTCCACCCAAAAGAGCCTGAAATCTTAAGCAGATGCCCTCAAGAGACCACAGAGGGAGAATACAGTTGCCCGTGAAATTGTGACAGTGTTGCTGAAAGTGTTGGGTGTCGGGGAAGGAGGAAGACTACTGATTTAGTGAGGTTGTGAAGAAGGAGAAAGACTTTTCATAGTACGTGGTGGCATAGTGAAGTTTATGATAAGAAGAGGAAAGGATCTCTGGCTCTAGAATAATACTGCATTATTCTACAGTAATGGGCCAGAACGTTCTAGTTTATGAACCATAGTGTTAGTAGAGTGTTTCTGCATTTTGATCCAGTACTGGGGAAAACAATGATATTGTTTTATAAGTGTGGATGTGAAGCAAAAAAGCAAGGAAACAACACTTTGGAGATTCAGATAAGCTTCAAGTCAATCTGGGGCAAGCTTTTCAATCTCCTTCCCCTGTCCCTTTTTTCTTCAATGCCCAAGATCCATTGTTTAGTTTTCTTTGCGTTCATCAAGTACAGACTCCCATTTCACACTAGTTGTAGGGGTTAGTGGGCTCTGGCACTGGGTTAGGTAAAATAATGCATCCAGGACTTTTGTGTGTGTTTGGGATAGGAGTTAAGGGAACAGTAGATACACAAATCATGTTAAAGAGGAAGTGTGTCAGGCCCCACAGGTCTCGAATCTGGGTCTGTGGGAGTTCTGGGAGTCATCACACTCCAATCCTCCACGCGGCAGCTCACAGACAATAGCTTAGACCAGGGTCCATGAAGCCCAACTGGGGCACAATCCCTGCCCCATGCGCTGATTGGGAGAGATCCAAGGCTCCTGGTTGGACCACAGTCACTACTCAAGTCAAAGGAGGAAACAGGAATTTGTCCATACAGCTGGTCTTGTGGTCACCTGTTCCTGCCTTCTGATCCTGAGTTTTCAGTTTCCTGACTCAGCCTAACTCTTGGTACTGGTTCCTGCCCTTTGGTTCCATCACCTGATCCTGTAATCCTGGTATCCTGACCTGCCCTGACTCTTGGTAACTGACTCTTGATTCCTGCCCTCCAGTTTGTCTGTCAATTTTGGATCTTCTGGTGTTCCTGCCTGGCCTGATTCCTGGTAACTGGCTCCTGGCCCCTTGGCCTGTGCCCAACACTAACCCCTAGGCAAGGATGCTCATACACTAAAAGGTAGCTTGCCCTGGCCAGAGCTATGTTAAATGGAAATATATTCTGATTTATAATGGTGCTCAGGTGATTTTTGCTACAGTGTTCTTCTCCTGCATGAAGTAGCTCTGACAATATCCATGTAGTGCTGAAGCACAAGGGGCTGTCAATAAATGATGTAACACATTAGGGGATTGGTGGGGCCTTAATGTTGTATGTTTGGTTCAATGTTGCAGGGGATGGAGGGGTCTTTAAAATCACTAAAAATGTGTTACATAATTTATGGACAGCCCCAGAGCAGTAAAAATTTTACCAGTATTTCAGCCTATCCTTAATCGGAAGAGAGAGGGGGTATGTCACCTGCAGCTTCAGGTATGTCAAGATTTGCTTATCCATACTGAGCTTTGGATATTAGCATTCAATCTTTGTGTCCTTTTCTAAAATGATATTTCTGAACATCGTGAGGTGGGTCTGTGACAGAAATGAATGCACAAAAATGTTATAAATACAATAGGAGCAGCTGTGTAAGAATGCAACAACATTGATAGTAACCTGTATTTGAGAGAGTCAGTATAATTGATTTAGGGGCAGAAAAATATTTAGTGTACACCATAATGCTTGAAGTCAATAAGGACTGTGGGAAGAACAAACCGTGAAGCAACATAATGTTTTTCTGGGTATGAATAGCTAGGTACACACTTGAAAGACAATGGTGCCTAACTATTAGCATGAGAGAGCCTGCATCTAAGTTCCAATGCATTGTAAACCTTGTTTTGCAATGCCTGATCAAAGGGCTACAAACAATTTAAAAGTGGTTTTGATCCCTGTGAAGGTGCAGGGCACTTGTCAGAAGTTGTCTATGAGAGACAGGCTGACACAGAGAGAAACTGGCTCTGTGAAGCAGTCTAAAGAAATTGGTCCTTCCCTGATGTAGGGAATGGTAAGCATTAGGGGAAAGCAAGCTCTGCATTTAGGCTGGTTTATACTTTTTAAGGTATATTTTCTCTGCTGTGCTTTTTGTTCTAAATTAACAATGCTTTACTCAAAGAAGTCTGTTTGGTCACTGGTTACCACAGTCATTACCTGAGAAGTAACAAAACTGCAGGGTCTGAGCATAAGCCAGACATCCTAAGGTGGTCACAGTTGATACACAAGGGACTGCCACCAGGCATCCAGTCTGGAAATTGGAGAATAAAGTGATTCCACCCCAAGAGAGAAGTAATAGCCCGTGAGCTAGTGAGGGTGCATGCAGAGAGACCAGGACAGGTCAGAGGCTAGGGTTGCCAGGTGTCCAGTTTTTGACCGGAAAGTCCAATCAGAAAGGGGATCTGGTCAGCAGTTCTGGTTACTAAAATCTGGTTACCAGAGTAACTGTGATCAGCCTCCCTGCTGAGAGGGCAGGAAGAGCAGCAGCTTCTGAGCTGCTGCTGCTGATGGAGAGAATTGGCTGGTTCCCAGACCCAGCTCCAGCATCTCTGGTGGAGAGGTAGATACCAATGTCACTGCTGCTGGGGGGAAGGACGGGGGGAAATTGATCCTGTCTGCCCTCCCAACCCCGCTGTGCCCAGATTTCCCCACTCCCGTCTCCGCACTGCACACAGTGCATGCCCCCCTGCTGCCTGTTACTGCCTCTCCTCCACACACATAGCACGCCCCTCCTCGCTGCCCCTTCTGCCTCCTCCCAACACACTGTGCCCCCATCGGTGCTAGTTAGTGGTCCCGCAACTCCAGCACCCCGTCTCTGCCAGATAGTCACCCCACCCATAGTATGCCCCATCAATTCCTGTTAGTCCTCTCCTCACACCCAATCAATGGCTTACTGCTCCCTCCACACCCCCAACATCCCCTCAATGGCATTTACTGCTCCTCCCAAAATCTTAGTGCCCCCCCACAGCATTTCCCCTCAATGCCAGTTAGTGCCCCTACAATCCCAGCTACTCTCAATGCCAGTTACTGGCAACATCCCCACCATCTTTGGGAAGTAGAGCAAGGGTAATTTTTTGTGTTATCAAGAGCGTGCATTAATACATTTCTATTCAAACAATGTTCTGAGATGCTTATTCTAGTGACAATTTTTAAAATAAGTTTGGTTTAAATACAATACTTTCTTAAACAGCCAAAAAATCACTTGCCAGCTTTTCAAAGGAATATTTAGACATCAAAAAAGACTTAATTTATGAAAAACAAATCTGTGCATAATATGCCAGAAGCCAGAAAAATTGTGCCAAAATTAGAGATTTCTAAAACAGAAACAAGATGATTAGGACTGTGGAAAATGGGATGGGTAGATAGCTGCAGCCTGGCAAATGGGTTATTGCTTTTTATAGCAGAATTACAAATGTTGCTAGATTTATTTAGCATGATCTTGGTATATTATGTTTTAGCAAGGCATTCTTAAAAAGAAAAGGAGTACTTGTGGCACCTTAGAGACTAACCAGTTTATTTGAGCGTAAGCTTTTGTGAGCTACAGCTGTTTGTGTAGCAGAAACAGTCTATGTTTGTGGAACTTCTCATTCACCCTCACCCCAAGAAAAAACTCACATCCCTGTACTGTTTGGTATCTAATAACACATAGAAAAGAGGTGGGATGGGTTTGTAATCAAGTTATAGGAAGATTTTTAAACTTTGCTTTTGGATATTAGTGGTGGTGATACTTCTCCCTTAATGTAGATACACTTAAACCTGTTTAACCCTCACTTAAATCTCTTTGGTTTAATTTAGTAATTTATTAGTATGTGCTAAACAAGGACTAAATGGGTGGAAGTGTATCTACATTAAGGAGTATCACCTATTTAACTACACAGATTTCAAATTAATTTAGTTAAGTCTGTACAACTTTTCTAATATAGACAAGCCCTAAGTATTAGGACACAATTGCAAATAGTTGCACTTTGGGTATATGTCAGTATGTATTTGTATAATGCAACACTGAATCTGCTAATTAGGTTTGCTTCATTTGAGTGTGCATTTAGTTTTCTCTTTTAAAAATAAAAAAGTCCCTGAGAAGGTATGTGAGTAAAACCTACCTACAGAACAGGTAAGACCATTTAACGGATGCTTGTAAGGCTAGAGGTTTTTTTCGACATGATTTTTCTGTTGAGAATTTTAGTATAAAAAGGAATCAAAGTATTAGAAAAAAGTTTTCCAAAAGGCAAAGAACAAACAGTTCTTTTAAACATCTCATGCTGTTCTAAGGCATGGTCTACACTGGGGGGTTGGGGGAGGATCAATCTAAGTTACGCAACTTCAGCTACATTATTCACGTAGCTGAAGTCGACATATTTAGATCTACTTACCGCAGTGTCTTCAGTGCAGTGAGTCAACAGCTGATGCTCCCCCATTGACTCTGCCTGTGCCTCTTGCTCCGGTGGAGTACTGGAGCCGACGGGAGTGCACTCAGCGACAGATTTATCGTACCTAGACTAGACGCGATAAATCGACCCTCGCTGGATCGATTGCTGCCTGTCGATCTTGCGGGTAATGTAGACAAGTCCTAAGTCTCATGAATCAGCACCATCTTGCTCAATCACAGCAGCTTCCTGGGAGGGGGAAGCAAGCGGGGAGGGTGCGGCCTCGGGCGGGAGGAGCTGAGGGAGGAGGCAGGGCCTCAGTGGGAAGTGCCAGGGCAGGGGGCATGGCCTCGGGGGGAAGAGGTGGGTCAGGAGTGTCCAGTTTTCAGCAATTAGAAAGTTGGCAACCCTATCAGAGGTATATTTTCAGGAAATGTTATATTGGCAGTGTCCTTCCAGTGAAGTACTCAAAATTGCTAATAATATAATTTACAATTATTTTTTTTCTGAGAAGGTGACTTTGATAAACCAAATGGAGCCTCATGATGGTTTTGAGACTAGTTAGTTAATGTATCTGTACAGTTCCTTGAACATATAAAGTGTGATATATATATTGATATTTTCTACCAAAGTCATCTCTAATGTTACTCCACTGATGGAAAAATATAGCAGCCACTCTTCAATGATATCTGACTGGACCCTAGAAATTGAAATGGAAATACCCCATTTCTTATGACACAATGAGCCTGACCCTGCAGGTCTTGATTTCATTGGAACTTCTCCCTTTTCCAGTTGACTTCAGTGGAATTTCCCTATATAGAGTCCTTGCAGAATTGAGACTAATCTAAGCTTTTGCTTGTGATTATTTTATTGTGAAAATTGAGAATACAAAACAGAACTAGCCTTGTCATGAAGCATAAGTTTGCTGTTTCTGCAGAATCATTGTTAACAGTTCTGCTGTTTTGAGATCATGTCTGAGCATCGAGGCACATCTAATATAATAACCTTTGAAGTATATATGGGTAGGATTTTCAGGTTCTAAATGAATATCTCTTCAGAACAGGTACTGTGTGTATACCATTTTTAATAACAGAAAGAAACATCACTAGTTCTTGTTACTGAGGGATCATTTATACAATTCTTGTCCACCTATTTAATGCAAGTAATTACATCACAATGCAATGCAATGCATTTTATTTTATACAGAAGGAAGAGTCCTTAGAATTACACACATTTTACTCCTAACAAGCGAAATTTGGAATGAATGGAGGAGGCTAGGAGTATAATTATGAGATTAGTGTACGACTCTTCACGTCAGCTGAGAAAGCCATTGTGGGGCTGCAGTTTCTGTCCCCTTAATACATTCCAGTTGTGCTTTTGTACAGATTCAATGCTCCATTGATTCAGCAGAAACACACAGTGGGGCCATGTTATTATGAAGATTATCTCATCAGCCAGCCAGTGCTAGACTCTATGAGATCTTAGCAGAAGTATTTGAGGAAACAAAGTGGAAGCCCCATGTGAAGGGATTGTCTTCCAGCTTGCTTTCAGTGATCTTCTCTTATCAATGGAAATATATCATAGAATTATTTTAGTTGGGGGAGGGAAGGATTTTCCAGATTGCAAAGAATAAGAGCCAATGACTGAAAGAGTTGGATAATTGGAATTCTGTTAGTATCTATAGTAGAATTCTGTAGTATATATAAATATAAATGTGTTTATATGACAGTAACTAAAGAGCCAAATGGTTAACAGATTTTCCAATTAACAGTCATTCTGCTTCACCTTGAATTCTGCCTTCCTTTATGACAGTCAATCATTGGAACTCAGTTTGTGGATTAGGGTGATTTTCAATGTATTTTCAAACGATCTTATGTAAGTGTACAAAGAACTTGAAATGCACTCATTCTTCGATGGTACATATTTGTGAAGGGGTTTTTTTTGTTTTTTTTTGGCTGATGCTACAAATTTCAAATATATCATCAAATACATGCTCTATCAAATACAGCCAGAATCAATCAGTTGGGTGATCAAAAGTACTCTACCAGGGCCTTTTATTATTAATAAAGAAAGAGAAAACTGAAATGCAAAGTTAAATGGAACGTTAAAGAGATCAATTGTATGGCAGCTGGCATGAAGTTGATAACCCCCTATGCTCCACATTTCTGGATTAATAAACACTCTCCTGGTTCCTGCATCTGGAGTGAGAGTTCTGTTTTCCAGAAGATGACCTTGGTTGAGGCAAGAAAAAGAATGTTATTCACTTTATAACTCGCCATTAGCACCGGTTTCAATGAAATAACACACCCAGCTCTTTCCTATTTTTTTCACACTGCTGCTGTGTGCACGAGGTTGGTTATGTGAGGGCTCACAGGGATTCTCTCACTGTCCTTTTTTTTTTTTTTTTAAGGACTGAATTCAGCACCCATTGAAGTCAGTGGAAAAACTCCCATTGACTTTTGGTTTGATCCCTAGGGTTTAGTAACCCTGATCTGAGGTGAAAAAGACAAATCCTCACAGTTTCTATATTGCATCATAAGGCCAACAGGAGGTATATACTGCTGCTAATTTTCATTGTAGTATGTTTTTTGTTTTGGTTTTGAGTTCATATTCAGAGTTTATCAGTTCAGTGGATAAGAGAACCGTTCTGCACCACCATTACTGCTTGAAGGCCCACCAGTGTGCCACTACTATGGGTCTTCTGGATGTTTCCTCTTGTACACAATTCATCTTCATTACTTCTGTGCAGACAGGATACAACCTGCTTACAAATTTTATAGCTTGCAATATTTTTATTGTTGCTCAGGAAAGACTCCTAAGAGGCATTCTATTTTATTTTTGTAGAGACATTCAGCATGTTTTCACTATTATGAATGATGACCCAACTATACGAGGGGAAAAGTTTAACTGGCATATATTTTTATGGATTGCCCTAATACTTTGATTTATTACAACAGTATCAGTCCAAACCATGCCCCGATCATCCTTCAAAAAGAATAAGGGTGATCCCTATGCTGCACATTCAGTGTATCTTGTGAGGTGTTCACAGTGTTTTCAGAGGAGACACTTTTGGGTCTGTATGCTAGTGTCATAGGAATAAACATCTTCAGTTAGATGCATATATTGTTGAAGATACTGACCCAAAATCATCCCTGATTTAAATCACATGGAAGATGATGACATTACACAGGAATGAAGTTGGCTCATTATATCAATATCTTAATTGTTTTTAAAAGCCTTTCTAATTAAATAATGACTAGCAACACAACAGGACATGGAATGAATAGATATTTTGTGACACAACACATGAGCGTTCTTATTCATGACATGAATTAAAGATCTCCATCTACTGAATTGCAATACTCAAGTATTCGACATGGTATGTTTAATAAAATAGCTGAGTAGCACATTTCAGAACTAGGTCACATAATGTAGACTTATAGATATAGATTTTGAGATCATCTGTATTGTGAATCTAGCAACAAGTCATTCACATCATTTACCATACAATAACATCGCTGAAGGTATTTTAGGAGCATTGGGCCTTAGATTGCAGACAGTCAGCAAGCAACTACAAAATGCAATTTATTGACCTCATTCCTATGGAAGTCATAGTGTCCAAATAGATCCTTGCAAATACAAAAAGGTAATGAATATGAGAGTTTGTAAAAATGGATGTTCTTCTTGTTCTCCATAATGGAACAAGCCATTGAGCCATGTACTGTAGTTTGGTATCCTTTCTGTGAATATTTTTGTGGGATTTTCAAGGATGGTGCCTAATGCACTTAACACGAATAATGTGTTACTACAATACACACACATACTAGAGTACATGATGTAATTACCCTTAATGTTTCCTTAGCCTTCCAAAACTAATTCAGTTTATTTAAAAGTATTCTCTGAATTCTAAAGTCAGCTTTTTGGCTTGGTCTTGTTTCTATTGCTTTTAAAAAGAGCAAGGTCAGGCCCTGTTGTGAACTTCTTCAGTCATATCTTCGAACTGAAAAATACAGGCTCCAATGATATCTAACAAAGCATAGAATATATTTCTGTGGTTGAGTGTACACATGAAGCCATAGACATACTGGACAGAATTTTGGCGTAATTTGCACCAGGGAAGTATGCAATAATTCTACTGAACTCAAGGCTTTTACTGTGGATTTGCCTTGGTGTAAATGAGAGCAGAATTTGGCCCTAAATATTTCCTTAGAAATAGACTCATGTTTTCTGGTGTCATACGGGGTCTATATTTTAATGTAATGTGTGCACCATTGTAGTGCAAATTATATTAAGTGCAAAATAAGTCAATAACATTTTAAATATTATATGCTGGATATTTTGAATTAAAAAAAAGTAACCATTTTAAAGTTTTCAGTGAATTGAAATAGCAGTTTTTTCTTTAATCAGCAGTTTCACTGAAATGAAAGTTCTTAAATATTTCCCTCTACATTGAATACTAAAGTACCTAAAATTGAGATGCTGTGTTGTCAATCCTCAATGTTAAAATTAAATATTTATTTTAAGCAATTTAAATACATTGCGTATATTAGATTTAATGTTAATTAGAATGACACTTTATTATGTATTACACTGAGTGTACTGCTGATTAATATTTTTGTAATAGGTATGAAACCAACAGATTTCCTCCCCCATTCAATTATGACAATATACTAAAGCCTCTTGCACTTTCCGATGTAAGTATTTTATTGAAGAATATATATATATATATATACACACACATATATATTCCTTTTTCTCTTGCATCTCCTCTTTGTGTCATTTTCTGACCATTGGAGCATGCTTACTGGGCTTGATGTGTGAATCAGTAATATACTGCTGTGCAGTTTTGTTCATTTCTGGTCCACTGGAATTTTTCTTGTAAATATGCAATTTCTGGGCACTTTGTGCTGAAGGAGAACATGGTCCAATATGTAGTGTTGCCAGTTCTTACAATTGTTAGTGTTTTGTTCAAAGCTCCATCTGCTGAATTCATGCTATTGCATGACAATTTCAGCTTTCATTTTATTTAAAAAAAGTAAATTTCTATCTCATGGTGGCAAAGAAAATTTTGAAAACATGAAGTACTGTAAATGCACCCTAAAGGCTGGGGGAAAAAAACCAAAAGGCAATGAAAAAGAACCCAACATTTATTGTTTTAGAAAAATTCATTTTGGAGTGGGGAGATAGTCTCATGATTTTTGAACATTTGGAGGTAGCAATACTGCATATTTGCGGGCTTCTTTGGAGAACTTTTCTTCTGTGTGGTGTACGTGGACATAAAGGGCAGAGTTCTGGCCCCATTGAAGACAGTTGGAGTCTTTTAATTTACTTCACTGGGATTAGGATTTCACCCATCGTATGTCTAAAACTCTGTTCTTCCTTTCTTGTATATAGGGGTACAAAATATGATGACTACCTGCTATCTATGCTTCTACAGTCCCTGTACACTCACACTTCCATTCACCACTGTATGTGTAGCAATTGCAGGATCAAGTTCACAAAAAAGTTCCCCTTCTGAGCCAAATCTGCCACAGTCATGTAAGCCAAGAAAAAAATATTTGTTTATTTTCATCCTGGGTGGAGTTAATGAACCAGATCCTCAGCTGGTATAAATCAGCATAGCTAATTGGCCTGAAAAATGATTGCTGTTCCACCGTTACTGGGACTTATGCACACACTCACATGCGTGCCCACACATGCACATACACCTAACGCTCCACCTATTTTCAAGGTATATCCTGTGAATCTAGCCAATTTTTATATTGATCTTGCATTTCTTTTTTCATGGATGCCAAAGGAATTTGTGGTCATTAATGAGTGCAGAATCGAGCCCTACAAAATAACAGAGGGAAAGAATGTGTTTTTTTTTTCCATATAGTCTCCAACATAAAATAATTAAGCAATGTAAAGCAGAAATTGTGTCTCTTAGAGATGCCTCGGACAGATTACAATTATCTGATTGCACTGCTGTGTGGTTGACATTGGGATAAGAAAATGGGCAGTCTTTTTTAAGAACGAATTGCTATTAAACAATGTCTAAAACAGCCATAATTATGTATTGTGAATGATGTTCTTTGTAAATCCCCTTCAACAATAACACATCACAGCAGGTGTTCTAATGATAATAATGATTATGATGATGCAAAAATTGTAATCAAATTTGTGATTATAGAACTGTGTATATCTCTTTTTCTTAACATACATATAATTATATTGAATCCTCATAACAAATAATATTTTTTTAATTAAAAAGAGCTCTAACGTTTCCTCAGTCCTTCCCACTGATAACTGTCAGTGTCATGCCTTTGCCTTTCTTGTATCTATTATATCTTTCACACCATCAAATTCATTCCAGTCTATGATGGTGTCTTTATATACTGTGTATGTGAGTCCAAGGCAGAAAGTGAAATTAGAAGATTATATGATTGGATTTTATTTGTTAAAATGTTTATGGAAGAAGAGTGTTACAAATACTTATTGCAAATGTGTATTTACAGTGGAAGAATTTACACGGTCATATTGAAATCTCTTCGTGGGTCTGGCAGACAATCAGGAGCCAGAAAAAGTATAATATGACATAAGAGACCTAATCCCATGGACCCTAATGAAAGTAGTCCATGAACTGAAATGTGTCCACTTGCACTATACATTTACATTATAAACAATCCTGCCAAGAATTACACGAGCTCATCTTTATATGCACTGAGTGGAGGAGTCCCATGGAACTCACAGAACCACAAACTAAGAATGTCCATGAGTCATTGTACGCTCAGGACCTACAAAAAAATCTGTAGAAAATTCACAAAGAGAAAAAAGGGTAAAATTGTCAAATACATTGTTTCTGTAAACATTTTACTCAGATTATAACTGAAATTTGGAATATGCATAACAGTGTGTAGCTTCCTGCTGCAGATGCTACAGTGCAATCTTTGTCTTCTACACACTGAAGCAGGGTAATGTGGGAGGAAAGAGAACACATTTTTGTGGAGGTTTTGTTTTTTTTTAAGTGGCAGGTTGACAGCTCAAGGTTTTGGAATGTTTAGTCCCAGCAGAAAAGAATTAGTGGGGCAGAGAACAAAAAGGTACTCAGTAAACACAATCTGTCACACAGCTGTGAAGTTTACTGCATTGATATGGTCACCACATATTTGTGTCTGTGCTATCTCTTACATAACATATTTTCATGAGATGGTCTTTTATGGTTAGATATTTTCATGAGATGGTCTTTTATGAATGGTAATGGGCTATCCTTCCACCATTAGCTGTGTTGCAGGTAGGCATGGTTTGAGAGAAAAGCTGGAGGTATAGCACTGAAGCAAAGTGGTTTTGATGGGAGGTGCAACCTGTTGTCTATAAGCCAGTTGCTGCTGTGTTAGGGCTAGCACTTATGGTCATATTAAAAATGTGTAGGATTTTTAGATAATGTGGTCTCAACTCATTCCATCAGATAGCCTCAATGTTACAGTAGTTTTAATTAAAAGAGGGAAGGCAGTTGCATCATGGGATTCTCTACCCATGGTCCAGCATGGGAAATGTAGTCCAGCCAAGATGGTCCCACAGAAACTGTGGCAGCATATCAAAATCAAAATACTTAGTTTTCAACTGAAATATTTTGGGGGTTTGAACATTTGTTTTTTCAATTAAAAATGAAAATTTCCACAGGAAAAAAAAATTCCTTTTGTTGAAAATTTAATTTTCTGCTCAAAAATAGTTTTATGCGAACATTTCAACCAGCCCTAACATGTATATTATACATTTTATCCTTGGCTGATACTCATTCAGACAATTGGTATCTCACTTCTGTTCTTGTTCAGCCTATAATAGTGTCGGATCCATATTTTGAGGAAGTGGGTGTATATACCATTGCAACAGTTGACATTAGAAGATTCTACAGCATTACAAAAGTTATGAAACCTTCTATTTTATACTATGTCTCCTTTCATGTAAAAAATAAAATCTGATAAAAAGATAGAACTATGAAAGAACCATTAGAGAAGGTATTTATGTTTCCCACGAAAACCACAGGCATCCCACATACCTTTCTCCAATTCTTGTTTTGCTACAGAGTTAGAAAAAATGAAAACTAAGGTATCAAAAATAGCATCAATAACCCCTCCCCCCACCATATGACAAGTTCCAACATATTGCATTAGTGAGAGAATAAAAACAAGGAAGGAAATTGCAAACATTAAACATCATCAAATCTATTAACTAAGACAAATATTTTGCTTCACTCTTAAACGTGAAAGTCAATTGTACTGCTAGATTCTAATAAGTGGATTTTCTATTTTGCCAGTTGTTTCTGTTCACAATATTTAGCCACCCAGTGACTAATTTGTGCCAAGTGGCATTTCTCCAAGAATATGATATTTCCAGTTCTCTGTTTACTACTTTCTGGAGACCGACAGATAAAAATATAGCAGGAAGTCATTGTACTTGCAGATAGAGGAGCATGTCTATGAGACTCAGACTAATTCAATTACAGACCAAAAATGTAATGGATAGCAACAATTTATTAGTGGTAAGGTGAAAGGTAGAGGAAAAAATTTGTTTAGTATTAGGAACCCAGAGAAAAGCTAACTTTGGAAGATTAAGAAAGATTAAAGAGAATGGTAAATGCAAAAACTAAAATGAGAAATTTTCTAGACTAAAAGAAATAGCTGCAAAAATAAATAAAACTAATAAAATAAAAATAGTAATCTCCTACAGTTTGAGTAGCAAGAAACATATAACAAGAAAAACAATTTAATAAAAAATGGCCTTTTATTGACCTAAACGTGGCAAAAACAAGAGAGAATCAGAAAAACCAAGAGCAGCAAATGCTGCCTTTACCACAAACACTTTTTGACATCTAGAAAGCAATTTTACAAATATTTGGAAAATATGTAATTTTGATGTTCTGCTTAATATTTCTATTTTGTTTCAGACAAACTGTAAAAGAACTAGTACCAGTAGAACTAGTTTCACCTATAAATTTAAGTACTGAACCTTTAGAATACTGTTACCTTTAATTGGTCTTAACATATTTTTTGATACCTGGAGAGGATTCTTATGAAGAATCTGAAAATAACAAAATAGAATTAATTAAGCCCTTCCCCTCAACATATCCAGCCATTGCCCAATATGTGGATACTAGATGCTTAGCAAAGTTCTCTAGATTTTCAAATCCTGCTTTTTAAAATGTTATAGAAATTTAGCCATTATTTTTTTAATATATATATATATATATTCTCTTTAGGTTTTGGCTCCAAAGTTTTATAGCAATATTGATCTTCATGTCAAAGAATCATTAGGTTGCTCCAAGACCACTTGTTTTCTGTTGCTATGTAAGTGCAGCCTCTGGAAAAAAATATTTTAAGGAAATCATACTTGAATTACAAGCAAATGAAAAGAGGGAAAGGCAGAAGAAGGGATTTCATTGACTCTACAATCAATAATATTTGACCTTAACCAGTTGTTTAATTGGTTGGTTCTTCAAATCTGTAAAATGGTGGATTACCCTCCCTGCTTAGAGAAGCTGTTTTACAGCAACTTTGTGCATTTGTATTGATCAGGGCCATGCACCAGGTCATGATTACCATTTAATGGATAGTTCGGTTAGAAGAATTAATTTAAGTGTTTCAGAGCACTGTGACCCTGTAATAAATTGCCAAATGGAATTGGCGCAAAAATAACAGTTTTATTCTGAAACTGCAGCCTGCTGGAGCCACAATAGCATGAAGCAATTTATAAAATGGTGTTTCCAAATTGGTGATATTAAAGATGATCTGAAAAAAGTAGCAAGCATTCACAGATGGCAAGGTTCTGCTGAGTGAACCATAGAATCATAGAATATCAGAGTTGGAAGGGACCTCAGGAGGTCATCTAGTCCAACCCCTTGCTCAAAGCAGGACCAATCCCCAACTAAATCATCCCAGCCAGGGCTTTGTCAAGCCTGACCTTAAAAACTTCTAAGGAAGGAGATTCCACCACCTCCCTAGGTAACACATTCCAGTGTTTCACCACCCTCCTAGTGAAAAAGTTTTTCCTAATATCCAACCTAAATCTCCCCCACTGCAACTTGAGACCATTACTCCTTGTCCTGTCATCTGCTACCACTGAGAACAGTCTAGATCCATCCTCTTTGGAACCCCCTTTCAGGTAGTTGAAAGCAGCTGTCAAATCCCCCCTCATTCTTCTCTTCCACAGACTAAACAGTCCCAGTTCCCTCAGCCTCTCCACATAAGTCATGTGTTCCAGTCCCCTAATCATTTTTGTTGCCCTCCGCTGGACGTTTTCCAATTTTTCCACATCCTTCTTGTAGTGTGGGTCCCAAAACTGGACACAGTACTCCAACTAGACATGGAGCCATTGACCACTACCCATTGAGCCCAACAATCTAGCCAACTTTCTATCACCTTATATTCCATTTATCCAGCCCATACTTCTTTAACTTGCTAGCAAGAATACTGTGGGAGACCGTGTCAAAAGCTTTGCTAAAGTCAAGGAACAACACGTCCACTGCTTTCCCCTCATCCACAGAGCCAGTTATCTTGTCATAGAAGGCAATTAGATTACTCAGGCATGACTTGCCCTTGGTGAATCCATGCTGACTGTTCCTGATCACTTTCCTCTGTTCTAAGTGGTTCCAAATTGATTTCTTGAGGACCTGCTCAATGATTTTTCCAGGGACTGAGGTGAGGCTGACTGGCCTGTAGTTCCCAGGATCCTCCTTCTTCCCTTTTTTAAAGATGGACACTACCTTAGCCTTTTTCCAGTCGTCCGGGACTTCCCCCGATTGCCATGACTTTTCAGAGATAATGGCCAATGGCTCTGCAATCACATCGGCCAACTCCTTTAGCACTCTCGGATGCAACACATCCAGCCCCATGGACTTGTGCACGTCCACTTTTCTAAATAGTCCCAAACCACTTCTTTCTCCACAGAGGGCTGGTCACCTCTTCCCCATGCTGTGCTGCCCAGTGCAGTAGTCTGGGAGCTGACCTTGTTCGTGAAGACAGAGGCAAAAAAGCATTGAGTACATTAGCTTTTTCCACATCCTCTGTCACTAGGTTGCCTCCCTCATTCAGTAAGGGGCCCACATTTTCCTTGACTTTCTTCTTGTTGCTAACATACCTGAAGAAACCCTTCTTGTTACTCTTAACATCTCTTGCTGGCTGCAACTGCAAGTGGGATTTGGCCTTCCTGATTTCACTCCTGCATGCTCAAGCAATATTTTTGTACTCTTCCCTGGTCATTTGTCCAATCTTCCACTTCTTGTAAGCGTCTTTTTCGTGTTTAAGATCAGCAAGGTTTTCACTCTGAAGCCAAGCTGGTCACCTGCCATATTTACTATTCTTTCTACACATCGGGATGGTTTGTCCCTGTAACCTCAATAAGGATTCTTTCAAATACAGCCAACTCTCCTGGACTCCTTTCCCCCTCATGTTATTCTTCCAGGGGATCCTGCCCATCAGTTCCCTGAGGGAGTCAAAGTCTGCTTTTCTGAGGTCCAGGATCTGCTGCTCTCCTTTCTTCCCTGTGTCAGGATCCTGAACTTGACCATCTCATGGTCACTTCCTCCCAGGTTCCCATCCACTTTTGCTTCCCCTACTAATTCTTCCCGGTTTATGAGCAGCAGGTCAAGAAGAGCTCTGCCTCTAGTTGGTTCCTCCAGCACTTGCACCAGGAAATTGTCCAAAAAGAAGTCGCAATACTTTTGCTTAGCTCATCTTCCTCAGTTTCATGAACATGATACATGTGTACCCGTGTATACGTACGTATTTAATTGTGTGTTTATCTACACAGATGTGTTTGCATGCCCATGTGAGTATGTATTTCCATGGACACTCATAGGTGTGGGGTTGTGCACAAGTGTGCATCTGTATATTTATACAAGCTTTTGTGTAGATGGCATCCATTTTCCATCCATTTTCCTAAACTTATTCTTACCAAGTATCTAGTTTACAATAAGGCACTAGTTCTTAATTTCCTTCTGCTGACAGCTGATATTAAACAAAATAGTAACATTTTTGACAAGGGCACTTTTTCCAAAAGGCCCTGAGACACCTGTCACTTGTTCTTTGCTCATTTATTTCATTGTATCAAGTTTAAAGCTATCGTTGCAGCCTGTGGATAGGAAGTAATTTGATGATATACATTACATATTGTTTGGACCTTGGCTTTGAGGGTCATATACTTCCCTAGACTTCAATCATGTTTCTCATTGACATTAATGGGGGTTCCTCTGCTGATTGAGTCCTTAGTGAGGAATCCAGCAGCATGAAGTCCAGATAACTTGGATGATCTTTCTGGCAATACTGAAACCCTAACAAGAGTCCACTTCAATTGAGGGAGAAATGTGGTTTGCAATGTATACATTCAGTACACAATTAGTTTACCCAGGCTTATCAATAATACAGTAAAAAGGTATTCAGTAATATCCCAAAGGAAAATAATATGCTGAATATCTTTTTAATAAGACACTGTCCACTGTTCATTCATATAAATTCCCCACTAAATTTTTTTTTTTACTTCAAAATCCAGTGCATCCCCTTTAGCCGTTTCAGATGAAAGAGAAAGTAATTGTGCAAATTCCTTATATTATTTATTGAGTTCACATTAGCTTAAAATTCTTCTTAGTTCAAAACTATTTTCTCTAAGATAGAGGAGCAAACCCCTGAGCCAAATCCTCTGTATAAATTCAATTCACATTACTATTTCTCAGCCAGTGTGGCAATACTGAGTTTATACTCAGACTTTTGAGCTCCTATGTCATGGTGTATCTTTTAATTAAATTCTCTTTAGTGGATTATGATTTGTGGAAAAAATGATGGTATGCTGAGGGAAGTACAGAACGACTAGACTGGAGAATATACCACAAAGGTGTACAAGACAAGTAGCAGAAGGCAAATTTCTAGACATAATACAGTTTCAACAGGCTGCATTTGAGGGCCAATACATTCATATTGAATTGTACGTTCATATTGGGGTTCAGTACAGTTGGCTGCTAGAGTTCAGTATATTTATATCAAGAATAATCTTCTGAAAGAGACTGTATCACTATGTTTGTGTGCATAAGAACAAAGTCACTGAATGTTTTATACTCATTTTTTTCATTGGAAAGACTACGTGGTAGAGTTCTGGCAGTGAAAAACTTCCTCTTCTCAATACAAGTAGTGGGCATAGCCGTTTTTTGTCCCACAAATGCCTTTTTCTTTGTTGATCATACCTTTTGGTTCTGGGGACATTTTTCCCAGGTCACCTTTTAAACTATCATCCTGAAGCCGATAAGTGTAATGAATTGTTTTCACTTCCTAGCTGGTATTCATGACAAGGTATTTCATTACATTGTTTTCTTTTGGAAGTTATCTCAAACTTTTCCGAGTAAAACAATTTCCCCCCTCCTTTAAAAATAATTGAATAAATATATTTCAGAAAACACTTCTTGGCAGAACAGTGAAGGTTAGCCAGTAATTCCAGGAACTGGATGGAATATCTCAGAAACCAGGATACTTTTGCATCAGTAATATTTAAGGTAGGACACACAGTTGGAGGAATGAAATTAAAATCCAGTAAAGACTATTTTCATTAGTTGCTCACTTTTTGTGGCCTATTCATCTCCATCGCCATCCATCCATCATTAACATTAAGTTTTCCATGACAAGCAGTAATAAATATTTGGTATGTGTACTATATGTTGTCACATAGTGCCTGATCCTGTGCCATCAAAGTCAGTGGGGATTTGCAAAAGGCTTCAGTGGATTCAGGATCAGGCCCGTCATTTAGGGGTTAAAAATAAAGATTGATTTATTAGAACAAGGATTCTGAGTTATCATAAAATCAAAGATAAACTGGTCATTTTTTAAAAAAAATATCGAAGTGAAATTACTGCTGTTTTCAAGACTCCACTGTGCCTTTCATATCGTATGTATCATAGATGGCCATTTTAGTGCCCAGCTATTACTTGATACTGGTTTAAAGTCTGAAGTGAGAAAGTTTTAGCAGATTTATTTTAAAATATATATTGAATGAATGCAGATAAGGCTGAACTATTAAACAAATTGTTTTCCACAGCAGCTTAAATGGTGAATACACAGGAACAATACAGTAGGATTTCCTTTTTATTTCTAGTTATTCAAACCTATGTAACCCTTCTGCCAGGTGGAGCCAGCAGCAGCCAGGACTGGGTTCAATATCTAAGGGTTCCTTTCCATCAGTCCAACACAGAACCAGCTCAATCCCCCACCCAGTAACCTGGGAAAATTACACATCACCTCTGGGTGCCTCTGAGAGGCAATACTTCCCCACTTGCAAGCACAGAGTCTGAGTGTAGAAAATATTTTTTTAATAAAAGGAGGGAAGTAACTTGGCATTAATTTGGAAAAACACCAAACAGGGTTCATAAACATAAACTATGAGTAAAAGAGCCAGCCTAAGTAGGTTGGGCAGTGTCCTATTTCCCTCAGGTTCTTAAGTCCAGCAACCCGAAAGTCCCCTTCACATGCCCGACCCTTCTCTGCACCTCACTTACAGTTGCTGCCTTTGGTCAGTTTCCACCCAGAGTTCAGAGGTGCATCTGCAGAGTTCACCTCCCACCCTGGGTGGAGGGTAAAGTGGGGAGTAAGAGGCAACTTACTCACTCATCATGCCGCTCTGCCGCCGCCCTGCTGGCCCACCAGCCACCCCTGTCAGCCACTTGTTCCTGCTGGCCGCCCCTGTCGGCCAGTCTCTTAGTGATTTTAGCTCTGTGCAGGAAACAGAGTCCTGCCGCAAGTGATTTCAGCTCTGAGTGATTTCCAGCTCTGGGCAGGCAGGGGCAGAAACACAGTCTTATCACAACTGGTTTTAAGCTCTGATTGAGCAATTAAAATAACAAAAGAGGCTCCTAATGAAGCCTATTTAGCTCTATTCTTTGAATAGTGGGCTGGGGAACAGGTTAAACCAGCCTAAGGAGGACCCTTGAGAGTGTGCAGCCTCCTGGCTGGTATCCCTGCCCCTCTTACTTTCATACTTACTTTTACTTGTTTTACCAAGGTTCTTTAAATTGAAAATGACTCTCTCCTTTGGGACAGGTTAAGCACAGTCCTCCTTTTCTGTATTCTCACAATAATTACAAACATTGGTAACCATATTTCACTACTGCTGAATTCAGTACTAACATAATTTGTGACCCAACACCAGCCAAGTTGATTACAATGAGCAAAACACTGCTCCATCAGCTGAATAGCTAGCAAATCTCAGCTAAGCAGGAGCAAAGTATTTACATAAACACACCTAGGGTCTCTTCCCTGCTCCTAGCTAGCTGTCAAGGAAGCATTCATTCAGACCCTGCTTACACCTAGCATATAACACTTATGATACAAATCAAGTAAAATCACATTATCAGAAAGGAATAATTTGCATCCAGCCAAAATCACATAGCCTTCACCTTACATTACTGCAGGGTCTCATCATAAAACACCGCAATAAACTTTTTCTCCAGATGTAATATTAGAATTTTGTGTTCTCTGCACAGTATACTTTATTTACAATGCATTCTTTTTAATAGTCACTGCTTTATAATACTTGTATTTGCTGTTTGACTTCAATTCCATTCGTCTCCATGGTGTGTTCATTAAAGACAGAGAGCTATGTCCGTTTGATTTCTAAATTCACAATTATAGAGTCTAATGTGAAAGAAAATGCATCCGATGAAGTGAGCTGTAGCTAACGAAAGCTTATGCTCTAATAAATTTGTTAGTCTCTAAGGTGCCACAAGTACTCCTGTTCTTTTTGCGGATACAGACTAACACGGCTGCTACTCTGAAACCTATCTTTAAGCAAGTGGCTATGATTTTGTGGTGATGTTCTGTGATTTTTTTTGAAGTGACAGAGTAGTTTTAATGTTTGTATAGGACTCTTTTTTGTGCTTAAAATATATTTTAAAAGCATGTGTAGAAAGAATACATCAATATTTTTCTTTATAATACAGTAAATATCCCTCAGATTTACTTCTAAATGCAACAGTTTTGTTGAGGACTTTTCCTGCTCCCAATCAAGCCAGTGGAAAAAAATATATATTGACTTCAGGGAGACCAAGATCGGAATCTTAGGTCCAGATAATGTGCTCTCCTTGCTGAAGTATGGAGGAGCAGGCAGGAAGTTTCCCTCCGCCCTGCTCAGCTACTCAAAGACAAAAGCAGTCCCTGGCTTTCCTATGCTATGAGGTACACAAATGACTACTTCCTCCTGCCACCTTCTGGGGAGAAAGCTGGCACCTCTCCCTCTCTGCATTGGCTGAATACTCTTGGCACACTCTGGGGGGAACGTTCTGTGCCAGTGTAATAGTTAGTGGAACATGCACACGTACTTATGCTGTGAGCGGCACTGAGGAAACTGCCTGCTGAGGCATATTTTCCCAGACACACGGAATGAAAGGCAAGGTACAAGGGATGTGGTTTAATTAGGCTGCAACTTTATTAACTTAACTCATCTGGGATCTATCTGACAATGGCTTGTGCAGTACAGGTCATGATTCCTTCCTTTATCATTTTCTTCGGGTGAAGGCTGCTGTCAGCTCACCACAGCTGGTCCACAGCCCATTGCTGGGACCTCACCAACCTCCCCTCATATGAGGGTGAAGAGGCAAAGGAAAGGGGTTTTCTTCTCTCTCGACCAGACATTTGGAGCCCCAGCCCCATTCTCCTGCTTTTTTAGGAAATGCCGTCTCCTAAGACCACTTCCAATTCTGGTTGATCAAGGAACTGGACCCCTATAAAATGAATGCTTGCAGTGGACACATGTCCATTTATTTACAAACAGAGAACAGTTGTCAAGACAGAATAAAAAAGCAGCTGATTAATCAGCATGCAGCTTTCATCTTGAAGGGCCTCGCTGCCTGGACCTTTTTAATGTTTGGAAGATTGGCCTTGTGTGAGAGAGATGTCATGTGGAAATGCCTGTGATAGCTCTGTAATTAGTAGAGGGACAGTAACAGGATTAAACAACTCTGCATGATAGAACAGAGAACATGCATAGCTGGGAAAAAGCTACAGCGCTTTTTCCCTTTGGGATAAAGTGAGAGAAAAGCTTGCTCTGGTACTTTTGCTGAGTTGTGGCACCTTGAACCATATCTCCTGATCTACTCACAAGGTCTCTGAGCTGCTCTGGGGAAGGTGTGAAAACGCACCACATCCTGGCCAATCTGTCAGGGGGTGGGGGACATCCTTCCCAGTTCCAAAAAAATGACAAGCACAAGCCCACAAAAACCTGGCCCTCCACTAATGCCAGGAGTTGGAGGGTGGGAACATCTAATCCAGGGGGCTCAGGTGAGGGAGGGACAGGGTTTATTTACCCTCCCTCAGGTGTGCAGAGGCCACTGGCTTACCTAAGGCCCACCAGCTCAGGTGATACCTATCTCTCTCTCCCAGCCACCGCCTTCCAAAGCCTCAGGGTGAGAGGACCCTTAAGGGAGTCACTGCCCTTTTTTCTCCACCTGTCTAGACAAAGCCCTCTTGCCTTTCAAGATGAGGAGTTGCTCTTCTGATGGTGTGGTACTGCACCTAATTAAGGGAGATGGCTACATGTCCCAATCTAGCCCTTAGTGTTTTCTACATCACAATCTAGCCTATAGTATTTTATTACCTAATCCAGTAAATGTATGAAAATAATAACAATGCAAAGTGAGAAGGATGTGAAGCTTCAGAAATACATGAAACTATTGCCTATTGTATGCAAGAATAAATAACCCTCAGCAGGTCTATTTTAAGGAAATTGAGTTTTTTTCCTCCTTCTAATTCTAATTCTTTCCTGATTTTATTTTTTGGAGGGAAGAGAAGTAAAAGAGTGAAAACTGACTCAGCATTTCAACATGAATAATTAAAGCGGTATGATTTTCAATACCCTCAATCCACCCAAAACTGCAACTTTAAAACTCATTCTCAGATATTTTATTAATAAATTATTTGTTTGGCTTATTGATTGTTGGCCCTTAAATTCAAGGATAACAAGGTACTATATAGGAGAGATAGCAATATAAGGTATCACGCTTATTGTGTATTTAAAGCAGTTCAAGTAAGTTTGTGGTTCTGATCACATTCACATCAGTGGAAATTGGAAGTAACTCCATTGACATTACTGGAGTTTGACCAGTGTGAGTTCGAAACCAAGCCCTGTGACTGAGTAGCCAGTAGCTCAACTATACATTCATGAACTTTATCCTTTTGTATCCTAGAGACTAAGCAATTTATTTGAGCATAAGCTTTTGTGAGCTACAGCTTTGGTTAGTCTCTAAGGTGCCACAAGTACTCCTTTTCTTTTTGCAAATACAGACTAACACGGCTGTTACTCTGAAACCTGTCATTTTGTATCCTAGTGTTTAGCAATGTTCCAGCAGCTCGGAATTACCAGGTTGCAGGGCAACATGGCCATGTGCCTTCTTCCCCGCAATATGTCCCTCTGCTAGTAGGTGGAGGAGACATTGTAAGAGCTACTAAAGTGGCAATATATCACCAAAGGATCCGTTTACACATGGGGAAACCTGAAGTGGACAGGTTTAGGAAAGTTTGTGTCACCAGAATGACTAAAAGGAGAGAGAAGGAATCTGAGGGCTGGGGACAGCCATTAAAGGTGAACTTGGGCAAGTCACTTCCCCTTTTCATACCTCACTTCCCCTGCCTGTAAGATGTGGTGAATGATGCTGTCCTCCTTTGTAAAGCACTTTGAGATCTATTGATGAAAAACCTCCTATATGAGGTAAATATTATCATTATTATTATTATTAAAGTCCGCTGGCTAATTAGCACTAGCAAGGGGCCATGATACTACTCTGTGAGCACCCAACATGGGAGTCATGGGACCTGAGGCACAGAGTGACTAAGTGACTTGCCCGGGGTCACAATGGAAATCTGTCATGGAGCAAGGAGTTAATCCTGAGTCCTAGGCTAGGTCATAAGCACCGTGCTAACCTTTCTATCTGGAAGATGATGGATCTACTTTTAGTTCAAACCACAAAGGAAAGAGGGGATGAGTAGGGGCTGGGAAGTAAAAAATTGAGGGGACTGAGGATAATTGTTCTTTATATATAGTATTATTTGACATTAATTTTCAATATTATGCATTTAGCTAGCTCCCAAAAGTGTAGTGGGCACCTAATGGATGTTTAGTATACTGAAGATATTTATCTTCATAAGCATCAGATATCTTGTAAATGACAGAATACATCACACCTTTGTGATTAGATATTGCAGGGGTCTTGCCCGCTGTATTTTGATCTTACATACCATATTTATCATCAAGAAACTGTAAGAATGAACTTCGAGCCACAGCCATGATTCTCTGGTTTAGCAAAGTGTTTATCTTTATAACATATGAATATGTTATTTTTTTCCTTCACCACATCCTCAAAAACAAAGTACTTTATTTCGCTACAACAGGACTCCTATGAGCATGTTCAGTGACAGAGGAAATGCTTCAGAGAACTTCTGTAAGTCCACAAAAATTGTGTCAATATCGGAGCTCTATAAATCTGACCCTCATAACTATGCTATCAATAATTCAGATAGCGTAAACTAACATTGGGTCTTAGCAAAAGTTTATAACGTTTATTGTTATGCTGTGATGGATGGATTTTTATAGTAATGTCAAAAACTGATATTGATTCGTGAAGGTTTTGCTACTTTCAAAATAAACAACCTTCAACTTGCCTTCAAAATTGGTAAAAAATAGTTTCACTTTTCGGGATTGGATGGATATTTCTAAAAGCACATTTGCTGATACTTTCCATACCCACAAAATATGTACACTGGCAGTTTGCATGATTTACAACAGGGGAGATTCAGTCTGCATGAGAAATCATTGGAATAAATATTACAGTGGCTGGTGCACTGCATAGAAGATAATCCAAGGTGAATGATGACCAGAAGTGTGTGATGTGAGTTAAATTATTTACCTTTTACATATAATTATTTTACATCCCTTTGTGGCATGTATGCAGTATGATGCATGTGGTGAGTTTTAAATACTGTATGTATATATTTGTCCCTGCTAAAAAAAGGAGAAATATTGTATTCTGTATTAATTGGATATATTTGGCTAAGCTTTTAAATGTGACAAATGGAGACATGCCAAACTAACTGAAAGTAATTCTGGCCATCATTGAACCACAGTGGCTGCCAGTTTGCAGACGATTTTCTAGTTTTCTTGGTTCTGTCACATTTCTTTCATGCTAGCTATTTACCATCTGAATAGGGAGAAAGTACCCTGAGCCATAAATAAACGTATTCATCTTCTAATATGACAGTTTCGGTGAGGGGCTTGTGTTATATCGTGTCACACATCATAAACCAACCTGAGCCTCTGTAATAGCATAGATTGCAGACAGGTCCCTCCAAATAAGCAACAATGAAAGTGCTGCTGGAAGCCTTAGAACACAGTTAATAAGCAGACAAACTTTCAGGCCGCCTTATCATTTTCTCATGTCGGAATGAGGTTTGTTTTAGACGAGCTCATTCTCTTCAGGACACCTGAAAGTGTATTAATGACAGAATACGCAATGTATCCCTGTGGATGCAACAGGAGAAGGCTTTGTTGCTTTGTGAATGTGGTCCAAAGCAGCCTTATGCTTCTTAATTTACAGGAAATTCAGGGTAAACCATTTATTTACAAACAGAGAACAGTTGCCAAGACAGAATAAAAAAGCAGCTGATTAATCAGCATGCAGCTTTCATCTTGAAGGGCCTCACTGCCTGGACCTTTTTAATGTTTGGAAGATTGGCCTTGTGTGAGAGAGATGTCGTGTGGAAATGCCTTTGATAGCTCTGTGATTGAGAAAGGGACAGTAACAGGATTAAACAACTCTGCATGATAGAACAGAGAACATGCATGACTGGGAAAAAGTTACAACGCTTTTGCCCTTTGGAGTAAAATGAAAGAAAAGCTTTGCTTTGGTACTTCTGCTGATAAAATTTGCTTTCTGGAACGTGACCAAGTCCCAACATATATCATCTGTGAGAAATAGTGCAATCAAAAGATTGTGTTCCTAAATAGGCTTGGAATATCTTGGCAACTGCTAAGGAAATACAAATAAGGAATAGTGCCCTCCTAGCTCGACCCTTAAATTATGCAGCTGTTCATTACCAGAATTATATATCTCATGATGCCCTTTGGAAGAAAGGCGTGGTGCACAGAGCTGGAACAATCACTGAATTAAGAAAGACCTCCTAAAGTCTCACAGTGTCACATGCATGTACAGGAAGATAAGAAAGGCCAGCTTAAGTTCTTGGCATTTCAAAGAAGGCAATCAAGAAACCCTTTGAATTCTTTGGTTTTCTTTCTCTGCAATTCATCTACATTTTATTGCCAGTCTGACAAAGCATCCCATTCATGTGTCAACACTCTTCTCTCCCTTGATGCATGGGTGTTTATAACAAGCTGAATTTGCAGACGCTACCATCTGAAAACATTAATACAGCCAGTTGCATGGTGTTAATATTTATATAATTATTAATGATTTTATGCTTCCTGCCTTTGTGCTTCTGAAATACAAAGGCTATATTAGCATGGTCAAGCATAGCAGTGTTTGATGAAATCCTGTAAACCCAGATTATTTATCCATAACAGGCTTTGCATTTCAGACTGAAATAAACTATGTTATGCTAATCAGTTTACTGTTAATAAATGATCTGAGTGACATGTTTGTCACATTTTTTAAACATTTAGTTATGATCTGATTAAGAAAATTGGCACTGCAGCATAAAACAGATACTTTGAACATGTGTGCTTGAGAAACTTGAAATTTTTATGTTCATTCAATTGATAATTACTTGCTTTTATGGCTCCTGAGAGTTTGTCCAATACTATACTCTGACAAACAGTACAAAATAAATGATACAAAGTTAACATGGTGCACCTGAAATAATGGCTAAATGACAGCTCTCAAAACGAAATTGTAAATGGGAAATCATCTTCAAGTGGGTGTGTTTCTAGTTTGGTCCTGCATGGATCAGTTCTCAGGCCTACAGTATTTAAAATTTTTTATCAATGACCTGGAAGAATGCATAAAATCATCACTCATAAAGTTTGCAGATGACACAAAGATTGGTGGAGTGATAAATAATGAAGAGGACAAGTCACTCATACATAATGATCTGGATTGCAAGCAAACAATATGCATTTTAATATGATCTAATGTAAAGTTATACATAGGAACACCCCATTGAAAAGGGTGCCTAGTGGCTCCAGTCAGCACTGCTCACCAGGCCTTTAAAAGTCCGTTTGGCGGCAAAGTGGGGCTAAGGCAGGCTCCCTACCTGCCATGGCTCCATGTGGCTCCCAGAAGCAGCAGCATGTCTGCTCTCCGGCTCTTACACATAGGGGCACACTGCCCTCGCCCCAAATGCTGGCTCTGCAGCTGGGGAGTCGGTGCCTGTGGACAGGACAGCACACACAGCTGCCTGGCCACGCCTCCATATAGGAGCCAGAGGGCAGATATGCCGCTGCTTCCAGGAGCTGCCTGAGGTAAATGCTGCCCGGAACCTGCATCCCTGAACCCCTCCCATACCCCAGCCCCCTGCCCCAGCCCTAATCCCCCTCCCACCCTCCAAATCCCTCGGTCTCAGCCTGGAGCACCCTCCTGCACCCCAAACCCCTCATCCCCAGCTGGAGCCTGCACCCCTGACACCCTCCCACCCTCCAAATCCCCTGCCCCAACCCTGATCTTCCTGCCGCCCTCCAAACCCCTTGGTCCCAGCGCGGAGCACCCTCCTACACACCAAACCCCTCATCCCCAGTTCTACCCCAGAGTATGCATCCCCAGCCAGATCCCTCACCCCCCCCGCTCCCTAACCTCCTCCCCCAGTCCAGAGCCCCCTCCCACACTCCGAACCTCTCAGTCCCAGCCCAGATCCCCCTACTTCACCCCAAATCCCTCATCCCTGGTCCCACACCAGAGCCCACACCCCCAACTGCCCCACACCCCACCCCTTGCCCCAGCCTGGTGAAAATGAGTGAGCGAGTGAGGTTGGGGAGAGCGAGCAACAGAGGGAAGGGGGGATGGAGTGAGAAGGGGTGGGGACTCGGAGAAGGGGTGGGGTAGGAGTGGGGCCTCTGAGGAGGGCAGGGTTGGGTAGGGCAAGGGTGTTCGGTTTTGTGCGAGTAGAAATTTGGCAACCCTAGTTATACATCTAGTAACAAAGAATGTAGGCTGTACTTACAGGATGGGGATTTTATCCTGGGAAGCAGTGACTCTGAAAAGACTTTAGGGTCATGCTGCATAATCATCTGAAAATGAGCGACCAATGTGGCAAGAAGACCTAATGTGATCATTGGATATATAAACAGGGTAATCTGGAGTAGGGATAGGAAGTTTATATAGCCTCTGTATTTGGCACTGGTGTCCACAATTCAAGAAGGCTGTTGATAGATTTCAGAGGGTTCAGAGAAAAGTAACGAGAATGATTTCAGGATTGGAAAACTTGCCTTATGGTGACAGAGTTAAGAAATTCAATCTATTTATCTTAACAAAGGCCAAGGATGATTTGATCATAGTCTGTAAGTACCTACATACAGAATGATATTTGATAATGGGCTGTTCAGTCTGGCAGACAAAGGTGTAACAAAATCCAGTGACTGGAAGTTGAAGCTAGACAAGTTCACACTGGAAATAAAGTGAAAGCGGAAGTTTTTAACCACTGGAATAATTTACCAGGGATGTGGGGATTTTCTATGACTGACAATTTTTAAATCAGGCCTGGATTTTTCCTCTAAAAGGTATGCTCTAATTCATACAGGAGTTATTTTAGGGAAATTCTTTGGCCTGTGTTGCATAGGAGATCAGACTAGATTATTACAATGTTCCCTTCTGGCCTTAGCATCTATAAATCTATTAAATGAATTATTGCCAAATTCCAGAAAAGCCTTCCTACTTTTACTAATATTCTGTATTAATTTTGATATTATTTATGTTTCCTTTGGACTGTACTGAGAATGAACATGTTCATTCCAGTATTGATGTTACAAGAGACAAATACCATTTCCAATTAAAATATTACTTAACCAGAGTGGAAACTGGTTGATGTAGAGTTGCTAATGGCACTCGTCAGCCATACAAAAACCATGTCCACAGTAGGGAATTCTTGGAAAAAATTCTGACGAGTATTAACAGTGGTTTATCTGGTCTTAGCACTGGTGGGAGTCTGTAACTCTCTGCTGGGGATACCCACCTCTATGAGTCACCATGTTACCTTAGGAAGAGTGAGCTTTGTTGGAGATTAGACTATGTGTCAGCTCCTTGTCACATTGGTCTATCATTTTCACCAGCAAACTTCTCAAGGCTCCCCCAGCCCCAACCTTGCCTAGCAGGTAACAATCAGTGAACTCCAGCCTACAAGCTCCTCAGAGATGTTTCTCTGCAGTGCCTGGCACATCTCGCTGTACATTCACAGAAGATATTAAGGTTGCTGCTCTGTTAAAGAGTCAGTACATTACAGCATATTCATTTAACTGGGGGCTAAAAACATCCTTCCCTTCAAACATAGCACTGAAATGGCTTACAGTAAAAGTAAAACAAGTTTAATAAACAAATGTCATAATTTTAAGTGATACCAAGTAGAAGGAATAAAGGTAGAAAGAGTTACAAGCAAACAAAAATAAAAATATGCTTTCTAATGGCTAAGACCAAATTTAACAAGCCACAGTTTTGTTCAAGGCAGTTTCCTTACTGATCTTCCCTTTCCCAACAATAGCTGGTTACCTCTCAGTAGGATCCCCACAGAGTTCAACGTGCTGGTTTTCCTTGTCTCCTCGGCTGAAGGATAACTCAGGGGTTTTCTGCCCCTCTCTTTATAATCCAGTAGATCTCTCAAAAGTATATCTCTCAAAGTTAATTGATCCTGCTTCAAGAGGCAGCAAGGCTTCCTGAGGTACAGTCTCCATGCCTCCATGATCACTTTTTCTCCACTTGCTCTTCTGATGTCTTTGTTTACCTTTTATGTGAATATACTTTCATTATCTTTGCCTGACAGTCAGGCTGCTCAGACAAACAAATACACATTCCTTTGTCTAGAGCAGACTGGGCTTATGCATTTGGGTGGGAGGGATAGCTCAGTGGTTTGAGCATTGGCCTGCTTAGACCCAGGATTGTGAGTTCAATCCTTGAGGGGGCCATTTAGGGATCTGGGGCAAAAATTGGGGATTGGTCCTGGTTTGAACAGGGGGTTGGACTAGATGATCTCCTGAGGTCCCTTCCAAGCCTGATATTCTGTGATTGTTAGCCAAACACTTTTAAAGAACATAATCCCAGCATATATCCATAGCTCTTTGTACACAGCCCATAGATACATCACACAAGTATATTAATGATCAGTGAGTTATTAGTTTTCCAGTGATACCTCAGAAGGCATATTTTGTACAAATATTATGGAAGTAGTGTGTAGGGTGTAAATACAGGGGTACCTAGGGCCTTAAACCCCCAATGTAGAAAAGGGTTCGGAGGCTTCTGTCATGTTTAACATCCTGTTAGTCAGTATCACTGAGTGCTAGCACAATATTCTTTCTTAAAATTCCCTAGCACAGATCAGACCAGAGAGAGGTAATTTTAAAACATACACAGGTTCCTTTTTGTCCTATAGGCTGGGAAGAGAAAGAGAAGATTGTCCGATAAGTTTTATTTTGTTCGAGTGTGCAAAGTTCAAAGAGTTGATTCAGCTTTGAGGAGCCAAAAAGTGCTTAAGGAAAAAGGAAATACATCTCACATGATAGTTCAGTTCCTACAAACCTAGTTCAAAGAGTTTGTTTGAAATAGACATGAGTCAAACACTTCCTTTGTAAATCAGGATCACCTCCTATATGCTTAAGGAAGGAATTCTCAAGGAAGATGCATGTTCTATGAACAATCTCTGCAGTGTATAAATGTGCTGTGAATTAAGAGAAAGAAAATTATATCTTTTGATTGTAACAGCTAAAGATCAAAAGTGGATGTGTTTGTTTTAGGGGATTGGGCTAACAGGGTGACATCTGGAACTAGGGAAAGATATGTCAATTTAGAGGTAGCTCTGGCAGGCTAAGAAAACAGCTATGCCTAAGGGAACAGCAGTAAGGCAGTGTTATTGCTTTTATCTTCAATCCTGTGTAACTGTGTTTATGGAATAGCTTTACAAGAACTTCTAATGAATTGTGAGTGATAGTCTTAATGTCTACTGTCTTTTATATTCCATGTCTTTCTCCCTATTGTAACCTAATCAACGTTAAAAGCCTATATGAGTAGAAATATCAATAAAATCTACGTTGCACAGATTGGGCTGAAACCACTTGTCGCATTGCTACTTTCTCAATGACCAAATGATAGGAGATTTGAGAAGAGACAGGATGTAGCAAGGTCACTAATGCCTGAAGGTGGCTATTGAACAAGGACATATCCACTGCCTGTTTAAGTGTAGTTGGCATTCTCCAAAACAAGTGTTAACAATCTATGGCAATAATGGCTCAACAGTCTCTTCTCTGGCCTTAACATTAAAGATGTGGGTCCTTCTCACAAGTGATTTGTTTCCACTTCCTAAGCGAGGCCCAACCCTCGGTAAGCAGAACAGGATAAGAATCAGCCACCAAAGACAGTTGCATGATTCTCCACTCTTTCTGCGCTGTTCTTTGACAGAAGAGCCACAAAGGGAACCAGCTGCAGCTTCTGGATGCAGGGCCATTCAGCCCTGACACAAATTATGACTGCACAAAGGCAGCCATAATTTACACCACTGGCATACCTATGTGCATAGGTGTTTAAATCCACAAGCTCATTCAAGAATTAATGCCTGGAGAATGTTTGCACACAAACAATATTGTATGGGCACAGGAGGAAACTGTGGTCTGAAAATCAAGCCCAAAGAAAGCATGAAGGCAAGATTTTGCAGATCATGAGGTGTGTGAGGGTGAATCAGAGGGGATGGAGCACAGAAGTAGGAAGGGGCAGAATCTTGAAGAGCCTGAAAGATGAGGCTGAACAGATTGAGCATGATGTGTGAGATAGTTTACCATCAGGGAGGCTAGAGGAAGGCAAGCATGTGCTTGTATTGGCATAATACAACATTTTTTTCAAAATTCTTATCATAGAATTCTAAAAGATAGAGATGGAAAACATCTATTTGTCCACTAACACCCACCATTCTCTATATTATATGGTCTAGAATCTATATGATGTTAGCTCAATATTTCTTTTGTAAAACCCATTGTCTGGTCTGCTTAAATCAGCATAACTCCAATGGGAGGGTTTGGTCTGAGAACTGGGGAAATATAGAATTAGGAACAAGTAAATCTATATTTCAGAGTGCTTCAAAATAGTGATATATCCTACAGCATATATCCTATAACATAACCAAAAAGATCTGTAAATGTTTGAAGTCACGATCATCTTTGTCTCTCTTGCATGCTATTTTTTTTTCCAGGTTGCAATTAGTTTTTTGCGGGTTTTCACAATTGCTTCCTCCTCCAGAAGAAAAGTCAACCTGCTGCTTTGTATACAATAGCAGCGGAGGCCTAAAGACAAAATATTTTTGCATCTCAAAAGTGTAATTCTTGAGAGGGGATGGATTTCCATAATTACCTTTGAATTGAACAAGTCAGTTACTGTATGTGTGCACCCATCAGCAAGTTCAGGATCTCATTTCTACAAAAACCAATGTAGTTAGAGGGCAGATACAATTTATAAGGCCAGGACTACACTTAAAAGATTTGGCATCGTAGCTGTGCCAGTTATGGGTGTTGTCATAAATATAAAGGGAAGGGTAAACCCCTTTGAAATCCCTCCTGGCCAGGGGAAAGCTCCTCTCACCTGTAAAGGGTTAAGAAGCTAAAGGTAACCTCGCTGGCACCTGACCAAAATGACCAATGAGGAGACAAGATACTTTCAAAAGCTGGGAGGAGGGAGAAAAACAAAGGGTTTGTGTCTGTCTGTGTGCTGCTTCTTGCCAGAGACAGAACAGGAATGGAGTCTTAGAACTTTTAGTAAGTAATCTAGCTAGGTATGTGTTAGATTATGATTTCTTTAAATGGCTGAGAAAAGAATTGTGCTGAATAGAATAACTATTTCTGTCTGTGTATCTTTTTTGTAACTTAAGCTTTTGCCTAGAGGGGTTCTCTATGTTTTTGAATCTAATTACCCTGTAAGATATCTACCATCCTGATTTTACAGGGGGGATTTCTTTATTTCTATTTACTTCTATTTTTTATTAAAAGTCTTCTTGTAAAAAACTGACTGCTTTTTCATTGTTCTTAGATCCAAGGGTTTGGGTCTGTGGTCACCTATGCAAATTGGTGAGGCTTTTTATCCAACATTTCCCAGGAAAGGGGGGGTGCAAGTGTTGGGAGGATTGTTCATTGTTCTTAAGATCCAAGGGTCTGGGTCTGTAGTCACCTAGGCAAATTGGTGAGGCTTTTTACCAAACCTTGTCCAGGAAGTGGGGTGCAAGGTTTTGGGAAGTATTTTGGGGGGACAGACGCGTCCAAACAGCTCTTCCCCAGTAACCAGTAATTGTTTGGTGGTGGTAGCGGCCATTCCAAGGATAACGGGTGTAATATTTTGTACCTTGGGGAAGTTTTGACCTAAGCTGGTAAAGATAAGCTTAGGAGGTTTTTCATGCAGGTCCCCACATCTGTACCCTAGAGTTCAGAGTGGGGGAGGAACCTTGACAGGTGTGATTTATTTTTTTTTAAACAACATAGTTATGCCAGCAAGAACCTTACACAGAATTAGTGCTTTTGACACTATAGATTATTTTGGTACTCAAACCAATATGTTTACCAGCACAAGCCATTTTTGTTCCCTATAGAAGCTGTGTCTATACCAGGAGAGTTTTGCCAGCATAGCTATACCAATTCTCCCTGCAAATTAAACTTGAAATGTGAAGAATTCACTTGCTATTGAATCAACAATTTTAAAGAATGTGTTTTTATATATATAGGTCTCCAGAATGTAACTGAAAATGGTAAATCATATCGAGCAGGTGCATTTTTAGTAGGGTCTTGCATGGTTCAGTTTTTGGCCCTATACTATTTATCATTTTTATCAGTGATCTGGAAAAAAAACATAACATTTGCAGAAGATGCAAAGATTCAGGAAGTGGTAAATGCTGGAAAGGGCAGGTCATTGCCACAGAGTGATCTGGATCTCCTGGTAAGCTGGGCATAAGCAACCAATAAGAGTTTTAATAGGGCCAAATACAATAGAATGTAGGCCATACTTACAGGATGGGGGACTCTATTCTGGGAAGCAGTGACTCTGAAAAGACTCGATGTAGATACTCATCTGAATCTGAGCTCCCAGGGTGATGCTGTGGCCAAAAGGGCAAATGAAATTCTTGGATGTATAAACAGGGGAATATGAAGAAGTAGCAGCAAAGTCAGGTTAGTTTTGGCACTGATGTGGCTGCTACTGAAATACTTTTCCAGTTCTGGTGTCCACAATTCAAGAAGGATCTTGATAAATTGGAGAGGATTCAGAGAAGAGCTATGAGAATAATTAAAGGATTAAAGAACGTACCATATATGATATTCAGGAAGAGAAGGGTAAGGGGTGACTTGATCACAGTCCATTAGTACCTATGTAGGGAAAAATGTCTGATAATAGAGGGCTCTTCAATCTATTAAAAATAAGGTCCAAAATTTAACAGTGAGGGTAATTAACCATTGGAACAACTTCCTAAGTGTTGTAGTGTATTCTCCATCATTGGCAATTTTAAAATCAAGATTGTATGAGGTTTTTTTCTAAAAGATACTCTAATTCAAACAGGAAGTAATTCAGGGCCTGTGCTGTATAGAAGATCAGACTAAATGATCACAATTGTCCGGCCTTCTGATCTAAACATCTGTGTTCCCAGATGTAGAACCAAATGTTCAAATTGAAAATTTCTGTTTACATCCTTTGACAATAATTTATACTGGGTTATTTTGGACCATACAGTATACACAATTCAGACAGATCCTTACTGACTTCATGGGGCTATAACAACTCACACTAGTTGAGGATATGCCCCATATAGTTAGCTACATTGACTTGTCAGTACCCCTGTGAATGTTTGGCATTGCCGAAGCTTTTTCGACTTGCAACTTTTTGGAAGGAAAAATAAGATTTAAAACTACCTATATTTCTGGGTTCTTTGTTCCTATGGAAATTCATTTAAAATTCGATCAAAAGTCCCTCTATATTTTTCCATTACTTAAAAATAGCTGATTGTATCAATGGGGAGTCTACTTCAGGCAATAAGACAGGGAAAAACAAAAAAACAAAAGAGCGTCTCCCAAACAGTTACTTTTGGCAGGAACATAGAAAACAAGGCAGCCCACAGGGCTGGTATGCCTGGGGGTTACTAGCCCATCATCTCTAGCACAGATATCTCAGTACTTGTTTTGAGTGGCATAGAATGACTCAAATTTAGGCCTGTGAGATGCAGATAACTCTTCTTAAATACCAGGGGAAAAAAATATCTAGTTTGGCTTTAAATTGTGAATTGCAAACACAGTGCTGTGTTTTTCTTGTTGTTTCAAACAACTTTCTCTGTGCCTATTTCTCTGCACTCTCCAAATTCCAGCATCAGCCATTTGTTTTAAAAGGCAAATTTTAGTATTTGTAACGGCTTTGAATACTAGCCTTCTCTTCTGTTGCTGTTACTGTAATAGTAGTATCCTTGAGTTTAAATAAATAAACCCTCTGTGTTTCTCTGAATCAGTGTGGTTAAAAATCTTTATTCCTGGGAAATTCTGAATGTACACCAATCTAGCCTTGGAATAAAAAGGCAGTGTAGTGATGGAGATACGCAGCCTCTGGTTGAAATATGAACTAAAAGTATGTGGCTGATTCTGGTATCAGTCACACTGCTGGATATTGGGAGTAACTTGACTCAGTTTGATGGAGTCTGGTGTAAGTAAGATCAGAATGCAGCTCTCAGTCTTTGCATACATGAAACGAGCACATAGCTTGTCAAAAGACTCAGAGTGTAAAATTCGAAGCACATTGCAATGAGATTTTCATCTGAGATTTGAACACTGGCAAACATTTTCCTGGTAGCTGTCTTGAAAGAGGGCAAAGATAATTAAAACAGATATATCATGTATCAGTAGGCAGATTATACAGAGGAAGCTTTTGTTGTTGCAGTGATTGTTCACTTGAATTCTGAGACAAATGGAGCACCTTTTGTGAAAACAGAAAATCATATTATGCACAAATTGTTTTAAGTAAGAGCAAGGTTACAACTCTTTTTTTTTTTTTTGAGGATCACTGTGGCAACAGTGGCTTTTCATGGAGTGTTTAGTAGCCTTTTCTCCTGCAGGAGCCCCCTTCTTTCAGAGTGTCCTAACCACTGGACCAATGGCTAAAAATGGTTAGGGGGGAGGTTACCACCTTCTTCTCTGACCGTTTTGTGACTCTAGCCCAAATTTTTGCATTTTTGCTTTTATTTTTTCCTGGCCAAAGCTATTCTATGAATGTGTGTGAAGTTCATGAACAGTTTGGGTTGACCAAAACTACATTTTTGGTTAATATATTATTTGTCAAAAAAATGCCACCCAGCTCTAGTTGTGTGGTGTATCTTCTCTTCCAGGCTTCATTAGTGCTAATCTCTTTAAATGTCATAATCTTAAGGCTGTGTCTAACATTACCACTTCTGTTGGAAAAACAAATGTCACTCAGTGAGTTAATATTCCGCCCCCCGTGAGTGACGCAGGCATAAGCACTAGTGTGCACAGCAATATGTCGGCCTTTCCCATCACCATAGCTACCGCCACTCATTAGGAGTGGATTAGATTGACCTGAGAGCTCTCTCCCATCAGCATAGGGTGGCTACAAGAGAGATCTTACAGCGGCACAGCTGCATTACTGCAGACATATCCCAAGTCACTTAAATGGCCGCCATTACTGTGTATCTTTGAGTCCTACAATGTGAACACTCTCACAGCACCTTTATGAGGCAGTGAAGTACTGTTATCCCCATTTAACAGGATGGGACTTGAGACACAGTGAGACTAAGGGCTCATTTACATGGGGAGTTATTCCAGAATTTCTATTCCTGATTGTATGTTCCTGTTTAACTCCATGTGTAGACACTCTAGTTCTGGAATAAGAATGTCCACTCCTGGAGTTAATCAGGAATAGTTAATCTCCTTTAAATTCACATTCTACCTTATTCCAGGTTAACTTTCATGTGTAGGGAAAACCTGAGTCTTTGGCCCATGGTCATACAGGAAGTCTGTGGCACAGCAGGGAACTGAACCCTGGTCTCTAGCTAATGCCCTAGCCACTATGCCATCTTCCTCTAAGATTGGAAATAGGAATACACACACCAGATATTCTCAGACATGTATCAATTGGCAGATCAGATATAGTTGTAGGAGCCCAGTGCCTAATTTTTCTAGATGATTTATCTAAATTTATACAAATCTGAAAAAAAAAATCAAGGTTTACTTGGGGAAAGGTGGAGGTTTGGCCACTTCTTACTTTGTCCACTCCTAATTATACTAGCTCTCAATTTCTTTCAAAACTGAAAGTGGCATGAGAGGTTTTCCTCGACTCCATATCCAAGGCTCCTGTGGAGCTATATGCAGCCTGAACAAAACAGCCCAGCATATTTAATAGTGCAGATTATCATAGTGTGCATTTGATTAACTGCTTTATATTAAGAATTGTAGGTGATAACTAAAATCTATTAGGGCATGATTCCTTAACATACTGCAGATATATCGTATACTGAACATGAATTGTAGATGGTCCTTAGCCAGCGAAAATGATACAAGTCTATAGGGAGGCTACACTTCTACTATAATGAATGGGAAAAATCAGGGTGGGATTTTTCTGTGACTTTTTTTTTTATTGGGTTGGTTTAATGGCAAGCTTTTGTGTCTGCGTTGTGTTTTGAGTGTTTTTTAGGGGTTTTGGGGGTAGAGTAGGGTAGGGTAGTGTTTGTTTGTTTTTAATTTTGCTCTCAGTATCCCATACCATGAATATAAAAAAAGCAATAATGGACCTAGTACAGCACCGATAAATGCCTATCCAACAGGAAATACATATAATAAAGCAAAGTACGTCCAGTATTGACAGGGAGGATAAGGTGATTCTCAGGCTTGTAATGTGGTAAATATGCAGTATATGCAAGCGTTTATGGTGGGTGCTGTGATTTGCTGCAGGACATGCTGAGGCAGGCACTTGTGTAGATCAGTGCTTCCCAGCTTACTTAAACAATTATGTCACTTGATCAGCATGAAACAGTGAGATCTCACTACCTCCATTTTTTAGTTGCAAAAATGGGACCCCAGAAGCAATTACACTGTAAATTAGCTGACAAGCAGAGAATACCTAGTGGATGCATAACCACTGGAGTAGAGAATGTTTTTACTGATATTTCTTTTCTGAAAAGGAACATTGTGGAGGGGAAGCAGGAGTCAGCCCTGAATTGTTTTCCAAGCTGTTCATATGTCATGCCCGTTCTTTGTGAGTGGATGCAATATATGAACTGACAAAGTGCAATGCTTCTTTGCCACTCAGGCTCCTGAGTGCTTACTAAGTGTTTATACCTACAGTTGTGTGGAAATCAGTTAATTAGCACAGTAAAAAAACCACATTTAATAAAAATAAAACTAGGCAAGCACCAGGTGTTTTCTGTTATCAGCACTTGAAGGTTGGGGTTGTTTTCTTTTTAGTATGCTTATATGTAAGTGTGTTTTGAGCAGGGGTCCAAAAGCATCAGAAAATTTCCTTTCACCCCTTCGAAGCAGGATTTTTTTTCCAGAAAAACTCAACTGTCACCTTGACATTTTACACTTCTCCACACATCTGCCCTTTGCCCACCACATGCACCTACATATCCCCTTTGCACCATGCCTGCACTCCTTACATGCTGCATGGGCTCAAAAGTAATGTGGGACTCAACTGCCTTTGCAATGTCCACAGACTGAAACTGGTTGAGAATTCCCTTTTTTTTTCCGCAGATTTTAAAAACAATTTTTGCAAATCATTTCTATATTTTTTCAAGCAGCTCCACCAGATTCTTTTTGGGTATTCTGTGGAGGCTAGTCTCTCTGCCTTGGAGCTACGCCCAGAATGGATAACTTTTATTCCCTTGCATGGGCTCTTAGGATGGGCCACAATCCTGCCATTCTTATTACTGGGATTTTCTGTTTTAAAACCACGGGTCTGATCCACTGCTGCAACGCTACTCTTCTGGCACCATCATTCTATTGAAATCAAGGATGTAACACTGATATAGAAGTGGAGGGCTGTGGTGGTAAATCAGGCCCCAGATGTTTGCTTGGAGGGTCAGATTGTGAGTTTTTGATATTTGTGTGAAAGTCTCCCTGTCTCAGGGTGGATAAAAGGCACACTGATACACTAACTTGTGGGGAGGATGTCTGCGGGCCTTGCACATTGGACGGCTGTATTCCATCCAGACAGAACGCTATTTCCAGTTAGTGATCAATTGGAAGAAATATAAACTACTTCAGTAGCCTCAAGTGCTACAGGAGTAAACTTTGGCACTTAGAGCGTTCACTGTGTGACAGCCCAATGGATATGTAACTAAATCCCCATGCACAGTTTTGAAAATTTACAGCTTAAGTTATATCCATGTCAGCGATCTCCAAGCCTCTTGAACATAAGGACACTCATATCACAACCTGTTGCAATTTCCAAATGCAGCTACTAACATTATTTTCTCCTGAGTTATTCAAACTATGTCACCACCCCCATTTACTACTTGAATTTCTGTGGGATCCCCATTGTCCACAATATCAAGTTTAAATGCTTATTCTTGCATTCAGCAGACCTTCTTAACTCCACTTTGGCCTACGTCTCTGAGCTAGTGTCCTCAGAATGCTCTCTGCACCAAATATATCCGTTGCCACTCTTCATACTTCTCTTCTTCCTTTCTCCTTGCCTTTTTTCACACAGCCTACTATGTGGGGAATGCCCCCAATGCTGGTTCAGCCAGCCACCACCTCTCCACTTTCCAGACTCACTGCTTCTGTGATGTCCATGGGAAGTGAACACATACAAACAATAAAAGCACTGTAAAACTAATACTTCTTCTGAGCCCTTTCAGTCTGTCCTATTCTCTTCACTTAACTTGTAAGTGGGGCATAGAATGTCCTCATTTGGTTCCTTGTACATTGTACATGAATACATTGCTGTTACTGTATATTTCTTAAGTATTAACAGTGATGTGGGTGATAGCAACATTAAGAGTGTGGTCTGTGACACTATCATAGGTTTCAGGGCCTTGACTAACTCAGTACTGTGCTGTGCATCAGTGGTTTTCAACCAGGGGTACTCAAAGGTCTTCCGGAGGGTACATCAACTCATCTAGATCTTCACTTAGTTTTATGACAGGGTACATAAAAAGCAATAGTGAAGTCAGTACAAACTAAAATTTCATAGACAATTATTTGTTTTTACTGCTCTATATACTATACACTGAAATGCAAGTACAATATTTATATTCCAAGTGATTTATTTTATAATTATATGGTAAAAATGAGAAAGTAAGTAAATGTTCAGTAATAGGGTACTGTGACACTTTTGTATTTTTATGTCTGAATTTGTAAGTTTTAAGTGATGTGAAACTTGGGGATATACAAGCCAAATCCCCAGACACAAATACACAAGACTCTTAAAAGGGGTAAAGTAGTCTGGAAAGGTTGAGAGCCACTGCTGTATATTACTTGACTAATTCAGTTAAGGAATGACTGTATATGAGTCATTTCTGATAATATGGAATCTGTGAAATACACAACACAGGGCATTACAAAACTGCTGATGTAATCATGATCTGTAATTTTTTTTTAAGACTAGCCCTATTAATTGCCATTATGTAAATGTAATGTAGCCCATAATAAATAATGGGGCAAATGTTAAAGGGAAAAATATATGAGAATTTAGGCAACAACTGCATAACGAGGAATAATTTGTTACACAACAGCAAGAGTATGCTGATATCTCAGGCATAGGCCATTTTATAACTCTTAAAATTAAAAAAGAGAAAGAACTATGGGTAAAATTTTCAAAAGCACCTGAAGTGACTTAGGAGCCTAAGTCTCATTGAAAGTCAAAGCTAGTCTGGGCAACTGAGGGCATCTGGGAAGGAGAGAAATGAGACTACTGGGGAATGAGTAGGAGTGTTGGGGAGGTCTGGGAAGGTGAGTGGGGAATGCATCAGAGCAGGGAATAGCAGGAATGTGGAACCTGGAAAAGAAGTGGGTCTTGAGCTTGAGCCCCTGGAAGGACAGTAAGTGGAGAGGAGCTATGCTAAAGGAACCACCTTGGTTGGTTAGAGAAGACATCTTCTCCTCTGCTGCCTGTACTCCTAGCGCAGTTCAAGTTACCTCACCTACAGTTCAAGTGACCTCATTGGCACTCATTAAGTATTACATACAGATAAAGGGCCCAATCCTGCTCCCAGTGAAGTCAATAGGAAAACTCCCATTGATTTCAAAGGAGAGAAGGTTGGGCCCAACAAAGGCATGGAGAAGCTGTGGTCTGTCTCTTGTTCCATGGAATGAGAGAGCAGATTTTTTTCTAACAATAAAGTATTTTGACATCTCAGATAATGTCAATGCATTCATCAGAATGTCTTTCTGCCATTGTTTCTAAATGTCTCACTGACTCTGAAATTGCTACTTAATAAATTAATTCACTCAGTGCAAGGGTAATAATCTGTTTAAATGATCATAACTACAATTTTATAATAGTTCCTCTTCTAAAGCTAAGTTGTTGGCACAAAGCCAAGTATTACGGGAAAGGATTTGGAGGGGGTGACGCTGAAACTTTTAAACTACCAGTGATCATTTTCATCATTGTGTAGTTCATGGTCGCTGTATAACCCAAACCTGGGACAGAGCATAAGCAGGTCAAGGATTTTTAGGTGTTTTGACAAGGCATTTTATAAATGATGAGTAACATCTATGCTGCTATTCCTGTCAGGGAAGTGAAACACTGAATAAGTGAATCCTAATAAAACTTGACAACTGGAATTCTTCATTTCATTTTCATATTTCAATAAATCAGCTAAATAGATCTCTTCTGAAAAAAAATTAATTTCATGTTATATTGGTTTTCAGAGGCTTTGAATGTGCTAATTGTTTTTAAATATTTTATTTAATTGAATTGTTATTATATGATAAATGAAAACAATATAATCATAAATATCAAAGCACTGCTTACCACTTATTAATGTATCAATCTCATGGGGATAAAAAGAAAAGAAAAGAAAAAAACCACACTGAAGCTATAGGTAAATACATTAGAAACTACATCTTAGAGTAAACTTTAAAATCTTCTATGGGCTGAGGCAAGGAATAAGATTTCCCAGGCAATACATTATATTATTAAATAATACTAACCAGGAGACCATCAGGATCTCTCTGTACAAATAAGCAGTGCCCCAAACCTACATCTCTCTTTTTGACTCCAGCATTAAACTATAATAATGCTTTCAAAAACTACAAAATACCTGTTTTTATCTTGGTATACTACTACCCAAATCTGAGCTGAGATTTTGTTTCAGATATGAAGCAGTGTTTTGTTTTTGCTTTCCCTGGTAAGCTTCCAATGGCTAGGTGTGATTTGTTGAGAACTATATTATGGATAACTTGGGAATCTGGATGCAAAGAAGCATGGACAGTATTTAATGGAGCCAAATGTTTACATTTGTTTCTGATCTCCATTTGTATCAGTTCTGGTATTGATTTTTAGCTTCCTGTTGCCTTTCTTTAGCCTGGCAGTTTGAAGTAGAGTTGGGTTGAAAATAGTTTTCCCATTTCTGAGAAAATGTTTCAGATTTCGAATGTCTCCTGTTTCACACTGGATCATCCTCTGGTTTGTGGATTGCTCTGGATGCAGGAGATAGGTGTCTGGATACCTGGATGGAGGCAGCAGTGTGTGGCTCAGAGGCAGGAACTAGACACTGAGGGAACTTTTACTGTAGAAACTTTGACACAGAGCAAGTTTAGGCACCTAGAGGGTTTGGAGGGAATTTTATGCAACACACTGGAGCCTAAACAGAGACTTAGGGGCCTAACTCCTTTTGTGTATCCAGCCCCAAGGCTCCAATTCTGCAAACACTTGCATATTTCATTAATTTCATTCAACTTAGTTGAACTACTCATATGTATAAAGTCACTCACATGCATAAACAAGTGAAGAATTGTGGCATAACAATAAAGTCATATGAAACTGCATGTCCGCTGGGGAATAATGCAAGGAATGAGTTCTGAGAGTAAATAGAAAGTGAACACACACAGAGAAAGGCCTCCACTGAGAAAGAAAGGAAGGAAGGAAGGAAGGAAGGAAGAGAAGGAGGTTGGGAAGGATAATCAAACCAAATTATTGCAGGAGAAACATAATGGGAAGGTTGCAGGTAGAATGAGTAAACTAAAGAGCGAATATGAAAGTCATTTGGTATAGGTAAAGAGAAAACGAACCCGAAAATAAGGCAGGATTGTTAATAAATTAATTGGTTTCATAATAGACTTTTATGTCACATGATAACTGACATTATTAATGACATCGGCTGCTGTTAAAATCATTGCTGACCGGAACTGAAAATCCATGATTTTTGGGTAGTGTCTGCTTTTCCAGTTCTGCATTTATGCCTTTAAGTGAGCTGTAGATTTTCCCATTTCTTTCAGGAGTTATGGGAAGATGTTTACATTGGCAAATATACTGCAACAGCGATAGTATTTGGGGTATATTTCAACATGATTAGAAGTATACTTAAGTGATAGATTTTGAACTGAAGCCATACTGATTGTTCTAGATGACAGCTTAACATTATAAATCTTGCCAAAGGTTTCAGAGCTAGGAACTTTGGACTGCTATCTAAATTAAAAAGAAAAGGTTCACATCACAGGCCACTTCTATTAGAGAGAAACAACCTGACACCCCAACCAATATCAATAAGAATTAAATGAGAGAGCTGGCTTGTGGATTTGGTTAATTCAAAGAAAGAGACAGACAGAAGGAATATGGCAAAGGACTGAAATTTGAGTCATCCAGCTGGGAGCAGACCGCAGGAAGTTGGAGTCCATGGAGGTTTAATAGTTGTAGGTTAGTGAAGCAAGTTGTAGGAATGGGGTGAAAGAATCTGTTTCAGAAGCATTTGCTCTGGTCACAGATTTCACTGCTTGAACTAAAACACTAGGTTACATCTTGCTACGTTTCTTGGATGTTCCCTTTATCTTTGGTGAATGAGGACAGCAGGAGCTTTCCCCTTCATACACTCCTGTGCTCTCTGATCTTTTTCTCTGACATGTTCTGATGGGAACTCAGCCAGCTCCAACTCTTGATGCTGTTAGAAACAATACGTTTTTTGTGGGCATTTGCAGGGCTTTGTTATCCTTAATAAGAGAATTACATTGTATCTGTAAAGAACAGCAGTAAAATATTTTCCATCAGAAAACACACTCTGATGGAAGATACAAGCCTTTGGACTTAAGTTATCAATTCTATGTTAGGGCAGCAGGAAAATGGGAGTGGGGGGGAGGTGGCTTTTAGTCATCATGTACACCCAGACTACAGATAATATTGGAATATGGATTGAATCTTCAAGGATGGTGAATATAAACTAATAATTATTGTGTGATGGCTGAGCCCAGATTTCAGTGGTTCTGTGTGTCAACCAACATACTTAATGATCTTTTCAATGTACAGTCAAACATTTTACTTAAAGAGTGGGATAGAAACTGTAAGTCTTCTGGTCTTCTGTTGTGTATTTAATTATGTTAGTGCACAGAATATCCTGGTGATAGGTGCAATATAGACAGGTCAATCTCTACCAGTCTAAAATTGTATGTCATTTAGGGGCTGATTCTGCCATCCTTATGCATGTGATGTTGTACCTTATGGAGAAAGATATATTCAATAAGAGTAAGAATCATGGCATCTAGTCCTTAGAGTTTAATCACTGCTCCTTTTTGTCGCCAGTTCTTATGCTTCTCCAGGCCTCTACTCCTATCACCTCTCCATTCTCCAGGCCACCAGTAGTCTCGCCTAGATTACTTGCAAATACACAGCCTTCCCTCTCATGAATACAACCATCTCAGACTTCTCTACCTGTTAAAAGGCTTGGAGAATCATCATTCAATAGGGGTGTTTCTAATGGAGTCCCACAGGGATCTCTTCTTGGCCTAATGCTATTCAATAACTTTAGCATTGATATGAAGGAAATATGAAACCATTCTTGGTAAAATTTGCAAATGACACAAAGATTGGTAGATAAGAGACTGGTCAATATTTATAAGGATAGGTCAGTCATACAGAGAGATCTTGATTGCTTGGTAAATTTTGTCTCATTTCAGCAACATATCTTTTAATACGTGCATCTGGGAACAAATAATGCAGCCTTAAATTTGGGGGACTATATCCTGGGAAGCAGTGACTCTGAAAGGGACTTAAATATCAGGGTTTATGTAAACTCCCAGTGCAATATTGAGGCTAAGAGAGTTAATGTGATTCCTGGATATATAAGTATGGGAATGTTGAACAGAAATAGGAAGGTGGCATCGGTGAGACCATAACTGGAATCCACTGTCCATTACTGCTGTCTGCAACTCAAAAAGAATGTTGAAAATCCAGAAAGGTTTCAGAAAAGCCTTACAGAAATTATTTGAGCTCTGAAAAATTTGCCTTACAGTGCGAGATTTTGGAAGCTCAATCTGTTTATATTTATCAAAGAGAAGATTCAGAGGTGAGTTGATTACAGTCTACAAGACTGTACATGGAGAGGTTTCTGATGCTCTGAGTAAATAAGGACATACTGAAATCCAGTGCATGGGAGCTGAAGCTAGGGAAATTCAGGCTAGATTTAAGGTTCATAATTTTTATCAATTAAGGTAATTAACCATCGGAAAAATTTACCTGGAGAGGTGATGTATTATACATCACTTGTGGTTCTTAAATGAAGATTGGATGACTTTCTAAAATATATGCTCTAGCTTAGTCACAGTATAGGTTTGATTCAGGATTCACTGGGTGAAATGTTGAGGCCTGTGTTACGCATGAGGTTAGATTAGATGATCAAAGTGTTCCCTTTTAGCCTCAAAAACCTATGAATCTCTATAGCTCAGGCAGTATGTCTGGTAAGCCTCCAGATTTCTGCTGTATTCAAGTAAGTACTAGAATTAAACTTCATAATTTTTATAGGCAAAGGAACCTGTTGGAATTATGGATATATTTTAGGGTTTTGCATTGCCACCCATTACAGTAGTAGCTGAGCACCTTCCATGTTAATTAAATTGGTAATGACAAAGTCTAGCAGACTTCATGGAGTCTCTGGCACCTTCTCCCTTTTTGGAAGTTATGCAGAAATTTGTTATGCAGATTTAATTGGGGATTGGTCCTGCTTTTGAGCAGGGGGTTGGACTAGATGACCTCCTGAGGTCCCTTCCAACCCTGATATTCTATGATTCTATGATTCAGAGAGAACATATTTGGGTTAGGGAGATTAGGGGCCAGATTCTGATGCCCGTATTTGTGTTAAAGTAGAAAATTACTCCGTGAGTGGACTCATTGATTTTAACAGGATTACTCAGCTCTCACTGGGCGTGGTGGCACATACCTGTAATGCTGGCTATTTGGAAGGCTAAAGATGGCAAATTGCTTGAGCTCAGGGGTTCTGGGCTCTGGTGCATTATGCCAATCGGGTATGTGGTGCCCCTGACAGCCTGGCCAGTAGGTGGCTGAAGGAATGGTTAGAACAATATAAACATGGTGTTGTGATCACCACTCTCTCTGTGAGGGCTTATGGGCCAATCGATCAAGGTTACTCAACTCCTTCTTCTCCTCCCAATATCTAACAGAGAGGGAAGAAGATTCTTCTGAAAAAAGGGCCAACACAGAGGCTGAATTGTGAGTCTCAGTCATGTTTTGGCTCCTGCCTGTCCCAGGGGTAGTGCAGTTACACACTGCCCCTTAGCTAGGGAAGATCACAGGGTACCAATCCTGCCCTCACGGAGTAATGTGTATTTAATATGAGATGGAGGGTCAGTATCTGGCCCTAATATAGAGAGACACTCAGGGAAAATAAGTCTTTGATCCAGACTTCTTTTTTTAAAAAACCTTAACCAGACTGAAGCTCAAACTCACATTTATGTTAACCGACATGGTTGTGTGGCCAAACATACAGTAGCTGTAAATAAAATAAAATGAAAAAAATACAAATGTTACAATGGTCTACTGTAACATTATAAGTGTTGCTAACATATCTCAGTTGCTGTAGTTGTCAGCATTCGGCCAAGATTGCTCACACTGAGTAGTACCTTTCTCCACAAGCAGTCCTCTTGAACTCCAGGGCACTGCTCATAGAGTAAGGTACTGTTCAGTGTAAGTATGTCACAATCTAGTACAATTAAACCAATATATCTACATGATCGATCTCAATTAAACACCAAATGGATTTGTGTTCCTGATAAAAATCCTCTAGCTAAATAAATGTTATAGAAATATTTAAGAATGCATATATAATAAAGGTTTCAGAGGAACAGCCGTGTTAGTCTGTATTCGCAAAAAGAAAAGGAGTACTTGTGGCACCTTAGAGACTAACCAATTTATTTGAGCATGAGCTTTCGTGAGCTACAGCTCACTTACGAAAGCTCATGCTCAAATAAATTGGTTAGTCTCTAAGGTGCCACAAGTACTCCTTTTCTTTTTATATATAATAAAGAAATAATTGATAGAAACTTTGGAAATGAGACTTCAGGTGAGCTATTTCAACTGGCAGCAGGTTGGGGTAAATTAATAGAGAAGTAATGTAAATTTGGGGTAAATTAATAGAGAAGAAAATGTAACCGTGTCAAAACTGGTGCTGTTTCAGCACATTGCCTGTAAATCTGTTCAACAAAGTATTTTGATCAAGTACCATAAATATTAGGTACAGGGGGAAAAGCTTGTAAATGACTGTGGCTACAGGATGTTTTATAAATATGTTATTGTTATCATCTATCACCATCTTTAGGGAACGAGTTTTTTTTTATTTCATTTTGTTTTTGTTTTGTTTTGTAGGCAGCAGTATCTTAGCTAAATAAGGAAAAAGATGCATCCTAAAAAACAAGTTCTAGTCCAAATACTTTAACAGTAAGGGTGCTGTGTTCTCAATAGGCGATCAAGTCAAATTTAGAAGGTTTATTTGTATCCTTTATGGAGATCTTATTTGTTAGATTGTCCCCCAGAAATTGAATGGATTGCAGAAAAAAATGCTAATTTTGAGAAGATAGAATTAGTTGAGATAATGCCCTCCTGAGCCATAGCTTAAGCAGATGAGAAGAAGATGGATAAGGTCCATATCATGCTGAGGAAGGGTGCTGATTTATAAAGATATGCTATCTGTTATTTGTGTACTATAAAATCTGTCTAAATAACATTATCCTCCCAGGGAGAGAATTTGCTGCTTTGGCTGCCCATGTGTTATTGTATTTGGACTGTCTCCATTTACAAATGTTGACTTTTCACCAAAATATCAAATCATTATGAGAGACACATAAAACGTGTAATCCTTATTTATTTGTTAACAAAACATTTTGCCAAATCTTATTTGTTCCCCCTCCCTGCTGTCCCAAGGTGACTCTCTCTCTGCAGCCACAACGTGACACACAAATCCAGGTTACAGTACTTTTTTTTTTTTTTTTAAATCACAGAATGAGTTTTTACTTTTAATCAGAAACCAGAATCACACTCCCAAATTTGGACTTGTGTCAAACACCCTCCACATTTCTAAAGCAGTTCGCCTCCCACACACCCATTTGTCTAAGTTTATCAATGAAAGTTTATGAAAGTTCAAGCACTTTCTGCTAATATTTGCTGATCCATAGATTTTAAGGTCAAAATGGACCATTTGATCATCTGGGGCTTTTCTACAGGGGGACTTGGATGTTAATTAAGCTAAACCTAATTAAGGACACATTAATTCTGAATGAGTGTGTTCACACAGGCTTTAATGTGGTTTAACTAAGCCAATTTAAATTCACACATTTAGTGACTTCCAATTAATTTTGCTGAGTGTCCCCATGTAGACAAGCCCCTGTGCTGAGCTCCTCTATAACGTGGACCATGGAATTTCACCCAGGTACCTCTGTAACAAGAGGGTAATAAAGAACTGAAAGCAGGTTAGCTACCCATCTGTGATAAATACCATGGGGCTATATTTTGGCTCAAACTATGTAGCCATGCAGCGAACAAAAGGATCTTGCCCCAAAGGGACTGAAGTTTATGAAGCACCCCTTAATCTGATTTTATCTAATAGCCAAAACCAGTGCCCAATGAACTCTGTTAGCAATATCTGTTGTAAAAGAACTGGAAACAAGATGGCAATGTTGTTAAACACCTCCATGGTACTCTAAGATTCCTTGAAGGAAAGCTATATGTGGTAGGGTATAGAGTACGTTACACTTCAAGTCTGGAATAGCATGCACAGTGAAAACTACCTCTTTATGGGTTAAATTGTATCTGGCCCTTTTGCTGCCATGCAGAGGAGTAAAGGAGCAGAAGATGTAGGCCACCCATCTTCTCTCCATCCAATGCACGCAGGTGGATTGGGAGTGGGCAGAGAAAGGCAGGTAGCATGTAACCTGCACACTTACCAGTACAACTGAGGCAGCATGGGGGAGAAAGTAATCTACATCTGGTAAAGAATTACTTTCTCTTAGAATAAGGTGGGGGAACCTGGGAAATGTGACAATTACTTCTGCAGAGTGGAAGTGATGCTTTTGGAGTGGCCTGCTACGGTCGTCATATACATGGTCATATTCTGCCACACTTACTCCTCTTGATTAGTATTTTACTCTGTGAATAGTCAGATTCCTTTCAAAGGGACTACTCTGTATGTGTAAGGGTGGCAGCATGTGTCCCTCAGTCTAGCCCAATTAAAGACCAGAGTCTGTTGCCACCGTTATTTGTGTTCAGTAATGCCAAATGGGACGAGCTGTGGAGTACAGTGTCTTTCAATGTATGGGTGACAGAAGCTAGCCCTCAATTACTAATCAGAAAAAGCAAATTGTACAGCATGTGCGTGAGAGTTTTTGTTTTGTTTTCCGGAACATAACCTAGGATTCAAGAAAGCACTTTTACATTAATTCTTCAATTAATTGAAGAGAAAAAATATGTCAGAACCATCTTTGTGTTATAAACCATTTTCCTCTTTTAATCATATACAATAGGTGCAAAACCTTCATGGAATGCAGGAAAATCAGTTCTGTAATTATAAGTGGAGGGGGCGGAAGGTTTTATAAAACTTGTAATATGTGATCTCTTCAGGAAAGGTCATTTAACAATGCAGCGTATGAATGTGTTGCACGGTCAACAAAAGGCTTTCTATATCCAAGGTTAAATAGAGCTGAATTTTGTTAAAGGTCTGGTGTGAAAAGTTGAATAAATATGATTGTATCAAATTTTAAATGCAGCTGTGGCCATTGCAGCCTCTCATTAATTGGAATGCAAAATTGCGCAAGTCATTAATAACAGGTTTTGTATGCAGTGGCTGCATAATATTATTATTGAGTGAGATCAGTGAAACAGAAACATGAAGACTTACCTTAAAATCAAAATAAAACAAAGCATAAGCATAACTGTACAAAAACAGATACATATTACAAAACACCTCCAAGGCTGGCATACTTGCAATCCTATAGTGACCATTAGAAATTAAGATGAAGACAATAGTAAGTGGAGAGCACCGTAAGTGGGCAGTGATGAGCTAGTCACCACCTTCCTGTCATCCCAATGTCCCAGCTAGGGTTGGTATGACCATCTTTTTATACCCTAACCCTTGCATCCCCCCACACAACCAGGACCATGTACGATTTAGGCTTAAGCACACTGCCCATATTTGTCATTCCGAGGGAACCATAATTAAGGTTCCAATTGCTACCATGGGCTATTAGCATCATACATTTCCCAGCAGTTTTGATACGTAAATGTGGTTATTCCATGGTTACCTGTATGCCGAAATCCCCAAGAAATCTGGTATTTCAAGCTTAAACTGCTCTTTTTCCTTTTACTTGCTTATCACAGTATACATATTGCTAAATCTTATAACCCTAGGTCAAGTACTTTATCTAGGCTTCATACTTTTGAAACACCTACAACAAATACTTTTACATCTGTTTTCCCTTCTTGCATTACAACTCTAATGGCTTCCATTTTATTATCTTAAAACATTTTAATGTGTTTTAATACATGATATATAGTTTAATCTTGCATAATAACTTTCCCTAAAATCAGGCCGCGGTGAAGGGTCAACACCATGTTCACCACCATACCTAACAGCAATGCATCCTGGCTAATGGATCCTAATTCACAGAGGAGGCTGAAAAGCATCTCTGAGTATAGCTTAACTTGTGGTCTTGACTCTTTCACATTTAAAGAATGAGCCTCCAGCTTTGAGCAAGAGGGTGTTGAAGGAGCTGGTTGAAAAGCAGCTGGTCAACATGCCAGAAGCTAGTTGCTAATTGCAGCAGTTAGTTAATCAATGAAATAACAGTTCAGCTCCTGGGTATAATAAAATGAGATAAAAGACCACTCCGAATTTCCACAATTAGGGTATGGCCAACATTTGACTGGCATTTAACTGCTTGCACCTGTCTCCTTTTGAGGCAGCAAGCCATGCAGTTGCCTGACAGCTATTAACAGAATAAAATAATAAAAAAAGGCCTTTTTGAGGCATAAGATCTTTTATTAATAGTAACCAAGACAATTTAAGGGAGTGTTTGTTATGTACTTTTGTGTTTGCTTTCAAAACATTTAAATCCAGAGACAGATGGCTTGTACAGTTTTATCAGCAGTTGTGTCATTATGTATTCAAGCAGCCAAGACTGATAACCAGGCTCATGCATTACAGATTGTTCGGAGAACAAATACTTTGAAAAAACATATCAATAAAGTACTTCAGTGTGGAAAAACTTGATACAGTGACATTTTTTGGAGAGAAAGGAAACAAATTAATGCAATTATGAAATTAAAGCATCAGGAATAGGTTTTTAAGTGGTGTCATTGTTTGCAGTAATGAAACAAGTTTAGAAAATTGGGTGAAAGCTATTGTTTGGTAGTGGTGGAGGGGAAAGATAATTACCAGTAAGTCAACATCGTGCTTTCTCAATACAAATAACTAACGCTACCATCCTGCGTATCCCAAAAGATTATTTCCCCCATCATACTGTTCATGATTATTTCACTTGTGCCATTGAATACTAAGAAGACTCTTAAGAAGGAATGAACTGTCTTCACAGAGAACATAATTACACAAGACAGGAGCAGAAGAAAACCATGCTACTGTGTTTTATTTTTATTGTGCTGAGCTCATATTTTCTCCAAAACTAATTATTTTTTCTTCTAAATCACATACATCTTGCATCAGGGGATTTGCAGAGCCCCCAAAGCATCATAATGATTATTAGTAAGATGTATTAAATGTATTGTGGTTGCATCTAAATGCCCTAATCAGAGATCATGGTGCCTATGATGATAGTCACCATATGTACATATTATAAATGAGACTGTCCTTGTCCCAGATTGGAATGTACTGTTATTCCATTAAAGGTATTGTCTATAACCTGAAATGTACCCCTGGGTGTACACATAATGTAGCATCACTTCAAACAAAAAGTAAGAGGCTGTTTTTATGTTGTGATGCTTTAAAGGCAAAGTATCAAAATGTTATTTGCTGATTAACAATTATATATAGTCATTCAAGGCATTTTGTCCAATTATTCCATCATTAAACCTCACAATTTTCTAGTGAGACTGGTAAACACTCTCAGCATTTTACAGGCTAGGGAAACTGAGTCAGAAAGCATCAGTGACTTGTTCTAAGTCTACAGTGGGAATGAGTACTACAGGAGTGTTCCTGACTCCCAGGCCTGCACTGTGAGTGCTAGAGCCAAAACACTAGTCATATATTTGCTGGTGAAACCCCACAAAGAGCAAGATTTGCCCTCTACAGAGAGTACTACACCCCTCTCAGGCTTGTCTGCATTTGAAATCTATAGATAGGGACAGCTGAGAACAAAAACACATCCCTCTTTGAAATGAATTGGATTGAGAAAGTCTTTTGGAGAGTCAAAGTGAGAAAGTGACATTTGGCTAACCAGAAATATGGGAAATATCCCTTTCAAAGTGACCTGAAGAAGAGCTCTGTGTAGCTCAAAACCTTGTCTCTCTCACCAACAGATGTCGGTCCACTGAAAGATATTACCTCACCCACCGTGTTCCTCCAAAATAGGTGATTATCTCCACAGCACCATCCTGTCTCTGTTTATTAGACAGCCAGGGGTGAAAGTAAGTCTAGGGACTTACCGGTATGGGGCTGGGTTGGGAGAGGTCAGAGCCAGACCCTGCCCACCCTGTACCGGCAAGTGCCTCCTTCCCTCTCCCTGGGGTAACAGCGGCAGCCAGGGGCTCTGGCAGCGGTTTAAAGGGCCCTGGGCAGTAGCGGCGGCTGAAGCCATGGGCCCTTTAAATTGTCCCTAGAGCTCCGTCGCCGCTTCCCCAGGGCTCCAGCACAGGGCTGTGGGGATGGGGCTCTGGCCACCACTACTGCCCCAGGCCCTTTAAATCATCCCTGGAGCCTGCCCTGGGGAAGTGGTGGACCTTTAATTTGAGCCTGGGGAAGCTGATCCACCCCGGTACAGCGCACCAGCTCTTGCGGGAATGCCGTAGCAGGGCGTACCGACTTACTTTCACCTCGGTAGACAGCCCCTTATTCTTAGGAATAGATATTTAAATAGTACCTTTCATCCAAATATTTCAAAACTCTCCACAAACTTCACCAACTTAAAAGGAAATCCATTCCGAGATTAACTGTATTATCACTCTAGGACTCTTACTAAGGAAAGCTAAACACATGAAGTAAATCTCTCCAAGATTAATATGACATGGCTTATAGGTCCACATGCATATTTTGTTCTAAGTAAAAACAGCTTATTACCCATTTAAATTCTAAACTCAAGTGATTGCCATATCTCTTTGAACTTTATTTTATTTTATTTAGCTAAACAGGGCGACATAACAGATCCACTTCAGGAGTGTGAAGCTGAGAGTTCTCTTGTTAACCTGCTATTACATTGCAAATTGGAAGCCCAGGGTGCATGAACTGTATTTCTTGAACTGTGTCACTCTGTGGTGAAGGCTTTTCTTTGTGTATTGAAAGTTTTAATCCCTGCCAAACCTTTCCTCCTTGGGTCAGCAAGATAGCATTTTACTGTGTGATCAGGCCAGTTGGAAAGAGTTTTGCCACTTCTCACTTTCTTCCTGTGAAAATGGGAAAAACCTAATTAAAATTAAATTTCTGTTCTCAGCAGAAAAAAATCAGCTTTTAACCTATAGATAACCTTTGGAAATGTTAACAACATACTGGGATTACTTCCTTTACTTACTATAGCTTTTTGTACTAAGTACTTGCCTCAATTTGATTATTGCTGTATAGTGGCGATTTCAAAGAGGGGCTTTTATAGAACAAGAATCTCTCTCTTCCCATGAATTATCACAGCTGTTATTTTAAAACCAAGATTATTGGCTCTCCTTGAAATGTGTGCTAAACTTCTGCTTTGCAGTCACTTTTTTACCCTAAATTATTGCAGAACTGATTATTTCATCTTGAATTGTCCCAATGTCACTGGGTCTTTATATTTCTTAAATTATTCCAGTTGATTGCAATGGGAAATTTGCTTGTATAAGGGTTGCAGGAGCTTCCAGTCATAGCTCAGCTAGTTAAAAAGACATTATTACTTTTGTTGGCCATAGTACCCAGAATCTACTGTTAGAGACTGATATTCAAAAAGGGTTGTTCCTGCCCCAGTGACCTCACAATCTAAGAAAAGATGTTCAGAGATAAGGATGGAAGGAAACAATAGTTGACATGTTTTTTAAGAAAATGCATCTAAATTAGATTTGCTAAAATGGAGTCTAAATGCAACAGATGATTAACATGTGGAACTCACTGCCACAGGATCTCATGAGGCAATTAGCCTAGGAAGATTAAAAAAACATTAGGCAAGTTAAAAAGAATAGCAGCTACAATTAGACTAATTAGGATGATCTGGGGATTTGAAAATAAACCTGCTATGCTGCGTTTGCTGCAGTTGAAGAGACTGAAATCTCCATTGTCGCTGCAGCACAAACATCTTCATGTAAATATCTTCAGTGATAATTACTGGCCCAAATTCACAATTATAAAGGGATCTTTGTGCTGGCACAGCCCTCACAGACTGGTCTTTCTGTGGTCCGTATTTTTCTTCTGATTAATGCTAACCTGCATGACTTCAGCATTCATGCCTATCTGGCTAACCTCATTCTCAAAATCAATCCATAATTTCCTTCCTGTTACTTCACTGTTTAATCAAGAAAAAAAATGCTTCTTAACTCTTTGACTGCCTGGAGGTCTAGGCCGTTGATTTGCCTGAAGTTAAGAAAAGGATTCCCTATTGAAGTCTTCATCAAAATCATCATACATCTAGCAAGGGATCATGACCAATCATTGGTCATTGGGTGTATATATTCTCAGATGTTGAGAAACAGATAACAAAGACACATGTGGCAGTTTATCAGTCTTTTGGAACATCTTACCTTATGTGTAAATCCAGTCTGATCAAATCAGTGTCTCAGCTGCAAGTTCAATCACTTAGAAATAGGCTAAGATGGGGGAGAAGGTGAGCACTTTCTGGAGATATAGGTGACTTGTCCACTGAGCTGATAGTCAGGCCTCTGAAGCAGGCCAGCTGTGCTCTCCATAATGGGTGAAAGATGACGTGGGTCTTTAATATGCATAGCATATTACAGACTGCATGGTCCATCTCCTGTGGTCTCATATTCATGAACGTAAGAAAACCATGAGAACACAAGTGAGTTACGGAAGGTTCACATTGTGTGTACCCTTTGATTTATGTAGTTTTATAGCAAATCTTTGAGATGCATATTAATGTCCAGTGGGACTAATGTATTTCATCTATTTACTGTACCAAATGGGGATCTGTATGTGGCAAGACAATTTGACAATGGTATGGATTCTCTCATTCTGTTTACTTTGTTCCACTCAGGTGCTGCAGAGTGGTAGGAGCTAGACCAGGGGCGGGCAAACTTTTTGGCCTGATTGCCACATCGGGTTTCCAAAATTGTATGGAGGGCCAGTTAGGAGAGGCTGTGCCTCCCCAAACAGTCAGGCATGGTCTAGCCCCCGACCCCTATCCAACTCTCCCTGTTCCCTGTTGCCCCCCCGGGACTCCTGCCCCATCCACCACTCCCTGTCCCCTGACTGCCCCCGGACCCTTCACCCCTGACTGCCCCTGGCTGCCCCATCCAACCCCTCCTCTCATTCCTGACTGCCCCCTGGGGACTCCTGCCCCTATGCAATGCCCCTGTTCCGCACCCTCTGACTGCTCTGCCCCCATCCACTCCCCCACCCCCTGACCACTCCCTGAACTCCCCTGCCCTCTATCCAATCCCTCCCTGCCCCCTTCCCGCACTGCCTGGAGCACCAGTGGCTTGCGGTGCTACAGCCAAGCTGCCCGGCTGGAGCCAGCCATGCCACCATGCAGCTCAGAGCACCGGCTCAGGCTGGCCTCTGCAGCTGCGCTGTCCCAGGAGCTTGCAATCCCACCACCCAGGGCATTGCGTTAGCGGTGCAGTGAGCTGAGGCTGCAGAAAAGGGGGAACAGCAGGGGAGGGGCCGGGGGCTAGCCTTGTGGGCCAGGAGCTTAGGGGCTGGGCAGGAGGGTCCCGCGGGCTGGATGTGGACCGTGGGCCATAGTTTGCCCACCTCTGATCTAGACCTAACTAGCCAGCTGAGAATTCCCTATCATTCCTGCTCCTACATCCAGGGACCAACATACCTGGAAATGGGAGGCGAGATGAGAGCACACCTGGGCTATGCCAATTCACCCCGGCATAAGGTCTCGTAGAGAATCTTGGTCAATGTGTTTGCTCAACACTGTTTTTCCTCTGCTCAAGTGTTTACTTCCTTAGTAAGGAATCCTTAAAAATGGGATTGGAACTGATTCATATCCAGTGTCTGAGTCTGTTGGCTAATGACTAATTTATCCCTTTTTGAGGAACAGGGAAGTATACGGGCAATGACACAGAAGATCTAGTCAAAATGTTTTGATCACAAAAGTCACAGTTCACCAATGACCTTAATAACAGATAACCACTCTCTGTTAGCATGCAAGTGTATTTTGACACTGTGACATTGACATAATGTCCCTTTTTTAAGTCAGTGGCACAGCTGGTTGTAGGGTTAAGAACATTGCAATTACTTTTCCCATTCTAGCAAATGTCAGGAGTACATGCAGCTTTGATAGCAATGTTTCCAAAGTGAAAGTCTAACACTATTTCTTTCTCTCTTTTTTCTGGTCTCTTTTGTTGTCTTATGCAGATGGGCCTCTTGGTCCACGAGGATTAGCTGAAGCTACAGAGATGTGTACTCAAGAATGCCTGGTTTTGGGTCACTCAGATAACTGTTGGATGCCTCCCAGCCTAGGTCCATACCAGCAGCCAAAGTCGCCTCTCTCCACCTTTGCACCTCAGAAAGAATGGGTTAAGAAGGACAAACTAGTGAATGGACACACGTTGACAAGAACCTGGAAAGAAGATAGCAACAGAAACCAGTTCAGTGACCGAAAGCAGTATGGCTCTGGTGAGGCCCATTTCAACACTGGCAATCACATGACTGACATTCCTTTGGCTAACTTGAAGTCTTATAAACAGGCCTCAGGACCTGCTGAGAGTCCAAAGGAGCACCAGCTATAAGAAATGGCTACTTTGGATCAATGACTTTAGTCTACTTAGACTTGCTAATACTGTGTGCGTGTGTGTGTCAGAGCTTTATGTACTGGGTAGACCTCTAGAACTATGCTTCACATAGCAGAGAGATGCATATCTTTGTGTTAGCCCAATGGAAAGTATCATGTTCTGCAACACAAAAGAGTGTTTCTACTAGTTGTGTGGTTTTGTTAAATAGACATGATTCAGCTCTGCCGAGATCTCTCCAGTTTGCAAATATCCTTTTTCGTTTGTTTGGTTTTTGACCCTGGACTGCTGCTACAAACAACAGAAGATGCATTTGGAGAGTGATAGAGCAAGAGAGAGAGTTCAGTGGTTTCTGATGATTGAAAAGCATATCCAGTTAGAAAACTGTGCTCTTGCTGTCATTGATCTGTGCTGGGACTGCTATACTTGATATCATACTGCAAACAAAACAACTAAAACTATAAATATTAAACCTATTGTGCTATTAACGACATTAGTGGACACTTGTAAGTCAATCAGTGTTCAAATACTTGTAAATAGGAACAATTATTACTAACAAAATTTGTGTACTTATAACGTTCACCTAAAAAGGATACTGTAGCATAATTCTTTGTTTCACAGTTGCTTTTTACTTTCTTTCATTTGCTTCCTGTTGTTTTGTTTTGTTTTTAATTTCAGTGATGGTGTTTCTGTGTTAGTAGTCTGTCTGACACACAAAGTTCCAAGGAACTCAAAACACTTGTGTTTAAAAAATAAACCAAACAAAAAACCTCTTGCTTGTGTTTAACAGCAGATGATGCTGGCATTCTAGTAAGCAAAACTGTTTGCAAATATTAAAAAACAAAAGGACTTACGCAAGGGCTTTAAACTTTAAAAACTTTAATTTCACTTCCATTCTGTTTTGCAAAGCAGGGGAATTTAAAAAAAAATGAAAAAAGTTAGCTATGTGGGTGGTGGCAAAGGAGTGTCAGAGGGCATTTATTTAGGAACCCTGATCAGTTAATTGTAGTCTCTCAACTAATGAAAAGTAACAGTGTGCTATTTTGGAGTAGAAGGAGGAAAATTTGAAGAAACAAAATACAAGGGTCATTTTCTTTCCAATTGGGCAAGTGTGTGTCTATACCTAAGACAGTTTGTATTGCTGAAAAAGCGGCATTTGTGTTGATCCTCATCTGCGTTAATGTTGTAGTAACACAAGTGTTTTTAGACCATAGCCACAGAATATTTAATGTGTTGTGCCTTCATGATGTAACAGAGCATTCTCCTGGTAGGCTAGTTGGGGAAACTAAGGGTTAAAACTCTAATTATTGCTGTTTAGCTGTTTGTTATCATAGTTGGTCAATGCCTGGCAGGTACCGGCGTCATGTCACTTCAGTCAAACCAGCAGAGTGACTCCTACTATTAATAAGATCTAAGTTGCACGTAAAACAAATCCAAATCTGGACATTCTTAGGCGGTTTTTGTTAAGGCATGACAGATGATTTAAACAAATAAATAGCATGCAGAAAAAAAATAAGAAAAAAAAAAGAAAAAAAGAAAAGAAAAAAAAAGTCCTTACAGGAAAAAAAAAAAAAAGGGAAAATTATCTTATGCCACAGTTGATCAGTCTTAAAATAACAAAGTTAGGTAATCTGAAGGTTAATTTGTTCTTACCAAAAAAAAAGAAAAGTTTTTTTTTTGTATATAGCAGTTCACAGTTTTTTTCCACCACAGTATAAAGACATAAAATGGGTTAGGGGTGCATTGTTTATTGCAGTACTTATGTCAGTTTGTGAGGGGTGTTTGATGACTTTGACAGAATAAATATCTAAACAGTTATCCTTGTTACTGCTTTGCCAGTTCAACGTTATTTACAGTTATTCAGCTCTTGCAATAAATGTTCTGAATTCCTGATTGTCTTGTGTTAGTTCTTGGGCAAATGCCTAAGGGACTTTATTTCCATTCATTTCCTTTATTGTTGGTGGTGGCTCATTATGAATATATAAGTTATTCTTCTAAACATATCCATTTGGTTCACCTAGTCCTGGATGAGGAAGGTACAGAGAGAAAATGGCAATCATTTAGGGCCTTATTCAGCGACTTTTCTGGTGAGTCGGACCTCACTGAAAATGAGTCCTGTAGAACTTCAGGAGCAAGGGACCACTTACCAGGAATTAAGGGTGTCAGCATCTGTCCAACTTTGTTAGGCAAACCTATGCACACAGAGTAACCAGGAGCTATTGGCAAATGGAAGTAAAGAAACATCTCCCCATCATGCTTAGTAACCTTAGTGGCCCCTAAAAAAATATTGCATTTACCTCTTTGCAGTTTGTTAATCTAATCTCAGAGTATTCTGTGGTATTTTCAATTTTAAGAATAGAAGGTACCACAGTAATGTCAAAATACTGTGATGTAGTAAATAGGAATATTTTTAAAGATCAGTCACTGTGGTCACGTAATAGTTTTTTGTTGCTTTATAGAAAAAGAAACACACTGAAATAAAGGGGTAATGAGAAATGTAACCTATTTTTTGATTGTGCTGAGTTTCAAAACCTAGAGATGAAATGAATTGCAAATTAAAAATAGAAAAACTGTTTGAGATCCTAAACATCTCTCAAAATGCCTTAAAATTAAAAATAAGGGCCTTTTTTAAGAAGACTATTTGAAACTAGTTCCTATTTGCTTACCCGTCAGGAACAGAGTTCCCTCTCTGGCCAGTAAGAATTGACTATGACATTTCCACAGCCAGATAGGAGCCATATTCCTTAATCTACTTCCATAGTTTGTGTTGTCATCAACTCTTGCAGGAAAAACACAGAAATACAAGCTAGGATCCTGGGAGGTGAAATAATTTTTTTTTTATTTCACTCTAAATGAGTTACTCATTTGTAATTGTAAGTCTTTAATATATTCACCAGCTTTGAAATTTAAAAAAAAAAATCAGTTCACCATTAATATGGTAATACACTATGTCTTAGTCCCATTAAAATAAATGGGAGTTTTGCCACTCGCTTCAATAGGCTCTGGATTTGGCCCTAAATATTTAGTCAGTGAGTACTCATTTATTTACAATTAATTAGTTGGCTCAGTGCCTGGGGTACTAGCACTGTTGTGTAAATCCCATATATTAAAAAAAACCAAAAACCCACACACTTGAAATGCTGAGGAATTCACTGATGTGCCAGACAAGGAGTTCTTCACCCTCCCCCCTTGCAGAGGCTGAAAATGTTGATAGATGCCCAGGATTATTCACATGTTCCTTCAGCTCTCATGGCTTGGCACCAAGCATTACGGACAATTATTGGTGAGCAAGCTGGGCTGTATGTGGATGCCTTGCTTGTGTTAGTTAGAGACTGCTTCCCTCAGTTGGGCAAGGTGGGTGCATTTTCCCTCCCCCAGATATACACATTTAAAGGAATGTGTGGAAAGATAAACCACAGGCTGCTTTAATATTCATTTATTTTTAAGATCAGATAAGTAGGGAGGGGCAGAATCATACAGGACTTTAAAGGCAGTGATTGAAAGTTTAATTCTGAAGCCATTTGAGGGGTCGGTGGCCCTGGAGGGATTTAAAGAAGGGGGGTGACATGGCCAAGCATAACTCTTAGGATGACAGTATGGAGGGGGAAAGTACTACAGTGATGCATGCCACATAAGAAGATAACAAACAATGCTCTCATTGCCATGAGAACACTCTCATGATATACAGCATGATCATAGGAAGGACTGATCTTTGGTAGGACAGATTCTCTATGACCACATAGTTACAATTCAGGCAATTAATTATAAAATATGGCTGTCTTCTGTGTGTGCCTGTGTTTGTGATGTTGCCAAATCAATACTATCAGTGCTGTGCAACACACACAGCCAAAACAAAAGAGCATTCATACCTTCCTCCTTACCACACTCTGTTACCTTTAGTTATTGCTGAGGTGTCAGACTACTTGCCATACCCAGAGACTACAGCACAGGGCTTCACAGAATCTTAGAAATGGCAAGTCCAGCCCACTGTGCTGAGGCAAGCCCAAGTAAACCTAGACCATCTCTGTCAGCTGTCTGTCCAACCTGTTCTTAAAAACCTCCAGTGAGAGAGATTGTACAATCTCCATTGGAAGCCTGGACCAGAGTTTAACTACCCTTATAGTTAGAAAGTTTTTCCAATATCTAACCTAAATCTCCCTTGCTGCAGATTAAGCTAATTACTTCTTGTCCTACCTTCAATGGACATGGAGAACAATTGACCACAGTCTTCTCCTCAACAGCCCGCAACACATTTGAAGACTATTATCAGTAATCTGTGGTTCCATAGCTAAATAATTTGCTGTGGCACACGGCACTTTCTAAAGAATGATTTTTGAGCTCCAAAACCTCAGCTTTCATTAATGAAAAATGTCTAGCCCTTTCTGCTGTGAAGAAAACCTTGAAAATGTGAACCAAGCATAAACCAATGCACTGTCTTTCGTAATCTACACACTGCCTGAGACAATAGCTCTCAGAGAGATGAAAAAATTTAGGATTTTTTTTTCTCTGAAAGCTAAAGACAACAATTTAATTGTTAGCATTATTCATATTCTGCTGCTGATCATTTTAGCAAATAATGTGTTTATCTCACAATCCGATAATGATTCTGACTTCTTGACTTGTCCCCCAAGCCCTAAGTGGTTTATATCCCGCTGCCAAAGCCTTCAGCTTCACTTTCCCCCAATTTACTGACTGCATTTCCTAATTCTGCAAAACTGGCTTTGTGGAAATGTAATCCCCTAGTATAGCATGTATACTATGCTCTCTTAAGTTCCTTGGGGCAGGGACCATTCTTTGTTTTGTACTGCACTGAGGACAGTGACAACACAGCAGAGGGCCAGATTCTCAGTCCACTGGCTTGAATGAAAGCCCTTCAGTGGTCCATAATTAGTAAAAACGATAAACTGCAAGTGTTTCAATGCCCCTTGCATTGGCAACTGTTTGAAAAAATGAAGACAATAGTGACCGGATTTATTAAATAAATTGTAGTTTATTCTTAAACTATCGGCTTTATAATTAACTTTAACAAGTACATATCTAGCAGCTCATTCTCTTTTTGATCTACACACATAGATTCCCTGGAACTTATGTGCTGCCATGTGGCCTAATTCTGCAAAATGCTGAGCTGCTCCTTGAAGGAGCTGAGCACCTTCTCCTGACCTTGCAGACAGTGGAAGCTGAGAACAGTCATCACCACCTTGTAACAGAAACTCAGCATCTGCTAGGACTGGGCCCATGTTGTAGCATGTTGTACATTAGGTTTTGAAGAATTAATGTTCTCACTGACTGTATCACTTAATGTAACAGTCTATTTGCAGCTGTAATATTTGTACTGCTGCCTGATTGATGGAGTGTAAAAGTAGCTCTTTAGCTACCAGACAGGATCTCAAGTTCTGGTTGCCTATTAGGCCTGGAAAGAATTCAAAAGAAGGTAATGTCCCTCAGTCCAAACATCATGCTCCATGGATCACAGCCACTTTGAAATCAATCTGTCATGCCCAGGTATTGAAACACATTCTAGGAATGCATGGCATGTGAATAGATACCGTATTTATTTGTAATGATATATATTTAAATATTATCAAGCACATAATTGCTCAATATAATTTAATGGAATTTTTTGAATCTATGAATCTTGTTATTTAATGTACTTTAAATTGTATGAAAAAGCATATTCTGAAGACTACCCTCACCTTTATTCATGAAATAAAGTTCTTTCTTTTGTGTGTTAATATCCCTGTTTGTACAAACATGCGATAAAGTGAAATGGCTAAGTACTGTGCAGGCATTGTAACTGTTTCTCTTATTGTCTAAATATATGCCTATGACAATTTTAAGTAGTTATCCGAGTTTTAAGAATGTGTGTTCATTGTTATCTAGTATATAAGCCCAAATTCAAAGGAAAGCTGAGCCAAGTTAATTCCTTGTGTAACTCTGAATGCCCCAATTGCTTAAAAATGTCTAAGCTGCCCTTGTTCGATGTGACCCACACACTTGACCTAGCCATAAAACAAACACACAATACAATGCTTATGGCTCACTTACTGCAGATGTCACAAACCAGTGCATTTTTTTTAGTTCTCATCCAAAGTACTGTGAAACTCCAGTGCTGCATGGTCATTGGTTACCAATTTTCCCTCTTTGTGAGCCTGCAGTACCCAAAAGATAATATTGTGAATGGCTGACTTAATAGTAGCTAAGTCAGGGAATCTAGTGCCTTACTTGCAGAGGCAGCCTTGTGTATTTCATCTACCAGGAAATTTTTTAGGGATATTCAGCCTGACTATTAACCTGAATGGTGACGTTTTTGAGGGACTCAGGTTTTTCTCACTGGTAAGCCAGAAATATTTTGGTTGAATCCTGACTCTGTTGAAGTCAGTGGTAGTTTTGCCCTTGTCTCTGATGGGGCCAGGATGTCACCATTTGAGCCCTAACTATTTGGGATTTTCATTTCCTTCCAGGACATTTCTCTTCTTCCTTCCTATCCCTTCTCCCTTCCACTGGACTTGAGGGGACCCCCTTCCTGATTTTCCTTGCCTTTGGCATTTTCTGGATATGCGGGAAATATAGGGAAGAAGATGCTAGAATAGTGGCTGGAGGCAGTTAGTTTCTTGAGACCTCTGAGCTCCTTTCTGTGCTGGATGGTATTCCTTTCCTTCGTAATTCCTCTTCAGGAATCCCAGATGGCTCCTCTCCCCATCAGCCATCTTCAGAAATCCCGAGTATATTTGTTCTCCCCTCCTCCATCCCTGGAAGGCCACCTGCACTCTTTGTATACTCAGAGTCAGGTAAAGCTCTTGCATGGCTGGATCTATCAACAACACCTCTTTCCTGGCACTGACAGACACATTTCTCAGTACCAGTCTCCACCAAGGTGGGCATCCATGTGGTCCTGCAACCACCAGGAGCTTGGGGACATGGTATCAAATGAGTGCTGATATGAAAGAGGGCTACTAACTCCCATGGCTGTTATCAGGAAAAAATAGGAGGACCAGCAACGAGCAGTTGTAATGGTTCTGGGGAAACCCGAGACTGCATGTCACCTTGTTACCTCCCTGTCTTCAGTGAGAGGGAGACTTGCTTGTACTTAACTGGGAATCCTCTCCCTGACACTTCAGTCTGTTAGCCATCTAAACAACCTCTTCTGAGCTATGCCAGCTGATACTTTGCCTTGCAAGTCAACAGTATATGTACCCCAATCCCTGAGCCCCTTCAAAGTACTCTCCAGTAATGTCCAGCCCCTTATCCACTGTACGTTCACAGTAATATCAAGTCTACTGTATCTAAGGGGTCAGTGTATATGCTAGCTTCTTTGATTCAACTCAGGATCAGCTCCTTGCATAATACCACAGCACTGAGATAGATACATTGTGAAAACAATCATCAGTTTTTTCTCAAAGATCAAGATAATGGAAGGGTTGCATATAAAACAAAATCACAACACAATTCCGAGAGACTAGACTTAACAGGCTAACCTTCTGTCTAAAGAAGTTGAACTCACCCAAAATGTTCTTTGCAGCATTTCAACAAAGTCTGGCTGAGATCCTGTTTTCAAGCATGTAATCACACTGCCCTATTGCTTCCTACGTTCAGGATAAAGAGGTGTCTTCCTTGCCTCCTACATGTACCCCCGCCTCACCAAATTCATTGCCTTTGCACATAGCCAGGCTAAACCCTATGGCTTTTTTTTCCCTATGTGTTCCTTTCCTGTTGACTTTAAAAATGGGTCTTCCATTGCATTGGCTTTAGCGTGACCAGATGTCCTGATTTTATAGGGACAGTCCCAATATTCAGGGCTTTTTCTTATATAGGCACCTTTTACTTCTCATCCCTGTCCTGATTTTTTACACTTTCTATCTGGTCACCCTAGTCTGCTTATAATGCTACATTTACATTTTGATAGAGAGATATACATCTTATCGCCTGTCTGGATGAAAACCTGTTTTCCCTCTGTGGTTGTTGACAGACTTTAAAGCTTATTTTCAGTATATATAAACAACTCCTTAAATATCAGCTGTATATACATAAAACAGTGATTGAGGATCAAATATGACATAAGCATTTATAAATTATTTCACAGGCCACTCTTTAGTGAGCTAGACTGTACATGCCAGACTCAGGAGATATTGGTAACATCTATGCAAATAGGAAAAGAATCACTTTCTACAAACTGTTTGTGAACAACCCATTGGCCATAATGAATAAGAAATTATAATTGTGATCTGTGTCCAATTTGCAATGAGATTAAAACAAAGGACCATCTACAAAAAAACAAATTGCCCATAACTTATAGTTCGATCAGCTGTAGCCAAAACCAAGATATAGTTGATGAGAATAAGGTTTTGAATGCCCTGATAGTGGATATACTTTCATGTTATGCAAGTTAAAGAAGCTATGAGTCGTGAAGATGTTCCTTTAATCTGATATTCTAAAATGTACGATGATGATATTCTACAATATAATGATGTTCTGTAATATAATCACTATATACTGTTCATTTTCCTATTGCAAGTCATTTTCCAATTAACTAATATGTGGCTAGCACTCCATTATCTTTATTGATACTTAAAATTATTTCTGGATAATCTTTTATTTTCTTCTTAAAAGAAGAGTGGATATCCCCCCTACACTGTGGGTCTTAGTTTTTATGCTTTCCAGGGCATAATTACATGTTTTCCAGTCTGTTTTTCCAGTAATTTACCTTCTTTTGGGTTTGAATGTGATATCTGGCTTATGTGCTTTTGATTTTTTTAAAGTATTCCATGTGTATGTTTTCTGCAGTGAATGTGCAAGGCCTGTGTTTTTAATGCATGATCTTGTGTTCCTAGGACACTTAAACTATATCTTCTTTGTGAAGTTGCATCTACATTATTGATAAAGATCATGCATAATTGCTGACAACCATGTGGTGTTAAACCCCCAAGAGCAAAATGAAAAAGAACAGGAGGCAGCCACATAAAGACAATTGTTTTATCTACACAAGAAACCTGTACTTTGGTCTGAAAGCAAAAGGTACAACTGTCTATTCAATCAGCCAAAACTACATACTGTTGCTGACTGCAGTTCAGTGACACATTGTTTCTTCCCTGCTTCACAGACCACATTAAATGAAATCAGGAAGTCTGATATATATATAAAATCACCAAAGAAGAAACTTATTTTTAGAAAGGGGCCTAAACCACATCTTTGGACCCAAACACTGCGGAACTCTGGGGGATGTTAGCTACAGATTTCGATATGAACTTAGTGATTTACCTCATGTGAATAAATGTCTACAAATGACTGTAGCCCTGGATACTAATATTCCTGAATTATAGGAATGTTGAGAACACAACATGTTCCAAATGTTGAGGCATAGGCCTTATTGATATGGAGATTTAAGAAGCCCTGAGAGGGCATGTAAGGGGAACATAAACCTGCAATGTGGAATCAGGTTAAACAAATATATAATTTATTACTCCTAGTGTCTTCTCCGTTTTTTGTTTTCTTTCCAGATATCTGCAGGATAATGCTGCTTGAGTTTAGAGAGAAGGTAGAGTACTTAAGCATATTCTTGCAAAGCCAGAGCCAACTTCACTCTATCTTTCTGTAGCTATCTCTGTACGGATAGTACTCTAGAGCTTCCATATGTGAAACCTTCATAATAGGCTCAGCCAGCCAGCCTTAACTGGCTTAAGCATCTTAGGTCTCCAAAGCCTGGATCACCTAATGAGTGTGCCCAGTTGGAACAATGTTTATTTTGCAAAAGTGGTAGTTGAAGGAAAGTATCCTGCTAGCATTTTGTTTTATTTGACTGTCCTACTGTATATGGTTCATTTACTACTGCTGAGGCTAAGAACAATAAGCTTACAAGTAATTCTATACCAATATTCATTCAATTAATATATGGTTTTTGTATGGGAAGTACAAAGAAATTGAGTTTCTCTGCATTTTCAGAATATCAAATATGTGATTATTGTATATAATAAGCTTGCAGTCACAGACTGTAATTCTTTGGTCCTGAACAATTGCACAATTACTAATTCAACTACAGTAACATAGGGTTTAGACACTGATGATTTAAAAAAGGACACTGATGACTTAATTAGGACTCAAAATTTACCTGTTTTAAAAATGATAGCAATTCTGCTTGGCATACTTTGATGTCTTTGGGGTATTTGAAGCAAACAATCCAAGAAGAATATTTTTTAAAAAAAATAGAACAGAAGGAGAAAGAAAGACAGAGATAAGGCATAGAAAAAATGTTTGGGTATTCAGCAACCCAAACAATGTTTTGGCTCTTACTCATGCTAGAGTGAACACATCAATGAATATGCATCATGGGCACATACAAGCCAAGACTGCTTCTAGCTGCATTGTCCTCACTCCCTCACCTCCTCTACTTCCCATCACATTGACTCTAGTTTCAGGCTGCAAATGAACAGATCCTCAGGTTGTGAGGAAGATACTTTGCATCAAGATGAGCTCTTGCTCCCCTTAAAGAAGACTCTTCAACAATATTCCACTTTGCTGTCAAAGCCATTAATGTAGTCATTACGCCGCAAGGGCACAATTCAACTTCCTTGAAGTAAATGTAAAAACTCCCATTGATTTCAGGAGAAGATGGATTAGCTCAAGCAAAAGTTTTCAAGCCTGGTGTCATTCCATCAAGCTAGGTTGAAAGTGGGGGCCTCAGTGTCATGGCAGAACATCCACATGCATACACACAAAATGTATTCCGGTGCGTAGAAGGCAGTCACTAAGACCCAAGGCAATGAAGGGACATGTAGAAGAACTTCATTTACTCTATCCAGAAGCTACTTTGCCCTATTGCAGCTTTTCCAAGCTTCCTTCCACCTCTCCCATCAACTTGCACTGTGAAATATTGTGAGTAGAAGCCTATTCCCTTCTACTCTCAAGGTACCTCTTCTATGGTTCATACATGAAGAAGTGAGTGTGAAACCCTGTACCCCATGTTCATCACTTTTATATGGTTATATCTTGTACAATATGTCCTGAATGTCATTGTCCTGTTAAAATGAGTGTATTGACATAGAATGTGGAGAAATGAGATATTTATGATTCTTACTGAAATATATTGTTGTTCTGGGTAACACCCTCAGACCATTTTCTCAAAGACAAAGGCACCCTGGCGTGCCAGCTAGGGGCTAAAAGGCCATTACCTATTTAATTGGAGATTCACCAGCAGAGGAGTTATAAACAAAGTATATACCATTCACCTGAAGGACAGCTTGCAGGGCATGTATATGTAAGCAGTGTCAGGATGAGCTCCACCCTGACATCTGGTGGTGAGGTGTGGCAAGTTGTGGAAAAGAACTTCAGGGGCCAATCTCATTTGCATAGGCACACCCACCCCGCCTAGAATGAGACCATAGCTGCCCAAATGGTCACTTTGGCTGCTGTGGGATCCCCAGTGTCTCTGGTATTGGGGCAGGAAGAATAAATTGTTATTACCCTGATTATGGGAACTGTGCTTGGAACTGTACGTGGCCTTTTGTTATGATGGAGGGATTCACCATCAACTAAGTAGCACTCGCTAGGCAAGGGTCATGGGTTCCAAAACTGTGTGAATGGAGAGAGGCTGGGGACAGGTATTAATACTTGGTGGCATGGCCCCTTGGTGAGGGCCTTACATGCTAATTGCACTTCCTCCTCTCTCCACTGTGGAATATCAGAGCTAATTTTGATTTCATTAGCAGTCTAGTTATAGGCTGCTGAGCTCACTTTGGGCTGACAGTGCACCAGCACTGGGGCTCCCCTACTACAAGCTGAATTCACCTAAGAGCTAAAATCACTGAGTGTCGTGTTAAGTAGTGGGGGAGCCTGAAGATATATTGTGGAGCAGTTTGCGGGACGGCTGGTGAAGCAGTGACACGGAGCAGTGTGTGGATGGCAGGAGCTGCTTGTGGGCCGTGGAGCTGAGCGAAGGAGTTCGTGGGGCGGCTGGCGGAGCGGAGCGCAGCTGAGCGAAGGAGTTCGTGGGGCGGCGAGCGGAGCGGAGCGGAGCGAAGGAGTTCGTGGTGCGGCTGGCGGAGCGGAGTGCAGCTGAGCGAAGGAGTTTGTGGGGCGGCTGGCGGAGCGGAGCGCCGCTATGGAGCTATGGGGCGGTCAGCTTCAGATCACGTAAGGTGCCTCTTACCCCCGTCCCATTTCCACCCAGGTTGGGAGGTAAAGCTCCGCAGATAAACTTTCGAACTCTGGGGCTGCCCTGACCAGGGACAGAGACTTTTGGGGCATTGGACTTTTGGGACTTTGGGTGATTTGGGGTTGCTGGACTCAAGAACCAAAGGGAAAAGGGCATGCCCCAATTTGCCTGGGGTGGGTTTTTTTTTTGCTCATGGGTTGTGTTATGAATCCTGTTGGTGGTGTTTCCCCAACAATGAGATCGGCCCCTGAAGTTCTTTTCCACAACTTGCCACACCTCACCACCAGATGTCAGGGTGGAGCTCATCCTGACACTGCTTACATATACAATGAAACTGCTGACTCCATGACCCAGCAAAGACTTTTACAGTACAAAGGATCAGAATATAAGAAGGGTGGGAAAGGGCCTCTGGCCACCTCTCCTCTCCTCTCCTCTCCTCTCTACTTCCTGTGACATCAACGAATACCTGAAGAACACTGAACTAAGGGGAGTAGTCCCAGGCTGGAAAAAGAAACAGACTGTGAAATATGTTGCAGCTAATGGTGAGACAACCTATTTTGCTTCAGAGCTATTAGCCTTAGTAAAGTTTAGAAATTAGATGATCCTTTTATTTCTTTTCTAACTAATCCTGATTTTAATGCTTTATCACTTAAAAACCTATCTTTCTCTAGTTAATAAAGCTGTTTTACTGGCTGCAGTTCACCATTCCAGGCCAATGAGGGCTGCGGGAAGCGGCGCGGGCCAAGGGATGTGCTGGCTGCCATTTCCCGCAGCTCCCATTGGCCTGGAATGGTGAACCGCGGCCAGTGGGAGCTGCGATTGGCCGAACCTGCAGACGCTGCAGGTAAACAAACTGTCTCGGCCCACCAATGGATTTCCCCGAGGGGCCGCGTGCCAAAGGTTGCTGATCCCTGTGTTAAACCCATCCATTAATCCATTTTATAATGAAAATTTAAAAGCCACTGATTAAATATTATATTTAATGTTTGAATTTATAAATTTGAATTACACATTCCATTTGAGGATCACAAGTACAATATGGTTTATTGTTAAACCAGGATGGAATACAAGTCATGCATGAGACCATAATTTAGTTACAGGTATTTCTAATGTATTGAAGCCCATTGAAGCCAGTGAAGTCTTTCCCATTATTGTGCACTCAGGAGGCTGAGTGCTTCTGTCATTCTTCCAGCACTTCAGAAAGGGGAGTGGGGAAGGACCACAGGTTGTTCCACAATCTATTCCCTCTGATTGACTACCCTTCCTCTGGAGGCAAGGAAATGCAAGGACAGCCACTCAGGTGGGTTTTTTTTTTTAAGGCGTGGTTTTTCCCCACATACCTGTATAAGTTGAGTTGGGTTGACACGTGTGGAATTTTTCAGAAAGTTTTGAAGGTGTGCTGCTGGGACTACAACTGTAGCTATTTATTGCAGAGCAAAAATTCCCTCTTTCTGTCTGCCTGCCTGGCTAATAACACCACCTACTATTCTGATTTATAGGACTCAAACTGGCAATGTGTCAGGGCCCTCCTCACCTAATTGTGGTCAATGGGCATAGAGAGCGCCTCGGAGAGCACTTACAATAGGCATTCAATACTTTGTAGCATCGGAACCATAAAGCAAATGTTAATCTTCGCAACAGCCCTGTGAGGTAGGTAGGTGTTAGTCTTCCCATTTTACACATAGGAAAACTGAGATACGGGGAAGATTTATTTATTGATTTATTTATTTATTTATTTTTAACTTGCCCAGGACGGGGCAGGCAGTGGCAACGTTGGGCTTAGTATATTTGCATAAAGGCCTGATCCAAAACCCATTGATTGAAATAGGAGTCTTTCCATTGACTTCAATGTCCTTTAGATTAGGTCCTGATCCATTGTGTTTGTATTTGCAATAAAGTATAGACGAGATCGTTGTCTTTATCCCTATGAATTTGATTTTACATTTTCAGTCGAATTTTGTAATTATGTTGATTTATAATTCTGCATTGAAAAGCCTGATTGTGTAGATTGGTTGAGATGATGATATTTACATATTTTACAGATTTAATATCTTTTACAGATTTTTCCTCCCTGATTGGTGGGAGGGTGAGCTTTTCTTCCCATCTTGACATTTTGACATTGAGAGTTGCAGAGAGAAGATCTGGTACCATTGTGTGTTTAAAAACACTTGAAGTTTAGGCAATTCAAATGAGAGAAATTTCAAATGTCTTACTGAGCCTCCTTGCAAATACTTTCATTGCCTGAATATGACTTAAAAAAAAAACACCCGCAAAAACAAATGCTGATACATTTGCTTTTAATTTTTAAGGCGGTTTTTAAAGTATGATGATACATTGGTTGCAAATGTGAGGTTTCTGGAAGTTTAATGATGTGATTTGTGTCTTGTTTGGTAAGAATACTACATGTTTATGTTTATTGACAATTTGGATAATCTTATCATGCTTTCATTTTATTTCTGTTTGCTGCATATTTTCTGGGAAATGAAACTCCCTCAAGGGCTCTTGCTGCAGTAGTTTCTTAATCTTCATCCTACTGGGATAGCATTTTTACCATTTTAGAGGTATTTTTCCCACCTAATAGTGAGTTATTGTTCTTTTTAACCTCTTCATTGCTGAGAATCTGTTCCCTGGGGAAAAGGAGATGCACAAAAATGAGTAAGTTATAACTGAATTGTTAAACACAAGGGTATTTCTGATATGATTTAAAAGCTTGATTATTTTTGTGATGATCATCATGGACATTTTCCATCACTCATGCAAATAAGCTAATACAAGCAATTCCTTGTGTGGATTTAATTGACTTTTACTGTGCAATTCACTCTACAATGCAGCATCTGAATGAACTGCCTGTGACTCATAAAAGTCAGAAAAACTCCTTGAACTGTACACCCCATGAGTTACATAGGACAAAAGTTAGCCTTGCCCTATGGTTCCCATGCACTGGCTATGCCAATGCGAAGGAACCATTGGGAAGGCATCAGGTCCTGTAGGGAGTAGCAGTGGCACAAGTGACCTTTGCACAGAAATTCCCAATGCTGGGTGTGACGTTATGAGTGTAATATAATATCTCATTGAAAGGTGACAGGGCCAGAAAGAGTTAATTAACTCACAGACTGACCTGACCCATGGCCAAACTTTAAAGACTGGTTAGGAAGATATGTAAATGAATAGAGCTTTAAAATGCAGCCTGCACTGTTAGAAGAGTGGATGTTTGCTCAAGTCTTGTGATGTAAGCAAACAAGTCTTGTCTATGGCTATAGTTCTGATTCAAAAATCAAAAAAGGAATATTAACATTTAGGAAGATACTTGAGTGAAATAGTATTATTGTCTATGTCTCTTTGAAGGTTGTGATGACCTGTATCTGAACTGTTTAATGGATAAATTATCCTGTGCTAATTGCCATGATGTTTGGAAGAAGGAAAGGTAAGCCTATTGTTTTCTCAGGCCAAAAGGCTGCTGGAAATGTATAAAAACCTTGGGACATGATTCTCCTTCATCTCAGATCTGTTTTGGGTTTCAAGAAGGGGAAACCTTGATCCATAAGGGTTGAGATCCCCAGTCACTGACTGGAGTGACCCTGAACATGGACATTTGACTACAATCCATGGACTATTTCTAAAAGGACTTTTAGCAACTACAAACTTATCTCTGCTATGTATCTGAACCTCAAGAATTGAACTCAAGTCTGTATGCATATTGATATTTTAACCAACACTCTCTCTCTTTTCTTTTTTAATAAATTTTAGTTTAGTTAATAAGAATTGACTATAAGTGTGTATTTTGGGTAAGATCTAAGTTGTAATTGAACCTGGATGTGTGGCTGATCCTTTGGGATTGGAAGAACCTTTTCTTTTATATGATGAAATAAGATTTTCAGCAATCATCATCATATCTGACATGTGTGTCTGGATGGAGGCCGGAGGCTGGGCACTTTAAAGGAACTGCATTGTTTGGACTTCTGAGTAACCAGTGAGGTGTAATAGAATCTGGTTTGTGCTGGCTTGGTAAATCTAAGTATTGGAATATCCACCAGCTTTTGGGGTTTGTCTGCCCCGTTCTGTTGGCAGCTCACCCTAATTGAGTGACCTCAGCGGGCTCCCATGGGCAGCATTGTCACACAGGGGTTGATATGTAGGAGATGAGTAGAGAAAGATAAAGTTGTGGTTATCATGTGAACTGATATATTCTGCCTACATGGAGCTCTGGCAGCAGGGGCACAGGTTAGAAGAGTCCCAGTCCCCCATGGCCTTTGAATAATGAAAAAGCCTCCCTTTTCAGTTCCTGCACCAGCTATAGTACCAACCAGTCCAAGGTTGCACTGGCTGGATAGAAATTATACTGAGACGTAAGGGAAATGTACCGGTGGGCTAATTAGGATTTCTAAACATGAGTGTGACATCACTAATGGCAAGTAAGCATGCTTCACTTGTTCCCCGGTTCCAGAGCCATGTGATCAACAGTGTGAATGGTAAGTCATGTTCAGAACCACACAAACCTAATATCATGACTGTTTTAAGAATAACGTTGTTCTGCCAACGTGGTTAGCATTTCTCATGAGCCAATCTAGATCTTTCATTTATGTTTTGTTCCCATGTCCAAAAGGGAAAGCAAAGTAGAGATATCAGGGGGTGAAATCAGGTCACACAGCCGTTCAGAAGGAGTGCTTAGTAGAATTGGGTGGATTTTTTTTTTTTGGTAGAATAGCTTATTTGCTGAAAATGGAGGTTCAGTTGACCCAAAACAGTTCACAGATTCGACAGTATCAGCTTTCAAAAGTTGTTCAGGCTAGATTCATAAGGGTTCTTTGGCACCATTCACAAAATGGCCAGGAGAGGAAGAAGTGGTGGTGCCCCTTACAATTTTTAGCTTAGTGTACTCACTCCAGATGTAGTAAACATTCGTTTAATTCTCCACTCTGCCTAATACTGAGCAGGAATTAGAACTTTGGTCTCCATCCTCCCCAGAGAGCATCCTAGCTACTGAGCTATGGGGTATCCTTAGGCAGGGCTTTCTCAATTGCTCTCTAAGGCTAAAATATGGCATAGCTCAGTTGCATTAGGCCAGAAAGGCTATCTCTGATGGCCCAGAGTGATTATTCTTGGGAACAGAATATCATGATACGCTTCTCTCTCTTTTTAGTGCTGCTTAGTAAGTATCATTGGTAAACATTGTTTGTGACCTAGACTGACATTCCCAGCAGGAATTGCTGTGGTAGAATAACTATCACAGTGGGATGCATGATCTGGGGGACAAAGTGCAGTTTTGTAGCACATTGGTGTAAGACAATGATAACGTAGATGAAATATAAAGATCAGATTTTTAAATCCTGAAAATTCTTGTAAAGATTCTCCACCAGAAAGTTGTGATACATTGGTGGAGACACAGTTACACCTTTCTTTCAACTAAAGCATATTAACTTTTATTTGAAATGGTACCATGGTTAGGAAGTATTTTCATCATCAGGCTGAAAGTGGTGTTTCTACATTGCAGGGATTCTGGCTGTAACTCTGTTGAGAAAAGAAACTGTACGACCGCTTCTACTGGTAATCATGCAGAGAGACTCTGCAGGCAAACTTCTGGACTTACTCCAGTCATTACCCATTTGGAAAGAGCTTCACACAAAGGTATTTTGTGCATGAATAGTCCAGAGGAATAGGTTTCTGGACCAACTGGTGTGTAGCTAATTTTAAAAAGTCAGTTTACCATAACAATTATTTTACGGGCTGTAGAGCAGATCTCATTAAAGTGGGAAGGGAATCATAAAGTAAGGAGAACAAAACACATTAATATGTCTAATGCTGCTTCATTTTAACAGGAATGTTACAAATGGCAACAAATACACCAATTTATCTTAGCTTTCTGGGGATGGGTTTTCTATTTTAAAAGTAATAATTCATGTTTTAACTGGAATATTTTCAAATATAATATTCGGCTGTTTTTCCTCTCTGTGTTTCTTTCCAAGAGTCTACATAAGGGACCCCTACATTGTCATCCTAATTATTTTATTAGGTTGTTTTGTTATTAGCATATGATCATCAGTTTTTCAGAAATGCTTGCATATGAGCTACCTGTAGTCTTGACTCAGCTGGAGCTTACAGCTTTTCAGTCTCATTATTATCCATTCTTTGTTATTGTATATTTTGTTTGTTGATTTTTTTACTTTCCTGAGAGACTTTCTTAAGTCTCAGAACATCCCAGCTCCTCTAGTTCTGTATGCTTCTCAACAAGTATGTGTTTGTCTCCATACACTCACAAGCTAATTAAGCTAATTGGACCAAAAATGCTATGAAGAAAAGACTCAGGCAGTAACACTCCTTTCTATCAGCAAGATTCCAAAATGGAATTGGCATCCAAATACATTGAAACAACTTGGATCAAGTTGTGCAAATCCTGGGTTTGTTGAAATAACAACAAAATTCACTATGTGAAGGACTGCAAACCACCTTCATTTGTTGCAATTGTGTGGCCAATATCTGAGTCATTCAGCATTCATTTTTACCTCCCTATATATAGCTGTAATATGTGCATGAAGATTTATGATTGTGTTTCCATTATTGGAAAGTTAACATGCATTTTAAATGGATTTTCCTTCTTTTCCCCCTTTGGTATTGATAAAATATATATTTTTTTCAAATATTGTATGCTTTATACTGCCTCTTCTATAAAAAAAGCAAGGTGGATGCATGCCTCTTCTTCATCTGGTTCTTGACTATTGAAACATTACTGTTCTCATTATTTCAGCAATAAATATTCAACAGCAGCAATAACAGTTAATGGGAGATTTACCATTGATTTCAACAGAAACAGATTTAGACCAAGGCTGGGCACTTTATAAAACCTCACCCATTATTATGCAATTCTGACATAGAATGATAGAATCATAGGACTGGAAGGGTCCTCAAGAGGTCATCTAGTCCAGTCCCCTGCACTCATGGTAGGACTAAATATTATCTAGAATATTCATGACAGGTATTTGTCTAACCTGCTCTTAAAAATCTCCAATGATGGAGATTCCACAACCTCCCAAGGCAATTTATTCCAGTGCTTAACCACCCTGACAGTTAGGAAGTTTTTCCTAATGTCCAAACTAAACTTCCCTTGCTGCAATTTAAGCCCACTGGTTCTTGTTCTATCCTCAGAGGTTAAGAAGAACAATTCTTCTCCCTGCTCCTTGTAACAACCTTTTATGTACTTGAAAACTGTTATTATGTCCCCTCTCAGTCTTCTCTTTTCCTGACTAAACAAACCCAGTTTTGTTTTCAATCTTGCCTGATAGGTCATGTTTTCTAGACCCTTAATCATATTTGTTGCTTCTCTGGACTTTCTCTAATTTGTTCACATCTTTCCTGAAATGTGGCGCCCAGAACTGGACACAGTTGAGGCCTAATCAGTGCGGAGTAGAGCAGAAGAATTACTTCTTGTGTCTTGCTTATAATACTCCTGATAATACCTCCCAGAATGATGTTTGCTTTTTTTGCAACAGTGTTACACTGTTGACTCGTATTTAGCTTGTGGTCCACTATGACACCCAGATCCCTTTCCACAGTACTCCTTCCTAGCCAGTCATTTCCCATTTTCTATGTGTGCAACTGATTGTTCCTTCCTAAATGGAGTACTTTGCATTTGTCCTTATTGAATTTTATCCTGTTTACTTCAACCCATTTCTCCACTTTGTTCAGATCATTTTGCATTTTAAGCCTATCCTCCAAAGCACTTGCAACCCCTCCCAGCTTGGTATCGTCCACAAACTTTATAAGTGTACTATGTATGCCATTATCTAAATCATTAATGAAGATAAGAACTGATCCCTGTTGGACCCCACTCATTATGCCCTTCCAGCATGACTGTAAACCACTGATAACTACTCTCTGGGAATGGTTTTCCAACCAGTTTTGCACCCATCGTATAGTAGCTGCATCTAAGTTGCATTTCCCTAGTTTGTTTATGAGGTCATGCGAGACAGTATCAAAAGCTTTACTAAAGTCAAGATATACCACATCTACCATTTCCCCCCTATCCACAAGGCTTGTTACACTGTCAAAGAAAGCTATCAGGTTGGTTTGACATGGTTTGTTCTTGACCTATGCCACAGTAGCACTTAGAAATCATAATTTTCCATCTAAAAATGAGTGTGCCTTTCTCCCCTCCTTTTAAGCAAATTTTCTACAGTGATCAGGGGCCAACAACTCTTTTCCAGAATAGCTGTTTTGTGTATGTTATGACATGGTTATCTGGAGAAATCAAGATTAAACATGTGAATCTTGGAACATGCTAGAAGGTTGTGAGGGGAGGGAATTGATTCAGGCTCAGTTTGTTCTTCAGTGAAGCTGGTTCTGTGATCATGGGCACTTAGAATGCCCATGATCATGAGTTCAGACCTGGGCTCTGACAAATGAAACTTCCCTCCTGTATATAGCGCACGCGGTAGAGAGAAGACAGACTAGTGGTCATTGAGATAGCTTGGACCTTCTCCATGTTAGGCTGTTATGATAAGGACAAAAACCTTAAAGCAGACATGGAGTTTGTATGGCTGGCAAAGCAGAGCACTTGTGTAACACTGTGTATACGCTATGAACTAGGGGTGTGATTCCCATCTTCATAGACATACTTGTGCTAGCTCTCATCTGATGTAGTCTGAAAAAATAGTAGTGTAGCCACAGGACCAGGAGTGGCGGTGGCACGGCTGCCCCGAGTACAAATCTGCTTGAACCCCATGAAATGAGAAACAAAGAGATGAATTCTCTTAGAAATCCAGCTTGATAGTTGCTCAGATCTGGTCACTTACATGACATTTATGATCAGATCAACAGAGGGAAAGATTTTTGTGTATTTCACTTTTGTTTTCGTGAAGATCAGTTTTTTGGATGTGAAAATTCAGGCACCAAACAATCTGGCCACTTCATCTGAAAAGTCAAATGCTGTTTTGAGGCTGTCAAGGTTCCTCCCCCACTCTGAACTCTAGGGTACAGATGTGGGGACCTGCATGAAAAGCCTCCTAAGCTTATCTCTACCAGCTTAGGTCAAAACTTCCCCAAGGTACAAAATATTCCACCCCTTGTCCTTGGATTGGCCACTACCACCACCAAACTAATACTGGTTACTGGGGAAGAGCTGTTTGGACGCGTCTTTCCCCCCAAAATACTTCCCAAAACCTTGCACCCCACTTCCTGGACAAGGTTTGGTAAAAAGCCTCACCAATTTGCCTAGGTGACTACAGACCGAGACCCTTGGATCTTAAGAACAATGAACAATCCTCCCAACACTTGCACCCCCCCTTTCCTGGGAAATGTTGGATAAAAAGCCTCACCAATTTGCATAGGTGACCACAGACCCAAACCCTTGGATCTGAGAACAATGAAAAAGCATTCAGTTTTCTTACAAGAAGACTTTTAATAAAAATAGAAGTAAATAGAAATAAAGAAATCCCCCCTGTAAAATCAGGATGGTAGATATCTTACAGGGTAATTAGATTCAAAAACATAGAGAACCCCTCCAGGCAAAACCTTAAGTTACAAAAAAGATACACAGACAGAAAGAGTTATTCTATTCAGCACAATTCTTTTCTCAGCCATTTAAAGAAATCATAATCTAACACATGCCTTGCTAGATTACTTACTAAAAGGTCTAAGACTCCATTCCTGGTCTATCCCCGGCAGAAAACCAGTATATAGACAAACACACAGACCCTTTGTTTCTCTCCCTCCTCCCAGCTTTTGAAAGTATCTTGTCTCCTCATTGGTCATTTTGGTCAGGTGCCAGCGAGGTTACCTTTAGCTTCTTAACCCTTTACAGGTGAGAGGAGCTTTCCCCTGGCCAGGAGGGATTTCAAAGGGGTTTACCCTTCCCTTTATTTATGACAGAGGCGCTTTAACAATTGGGAGTGAAGGGGTGTGGGTGTGGTGGGGGGTGTGGAGAAAAAAAGAAGAAGCATTCTGGATGTAACAATTGAACCAATTAACTACATAGTAAATTGAGGTTCTAACCAAGAAAGAAAAGAGCAAAAGCTATAGTTTAACCTTATACTTCTTCCTGGGCCCAGGAAAACAACATAAAAAGGAGAAATGACAGGAAATGGGAAAAAAGGAGGTGGACACAGAGAAGTAAACATAAGAATCTTCTCATCTAGAGTCTTGTTCGAACATATAATGAAAATTATTGTTCCATAATGCAAGAGGAGTCAGCTGACCTGGTGAAGTGGGGACATCCTGAGGATAAGTTACCCCTTGAAGTGGTAAATTAGTTACTGATTAGTAACTACTGGCATATGTGAGCCATTTCACTGATGTACTGGGGAAAATTAGTCCCAAAAAAGTCCATACAAATGAACACTTCAGGAGTAAATATGTAGTTATTGTTTATTGAGGGAGCGTGGATCCCAGAAAATGGTAATAGGTAACAATGCCTCATCCTCAAGAACCCTCACATGTGGGGTCCTGCAAAGGTCGTTTTTATTTTATCTCCTTTTCAACATATATGTGAGACCCCTAGGAAAGTTCATGTGAGACTATGAACGCCACTGCCAGCATGTCCTGAGGAAACCCAATCATATGTATCCTTGTCAACTGACATCACATTGCAAGGGCCTGGATGAAAATCAACTGGCTAAAGTACAACCTAGGAAAAATAGAGGTGATGCTGGTAGGAAGAAAAGACATCAATACGCCATTTAGGACACACACTGCGGACTCTACAGAAAGAAACAAGTTAAGTGGCTGATCTCTCAGGGGACAAAAGCAGAATCCATTTCAAATACGTTCGCTTTTCTTAATGCTTACGTTCTGAATGAGCGACAGCGTGGTCCAATATACCACACTGAACTGGGATTCAGAAGACCTACTTTCTAATCCTGCCACTGATGTGCTGTATGACCTTTGTGCATCCTTTTCTCCTTGCCTTATATATTTAGAGTGCAGACTCTTCAGGCAATCTGTAGGAAAACCATAGAACCCTGATCTTGGTCAGGGCCTCTAGGTATTACTATAATACAAGTAATAAATGTGATTGAGTGATAGAGGGATAATAGGGACAGTAGCAGGAAGCATGATTTAGTGGCAGAGCTCATGCCTAAGCATCAAGAATTTTGGTTTCCCTCCCTGGCTTTTCTACGTGACCTTAGATAAATAATTTAGGGCCAGACACTGATACTCTATTAGCAAAGTATGGTACTAATCAATGTGAGTAAAGGTCTGAGACTTTTACCTTTATACCTCAGTTTCCTCATCTGTAAAATGGGGATGCTAGTTACCTCTGAGGAGTGTCATGGGACTTAGTTACTACTGTAAAGTACTTTGAGCTCCTCAGGTGTAAAATAATGTAGAAATCAGAAGTGTTATTGTCCTTTCAGGAAACAGATTAGAGTTGAAATGAAGAAACACTGAAGAAAATGATTCCACCAAATGAAAATTAAATGGAAAGATACAGTGGCTCACAATGATACCAAACCCTATCAATGATAGGATAGTAGCTGTCTTCACACTGACTTTGTAATTGAGGTAACATTTCTGGAAAAGAAAATTCATTTGAAATGAAGCTAGACTAATCACATACATAGCTTAAAAAATCTATTAAAAAGAAGCAGTGGAAGAAGAACAAACACAAACTCCTGATCACCAATAAAAAATATCAATTAATAATACCATTTAATTATTTTGCAAATGTATCTCAGTCCACTTCTGGCACAAACTTGTAGAGTGAGGATTTATTGTGTTATAAATGGGAAAATATGGGCTTAGTTACTCAGATGATTAAATTCACCTCATAAAAAATACTCAGATATAAGCTTATTGTGTTGTAATGCTGGGTACAAGAAGCACAATTATCATTTCAAAAATCACACATTTCTTTCCCTCAGCATTATTCCTTAAGACAAACTACACTGAATAAATGTTAGCACATGTTCTGTGTCAAAAATGTCTAAATAGTGGAATACATTCTTTCTTGCAAAGAAAAAAGGGCTTATAGAACATATGGTAAAGATTGCACAGGTTACAAATATTACTGTAACATGCTACTGCTTTCTTCTATAGCATTTGTTTGTTGTAATTGAAAGGAACAAATGAAGCTTGACTTCCTTCCTCAACAGTGATCATGTTTGTTGACCTCTTCTAGCAGCAGAAATGCTGCTGTGTTATGCTGTCACTTCCTTCACAGTGGTAACCTGGCATTGCAGCTATTGTCCCAGCAGCAGGGATTCCTTAAATTGGTGGAAGATCATAGGATAATGCTTGGGTCTGGCATATTTAGAGGGAGAAACAAAAATATACTGCTGCGATTCTGGATCTTGACTGACTGAGGGAACAGAATGTAACATAACAGGGCTTCAGTCATCATTTGTTACAGCCCAAATATCTAAAACCTGCCCTTAGTTCATATTCTTTTTTTTTTTTTTCTGAAAAGGCTTTTTTCCCCTTAGCACTTTTAAATGTCACAAGCAAATTGAATAGATTTAGTTTTTCACTCTCCTTGTCTTCTGATATGTCAATGCAGAACATTATAACTACTGCATAAAAAGTGGCATTTCTGGTGTTTTAAGTTTCTAGCTTGTAACAAGATTAGCCATCCCCCTTGTGGTCAGAGGTCACTCTGCAGCTCTCTGCCTCTCTTTCCCTCTCTTCAGGACCTTGGAAAGATCTGCACACAGGCTTCTCTCTGGATTAAAACCACCTCTGTGTTGGGCTGTTTTAATAACAGAAACAGTATAAAACAATCCTCAGGATAAAGTCCATCACCACAACACAAAAGTTCCTACGAAGCTCTGGCATCTTCTATCACAACCAGAGTTCTCCACCTGTCCCAGTCTGTTCTCACAGCTAGTCCTCCCAGCTCTTCCTAGCTGGAGCTCAGCCTTCCAGGCCCAAACTCACTCAGGGTTTCCCACAGGAGCATCCTTCTCACTGGGCTGTGGCCTCCCAGTTAAGGACCAAGCCACCCTGTTATACAGCCATATTTAGCTTTGGTTACAGGGAAAATGAGAATCTAAATATAAATGTAGCAGTTGGTCATGTTACTTAAAATGTATCTGGGTTCTGCCTCCTGTTACTAAATATATGATTGTCACTAGACAGTTATCATTATGGCTTCAGAACTGCTGGACTTCACTCCTCCTCAGCTTCTTTAACAACCTCCATCACTGAGCTCATATTTTTCTGGGTTAATGCTCGTATGTCCTGAACTCTCATATCAAAACATGTATTGAGATGCACAACACCCTCTAGTGCTTGCCCAGCTCTCTGTCAGTGCTATTAATTGGCAGTGGTATTAATACTATTCTGAATTATAATAAACAATCTTATTTATAAACTGGACTCTTCGAAAGTGCTTGGTTTGCTATATAGCAAAAAAAAGTTTGTTGCTATTGTGGCATTGTCTAGAGGGCTCAGGCAGGTTGAGACCCATGCATGCACTACATAAACATATAATCCCTGCCCCAAAGAATGTACAATCCATAAGGTGAGATATAACAAGTGCATGAGCCGGGGGTGGAGGATGAAGGGATAACAAAAATAATAGGATTTTTTTAATCGCAGACTCAATGTATGAGGAGTGTCAGGCAGCAAGGTTATTCAGTGGACGATTGTCCTGGTGGAGTGCTGGCACACTCCTTCCCCAACCCTGCACCAGGAAGGGCATCAGCAGGGAGTTCACCTGTGCTAGAGGATTTCTCTGATGGGCATTGTCAGTCAGATTACAGCCTCCTTGTGCCTTCTTAGTGGTGCAAAAGGGTGTAACCTAGCTAGAGAATCTGGTCTCATTTATACACAATTTGTAGCCAATCAGTAACAGCTATCACAGCAATCACAACTTGTTATCCATCTGGCTGGCATCAGATAGCAATAAGATGCATTTCAGTTTAAAAGGGTCCATGTGAAAATTCAAATGTTAAACCAGCATTGTTAGATTGTATGACCTTTGGGATGGGTACCATCTTTTCATCATATGAGTCTACAGTGCCTAGTACAATGAACTACAATCCTGCTTGCGCCTGTAGGTGCTACCACAATATTAAACATTATTATTATTAATATCTACCTAGCTCATGTGATATAATGATAATTATAATGTAATCTCTCTTTGTATTTCTTAATAAAACCTATCATCGGTAAATATAAAAATGAGCTTCTGCAACTTTAAGAACTCAAGTCTGAATCTCAAATTGATCAAATTGGTAGTAGCTGTCAGAAATATTCTAATTCCAGGTGAGCCAATGAAGCCAAAGGTATTTCATGGATTAGGGCAATTTCCTGAGTAATACAAGATTCAAGTGGATACTATTGTAGGTCCTATAATGCATGTTCTGGTTACAACTCAAGAAGTTCTATTTCCAGGCCAGATGACAATTTTGAACAGCAAGAGGAATTTACAACATATGTATCACACATAAAATGATGTTGCCAGATTTCCCAGAGAAGCCAAAAGATACTGACAAATAATTATGTGGTGCCTGGGTTGAAAACCACCCACGACATTGAATCTATAAACAGTCATTGAGAAGTTAATATTCTGATAATACTACTGGAAATGAAATAGCAAACTTATGAAATATTTGTTAGCACAAAGACAATCCAGGTCTAAGGGCTAGTATAAGGCCTCAGAAATATCCCTGACTCAGCATCCATGGCCAGCTATCTATGTAGTTAAACTAGTGCTGCTGATCCTATGTGTGGACAAAGATATTCAGTGGCTTGAGTAAATTTGGGTTTAGCCTGATTTGTAAAACCCCAATTTGCTCCCAGTTACCTTTCAATATTCTTAGCAGTTATCTCTAGTGCAGCTTTTGCAGTTAGTGGCCATTTGTGATGATTTGAGAACTTATGAAATCTGGCTGACATTATGAAATGTCACTGTGCAAACTTCTGTATCAGGAATGCTTCACTGTATATATCTTTACCAAGCTGCAAACTCCATTTTGCACGTGCAGCCTTTTGTCTTCTCTGTTGTTTGTTCGCCTCCACGTTGGGCTGAAATGCCAAAGGCTGGTGGCCAAGGAATGACAAAAGAGAACCATTGAATTTATGTGTGCTCTTCTATTGAAAATGAATTTTTCTAAACAGTGCACTGGCTCCCAACCAGGAGAACAAGTTTAGCAGGGGAAACAGTTGGCAGCCACATCACCTGGCAGGGATTTTTGGTCATCTGGGAAAGCTGACAGAGGGGGTAAAAGTTATAAAAAGGGAAGAGCTGATCTATTTGGGGTCTTTGGACATTTTGTCTACAGCTCAAGAGCAGAGAGAAACAACCCAATCTGTAGGGTCTGTGTGATTTAGAGGCCCTGCCTGCTTTCCTGAGCCTGAATGCCCCCTCACGGAATCCCAGGGGAAGGGTGAGCCAGTAGCGGGCATTGTGGTTAGGATGCTTACTGTTTTGTAAATGATCTGTACTCTTTTGTGTTTTACATGATTAAGTAAAAGAGCAACAACATAAGGCCATGTCTACACTATGAACATGATGCCACTATAACCCTATAGTGTAGACGTAGACTGCAGTAATGGAAGGGGCTTTTCCATAGCTAGATTGTTGCCAAGGGTTAGGTTGGCATAGCTCCAGCACTCAGAGGTGTGGATTTTTCACATCCCTGAGCATCATATTTATATTGACCTAAGTTTTAATTGCAGAGCAGGCCTTAGACTCTGGGCAAAGTATATCTACATGTGTGTATTACATGATTTAGACCATGAGTCTCCTGAGAATTCAGCTGTAAACTAGAGGGTTCACACCTGAAGAGTGGCATTCTGGGAGAGAATGTGTTTAAGTACAGGGGAGCCTGAAGGGTCAACACTGTATCCAGAAGGGCTAGGCAGCTGGAAGGAAGGTTCCAGTTGTCAGGAGGGATACTAGACAAAGCATCTGCACCTGGAGAATGTGTAAGTGTAACGCCGACAGACCCCAGTCGTCGGCAGGTGGGATCAAACCAGGGATCTCTGGAGCTTAGTGCATGAACCTCTACCTCATGAGCTAAAAGCCAACTGACTCTTAACTAAGGCTGTAGAGAAGACTCATTTAACTCTCTCTAAGTGGTCTCGGTGCCATTAGATGGGACAGAACACCACACCCAGGAGGTGTGTGGGTTACATAAGGACCCCAAGACAAGGGCAGTGGCTGGATGCCATTCCAGCGCCAGAGGCTTAAACCACACAGTGATCCAGAGGCTTGTATTCCCCTGACTGCAGTCTGAGAGGGCACTTGACTGGAGCTGTAATACCACTGATGGCTATTCCCAAATGTAGACTAGGCTTGAGGTAGTAAGAAATTTAAGAGTGAAGTCTGTAAAAGACAGCGATTGAAAATCATTCCCACACTGAAACTAGCCATGTCCCTCTCCGGGGTAACAGAGTACCAAGAAAGATAGTGGGTCCCATGCCTTCCCAGTGGAGGGGAAAGAACATTCAGTTTGTTTAATGACCCCTGCGGGTGTTCGCTCCTAGCCATGGAATTTGCAATGTCTTTACCCTCTGTGAGTTTCTCATGGGGAAGTCTGGAAAAGAGGGTTTTTGGATTCTCCACAACAAAGTGGTTGGTAGGGGAGTCCAGGCCCTCACAGTCCACCAGACTCTGACCCAGGGGCCTGTAAATAGCAACAGTGTCCGGCACCCAGGAGTGCCTTAAGGTTGCCTCCCTGGGCCACCTCCTACCACTCTCTACCTCACCAGACTCTTATTGAATGAAACAGTAGCAAAGAAAAACAGAATAACCAAAGTTTCAGCCACTCTGGGCTCAGCAGGCAGGATCTGTCTCCGAGCGAAAGGTTTCTATAGCATCCTTCTTCAGGAGCCCTCCAGGAAGGTCTCTTCCTGCCCCGTCAGGCCCCTTCTGAGCTGTCTGTTCCCTGGAGCAGGTTTTGTAGGAGGAGATGGGTGGGGCCCAGAGTTGCTCCTTAACTGCTTCAGTTCCAGTGTGAGGTTATACACCCATCACAGTCACAGATGAGGACAGAAGGCACCATGGATAGATGTACCAGTAGATTTGCTATTACTAAGCTCTGTACAATGCTGGCACGATAAAGCCCAATCAATTCTTGTTTACACCGCTGTTCATGTAGGTCTATTCTCTTCAGTGTAGGTATGCCATATTTATATGAGTGAAAATTAAATCAGAACTTACCCTTAGAAAATAATGATTTATTTTTAATTATTTTTGCTAATTTATTTTAACAGGGCATATCCATTTGCAGCCTGACTTGCCTAAGTCATAAAATATCTGGGAGAAGAACATTTACCATGTTTTTTGCTTGCCTGTCACACTTTGGAATGTAATTTAAAAAGTGCAAACCGAATCCAGGAGTTATATCTAGTTTCTAAATTGGCATTTAGTTGGACCACAGTATTCACAATTGCCTTTCAATTTCCTGTTAGCCTGTCTCCTGGTGTAGCTGTCCAGTGACTTTCAGATGTAACCTTTGCTACCATCGTGTTACAGTGCTGTAGAAAAGATCCTTAGCTAATAAGACAATGTTCTCCACAGAACAAGCAGTGCTTTTAATTGGAATGTGTTTGTATGTGTGTATGGAAATAATTTTTACAAGAACAAAGGTTGCATTGGATTTTCTTTCTTTCATGCCAAAAGCAAGACCATAATCACCAGGGTACTTGTTATGTGGCATTTCATTGTGATAGTGCGGTAGATGGAAATATACTAATGTACTTTTGTGCAACTAATAATTCACTTCATCGTGAGTTCAATAATGAGTCCAGAAAAACATGGTTAATACGTAATACATGGGTCTCTCTTTTTGCACCATTACTTTAATTATATTACACTTGATAGCATAATACAGTAACTGGAGAGGGAGTTCAACAAACAATTTTCACATTTGATTCTAAAAGAGAAGGCTTGTTAAGAGCATATCCAACAGTTTAAATTGACGACAGATTGCTTTTTCCAGGGCTACACTGTTTCTAAATCCAAATTGCCAAAGATCAAATCTTGTCTATGGACTGTGTAAACTGGCTGCTTTGTTAAATGAGAGTGGGTGTGGAACGGTGCATTTCCATTATAAATAATTCACTTTTACAACATAAAACAAATGCTGCAATGTAATCCTTTTAGGCAAACAGCACGGGAAAGCAAGTGCAAGCTTTTTCTTGCTTCAGTGCTATGTTTTATTGCTGAAGTAAAACACTTCAGGGAGGTATAAAATGTGTATGCCATTCTTTTTTTCTAATTTTAGGGTGAGAAATACTTTCAGAATTGTGTTTATACAGTATGTAGAATATGGCAGATCTGTGTCAGGGTTAAAAAACCTATGAGGACACATCAAATTTTATGTATCTTATTCCAAATTAAATCTCTGTGTCAAGATGGTTTTCTCATCCTAGCTTTTATAGCAGAGAATAGGTGAGTTGAGGAATGTGTTAGGTGTCTTGGGTTTAGTTGCCATTTTTACTCCGTCTCTTTTAAAACTGAAGGGAGCATTTAAAACTGCTCAATATATCAAAATGCTTTAAAATGTTACTTGCTAGTGTTGGGTTTTACAGGTTTGTGCTTTGCTTTTTCTTAGAGTCCTGATCTGGGATCATTTAAAAAGTCTGCATTGACAAAATTTTTATAGTCCTGCTTTTGTGAGTTTTCTTAAAGCACTTAGTTTTTTCTCATAGGGGTTGCAGGCATCCATTTATGATCCAATTTTGCAAACATATTATGTTTCACTCAGACTTCACATTTTTGTGTTGGCAGGTAATTTACAACATTCAGCATCTGCACAATTATTTGTTTGTAAAATGTTGTATTGACTGTTACCCCAGCCTGAAATTGTTATTTCAGTGCAGCTTGACCTAAGAATAAAGGGTAAAGGACTGCATCTTAAAATGGCACCTACTTAATGTCTGTATTCAGGAAAGCACAAAAGCATATGCTTAAAGTGAATCATATACTTACGTTCCATTGATGTCAATGGGCGTTAAGCTTATGCTTAAACACATGCATGAATATTATAAGAATACTCTTTGAGGAATAGAAGTCTGACTATCAAAAGAATACATTTCATACACCAAAGGACAATATATTTACAAAATAATTACCAACCCCCTTTGAAAATAATTAAAATAGCATGAAGCTGTAAAAAGAATATGTGCAAAGGGCCTGATCCAAAGTCCATAAGAATCACTGGAAAAGCTCCTATTGATTTCAACAGCTTTGGATCAGTCTTCTAGGCTTTCAAAATCCTAACATTGGCAACATTCCTGTGGAAGTCAATGGGAATTATACTTGAGGAAAGACTGTAAAATCAGGATCTGCACTTGCAGTTCAGAGAATAAAAAACTGAAATGACCTGTTATAGAAATGGAATCTATTTTCTGTTTAATACATTAATGTATAATCATTCACCAGGCAATCAGTATAAAATTGGAATTAAATATTTGTTATCCAAACTGACATCAAATTCATAGAAAAAAAAAACAATTCTGCTCCTGTGTCTCTTTATGGTGTATCATGTAGATCACATGGACTTGGAATAAGTGACATTAACTCAGTGTGAAGCAGCATAATCTAATATGGCAGCATCACATGGGTGCATTAGAAGCACAAATGAAACATATTTTTAGTGTATCTGCCACTATCAATCCACTGCAGGACAGAAGACTCCCTGCATCTTACATCTTCTGCACTATCTGGTTATTCCTGCGTTCCTGCTGCTCTCGATTTTTTTCCAAATTCTCTCTCTTCATGGTGCTGCTTTTTCCCCTCTGTCGGGATTTTCAGTCCTTGGCATACATTCTAGAATTATCTTCAACAATCTGTCATCTTTTCTGTTAGTACCACTTCTTGCACACTGCCATTTGTTGCTCTGGATCTTCTCACTCATGCCTTACTTCATGTTCCAGCCCAATCCATTAATTCTGTTCCTTATCTGGTAACATAATTCTTATTATTACTGCTCTCTTTATTTTATTCTGTGTGGAACAAGTCATGTTTTGATTGTTTTTCAAGCTGAGAGAATAATATATCTCAGCTGTATAGCATGAGAAAGACAACAATAGTACAGTAGTTGTAAACTTGCTTCCTGACGGGTGAAATTCACCCTGGTGCTGAAAGCAAGCACTGGCCCTATGCAGTACTTATATCCCACTTAAACTCTCAAATAGGATGGAAATAGGATTTAAAAGGAGACTGAGCCTTGTCCTGATTCTCTGCACAGGAGTGATTTGCACCCCAGGTGAAAGACAAAGGGTAAAATTTTCAAAAGTGACTGTGACACTCTGTATCTTGGGGGAACACCCTACATCCCCATGTTCATCCTGAGAATATGATTGTGTGGTATCCAATGCAAAGTTTGTCATGTCGGGTGTCTTTGGAAGGCTCATGATGCATGGAGAATTGTTGTTATGGTAATGTTATAGGTCTTAATTTCATGTATAAAGTTATGAGGCTGAAAACGTGTTCTCGTGGCTTAAAACAAGCCCAGGCAAACCTCTCCAGGAACAGAAGGGCAGTTTACACCTCATCAGGGCATGTATGAGACAAACCCAGCCCAGCATCACAGGAACAAAGGACACTGGCCTAGGCAGCCACAAAGGATCTGTTGGACTCTCGAGTAAGTCACCTCCCTTCCCTTGGTCAGTAAGGGACTACGATGAGGTAATGCTCACCTGACTCTGAAGGATGGGGGGAGCAAAGCCAAGAGGGAAGAAAGAACACGATAAAAGGGAGAGATGTTTGCCATGCTCTTCCTCTCTCTTCCACCTCCATCTACAGACACCACCAAGTGATGAAGTGCTGATCAAAGGGGAGAGCCTGGCTAAAGGGCAACCAGCTAGTCTGCGGTGAGAAGCATCTAAGTTTGTAAGGGCACAGAAAGTGTTGAGATCAGCTTAGAATGCGTTTTGCTTTTATTTCATTTGACCAAATCTGACTTGTTGTGCTATGACTTACAATCACTTAAAATCTATCTTTTGTAGCTAATAAATTTGTCTGTTTATTCTATCTGAAGCAGTACGTTTGGTTTGAGCATGTCAGAGACTCCCCTTGGGATAACAAGCCTGGTACATAGCAATTTCTTTGTTAAATTGACAAACTCATATAAGCTTGCAGCGTCCAGCAGGCATAACTGGACACTGGAAGACGGAGGTTCCTAGGGTTGTATCTGGGACTGGAGATATTGGCTAGTGTCATTTGGTTGCACAATCCAAGCAGCAGCTGGCCAAGAGCAGCTTACATGCTGGAGGCTGTGCATGAACAGCCCAGAAGTGAGGGTTCTCACAGTGAAGCAGGGTAAGGCTGGCTCCCAGAGTCAAGGATTGGAGTGACCTAGCAGATCACCAGTCCAGCATAACATCAGGGAAACATCACAGTGACTTAGGTACTTAGGAGTCTAAATCTCATTGAAAGTCAGAGGGACGTAAATTCCTAAGGGCCACATTTTTAAAGGTATTTACATGCCTACAGATAGGCATCTAGAGGGATTTTTAAAAGAAGTTTGCTGCCTAAATCCCAGTTGAATTAAATGGAAGTTAGGTGCCTAGTCAACATCAAACATGCATAGTCTTCTTAGGATCATTGCACCAACCAGGGTGACCATGGTTGATGGCACTGTGCCAGCATCATGTAGTGAAGTTTCCAGATCTGACTCAATCGTATGGTACTATGAATCTTCAGGGCAGCCCTGCAGGTGGGGCCACGGTAGAGTGAGGACATACACTCTTTTGCACATCAACGGAGAGTTTGAAAGTATGATGTGCTGGGGTGTTTTCATCCATACTGAAGTCATGGCCAAAGAGCACGCAATGTTCCCTTTGAATGTCATGAGGGATTGAAGGAAGGCCAGATCTTTGCAAGATTATGACCTTTTCAGAAAGTGAAATCATTTTATGCTCTTGATTTGACACTGACAGCACATATGACATGCTTCTAGTGAGAATTTAACTACCCCACTTCATGTGGCGTATATTGACATCAAAGAGGCTTTTTGATTTGGTTGACAGATAAGCATTATGGCTTGCACTGAAAGAAGCTGGTGTTTCAGATGTTCTGCTAGATCTGGTGCTCAATATTCACACCAGTACTGGTGCAAGAATGTGCATTGGTACACAGCCTTTGCGGCATTTCTACACAGCCTCAGTGCACAGGCAGGAATGCCTTATCATCACAGCACTATTCTGTTGACCTATTGACTGGATATTAGTATTTGCCATTCTACATGCTACAATGGAGGTTTGCTAAGAAGCATTTACCAACAAAGGCTACAGCAACAATATTGGCTTTCTAGGTGCCTAGATGCTTTTGAAAATTCAACAAGGCTCCAATCTGAAACTTTAGGTATCTAGTTGCCTTTGAGGACCTGGCCCTACGTGCCTAGGTCACTCTTGAGAATGGAACTTAGGGTCCATTGAAAATTGTACCCCAAACACCTTATAATATCCTTTACCTTGGATTTTCTTTAATCTGTATTGAGGCCTCACTGCAAGGGCCTGATCCTGCAAATACTTGATTCACAAGAGTAGCTTTTATTTATAAGTAATCCTGTTTACTTCAGTCAAACTACATATGCAAGTAAATAGTTTAAAGGAGAGGGTCCCTAGCCTGTAATTCAGTGGTATTTACTACATTTTGGAAAATTATAAAGCAAATACCTGTTTTAAGCTGGCTGTTCTGTTCATTCCCTCTGGAACACCTGGCATTGGCCACTGTCGGAATAAGGATACTGGGCTAGATGGACAATTGGTCTGTCCCAGTATGGCCGTTCTTATGTAAAGGTACTTTGGATCAGGAAATTCAGTTAAGGGCCAAATAGCTTAGTTAACTGCAACAGATGGGCAAACAAGATATAGCCAAATATTGCAGCTAACATGATGATACTTGGCTATTTTCAGTCTTTGTTCACATTGTTTTTGTTTGTTTTACTTTATGGTGGGATTTTTTTTAAAGAATGGACTAGAAAATGGAAATCCCTACGCATGAAAAATATCTTGTTTTTGAAAAATTTTCCCTCCTCAGTCAGGATGAAAAGTGAAATAATGTGTATTTTTTGTAGGAAAGGATTGCCAAAGAAATGACATTTCAGGAAAACCAAAGTGGAATATTTCAGCTGGTGGGCTGCTTACCTGGAATGCTCTTTTCAATTTCACTTTTTCCTTGCACACAGGAGGTAAAATTGATAAGACCCTTCTAGGCAAGCAGTCAGGGAGAAGTCATTTTGATTTTTCATCCAGAAAACTTACATTTTCCGGCAAATAATTTTTTTCTGTGAAAATTTTTATTTTACAAAAAAGAGCATTATTCATTAGAAAGCTATTTTGATGGAAAACTCCCAACCAGTGATTTATTTATTTATTTATTTCTCCTTGCCTAAACTCTTGCCTATGTAGTCTATTTAGCTCTAAAGTTGACCTGTGATGGTGTATTCCTCTGACCCCAGGGAGGCCCATAGAAATCAATGGGGCTGTATATGGAGGCAGTCTTCTGCTTGCGTAGAGCTCATTGCAGGATCAGAGTCTTAGGCCTTAGGCTTTTTCTACACTGCACGTTCGTTGGTGTGAAAAAAAAACCCAACCCCCTCTTAGACAAAAGTTTTACCGATGAAAGCACCGGTGCGGACAGTGCTTTGTCAGTGGGAGACACTCTCCTGCCGACAAGCCTACCACCTCTCTTTGGGGATGGAAGTGCGGCATGGCAGTAGCGGCACAGCTGTGTCGCTAAAAGGTGCATAGTGTAGACATAGCCTATGTCTAGACTACAGCCTATGTCAGCAAAATGTATGTTGCTCAGGGATGTGAATATTCCAGCCTCTGAGAGACATAAGTTACACCAACATAAATGCTTGTGTGTACAGTGCTATGTCAGTCGGTAGAGGTGATGCGTCGGGGAGGGCATGTGGGGTCAAGTCCCCCTTCCCCTCCCCAGCGTCCGGCCCAGGCAGGGAAAGAAAGGGGCAGGGCCAGAGCCAGAGCAGAAGGGGTGGGGCCAGAGCCTCTTCCAGCTGTTGGGACACTGCCAGGTGCAGCGCAGCAGCTGCCTGGGAGAGTGCCTGGGGCTGTGACAATGGCGGGCTGCCTCCCGTTCAGGTTCAGCTTCCAGGGACAGTGGCTGAGCAACCCGGAGCCCTCCCACCCTCCAAGCATGCTTGGCCCCTGTCCCTGGAAGCCAAGCCCAGGTAGGGAGTGGGCTTCCGCTGTCTCCCAGCCAGGCTCTCTCCCAGGCAGCTGGCTACGCTGCACAGAGTAGCTGCATGCTGCACTGGGAGCGGCTCCGTACTGCTCCCTCACCAGCCTGGCTGTCAGGGAGAGCAGCCAAATGTGCTGGGGGAGAGCTGGTGCAGTGGGAGGACAGAGTCTCCTCTTCTCCTGCAGGTAACATGAGGTGGGGAGGAGAGAGCGTGGGGAGAGCGTGGGTGCCCCGGAGTGGGGGCAGGGCAGGGAAGAGACATGTGAGGAGGTCACATGTCCTCCCCTTTTGCTTGTGCCTCCCCCACCCCAGTATGGGGAGTCACCAGTCATCTATGTTGGTGGGAGAAGCTTGCAGAGGTGGGTTTTTTTTATGCTGAGAGACAGCTCTCTCCTGTCAGCATAGAGCATCTTCACCAGGTACTGTTGCAGTGCTGTACGTATAGACATACCCTTAGACTCTGAACCTTCAAAGACGTAAGCACATGCATAACTTTTCATACAAAAACTGCAATGGCTTTAGTGTAATTACACAAATATGTAAAGTGACTCATATATTTACCTTTTTGCAGGCTCAGAGCCAAAGATTATAAACTTTTTGGAGCAGAGGATTTGTCTTCATAAAGTTTCTGGAAAAAAAAAATCACCATCATTCAAACAGCTCTATTAGTTAGTTAATGGATGCAGAGCACACAGAAAATGTAAAATGCTCTATTATTGAGGTGATTCAATGGAAATCAGAGAAAGAGGTAGCAGGGTAATTTCAAACTCACAGAAGGAAGGAAAACAACATTTTTTTAATTTTTATATTGTGGCATTTTGTAGCTATCCAAAACTGTCATTCCTTAATTATGTTGTGTATTTAAAAATGTTTGACCGTTCTGTGAATTGTCGGATTCTATTGTACTCTCACACTTCGCAAAGTATGGATCAAACATTTCTACAATTATTTGCAAAGCTGTATATTGCAGTGTACACAACATAGTACCATCTGGAAGCCACACAATGCTATTCCAAGCTGATGATTTATGTTAGACCTAGAGCCTGATCCAGCAACCACTACGCAACTGAGTAGCTACCCTGAATTCAGTGGTGTTACCCAAGGGATGGAATTTATTCCATGTGCATTTCACAAGTCATACGTGCGTTTTGAAAACTATCGCTGGCTGAAAAAAATGAAACTATTTCCAACTTTTTTTAAAAAAAATTATACATTTTGAACAGCTGCATTAAACACATTTCCAAATATGTACATACCTGACTTTCAAATAAGTTAGATTTTTTAAAATAATTGAGATGATTGGATCCTGGATTGGTAATAGGCTACAAAGCCTTTCTCCTCTAATTTACTGATTGTAATATAGTGTAAGTTGGTGGTGATCCAAAGCTCTTACTTTGTGAGGCCTTTGTTGTGGTTTATTCAAAAGTAATTGGTGATTTCAGCCAGATCCTGGTGGACCAGTGTTCACAACACACAAAAAATCTCCACAATAAACACTAAAAATGCTATTTTAATTGTCACTAGTTGGCATTGTTGGTTGGCATCCCACTGGAGAGAAACCAAGGATTGGATGGGTTATAAAAAGAGGGTTTTCATTCTCCATGCCTGTGGTAAATGTATTATCAAACAAAGTTCTACCATAAGTACACTTTGTCAAGTTTCAATTATGTTCCCATTTCAGACAGTGCACATGCTGTGTTAAAATAAACAATTATTTCACTAGGTGAGCAAGTGACATAGATATCCGGTCACAGACATGTCTTCTATACAGGAGTTGCAGTCAAACAAAAGACAGAACACCTGATGTGTATGTAACCCTCTCCTCCTTCCCAGATCACCCCTACACAGGCAAGTGCTCACCTCTTGTCTGGATGCCTGATATCTTTTAGGATAATGGAGGTCCTGGGGAGGTGTTGTTGTAATGTTGGGCATCTTCTATCCAGCCAGTTGCAGCAGCTCTCTACTCATAGCTGTAAGTACCTCCACCTGGATATGCACTGTATACCTCTGTTTGGGTACTTTAATAGCTACAAGGAACAACTCCAGCCAAAACCATGCAACAGGCCTAGTAGATAAAGGTAGATGATACTTATTGCTCTTAGTAAAGCAACTGAAGTTGAAGCCTGGACAAGTCTGATTTAGAAGTAATCTAGCAAAATGCAATGACAATACAATAACCTACAGTAATGACTGTGACAAGTCAATGACTGTGACAAGACTGTGACATCACAACAGTTCAGTTAACGGTGGTGAATTTAAAACATTGAAGTAAACCTCTCCACTACTTTCTACACTAGAGGCTTATGTAAAAACAAAACTTGAATGTACACAAGAACATTCACTCTTGATATTATATGAACTCAAACCCTCCTGGAGTGGGCACTCCCCTGTAGTTTTAAAATCCCAGACACTTTCTTGTGTTGGAGCACTTGCTGAATGGGAATTCAAGGACAGCACAACATATCTGTGAATCAGCTAAGGCAGGCCAGATAATAGAGGTGAGGCACTTATGTATAGAGTAGGTTAAAACTGACAACAGCAGTGACTAGTAATCCCAGATATAAAACAGCAGCCACCAGTACTAAACAGGCAATCACTTTTCTTACAAGCTCCCTGGTCTTCACCTTGGCTACCCTGTGATGAGACTCTGTCCCTCGCACAAGCAATTCCACACCAGAGCACCAAGGGGAAAAACAGGGTCTCCGCAAATAAGGAGAATAGTCTCAGGGGTACCCACACTTTCCACAGTTGCCTTTGGGCAGAACTGAGGATCTGCAGTGTTTTCTGTCTGCAGCTTTCAGTGGCTGGCTGTAGAGAAGGGAGTAAGCATGCTGGAACTCGGTGTTAGCAGGCCTGTAACTGCAGCATGGCCTTAATATAGGTTGCATGGTCTCCACAGGGACATCTAGGGAAACCTCTATATTTAAACACAGACAACTGCTACTAGTTCCTACCTGCTGGACACCTAAACTTAGCACAGCTCCAGCCTGAGCTTTCTCAGGAATCTCTGGTCCCTCTTTTTCAGGCACTTGATCTTTTTTATACAGCCTCCTCTCTCCTCCAGCTTCCCTTACCCAGCCCTCAGCCCTCCAATCCTCTCAGTGCATTCTTGTCAGGATATCCTAACTTTTCCACTTCTGCCCAGAAGATACAAGATGACAAAGCCAAGTCCAAAGTGTACCAGAGTGTGCCAAACTGCATCATGGGATTTGTAGTCTTTACAGTGCCTAGCCCCCATGAGTCAATTGAAAGTAGTTGTACTTCTTTGGAGCCAATCACAATATATAGAGGCTTAATCAAAACACACTTGGCCAGGTTCGGAGGTCTCCATGTATAATGAAAAGGATATTTTCTTTGTATTTTATTGGTCAGAAAGAATGGGGAGAGTGAATAGCTAAAGGGAATTATAGCAAATTATGAATCTGTTCACCTCTAAGTCACTGGTTGAAACCAATACAAAGTTGGTAGTGATGGAAAGTTTTATCATCTGATGACTGTTCAGTAGTGTATTTGAAATGAATTATTGGTCTCAGTCCAGTCTTTAGTGTGCAGAATACCAAAAAAAAAAAAAAAAAAAAAACACTGTCAGAATATACAGCCTCGAAAATAGGAAAAGGATGGAATGGACTTGGAGACTGAACTATCCTTACCTTCTTAGAAATGTTGGTATCATGGTTGGCAAGAAAGCTTGCATTACTGCCTCATCTGTGTATAAACAGAAGTAATCATTTTACAGCACAGTCACTCCAACGCTCATCATAACCACAACATTCAGCTTCACAAATGGAAAAAACCTTATAACTGGGGGGCCGGGGTATAGATCACCTTTTATTTTAAAAAATCTGTAGTTCATATAGAAAGAGTTTTCAAATGGAAGCTTTTAAATTGGTATAGTATAAAGTTAGCTTCTTTGTTTACAAATATAACTCTTTGGATGAGAAGTGGTCCCCAATAAAAATGCTGAATCCTAGGACACCTGCAGTTAGTGAGCTGGGGCAGGGACTGGAGAACTGCCTGCAGTTCATGTAGCTCAGCCCCAACTCTAGTAGCATACATATACCTTATAAACTTTTACACGCATGATCTGATTTCAAAATAGTATTGTACAATATATCCTCAGTTCAGTGAAAGATGATGGCACTTAGCACCTTCCAGAATCAAGACCTAAATGAATGACTGAATTCAGGCCTGCCGACAGCAATTCCAAGCCCCAGGGCAGAACAGTCAATGGGCCCCCTAGAAAGGCATGGCTGAGGTTTATGACACTACTTTTTATATCCTATTGATAACACATTAGAACTCACTATATGTAAGTTGTGGCACTGCTTGATGTAATTAACTTTTTTTTTCCCAGTTACAGCACCAGTATTAAACAAACTGTGAGCCTAAATATAAGATGTAGAATTTGTTATTTTGAATTGTATATTAAAATTAAATAAATACATTGTGGAGTGAAATTGGAGAGAGTCCAGTGGAGGACAACGAAAATGATTCAGGGGCCGGGGCACATGACTTATGAGGAGAGGCTGAGGGGACTGGGCTTATTTAGTCTGCAGAAGAGAAGAATGAGGGGGAATTTGATAGCAGCCTTCAACTACCTGGTATGAAATTAATTCTTTATAAGATATGGAGCATCGTATACAGTACATATGCTATAGAAGAGGAAGTTGAAATAAAACATACAACACAAATTTTCATTGCTAGGAAAAATATTGGACTTTATCTGATCTTGAGAGGCAAAGTTATTCGTATGCATGTCCTTAATGTGGGGCTTTGTATCTTTGCACAGTGACCAGTCTTATTGATAGTGCTGTACTGAATTGCCTGAAAACATTATAGCCAAAGACGCCTTCCTGAATACTGCTAGATATTTTCTTAAGGTACAAATATGTGACGTGATAACCGCATTCACTGAATTGTGTGTGTGTGTGTGTGTGTGCACGGCCAGGGCTTCCACATGCCCGGCCGGCAGCCTTTGCCAGGGCAGCTACCACCCCACACGCACCAAGGAGGCCTGCAGCCCGCTGGGGCGATTTAAAAGGGCCTGGGGCTCCCGGCCGCCACCACTGCTACCGTGGCAGTGGCAGCAGCTGAGGGCCCCCAGGTTCTTTTAAATTGCTCGGACCCCTGGGCAATTGCCCCCCCTGTCAGCGGGCCTGACTGAATTTTGCTTTATCAGCAGAGGCCTTCACTGGGAATGGTGTGGAGCCATCACATTCCAGCTTACATTCAAGAAGGGAGTGCACATTCCAGAGCTCTTTAGTGTGCAAGGGAAGTGCCTCTACTGCCTTTATGAAGCAGCCTTCTGAAAGCTTCTAGAGCACGCTCATCCTGATTCAGGATATTAATTGCTGCCAGGAAATTTACCACTGCAGAGCAGAGGTGGTCAAACCTTTTTTTTTAACCAGAAATGGTTTTTCAACCAAAATTAACATTTTTGTGGGTAAAAAAAATTCATCTTGGCTGAAATTCAAAACAAGAAACCATTTTTTGGTAAAAAAAATATTGGATTTTGGTGAAAGTTTTTGAAAACCCAAAATGTGTACCAAACACTGGAATTTTTTTATTAAAATGATTTCTGCAAATAAAAAGTGTTTCAGGTTTTTGGTGGGGTTTTTTTTGTTTGTTTTTGTTTTTTTTTAAACTCTGGAAACTTTTCTTCGATTAAAAAATAAAGATTTCCTCCCAAAAATCTCCCGAGAAAAACAATTGGTAGTTTTTGACCAGCTCTACTGCACAGTCCTGGCTGTAGAATCAGGGGAGTGCAAGGGTTGCATATTGCAGTCATCAGTTATGATGCAGATGTTGATACTAGAATGAAGCTCACTGGAGCTTGAGACAAGACATTCTTGATAAAAGTTACTTGCTGTGGAAGACTCTGTTACAAGCTATCAGGAGGAAGTGACAGTCTAGAGGGGGCTGTCCATTCGTGAAATCTCATTGTCAGACGTTGCCACTAAACAGAAGGGTGGATTAGGATTATTGTCAAGACTCTTTACAAAAGCTCAACCATATTTGGATAGTATTGCACCATCCCTGTCAGAAATCTCTCATGCCTGCAGTAATACAGTTCATTCTGAAAAATGTAATATAATGAAGGGAACTGGAACAACGGGTTCCATTTTCAAACACGAGCATATATTGTTATGGATAAGAGGCTGTGGGAGATAAGCCTTGGGGATGCTCCTGAGTGAGCATGGAGAGAGAGAGCACAGTTGGAGCATGTAATACCGGACTTAAAACCCCATTTCCTACCATTCTGCCTGTTCATGTAATCACTTTATTGATAAAGCGGATGGTGGCATAGCCCTTGGGAACCGTGGATTTTTCTGACAAGATCCTAGCCAAGGCATGGAAATGGTAAAAACAAGAGTTTGAACTGTATACACATGTTGACATGCCAGGGGACAAAATCAGGAAAGTATAACTTATTTTATCTCATCACAGAGCAGGATGGAGAGGTATGTGCCATTGTGAAGCTCACCATTGATTTGACATTGGCACGAGCCTTTGGAGCTCTAGCGACCTATTAGAATTCCCACCTAAACCCTCATTTGGTGGCCGTAGCAAAGACCAATGCCATCTTACATAGCATAATGTGGAACAGTGCCATGACAACCTATGGAACTACAACCCCACTGTGAATGAATCAGAGAACATTGCCTTCTATACCAATACCAACCTGGATTTGGCATCTGGATGCCTCCTATACCAAGACCCCTAGATTTGGTGTCTGGATGCTGTACTGTGGTGTTTAGCACAATAGAAATACATAGATACAGATAAAGATAGAGAGATGTATCATGCTGTAGAAATTATACAGAATGTAATCAAAGTATTTTTTCCCCCTTGGTCAACATTTTGCTGAGTTTGATTTTAGAACCATATTATTATTATTATTTCTATAAGCTGCACATATTCTTTTTGCACATGCATATCATAATAACATTTACTGTTAATATAGAATTATAAATATTTAAAATACTCTACAAACATTAATAATTGGCCAAATTCTAAAAGATTCCGAGCACCTGCTGATCACTACAACTCCTAGTGAAATGATTGGTGTACAGAACTTCAGAGGATTTGGCCCAATGGGAGCTGCAATGAGTTCACATAGTGCTTAGTGTCTCCCAGTATTTGGCTCTTAAGATCAGATTTTGCAAGGTGATCAGTGCTTTCAAAGAGGTGATGTGTTCCCTCATCTCCCATTAAAGTGAATGGGAGTTAAGTGTGAAGAGTGTGTTGATGGACTGAGCCCTAATGCTGAAATACTAATGCTTGGTTTATACTGCATACGTACTCTGGTATAACTACGTCACTCAAGGATGTGAAAAATCCACACCCCTGAGCGACATAGTTATCGCAACCATAACCTGCTTTGTAGACAGTGCTTTGTTGGCAGGAGTGCTTCTCATGTCGACATAGCTACCGCCTCTCATGGAGGTGTAGTTATTAAGCTGATGGGAGCTCCCATTGGCTTAGCACATCTTCATCAGATGCGCAACAGTGGTGCAGCTGCATCAATGCAATTGCACAGGTGTAAATTTGTAGTGTAGACTTGCCTTAAGTGTTCAGCATCATTACCCCTCTTGTGCTTTTCCCTCTCTTTTTTCCCCTCTTTTGATCTTCATCTTTATAACTTGTGGGTTCATTTTTCACACATTTATTGGCTTTTATGGTAGAGGTCCTCTCACAGCTTGTGTCAGTTACAAGTATAGGAAGATGCAATGTTTGGTTCAGCTGATTCAGATGAAATGTAGTCTTTATTTCCTTTAAAATTCACCTCTCTCTCTTTGTAAACAAATGGAGAATTTTTTAGGAGCTAAATGTAACCTTCTTAATACTTCAGCTTGACCGATTTCTCATTGTGAAAGCTTTATTCACTTAGTTAAAAGCTATCTCATAGATCTATTTTAATTATATAGTGATAAGATTCAAGCCTGTGTTCAATTCTGGGTCACTTCATTGCCAGAAATATATTGATGAATTGAAGTGAGTGTAACAACAAAAAAGATCAGGGGACTGAAGTGATTGACTTATGATAAGCAAAGATTAAAAGAGCTAAATATCTGCAGCTTGGATGAGAGACAATAAAAGAGGAGGCATGATAGCAGTCTGAAAGGGTGCGAACTGTGAATTGGGATAAGAGGTGGTGGCACAAAAATAATTGACAGTAGGAATTAAATGTGATGAAATTAAGGAAAGAAAAGTTAGGATGAAGATCAGTATCAAATTTCTTAGTGGCGAGATTCAACCTAGTAGGCTGTGCCAATGCCCAGAGGAAGCGCTGGAACAAATCCCCATCATTTGGGGCATTTAAAACTAATTAGATGGAACAAGAATACAGGACCAATTCTGCACAGAGGGGAAAGAGTTTCAATGACCTAATAGGTCTTTTCCATCTCGAGACTCTATGAGATTTCCACCTCTAGATTTTTATGATGAATCAATGAAGAAATATTAGACACCTTTGAATTCCATTATATTTCAGGCTAAGGGGACAAAATTATCCAGGTCATGCCCATTTAATACTTACAATTTTTACTCTTAGCTGTCACGAGATTGGAGGAATTAAGTTAAATAATTATGCCAAAATCCTCAAGTGGCAAATATGCTATAAATTTTCAAAGCATTAAAAGTGTCAGAAATAAACTTCATACAAGTAGCAACTTTTTGAAAAAGTAAAACGGTGTGATTTTTGACATCTGATTGTCAGTGATATCTCTTATACGTTTGAGATGAAACACCGAGGCAAATTCAGACCTGAAGTTCCCCAACACATCTGACTGCCTGAGCAGGCATGCTTTGTTTTTCTCCTCCGAGGCTATAAACAGCACCATTTCCCATAGCTATAAGTTACCACTCAGCCCTTCCTAAGCAAGCACATTTATTCTCAGGGTGAAAGCATTGGTGCTCAGTGAAAACATATTAAAATACTAAAAGAAGCTACACATAGGCTGATACCTTATCAGAGATCACACCTCCAACTCCAACAAGGGCAGTAGCAGATGATCAGTCCTTCAAACCCCACTAAGTGTTTGTCTGTGGCCACAAGTCCATAACAGCTGTAAATTCAGAATAAGCACCTCCATGAACCCATGATTCACTCCTTTATATGGTTTTGATCTTTGATCTGCAGATACCATGAACAGGTAATAAGATGGACCATGGTCCCTTCCTCGGGGCAAAGTTTCAAAAGTTTGTGACTTTGCTTAACTTGAAGTAGTCATTTACATTCAACTCCTACAAGGTATTTCCTAGGAACCCCATTTAACTTTGTTTATCTGGCACATTGTTCAAAATAGTCCTTTGAAGCTCATTACAGTTACCAAGGTGTGTATTGACTTTGTATTCCTGCCCCCCTCCCTGGCACAGAAGTTATACACAATCCCACAATAATATATGCACTTTGCATACTGCATACAATGAACTCTTAAGATACTTAATTCAATAAGGTTTGTCCAGGATATTGCAGAAACTTACCATAGCTGTCACATTGATCTCTGATTTGTCAGATGTCTAAGTCTTTGCAATATTATTTAATGTTTATATTAGCAATCCTTTTCTGAAGTTATGAGAAGCAAAAAAAATATAGCTGGCTCTTTTCTGGATCCTTCAACTGAGACTATCCTTATTTGCAATATGATCATTATTGATCAGGTTAGTATCACAATAACAACTTTGACCACATTCAAATAAAAGTCTATTTATGTGCTAAACAGAACTTGATCCTGAAGTCCGGCTACGCACAAAACTTCATTTAAAGTTACACGTGTAATGACTGGAGGACTATTTTAGTGTTTTTCCAGTTCTGTTTCAAATGCACTCATCATTGTATAACAATAGAAATTAGAACTCCAGCACTGGAGGATTATAAAGCAGACTTGGATCAATGTGCGTATTTAAATATTATACTTTGTGTTTTTAGTGCTTGGCTGAACATTTCTTTGTCTTTGAGAATTCACCATTACAAGGCAATTGGCCTGAGAAATGTAGGACAAAATCCTTCTCTCTGAACCACACAAAGGCAGTCATTCCACATGTGGAAATCCAGTGACAGGCTGAACCAGACAGTGGTTTCAAAACTAGTGCATAGAACCTTCTAGTGCATAGAAACTGTCATGGATGGGTATAAACTGTTCAGGAAGGACAGGTACGGGAGGAAAGGTGGAGGAGATGCACTGTATGTAAGAGAGTGGTATGATTACTCAGAGCTTTAGTATGAAACTGGAGAAAAGCCTGTTGAGAGTCTTTGGGTTAAGTTTAGAAGCAAGAGCAACACGGGTGATGTCATGGTGGGCGTGTGCTATAGACTACAGGACCAGGAGGATGAGGTAGACAAGGCTTTCTTTGGACAATTAACTGAAGTTTCCAGAACACAGGCCCTGGTTCTAATGGGGGACTTCAACCACCTTGACATCTGCTGGGAGAGCAATAAAGCAATGCACAGACAATCCAGGAAGTTTTTGGAAAGTGATGGGAACAACTTCCTGGTGCAACTACTGGAGGAATGAACCAGGGGCCATTCTCCTCTTGGCCTGCTGCTTACAAACATGGAAGAATTGGTAGGGGAAGTAGAAGTGGGTGGCACCCTGGGCAGCAGTGACCATGAGATGGTTGAGTTCAGGATTTAGCTTTTCTAAATAGTCCTTATCCTGTTCTTTCACCACTAAGGGCTGCTCACCTCCTCCCCGTACTGTGTTGCCCAGGACAGCATTGTGGGAGCTGACCATGTCTGTGAAGACTGAGACAAAAAAAGCATTGAGTATTAATGCATCCGAGGGTGCTGAGGGAATTGGCTGATGTGATTGCAGAGCCATTGGCCATTATCTCTGAAAACTCATGGTGATCAGGGGAGGTCCCAGACGATTGGAAAAAGGCAAATATAGTGCCCATCTTTAAAAAAGGAAAGAAGGAGAACCCAGGGAACTACTGACCAGTCAGCCTCATCTCAGTCCCTGGAAAATCATGGAGCAGGTCCTCAAGGAAACTGTTTTGAAGCACTTGGAGGAGAGGAAGGTATCAGGAACAGTCGACATAGATTCACCAAGGGCAAGTCATGCGTGACCAATCTGATTGCATTCTTTGATGAGATAACTGGCTCTGTGGATATGGGGAAAGTAGTGGACATTATATATCTTAACTGTAGCAAAGCTTTTGATGCGGTCTCCCACAGTATTCTTGCCAGCAAGTTAAAAAAGTATGGATTGGATGAATGGACTATAAAAAGGGATTGGCAAGCTTTGGCATGTGGCCCACTAAGGTAAGCCTCCTGGCTGGCCGGGCTGGTTTGTTTACCTGCTGCGTCCCCACGTTTGGCCAATCACAGCCCCTATTGGCCTGGAGAGGTGAACCGTGGCCAGTGGGAGCTGCGATCAGCTGAACCTGCGGACTCAGCAGGTAAACAAACCAGCCTGGCCCGGCCTGCCAGGGGGCTTACCCTGGTGGGCTGTGTGCCAAAGCTTGCTGATCCCTGGACTATAAGGTGGATAGAAAGCTGGCTAGATTGTTGGCCTCAGTGGGTAACGATCAACGGCTCCATGTCTAGCTGGCAGCTGGTATCTAGAGGAGTACACCAGGGGTCGGTCCTGGGGCTGGTTTTGTTCAACATCTTTACTAATGATCTGGATGATGGGATGGATGGCACCCTCAGCAAGTTCACTGATGACACTAAGCTGGAGCGAGAAGTAGATATGCTGGAGGGTAGGGACAGGGTCCAGAGTGACCTAGAGAAATTGGAGGAAACCAGAAAAGACTGCTCTGAACTGAGCATGACTGAGGTGATCTGAATTATGGTGTCTTTATGGCAAATATTCATGAATGAGTTAATGAAGATTATACTAGTTGTCACAGGTGCCTTGAATGGGTTACAGCTGAGAGAGCCAATCTCACGTCAAAAGAAAAGGAGTACTTGTGGTCCCTAAGGTGCCACAAGTACTCCTTTTCTTTTTGCGAATACAGACTAACATGGCTGTTACTCTGAAATCTCACGTCAGACTGTCAAAAACTGGACAGATACATCCAACTGGTGGTATATTCTATAATTAGATTTTAACCAAACTAGCAAGCAATGTGTGCTCCGGGATAACTATGCTAGTTTAACTTGGAGCCACAAGCAGTTCCCTAAGGCCCTCAAAACTTGTGATAAAAGGTTATTAAAACCAAAAATCACCTCACAGGGTCTTCCAGCCCCAAAGTAATTTACCGCAGTCAAGGTATACTCCAGATCTCATCAAAGACAATACTGATAACCAATTTCTTTAGTAAACTAAAGATTTATTAGCTAAGGAAAAGAAATCAGAGTTATTGAGAAGTTAAAGCAGGTAAGTACATTACAGTTGAATTAAAGTTTGTAAGTCCAATATGATTGCAGAGATATAGTAATTTGCTGGTTTCCAATAGTCTCTATAGTTCCAATAGTCAGGGTTACCTAGAATGGCTCTAGGGATCTGGGTCCAATTGCTCAGAATTCCCCTCTGTCAGAATTCATCAGTCCAGAGATGATAAATCACTCCCAGGATTCAGTATTTTATAGATCTTGCTCACAGAAGATAAGCTGAAAAAAGTCTAGCAGGTGTTCATAGCGCAGCATGGGTTCTTGCTTTGTTGACCCAATGCACAGGATGTTTGCGGATCTCCCATTGTCCTACACAATGACCCATGCTTTGAAGTTAACAACCTTCTCCGTTAAAGTTCTAAAGCTTCAGTCCCGATTGATGGACCATTCAATTACAGGGACATACATAATACAATTAATAACAGGTATCTGATCCATTGGTTTTCATGAGCTATGTGACAGCCAGGAACAACCCTTCATTAGCTAATATGCAGTTTACATATCTTACATCTAAAAGCTAAACATCCTTTGATCTAGGGTCAATTATGTACAATGATACCAATCCCAGGAAACAGATCGATGAAGACAATAACATTATTATGTCACGAGCTTTCATGCATTTAAAGCATATGTAATTACTGGGCGCATGCCAAGTACAGGTAATGTGATAACATCCCCCTTTTTCTCTGTTCTAACAAGTGAATTGGTTTACTTAACACTTCCTTCAGATTGTGACCTGAGCTAGCTAGCTGTCAGTGCCACACTAGCCAAGATTTTCAAAACAAATGTTGTCCAAAGTCAACCTCTTATGTCCATATTTAGATACCTGACTGGGTGGCCTGATTTTTTCAAAAACTGAGCACCCTGTAGCTCCCATTGCTTCACAGAAGTTCAGACAAAATCACAGTGATGGAAGGCAGGGGAAGGTCATTCCAGTAACATAGTTTTGATTGGCCCCAAGCTGCTTGATTATTTTTATGGGCTCCTTTAAAGTCTCTCTAGTTTTCAAGAAAACCACGTGTGCTTACAAATGATGTATAATGTTTGTTATTTCTGGATGAATGCACTTAATTATCTCTAAAAACCATTTCACCAACAGATGTCTCCTCCTCCTTCCTCTCTGGTACTAATCATTCTCTACAGTTGCAAAAGTTTTTCTGAGTCCTGTGTTCCCTCTCTTCTTATCTCTGAAGGATTTCTCCTTCAGGGTAAAGCTCCTTCTCAAAGCCAAAATGTGCAGCAGCTTAAAGTACACCATAAAAGCTTTACAGATAATTTCGGGTGCATATTTGAATACATCCACCAGATCTGCCCAAGCAGCTGAAAAAGAAAAAAAAGCATAATTTTAATAATTTTTGCAGCCTTATGTTAACAGCTAATGCTTAACAAACATCTACCAGTACTATTAATGCTACATGACTGTTACAAGATGAAATGCACAAATTTAAGTTTGATCTCATGGTATTAATGCCACAGTTACACACCTGCTGTATTTTCTGTGTATCTTGATAACAAAGGGTAAAATATTAAGATTTAGATTCAAAAAGGAAAAGAAATAGAAGATGTTGCTTTTGCAAAATGGCTGAGTTAGTGTTGCTAGATCAACCTTAATTCTTTGAATTTCCTGACTTTGGAGAGTCTTATTTTGCAAGTTTAATGTCATGATGATGACACTCAGACAGTATGGATGATGATGATGATGATGATAATAATAAAGTATATCAATTTTGAATAGACTGTACGTGCCCAAACTCCTGAGAGATAAACTAATAATCCTGTTTTTATGCTTCTGAGAAGATGCATTTCAGACTGCAAAACAACTGGTCAAGACATAAAAATCAGAGTAAATGCTTCTTATCTGTGGTTGTTTATAATAAAATAATCTTGTCTTGTTAAGAGAAGATGTGAGATAATTACTGTTGTCTCTTTGGTTGAATGAAAAGCTGAAATGATGGTTAAATTTTGTTGAGAAATCAATGATGCACACTCCATGGTGTAATCTGTTTTTAACCAAAATGTATGAAGGTTTATAAAAATTACATACAGGTTGTTGAAGAAATAGAGAAGTAACTCTTTAATTAGAATTGGGTGAAATTCTTCAATCACAACTTTTTTTCCTGCAAAACATACAGATTTTGAGACACCAAAATATTTTGTGAACTCATGTTGGTTTCTCCAAATTCATTCAATTGAGGGGGGAAAAAATACTAAAAAAAATCCCTTAAAATCCTTTAAAACGTAGATATTTTTCTTGTCATTTTTAAAAGGAAATGTTTCAACTTTTGATTCAAAACCATTTTTGTTTCCAAAATTTCTTTAAGGTCAATACAAAGCCATGAAAATATGTTAAACTGGTCAAAATAAAAACATTTTCTTCAACCCCAAATTAATTTTTTTGACTTTTGATTTGCTGGAAAATTTGAAAAAAATATTTTCTGTTTGCCTCCAAATTAATTTTTTAATTGCCAGCAAAAAAAAAAAAAAAGGTTATTCATACAGCTCTACTTTGAATACAGCAATGCACACAGGCTTTTGGAGAAACCCTAAGACAGAGCCCCCAACACTACTGTGGCCAAGAAACAACTGCGTCTCTGCTTCTCCTTCTTTACAGCCTCTCACTGAAGCTACTTCCACTAGCTCTCACAGTATGGAACCAACACCTATGCCCTTCATTTGGCATCTGGGATGCCCTGTTAGCTTCATGAGCTAGACACATGGTCTTGCTCCTGAAATCAACCCCTTCCTCTGTGTCTAGATGATACATCAAAAGAGACTTAGTTGTGCTAATGGGAACAAAAGAAAACGGTTTTGCACACCCATTCATTTTAAGGTCTGTGATTGACTTGCATCCCAAAGCCCGAAGGGTGGGCCAAAAGCAGTTTTTCAGTATTACATTAATTACATTTACCATAGTATATTATAGTACTTGTCTGGTAGGAAATTTTGATAGGAGGGAAACCTTATGTAAACAAAAGGAATGGTAAGTTTGAGAAATTAAATGGAGAATTAAGTTTATCGAAAGCAGGGGTGGGCAAACTATGGCCCAGGGGCTGCATCCAGCCCTACAGAGGTTTTAATCTGACCCTCAAGCTCCAGCTGGGGAGCAGGGTCGGGGCTTTCCCTGCTCTGCGCGGCTTCTGGAAGCAGCGGCATGTCCCCCCTCCAGCTCCTATGTGTAGGGGCAGCCAGGGGGCTTCACACAGTGCCTCCGCCCCTAGCGCTGCCTCCACAGCTCCCATTTGCCTGAAACGGTGGCCAATGAGAGCTGCAGGGGCAGTGCCTTTGGAGGGGGCAGTGGGTTGAGTTGCCTGGCTGCGCCTCCACGTTGGAGCTGGATGGGGGTCATGCCGCTGCTACTGGGAGCTGCTTGTGGTATGTGCCACCTGGAGCATGCACCCCTGACCGCCTCCCACACCTCAACCCCCTACCCCAGCCCTGATCCCTCTCCTGCCCTCGAACCCCTAGGTCTCAGCCCAGAGCACTGTCCTGCACCCCTAACCACTCATCCCCAGCCCCATCTCAGATCCCGCACCCCCAGCTGGAGCCCTCACACCCTCCCACACCCCAACCCCCAATTTTGTGAGCATTCATGGTCCGACATATAATTTACATACCCAGATGTGGCCCTCGGGCCAAAAAGTTTGCCCATCCCTGATCTAAAGTATACTGGACACAGACTCCAGGAAATGAGAAGGGTCTGCTTATGAGGGAGTTCTGTTGCTAGGAAACTGTAATTCAAAATGCCATATTTTTCTGTTCATTTTAAATGGTAAATGAGTAAAGAAATGAATGAATGTTGATTAATTAACATACCTCATAGATAATGAATACAGGTAGCTATCAACACATGGATGAAACGTTTGTTTTACAGATTGAAAAGCCAATATGAAGAGAAAGTCCCAAGGAAAGCCCAACAAAAGAAACTAAACATGACAGCTAATTGCTTGGTTAGATGAAGTGATTCCAGCACATAAGTCAAACAAAAATAAATAATGGGAATTGTACAGAATTGGAGCTGCTTTGTAATCATTTGGTAATATTGCATTGTGACCTGATTTTTGGGATGTTTACAATATGAATATATTTGTTTTAGTTTCAGAAGAGGCTGTCAGAAAGAAAACAAATAGGAAAGCAAAATAATGGCTCAAGATCAGGGGCGGCTCTACCAATTTTGCTGCCCCAATCAGTCACCGACGAATTGCCGCGCATTGTGGTGGAGCTGCCACTGAATTGCCGCCGCACCCGGAAGAGCGGTGGAGCTGCAGCCCAAAAGCCAACGTGGCGGGAAGAGCAGCGGAACAGCCGCCGAATTGGCGCCACGGGACACGGACTGCCGCCCCAATCTCAATGCTGCCCCAATCACCTGCTTGGAAAGCTGGTGCCTGGAGCTGGCCCTCCTCAAGATAAGCCACCACTCAGCAAACACTTGAGGGTTTTTAAGGGATGATGCCCAAACTATTAGCTTTGAAGATTTTACCTCCTCCCCATCCAATCTGAAAAGCTAGTTTTGTCCAGAAGAGCAAAAGTCTGGAGAAGCAGAAGTACAGAAGGACTGTGGAAGTTTAAAAAGTTTTTCCTTTTTTTAAGTAATTGTAGAGAAACTAAATGAATTACTTGCTTCAGTCTTCACAGCTGAGGATGTTGGGGGATTCCCAAACCTAAGCCATCTTTTGAAGGTGACAAATCTGTGGAATTGTCACAGATTGAAGTGTCACTAGAGGAGGTTTTGGATTTAATTGAGAAACTTAACAGTAACAAGTCACTGGGACCAGATGGCATTCACCCAAGAGTTCTGAAGGAACTAAAATGTGAAATTGAGGAACTATTAACTATAGTTTGTAACCTGTCCTTTTAATCAGCTACCGTACCCAATGACTGGAAGATAGCTAATGTAATGCCAATATTTAAGAAGGGCTCTAGAGGTGATCCTGGCAATTACAGACCGGTAAGTCTAACATCAGTACCAGGCAAATTAGTTGAAACAATAGCAAAGAATAAAATTGTCAGACACACAGAAGAATGTAAATTGTTGTGCAAAAGTCAACGTGGTTTCTGTAAAGGGAAATCATGTTTTACTAATCTATTAGAATTCTTTTAATAGGTCAACAAACATGTGAACAAGGGGGATCCAGTGGACATAGTGTACTTAGATTTCCAGAAAGCCTTTGACAAGGTCCCTGACCAAAGGCTCTTATGTAAATTAAGTTGTCATGGGATAAGAAGGAAGATCCTTTCATGGATTGAGAACTGGTTAAAAGACAGGGAACAAAGGGTAGGAATAAATGGTAAATTTTCAGAATGGAGAGGGGTAACTAGTGGTGTTCCCAAAGGGTCAGACCTAGGACCAATCCTATTCAACTTGATCATAAATGATCTGGAGAAAGGGGTAAACAGTGCGGTGGCAAAGTTTGCAGATGAGACTAAACTGCTCAAGATAGTTAAGACCAAAGCAGACTGTGAAGAACTTCAAAAAGATCTCACAAAACTAAGTGATTGGGCAACAAAATGGCAAATGAAAATGAATATGGATAAATGTAAAGTAATGCACATTGGAAAAAATAACCCCAACTATACATGCAATATGATGGGGGCTAATTTAGCTACAACTAATCAGGAGAAAGATCTTGGGAGTCATCACGGATAGTTCTCTGAAGATATCCACGCAGTGTGCAGTGGCAGTCAAAGAATCAAACGGGAGGTTAGGAATCATTAAAAAAGGGATAGTGAATAAGATAGAGAAAATCTTATTGCCCTTATATAAATCCATGATACATCTTGAATACTGCATAGAGATGTGGCCCTCTTATTCAAAAAAGATATACTAGCATTGGAAAAGCTTCATAAAAGGGCAACTAAAATTATTAGGGGTTTGGAACGGGTCCCATATGAGGAGAGATTAAAGAGGCTAGGACTTTTCAGCTTGGAAAAGAAGAGATTAAGGGGGTTATGGTAGAGGTATATAAAATCATGAGTGGTGTGGAGAAAGTGAATAAGGAAAAGTTATTTACTGGTTCCCATTATATAAGAACTAGGGGCCACCAAATGAAATTAATGGGCAGCAAGTTTAAAACAAATAAAAGGAAGTTCTTCTTCACACAGCACACAGTCAACCTATGGAACTTCCTGCCTGACGAAGTTGTGAAGGCTAGGGCTATAAAATGGTTTAAAAGAGGACTGGATAAATTCATGGAGGTTAAGTCCATTAATGGCTTTTTGCCAGGATGGGAAGTGAAAGGTGTCCCTAGCCTCTGTTTGTCAGAGGGTGGAGATGGATGGCAGGAGAGAGATCACTTGCTCATTACCTGTTAGATTCACTCCCTCTGGGACACCTGGCATTGGCCACTGTCGGTAGACAGGACACTGGGCTGGATGGACCTTTGGTCTGACCCAGTATGGCCATTCTTATGTTCTTATGCTTTTTCTCTCTCTCTCTGTGGGGGAATTGTTTGGAGGAACCAGGCTTAGACTTAGGTATCCACTGTAATGTCTGAAGAAGTTAGGCTTTCCTAGGTTACCATCAAGAGATGGTAAAGACTTTAGGTAGGATAGATGTGTGTAAAACTTCTTTTAAAAATCCCTTTTTTTCTCTAAATGCTAGAAACTAAACATTACTTTGGTTTAAGAAGGCCGCTGGATCACAATATAGATCACTGGTCACAGACTCCCAAAGGAAAGAACTCAGATAGGCTTGCTGGTTAAGCATGGTTGATATATAGGCTACCGTAGCCTAGTCTAAGAGTGGGGGAAATTGCATGATCTCAACTCAGGAGTGGTCAAGGCTTGAAGGCCCCTCACCTGAGCGGGTGTACTCAGAGAGACCAGAAAGGGGATAGAGCATCAGCTAGCCCTACAACTGAAACAATAACATAAAAAATGTGAGGAGACATTATAGACCATAAAACATTCAAACTTGACTTTGCAAAGAAGAAACAGTGAAGTATCGGAAGAAACATGGAGTGTACATAGTTAGCCAAGGGGGTTACACCACCGAGTATGAACTGTGCTTTCACCATCACCTTATCTACTTTATGAGAAAGAAGGGCATCTCTTTTGTGTTTTGTTATTTGTAGCTGCACAATGGTACTGTGAGTTTTATTCCACAGATGTTCACATATAAATATCTCTGCAAACCCCAATTCTGCTTTCACAATTTCAATGGGTTAAGCAACAGATAGACACCAGCTTGGGGTTTCCTTTTCTGGGATACCCAGTTTTCATCTTCATAGCGCTGTGGTTTTGCACATCATCCACAGGGTGCCAAGTGACTGAAAAATCCTATCATTCTGGTTTAGTTACAATTTGCATCTATCTTGCGCTCACTTCTCATAGGTGTAAATGATTGCATAGGCTGCAAGACAATGGAGAATCAGCATCTGCTTTTTTTTATTAAGTAATGTTTTACATTCATGTTGCATAGGTAAAAAGACTATACAATGTGCAAGGCAATAGAAAGTCAGGCCCCTTGAGTTTAAAATGCTGGCACTAGCTTGTATAGAGTTAGTAATAACGTAATTTCTTTGGTTTCTATTTTTTTCTGCATTGCACGGCTATGGGAATATGGGGGGGGAGCAGGGAAACATCTGGGCCTTTTGTTATTAAAGTATAAGAAAGAGAAAATTAATCTCCTACAGCAGTCAGGTTAGAAGTCAATGAAAGTGAAGTAAGTCTCATTTTGATTCAGATTTTGTACTGCCTCAGAAGAACCTTCCTCCTCATCTTGTGTCTTTTGTGCTCATTTTTGGAACTGAAAGTATTATCCCTACTTGTGTGATAGAAATAATTTGTTCCTGGGTTCTTAGCCAGTAGTGTTCCAGAAACATGACTAACTACAAAGCGATTCTCCCAATGCGTTTGTCAAAACAATATGATACATGCCCAAGTGCAATACCAGCAACAAAGCACTGATGATATTTCTAAAGTACCACTTAATTAAGTTGTTGTTCATGCAGTAAATACAGCATCAGACTCCCAGGCCTAGGATACTGTGTTGAGGGACATTAGATCTACACAGCAGGCACTGGAAACAAGGACATGCTTCAGACATAATGAAGAAACCTGCAAAAAAAAAATGTGAAAGATAATGCAGTAGGAGATAATCAGATCAAAAAGCATTTTCTACCTTTTTACATAGACAAATTTTCAAAGGAATTTTTATGCTATACAGTTGAGTGGATTGAGAAATCTATATTAAGGAGAAGGGAGTAAAAATACATGATTAAAAAAAACCCCAACCAACCAACCTCCCCCCTCAAAAAACAAAACAAAAACAAAAAAACAACCAAAATCCTCTTCAAAATGCTTCCTTGTTTCCTGTAAAGGAAAGAAATGGTCTGTAGTTACAAACTCTACTTATAATTAGGAACATCCAAATAACGTTAAAGTCTTTTTGCAAACAAAAATAAATTATTTCTTTCTCTTTGATGGCACTGATTAAACGGATAAAGTGAAATTGAAATCGATACATATTTCAACCTCTAGATCATGTGTACGGGTGTTTGAGTGAAGGTGATAGAGGAAAGGTCATTTGTTTAACATATTAATGCTTAATTCTTTATTATGTAAATTGGAAGGTAAAGTAATGCTTAATGAAGGTAGTAATGAGAACTCTTAACTTGAGGATATGTTTGCTGATAAGGATTAAGAATTTTTTAATGGAAGAAAGCCTTGTGGATGGGGGGGGGTATTTATTGTAGGTGTGATATTTCTTGACTTTAGTAAGGCTTTTGATACTGTCTTGCATGAACTTATCATAAACAAACTAGGGAAATGCAAGCTAGAGGAAGCTACTACAAGGTGGGTGCATAACTGGTTGGAAAACCATCCCCAAAGAGTAGTTATCAGTGGTTTGCAGTCAAGCTGGAAGGGCATATCAAGTGGGGTCCTGCAGGGATCAGTTCTGGGTATTGTTCTGTTCAATATCTGTATAAATTATTTAGATAATGGCGTATAGAATGTACTTATAAAGTGTGCAGATCATACCAAGCTGGGAGGGGTTGCAAGTGCTTTGGAGGATAAGATTAAAATTCAAAATGATCTGGACAAAATGGAGAAATGGACTGAAGTAAATAGGATGAAATTCAGTTAGGACAAATGCAAAGTACACCATGTAGGAAGGAAAAATCAGTTGCACACATACAAAATAGGAAACGACTGCCTAGGATGGAGTATGCATAAAGAGATCTGGAGCTCATAGTGAATCACAAGCTAAATCTGAGTCAACTGTGTAACACTGTTGCAAAAAAAGCGAACATCATTCTGGGATGTCTTACCAAGAGTGTTGTAAGTAAGACACAAGAAGTAATGCTTCCGCTGTACCCCACAGTGATTAGGCCTCAGCTGGAGTAATGTGTCCAGTTCTAGGCACCACATTTCAGGAAAGATGTGGACAAATTGGAGAAGAGCAACAAAATTGATTTAAAGTCTAGAAAACATAACCTATGAGGGAAGATTGAAAAAACTGGATTTGATTAGTCTGGAGAAGAGAAGACTGAGAGGGGACATGGTAACAATTTTCAAGTACACAAAAGGTTCTTACAAGGAGAAGGGAGAAGAATTGTTCTCCTTAATCTCTGAGGATAGGACAAGAAGCAATGGGCTTAAATTGCAGCAAGGGAGGTTTAGATTGGTCATTAGGAAAAACTTCCTAACTGTCAGGGTGGTTAAGCACTGGAATAAATTGTCTAGAGAGGTTGTGGAATCTCTGTCATTGGAGATTTTTAAAAGCAGGTTAGACAAACACCTGTCAGGGATGGTCTAGATCAGGGATCGGCAACCTTTGGCATGCGGTCCATCAGGGAAATCTGCTGGTGGGCCGGGACGGCTTGTTTACCTGCAGCATCCGCAGGTTCAACTGATCGCAGCTCCCACTGGTTGCAGTTCGCCGTTCCAGGCCAATGGGGGCTGCAGGAAGCGGTGGCCAGCACATGCCTAGGCCCACGCTGGTTCCTGCAGCCCCCATTGGCCTGGAACGATGCAAGGAATTAATTTAGCTTCTATGAAGTGGCATTGTCTTCCTTGAATTTGTTCCTTTAGGACCTTGATCATTGAGTGGCCCTATTGATTGTTTGGCTGGCATCTTGCTTCTGATGTACTTATTTTTTTTTACTTTTAGTTTTTGTGCTCTTAGCTAGTTGCTCTTCAAATTCTTTCTTGTTCTGCGTCATTATACTTTTACACTTGACTTGCCAGAGTTCATGCTCCTTCCCATTGGAATATGACTTCCCAAATTGTATCTTTTACTCTGTTGTTAAGCCATGGTGGAATTTTTTTGGTCCTCTTACTTTTTTTATTTGGGGTATATATATAGTTTGAATCTCTATTATGGTGTTTTTAAATAGTCTCCATGCAATTTGCCAGCATTTCACCCTTGTGACTGTTCCTTTACATTTCTGTTTAACTAGTTTCCTCGTTTTTATTTAGTTCCCCTCTTTGAAATGAAATACTACTGGGACCGGCTTCTTTGGCATTTTCTCCTCTACAAGGATGTTACATTTAATTACATTATGGTCTTTATTACTGAGTGGTTCAGCTATATTCACCTCTTGGACCAGATCTTGTGCGCCATTTAGGTCTAAATCAAGAATTGCCTTTCCCTTTGAGTGTTTCAGGACAAGCAGCTCCAAGAGACAGTCATTTATGGTGTCTAGAAATGTTATGCCTGCATCTCTTCCTGAGGTGCCATATAGTTGAATCCTCCATTGTTATTGCATTTTCTGCCTTTGTAGCTGCTCTGATTCTTTCTGAGCATTTCACAGTCACTGTCACCATCCTGGTCAGGTGGTCAGTAGTATATTCCTACTGCTGTGGTCTTATTGTTCAAGCCTGAAATTTCTATCCATAGAGAATCTATGGTACAGCTTGATTCATTTAAGATTTTTACTTTATTTGACTGATGCTTTTTTTCACATGTGGTGCCACTCCCCCACCAATGTGACCAACGCTGTTATTACTCTATATTTTGTATCCTGGTATTACTGTGTCCCATTGGTTATCCTCATTTAATGCCTGGCACTCTAGTTCACCATCTTAGTATTTAGACTTCTAGCATTTTTACATAAGCACTTGTGCATTTTGTTAGTATTCAGTTGCTTGCCTTCATGTGCTATATTTAAATGGGACTCTTTTATGTTTGACTGTTCCTCACTACCTCCTATCTGTACTTTATCAGCTTCTTTTCTGTCCTCTTTTCTAGGATATAGAGTTCCCTCCAAATTAATCCCTAAGGGATGTCTCCACCCAAAACATGTGCTTCTCTGCATGTTAGCTTTCCTCCAGCCCTTAGTTTTAAAAATATTCTCTACAACCTTTTGACTTTTACATTCAAGCAGTCTGGTTCCATTTTTAGTTTAGATGGAGCCCATCCTCCCTGTAGAGCTTCCTTCTTTCCCAAAAGGTACCCCAGTTCCTAATAAACCTAAAACCCTACATCATCATCTCATCCACACATTAAGACACTGCAGTTCTGCTTCTCTTTCTGGTCCTACACATGGAACTGGAAGCATTTCAGAGAATGCTACCATGGAAGTTCTGGGCTTTAATCTATTACCTAGTAATCTAAATTTGACTTCCAGGACCTCAATCCCACCTTTCCCTATATCATTAGTATCCATATGTACCATGACCCCTTGCTTCTTCCCAGCACTGCAAATAAGTCTGTCTAGATGTCTTGGGAGATTTTCAACCTTTGCAACAGGCAGGTTGCTCCCCCACAACATCTTTTACAATAGTATTCATAAAGAAGGAGTATTCATTCATATGACTAAGGATAGTGATTCGCATAGGCTTGGCTTTTAAATCCAAACACCATTACTGTTTATGTTCGGGGAGCTGGGAGGGGTAGCTTGTGGTTGTTTTAATCTTGGTGGTGAAAATGCCTTAAGATGTGCTTTTATTTAATATCTAGAACATCATGTAAGCAAATTGATGCAAATTAATATCAAAGGAGGAGGGCACTAGCAAAGGTCAATGGGGAGATGTGAAAGAGTGAGAGAGCAGGAATGGTAGAGATTAGAGCTGTGTAAATAATTCATTTTTGGGGTCTTTATGGCCAAACTGAACCATTGAAAAAAATTGTTTCTGGTCAAACAAAATATTTCATTTAATTATTGAAGGGTTTCTTATCTTTAAAATTTGTTCAGTAAAATTGAAGCTTTTTTTAATGTTTTGAATTGAAAGATCGAAACATTTGAGTTTTTCATCTAAAGCAATTTGGCAAGTTCAATACAAATTCATGAAATGTTTTGGTTAATCTGAATTTTTCAGTGAAAAAAAGTTTAGTCCAAAAAATTCCACTCAGCTTTAGTAGAGAAGAAGGATCTCTTGCTCGTGTTCCATGTAACTGACAGGTCTCATGGCATTGGCGTGTCCTTGTTCTCAGCTGCTTCTACAGGTTTCAGGATCTTTATTCCAAAGTAACCTAGAGGAGAAAGAAGAAAAAAGAGCCTGCTTCCTTGAGGAGTATAAACTTAAGCTATGCTCAGTCACTGTTAGCCACCAGTCTTATTGGAATTGCCAGCTGTCAGCAGATGCTCTCAGCAGTTGACAATGGGACCAGAGTTGCTAGTGGGAGTGAAATGTTCAGGAGAGAAAGGAGTCAGACCTATGAACAGCAGGTTCAGAGGAGAAAAGAACTGGGTGGCTGAGCAGCATGTCCAAAGTTCCTGGGAAGAAGAGAACCATCTGGCAGTGAAAGATGTTCATGGGGAGAGAGAGAACGACAGAACTAATGAGAAGGACATAAAATCAAGAGCAAAAGAAGACAGTGTGATTATTTTTTTTCAAAAGGAATAAAATGTTAAAGAGCATTAAATGCACTAAATACTTCCCTAAAATTATTTTTCCATGTTAAGCAACTACGATAGTCTCTTTGTACAGAGATGCTGCACCTTCATAAATTGGAAGGGAGATGTCCATGGGAAAAGTTGCTATTAAGATGTACAAAAAATCTGGAGAATCTCCTGCCATATGGAGTGCAGTGTATTTCAGGAGGTGAATAGTGAACTGTTTAATGTGTGTTTTGTTTACTGTGTTGATAAAGTACCGAATGGAACCTGGTAAGTGCAAATATTACAGTAGCATCATACTGTACGTGAAAAAAATACATTGTAGTCTTATTAAAAAAGTCAAGATTAATCAGTATGGTGATCATGTAATAAACGTTAAAAATAATAATAATTTATAATAATTAGCATAACTGGAACTTCTGGGATTTTCATGTTCAACAGTTTTAAATATATTAAGATAATTGAAAATTTATTTAAAAATTACTTCATTTGATGTATTTATAGGTATTTTTATTGGTCATACTTTGTATACATACAGTAAAAAATGCACGATGCCTGCATACATATGTTTGATAAAACATCAAGGGGCCTTGGAAATAAGGCTTATCATTGTAAATTGATTCTGCTGCTATACAAAGATTGTAATAGCATTAAATAAATGAATATATGAACACTATAACAAACAGCATTTCTAAACTCAATGCCCATCACTTTAACACATATGATGTTTTGTGGATATTTGCTATCACTTTTAGCAAGCTTAACCTGTTGATCTGAACTTTTGCCAACTATGACTATTTTAATCTTTCGTTGCCAATCTTAGGCTACTTCCATCTAATACTAGTTGACTTTCTGAGGGACAGCAGTAAATCTGGCATCTAATATGTCATAGAGCAAGTCCAGAAAAAAGCGAGATGTCTCGCTGTCACTTCTTTATAATCCTATCTTCCATGGAACATCTGGCATTGCTTCACAAAGATCTCAGGAGGATGGCTTTAAAGTTCCTTTTGAGGAATTTAAAAAAAAGCGTACTTTTTGCTTCAAATGGGAAATTTCTCCACATTTGTACCACTTTTAGAGGAGGAGTGTAACATGCTACAGTTACACATGATAGGGATATTCTAAAATGAGGTAAGTTAACTTATAGCTATGTTTACAATAAAGTAATATTAACCCTATATATCTTAATCTTTCTGAATGTTTCCAGTTGTACTTGAAAAATATTTGGCTAATAGGCTCATTCAGATTTTTTTCAGAGTGTTCCCAAACGTAAGCTCCAGGATCTGCTTTCGTTTGAAACAGACTGTTGTAAGATTTTATCTTTGGAACAGAAAATCCAAACTCAGGATTGCAAGTGAGTCAGAGTTTTTTCCAAATAATTCAGGAAATCATTTGCTTTGCCCTAATTTTCAGCATGGCAAGGACCTTGGCACTAAATTTGTAGCTCACTAAATGATTCCCCAAGATCAAGGCTTCATGTGCTCTGCATCAAATACAACCTAAATTCTGCAGCAAGAATCAGCAGCAGGCTGGTGTTTAATTCATTGGCAGCTTCAAGTATATTCACTAACGGAACTTTTTACTGAATTAAATATTAAATCCCCAAATGGTCAGGTCCACCAAGTTTATGGCCCCTTTGTGCCAGTGGAGTGGTGCAAAGGAACCCCAGAAGATTGAGAATAGTGCCTATTTGCAAAGTTTAACTCTAAATCTCATCACCTGCAGCTATTTTGTCTCAGTTTCTCCATGCAACACTCCTACCTCTGTAAATTCCATTAGTTAAGAAGTAAGTGCCATTATAAGTTACTAAGGAATCACACAGATGCAAGATCAACTTTATAGCAAGAATGGAATTTTATAAGTGAGGAGCAATTTTGTTTGACAAAGAGTGGGATAATTGTGTCTATTATCAATATTTCCATATTAATAATACCGTTTTTTGTTTTTTTTGTGTGCAGCCTCCCCCACCTTGAAATCTGCAAGCTTCTGAAGATACAGACTGAGTCTCCAAGGAGTCCTACCTTATGGATTACAACAATAATGGCTACCAGAGCACCTCTGACATCCCATTCCAGCATGCTTGAAGCCAGGGGTGGGAACAGAATGGATTAGGAACTTCTGCTGTTGAGGGTGATCTGTGTCTGGTGACCAGCAGTTTGCTGGGTTAACGATGAGCCAGGGTGGGTCAACGTATCAGTGGGAGGGGATAGCCTGACAGAGACAAAAAGACTAGTTTTAGTTTAGTTTGATCTTTGATTCTGGAGCTAAGAGAGAAGCAAAACAGCTCAGGGTGTCTCTCTGATTAACTCCTACTTCCTACACAGGACATCTTTGAATGCTGTGATATCTCATGCATGGGTCAGGCAATTCCAGCCTTGCAGAGACGACTGTCCAGAGGGCAGAGATCTGACGTGGTGCCAGCAAACTGAGAGCCAGTTGACACCTCTACGGGACTCCAGACCATAAGTGCTAGAAAAAGACCCTGCCCCATCCAGGGGCAAAGACTCAATAAGGGGGCCCTTTTTGTTTAATCTGGCCAATGTTCACCGTGCTGCTGTACTTATCTCTGGACTCATCCCCAGTGTACCAGATGCCTGGGAATATGTCAGGGAGTGAACTGGGAGCTGAGAAGGGTTGTGAGTGTTAGGAGGTGAAGAATTGGTTGAGTTGCTAATGTTGAGTCCTTATTAGTTAACCTTAAATTTTCCTTCCCCCGATCCTATCTTCCTGCTACCCCCCAAAAAATTCCTCTTTTGTTACACTGTTTCTGGGTGTGCCATTCATTTGAATTGATGTAAATTATTGTTTCTTGTGTACTAGATTTTATGCTCCACAGGAAGTGGTAACATTATTGATTTTCTCATTTTCCTTGTGTGTCAGGCAAAGTGAGGAGTCACCTTGGGTGGAGGAAAAAGAAAAGGAGTACTTGTGGCACCTTAGAGACTAACCAATTTATTTGAGCATAAGCTTTCGTGAGCTACAGCTCACTTCATCGGATGCATACTGTGGAAAATACAGAAGATGTTTTTTTTATACACACAAATCATGAAAAAATGGGTGTTTATCACTACAAAAGGTTTTCTCTCTCCCCCCCACTCTCCTGCTGGTAATAGCTTATGTAAAGTGATCACTCTCCTTACAATGTGTATGATAATCAAGGTGGGCCATTTCCAGCACAAATCCAGGGTTTAACAAGAACGTCTAAGGAAGGGGGGGGGTGAGAAAAACAAGGGGAAATAGGTTACCTTGCATAATGACTTAGCCACTCCTAGTCTCTATTCAAGCCTAAGTTAATTGTATCCAATTTGCAAATGAATTCCAATTCAGCAGTCTCTTGCTGGAGTCTGGATTTGAAGTTTTTCTGTTGTAATATCGCAACTTTCATGTCTGTAATTGCGTGACCAGAGAGATTGAAGTGTTCTCCGACTGGTTTATGAATGTTATAATTCTTGACATCTGATTTGTGTCCATTTATTCTTTTACGTAGAGACTGTCCAGTTTGACCAATGTACATGGCAGAGGGGCATTGCTGGCACATGATGGCATATATCACATTGGTGGATGTGCAGGTGAACGAGTCTCTGATAGTGTGGCTGATGTTATTAGGCCCTGTGATGGTGTCCCCTGAATAGATATGTGGGCAGAGTTGGCAACGGGCTTTGTTGCAAGGATAGGTTCCTGGGTTAGTGGTTCTGTTGTGTGGTATGTGGTTGCTGGTGAGTATTTGCTTCAGGTTGGGGGGCTGTCTTTAAGCAAGGACTGGCCTGTCTCCCAAGATTTGTGAGAGTGTTGGGTCATCCTTTAGGAAAGGTTGTAGATCCTTGATAATGCGTTGGAGGGGTTTTAGTTGGGGGCTGAAGGTGACGGCTAGTGGCGTTCTGTTATTTTCTTTGTTAGGCCTGTCCTGTAGTAGGTGACTTCTGGGAACTCTTCTGGCTCTATCAATCTGTTTCTTCACTTCCGCAGGCGGGTATTGTAGTTGTAAGAATGCTTGATAGAGATCTTGTAGGTGTTTGTCTCTGTCTGAGGGGTTGGAGCAAATGCGGTTGTATCGCAGAGCTTGACTGTAGACAATGGATTGTGTGGTGTGGTCAGGGTGAAAGCTGGAGGCATGTAGGTAGGAACAGCGGTCAGTAGGTTTCCCGTATACGGTGGTGTTTATATGACCATCGTTTATTAGCACTGTAGTGTCCAGGAAGTGGATCTCTTGTGTGGACTGCACCAGGCTGAGGTTGATGGTGGGATGGAAATTGTTGAAATCATGGTGGAATTCCTCAAGAGCTTCTTTTCCATGGGTCCAGATGATGAAGATGTCCTCAATATCGCACAAGTAGAGTAGGGGCTTTAGGGGACGAGAGCTGAGGAAGCGTTGTTCTAAGTCAGCCATAAAAATGTTGGCATACTGTGGGGCCATGCGGGTACCCATCGCAGTGCCACTGATTTGAAGGTATACATTGTCCCCAAATGTAAAATAGTTATGGGTAAGGACAAAGTCACAAAGTTCAGCCACCAGGTTAGCCATGACATTATCGGGGATAGTGTTCTTGACGGCTTGTAGTCCATCTTTGTGTGGAATGTTGGTGTAGAGGGCTTCTACATCCATAAGGGCAGGATGGTGTTATCAGGAAGATCACCAATGGATTGTAGTTTCCTCAGGAAGTCAGTGGTGTCTAGAAGGTAGCTGGGAGTGCTGGTAGCGTAGGGCCTGAGGAGGGAGTCTACATAGACAGACAATCCTGCTGTCAGGGTGCCAATGCCTGAGATGATGGGGTGCCCAGGATTTCCAGGTTTATGGATCTTGGACAGTAGATAGAATATCCAAGGTGGGGTTCCAGGGGTGTGTCTGTGCGGATTTGATCTTGTGCTTGTTCAGGGAGTTTCTTGAGCAAATGCTGTAGTTTCTTTTGGTAACTCTCAGTGGGATCAGAGGGTAATGGCTTGTAGAAAGTGGTGTTGGAGAGCTGCCGAGCAGCCTCTTGTTCATATTCCGACCTATTCATGATGACAACAGCACCTCCTTTGTCAGCCTTTTTGATTATGATGTCAGAGTTGTTTCTGAGGCTGTGGATGGCATTGTGTTCTGCACGGCTGAGGTTGTGGGGCAAGTGATGCTGCTTTTCCACAATTTCAGCCCGTGCACGTCGGCGGAAGCCCTGTAGAAGTCCAGTCTGCTGTCTCAACCTTCAGGAGGAGTCCACCTAGAATCCTTCTTTTTGTTGTGTTGGTAGGGAGGTCTCTGTGCATTAGTATGTTGTTTAGAGGTGTGTTGGAAATATTCCTTGAGTCGGAGACGTCGAAAATAGATTCTAGGTCACCACAGAACTGTATCATGTTCGTGGGGGTGGAGGGGGAGAAGGAGAGGCCCTGAGATAGGACAGCTGCTTCTGCTGAGCTAAGAGTATAGTTGGATAGGTTAACAATATTGCTGGGTGGGTTGAGGGAACCATTGCTGTGGCCCCTTGTGGCATGTAGTAGTTTAGAAAGTTTAGTGTCCTTTTTTTTTTTTGTAAAGAAGCAAAGTGTGTGTTGTAAATGGCTTGTCTAGTTTTAGTAAAGTCCAGCCACGAGTAAGTTTGTGTGGAAGGTTGGTTTTTTATGAGAGTATCCATTTTTGAGAGCTCATTCTTTATCTTTCCCTGTTTGCTGTAGAGGATGTTGATCAGGTGGTTCCGCAGTTTCTTTGAGAGCGTGTGGCACAAGCTGTCAGCATAGTCTGTGTGGTATGTAGACTGTAATGGATTTTTTACCTTCAGTCCTTTTGGTACGATGTCCATCTGTTTGCATTTGGAAAGGAAGATGATGTCTGTCTGTATCTGTACAAGTTTTTTCATGCAGTTGATAGATTTCCACTCCATACGGCTAAATGCAGTGCCTTGCATAATGACAGCTTTCAGAGTAACAGCCGTGTTAGTCTGTATTCGCAAAAAGAAAAGGAGTACTTGTGGCACCTTAGAGACTAACCAATTTATTTGAGCATAAGCTTTCGTGAGCTACAGCCCACTGCATCAGATGCATACTGTGGAAAATACAGAAGATGTTTGTTTTTATACACACAAATCATGAAAAAATGGGTGTTTATCACTACAAAAGGTTTTCTCTCACCCCATCCCACTCTCCGGCTGGTAATAGCTTATGTAAAGTGATCACTCCCCTTACAATGTGTATGATAATCAAGGTGGGCCATTTCCAGCACAAATCCAGGTTTCCGCCCCCCCCCCCCCCCCCCCGGCGCCAAACAAACCCACTCTCCTGTTGGTAATAGCTTATCTAAAGTGATCACTCTCCTTACAATGTGTATGATAATCAAGGTGGGCCATTTCCAGCACAAATCCAGGGTTTAACAAGAATGTCTGAGGAAGGGCGGGGAGGGGGGGAGTTAGGAAAACAAGGGGAAATAGGTTTCAGAGTAACAGCCGTGTTAGTCTGTATTCGCAAAAAGAAAAGGAGTACTTGTGGCACCTTAGAGACTAACCAATTTATTTGAGCATAAGCTTTTGTGAGCTACAGCTCACTTCATCAGATGCTCAAATAAATTGGTTAGTCTCTAAGTTGCCACAAGTACTCCTTTTCTTTAAAGGGAAATAGTTTACCTTGAAATCTGTTTTGTTGGCTAAAACATTTCATAAAGTCTTCATCACTGATAAACATGCTTGTGGTTGGAATCTTGTCTATAGATCACCCATGATTAACTGCTGGATGTTCTGTTAATTTAGAATTAGAGATGGATGGCTAGTTGCACACTTAACCTACCCAACTGAGTGTTTGTATGAGGAAAACTAACTTAGCTGGAAATTCTTGGTGTTTGAGACTGACTTTTATTTTTAAAGGAAGGGTTTGTGTGTGTGAAAGGTTCATGATCAACAACACTGGATATGAAAGTCTTCTAAACACTGAACAAGGGCTTCTGGATATTACACAGTTCCATAAGTCATGCCCTTTTAATATCTCTGTATTTATTATAAGTGGGGGTGATAGCACCACTTTTTTATTGAGGTTGCCCAACACTTTCTGTTATAAGTCCTTGTTTTCATTTACTTATAGCTTTTCCAAACTTTAATTGTTTGGGCTAAAATTTTCCATGCCAGGTGTCTGCCTGAAGATGATTTTTTTTTAATTTCAGCCAAAATGGTTATGCTAATTTTAAGAATGAGACCTATGACAAACATATTATTTCTACCCAAGTTAAAAAAAAAATCTGGTTACCTTTTTTGAAATAATCTAAAGACCAATACCTTGAAGCAGAGACTTGAAATTTGGCAGGGACTACTGTTCCCCATGAAAATCTGCTCAAAGTTGGTAAAGTTATAAGCCTTTGAAAAAATGCAGTTTTCTCATGCTTAGCAGAGACTTAGATTTTAGCAGTTAAATTCCCTGAAGAGTCATTCATACAATCATAGAATCATAGAATATCAGAGTTGGAAGGGACCTCTGGAGTTCATCTAGTCCAATCCCCTACCCAGAGCAGGACCAATCCCCAACTAAATCATCCTAGCCAGGGCTTTGTCAAGCCTCACCTTAAAAACTTCTAAGGAAGGGGATTCCACCATGTCCCTAGGTAACGCATTCCAGTGTTTCACGACCCTCCTACTGAAAAAGTTTTTCCTAATATCCAACCTAAATCTCCCCCACTGCAACTTGAGACCATTACTCCTTGTCCTGTCATCTGCTATCACTGAGAATAGTCTAGATCCATCCTCTTTGGATCCCCCTTTCACGTAGTTAAAAGCAGCTATCAAATCCCCCCTAATTCTTCTCTTCCGTAGACTAAACAATGCCAGTTCCCTCAGCCTCTCCTCATAAGTCATGTGTTCCAGACCCCTAATCATTTTTGTTGCCCTTCGCTGGACTCTCTCCAATTTCTCCACATCCTTCTTGTAGTGTGGGGCTCAAAACTGGACACAGTACTCCAGATGAGGCCTCACCAATGTCGAATAGAGGGGAATGATCACGTCCCTCGATCTGCTGACAATGCCCCTACTTATACACCCCAAAATGCCATTGGCCTTCTTGGCAACAAGGGCACACTGTTGTCTCATATCCAGCTTCTCGACCACTGTCACCCCTAAGTCCTTCTCTGCAGAACTGCTGCCTAGCCATTCGGTCCCTAGTCTGTAGCAGTGCAGGGGATTCTTCTGTCCTAAGTGCAGGACTTTGCACTTGTCCTTGTTGAACCTCATCAGATTTCTTTTGGCCCAATCCTCCAATTTTTCTAGGTCCCTCTGTATCCTATCCCTACCCTCCAACATATCTACTACTCCTCCCAGTTTAGTGTCATCTGCAAACTTGCTGAGGGTGCAATCCACACCATCCTCCAGATCATTAATGAAGATATTGAACAAAACCGGCCCCAGGACCGACCCTTGGGGCACTCCGCTAGATACCGGCTGCCAACTAGACACGGAGCCATTGATCACTACCCATTGAGCCCAACAATCTAGCCAAATTTCTACCCACCTTGTAGTGCATCCATCCAGCCCATACTTCTTTAACTTGCTGACAAGAATACTATGGCAGACCATGTCAAAAGCTTTGCTAACGTCAAGGAAGAACACATCCACTGCTTTCCCTTCATCCACAGAACCAGTTATCTCATCATAGAAGGCAATTGGATTAGTCAGGCATGACTTTCCCTTGAGGAATCCATGCTGACTGTTCCTGATCACTTTCCTCTCGTCTAAGTGCTTCAGAATTGATTCCTTGAGGACATGCTCCATGATTTTTCCAGGGACTGAGGTGAGGCTGACTGGCCTGTAGTTCCCCGGATCCTCCTCCTTCCCTTTTTTAAAGATTGGCACTACATTAGCCTTTTTCCAGTCTTCCGGGACTTCCCCCGATCGCCATGAGTTTTCAAAGATAATGGCCAATGGCTCTGCAATCACATCTGCCAATTCCTTTAGCACTCTCGGATGCAATGCATCCGGCCCCATGGACTTGTGCATGTCCAGCTTTTCTAAATAGTCCTGAAAACGGTTACTTACCTGTATCTGCGTTGCTGGTACATGGATGTTCCCCCTTCTTCTGCTGGAGGTCACATGTTGCCAAATTTCTTCACTGTCCTCCTGTCCCCTCTGCGCAGCTTGCTCTGAATCTTCAGAACCTTGTGCCCGTAGAAGCATATCCTGACGTCTGTCCAGGAAATCTTCAGATTCTCTTATGCAACGCAGGGTCGATACTTGCTTCTCCAGACCTTGAACCTTCTCTTCCAATATGGAGACCAGCTTGCACTTTGTACGCACAAAGTTGCTTCTGTCCTGTGGAAGAAAGACAAATATGGCACATCCAGTGCAGGTCACAACAGCTGAACACTCCCCATCCATATTACCTTCCTACTATGAGCTTCCTCAGGAGATGCACTAATTACTCAGAGAAGCCATCAGGCTTCCACACTGAGCATACTCCAGCTCAGGTCTAAACTGAAATTGCAGCTCTGGGCTGCTCTGAGCTTTTTCAGGTCCAGGCGTCTGAACTGTGAGTCTTTGTATTTGCAGCAAAAGTCCTCACTCTCCTGTGCTCTCAGTGACCCCCACCACCACCACCTATGGATCCTGGCAGCATGGAGGAGGAGGATTCCTGATCTGAATGTAGATGTGACAGAAGCTGGACAAGGGAAGAGGGGACAGGGTGGGCAGAAGTAGATTGGGACAAGGAGCATTGGGAGAGACTGGAACGGAGATGGGGTGTCCAGAAGGATGAGATTAGGATTTCTGAACAATTTAGACTGGGACTGGCAACAGGAGGAGAACAGAAAGAGGGGTAGGAAACAGGGGTATAAAAGCGACATAATTCAGACGCATTGGATGGGATGGGGCAGAAAGGGTCAAGTTTGTGGGAAATGGGCAGAAGAATCTGTGCCCACTCCCCTCTGGAGCCTGGAATGAAACCCAAAATTCCTGAGTCTCACCATACCTCAGCTGGCAGCAAAAATCTGGGCAAAATGTCCCATCCTCCGTTAGTGCTAGTCTATAGAGGATGACAACCTACTACTGCTATCCGTTACTCCATTAGATGAAGTGGTAGAAGTCTGTGGTGGATCTAGGTTCCAAGCCTTCTGATCTCCCATGTCAATTCAATGTGATGCCACATGCTGTGATTTCTATTTTTACAGTTTGTTTTTTTTAAAAACCTAGGAAATCACACACAAAAGAACTATGTTAAAAGAACAATTATTAGGGTTGGAAAGTCAACACAAACAATTTGGTGAAATGGACATGAATTTGCGAAAAAATGTTGTGTGATCGAATCCACATTTTTAACTGACAAAACTTTAGCCCAAAAGTGTATTTCTCCACTGCATTTGCATATATTCACTGAAAGGATAATCACAGAATTCTTTGGGTATGTATTGTCCACCTTCAGATGGAAATTATATAAAAACAGAAATGTGAAGTTCTGAGAGATGAATGACATTGCAAGAGTTTGTTTTTTAAACACACTGGCAAGTCTCTGCAGAATTAAGCAGGGTGTTCAAATGGAGTATGATGGATAAGTACATTTGTATGTGTCCTGTCTGCCATCCGACTTTAGTACTTGTGACTGATATCTCCTGATCTCAAGGGCACCATTCAAAGTAGGTGATAGAAACAAAACAAAAGAGAAGCTTAGCACCTGAGAGAATATTTATGAGAACTATAAAAACAGCTCATTGAAAAGTCTTTTAAATATACAGTTGTGAAAATTCTCAACAGCATTATTTAAAAGACTTTTTAAAAGAACTCCCTCCTCCAGTAATGTTCTCTTGAACATTGATCCTTTTGTTCGACTGTGCTCTACTAGATTGAACAATGATCTATAGTAGAGAACAGGATTAAGCTTTGTGATCAGTATCATGGATTAATTCAGACTCAGGCATTAATGTTGCATCCTCCTTTTGATAATTTCCTGCTTTTCAAGGACCAGACCCTCGTCAGCAACTGTTCCCACAATGTAGGCTATCTCTGTGAAGCAATAGTTCCAACATTTTAGATTTAAATGTGTGTCTTGGAAATATGTTTGGAGAGTCCTAAATCTTTACATTTTCAAAATACTTCATGGGTTGTAGCCTAGTAGTTCCTTTAATTTTATTAAGGAAAAGTTATGATATAATCTGATGCAACAAACCAAACATATGATGTTAGTAAGAGACTTATGATTTTGATTTGGGGTGATGGTAATAATCAATTATTATTAATTCTATGTGTCGCCATCAGAGTGCACTGTAGAGGAAAAGCACAAGGTCTCTGCTCTGAAGAGATTACTGAATAAGGTCTCAATAATCAAGAGATACAGAGATGCGTCATCCCAGTGAGAACTCCAGGAGGAATTCTGGTCCAGGCGTAGACAACCTTCCTTTTTAGCTGAACTGGTAGAGATTGATTCCTCCAGAACCTTTGTGGCACCCAGTGCAGGTGCACCCTTCAAGTGGGAAAGAATACTCCTTTTAATATCTCATGCCCTCTCTGTGGGCAGATGTGGTGTGGAGCAGGTCCATAGCCATTCATCTCCCCTCCCTGACGTATTTGATGTGATGTACATTCTGTGGATGCACTAAAGGGGCAACCCATATATTCCCCAAGCACAGGAAATTTATTATGATGGGCCTTTATGGAGTGTACAGGATGAAAGTTCGCTGTCAATCCATATAAGGGCCAGTCACAAGCTGGGCCTAAATTAGAGAAAATATACACTGAATTGCAGGGATATGGAAATAGGTGCCAGTATTAAAGAAATAGATTGAATGTGAATAGATTGAATTTGAGAGGGAAGCTATAATATATCAGGCTATTCTTTTCTACCCTTTTTTTTAAAAGGTCAAATTTGTCAAATAGAATTTTACAGTGAATGAAGTTTATTATAGTAACAAATTGCCAATTGGTTTCTCACCCAAATCTCACCCACTCTTGTTCCTACTACTCACATTAGATTAACATGTTGTACCGAAAAAAAAGAGAAAAATAAATATATAAACCTAATAGCTTTTTGTTTCTTGACAGACCACTAAGATACAGTTTTCAGAGTAGCAGCCATGTTAGTCTGTATCCACAAAAAGAAAAGGAGGACTTGTGGCACCTTAGAGACTAACAAATTTATTAGAGCATAAGCTTTTGTGAGCTACAGCTCACTTCATCGGATGCATTCAGTGGAAAATACAGTGGGGAGATTTTATATACACAAAGAACATGAAACAATGGGTGTTACCATACACACTAACGAGAGTGATCAGGTAAGGTGAGCTATTACCAGCAGGAGAGAAAAAAAAGATACAGTTGTTACATATTGTACTTCCATTCTTCTGTTTCTTCTCCTTTAAATCATGGCCAAATAAATTTAATGCTTATTATTGTTGTCCTTTCATACAATATTAATCATAATCATTATAATATTTTAAGATAAATTTCTAAAACTAGCTTCCTAAATTGTATCCACACAATGGTGCAAGTGTGTGCGTGTGTTTGTCTGCACGCGTGCAGTCAATGAATGTGCTAATAGCTGCCACTGGTCATTAGCATGTGCAGATGCAGTGTTTGTGTGAGCCAAATTTACACACAAATTTTGCAGGTACAATTTAGGCAGCTCCATTTTCTGAAATGTAAGAAGAGATTTTCAGAGGAAAGGTGCCTAACAACCATTTGTGCCTTTGAAATCCCCCTTTAAATTTTAATTTCTTCTCTCAAATTTCTCCCAGGAAATCTACCAGTAGGTAGGTGTAGATAGAACACAATCACTTTACTGTTTTTAGTTTCATCCACATATATTTCCTTTGCACCAAGAAGGGATGTGGGACACACAGCATCTTGCTCTGCTTTACTATAATCTTGTAGATAGTAGTACTGAATTTTACTCCATTTTACCCTTTTAAATAGCTTCCCTGTTTTCTAGACATCACTTAAAGAAGAGCCCTTGCTGTCCAGCAGTGGCAACAGAGGCTACCTCCAACTGGTGTGTCAATTACCAATAAATGCTGACAGCAGCATGCAAAGTACTACAGTGTACCAACTATGAACAGCTCCTTCTCTATCACCTGTTTCCTCTTGGGATGATCAGTAAGAAGTCATTAATGGAATTTTCCACATCCTGCTGTAAAATTGTTACTCTGATAGAATAGGCTGGATTTTAATAGAATTTTCATCTCAAAAGAAGAGAAGATGCATGGGAAAAAAACCATCCAGAGTAATTTGTTATTATTTTTTTCAATGTATATATGCTATATTGCAAGGTTTCTGTGAAACAAAGAGAACCATAAAGTGTGTGTGCTTTTATAAGGCAAATATGTTATAATAAATATGCTGAGGGAATGGAGATATAATTCATGAATATGACCAAAATATCACTGCCAGGTGGTAGGGAAAAATCACATACCTCCCAGCAGCCTGTGCCATTACCACATGCTCATATTTCATGGCTGTGAGGATTTTAACAAAGGTAATTTCGAGATAAAATTGAACTGGTCAGCCATCTTAGGAGGTGGGCCAACAAGGTGATGTTTGGATCCACTGTTGTTTAAATAAGAGGTTGGGTTCAAGGCCAAATCAGGGCTAGAATCTGGGTGTGTCAAAATCTCACAAACTGTTATCACCAGGTATTTGCCCCATCCCTCCCCTTTTTCAAGTGTCAGAAATCTTACAAGATCAGCTGGTCTGGTGAAATTATTGCCATCTTGGGGTTAAAAAATCTCATGAAACTGGCTATTTGCATGAGATTTTTGGCCTTATTGGAAATAGACCCAGAAAGTAGGTTCTTATAGGCTTTGAATCTGACCCAGAACCAACAATGTACTGCAGTGTTGGATCCAAGGATTCAAATCTGAACCTTTCCTCAAGCATTTCAAAGGGGGTTAGAATTGAAATTGTGCTTTTTGCTAATTTAAAATTGTATGACAGTCACCTTTGCTATACAACCCTATCACCTTAGTAGATCTGATCTGACAGTCTGCTTTAAAAAAAGTTAATCGAAACAGCACCTCTCTTATAGCAATTGAAAGACGATAGAGTGATATTTTACATAAATCTAATACAAAGCTTTTTTATTAAAATGTGTTGTGTGATTTACCAAATATATAATATATACTAGGCCTGATTCTCCACTGCTGTGAACCTCATATTTTGAGCAGGGGGTTGGACTAGGTGACCTCCTGAGGTCCCTTCCAACCCTGATATTCTATGATTCTACGATTTACACCTACCAAAGCATAAAGGTAGCATCGACACCCACTTTGATGGGGTGTAAATGACTTCACAAGGTGCACAGTAGTTCAGGATCAGGTCTTTTATACATATTTGTTTATCTGTGTGTATATAATATGAAATGCGTGTATCAGTATGGCTGCTCAAATGAAATTGCATGTGATACTGTATCTATGGCAGACTCGATACACTGCAATGGAAATTTCAGTTCCTTGTACTACAGAAATTCCAGACAACTATTTTTGAGCAGTTGTGATGATACATGCATAGGGTGACCATATTTTCCTATGCTGAATATGGGACACCTGGTAAAATTACTCATATTCAAGTGAGTTCAATGGCAATCAATCAGAACTATGCTGTACAAACATTCAAATTAACATCAAGTTGACTAAACCTCTGTTAAAAAGAAATACTGTGTAGATGGATTCTTTTTTATTTACCTTCTTATCTTTAAGGCTTTAGGGTTCACATGGGGAGAGGTGACACACACACATTCCCATACACCTCTCTCACACTGGGGGTGACTGACCGACTTGACCTTCCCTGTCTGGCGCTCTCTGCCCTCCATGCCTAGCTGGGCCCCTGGGACTCATCTGACTCTCCTGTTACCTGGCTCCACGTCTTCCCAAGGCAATGTGTGTGTGTGTGGGGGGGGGGGGGGGCATACAGGGTGGAGGCATACAGGGCACTTTGTAGGAGGGAAGGGACGGGAGCTGTTTCCAACTGCACGGGAGGAGGATGTGGGGAAGGCATGACCTGGCCCATGTCTTTGCAGAGCTTATCTCTTCTCCCCACCCTTCCCATGTGGCTGGAAACTGTTTGCCCTTCCTGCCCACATAGTGTCGAAAGGCAGCTAACACCTCCAGGCTGCTGCTGGCCACCCACATAACCCAGCCACCTCTGGCTACACCACAGGCAGGAAGGGGTTAAGCCCTAAGGATGCATTGTGTACCAGGGCCCAGAGAACCTGACTGCAGGGGCTTCAGTGAACCCAGCAAGAGAGGTGGCTCAGCAGGGAAGTATGCCCAGGGGACGGAGCAGCCCCGCACTCCCTGGGGGCAGGACACAGGGCAGGGGTGGGGGGGTGAAGCAGTTGCTAAGCCCCTGCCCTAAGGGCTGCTGTGGACCCTGCAGGTTCGGGATGTGAACAGGCTGGAAATTGCTTTCCCCACACATGCACCATCCCAGAACTTAGCTGAGAGGCTCTTACTGGCCAGTGTCCTGGCCAGAGGGTCTTGGGCTTTCCCGGGGCTCTGGGCAGCGGGGGAAGGAAGGAGCCTGCTGGCCTGGCTGATGGGTGAGCTGAGTGCTCTGACCAGGGGCTGGTTCTCCGCACAGTGCTGGGAGTGGAACGCGTTCTGCCAGGGAGGATATGGAGGAGCAGCAGGGCTCAAGAGGCAAAGGGGCAAAGCAGGGAGAGGACAGCCAAAGGGGGAGCACGTAAAGGGCCAATGGGTGGACAGCTGAGGCGATATATAACTGGCCGCTGCCTGGCACCGTCTCACACTCACCAGACACCGCAGCTCACAGTGCCCACCAGTGCCCATTAGAAAGAGGATGGGAGTGGGGCCCTGCTGGTCGAGAGCTGGCAAGCAGGGGGAGCGGCTGGCCCTGTGCACTACATCTTAGCCCCACCTTGCACCACCCCTATCATTAGTCACGGGACCCCTGCCACTGACTGCTAGTGGGTGGGCATCTGGACAGCAGCAGAACCCACCAGTACTGATGGGGTGAGGGAAAGAAAATACAAGACAATTTGCCCTTTTTTAAGAAAAAGTCAGGACACCCGCAGGAGGGCTTAAATATGGGACTGTCCCTTTAAAAACAGTACGTCTGGTCACCCTATATGCATATATAATATCACTTTCTTTCTTGTTCAACTATGATTGGCTCACACCACATGTAATTTGTTCTATCATCCTTTGTCTCCTTGAAAATAGTTCGCCACTTTTCCCTCAAAGATTGGCCTTCTGCACAAATGGATAAGAATTTACAAAGCTCTTCTTAAGATCAGGTTAATTACTGAGAAATGCAAATTTGTTGAGAAACAAAACTCTCTACTTCTTCAGCTCTTCCACAGTGTTCTTCAAGAGGCTGTGAGGCACAGGTCAATATCACAATGATGTATGTTCAGCCTCACATAAAAGATCCACAGTAGAATTCTGAGGTCTTCAGATCAAGTGCAGGTGACTTTCTGGAAGATATGCTTAAGTCAGACACAAGTTACTGGAACACAGGAGTAAATGCATGAAAATCTATGGCCTATGTTATATAGGAGGAGAGACTTGATGGCTTAGTCTCTTCTGGCCATAAAAAAAATCTATGAATCAATGACCTTCCTCACATTTGAGTGTCATCTCCTGTTTCAAATATACAAGTCTGGAGATGCTGCAGTGATGTCTATTTGGGGGTTTCATCCAGGTCCAGAGGAAGTGGGAGAAAAAAACTTCATTGAAAAAGGCTACTAGCTTAAAGTAACCTGCCTCAGTATTTGGCTGTTCGATGTATGTTTCTGTGGCAACTAGTAGCCAAGTGGTCCTTGGGCTTTTTATATATTTTAGAGGAAGAGGCTGGAAACATTATTTTCCAGTAGTAGCTAGTAGCTGATACCACAATTAGGTTAATGGGACTTTCATGTGAGTTTGAATTCATACTTGCAGATCTCTTTGCATGTTCAGGTCCTAAATGCTCCTAGAATATGTAATATATTGTCTTTGAAAGGTGAAAGCCAATGAGAAAAAAACTTAATGTTATTTTGCCTACTAATAATGTTGTGCCTTTTTGTGAGAGTATAGAGAACTATTATGTGCAATAACGACAAATACCTCCTCAGTCAGCCTGGTAGTGATTAACATGATTTCATGTGAAGGGTAACAAGAAGGGTTTCTATAGGTATGTTAGCAACAACAAGAAGGTCAGGGAAATTGTGGGATCCTTACTGAATGGGGGAGGCAACCTAGTGACAGAGGATGTGAAAAAAGCTGAAGTACTCAATGCTTTTTTTGCCTCTGTCTTCACAGACAAGGTCAGCTCCCAGACTGCTGCACTGGGAAACACAGCATGGGGAGGAGGTGAGCAGCCCTCAGTGGTGAAAGAACAGGTTAAGGACTATTTAGAAAAGCTGTATGTGCACAAGTGCATGGGTCCAGATCTAATGCATGCAAGGGTGCTGAGGGAGTTGGCTGATGTGATTGCAGAGCCATTGGCCATTATCTTTGAAAATTGGTGCTGATCGGGGGAGGTCCCGGACGATTGGAAAAAGGCAAATATAGTGTCCATATTTTTAAAAAAAGGAAGAAAGAGAACGCAGGGAACTACAGACAGGTCAGCCTCACTTCAGTCCCCAACAAAATCATGGAACAGGTCCTCAAGGAATCCATTTTGAAGCACTTGGAGGAGAGGAAGGTGATCAGAAACAGTCAACATGGATTCACCAAGGGCAAGTCATGCCTGACCAATCTGATTGCCTTCTATGATGAGATAACTGGCTATGTGAATATGGGGAAAGCAGTGGCTATCATATAGCTTGACTTTAGCAAAGCTTTTGATACTGTCTCCCACAGTATTCTTGCCAGCAAGTTAAAAAAGTATGGATTGGGTGAACGGACTATAAAGTGGATAGAAAACTGGCTAGATTGTCAGGCTCAATGGGTAGTGATAAATTGATTGATGTCTAGTTGGCAGCCGGTATCGAGTGGAGTGCCCAAGGGGTCGGTCCTGGGGCTGGTTTTGTTCAACATCTTTATCAATGATCTGGATGATGGGATTAATTGCACCCTGAGGCCCCACCTGGAGTACTGTGTCCACTTTTGGTCTCCCCACTACAGAAGGGATGTGGACAAATTGGAAAGAGTCCAGTGGAGGGCAACAAAAATGATTAGGGGGCTGGGGCACATGACTTACAAGGAGAGGCTGAGGAAACTGGGATTATTTAGTCTGCAGAAGAGAAGAATGAGGGGGGATTTTATAGCACCCTTCAACTACCTGAAAGGCCTTCCAAAGAGGATGGAGCTAGGCTGTTCTCAGTGGTGGCAGATGACAGAACAAGAAGCAATGGTCTCAAGTTGCAGTGAGGGAAGTCTAGGTTGGATATTAGGAAATACTATTTCACGAGGAGGGTGGTGAAACACTGGAATGGGTTACCTAAGAAGGTTGTGGAATCTCCTTCCTTAGAGGTTTTTAAGGCCCGGTTTGACAAAGCCTTGGCTGGGATGATTTAGTTGGTGTTGGACCTGCTTTGAGCAGGGGATTGGACTAGATTACCTCCTGATGTCTCTTCCAACTCTAATATTCTATGATCATTCATTTTGTAATGGTACTGCCATTATATCTGGCAAATTTAAAGCTGAGAATGAACATTGACACATTCCAATATAGGATAAGCTGCGGGTATAAACATCTGGCACGCTGCAGGCATTGAAGGGCTTTTTTATAGATAGTTTACACTAAATCCCTGAGACTTACCCTTTTTCTACATTAAAGTTGCCAACCCTGTAAAATCCAGAAAATGATGTGGCTGTAGATATACAGTATGTAGATAACTTTGCTATGTATCTACGTAAACTTAATAGCCATTGATTTCCTATATGAGAATCTTAGTTCTTAAAATATGTTCAGGGTGACATGCCAAATCTATAGTTATATTAACTACTGTGACAAGACTACAGATCATGCTGAATAGATTTCAGGGTCAACAACTTGTCAAAACAGCAGTTAAAGCAGGCGTATCTAGTTGATTGGAACCCTATTAGAACAACCCAAGGAGTCCTAGAAAAGCAGAAAGTCACTCCTGATTGAGGAAAATCACATGGAACAAGATAGACAAGGCAATGCTTTACTGACCTTCAGCCATGGAAACTAGATTGCTAATTTGGTTACCCTTCCCTTGTCTTTGGCCACAGGGGAAGTCAGTTTGCAAACTAAGGTATCAGTGCACCTTAAACAAATTCACTCCCAATAAATCTGAAAACAGGTATCAGGTACACAATATTGTGGTAGGCTGGGGTGAACCTGTTGGAAGAAATACATTTTAAGCTTAGTTCAGATTGAGAATTTATCTTTAAATCTTATTTTTAATACAGGTAGCCAAAAATATACCACCTGGATATATTCATACAATATACTAATAAGCCATAAATAAAGTCTTTAACCTGTACTCAAGAGGTGGTAACAAATTAATTTGTTCACAATGATATAAAGAAAACATAAATAAAATAACAGTGTAAAATCAAATAGACCTGAGTGAGTAGAATAACTCTTTTAATACAATTAGCCATAGGACTCACTTCTGAGCAAGGGACAGGGAGTATCTCGGTCAACACTCTTTTCCTGCTCCCCTCTTGCTTCTGGGGGGACTAATTTAATATAGTTTTGAAAAGGTGCATCTTCCACCCTTGCTCTGGCTAAGCTCTGTTTTTTGGCACAAAAAGAGGGAAGAGCGAATGTCCTAGGATAGGTCTGATGAGGACTAATGAGAAGAAGGTACTTCGGTTCTCTGAAAGAACCTTAGCCTCCTTCAGTGATCTCTTTACTCCCTGTATTGTATACTGTGGTGCCGAGTGAAATCAGTGGTGCTTTGGGTCTTATTCTAAAGGCTCTATATAACTTGCAATTCATAAGTCGTTTAGCAGAACCATTGACTGGCCTGTTAAGTCTGATTTATTTTAACAGTTCCTAGTTATTTGTGTTTATATCTTTGGCGATTTGCTCTTCATATTTCTTAATTTCCTCCTTATATTATACTTGTTTGAATACTTATTCATTTATATTTCTATTGACCTCATTTAGGTTGAATTTTCATTTTTTGAAGGATATTGGTATAAAATGGTAAATACTAGGAATTCTTTTGAGACATGTGGTTAAGTTCTGCCTTGCTTACCATTCCATACAGATCCATTTATTTCCATTTAAGCTGTGTGGAATATGAGTCACAGCAGATATGGGATCACAATATTACTTCAGAGCATCTAACACCCATTCCTGCCTTCCATGTTACATTGTGTATGACAATATAAGGCCAGGCTCTCTGCTGCGCTCAATTTCTCATAAATTCAGCAGAGTGGAGGGATGTCAGAAAGCTAATTACAGCTCATGATTCACTGCCCCAATCCTGGACCTGTTGGGGTTATGGCAGCCTGGAAACTTCCTCTAGCCTCTGCCAGCTGTAATTGTTCTTAAGAAACCATATACCATGTGGGGATAGCTGGAGCACATCATGCTGGCCTCATACCTCCTCTCCATCCTTGAGATGCTCTCTGAATTGGGTGCTGCTGGGAAGGAGGAACAGAAACCATTTATACTAGCTCCACGCCCACTAGGAACTTTCATTCATTGGGGAAATTCCCAGCTGGGGAATTATGAACATCTGCTATTGTGCTTATTAAATTACACACACACACAGAAAAATATGGGGTACAGGGAAAAACATTTCTGGCAGAATGCTGGATATTAACAGGAGTGCTCTATAAATAAAAGCTAGTTGTTATAACTTTTATAACTTTTTATATTAAACTTTTATATATATATCTGTAACTAGTTAATAGTATAATTTCTGCTTTTGTGGACACAACAAAACAAAACGAACCAACCAACCAACCAATCTCTTGCAGTTGCACACTGCAAATGGCTTCCACTGTGCAGCTCTGTACAACAGCTCCTAACACTGGGGTTCAGCCTAGCATATTTCCAGCACCACTCTGCACACACATTTATAGTACATTCAGCAAGGCCTTTAGTGCCATTCCAGCTAATGCTGTGAATGCATTTTAAGAGTAGTATGTACAGATTTGGATGGCTTTTATAAATTATACTTACTAGATATTGCCAGCATACACATGAATAGTACTTCTAGAGAAGTTTCTTTATAAACTGTCAATTTAGATTAAGAATAGCTTGTGTTTTGTACTATATAGCCTACTGAAATCAATGGTAGTTTGTTTATTATCAGTGTTGTAGTTCTATAACATGCTGTGCATGCATAATACAATTTATTATGAAAAATAGTTCTTGTAAATTCATAGCAGCCATTTTTAACTTCATAATTAATTTGTAATTATTTTCTTTAAACCCACCAATACATTCAGTGTTTGAATTAAACACTCCATGTCTGGCTTTTACATGCACTACTTGTGTGTTGATTCAGTTGGAACTATAACTGGAGTTTGGGATGCAAAGGAATGCAGTTCAGTTCAATGAGACTTTAGTGGCATAATGAGCTATACAATTGCTGACGAAGTGTAAAAAGAAATAGACATCTAAAGTATCTGTCAGAGGTAGGTACAATCTACCCATACGAGGGCTATATACTGTGTTCAGGATTTGATCATATGGCCATTTGTAAGCATTGTCTATTGCTGATCAAATGGCAGGTTATTGTGTACCATGATGTTATCTCTTCAGGATCAGATTGTAAGAGTGAGCTGTTACAAAAAGCAATTAACAGATACTGAATGGTAACTTTTAAACAGGTCTTAGTGAATTTTAATCAGATGCCTGATAGCTAAAAACTTGATCCTGCTGCCATTAAAGTCAGGTCATAAATTATTTTAATTTCTTTTCTCTAGCTTGCTAGCTACTAGTTCTTATAGAAGCATCCATCACTGAGGCATTCCAGGAAATAATAATATGGTCATCTGGGGTGGTCATCATCATGAAGAAAGAGGCAGACTCTGAGGTATTTTGGGCTAATTCCATAAACGGCCAGGAAGATTACTCTGAAGTCTTCAAACCTGGCCTGATATTCTTTGAGGAGCCAATTGTACTGAGCAGGGCACAGAATAGGAAGGCTGCTGCATTCTGGACTATCTGAGGCTTTTTTAATGTTGGAGTGATCATATTGAGGTACAGTGACGTCAATCATGTTTATTACTGTGGTGCCAAAGAAGCAACCAAGAATGGGGCCCCATATTGCTAGGCACTGTACAAACAGAGAATAGCAGAAGACAGTGGTCCCCAAAATGTGGGGCACGCCCCTACAGAGGGAAGTGCAGAGGAAAGTTTGGGGTGGTGTGTGGTGGGACCTGGGACAACCCCCAGTCTGGAGAGAGGAAGTGACACCCATTCCTGCTCCACCCCCAACCCAGCTCTGGCCCTGTCTGCAGCTCCACTCTGTCCTCTGTTCCACACCCAACCCAGCTCTGCCTGCATTCCCTTTCTGCCCCCAGGCCAGCTCTGCCTCTAGCCCCAGCTCCTCCCCCATCCCCAGGTCTTCCCACAGCTCCACCTTCAGCCCAAGCTCCTCTGGGGAGCCAACTGTGCTGTACTGCAATGGAAGAGAGGCACACAGAGATTCCATTACTGGCAAGGGGATAGCGACAGGAAAAGTTTGGGCACCACTACCTCAAGAGCTCACAATCTAAATTGACAAGACGGACACAGGGTAGGGGAAGGGGATATAACACAAGCAGTGTGGACAATGTGACAGCAGCAAATGTCATGTTAGTTTCCCATTTATTTATTGTGGGTGGGTTTAGTTAAGAGTGCATTTCAGCTAAATGCAAAGTAAAGTGAGGTGTGTGAGAGGGACAGGGCAAGGGAGAAGAGGGTAAGCGAGGCAGTAGTGAGTGAAGCTGAAGTGAAGAGGCTGTGATGGAGGAGGAGGGTTTGATTAAACCAATCAGCACAGGACAGAGAAAACCAATCAAAACTGTGGAAAGTTCTCTGACTGTCCAAAGGTCCCTGCTTTGTCTGTTCCTGTTCCTACTCACTGGAGTCTGGCTGACTCCTTTGTGCTGCTTTTCCCCAGGGCCACATAGCGAGCGGGAGGGGATGCACCACTTGGGTCCTAATTTCCCCAGAGGTGGAGAAGTGGCTTTGGTTTGGCACCATTTTACCCATTCCCTCCAGTGCGGCAGTCCCTCATTTAACTGCTTCTGCAGCTGCTCCCACCAGCTGGAATCTCAGGCAGGTTCCAATAATAATTCAGGAGGTCACAAAGGTATTGAGCATTGTGAACAAGTCACTGTTTGAAATTATGGGGTGCAGTCTTCTGGCTAGCCATAATTGCAAGGAAGCATTTAGTTGTCCCCCCACTTGGCAGACTTATTAGAAGGAAAATGGAAAATAGAAAACAGCTGGTACACTTGAAAGCTACAGCTTTCAAAGATGTTTTACTAACCAAATAGGATGTGATTGCTGGAGGACAATGACAGCAAAACATACAAAGGGAAGATGGTAACAATACAGCAAAAACAAACAAAAACAAAGCAGAAGGCATTTAGATTAGTTTGATTTAAAGATATTAAAACAAATAGGACTCTGAACAACCACAAATAAATGAATTTGGTATATGCTAATTAAGAACAGTGACACCTTGGTTCTGCTGTTTGTGTGCACTACACTATCCACAGCACAATTTAGATCCCCACAGCTGTTTCCAAAAGTCAGTCTTAGTCCATTACTTTAATTAATCTATGCTCATTATCAGCATGGCAGTCGTTCTGTGAACAGAAAGTCAAAGGAGAAGATTTATAATTAGTGACTTTTTTAGATTAATTTGCAGGAAACTGAGACATTAAATATTTTCTAGCCTTAGCAATGTTCTTTGATCTGTAACAATACTGACGACATATCTAAATACACCCTTGGAATAAATACTGGAGGGCATGCAAATCTGGTGCATAACAGAAAATGTTGTTCACACTACCCAGCTGCTGTCTCATTTCCCAATAAATTAAAGGGTATTACCTTGTGCATATGGCTAAATCATGATGCCAATGTTCTTCCAAGATTATGAAAAAGTACCTCTAGGTAGAAGGGAAGGAGATACTTAGTAAATTAACACTTTTGTTGCCCTCACATATATACAAGAATTTCTTTTGGTTGTACATATATGATTTATAAGTTGCTTTTATTTGTACTCTTTATGAAAGCATATATTATAAACTTAAGACATAGATTATACATCATGATAGAAGTATGAAAACTCCATAAGCCATGACTATTTTTTAAAGCTCAAATGCCCTCTACTGTGTATGCTATTAGCTATAGTTATTTATAATTCCTCAATGAAAACCACCCGAAAATGGAGTTAAAATTGAGAGTGTACATCAATAGCTTCGGGTAAAACACATTACAGAGACCATAACAATTATCCTAAAAACAAATATTATAAACCCAGAAAACTCAGCATTAAGGTTAAACTTAAAAACAATCCAAACATCTAAAGGCACGAACATTCAGTTCTGTACCCTGTAGTGACACCTTCAATAACCACATGATTCTGGAAATTACAAAGCAATAACCCTTATTTCAACACCAGGCAAAAAAAGTTACCAAATAAACAGAAGAGTTATAAAACTCCAAGATAGACAATAACCCCTGCAAAACAAAATTATGCCTCTTCAGCCTATTACATTTCTATGAGTGACTCAAAACAGTAGTGAATAAAGAAGAACCAAGAGATATATTTTATTTGGTTCCAAAAGCCTTTGATTAATGTCTCTGCCACCCTCTGCTCAAAACAGTCTTAGAAAGCCTAGATGGTTACATGGTTACACTTACCTCATGGATAACAAAGCAGATAAAAGTCAGAAAACAAAAAACATACAACGGGGAATTATTTAATCAATATGGAAGGAGGTTAATGGTGCTGTCCCCAGGAATCAGTCTAGCAATGGTGTTCTTTAACATATTTATGATCTGTAAGAAGGGGAAACACTGGGGTGGCAAAAATGTAGGTATGTCAGGTCTAAAGTGGATAGCAATGAATTTTAGAAGGATCTAACAAGCCTATGTGACTGGGTAACACAATCAGAGAGAAAATTCAGTGTAGACAAATGCAAGATAGTGCATGTTGCAAGGAACAATGTAAACTACTCATACACATCGATCAACTCTAAATCAGCTGCAACTGCTCAGGAAAATGTCCTAGGCATCATTATGGACAGCTCAGTGAAAACCTCTGCTCAATATACAGAGGCAGTCAACAATAGAAAACAAGATGTTAGTCTGCATTAAGGGGTGGATACTAATATTTAAACATAATGCCACTATATATTACCTTGAAAACTGGATCACCCCATATCCAGGATGAAACAAAAATAGAAAATGGTCAGAGAAGAGTAAACAGACTGAGCTCCTTGAGTCTGTCATTATAAGGCATATTGTCTAATCCTTTAATAATTCTTGTGACTCTTTTCTGAACCTTCTCCAACTGATCAACAGCCTTCTTGAATTATGGTCACAAGAACTGGACATAGTTTTACAGAAGCAGTGCCAAATACAGAGGTAAAATAACCACTACTCCCACCCAAGATTCTGTTTATGCGTCCCAGGATTGCATTTGCTTTTTTGGCCACAGAGTTGCACATGGAGCTCATCTTTAGCAGATTATCCACCATGACCCTCAACTCTTTTTTGGAGTCACTGCTTGCCAGAATAGAATCCCCTATCCTGTAAATATGGCCTGCATTCTTTTCCCCACATATATACATTTACATTTAGCCATATTAAAATGCATATTGTTTGTTTGTGCTCAGTTTACCAAGGAATCCACATTGCTCTGAATCAATAACCTATCTTCATTATTTACCAATTCCCCAATTTTTGTGTCATCTTCTGTCTTTATCAGTGATGATTTTATAGTTTTTTTCCAGGTCATTGATAGAAATGTTGAATAGCATGGGTCCAAGAACCAATCCTTTGCAAAAGCCCACTGAAAACAGACCTGCTAGATGATGATTCCCCTTTTACAGTTACATTTTGAGTCCCATCAGTCATTTTTAATCCATTTAATGTGTGCCATGTTAATCAAAATGTTGTGCAGTACCAAGTCAAATGCCTTAGCGAAGTCTAAATATATTATATCAACACTATTACTTTATCAACCAGATTTGTAATCTCATCAAAAAAAGATATAAAATTAGCTTGACAGGATCTATTTTTCATAAACCTGTGTTGATTTACATTAATTATGTTATCCTCCTTTTGTTCTTTATTAATGGAGTCCTGTATCAATTGCTCCGTAATATTGCTGGGGATTGCTGTCAGGGTGACCCACTTATAATTACCTGGAACCTCCCATTTAATGCTTTTAAAAATTGGCACAACACTAGATGTTTTTAGTCTTCTTAAACTTCCCCAGTGCTCCAAGACTTACTGAAAATTAACATTAATGGTTGACTAAGCTTCTCAGACAGCTTTTTAAAAACTCTTGGATGCAAGTTATTGACCTACTTATTTAAAAATATCCAACTTTAGTAGATGCTGGTTAATATTCTCCAGAGATACCAGTTAAGCACAAGCTTAAGTGTTTTGCTGGTTTGGGGTTCTGAATGAATGAGGTGACATATGTAAAATAAATAGAATAAAAGACTGTTAATCGGGAGCTCCAATTTTACCTTTTCTGATCCTGCAGGACATTCAATGCAATTGAAGGACACTTATTTTAAAACTTGTGGAAGGAAATGCTTTTTCACACAACATGTAATTATCCTGTTGGACTTACTGCCACAAGATATTATTATGATGAAGTATTTAGCATGAGTAAAACAAGGATTAGATATTTATATAATTAATAAGATTATTATCTAGCAGATCTATGTATATAACACCTTGCTGCTGTCAAAGATCTGGTACTGCATTAGATGTACTCTTCACAAAAGATAAAGCCTTACAAAATAAAATAACATCACCAGTCAGTCAGTAATACAAACTTAAAGAAGAATTACACAAAACTGTTAATGTGAACTTTCTCTTGCTTTAGAGGTGAGGAATTTGGATTGATGGCTGCAATGTGCACGGGAATGAACTGGGACCAGTCTGATATTAAAACAATGGTTACAATGCTTCACTTTGATTCATCCAGTATCCTTTGTACTGGTGGTGGCTTATTGTTCCAGGGAAGTCAAAGCGGAGACATAATCTTGGCAAACAACTATGTTAGGCCCTCATTAAGGGCAAATGTTGTTGGAAATTAGGTAAATACAAATGCAGAGGTTAAAAAAGAGGAAAGACATAGAAGAAGACTAAAGATATCATATGAAGGGGTAGATTTAATAGGATGATTCCAAACTTCAAAGTGCCTGAAGTATTTACCTCACATAGTAAGAGGGTAAGATTTATCAGAAAGGAAAAAAAAAGTTGGAGGCCCATTCAGAATAAGAAATCTAATAAAAAAAGTACCTGTGGAATATCACTTGAGCCACTACGTTCAAATGAGGAAGTTTGTGAATGATGGGAAATAGTCTTATTCTTCCTTCACCTTGCTTTAAGCATGGTGAGGGCTTTCAGTTCAAGAGCTACTCCCCTCAGCCTTTCAGCTGCTGTTTTTTAATCACAAAGATTGTAATGGCTACATCTAAAGTATAGTTTCAAATAAGAGCCCAGTTCATTCTGGCTATTAGTGCGGGCATCTGAATGCATACGGTGCTATGGAGTCCCTTCTTGGGGATGATAATCCAGTGGTATAAATGTGCTAAACTCTTTTGTCAAGGTCAAGAGAACAAGTTACAGGAGTTGGTGACTGGATGTGTAGACAGATTATTGTGCATTTGGTCCACAGGTGGGTGACCAATTCTCACTAGAATTTCTCACCTGGGCATCAGAAATGAGGTAGCTCTGATTTGGCGTAAAAGGAGGGGCACATTCTGGGATCAGTGAATGCCTTCTTTCATTTGTTGGCCAGGGCAGGGACACATGAATGGATCAGTGTGGACCTGGGGGAAACCATCTGAGAATTAGTAAAGAGGTAGAGTTAAGCATTTGGACACAAAGATTATTCTAAAAGTTTTTAGAAGCTATTAGGAGAGGTGCCAAGTCCTTTTCCTGGGATAACTGCAATTTGGCCTGAGATGCCATAACGAAGGGTATGGCAAGGGAACTGACTGGCCTGTGCAGGTGGAGAAAGGTAGGAGAGGGGTAGATTAGCTATGAGCCGATTTAGCTGGGGGCTCAATTCTGTAAGCAGGGAAGATTGGAGTTGCTCATCATGAAGTTGCATATCCAGTACTTGAGTTATTTAAGGAAGAAGTGGTACATCTCTCCAACTGGGGAGTCGGGATGATTTTGGCTGATATTATGAAAGTAATGGTTAACGATCTGGGGACATGGCAGGGGTGGAGAGGGAGTCATCAAAACAAATTGCTGGTGCCCTCTGTTGGCAGCTGCCCAGTGCAATCATTAATCACTAATCATTCATTAGTGTTCCCTGATAAAATCGAATTGGAAGTGGATTAGGAAAAGTCATCTCCTAAAGAAGGTGGGGAATGGGGCTGGGGCTCCTAATGACTGGTACAGTGAGGGGAGGGTGCTAGGACCAGGTAAATGGAGTGGCGGCTGGCAGCAGCCTTCTACCAGGTGTAATGGAGGCATGGGGGACTGATGGCAGCCCTCCACTAGGTGATAAGGATTACAATAGGAAAGATGACATGCACAGGATGAGTTATTGCTAGATAGTTCCCATATGTGCTACTTAATTAAGTGGTGGCCTAGTTAAACCACATTCCTGCTGACTTATCTTCCTGTAGTGTCCAAGGCAATAGATTATTTGGGCTTTCTGAAACATCATGTGAAAGTCAGACAAAACACTACATTCCACCTTTGTGAAATTGGATATGACATATTTTCTTTTCAAGAACTCTGTAGTTTGACAAACCAGATTCTGTAACATAGAAAATTTCAATAAAAAATACAGCTGTATATCATAAAATGTTGATGTTTAATGCTTATATGGGATATGTGAATCACATGGATTTGCACCTATGGGTGGCAAATTTTGTAAATAAAGGTTTCTTAAGAGTTTTCCAATGTTTATTTATTCCAGTTGAGCCAGAAACAACTTAAATACAATCTTAGACCCTGTAGTATAGCCCTTCCATTTGTGGTAATGCTGGAACTCGGAAAGGCAGGGATGCATAAAAATTAAAAATATCTTTGAGGAAAACTGTTGGAATACTTTGTGTGATGGGCTTCCCCGGAGTGCAACCTGGAACTGGGATACCACTGAGCCCTCTGACCCAGTAGTCTGGGCTCCTTCTTTCACTGTGCTGCTGTGACAAGCTGCAGACCGACTCCCGTCCTACACTTCCACCAGCATTCAAATAGGTAGGGACACACCCAGGTGCAGTTACATGCAGGATCTCTGACCAGCCACCACATGAACCAACAGTAAAAAGGCTACAGCCACAGAAACTCTCAGCTCCCGAGGCATGCTCTCCCTCGGGAGCATACACCAAAAATTATACCATCTTGTGCTGCATATGGAACTGTACAGTGTAAGCTCATAGAGTTATCCCCTCCCTCAATACGAAGAGGAAATACAATGAGCCTGTGTTACACCAAGGTGAGATTTTTCCTCAGACACTTCACTTAAAGGCACACTGGGTTTAATTTAAAACATAAAACACGTTTATTAACTACAAAAGATAGATTTTAGGTGATTCTTAATGAAAGCAAACAGATCAAAGCAGACTACCTAGTAAATAAACAAAACCACAAACTAAGCTTAACATACTAGATAGGTTGGGGATAGGACATAGATAGGACATGAATTAGAAGTTTCTCACCCTGGCTGATGATACAAGCAGGCTGGCAGATTCTTAAGGGAGAAGCTGCACTTGCTTTACAGCTTGGAATCTGCAGGTCTTTCACGCACAGGCTAGAAATCCCTTTCGTCTGGGTCCAGCACTTCCCCCAGTTCAGTCTTTGTTCCTCAGTTGTTTCCAGGAGTCCTCCTGTGGGGGAGTGAAGAACAATTGATGATGTCACTCCCTGCCTTATATAGCTTTAGCATACAATGAGGACCCTTTGTCCCAAACCTCAATTTGTGGAAAAACACTGACATCCCAAGATGGAGTCCAGAGTCATGTGGCCAGGTCACAGGCCCTGGCATAACCTGATAAGTCAGAACAGCCATTACTTACAGGTTGTCAGGAACTTTACAGAAAGTTTCACCTGGTGATGGATAAGCTCCTATGCTGAGACCTATTGTTTTCCCTAATGGCTCATTACCCTGAATAGGCCCTTCCCAACCCACAATCTAGACTGAAAGCACCTTGCCTAGTGGGCATTGTTAGAGGGCTTTCCCTCATCCCTCCCACTTCTCTGGTTCTTGTCACGAAGACAGCAAGCAGCAAAAGACCAAAAGTCCAAAGTGCAGACAAATGCAATGTTTATTGGGGTTAGTTTCCAAGCAAGCATATTCCAAAGCCCTTCACACCAGTTGGGCTTATCTCTATATGCCGATAGAGTCTGTTCCCCAGTGTTCCGTTCCCAGCTCTGGTGCCGCAGAGCATTTACCCTGTGTCCCCTTTTCCAGGTCTGACACCGCAGAGCCTTGCCTGAGTCCCTGTTCCCCATTCCCTATTCTCTGTTCCCGTTCCACCCCCTTAGCAAACATGATTCCAATTTTCCCTTCCACTTCCTGTTTGATCCCAGTTTATATAGTAATATTCTCAGCTATATCTTAACCAATTATTTTACTGAAATTTAACTAACCAATCCTAAAATACTGTAACATAATTTTCTAACCAATTATATCCCAGTACCCCAATTAACTTACAGCTAGCAAAATTAATTATACAGCAGACAGAAACAATTAGAGAACCAGACTGATTAACAATAGAAAAGTGGGGCCATAAAGATAAAACACACAGAAATGAGAGTTTCACAACCACAACCATAGATAAGTGATTTCTTGCCACATAGGATGCTATCAAACTAAGTTTTCTTTAACCATCTTAAGATCTCTTTCTTTATCTGGTGGTGATGGGCACTATCAGGACAGGATAGTCTTCCTAACAGCCCAATACCACCTTATTTCAATGTGACTGGTTTGGATTGTGAGAATGTGACTGTTCCCAGTTTATGGCTGCCCCTGCTGCTTAGCCAAAGGCCTTAGCCTAAGAACAAGGCCTTAGACTATCCTAGTGAGAGAAGGCACATACACAGGCAGACGTGATTTTGATTCTTTGGTTTATATCTCTATAGCTAGCTAAGTGATAAAAATACACCTAAATTCTTGAAGTATAGGCCTTTATAGGCAGGCCTGAATATCTATATTCTAACAGGTTTCAGAGTAGCAGCCATTTTAGTCTGTATCCGCAAAAAGAAAAGGAGGACTTGTGGCACCTTAGAGACTAACAAATTTATTTGAGCATAAGCTTTCGTGAGCTACAGCTCACTTCATCGGATGTATTCAGTGGAAAATACAGTGGGGAGATTTATATACACAGAGAACATGAAACAAGGGGTGTTACCATACACACTTGTAACAAGAGTGATCAGGTAAGGTGAGCTATTACCAGCAGGAGAGGGGGGCGAAAACTGCATTATTTGAAATACAGATATATAGTCAATATTCATAACTTAAGATACCAAAATGATGCATGAATACAAATAGGATAATCATATTCATAAAATCATAACTTTTCCGTTGACGTCTTACATGACCCGTGGTACATAAAGTGCATCAGAATTATGCTGTAATCATATCATAATAATCTTAATATGAACAATGCGGGATGCAGAGTCACACTTTGAACCTCAAAGAAAAAGGGGTCACATTGTGACAAAGTTTAGGTTTTATTTAATCTGAACCAGCATACCGGTAGAAATGGGGTAGGAGAGAAACATCCAGTGAACAATAAATATGCTGCTTACCTTTAGAGAAGCTGAACTAGTCAGGCAGTCATCTTTTTATATCAAACCTTTCAGTGAATGGTGAGACTTTCAGAAATATCAGAACATCAGCCAGTCAGCACTATTGGTAAAAGAGGTGAAGATATGAAATACATAAATGTATCCAATAACCCGACTGATGGCAAAAAACATATATTCCATCAAAGGCTGTGTCTGCACTAGACCTTTTAGGGAAATCTCCTGCTTCACTTCTAAAGGCATAGCAATAGTGGGAGTGTTCTTTTCACTGTATTGTCTAACCCTGTTCAGAGCAGGCCTGTATGGCCTTGTGGGAAACACTAGTGGACAACTGTGCTCCTTAGGTCCTAAAAGGTCCTACCTACAATGGACCTGGACTGATGGCAGAGCAATAATGTGAGATTTGCCATAAACGTCTAATGTAGCCAAAGCCAAAGAAACACAAAAGTCACTTTTCTTTATTCCCTCCTAACTGGGAAAAATTAAGGACAATTTGCAGAAAAATGCTTTTTTCTGACTTGACTGGAAGTTAACAGATACTCTGTTTTTAGAACCAGAAATATTTTTAAATGAAACGGAGCTAAATTAAGATTCCAAAAGCTGCTCGTCAAAGAGGAGGTCCTTTTTTGTGCGGCAAGAGAAAGCATCATTAGCTTCCACAGAGGCATTTCTCAACTTTAATTGATAGCTAGAGCACACAGTCATATGGACTAATATACAAAACCCCTGGCTCTGAATGGAGTGAGAAAGGCATGATTGTTATCAGAGTCCAGTGCTTCTTGTGATAGCTGCAGATATGATTGGATAGATACATCTAAGGTATGCTGTGTTTTGATATTTAATATCCCTCATTGTTCAGAGCAACATTATTTGGAAACTGTTCATATCGTGAACTAGTAGCGGAAAGTCAATGCTGTTGCACAGGTGTAATGTATAAATTTGAAAATGGCTGAGAACTTTCTGACATTCTGGCATTCAGGGTGGTGTTTGGGGTTGTTGGGATTTGTGTGTGCTGATTGTGTTGCATGTACATTGTTGTATTGTGCTGGGAGAGTTGTATGGATTTGTGTTGGTGACAAACAAGGTGGGTTGATGCAGTGTGTGTTTGGGGTTGTAGTGTGGGTGGTTGTTTTGATTTGTGTTGAGGGAGGTTGGGCTGGGAGATTCGCTAATTTGTGAAAGTGGCAGTTGGGCCACGTAATCCACCATTAGCCTGGCACTTGCCCTTTGTGCATGCAAGATTTTAGAGTGCACATATTTTGGAAATCCCAAATAGCCATTAATACATGTAAGCAGATTTTTGCATGTGCCAGTCAGGTTGGTGGATATCTGAATATTTGGTTTGTACTTGCAAAGTTTGCCTGTGCAAATCTTAGTTCCTGAACATGCTAAAAATTGTGCAAGCAAAGCTGCAGGCATAAATTTAGAGGCCACGTGTACAGATGTCTAATTTCCCTCATGAATTTAATGAGCCTGATTCTACCCAGTGACATGGTGTAAATCAGGGAAAACTCAATTTAAATTACTCCTGGAGTGTGATTAAATCAGGACTCAGATCTAAAGGACAGATTATATGCTTCTGTAAATTGTCACTGTGCCATTAAAGGCAATGAGTATCTGCTTCTGTCTTGCTTCCTATTGAGTATACTCATGGCTTGCTGCATTATTCTTATATGTGTTATTACTAATAACTTTAAATTTATTACATTTTTGCCAGCTATTTTCTCTACAATACTTGTAATTAACAGCTAGATTTTCAAAGTGTATGCTATGACTCCCATTAAAGTCAATGGGAAGCAAACAACTAAAAATCTTGCACGCCGCTTTGAAAATTTATGAGGAAGAAACTAAAAAAACCCGAAGTTCACCGGCTCCAAAGAGTCTCTGTCTTTTTGCTAAACTCACTCAGTATTCAGTAGCTTAGCTTGCTGAACTGCAGGTTGCCTGCTTCACTGGACACTGCAGCCTGATAATTGGCACTGGTAGTTACCTCTAGAACCATTACCCATCAATTCATTGGTCCCGGGATAATATGCAATGGGGCTTATTGTGCACAGTTGTTTCCAAATTAGAAAGGAAAGCCTATAATAAAAGAATGCCACATTGTTAAAAAAAAAGTTCTTGCTTAAAAAACAAACAAACTATCATAAATGTAAAGGGAAGGGTAAACACCTTTAAAATCCCTACTGGCCAGAGGAAAAATCCTCTCACCTGTAAAGGGTTAAGAAGCTAAAGGTAACCTCGCTGGCACCTGACCAAAATGACCAATGAGGAGACAAGATACTTTCAAAAGCTGGGAGGAGGGAGAGAAACAAAGGGTCTGTGTCTGTTGGTATGCTGCTTTTGCTGGGGATAGACCAGAAATGGAGTCTTAGAACTTTTAGTAAGTAATCTAGCTAGGTATGCGTTAGATTATGATTTCTTTAAATGTCTGAGAAAAGAATTGTGCTGAATAGAATGACTATTTCTGTCTGTGTCTCTTTTTTGTAACCTAAGGTTTTGCCTAGAGGGATTCTCTATGTTTTAAATCTAATTACCCTGTAAGGCACCTACCATCCTGATTTTACAGGGGGGATTCCTTTACTCCTATTTACTTCTATTTCTATTAAAATCTTCTTGTAAGAAAACTGAATGCTTTTTCATTGTTCTCAGATCCAAGGGTTTGGGTCTGTGGTCACCTATGCAAATTGGTGAGGATTTTTACCAAACCTTTCCCAGGAAGTGGGGTGCAAGGGTTGGGAGGATTTTGTGGGGAAAGATGTGTCCAAACTACGTTACCCAGTTAGAGTTTGGTGGTGGCAGTGGTTATTCCAAGGACAAAGGACAAAATTAATTTGTACCTTGGGGAAGTTTTAACCTAAGCTGGTAAAAGTAAGCTTAGGAGGTTTTCATGCAGGTCCCCACATCTGTACCCTAGAGTTCAGAGTGGGGGAGGAACCTTGACATGGTGGCAGAGTGTTGGGATTAACCTGAAATCATTTTGAGATCAGTTTGAGATTTTTTGAACTAGAAATACAGATTTTAAAAAGGAATTTTTTTTCCTTTGGGGCTGCTGGAAAAGAGGTCCAGAAAGCAGCTGAACCTGGAAGCAGCTTGTTTTTCTCTGCTTTGGAGCCAGAGGAGAGACAAAAGGGGATTATCTTTGTGAATTGCAGGTTTTCTTTGCCTGGAGGCAGGGTACTTAACTCCTGCAGGGAAATTCACAGTCTTCCAAACCAGAAGGGTTTTTTTCCCCTAAAAGTAAATTGGGGGGGGGGGGGTGTTCTACCCATTTGCCTGGAGACAAAAGTGGCAGGGGCTTTTTTTTTTTCAGGATTTTGATTTTTTTTTTTACAAGGAGCACAAGTTTGAAAAGGATTTTTTTTCCTTTGCACTGCTGGTAAGCAGGTTTCCAAGTAGTTGGAGGTTTTTTGCTTTGATTTGGGGCCAGAGCAGGGACAAGGGAATTGTCTTTTTCTGTAGGCTGATAATCACTATCAGAGAATAGGTAGTCTATTCCAGCACAGCAAAATTTTACAGCCAAGTTTTGTTTGTTTATTTCTAAACCTCGGGTGTAAAGTTAGTTAAAAAACAGAGAGGTTAGGATGACAAAATCCATGGCTCGACAAAAGCTGGAATTAGCCAGATTTCAGGCTAAGGAAAAACAAAGGGAACATGCAAGACAGATACAACTCATGCGGCTGAAGAAGGAGGAGAAGGAAGAAGAGAGGAAGCATGTGGAAGAAGAGAGGAAGCATGTGGAAGAAGAGAGGGAAAAAGAGAGGAAGCATGCACTGGAGATGGAGAAGGTAAAGGCTCAGCAGAATATACCAACAAACCCTAGCAATCCTTCTCCAGGTACCACTCCCCATCCCAGAAAGTTCCCCACCTACAAGGCAGGCGATGATACTGAGGCCTTCCTAGAAAACTTCGAAAGGGCCTGCCTTGGGTACAACATCTCTGCTGACCAATACATGGTGGAGCTGAGGCCGCAGCTCAGTGGACCTTTAGCTGAGGTGGCAGCTGAAATGCCTAAAGAACACATGAACAAGTATGAACTGTTTAAATCCAAGGCGAGAGTCAGAATGGGGATAACACCCGAGCAGTCTCATTGGAGGTTCAGAGCCCTAAGGTGGAAACCAGACGTGTCATTTACCCGACATGCCTACCACATTGTGAAACATTGGGATGCCTGGATATCAGGAGCAAGTGTTGAATCTCCAGTAAATTTGCCCTTCCTAATGCAAATGGAACAATTCTTAGAGGGTGTTCCTGAGGAAATAGAAAGATACATCCTAGATGGGAAGCCCAAAACTGTAATCGAGGCAGGAGAGATTGGAGCCAGATGGGTGGAGGTGACCGAGAAGAAGAAAACTGGTCGCAGTTGGAGCGGAGACCAGAAGGGACAACCCCAGACCCCACCCTATTACCGGGGGCTGCCCAAAGCCCCACCTACCTCCCAAAGAACCCTCCAGACCCCTTATCGTCCCACCACCCCATTCTCCAGCAACCCACCTCGCCCCAGTGACCCGTCAGCTGGACGATGTTTTAAATGTAACGAGCTGGGGCATGTAAAGACAACTGCCCCAAGAACCCCAACAGATTACAGTTCATTGCACCAGAATCACACCAGAGGTCCGCAGGCCCAGATACCTCCCAGATACCCTTGGAGCAGAGGGAAACTGTGAGTGTGGGTGGGAAGAAGGTCACCGCGTGGAGGGACACCGGAGCACAAGTGTCAGCTATCCATGCTTCCTTAGTGGACCCCAATTTAATCAACCCAGAGATCCAAGTGACGATTCAACCCTTCAAGTCCAACTCCTTCAATTTGCCTACAGCCAAGTTGCCTGTCCAGTACCAGGGCTGGTCAGGAACATGGACTTTTGCAGTCTGTGATGATTATCCCATCCCCATGCTGTTGGGAGAAGACTTGGCCAATCATGTGAAGCGGGCCAAGAGGGTGGGAATGGTCACACCATAGCCCAGCTAAACAAGCCGTGAGGCCTAGCTCTGTTCCGGAAACTTCTATCAGGACCCAGTCAGACATGATGGACCCGGACCCCAGGCCAATGTCTGCAACAGCAGTAGTGGATCCAGTCCCAGAGGCCCAGACGGAACCAATCCCAGAACCGGAACCAGCCGAACAACCAACACCAGACCCATTGCCAGCACTAAATCCAGTACTTGCAACCTCAACACCAGAGGGCCCCACCGAACCTGAACCGGCAGCAGCCCATAACCCTACACAAGAGGCTCAGCCGGAGCCTGAACCCCAACATAGTGCACCAGCGGAAAGCGGTTCACAGTCAACGGAAACAGCCCCATCCCCTACATCGCTTCCAGAGGGACCAAGCATAGGTCCACAATCCAATGAGGAACTGATGTCCCCAGAATCAAGGGAACAGTTCCAGACCGAACAGGAAGCAGATGAAAGCCTCCAGAGCGCTTGGACGGCGGCACGGAGCAACCCACTGCCTCTCAGCTCTTCTAATCGATCCAGGTTTGTTGTAGAAAGAGGACTTTTATACAACGAAACTCTTTCTGGTGGACACCAGGAAGACTGGAATCCTCAGAGACAGTTGGTAGTTCCAACTAAATACCAGGCCAAGCTCTTGAGCTTAGCCCATGATCACCTTAGTGGCCATCCTGGGATGAACAGGACCAAAGACCATTTGGGGGGGTCATTCCACTGGGAGGGAATGGGCAAGGATGTTTCTACCTATGTCCGGTCTTGTGAAGTATGCCAAAGAGTGGAGAAAACCCCAAGACCAGATCAAAGCCCCTCTCCAGCTACTCCCCATCATTGAAGTTCCATTTCAGTGAGTAGCTGTGGATATTCTGGGTCCTTTTCCGAAAAAGACACCCAGAGGAAAGCAGTACATACTGACTTTCATGGATTTTGCCACCCGATGGCCGGAAGCTCTAAGCAACGCCAGGGCTAAAAGTGTGTGCCAGGCACTAGCAGACATTTTTGCCAAGGTAGGTTGGCCCTCCAACATCCTCTCAGATGCAGGGACTAATTTCCTGGCAGGAACCATGGAAAACCTTTGGGAAGCTCATGGGGTAAATCACTTGGTTGCCACTCCTTACCACCATCAAACAAATGGCATGGTGGAGAAGTTTAATGGAACTTTGGGGGCCATGATACATAAATTCGTAAATGAGCACTCCAATGATTGGGACCTAGTGTTGCAGCAGTTGCTCTTTGCCTACAGAGCTGTATCACATCCCAGTTTAGGGTTTTCCCCATTTGAACTTGTATATGGCCGTGAGGTTAAGGGGCCATTACAGTTGGTGAAGCAGCAATGGGAGGGATTTACACCTTCTCCAGGAACTAACATTCTGGACTTTGTAACCAACCTACAAAACACCCTCCGAACCTCTTTAGCCCTTGCTAAAGAAAACTTAGAGGATGCTCAAAAAGAGCAAAAAACCTGGTATGATAAACATGCCAGAGAGCGTTCCTTCAAAGTAGGAGACCAGGTCATGGTCTTAAAGGCGCTCCAGGCCCATAAAATGGAAGCATCGTGGGAAGGGCCATTCACGGTCCAGGAGCGCCTGGGAGCTGTTAATTATCTCATAGAATTCCCCACCTCCAACCGAAAGCCTAAGGTTTACCATATTAATTCTCTAAAGCCCTTTTATTCCAGAGAATTAAAGGTTTGTCAGTTTACAGCCCAGGGAGGAGACGACGCTGAGTGGCCTAAAGGTGTCTACCACGAAGGGAAAAGTGCTGGTGGTGTGGAAGAGGTGAACCTCTCCATGACTCTTGGGCGTATGCAGCGACAGCAGATCCAAGAGCTGTGCACTAGCTACGCGCCAACGTTCTCAGCCACCCCAGGACTGACTGAACGGGCATACCACTCCATTGACACAGGTAATGCTCACCCAATTAGGGTCCAACCTTACCGGGTGTCTCCTCAAGCTAAAACTGCTATAGAATGGGAGATCCAGGATATGTTACAGATGGGTGTAATCCACCCCTCTGGAAGTGCATGGGCATCTCCAGTGCTTCTAGTTCCCAAACCAGATGGGAAAATACGTTTTTGTGTGGACTACTGTAAGCTAAATGCTGTAACTCGCCCAGACAGCTATCCAATGCCACGCACAGATGAACTATTAGAGAAACTGGGACAGGCCCAGTTCATCTCTACCTTGGACTTAACCAAGGGGTACTGGCAGGTACCGCTCGATGAATCTGCCAAGGAAAGGTCAGCCTTCACCACACATGTTGGGCTGTATGAATTTAATGTACTACCTTTCGGACTGTGAAATCCACCCGCCACCTTCCAAAGACTTGTAGATGGTCTCCTAGCAGGATTAGGAGAATATGCAGTCGCCTACCTTGACGATGTGGCCATATTTTCGGATTCCTGGGCAGACCACCTGGAACATCTCCAAAAAGTCCTTGAGCGCATAAGGGAGGCAGGACTAACTGTTAAGGCTAAGAAGTGTAAAATAGGCCTAAACAGAGTGACTTACCTTGTACACCAGGTGGGTCAAGGAACTATCAGCCCCCTACAGGCAAAGTGGATGCTATCCAAAAGTGGCCTGTCCCAAAGTCAAAGAAACAGGTTCAATCCTTTTTAGGCTTGGCCAGTTATTACAGACGATTTGTACTGCCATACAGACAAATCACCGCCCCACTGACAGACCTAACCAAAAAGAAACAGCCAAATGCCGTTCAATGGACCAAAAAGTGTCAGAAGGCCTTTAACCAGCTTAAAGCGACACTCGTGTCTGACCCTGTACTAAGGGCCCCAGACTTTGACAAACCATTCCTAGTAACTACAGATGCATCCGAGCGTGGTGTGGGAGCTGTTTTAATGCAGAAAGGACCAGATCAAGAATTCCACCCTGTAGTGTTTCTCAGCAAAAAACTGTCTGAGAGGGAAAGCAACTGGTCAGTCGGTGAAAAAGAATGTTATGCCATTGTCTACGCTCTGGAAAAGCTACGCCCATATGTTTGGGGACGGCGTTTCCACCTGCAAACCGACCATGCTGCACTGAAGTGGCTTCACACCGTCAAGGAAACTAACAAAAAACTTCTTCGGTGGAGTTTAGCTCTCCAAGATTTTGATTTCGACATCCAACATATCTCAGGAGCTTCTAACAAAGTGGCTGATGCACTCTCCCGTGAAAGTTTCCCAGAATCAACTGGTTAAAATCGTCCTTGAGATGTGGAAAACATTTTTAGTCTGTGTACTTGGTAGTATATTTAGAGATGCATGTGTCTTATTAACTATGTTTTTCCTAGAGCTCCAGGAGGAAATCTCAGCCAGTGTTTCACCCTAGCTGAGATTTGGGGGGTGTGTCATAAATGTAAAGGGAAGGGTAAACCCCTTTAAAATCCCTCCTGACCAGAGAAAAAATCCTCTCACCTGTAAAGGGTTAAGAAGCTAAAGGTAACCTCGCTGGCACCTGACCAAAATGACCAATGAGGAGACAAGATACTTTCAAAAGCTGGGAGGAGGGAGAGAAACAAAGGGTCTGTGTCTGTCTATATGCTGCTTTTGCCCGGGATAGACCAGGAATGGAGTCTTAGAACTTCTAGTAAGTAATCTAGCTAGGTATGCGTTAGATTATGATTTCTTTAAATGTCTGAGAAAAGAATTGTGCTGAATAGAATGACTATTTCTGTCTGTGTACCTTTTTTGTAACTTAAGGTTTTGTATAGAGGGATTCTCTATGTTTTGAATCTAATTACCCTGTAAGGTACCTACCATCCTGATTTTACAGGGGTGATTCCTTTACTCCTATTTACTTCTATTTCTATTAAAAGTCTTCTTGTAAGAAAACTGAATGCTTTTTCATTGTTCTCAGATCCAAGGGTTTGGGTCTGTGGTCACCTATGCAAATTGGTGAGGATTTTTACCAAACCTTTCCCAGGAAGTGGGGTGCAAGGGTTGGGAGGATTTTGTGGGGAAAGATGTGTCCAAACTACGTTTCCCAGTAAACCCAGTTAGAGTTTGGTGGTGGCAGTGGATATTCCAAGGACAAAGGATAAAATTAATTTGTACCTTGGGGAAGTTTTAACCTAAGCTGGTAAAAGTAAGCTTAGGAGGTTTTCATGCAGGTCCCCACATCTGTACCCTAGAGTTCAGAGTGGGGGAGGAACCTTGACACAAACATACCCCACTCGTGTCAGGGCCATTGCAGTTACTCTCTAAGTGTGAGCAAATTATAGGTTTATCTATATATGACCAAATATAATTTTCTTGTTTGGGCTCCAAAGAATGAGAAGTAGTGGAATAATCAGGAAAAAGCTAAATAATATGCAAACAAATCCCGAATACATCTATTCAGTCTTCTTCTTCTGCCCTCTTTATATTGAGAATTATAGTTATTAATCATTAAAATAATCTTTTTAAAGTATTTAAGTTTTCAAATAATTTTTAGGTTTCAGAGTAGCAGCCATGTTAGTCTGTATTCGCAAAAAGAAAAGGAGTACTTGTGGCACCTTAGAGACTAACCAATTTATTTGAGCATAAGCTTTCGTGAGCTACAGCTCACTTCATCTGATGAAGCTTCTAAGGTGCCACAAGTACTCCTTTTCTTTTTGCAAATAATTTTTAGTTACACAAAACACAAGTGGGTGGAGGTGAAGACAAGACCAAAAAAACCCCTATTCTTCTAATGGTCAACTTCCCCTATAGTGTCCATTTAACCAGTTTGTGGTGGTATTTAGCACCAAACCCCTGGTCCTGTTTTACACAACAATAAATGGCAAAATGAGTTTAGAGTAAATATATTCTAACCTTTATAAACATCTATGCTATATATCCTCACTTTGTTTTATAAATGTATTTACTTCTTTTCCCTATGTGTGACATAATGAAGCATACATAAAATCCAGGTAAAATAATTTCCCCCAAGTACATAGCAAGTCCCACATACAACAGTACACCTTAACATTAAATAGTGAGGGAAAGACTAATTCTGAAAAGAGGATTTTGCATATCCTGTGTCATCTTCTGACTTGGATTCATTGAGGAAGTAATCTTCTTGTTGAAGGAGACAGGAGGAAGGATGAAATTTTAACTTCATATGGGTAATTAAGAGGATGACGCATACGTGAGCATGGTTTTGGTAGGTGACAGATATGTATACACACTAACCACCTATTTATCTAGGTTATACTCTAAGTAGAAATCACAACACAAACTTTAACTATGGAGTTGCTACCCCACCTCCATATTATTTCACTATGCATACAAGATCACCTCAGAATTCAGCAGGCATATTTATTTTTATAATTTGACTAGATGTGATGAAACATGAACAGTAATGTCTTATGTGTTTCCCTCACATTTAAAGGAAAACAATTTTTTTGGCAAGTGGTACTTACTTTTGCTCTGTGCCAGCAGAACCATCAGGGAATTTGTTATGTTGACTAACTGTAAACTGGTCTATACCATGATTTCCATCAAGTTATTTATCATTGACTGAGGCAATGCAAGCATAAAGATACAACACAGTAAAGTAACCACAAAACAACTGACTGGCTTGATACCCACAGTATACCTTTCAGAGTAGCAGCCGTGTTAGTCTGTATTCTCAAAAAGAAAAGGAGTACTTGTGGCACCTTAGAGACTAACACATTTATTTGAGCATAAGCTTTCGTGAGCTACAGCTCACTTCATTGCATCTGAAAGCAATGCTCAAAGGAAAGCTTATGCTCAAATAAATGTGTTAGTCTCTAAGGTGCCACAAGTACTCCTTTTCTTTTTACCGTATACCTTGAATCCTTACTTTCACCTCATCCTAGCTAGGGGTGAAGGGTGAGGAATCCAAAACAAGGGCTATTTATCCCCTCTGAGGGGTGACAGTGATTCTTCCAGGCAGCCAATGAGCTCCCTCTGATTCTTCCAGGCAGCCAATGAGCTGCTTTTCCTGGGGGGTGGGCAGGGATTCCCTCCCTTACTATGAGGGAACTGTCGCGAAGGGGAGAATGAGAATGTGGGGTGGAGAGTAATTTCCTCACTTGCACAGAAGCCTCAAGGGTGTCTTCACTCCTGTCCATCTGTCAAAGCCTCCATATCTTCAGGAAAAAGATGATGGTCTGTCTCAGCTTGTCAGCAGTGCACAACTGAATCATCACATGCAGGCCCATGCAGTTGGACAGCACTGGCACATCTGAAGTAGAAAAAGTTGAATGGGCCTGGGTATTGTGCATATCTCCACGCACTTCCTCCAATAAAATGACCTAAGTATTACAGCTAGGGGCACTTGCTAGATACATTCACTATAAGGCTTAGTGTTTTTGTAACTGAGGTATTTCCATTGACTTCATTTGATTTTAGGTAAGACCTCTATAGCTGAACTTTAAGCATCCCACAGAAAGTAGCACAGCATCAAAATTTCTAACAGATGGTCAGGTTTCCGTTTTAGAAATTGATAAAATATTTCCTTAGAAATTTAAGGAAAAATCATAATTATATAAATGTCTCCAATCTAACATTATATATAGGAAGCTACTGGGTGTGTGATTTATGTTATGTTCTCATAAAATAATACATGTATTTTATGATTTAACAAATACATAGATAAAATTTGTCCCAAAATATTAAGCTTTTTAAAATGATTCACTCTTTAGTAATTTAAATCAGTGGATTGGATATATACAACTCATTTTCTCTGCTTTTTATTTTCTGAAAAATGTCAACATTCTCCCAAGGAACAAATAAAACATTGACCTGATTATGAAATGCCCAAACAGATTCTCCCTCCCCTCCCCTTGTACCCCCAAGACAAGACATTACAGACTTTTAGGTCCATTATACCATGAGGTTCCTCAGAGGATAGAAATAATCATCCAGAAGTGGAGACTAGCTAATTATCTATATAGTCTGGGAAATACAGCGGTATAATGGATGAAACATCAATTACAGTGATTGGTGGTGTGTACTGACAGAAGAAATATATCTTTGAAATTACCCCTACTAGAAATCTTGGAAATTCTCATGATCACTCATTCCTTGCCTTCTCTAAGCCAGGGAAAGCTCATTTGCAAAATAAAATAAAAATATATACTTTTTATGTGAAATATGTAGCAGGTAACTACAGTTCAGTACATAAACACTACATTAGTAAGCCATCAAAATTATTGCCCTTGTTTATTATTGTTTGCATGGAGCAATTAGTGATTTTATGCTAGCAGAGAACTCAAAGATAATGGATTAAAGCAAGTTGTTTTGGGTTGGAAATGTGTATTTAAAAATTTCATTTTAGTACATCTTAAGCATGTATTACAATTGTAAAACAATTATGGTTTTATACTTTAAATATCCTTTATTGAACAGTACGTGTAACAAAGAGGAAAAGACTAGTGCTGATATATATATATAACATTGATGCATATATTTACTCCAAAAATTCTGAACGGTGATATACCATTAATATCTCAGTGTACAAGGTATGATAGGTTAGGAGCTTATTAAGTCAAGGGTGAATTAAAATGAGCTTCCCCATTAAAATGAATAGCTGAGCTAGTAAGGCGGTTGATTCTTGCTAGCGTGCCATCAAGAGACAATCCTGCCCTGGATCAGTTAAGAAAAAGATGATGGAGAGGACTTGCTGTTTGGATGGCCTGCAGAGAGGACGGAGGGACGCAAAGAAAACAGGTAAACAGAAGTAAGAAATAAAAGGACAATGAAAGTAACATAATTAGATACTGGCAAAGTGTCTTTGACAGGGCATTCAAGTGAAAAGATAAAAGATAAGGTAGGACATTTAAAAAGAACTGATTTTGATTGAATTTGAGAAATAAGACCTGAGGGGAAAAGGAGATGACCTACATTAAATTGGAAGTGAATCTACTGAAGGAAACTTAGGTCCAAATTCTCCCATCAGATTGACTACAATGGGAATTATACATGCTTATCTGTATAAAGGATTTGGCCCTGCTTGTGTTTATTATTTTAAGCTAATCAGTAATGAAGAGTTTCAGAGTAGCAGCCGTGTTAGTCTGTATTCGTAAAAAGAAAAGAAGTACTTGTGGCACCTTAGAGACTAACCAATTTATTTGACCATAAGCTTTCGTGAGCTACAGCTCACTTCAACGGATGCAGCCGATGAAGTGAGCTGTAGCTCATGAAAGCTTATTCTCAAATAAATTGGTTAGTCTCTAAGGTGCCACAAGTACTCCTTTTCTTTTTTCAGTAATGAAGAGGGGACAGAAACAAAAAAGACTGCTGGAGGTCTATGCACATTATCTATTTTCTCTCTGTCCTGTTCATTGCTAGTTTTTGCTTTCTTTAATATAATCTGAAATGTGTTTTGACTATTCTATCTGGAAAGGTTACAGGCTGGCATTCTGAAAGGAACTGAACTCTGTTCTCAAAGCAAAAGCAGAAAGAAAAAAGAGACTGTCTATGTCCTGGTCAAATGTGCAGTGAAGGCTGTAGTCTTCCTGAACAAGTATACCACAGAAGTATAAGTCTTTAATTTTCTCATCAATACAGCTTTTTTATATGACCTGCATTGTTTTATGGTGAGAATAGCTGGCTGATGACTTTTTTGACAGAAAATTGTCTAAACAAAATTGACAAATTTCTGCTCTCCAATGAATTTTTTTTTCCATGGAAAATCCAAATTCCCCCAAAATGAAGTATTTTGGCCACACATCCAAATATTTTGATTTGGAAATGCTCTTGCAATGCTTCATGCGAGCTGTAGAAAGGATGTCCATTCAATTCTATGGGCCTGGCTCTTGGGCCAGACTCCATCTCACAGGGTGCACCATGGCCAGGGACTCCCCCTTTCCAAGAAGGGAGATTATGATTCATCATGGGAGAGGTAATTTGATGAGAAAGGTGGACTATACAGGAGAATGGGAGCAGCAGACACCTGATCTACAACACCAGTGAGGTACCATGGCAATATTTCTGAATGAGAACTTTTCAATTTTTGAATTTCTGCTGAAAAAATTGACATTTTCCAAGAAAATTGATGAGAATGCTTTTTGACCAGCTCTAGTGGTTATGTCATCTAAATAAAAGAATCAGTACTCCACATAATCACTGCTGAGACACCTAGTGGTGAAAGTGTTTTTAGCACTTTTTCAGTGAAGAGAAATGCCTGTTGTGGGAGTAACTTCAGATATCTAAAGGAGAAATCCAGGTTTCTGTGAACAGCCCAAGTGAAAGGTTTGTGTATATGGGGAATCTGTGGGGAAAGAGAGGGAGAAAATACCTGCCTGCTGAGGTGTGCAGAAACAGAAAAGCTACTGCAAACTGAAAGATCTATGACTGCTCTGTCTTCCCCACTTCTATGGGGGAGATGAGTTTGGCTGGTGGATATACGTAGTCATGGATCCACAAGCCTTGACTATATCTTTTCCCTGGCTAGGCCTACCCCATAATAACCCTGAGTGATGCCATAATTGCTGACCGGTAGAATGCTCTGGACCTTAAGAACCTTGGAGTATTTGCTGTTAAGGAGTAAATCAGTTTAACAAAATATTTTATTTATTTCATTTAGTCTTTAATGCCTGCACCACGCTATGTGGTATTTAAATAATAGGCGTAATATTCACCCATTGTGTTGAGTTTCACTTTTTTTCTGCCTCAGCCACATATGAGAATTGAATTAAACAATAAAATCCCCTGGTCTGTCATGCCTCCTTGCAGTTATAAAATAATCTTTTTAAAGTAATATTTTTACTAGGGGTTTGACCTTGCCAGGTGCTTTATACTCTGATGCAATTCAGCAATGCCCTTAAGCATGTGAATAATCATCCACTGAAGTGTGTGGGACTGTCAAATGCTTGTGTACCCTGGTGAATTGGGTCTAAGGGGAACAAGCAGTCTTAAAATCCTTGTTAATCAGTTTCTCCATTTGTAAAATGGGATTCTACTAGTTTCTGGACTCACAGTGCTATACCTAGGCTACAATCTACTGTAGAAAAATTAGAGAAAACACTGAAATATAATAAAGCTATAAATGCTGGAATAGGCCATCCCAGGGGGATGGTTTAGGCAATCATGGACAGAGAAACTGAAAAGGAAAATATATGAAACATACTAAATATATAGTTAAACAATCTTAAAAAATAACTCAGGGGACAGACAGAAACCTTGAGCTTCAAGTACAGTCTTCTAGCAAGAAGGAAGCTGAATTGCACTCAGTTCATTTGGGGATACTTTAGGATGGTCTCTTCAGACAGGAGGTTAACTAATAAGGAATAGTCTCTTGTATGCTTACAGGTAAAGGAAATTCAGTGTATGATATAATGAAATTGTTAGCTTCTGAAAATATGAAATAGATCAGCCTGCCCTATACATCGGAACATTAAAGGGATAATAACGCAGGTGCACTGTACAATGGAATCCCATGGACAGATAAGAGAAAAGAAAATGAAATATTGAATGATGAGATAAGGAGGGCAGAGCTGGTTAACAAGATTGTGATTATGGATGATTTAATTTCAACCCATTTCAACCTCTCCAGTATTAATTGGGGAATCTCTGAGGCATGCTATAGAATGGACATAGAAAGGAAGGATATAGGATTTATTCAATGATTGCTTCCTTGAACAACTGTTAACAACTCAACAAGGAATAGTGTTTGCATAATCTAGATTGAATTCTAGCCAGTGGCTAAGAAAATAACAGTAAATTATTGAAGCCAATATAGTCATATGACCACAATACAGTTATATTTGCTGTCTTTTGGAAATACTAATAGATGGCTCTACATTCAGATAGTTTAAATGCTGGAATGGAAAAGGAAGAAGAGTAATTCATGGGGTTGGTAGGGAAATTAGTGTAGATTAAAGAGAAGACTGGGACTTACTGAAGAAGGAAAAAACAAAATACAAAACAGACTAAATTATGCTCCTTAATAATCTGAAACAAATAAAAAATTAGTATGACAAAGGTCTAATCTACCCATAAACCTTTAATTTAAAAGGGATGTGACATGTATACAATTTTAAAATGTACTTGACATACATAAAGTCTTAAACGGTGTAGACAGTGTCAGCCCAAGTTACTGTTTTCAGTCCCCACACACAATAGTAGAAGGAGGCATAAATGGAAACAAAGGGAACCGAGGCAGCCCCATTATTATCCATGAAAAGTCATCTGAGCCACAGTACACACACAGTAGATCCATAGGGCTATACCAGTGTCCCTTTTGCAAAATCTGTCGTGTCCCAAAGTGCCTAATGCAACATCATAAATTATGACATAGTCTTGTAATATGGTAATAGGTATGTATGGAGAGAGAGAGAGACAGACAGACAGAGGTTTATATGTAAAGTTTATCATAAAACTTTAAAACTGCTATTTCTCTTGGTCTTTTGCTCAAGAAAGTAAATTCCATTCATGATCAAACACTGAAGAATCTTTATGATCTTAACTATGTCAGGGTGACTGATAAAAATAAAATAACTACAAAATGAATGCTGTGCAACAAAGCTCTATCCTTGTCTCCGTGGGTCCAGCGTTTCCTGGCGGATTTCGCTAGCCTCAGAGGCTCACTGTGACCCTCCACATAAACCTTCTCTCTAGAGACAAGGGTCACAGTCTACTGAGCCATTTTCATCATAAGCCAGCGAGGGAGGTGAGGAGAAGCTATCCTCCCTTGCATAGTCTCTGTTGTCTCCCAGTCTCAGTGATTCATCGGGGCGGGGCGGGGGGGACACACAAAGGGTGGAGCCCAGGCCTGCCCTCTACTCTGGATTCCAGCTCAGGGACCCTAATAGTATCAGCTATAGTAGCTGACCTTTTAGAAACATGACACGTACAATTCCCTGGGCTACTTCCCCACAGCAGCCCCCACTTCCTCAGGCTCCACTTCACCCTTACCTCAGAGCCTCCTTCCTTGTGCTTGATCTGTCCAACAGCTCAACTTCTTCCCAGAGCTCCCGACATCTGCCCACACCTGACTAACTGGGAGGTTTTTAACTACTTTCAGCCAGTCACTGATTGGCTTCAGGTGTCCCAATCAACCTAGCATTCTCCCTGCCTTCTGGAAAGTTCTGAATTGGCGCCAAGTGTCTTAATTGACCTGGAGCAGCTGCCATTTAACTTATCCTTGTACCAGGGATTTGTTTAGCCTGGAGCTAATATATCTATCTCCCTCTACTTTTCTATAGCCATTTGGCCTTGCCCCGTCACATATCCCCCTGCCCCCCGCTCAAAACTGTAGAGTTCAGAAACTTGGGACGCCAGGCAGTATGCTCGTGACGGACCATCAGCGTTGCCATAGTGGCATCCAGTCTTGTGCCGTATGCGGAACTGGAATGGTTGGAGGGATAAGAACCACCTGGTGACCCTTGCATTCTTTTCCTTATTCCGCTCCATCCACTGGAGGGGTGCATGGTCCATCGCAAGAGTAAATCACCGGCCTAAGAGGTAATAACACAGTGTCTCCATAGCCCATTTGACAGCAAGGCATTCTCTCTCGACTACTGCGTATTTCTGTTCTCTAGGGAAAAGCTTTCTGCTTAGGTAGAGGATCAGGTGTTCCTCTTCTCCCACCATTTGTGACAGAACCATCCCCAACCCCACCTCGGAAGTGACTGTTTGTAAAATAAATTCCTTGTTAAAGTTTGGGGCTATGAGTACGGGGTCATTACAGAGGGCTGTCCAAAGGTCTGTGAATGCCCCCTCTGCTGCGTCAGTCCACTTTACCATGTCTGGTCCTCAGGCCTTCACCAGGTCCATTAGGGGACTTGCCCTAGTGGCGAAGTGGGGAATAAAACATCGGTAGTAGCCTACCACACCTAGGAACATGCGGACCTGCTTCTTTTGGGTCAGCCGGGGTCAGTTTTGAATTGCCTCTAGCTTATTCATTTGGGGCTTCACTATGCCCCTTCCCATAATATATCTCAGGTACCTAGCCCCTGCTAGCTCTGTGGCGCATTTAGCAGGATTAGCAGTGAGGCCAGCCTGCCTAAAGGTGTGCAGTATTTCCTCAACTTTCTCCAAGTGGGTTCCCCAGTCTGGCATGTGGATGATGACATCATCTAGGTATGTGGCTGCATAATTAGTATGGGGGCGCAGCAGCTTATCCATGAGGTGCTGGAATGTAGCCCGGGCCCCATGTAACCCAAAAGGGAGGATGGTGTGCTGGAATAGCCTGTCCGGAGTGGAGAACGCTGTCTTTTCTTTAGCTTATTTGGTCAGAGGAATCTGCCAGTACCCTTTTGTCAGATCCAGTGTAGTCAAGAATCGGGCACTACCCAGTCGGTCAACCAGTTCGTTGATGCATGGTATGGGGTATGCATCAAACTGGGATATTCATTCAATTGGCAAAAGTCATTAGAGAATCTCATGATACTGTCAGGTTTAGGCACTAGAACAATTGGACTGGACCACTGACTGTAAGATTCTTCAATAACCCCTAATTCTAACATTTTCTTTACTTCGGCCTTGATTTCTTCTCTTTTGGCTGCTGGGATTCAGTAGGGTCTCAATGTTACCTTGGCTCTGGGGATTGTGCAGATATGGTGGTAGGTCTCAGTCGTCTGCCCTAGTTTTGTAGAGAACACATCTCAATTACGATTAATCATGTCAGCTGCCTCAATCTTTTGGATCAGCGTCAAGTCAGATGATATCCTCACTAGCTCGTGTAAGTTATCCTCCTGGGGAAGGGTCTCCTGCGTGACTAAGCATGCCTCTCGAACGTGCCAAGGTTTTAGAAGATTGATGTGGTAAATTTGCTCCGGTTTCCGGGGGCCTGGCTGCCGCACCTTATAGTTCACCTCTCCCATGGCTTCGATTACTTCATAGGGTCCCTGCCACTGGGCCAACAGTTTCAAAGCTTCGCTTGGTGGTTATAATGGGTTCGTTGGGTCTCCTGTGCTCTCTCAAAGTGTTCCTGTACAATGGGCATAACTTGGGCTATCCGATCTCTCATCTGCAGTACATGCTCAACTGTGTTCCTTCTTTGGCTCCTCTTCCCAGGCTTCTCTGGCTATATCCAATATGTCCCGGGGGTACAGTCGTTCGAATGGAGAGAAACCCGTGGAGGCTTGTGGAACCTCCCAGATGGTGAACATAAGGTAAGGCAATAGGGTATCCCAATCTTTCCCATGCTGACACCCCACTTTCCTGATCATGGCCTTGAGGGTCCACTTGAACTTTTCCACAAGGCCATCTGTTTGCGGGTGGTATACAGAGGTCCGTAGGGCTTGTACATAGAGCAACGAACAGAGATCTTTCATTAACTTGGACACGAAAGGTGTCCCTTGATCAGTCAATATCTCCTTGGGTAGCCCAACCGTGCAAAGATCTGTACTAGCTCCTTAGCTATTGTCTTGGAAGCTGTGTTGCATAGGGGAACAGCTTCCGGGTACCGGGTTGCATAGTCCAGTACAACAAGCACATGTTGGTGGCCCCAAGCTGTTTTCTCTAGGGGCTCTATAAGATCCATGGCTATCCGTTCAAAAGGAACCTCTCCTATTGGAAGACTTAACAAAGGAGTCCACAAGTGCAGGCGAGGGCTATGTAACTGACACTCTGGACAAGAGGTGCAGTATCGCCAGACATCTTCATGTACTCCTGGCCAGAAGAAGCTCCGCAGGATCCATGCCTGGGTTTTCTCTACCCCAGGTGTCCTCCAAACAGATGACTGTGGGCGAGACTCAATATGGCTTTTTGATGTTTTCGTGGCACCAGAAGTTGTATCTCTTGCTCCTGCATTTGCACCACGTGGTACAGGAGATCTTTCTTCACTATAAAGTAAGTCCGGGACCCCAGACTTTCCCATCCATGGGTATCCCATCAATCTCGGCCACCTCTTTCCTGGCGTTATCATATCTGGGGTCCTCTGCCTGGTCCGCCCAAAAGTCTCTCTCCCGGGACTAACCTGCCCAAGCTCCGAGGGGCTGGCTTCTGCTTTTTCCAACAGCTCGCTGCTGTCATGGCTGGGGGCAGCCTCTGGCTCACCTTCTGTGGTGGAAGTTTCTCTGTTGGCTGTTTGCATCCATTTGCCTACTAGGGAGGTCTTCTGGCCCTGGGTCAGGATCTGGGCTCCCAAGGCCTTTGCTGCCCTCCTCTCCTTTTTTTGTCTTCCAGGTCTTTTGGGGGGCTGAGAACAGATCCTGAGAAATCTCAGCGAACATGAGGGGTTGACAGTCCCCCGGTGACGAGTCACTGTCCTCAGGGTCCCCACCTCCCTCCAGCCTCTCCAGGGGGAGTAAATGATCAAACCCTGGATAGTCCCTCCCAATAACTACAGGATATGGGAGTTTAGGAACTATGCCCACGGTCACCTCAATGGGGTTCTCCTGAACCTCTATCTCCACCAAGATGGTGGGGTAATGGCTCACGGCCCCATGCACGCATGTCACTGCTACGCGTTTGGCTTGTAGCGGCTGACTACTTTTTACCAGCTTACCCGATATGAGGGTGATAGCGCTCCCAGAGTACACAAGCGCTGTAGTCTCTGCTCCATTTATCCTCACTGGCCTGGTGTCATTATGTGGAGCTAATGCGACCCCCGCGAGGTGGATAAGGGAGCATGGGACCTCCCAATCCCCCAAGTTACATTGCGTAGGCTCCTTGGTGCTGGGACACTGTCTTGCTATGTTTCCCCACTCCCCACATGCATAATATCTATAATTTCTTTTAATTACTCCCATATCCTGAGAGTTAGGGGGTTTAGTCCCAGGGTTTGCCCAGGGACCCTAATAGTATCAGCTATAGTAGCTGACCTTTTAGAAACATGACACATACAATTCCCTGGGCTACTTCCCCACAGTAGCCCCCACTTCCTCAGGCTTCACTTCACCTTTACCTCAGGGCTTCCTTCCTTGTGCCTGATATGGTGTGTACCACTCAGCCTCTACACCAGCACAACTTCCTCCCACAGCTCCTGACATCCGCCCCCACCTGACTAACTGGGAGACTTGTAACTAGTTTCAGCCAGCCCCTGATTGGCTTTAGGTGTCCCAATCAACCTAGCGTTTTCCCTGCCTTCTGGAAAGTTCTTAATTGGCCCCAGGTGTCTTAATTGACCTGGAGCAGCTGCCATTTAACTTATCCTGCTACAAGAGATTTGTTTAGCCTGGAGCTAATATATCTAACTCCCACTACTTTTCTATAGCCAACTGGCCTTGCCCCATCACAGCTGATATTGATGTAAGTTAAGGAAACAAATATCTTTGGTATATTTTCTGAATGGAGCTTTCTTACAATACATATGGATATTTTGTTATTTGGGAGGAACAATCTTTTTTGTTGAAACTCAAAGCAATGACTTATTTGAGGTGCAACAGTTTTTGTAGTTGAAGATATGTTGGCATGTGTAGTGTGGCATTCATAATCTTGAGATCTCTGGAGTCTTTATGTTGACAGGTGTTATATTCTGTATTGCTTAAAGAGCTGAGTTTAGATATTTGTGAGAATGAAAAGAAAAAAGAGTGACTAACTCTTACAAAGGGAGTTTTATTGCAATGCCTACTCTCACTTATGGTTAGTGCTAAGGTGCTGGATTTTATGTAGGATTGAGGTTAAAATTGTCAATAATTATGTATCTTAGTCTATATGTCTCCTGGCAGGTGAAAATGTCTTTTGAAATACACAAATCCTTTAATAGGAAGGATGATCTTATAGTCAAGGCACCATACTAGGATTCAATAGTAGAGCCAGGTGAAATTTTTTGACCAAAACTTTTGTCAGTGAAAATTGCTGATTCAGTGACTCTGAAACCTTTCACAAATTTGTGACAGTTTCACCAATTTTTTCACTTAAAAAAGGCACCTAAAAATGTGGAAATTTGGGTTGATTTTGTTGCTCTACCACAGACTTCCTGGGGGACCTTGGGAAGATCATATAATAATTCTATGTTACAGTTCCCCTTCCCTAATATGAAGATATGATGGAGCAGAGAGGCCCCACATTGGCAATGAGGTGGTTAAAGGAGGTTCCCCACTGGCAAGGAAAGGGTTAGAGAAAGCCTGTGGACACAGCTGGCCATCCCCCCCCCACACCTGTAGCCCATGTCAGGAATGGAGAGGACAGCTAAAAGGAAGAGTCCTAGCTCAGTTCAGGGATGACCAGGAATGAGGACAGAGCTCTGCTTCTCTTGATGGGAGAGAGGCCCAGTTGCAGCCCTGAGGTGAAGGTTGTTCAATAGTCAGATCAGCCATCCTGGAAGGGACAACCAGATCTTAGGGAGAAATTGGCAGAACATGCATTGTTTAAAAGACGAGACCAGAATAGAAGGGTGGGGCCTCATTAAAGGTTTGTGAGACAATTCGGTTTTTCATTTGGACATGTTTTGTTCCTGATTATCTTTAGAACCTTAATATCCCGAAAAAGGTAAAACTGACCTCCTAGAGACAGAGACATATAAGTGGAGACCTGCAGCTAGGTGATTTGTGCCCAGAAGGATCACAAGGGGCCCCACCACAGCAACATGGTTACGGAAGACAATACTATTCCCTTTTCCCCACCCTTTGTCTGTGTTGTCTATTTACAGTATAAAATCTTCTGATCAGGATGTGGCCTTACTCTCTGTTTGCCTAGAACAATGAAGGCCTGATTTTTGCTGTGGCCTACTGTAGTACAAATAAATAAATAAATAATAGAATGTCATGGACTTGCCATATTTTCCCCAAAGCATTTTTGATGAATTACTTATGTATTCCATTATCTTCTCTATGAATATGATATATTTGGCTTAAATTCTGTTGATTATTGACATCAGTGGAACTTCTAATAGATTCAGATCCTTGTCCTGTAATCACTTACACATATGGCTAATTTTAAGCACCAACCTAGTCCTACTGAAGTCAATTGGACTATATAAACTGAGTAAGAACTGGGCACATTGACAAGATAAAATAGGTCTCTTTACCTAATGATGCCCTGATTCTAAACTGGTTACGTTCTTCTGAAAATCTCACCAACTGCCTGTCTGCATCTTTAAGCATGCAAATACCATTGTAAATGTGACACGTACTCACTTTTGTTACTAATAATACAGAACCTGAGTAAGGGCAGCAGAACTGGGTCCATAATTACAGTGTTCTGACTAAACAATTAGAATGCATAAGAAGAAATCGGTGGTTATGAAATTAATGTGTAGAACTTGCTGCTGCTAATTAAGACATCAGTTTTAGTAAATTATTAAAGGATTATATATGGATATAGAGAGAATAACTTCCACATCACACTATAGAAACTTCTGCCATCTCTGAAAGATTTAGCACTCAAAGGGCTACTTAAAAAGTATCTGTCAACAGATCCTGTGTGGAACTTAGTCTTTCAATATGAAAGAATAATATAAGAAATTTGCCTTGTTGTTCTGACACCATTTTAGATTTACTTTAAATAATTTAATTAAAAGATGTTTGTTAATCCAACCAGAAATGTATTTAGATTCTATTTGTCTCTGACTATAGAAAATACAGTTAGATATTATGGAACGCTCTTACCATTAATGTACAATTTAAAATTTAACATTTAGATTTCGTACTTTGGTGAATGGTTTTTTGGGCCCAGAGCCACAAAGGGACTTAGGCACCCAAAGCGCTTATTTAGACACCACTGTGATCTACAAATCCCCCATTCAGCTCCCGGTTAACTCTGTAGGCACCTAAATTCACTCAATGCCCAAATTTTTGCTATAACAGTTCTCTAGGTGCCCAAGTGCTGCCTCTGGGCACACACACTGCTGCCTCAGGCAGGTGCCTGGAAACGGGGGGCACCTCAAATATGTTCGCATTGTTATCCCTGTTTATCTCCCATTGCAGCTAACAATGGGTGAGAGCTAATCTGACAATACATACCGAGACAGCAACAGAAGATAAACACAGATGTTAACTTAAAAGGCCCTTTTCAGGGTCTCAGCCTAAGATGGCACTGAAAACAGTCAGTTTCAGTGTGGGCAGATTCTCTGCATTTTGCTTGGCATGAAAGCAAATATCATGTGCTTGCAAGACACACAGAGAGACAACAACACCAAACATCCCAGGGAAGCATATTGCTGTGAGCATCAAAAGTGACATCTGTGGCAGCAAGACCTGTCAAACGATTGATGGAAAACACTGCTATGAAACACCCTGGCACAATGGAACTTATCCTGGTTGAACTTGATCAGATAGCAGTAATTTTTGTTTATAAGCTGCTATGTGCACAGTTTGCATAGCCAGTTGACTTTCCCCTGCCAGAAAAATCAAATCTTGTCATAGGCGACTTCAGCAGTCCCACACCATTTGGCGATACCTCTATAAAGACTGCAATGGGGAAGAAGCTGAGAAGTGGGCATCAATAAGCAACTTGATCATGCTGTGTGATAAAGAAGAATAAATGTACCTTCCACAGTGCACAATGGAACAAAGGGCACAATCTCACCTACCCTTTGTCACCTCTGAAATTGTAGCCAATTTCACAATGGAGGTCATTGCAGCAGTCCTAAGATCACAGCATAGATGAGCACAAATGATAACAGAGCCTGCAGTGCAACCTAGGAAAACAAAGTGCCTGTAGACTGTTGACTTTAGTGTGTGGGTGCTGGATGGTATCAGTGCCTGCGATATACAGAAGATCAGACTGGATAATCTGGTGGGCCATTCTGGCCTTAAATTCTATGACTCTACCTTCAGGAAGCCTGATGGGGAAGGGGCTTTACCCTCTGAACTGGATGAATCTATCTCTAATATTACTCTGACACATGAGCACTATGGAAATTTTGTCTCCGTGATGTGGAAGACTGCCCGAAAAGCACATCCCTCGGGGATGCTGGTCATTATAGCTAGCTGGGCTTTCAGAACAGACAAGCTACCAATAAAAGAGATGTTCAGAACTCTGTGACCTGGATTCCTTTGGTGAAGGAAGCATTGGGCTTGGAGAAATGCTTATGAGAGAAATGGAAAAGAGTGGTGTGACTGCTGGAGGGAACTGATTGAAACAATAAGCCTATGCCATAATATCAGAAAAGCATAAGCCACCATTCACAATCTCAGCCCTGATGGGCAACAACCAACGCACGTTGCAAGTCTCTGTCAACCATGTCACACACCAACTCATTCTAAATGGTAAACCAGCCTACAAAGCCAAATGCAAAATGAGCAGGACTGGCACACACTGTTCAAAACCAGCAAAATCTACAATGACCAGCTCAACACTGAGGAGCTGACAATAGCCATGAAAACCCTGAAATGTGGAAATACAGCTGACTCAATGGTATATCTGCTGAACTATTAATATGTTTTGGGATGAGAGCACAGAAGTGGCTGCTTTAACTCTTACGTGGAGACAGTGTAGATACCAGGCTATACAGAAAGGGCAAAGTGGTTGCATTACTTAACGCATACAAAGACCCTAATTCCATAATGAGTTATTGCCTATTACTCTGTTCAATTTGCAAGCTATAAGAGCAGATGATAATGGGTGGAATAGCACCAATATTCTACTGAAGGGCAGCTGATTGATGACCAAATTGGCTTCCACCCAGATGTTCATGCAGTAGCCAACTTCTAAATCTAACTGAATATACTCAAGATGACTTTGAAACTTGCAGAATTACAGGGTCTGCTTTTGTTGATCTGTTGATTGCTTATGACACTGTAAGCCATCATATACTTCTACTGAAATTTGCAATAATTCTGAGAAATAGCAAGATGGTCCAAATCATCTCTTCCCTGTTTGAGAATCAATGTTTCTTTGTCAAGATGGATGGTCAGAAAAGTCTATGGTGTATTCAATGGAATGGATTTCTCCAAGGTTCAATACGATCTTGTTGTTTAACATCTACACAAATTACCAACCAGAATTCCCCAGTGTGTACAGATTTATTATTGTTTATGTAGATGATCTTTGATTGCTACCCATGTGGAAGGATTTAAAGGCATTGAGTACATTCTAACTGGTTTCCTCAGTGTACTTGGAAAGAAATATCACACATGGCTCCTGAATGCCAACCCTAGCAAGACACAAGTCTTTCCCCTTCCATGTGAAACACCAACGGGCCAAGAGGTATCATAGGATGATACAATCTTTGATCACTATTAACATTCCGTGTACCTGAAGGTCACATTAGACCAAAGACTGATATTCAAAGATCATCTCAAGAAGTTGAAAAAGAAAGTGAACTCCAAGAATTAGCCAACACAAAATGGGATGGGAGCTGACCCCAAAACATTCCAACCAACTACTCTTGCTGTTTGTTATTCAACTGTGGAGAATTATGCCACAGTCCGGTCATGCTCTAGCCATGTACACAAAATTGATACTGACTCAGCCAGCTTTATAGGATCATCACAGGGACTTTTCAACTGACTCCCACACTGTTACTATCCTGCTTCATGGGAATTGCACCACCATCAGTTACGTGGGATGAGTTCAGTAAATAGTAGACATAAAACAGGTGTATGATCCAAGACATCCTCTGCATGGAGCTATTCCACCACCGATGGAGCTGATGTACAGAAACAGCTTTGTCTCTGAAAATCCCTTACCCCCAAATACCACTGTGGAAGGCTACAGAGTAACAAATTGGCTGAAAATGCCAGTGATCTTGCAGAACCTGGTCCCTTCAAAACAATCCCTTCCAGGTTCTGACCTCGAATTAAAACACTGCTATATTCAAAATTGAGCAAGAACTGAGGTGACAATATGATTGAGTGGAAGCTGAGGAATGACCCCAAATATGAATGTGGAGAGCCTAGGCAAACATTTGAAAAATGCCTGATGCAGTTCCCCTAACAACATTTTGCATTCTCAAGGACCTATTGGAGATAAGTGACACCACCAAATCTTGGCTGCAGTTTTGGAGCAATAAGCTATGATGATGATACCTAGACACGTATCTCATGCCTAAGCCCCAGAATGATCCTCAAACCAAGCAAAACTAGATATTTCCCCATTTATCTTACCCCTGGACCCTGATCCAGCATGTATGATCTGAGCACATCTAACTCCACACAAATCCACAGGGGATGGTGATAAAGAGCAGGAGGGGTCTCCCTTATAATTTTTAGCAGTCTATTGGTTAGAGCACTCAAACGGGATGTTGGAGACTCCACTTCAATTCCCCCTCTTCTGGATGAAGAGAAGGAATTTAAATAGGAGTTTTCCATCTTTCTGGTGAGTACCCTAACCACCGGTCTGCTGTAGGTCTTTCTGTCCCTCCTGTGGAAGCCATTCCACATTATATAAATAATTACATAATACACACTGGGTCAGAGAGAGAGTGAGAATGATTAGTCCAGTGGCTGGCAAGCAGAGATAGGTGCCTTTCTCCAGCCTGGATTTATGTGCCTAAATCTATGAGAGGGCCAGGGTTTAGAACATCTGCTATTGGCTTTTGGGCCACTCCCTACCTATTGCACTGGATTTTGTGGATCAGTCTCAGGCTTCTATCTTTTCCCATGCCTTTGTAACCCCTTTCCCTTCCTGGGTTACTCAGGAGGAGGCAACTCTCACCTGTTGCGTGGGTGCCTTAAGTCACTAAGGATAATGGAGATCCTGTTGGTTCCAGCTGAAATGGGGAATTAGGTAGGAATCCTTTAGTCACCCCTCTGCAGTAGTCCTCTCACTCCTATGAATATTTATAGTTGGTGGGGCCTCCACCTGGACAGGCACAGTATACAGTGTACAGTTGCCTCCAGGAATAAAAATTTAAATAATGTATCTTGTGCAGGCAATAAACACCCAAAAGAAAACCATTGCAATTGTACGTAAAAGTTATCCTAACAATATACAATAGAAAATGCAACAGATTAATATACATTAAGTTGTTATATCTATACCAGATCAGTAAATGATGCTGCAATAACTCGGCTAATGGCTTCAGCATTCAACAGCAAGTTGCAGCGTAAACCGAACCAACACCCTAAGCATTACAGACAGAGACAGCACATCTCTGAGTGCATACTCTCGCTTAAGCTTATAGTCCTGGACCCTCCCTTGCGTTTGTGTGCAAGGGGAACAGGAGTTTAGGCCAGGACTTTGTAAGTCTGGCAAAGGCAGTCCAGATGAAACAAGGAGTGAGGCAATATTATATTGTGACCAGTACCATCTGGCAGTAACAGTTATATTAGAAACCAATAGCCCGGGGTAACTCATTCTTTCCTCAATTGTCTGTAAGCCAACAGTCCCCAGCTTCTGCTCTCAATGTCTAGCTGTGGAGGAGTCCATGAGCTAGGGCTTAGTACTAACAAGTTATAAACTGTAGCATAGTCTTAACCCTGATCATGTGACTTCAAACCAGACAACTCAACAACAGGATTCACTCACAGCTTCTCCTTGGCCCAGACCCAGCAGAGATCAGTAGCTCTCTGTTCTAACTCCCTGCCTACATGTCATATTTCTCATCTTCACTACCCGCCGGGCCGCGATCAATCCCCGAGCACTCCTGTACTCCACTGCGGTGAGAGGCGCAGACGGAGTCGACAGGGGAACGGCAGCAGTTGACTCACCATAGCGAAGACACCACGGTAAGTAGATCTAAGTACGTCAACTTCAGCTACGTTATTCACATAGCTGAAGTTGTGTAACTTAGATCGACCTCCCTCCCCACACCCCATTGTAGACCAGCTCTAAGGGTGTTCACAGAGTCCTGTTTACCTGAACTGAAGAACAAACACCAACAGGCAGTTTCCTTCTGAAAAATTTCCAAATCTGCCCCCTCCATTCAGCTCTGTTCTCCAGTGAGTTCTGTATTTCTGGTCCTTCTCAGGGCCATGCTCATGAGTGCTTCTCTCATTTCCTGCTGGCTTTCCTCCTGGCTTTCTGCACACACACCATTTGCCAAACAAACTCCTAACCTCTGCATTTCAATCATAGAGCCCCTCAGCCCATGCAGTTTAGCTTCTGATGAGGACGTGCCATATTACTTGTTGCTTGTGGTGGTGGGTTCTATTGTTTCCATCTATTTCACTACCTAAAAGGGGTTTAGTTGCTTTCATTTAGCCTGAAAGTAGGGTGCTTAGCACACTCCTCAGCTTTAACCAGGTCTATGTTGTCCAGAGATCAAAGTCATAGAATCATAGAATAGAATCATAGAATATCAGGGTTGGAAGGGACCCCTGAAGGTCATCTAGTCCAACCCCCTGATCGAAGCAGGACCAATTCCCAGTTAAATCATCCCACTTGATGGGAACCATTAACAGCTTCCAGCATAACAATATATATTGTAGCAATTATTTTTGTCTGTGATAAATTGTGTATAACTCTGTCTCCTATTAGTACCTATTAATATGTAACCATTCCCCCGCCCACGTAGTATTTGGTGGTCTAAACAGGAGCATATGTTCGGGCAAGTTGCATGCCCCTACGTGTCTAGATCTTGTGATTAAGTCATGAATGTAAGCTGCACTTTTTTAAAGACTAAAACTTACCTTTAGATTATTCATGGAAAGGTTTTCTGCATAACCTTATTGCCAAGCAGCTGCTTTAATATGACAGGTGTATCCCTGTTAGCTCTTTAGTAAAAACTCTTCTTTGTACTTTTGTAAGTGTTTTGGTTTGATGCAAGAAAAATATAGTCCCTTTACAGACTTATTAATTTAAATGATATTCTGTACAGTGTACTGCTTTTTGTGAATAATTAATTTGATAAAACTATACTTTTTTGATTTGCTCTTTTATATTCATAGTGTACCTTTTGATGCTCAAGATGACAAGATAATATAGCACCATATTGCAGGCACTCTAACCAACAGGTGAGCACTTTGCTGTTACATAGGAAATGCATCCTTTATAGTCTTATCTTATTGTCTGTAGGTATCAACGAAAACCTCTTCTAGATTTTTTTTCACACATAATTTGAATGATTCCATATCCAAAGGAAAGAAAAAAAAATCCAACTAAAAATTACAGTATTTCTCACTTCTATTTGACTTTATCCAAGTATACCATGGAAGAAATGTGTCATGTTATGTCATAACATAAAATAATGAACAATAAACAAACACCTGAGAGCAATATGAGATGCCAGTCTTTTACCTGGTATTTTGGCACAAGTGGTAAAGATGTCAAATGTCTGCACTTGCAAGTGGATATCTGAGGACTAGAGTGAAACCTTTTAAAAAGGGGGCTAAAAGCATAATAGGGATGTTCAGAAACAAGTTCAGCTTAAACATCAGGTACCTGGGAGAACTATGAAAGAATGTTCTATGCCTTTGTGAGAAAGGATTGCTTTGCAATAAAATAGATGGCATTCCTGCTTTAAGTGGTTGCTTTTTGGATGCCTAGTAACTCTAGTCTAGTTGGCACTGACTGAACTCTCCAATCCTCACCCAGTGGAACTAGAAGAAAGGGGATTACTACTGTGTTTGGAGCAGAGAGAGAGAGAGACCTTAACAAACTTAGTTATGCATAGAATAACTTAAGTTCCACTAGAAGGCCTTAAGAGAACAATCAAAAAAGACATTGGTGTGAAAATCCCTAACTGTTAGTGTCTTTGTGCATGGTTATTTTGTATTGCTTTTGCTACTAAAATATATTACTGTCAAATATATATATATGACATATGCTTAATTATGTGGCATGATGACAATAGTTTGGTTTATTGTCTGTTTATATCTCGGCTAATAGACTGTAATTTACTGATGTTCCGCTTCTGTTTCTTCTTGGGGTGTTTGGGCTTTATTTGCTTAAGTCCTAGTTAGATGGATTCTCAATTACTGTTGTTTTTAGTTTATACTGTGGTTACATCCCCCAAAGAGCTTACTGTTTCTTATTTTTAAATGACTTACCCAGTTGGAAACCATTCTGTTAAGGTTGGTCTCCTTGCTGTATATACATTCATCTCTCTAAGTATATTTGATGTATATTCTTCTATTATGTTACCATCATACAATTCTAGAGATAAAGTGACTTAATATTTTATTTATATGTTGGGTCAGTCCTTTCTTACTGAATATTATGGCTGGTAATATACCTTGGTATCTGAAAAGCAAAAGTACTGGTGTTTGAATACAAAATTCAATCTGTTACCCTCAGGGCATGTCTACACGATGTGTTGGTGCATACCACCTGGGTGTAAATTCTACTGCACACCATTATGTCATGCACTAACTATCGGTGTAGACCCTGAAAGTCCTCTAGTTCACTTTCGTGTAGTACAATTCAAAACTGTTTGTATAATGAACATACACAGATAGTGAGAGAAAAATGCTATAATATACATTTCTGAGCAGTATAGGGATTCTTATTGGGACAACTGAATCACTTGCTTACCACAGGAACATACCACTGGTACTTACAGATTTGTCGTTGAAGTATCTATTCCATTTATAGAATAGAGGAAATTTTGAAAGAAAATGTGGCGGTTTAGCAGCTTGAAGCTCAGTTCAAATGAATCAGCATTGCATGTGTCATCAGATATGTCCAAAGGTCAACCTGACTTCTGCAACAATATTCTAAGTCTTTGACACATCTTGATCAATCTTGTCTAAAGCACTCCATCTGGGCCAATTAACTTCACTTTAGTTGCTGGCTTGGCTTCTTTTTGTCAATGGATTTGCACTGCTACAGATTTTTTTTTTTCACTGAGACCCTCAGTAAACTTCAGATATCCAACGCATTAATTAAAGAAGCAACCATATGAACTTCCTGTATTTGGGTAATGTGTCAAATATGCTTTCAAGTTGTTAAAAAGGAATGGCATTGTGGGTCTGATAGATAACGTCTGAATACAGAGATTATTTTGGCTTTGTAAAACTGTTTCGTAGATACCAATTTAACACTAAAATATAATAAAAAGGAAAAAATACCATGAACCCGATGAAGCAAGCTGTAGCTCACGAAAGCTTATGCTCAAATAAATTGGTTAGTCTCTAAGGTGCCACTAGTACTCCTTTTCTTTTTGTGAATACAGACTAACACGGCTGCTACTCTGAAATACTCCATTCTGTTACAGAGTAGCTGGCTCTTGAGACCTGTTATTAAACACAGCAACCAACATAAAAACAAAAACATTCTAGAAAACACAACAGAAGGGTCAAAAGGCACAAAATTGGAAGGCCAAAACAGATCAAACTGATACCAGAGAACACCTCTTCCTTCCAATGTCTGCCATTCCGTTGAAAGGAGAACTCTGACACTGAAAACTTGCCACATTCTTCATGGTAAAAGTCTAATTAAATCAGAAATCAACCATGCTCAGTCCCATAACTGCTCCATCCCTTTGTAGAAAGTCCATGCATAGTGCTGAAGATTCTACTTCAGGCATCCTCTCAATGCCTGGACAAAAGCCCAGCCTCTCAATAGATAGAAACAAGTTCCTCCATAGAAGACAAAGAAAAAACAAAAGACAAAGAAAAAACAATCATAGCCAACAGTAATAACAGAATACTAAATCATTAAACAATACTTTGATCAGCTGTGCTGCTGACATACTGGTACCTGTGATATCTAGAATAACTACAATGGACCATACTCTTGATCCATACTCTTGATCCAGCATAATCCCCCCCACCCAAAACAACAATCTCTTTTCAGTTCCTACCATATAATGAGCTAAAACACTCCCCAATATCCTTTTACTCCTTCACCCATTTGCCTCAAACATACTCTCAAAGGTTTCTGATCCTAAAGACCGGGCTTCTCCCCCAACCTCAAAGGAGAGGGGCTGGGCACAAACCCAACCTATAGTAACATATGCTTTCACCATTTCTCTGTTTCTCCAGACAGTGCTTCCACTCTGCCTACCTCAACCCCCCTTTCCCCATACCTCAGCTCTTTCTGGATTATCTGCACCAACTACTCTGGTGAAGCCCATGTCAGAGGGCTAAAACACTTCCCTACCTCTACCTATAGAAAACTCCATCTCCCGTTTGTCCCTCTTCATCTCTGATGATTCCTTGGGGTTTTGGTCCTCTACTTTCCTTTTCAGGTGCCTCCTCCCCAGTCCCACAGGTGACTCTTTATCCCTGATCAATACTCATGTCCTCTGCTTAATTGCAACCTCCTCTGATATGCATGAAGAATTTTCCCTCCCTACAACTTTCCCCCCTGTGATTCGCCTCCATGGCTCCACTCATTTTTTTCTCTCTCTCTCAACAGACCACAGTCCTCCACCTTAGAGTCCTGCCCAGATACCTCTGAAAGAGCCCATACTAAACACAGGGCCCTGGATGACCGGGACTGTGAACGAGGAACCTGGCCCAGATGGGCTCCCCAAGTACACCCTTCTGCTCTGTTCCTCCAATCGCCGTATCACAAGCATTTGTCCATTCTGGGACACGAAGCCCCCATATAGCCATATGCCTGACATTTAAAACACTGCATCTTAGAACAACCACATGCAACATGTTCCTTAGACCTACACCTATAACAAGTGTGGGGCTGCCCCACACAGCTAACATAGCCCCAGTTAACTCCACTAAACTGGACAAGTGTATTAATCTATTATCTTTCAGGTCCTTCCTCAACCAGAAAATATGTTCCCTGCCCAAAGTCCCAGCTGTCTGTAACTCTTCTCTCCCTTTGCCCGGGAGAAACCAAATTGTTTCTAAAAAGAACTGTTACTTGATCTTTCTTGATGTGTAGGGCAGCTAAAGAAATGGCCACCAGATGTTGCCAACTCCCATTACCCTGCACCTTCCCACAGTGCTTCCAAAAGCTCTCCATCAAAGTGTTTTTTTTTTTTCTGAAAGCAGTGGTTGAGCGACCTAGGCTCTGGCAGCTGAATTGATGCTACTGTCAGTGACCAGGATCTGGGCAGTCATTCCCAGTGGTTAGAACAGGAGTTGGTGCCAAGTATCAGAGCTGGAATCAGAGGCAAGGTGCCAGAGCCAAGGTCAGAAGACAGGAATTGAAGCAAAGGGTCAGGACTGGGTGCCCTGGAGTCAGGCGAGGCAGAAGCTATCGCAGCCATTGGCAAATGCTTTGAGCAGCTGCTGAATTGCTGCTAGGTTTAAGAGCCAGTTGGCTGACTCTTCCAGCCAATCAGGCAGCCTAAAACAGGTCAGCTATGCTCATTAGGTTACCCAGAGACTACCTCTGCTGAAGGCCTTGCTTCCATATGGCTCTGCTGGAGACCCTGATTCCTGACAGCTATATGGACCGAAAGCACAAACCTCATGCTTTTCAAAATGTGATTTTCTGTTAAGACATCTGTCTTTGGCATTGGTGTGGTTAGGAAAATGTATCTCAAACAAGTCACACACCTCCTCCTCTATCTCCAGTTATTTGTTCCTCTACTCTCAGTTCTCTTTTTCTATCCCCTAATTCCATCCCAACCACCCTGCACAAAGTTGGTCCTCTGCCCTGTCTGTTGGACACTATCCCTTCCTTCCAATTGCTGCAAGGTCTCTACATAAGATGCCACCAGTCTCACATTGCCATCCTTAGTAGAAGCAAACAGTGTCTGATTGGAGCCCCTTGGCTGTCAGTGTCCTTTTCTGTGCTTGGGTCCACTCCTGAGACATTCCATGAAGTTATTTGATGTGCTGCTGCTGCCATTGCTGCTGCTGAGTCTATGCCACACTGACCTCTACAGCTGCACTTCTGTCCCAAAGATCCTGAGCAATAGAATTCCCCCTCTCATCCCCAACCTCCTGAATCCTCAGTTTTTTAGTAATCCTCCCCTTCCTCTTGGGAGAATCTTGTTCCCTAAGCAAGGAGATTTTCCTCCATTTGTCCTACCTGATCTTTCTTCTCCAACCCAACTCCTTCCTCCTCCTCCTCAAATTGTATGTCTTCTCTGGTTCATCCTAAGCTAATCACTTTCCTTTGCTCCATGTACACATCTTTGTCTCTCCTCAGTGCAGTCCCCAAACCAAGCTCCATATATATATATAACAAGCACCTTCACCACCAGCCCCATACCGGGTTCCACTGATCACTCACCAAGCACCTGGGATCCTCCTTGACACACTCCAGGCCTCTGTCAATCCTCTGGCACTGCCATCTGCTCTCCACTCCCATCGCCAGGCCCCCTGCTTCCTCCTTCGTCCACATCAACTGCTACCACCAGACCTTGTGACTTGAATATCACCTCAAGGTGAGGGCTGGGGGAGGCGGGGATGGCTTGTACTCCTGTCCTCCTTTTACACACCCTGGTCCTGCCTGTCTCTGTTTTTGCTCTTCCTGCTCCATTATGGAATTCGCTGCAGACACCAGGCCCAGTGCCCCAATTCCTGTTGGTCTTACTGTTGTACAACTGCCCACTGTCTCCAGGGACTCCATCCCAAACCTTTCCAAACTACTAGCTGTCCTGAACCCCAATGTGCTCCCCTGGCTTCTGACCTGCTCACTGCTGTCAGGACCCTCTGGTTTACTGATAGTAAGTACTAACCCTGGTGGGGCAGGATCCCCAGAGAAGCCCGTCTCTCCACCCCTAGATTTGTGAAATGGGCCCCTTCTCCTCTGCCTCAAGCCTCCTGGCCTGCCCCAAACTGCTCTCCGTAGCCTCCTCTTTGTGTCCTTCCACTACTGCAACCTCTCCAAATGCCTATTTCCATCTTCCTCCCGTCAACCTCCTCCTCCTTCTTCTCCCCTCTCCTTAAATGAGAACCCTGGTTATTTCCTTCGGAAACAAAAAGTTGTCCCCAACATATTCCAAGAATTTATTGGGCAGTTTGAGATTTGCCATATCACTTTTCCAACAGATTTATGGGTAATTAAAGTGCCCCATTAACACCAGGTTTAGTATTTTGGATATTTTGATCTGTAAATGCCACATCCACCTCTGCCTCCTGCTTTTGGTGGTCCATGCTGTCGCCTCTGTTTTTTTCCCTTTTGTTTCAAGGCAAACACTACACTATAATTTTCCATCATATGATGGAATATTTACAAAGATCATAATAGGATATGCTGTACTTGTATTTTAAAGTTTTAATATTATGGATATAAAGTTCTTATTGTTAGCATATACTGTCTTCAAATATGATTTAAATATTTACATTTCTTAATAAAACATGCCTTAAATATAAGTGGGTTATGAAGCTGAAAGGCAAAGTATGGAATACATTTAGTGATAACTGCTTAAAATATAATATTTAGGTGGGTCTCTTAATCATATTATGTTTGTCTACTCTTCTGCAGATTTTTTTCCTATTATAATAGTATTGCACAAGCCATGATGGAAGTATTGCTTTGATGAAAGTTTATATTAGAGATGTGAAGGAACTGTAACATCTAGAATAAGTGCTCATAAATCCTATTCACATCAAATGGCAAAGAATCCCATTGGCATTGAGAGTGTAGGATTGTGTCTATATACAAGACAAAGAATTTTGATCCAGATTTCTATCTGACTCAAAAACTTCCTAATGTTCACAGGAAATTAAAATCAATGTTCTGTTACAGGCTGATCTCTAACTACACTTAGTGAGCAGTGCCTTCTTTTGTACCTAGTCCAGCTTAATATCTGGTCCCCCACACCCAACAATAATTTATCACAGAGGCTGTCAGAATTGTCAACATGATGTAAAAATTATACATTACCAAAAAGAACCAAGAGATCTAATAACTGAAATGATTCTACACTTGAATTATTAGAGCCCTAGGCCATCATCAGTACCTAAGACATGATTGGCATTTGTCAAGGTTCCTTCCCCACTCTGAACTCTAGGGTACAGATGTGGGGACCTGCATGAAAGACCCCCTAAGCTTATTCTCACCAATTTAGGTTAAAAAATTCCCCAAGGTACAAACATTGCCTTGTCCTTGAACCGTATGCTGCCACCACCAAGCGTTTTAAACAAAGAACAGGGAAAGAGCCCACTTGGAGACATCTTCCCCCAAAATATCCCCCCAAGTCCTACACCCCCTTTCCTGGGGAAGGCTTGATAAAAATCCTCACCAATTTGTACAGGTGAACACAGACCCAAACCCTTGGATCTTAAGAACAATGAAAAAGCAATCAGGTTCTTAAAAGAAGAATTTTAATTAAAGAAAAGGTAAAAGAATCACCTCTGTAAAATCAGGATGGTAAATACCTTACAGGGTAATCAGATTCAAAACATAGAGAATCCCTCTAGGCAAAACCTTAAGTTACAAAAAGACACAAAAACAGGAATATTCATTCCATCCAGCACAGCTTATTTTACCAGCCATTAAACAAAAGGAAATCTAACACATTTCTAGCTAGATTACTTACTAACTTAACAGGAGTTGTAAAGCTGAATTCCTGATCTGTTCCCGGCAAAAGCATCACAAAGACAGACAAACCTTTTGTTCTCCCCCGCTCCAGATTTGAAAGTATCTTGTGCCCTCATTGGTCATTTTCGGTCAGGTGCCAGCGAGGTTATCTTAGCTTCTTAACCCTTTACAGGTGAAAGGGTTTTGCCTCTGGCCAGGAGGGATTTTATAGCACTGTATACAGAAAGGTGGTTACCCTTCCCTTTATATTTATGACAGTATTGGTAGATGGTTAGGCAGCAGTGCAATTCATACACTATTTAACACATAAGCATTACTATTGCTCATGACTGCCAGCAATCAGGATATTTTAGTGGATCCCACATAGTTGTAAGACAGAGAAGTCTTCTTTTTTAATGTCTCATTTTGTATCCATCTTTTGCATTGTCCTCTAAAATGTAAATCAAAAGGGCAGATACATACTCTGGGATTGTCACTAGCACCACTAAATATTGAGTACATATTGAACAACACAATATATGTATAGAAACCTACAATTTTCTTGGCCTCATTCTGCTCCTCATTTTCCAGTCACATGGCTTCCCCTTTTACTGATAGGCCTCTATCATGTACATATTTTTCTACTAGTGTAGTTGCAGATTAAATTTGTCTTGACAGAACAACTGTATCCATACACATCACATTAACCTCTTTGTATTACTAATGCTTGTACTGCTGCTTCCCTTTCACTGTGGCTTTTACTATGTTATTAAAGCTGTTGATGTTTTTTGATAACTTGTGCAAATTCTGATTCCTAAAATGTAGAATAGTTCACCCACATATAGAATAACTATGAAACAATGGAGGAGGAAGGTAAAATGGATATAACAAGAAGCACTTTCTTTAAATAAAATCTTCCTTATGATTTTCTCTGAATTTATTAAAGGTATGGTGTTCATTTCTCCTCTGAAAGTAAAGGTCAACTCCCATTCTTCCTTATCAGGCATTTTATAGATTCAAGATTCTGTGGATGAGTTTACATTCATATTGTTAGATTGAGCTCATGGGTGGTCTGAGAATTGTAATCGCCTTCCCCCACACACTACACAGAATGAGACAGAGGCCCCTAAAGATCTTTCTCTACTGTGTGCATGAGGCTGTTATGCAGCTTGTAAGTCTCAGCAGGCTTTGTGATTATTTTGCCAATAATTCCAATTTGTTTCCACCTCCTGCTGTCCTTTCAAGCAGAGTGAAGTGGAGATAGTTGTGCTGGCAAACTAGTGCAGGGGAAATGTTCACAAGTGCAGATGGAGCAGAGGGCCATGGAAGAGCTGAGATTTAGACCTCAGGGTTTAGGAGCCAGAATGTGAGGGAAACTGGAAGTTGCCTGGCTAGGGTAAAAGAGAGGCAGGAGGGTTAGAGGGGGGTTTAAATCATCTAGAAACATTGGCAATCCCTCAGAGTTCGAGGATGATTGTCTTTCAAGAAGTGATAGTCAGTTATTGCTGGTGGATCTGCACGTGGCGAATGAGGCCATTCCAGGATACACAGCTCTTGTCGCAATTGGGGCAGACATTTCCCTGTGGAAGGGGTGGATCTGGATTGTTGAGTGGGCTACAGTGCATTCTCTTCTTCTTTCCTATTTCTCCATTGTCTCCACTATATCTCAAAATACTGGGATCCTTGCCACAAGGTCCTTTTCCATTGTGGCTGGTCAAGGGCTTGGGATTCCTATGAGCTTATGTCAATATTGCACTCCTTCATGTTGGCTTTGAAGGTGTCTTTGAAGTACATTTTTGTCCGCCCCTTATCCTTTGGCCATGGCTCAGTTGTGAGAACCTGACCTGGTTTGGGAGTTGATTTTCTGGCATTTGGAGAACATGACCAGCCCAACAGAGTTGGTGGTGATCATAATTTCAATGCTGGAGGTTTTGGCTTGGGACAGAACACTGCTGTTAGTGTGTTGGTCATAACACTTGACTCAGAAGATCTTGTGGAGGCACCACAGATCTTACTCTTCAGGAACCTTGAGATAGCTACTGTACATGACCCAGGTTTTGGCACTGTACAAAAGAGCAGGGATAACAATTTCTTGGTACATGAGAAGCTTAGCTTGATTCTTGATATCAAAATATTCAAAGACATATTTTATCAAGTGTCCGAAAGCTTCACTGGGTCATTGAAAATTATCATGTTTGGAAATACTTTGGAGGAGCATGACAATAACCTGCAGTCTGTACTAAACTGCATCAGCACAGCAGGCCTACAGCTCAATAGATCCAAATGCAAATTTAGACAAACTGAACTCTCCTTTCTAGGGCATACAATTTCACAGGCTGGACTAAAACCTGATCCAGATCATATCCTGGCAATTTCAAATGCTCCTCCTCCTCCTTGCAAACCTTACATTCCTTCTTGGGTCTCACCTCCTTGTATACAAAATTCATTCCCATTTATGTTTCTGTTATTGAACCGTTACACAAATTACTATGGAGAAGTTCAACCTTAGTGTGGACAATGGATGCACAAGCTAGTTTCGAAACACTGAAAGACTTGATTGTACATAGTCCAGTACTTACACTATTCAGTCCTGCTTTGCCCACAATTGTAACTACTGATGCTTCTGATTGTGGACTTGGGGCTGTTCTCACATAACTGCATAGGACAACACAGAGAGGACTGTTGCATTTGCTTCAAGGACATTAAGTAATGCTGAGAGAAAATATTCTACAGTTGAAAAAGAAGCACTTGCTTGTGTCTGGGCTACTGAAAAATGGAGAACTTACCTGTGGGGCCGCACGTTCAAGTTGCACACAGACCACAGCCTTTTGACGATGTTGCTCACCATGGAAGGACTGGGAAGAGCAGGATACCATATTGCTCGATGGTCTGCAAGACTACTCTCTTTCAATTATGAACTCGAATGTAAGCCTGGAAACAAAAATGTGGTCGCTGATTACCTTTCTCGCCTGCCTTTGCCTTCACCAGATGGTCCACCAGAGGATGAGGATGTAGTGGTTGCCCTTATTACAAGTACTCTCACTGCAGTTACAAAAGAACAATTTCAAGCTGCTTGATCAGCGTGTCCAATTCAACAAAAAACTGTGGGAATTTCTGACAAAGAGATGGCCCAATCACCCTAAAAACCTTGACCCAATTTTGCTGCCTTATTTTAGAGTTTGGGATGAACTTTCTTTTTTTGATGGCTGTGTGCTATGAGGTACACATCAGCTCCTTATGCCCAGAATAATTACAGTCAAAACTCATACACCTGGCACACGAAACTCACCAAGGAATTGTCCGAACCAAACAACGACTACGGGATCTGTATCGGTGGCCAGGGTTGGACTCTCAAACTGAACACTCATAAAATCCTGTGTCACTTGCCAAATACATGATAAAATAGAAGTGGCATATACCCCTCCATTACAGCCTGTTCCTCTTCCTGAATCTGCATGGGGAAAAGTGGTGATTGACATTGTAGGACCCTTTGATACTGCTCCAATTGACTGCGATTATGCCATCACTTTAATAGACTATTTCAGTAAATGGCCTGAGGTAGTGTTTACATCGCAAATCTCTTCTGCTACAGTAATTAAGTTCCCTTTTTCAGTCTTCAGCAGGGAAGGTAACTCCAAAGAACTGGTTTCAGATAATGGTAGTCAATTTACTTCCCTGGAGTTTGAAACTTTTCCAGCACAGAGGAACATTTTACACAGAAGGTCATTCCTATATTACACTCAAGCCAATTGGGAAATTGAATGGTTTAACACAAGTTTGAAAGAGAGTTTTCAAACAGCTAAACTGGAAGGGTGATTGTGGATACCCTTCACTACTGATTTCTTGCAAGCTTGCCAGGCTACACGACATGCCACAATGCAAAGATCACCTGCAGAGTTACTGCATGGGAAATAGATGAATACTAAACTGAACATTGCTGGATTGTTAAAGGCACGACCTGAGGCCCCAAACGAGGATGATGTGAGAAAAACAGTTAAACAGAACCAACCAAAGTCTAAGGCTTTCACAGACAAGCGGTGGGGTGCTAAGGAACCAAAGTTTGAGTGTGGTTCCTTCGTTAGAATATGAAAACCTGGAATTTTATGCAAAGGGGACCATAAATTCACAGCTCCTCTTAAAATCATAGAGAAGAAGGGACCTTGCACCTATTGACTTTCTGATGGACAGGTATGGAATGCTTCGTATCTTGCACCTGCCTATGCACCAGGAGGAGATTATGCCAACACCCAGTCTGCATTGGATGACTTCACCATAGTACCAACACAACAAGACATTGCACTGGAACCGGGGCTTGAGAGATGGCCTCTCAGACCCAGACGACCACCTGTCTGGACTAGAGACTATGTTATGTAGTATCTACAGTGTTTTCAGTGCAATATTTCTGCAGATAGTATAGTGCTTTGTTTCCTATTTGTTCCTGTGGTTAGAACAACAATGTTTATTGTAATTGGGAGAGTTTCTTAAGAGAGGAGGGAATGTGGTGTTTCGCTGTTGCTTGTAATTATTAGAATTGGGAGCATTGGCTGTTGGGCGTCTGAAAGGACAGGAAACAGGAAGGAGGGGGAGGAGTTGAGAGGCTGGGAGAAAGCTACAGAGGGTGCAGTAGCAGCTTGGTAAAGAGGTTTCCACTTTGAAAATAAAGTCCTGTTGAAGCTTATTAGTATCTTGCCTGGTTAATCCAACAAGTTGGTTGTAGGCCTCAGAGAAATTGTTGATTATTTTTTGAAGATCTTTTTCTGAGTAGGCGCACGGGGCACAGTCATCTGCATATTGCAGTTCAATGATTTAGTGATAGTTTTTGTCTTGGATCAGAGGCGATTGAGGTTGAAGAGCTTGCTTTCCATTCTGTACTGCAAGTCAAGTCAGGAAGAGAGCTTGTCAGTGATGAAAATGAGGATAGCAACAAGGAAGATGGAGAAAAGGATTGGAGTGATGATATAGTCTCGCTTAACTTTTGTCTTGACTAAGAAGATTGGACTAAGTTAGGTGGGTTGGAGGAGGTGTAAAGCATCCAGAAACAGGGGAATTGGAGAAACATGGTCTGAGAACTCCATAGGACTAGATATTTGGTGAAGTAAGGAGTAATAATGAGAAGTGAGTTGTGCTGCAACTGGAGTTGTTGGTAAGAGACCACGCACTAGCACTTGCGTCATGTTAGCTGTAAGGTGGAACTTCAGCATTGTGATGATTCAGAAACCCACTATTACTATTACCTGTTGTCACTTCAAAAAACAACACAGATGGGATGGAGGGAAACAAAGAAACTGGGCTCTCTACCACCTGTATTTATGTCAGCTCTTACTTCTTGTTTGGATCATCAACCACCCAGCTTCTCTTCTTAATGTACTCTCTTCCCACTTGATGGTATTTACTTATAAAGTGACATTTACTTTAGAAAGTGACACTCTAGTCCACCCTCTAGTGACATTTCTATGGCACACTGTGCAAATATTTGGCAAAGATTTGCTGGATTGATTAAAAATCCACAGCACATAACAGATGTTGATGTTTTCTTGCTGGCGTGTCAATTTCTTTGAAAGACTGATACTACTTAAAAAAACAAAATTTCAGATGTTCTTTGTCCTTGGCAACGGTAGTGACAAGTTTACCCTACTACCACATGCATAATTTCACCTTCATTAAATTCCCTTTGCAGATCCCTGATGAAGGAGGCTGCATGTTCTCTCTCACAAACTGCACAACTACTGAAAGCAATAAAACCTTGACACGATGCTCATGCATCAGTCACAGATGCAGTTGTTTCAATCTCTATCTATAAAACCTGGTATATTCAATTGTCTTTTCTCACCAGCCCAAGAGACCACAGAACCTACTCTCCAGTCATTTCCTATATCTTGTTTTTGTTACATCTAATTTATTTTTAAAAATCGATTTAGATTAGGAGTAGGTGTTAGCATTGGTGTAATTTACTAGTTTAGGAGTGATGGTTTGCCATCTCCATTTAACAGACAGGTCCAGCTCTACAAAGTAGTAGATATGACAAAGTGGTCAGATGAACGGACCTGTATGGTTGGTATTTGAGGTGTTCTGCCAAGAAGCATTCACCAAGCAGTTCCTTAGCCTTTGTGGATTTTACTACGCATTGTAGAAGCAAGAAGGAATGTAGACTTAAGGACATCTTGACACAGTTGGCGTTGGCTATTAAGAACCCAGCTTTCATATACTCTAGTTCTTGGCACATTTGGTTCCAAAATCTGTAGATTTTGCATGAAAAGAAGTTGAAAGATCAAAGATTCTCAAGCTGGAGTTCTCCAAAAATGTGATCAGATTTGTCTAATACAGGGATCTGAACATACTTTATACTTTAGCTTTTTTGGTTAAAGTATAAGCAATGGATGAACAAATGCACGTGGGTGCTTGTGCTAAGGAAAAAGAACATTTATGCAAGATAAGTTCTGAGTTGGTATTCTCTCTTTGTAGACTAAAACCTGTATATGAACTTGTACAATTCCTCAGATCTAAAAGAATTGGCAGTGAGGGGCAGTTCTGAGGATCTTCGATTCAAGTGTTGATAATGTTCCATTCAGTTTCTCCCCGACAGTATCCTCAACGGAATTCTGCTTATTCCCCCAGATACCTTTCTATTAATAAGAAAGGACACTTTCATCAGAGGGTCGGTTGCCTGCTCAGGTCAGTTGTTACCCCAGGGCTTTTAAAAGTAAAGGACCCTAGACTGCAGAACAATATTATGGAACTTCACAACATGTAGCTAGTTCTCAGGAATTTTCTTCCAGGATAGATTAATAGTTATTAGTTAATATAGCAGTGTTGTGATTATCTATTTTACATACTTTTATCACCATAGTATCTGAGGATTTCACAGTCTTTAATGTGTTTAGCCTCACAATGTCCCTTCAAGGTGTAATGTTCCTAATTTACAGATGGGGAACTGAGGCACAGGGAGACTATGTGACTTGCCTAAGCACAAAAAGGAAGTTTGTGTCAGTCCAGGAAATTAGGCTCTGGTCTCTTGGATGCCAGACTAGTGGCCCAACCATTGGACTATCCTTCTTCTCCTATTAGCTAACTTACCAGCTGTTTCTCAATCTCCTCTTCTATCCTAGTAAGAGCAATGAAATGCATCTAATTAAAAATGTCTTCCAAGTCTTTAGTTAGACTGTACTGAGGCAGGGTTGAATTGGAAATAGTTAGGCATCTGGGGTCTTTTATAGATGCAGGTTGGAATATTTGCATGATCCTCAGTTGATGAGTTAAACACTATCTAGTTGCTTTACTGCTTTCCATGGGCCCATGGCTTATAAAACATGGCACACATCGAGAACTTTATTTATGGATTATTTTTCCATTTGTTTATTTCTTTAATTAATTTCTTCAGTGTAAATAAATTAAAAATGAGGCTGCTACAAGGGTCTAGAAGCCAACGCTAACACATAATTAATACTTCAACAGAACCCCGGCAACATTAAAATCATAGTTAAAAAAGGAACACAACCATTCAAGCAGCATGCCTGGGAGATCATAAAATCTAGTCGATTTTAGGACAAGCAGGGTAGGGGCAGGGAGAAGGAGCAGGGAGCAAGTTCCAGAGACTCGGAGACCTCAGAGAGAACACCCCACCAGGCTTCTCCTCTCTTTTATAACAAAGGGTATTAAGCCTGAGTGCTTTTGCTAACCCCATCTGTGACAGTATGGCCTGGTGAGAGAGACAATCCCTAAGTTAGACCACTTCCAGATCATTCAGTTAAGATCATAAACAACACATTACACTCCACCAGGAGACAGATGGGCTTTCAGTGTAGATCCCAGAGCACTGGTGTTGTATACACGCAGTGAGATGGCACACTCAGTAATCAAACTGCTGCATTCTGTACCAGCTTCAGTCTCTGAATAGTTTTAAAATACAGACTTCTGTACAGCATATTGCAGTAGCCTAGTCCTGAGGTGACAAAAGAATGGATAACAGTGGTAAGGTCAGCATCTGAAAGCAAACTGTCTCAACGTACTAGCCTTCAGATGGTAAAAAGCTGGCCTGGCTGCTCCTGTAATATGACTGTCTGTCAAGGTTCCTCCCCCACTCTGATCTCTAGGGTACAGATGTGGGGACCTGCATGAAAACCTCCTAAGCTTACTTTTACCAGCTTAGGTTAAAACTTCCCCAAGGTACAAATTAATTTTATCCTTTGTCCTTGGAATATCCACTGCCACCACCAAACTCTAACTGGGTTTACTGGGAAACGTAGTTTGGACATGTCTTTCCCCCCAAAATCCTTCCAACACTTGCACCCCACTTCCTGGGAAAGGTTTGGTAAAAATCCTCACCAATTTGCATAGGTGACCACAGACCCAAACCCTTGGATCTGAGAACAATGAAAAAGCATTCAGTTTTCTTACAAGAAGACTTTTAATAGAAATAGAAGTAAATAGAAGTAAAGGAATCACCTCTGTAAAATCAGGATGGTAGATACCTTACAGGGTAATTAGATTCAAAACATAGAGAATCCCTCTAGGCAAAACCTTAAGTTACAAAAAAGACACACAGACAGAAATAGTCATTCTATTCAGCACAGTTCTTTTCTCAGCCATTTAAAGAAATCATAATCTAACACATACCTAGCTAGATTACTTACTAAAAGTTCTAAGACTCCATTCCTGGTCTATCCCCGGCAAAAGCAGCATATAGACAGACACAGACCCTTTGTTTCTCTCCCTCTTCCCAGCTTTTGAAAGTATCTTGTCTCCTCATTGGTCATTTTGGTCAGGTGCCAGCGAGGTTACCTTTAGCTTCTTAACCCTTTACAGGTGAGAGGATTTTTCCTCTGGCCAGGAGGGATTTTAAAGGGGTTTACCCTTCCCTTTATATTTATGACACTGTCCAACAGCAGCTGCAGATCTAGGATCATTGCTAAATTGAGAAACATAGTGATGAATGATGGATCTACTCCAGCGTTTTTCAAAGTTTGGGTTGTGACCCAGTACTGTGTCACGGTATGTCAGGCACTGGGTCGCTCTGGTCAGCACCGTTTTTTCTGCAGAAGTCTGCTGCTTGCCAGGAGCTAAGATTCGCGATATGACAGAGAGACTGTAACGGAGAGACTCATCAAGCCCTCAGATCGCTACCCCTTCCTGCTTCTTCATGTGGGCACCAATGATACTGCCAAGAATGACCTTGAGTGGATCACTGCGGACTACGTGGCTCTGGGAAGAAGGATAAAGGAGTTTGAGGTGCAAGTGGTGTTCTCGTCCATCCTCCCCGTGGAAGGAAAAGGCCTGGGTAGAGACCGTCGAATCGTGGAAGTCAATGAATGGGTACACAGATGGTGTCGGAGAGAAGGCTTTGGATTCTTTGACCATTGGCTGGTGTTCCAAGAAGGAGTGCTAGGAAGAGACGGGCTCCATCTAACGAAGAGAGGGAAGAGCATCTTCACAAGCAGGCTAGCTAACCTAGTGAGGAGGGCTTTAAACTAGGTTCACTGGGGGAAGGAGACCAAAGCCCTGAGGTAAGTGGGGAAGTGGGATACCGGGAGGAGGCACGAGCAGGAGCACATGAGAGGGGAGGGCTCCTGCCTCATACTGAGAAAGAGGGGCGATCAGCAGGTTACCTCAAGTGCCTATATACAAATGCACGAAGCCTGGGAAACAAGCAGGGAGAACTGGAAGTCCTGGCACAGTCAAGGAATTATGATGTGATTGGAATAACAGAGACTTGGTGGGATAACTCACATGACTGGAGTACTGTCATGGATGGATATAAGCTGTTCAGGAAGGACAGGAAGGGCAGAAAAGGTGGGGGAGTTGCACTATATGTAAGAGAGCAGTATGACTACTCAGAGCTCAAGTATGAAACTGCAGAAAAACCTGAGAGTCTCTGGATTAAGTTTAGAAGTGTGAGCAACAAGGGTGATGTCGTGGTGGGAGTCTACTATAGACCACCAGACCAGGGGGGTGAGGTGGCCGAGGTTTTCCTCCGGCAACTCGCAGAAGTTACTAGATCGTGGGCCCTGGTTCTCATGGGAGACTTCAATCATCCTGATATCTGCTGGGAGAGCAATACAGCGGTGCACAGGCAATCCAGGAATTTTCTGGAAAATGTAGCGGACAGTTTCCTGGTGCAAGTGCTGGAGGAATCAACTAGGGGCAGAGCTCTTCTTGACCTGCTGCTCACAAACCGGGAAGAATTAGTAGGGGAAGCAAAAGTGGATGGGAACCTGGGAGGCAGTGACCATGAAATGGTCGAGTTCAGAATACTAACACAAGGAAGAAGGAGAGCAGCAGAATACGGACCCTGGACTTCAGAAAAGCAGACTTTGACTCCCTCCGGGAACTGATGGGCAAGATCCCTTGGGAGAATAACTTGAGGGGGAAAGGAGTCCAGGAGAGCTGGCTGTATTTTAAAGAATCCTTATTGAGGTTAGAGGGACAAACCATCCCGATGTGTAAATATAGTAAATAGTAAATATGGCAGGCGACCAGCTTGGCTTAAAAGTGAAATCCTTGCTGCTCTTAAATACAAAAAAGAAGCTTACAAGAAGTGGAAGATTGGACAAATGACCAGGGATGAATATAAAAATATTGCTCGGGCTTGCAGGAGTGAAATCAGGAAGGCCAAATCACACCTGGAGTTGCAGCTAGCAAGAGATGTTAAGAGTAACAAGAAGGGTTTCTTCAGGTATGTTAGCAACAAGAAGAAAGTCAAGGAAAGTGTGGGCCCCTTCCTGAATGAGGGAGGCAACCTACTGACAGAGGATGTGGAAACAGCTAATGTACTCAATGCTTTTTTTTGCCTCTGTCTTCACGAACAAGGTCAGCTCCCAGACTACTGCACTGGGCAGCACAGCATGGGGAGAAGGTGACCAGCCCTCTGTGGAGAAAGAAGTGGTTCGGGACTATTTAGAAAAGCTGGACAAGCCAAAAGTCCATGGGACCGGATCCGAGAGTGCTAAAGGAGTTGGCGGATGTGATTGCAGAGCCATTGGCCATTATCTTTGAAAACTCATGGCTCTCCGGGGAGGTCTCAGATGACTGAAAAAAGGCTAATGTAGTACCAATCTTTAAAAAAGGGAAGAAGGAGGATCCGGGGAACTACAGGCCAGTCAGCCTCACCTCAGTTCCTGGAAAAATCATGGAGCAGGTCCTCAAGGAATCAATTCTGAAGCACTTAGAGGAGAGGAAAGTGATGAGGAACAGTCAGCATAGATTCACCAAGGGCAAGTCATGCCTGAGTAATCTAATTGCCTTCTATGATGAGATAACTGGCTCTGTGGATGAAGGGAAACCAGTGGACGTGTTGTTCCTTGACTTTAGCAAAGCTTTTGACACTGTCTCCCACAGTATTCTTGCCAGCAAGTTAAAGAAGTATGGGCTGGATGAATGGACTATAAGGTGGGTAGAAAGCTGGCTAGATTGTCGGGCTCAACGGGTAGTGATCAATGGCTCCATGTCTAATTGGCAGCCGGTATCAAGTGGAGTGCCCCAGGGGTCGGTCCTGGGGCCGGTTTTGTTCAATATCTTCATAAATGATCTGGAGGATGGTGTGGATTGCACCCTCAGCAAGTTTGCAGATGACACTAAACTGGGAGGAGTGGTAGATACACTGGAGGGTAGGGATAGGATACAGAGGAACCTAGACAAATTGGAGGATTGGGCCAAAAGAAATCTGTTGAGTTTCAACAAGGACAAGTGCAGAGTCCTGCGCTTAGGACGGAAGAATCCAATGCACCGCTACAGACTAGGGACCGAATCGCTCGGCAGCAGTTCTGCAGAAAAGGACCTAGGGGTTACAGTGGACAAGAAGTTGGATATGAGTCAACAGTGTGCCCTTGTTGCCAAGAAGGCCAATGGCATTTTGGGATGTATAAGTAGGGGCATTGCCAGCAGATCGAGGGACGTGACTGTTCCCCTCTATTCAACATTGGTGAGGCATCATCTGGAGTACTGTGTCCAGTTTTGAGCCCCACACTACAAGAAGGATGTGGAAAAATTGGAAAGAGTCCAGCGGAGGGCAACAAAAATGATTAGGGGACTGGAACACATGACTTATGAGGAGAGGCTGAGGGAACTGGTGATGTTTAGTCTTCAGAAGAGAAGAATGAGGGGGATTTGATAGCTGCTTTCAACTACCTGAAAGGGGGTTCCAAAGAGGATGGCTCTAGACTGTTCTCAGTGGTAGCAGATGACAGAACAAGGAGTAATGGTCTCAAGTTGCAGTGGGGGAGATTTAGGTTGGATATTAGGAAAAACTTTTTCACTAGGAGGGTGGTGAAACACTGGAATGCGTTACCTAGGGAGGTGGTGGAATCTCGTTCCCTAGAAGTTTTTAAGGTCAGGCTTGACAAAGCCCTGGCTGGGATGATTTAGTCGGGGATCGGTCCTGCTTTGAGCAGGGGGTTGGACTAGATGACCTCCTGAGATCTCTTCCATCCCTGATATTCTATGATTCTATGATCTCAGTCTGGTCTGGGTTGAGCTTCAGCCAGCTGGCTCTCATTCATGCCACAGTCTTGTCTAAACACTGAACCACATAAGGAAATAACCTCTCTTTTTATTATTTTTCTTGATGCTTCATATCGTGCAGTAGTATTCCAGTGCCTCAGCAATCTGTTTCTTAACAAGATCTTGTTTAACACACTTTCCTAAATTGCTTTAAAATGTTATTAAGGTCTTATTTCCCCCTTTCATTTTTTCCTTCAGTCACCTGGGATGGATACCCTTTACGTTGGATTCCCTAAACCACAATCCCTTCCTGTCACGACTTTTAAATAGCCACAGCATCATACTACTTTAATGACAAAGAGTTAAATAACAGGATCAAAAATTATAGCAGGGGCCAATACTCTAGAAATTCTAGAAAACTTGTGAGCATGCTCTCCTCACAATTATTTTCGATGCAGTCTGATGTACAAGTGAAAGAATGGACCATTTTCTTTATTTGATGATAACACTGACTTCTGAAATTCAGCACAGCAGGCTGGAAGATACAGAAGAGATTTCAAAGGAAATTGCTTGTCCACACAATAAAACATATTTTTAAAGCCTGGCTTCTTGTTAGCAAGCTTTGTTGTGAGCTTTAACAACAGCTACAAACTTTATAGATCAGGGTGCTGTTAAGACCAAATACATCTTCCCAGTCTCCACAATTTTTAACCTTAACGTGCTTGAAATATATTATTACATTGTGGTTTTGATACTATGATCATTAGTCTTAAATTAACAATATACATTTTTTAGCAGATTTAAGGCCACATATAGGGTAAATCTATCAGACAGGCTTCCTTTGAGGAGCTGTATATGTTACAGTGAATGCTCCTCTCTCTAACTGGTTTTAGCCTTTGAACAAATTCCTTAGCTGTTTTATCATTTGTCAACATTGAGCTCCCAGAATTTATTACATGTGCTTTTATATTTTATTTAAGGGGACAAAGTTTGTTTTTTGCTAAGAATAACTTATACCTATATTTTAAATAGATTGATGGTGTTAAGAACAGATGACATTAAAGAACATTACAGGGAATAATTATATACTGTATATAACATTTGTTTCTATTAACATGGAAAAGAGGCACATAAATAAAGTCCTAAAAATGAACAGCTATAATACCAGGATAAGAACTAGATAGATAGAGAATAGAGTGCTTAAAAAGGGCATTTAAAAAAATCAAACAATAAACCCCCACTAATAATAATAATTAATAAATAATAAAAACCCACCTCAAAAACCAGCTTGTCTAAATGTTTATCTCCACAAAATTAGGAAGTTTAGACCTTATTAATAATTAATTGAAGAAACAGTGTTTCCAAGGAAAAATACACCTTTAAAATAATTTGTTAAAAAATATCACAGCAGGAGATGAAGAGGGGGAAAAAACTGTCATGGTTAGAACTGGAAAAGCAAATTACATCACAGGATAAGTTAAACTGTAAGAATCATTTTGTAAAAAACAAAATTGAAAAAGCTGTGGGAACTCTGAGTAAATAAAGCAACCCACCTGAAAATACAAAAAAGAAATACTTGTTAAAATAGCCCAAAAAAGTGCTAGTGAAATTCGTATGGTGTTAGCAAATGTTAATAGCCACTAATATAGTGAATTATTAGTCTTCATTCAGATTTAATATCACTGTGCAATGGAATATTTGAGCACATGAAATGTCAGTATGATACACGGCTGTGGAATTCATCTACACAATGCTATGGGAGCTCCAGTCCCTTCCATCCTCTTTTATTTCTTCATCAGTTTCATCATATTTCTCTGAACAAGAGTTAGAACTGATAGTTGTTAATTGTAAAGTATTAGCTTTAACTGTAATCTGCTACCAGCATTTACCTCGTTAAATATTCCTCCTAGAAAAAGCTTTAGAGGTAATTTGCTTGTTTGACAAACAAATTCCTAGTAGAAAGGAATGGTCAGACTCAATAGATAGCTCCCAGAGCCCTTTTCTACACTAGAAAATCTGATCAAGTCCACACGTAATTGAGAGCATTTGAATTATATCATATCGTGTTGACCAGGACTTTCTGGTCAGCGTGGAGAAGGTTAAATCATATTCAGCATCATGTCAACTAACTGTGGTTCAACCGAGGTCCTTTCTAGTAGACAAAGGCTGTCTTAACAGATGAGCAGCATTACACAGCTGTGTGGGGTTTCTTAATTTGGGGGCCAGCTCATTCCTTGCTCCTCGGAGTAAGAAGGGAATGGCTTACTTCAGTGAAGCAAGACTGATGCACTGAGTGTCATTTATATGTTCTCAGCTGGAGGGAGGGTTATTGCAAAGCAAGGTCTTTGGAGGTACTGGTGGGGAAATCAAGGGTAAGAAGAAGAAAAGAGTGTAGTAGGACAAGACCAAGAGGGAACACATATAACATATCCTGATCTATGAAAAAATGTGTAATTGAATCAAACACAGGCGCTTCAGAAGCTTGCTGGAACCATTCAAGCATTTTTGTCATTGTAGACAATTTGTAGGCAAGATTTCTCCTTTAAAATGTAGTGTATTCATTTTGCAAAACTGCTCTTCAATGCCACGTTATCAAGAGCATCTTCCAGTAAAGGTTATAAGGATCAGACACTCTATGCTAACCACATAACTTGACGATATCCAGCATTATGCTATGCCAAATCAAGAAAACTGTTTTTGCCTAGGTGGGCTGGTAACTAAGCAACAGATCAGCCGATGGGGGACTTTGACCAGGGAGTCACCTGACAAAGGGGACAGGAAGTTATAAAAGGAAGGGCCTCTGAGCAGTTATTGTAGGAGGAGAGATGAAGGACACTGACTGCAGGGTTTGAGAGACAGAGACAGGCTGACTTGGAGTCCATGAGTCAGAGGAGATGCCGTGTGCTGCTGGAGGGGGATTGTAGACTCCTTAGAAAACTCTTGAGCATACTTTGGGATTTGATCAGAGTGGTGAAGGAACCGAGGTAGGAAAACAACTTTAGGTGATTATTATTTTATCTAGATCTGTATATCTCTTGTGTTGTCTAAAGCAAAGACTAACTGTGTTAGAAACTTTTGAAAAGCTTACTTCTGTGTGCTTCAACTATTACAGATTCCTAAAGAGCAAAACCATAAACCAGCATTCCAGCTGTGGGAAAGGGCATGCTTAAGCAACTTGGGAATCTAAGGGAGCTGGTACTAGTTTCAGGGTCTAGGCAGTTGGACTGTGGTATCTTAGTGCTCAGAAGAGGGTGCTAGAAAGAGGAGCCGCACTTTGAGAGTGTGCCTAGAGACCCAGAGTCAGAGACAGTGACTGAATTCTTACAGGAAGTTTAGAACACAAGGGTCCTGCATGTGAGATGCAAAGACAACAGCCTGGTCAGTGTGCAGCACAGGGAGCTTGACCAGGGTTGTGACATTCTGTGATGGGTTAGCGTCCCATAACCTGACAGTGTAGTACTCTGTCTACACTGATGTATTGCTTCTCACCTATGTGCAGACAAACTATGTCAGTGTGTTCCCTTCCCCTATTCATAATTGTCATTAGAGGGGATCTCCTTATTAAGGCATGGAAAAAGCTTGTTTTTATTATTTGCATTATTTTCACATGATATGACTATTACACATCTCTAATAGAGTAGCAAACAGAGCTTGGTGATGGCTGTGGCTATCTGATCCCACCTTCCAAAATGGAGAATGGCTTTTGGTCTCTGTAGCTACACCCACATCCTCACATAACAAGAGCACCTGATTCACATACCATCCAATGATAGGGTACATGCTTTGTAACGCCATCTGTTGGCTTTTTTGTTAGCTTTGTGAGATGAGTTGCTGATCTCAATCCATTTTGTTATAGACAGGTACCTATATCCTATCACCAAGTCAATTATCACTAATTGGCAGTTTCAAACAAAGGTGAAAGATGTAACACATGGGGACACTAAACTATTCTTTCACATTTGGGCCCTGTCTTGTCCAAAGAAAAAGTGTTCCAAAAATCATTGCTTTGAAACCCTTGAATTTGCCTAGGTTGTACAATACCTTGTAACTGCGCCCTAGCCACTTTAGATATTTTATTAGTTTTGCTTGTAATCATTCATTGCAGCACCTGGAAACAAGTATTTTGGACTGGTCTGGCTGAACCATTGTAACGGCAATGATTTCTTGTGAGTGGGGACAAAGGCTCAATCATTGCAGCTGCAGCAATTCACCTACACCTCTTAAATCAATCCCACAATGTCCTATATTTTAATAATATAAGCCACCTACTCCTAGCAAGTGTGCTGTCTCAGTGTGTTAAGTGCTTCAGGAATCGTATACAGTGTTGCTGTGTAGAAGCGCTAAACTATTATAATGAACAGAAGTGGAACAAACCATTTCATCCAGTCATTGTCCCTGGAAGATGTCCATTGACAAGAGACCATAGATTCATTTCACCAGGTCAGGGGTGCAGCACAATAGGGGACCTCTCATTTGCAGTTCTTCCATTTGTACTGAACCTCTGCTTTGGTAAATAGAAAACTTTAGACCGCAGAGGTGTCAATCTAGCTCCATTTATGATCTACATAATTATATATCTATATGTAGATATAAAGAGAGATATATAGATAGATATCCATATCCTAAAGTGTTACATTAGAAATGACATTTGGCCCTCAAGAATTAACATTTACAAACTGTCCTTTTTCTCATGGTGGGGGGGGATATATTTATTATTGAACCTTTTCTCTACTGAAATATATTATGGACAATTGTCAGCCTTGCTTACTCTCTGATGCTGCTCTTGACCTGCTTGCTGTTTCTTCCTTCCTCCCTCAGGTAACTGATTTTGCATTTGCGCAGAGCAGGTCAGATAATTAATGAGTATTCCTTACTGCAACTTCAAAAACAGCTGTTTAAAAAGAAGCCCCGAAGTATGCAAGATCTGAAGGCTGTGGAGAGACTGCCAGACCTTGTCAGACTTTGTGGAAATTACCAAAGGCAGCAGGTCTGCTGTGGTCATTGTAGGGATAGAATAATTGCAATACTGTTGTGAAAATGTTCACTAACCTGAAATTTTCACATATTTTAATATGAATGAATATTCACTGGAAATATAACAAGTGTATTTTTCATTATTTGCTAAATGTTTTCATTGATTAATTTCAATTTTAAAAGACAATCAGTGAGTCAGGAATCAGAAACAGTACCTCCTTGGTTAGGTGATCATTCAAACACTCATTATTAGAGAATAGCAAATAGTCAAAGAAACCATTTGCAACCGGACAGAAAATGGCTCATCCAAACTGTGAGGCAAATAATTCTAAATGACAAAATACATTTACAGAAATTAGGAATAAGTAGTGAACAGAAATAAGGACTAAATTTGCAAATAATAATTTTACCATCTGAACTAGACAGTAATGTTCATTTTGACATTTTGGTCCAGTGTGGAAAAAATATAAATAAATGAGTCAGGTGTACCTGTCTCTAAAGGAAAACAAAAATATTCATTAAATGTATAGTGCATTGGCATGATTATTAAAAATATACTTTAGACACCAGAGAAATGATCATATATAGAACCTCTTCTCAGCTACACCAATTTGGGGCGAGGGATAGCTCAGTGGTTTGAGCATTGGCCTGTTAAACCTAGGGCTGTGAGTTCAATCCTTGAGGGGGCCATTTAGGGATCTGGTGCAAAAAGTGGGGATTGGTCCTGCTTTGAGCAGGGGGTTGATGACCTCCTGAGGTCCCTTCCAACCCTGATATTCCATGTACCATTTGGAATAACTCCACTGAGGTAAAATTATAAAATGTATCCAGTTGGGTCTATATTAATATTATAATTAATTATTTGAGTTAAATTATACCCAGGATCGCCAGGATTGGGGATCCATTACAGTAGGTGCTGTTTGAACAGATTAAAAGACGATCACTGTCCGAAAGGGCTTATACCCAGATCCTCAAATATATTGAAGCGCCTAGCTCCAACATAAAACCATTATGGGAGTTAGGCATCTGAATATGTTTGAGGATGTGGGCCTTATTGGCTAAATTAAAGATACATACATGACCACTGTAACAACTAAATTAGTGTAAGTATTAAAGAATGAAAAATAGGCCGTGGCCCAACAAAACACTGAAGCATATGTTTGGAATTTAGTCACAGTTAAGCATGTACTTAAGTGCTTTGCTGTTTTGGGATCTTAATGTAGTTTTTTGTGCGTGATATTGTAAAATGCTCAATACTATTTTTTTAGAGGAACCCTCAGTGAGTCAATTGTCTGTCATCTTATCCAAGAACATGAACCAAACTCACGTTTAAGTGAAAACCCATTATACCCTGTTACACTGAATAGGTTGGAAAGATGAGCTAGGTTAAAGTAAGATTACTGGTACAAAAAGAGAACACAGATCTTAGATGAGGAGAGGATCTTTTTTCAGTGTTGGGCTCAGTCCTCAGGAAAATGGCCTTTCTTTTCAGCTCTTTTCTCTTGCAAAATCTTCTCAATATTCTCTCTATAGAAAATAATTAATTATATTTTTAAAATGTTTTAAAGTTAATTGCATGTACTCTGCCACAGCTATGATACCTTGTTCTTGAAATAACAGAAAGTTATTACCTTCTGATGCCTCCCAAAGAAAACGTGAATAGATCTCATTTAATTCACAGTATATAGATGTCTACATCACACAGAACTTCATTTAGCTGAATTAGATGAAATCTTCAGGGATGTCAATTTGCTACTTTTCATAAGCACTAGTTATTTTTTTAAATGGCTCCCGCCCAACACACATAACTCCCGCATTTCTGCACAGTAACTGACAGTGAAAACAAAATGAGTGAAGCAGTGACACAGTAAGACTGACAGCAGGAGTGATGGAGTTTTTTGTGCTGTAGCAGAACAGAATTGGAGCACTAAAAAGTGTGATAAAATGTATATTTAGGGGTAAAAAGCAGGACAGTCACAACAGGAAGTCTCTTGGGGGGGTGACGGGACAATGGTGTCCAAACCTGGTCCATTTGATTATTTTACCTTATCAACTTCATGTGGAATAGTAGCGAAGTGGCTGTGTCTAGACTAAGAAAAAAGGTCATGTTTAAAAAACATTAGCCAACATGTTTTACCTACACTTTTTTAACACTAGTGTAGACTAGCTTTAACATCTTAATCCTGCATCAGCATAGTGGGATGGATGGGATAACTTGAGGTTCCTTCCTGCCCTATGTTTCTATGAATGTTAGCAGCTCATGGTCAACTGTAGGCTCCTTCCACGGATCAACCAGCTAACACATCACTGTAAATCATCACTCACCTACAAACCTTGCTGACACACCCATCACACCTTCTTGACATGTATATCCCTTCTTCTGTTTGAAGAGCACACTGGATACAATTAAAGGTTAAGAGCTAAGTTGTGAGTCAGAATCAATGCATATTATGACCTTCTTTGTATTTCTTTTGTTCCTGTTTTATTTTCTGTCTTTCTTACTTGCCATATTTATTTTTTTGACCATAGGGCTTTCTAAGGTTTCTCCTTTTTTTTTTTTTTTTTTTTTTTTACTGTTGCTTCCTTCATTTTTGAATAATGTAGACATCCTGGCATGTACCATCTTTGACAAGTCAGAATGATTATTTCTAGAGGACTGTCAGGTTAAATCAGCTCTCATTCCTGTGTTAAAGCTTGAGCCATAGTATTTAATTCTAGCACAACCTTTCTGAATTTGACAGCATGACACTGGGAATCTACTGATACATGGAGGAATTATGTCTGGAATTTGAACAATTCATTGAACTTTTGGAATATGCCTCTCAATGTTTCAAAATTTATTAACCATATGTATGTTTAATGATAGTATAAGTTTTCATAAAATTGAAACTTTTCATAGTGTATGTGTGTTATATATATAACACACATACACACTCTGAAAAGTTTCAATTTTATGCAATATATATATATATATTTAAATGACATGTGTGTTCTACTTCATATTGGTATAAACCATTAAAACACATAATTTAAAGGAGGATTTTAAGAAAGCTTTTTGCATAGCATTTTGATTTCATTTGTGATTTTACATTTATATTAATCATTTTGGTTTTAGTCTGTTATGTTTTTAAGTAGTTTAAAACTGTGTCTCTGTAAGACACCAAGAGCTAGATTCATTACATTTGAAGTGCACGTCACCTCCGTGTATCCACAAAGACACTTTCCCCCAAAAAGACAGATCCAAAGCAGGGGCGAGGTGGGGAGGGGTGGAATAGATGTTGATACAGCTGACTCCCTTTGCTGAAGAAGCAGATTTAACTCCATTTACAACTTGATAGACACTTTATAGGCAGGAGTTTCTGAGATGAGCCCATTGTATATGACATGAGTGAGATGATTATTTGAAACACTTTGTCTGGTTCTGATTGCTGCATGTTTAAAAGGATGTTGACAAATTGGAAAGGGTTAAGAAAAAGAGCTACAAGAATGATGTGAAGTCTAGAGAACCTGAAATAAAAGAGAAGGTTGATCACAGTTTATTAGTGTCTACATAAGGAAAAGATTCCTAATAGTGATGGCTCTTTAATCTAACAAAGTCATAACAAGATCCAATGGATGGGAACTGCAGCTAGACAAATTCAGACTAGAAATATGGTGCAAGAATTTAATAATGAGGGTATTTAACGATTAGAACGACTTATCTAGGGATGCGGTGGATGCTTCATTAACTGATGTCTTTAAATAAAGTTTGGATGTCTTTTTACAAGATATGCTCTAGCTCAACCAGAAGTTATGGACTAACTGCAGAATGACTTGGTGAAATTCTATATCCTGTGTTATGCAAAAAGTCAGACTAGAGACAGATAATGGTCTTTTGGCCTTAAAACTGTGAATTGGCACATTCAATCACATTTCCCTTCCTGACTAACAGTGCTCACTTTTACAGTAAAAGAACAGGAGTACTTGCGGCACCTTAGAGACTAATAAATTTATTTGAGCATAAGCTTTCGTGGGCTACAGCCCACTTCATCAGATGCATAGAATGGAGCATATAGTAAGAAGTCATATATACATACAGAGAATATGAAAAGGTGGAAGTTGCCATACCAACTCTGAGAGGCTAATTAATTAAGATGAGCTATTATCAGCAGGAGAAAAAAATGTTTGTAGTGATAATCAAGATGGCCCATTTCAGACAATTGACAAGAAGGGGTGTGAGGATACTTAATATGGGGAAATAGATTCAATTTGTGTAATGACCCAGCCACTCTCAGTCTCTATTCAATCCCAAGTTAATGGTATTTAGTTTGCAAATTAATTCCAGCTCAGCAGTTTCTCATTAGAGTCTGTTTTTGAATCTTTTCTGTTGCAAAATTGCCACCTTTAAGTCTGTTACTGAGTGACCAGAGAGGTTGAAGTGTTCTCCGACTGGTCTTTGAATGTTATAATTCCTGATGTCAGATTTGTGTCCATTTATTTTTTTGCATAGAGACTGTCTGGTTTGGCCAATGTACATGGCAGAGAGGGATTGCTGGCACATGATGGCATATATCACATTGGTAGATGTGCAAGTGAATGAGCCCCTGATGGAGTGGCTGATGTGATTAGGTCCTATGATGGTGTCGCTTGAATAGATATGTGGACAGAGTTGGCATCGGGCTTTGTTGCAAGGCTAGGTTCCTGGGTTAGTGTTTTTGTTGTGTGGTTGCTGGTAAGTATTTGCTTCAGGTTGGGGGGCTGTCTGTAAGCGAGGACTGGTCTGTCTCCCAAGATCTGTGAGAGTGAGGGATCGTCTTTTAGGATAGGTTGTAGATCTTTGATGCGCTGGAGGGGTTTTAGTTGGGGGCTGAAGGTGATGGCTAGTGACATTCTGTTATTTTCTTTGTTGGGCCTGTCCTGTAGTAGGTAACTTCTGTGTACTCTTCTGGCTCTGTCAATATGTTTCTTCACTTCAGCAGGTGGGTATTGTAGTTGTAAGAACTCTTGATGGAGATCTTGTAGGTGTGTGTCTCTGTCTGAGGGATTGGAGCAAATGCAGTTATATCTTAGAGCTTGGTTGTAGACAATGGATCGTGTGGTGTGTCCTGGATGGAAGCTGGAGGCATGTGGGTAAGTCAACAGCCTCAGGAACAACTCTGACATCATAATCAAAAAGGCTGACAAAGGAGATGTTGTTGCCATCATGAATAAGTTGGAATATGAACAAGAGGCTGCTAGGCAGCTCTCTAACTCCACATTCTACACGCCATTATCCTCTGATCCCACTGAGCATCTGCTCAAGAAACTTCCTGAAAAGGTACAGGAACAGATCTGGGAGTGGCTGGGTCATGACACAAATTGAATCTATTTCCCCACGTTAAGTATCCTCACACCTTCTTGTCAACTGTCTGAAATGGGCCACCTTGATTATCACTACAAATGTCTTTTTTTCTCCTGCTGGTAATAGCTCATTTTAATTAATTAGCCTCTAAGACTTGGTATGCCAACTTCCACCTTTTCATATTTCTCTTTATGTATATGTATCTTCTTACTATATGTTCCATTCTATGCATCTGATGAAGTGGGCTGTAGCCCACGAAAGCTTATGATCAAATACATTTGTTAGTCTCTAAGGTGCGACAAGTACTCCTGTTCTTTTTGCTGATACAGACTAACAAGGCTGCTACTCTGAAACCTGTCACTTTTATAGTGGTGTGTGTTCCCTGTTGTTATCTTGGTACTATAGATTCTATGCTCATTTTCAGTCAATGCAACCTCTTCCCTTGGCTGACTTTTCACAGCCGAGAAGAGTCTAAGAATACCCTAGAGTGAATCTAGCCCCAAGGATAGCATTTCAGATAAAATCTATTTATCTATCTATCTTGTGTGTATGTATACATACACATACATGTATTGAAATACTAACATACAGCATATGTATTATTTGTTATTTTTAGAGAATACATAACCGTTGATAATGGGCTCCAAAATTAGTCACAAGGATGTATGTGTATGCAGTAGTGACCTTTCCATTACTGCAAAACTATATTCATATACTTGCAATAATTTACCAAACAGGAGCCTGAATACAATATACAGCATTCGAAAATGTTGTTTTCGGCAATATTTTCCCTGTCTTTTAGTTAACCAGTTTTTACAGAAAACATTGTCTTGGTAATATCTGATTGGTCACTGAAAACCTATTTGAACCAAATAAACACATTGCTTAAGAGACAAGTACAATGGAGATAGCTGAAGGTGTTGGTCCCTCTCAGAGATTTGTAAATTTCATAAAGCAGTGTAAAATACATTGTAATAAAAGTTCCCATGATTTTATTCATAATTAATCAAATATTGTAGTGAAGCAGGGTACTTAACTTAAATATTTTTTAAAAATAATTCAACAGATTTACAACTCATTCCACATCGGTTAGCACAACATGGTTTTGGGTGCTCTTCATAGCTCATTACAGCCATGTGTGTGGGTAATAAAGGAATGAATAAGAATTTCATAGAATCATAGAATATCAGGGTTGGAAGGGACCTCAGGAGGTCATCTAGTCCAACCCCCTGCTCACAGCAGGACCAATCCCCAAGTAAATCATCCCAGCCAGGGCTTTGTCAAGCCTGACCTTAAAAACTTCTAAGGAAGGAGATTCTACTACCTCCCTAGGTAACGCATTCCAGTGTTTCACCACCCTCTTAGTGAAAAAGTTTTTCCTAATATCCAATCTAAACCTCCCCCACTGCAACTTGAGACCATTACTCCTCGTTCTGTCATCTGCTACCACTGAGAATAGTCTAGAACCATCCTCTCTGGAACCACCTTTCAGGTAGTTGAAAGCAGCTATCAAATTCCCCCTTATTCTTCTCTTCCGTAGACTAAACAATCCCAGTTCCCTCAGCCTCTCCTCATAAGTGATGTGTTCCAGACCCCTAATAATTTTTGTTGCCCTTTGCTGGACTCTCTCCAATTTCTCCACATCCTTCTTGTAGTGTGGGGCCTACAACTGGACACAGTACTCCAGATGAGGCCTCATCAATGTCGAACAGAGGGGAATGATCACGTCCCTCGATCTGCTGGCTATGCCCCTACTTATACATCCCAAAATGCCATTGGCCTTCTTGGTAACAAGGGCACACACTCATATCCAGCTTCTCGTCCACTGTCACCCCTAGGTCCTTTTCCACAGAACTGCTGCCTAGCCATTCGGTCCCTAGTCTGTAGCGGTGCATTGGATTCTTCCGTCCTAAGTGCAGGACCCTGCACTTATCCTTGTTGAACCTCATCAGATTTCCACAGTCCCATTGTAATTACACTCAATACACTTTAAAACAGAACAAAATACCACTGTATCCTTGGTGTGCTGCTGAGATGTCCTTTGGCAAGCTTCCAGCCACAGGTCTGCTCAAGGTATTTTTGCAGAACACTGATTTACAACTCTAATCAGCTACTGTGGTCGACTGATGCCTCAATTAACTTTAATTATGCCTGTAGGTAGAGATACCATGCCTACGAAGAAAGCACAGAATTTGTCATGTTGGATCAGACCATGTTGTAAGTCCATCAGGTCCACTGGCAATGGCCAGTACCTCATGCTTCAGAGTAAAATGAAACCTCACACTCTCTAAAATTATAAGGGATTGTTTCGTGAATGTTGTTGGTGAGGCAGGGTGATAGTGTTAACAGTTTTAGTTTGGTGAATGTGGAGGTAGGTATTGATTAACACATCTTCTGTAGATAGTCTTGGAGATTCTCTATTTAGGCACAGAACTGTGGCAGCTACTTCCCTTTGATCACCACTTTAGTGCTGCTAAGGGATTGAGCATTGATTTGATAGACAGATATGGGATCAAAGGTCCTGGGATGTATGTGTTGGTTGAGTGTGATTGGGATAGACCTGGTAGAACTAATGTTGGGACAGCTGGCTCTCTGAGTGAGAAGGTCATCATGAAGTGAAGAGGGGTGGGGGGTTATTGCTGTGTGATATACATTTAAACTCAAATGTAGATGTCATGCATTAAACTAAATATGCATGTCATTTGAGTCTTGGTGCCGGCTTAGGCCTGGTCTATGCTACACAGTTAGGTCAACATAAGCTGCCTTACATAGACTTAATAATGAATGTATCTACACTACCAGGTCCCTTCTGTTGACATAACTCAACTTAATTATTCCACCTCCTCAAGAGGTGTAGCACTTAATTCGATGTTGTTAGGTTGACGTAGAGGCAGTGCAGATGCTGCATTCCTTGCATCGATCTAACTGGCCTCCAGGAGGTGTCCCACAATGCTTCACTGTGACTGCTCTGGTAAATGTTTTCAACTCCACTGCACAGGAATTTCCATTTCCTTTTTTTCAGTGTGAAAGGCTCACCTGCACAGCTAATCATGGCAGCTCCATATTCCAAATTTGCTCCAGCCTGGAGTACACAGGAGGTGGTGGATCTTCTTGGTCTGTGATGAGAACAGGCTGTGCAGGCACAGCTCTGATCCAGCTGTAGAAATGTAGACATCTATGAGCAGATCGCACAGGCATGGAGGACTACATCAGGGGCACACAGCAGTTCTGTGTGAAAATCAGGGAACTGTGGCAAGCATACCAGATGCTGGGGATTCTGAAGGAACAAACATATGTTGAGGTATCTGGTTGACCTTCAGGAGAAACATCTTGAGGCTAGACTCCCTCTGCAGCCCCTGTATTGCTCTATCCCTCTTCCCCCTCTCCCAAACATTCCAAAAGGTGAGGGGGAAAATGCAATATCCCCTCCACTCAACCGTGGGGGAGTTTCCTAAGAATAAAAGACACATATACAATGATGTGTGTCAGGCAAGGCCACTGTGTTTTTAAAGACAAGGTGAATTTGTTTTTCACCTACCAATTTTATTCCACCGCATGTCCAAGGTTAAATTCTATTTGTGATCTTTAAGTTTCAGTATGTTTGTGCAATAAATGCCCATGTCTTAAGAATTAATTATCTTTATTCATTTAAAATGGGGTGGAGGGAAGGGATAGAGAAACTGAGGCGTTGGAGGGGATGTGCTGGAGACAGACCCAGCAGTCACAGCAAAGTTCATACTATGGGAAGTCTCAATACAGAGAAGCAGCGCACATTACTGTGAAAACTCATTTCAGTACTGAACCAACGCGTCCCTGAGATGCAGTGCTCCATACTGAGCTCTCCTTATAGCTTTGGTATCTGGCTGCTCAAAATTAGCAGACAGCCTATTCACCTCCACACCCCACCCCTGTGGAAACTTTTCTCCCTTTCCCTCACTGATATTATGGAGCACATAGCAGGCAGCAATAATAAATGGGGATATTGCTTTCACTGAAGTTTAACCTAGTGAGCAAACTGTACCAGCAACCCTTTCAACATCCAAAGGCATGTTCCAGCAACATTCTGCACATGTTCAGCCTATTGTTCAATTGCTCCTTGCTGCTGTCCAGGTGCCCAGTGTCTGGCTTCATGAGCCATGGGAATAAGGGATAGGCTGGCTCTCCCAGGATCACCAATGGTTATTTTGAATTCCTGAAAGAAAGTCTCTGCTTGCAGCTTTCTGAACAGACCTGTATTCTTAAAGATGTGCATGTCATGCACCTTTTCTGACCATCCCACAGGTAAAACAGGCCTGGTGATCCACCAGCACTTGCAACTCCATTGAAAAGTATCCCTCATGGTTTATGTACTCTTTGACCAGGTAGTCTGGTGCCAAGATAGGGATATGTGTGCTATCTATTGAGCCACTACAGTTAGGGAATCCCATTGCAGCTAAACCATCCAGTATCTCCTTCACATTGCCCAGAATCACTACCCTTCTTGGCAAAAGGCGATTAATGGCCTTGACACTGGGCACAATGGACACATTGATTCTCCAATTCTTCCATTCTGATTTAGTAGCATTTTGCACCTGCTTTGCACTCATGTATGCAGCTCTAACTTATGCTCTGAGGCCACCCCAGTACAGAACTGGAGCAGGATCACGAAAGCACAGAGGTGTCTTTGAGCTTCCTTTGCCCGTCACCTGAGTTGCTCTGCTTGCTCCTCAATCACAGCCAAAGATCTGGTCATTATACTTTGTTGCATAAATAACAATACTGAATGCTCTGAAACTGTTACAGCTAAACTAATGAATGAAGCTTGTCTATATTCTCAAAAGGCATTCACAAAGCCAATATTTGTTGCAAAATTGTATTTCTATTTTCCTACCATAGTAAAGTAATTGTGATTAAAGTTAACTTGGATAAATTCAGCCCTTCTATAGCATTGTAGTGAAATTTAATATGTTTGGTGAGAACGTTTCACAAAAAAAGCTATATTCCATTATTGCTATTACAGACCATTAGTGAAATTAATGAACATGTTTTCTAGTAAACACCTTCTCTTTATTCTAATCTCTAAGAATTTAGCTTGTACCTGTTGTGGCTGTTGCTGACAGATTGTTTCTGGGGACTATGCATTAGTTTAAGTGGACAATGAACTATTAATCTTCAATATAAATAATAAATAAAGACATTAAAATGTATATTTTAAAAGTACAGCATACATTATAAACTAATTGCACTTCTTCAGGGTATTGCTAACCACAGTTAATTTTATTGTAGAGTGTGATTTGCCATTTTACAGTATGTTCAAACCCCTTTTTAGATTCCCTTTTTTCTCTGTAACCATCATCTGGTATTTAAAATAACTAATGATGAAATACTTTTTTTTTCATGGTGCTGAAATGCTTGGGGGCGGGGGAGGGAGAACCCTTTAAACCTTTATGTTGTAATTTTGAGACTTTGTCCTTTCTGATCAGTGTTTTTCAGTCTGCTCCTGTTAGGCACTTCTTTTTCATTATCTTGGCTGTGACCTTCAAAAGTCCTGAAAACAGACATTTTAGAAGACACCATTACTGCTTTTATTAGGACTGCTTTGTGTGGATTGCTCACTGTTCTAAATGCAGGTTAGAAGAGCAGGAAGGAAATAATGTTGGTAAAGTATTTGTAACTCTTATCAGATAATTCCTTCCCCCCACCCCCACCCCCACCCCCCCAGTCTTCATGCAACAGTATGGTTTTCAAAAGACTTCCCTTCCCTGTAGTTTCTATCTCTGTCTCTCTCACTTCTTGCACCTGGGTTAGATTCCAGAAGATGCTTGTCAGAGAATGAGCTTAGAAAAGAAGTTCCTCAAAAGATGGACAATCCAAAGTGAAGGGCATCAGTGACCTTTCAGGAATGATTGTCACATGCAGCTGGATTGATATCAGACACTGACAAGATGAGACTGCAGGAGGTTTTGTAGGATGCTTCAGCTCATCACAACCAATGGCTATTGCATTAGCTGTGAACACTAATTAGGTTAAGCCAATACAAAAAGGAGGACAAGAGGAACGTGATTAGAATGTCAGAGGAGGACTTCCCATAGGAAAGTCAAATGAAAAACTTTCAAAGTAAACAATTATTAATCCTCAGTCAGGAAACTGGAGGTCTGGAAAGGAAAGAAAAATGATTCTGGAAATATAATGAGGTTACAACCAACTTCCCTTTCGTTTACTACAGGTAGGAGCATTAGTGCATGTACATTCATTAGTGTTGGTAATGTAAACTTTTCATTATTGGCCTCAGAGGTACGCATGGGATCCACAAAGGGTTTTAGATATTGTAGTACTCGGCAAATCACAGGAATAACTCTAGCAAATCGAGAAAAAAATCACAGGAATACCCCTGCGATCCACACAGCCTGAGATCGGTACATCAGCTCCCTATACAATGAATGGGGAGAGATAGGCACCTTAGAATGTGATCCACAAAAGCCAGCAAGCAAGGTAGGGAACAGTCAATGGGAGATGCCTTCGAGAGGGGTATGTGCCCAGTCCTGGTCCTCTTTCAGAGATAGGTACCTAAGTCTGGGCTGCAGGGAGGCACCTATCTCTGCTTAGCGAGCCAGAGACAGGAACTTGGCCTCCTGGAAATTGGCAGCTTAGATGCCAAAAGCTTTTCTTGCAAGAATGAGAGAGATGCCTGCTGCTCTCCCCACAAAACCAAGAGGAGGAGGCGGCAGCAGTGGCACTGCACACTATATGATTTTAGCCTAGTGTTTAAGCCACTCACGGGGGATGTAGGGGACCCAGGTTCAATGCTCCTCTCAGCCTGATGGGAAGGGACAGGCTTTAAACTGGGTCAGACCAGTGCTCTAACCACTGAGCTACTAGATAGTCTGATGTGGGTTTTCTTCATTCTCTCCTGTTGAAGCTGTTCCACGGTGGACGAATAAATAAAGAATGATTGGAGCAGGGTCTCCCACCTCCCCTTGTCATTGTACCCCAGCAGGGTTCTCTGCTTACTGGGGTACAATTCCAAGGGGGAAATCAGTCTGATATTTCATAAATTAAACAAATTATGTCTTCTATTTAAGTATCTTTGATCAAACAGATGCTGCAGTGCCAGAAAGTCTGAGGACCCATTTAACTAGATCTTATGCAACTTGTTTGAGAAATATCTTTATCTCTGAAATCTGTAAAGTTGCTACATGGAGCTCTATTCTAACCCTTTGCTCAGTATCACACAGTTGACTTAGAAGCTATGGGTGGCATACCCGATCCCACTTATCCACTGACATTTTAAAAACTCCTGCACCCCAATCTGGGTCTATGCTGCTTATGTGCTATGTATGTATATTGTGAACCATGTAACCAGTACTTGTAATCCCTCATAACCCAAGCCTGACTCCAGATGTACAGTACCTTCCCTCTTAACTTGTGTAAATTTGACTTTAAACATTAACTTTAAAATGTTTGCTCTTTTGGGGGTAGCAGTCCCTAATTAGGTACTCTTCACCCTTCTTTAACCAAGCAAAATTCACTGCTAGTCCAAGAATGGGGATTTGCACAGGCAATTCTCAATGGAGATCAGAAGGTTACTCACCTGGAATTCTCTAGGAATTTTAACCCTGCAGATCTCTATACTCGTCCACCTCTTTTCAGAGTCCTTAGCTGGTATTTCATATACTGATAATAAAAAGGAGCTGAGGCTGACTGGGTGTTCAGTACCTTGTGTAGCCTCACACAAAACAGTCAGATTTGAGACAGGCACTCATCAGTTACTGCCTTCTAGGTGTCTTTGGGACTCCTTGTGCTGAGGTGTATGCTCTTCACTAGTACAGTTCTGCAGAGACAATATTCTAGGAGAACTCCACCTACAGGCCAGTAACTTCTACAGTACATAGATTGGGAATCTTAAGAGTATAATTATCAGCTCTACTTAACATTCACTCAGGCTAGGTCTACACTACAGACCTCATAGGGGTTTTTTCTCCCCACTGAGAGCTAGCATGAGTATAAATAGAGGCTAGCCAAGGTAGTACAGACAGCAGCAGTGGGGGCATGCTGGTTTAGCCATGCTGAGTATTCACGTGCTTGAACCTATGAATACATACTTGGCACAGCCACCATGACTATGCTATTATTTACAGTTGCATTAATTTTCAACAATTATGTGTCTGCGAGCTGGGAATCACACCCCTAGCTCATAGTGTAAATGTAACCTTAGATTGCATTGAAGTGTAGAATACTGAGAGGATTTCCTCACTTCTCACCTCTGTGCCCCTTGGAGTGTGTGTGGGCCTGCCCATGTTTTATCTACAGCAGGACACATTACTTCCAGTACCATATCAATGACAAAATCTACATTGTTGCAGTCCTGGCTTTAGTAAAACTGCAGTGTAGGATAATGGATACGCTGGAAGCAAAGTAGGAAGTTTGGTGTGTTCATACTAGTAAAGATGTTTAGCCCACAGCTATTTCATGGCAAAACTAGTGTCCAAGTTCTGAGATCAAATAGAAAAATTCTTGCTTGTGCTTTGTCATTTTTGCACTGAGAATAACAGCAGGAGGAAAGCATTAAAACACCATTAAAATTAAAATATTAAAATTAAAAGTATTAAAATATTCATAGCATTACAGAGGTGATACTAAGAGTAATGAATTGTCATCCACTATTGCAAGTAATGATGAGTCCCTTTAACATTCCTTTCTACCTCCATTCCTCTTTCACTTGACCTCTTTTTCTTTCCCTAGCAGTTACACAGTGGAAACCAACTAAGCCTAAGCTCAATTGATATCTATTTCAATTGATTAACTGTCTAGCAGATTTGATTTTCATAACAGCTACCCAAGAGAACCCCAATTCATTAGTGGTTGTCCACATGTGATTAGAAGCTGTGGGTGGGCTAGCCCCCTCATTTAATTGATCCAATTTCATATTCCTTGTGGTCATTAAGTGTGTTAATGGCAACTTAGCACCTGCATTAAGAAACCAAACAACATCCTATAAATGACTTTAAGTCAGCAGGAGCCAAATTTACAGGAAAAAGTTGACATGATTGCTGTTGTAATGTTACTGTAGGAAGAATGTGAAGTAATAAAATGTTGCAGTTTAATCCATCACAATCAAGTAGTCATCATTTGATGATAATGTGATTGTTATATTATTACTGCTCTTTGGCACTGATTGCCCCCTTTCTGCTCAAGGGCTTCATCCCTGCTTTAATAACTGTGCTTTAATAGTACTGTTTTGAAAAAAAGGGAGACTCCCCCCTTCCTTTTTTTCATCCTAATGAACATACCATATGCAAATGACAGTCTGCATTAGTGGTAGGCTGAGCCAAAAAGGCTGAGGGATTTCTATGCTCTTATGAAGTATGCTGTATTTATACAGACCTTTTGGGTTTAACAAATTTAGCTGTAAATCATCTGAAACAAAGCTTTGGCTCTAACACGCACAAGATTTCCTCTGCTTTGCTTTCAGAGTCCAGCTGGCTTGGCCATACTGTCAAAACAGATTAGGATTACAGATAGACAATCTAGAATTTTTGTGATGGTCCTGGAATTCTAGGACCCTTGTCCTAAACTGGAGTTGTGGTGACACCAATATGTTCCCCATTCATGGGAAGTTGCATTTAAAAATATATTTTAAGGGGCAAAATGTAATATCTGTGATACTATTCCTTTGCATGCACACAGTGAAAAACAGAGGGTTTGCTTTACTGCAAAGCATGTGGCCACTGTTGTATTAATTTAGATGGAATATGTAGGCCCCAAAGAGTAAAAGGTGCTGACATGACCCACTCACTGTCCAACATTAAACAGTTTTAAACAAGGTTTAGTGTTTGGCATACAGAGTTCTAATCCTGATTAATACCATGACAAACACACTATTAAACATTTCAATCTTTAATAAAAGATTGATTAAAAAAAGGTAAAGCATTTGAAATGTAAAGTATTAAGTAAGGCTTTCATTCTAACAAAATCCATTGTTCCCTTTTCCTTTATCTGGAGAGAGTTTGAGGAAGAACTCCACCCCCTCCCCATTTGAAAGTCTCTTAGATGGTATTATTATTATTATTGATAACTGTCCTTTTTGGGGAAAAGAGAAAAGGTTAGTTGAGATGGGCAAGAGCTGTCTTTATTGCTGTTAAAATCCGATCCCATTTCCTAGAAGACAAAACAAGACAAATACACACAAATAGGGGTACCCCTCCTCCCCACACCAGCAAAGATAGAAAATGCAGCTTCTGTCTCTAGTGTTGACTCTCACTTTCAATTTCACTGTTGGAAAAGCACAGGCATAACACATGGTCTTAGCAGCTACTCAAGTCCTGGCAGACTTGTACCAACATTCCCTCAGCAGTCTTTGAGAGGACCCCAAAAGGCATGGATGGGTAGAATATTCCATCCCCTCATTTTGTCCATTAATTAGGCCTGCTTTCAATGGAGCTTTTCTATCACTCCTGAGTTAGTGCCCTGGAATTCCTGCACCACTCTCTTGCACTTCTTGCTGAACTCTCGCTCCTTGACCCCTTCCCATGGCAACCAATGACAGGGATGATAGTTCCCTGAGTGAGTTAGAATATGCTAATTTTCAAACATCTTTTTTTCCATTTATGGGGAAGGAAAGGTTAATGCTTATGCATTTACAAGGCACAACATGGCCTTTCCAGAACTTGTGCAAGGCAACAAGTGGAAAGGGAGCTGTCATCCTGGAAGTGTAGGACTTTGAGGAAGAAGTAGCTCTGCCTAAGTCAGTCTCACTGGGATCTCCACCACACTTAGCAGATGGGAGGAGAGACACAGGGAATGCGGAAATGAGGAATTACTGTTAACATTTAAAAAAAAGTTAATACTGGAAAGGGGGGCACAGAGGGGTCCCAGATACAGGATAAAAAATGGAATGTGAGGGGGAAGTAGACAGAGAAAAAGAGGGTATCTACTTTGGAGAAATGGGAGGGAAGGAGAGAAACACCAAGGAGAGAGCAGATTCCTACAAAAGAGACTAAAGCTTTCCTTTAGACTAAACTCTGTGGTATGGATTGTCATTTACTGTGTGTTTTTACAGGACCTAGAACAATGGGGACCCAACCTGATTGGCCTCTAGGTGTTACCACAATATAAATTTCAAATGATGCCATCAACAATTAAATGGAATGCCCCTCATTATAGCATTAATTATAAGTTTAGTGGTATAAATAGATTGAGATGTTTTCCTTCACATTAATAAACTAAAGATAAACACATTTCATACTCTGTGATTGAATTCCTTGAACCTGGACTGTCTTCTTGAGAATTGGGAAGACTATAGAATCTAGTTAAGAGGAAGTAAACTATGATATTATTCTTTTCCCTGCACAATAAACCATGGTAATTTTATACATTCCTTGGCTTCCCTCAGACAGATCACTTTCTGCAGCAGAACGCCATTGTGAGGCAAACTGCAATATATGGACGTTAAGGGGAAAAATGTGGAAATCTGTAAAAACTCATCTTAGAGAGTGCCAAATGTTTTATTTCTGTGCTTTTATGCAATTCCTGGTGCTTTTGCTATCATCTCTGGAGAGAGGTACAAATACCAATCTGAGGGGAATAATGAGATCATGAACTTGAGTTACAGTGAAAAGAAAAGGAGTACTTGTGGCACCTTAGAGACTAACCAATTTATTTGAGAGTAAGCTTTCGTGAGCTACAGCTCACTTCATCGGATGCATACTGTGGAAAGTGTAGAAGTTTTTATACACACAAAGCATGAAAAAATACCTCCCCCCACCCCACTCTCCTGCTGGTAATAGCTTATCTAAAGTGATCACTCTCCTTACAATGTGTATGATAATCAAGTTGGGCCATTTCCAGCACAAATCCAGGTTTTCTCTCCCCCCAAACTGGATTTGTGCTGGAAATGGCCCAACTTGATTATCATACACATTGTAAGGAGAGTGATCACTTTAGATAAGCTATTACCAGCAGGAGAGTGGGGTGGGGGGAAGGTATTTTTTCATGCTTTGTGTGTATAAAAACTTCTACACTTTCCACAGTATGCATCTGATGAAGTGAGCTGTAGCTCACGAAAGCTTACGCTCAAATAAATTGGTTAGTCTAAGGTGCCACAAGTACTCCTTTTCGTTTTGCAAATACAGACTAACATGGCTGTTACTCTGAAACCTTGAGTTATAGTGATTAGGCCTTAAGGTGGGGATTGTGCTTCAGTTTAGTAACAAGGGGGGTAGGAAAAGTGAAATAGACAGGTCAGGGCCCTGAAAGCTTTCATAAGAGTGTAAGGAATTGGATAAATAAAGCTCGACAAAATATTTTTTATCTCTTCTGCTGAATTCCTTATGCTCTTCTTGTAAGACTTGCACATATCTGAATGATGGAAATAATTTATAATTGCCCAACTTACCTTTGAAACTTTTCATTAGTATTTTCCTGCTTATCTGCTTCCTTGATGAAATTCCTGTGCAAAATATCATTATTAACTGACTAATAGAAATACCTGTGTGTCAAATGTAAAATACAAAGATTTTATAGACAACTTACACAAGACTTGGATCACTTAATTCACCTTTAACTCCTTAGAGTGAATATTCCATTAACTCGACAAAATGTGTTCTATTAGTAAATTTCATTTAATGCTTATACTCCTAATAAGGTATCAAAACAGCTATAAAAACTAAACAAAGACCTGTGAGAATGAATTTCATATGAGTACAGCTCCACTGAAGTCAATTGAGAGATGTCAATGTACACTAGCTGAGGATCAGGCCCTTTATTTTTTTCAGTAGCACTTGCCTGTCCTGTTTTGGTATCCTGTTCCAGGACACTGTCTGCAGATGGCTACAGCCCTGGAGCACAGAAGTCCTGCTGGGGATAACTCAAGCTAGGAATTAATCACGGCAATGCAAAATGGGAAATGTAGTTCACGCTTAGAGAATTCTACCCAGCTCTAAATAGAACACGGACAGATAAATAGTTGGGAACATATAGTGGCTTTGGATAGTAAGGGGGGGGGGGGGGGGAGAATTGTTGTTTTTTTAGGAATCTACAGTGATTTGTCCTCCAGAAATACATGTATACAGGAAGCAGAGCCATTGAAAACAATCCTGAGAGTGCCACAGGTAAATAAGGCTTTCATTATATACTTATGTGTATTTATACAGTACTATGCACATGCTGTGTATGTGAGTGTGTATATAATATATCTGCATATGTGACTTCTGCACACCACAAGATGCTTATTTCCTGGAAGCTCTTTGCTTCGAGGGTACATCTACATTAGGAACTGTTAGGCTATAGATATTCAGGCCTGCCTGTAAAGGCCTATACTCTAAGAATTTGGGTGTATTCTTATCACTTGGCTAGTTAGAGGTATAAAAGAATCAGAATCACTGTCTGCCAGTGTAAAGTCCTTCTCTTACTGTGACAGCCTGAGGCCATGTTCTTAGGCTAAGGCCTTTGGCTAAGCAACAGAGGCAGCCATAAACTGGGAAGCAACCGATCACATCCTTACATTCCAAACTAGTCACATTGAAAGAAGGTGCTATTGGGCTGTTAGGAATACACTTCTGTCCTGATAATGTCTGTCACCTCCAGAGAAAGGGAAGTGCCTAGAAAATGTAAAAGGAAACTTAGTCTGACAGCATCCTGTCTGGCAAAAACTCACTTATCAATAGCTGGGATATGAAATCCTCATTTCTGTGTTTGTTCTATCACTGTAGTCCCCATTTCCCTATTGTTTGTATAATCTCTGTCTGGTTCTGTGATTGTTTGTCTGCTGTATAATTAATTTTGCTGGGTGTGAACTAATTAAGGTGGTGGGATATAATTGGTTAAATAATCATGTTACAATATGTTAGGATTGGTTAGTTAAATTTCAGGAAAATGATTGGTTAAGGTATAGCTAAGCAGAACTCAAGTTTTACTATATAGTCTGCAGTCAGTCAGGAAATGGGTGGGTGGGGAAATTGGAATCATGTTTTGCTAAAGGGGAAATGGGAACAGGGAATGGGGGTGGGGAAATTGGAATTATGTTTGGCTAAGGGCAGGAATGGGAACAGGGACACAGGTGTAAGGCTCTGGTTTCAGAACTGGGAAGGGGGACACTAAAGGATGGAAACTGGAATCATACTTGTTGGAAGTTCACCCCAATAAACATCAAATTGTTTGCACCTTTGGACTTCTGGTATTGTTGCTCTCTGTTCATGCGAGAAGGACCAGGGAAGTAAGTGGGTGAAGGAATAAGCCCCCTAACAGGGACTGTAAACACATCCATCCCTTTTGGAGAGGCTAATTGAACTGTTAGCTGAATGAATTGCTGAGGAACACCTGGCTACTGGAAATGCTCAAGGGAACATTGGTACAAATGTGTGGGGCTACATAGTTTTGTGAAGGTTTTTTTCCCCTTGTAGCAGAGAGTCAAGAACATTCACAAAACTATGTAGCCCCACACATTTGTACCAATGTTCCCTTGAGCATTTCCAGTAGCCAGGTGTTCCTCAGCAATTCATTCAGCTAACAGTTCAATTAGCCTCTCCAAAAGGGATGGATGTGTTTACAGTCCCTGTTAGGGGGCTTATTCCTTCACCCACTTACTTCCCTGGTCCTTCTCGCATGAACAGAGAGCAACAATACCAGAAGTCCAAAGGTGCAAACAATTCGATGTTTATTGGGGTGAACTTCCAACAAGTATGATTCCAGTTTCCTTCCTTTAGTGTCCCCCTGTCATCTTATGCCTCCCTGTTGTATCATGTGTGCGCATGTATGGCATCCCTGAATTCTCTTGCCTGTGCAAAACCAGGACCACTGTGCATGTGGGTGGGATCCGATTGCCTGTACAGAGTTTGTAAAATAGACTTGTCCTGAGCCCACTCTGGACAGAGGCACTTCCCTGTAATCTCAAACATGGAGTGCAGTGCAATGTTGTCCACACTGGCATCCAAATGGATATATAGGCAGTTCCAGTGTGCTTATATATAGCCTACAACCATGCACTCCATGATCATTCTGCAGCAATGAGCTTGTAATATAATTCCCTTTTCCAGGGTCATTGATAACAGGGTGTGGTTTCATGACCAAGTCAGGAGTGGGTATGCAGGATGGGAGGCAGACTTACAGCCAAACCACAACCGCTTGTGCAGGTGCTGGGTGAGTCAGTGGTCAAGAGAGTCTGCAGTGAGTCAACCCTCAGACATGCGGCACCAACCTCCTACCAAGCAGGACCTGCGTCAGATGACCCCAGTCTCAGGTATTTCCACAGCCCCATCAGAGTTGCAGATCAGTCAGAGCAACAGCACTACCTGGCCAGGAACCCTCCTGCTGCCTTGCGGTGGACCAGACTCCAGCTACTCCTAACCTCCCCCTGCCCCTACTCTTTCCCCAACCCAGCCCTATCCTTGCTTGAGTCCTGTCCTGCCCAGCACTAGCTTCCCTCCAGCCTTGCCTCCACCTCCTGATTCCCCCCAACCCTCAGACTCTGACTATCTGATTTTGACCCTTAGAACATAGCTAGATTCTGGCTTTGGTATCAAACTGGCTTGTCTTTGGACTCTGATCACTGAGCTCTGATGGCCTGCACCTGGACTCTGGCTATGGTTCTGATCCTGGTTTGTCTATGGACTGTGATCAGAGTTCTGACCCTGGCCTGTCCCAGATCTAGATTTCAGGAGTGCCCTTGGGCCAGGCCCAACCCTATACCTAGCTGTGACAGTGCTGAATAACAGTTGGCACAAACATACGGTAGATAACCTTATCATTTCTGGGATTATATTTCTTTTTCCCTCTTAAAGTACAGTCATGATCCCCTCAGCACTCTGCTGTCATTAACCTTTCTACTGTTCATAGAATCATAGAAGATTAGGGTTGGAAGAGATGTCAGGAGGTCATCTAGTCCAACCCCCTGCTCAAAGCAGGACCAAACCCAACTAAATCATCCAGCCAGGGCTTTGTCAAGCCGGGCCTTAAAAACCTCTAAGGATGGAGATTCTACCACTTCCCTGTGGGTGTGGGAATAAAGGGGGTCTCAGCGCTGGATCTGGCCTACAGGGAGCTGAACGCATGATCCCGGCATAAAAGCCTGCCTTCATAATTCTCTGCAGAAACCCCAGCTTGGAAGCAAGACGATCCTCAGCTGCATGGGGGGCCTCTGTCTAACAGGAAAGAGGGCAATACAAGTATTGCCTCAGGAGTAGCATCCTCTCATAAATTAAGCCAATAAGTTCCCTAATTTGGGGCCTTACCATAAATTAGGTTATTCAGTTACCCAATCTGCCGCCAGTAAAATAGGGCTTCAAAATGCATCCTATAAGGAATCAAATATGGTAGTGTCCAGGGAAAGGTAGCCTCTCCATATTAGGAAGCAAACAGTTTGGGTCCGAAAAGGAGGTAATCACACCTTATTAGGAAGCAAACAGGTCAGGTCCAGGAAGGGGTAATCCTCACCATATTGGGAAACAAAAGGATGATTCGGAAGGTAAGGGATAGGGCAGGTACCAAGAGCCATAAGGATAAAAGATGTTGTAACCATAACTCGGGGCTCACTTTGTTGGTCACGAGGCAGAGGGGAACGAGCAATCTGGATGCTGTAACAGAATAAATGGCTTCTTACCACTCCACCTGGCTTCATCCATCATTTGGCCCTGCAACGATCTCTAGGTAACCCATTTCAGTGCTTCACCGCCCTCTTAGTGAAATAGTTTTTCCTAATATCCAAACCAGACCTCCCCCACTGCAACTTGAGACAATTGCTTCTTGTTCTCTCATCTGCCACCACTGAGAACAGCTAAGCTCCATCCTCTTTGGAACCTCCCTTCAGGTAGTTGAAGGCTGATATCAAATCCCCCCTCACTCTTCTCTTCTGCAGACTAAACAAGACCAGTTCCCTCAGCCTCTCCTCATAAGTTGTATTCCCCAGACCCCAGATCTTTTCTTGCCCTCTGCTGGACTCTCCATTTTGTCCACATGCTTTCTGTAGTGGTGGGGGCTCAAAACTGGATGAAATATGCCAGTTGTGGCCTAACCAGTGCCGAATAGAAGGGAATAATCACTTCCCTCAATTTGCTGGCAATGCTCCTACTAATCGAGCCCAATATGCTGTTAGCCTTCTTGGTAAGAAGGGTACGTTGTTGACTCATATCCATAACATGTTACTCATGTTTGTAATCATGAATTTGCTTCTGTGGTCCACTAAGTCTTGCAGGACAACTAAATAGTAAAATTTTTGGTTCACATATTTCATTACCCCTTGTAGTGGGCAACGTACTGTGATATGGATGCTGTCAAAGTCCATGGCACAATTTGGGAACCCCATCCTCTGAAATCTAGCTATTATTTCTGGAACTTTTCTTATGACAATCACCATGGGGCAGATCAGTGTTAATTGCCTCAGAAACCTGTACAACCATGATTCCAACAGTATACTTTCCAACCCCAAAATGATTTGCAACAGACTTGTAGCTATCTTGTATAGCCAGCTTCCACAGGATAATAACCCACTTCTGAACAGGTATGGCTTCCCTGAATCAAGTGTTTTGATACTGGAGGTTTGAAATAAGTTCCTGACGTGGCTCTGTGGAAGTCTGTTTCCTCATATGGAAGTTCTGAAGCCACTGCTGGTCATATCAGGTTTCCAAAATGATGTGATCCTACCACACCATGCTGGTTCTCCTGCACTAAACATGACAGTCCACCCAACATATACCATGGTAATCCTGGCATGCACATCTGTACTGTGTAAGTGGAATGAATTGTCATTGACCCTCAAGGTCAGCAGCCTTCACTGTGTTAGAAAGTTCTGCCCAAATTCCATGCAGCACCTTGACAGTTACCTACTCTATGGCATAACCACTCATATCAGAATGAATAGCAGGAGCTAACCAGATTACCATCCCATATCTCCCATCCATTTTTACAGGGAACAGCACTGAGGGGTGACTTGATCAGGAACTACCGTCAGCGAGTGTGTGAAGGCAGGGGACAGTGTTAGGATATAGATATTCAGGCCTGTCTGCAAAGGCCTATACTCTAACAATTTAGGTGTATTCTCATCACTTGGCTAGTTAGAGGTATAAAAGAATGAATCAAAATCACTGTTTGCCAGTGTAAGGTCCTTCTCTTACTGTGACAGCCTGAGGCCCTGTTCTTAGGCTAAGGCCTTTGGCTAAGCAACAGAGGCAGCCATAAACTGGGAAGCGAACGGTCACAACCTCACATTCCAAACTGGTCACACTGAAAGAAGGTGCTATTGGGCTGTTAGGAATACACTCCTGTCCTGATAATGCCTGTCACCTCCAGAGAAAGGGAAGTGCCTAGAAAATGTAAAAGGAAGCTTAGTTTGATAGCATCCTGTCTGGCAAGAACTCACTTATCAATACTGGAATGTGAAATCCTCACTTCTGTATTGTTTTGTCATTACAATTCCCACTTTGCTATTGTTTGTCTGTATAATCTCTGTCTGGTTCTGTGATTTTCTGTCTGCTGTATAATTCATTTTGCTGGGTGTGAACTAATTAAGGTGGTGGGATATAATTGGTTAAATAATCATGTTACAATATGTTAGGATTGGTTAGTTAAATTTCAGGAAAATGATTGGTTAAGGTATAGCTAAGCAGAACTCAAGTTTTACTATATAGTCTGCAGTCAGTCAGGAAATGGGTGGGTGGGTGTGGGGAGGGGAAATGGGAACAGGGAATGGGGGTGGGGAAATTGGAATCACGTTTGGCTAAGGGCAGGAATGGGAACAGGGACACAGGTGTAAGGCTCTGGTGTCAGAGCTGGGAAGGGGGACACTAAGGAAGGAAACTGGAATTATGCTTGCTGGAAGTTCACCCCAATAAACATCGAATTGTTTGCACCTTTGGACTTTGGGTATTGTTGCTCTCTGTTCATGCGAGAAGGACCAGGGAAGTAAGTGGGTGAAGGAATAAGCCCCCTAACAGACAGTACCAAGAACATACAGGAAAGCAGCTCCTAGAGTGTCTCCCTATGATGCACAGCTCTGGTATACTGCCTGTGAAATGGGTGTGCTAACATCGTGTAACAGCAGCAGCGTGGACATGGGTGGACACAGCATTATACCCGTGTCCAGCACAGCATACGTGGACACTTGACATGGGTATGGCAAGCGTACATAAGCATATACACAGTCTAGTACTCAGGTGTGCTTGCCAGGGTGGGCATAGCCCCACACTACCCTCAATACAACTTCCTAGAAACTAAAACCTTGTGGGGTATGAAAATGACATTCACAGTATGCTATACAAGTAGGCTTGGCCAGATTTGATTTAAATAGTAAGTCCTTAGTAAATGTTGATTTCACCTGACACAGAAATCAATGCAAGAAATATCCATCAAATACCAGTCAGCCTCCCCTGCACCTTGTGCCTCCAGAAATCTGGAATCACTGGCCCCCGGCCACCCAGGGAGCCCTCTAATGCCTAGCTGTCATGGTCCAGGTGACTCACTCACCAGCTAGGAATGTGGGGACCATCCCTGGGCAGGAGCTGTTCACCAGTGGGATGGCCTCTCTGGTGGCCAGGGGCTTGTCTTCCTTGCCATCCTGGCTGTTTTGTCCCACCAGGACTCCAGCCTTCCCTATATCTTGTGTGTGCAGGGATCTGGTGTCACTGGCCCTGTGGCTGATGAGGGAGCCCCCTGCAGCCCTGCTGTGAAATGGTGAAAATTAAAATAGATAAAAATCAGAAAAAGGGTTAAAAATAAACACTGATATTTACCACTGAATCTTGAAAAAATAAAATTTGAAAGATGCCAAACCTATATATAATAAAAGAACTCCACCTAGTCTTGTCTCAGGACAGTTTTCAATAGCTCTTCTGATTATTCCTATATATAGATATAGCTCTCTTTATATCTATAGCCATATATGCTCCTGCACATCTAAAAAAACATTAACTTTGAACTGAGGCTGTACAAGCAAATTTCCGTCATCCAGACAGCCTATAGTTCTAGGAAATCATGACCAAACACCACAATACCCACAAACTTTGCACCTCCACAAAAAAAACTCCTTTTCACTTTTAACATGCAACCACCCACCATGTACCTACCCATTTTCCCCCAGAACTGGACACAACCTTAACTCTAATGTTAACAAGTTCAGTATGTTTTTATACTCATTTACTTAAAAATTCTGCTGCTACCTTATTCAACCACCTAATGTCAGAGTAAAACATAATCCACCTTAGGTCCTCCACAACTTTGTTGCCTCTGTGCAACAGAATATCAACAGTATTATGCTTAGTAATGCTTAGCTTAGGCACAATCCTGCTTTGTCTGAAGTCAATAAGCAGATCTTGTCATAGACACTGAGAACAAAACATCATATTTCTTATAAAAGCAGTTGATTTGCTGTCTGGGCAGGATGATCATTCTTTATTTTAACTGTAATTTGGATGATTACATGCTACAGTGGGATTGTATTAGGTTACACTCATGATTATTCTTTCTTGAACTAAGGTAGTAATTAAGTTTTAGATCTACTGATATAATTGCCTAATTTGGAAGACATGTAATTTCTGTCTTTACTTAGCAGGTATTTAAGGTTTAAGTAAGGTTATTGACACATTAGTCTTGCTTGTAACTTAAAACTTTAAAAACCTCCTTCTCCACAATACCTCCCTACTCCCTTCACTTCAAAAGCCTCAGTAATCCTCTTTTTTGCACTGATGGAGCTGCACTGTGCAGATGCACGGAACTGGTGTAAAATTGACTTGGTTCACAGTGGTGCAACAACTCTATACTAAGGCTGTGTCTGTGCCACAGAGACTATGTAGGCATAGTTATGTCTGTGTAGCTATGCTGGCATAACCCTGTAGTGAAGACACAGCCTACACTGACAGAAGGGGGTTCTCCATTGGTGTAGGAAAGTCACCTCCCTGAATGAAGTTAATTATGTCAACAGAAGCATTCTTCCATCGATATAGGTGAATCTACACTGGAGATTAGGTTGGCATAGCTATGTTGGTCAGTGCTGAGCTTTTTTCATACCCCTGCCTGACACAGCTTTGTCAAGCTAACTTTTAAGTGCAAACCAAGCCTAAGGGTTTACATTAGTGCATCTACCACAGTTAAAAAAAACAAAACACAACTCCATACATAGTCAAGGCCTACAAGGAGAGAGAAGGAGGATCCCTTTCTTTGGGAGTGTCTGTCCTGATCTACTGCGATGAAAATCTGATTGGCAAAATAAAGCCCAAATTTGTGTGATATATGGAATGTCTTCAGATCTGTATGGAGTTTTCTGCAGAAAAGGAAGCCAAATTAATACTACTTCCATGTTATTAAGAGAAGTTCTCTCTTGATAAGAATCTTCAAAGAAGTCTATCCTAACTTCCTCTATATGGCAAATGCGCAAATAAGTTTGGGATGTTTCCTAGTATAATTGTACAGTACAAACAAGAAGCGTTGTTGCATGATGGAAAAGGATAAGGTAATATAAATAAAGGATCATTCACTTTGTCTCTCAAAAGCGGTGTTATCCAATTCTTTAAGTTCAAATGCCTTTTCAGGCTTAGGACTATGCAAGAAGGTCCTTTTAGACACAGTTTCAAGAAACTGAAAATATAGCTGTGGAAGCTGAGACTGGAAGAGTTGTGACAGTAAAGAATTCCCATTAGAACAGCAGTCCCAGCTAAGACTCCCCAGAAAAAATAGACACGACTAAGGAGCCCATTGAAAGCAGTGTCTCCTGCTGTTGGCTGAAAATAAATTTGGAAGAGAGGAAAGCTCCCAGGAGATTTGGATGGGATAAAAATTGATTGTGATGATGAGAAAATGTTTTGATAGAAAAACATGATATAAATAATTAAGCTTGTCTCTAAGGTGCCACAAGTACTCCTTTTCTTTAAGCTTGTGTAGTTATTCTGGGAGGAGTTAATGACTACCATTTGCGGGGAGGGATAGCTCAGTGGTTTGAGCATTGACCTGCTAAACCCAGGGTTGTGAGTTCAATCCTTGAGGGGGCCATTTAGGGATCAGGGCAAAAATTGGGGATTGGTCCTGCTTTGAGCAGGGGGTTGGACTCGATGACCTCCTGAGGTCCCTTCCAACCCTGATGTTCTATGATTGATCACAGGCCTGGCTAAAGCTGATGGATGTGGATCCCATTTTTCCCCTCCCAGTTCTACACCAGGGTCCCCTATTCTCCCTACCACTGCCAGAGGCTCTTTTTATTCTCCTGTTTCCCCCTTCTCCCTTCTCCCACAGTTCCCCATTGCCTCCCCATGCTAAGGGCTCTGTCCCATCACCCTTCCCATGCCAGGTTCTTAAATACCTGCAGTATGGACAATGTCTTTTTAAAGATTTCCCATTTACAATAATATACAGAGTAGAAAACCACCAATAACTGTCACTACCTTGAAAGTAAAAAAATGAGATTCTCGTTCGTAGAGCCCCTCTAGATTTGCTGTGCCAAAGGTCAAGATTTCTATAAGGTCCTTGAGTAGCAGCTGTGTTATTCTGTATCCATAAAAAGAAAAGGAGTACTTGTGGCACCTTAAAGACTAACAAATTTATTAGAGCATAAGCTTTCGTGAGCTACAGCTCACTTCATCGGATGCATACAGTGGAAAATATAGTGGGGAGATTTTATATACACAGAGAACATGAAACAATGGGTGTTACCATACAGGCTAACAAGAGTGATCAGGAAAGGTGAACTATTACCAGCAGGAGAGTGGGGGGGAGGGGGCAGGAACCTTTTGTAGTGATAATCAAGGTGGGCCATTTCCAGCACTTTACAAGAACAGTAGAAGGGGAAATAAGGGGAAATAGTTTTACTTTGTGTAATGACACAACCACTCCCAGTCTTTCTTCAAGCTGAAATTAATTGTATCCAGTTTGCAAATTAATTCCAATTCAGCAGTCTCTTGTTGGAGTCTAGTTTTGAAGTTCTTTTGTTGAATTGCCACTTTTAGGTCTGTAATGGAGTGACCAAAGAGACTGAAGTGTTCTCCGACTGGTTTTTGAATGTTATTATTCTTGACGTCTGATTTGTGTCCATTTATTCTTTTACGTAGAGACTGTCCAGTTTGGCCAATGTACATGGCAGAGGGGCATTGCTGGCACATGATGGCATATATCACATTGGTAGATGCGCAGGTGAATAAGCCTCTGCTAGTGTGGCTGATGTGATTAGGCCCTCTGATGGTGTCCCCTGAATAGATATGTGGACACAGTTGGCAAGGGGCTTTGTTGCAAGGCTAGGTTCCTGGGTTAGTGTTTTTGTTGTGTGGTTGCTGGTGAATATTTGCTTCAGGTTGGGGGGGCTGTCTGTAAGCAAGGACTGGCCTGTCTCCCAAGATCTGTGAGAGTGATAGGTCGTCCTTCAGGATAGGTTGTAGATCCTTGATGATGCATTGCAGAGGTTTTAGTTGGGGACTGAAGGTGATGGCTAGTGGTGTTCTGTTATTTTCTTTGTTGGGCCTGTCCTGTAGTAGGTAACTTCTGGGTACTCTTCTGGCTCTGTCAATCTTTTTCTTCACTTCAGCAGGTGGTAATTTTGTGGTTGTAAGAATGCTTGAAAGAGATCTTGTAGGTGTTTGTCTCTGTCTGAGGGGTTGGAGCAAATGTGGTTTTATCGTAGAGCTTGGCTGTAGATAATGGATCATGTGGTGTGGTCTGGATGAAAGCTGGAGGCATTAGGGTAAGTATACCGGTCAGTAGGTTTCTGGTATAGGTGGTGTTTATGTGACCATTGCTTATTAGCACTGTAGTGTCCAGGAAGTGGATCTCTTATGTGGACTGGTTCAGGCTAAGGTTGATGGTGGGATGGAAATTGTTGAAATCCTGGTGGAATTCAAGGGCTTCTTTTCCATGGGTCCAGATGAAGATGTCATCAATGTAGTGCAAGTAGAGTAGGGGCATTAGGGGACAAGAGCTGAGGAAGCGTTGTTCTAAGTCAGCCATAAAAATGTTGGCATACTGTGGGGCCATGCCAGAACCCATTGTTTCATGTTCTCTGTGTATATAAAGTCTCCCCACTATATTTTCCACTGTATGCATCTGATGAAGTGAGCTGTAGCTCATGAAAGCTTATGCTCTAATAAATTTGTTAGCCTCTAAGGTGCCACAAGTAGTCCTTTTCTTTAAGGTTCTTGTTATACCCAATCTCCACATCTGTGGATGGAATTATGTGGTATCGTCTGGTCGCACTCTCTTTGTGGTAGTATTCTGCTTTCTTGGTTTCCGATGCAGCCTTTTAACATCTTTCATTTCTCTGCCTTCTTAGAAATGTGCCTTCTACTTGCTGTTTAATTAAAAGTGAAAAGCACTTCTTTATTCTTAAAAAAAACCCAAAAGCCTTTCAGTGAAATCATGATGTACCAGTAAGGGAGGAACTGCCTCCTGGTTACTAACACTGCAGAATAAGCCTGTGGTTAATACCTTATTTACACAAACTGAAGACTTTTACATCAGTATTTGGTGACCTTGAAACTGTATCGTGCTTAGTGCCCTTCCTATAACCTTAATTACTAGGGAATACAGAGCTTTAAAGAAAGACTAACATTTCACTTTAACATCCACAATAATCTATTATAAAGCCAGCTAAGCCAGTCCCCAAATACAGAGAAATGTTATTACATGCTCAGCTAGCTGTCAAGGGGCCATGAGTCAGTGGCTTACAGTTATCAAAAGTAACAAGGTTGTTCAGAATTTCCTCCAACAAAGCCAGCCAGCTTATGGAGGGATTAAGCTCTCTTTGATTAGAACAACTGGAACACATCCTGCCCTTTTAATTAGCATTCCCTTTTGTGTGGTTTAGGCTGGTAATTTGATACTCACACTAACCAATGCAAGACAAGACTTGGAATTTTTGGCCTACCCTTAAGCATTACAGCAACAATATACTAGTCTACATCAGCTAAAATGTGCATAGTCTTACAATTCATGTTCAAAGACCTGTAAATTCCCAAGGGCACTATGTCAATAGACACAGTGTAATAATACCCCAATATAAAAAGTGTGGCAGGAGACTCCGTGAGCCTTTAGGTACAGTAGATTGCCCTGAGGCCACACTCTTTTTGCCTTACAACCAAGAGAACAAAAAAGTTTTATGTCAATTTTATTGATATTTTGCATGTTTGTTTTAATTTAGACCTTAAGGCATGTCAGTAATAGCAGACCTCTATTTGCACTGGTGAAGAAGTGAGTGCAATTACGCAGGAAAAATAAAGCACCCGATAGAAAAATAGATCAGAACAAACATCCTTGACATATTGAGAAAGGAAGGTGAAAAGGACATTTTTATTACAAAACCATAGGCATCTTGGATGTGTATTACTAAATTTTTCATTTTTAAAAAAATTATAACTAAAAGCACCACTGGTCATGATTAATATTTGGTAGGTATAAGGAAACTGCAGAAGATGACCATTACTCCTTCTCCACACATTAGTTTAGAAATGTGAATGTTAGAATATTGGATTGGTGCTCCAGGGGCAACAAGATGGCCAACATTAGTTTGGGGGTTCCTGCACTTTTCTTGTTGGGGGCTAAGATGCCACCTCTTGCCCCTGCTCTGGGGCACCAAGGACCCCACTAGTGGCCCAGGAAGGTGGTAGAAGAGGGAAGCAGGGGAGGGGTCTGGGTTTGCTCCTCACTCTGAGCCCCAGCTCCTCTCAACCCCTGCGGGTTCTTACCCTCTTCCCCCTTGGGTGAGGTACCTTCAGTCCTTAGACGCTGGGGAAGGGAGTCTCCCTCCCCTGCTAGGACTAGCTTTTCTGGTTCTCTAGTTTTCCAGAACATACCTCCAAGCTCCAGTCCTCTCTCCTTCCTCCTCCTTGACTGCCTGAAGCAGGGATTTTTTATTAGATTCCTGACAGGGCCTTGATTGGAGCACCTGTAGTCAATTAACCTGTAGCCACCCTCCCTAGTCTACAGGGAACCATGCCTTAATTAGCCTAGGTCTTACATATTTCCCCTTTCTCACTCTCCCACTGCTCCCTGGCTCTCCTGTATCACACAGAAATAGTGCTGTCTCCTTGAAAAAAGTAGGCTTCTTACATATTTTTTGTTTGTTTTGTTTTCATGTGGGTGGTGGTGGTGGTAGGGTGGGCATAGATTAGATCTTTTTCCTCTGTAATATTTTACCATTATGTAATTTAGGTCAATGAAACAGAAGCAAGTTTCCCAACAATTTCCAAACACACATCCATCTGGGGTCAGATGGTTGCCAATGGTCTTGTTTTCATTCTTACCCCTTCTTCATCAACTCAGATCACTGGTTCTTCCTAGGTAGTACCATTGCATGCTTCTGCTCATGATCTCGTGCAATCCACTAATATGTTATCTAAGTCATCAGCACTGATATTACAGCATAAGTGTATGCTTGAGTGTCCCTGTATTCTGTGTTAGCCCTGTGCGTGTCCTATTTAATTTATTGTAAAGGGCCCTGTCATAAATATAAAGGAAAGGCTAACCACCTTTAAATCCCTCCTGGCCAGAGGAAAAAACCCTTTCACCTGTAAAGGGTTAAGAAGCTAAAGATAACCTCGCTGGCACCTGACCAAAATGACCAATGAGGAGACAAGATACTTTCAAAGCTGGATGGGGGGAGGGGGAGAAAACAAAGGTTCTCTCTGTTTGTGTGTTGCTTTTGTTGGGACCAGAGCAGGAATGCAGGTCAGAACTCCTGTAAAGGGCTAATAAGCAATCTAGTTAGATATGCGTTAGATTCTGTTTTGTTTAAATGGCTGATAAAATAAGCTATGCTGAATGGAATGTATATTCCTGTTTTTGTGTCTTTTTGTAACTTAAGGTTTTGCCTAGAGGGATTCTCTATGTTTTGAATCTGATTACCTTGTAAGGTATTTACCATTCTGATTTTACAGAGGTGATTCTTTTACTTTTTCTTCAATTAAAATTCTTCTTTTAAGAACCTGATTGTTTTTTCATTGTTCTTAAGATCCAAGGGTTTGGGTCTGTGTTCACCCATGCCAATTGGTGATGATTTTTATCAAGCCTTCCCCAGGAAAGGAGGTGTAGGGTTTGGGAGGATTTTGCGGGGAAAGACGTTTCCAAGCAGTCTCTTTCCCTGTTATATATTTGTTAGATGCTTGGTGGTGGCAGTGATAAATTCCAGGGGCAAAAGGTAAAATAGTTTGTACCTTGGGAAAGTTTTAACCTAAGCTGGTAAAAATAAACTTAAGGGGTTTTTCATGCAGGTCCCCACATCTGTACCCTAGAGTTCAGAGTGGGGAAGGAACCTTGACAGGTCCTTTTCAGGCTTTCTTACATTTTCTATTCAAATGTTATGAACTCACAGGAAAAGAACTCTTGCGATACCCCACAATTTTAATCATGTATTTTTTACTTTTGTGTAAGATGAATTACAGATCTCAGGAATTTCTTATGGAATCTGGGTAGTTTCCAGACATGATAGCAGTACCTCAACCAAGATTCAGTTTTGTACAATAGCTGAAAACACTTTTAACTTGGTTTTGAGCTTACTTCTATTACAGGTCCAAACGTGTTTCTGGCTTCTGAAATCCACAATAGACTTTCTAAAGAAATAAAGTCTTTGAGCACGTCACTTGGCAATACACTACTCAGATAAGTAAACTGACTCAATTTAGTTCAGTCCATCAATAGTGATAGTGGGCTAGGTATAGAGCTTCTGGGGGCTGTCTTATAATACTGTAGGAGCACGAAGAAGCTTCCTAAATCAGGGTGTAAAGAAAATTTTGCATGAGCTCTAAATGGTTGATTATTTCATACAAGACATGTATTGCAAGGTAGGGGACAATCTTGCTCTGAAAGGAAGGAAAGATTGACAAAATAATGAATGATTTATTAGAACATAAAATCCATGGGGCACTGTACAGTGTTGAATACAGAGCAGGTGATTAACAAAAAATAAACAATTACACAAGGTATCTTTCTTCTCTAATTTCTGTGATTCTATTGATTTTGTGGCTCACCCCCCTTCCTGCCCCCCAGACACTTGCGTTCTGCTAAATTCTGTTCCAGAACTGACTAGAAATAAATACCACACTTCTCAGATATAAAACACTATGACCTAATGCTTACTTTTGTCAACAAAACAATCAACCTTTTACTGCATAATTATCTGAACTATTATCTTAAGGCCCTCCTCTTTTAGGAAGCCTCTTCATGGTCCTGTAGTTAATGAGCTCTTAACGCTTCCATAAAAAAACCTCTCTGGCTTTTCAAAGTACAGTCTGATTCATACTGAAATGAAAACTGGAATATTTACTTAAACTCCTAGGATTGTTTTTAACAAATTTGGAATATAATTGAAGTAGATATCTGTGCTTGATTATTTTTTAAATTAGTTTTAGTAGTTATAAAAGCACAAAAATAGCATAAACTACTGTACTGTTCTTTTGCTTCTTCTATAAATGTAAATGACTTCAATACAGAAAATGGAAATCAACCAGTGATTAATACATAAACCAGCATCAATACCGGTGTTATTTTTAGAGAACGAAAATTGCAGAGATTGTGCTGTTTGACTTCAATGGAGCTATGACAATTTACACCAGCTAAGGATCTTCCCTTTCAATTCTATAAGCAGTTCCTCACTCCTTTCCTCCTGCCAAGGCCCACCACCCTTTGTGCTGCTGTGGAAAGAACCACCCTAGAGCCATATTCCACTGAGTGAAGAAGGGTGTGTAGATACCTGCTGCATGGATTCTGGACAGCCTGGCCTCCTCTTGTGCTGTACAGCTGTGATTATTATACTATCTAATGACAGGAAGTAGTATAGAATTTCTGTTTGCCTGAAGTAATATGTTGTGTTAGGTCCCGAGTCAGCAAGGTGCTTAAGCATGTGCCCTAACTTTAAGTACCAGTAGTCCCATTGTATCCAATTGTACCCTCAATTTTACCCCATGCAACCCCATTGATTTCACTGGGATAGCACATGGTGAAAATCAAGGCACTATTTGGCTTTTAACTCTTTTTTCCAGTATTTTGATATTGGGGTTGGTTTCCTCTTGACAGCTGTAGTTGGTTTCCTCTTGACAGCTCTTGACTTCTAAGGTTAGCTTTAAAAGGGATTATATGGATATAAAAAAGGGGGGTGTTTTTTTTTCTTTTGAACTATCCACTTCCTATTTTTGGTTGATATTTTCTTTCCACTGCATCTCAGCCTGCATCGTGGGGTGGTCCGCAGTTCAGGGACAGTTGGAACTTCAGGCCCTGACATTTTCCACAGAAGGGCAAACCCCACTGCCTGACAGAAAAAAATCAAACCAAACTCTGGAAGTTGCAACTCCTGGGTTTCCACTCCCCTATAATGGGTTGAGCTAAACTGGCATGCTTCAATAAGCCTATATTGTATGTCTAACAGAGGTATCTAATCAACTTTCAAGTATAGCTTTTGAAATAAAGAAAATGTCTATTCAGGAATATGCCATGTAGTTGTAGCCGTGTTGGTCTCAGGATAAAAGACCCAATAAAAGATATTACCTGAAACCACCTTGTCTCTCTAATATTCTGAAATATGTGAGTGGAGAAAGGAAAATCCATGCCCTTGAAACTAATTAACTTCCATGGATCTGATTAATTTAGTTCCTGTTTTAGAGATGACAAGTATTTCTGAGTTTGTGAAGGGGGAGTCTTGTTTCAGATTACTAGTCTAGTAAGATCCAATCCAATAATGTGTGAAATATATCACAACAGTAAGATCCAATATACCACAGATATTTTTTTCTCTCATCTGTAGTAATGAAGAAGACCTCTTTTGTTAAAGCATTAAAGTTTCATTCATCTAAATGAGTGCATTCTATTCTAACTTTACTTCAGTGCCTCTTTCTTTCTTTTTCTTTCTTTCTTGCTTTCTTGGATTGGGAAAGCTTAGTTATGTTTTGATGTTTACCAAAGGGCTGTCTGGTACATTATTCTTTTTATTGAATGAAGGAGAATATACCACCATGAAAATCCATCTCCTACTAATTTCTGAAATACTTTTTCCAAAAGGCAGATTTCTTGAATGAAAACCATAATGAAACTAAATGTTCTAAGAAATGTAAGGATTTTTTTCCTTTTAATGAGGCTATTAAGACCTTTAATGTTCCATAACATATTTTGTACATTTTGACTCCATAATACATCAATAACATGGAATTAAGGTTACTTAATGGAACATATAAGGCAGACAAATTGTTTGGAAAAGATCGATATAGAAACAACCTGGAGAAGATGTAGTAGTGAAGATAGACGATTACAACATCTAGAAAGAAGAAAACAGAACACTCATGAAAAAATTCAAGATCCTAGAAGTGATGTTAATAAAGATCAAAACCTGCTATTTGATATGGTTGCTAAGACATTGTGATCATTTTATGTATTGGAATTTCATACAGAGAAATACTGTGAAAGACACTTTCTGACTTTTCTTTTATGTAGGCTCTGAAAACCTAAGAAAGGATTAATTATAAAAAAAGGGAAAAGGACATTTGTCATATGCCAGTGTGAATAGGAATAAACTTTTATTTCATTTACAAATATGCATGTGTTAAATATAAAAGAGTGAAATATACATAAGTAAAACACCTGGGAATAAATACTAGGACATTTGAGAGACAGCGAGAGAGTGTGTTCTCGTTTGGGTGACAGTATTTGAGAATTTTATCAAATATCGAGTTCAGAAGAGCTCTTCCCAACTGGACTTCCGTTATATTGGCTTCTACTTAACTGAGATGTACCAAAAAGGTATTTTTTTGATATATAAATAAGACTTAGGGCCCCACATACAGGAGGAGAGAAAATGTCCACAGTTATTCTATGTACCTCTAATTCAACTCTCCAAACGTGCTTACTCTTCCTTAGTACGGGAAGAAACTTAAGAACATTTTTACTCTTGACTAGAGTTGGGCCTGAACTGCAATGACTACTTATACACTCAGATGTAAGTCAAAACTTTCCTGAGATAAGCCTGAGGTGCAAAGTTAGGATCCAAATTCAAATGTTCTTGAAGATCAGGCTGTGTGGGTGAGACAAGGACAAGAGATTAAAAGGCTCAGATTCATTTCTAACCTTTACTCCCAATGAATAAAGAATAAACCTTTTATCACATGCAAAGAGCAGAGGGGAAAAATACATCAGAAGTGAAATTCTGGCCTCTTTGAAGTGACTGATGAAGTTGTCATCATAAGACCATAAAAATGACCATACTAGGCCAGACCAGTCTTCCATTTATTCCAGTATCCTTTCTTCTGACAGTACCTGGTGACAGATGCTTCAGAGTGAATGAACACAACTGGGCAACTTATTGAGTGACCCATCCCCTGTCATCCAGTGTCTGCTTCTAGCACTCAGAGGTTTAGGGACACCCAGAGCATGGCGTTCCATCCCTGACCATCTTTGCTAATAGCCATTGATGAAGCTATCATCCATGAATTTATCTAATTCTTTTTTTTAAATCCAGTTATATTTTTGACCTACACAACATCCTCTGGCAACGAGTTCCATATGGTGACTGTGTGTTTTATGAAGAAATACTTCTTTTTGTTTGTTTTAAACCTGCTGCCTATTCATTTCATTGGGTAACCCCTGTTTCTTGTGTTTTGTGAAGGCGTAAATAATGCTTCCTTATTCACTTTCTCCACACCATTCATGATTTTATAGATCTCCATCATATACTCCCTTTATTGTCTCTATTCTAAGCTAATCAGTCCCAGTCTAACTTCAGTGGGGCCAGAAATTCAGTCCAGAAACATAAAACTAAAAAAGAGAGATGAGTAAATAACTGAATCCTCTTTGCTATATGGATATCTCTGTTCCTACTGAATAGGCAACTACTTTGCTCTCCCCTCCCCACCAGCAAAGTAGTTCTGATTAGTAAGGGTAGGCTTTTGTGCACTTCCTAATTTTATTTATTTCATGTTGTACATTTCTTCAATCAAGAATTCAGCTCCTAAAGTATTTATCTCCTAATGTTCCACAGACAAGGTGGGTAAGGTAATATCTTTTATTGGGCCAGCTTCTGTTGGTGAGAGAGACAAGTTTTTGAACTACACAGAGCCCTTCTTCAAATATATTTCCTAAAATTATTTTAATTCTCTTTTTCCTCTTTAAAGGCTTATTTGTAAGCTGTTTCCCATGAAAAAGCAACTGTTGGAGGTGTGTAGTGCAGCAGTTGCCTCACTTTGGCAGACAAAGGGTGAATAGCAGCCCTTGGGGCAGCTGCACAGAACCCAGCCAATCAGAGAAGGCTTAGAAGCAGCCAATCAGGGCCACGCTGGGCTCTATATAAGGGCTGCAAAGCAGAGAAGACGGGGAGTCTCTCCCTGACAAGCAAGGGAAGAGGACTGGCTCCAAGGGATAGCACCTTAGACAGAGCAGCATTGGGCAGGCTCAGGAGAGAGGAGGGAAAGCTCCAGCCTGATACCTGCCAGGCTGAGACCCCTGAAAGAAACGGCTGAGAAGCTGCAAGGGCCAAAGGAAAGTGGCCCAGGGAGCACGAGCAGTAAAGGGGAGAGAAGAAGGGCAGGACATGGCTGCTGCCAGAGGGTCCTTGGACCGGGACACAGAGTAGTGGGTGGGCCTGTGTTCCTCCCTCCCCCCCTTACACTGCACCTGGTCCTGGAGGAGCATGGCCCAATACAGACTGTGGCTTGCTCTGAGGCAAGGGCTAGACTTTGGAGCTGCAATTAGCCATGAAGGCAGGTGTAGAATGAGGACTGCGGATACACCCAGAAGGGGAGAGAACCAAGTGGGGCACAGCCAGAGTGCTCTGTCCAGAAGAGGACTCCACAAGCCAGGGGAGCAATGTGGGTCCCAGACAGCACAGCAGAGCAGGCAGCAGGTGGGAGATCACCAACAGAAGGTGTTCCATGGCTAGAACGGAGCTAATTTCCAGAGCAACCAGCAGGAGGTGCCGCGGTGGTGAGTCAGCGCTCTGTTATGTGGTGTTAGCATTTCAAATGACTGGAACACTATGAAAATCCTAATGATGAAACAAGAGATATTGGCCTGCTAGTAGATCCTGCTCCCATCAAGTCCCAGTACTGATTCATATTCTTTAAATGTCAGAAGGGGACCATCATGATCATCTAGTCTGACCTCTTGCACATTGCAGGCCACAGAAACTCACTCACCCACTTCTGTAATAGACCCATAACCTCTGGCTGAGTTACTGAAGTCCTCAAATCATGGTTTAAAGACTTGAAGTTACAAAGACTTCACTATTTCCAATAGTTTCAAGTGACCCTTGCCCCATGCTGTAGAAGAAGGCAAAACCCCTCAAGGGCTGTCATAAATACAAAGGGAAGGGTAAACACCTTTAAATCCCTCCTGGCCAGAGGAAAAACCCTTTCAGCTGTAAAGGGTTAAGAATCTAGGATAACCTCGCTGGCTCCTGACCAAAATGACCAATGAGGAGACAAGATACTTTCAAAGCAGAGGGGGGGGGGGAGAAAACAAAGGTTCTCTCTGTTTGTGTGTTGCTTTTGTTGGGACCAGAGCAGGAATGCAGGTTGGAACTCCTGTAAAGAGTTAGTAAGCAATCTAGTTAGATATGCGTTAGATTCTGTTTTGTTTAAATAGCTGATAAAATAAGCTGTGCTAAATGGAATGTATATTCCTGTTTTTGTGTCTTTTTGTAGCTTAAGGTTTTGCCTAGAGGGATTCTCTATGTTTTGAATCTGATTACCCTGTAAGGTATATACCATCCTGATTTTACAGAGGTGATTCTTTTACTTTTTCTTCAATTAAAATTCTTCTTTTAAGAACCTGATTGCTTTTTCATTGTTCTTAAGATCCAAGGGTTTGGGTCTGTGTTCACCCATGCCAATTGGTGAGGATTTTTATCAAGCCTTCCCCAGGAAAGGGGGTATAGGGTTTTGGAGGATTGTGCGGGGAAAGATGTTTCCAAGTGGGGTCTTTCCCTGTTATATATTTGTTAGATGCTTGGTGGTGGCAGCAATAAAGTCCAGGGGCAAAAGGTAAAATAGTTTGTACCTTGGGGAAGTTTTAACCTAAGCTGGTAAAACTAAGCTTAGGGGGATTTTCATGCAGGTCCCCACATCTGTACCCTAGAGTTCAGAGTGGGGAAGGGACCTTGACAGGGGCTCTGTCAATCTGACCCTGAAGGAAAAATGCTTCCCAAACTCAAATATGGTGATCAGTTAGACCTGGCATACCAGCCAGACACTTGGGAAAGAATTCTCTATAATAACTCAGATGCCTCCCCATCTAGCATCTCATCACCAGCCTTTGGAGATATATGCTGCTAGCAGTCGAAGACTGTCTGCATGGTAGACAATCTCTTTATACCAGTCCCTCCATAAACTTATCAAGCTCAGTCTTGAAGCCAGTTAAGTTTCTTTACACTTACTGCTCCCCTGGGAAGGCTGTTCGAGAACTTCACTCCTCTGATGGTGAGAAACCTGCAACTAATTTCAAGCCTAAATTTATTGATTGGTGCTTAACTGAAATAACTCCTCTTCCTCCCTAGTATTTATCCCTCTGATATATTTATAGAGAGCAACCTTATCCCCCCTCAGCTTTTTTGGTTAGGCTAAATAAGCCAAGCTCTTTGTGTCTCCTCTCAAGGTAGGTTTTCAATTCTTGGATCATCCTAGTAGCCCTTCTTTGCACCTGTTCCAGTTTGAATTCATCTTTCTTAAACATGGAAGACCAGAACTGCACATAATATTCCAGATGAGATCTCACCAGTGCCTTGCATAATGATACTAACACTTCCTTGTCTCTACTGGAAATACCTCTCCTGATGCATCTCAGAACTGCATTAGTTTTTTTTCACAGCCACGTCACATGGGTGGCTCATAGTCATCCTATGATCAACCGGTACACCAAGGCCTTTCTCTTCCGCTATCACTTCCGACTGATACGTCCCTAGCTTATAGAAAAAAATTCTTCTGGTTACTCCAGTTGTCTCCAATGAGACAGTGTCAGGAACTGAAACAGGGATATTGTTTGCCAATTTCTGTTATACAGGCTCGTGGATGATTACAGTGTTACAGAAAACAATTTTTATAACTTCAGTGCAACAGCAGTGTCTAAGTGTAAGATGTTGTTGTTGTTATAAATGTTCCTATGTCAGTGGCATGTTTGGTAAAGTTAGACCTCCTTTGTTCTTGGCTGCTTTTCAACCTCAGCAGGATAATTGCTTTTTCCTTGAATCAGTTAAATGATAACAGATTATCAAACACATATATCTACTCACTGATATGTTTGTACTCAATATAACTACATATTGTATCAGAAAAGAGTGGTATCATATCTAGAAAAGGGGTCTTGGTAGACAGGCACAACATGTCATCTGGTTGTTGCCCCATGGGCTCATCCGTGTTTGAATTATGAGTATTTCTATCACACTTCTCTGAGTTTATCTGATATCCCTGCCTTAACAAAGAGAAAGTGGTAGCTTTAAAATAACAGCTCTAGAATAAATGAAAGCATAATATTATTTTAACTGTGGTCTTGAATACTAAATTTAGCATACTGCATTGTAGGAGCATTCTTTCATAATGCATTTTTGATCAAAAACCTGAGAAACAGAATCATATAATAGCAATGGCAGGTACATTTTTATTCTGTTTCTTTTTGTTCTTCAGAAGAAATAGCATAAATTTAAAATGTGTAGGTATTGTACTGCATACTATTCTAAAGAACTTTTTCACTTTACAAGTAGCCTGATCATGCTAATTATTAAAAATTTGGGTAGGATATTGAGATGGAAAATGATGACTTTTAGGGGGGGAAGTCTTCTTATTTGTTTTCACTGTGCAGTTGGGACAATGTTTGAGTAACACTGTGAAGGAAATACTGCAGAAGAGAATGGAGCGGTTATGGGGTCAGCATATTTGTATCAATTCTCATCAGATAGCAGAAAGACTCATGGATTTAGAGAGTCCCTTACAGTCTAATGGTGAGTTGATCCAAGTCTCGTTCCCACTCTGAAGGAAGAGAAATCAAGATACTAATGGGATGAATGAGGTTATGGGAAAACATATTATAAAAAGAGATGGCAGTGAGAAGAACTGTATAGTACTAATACCCTACTCTCTTCTTCCATTCCTTACCTTATAATTAAAATGCTTCTCTCCTCCAGGGCCAAATTATTTCCCTCTCTTCATGTAAATCTCTCCTTAAAAGATTTCTCCTGTAAACCCTTTCTCTGATGATTTCCAAAACATACTTAACAGCTTTGACCTTCCTGTGGTGTATTTATATACCTGAACTCTATTGCAAATCTATCAATTTTACACTGCAAAAAGAAAAGGAGTATTTGTGTCACCTTACAACTAACAAATTGGTTAGTCTCTAAGGTGCCACAAGTACTCCTTTTCTTATTGCGGATACAGACTAACACGGCTGCTACTCTGAAACCTGATTTAGACTGGAGGCTTGTAAGGGCAGGGATCACTTGAACAACAGTGAATTATAACATAAGAGTAGCCAGACATAACTGGACTGGGAGAACAGAATCTGTAGATTGAAATAGGAAGGCTGCATAACTCTGGATATTCTAGCTATTTATATAAATCCTTGATCTTATTTTGAATCCTGCTAGATCTGGCCTCAGTAGTAGTAGTAGTAGTATATGTCTAATTGAGTTACTATTTTTGATACAAGTATTTACTAATTCACTTCACATTTTCACATGCCATTGCACTTCCTGGTTTAGGGGAGACAGGTTTCATAAATACCAAAATACAGGGATAGGCTCTTCTCATGGTGTTCCCAGCCCAATCAGGTAACCAGTTCTTAAGAGATGTCTAGGCCCAAGTGTGCTAGAAAGCTTTGATCTCAGAGTTATCTGAGATCACCTGTGGCAGATGTTGGAGATCAGGGTAGTAGATCCTGGAAGAATTCTCTCAAGTTATTGAATCTCTGGGAAAACATGGAACATTAAATATCTTGCTTTTATGCAGAGTTATAGAAGTTATTAAGACTGTGGGGCTATATCCTGAAATTACTTGGGCACTGAAGCTAGAGTAGCATCACACCAAGAGTACATCACCCCCAGTGTTCCACAGGCTGTGGTGCCTGCCTCTGAGTTTCTGGGCAGTACTCAAGAAATTGGTTTTCATCTATAAAGCCCTAAATAGTTGGATTTGGATTTCCAGCAAGATTGCCTCTCTCTGTCTCCTGGTAAACCTAATTTAAAGGCCTCCTCACTAGGTTAGCAAGCCTGCCCGCGAAGATGCTCTTCCCTCTCCCCGTTAGGTGGATCCCATCTCTTCCTAGCAATCCTTCTTCCTGGAACAATATCCCATGTTTGAAGAATCCAAAGTCCTCTCTCTGACACCATCTGAGAAACCACGCATTTACTTCCACAATTCAGTGGTCCCTACCTGGGCCTTTTCCTTCAACAGGGAGGATGGATGAGAACACGACCGGTGCCTCAACACATTTATCCTTCTTCCCAGAGCCACGTAGTCTGCAGTGACCCGCTCAAGGCCATTCTTGGCAGTATCATTGTGCCCACATGGAGAAGTAGGAAAGGGTAGCGGTTTGAGGACTTGACCAGTCTCGTCAGATAGTCCTGAATTCTAGCTCCAGGCAAGCAGCACACTTCTTGAGTTTCCTGGTCTGGAAGGCAGATGAATGACTCCATCCCCCTTAGGAAGGCATCCCTGACCACCAACACCTGTCTCCTCCTCTTGGGAGTGGTGGTCGTGAAACCCCTATCCCTTGGACAATGCATTCCATGCCTTCCTCTCAATGGGGTCTCCTTCTGATCCCTTCCCTCAGATGACTCTTCCAAACCATTCTCTGTCGTAGTACTTGTGCAGAGAGCCTGTAAACAGTGTCTTACCTCTATCTGCACTGGGGCTACATGGGTTCTCCTCTTTCTTCTTCTGGAGGTCACATGCTGCCAATTTTCTTCAATAAGGGGAACATACCTACTGGGTCCAGCGGGGATCTGGTCTGGGCATGGTACTAGTAAATATTTTCATTAGTGACTTGAATAATGGAATGGAGTGTATGCTTATTAAATTTGAGGATGATAATGATGACAGGGGTTGCTAGCACTTGGGAAAACAGAATTAGAATTCAAATTGACCTTGAAAAATTGGAGAATTGATCTGAAATCAACAAGATAAAATTCAATAGAGACAAGTACAAAATACTACACATAAGAAGGAACAATCAAATCACAACTACAAAACGGGGAATAACTGGTTAGGCAGTAGTACTGCAGAAAATGATCTGGGGTCATAGTGATTCAAATTAAATATGAATCAACAATGTGATTCAGTTGAAAAAAAGCTAATATCATTCTAGGGATGTATTAAAAGGAATGCCATATGTAAGACATGGAGTACTTGTCCTGCTCTGCTTGGCACACGTGAGGCCTCGTCTGAAGCACTGTATCCAGTTCTGGGTCCCACACTTTAAGAAAGATGTGGAAATACTGGAGCGAGTCAAGAGAAGAGCAACAAAAATGATGAAAGGTTTAGAAAACCTGACCTATGAGGAAAGGTTAAAGAAATCTGTATATGTTTAGTCTGGAGAAAATATAGACTGAGGAGAGGCCTGATAGTCTTCAAATATGTTAAGGGCTGTTATAATAAGGATGGTGATGAATTCTTCTCCATGTCCACTGAAGGTAGGATAAGATATAATTGACTTAATCTGCAGCAAGGGAGATCTAGATTAGCTATTAGGAACAATTTTCTAACTCTAAGAGTAGTTAAACTCTGGAATAAGCTTCTGAGGGAAACAGTGGAATCCCTGCCACTGGAGGTTTTTAAGAACAGGTTAGACAAACACCTGGCAGGGATGGTCTTGGGATACATAATCCTGATTCAATGTAGGGGATGTACTAAATTACTTTCCTTCCAATGCTACATTTCTATGACTCTGTGTTCTTATGCACATCATCTCAATTCATTTTTTAATTTTTATAAATATAAATTAGTCTAATATAGTAAATAGTATGCCAGTCAGAGGAACAGCTATGGAAGACTAAAATAACTATGCCTCTTGTGACCTTTACGTGACTCATAGTGGACTGTGATCCAGGTTTGATAATACAAGACATGAGACAAAGAAAGTGAAAGAAACACATATAAACCTTGATCTCTTGCTTGAAACATCAGCATTCATGGCATATAAGATATAGCATTTTTTTTCACTCCACTTAGTATGCATAGAAACCAGAACAACTGCAAGTGTTTTCTGAAATGATGCCCCGAACAGTGATATCAGGTGTGGTTTACAAGAGCATAAATTTTCCACCTGCCTTATGTATAAATGGCTCTGGCTCCTCATTCATGCTTAGGATGATCCCAAACTCTATTTATGAGCATAGCTAAAACTGGGTACTTTGGTATGCTGGAGGAAAAACATTCCCTTTATAAATAATTGGTATTGTAGAATATGTAACTCTTGTGTGCGCATACGTGCACACAGGCTTAGGGCCATTGCTGGAAGTCAGAAACCATAATAAAAAATAGGTTTCAGAGGAACAGCCGTGTTAGTCTGTATTCGCAAAAAGAAAAGGAGTACTTGTGGCACCTTAGAGACTAACCAATTTATTTGAGCATGAGCTTTCGTGAGCACGAAAGCTCATGCTCAAATAAATTGGTTAGTCTCTAAGGTGCCACAAGTACTCCTTTTCTTTTTATAATAAAAAATAGTAAATTAAAATATCTATTTTAGAATCTATAAATAACATTTTCTGAGTATTGTAGAGACATCAATAGTAATTTCATCTATAAGCATTATTGCATTGAGATTTGCTCTTAGAGCAAGATTAAAATTCCTCTCTCATACACTTTAATGGTTTATTTAGTCTCTAAATCTGGCATGATAACTTTGTAGAAAAACTGAATATTCTGTTTTTTCCCCACAGCTTTTTAAAATGCTCCATCTTACCCTGTTTTCTTAAATTTTCTTTTGATTCCTTTTCATGAACAACTCCAGGTTTCTCTCCCTCTCTCTTGTCTCTCACACAATCGTTATTAAAGAAGGTAACTTAACTACTCAGATCCATCAGCTATGTTGTTTTGTGAAGCTGCCAGCCTTGACTAGATCTGGTTTGAAAAACTGCAAAATATTGGGGTTTTTTTGCAGAAATTTTGTTTGAGTTGGAATTTTCTTACCCATTCTGCTCCATCATTCACCAGCTGTACTCTTTGCAAACTCCTGGTGGGCCAGGGATGCAGACTGAGTAGCAAAGTGTCTGGGGACAGATAAGTCCATGAGGGACTTTGGGAAAGTGATGGGTATGCAGGGATATCAAGGGCAAGTAAAGAACAGGACTGGGGAGATTGAGATTGAGAGGAGTTTCGGGGAGAAAGAAAGAGGGATGTAATGCAGTGTATATAAAACCCTACACTAGAACCGAAGGGGTTAAGGAGCAATTCTGGGCCTGGTGATCTCCCTTTCCCCTTTCCCCTACAGAACCTGCTCCAGCTGGAGGAAGAAGCTTCAAAGGGAGCAACACAGCTCAGATGGGGGCAGACAGGGTAGGAAGACAGACCTACCCTGAGAGCTCCTGAACAATGGAATTGCGGAAGCTTTCACTACGAGGAAGGGACTAGTCACTGAATCTTGAAGTTCAAACTTTTTTTAATTTATTTTTATTTTTTACATTTTCTGTTAGACTTTGAGATGTTGTGGGAGGAGGTAAACAGTAGGAAGTGGCCTAGGGAGGCAGCCTTGAGATACTCAAGGGTTCCTGATATTGTTGCGTCTCATAGGACCCTGTGCTGGAGCCTGTGGAGTGGGAGGGCCTGTGATTCCCTACCAACCACTCTTGTTATGGAAGGGACATAAACCTCATTTCCCAACCTTCATCTCAAGAGTGAGGAGAGGATAGAGGTGCTGAGAACTGTGGGGTGAGAGGAGCCATTCACAAGGGTGTGGGGGAGGGCCAAAGACCCTTCCCATTGTAAAGACATGGTATTCTTCATACTCCTTTGGACTTTGCTATCCCTAAGGGGGAGAACCAAATTGGTAACCTGGCCAGAGGGCAAAGTTACCCACCCACCAAAAGGTGGTCCACCCCCATATTGGACGAGTTGCCAATGGGAGACACCAGAGACAGGGTAAAGATGAAGATCACCGATAAGCCCAAACCTCCCCGACCATTCTGTCACAAGGGGATTATTAGTAGATGCATATTAGTAGATGCTTCAGATGAGGATAAACCTGGATTCTCAGCTGAGGTATTCCCAGTGCACTCACGCAGCCATACTAAGGGAGCTTCAGCATTGCTAACTCCTGTGATTTTATTATAAATCTTAGATTTGCTGGAGTCATTTGATTATGTGAGAAGTTCATCTTTCACTTAACAAAAAAAAAAAAAAAAGAATTCCAACTCTCCAAGTTAGAGAAAAGTTAGAAAATTTGAATCTCAAGGCTCAAAAACCAAAAGGCAAATAAAAATTATATATATATACTTTTTAAAATGATAATGAACCTCATAATATTTGTGGGGCTTGACTCTTGTAATTTTTTGAATGTTTGAGGTTGGCAATACTGGCATTTTCAAATAATTACTATTAAAAAGAGAAGAGAAAAGCCCTGGTAGCAATGAAATATTACCTTTTTCTTTTTCCCAAAAAAGACATTTTCCCCAAATCCACTCTATCCCATCTGATTCGTCTGAGTCCTGAATGTCTGAGATTGAATTCTGGGCTAGTGACAATTTTTCTGAGTATTGCCAACTCTTGACACTTTATCAAAAGTCCCACTATCCTTTGTGATTTTCAGTTTACTTTCCTATTATCTCCCTATTACTGTCTTCCTTCTGATTGATTCTCCTTTATTCACAATGGCCACCATCTCCTATTTTCAATAGAGTTGAAGCCAGGAAAAGTGGGTACCATTTCCATGTAGTTTCTGCATGTGAAAGTGAAGCTGCCCCTTGTAAAGATGGGGTGAAGCTGGACTGCCTTCAGGATTAATGGATGCTGTTCTATTGTTTATGGAGCTATACTGTACAGTGTACACTATGCAGAGCCAGGGGAATGTGAGAGATTGAATAAAGCAGTGAAGAGGATGTGTCAGGGATATGGGGAGCAAGAAGAGACCACATGTGCATGCGCATAGAAGGAAGACCAAATGGATAGAGAGGAGTGTGGGGTTGTGAGGGAGACTAAGGGGGATGCAGGAGGAGGCTAGATGGGAGTGAAACGTGGTGTTTAGGAGGAAGAATGAAGAGGTGCTGGAAGAGACTGTGGGGGTGCAGAAGACAGTAATAAGAGTGGGAGATGGAGAGGAATAGAGTGACAGGTCCCCCAACTCAGAAGTTAGGAGAGCATAATTGGAGGATGGGTTCCCCCCTAAGCAGCTGGGAGGGAGGCTTACATTTTTGCATTTGCATTTAAGGATCAATTTTGAATCTGAAATGATCACACATACTTTGCTGGCAAGTGGCTTTCTCTTAAAGGCTGAAATTCCTGAAGTCAAACTTTTTAACCACTGCCCCTCTCCACAAAGTATTTATATTTTAAAAATCTCATGATTTTAAACCAACTTCCTGATTTTTATGGTTCAATATCTAGTATTCATATAGGGATTGAAATAAGAGCCTTATCCCATTCTCTGCTCTCTGTTAAGGCCCAACACTTATGTCAAGGTTCCTCCCCCACTCTGAACTCTAGGGTACAGATGTGGGGACCTGCATGAAAAAACCCCCTAAGCTTATCTTTACCAGCTTAGGTCAAAACTTCCCCAAGGTACAAAATATTACACCCGTTATCCTTGGAATGGCCGCTACCACCACCAAACTAATACTGGTTACTGGGGAAGAGCTGTTTGGACGCGTCTTTCCCCCTAAAATACTTCCCAAAACCTTGCACCCCACTTCCTGGACAAGGTTTGGTAAAAAGCCTCACCAATTTGCCTAGGTGACTACAGACCCAGACCCTTGGATCTTAAGAACAATGAACAATCCTCCCAACACTTGCACCCCCCCCCTTTCCTGGGAAATGTTGGATAAAAAGCCTCACCAATTTGCATAGGTGACCACAGACCCAAACCCTTGGATCTGAGAACAATGAAAAAGCATTCAGTTTTTACAAGAAGACTTTTAATAAAAAATAGAAGTAAATAGAAATAAAGAAATCCCCCCTGTAAAATCAGGATGGTAGATATCTTACAGGGTAATTAGATTCAAAAACATAGAGAACCCCTCTAGGCAAAACCTTAAGTTACAAAAAAGATGCACAGACAGAAATAGTTATTCTATTCAGCACAATGCTTTTCTCAGCCATTTAAAGGAATCATAATCTAACACATACCTAGCTACATTACTTACTAAAAGTTCTAAGACTCCATTCCTGTTCTGTCTCTGGCAAGAGCAGCATACAGACCGACACAGACCCTTTGTTCCTCTCCCTCCTCCCAGCTTTTGAAAGTTTCTTGTCTCCTCATTGGTCATTTTGGTCAGGTGCCAGTGAGGTTACCTTTAGCTTCTTAACCCTTTACAGGTGAGAGGAGCTTTCCCCTGGCCAGGAGGGATTTCAAAGGGGTTTACCCTTCCCTTTATATTTATGACACGCCCCCCAAATCTCAGCTAGGGTGAAACACTGGCTGGGATTTCTTCCTGGAGCTCTAGGAAAACAGAGTTAATAAGACACATGCATCTCTAAATATACTACCAAGTACATAAAGACTAACAATATTTTCCACATCTCAAGGACGATTTTAACCAGTTGATTCTGGGAAACTTTCACGGGAGAGTGCATCAGCCACTTTGTTAGAAGCTCCCGAGATGTGTTGGATGTCGAAATCAAAATCTTGGAGAGCTAAACTCCACCGAAGAAGTTTTTTGTTAGTTTCCTTGATGGTGTGAAGCCACTTCAGTGCAGCATGGTCGGTTTGCAGGTGGAAACGCCGTCCCCAAACATATGGACGTAGCTTTTCCAGAGCGTAGACAATGGCGTAACATTCTTTTTCAGTGACTGACCAGTTGCTTTCCCTCTCAGACAGTTTTTTGCTGAGAAACACTACAGGGTGGAATTCTTGATCAGGTCCTTTCTGCATTAAAACTGCTCCCACACCACGCTCAGATGCATCTGTGGTTACTAGGAACGGTTTGTCAAAGTCTGGGGCCCTTAGTACAGGGTCAGACATGAGTGTCGCTTTAAGCTTGTTAAAGGCCTTCTGACACTTTCCGGTCCACTGAACAGCATTTGGCTGTTTCTTTTTGGTTAGGTCTGTCAGTGGGGCAGCAATTTGGCTGTAGTGCGGTACAAATCGTCTGTAATAACCGGCCAAGCCTAAGAAGGATTGAACCTGTTTCTTTGACTTTGGGACAGGCCACTTTTGGATAGCATCCACTTTGGCCTGTAGGGGGCTGATAGTTCCTTGACCCACCTGGTGTCCAAGGTAAGTCACTCTGTTTAGGCCTATTTGACACTTCTTAGCCTTAACAGTTAGTCCTGCCTCCCTTATGCGCTCAAGGACTTTTTGTAGATGTTCCAGGTGGTCTGCCCAGGAATCCGAAAATATGGCCACGTCGTCAAGGTAGGCGACTGCATATTCTCCTAATCCCGCTAGGAGACCATCTACAAGTCTTTGGAAAGTGGCGGGTGCATTTCGCAGCCCGAAAGGGAGTACATTAAATTCATACAGCCCGAGATGTGTGATGAAGGCTGACCTTTCCTTGGCAGATTCATCTAGCGGTACCTGCCAGTACCCCTTGGTTAAGTCCAAGGTAGAGATGAACTGGGCCCGTCCCAGTTTCTCTAATAGTTCATCTGTGCGTGGCATTGGATAGTTGTCTGGGCGAGTTACAGCATTTAGCTTACGGTAGTCCACGCAAAAACGTATTTCCCCATCTGGTTTGGGAACTAGAACCACTGGAGATGCCCATGCACTTTCAGAGGGGCGGATTACCCCCATCTGTAACATATCCTGGATCTCCCGTTCTATAGCAGTTTTAGCTTGAGGAGACACCCGGTAAGGTTGGACCCTAATTGGGTGAGCATTACCTGTGTCAATGGAGTGGTATGCCCGTTCAGTCAGTCCTGGGGTGGCTGAGAACATTGGCGCGTAGCTAGTGCACAGCTCCTGGATCTGCTGTCGCTGCATACGCCCAAGGGTCATACGCCCAAGGGTTCACCTCTTCCACACCACCAGCACATTTCCCTTCGTAGTAAACACCTTCAGGCCACTCAGCGTCGTCTCCTCCCTGGGCTGTAAACTGACAAACCTTTAATTCTCTGGAATAAAAGGGCTTTAGAGAATTAATATGGTACACCTTAGGCTTTCGGTTGGAGGTGGGGAATGCTATGAGATAATTAACAGCTCCCAGGCGCTCCTGGACCGTGAATGGCCCTTCCCACGATGCTTCCATTTTATGGGCCTGGAGCGCCTTTAAGACCATGACCTGGTCTCCTACTTTGAAGGAACGCTCTCTGGCATGTTTATCATACCAGGCTTTTTGCTCTTTTTGAGCATCCTGTAAGTTTTCTCTAGCAAGGGCTAAAGAGGTTCGGAGGGTGTTCTGTAGGTTGGTTACAAAGTCCAGAATGTTAGTTCCTGGAGAAGGTGTAAATCCCTCCCATTGCTGCTTCACCAACTGCAATGGCCCCTTAACCTCACGGCCATATACAAGTTCAAATGGGGAAAACCCTAAACTGGGATGTGGTACAGCTCTGTAGGCAAAGAGCAACTGCTGCAACACTAGGTCCCAATCATTGGAGTGCTCATTTACGAATTTACGTATCATGGCCCCCAAAGTTCCATTAAACTTCTCCACCATGCCATTTGTTTGATGATGGTAAGGAGTGGTAACCAAGTGATTTACCCCATGAGCTTCCCAAAGGTTTTTCATAGTTCCTGCCAGGAAATTAGTCCCTGCATCGGTGAGGATGTCGGAGGGCCAACCTACCCTGGCAAAAATGTCTGCTAGTGCCTGGCACACACTTTTAGCCCTGGTGTTGCTTAGAGCTACTGCTTCCGGCCATCGGGTGGCAAAATCCATGAAAGTCAGTATGTACTGCTTTCCTCTGGGTGTCTTTTTCGGAAAGGGACCCAGAATATCCACAGCTACTCGCTGAAATGGAACTTCAATGATGGGGAGTGGCTGGAGAGGGGCTTTGACCTGGTCTTGGGGTTTTCCCACTCTTTGGCACACCTCACAAGACTGGACATAGGTAGAAACATCCTTGCCCATTCCCTCCCAGTGGAATGACCCCCCCAAACGGTCTTTGGTCCTGTTCACCCCAGCATGGCCACTAGGGTGATCATGGGCTAAGCTCAAGAGCTTGGCCCGGTATTTAGTTGGAACTACCAACTGTCTCTGAGGATGCCAGTCTTCCTGGTGTCCACCAGAAAGAGTTTCCTTGTATAAAAGTCCTCTTTCTACAATAAACCTGGATCGATTAGAAGAGCTGAGAGGCGGTGGGTTGCTCCGTGCCGCCGTCCAAGCTCTCTGGAGGCTTTCATCTGCTTCCTGTTCGGTCTGGAACTGTTCCCTTGATGCTGGGGACATCAGTTCCTCATGGGATTGTGGACCTAGGCTTGGTCCCTCTGGAAGCGATATAGGGGATGGAGCTGTTTCTGTTGACTGTGAACCGCTCTCCGCTGGTGCACTATGTTGGGATTCAGGCTCCGGCTGAGCCTCTTGGGTCGGGTTATCGGCTGCTGCCAGTTCAGGTTCGGTGGGGCCCTCTGGTGTTGAGGTTGCAAGTACTGGATTCAGTGCTGGCACGGGGTCTGGTGTTGGTTGTTTGGCTGGTTCCGGTTCTGGGACTGGTTCCGTCTGGGTCTCTGGGACTGGATCCACTACTGCTGTTGCAGACATTGGCCTGGGGTCCGGGTCCATCACCTCTGACTGGGTCCTGATAGAAGTTTCCGGAACAGAGCTAGGCCTCACGGCTTGTTTAGCCTGGCTGCGGGTGACCATTCCTACCCTCTTGGCCTGCTTCACATGATTGGCCAAGTCTTCCCCCAACAGCATGGGGATGGGATAATCATCATAGACTGCAAAAGTTCACATTCCTGACCAGCCCTTGTACTGGACAGGCAACTTGGCTGTAGGCAAATTGAAAGAGTTGGACTTGAAGGGTTGAATCGTCACTTGGGTCTCTGGGTTGATTAAATTGGGGTCCACTAAGGAAGCATGGATAGCTGACACTTGTGCTCCGGTGTCCCTCCACGCGGTGACCTTCTTCCCGCCCACACTCACAGTTTCCCTCCGCTCCAAGGGTATCTGGGAGGTATCTGGGCCTGTGGACCTCTGGTGTGATTCCGGTGCAATGAACTGTAATCTGTTGGGGTTCTTGGGGCAGTTGGCCTTTACATGCCCCAGCTCGTTACACTTAAAACATCGTCCAGCTGACGGGTCACTGGGGCGAGGAGGGTTGCTGGAGAACGGGGTGGTGGGACGATAAGGGGTCTGGAGGGTTCTTTGGGAGGTAGGTGGGGCTTTGGGCGGCCCCCGGTAATAGGGTGTGGTCTGGGGTGGTCCCTTCTGGTCTCCGCTCCAACTGCGACCAGTTTTCTTCTTCTCTGCCACCTCCACCCATCTGGCTCCAATCTCTCCTGCCTCAATTACAGTTTTGGGTTTCCCATCTAGGATGTATCTTTCTATTTCCTCAGGAACACCCTCTAAGAATTGTTCCATTTGCATTAGGAAGGGCAAATTTACTGGAGATTCAACACTTGCTCCTGATATCCAGGCATCCCAATGTTTCACAATGTGGTAGGCATGTCGGGTAAATGACATGTCTGGTTTCCACCTTAGGGCTCTGAACCTCCGACGAGACTGCTCGGGTGTTATCCCCATTCTGACTCTCGCCTTGGATTTAAACAGTTCATACTTGTTCATGTGTTCTTTAGGCATTTCAGCTGCCACCTCAGCTAAGGGTCCACTGAGCTGCGGCCTCAGCTCTACCATGTATTAGTCAGTAGAGATGTTGTACCCAAGGCAGGCCCTTTCGAAGTTCTCTAAGAAGGCCTCAGTATCATCACCTGCCTTGTAGGTGGGGAACTTTCTGGGATGGGAAGTGGTACCTGGAGAAGGATTGCTAGGGTTTGTTGGTATATTCTGCTGGGCCTTTATCTTCTCCATCTCCTCCACATACTTCCTCTCTTTTTCCTTCTCCTCCAGTTCTTTGTCCCTTGCTTCCATTTCCCTCTTGTGGGCAGCCTCTTGGTGTTGTTCTGCCTCCCTTTCTTGTTCCTTCTTCAGCTGCATGAGTTCTATCTGTCTTTCATGTTCCCTTTGTCTTTCCTCAGCCTGAAATTTGGCTAATTCGAGCTGTAGTCGAGCCGCGGATTTTGCCATTCTAACCTCTCTGTTTTTACTAACTTTACACCCGAGGTTTAGAAATAAACAAACAAAACTTGGCTGTAAAATTTTGCTGTGCTGGAATAGAATACCTATTCTCTGATAGTGATTGTCAGCCTACAGAAAAAGACAATTCCCTTGTCTCTGCTCTGGGCCCAAATTAAAGCAAAAAACCTCCAACTACTTGGAAACCTGCTTACCCAGCCCAAAGAAAAAGCAAATGGGTAGAACACACACCCCCTATTTACTTTTAGGAAGAAAAGAGAAAAAAAAAACAAACCTCTGGGTTGGAAGACTGTGAATTTCCCTGCAGGAGTTAAGTACCCTGCCTCCAGGCAAAGAAAACCTGCAATTCACAAGATAATCCCCTTTTGTCTCTGCTTGGCCACAAAGCAGAGAGAAACCAAGCTGCTTTCAGTTTCAAAGCTGCTTTCTGGACTTTCTTTCCAAAGAAAAAAAAAATCCTTTTTAAAATCTGTATTTCTAGTTCAAAAAATCTCAACTGGATCTCAGATGATTTCAGGTTAATCCCACCACTGTGCCACCATGTCAAGGTTCCTCCTCCACTCTGAACTCTAGGGTACAGATGTGGGGACCTGCATGAAAAACCCCCCTAAGCTTATCTTTACCAGCTTAGGTCAAAACTTCCCCAAGGTACAAAATATTACACCCGTTATCCTTGGAATGGCCGCTACCACCACCAAACTAATACTGGTTACTGGGGAAGAGCTGTTTGGACGCGTCTTTCCCCCCAAAATACTTCCCAAAACCTTGCACCCCACTTCCTGGACAAGGTTTGGTAAAAAGCCTCACCAATTTGCCTAGGTGACTACAGACCCAGACCCTTGGATCTTAAGAACAATGAACAATCCTCCCAACACTTGCACCCCCCCTTTCCTGGGAAATGTTGGATAAAAAGCCTCACCAATTTGCATAGGTGACCACAGACCCAAACCCTTGGATCTGAGAACAATGAAAAAGCATTCAGTTTTCTTACAAGAAGACTTTTAATAAAAATAGAAGTAAATAGAAATAAAGAAATCCCCCCTGTAAAATCAGGATGGTAGATATCTTACAGGGTAATTAGATTCAAAAACATAGAGAACCCCTCTAGGCAAAAGCTTAAGTTACAAAAAAGATGCACAGACAGAAATAGTTATTCTATTCAGCACAATGCTTTTCTCAGCCATTTAAAGGAATCATAATCTAACACATACCTAGCTACATTACTTACTAAAAGTTCTAAGACTCCATTCCTGTTCTGTCTCTGGCAAGAGCAGCATACAGACCGACACAGACCCTTTGTTCCTCTCCCTCCTCCCAGCTTTTGAAAGTATCTTGTCTCCTCATTGGTCATTTTGGTCAGGTGCCAGTGAGGTTACCTTTAGCTTCTTAACCCTTTACAGGTGAGAGGAGCTTTCCCCTGGCCAGGAGGGATTTCAAAGGGGTTTACCCTTCCCTTTATATTTATGACAACTTATTTCTGGCTATGCAAGAGCAACAAGATATTGACATTTAAAATCATGACATTTTTACATATGGAAGACTTGTGTTCAATTATTTTTGAATATTTTTATGGCTTCCTCTGAGCCCTGTACAGTTGGCATTCTATGGCCGGACCCTTAGCTGGTATAAATTAGTGTAGCTCCATTGGCTTCAATAAAGCTACATTGATTCATGCCAGTTGAGTATCTGACCCATGCCAATTAAGGAAGTTGGCTGTACAGGCAGAGGGATCGAAAGATTTGTACTATTTGACGTTAAAAATCTGAAAATATTAAGGCATCTATAGAATTCATGCTGGTATGAAGGTTTTAGCAGCACTTACTTGGGATAAACTGCATAATTCATTTGTGAATTTCTCTCTCAAAAAAATGAGGCCATCCCAAATGAATGCAGATAAAGCATCCATCACACTATTATGTGGGGTGACTCTGTGTGTGTGTGTGTGTGTGTGTGTGTATGTACATACACCTTCTGATTCCTTTTCATCTCAATTATGAGAACTGTGAAATACAGAGCAAAACTTATTTCTCTGAATTGCAGTAAAGGCACCTGTATGGAAAACAATTGCAGTGTTATACAATGGACAATTTTTGGTTAGTTTTCATGCTGTTGCTTGGACTGTGTAAAGGCCACTGACTACAGAATGCATCTCAGTGATGTTCTGTCATGGACCAAATGTGCTGCATTACAGGGTAGGATACCCATGAGGGACAGGTGTCGGACACTGTCCGTCCATTCTTTATAGGTCTTCTCCATCCTTATTTCACTGGGTCTAAGTCAAAGATAAATCTCCCAGGGAATTTGGTAGACCTTTGGAGCAGCTGACCAGTCCTCCTTAGAGAGTTTGGCAAACATTTGAGAGAGTGGGATCTGTTGAGGTAGAAAATGAATCTCTTCATTTGACTTGAATTCATACCATTTGATGTTTTTGATCATTAAGAGTTGCTTTATCCAAATGGTGTCAGTGAGGGGCCATGTTCCATCCCATAAATATACTGACCACCAAAGCATTATAGATCCCCGTGTTTGTGTCTCTACATCTCAGTGTTCAGTTTGTGAAAGACATTCTTGATGAGGCTGTGACGCACTCTATAGGATTTTATGAAAGTGTGCTGATGAGTGTTAATATAATGTAACTAAAATATGCTTCATGCAAAAGGTCTCTTGTAAGGTATCATTACAAAGTTTATAATCTACTGGGTGTGGTCATACTATTTGTATAAATGGATCACTTTTCTATCTGAAACTAGAAATATGAAATATAACTCTGAGGGCCTATTGTAATTATGAAAAGTGTGGGCCATTAATATTGGTTGGACTCTTAATGGCTCCCATCAACCAGGACAATTGACTGTGGATGGCTTTGTTTGCAGGCAGGACTTCCTGTGAGTCAGGCTGAGAGGAATGAAGGCTTGGGGGTCTCACAGGACATGTGATCATGTCACCTGAACTGGAATCAATCTGTAACCTGGTGTTTTTTCATTGAGAAGGAGGGGTGGGAAGCCAGGGGGACAAAGGATTCCCGCCTTATGCAAAAGATATATAAGTGGGTGGAACAGACCAAAGGACAGAGGTATCCCCTAGCTACCACCTGAGCTGGAACAAGGGCTGTACCAGAGGACAGGATTGTGCCCAGACTAGGAAGGTGTCTAGTCTGTGAAAGAAACTTATTGAAACATCTCTAAGGGTGAGATTAAATCTGTATACAGTTTTTATTACTGTACTAGACTTGTGTGTTTTTTGTTTTGCTTGGTAATTCACTTTGTTCTGTCTGTTACTACTTGGAATCACTTAAGTCCTACTTTCTGTAATTAATAAAATCACTTTTTACTGATTGATTAACCCAGAGTATGTATTAATACTTGGGGGGGGGGTGGCAGGAACAGCTGTGCATATCTCTCTATCAATGTTATAGAGGGCGAACAATTTATGAGTTTACCCCGTATAAAGCTTATACAGCGTAAAACAGATTTATTTGGGGTTTGGACCCCATTGGGAGTTGGACATCTGAGTGTTAAAGACAGGCACATTTCTGCAAGCTGCTTTCAACTGAGCCTACAGCTGTTAGGGGATGTAGTTCAGACCTGGGTCTGGGTTTCAAACAGGCTAGTGGGTCTGGCTCAAACCAGGCAGGGCACTGAAGTCCTAAGCTGACTGGGCATTTACTTAGTGTCTGGTCAAGCATACAGTCTATGGAGACACTGAAGTGTTCTGCAACAGAAATGCATCCTTGTCAAACACCTGACCTAATTTGAAATAAGGCATTTTTTGGTCCAATTACAATAATTCAGCATGAGGAATCCTCAAAGAAGATATGGAATATTTTACAGGGCTTGTCAGGGAGGCCTCCAAGTTTAAAGATCAGACAAACCAATTCCCTGTCAACAGTCAAATGGGGCCTTATATCCACAAATGCAATGTGAACAGGGTGCTTGAATTCTCGTGCCTTCTTGATATGTGGAAGATATCTATAAAGATTTGCTCCTAAAAATACCAGTATCTTGGGTGAACAAGACAGAAGCAAAACTTCCCCTGGGATGGATAAAGATTGAATTAACACCATTTGAAGAGTTACAACAATCTCTTGCTTTCTTTGTTTCCAAAGCAGCAAAATAGTGCCTTTTTGCCAGTTGGATAGGACCAGCTCTTTCTCTGGATGATATTGAAGAATGGCTGGGCCAGAGAATTTTAGCAGTTCTGCAGAAATTCCATAGATTCCTGTTTCCGTATTTCCCTTATGATTATCAAAATCTGCAGATATTTAAAGAATGAATTCACCAGGATCATTTTGCATGGAATGAGTCAGCTTGCCATTGGCCTTAATGTCAGGGTCCAAAGAATCTGGGGGTCCATTTAGCAGTTAGCTGAAATGGTCACTCCAGTGTACCATGCACTCCTTACTGTATTATTAACTGACCAGAACTAGAGTAAGCCAGACCGAGTGAATGATCTTTTTTGTCACTGAGATCACACAGGTGTTTATACAAGGAAGCAACATCATTCTTGGCAGAAGCTTCCTTGAGTCTGATGGCTTTGGCATCCATAAAAGCTTTGCAGTCAGTGTGCATCACTTTATTATGAGTACCATTTATCTTACGATACATGACCACATCATCTCTCGGACAACCTCAAACAATGATGGCTAAGGTTTTAATGCAGATCTAGGGCTTCTTGAATTTATTTGGGACCAATGAGATTCACAGCAGCATCAATTAGCTGGGATCTGAAGTCTGCGCAGGTGAATTCAGCATAGGTATATTCTGGAAGGGTCTCAAATCTGTTTGAGATTTAGACTTCATAGCAGTTTTGAATCCTATAGATTTTTAGGTTAGGTCATTTAAATTTTGGCAACACAATTATTGCTTTGCTTGCACTTTTTAGTCTATGATGGAACATTAAAAAGACTAGTTTGTGTATGGTGCCAAACATGGCAGATAAATTCTGCAGTTGCTTATGGACAATTTCCAACAATGAGAGATTATAATGTAATCAATTATTTTCTTTGGACATCATTACTCAACCAAGTAAATTGATTAATTTGCTTCCTTCAAAATCAGGATTTCCTAATGACAAGCTCCTGAGAAACACAATTGTAAAAGGCATTTGCCATTGTCATTTAAGGTATCTGGAGTGACAGGTCCATGCTCCACTTGAATTCTCAACATTAGCATTAAAGTTGCCAAAAAGAGTAGTGATGTTATGATTCAAGATATTTGAAAGAAGAAAGCTGAGTTGATTGTAGAACTCCATCTTGTCTTTATCAGAAGCTTTATTGGTTGGAGCATAGCAAGGGATAACTGTCCAGCTTTAATGCTAATGCTGGAGCTGGCCTTTTAAATAGGTGACTAGCAATTGCTTCCGAGGATAAGACTGATTTTCAGATATAACATTTAAGGAGGAGTCCAACTCCTTCCTTTCTTGTATTCCAAGCACCCAAATACATAAGATGGTACTCACCTATTCTTTCCTCATCTGAACTTTAAAGTGAGTTCCAATGGGGACAAACCTGGACATTACTTTAATCTGGACATTTCTCTGACAAGCAACTCCTTTGAGCCTCTCTTATTGAGGACTAACATGTTCCATGTTCCATTACACAAATGACCCCTATTTATTAGATTTATTTTAATAGGTCACAAATCAGGTTGATTTGAGACAAAAACATCTGTGGCTTTCATTGCAGTTTGGTGGTGGGGCGCTAGCCTGTCGGACCCAATGCCTAAATACTTCAGGAAGACATGAAAACCCTGGGGTGTGCTCCACCCACTCTAGTAAGATTGGAGCTGCCCTGTACAGTGCATTTGGCACAGATGATTACGTTACCCACCAGGGAGATGTGGCAGTGTGGTTGGGGCAACATAGTAGTGTGCCTAAATTACTACTGAAAACTTGCACTCTGGGTGGTTTGTTAGCTCATATCAGCAGTTTTTTTTCCCCTCTCAATGTTGCCATTTTCACAATCCAGTTGACATAATTTCATTCCAAAAGAATAAATTGTTTTCATATGAACACTGGGTTACTGAGGTTTACTAATACTAAACAATACCATATTTATAAGGTTTGGAAGGAAACAAAAGAAAAAGTGGCTTTGATCTCAAAAACATCTTTTAAAGAGAGAAAGTGATACGAATTTTATCCCGAAAAATATTCAGGTACAGTTTTAAATATACATTAAAACCCCCTACAATGGAGGAGGTAGATGACATAAAAAGAGGAATGATGGCTCATTAATCTTACAGCTATATCACACAATTGAGGAATGACAAGATTTTCAATAATTCTGGAAGAAAGATCATTTTAAATGTACATTTCACTTTTTGAAGCAGCCTGCACTGGGGAAGGATGTACACCTAAGCTTGTTGCTTTACATCTTGGTGTGGCTTGCTGGACCTTAAAAAATCTGTAAGGCTGTTTTGAAGGAGGTACATTTTAAAGAGACAAGTTTTATTTTAATTGCTTGCATTGAGAATACTGTGAAGGTCAGTGTTAGATTTTAGTGGCATTTTGAGAAGATTTAGTTTAAAAGGAGTACTTTTGAAAGAATTGCTGGCATGGCTTGTAGAGAAAAATAAAATATGTGAATTTATATTAGCTGGTGTTGATGGAGCTACTACACCTGCTGCATCTCTGCTTTCTTGTAATTGCCAGCTATACAATTCAGAGTGCTGACATCATCCACTTAACACGTAATTCCTGCAGTGTTTTTTCTTCCATAACATTTTAGCCTGGGCATCTTCATATTATCAGATGAGTTCCTTTTAGTAACTTGTTTCAGAAATCAGACTGGACAAAACCTTTTAGTTTATTGGACTTGTTACTCTAATCACATAGGCCTGGATCCATAAAGGAACTTAGACACGGTGTCTAGGAGGTGCCTAGGCTGCAAGGAGGTGCCTATCTCTGCTTGCGATCCACAGCCAGAAACCTCTGTCTTGGAGTCAGGTGGCCTAAACATCAAAGTTGTTTCTTGTGAGAATAAGTTGGATGCCTGCTTCACTCTGTGCAAAAAGAGGGTGGGGCTCACTTAACTTTTATCCCAGTGGTTAGAGCACTTACCTGAGATGTGGAGAGCCAGGTTTGATTCCCACTTTGCCTGATGGGGAGAAAAGATTTGAACAAGGACCTCTAGTCTCCCAGAAGGGTATTGTAACCACTGAGCTATAAATATTCTGATGGTGGGGAGAGTGCCTTCCTTGAAGCTGTTCTACTATGTATAAATACTTAGCCATGGGGTAAGAGTGAAAAAAAGAATAATTGTGGTGTGATGGTTAGGACATCCACCCAGAATACAGTTCCCCTGCTCCGATCACTCCAATTATTTATCCAACAGGAGAGATTGAGAGGAGCATCCACATCAGAGTAATTCCTGAGAGGTGGAAGGCCCCCATTCAAATCCTTTCTCCCCCTCTGACAGAGGAGTAATTGAACATCTTAGGTGAGTACTGTAACACTGGGCTCAGAGTTATAAGATTACTGCAACCAGTAGCAGCAGAGATTATGAACAGAACCTGATCTGGTAGGTGTGCTTAGAGTCCACCAGCTGGATTGGGCCTGCACATGACTTAGGCAGGTGAACAACTATCTTCTTTCTGTTTGTGAATTGCTCTGGGGCTTAGGCAGGAGATGGGCATCTGGATGCCTAGAGGGAGACAATAGTGTAATGCCCAGAGGAAGAAACATAGGCACCTATGGAACATTTACCCTAAAATTTTAGGAGTTGAGTGAGTTTAGGCAGCTACAGGGTTAGGGGAAGTTTTGTGGCTTACTGGAACTTAGGTGCCAAACCCCAGACCATGGTGCTTACTGATACATTACTCATATTGACTATTAACTTACTCCAGGACTGGTCCCACTGAAATCAGTGGCACTATTCACAGAGTAAGGTATTACTCAACAGGAATAAAGTCATCAGAACGTGGCCTAGGGGTAGTGGACTGAAGAATACATGACAAAGCTGCAGCCTTGTTTCTAGATATGTTGATTGGTATGTTTTCAAAAAGAACAATAAAATTATTGTTGTTATTTAGGCAGGTTGTGTCTGTGGTGTGCCATTTCTGTTTTGTTCCAGAAGATAATCTGACTGCAATAGTACTGCCTAAAGGAGTTCGTTGTTGACAGATCCCTAATTTTAATAGCTCTTTGATCAGTTCAAATCCATTCTAAAACTATTTTTTCCCATGATTCCAACAAATTGTGAGATAGCAAGAACAACAACAACAATAAAATAAAAACAGGCAACAAACTAAAACAACAAAATACTCTTTCCTATATCCCAATGGGTATGTCTACACAGCAACTAGATACCTGTAGAGGGTCCATGCCAACCATCTCAGGTTCTCAAGGCTGGGGCTGCAGGGCTGTTTCATTGCTGTGTAGACTTCTGGGCTTGGGCCAGAGCCCAGGCTCTGGGACCATGCAGGGTGGGCAGGTCCCAAAGCCCGAGCTGGAAGTCTACACAGCAATGAAACAGTCCCACAGCTCAAGTACTGCAAGCCCAAGTCAGCCAGTACAGGCCAGCCGTGGGTTTTTCTTTGCTGTGTAGACATACCCAGTAAAACCATCACTCTGTGTATTTAGGTTATAGCACTGGTATGTGATGGAAGCTCATTGCACTACATCCTGGGAATCTTGGATAGGTCATCAGATGGAAGGAAGTTGCAGGACATCTCAGAGGAAGTCACATCTGCAAGACTAGTAAGACCAGATGTGGAGGTAGTGGAATGCCACCTACAAAGGAGCATGAGGTTCCACTTCTTTTCTTCCTTTCTCCCACAAGCGAATCTTTTTGAGAGCTGCTTGGGTTTCAACCTCATACGTTTTTTCCTATAAATATTGTATGTCCCAAATGTTTTATTTTCATTAAATAATATTTTGTATGTATCCTCATATCTAAGGTTCTCACTCTAAAACATGATTGGCTTGATTTTCAGCAACGCTAAAAATGCACAAACTCATTAAAGCTAATTGGAAATGCAGGTCCTTAGCATCTTTGACAATGAGGCTGTAATCAAATAAGCTCTGTCCTAAACTCCACTTAGATAAGGTAAATTTAATTTTATTTACATATTACCCATTTTACAGATGGGCAGTATGAAGCAGGGCAAGATTAAGGCCTCAGCCCACTTGTGCTTAAAGTTAAGCACATGAGTTGTCCCTTTGAAAAGTAGTGAGTAGAGTCAAACATGTGTAAGTGTTTGCTGGACTGGGCATTACTGACTTCTCTAAGGTCATCAAGCCAATGACATGGCAGTGATGATAACCATGAAATTATAACCTCCTCTTTTTATCACTAGACAATTATAGACCATAGTTTGAGATTTGTCCATTATTTTAGGATCCTTCAATTCTTATCTAGGAAAATTATGTTGTGCTTTAGAATTCAGAGCAACAATCTGATAACTGGGTTCAAGGATTGCATTTTCAAGCCGCCATATTTTAGCTTAAGCTACTGAGAGGCTGAAATGTGAAAACATATGAATGAGGCTATCAGCAAAAATTGATTCCAGAGACCCTTAAAAGCAGCTTTAAACTGAGTAACTGATTGCTATCTTAGGATATTGAAAGGGCCAGGATTTATCTCATGATAGACTTCTGTAGGCTTCACATAAATTTCCTAACACCCCAAGTAAAGCAGGCTAAACCAATTTATGCACTATCAGACTTGCCAAGACACCCAGATGATCTGTGAGATCATATGGATTTATGATCTGAGAAAAGTAGAAATCTAGTGACTACCAGGAAAATTCCATAAGGGAAGAGTAATAAAAAGAGAAAAGTAAATGAGAGAGTGATTCTGAGTTTCACACAAAAAGTGGGAATTGGTTTGTGATAAATGTTTTTCGGTTCAGACCTCCAGAACTTTTTTCTTTTTTTTTCTTTCTTTTTTTTATAGGTATCTAATTAGGCCTCCTAAAATACTTACAAGACGTATGCAGTGAGGGGCCAGCCTGGTGCCATAATGGGAGAGCAGAGTTCAACTTCTACTCTTGGAATCTCACTCCCAGGCTTGCAAGAGCTGAGAATGTTGTGGAAGCTACTTATACCACCACTGAGGGTGGAGAAACAGACAGTTTGTGTTGTTCAAAAAGAAAAGTGCTATATAAGATGAAAAGCACTATCTTCATCCAATCAGAAAAGGAGTACTTGTGGCACCTTAGAGACTAACCAATTTATCTGAGCATAAGCTTTCGTGAGCTACAGCTCACTTCATCAGATGCATCCGATGAAGTGAGCTGTAGCTCACGAAAGCTCATGCTCAAATAAATTGGTTAGTCTCTAAGGTGCCACAAGTACTCCTTTTCTTTTTGCGAATACAGACTAACACGGCTGTTACTCTGAAACCTTTCATCCAATCAGATGCTCTGTCTGTTCTGCTAGTTGGGCACTGGGTTTAATGGACAACTCATGCCAGTAATCCCAGGTTTACGTTTATCCCATTTATTCTGTTAGTATTAATCAGGTTAATTATGGTAGTGCCTAGGCACCAACCAAATTTCAGGTCCCACTGTGCTAGACTTACAGACTTTCAGGCAAGAAAGGAACATCTAGTCTGACCTCCTGCACATTGCTGGCCACAGAACCTCACCAACCCACACCAGTAGTAGGCTTATAGCTTCTGGCTGAGTTACTGAAGTCCTCAAATCTTGATTTAAAGACTTAAAATTACTGAGAATCCAATGTTTACTCTAGTTCAGGGATCGGCAACCTTTGGCATGTGGCCCTTCAGGGAAATCCGCTGGCGGGCCGGGATGATTTGTTTACCTGCAGCATCCACAAGTTCAGCTGATCACGGCTCCCACTGGGCACGGTTCGCCGTTCCAGGCCAATGTGGGCTGTGGGAAGTGGCAGACAGCACATCCCTCAACTCATGCAGCTTTCCAAAGCCCCCATTGGCCTGGAACGGTGAACTGCGGTCAGTGAGAGCTGTGATCGGCCGAACCTGCGGACGCTGCAGGTAAACAAACCTTCCCGGCCCACCAGCGGATTTTCCTGATGGGCCGCATGCCAAAGGTTGCTGATCCCTGCTCTAGTTTAAACCAGCAAGAGGCCTGTGCCCCATGCTGCAGAGGAAGGCGAAAAGCCCACAGTCTCTGCCAATCTGTTTGCTTGAAAATTCCTTCCCAATCCCAAATATGACAATCAGTTAGGCACTGAGCATATGGGTGAGGCCCACCAGCCAGACACCTGGGAAAAAATTATCTGTAGGAACTGAGTCCTCCCCATCTAGTGTCCCATCTCTAGCCTTTGGAGATATTTGCTAATAGCAATCACGGATGGACCGTTTGCCATTGTAGATAATCTGATCATACCATCCCCTCCATACACTTATTAAACTCAGTCTAAAACAAGTTAAGTTTTTTCCCCTGCTACTCCTCTTGGAAGCCTGTTCCAAAACTTCATTCCTCTGAGCATTAGAAAGCTTCATCAAATCAAAACTGAACGTACTGGCCAGTTTATACCCATTTTTTCTTGTGCCAATGTTAAATAACTCCTGGTATTTACCCCTTTAATATATTTATAGAGAGCAATCCTATCTCCCCCCATCCATTGTTTTATTAGGCTAAACAACCCAAGCTCCTTAAGTTTCCTTTAGTAAAGTGGGTTCTGCATTCCTCTGATTATCCTAGTAGCCCTTCTCCCCAACTGTTCCAGTTTGAATTAATCTTAAACCTGGAAGACCAGAACTGCACACAGAATTCCAGATAAGGTCTCACCAATGCATTCCCAGCTTATAGCAAAAATTCTTGTTAATTCCTAACTACATGACCCTGCAGTTTGCACTATTAAATTTCATTCTATTTCTTTTACTCCGGGTCTCAAGGTCATCCTAATCTTTCATGATATTCTGGTCCTCCTTTATATTGCAATACCCTCCCAAATGTGTGTTATCCACAGATTTAATTAGCACACTCCCACTTTTTTGTGCCAAGATTATTTATTTAATGAAAATGTTAAACAAGATTGGTCCTGAGACTGATCTTTGAGGAACTCCACTAGTAACCTCTCTCCAGACTGACAATTCACATTTCAGCACAACCTGTTATAAGTCTTCCCTTTAACCTGTTCATTATCCAACTTTCTATTCTCCATCTTCTTCAATTTAACTAAAAATTTCTCATTTGAAATTCTGTCAAAGGCTTCACTGACATCCAGGTAGGTTAGATCTACTGCATTTCCTGTTCTAGAAAATTGGTTATTTTCTCAAAGAAAGAGATCAGATTGGTCTGGCATGATCTGCCTTTTGTAAAACCATGTGCCCTGCCCCCCAATTCCTGTTTACCTCTATCCTTAACTACCCTATTTCAGAATTTCTGCTGAGACCTTGCATACAACTGAGGTAAAACTAATGGGCCTGTAGTTTCCTGATCACGTTTTTTTCCTTTCTTAAAAGTAGGCACTATATTAGCAATTCTCCAGTCATAGGGTTTGACTGAGAAGTTTACAGATTCATTAAAAAAATCCTTGCTTTTGGGCTTGCAATTAAATCTGCCAGTTTATTCTGGGCCCCCTGATTTGGTTCCATTAAACTGTTTGAATTTAGCTTCCATCTCAGATGTGGTAATTTCTACTTCCATGTCCTTTTCCCCATAAGCCATTCTGTCACTGCCCAAGCTCATTATTACCCTATTATAACCTGAGACAAAGTGTTTGTTTAGGAGTTATCTTTAATCTCCATCCCATCCTCCATGTTTAGCATTCAACTTCTTTCCTGAATTTCTTTTGTTCATGCAGTTTGGTTTACAACCCTTGCCTATGACTTTTCCCCTTGCTTGGGATGCAACCTTAACATACTTTAGTGAAAGTTGCTGAAACTAATTCCAAGACTCCTTCATATTCCTTTCCTTGAATTCTTCAGACCAGTCCACTGTTATCTTTCCCCCAGAAGAAATGTTATTGAACAACTGGGTTCCTAGCTCTATATATTTGGTTGTTACATTTTGTGGCTCTGTGTCACAGATCCTAACAAGCTCTCTTCCTAGGACTGCTGAGAGGAGAATCCAGGCCTCTGTGTTCTGGAGCTCCTGGGTATGTGTGTTAAGTTTCAGGACTCTGACTGGAGTCCAGCCACTGTCCCAATCTTGAGATCCCAAGGCAAACTCTCAGCACATAGACCTGGTGCCGCTCTCCAAGTATTGGAATCTGTATTTATCTGCCTAGCCCCGCAGAGATCAATACTGACCTTTCAGATTCCCTGGTACTGAAACACATTCCTCTCCCAGAACTCCACCCCACAAGAGTAAAGCTTCTGGTTTACAGGATAACTCTCTCAGAGGTAAGCAGCAGTTGTGAAGCAGACAACACACAGACATACACTTTGCAGCTTTATGCTCTTTCATAAACAAATAAAACATAGATCATACAAAACACTAAAACATCCTCAGCACAATGTCTCTTACTAACTCACCATTGAGAGTTTTTGGGCAATTGATGGAACTCAGTCAGTCAGGGTCTTCCGCCCCCTTGCCTATCCTGCCTCTGCAGCAGCCTCCCTCATCTTAATCTGGTACAAAATCGCTCTTTTCCTCAGTTCCCCCTGTGAGTCCATTCATAGACACCAGTTTCTTTTGTTGTCCTCCTGGTAACTTTCCATTACTCCTAAATCCCCATGCCTTCAGAAAAGAGGAGGCAATATCTTCCCTCAGCTCGAGCAAACCCATTGTCTGAAGATGTTTTACTTTGAATAGCCCATCCCTGAGTCCTGATCAATCACTATTGTCTCTGTGTCAAGTCCCTGCCAGGCCAACCGTGCTAACTCATGATGGAGCCATATACATATAGGCTTTTCACGAGACAGTCATTTCATGATACAATTATATAAAGGCACCCACAATTAAGAAGTGATACAGACAGAATCCCCAAATCGTCATGCCCTGATTCTTCAAGTTGCTTGAACATGTGCCAAATTTTAAATGTATGAGGAAACACATTGACTTCACATGCTTGAAGTTAAGCACATGTTCAAGGACCTTCCTAAGTCTGGGCCTATGAGAGGAAACTTCTTTGTGGCTGTAGGGCAATGATGATACACTAATAGGGCACAATGAATGGCAATAACAAGAGTAGCCTTTTGAATCAAAAAGCACTCAAATTCTTTGGCATAGAGGAGCATATACTTTAGTATAAAAAACCAACTTCAGCTTGCAATTGTTTTAATGGCCTGAGGCAATCCTATCTTCCTTTGCAGTGTTACCCCAATATCCTGTCCCTATAAACTTGGGGCCCATATGATCTGTGCTAGGCCTCAACATGGCACTTTCCACTGGATTGTTTAACCCACTGGTGCCTAGGTTGCCCCAAATCCCCATGTAATTTTAAAATAGATAATTTATTCCCTTGTGATTTTTGAAAACTATGTATTTAGGCAATGGACAAAACATCTTTTCAGCCTTCAGATATATTAAAGTAGCAACTTGATAACTTCAAGTAAAATATAGAACAGTTCATAAGAAGTACAAGTAAAACTGATGTATAATTGAGTTGTGTCCCACAGGGAGCCATTCACTTCAAAATTAGTACTTGAACAGATGAATACTTGCTATAAAATAATTGTGATGCTGTTTACACCACTCAAGGTTGTGGCAGACCCACGGCTATAAAAAATGTGTATAAAGCAAAGTCCATAAAATGTTTTCTGACTCATTTCATGAGCATAGAAAATATTTCCACTTATTTTGCTGTGGGGGCCTGGAATTATTTAAATAAGGGTTTGTTTTTTCTCTATAAAGGGTAGCAGTCTTGACAGGCAGCTTGGGTCATTATTTACATTGTTATAAGTCCAGCTTTTTCAACTGTGTGCCCAGTTTTCAAACTTGGGTGTCTAAATGTTTGTGTCTTTATCCATATCTAGGCATCTAAATACTTGAAATTGGTGTTGTAGGACCTCTGATTTATATTTTATTTTTATTGCAAATAATTGCCAAAGCCACCAGCCTGCACTGAGAATGCACTGTGCTAGGCAGCCCCGTGCCAACCCTTTGTTTCCCTTTTGGCCCTGCGGGGTTATAGAAGTAGAAAGAGGAGTCAAGGGGATATCTCAATAGCTCATCAGGTCCAGATGCTAGGGGTAAAAAAAGGAAACAAGCATGTGATTCTGGGAGGGAAGAGACAACTTCAGCAAAAATGGTGAGTGCTGCTTTCCTGATTGAACACTGGAAGGGGAGAACTTTCATTATAAAACTTTAGGATAACCCTGGAAAGGCAAGGGCTTTTATCCAAGCTATTATTGTACCCCAGGTAAGGTAAGGACATTTATTTTTCATAGATTTAAAGTCAGATGGGACCATTATGCTCTAGTCTGACCTCCTGAATAATGCAGGCCGTAGGACCTCAGCCAGTAATTTCTGCATCAAGTCCATAACTTCTGTTTCAGCGATAGCATAATTTTTAAAAAGACACCTTGTCTTTAATTTGGCTTGGCTCTTATGTTATAGCTTACACAAGGGAAGACTTACATATGACTTATGTTTTTATTTTATTTAGTTTCCATACCTCTTACCGTCCTCATCTTAAAAAAATTAGAATATAAATATAAGTAATTTGTAATATAAATGAAACGTGTGTAAACATACAAAAAACTAGTGATAGGTGCTGCCATCATGCTAATTTCTTGGGGCTGGATCCTGACACTTCCCCCTCATTATGTTAAAGAGTACCATTTAATTCAGTGGAACCACTCATGGAATAAGTATTGTTCAATATGATCATGGGGTGGAATCTGCATGTTGTAGCATTTTACCCCATCCTTCACCTGTTTGTGTTTTGTCTTTTTAGGCTATGTCTACACTTAAAACGCTACAGAGGCATAGCTGCAGCGCGTCAGCGTAGACCAGGGGTTCCCAAACTTGGTCCGCAGCTTTTCAGAGTAAGCCCCTGGTGGGCCGCGAGATGCTTTGTTTATCTGAGCGTCTGCAGGTACAGACGCTCGCAGCTCCCAGTGGCTGTGGTTCGCCATTCCCGGCCAATGGGAGCTGCGGGAAGCAGCACAGGCCAGGCCACCACTTTCTGTAGCTCCCATTGACCAGGAATGGCAAACCCTGGGAGCTGTGAGGGGCCGTACCTGCGGATGCTCAGGTAAACAAAGTGTCTCGTGGCCTGCCAGGGGCTTACCCTGAACAAGCCGTGAACCAAGTTTGGGAACCCCTGGTGTAGACACTCACTATAGTGATGGGAGGATTTTTCATGTTGCTGTAGTTAATACACCTATCCAAGAGGTAGTAGCGTGGTCTACACCAGGGTTAAGTTGGCTTAACTATGTCTCACGGGCATGAATTTTTCACATCCCTGAGCGACGCAGTTGTATTGATTTAATTTCCTAGGGTAGACTAGTCCTGAAACTATAAAGTCTTTAGGGCCAGGACAGTATCTTCTTTTATGTTTGCACTTTACCTAAAACAATGGGGACCTGATCGTTATTGAAATCTTTTGAAATTATTGGCAATACAAATAATTGTGTCCTTATTTTCCCCCTCCCAACGATCAAACTATTTCAACTGCCTAAATGTGCCCTGTATTGCAATAGTCACTATTAAAAAGCCATACTTTATTGTTGGTACTTTAAATATTGAAGTGGTATTTGGATACTATTAGGATACTATTACTTACTACTACTGTATTACAAATAGGAAGTGTAGCAGGGTGGCTACCCTGCTCCTAAAATAGAAGGGGTGAAAAGCAGTCCTGGAGATGGCTGTGGCTGGGGATGGCTGATCAGGGAAGCAGCCGCAGCTGGTCCACGCCCCAATCAGGCCCCAGCTGGCCTGTATAAAAAGGCTGTGAGCCAAAGGCCCAAGGAGTCTCTCTCCAGGCTGGGAGAGTGCAGTGCAGTGAAAGGAGCAGGCTGAGTGGGGGTGCTCCAGGCTGGCAACTCCCCAAGCTGTAGGGCCTGGTCCAAGGCCGATAGAGGTACTGGGAGGCAGAGGAAGGCAACAGGTCAGAACCCCCTTGCCTATGATGAGTGGCCTTTACACTGCAGTCTGCCCCAGGGAGCAGGGGCTTGGTGATGACTGGCAGTAGCCCAGACTGAGGCAAGGTGGGGATCATGGGTTGGAGGTTCCCCAGGAAGGGGTGACCCAGAGGTAGAGTGTGGGGGTGCTGCCAGGGGGCAGAACTCGGAGAAAGGGGCACTGGGGTCTGTGGGGGCCGGAGCAGTGCAGATCACCGGCCTGCAGAGGGCACTCTGTGCTGGAGAGAGGTAATTCTCCAATGACCAGCAGTAGGGGGTGAGTCTGCCCCTTTACAGGAAGCTATTTTCTATTCTGTGTGTAAGGGGACTGTTGCCCCCTTACTAACATTCAGTGGGGATGTTTTAGTTGCTAGCTCCCAGTACTAAAAGGGGGAAGGGTCAATGGGGAATCAGGACCCTGAGACTGACAGTCCTTCGGAACAACTGGGAGAGGCCAATGCTCCAGGTCAGCCTGAATGACAGGGCGGGCAAGCTAATCAGGGAGTCAGGAGGCCAGGGAGGTCCCGACCTCCGTGTGAGCTGGAATTGCCTGGGTCAGACAGAGTGGGGCCGAGCTAAGGATAAAGCAGTGGCCCAAGCTGAGCTGGGGAGCAGAGCTGTGCCAGATCCAGAGAGAGTAGACCCTGTCCTGGGAGCAGAGCTGCAGCCCCAAAGCCAGAGGCACAGCTCAGAGAGAGCAGACTTGCCCTGGGAGCAGAGCTGCAGCAACCAGAGGCAGAGGGGCCAAAGAAGGAGCCCAGGGAGCTGGAGGCAGAGCAGCAGCAGCGCTGAGACAGAGCGGTGGAGCTGGGGCTGGAGCAGTCTGGAGCTGGGTGTGGTGAGCAGCTGGGGAGAGCGAGGGGGACCCTGGGCAGCAGGCCCAGCACAGGGAGATGCCTCAGCCAAGAGGCTCTGCAGGCCAGGCTTGGATCGTAACCCCGACAGGGCGGGGGCGACACTGGGAAGAAGGGTCCTACCACTTAGAGCCTGTGGGTGTGTGGCCACCACCAGAGCAAGTGTCCAACCCACAGCATCCCTACAGCACAGCCAGGGCCTGAGAAGAAGGCCTGGGACTTACAAGGAACAGACGGTCAACTGCCCTGACATTCCAGAGACACTGCTTGTGATGTTCCCAGCCACAGAGCGGGCTGATGTGTTTCCTTTAACCTTTCCCATTTTTCCTTTATTCTTTTTAAAAAGAATATTGATTAAATAACTTGCATTTGCTTTAAATTGTATGTAATGGTCAGTGGGTCAGAAAAGTGCCCAGTGCAGAGAATGTACCCCAGAGTGGGGACACCCTAGCCCTTGTCCTAGGTGACCACAGCAGGGTTGGGAGTTGACCCCCCCCCCCGGAATCCTGGGCCCAGCCTTGTTGGGGTTACGAGGACTCTGCCAGACAGGAGAGTGGAAGGGGAGCCCTCAAGGGCAGGGAGACCACTGGGTAAAGGAAGTGGGAGCGAGCACTCAGATCCTTTCGCTAGCCCATTTCACCGGGGTAGTGCAAAATCCAGGAAAGTTCCCCACAATAGCAGGACTATTCCCCCGCTTACATATGTATAAAAAATACTATGGTATTTCATATCCTAAAGTGTGATAACCATAGGCAATGGTGGTCACTGTATTTTCTAGATTTTGTAGATTGACTACAAGCAGAAAGATTTGCAAGGCTGCAGAGTGCATACCTATAGCATGAAAATACATCAGTTAATAAATACCCAAGAGTTCTGCTACTACTAAAATAAACCACCCTGCCTTCAGGCTAGACGTGTTTTCATCTAATGAAAAAGGAGAGGTGTATGGCTCTATCATTCTGGAATTGCTAATCCCAGAATATAATGTGTTTCTTAGTTATATTAAACACTGAAGCTTCAAATGGATTGGACAGTGGAGTAAATGAATGAACAAATGAAACAATATAGGTCATAGTTCCTTTAGCTCACCTTCTGAATCATAATATCAGAATTCAAGTGCATCAGGAAGATGTCTCAAAGAAAAAATCAGGTGTGTGTGGCAAAATAGGGGTAGACAATAAAAAACACAAGTCAAAGCCCCGATGGCTTATTCTTCAAACATTTACAGATTTTGCAGTTGGCATTTTGTGAAATGAAAATCTAATATTCTCTGTTTTAGTCTGCACTTTGAGGGCAATGGTCCTCTTTAGTGATTTATAAATCTAATATTTTTTTTCCATTCTTAACTCATACTTTACACCAGTATTCCCTTTTTCACAATGATGTGACTTTTTTGTCAAAAACTTTAGGACTAGAATATTTTTAATTTTAATGAGTAACAGAAGTCAATATAACTAATGGTTACTGTCAGTTCTAGAATTTTAAGTGAATGATCATGTCTAATTTTGTACATTATACAATGTCATCTGTATAGTAGAACATATAGTAAACTCTGATAAGATTAAACTCCATTTATAATGAAAGAGAATGAAAATCTTAAATTGTTTCACTTCTCTGCAATTCGAAACCTGCAGTTATAGAGAAATAGTTAGAAACTGTGATGAAACCAGATGTGATTAGATATTTAAAAAAGGAAAGGGGGGGGGGAAATATTAGAGATCAAAGAAGATAGGTACAAAGACAGACTATCCAAAACAATACTTAGTGTCAGAAAGAGATAAATAACTCAACCTATATCACACAGGATTAATGATAACTAGTGAGCTCACTTCCATTGACTCTGGGCATTTCTATGTTATCATTAAGTTGGCAAATGGACCTAGTAAGCTATTTGGAGGGACAGCTCATTGCCATTCATTGGTTTTGCATTCTCATCGGCAAGGGAGTGGCAGCAGCATCCCTACTACCACTACATGTCCACCTCAAATGCTTGACTTTTTGACCCTCTGCTCTGTATGCAATCTCTGTGTTAATCTCTGGCCACATCTGGCTGCAGTGATATGCAGTCTTGTACATTTTACCTGCTCTCTTGCTTGAGTATCTTTATGCCAGATTGCTTTCTTCAGCCATATATCATGCTCTTGCAGTTCCTGTAAGGAAATCCTTCATATGTACACCTTGTATTATATTAAACACTTACTAATTATCTCCCTTGTTATAGCTGAACTTCTGCAGCTTCTGTGACACTTAATAAATATACCATTTACAGTTCTCTGCATATCTGAAGGATGCATGCTCTTGACTTTGTGCTCAACATTTCCATTGTTTTCTCTAGCTCATCCCTCATCTTTCTGCATGCTATGATGTGGCTCAGTGAATCCAAAAAGGTTCTGAGGCATAGACTGACACTGACTTCCCTTCAGGTTCAGTTGTTTCTTGAAAATATTGATTTATTACAGCAGCATATACCTGAAAAAATTCTGTATGAGCTTTGACCCTACTGAGAGTACTGAGAATCTTGCCGAATATAATGCAGAATAACTAATGAGATCTCAATGGAAAAACAGTTTCCTTAAAAGAGAGGCAAAGGTTGTGATAAAACAGAGCAGGTCAGATTAAATATTATGAATAAATAAAGCCACTTCTATATGTCAATTTCATGCAAACATTTCAATGTTTAGGATAGTATTTGTTGAATTGTTAGATTTAAAGTTTATGCAATTTCAGCATTCAGAAATTTCAGCCTAAAGGCTGTTCGTGAACTGTTCCCTTTAATGTTTTGCTGTTGTATATTAGTTGTGTGCCTCTTGATTAGTTGTGTATATCCTGTGGTATAATTTCTGCTTCCTTACTGGATGATGACTTTTGAAGCAGAAAGGCAGAAATACAAATAGTAAATCATGGATATCAAACATTCTTATCCATATATACCTTTGTTCAGTTGAGTATTCATTAAAGCTAGTCAAAAATTGAACATTTGTTGTGGAAAATTTTGTGAAAAATATCCCTTTTCATGATAAAAAAACTTCAGCATTCAAAAATGTTCAGCCAGGTGTAATGTTCATGTAAAGACTGCCTTTCTCCCAAATGTGTGAGAACAAAATCCTGTTTGTGTGAATCTCTATTAATAGGAAATAAAAAGAAACACAATTATGAACAACCATTTGGAATTCAGACACTGATTTTTCCAATTAACCAGCTTCTTTGTTAGATCATGTTGAGCGAAGTAGGTACAAGAAAAGAGGTTGACTAGTCCTGCACTAGTAATGAATTAGGTTTATCACTGGTTCCCTTAAAATGTACCTTATCTTAAATTGATCAATTTAAATTTTACAATGTTTTGCCCCATCCCCTGTTGCTAATGAATAATATGGAAAATGTTAATAGCGCAGACTAAATGGCTGGTTTATTACTTACTCAAAGGAAATAGCCTGAGTGTGGAGTAGCATAAACCTGCTGGTCCCCATTGACAATTAATGTTAGCCACACCTCATTATTTACCATTTTTGCTCTGGCATTTGCTGTATTCTCTGTATTTTGGAAATTATATAATCAGATGGGAAGTGTGGCAAGCAGAGTGATTTTACCTAATCAGATATTTCACCAAGCATCTTTATGATCATCTGGTGCAGGAGGGATAAGATGCTTTCTTAAAAGAGGAAATCCCATTTAACTGATCTTCCAGGTTAACCAATGTGTGGCTATCCTTTCACACCAAAAATCCTGTTTAGTGAGTCTACAGAACACAGCTAAAATAGCAATAGTCTAGAGTAGTGCTACTCAAAGTGGTGGTCCGCAGTCCAGTGCCGGTCCATGAGCTATCAGCTACCAGTCTGCATGCACATGGCAAAAAAATGGCCGGTTCCCCACATCAGATACCTTGAGAAGCACTGGTCTAGAGCAACCCAGCTCTAGTTACCTAAAGTCTGAGATGGTGTCAAGTGGTCAGCGGCAGGGTTTCTGGTGGTTCGCCTTCCTCTTAGCTGCTGAGGAGTGGGATGTCAGCCTCCATGCTCATAGAAAACTTCTCCAACTTAATGACAGGTTTCAGCGTAGCAGCCGTGTTAGTCTGTATTCGCAAAAAGAAAAGGAGTACTTGTGGCACCTTAGAGACTAACAAATTTATTTGAGCATAAGCTTTTGTGAGCTACAGCTCACTTTATCGGATTGCCTTTAGGTAGAGAACTCCAGCTCACAAAAGACAGTTCCCTGTTGTCTCTGCTCTGCCCCAAAACAGAGACCAAAAAAAAAAAAAACCCAAAAACTCTTAACTGCTTTCAGCCGAAAACCTGCTTTTCAGCAGCCCAAAGGAAAAATAAATATTTCCTTTTAAAATTTGTGCTTCTGGTTCAAAAAATCTCAAACTGATCTCAAAATGATTTCAAGTTAATCCCACCGCTCTGCCATCATCTCAAGGTTCCTTCCCCACTCTGAACTCTAGGGTACAGATGTGGGGACCTGCATGAAAACCCCCTAAGCTTATTTTTACCAGCTTAGGTTAAAACTTCCCCAAGGTACAAACTATTTTACCTTTTGTCCCTGAACTTTTTTGCTGCCACCACCAAGCGTCTAACAAATTATATATATAACAGGGAAAGAGCCAACTTGGAAATGTCTTTCCCTGCAAAATCCTCCCCCAAACCCTACATCCCCTTTCCTGGGCAAGGCTTGATAAAAATCCTCACCAATTGGCATAGGTGAACACAGACCCAAACCCTTGGATCTTAAGAACAATGAAAAAGCAATCAGGTTCTTAAAAGAAGAATTTTAATTGAAGAAAAAGTAAAAGAATCACCTCTGTAAAATCAGGATGGTAAATACCTTACAGGGTAGTCAGATTCAAAACAGAGAATCCCTCTGGGCAAAACCTTAAGTTACAAAGACACAAAAACAGGAATCTACATTCCATTCAGCACAGCTTATTTTCTCAGCCATTTAAACAAAACAGAATCTAACGCATATCTAGCTAGATTACTTACTAAGTTCTAAGACTCCATTTCTTTCTGTTCCCGGCAAAAGCATCACACAGAGCGCCTTTGTTTCTCTTCTTCCCTCGCCTCAGCTTTGAAAGTATCTTGTCTCCTCATTGGTCATTGTGGTCAGGTGCCAGTATGGTTATCCTAGCTTCTTAACCCTTTACAGGTGAAAGGGTTTTTCCTCTGGCCAGGAGGGATTTAAAGGTGTTTTCTCTTCCATTTATATTTATGACATTGGCAAAACATCTATTTCTTATGCTTTTGAAAAGCTCAAGATACTCTTGACTATATGGTGGTCTCACTTCCAGTTAATGGTGGCTGAGTGCACAAAATGGCTGTGGTTTTTGTCAAGTCCATTTCTCTCAACGTGGGAAGATAGGTATTTGGCTGCTTAAGCTGCATGCCAGGCCCAATTTGCTAGTTGGTTTCTGAGTACACCTTCCAGATTGGGTCCAATTCAAAATTTGGCCAGAGGAGGGGTAGTAGTGCATACCTTGCACCTTTTAGCCCAGTGGTAAGACCACTTGTCTGGGATGTGGGAGACCCAGGTTCAATTTCTCCATCTCTACCAGAGATAGAGATTGAGAGGAGTAGAACAGGAGGTCTCTCCCCTCTTAGGAAAGTGCTATAACCACTGAGCTTTGGGATACGCTGGTGTGAGGCTCTCTCAGTCTCTCTTGTTGAAGCTGTTCCTCTATGGATAAATAATGAAAGAGTGATTGGAGCAGGCAGACCCAGGGCTTCCCACCTCCCAAGGTGGGTGTGCTTACCACTGGGTTACAAAGTGATTCCCTTGCTCTCTTTCATCCAATGATCATTCTACAGTGTATAAATACTTAAATAGCCATTGAGTGAGTGAGAGTGACTCTAGTTCAGTGGTTAGGGCACTCATCTGAGTGATGGGAGACCCTGGGTCCACTTCCCTGGCTCCAATCAATCTTTCATTATTTAGCCACAATCAAAAACCTTCAACAGGGGAGGTTGAGAGAGCTCCATTTCAGGATATCGCATACCGCAATGGTTAAAGCACTCTCCTGAGAGATATGAGAGACCCCTGTTCAAATCTTTTTCTCTCCATGAGTCAGAGCGGGGAATTGAACCAGCATTGCCCATATCCCCAGTGAGTAGTCTAACCCCGAGGCTAAATTCACAAGATGAGTGATGACACTTCCTCTGGCCATTTTGTGTGGACTGAGGAAGGTTCTGAAGTAATTTTCTCAAGAAACAGTTTAGGCACCTAAGCCACCTGATTCTCTAGGAGGTGGGTTCATATTCATGAAATGAAAGCAAAGATAGGAGCCTCCCTGCCTCTCAAACTTGGGCACATATCTCCGAGAGATGAGTGGGACTTGACACACAATACTGTCATTGGCATCTCCCATTGGCTAGCTTAGATGTCTCCATGCCTAGCATGCTGCCTTTTGTGGATAACATTCTAAGGCATCTATCTCTGCCCAGTCACTGTATAGGGAGACTAACTTAGCTTTTAGGATAGCAGTGTTATTCCTGTGATTTTTCTAGGTGCTAAAAGACAGGCATTGCAATGGTGAGCGTAGGGCACCCAAGTCCCTTTGTAGATCCCACCTCAAGGTCTTAAGTGGAGCTGCAAAGAAGACAAGGTGAAGGGACAAGAGGATCATGGTACCTTGGCAGGGAAGAGCAAGTCTTTGCTGAGCTCTGAGTCCTTATCCCACAGCTTATGTTTCGGCCATGTAAAGAAGCATGGCAGAATGCTGGTTATCTGACGGTTTCAGGTGCCTCAGGAGACCTTTGTACATTCAGAAGTGCTGACCCAATAATGAAAGTAATGCTGTATGACACCAAGTTATCCCTGCTTACCAGGGAAAGAAAGGCCTAAGACTGGAGTGTATATTTACACTACACGTTAGCAAGAGCCAGATCCCAGTTAAGGTCACCTTTTCTCAGACACACCCATTCTTTGCCCACATCCTCCCCTTTTTTACCTTGCTTTCCTGCAGTTAAAGGAGTGAGAATACAAAGGCCTGGAGACTTACTATGGTTCTGTGCAAAGCATAGCACTTAATGTTGTTTGTGCCTATGCATGTGCAATCACACTTCCACCGGTGCACAAAAACCTGATGCACACTGCTAGGCACCATGCTCAAGGCTTTAAAGTAGTATAATCTTGGTCTTGATCTTTATTTAAAGTTATCTATAATGCCTCTTCCAGTTCCTTAAATTTTAACTGAAAATTAGTTTTGTGTATATACATCTTATTTTTGAAGTCCAAAATACTTTTTCATCATTCATCCAGAATGAAAATAAAATATATTTTAAAATAAAATTGTTTACATTACTTTCTACTTATTTACTTGCCAGGACCTGAGTTTGGGCCTTTAGGGTTTCCCTTGCTACAGATGATGGAATCATTTAATGCCAAAAGAACTCTTAAGGAAAGCAGCTCCTTGCCCTGTTTTAGGTACTGATTGGGTCACCAACATTTGCTAAAGAAGCACATTCACTTAAGGATCTGAGCAAAGGTCTTGGAAAGGAAGAAACTTTTGTTTAACCTTTTAGTGTTCTACCTGGTTTCTTCCTTCTGCTCTGATGAAACATTTTCAGAGCATCTTCTTTGCTAACTGCTCTGAAACAGCTATTCTCACAAAGTTCAGCGAGATAATAGCTTTCTTAGCAAGCAAAAATAGAGATAAAAATTCTGTTCCACTTGAAAATATTATGAAATCTACTGCACAGATGGGCTGAAAGTTTAATTACAGCAACATATGAGTGTCAGAGACATCATTGTTCTCTCAGCAATTGGAGACACAGCAACAAAAATATCCATCAGGAAAGAACTCCACAGATATGTATCAAATATGATTAAAAAACAGATGCTATTCTATTTATGTAATCAACATTCAAAAGCTTTGCAGTGTCTTGACATGGACATTTATAGTTCTCTAATTTAATTTGATATTTTTGAGACTTTCTTTAAATAATACTACCCAAAAAAATACAATGTGCTGTGGTCCAATTAATGATGTAATTCATGCTTATTCAGTTTGGTGCTCTGTCTCCCTCTAGTGGCTGGGCTACCCACAGAAGTAGCTCAGGCACTAGAGATTCCTGCTCTTAGCACGAGAGGTCCAGCATGTAATCCCCACTGCCTATGCTTCTCCCAGGGATGTTACATTGCAATGGCATGAATGATGGCCACCTATTTACAGATACTGTATCAATATAGAATAAATAGGGGATTGTATCTTGACAGGCAAACATTTGTGATGGACTGTGATGGATTTGGAGTTGCCTGGAATAATTTGTGAAAACTGTATCTTGACTGGGTTATTGTAGTGTTTACTATATGCATATATTGAGTTAATTTGTTAACAGATGTGTTAGGAAATGCACCCAGGAAATTGGGGTGGATCCTGACATTCAGTTCTCCACAAATGATTAATTTGCAATGCAAGAGCCTTCTGATTTTAAATCCACCTCCAGCACCCTGATGAGCTTACTCAAACTGGTTTTAGCAGGCTCAGAAAATACCAGAGAACAAAGAACTTTGACTGGATTTAATGGGAAGTCCCTGAAGGACAGGGGAGTAGGCAGACTGTTGGGCTCTATAGTCTAGATCAATGGTCCCCGAACTTTTTAAGTTGCATCACCCCTTATCCCTAATAAAATCTGGAGCTGTGGTTGGAAGCCAGGGCCAGGAGTGGGACTGGAACTGCGGCTGAGGCCACGGCAGGGAGCAAGACTGGGATTGGGGACGCGACTGGGAGTGGGGCCTGGAGTCGGGGGCTGTGGTCAGGAATGGGGCTGGCTCTCAAGAGAGAGGGCAGCAAAAGTGAATGGGTTTCAGGCATCTGCTGGAGAGACTAAGAGAAACCTGCAGAAATCTCCTTAGCAACAGACTGGGAATAACTCAAGGGAGAAAAGGACTGGAGAGTACTGCTCCACAATACATGACTGCAAGACGGCAAAGATGAGAAGCAGCCAGGGAACCAGCAAGGGATCAGAAGAAAGAGACATTAGCTGCTTATCACCAGGACACTAGGGTGGAGGAGGCATGCTTGGATTCCCCCAACCACCACCTCACAGAGATTGTGTAAGCCTTTGGAAAGGGACAAGGACTGTTAAGCCTGGGCTGGAGCTGAAGGAGTGCTATGAGGTCACCGAGACTTTGAGTTTTTGTATGGACCTTTTTGGTTACCCCTGAAAATGACTGAACTGAAAAGTGATCTGGCTGGAGTGCTAGGATATGGGATATGCAGGTTATAGCAGCTGCTTACTCCTGGGGGAATTCTACGTCACTGTATGTGCACAAAATTCATGTTCCCCACAGATTTCTTTGCTTCCCTGCAAAAAAATTGCTTCTGATGGGGAAGCAAAGGGAAGCTGCAGGAGTGGTCATACACCCCTCCCTGGCAGTGTAGGCAGGTTGGTTCGGGCACCCAGAGCAGCCAGTAGAGATGTAAATCATGGGACGTGGGGCTGGGCAGTCATGCGCTTGTGAGAGAGAGAGAGAGAGAGACACTCTCTCTTGCTCGCTGTTGCGGGATGCTTGGCATGGAGGGGAAGCGCTTTCAGGTGTTTCTGAGGCGGTAGGCATGGGGCAGGCTCTATCCCCTCAGGCAGAGCAGAATGTAGCATCCTGCCTGCTTACTGAATTGTTCCCATTGTCTTTGTGAATTCCCTCAGGAGTATAAAACAAGTATTAACTTTTTAAGGCTCCTTTACATTGCTAGAGTGGTGTAAAAGCCAGTGTGACCTTATAAATGTGTATGGTGCTTTAGTGATTAGAACTGGTCTACATTTTTGGACTAAAAGTTTCCTATCAAAATGTGCTCCATGAACTGTTTGCTACTGACCTTTCTGGAGATGGTCAGTAGCCAATATAAAGTCTGAGTTTGATTCACCAGCCCTCACTTGCTCTTCAGTTGCCCATGATGTAAATCTGAGCATATGGCTGCATATATTTGTTGACTAATTAGAAATAATGGGTCAAACCTAACTACATTACTATTAGGCAAGCATCCTCCAAGCTTTCCACTCCCATTCTCCATCCATTGTATTATAGTTTAAATAAGTTACCTAAATAATGGAAACCAGTATGATTATATTGCCTTATTTAATATGCAGGATTTTTTAGAATTTTAAAATATTGTGCACAGAATTTTTAATTTTTTGGTGTAGAATTCTCCCAGGAGAAATAACAGAACTAAAATGGTGGGAATAGGGTCAGTGGAGGAAAAGGATTCTGTCAATGCCACAACCTGATGCCAGGGGGCGCTCTGACAGCGAGGGCAACCACTTACAGTAACATATTCTAAAAGTGGTATCTTTTGAAGGGTATTTTCTTCTCCTTTTAAAATTGGTTTACAATTAACAAGGGATATACCACAAATTATGTATAATAGCCCTAGGCCCAATTCTCCACTGCTTTATGCTTTGTCATCACTTATATCAATGCAAAATTGGTGTCACACTGGTGTAAAATTCTACCCTTTGGATTTTACACAAGTAAAAATGACTATAGAATCAGGCCTACTATATCTAAAATCTATTGAAGTACCCTGCACCCTGGGCCTTTAGTATTGGGAAATCCAAGATGAAGAGCCTTGGTCTAATATATATCACTTGTTTTGTGAACAGGCCAACTCACAATTAGCCTCTTTACATCCACTAAAAATGATAGCCCCAAATATTTTGATTTGAGTTTGATTTGGAGACTACTATGAAAGCTTATATATTCTTTTTATCAATTTCACCTGCTTAGACATTGGAGGATAGCATAGGGTGACTGGCAAGGCTAATATAGCAGGCTCAAAGGTCAGGGAGAGTTATTGGGGCAAATATGCTCTCAGTTCAGTTGAACCAATGTAAACCCAGCGTTATTCCGTTGGTCACAGTGACTGGATTTACAACAGTGTAAACAGAGCAGAAAGAGGTCAAAATTCCTTTTGTAAGCTGACTATTCCATTCCTGATCAAGACCCTAACTCAGCAAAGCTTTAGTTTTGTGCTTAATTTTAAGCACATGCTTAAATGCTTATTTTGTCAATGCAATTTACTTAAGTGCTTCCATGAATAAATGGAGTTAATCATGTACTTAAAGTTAAGCACAAATGCTTCACTGAAAGGGCCACTTCACTCTTACCCCAGCCATCTCTCTATTCTCAAACACAAACATTTTGTATAGTGGTGACCACATTATGTCCGGGGTACTCTCATGGCCCAGTCACTTTCAGCTAGCAGAACAAATGGAACTGCTATAACTAATTTGTCTCCTTTATCTGGACCTGTAGGGCCGGGACTTCTTATAATAATTCTTATTTACTCATTGCTAGGAAGGAAAATATAAAGTACATATAGATGGCAAACATTTAACCTCTCATGTCATCAGGCTCTGCCGTCTTGTTCTGAAGAGATTTTTTTAGCTGTGAAGTGTACATAGATTGTACAAAAACAACTTCAACTTTTTTGAAGCTGTATGCACTTCAGACCAGTAGCAGTTTAGTCAGAATGTGATTGCAACTCTTCTGCTTTAAATAGCTTCAGTGGAAGGTGATGGGAAGGAAAAATTGCTTGAACAAATTTATCTCCCAACTGTTCCTCAAATGGTACAAAATGACATTGGCAGTGTGTAGAGGGTGCTGCCTGTTATCTGTGCTTAATAACATCTCTCACTGGCACCCATTCAGCTGCCACTTAGCACAAAGCCATGTCTGCATGACATTTAAAGGGTCTGCATTAATACGCCCAGCCAATCAATGATTTCTGCCCCTTCCACAAGGACACTGGTCTGTTACCATTACTAGATGCTGTCAACAGAAAATGACACAGGAGTCACAAAAGGTAAAAGATGTCAATTTAATCAGAGAGCAGACAAAAAGGCAAACAATGCTGCCCTGGATAGAAGTGTAGCAAGTAGACTCAGAGGCTGTCATAAGCCACATTTGTTAGGTCCCAGTGAAACCAGATTGAAATTCAATGATACAAAATCCAGCAGTGTGACACAGAGACTGAGGACGGTTGTTTCCATTCAATTAAAATCAGTGACTGCTGTTGGCATAAAGTTTGACAAAATCTGAGAGAACTTCAACTGAAGGTCAAACTATTTCCGTTCTAAATTACAAGAAACAGAAGCAAATCAGTTCGTGTAATGATTACCTAATAAAAACTTAGAAATTTCCTTTCCTATTCTAAGTTAAATACAACTCTATAAGGCATGGAGGCCATCCCATCGCACAGAAATGAAAGTATTTCTGTACTTCTAAAAATGTATGGTAACATGTCTGATTTTTATTTTTGGAATCCATGCTTTCTTTTATATACATTTGTTCTATTGTGTAAAGACTTGTTGATTTTCAAACATATATACACAAATAAATAACATATAGTATCAGTACAGTATAGAATATATGGGCCAGATCCTCAGGTTGTGTAAATCAGCATAGTTGATCTGGCCTTATGTGTGTGTAATATCTATGTTTGTAGTTTTGTTGTAGCCATGTTGGTGCCAGGATATGAGAGGGGCAAGCTGAGTGAGGTATCTTTTATTGCATAGATTCTCAACCTTTTTCTTTCTGAGTCCCCCCCTCTTCTCTCCCCACCCACATGCTATAAAAACTCCACAGTCCACTTGTGCCACAACAACTGTTTTTCTGCATATAAAAGCCAGGGCTGGGGTTAAGGGTTAGCAAGCAGGGCAATTGCTTAGGCCCCATGCCAAAGGGGGCCCCACGAAGCTAAGTTGCTCAGGCTTTGGTTTCAGCTCTGGGTGGCAGTGTTCAGGGTCCCAGGCTTCAGCCCTTCATGGCAGGGCTTTGGCTTTCTGCCCTGGGCCCCAGTGAATCTAATGCCGGCCCTGCTTGGCAGACCCTCTGAAACCTGCTCGTGGCCCCTCAGGGGGCCCCAGACCTCTGGTTGAGAACTACTGTTTTATTTGACCAACAAAGATAGTATCTCACCCATCTTGTCTGTGTAATATAAATGAACTGTAGACAACCACTGCTAGAGGGGCCTCTGAACTTAACTGGGAGTGTTCTAATTGGGAAGATCTTGAGTGCTGCAGTCCAGCCGTGCAGACCACAGCACCCTTAATGCCTTGTGGAAGAGAGAGAGAGACTTCCACGTCCATGGGATGCAGGGAGAGCATGCAGTGGATTCCATCTTCTGAGTGGGGAGCTGGGATCCTGGTCAGGAGAGTGGAGATTGCTTTGAGGAGCTCTGTCTAAGCCAGGAGCTGCTGCTGAGAGTCCACTGGGGCTTTGACCAAGTAGGGAGTCTCAGAGGCTATTGGTGGGTTTCACTGGAGTCAGGGCAGAGACTGTTGCTGTGCCCAGAACTGGCTGAGGTTAGCCTTTCATGCAGGCCGTGTGAATAACCACCACCTTGTTTAGGAAAGTGCTTTCAAGGGAAGGGTGATAGCAGAGATTTTAAGGACTTACCTGAGTGTGAGAAGAGATGAAGTGGTTTTATCATGTAACCGGGATCCAAGGTTACTAACCTCTGCTTAAAACAATTCCCATCTTCAGAGGGGTTGTGCAGCTTGGAAAGATCTCAAGTTAGACATACTCTGCTCCTATTTGTGTGGGCTGGACTGTTTTACTGGTCCAACAGAATGCTGTCCCTAACTTCAAGATCTTCAAGCGTGCCTGCACACACACGTGTTTAGAACTCTGAAATTCAGAGGAGTGTATACGCGGGGTGCAGTAAATTGTGACAGTGTAGATGTAAGTTGGTTAAGTTTCATTTACTATTGTAACCTGTATTTACTAATTGATTTCTTGAAATGCCCACTGCTGATTTAAATTGGTTGTGACATTTTAATTAATCTCAATCTGTTATGTTTTCAAGTTGTTAAATAAAAGTGTGTTAACTCAAACCTAAGTGTGTATTGGTTGTATGTTGTTTATAATTGGTACTTTTGAGTTAGACCCATTGCATAGATTAGCTCTGGTTTATTCCTGGAGAATCCCAAGGATGCCAGTGAGTGTGTACTGTGCCCAGCAAGGGGGAGGTATTGCTAAGATTAACATCCTTTATAGGAAGAGAACTGCAGTACAAGGGTGGATAGAGGATTCTTACTTATCTAACATCACCAATGTGATATTCAGGATCTCCTTTACTGTTGACAACATCAGACACACAAGTGAGTGTTTCCTGCTCCCAAGTAATGCAGAGAGGAAAGGGTTGGGAGGTTACAGAACATTTCATGTGTACATATCCAAAATACAAAATAGAAATGCAAAAATAAATATAAATTATGCTGAGTGTGGTGCTATAAGGATTTGATGTCAAAATGATGAACAAATGTACTATTAATTATCCTGGCAGTACATTTGCTAATGCATACAGACTTATATTAACAAATTCTGTGGATGATTTTGGTATGAAAATCCCTATTGAGTTTCCCCATCTTCAAATTGGAAATATATACACCCAGCTTCTTAGTGGGGTTTGTCAGGACTAGTGAATGTTTGCAAAGTGTTTTGCATGTATGTGTTGCGTTTATCCTATAAATCACTGTATAACTGTTAACTATTATGCAGATCTTTTTGCTCAACTGCATTGCACTTGTTTGTGAAGACTGCTTCAAAAATAAACTAGAACAAATCTAATCAAAATAGTTTTGAAAAGATATAAAGTGACATTGTTTTATGAGGGCAGGTGCTCCATGGTAATACTTCTGCAATAGTCTGGTGTCCTGCTGAGGAAAAACAGCAGGACTGTAATTTATGAATGAGGATCCTCTAACAAGCAAGACTGCTATCTTATATGCATAGTTGAACTGGTGCTAAGCCACAAGAACTTGTGCAAAGTAGACTCTTGCACTTCTGGAAGAACAACATTTCTACCCTGGTGATGGTGTTCCTTTCAGGTTGTGTGGAGCCCCTTGACAGTGAAGTGAGGTGATGCTGAAACTGCAGACAAAGAAATTGAACTTGTTCTGTAAAGCCAGTCTCTTCATTTAGCCATTTAGTTTATTTGTGAACAAGTATATTCCAGTTCATTTATGAATAACAAAAATTAATCCTAAACAAATACTATATGAGGATTTTAAAATTTCATGGTGAAAACCTCAAACATTAAAGCTGGTGGGAAAATTTCCCACAAAGTTTTTCCATTGGAAAATGCAGATTCAAGGAAAAGGTTTCATGGAAATATGTTGATTTTTTTAATTAAATTTTGGAATGGAATTTTGTTTAATATGACTCAATAGTACATTGTTTAATATAAAAAAGGAAGTGGCTTACTAATAAATAACTAATCTTACAATAAATCTGAGAGGAGTGAAAGAAAAAAATCTAAATATTCATCCTTGATGTAAATCAATTGACATAAATGGAGTTACACCAGGGATTAGTTTTGCTCCATAATTATACATGCAATATATAAGCACAATGTACTGTTACTGGTGTAAAATTAAAATATAAGAGCTATATATTATGTGCTGAGTTCATCTATTTCAATCTTTCTGACTATATATTTCCTTTTATGTAGCTACTAGTCATACAAGCTGCTGGTACAAGTCATACCCTCTCAAGGAAACACAAATTGCCTGATGCCATACATTACAGTGCATGTGTTTTGGGCCACAATGTTTAATTCAGTCTTTATCATTTACATTTGTTCTGCTTTTTCTTGTCCTCTTACTTAGATTATGACATTTTAAATTATACTATTTTATAAGATTTTTATAAGTTTTTTTTTTTTTTGCTTGCCACTAATTTCTTTACTAGTTTCCAAGTTTTCCAATAAATCTCACTTTTACTGGACAGACCCTAGTGCTCATTTATTAGATTACTGATTCTTCATTTCTAAACCACACACTAACATGTTGAAATTAATATGGATGTAACATTGAAGAAAGATGCTGAATAAAAACTAACAACCTTGAGGGTGATCATCAGCCATGTATCCCATGTTGTACATCTCTGTGTACGTGAATGATGGGAAATGGATTCTGTTTTTCTGATGGACAGCATTACTCAGGTGTATTCCTCACACAGAGTTCTTTTTAAAAGAATGTAATGAAAGTGTCTACACAATTTGCACATGTTTTCAGTGGTTGGAAAATAAAAGCAATTTGATCCCCTTGATAAAAGTGGAGTACTCATACTGTTTCTATACGAGAAAAACATTGGCACTAGACTTGAAGGAACTGGTTGCCAGAGATTTGAGACATATGATCAAGCCCCTACAGGTTTGTGAACTCATTCCTATTTGCCTGCCGGATTTATAAGGAGAGTGAGCTTGAAAATCATGCCATTCAGTTATCGAGCTATCAGAATAGGGCTAACTCCTCTGAGCCCAAGTGCTAATGGAGCTACTGAAAATCTGAGATAACGTTCAGAGGAGTCAGGTCACAATAGGATCACATTGCACTATGATATTTTTTGTTTAGATTTCGGATGTGAGTTGATGCCTGAGTCTTAGTAAAGTTCAGCGGAGGAGATGGGAGAGCTTGGGCTGATCTATAAATCCATATACAAATCCCTATAAATGCTTTGCACATTTTTATTGTGGCAAACCCAGCATTTTTTGTCCAAAATGATCATTTCCACCAGTGAAAATAGCACCCAACAGCGCTCTTCACTTCTCCTTCAGCAAGCATGAACAGTTCATGAAGTCCAGGCCTTCTATGTCTCATAATCATAGAATCATAGAATATCAGGGTTGGAAGGGACCTCAGGAGGTCATCTAGTCCAACCCCCTGCTCAAAGCAGGACCAATCCCCAATTAAATCATCCCAGCCAGGGCTTTGTCAAGCCTGACCTTAAAAACCTCTAAGGAAGGAGATTCTACCACCTCCCTAGGTAACGCATTCCAGTGTTTCACCACCCTCCTAGTGAAAAAGTTTTTCCTAATATCCAACCTAAACCTCCCCCACTGCAACTTGAGACCATTACTCCTTGTCCTGTCATCTTCTACCACTGAGAATAGTCTAGAGCCATCCTCTTTGGAACCCCCTTTCAGGTAGTTGAAAGCAGCTATCAAATCCCCCCTCATTCTTCTCTTGTGCAGACTAAACAATGCCAGTTCCCTCAGCCTCTCCTCATAAGTCATGTGTTCCAGACCCCTAATCATTTTTGTTGCCCTTCGCTGGACTGTTTCCAATTTTTCCACATCCTTCTTGTAGTGTGGGGCCCAAAACTGGACACAATACTGCAGATGAGGCCTCATCAATGTCGAACAGAGGGGAACGATCACGTCCCTTGATCTGCTGGCCCCTACTTATACATCCCAAAATGCCATTGGCCTTCTTGGCAACAAGGGCACACTGTGGACTTGTATCCAGCTTCTCGTCCACTGTCACCCCTAGGTTCTTTTCCGCAGAACTGCTGCCTAGCCATTCGGTCCCTAGTCTGTAGCGGTGCATTGGATTCTTCCGTCCTAAGAGCAGGACCCTGCACTTATCCTTGTTGAACCTCATCAGATTTCTTTTGGCCCAATCCTCAAATTTGTCTAGGTCCCTCTGTATCCTATCCCTACCTGCCACTGTATCTACCACTCCTCCTAGTTTAGTATCATCTGCAAATTTGCTGAGAGTGCAATCCACACAATCCTCCAGATCATTTATGAAGATATTGAACAAAACCGGCCCCAGGACTGACCCTTGGGACACTCCACTTGATACCGGCTGCCATCTAGACATGGAGCCATTGATCACTACCCGTTGAGCCTGACAATCTAGCCAACTTTCTACCCACCTTATAGTGCATTCATCCAACCCATACTTCTTTAACTTGCTGACAAAAATACTGTGGGAGACCGTGTCAAAAGCTTTGCTAAAGTCAAGAAACAATACATCCACTGCTTTCCCTTCATCCACAGAACCAGTAATCTTATCATAGAAGGCGATTAGATTAGTCAGGCATGACCTTCCCTTGGTGAATCCATGCTGACTGTTCCTGATCACTTTCCTCTTGTGTAAGTGCTTCAGGATTGATTCCTTGAGGACCTGCTCCATGATTTTTCCAGGGACTGAGGTGAGGCTGACTGGCCTGTAGTTCCCAGGATCCTCCTTCTTCCCTTTTTTTAAAGATGGGCACTACATTAGCCTTTGTATGTATAAATATGGCTCAACATAAGAGTTGCACAATACGGCACAGAATAAATATAAGAAAGTAGACTAAAAGGTTTGATTCATTGCAGTGCAATTTATACTGCTGTGATCGAGTAGGGATTTATCCTGGGAGGAAGAGCAAGTTGTAATACCAACCACACCAAGGCAGAGGAGGGCAGCTTTAAATTTTGGCAGGAACTCCATAAGAATCCTTCCAGCAGAGACTGTTTAGGACATCTGAATCTTTTGTATCACTCATACGCTCGGGCCCATCCCTCTCCTAGGGTGGCTCTGCCCAATTGGTAGGCTACACAAGCCATCACTGATGGGGCTGCGGTTGTGGGGTGCTTGCATCATTGTGTTCCCACTCCAGATAAACTTTCCACTGCCAGCAGCCTACAGTTTGGGTTATATTAGCAGAAGTCAGTGGATCTAAGTTGTGAACTTGAGTCAGATAAGTCCTTCCTGAATCTTCATCTTCAGTTAATATTTTCACACAAACTCACTGTGAGCTAAATTTGCCAGCCTGCATATCCCAGCATTAACCCTAAAATAGGAGATAAGTGATTAAGTCATGTAGAACCTCTCAGTTGCTATCCTGTCAAACCTCAGTTCTCCGCAATCCATCAGTTACCATTTATTTCATTTACCTCTCTTCCACCATCTGCAGTGGGGTTATAGAGAGACATGAAGGGAGTGGTGGTGAAGGGCCATGTGAGAGGCAGAGGGATACAGTTACTCAAGATATGAGGTAGAGGATTTTGACTGAGGGAGGTTGAGTGCAGGGTTACTAAAATTGTGTGGGTTGGCTCAGCGGAAAGCCCAGCGCTTTTGCCCTGAGGCACTGGTGCTTGATGGGCTCCCTAGCAGCAAGTCTTCACCATGGGAAGCTGTTGATACACTAGTGCTTTGGCATAGAAATAGTCTGCTACTTGGTGTCCCGGAGACCAAGGGGGCAGCGGCAGAGGAGCCAATGGCTGTGCTCCAAAGTACTGATGCTTAAAGGTCTCCCCACAGTATGTGAAAGAATGAAAGAAAACTAGCATCACTGGCAGGAGCATATAGTGAAGCCAAGTGGCCTCCCTCTGGACTTGAGAACAAGGGACCACCACACTCCACCTGGTAGGCACCCTGCCCCCCTTTTCAGAAATACCAGGGCTAGGGTTGCCAACTCTGACTGAAATAATTCCTGGACATTTTTTTCCCCAACATGATGTAATGTCATTTTCTTAAAATATCCTATTAAAATCTCCCAGATTGCTTTCAATAGTCACCAGGAGACTGATGCCAATTCCTGGAGACTCCAGGCCAATCCTGAAAGGTTGCAAACCCTAACCAGGGTGGGACAAGAAGTATAAAGGGAGGGCTCTGCAGCTCAGCTGAGTGGAAGCCAGGGAAGAAGATGGATGTCTCCCCTCCACTGCAGAACCTTAGAGCTGAACCAGTCCTGTGCAGCGCTCTGCCCCCAGAGGAGATTGACTCTGGAGAGGATTTGTGGGGACTGTGGTCCACTATGTACCCAGGGGAGCAAGAGGGCCTGTGGACTACAGACTGCTCTGCCCAGACTGTGGTAGGAAGTAGCCCAGAGAAAACAGTCCGGTTTTGTTGCTGGAGCACGAGTAAGCATGTTTTGACTGGCCCCTGCCTCCCCCCGCTGACCCAGTGGCAGACCACTCCACCAGAGTTAGGACCCTGGGCTGGGTGGACTCGGGTGAGCCTGTGCCCCCCTACCCTCTGCCACCCACCTGGACTGGCAGCTTCCCCGCCGTAGGCCAAGAGTCCTGCCCTTGCCTGCGGTCTGCCCGAGTTAAGAGGCCGGGCCCTTTGTTGCTCCTCCCTGTCTGAGAGTCAGGGCATGCTAGTCTCTTAACTGTTGTCAGCCCCAGCCAGGGGCATATGGGCTAAAGCCTGCTTATGCTCTGCCCTGCCCAGAGGGCCAGAATCCAAGACTGTGTGTTTGCTAGCTGCCTTAGCCGGAAGGCTCAGACTAAAACCTGTTCCGCCCCCACCCAAAAGGACCCAGGAATTCCCCTTATAGACTGTTAATTGCTGTTTGCCCCAGGAGACTGTGGGCTAAAGACAGACTACTGCTCAGCCCTGCCCAAGAATTCCAGACTATTAAGGGCCATTTGCCTCTGCTAGGAGGCTACTGGAGGTAGACTGCTTACTGCTCAGCCCCCAGTGTGGCAGAATGGCCTCCCTCCCCACTTGAGAGTGAGGGACCACTACAGAGCACTTCAAATACTGACACCTCTGTGCAAAGACATTGGATCCCATCCCACCTTAGCCCCCTGCACAGCTGCAACCCTCTCCCAAAATTGCCTCTCAGGCTTCTCCCCTGACCAACCTATCTGCACATCCCTGCTAAAAAAAATCCTATCTCCCTAAAATTATGCTCAAACTTTTATACTCCAAATCCCATCCACATCCATATTCACTCCCAATAGCCCTTCAGAGCCCTATCTCTATGCCAGAGCCCAGTCTCCATAACCTTTCTGCCCAGCCTGCCTCTCTGGATTACTAGCTGTATGTTCAGAAAAAAGCTGGTGAATCAGGAAGACAGGCTGCTACATCAGAAAGTGCAAGTAGCTGACTGATCTGAGCAGTTTGAGGGTCTAATCTTGTGACTAAAAGACGTTATCTGAATTAGGGGAATAACTCTTGGTGTCTGTGGTGGTATAAAAGCAAGGGGAGACTTGGTTTTCATAGATAAACACATAAACTGTGAAAACAGGACAAGTTTTCAAAATGGGAACATATTTGAATGATGCCTCTGCAAATGATAGTAAATGTTGCATGGAAAACCTGTTTAGCCTGTGAAGACTTATTTTGTCAACTATGGAGACTAATTTTAGGCACTGAGGGCATAGCTGTGGCTTTGCCATGAGTTCTGAGCAAGGGGCAATTAGTTGTTGAGAGACGCAGTCTGTCTCCCACTTTCCCCATTTCCCAGGTCTGCAGAGGAAATACAGTGTGCCAAGCCCCCACACTTCCCCTTAATGGGCAGGTAAAGCTATGCTAGCCAGCCTATTGAGGTGTGGAGTCTTGGATCTCTGACCAGTTCCACTCACTTTTGCTGTAAGGGATAGGGACATAGCAACCCCATGGAGACTGCTGTCTGCTTACTATCCAGGTAATCACCAAAAAGGAGTAAGGGAGGTCATTATGCTTCCATCTTGCTTTATCTTGCTGTGCAAGCTGGGCCACCATCTGGACCTAAAGTGTGAAAAAAGAGATTTTAGTCTTGCTTTCAGTGCAAATCTCAACAGACCTTTAACGATGGAGTTACAACAGACATCCCCATAATATTGTGACTTACTATAAGTACATTTCTGTTGTGTCTTCAAAGCATACCATTCAAAAGTCCAGTCTGTGGTTAGCTGTGCTGAAATCTGTAGAATGAGTTGTATTTCATTTTCAGAGCATAACATTCAATGATCCATACATTAATATAACCTAGAGATACGTTTTAAAAAAAATAATTTCTGATCTGATCTCCGTTGTGGCATTTTTGCAGACTGTGATTTTCTGCACAGAAAATCATGTTGAAATATAGGGAAATAAAAAGACATTTCAAAACCTCTGGTACAATAGATTAAATATTTTGTCTCTTTTCAAATGAAAAACTGATGTAGTCTGTGGGTTGCTATTTCCCAAGCCTATGGCATTTCTCCGGAAAATAGGACCATATGAAGGAATGTTATAGGAGGATAGTTAAACTATAAAGAACCAATATACAAATATCTCTGAGGGATGACCCAGGCATCCATGTGGAACCCCATTGATTTCAGTGTGGCTATGTGGGTGCAAACATTGGCCCACACAGTTCCTTATAGGATGGGGGCCTAAGATACAGCTGGCTATGTGGTATTTTTGATTATGGTATACCTCAGTGACACAAGAAGTCATGAGGTGAAGCCAGTTGTCTCCAACACACCCATGTTGTGCCTTAATCCAACACTACTGCATGGGTAATTCATACTTTTAATGTTACAAATATTTTAACTATATATTTTTATGCCATGAAGTGTAGAGTCAAGGAGACATTTTGAAATGGTTGTGTCAGTTTTAACAAACATGTATGTACAACTATATTTAACTGTACAGCTTCTCTGCTTGTGCAAAAGGGCCATTAAGACATAGGGGCCTGGAGTTTCCAGTGACACAACTTGTATTATCTATGCAAACTGTGTCAAGGATAATGGGCATTTCTAGTTTTGTATCCTTCCTCCCCAACAAACTGTCCTGTATTCTACATAATTCCTGTACAGCATTATGTGACAGTCTATAAATGCTTCCCTGTCTCCTCTGGGGGCATTGGCACCCTAACACCCTACTCCGCTCAGACAAGGCTACCAACAAGATTTAATCATCCAGAGGCCTAGAAGGGCCAGAAGGAGACACTGACCACTTGGGAGTCAGCAGACAAGTTAAGAAGTGTGATGGGCTGTACCTGTCCATTACAGCTCCTTTCTGGAGACTCCACGGTCCTACTACTCCCCATCCCCAAAAGGAGTCAGCTGAGAGGAAAAAAGTAACAAGGTGATACTCCAAGCTTGCCTAGAGAGGACTCTCTGGAGCAGGCATTTTGGAAACCGTAGAAACCTGGTCCTCCAAGGGCTAACAGGGCTAGCAACAGCCAATCAGGGCCCTGCTGGCCCAGATAAAAGGAGCTGCAGGGGCTTAGCAGGTCAGTTCCTGGCTGAGATCAGAGGTGTGAAGAAGGGTGCTCATCTCTGGCCATAGGATCCTAACAATCAGACAGAGTTTGTGGCTGGTTGAACTTATTCTGAGATTTCAGAGGGAGAAGAACCTCAGGATACTGGACCAGAGATTGGGCTGGAGATAAAAGGGCCCAATGGAAAGAGGCACAGGGAACTAGCAGCAAAGGACTGAAGCAAAGACTATTTGGCTGCAGTGTACAGGGTCCCTGCAGTGCTGACTTTCTAATGTGCCAGGGGGCGCTTGACTCCCTGGCTCTGCCTCAAGCCCTGACCCCACTCCACCTCTTACCCCAAACCTCCACCCCTGCCCCACCTCTTCCCACCCTTGAGGGTTGGAAATACTGACTGCCACTGAATGGGAAATCTTCTTGAGTATCAGGGATAGGTCCCTATGGTGTTGTACTGATGCTCTTATATACTGAAACAGGGGTTGAGCAATCTCTAGTGAAGCTTTTTCATCTCCCATCTCAATATGTACAAGGAAAAAAATTACTTGGGCTAGGAGAATGAAGAACTAAGCATATATTTACTTTCACAAGAGGTTATATTCTTCCTGATGTGGTTCCTTCTCTGTAGACTTATAGGTAAAATGGAGTTTCCAAGAAATCATGCATAAAGAACTACTGATGCAGAAGAAGAGAAAAATCAAAGTCAGCAAAATAAGTTTTATTCATTAAAATATAGGGTATAAAATCAGAAAGTGTATATATAAAGTATATATTGCTCTAAAGGAGAAAAGTTTGGCAGTTTTAAGGGGCCTGAACTCTTTCTTTGCTATCTTAAAGCTTACATCACTAGATACTAGTTATCCCAGGAATTGCTTGGTACCTTAGTAAATGCCATGATTGTTTGTTTGCTATTTATTTACTTACTTACAAATACTTCTGAATGTCCTAATGTTGTTTAAGCTTATTGCCATCTTCCAGGTAATCATAACAGCTAATGGACAAGTCTATGAAGAATTAGGATCGGAGCTTGTATTAGACTAAATACCTTATCTATTTGTTGCAGTATGTTTTATTTGCTGTGATCTTTCTAACTGCCAAGATAACATGCCTCAGTTTGTTATGCTGTGCTTACAAACCTATGTGTTATCCACTTCATATAATATCAGTGGTTAAGGCAAGAGGAAATGGAGGCATGGAAAAATCTAGGTCTTCCTGATACCATATGAGGATATTAGTAACTCTGTATAAGATTATACTGAAGCTTAGTGACACACATTAGGAATAAGCAGTAGAAAGTTGGGAGAATGTGTATTAGCCAGTGCTTATCTAATGTTAACATTAGGTGTAGGGTGGGCGAGCTGAATTTCAATATCAGCACATGGTCCACCAGTCAGAACACCTGAAATTGCACTACTGCTCCAGTTAGATAAGAGAAGAACACCCAGTAAACGTTGCAATGGCGGGTGGGTGGTGCAAAATGACACTCATCTTGCTTTTTCACCACTCACTTCTTTATCTGAATTTTTGGTTCCACCTGAAGCATAGCCTAGCTTTTAGAACCACTTGAACTCTGTAGGTTTTGAAACCCTTTGAATAATCTTTTTTTTTTTTCTTCAGCATATCAAAGAGGGATGATGACACATTTATATTCTGTTAAACAACCATACAGGAGCTATTACAATATGTATTTGTCATACAGCCTAGCTAATTGAAACATAAAGTGGAGATTATGCACATCAAAAACGCCTCTCCAGTGACTAAATTAATCCATGTTATTCAGAGTACAAACACAATGCTAGTGGTTCCTTTAAGAAAGCTGGCTTTCTAGATCAGTTAAACATCAAACACAACCACTTTGCACACCAAGTGCCTTCATAACAACCAAAATATGCTAGTCACACTTCATATCTCTTTTTATGGAAACTTTATTTAAAGACTTTGCTGACGCCTTGTGGAACACTTTGAAAAACCTCCTATTTCAAAATAATTCTGCAATTTTCACCATAATGAATTTATTTTTCTGTATTCTTTTCCTGTTACTAGAATGCACCAAAAATAGGATAAGTGCTTCTGGAGTATCCATCTCCTAACTCTTCCCCACCAGAAGTAATAATCACAATTACTCACTGACACACTGTGACAATTTAGAGAATGTGTCTAGGTACAATTTGTGAATTCTGGTTGATTTTATGAAATTGCTGCATCATGGAGTGCCTCAAAGCAAAGTGAGTCAGCTATGAATTAACATGGTCTGTGTCACCTGTCTCAGACCAGGGACAGTGGTCAATTTTGTTAAACCTTAATGGACACCTATTCAGGTAGAAACACCTTAGGACAATAAGCTAAGAGAACCAGTTTTCTCCAACTTTTCTTCAGAGTGCTGTGGATTGAAAAGTCGAAAATCTTGTGACTTTCAATCAATTTGCAAGAGTTGGCACCTCTGCATTCCGTTTGGTGCTCGGAAAAGAGTCTCCTAGCCCACTACTACCCCCAGGCTGGGAGAGCTGCCATTCTGTGTCCTCCATCTCTCATCCACATCACAATCCCCATGCTCCAATTCCTCTGCAATCCCTAAATCTGGCTCCTGCTCCCCCTCACTTTTCCCATCTCCATGCTCTGTTTCTCTGTTGCTCCTCAGAGACCCTGTGTCCTGTCCATCTCCCTGAACAGATACCCATTTTGCCTGGGGCATGCCTTCAATTGCATTGAAAACAGTGGCAGGTACCAGCCAGCTTTATTAAGGGCAGTCTCACTTCCAGATAGACTATAAGGAAATGTCAGCCATTTTGCTGGCTTCGGTCTGAGATAGTAGTCATTTGGAATAAGGGATTATTCCTGAATTGGCATCTTTCATCATGTTTTCATGAGACTAGTTAAAACACATCCCAAAGTTGCTGGAGTTGATTAAAATCATGAGATTTGAGAATGCTGCTTTTGTAGCAGAGTGGTCCTGTTTAGTTTCAAGACCAGCCGAGGAAGGAAAAAGCTAGCTGACCTGGAGCAGAGAGGGACTTCATGATTCAGAAGAGAAGCTATGTGCAGGAGAGGCAGAACCTTGTGTCTTCAGAGGACTCTGCCCTAAACCAAAAGAACTCTGCAGATTAGTGAGGAAAGTGAGGCAGGGAAATGCATTCAGGTATGTTTATTACTTTGTCTAGATCTGTGTCTCTCTTGTGCTAGCTAAGTGAAAAGTAATGATGTTTAGAATCCTGTGCAAAATCTATCTAGGTGTCTGTTTGCTCCAATTTCTCATGTTGATGAAGAGCTAAATTGTAAATTCAGAGTCCACGAGGTTGGAGTTCTGAGAGGCAGGTGTGGTTAGGATATAGGAGAATCTGGAGGATGAGCACTGGTGATGGGAGTCCAAGATAGCTGGGCCACATAAATAAATTTATCTTATTCTCAATGTAACATTTATTGCAACTTTACATTTGTGAAATCCAGAAAAGGGAAGTCATGAAATACCACAAATTAAGGTTTTTATGGTAAAATTAATCCAGCCACACACATAGGAGAGATCATCAATTAATGGAGCTATGCCTATCTACCTCAGCTCAGTATCTGGCTCCATATGATGTGTAATGTGTTCCTGTTTTCCTTGTCAATGTATTCTTTTATGGCTTATATTAAATTTGTAAAATACAATATGCAGGGTCTGCAATGGGTCCATGTTAATGCTGTATCAGAGTAGCAGCCGTGTTAGTCTGTATTCGCAAAAGAAAAGGAGTACTTGTGGCACCTTAGAGACTAACCAATTTATTTGAGCATGAGCTTTCGTGAGCTACAGCTCACTTCATCGGCTGCATACCGTGGAAACTGCAGCAGACTTTATATACACACAGAGATCATGAAACAATACCTCCTCCCACCCCACTGTCTTGCTGGTAATAGCTTATCTAAAGTGATCATCAAGTTGGGCCATTTCCAGCACAAATCCAGGTTTTCTCACCCTCCACCCCCCCCCCCCCCACACACACACAAACTCACTATCCTGCTGGTAATAGCTCATCCAAAGTGAACACTCTCCCTACAATGTGCATGATAATCAAGGTGGGCCATGTCCAGCACAAATCCAGGCTCTCACCCCCCCCTTTTTCTCGGGGACACACACACACACACACACACACACAAACTCACTCTCCTGCTGGCAATAGCTCATCCAAACTGACCACTCTCCAAGTTTAAATCCAAGTTTAACCAGAACGTCTGGGGAGGGGGGGTAGGAAAAAACAAGGGTAGCCTATTCTAGCTGTAGCTAGAATGCTAAATATGCATTATACTGAGTGAGGGAATGTGGTTCTTGATTTCATCAGACACAATACTTAAGTTTCCAAGTTTAGGAATCTGGAAACCTACTGAAACCTAGTTCTGAAAATTCTGGGAAAATCAATGTGTCTTCCATTACCCCAGACATAATGGGGTGAACCAAGAAACCAGTTAATCAGGTGCCTTGTTGTGCCAAGATATTGGAGGGCATACTGCAAGTTTCACCCCTTACTGTAGATTTCCTTGCTTTATGAGTTTGAATCACAATCCCATCTTTAAAAAGAAAAGAAGTACTTGTGGCACCTTAGAGACTAACCAATTTATTTGAGCATAAGCTTTCGTGAGCTACAGCTCACTTCATCGGATGCATACTGTGGAAACTGCAGAAGACATTGTCCGATGATGTGAGCTGTAGCTCACGAAAGCTTATGCTCAAATAAGTTGGTTAGTCTCTAAGGTGCCACACGTACTTCTTTTCTTTTTGCAAATACAGACTAACACGGCTGTTACTCTGAATCCCATCTTTGAAATTTGCTGCCCTTGGCAATCTGTAACAAACAATAATGATGCAACCAGATGTTCAGCTCTCTTAGGCTTGCTGCTGCTGTCAAGAGCTGACTGGAGCCAAGTACAGTGATTAGCATTCCTGCCTTTGCCTGCTCTGTAAAACCTGATCATCTACATTTGAACTGTTGCCTGGGGCAGGACGTTTCTCCCCTTTCAGCCATCCATGAGGAGATAGTAATAGGGGTGAATGTAAAATCCAGGACTTACTCAAAGGAATTTTGCCATTAACTTCAATGGGGCAGAATATTAACCAGAAACCCTCTGCCATGAGCCTCCAGAGCAAGTGACTGAAGTTTTTGGATAATGACAGGTTTCAGAGTAGCAGCCGTGTTAGTCTGTATTCGCAAAAAGAAAAGGAGTACTTATGGCACCTTAGAGACTAACAAATTTCTTTGAGCATAAACTTTCGTGAGCTACAGCTCATTTCATCGGATGCATTTAGTGGAAAATACATTGGGGAGATTTATATACATAGAGAACATGAAACAATGGGTGTTATCATACACACTGTAACGAGAGTGATCACTTAAGGTGAGTAGGAGAGCGGGGGGGAGGGGGGGAATTTTGTAGTGATAATCAAGATGGGCCATTTCCAGCAGTTGACAAGAACGTCTGAGGAATGGTGGGGGGTGGGGAATAAACTTGGGGAAATAGTTTTACTTTGTGTAACGACCCATCCACTACCAGTCTTTGTTCAAGCCTAAGTTAATTGTATCCAGTTTGCAAATTAATTCCAATTCCACAGTCTCTCGTTGGAGTCTAATTTTGAATTTTTTTTTGTTGAAGAATTGCAACTTTTAGGTCTGTAATCGAGTGACCAAAGAGATTGAAGTGTTCTCCGACTGGTTTTTGAATGTTATACTTCTTGACGTCTGATTTGTGTCCATTTATTCTTTTACGTAGAGACTGTCCAGTTTGACCAATGTACATGGCAGAGGGGCATTGCTGGCACATATCATATTGGTAAATGTGCATGTAAATGAGCCTCTGATAGTGTGTCTGATGTGTTTAGGCCCTATGATGGTGTCCCCTGAATAGATATGCGGACACAGCTGGCAATGGGCTTTGTTACATAATAGGTTCCTGGGTTAGTGTTTCTGTTGTGTGGTGTGTGGTTGCTGGTGAGTATTTGCTTCAGGTTGGGGGGCTGTCTGTAAGCAAGGACTGGCCTGTCTCCCAAGATCTGTGAGAGTGATGGGTCGTCCTTTAGGATAGGTTGTAGATCCTTGATGATGCGTTGGAGAGGTCTTAGTTAGGGGCTGAAGGTGATGGCTAGTGGCGTTCTGTTATTTTCTTTGTTGGGCCTGTCCTGTAGTAAGTGACTTCTGGCTGTGTCAATTAACTTAGGCTTCAATAAAGACTGGGAGTGGATGGGTCATGACACAAAGTAAACTATTTCCCCATGTTTATTCCCCACCTCCCACCCCCCTCTGTTCCTCAGACATTCTTGTCAAATGCTGGAAATGGCCCACCTTGATTATCACTACAAAAGGTTCCCCCCCCTCCCCCGCTCTCCTGCTAGTAATAGCTCACCTTAAAAAGAAAAGGAGTACTTGTGGCACCTTAGAGACTAACAAATTTATGTGAGCATAAGCTTTCGTGAGCTACAGCTCAGTTCATCGGATGAAGTGAGCTGTAGCTCACAAAAGCTTATGCTCAAATAAATTTGTTAGTCTCTAAGGTGCCACAAGTACTCCTTTTCTTTTTGAAGATTTTTGAGTGGCTCCCCTCTCCTTGACCTTTAGGGGAGGGAAAGAAGGAATTGGTAGACTTTGCTTTACTCACCCTGCAGAGAAGTAAGAGTAGGAAAGATTGGCTGAAGGGAGGGGAGTGTCAAAAATAAGTCCAACACTACCACCTCAGAAGCCAGACTGTTCTTGGTCCCAGTCGCAAGAACATCAATAGCCTGGAAGAGTAGGTTAGAACAGAGGATTATATTTAGAAACAGGATATGTATAGTTTTTTTAAAAAAATAACTCTACTCCTGAATATGAATGTTCACAGGTTTTTCTAAGGCACTTATTATAGTATCTGAGCCCCTCACAAACAGTATTGAACACAACACCTGTGTCAACTAGGAGGTATTATCCCCATTTTACGCATGAGAAAGTGAGAGAAATTAAATTCTTTGGTCCAGGTCAGGAAATCTGTCACAGAACTAGGGATAGACCCCAGATGTTCTGAATTCGGGGTGAAAGTAATTTAAAGGACTTACCAGTACTCTGGAGCCCTGAGCGGAGGGCGCATGGCCTGGATTGGAAGAGGTGTGGCTGGGAGCCCCGGGGCCTTTAAATTACCCCCAGAGCTACCAGCAGCAGAGGCAGCTGGGAGCCCCGGGGCTCACGGGAGATTTAAAGGGCCCCGGGCTCCAGTTGCTGCTACTGCAGTGGAGCTCCGGGCCCTTTAAATCACTGCCGGAGCCCTGCTGCCGCTACCCCAGGGGCTCCGGCAGTGGGCCTCTAGCAGCACTTTAAAGGGCCAGGGGTTCCGGCCACTGCGGGGAGCCCCGGGCCCTTTAAAACACTCCCCCGAGTCCCGCTGTTGTTGCCCGTGGGGTAGCCTCTGGCCACGCAGGGATCCCCGGGCCCTTTAAAGCGCCAGCCTGGGGAAGCTGGGCCAGGCCGGCATGGCTTACTTTCACTCTGTCTGAATCCCAAATGAGGGCCATAATCACCAGGCTGCCTTCCTTTCATATGAATGTGAATATGTGCCTGTTTTTCTAGTATTACTTCATGATGGCTTTATTCGTTATTTTGAGGGGGATTTTCCCTAGAACTATGGAGGCATGTGAAAAATTATTACTTATTAGATACCACCCGTGTGTTATATGCTTTACAGATAGGTCTGAAGACAAGGTCCTTGCTCTGGAGAGTTTATGGTCTAAATAGAGACGAGAAATGGGATGTAACGGGCAGCCAGGGAGAACAAATGATGAAGTTCCGTGTTTACTTTTTCTGAGCAGATTCATATGTCCCTCCACAAAGCCTTTTCAATTTTAAAATATGAAGCGGATATATCACAGGTGCACTAAACAAGAGTTTTAGCCATGGCAAAAATAACAAGAATTTTGTTTCACGTAGGAAATTTTCATGAAGAAAATGAAATGGCTAGTGGTTATTTGTTTGCTTTTGAATGAATAATTCTAGTGGTAATTACTGAATTAATATATTTTTAAAGTGCTTAAAAATACCCAGTTTTATTTTCATTATATAATGGTAATACATTTCTATAAATTTTAGAAAATCAGTAAGTAAAACAAGAAGGATTCCCTAACATTTGAAAGTAGCAGCATGTAAACAGGCATGATTTCAGATTCCAGTTTAAAAAAATTCTATGGTTTCCAAGCAGTTAGGAAGATTTGGAATTTAAAAGTGAGTTATTTCCTAAACAAGAGAGGAATCTGACACAGGCATGGAACAATCTATTCCTAGGCTAATTCACTTACAGGATCCTAAGAACCTCTCAATGCCACCTGCCAAAAGGATTCACTGTTCTGTAATAGTAACTCCCAACAGGCCTGACAAACTCACTACACCTAGCATACCACTTTCCTGGTATTTATCCATAAATAATGTCATGTAAGATCTTACATCAAAGCCAGATCAGATCATTAATAGAATTGTGTAATGCATTTACAGATAGTATATAAAAGTGTGAATTGACTTTGTTTTATATGTAACCTTTCTGTTTCCATTATCCGTATTCATTATTGCTTAAATTATTCTTAGTCTTTGATAATAATCTTGTGATTGTTTTCACTATAAATATGTCTTACTGTGTGATGTTATATAGGAGCTGAATCTTAGTTGAATCAAACCAGCTGGTGTGTAAACTATCCCCTTAGGGATAACAAACATGGTATTTCTGAGTAGCCAGTGATGGGGGCTGGATATCACACAGGAATGCTTCAAAGCAGTTTGGGATTGGGATGCACCTATCTTTACCCTGCAACACAAAATGAGGGCTAGCATTGCCCAGAGGAGATTTTCTCTAATAGACTAGAGGTGTCAGTGAGCTGACACCCAGGTAAGCACCAGCAAGTCTCCCTCACTCTGGAGGCAGGGAAGTAACAAAGTGACTCTCAGTCCTGGGTATCCAGATAAGTATGCACAATCTTTAACAGTGACATTGAACTGGAAAAGGAAAGTGCAGCCTATAGCTCTTTGAATGCCAGACCCTAGCTTTGTCCCAGTTCCAGTCAGACTGTTTCTTTCCATCAGATGTAGGAAGATGTTTTTCTTGAAACAACATTCCAAACAATCTTTGTTGTAAAATCTCCCAGCTCTAAAGTCACCACTTCCCTATCCCTTGGTCTTGGCTATTTTGTAATGCACATGGGAGCCCATCTCAATTTGGAAGTTATTGAATTTCCTTCTTACACATAAGGGCCAAGTGGTATGTGGCAGTAGTCAAACTCAATTCCTACAACTCTTAGGGATTGTCTGCATAGGAAAGTTATACCAGTTTAAGCTATTGTGTGAAAGTAAATTGATATCTATAGTGACATAACCCCATATGTGGACACTCTTTTTCTGGTAAAACTGTGGGATGTGGGGCGGGGCTATCAATTATCGTTTGGAAAGTGGTTTAAGCTAAACCAAAAGAAGTTGCTCTTATTCTGAGCTAAGAGTGTCCACATGGAGAGCTATATATGTATAATTATACTATTTAACTATGTTGATAGTTATACCTCATAGCTGGTTAAAACCCTTCCTACGTACACAAGCCATCAGAAAGCTGCTGGACATCTCTTACGTGCACCACTGACATAGTACATAGTGGGCCATACACCAGTGGAGCAGAGGCATAGAATCATGCACCTCTGCCACCTGACAGAGTTTGCCAGGAAATTCTCTGCTAGGCACTTGTGAGCAGATTATGGCCTCTTTGTAGATTATGTCCCCAGTGGTCCAAAGGGACTAAACTCACCAGAAAATCTGGCCAGAGGAATCAGATGTCTACTTTTAAAAGCCCAACAAGTTCAAAGGCACTTATGGGCTCACTAATTAACTCAGCGCCGTACTAAATGTGGTGTATCAGCAGGTTTTTTTAGGCCTTCTGCAGACTCCCATTTAAGGTACTTTTTAAATAAAATTGGTAGTTTCATATTCTTGCCCCTTTGCTGAGCAGTAGCAGATTTGGGGACCTTGCAGATTGGTTTCCTGTTGGTGATAACACACTGCACAGGTGATTCTATTTTGCCAAAACCTCAGATAAGGCATCACAGCTCTAACCCAAGAAGCAGCTTTTTGACTTTGTCTCTCTTTAGAATTTCAAACAAATCTGAATTATTTAACAAAAAACAGCCCTTTCTTCCTGCCCAGTCCCTGAACTTTACAACTTGGGAAACCCCTCCAACTCAACGCTTCTTTTTGGGGGCCAGGTGGTTTTCAAAGGTGAGCCTACCTGTCATTTCTCCTTTTGTACAGCAGCTTTTCTGTACAAAGAACCTCAGAGCTTTCACTGCCAGACAAAAGGAGAGTACTTTTCCCCACACAATCTCTATAATGAGTGCCTTGGTGATGATGCAAGCCACTAACACTTCTTCACATAATACTTTTACCACTTCTGCCACAATGCCTAGCTATTGTTCCTTTCAAATGTTCATGTCCTATTTTCAGCACTCTTACAGTTAGTCAAAAAATGCTTCTTTTTCTTCTTATTCAATAGGCATGGAAAAACTGAGACTACTAAACTAAGAGGATCCAGAGATGGCACACGGTATGTGTGTGGGAGAGAGATAGAAAGAGAAAACATTAGTTGTCAGCTGTCCCTTGTGCCTGTGGTTCAGGAACTTCCCCAGGGCATGACTATGCACTCAGGAGGATTTCACAGAATTGTTACTTTAACTATAAATATTGCAGAGCATATAAATCTCAGTAGGTGACTTCTAAAAACTCCTGTAAAGGCCCAGACAGGAACTGATGCTTACAGGGGAGGAAGAGACTTGAGTGTCATGGGATGGGGACTTCAAATGTTCACGGATTGTTTCTGGGGGGAAAAAAATCATTTTGGGTGCTTGTTTGAAGAGAGGTTTCAGAGTAGCAGCCGTGTTAGTCTGTATTTGCAAAAAGAAAAGGAGTACTTGTGGCACCTTAGAGACTAACAAATTTATTTGAGCATAAGCTTTTGTGAGCTACAGCTCACTTCATCAGATGCATTCAGTGGAAAGTCTCTGAATTTTTTAAAGTTCACCCATCACTGGCAACTGGCTGACAACATTTTTTATTTGGACAATTGGAATATATCAAAAAGATATTTTGAATGGGTGGCTGCATAGGTGGGGAGGTTGCTTCCAGCGCTCGCATGTGAACCTCCCCAAACAGAGGACTCAGGTGCCATCTATGGGTGACTGGGCCAGGTAGGCATCCTGTTCGCCCTGGAAACCATCTCCTTTGGATGTCTGAACAGTGAGAAGAGTGATCAGGCCAGTCTGCCATTCATCCACCTGCAAATTCAGAAGTGGGATGGGGCCAGCTGACTATGTTTGAAGATATCAGGAGTAGTGTGGGGAGTTTACAGCCTCTGGAAGATGGCATGAGGTAAAGGTGGTGGGGAGAAAAGGTTCTGTGTGAGGTTGGAAGGGGAGCAAAGGTAGAGAGATTTACTAGCTGTGTTACATAACTAGCAAGTTTTGCAATGGTTTGCTTGGATTTTTTAGCAAATGCAAAATTCAAGGGTGTGTGAACCCCTGTGAACTGTATCCATCAATATGCGTTTGCTAAAAGCATGCCAATTAAACTAGGGCAGCAGATTTATTGACAGCACACATCTAATGATCACATGTCCTATGAACACATTTCCTCCTAGATTATTATCCTACTTTGTCAGAAAGGCATTTTCAGTTTAGAGAGGAACAATGGTCCACTGCTTAGGGCACCACCCTGGGACTTGGGAGAGACCGGTTCAATTTTGTGTTTCACCACAGACTTCCTATGTGACCTTGGTCAGGGTCATTTAGTCTCTCTGTGCTTCAGTTTCCCCTATGTAAAATGCCTCTCCGGTGTTGTGAGGATAAATACATTGTGAGATGCTCAGATACTACGGTAATGGGGGGGGGGGCATATAAGTACTATAGAATAAAGGTGCCAGATAATTTCCCCACTTCTTGTGTCGTCCCCCACCCCAGTTGATTATTTGTTTGTGATGAAGCCAGCTTCTGAATTACATTGTGGAGGGGGTATGAAAGTGCTGGCTGAGACAATCATCCAAGGAATCAGCAACATCTTTCAATCAACATGAATAGTGCTGCTTGGAGAGGTGGTTTGGTAATACTGTGACAAAAGAGAAAAGGCTTTACTGAGTAGTGTTCTTTTTCTATAGTCTAGGGAAATGACTTGTGCAAGATTTTTAGTCACATGACTCCCATTAAAGTCAATGAGCATTTTGTTACTAACATCCAATGCAACTCTTCAAAAACACTTCCCACAACATCTGTCAATTTCTTTGCAACAAGTTTTCTTTGAATACCACTGTGAATTACAAAGAGAGAGGATAGTTTGGTGTCCATAAAAGGTAAAGGCAGCCTAGTCACTCTGGCCTCATCACTCCGCTCTTACTACACAGGGCAAGCTACAGCTCCAGATCTACAAGGTGAGTTACAGCCCCTTTGCACCACTCAGGTAGTACAAGGGGGCCATAATTCATCAACAAATACTCAAGATAGAATTCCTTTTTTTAAAGGCTGTTCTGTGCTGATTGGTGCATCTGCACCACAACTGGGCATATGTCTCTGCTTCCCAAACCTCCTGGAACAAGGGGCATGATGGGAGAAGGAAGGGATAATGTTAGAGGTCTGATCCACTTTACAAGACTAATCGTCCACTAGTATAGGGCCCATCAAGAACCCTAAGGATAAAATGTGGAATAATATAAGTTCTGCTTGGGACAAAGATAATTTGGGCTTTAAAATGTGGGATGAGCCTCAAGAAGGGGAAAATTCCAAAACCTTTCTAGAATTTATTTTGTTTGGTTATTAAGAAAGCTATACCCTTTTCTACTGAATACTGATCCTGTACAAAACTGGGATTCCTGTGGTAACAAGTATGGATTGTAATTAATATCATTGACCACACCACATGCACTTATTTTGTTCTTTGCTGTCTCTGCCTGTACTCACGATATTAGTAAATATTAAAAGAGTTTTCCAAGAAAACTGTTATAAAATAGAGATGGGTTCACAGATTAATAGTATGGATATTGCATTGTGAGAATGTTTCTTCACATTTACTACTTTAATTATGCGAATTCAGTCATATATAGTTTTTATGTGGTCACTTTTTAATATCTTTGCAAGCAAAGTAGGAGTGTGTGTGTGAAAGAGAGAGAGAGAGAGAGAGAGAGAGACGGAGAGGGAATACATACAACAGTTAATACCTCACTTGTGGGAAAAATTTCAGAATAACACATCTTCTGGCAACTGAGCAGACTGCTGGATAGAACATTTTTGTACTCACCAGAGATACATATATCTTTTGAAATTTTCTCACTAATTATTTCTTGTGTTGTAGCTTTGTAGTATATTAAAATCATATATAATAAAGTCAAAAACTAGTTCTCGTACATGAAATTAATTATGCCTGTAAGGACCCTTAAGGGAGAATCATCCCTGACTAAGTGCTTTCAGTACTATTAACTGTGTAGAATACCCAGTACAGTACACTAAACTTTAAATATTCTCACATTTCTAACTCCATTAAAAGTTTGTTAACTTTTTCTTGGGTAGCAAAAATAGTTTTTGTTTTGTTAAAAGTGTTTTGTGGTAAAAATCAAAGATAAAGTAGAAATCTGCGGACATTAGATACAACTCCAAATCAATAAACTCACTTTGTCAAGATATCATAGTGTATGCAGAATGAAAAATAAAACCTTTATATTGTGCATGATGTGTGGGTGTCCCACGGGTAGTCATTTAACAGTGATGATTAAACTCCACTCCATCACCTGGAATAGATGGCTTCACGGGTCTTCTTCATAAATTTTTTTTCATTGATTCACTCATGTTGCAATTTGAAAAAAACAATTTTTAGATAAAAAATCTGGTTAATCGAGGAGGATTTAATAAATTACTATGTATTGTTTGTTCTACAGTGGTCGCCAGTTATAGTAGGATGTCCCTGTGTTAGGTGCTTAGTAAGAGACAATTCTTACCCTAAAGAGCTTCCACTTGTAAATTAAGACAAGATGCAACAAGTAGGTATAGGAAATATGTTGAAAGAGCAAGGGAGGAAGGACAAAGGTAACACTGATAGGAAGGCATGGTTAGACTGATTACATACTGTAAGGGAGTAGAGAAACTCTCATCCGACACAGCAGAGTTAAAGAAAACCTTTGGGTTAGCTAGCCCTGCTCTTCTATACCTGTGGCCAATGCCAGGCCTGGAGTAGGAGAAAAGAAGGGAGCCTGGCGCAATTGGGAGCTGACTGGAGAGGAGGCAGGAGTTCTCTATCTGCCTGCCTGCAGGGATGGATCAGTGATCTGCCAGTCAGTGCTGCCACTTGAGGAAAGTAAAGGCTCCCCAGCCAAGGGGAGGCTGTAAATAAGCCCCAGTCCCAGGGCCAATGGACTAGGTGAGCTGCAGTAAACTGGAACTAGTGGGGACGTGCCCCAAACTGAAGAGACTAGAAAGTAGCCCAGGCAAGTGGGTCTTGATTTCCTGTTTAGGGGTTGAGTTACACAGGATACTGGGCTGGGACCCAGTAGAGACGGAGGGCCCATGTCCCCGTACTATGCTCTCTGGCCTTATAGACTGAAAGACTAGTGATCTAGCCACTAGGCCACCCAGCCAAGGAAGACCCTATGACACATACATAATTTCCATGGAGGTTTGAGGGTTTACTTATTAAAGATATAAATAATCATACATTAATAATGCCAGCAAACCACATCAGCCACTTACCTAGCCACTGTAAATGGGCAACTTACTCTAGGCATCATAGTAGAAGTGGGTCTACTATGAGGAGAGATTTGAAGATTTCAGATTTGCTCTGGCAAAGTTCACAGAACCAAGGAATGATTGGTTCCTCTCCTTGCTCTACATTTGATTTACTACGGCACTTTGGGAAACCAATTAAACTCTATTGCTGTATCTTCACTAAGAGTGGAGTGATATCAGCCATTACTTCCCCATCCCTTAACCTTAGTTGAACATGGGTTAGTCATGGGGAAGACAAGGGCCAAACTGTGTTCAACAGCCAATACAGAAAGTGTACTCAGATCATGTTAGAGCTTCATACCATTTGTGTGAAATACTCTGACTTTATTTCCCTGCTTTTCCCCTAAGTTCCTCCTTATCATACCTTCCTCAGAGAGGTATTGAGAGGCTTACTCAACAAAGGTTAGATTGTGAAACATTTATTCATTTTTGCAAACAGTTTCTCATAAATTTAGTTCTATTGAAGTAACACATACATTCCCATAAGTAGTGCAAAGTGCACACCAGAATGAATAAAGATTGCATAACCTTGCCTTTAAGGTTTGTGAAGTTCATTGAGTACATAGAATGGGATATTAGTTATAGGTACTAAGTAGAGCTGGTCAGGAAATAATTTTGTCATGAGAAATATTTACAAAAATTATATTTTTCTTCTAAATCTTTCAGAGGTTTGTGAAAGTACGAAAAGAATGTTTTGGTTTTCAGCAGCTATATATACTTTTCTCAGTTTTAAAATTGAACTGGCTTTAGACCAAACATTTTTGAAAAATGAAAACTTCAAGGTTTTTCCAAAGTTGTATTTATGAAAACTGAATTTTTTCACTAAAATTTCAATTTTGCTAAAGTCATTTTCCATCAAAAATATATGTTAATGGAACATTTTTGATCATCTCAGTTCTAAATATAATTATTTTTACCTTATTTTCTAATTTTTTAATCTCACAAGGGCAAAATTAGCTTTATTAACTTTCTCAAACATTTCCATAATTCCAAGAACTTTTGTCAGTGTAGGTCACCGGGATCTCCCATGTTTCTCATGCTAAGTAAGACCCAGCTTCTTTAATCTTTCACATATTTTCCACCCTGGCTCACATTGAGTGGTACCTTACTCCAGATATAGTTGCATCAATGTGAATCCATCTACTTCTACAATAAAACCCTACTCAGCATGAGTAAAGGATGACAGAACCTGGCTCTAAAGTAGTAATATCCTTTCTCTGGATAGTCTCTAGTGACTGTATATTATTTCAGATGCATCTCATCAGTTAATTCTACAATAATAGGATAATCTCTCTTTGCTTTGTATTTTATTCCTCTCTACTAATAAACTTTTTTGCTAGTTTTACATTGTTCTCTACGGGATTAGTGGTTTCAGTAACTTACACATCTTTCTCATGAACTGTTTTCTGGACGATAGCTTCCTTTAGCACATATTCGGTAGCTTGATTCTTTACTCCCAAACTAATTATTTTACATTATGCTACAATGAACTGACAAATAACCAACATGAGCCAAATGTTTCTGAGGTTGCATTACTTGATGCTCCTGAGCCTGCAATAGGAATATTGCCACTTGTTTCCATAGGAGCAGGAACAGGCCCAGTATGTGCTACCTCCAATGTCAGTATCATCTGCAAACTTTTTTTTTTCAGCTGTAGTCAGTTATTTATATATTTTGCACCAAAATAAAGGCAACAAAGTTAAGGTTACAAAATTAAACATTTAAAAATGAAGAAATGACAAAGTCCGTGAAGAACAGCTACATCCCCTTATCTGTGTGCATTAAAGATACAAGGTTGAAACCTAGCCCTGCTGAAATCAGTTGGCATTTTTCCTTTGACTTCAGTGGGGCCAGGATTTCACAGTCTTTACCTACATGATCACATGCTATAATTTTATTTAATCCTTCCTCTGTAAGAGGTACAAATAAGAATGTAATTTACATTCCACACAGAAAATAACTTTAATTGTGGTGGATAGAGAACAATTGCATTATATACATTCTTCCTCTTCATTTATTTTTTGAAGTTATTTAAAAAAAACCATTATTCATTGCACATCATCAAATTTACGCACTGAAGATGTCAAGGTCCCACATAAATAATAGCATATGACTATGTAAGTAAAGATTGGGCCAAATTCACTGCTACGCTAAACTGACAGCTTGTACCAGCAGAGAATTTGGCTTAACGCATATACACAAAGGGGCAGAGTTAACTTTGGGCATGCTTTTTGGGTATTTAATTTTGCAACTTTAATATTCTCTTAATATAGTGTTTTTTTCATTAAATTACTTATTTTTTACAAAGAGAATAGAAAATAAATCAAAAAGTGCCTTTGCCACATGCCTAGAAAATTTTGGCTGACAATATCAGGATGCCCCGCACTAAAACCTGATGGGTTTCAACATCATGTTGAAAACATTATGCCTAGAATGCTCCCCATCTTGATCTGCCCAAGTACCTTCAATTTTTCCTCTTCCACATCTTTCCTTTCAAAATTCAGGTCTTTATATAATCCCTCCCCTGTTCCTGACAAAATTAATAATATTCACTCTTCAGAACGATTGCCCTATATCTTGTATTTGTTTACCAGGTTTTTGGCTTAGATAAAAAAATCTTGGGAAATTGGCAGGACTAGCTTTCTGTTTATAAAGCATAACACATACCTACAGCTCTTTATAAACAACTTAGCAATAATATAGTCTCTATAGTTATATTTTTTCGTTAGTGCTAATAAATACTGAGGGTGAAATTCATGCCTTTTTCCTCAGAAATGCTTGCAGAAATAAGCCTTGTGAATCAGTTAAGGGTAGTGATGAATTTATTTTTCTCATCTTTGCCCCGGTGGGCTAGTGTATCCAGTTTCCTTAACAAATGACACAGTTTGTCTTTGATTTTTAACAGGGTGATACTGCCTCAGTAAAAACTATTGTCCTTGGTTGTCCTTCAGATCTTGAAAGTCCATAGTTGTGGGGGTCTCATAAGAACAGACTGACTGTATACCAGGGCACAAAGGCTTGTTACAAAAGGTGATAGAAAGAAATTGGTATAAAAAACATGACAGTCCTTGAGGAGAATAGAGAGATAGCAGAAATAATGTTGTACTTGACAATATTTGTTTCCTGTGCCTTGGGCTGAATAATTTTGTGCTGATGTGCTCAGTAAAAGAGACAATAAGATCCTTTCAAGATATTTTATTTGTAATATGAGAGTTCTAGTTACCAGTTCTTTCCAATACAAATTACCCAGATACAGCCAACATGTTACAATAATAACTCCACTTTAAACAGAGTTCAAACTAATAGGCTGCCTGCCTTATTCCACAGGAAACTGTCATAGGCTATCACTATGCATCTACAGTCATACTTTAAGTTATAGCTTCTTTTAAATAGTTTGGAGGGTGATTAATATGCATATAAATACTGGGCCATCTGATGCCACTATCCAAACCAGGCTCATTAACAGATAGCCAGGACAGGCAATCACAGTGCAAGCTTCCCCAACAGCCATTTTACGGCTGGACTGGCAACCTTGCTCCATGGGAGAAGTAAATTGTGCCAGCTCTTTCCCTGGTGCAGCTTATTTCTCCATTCTGCGCCTGCTCCATTGCACTGGCCCATGCGTTGTGGGGCATGGAGCCATGGCTTCTCGAATCTGCTCCCTTGCCCTCCTATTTTCTGCCCACCTGTACATGAGTGCTTGGCAGTGGCTGCACTCTCCTCCTCTCCTCTCCATGGAGGCTCTGGAGATTCAGGTAGACCACATCAGAGAGTAACTTTTGCATGGGATGTGCAGCTGGATTCACATTTGCATTTTCTCTTATTCAGTGTTTGTCATCGCCTTATTGAACAAGGCACTGAACTGGAAAGTGGTTTTGGCATGTAAAGTATAGGTTTTAATGGGCCCTGGACTGGAAGTGTGACAGGTAATGTGGTTTCCACAAATCTTTTCTCTTCAGAATTAGCCTTTTTGGAATGAAGTGTCTGCTCCCAAATGCTGCATGTTTTCTCTAACATTACCCCAGTCACATTCCTTCTGACTTTTGCCTTTGCCAGAGGAACAACAACAACATACACAAGGGTTTGAGTACATTAGCAGACATTTGTAAGTTTGGAAAAAGAAAGAGGGATACATAAGAAATGCATTTGTCATTACAAACAAATATATATCCCAGAAATTGCTTTTACAATTTAACCAGACTTTAAAGAGAGCTGCACAAAAAAGCACTTACACATATAAAAAGCCAGATGGATGCTCTAGAAGCCATTGAACAATTAGCAGAGGTAGCACGAAATTCTCAATCGATCTTAAAAGATATGCTCATTTTTCTAAAATTATTTGGGGAAGGTCTATGGCCTGTGTTATATAGGACATCAGGCTTAATGATCACAATGGTCCCTTCTGGCCTTGAAATGTACGAATCTATGAATTCAGAGCTAACACAGGCAGATCAGAGTTCAATAAACTATCCCAAATTCAAAGGTGAAGTCCTAACTGCACCTGATATTGTCAGATATTGCCTGCTTGGATGGCTGAATGCCACAAATGCAGTCAGAGGACACTTTTCTGTTTGGTGTCACATGAACTGAGTGAGAGAAGTTGGAGGACAATAAAATGTCAGTGCATCATTGTTTCTTGCTTTCGTTGCCTGGCCTGCTGATTCTAGTGAGCCATGTAAAATGCATCTAAATATCATAGAATCATAGAATATTAGGGTTGGAAGAGACCTCAGGAGGTCATCTAGTCCAATCCCCTGCTCAAAGCAGGACCAACACCAACTAAATCATCCCAGCCAGGGCTTTGTCAAGCCAGGCCTTAAAAACCTCCGAGGATAGAGAGTCCACCACCTCCCTAGGTAACCCATTCCAGTGCTTCATTACCTTCCTAGTGAAATAGTGTTTCCTAATATCCAACCTAGATCTCCCCCGCTGCAACTTGAGACCATTACTTCTTGTTCTGTCATCTGCCTCCACTGAGAACAGCCTAGTTCCATCCTCTTTGGAACCGCCCTTCAGGTAGTTGAAGGCTGCTATCAAATCCCCCCTCACTCTTCTCTTCTGCAGACTAAATAACCCCAGTTCCCTCAGCCTCTCCTCGTAAGTCAAGTGCCCCAGTCCCCTAATTATTTGTGTTGCCCTCCCCTGGACTCTCTCCAATTTGTCCACATCCCTTCTGTAGTGAGGGGACCAAAACTGGACACAATACTTCAGGTGCGGCCTCACCAGTGCCGAATAGAGGGGAATAATCACTTCCCTCGATCTGCTGGCAATGATCCTACTAATACAACGCAATATGCTGTTGTCCTTCTTGGCAACAGGGGCACACTGCTGACTCATATCCAACTTCTCGTCCACTGTAATCCCCAGGTCCTTTTTTGCAGAAATGCTGCTTAGCCATTTGGTCCCCAGCCTGTAGCAGTGCATGGGATTCTTCCTTCCTAAGTGCAGGACTCTGCACTTGTCCTTGTTGAACCTCATCAGATTTCTTTTGGCCCAATTCTCCAATTTCTCTAGGTCACTCTGGACCCTATCCATACCCTCTAGTGTATCTACCTTCCCCGCAGCTCAGTGTCATCTGCGAACTTGCTGAGGGTGCAATTGATCCCATCATCCAGATCATTAATAAGATGTTGTACAAAACCGGCCCTAGGACTGACCCCTGGGGCACTCCGCTTGATGCCGGCTGCCAACTAGACATCAACTACCCGTTGAGCCCGACAATTTAGCCAGCTTTCTATCCACCTTATAGTGATACTGAAATCTGGTTTATAACTGAGCCTGATCTAGAAAGCATGATCTCAGTGTTACTGTGTTGCAGACTGCATGATCTTCTTCAGCTAATAAGCACTACCTCAATTATAGATAGTCCTCCTTAACTATTTCTTGCCAAACAAATATAAATACATTAATTGGTAATTCAATGTTTTCATCATCAGTGGTTCACAGACTAATAATTTATGAAATCATGATGTAGCTGTGGCAATGCATTAACAGAAATAATCCTTATGAATGTTTTTGAGGAAATAGGATTACTGTTATATGCTCCAGTAAAGATTAAACTAAAAGATGGAGCAAATCATAATAGTATCCACACAGCTAAGAGAATTTGACTTCCAACGTTCTCTGAATTAAGATACACTCGTCTGAACAGTTACAGTAGATGTGGGGTTATGAAAGAAATTACTGTGCCCACAAAATGGAATGCACCTGTGGCTTCTATGCATCGTGACCTGAAACAAACAGAGCAGTTGAGAGCTAGAAACACATTCTGTCTACACATGGATGATGTTCTCCACTATTAGCAGTGGTGCCAAGTAAATTCTCTGTTAGACTGTCACAAACATTTTTTGGCAGATTTGTTTACTCTCACCCAGTACCAGGTTGATCACAGATAGTGGCTTAGATGCATATTATCTAAGTGCACGGTGTGGTCACTGTGAAAAAGAATAGACTACGTTAGGATCAGGAAACAAATTCCCTCCTTAACTGGGGAAGGGTTGACAGTGTGGGGGAGAGACACTGCAGAGGGTTAGAGGAAACAAGGCAAAAAGCAGGAAAAATTATAAATATGGAGTTAGAATTGTACATTTAGCTATGTTTTCTAAGTACTTACTCACTCCGAGAATCTCATTCTCCATGCTCTTCAATCATCATGAGTGGAAGAGGAAAGAAGCCAAAAGAACTGGTATGGAAGCCATGTAACATTGGGATGGGGAACAACATGTCAGTAACATGTTCCCCTTCATTTTCATCATGCAACAGAAGCCTCTCCTTCCTTAGTATTGGGTCTCCAGAAGCTGGAAAGAGCTATATTATGGCTTGAGTGTGGTCGGGGGCAACCACATTTTGGAGACAATATGATGCTAAAAGAGCTGTGTGCCTTCATTTGTCCTATGAGAGTGGGTTCTGTGCAAACATAGACAGAGAAGCCAATTGTAGCATGGTTCTGCAGGAAGCTATGTTATTATGACTAAATGGATGGCAGCCATCACTGAGGGACTGACAAACTGCACAACTACAGAAAATCCTTTCCCCAAAAGGGTGTAGAGGCTTTGGCTGTGGCTGTGCCTGTGTTCTGTGGCTCTCTAAAGACATCCTTGAGGGAACACTCAAAGAAAAATTTTCAATATCATCTTGTAGTGTTTTCTGTAACTACTGTCCTTGTTCATTGCATTTTACCATGGAACAAAATTATATAGCTTTTTAAAAGCCCTCAACCTCCATCAACACAAATTCTGCTCTCTAGGATCCTTATATAACTATAATTATATAATAACTATAATTAAAGCTCTCCTTGTCAATAGTCCCCATTTTTTTGTGAAGGAAGGATATTTTCTAAGGCTCAGATTTTGTCACTCAGGATCTTACCTTAAAGTAACAAAACCCTATGCCATACTTTCTATTCGGTAAGTAGGAATTTATTTTCTATATCTCGAAAAATAAGTCAGAATTTGTCCCATTTTCATTGTCTTCCAGTTCAGTTGTTGTCAGTTGTTACCATACCATTAATACTTTGCTGGTTGTTTTTTTACCTTGATGAAGGAAATATATGTTCTTCTTCAGTGTGCGTGCTCCATGTGACTGGAGTCTGAGAATTTTGAGTGCGGTGTCTGTTTATCCATCCATGCCCTGTGCCTCACCCTGTGCTTCCAACCACCTCTGAAGGGAAGGGTGGACTGACCATCTCTCCAGTTCCTTCTGATTGCTACATGGTCCAGGTCAGAACCTCCAGTGTCAGCGGCATTGGCTTTCTCCTTTATCTGTGAATATATTTAGATATTTGTAAATAGCTCTTAGAGTTCTAGAGTTTTAAAGATTTTATCTAATAATTTTCGTGTTTTACAGTTAATCTTCTCAAGGTGGGGAGCACCCTCCTCTGTTTGGGTACTGGACTATGCCCAAGATTCAAATTTGTGCTTCCTACCTGTGATCCTTCTTGGTCAGCAACAACCACCAGTGCTGCTTGTACTTGGGGAAGCCCACATCATGACAAGGTGCAGTATCTGCCATTTGTTCTCTAGATGTACATGGGAAGGGCAGGAACTTTGCCTTAGGAAGCACCTAATGGAAAAGGCCAAAATCAGATCCAGGCAAAGGTATGCCCCCCAACCCCCTTACATTGGCCTGTTACAACAAAAAGTGTTCCTCCTGCCACAAGGTCCCACTCATGAGTGAGGGAATCTAACCCCAGAGAACTCTCAGCGGGATCTTGTCAGGAAAGCAGATACCATTCTCATAAGCATGAGACTAAGTCTCCTCCAAATCCTCTTCAAAGAAGTTTGATTCAGCACTGCCTAAATGTGGCAAGTCTATGAGCTCAGCCCAAAAGAACTTAGTACATCCTACATCTTGGAGGCATGACAGGAAAGCACACAAGTCTAGGGCTCCATCAGCAACGGATTGCAGTCCCTTTGGGGACCATTTAACACTCTCTTTCAACATGGGTGCTGAAAATCATCCTTTCCAGCTATATGGGAGAGCTTATGTCCCTCTCCCCTCTAAAATCCCCTTCCCTACTCCCTCTCTGGGGACCCCTTTCACAAGAACATTCTCAAACAAGAGATGGAATCTCTTAAAGTGAGGAGTGATGGAGCGGGTTCCTCTTCAGTACCAAGGAACTGGTTTTTATTCAGCATTGTTCCTAGTACCCAAAATGAAGGGAGGTTGGAGATCCATTCTCAGCCTGCATCAACTCAACCACTTTCTTCACAAATTTATTTTCTCATGGTCATATTGGCATCAGTAATTCCATCACTGGAAAAGGGCATGTGGTTTATAGCTCTAAATATGATGGATACCTTCTTTCATGTGGACATCCACCCTGCTTGCATACACTTTCTCAGATTCACAGTGGGCTCCACCCACTTTCAATAGAGAGTACTCTCTTTAGGTATCGCTGCTACCCCCAGAATCTTTAACAAGGTATTCTCTGTAGCAGCAGCCTATAACAGATGCTATGGTTTCATAGTCTTCCCTTATCTTGATGATTGGCTTCTTATGTCCAGGTCATGCCAAGAGACCCATGCGTCAACTTCAACAATGCAGCAACTCCTCTTCTCTTTGGGGTTCAGGGTAAGTGCTGAAAAATCCATCCTCACCCCTACACAGATCTTAGACTTACTCAGGGCATCCTTAAATTCAATCATGGCAAAGGATTACCTGCTATGGGCAGGTTTCAGGCTATGAATATCACAGAATGGATCATAAGCAACCCCTGAGTGCATATCAAGACCTCTCTCTCTCACACTATAATGCCTCATGTGCTTATGTCATGCAATTTGCAATATGTCCACCTTCATTGCCTGCAAGTGTGGCTCCACCCTGTGTACTCTCAAACCAACAGTTCATGAGTGGAAGAATGCTCACAGGGTATGCATCAAAGTTCCCTTCATCACATCTGCACTGGACAGGACAATCATTACCAATGCATCCCCATTGGGTTGGGGAGCCCTCATTCTTTCCTTAAAGACAGCAGGGTTCTCTATCAGATCCTTATGGGCCACTTGGCAGCAGTCAGTGCATACTGTTAAGCTTCACAGGGTGACTCAATCTTTCCATGCCCTCTGAATAACAGATTCCGGAAAGACCTAATCAGAACCTTCCTGCCTATAAAAAAGCCTACTTCTCAATGCTTCCTGAACCTTGTTCTGTCAGTATTCACTACACCTACTTTTGAACCCTTAGCTTCTTGCTCCATGTCTCTCCTATCCATGAAGGTCACCTTCTTGGTGGCCATCACCTCACCCTGGAGGCTTGGTGTGCTCATGGCAAGAACCTCCTTACACTTATATTCCATAAGGACAAAGTTTCATTACATTTACTCTAAATTCACTCCCCCTCACCCCAGTAATCTCAGTTTCACCTGAACAAGTCAATGCACTCACATACATTCTTTCCAAACCCCATCACATCCTCAGAAGATAGGTGACTTTTACCTGCGGAGAACAAAACCAATCAGGAACTATTTGTTGCCACAGCAGAAAGAGTTGGGGTCTGGTGATATCCTCTCAAAGAATCTGAAAATGGATCTTGGGCTGTATTTCACTTTGCTACCAACTGTCTAATATTCCCCCACCTCTTGGGGTAAGAACTTATTTCACAAGAGCATAAGCAATGTCTCTATCATTGCTTCAAGTGGTGCCTCTTCTTGACATCGTCAAGGCAGCTACATGGATCTCCATCCACATGTTTGTGAGACCTTATGTTTTGGTACAGGACTCCTCTGCTGATGCATCATTTGGAATGGTGGTCCTTCATTTGGCTCTGCCATCTTTCTCCTTCTATATGAGTATTGCTTGTCAGTCACTCACAGTGAAATACTGTGGGGGTCTGTACAAATGCAGTATAAAAATACAGTCTCTGCCCCAAAGATCTTACAATTAAAGTTTAAGACAGAAGGCAGTAGATGGATACAGACAGGAGAGTACAAAGAAACAAGACAATATTTGTCAGCATGACAAGAAGCATCTCAGCACATCAGCTGCCTAACCACTGTTATGTTTTTTGAAAGCATTATGGCCAAGGAGAGTTTTAAGGAGGGGTATATATAATATCATGTTATAAGAGAAAGTTGCCTACCTTATAGTAACTGGAGGTTCTTCAAGATGTGTGGTCCCTATCCATATGCCACTGTGGGTATGCATATGTCAAGGTTCCTTCCCCACTCTGAACTCTAGGGTACAGATGTGAGGACCTGCATGAAAAAAAACCTCAAGCTTATTTTTACCAGCTTAGGTTAAAACTTCCCCAAGGTACAAATTATTTTACCTTTTGTCCCTAGACTTTAGTGCTGCCACCACCAAGTGTCTAACAAATATAACAGGGAAAGAGCCCACTTGGAAACGTCTTTCCCCCCAAAATCTCCCCAAGCCCTACACCCCCTTTTCTGGGGAAGGCTTGATAAAAATCCTCACCAATTTGCATAGGTGAACCAGACCCAAACCCTTGGATCTTAAGAACAATGAAAAAAGCAATCAGGTTCTTAAAAGAAGAATTTTAATTGAAGAAAAAGTAAAAGAATCACCTCTGTAAAATCAAGATGGTAAATATCTTACAGGGTAATCAGATTCAAAACATAGAGAATCCTTCTAGGCTAAACTTTAAGTTACAAAAAGACACAAAAACAGGAATGTACATTCCATTCAGCACAACTTATTTTATCAGCCATTTAAACAAAACAGAACCTAATGCATATCTAACTAGATTGCTTACTGACTTTTTACAGGAGTTCTGACCTGCATTCCTGCTCTGGTCCTGGCAAAAGACAACACACAGACAGAGAGAACCCTTTGTTTCCCCCCCTCCAGCTTTGAAAGTATCTTGTCTCCTCATTGGTCATTTTGGTCAGGTGCCAGCGAGGTTGTCTTAGCTTCTTAACCATTTAGAGGCGAAAGCATTTTTCCTCTGGCCAGGAGGGATTTAAAGGTGTTTACCCTTCCCTTTATATTTATCACAGCATATGATCTATGTGCCTGGAGCCAGAGGAGGTTATGAAATCGCCATCACTGGAGTTTTTTAAGAGGTTAGACCTGTCATGGATGGTCTAGATAATACTTAGTCCTGCCATGAGTGCAGGGCATTGGACTATATGACCTCTAGAGGTTCCTTCCAGTCTCCTGAGTCTATGAATCTGGCTCCTAAGTGCTAATGTAATATATATAAAGAATAATATTTCAAGTAAGAATTATTTTTACATTTTCATCAGTTTGATGCACTTCAAAAATTAATAAGCGATCTTGGGACATATTCTGTGAAGTGAAAGACTTCAGAGTAAAGATTATAGCTGATGTAAATGATAGAAGTGCCTCAGTGTCAAAAAAGAGGACACCACTTACAGTTGCAGTAGTCTTCTGTGGAATGGATTCATCCACTCTATGTATATATACATCTGTTCACTATGAGCTGTAGTTCTACCTCAATGACCTGCTAACATAAATAAGGATTTTACAGTTCTGGTGTGATGTGATCAGCTGAATGAGCATGTGAATAACTATTCTCACATCATCAGTGCACATTTCCCAGCACCTGATAGTGATCTAGTTGAAACTACCCTCTGGGAATTCTGAGTTTCACAATGTATGATACAGAGAAATCAGCACATTTATTCAATTCTTATATAACTGTTTCATAAGAGCTGCTAGAGCTGAGGCTCTGACAGTGTTTCCATGAAAAATGTCTTTTCTTTTCCCAAGGGCTTATAGTACTAAAATAAGTCACTATGGTTTAGAATTTAGCATAACGAGTTTCATATTGAGAGTATATTAAATGCATTAAATTAATTTAAAACATTTTATTTTTAAATTATCTGTTGCTTTAATCTATAAGAGAGGAGAGGAAGAGCTTTATTGTTTCTATAGACCCTTTTCTGTATCTATTTTTAAATGACTGTTTTTAATTAGCAGGTATTTAATTATGTTACTAGTATGTGAAAATTGGCTGCTGCTTACGTGCATTAATTTAAAGAAAATATGTAGATGCATACTAATATCACAACTCCACTCTCTGCTATCCAGATACCTCATAATGTGATACAGTAAAAGGAACCTAATGCAAAATTACATGATACTTAAGGAGGTTTAGGGAATTAGAGCCACAATTAAGCATTTAAAATTGGAGTGTAATGCTGTGTGTTCTGAATGAGAATATGTATCAAAATAGGTATTTACTAGTGATTCTACAGTTCCTGTAATACGCCCTATCAGCCATGACACCTTGTTCTGCCATCCATGGAAATGGCATAAACAGAGCTTGGGTGAACTGAGTAAGCTTTTATAATGGTATGCCTCTGAGCGGAACTGATGATTCAATAGGCAATACTTCACCCACCTGGTCAGTAGTGAGCTAGTCTCTCAGCATGGTGTTAAGAGATCATTAAGTTGCCAGAGCTGTACAGCTTTTGAATGAGTTGTAACATAGTGCAACTGGCCACATGGTCACTATAGCTCACTTGTTTTGGTCATCAACAGCTAACATGCTAACCCCAAGATCCCAATCAAATTCCAATTTAGATACAGTGGGCTCAGTCTTACCCTATGACAAGTCTACTTTGTGTGGTGCAGACAGCTGAGGATTTCCTTAAGTGTGAGGGAATAAGTGGCTGATATAAAGCTGCCATAGCTGGCTCTCTAACCAACCCCTCCAAACCCACCCCACATCATAGAAGCATCAGGTTTTCTGGAGGTAATGGGACCAGAGTACAATGCACTCCAGTGATCCTTGGCTGGAATAATACCAATAGGAAGCTGATGCTGCTGGCATGAAGTTTGCCAAAGATGATAAAGAGAGTGAAAAGGGGAGATGATAATGAAACATCCATTACAAAGTTAACTATTGTGGTCTCTATAATAATCCTTTATTTTTTCTCTTCTGAAATTTAGTTCTTCGTATCTTTGGTTCTGTCCCTCCTCTGCTTTTTTTTCTCTTCTGAATACAGTTATTGCTTAGAGCCTCATCTTTGACTATCCTGGAACTTGTATGCAAAAATCCTATTCACATTGCTGGGAAATTTGGTTGCAAAAGGGATTTGATTTGCTTATTTCAATAAATTTGCCATTGACAGGTCTTTGGAACTATACAATCCAAACTGGGAATGCAAAATCCAGTCCTTCTCACTTTTCTTCTTTATCTCTCCTCCCCCATTTAGCAATGGTACCCACCTTTTTCTTCCCTCCCCCTGTCCATCCATAGATAGGTAGATAGATAAAATGTCATCATACTTTTAGTTAAGAAGATTACACTACACTTGATAAGCTTTTTTCACAAACAAAAAGCTAGAAACAATTACTACAGACAATTGTAAAAGGGACAGACCGAATAGGCCTCTTCCATTTGTAATTTGTGATCCTAGTATTTTTCCCCTATAACTCTCAACCACCCCCTATTGATATTATCTCCTTTTTAAAAATCTAATCACTAGTTAATTTCCTTGCCGCTCCCTTTAATCTTGGAGAGTTCATTGTACAAATTGTTTAAATAGCAATTAACACAAATTCAGACTTTATTTCATTTTCTTGAGGGTTTTTTTTTCCTTCTTTAATCGGTTAACCTCCTCTATACTGCAGACATTTCAGGGTCCCATACAGGAACATTAGTACTGCTAAGAAATTGCTCTGTGAACAATGTGAGCCATCTTCAGCTATTTACCTGCACTGTTCAATAACAGTGCCAGTACAGATTTAAATAAAGGTAGAAGCACAATTATTTATTGTTGTCTTTTGGATTACTTTTAACTGGGTAACACAGAACATGAAGCATAATCAGTTCCAGCTGGAAACACTGCTACAGTACATCAAGGACAATGGGTTCACAAATTGACTTTACCTGCTATTCATGCTGTATATGAAATGAATCAGGTAAAGGGAATTTAATTAGCTCTCTTCATTGTAAAAATAAATAGGGAAATAGAATGAAATGGTTGATTGATGAAAATTATTTTTGCACTGAATTGTCAATAACTGCACAGAAGAGGCTTACTTGCTATTTTTGCACTATAATTTGGAACACCATATGTGAAATATAAGTTCTATATATTTTTAAGTGTCAGCATAAGAAATGAGACCCTATTCTATTAGTCAAAATGCCTAGCAGGATGAACAGGTGCAAAAAGAGAGAGACTGAAATGCCTGCTATCAGATCCAAATGCTGGGTCAGATCCTGACACTATTACATTGAATAGTGCCTTGTTCTCTTAGTAGTCCCAGAGGCAGTAGTTAGGGCACTGGACAGGAAGACAGACCTGGATTTTATGTCTATTGAGTTGCTATAGGACAGTGGTAGGCAACCTGCGGCCCGCGGGCTGTGTGCGGCCCGTCTGGGTAATCTGCTGGTGGGCCACCAGACAGTTTATTTACGTTTTCACAGTCACCTGCAGCTCCCAGTGGCTGTGGTTTGCCATTCCTGGCCAATGGGAGCTGCAGGAAGCAGCGCGGGCCGCAGGGACGTGCTAGTTGCCGCTTCCCGCAGCTCCCATTGGCTGGGAATGGCGAACTGCGGCCACTGAGAGCTGTGGGCGGCCATGAAAATGTAAACAGACTGTCTGGCGGCCTCAGATTGCCCACCACTGCTATAGGACCTTAGGCAACACAGGTCACCCCTTTGTGCCTGTTTCCTTTCCCGTAGTTAGTCTATTTATTCTGTTTTGGATTATAAGGTTTTTGGGGTCGGGGCTGTTACCTAATGTGTTTGCTAATTGATAGAACAATGGGGCGTCAATCTCAGTATGTCACTGTGCTATAAAGATTAATAGTTCCATTGATTTCAATATCATAGTTCTCACAGCCATACATGCTTGGTCTCCTCCACAGCATAATGGGTATTCTGGATGTTTGCCGGTAGTGTTTGGCCTATTCCAACTGGTACAAATTAGATCAGACCTGAGGTTGCACTAATTTGTGCTGAAGGCCAGATTGGCCCCAGCTGCCCCCCAAGATTGGGTACAGAAGGATAGTGAAAAGCTACCTATGCCTCCATCCACTGAGTTCCGTTGAGTGAAGGTCAGATGAACTTGAGGATCTGACCTAATGTCTGTGGAGTTTAAATTAATTAACCCTTCAGTGTGTCAGTTTTAAAGGACATCTGCCTAAAACTGGTTAGGGATTATTTGTGTGTGCATGCCCTCTCTCTCTTTTTCCATTTTCAGAATAAAAAGTTTCATTTTAATTGTGGAAATGATTTTTCATTATGAAATTTCAGTTACTTTATACTAAAAAGTTAGTATCAAAATTAAAAATGAAATATTTCAAGATTATTGAAACTAAACATTTGATGGACCTGATTTTTTTTTTTGATCATTGGTTTGTGAAAATGTAAGGTTTTGACTTATTGTTCCAAATCAGGGTGGGGATATTTTTTTGATATCACAAAAATTCTTGCATGATGGGAAAACTGTTTCCTACCCAACTCTACTTCTGTGCTCCCAAATCCAATGTACTGCTTATAATCACATAAATGTAGTGTAGGAAATGTCATTCTATCAGAAAAATTTCTCACATTACACCCACTACACAAACTTCCTAGGCTTTTAACATAAAAAAAGGAGAGGCACTGCATAATTCTCTAATACTGAATTATTTTCACTAAAGCAGCTGAATAGTTCAATGCAGTGGTTACCTTGAAAATAAGTGCCTGCATTGAAAAGAGAATCAATTAATTCAGATAAACTAAATAAACTGTGTGAACTGACTAATGTAGCAGAAATTACTGGATGTTGATACTGTCATTTTAATTAAGTTCACATTAATTAATTTCATAGCTACATTTTTTAAATCCATAGCTTGACTAACATTCATAATATAAAACTTGCTAAGAGCCAAATTCTGCTTAGTTATACTTGCATCACTGAGGCCAGAATTAAGCCCCATACAATTAGATATAATGAATCTTAAAAAAGAGTGACCGTCTCAACAAACAGTCCAAGTAAGTGTGTATGTTCAGCCACAGGATGGGCAGCAGTAATTGCAGTGAGCTGCTTCTTTCTTCCACGGGAAGGACTGTCTTTGTGTTCTTTGTTTGTTGATTGCTAAATACAATGAGTCTCTAACCCCTATTTGAGATTTTAAGACAGTACTGCAATAGAAATAATATAAAAGTTGGCTAATGAATTTGCACTACTCTTGGACTAAAAAAGAGACCTTTGACCTACCCAGGCTTCTGTACTCTCATCAAGCTTGGCTTCACAGCCATTCCACTACCCATCACGATCCCAAAAACTCCTCCTCCCCCCTGCCCTGGAAGTGGATCTGCTTCTTTATGGGACTTCCACAGACTCATGGATTTCACCCAGAGTAGTTATAAAATATGAAGTTTCCTAACCAATGATGATTGATTGATTTTCTATTGTGGCAATGCTGTCTTATGAGCCCAAATATGTGAGTACAGATGCATGCCTACTTAGGGCCATATATTACATGCATGACTTGTGCTGATGTTAATGACACTTATGCATGTGGGCCAAGGGCAGTACATGATCTGTTATCTGCTTGACATGTTGTACTGCATGACTTTTTGACTAAAAAACTAGAATGATATAACATTAACAATAATTGGATTAAAAACTGGCTAACTGATAGATCTCAAAATATAATTGTAAATAGGGAATTGTCATCAAGTGGGTGTGTTTCTAGTGGGATCCAACAAGGATTGGTTCTTGACCCTCTGCTATTTATCATTTTTTTTTATCAGTGATCTGGAAGAAAACAACCTAAAATCATAACTGATAAAGTCTGCAATGACACTATGACCCTAACAGCATCTCAGTGCAAGAGGGAAAGGGGCTCATTGGTATCAGGTAGTGAGTTTCAGCTGGCCTAACAGGTTGAACATACTCCAGCTCACTAATATCATAACCCTTATCTAAAATTTGTCCCATAAGATATCAACAAAAAGCTAATAACTTACTGATTATTCATATTGTTGCTTGTTGTATGTATGGAGAACAAATTCAAAATTACAAACTTATTGAAATTGTTATCAAAGTGTGTCTGCCAAACAAGGTTAAAAAGTTACTCCACCTTAGAGAAAGGAATGTGATTCGGCCATTTGGAACGTTTTCCCAAGGTACATTAAGAGACAATGGGAATGCATAGAAGGTAAATAGGACCATCAAGACAGAACAGGGAGCAGATCACAGGGAGCAGACCAGTTTGCATTTTAGCAAACATTGGTGGTGGAAGAAACTAGCAGGCATCTTCCTTCACCGGGAGACTCCATGTCACCTTCCTCGCAACTTGAATAAACTTTACTGGTGTGTGTGTGGAGGGGGGTGCTTCAAAAGATTTCCCTTCAAAGGTTCAGTGGCCTATAGAAGAGAGGGACAGAGAAGCCCAAGTTATCTTTCACTTAAGAAGACAAAGGAACTGAGCACTTTGGACCTTGGGAGAGATCCTGACCACTGGGGTAGTAAGGAATCTTGCTGGAAGGTAGATTGGGAAGGAAACTACTTTGAACAAAGGGTATAGTTTGTTTTGTTAAGTCTTAGCTTCTAGAAAGCGTTTTTCACTCTTATTTACTTGTAACCATTTTCACCTCTATCCTTTATACTGGAACTTACTTAAAATCCTGTCTCCTTTTGTTAATAAACTTGTTTTACTTTTAATCTAAACCAACTCAGTGATGTGTTTCATTTAAAGTGAGTATTAACTCCAGTTAATGTGGCAAACTGCTGGGTACTGTATTTTTAAAAGGAACAAACCAACCTTAATTTCTTCCTGAATGGTCCAGGAGAGGGCTGGACATTGCAGAGCACACAGTTTTAGGAAAATTCAGCACTGCGGGAGGGGTGTTGTGGTCATCTTGTCCCAAGTAACCGGAGTGTGGCTTGGGTGTAACGAGAAGGCTGCTGGAATCTGAATTGTTGAGTCAGAGCTGTTTAACACAGAGACATTCAGTGCAAGCTTGTATGTTGCCTGGGAGTACTCAGGCAAAGGTTGCCGTACCAGCAGAACACTTTGAGGCTCATGGGATTACAGAGCAAGTGATGGCACCACTCCTTCTTTGTTTAGATTGCAACCCAGAATGTCACACACAAGTTGGGGGAGTGGTAAATAATGAAGAGAACAGATCACTGATGTAGAGTGATCTGGATTGTTTGGTAAACTACGTGCAAGGAAACAATTTGCATTTTAATATGGGTAAATGTATACGTCTAGGAACAACAAATGTAGACCAAATATTTAACAATGGGCTTTACAATCTATCAGAGAAAGGTGAATGATTGAATGGCTGGAAGTTGAAGCTCGACATACTCAGACTGGAAATAAGGTATAAATTTGTAGAAGTGAGTGTAATTAACCATTAGAGCAATTCTGAATCACTGACAATTTTTAAATCAAGACTGGATATTTTTTTCTAAAAGGTATGCGGTGGGAATTATTATGGGAAATTCTCAGGCCTGTGTTATCCAGGAGGTCAGACTAGTGGTCACAGTGGTCCTTTCTGCCTCAGAATCTATGAATCTATAATATCTACAGATGTTGAACATTTATAAAAGATTATTTTACTGTAAATCCCTATGGCATATGTCTTCGGCTATGCCTTGATGTGAGGATGATGTCTGCCAAGGGAGTTCATTGGTGGGTTTTTTAAGTGGCTGAGGAGCCCAATTCATGCTCTGCAGATTTTCCCACAGAAGTGACAGGTGTAATCTTGGAGGAGACATAGTTGTTAGCTGGACTTTTGTACCCCTTCTTTCCTCTTTTGTCACTTCTCTGTCTCATGAGCAGACTTGTTCTCCTCAAAGTGAGCTGTGGCTTGGTGTATGGTGTGGCGTCACTGTGTTCTGTTCTGCGCTGAGTCCTCCCAGTTTGTTGGGTTGATGCCTCCCTTTTTAAGGTGTACTTTCAGTATGTCTTTGAAGTGCTTCCGCTGCCCTCTGCAAGCCCTTCTTCCCTGACTTAACTGAGAGAAGAATACTTGCTTCGGGAGGCAAGTGTCAGGCATACAGACACAGTGGCCAGCCCAGTGGAGTTGGTGTTTCATGACCTGAGTTTCTATACCGCTGATGTTGGCTGCAGAGAGAACACGGATGTTGGTGCGTCAGTCTTCCCAGCTGATCCTGAGAATCCTCCTGAGGCAGCGCTGTTGGAACCACACACGCTAATTGAGTTGTCATCTATAGGATACGTAGCTCTCACACCCATAGAGAAGAGGTGGGCATGACAACTGCCTTGTAAACCAGGATCTTGGAGCCTGTTTGCAGATCCCTATCATTGAAGACTTGTTTGAGTAGTCTTCCAAAGGATGTGCTGACACAGCAGATCCTGTATTCAATTTCTGTGTCAATGCTGGCTGTTTGGGAGAGGTGGCTGCCAAGGTATGGAAAATGCTCCACATTTTCTAGGGGTTTTCCACTGAAGGTGACTTGTGGAGTACAAAGAGTAGTTTGTGCAGGTGAGGGCTGGTAGAGTACCTTGGTTTTCCTGATGTTGAGAGAGAGACCCAGGCTGTGATAGGCATCTGCAAAAAGATTTAGGGTACTTTGCAGATCAGCCTGTGTGTGTGCGAGAATGATGCAGTCATCTGCATACTGAAGGTCAGTGATGACAATTCTCATGATCTTGGATTTTGTTTGGAGACGTCAGAGATTGAGGAGTTGACCATCCATACAATACTCAATCCTGATTCCATCAGGAAGGCGGTTATGGATCATGGCAAGGTAAATGGAGAAGAGTGTTGGAGGAATGACGCAACCCTGCTTGACACCAGTGCAGATGATGAATGGTGTGGTCTCTGAGCTGTGGCACAGAATAGTGGCAGTCATCCCATCATGGAGTAGTCTGATGATGGAAATGAATTTCTGGTGACAACCAAACCTACACAACACCTTCCATAGGGCATCATGATTGATAGAGTCAAAGGCAGTGGCATTTTAGAGTTAGTGGGGCCCTGTGTGAAGCTTCATTTTCAGGGCCCCCCCATCAGGACCCAGCCAACAAACAATAACATTCTCACTTATCTCCCTCCCACCCCCATTTTTCATTCTTTTATTCTTCCTCCTCCTCCTCCTTTATAAGTAATGGAAAGTAAATGAAAATAAAGTGAGGTACCTTGACTGGGGCAGGGGGTTGTGGTGCAGGAGGGGATCAGAGGAGGTGTGGCTCCCAAATCATCCAGTACACACACCCCTTCAGCAGCGGCTCCTAGGCGGTGGGGAGGAGGCAGAGGGTCTCTGTGCGCTGCTGCCTGCAGGCGCCGACCCCGCAGCTCCCATTGGCCGCAGTTTCTGGACAATGGGAGATATGAAGTCGGTGCTCGGGGCGGGGGCAGCGCGTGGAGATACACACACTCCTCCCATGGGCTGCAGGGACATGCTGGATATTTCTGGGAGTGAAGCGGCATGGAAGGAGTAGGCAGAGCAGGCAGGGAGCCGCCTTAGCCCTGCTGCTGGCACGTCTCTGCACGCCCCCGGGCAGGGAGGAGGACAGCATATCTCTGTGCATTGCCCCAGGTGGGGGCAGCGCGTGAAGCCACCTCCCTTCCCCCCTGCCAGGGGCGCACAGAGAGGGCCTTCGGGAGCGATGTGGGCCACGAGCCACGCCATGCAGGCCAGGACTCAGGGGCAGGTTGTCAGATATTTGTCCTGCATTTGGGCGCCCATCCCACCACATGGTTTGTTTCATGGTAAATCTACTCCTGGTCAAAGGTCTTGGTTAGATCAATGAATACTATGAACAGTTCCTGTTGTTGGTCTCCTGAATCTGTTGTGCCACGAAGATCATGTCACTTGTGCCTTGGGATGGCCTGAACCCACACTATGATTAAGGGAGGAGTTCCTTGAAAAGGGGGAGAAGGCAGTTTAGTAGGTTCCAGGCAAGGATCTACTCCACGATGGAGAGGAGGGAAATACCTCTTTAGATCCCACACAAAGATTTGTCCCCATCCTTGAATATTGTAACAATGTTGGCATTCTTAGGTGGAATTTCTTCGCAGATCCAGATTTTGTCAGAGTTGGCAAAGTTTATGCTGGAGCATTTTTCTACCAGCTTTAAAAACCTCAGCTGGGATGCCATCTGGGCCTGGTGATATTTTGACTTTGTCCTCAGAAGATGGGGGATCAGCAATATGTTCCATTGCTAAGCATTGTGGAATAGGGTTGATGGTGTCTTCAGGGACCATGGATTTGTGGTTTACTAGGCTCTCAAAGTGCTCCTTCCAGTGTTGTTTAATGGCCACATTGTCCTTGAGGAGGGTGGAGCCATCCTGGGAACGTAAGGGAGTTGGGCCTTTAGAGCATGGCCCATATATAGCTTTTGTTGTTTGAAAGAAGTTTCTCTTTCTTTGGTCTATGAAACCCTGGATCTCAGAGGCCTTCTGCTGCTACCACTTAATTTTGATGTCACGTAGCCTCCTTTGGACTTCGGCTTTGAGCAGGTGAAAAGCCTCATGTTTTCATTGATTAGAGGAATCATTTTGCCAGTTACAGAATGCAGTTCTTTCCTGTTGAATTAACGCTAGGATTTCCTTGTTGTTTTCATCAAACCAGTGTTGGTGTCAATGAGTGGAATATTCTATAGTTTCAGCACATGCACTGTGAATGATATTTGAAAGTTGATCCCAGTGCTCTTGAATGTCAATGATGTTATCAGGCAAGTTAGAGAGATTCTCAGGCAGGTGTTGCTGGAATGTCTTGCAGCTGGCTTGGTCCTAAAGTGCTTTGACTTTGGACTGTTTTCACTTCGTCTTTGGGTGTTTGCAGTGTGGTGGAGTGAGCTGCAGGTACATGATTGATCTTACTACTCATTGGTCTGTCCAACAATGATCTGTACCTTTTATGGTTCATGTTATACAGACATCAGTGTAATCTCGGGCGCTGACTATAACATAGTCAAGGAGATGCCAGTATTTGGACTGAGGATGTTTCCATGTGGTCTTAAATTTGTTACACTGCCTAAAGATGGTATTTGTGATGAGCAGGTCATGCTCCACACATTTCCCAAGGAGGAGAATACCATTGGGGTTTACATTTCCCACCCCTTCTTTGCCTATTGTGCTGCTCCAGATTTGGGAGTCCTGTCCCTGGCATTGAAATCTCCCAGGAGGATGAGTTTGTCTGCCTTAGGTCTGGCTGTGAGGACTGCATCGACGGTGCTATAAAACTGCTCCTTGTTGTCTTCCTCATCATCAAGTGTTGGGGCTTATGCACAGCAGGTTTGTAGGGGGGGGCAGAAAACCTGGATTTGTGCTGGAAATGGCCCACCTTGATTATCATACACATTGTAAGGAGAGTGATCACTTTAGATAAGCTATTACCAGCAGGAGAGTGGGGTGGGGGGAGAGAAACCTTTGTAGTGGAAACACCCATTTTTTCATGGTTTGTGTGTATAAAAAGATCTTCTGTACTTTCCACAGTATGCATCCGATGAAGTGAGCTGTAGCTCATGAAAGCTTATGCTCAAATAAATTGGTTAGTCTCTAAGGTGCCACAAGTACTCCTTTTCTTTTTGTGGCATATTGGTTGTTGCAGAGCTTGAGCCAAAGAGTCATGCGATTCTCGTTGATCCCCATGGGAAGCTCCAAAAGCTGACTGGGGATTTTATTTTTGATGGCAAAGCCAATCCCGTGAATGCATCTCTCTTCAGGTGGCTTTCCTTTCCAAAAGGAGGTGTGTCCACCTCCTTCCTCTTTAAATTGGCCCTCATCGGCCTGGTGGGTTTCACTAAGAGCTGCAATGTCAATGTAGTTGTCAATTGTCAGTTCTCTGGCAACTATGGCAGTTCTTCTTTTTGGGCATTCACTGTGCTGAGACTAACAGATTTATTTGGGCACAAGCTTTTGTGGGTTAAAACCCCCCACTTCTTCAGATGCATGGATCACTTCATGCATCTGAAGAAGTGTTTTTTTTAACCCACGAAAGCTTATGCCCAAATAAATCTGTTAGTCTTTAAGGTGCCACCGGACTTCTCATTTTTGTGGATACAGACTAACACAGCTACCCCTCTGATACTGTGCTGAGAGTCCATAAGGCTGCGGATATTCCAGGTGACAAAATTTATAGAATCATAGAATATCAGGGTTGGAAGGGACCTCAGGAGGTCATCTAGTCCAACCCCCTGCTCAAAGCAGGACCAATCCCCAATGTTTGCCCCAGATCCCTAAATGGCCCCCTCAAGGATTGAACTCACAAGTCTGGGTTTAGCAGGCCAATGCTCAAACCACTGAGCTATCCCTCCCATTGTCTTATATCTCTTGATTTGGCCATAGAGTTGAGTGATCCCACTGGATGCAGCCATCCAGTTAGAAGAGTGTCAGACAGCCTATGTTTGGGGCACCTTTTCTAGCTCTTCCCCATTTGGGATGAACAGAGGGAATCCTAAAAAGGACTGCTCAGTCACAGCCTCTGCTGCCGAAATGCACTTCAGTCTCATCCAAACACAAGATGACCGTCACACGACTGCCACCTGTGTGTGGATTTGTGACTAAAGACTCCCAGAAATCACTACTCTTGTCTTCACCACCACTCATCCATTGCCACAGGGATTTGCGGGTGTGAGCCCTTTGGCAGAGATCTGCACTTGAAATCTTTTAAGATGGGGAAACCTGTGTGCAGGCTGTGACCACATGACACTTGACAGGAGGAAAACCCTGACCAAGACATCAGGGGTGTTCTTCCTGCTGCATCCCTCATCTGCCTTCACAGCCTCAGAGTACTAAAATGTCCTCTATATGCGTCTGATCCACCGTTGGCATCTTGTGAAGTTTGGACCGCGGTTAGTCAGGAACCTCAGCTCGCCTGACCTGCTCGCCAAAGGGGACCCTAACATGAGTATGAAAGCTCTGAACAATGTAGCTCTGAGCGTCTTTAGCCCATGCAAGCCTCTCCACTACAACAAGGTTGCAGTCCATCAGAGAGGTATGGCATATGAAATGCTTCAATAACTAAACCATATTGTATACGCTGTTTAATTCATTGTTTTAAATGTTTTTAACCTTTATTTAACTTACTGTAAAATGATGGATATAAGTTCACTAAGCATTTAAGTCTGCCTATGGATAGTGATTAGTTCCACCACTTACTCAGAAGGGGAAAGCCAGCAATTGTGGCTGTTATGCATCTCATAATAGACAATAGTAACATCAGTACAGTAACTAAAAGGATACATTCCTTCAAGGATTTGTAGCTCTAATCCTTCATCTTCTTTCTCCATTCTTGTAATGAAAACACCTGTAGCAATAATTTATCCTGCCAAGCTGAAAGACACAGAATGGAGAACAAGTTTAATAAAAACACTTTAATTAACATCTTTAGTATATCTTCACCATGTATCAACACCTCTTATGAACAGCTTAATCAAACTTGCTTTTTCCTGTTTTCACTTGAAACAAATTTACATTTCTTGGAGAACTCTACAAGCAAATTCAAGCAGCATGGAAGGAATGTTTTCATGAGAAAACCACAACACAAACAGCTAAAACAAAAACCCTTATCAACACTTCATATGGCATACTTGAATTAAAGAGACATTTGCAATATAAAAGAGGGCAGAATAAACTTCCTCAGAATCTTACAAAAAGCTCTTTTTCATCTCCTAGGGAAAAAAGTTGTTCTTTGCAGTCTGCATGCTTTCCCATAGTGCAGTTTTTATAACCCTGCTTTCTTTGGAGATTATAATTCTACCATAAAGAAAAGGAGTACTTGTGGCACCTTAGAGACTAACCAATTTATTTGAGCATAAGCTTTCGTGAGCTACAGCTCACTTCATCGGATTCTACCGTAAAAGTTCTATGTAGGCCAAATCCCATCTCAGTTAAAAAAAGTCACAAAATACTGTGTGTATTTGTGTCTTTCCATAATAAAAGCAGCTTCTTCTATAACTGACATCTTGGAGGCTACTGCTATAGGATGTATCATTGTCATGGAGAAATAGAGGTCTTGATTCTGCACATTGATTCATCAGGAAGCTCGAGTGCAAATTTAAACTCCCTGTGGGCTTGCAGGTAAGTGTAAGTTCTAAGCATAGGCTAGCATTGTGATAAGTCTCAAGCAATCCTCTACATTACTGAAATGGGTGCAGGATAAGGAAAAGATGGGACATAAGCAGAGATTTTTTTTGTGTGTGTGAGAAGATACGGGTTTAAGCAATTTTCTCACCATGCTTCTGAAGTGTTTGGCTCTGTCCTCTTCCTCAGGACTTGATCCTGCACCACTGACCTCAATGGGAGTTTTGCCACTAACCTCAATGAGGGAAATATTAGGTCTTAGGCCTCATTCTTGCTATTAGGCAGGAGTAAGCTGGTGTCCACCTGCCCTTACTAATTCAAGATCAGGTTCCTCATTGCCTTGCTCATTATTATTATTATATCTCAAACTTATGTAACACCGACAGACCCCGGTTGTTGGTGCACAGGATCGAACCTGAGATCTCTGGAGCTCAGTGCATGAGCCTCTACAACATGAGCTAAAAGCTAACTGTCTGTTAGCTAAAGCTGTAGAGCAGCCTCATATTCTCTCTCTCTCTCTCTCTCTCTCTCTCTCTCTCTCTCTCTCTCTCTCTCTCTCTCTCTCTCTCTCTCTCGTCATGGTGCCACTAGATGGGACAGAACACCACACCCAGGAGGTATGTGGGTTACATACTTCCCCTAGCTGAGGAAGCATGTCCCGAGATTCAGGGACTTCCCAACTGAAATCTTGGACGAGCCCCCAAACATGTAACCCTTCTGCCAGGTGGAGCCAGCAGCAACAAGGGTCAGGTTCAGTATCTAGGGGTTCCTTTTCAACAATACAACACAAAGCCAGCTTGAACCCCCACCCAGACTCTGGATGAGCTCTCCCCTGACATCGAGTGGTGAGCTGTGGAATAAGACTTCAGAAGCTGATCTCATTTGCATGGACACACCCATCCTGCCTAGGTGCTTAGCATGATGGGATTGCTTGCCCAAATGATCACTTGTGGCTGGTGTTGGATCCCAAGTCTCCTTGTTACTGGGGCAGGAGTAATAAAAGATTGTTATCCTTGTGTTGTGAACCGAGGACAGCAGAACTGTACCTGGCATACCCCAGTGGAGGGACTCACCCTCAACTGAATGGCACTCACTAGGCAGGGGACATGGGTTCCAAAGCCCAATGAGTTGAGAGGGGGTGGGGGTAGGTACTTGGTGGTTTGGGTCCTGTTTAAGGGATTCACACATCATTTGACTCTTTCTCTCCCCATGATATAATAGAAGAGTTAATTTAGACTCAGTTGAGTCTTGTTACATGCTGCAGAGCTGAAATCACTGATACCTAGGTCTAAGTATTAGACCTACTTTGGGATAGTGTCTCTATTGCAAGAGACTGCCCAGCAGTGTACACCAGCAGTGAGGCTCCTCCACTAACTGCTGAAAGCTGTGTTAAGGGTGTGTGTGGGGGGCCCTGAAAACATCTTGATGAGTGGGCAGCTGGTGGAGAGGCATAGCAAGTGGCTAGCAGGGTGGCTGGCAGAGAGGCACGAATGGCAGGGTGGCTGGTGGAGAGGTGTGGCAAGTTGGAGCGATGAGCAAGTACCTGAGCACTGCAGCATGTAAGGTGTCCCCTTATCTTCCCTGCCCCCCCCCCCCCCGGTCTTCCACCCAGGGTGGGAGGTGAACTCTGCAGATAAGCCTCTGAACTCTGGAGCTGCACTGGCCAAGGACAGCAACTGTGAGTGGGGTACAGAGAAGGGACGGCCACATTAAAGGGACTTTTGGATTGCTGGACTTAAGACCCTGAGGGAAAAAGGACACTGTCCAATTTACTTGGGGGTGGGTCTTTTGCTCATGGTTTGTGTTTATGAACCCTAGTTGTGGTGGTTTCCCAAATTAATGCTGAGTTAATTCCCTCCTTTTATTAATTTTTTGCTACACTCAGATTCTGTGCTTGCAAGAGGGGAAATATTGCCTCTTAAAGGCACCCAGCGGGTGGTGTGTAGTTGTCCCAGGTCACTGGGTGGGGGTTTTGTGTTGTATTGTTGAAAAGGAACCCCTAGATACTGAACACAGCCCCTTTTGCTGCTGGCTCCACCTGGCAGAAGGGTTACATTTATGTATGCAGTACTCTACATCCATGTTGTCAAGGGCCAAGCCCAGAATAAATGTGTATATATAAATTTAGACTGGGATTTCCAGAATGTCTAAGGGAGTAATGTGCTCAACTCCCATTGAAATTGGGAGTTTGGTTCCTAAATCCCTTAAATTATTGATGTTTAAACATAGGCCCCCATTTCTGCAGTGATGGTCTATGCTCTGACCAGCATAACTTAGAAATTCACAAGTTCAACATTTGTTTTACACAAATATTCTCTAATATTCACTTTAAAATTGGCAGTGCAGTTAATGTTGCTGCCAGGAAACTTATTTGCAGGCATATTCTCTGAAAAGGGACAGAAAAGTGAGTTAGTTCAAAGTTAGAATGAATATTAGAAGGAAGCATTTTTCAGTCTTTGCCCTGCTTTTGCAGGTGCTGCCTTTCTGATCAGGTGTGAAACTGAGGCCCTGACAAGCTGTTTAAGAACCCATTCTGCTTTCATTACTTAGGGAACAATCCCATTGACTTTGAGAACCTATGAATTTTGACTCCCTTTCCTTATCTCTAATCACTAGACCAAATTACCTTTTTAAAAAACAGAATAGATTTCAATTGTCTGTGTACATACACATAGCAGCTGATTTTTTATGAGTGGTGGTGCTGTAGTGTGGAGGAATGGATTGAGCTTAAATGTGAAGGCTAGAGAAATTATTAGTAGTCACAGCACACCATAACTTTTCACACAATCAGCAATGCCTCAGAACCTTAGCACTGTATGCTTCATTTTGACTCCAAAGGCATTTTTAATGCCATATTATTCTAATCCCCCTGAATACAGAGATTTATAAAGGAAATGATGGCACATTCTTAATCATGGCAGTCCAGATACACTGCTATAAGGGTTCTTTCTACAGATTCAGTAAACAGTTTAAAATTCTACATATTGCATGGTATTTCCCAAGTGAATTGTACAGAACTGAGAAAGTATATTCTATGTAAGTGACAAGTTAAAATTACTCCATAAAACATGGGTTCCAGTATGTGCATTTCTCAATTCATACCTTACATATCATACATGCTACTTCTCTGCTTATATATCTTCCTAATTCCTTGTATTGATACATTTTTGTAATATTAGAAAGGTATCTTTTTTTTCTCCTTTGATGTACGTGGTGCATTTTGATGGGGTCTACAACCCCCACCCAAAACACAGGTAGGAGGGGGTTAAAAACTGTCCCTGCCCCTAGACAGCAAAACCAATTCAAACCTGGCTCAGCAAGGAGAAATGCCAATTGTGGAGAGACATGCCCCCAGTTGATGCAGCTAATGAGGGCAAGCCCAGGTATAAAGAGAGAGAAACAGAAAAAGCGTGCAAAAGGTTTGGGGACTTCAGAGAAGTAACTGTTCTCTGCTAAGTGAGCAGGCACCAGGCTGCCTTGAAGAAACTTTGAACCTCCTGGAGTACAAGGAAGGGAGCTGTAGATGGAAGCCCTGAAGAGCATTTATGCTTATGGACTCTGCCTGTTATTGTTTTGATTTAAGCAACCACTATTGGGTAAAGGAGTGATGCAGGCTGTTTGAACAAGAAGTTCCTGACACGAATGAGTATGCTAACGCTTAATAAAATGTTGGCACTGAAAGAGTCCACAGATTTGATCTGAAACATTTGCATACTTTTAGGGCAAACAATACTGAGGAAAGTGTTTTTTTTAATAAGACCTGTGACCCTTTCTTTTCCAGTGTCATTGTAACTGTGGCACTTTAAGCTGCAGCAGACACATTAAGTGCTCTATTGTTTCTTGAAGGAATAGCCCCTGGGGACAATGTAGAGGCACACTAGTTCAGAAGTATTCTGAAACATTGAACCAGACTTTAGCACAATGCCTCCTGGAACTCCAGTGTACCCAGCAGGAATATGACCATGCTTCACACTCCATAAGGATGCTGCTTGCGGTTCCCCTTCCACAGCACCAGCTTGACAAATATGTACAATATATAGCTTGATTATTATATGATTTATCCTGATTACCCTTTAATATTCAAATTGAGACCAGCTAATATGTATTTCTTTGATTTCCTTTCCAACATTTTTGCTGTATTTAACTGTATGTTGCAATAGGCTCGTCTCCTGGACATTGGACCATAGCAACTTGCAATTTCCCAGATGGAAACTCCGAACAGCTGAGTATCTGCTATTTGCTTCTGGTATAAGAAAAGGCATTTGTAGATCAAGCAAGCAGCAGATGGAGAACAATTGGAGTATGTAATTATTCAGCATGGGCTCCTTTTAAATAGATAGGCTGGATTCTGTTTCCTTGGCTGGGAAGACAAAGGAATGGAGTGGCACATGGTGGGTAGACTTTCCAAAGATTCTTTTAACTAGAACTTCTAGGGGAAATATGTGAAATAACTCCTTCAGTTATCAGGGTCAGCTTTCCCTGGAACACAAAAAATCTGGCAAGTCGCCATGAGACTGATTTTGAAATCTGGAGATTAACTCAGAGCCTGCCCGAACACTTCTGGATGAATAAACTACAGTATACAATAGTATATTACCTGAGCACTTCATCTGGTGACACTCCTTCATTTTGCCAGGAGTTTAAAAGCTGTTGCCTTAATTTTCTCTACTGACAAAATGTAAAATCCACTATAGAAAAGTATTAACATGTGATTTGCCCTGTGGTGGTGAATAAATGAAATGTGTGACTCTTTAAATTGCCCTCATTGGAGCATTGTATTTTCCAAGCTGACAGCTACCAGGAAGGACCACATGCCAAAATCAATAGCTAGAGTTCTATGTTTATTTTTGCTAATTATTCAAGATTAAAAGGACATGTGAAGGAATGTACGTTGGACAACAGACTCTGGAATAATAATACGTTGTGAACAACAAGTTAGTTAAAAGACTGCAAGGTACCATTAAGGAAAAATTTAGAATCAGAAACAAATGTAGGATATATACAATATCTACACAAGACTAATGGCAAACCCCCATAGTTTGTTACCATGTCTACATTGCATACTGAATCCACATATTCAAAACCCACAAATAACTAGATGGTTGCCCACAGATGTTTGGATTACAAATGCAGATTAGAAATAGAGGGAGAGAAAAATGGAGAACTTGGTTGCTGAACACGAAAATAAAGAATTCTACTCTGTAGGCATAAATAATGAGAATACAACAATATCTAGTAAACTATTACTTTTGTTTAGAAAACTGATGTATTCCTGTTTCACACTGAAAAATAACAGTAATTTAAAGACTAATGTATTCATTGTGGTCTTTACTGTGTTAAAGCTTCAGAATAAACAAAGACAAATGCCAGTAAATTAAACTGATGAAAACTAGGAACAAGAAAAGCAGTTGTGTACTTTTGGGAATTAGGTAATACTCCACATGCCATACAATTGTTTGTCATTCATGCTTTCTTTCCTTTGCTCCACTCAGAGGTTCAAAAGTGCAGCGGTGGTGACAGAACATATCATGTAAAGTACAGCAACCCTCCCCCCCCTGTTTTCTTAATTTAAAGCATTCATATGGTAAAACTCCATTAACTTCAATGGGAGCAAAGGTAAGTTATTATAACTCACTTACATAAATTCCAACCAGAATGAAGAATTATGAAATTAACTTGTGTGAAATTACCCATTTTGGCTTGAGTCATGAAATTTCCACTGCATAACCACAAATATTAGAGAATGTTCATACTGTTGGTAGAGAGTGCCATATCTGCATTATTTTCAAGGCCCATGTAAAGCAGGCTAAATCATGTACCCTTATTCAAGAAAAACTCTCATTGGATTACAGAATGAGACTAAGCAGGGACTGGATAACTGAGTAATTCCTAAATTGAGGGGAATATTACAAAATTCTCTTAAATTTAATGTAATTTGCCTAGATTTAGTAATTTAATTTACTTATGATTTTACTACTAGCCATTCCTTGTTTCTATTTTCCCTGGTGAAAACAGGCACCATATCAACAAACACTGAATCCAGCCTTTGCTGAAAGGCTTGTAAAAAAATGTCACTTTTTCTGAAAAGAAAATCCAACTTCAAGATCAAATCTCCAAAATGTTGGCTATTTCCAAACCTGTTGAAAAAGTGATTTATATAGTGTACTAACACAGCTTTGCACAATGTAATATGAATCTTTAAATCAAGAGGAAAATATACTTTATGAAATTGACATGTCCCAGAAATACAGCACATTCCTGATCTGGTTATTATTCCTCTTCCTAACAAGGAAGATCAACTATTTAGTGTTTTCTTCTTGCACACTGTTTTATTGTTACCACGTCTTTTGCCTGGCCAAACCAACATGTGTGAATATACATATTCTCTCTCTCTCTCTCTCTCTCTCTCTCTCTCTCATATATATACACACACACACACAAATAACTTGACGGAGTAACAATGTAATTTTCTTTCCCTTCAAGTCAAAATCCCTGAAAATATTTTTGTTGTACCCTTAACAAAATGATTACATTTGCTACATGATTAACAGTCTTTAATACCATTAATATATCCTGATTTCCCATCCCACATGCAATAATCATAAGTATAATTCTGAAAGAATTGTATTCCCATAGTAAATTTCCATTAATAGAACTTTAGTGTGTTACATGTCACTTGGATAGGTAAATGCATGTACTGGAACTATATGCTATTTGTAATATTTAATAAGGAAAAATAATATTATACTCATTCACAAACAGAAAATCAGAAAACAAGTGCCTCTCAAATGCATACCTGACCATAGTTTATAACTGTGAGTGAGAATTTAACCTTTTTTTATTGATACAGTATCTCTTTGACTGTGTCCTTGCAACTACAGTTATAGACAATAGCAGCTCATTCGGTAGCTGAATTAAATTCCAAATAAATAAAATTCTCCTAACTTGATGGGCCAGGACCATTCATCACCTACATTCAGGAGGCTATTCTCTATTATTCTAACTGTATTAACAACAGCAATCTGATGTAATCCTCTTTTTGTAGACTTTTAGTTTGCCCCATTGTAGCCGCTTGTCTATTTGTGGTGAGAAGAATGACTGCAGTGAACCCAACATTACCCTCTTCAAATATTTGTTTTCATTTTTCTTCCATTCCTGGAGTGATTTGGATATTTTGTTTTTTGCTTAGAATTCCAAGGAGTATAAATCATCTTTGAAGAAAACACAGTGTGCCAAATTCATCTTAAATTTTCCATAATTGAAACCAGTAATGTATTTAGCCCATACCTAGCACATAATGAGGGATATAGAACAGAGGTCTTACATGTTAGCAAAATACAGAAAGAAAATCTTTGATAGTTGTCAAGACTGAATCCCAACTCTGTCACTCCGAGTACAGAAATGGGGTCCACAAGGATTTTAAAAATTAATACTTGCCGCTCCAGGCTTGTATTAAACTCCCAAGGTTACAGCTTTTTTCTGTCCTTTTCTGTGCTAAAGGTAGCTTGTTAAACACAGCTACCACCCAAATGCAACAAAACCCCCTTTGAACCCAGGAAGGAGCACTTGGGAATTCTTCCCTGTGTGGTACCCTCAAGCCCTTTCACCTCCTGCCCCCTCTCCAGGGAAGAGCTGAGAAAGGAAACAAAGGAAATTATCTGTGGCTACCAGCTAATCAAACAGCATGTACAAACCTCTTAGGACACCAAAAATCCAACCCTGTTCTTAAAAAAGGTAAACTTTATTAAAAACAAAAAGAAAATACATCTGGAATTTAGGCTTTTGCTAGATTTTAAAAGAGCAATTCCAAAAATGGTTATAAACTGTTCAGGAAGCACAGGCAGGGCAGAAAAGGTGGGGGAGTAGCATTGTATGTAAGGGAGCAGTATGACTTCTCAGAGCTCCGGTACGAAACTGCAGAAAAACCTGAGTGTCTCTGGATTAAGTTTAGAAGTGTGAGCAACACAAGTGATGTAGTGGTGGGAGTCTGCTATAGAGCACCGCACCAGGGGGATAAGGCTTTCTTCCGGCAACTCGCAGAAGCTACTAGATTGCACGCCCTGGTTCTCATGGGTGACTTTAATTTTCCTGATATCTGCTGAGAGAGCAATACAGCGGTGCATAGACAATCCAGGAAGTTTTTGGAAAGCGTAGGGGACAATTTCCTGGTGCAAGTGCTAGAAGAGCCAACTTGGGGGGAGCTTTTCTTGACCTGCTGCTCACAAACCGGGAAGAATTAGTGGGGGAAGCAAAAGTGGATGGGAATCTGGGAGGCAGTGACCATGAGTTGGTTGAGTTCCCTGCTAACTGGACAAGATACTCCAGTTGAGGCCTTGTCAGTGCTGAGTAGAGTGAAAGTATTACTTCTCATGTCTTGCTTACAACACTCCTTGTAATACATCACAGAATGTTGTTCACTATTTTTTGCAACAGTATTACATTTTTGATCCATATATAGTTTGTGATCCAATATAAACACCGAATCCTTTTCTGCAGTGCTTCTTCCTACAAAGTCATTTCCCATTTTGTATTTGTGCAGTTGATTATTCCTTCCTCAGTTTAGTACTTTGCATTAGTTCTTATTGAATTTCATCCTATTTACTTCAGACCATTACTTCAGTTTGTCAAGATCATTTTTTATTTTAATCTTGTCCTCCAACATGCTTGCAACCCCTCCCTGCTTGGTAACATCCACAAACTTTGTAAGTGTACTCTTTGTGCCATTATTCAAATCATTTATGATGATATCCAATAGAAGCAGACCCAGGATAGATCCTTGTGGAACTCCACTCAATATGCCCTTCCAGCTCAATTGTGAGTCATTGATAACTACTCTCTGAGTATGGTTTTCCAGTCAGTTATGCACCCACCTTATAGTAGGTTCGTCTAGGCCAGTGGTTCTCAAAGCCGGTCCGCCGCTTTGTTTACCTGCTGCGTCCGCAGGTTCGGCCAATTGCGGCTCCCACTGGCTGTGGTTTGCTGCTCCAGGCCAATGGGGGCTGCAGGAAGGGCGGCCAGCATGTCCCTTGGCCCGCATAACTTCCCGCAGCCCCCATTGGCCTGGAGCGGCAAACTGCGGCCAGTGGGAGCCGTGATCGGTCGAACCTGCAGATGCGGCAGGTAAACAAACCGTTCCAGCCCGCCAGGGGCTTTCCCTAAACAAGCGGCGGACCAGCTTTGAGAACAGCTGATCTAGGCTATATTTCTTTGGTTGTTTATGAGAAGGTCATGTGAGACTGTATCAAAAGACTTACTAAAGTTGAGATATATGACATCTACTGCTTCCCCCTTATCCACAAGGCTTGTTACATTGTCAAAGACGGATATTTTGTTGGTCTGATGTGATTTCTTCTTAATAAATCCCATGCTGACTGTTACTTATTTCCTTATTTTCTTCTAGGTGCTTACAAGTTAATTGTTTGATTATATGCTCCATTAGCTTTTCAGGTACCAACGTTAAGCTGACTGGTCTATAGTTCTCTGACTTATTTTTAATTCCCCTTTTTATAAAGAGGTACTATATTTGCCCCTTTTCAGTGTTCAAGTATCTCTCCAGTTCTTCACAACTTCTCAAAGATAATTGCTAATGGCTCTGAGATCTCTTCAGCCAGTTCCTTAAGTATCCTAGGATATATTTCATCAGGCCTTGTCTTCTTGAAGACATCTAATTTGTTTAAGTAATTCTTAACATGTTCTTTTCCTACTGAAGCTTCAGATCCTACCCTGTTTATACTCACGTTCTCTGTTAGCCATCTGATCACTGCTAATTTTGTGTGTGTGTGAGTGTGAAAATGGAGTGTGCTGTCTTCTAATGGTTTTGGGCAGAAGGAGGCTGCAGTTAGTCGCCATCAGTCCAACTCTGCAGGAATAGGGTCTGTAGGGGCTAGTAGTTATATTTTGTTTCAGGTGTTTGAGTTGATTATTTGAATTTGTTTTTCACTTCCTTTTTTTGTCATTTTTAATAGCCCAGATAAATAATCATAAGGCTAAAGAATGAAGTCTGGTCTTCTCAAGGTATTCCAGCCGCTGGATAATGAAAATTTTATGAAAGAGCGAAATTTACATTATTTTAGCCCCCGAGCCCATGAAAATGCAAAATACAAACACCAGGATACTCAGGGTTATCCTGTTGTCTAGATATTTGAGTTTTTTCTGGAACCCAAATGCACAGCCCTGTTAGAAGTATTGTCTAGAGATTATTAGTATGCTGGGGCAGCTAATGAAAGGGAACTCTTTTAGCACTGTTGTAAACTACATTTGTCCTTTAACTACTTGGCATTACATTAAATCACCTACAAATGTATCTCCAAAGACAAATTAGTTACCTTTAGCTGTTTACTAAACCCTGATAAGGCAGTCATCTGCTCCTAAAAGTACAGGCATTTCCTGAAAGCAGGCATAAAGGGTGAGGGGAGCCAGGAAGAAAGTGACAAGTACAATTCTCATGTTCCTCCTGTGATTCTTGTTGTTGCTATGGTTACAGCTGTACCTGTCACCAGTAAAGATATGGACTTGACTTCTGCTTGACCTAAGACTTTTGTGATATGGTTATGTGCTTGAGAATGACTTCTCTTATCTCCTGCTGATGATTAGTCCAACTTAGAATTTACATTAATGTCTGGAGCTTGCACTTCCAAAGAATACAGATCCCTGACTGATAAGTAAGGGCTTGTATAGATGGCCCTGTTAGGAAACAATAAAAGACTTCCAAATAGTGTTTTTTTTAAATGTGTTTTTGGGTGGCACTCTTATTTCCCACCTAAACCCAAATGATTTGCTTTTTTTTCTTTCCCCTCAGTTATGCCTCTAACTCCTCCATCTCCCTTCTCAATTCTGACCTCTTTTACCTCTCCACTCTTTAATTGCGGAAATATTATAGACACTAAGATCTCCTTTCCACTTCACATAGATACAGTTTGCAAGTCTGCCTACTACAAAGCCACATTTTGGTATGAAAAGGTATCTTTACAGTGGTTGAGTGAGCCCTAGTTATTTACATGTGACCTTCATATTTCAAGAAATCAGGGAGAACAAGCAGGGCATCAGTCTCCTGGACTGGAGGAGGAAGGGAGAAATTACTTTGTCAGTCACAGAGCCATATTTTAAGAAAGCTGGAATGCATGAGATTCCCTTATGAGAAGTCATACAGGAGACTACCTGGGAGCTTTGAGAAAAGCACAGGGACTGATTGTTTGTAAATTGAGTTTACCTCTTGGACATTTAGAAAACCATAACAAAAGCAAAACTCTTTATCTGTATTATGTGGCTAGTGCTAGTTTAACTGTATAACTCTTTTTTACTTTTCTGGCAGTACAGTACTTGGGCAAAACAATCTGTTCACTGGTCTCGCTGTTGCAGCATAGCTCATGACTATCCCTACTTTAATGACAGGTTTCAGAGTAGCAGCCATGTTAGTCTGTATCCGCAAAAAGAAAAGGAGCACTTGTGGCACTGTCAAGGTTCCTTCCCCACTCTGAACGCTAGGGTACAGATATGGGGACCTGCATGAAAACCTCCTAAGCTTACCTTTACCTGCTTAGGTTAAAACTTACCCAAGGTACAAACTATTTTACCTTTTGCCCTTGGACTTTTGCTGCCACCACCAAATGTCTAACACCGGTTACTGGGAAAGAGTTAGTTTGGAAACGTCTTTCCCCCCAAAAATCCTCCCAAATCTTACCCCCCCTTTCCTGGGGAAGGTTTGATAAAAATCCTCACCAATTTGCATAGGTGAACACAGACCCAAACCCTTGGATCTTAAGAACAATGAAAAAGCATTCCATTTCTTAAAAGAAGAATTTTAGTAGAAGAAAAAGTAAAAAGAATCACCTATGTAAAATCAGGATGGTAAATACCTTGCAGGGTAATTAGATTCAAAACATAGAGAATCCCTCTAAGCAAAACTTTAAGTTACAAAAAGACACAAAAACAGGAATATCCATTCCATTCAGCACAGCTTATTTTCTCAGCCATTTAAAGAAAACAGAATCTAACACAAATCTAGCTAGATTACTTATTAAGTTCTAAGACTTCATTCCTGTTCTGTCCCCAGCAAAAGTATCACACAGACAGAGAGAGAGGCTTTGTTTCTCCCTCCCCCCAGCTTTTGAAAGTATCTTGTCACCTCATTGGTCATTTTGGTGAGGTGCCAGTGAGGTTATCCTAGCTTCTTAACCCTTTACAGGTGAAAGGGTTTTTCCTCCGGCCAGGAGGGACCCCAAAGGTGTCTACCCTTCCCTTCACACCCATGACAGGCACCTTAGAGACTAACAAATGTATTTGTTAGTCTCTAAGGTGCCACAAGTCCTCCTTTTCTTTATCCCTACTTTGACGCTGTCATAACTATAAAGGGAATTTAAATCCCTCCTGGCCAGAGGAAAAACCCTTTCACCTGTAAAGGGTTAAGAAGCTAAGATAACCTCACTGGCACCTGACCAGAATGACCACTGATGAGACAAGATACTTTCAAAGCTGAAGGGGGGGGGGAGGGTCTTCTCTGTCTGTGTGATGCTTTTGCTGGGACCAGAGCAGGAATGCAGGTCAGAACTCCTGTAAAGAGTTAGTAAGCAATCTAGTTAGATATGCATTAGATTCTGTTTTGATTAAATGGCTGATAAAATAAGTTGTGCTAAATGGGATGTATATTCCTGTTTTTGTGTCTTTTTATAACTTAAGGTTTTGCCTAGAGGGATTCTCTGTGTTTTGAATCTGATTACCCTGTAAGGTATTTACCATCCTGATTTTACAGAGGTGATTCTTTTACTTTTACTTCAATTAAAATTGTTCTTTTAGATCCAAGGGTTTGGGTCTGTGTTCACCTACACAAATTGGTGAGGATTTTTATCAAGCCTTCCCCAGGAAAGCAGGTGTAGTGCTTGGGGGGGATACTTTGCAGGGGAGACGTTTCCAAGTGGGCACTTCCCTTGTTCATTGTGTAACACTTTGGTGGTGGCACCGTTTAATCTAAGCTGGTAAGAATAAGCTTAGGGAGTCTTTAATGCAGGTCCCCACATCTGTACCCTACAGTTCAGAGTGGGGAAGGGACCTTGACAGACGCTCATTCTGCTAATTTGCTCATTCATGCATTTGCCACTTCAGACCATATTTCTGTACTTTTGTGCTTCTCTGTTCATACACTAGTCTCTGAGAAGGCTGTTTCAGTGTTCTGAACATTCTGGAGCTCGAGCACGTGTCATATCAAAACATGTCTATATGACTCCTGGCTCTACACTTACCTATCAGCCTAATATATTTCTAAGGTGATTATCACTCTTGTACTTGAGCAACAGACAATAATTAGAAATAGTACTGTGTGTGCTTCAAAATGTGCTGTGTTCTCAGACCTCAGACTCCCTCCATTACTCTTTTTGTTTTCCAAATGATGTGTTTTTTCCTCCTTTATTTCCTCTCCTTTCCCCCCTTAATGTTTCTTCTTTCCTTCTACTCCTTCCCACTGTAGGTAAAGTCATATCAGACTTATTCACATCCTCTTTCATATCTGTTACTAATGATGTTGTTGATTTTTGAGGCCTTTCATAGCCATGCCTTTATCTACCTCCATTTCTCCATCTACTCCCTACCCCCATTTTAATTCTCTTGCACTCTGCAAGTTCAAGCTACCTCTCGTCTATTGGTGGATGATCTTTTCTAAAACACAGCTGAAAACTTCCTACAGCTTCTCTAATCGGTAAGTTCTTAGACAGTTTTCCACATAGGTACTTGCAATTACCAACTCTTCACACTTCTTATTTATTGTACTCACCTTCCTATTGCTACCTTTGACAACATCCTCTGCTGTTGTAACCACTGTGCTTTGTGAGATGTGTATAATTGACACATTGTGCAATTAAATTGTATTGTGTATTCATAACCTGCTTTAGCAAATTTACATTTTCTGGATTTGCTTAGAGCTGACAAAACAAACAAGGAAACAAGGAAAACAAGGTAATGGTCATGAGCGAGGCTCTGAAAAAAAAAGATTTGTAATTGAACTGAAACTGGCAAAATTGGATTTTCTCACTTGTTTTTGCAACAAGATGAAAACAGCCCTCTTGCTCCTTTTCCACTATGAATATAAAGCACAGTTACAAGCAAAAAATTGTCATACCTAGCAACAACAACAACAAAAATTTTAGTAGTTAAGCAGAATGTTGGGGCTGAAAGTCAAAATATACTTTAACTCAATGTGTTGTTTACATACTAAACCTGATATTTAGAGTTAGATTTAAAAAGTGATAGTGGGAGAAAATAAAAAACCTGTCATTTGTTGATTTTCAGATATTCATTTGTTGATTTGCAGCTATGCTGTAAAATAAGGGGGGGGGGCTCTGTGGAAGGCTGAAGGTATGGGGTTTGCTTATATGCTGATGTATCTCAGGATGGTATGTTGTCTGAGTACCTTGCCTTTTGTGTTTGGCTGTTCCTTTTACACAGATTCTGAATTTAACTTCCTAAATGCATGTCACTTTTGAAAAGATCCACAGAAATAAGTAAAACGTTTCCAAAATAAGCTACATCATTTCTAGTTTTCTTTAGTTTCTTTAGAAACAAGTTCTTAAGAATTTATCAGTTGTGTTGATGGAGGAAAAGAGTTCAGAGGACTGTTACAGGAGAACTGTTTTTCAGTGTGTCTATGGGCATGTGCACGGGTGTTATGCGTGTTTATGTAAAGAGGCTTAAAAACAAACAAACAAGAATTAGGCCCGGATCCACAAGGGTCTCAAGTGTTCAGATACTGCGTGTCACATGGCCTAACTTTTAGGCCCATAGAAAATCACAGGAACAACACTGTGATCTACAAAGTCTTAGTTAGGTGCTTACACTTCTTCTATAATGAATGGGGAGATATAGGGACCTTAGAATGTAATCCACAATGCCGGCACACTATCAGGGAGCTACTGTACCTAATCTTGCCAATGGGAGATCCTCTAAGTCAGGGAGGCACCCATCTCTGCTTATGATCCATGAAATAGAGGAAGAGCACCTCTCCTCTGCCTATCTTGCATGCAGACCTTGTTTGGTAGGCCTGCTCAGAGGCTGCCTAATTTCACACAAAACCACTGAGAAGGTGATGAGTTCCTCCCTTTTAACTTTTAAATCAGTGGTTACTGTATTCACCTGTGATGTGGAATACTCCTGGTTCAAGTCTCTCTTCTGCTGGGATGAGGAAAAGGGATTTGAACAGGGAACTGGTATCTCAGCTGAGTGCTCTCACTGGGCCGTAGAAGAATTCTCACTCCTTTTCTGGACCAATTAATATAACATTATTAAATTAATTAATTAAAGTGGAACAACTTCAATAGGAGAAACTGAGGAAGACCCACATCAGAATATCCCACATCCCTAACTACTGGGCTAAAGTTTATAAGGAAGGGCCTCCTTTTCTTCTCTCTCTGTTCCCTTGGCTGTTTTGTTTGGAGTTAAGTGATCTCTGAGTATGCCTCCCAGATCGGGACCTGCACATGACTTAGGTGGAAGAACACTTGGGCTTTGGTGGGAGATAGTTGTCTGGACACCTACTGTGAGACAGCAGTGCATCTGGTCACATGCAAGAACTTAGCTACCTAAGGAACTTTTACTGCAAAAACTTAGACACAGAGTAAGTTTAGGCACCTTGAAGGTTAGGTGGCAGCCGCGTGATTGTTTTGGAGCTCTCAGTGGCACCTAAAGATAGGACTTAGGCACCTAAGTCCCTTTGTGGATTGGGCCAAAGGAAAGAAGAAAGGCAGGGTATGTTCATAATCATCTATTTAAAATGAAACTGGAGAGAAAGTAAAAAGCCAAGCCCCTCCACTACTGAGTCCCTCTCAGGCTCTTCCTAAGTAAAGAAAGGTAGTACACAATGAAGATGGAACTAAGTGATGCATCCAAAAGGTAATATGAGAAGCCATGTTGTATAAGTTTCAAGGGCACTAGAAGTATGAATTTGACTTGACTGGAAAGTTAGAAGCAGCACCAATAACCTAAAGCCACAGACTTAGCCACACATGATTCTTACGTTTCTTAGAGTCACAATGGTCCCCAAAATCCCATTGCTCAGAAGGCCTATATCCTGAGTTGTTCAAAATTGGGGAAAAAATGAACAAAGGGCAACTTGGCTTGGTATATAAAAAAAATTCTTAACAATCCTCAACATTTGAAGATAGACTGGTACAAATTAGATGTGTTTAAGCTAAAAAAGCCCACCAAAACCACGGTGATCAGTGATCTTCAAAGCTATTGTTTAAAGCGACAAACTGACATAATGACCTAAGGAAAGAAAGGAATTCCTAAATGTAGTTGCCAGATATATGGTTTGGGTAGTTTTGATGGGACAAAAAGGCTACCCCTTTCTGGACATACGTGGCAACTTGCTTAAGTTCATCTTACGGACTGAACATCTTGAGGAAGCAAGCTTTACCATCTCACAGTATATACTAGCACCCCACTGAGCTTTTGGTTTCCCAAAACATGTCCAGACCAGACTAGGCAAGCTAAGGGAACTAAATAACATTGCCACCTCCATTGGGTTTAGCTAAATCCTGAGAAACACGTGGGTGTGATCTTCAGGTTCCTGCTTTTGTTCCCTGTATGTCATTATTATTTCTCCTCTGTTATAACTTTTTTCTCTTTCCTTTTTGTCCAGTAAAAATATGGCTTAGTCAGTCAAGACAATCTACCTTTTCCAGCACTGCAGTAATGAAAAGGAAAGCTAAAAACAATAGGTGAAATCCTAACCTAATTGAAGTCAATAGCAAAATTCCCATTGACTTTCACCCTGTATTTTTACCCTGATTAGTAAAAATGTATTAAGTTTCTAATAAGACAATGTGCTATACCTGTAATTTCTACATTTTTTTAAGTTTTATGAATCAAAACATAATTTACTCTTCGGGTAAAATAAAGATGGGTATGGTAGGATTTTCAAAGTGTAAATGAAAGAATTTAACATAGGATGTGAAAAGAAATTTAAATCAAATCATGATAAATCAAAGTCTTAACTCAAAGTGGTAAACTTAGTCTAATTCTTTAATTGTGGATCATGGAACTCTGAATCCTAAATACAGATCCTAATTAATTTGCCTCTGAAGCTTTATATATCAATCAAAAATTATGAGGCTGTCAGAAATAGTTCAACCAAAAGTAATTCTGAAGTTAAGTAACTGTTTATGTTCATAAGTAAATCAGCTAAAATCAAAATTGCCTTCCCCAACATGATAGCCATATCCACTCCTTTTCTTTTAGTCACACTTGCACGCACATAAAAATGTCACGTATGTTTTAGGACCATCTAAAGTCATGTTCTGCTACTGTTAATATTAGCACAAGTTACACTCTCACTTAGAATACAATAAATGCATAAAAACAATCCATTGCTTTGCTAGCAAGGAAGAACATAATTTACATTTATTTTGCACATAAATTTATATTTATTTGGATTCTTCATTCATCACATGTGCAACCGTAATATTTGAATCCTTGTAGATATAAATATTACAGGCAAATCCTATCAACTGGGGATGAATCAGACAGATTAAAATTCATGTACTTTTTCTGTGAAAAACTACAGGGAGCTTATTTTTCATGAACTCTATTGGAATATTAGATCCTGTTGATAAAGGCTACCAAACTTGTAAACTATTTTGAGAGGTTTGTTAGCAAAGTGAATGAAGAGATACTGGAATCACTTGGGGATATTCAGTTCATAAGTAAAAATCACATAATTATGCTGAAATTAATTTTTTATGCTTTGTCACACAACTGTATTTTAGACAGAACTCAAATATTTTTCATGCATATGCTTTCTAATAAAAATGGATCAGATCTCCAACTCCTGATTTTAGTACAGTTATGCTGGTTTACACCAGCTGAGGATCTGGTCCAGATGTGTAGATTTTAAAAATGATTACGAGTCCCCTCTGGCTCCTTTATGCCATCCTGGTGATGCTGATCAGCTGTAAATGTGGATTAAGTTAAAAGGGGTTTACAGCTGATTAGCATCACTAAAGTGACATAAAGCATCCAAGCTATATTAGCACCTTGCTAGCAACAACAATGCTGAAGCATAATAGATCTTTGTTAGGAAAGATCACACTTAAATATACCAGTTACTGTCATGGCTTCCACTTCAGTACGGAAAGGCTTTCTTTTAATAGGGAAGACTGTGTCCATACAAAGAAGAGCTAAAATATAAAGATAAGGTCTGTTTCTCCCACTCATTTATGGTGGTTTAAATTAGGAATAACACACTGGATGTCTTTGGATTTACACCAGTGTAAGAATAGTTTAAATGAAAGGAGAATCTGGACCATATTTGGCTTATTAAAAGCTAATCATATGTCGGTAACAGACAGCCATTTATGTCAGCATAACTCCATTGTGTCAAATGGGCTACCCTGACTATGCCACATAAGAATCTGACCCCAAATGTCTTGCAGTATCCAAACACCATGATTTAGAGGAACTAATTGATGTAGGAAAATCAGAGAGCAGAATAGAAACAGCCAAAATAAGAATGTATGACTGTGGGAAAAAATCTATGGTATAGATAGAATCATGGTCTTTCAAAGACATAGTTTTCTGTATCCTAGGTTGTCCATTAAGTCCATTATTTTGTCTCTGGCAATGACTTCAGGAAATAAGGATAGTGAACCCCATAGTGAACCAGCTAGTTGCCCCATGCTTCACATGGGGTTGGGTGGGTGTGCAGAGGGGAGAAAATATTCCTTCCCGACACCTGAGGCCATTATATGATACCTCTAAGTGTGACATTTGATTACTCTATCATAACATGTACATACGAATGCTGTTATTTTGAATGCTTGTATCCATAAAATCCTTTTAGTCTTGGTGCTTATGTACAGGTTTTATAATTTAGTTGTGAACGAATTTAAATAATCTATAAAATAATCAGCAGATAGCAAAATCAGCAAATATGCATTTTTAAAGTTTATTCATTTTTACAGCTCATTAAAAAAAGACTAAAAAAATTATAATCCACCTCACCTTTTTCATCAATTTCAAAACATGCCTGATTAACTCTGTTCATTTCAAATGAATGTGATTAGTATTATGTACACATTATCTTACCAGAACAATAAGATAGCCTGGGTAATGTTGCCCCTGTCTGTGAACTAATCTGAAATTTTCCCAAAAAATCAAGGGACATATTGCTTTGTGGTTTGTCTTGTGTCCCAGCCCTAGGAGGATATGAGAGGACAATGAATAACCAAAAATCAGTAAAAGTTTTTAGCCATAGTAGTTAATTTGCCTCAGTTACTATCAGTATGTTTAGGTGTACAAACCAGGACAGTGTTGAAGACAGACTTGAATGAGCTGCAAGCCTGCTAAAAGACTTCAGAAAGTGTCCTCCCTCCACCTTTAGTTAATAATCAGGAAGGAACCATGATATAGTGAGGAGATACAGCTCAAAGTGCACTACTGTGATCAGTGGAACATATATGTTTAAAGGAAATTGGATTCATAGATCTGGACTCAGCAGCCAGTCGGTCAGATAGAGCACTCTCCTGGGGACTGGAAAGGAAGTTCAGTCAACAGACCAATGAACCACTCTGTGAGAAGAGTCTGACTAGATCTCCCTGAGGAAAGGGAAGGTCTACATATGGACCATAAAAGTACTCAGGTGCAGATAAGTCCCTAGTAGGATTTACAAAAGTGCCTAGACACTTAGGGCTAGATTTTCAAAGGGACTTAGGCACCTAACTGCTTCTTTAGGTCCTTAAGTACTGACATTCACAAAACCAGTTATCAGATGCTGCCTTACCATGTAGGTGACTAATTTTCTGCCAGTAAAGTCCCCTAGGTGTCAATGTTTATGCCAGTGCATATGTGCAAAGCTGGCAAAATTCTAATGCCTCTGACCTTCTTGATACCCTAGCTCTTACCTCAGCCCTGATGGGATCCTCAAAGAGAAATTCCCCTTCCTATCTTGCCTGCAGGGCCCGATCTGGTGGGTGTGCTCAAAGCATGCCTAACCCCCACAAAAGACAGCCCAGGACGAGGCTTTTTGGGGAAGGTGGGCTGGTATGCACAAGCAGCTGACCTGGTGTAGCCCATGTCCTAGCAGCTGAAACAATCTCTGTCCTGCTCACCCTTTCCATATGTGTCCTAGAATGCCCAATAGCCCAGTTGCCAGGGCACTCACTTGGGATGTTGGAGACATACTCTGTCTGATTCGCAGCAGGAACTTAATCCCATGTCTGCTACCTCCCATGTGAGTGCTCTAAACACTGGGCTATAGAATTAATATCTCTCTGCTCAGCATTGCAACACCTAATTCCTAGACCGGGGTCAGTAACCTTCAGCATGTGCTCATCAGGGTAATCTGCTGGTGGGTCATGAGATATTTTGTTTACATTGACCGTCTGCAGGCACAGTCCCCCGCAGCTCCCAGCGGCTGCGGTTTGCTGTTCCCGGCCAAAGGGAACTTTGGGAAGCGGCAGCCAGCACGTCCCTGCAGTATCCCAACACTACTTCTTAAGCAGGCTGTGGTGACTGGGAAGTGTACTGATGCCACAGCTGCACACTCTGTTCACATTTTTACATCTTTTTTTGGTAAGGAAAAGGGTTAGAAATTTATTTTTGTATATGGTCTGAGATTCTCATTTCTTTTTCTAGATCTCCCAAATTAGGAGAGACAGAGGCCACAGTCTCTCTGGACATCAGGCCATAGCTGCACATCAACATTTACAGAATGATACTCTGTGTTTCCCAAGCTAATTATAAATTTGGCCTCTAAAGGAGAGGTTGTCCCAACTTCTATGCCTATAATATGTTTGAACCCCCACCTCCTTTTCTACTGCAATGGGATTCTGATCTTTGTAGGAGTTTGTAGACAATTGTTGTCATAAATATAAAGGGAAGGGTAAACCCCTTTGAAATCCCTCCTGGCCAGGGGAAAGCTCCTCTCACCTGTAAAGGGTTAAGAAGCTAAAGGTAACCTCGCTGGCACCTGACCAAAATGACCAATGAGGAGACAAGATACTTTCAAAAGCTGGGAGGAGGGAGAGGAACAAAGGGTCTGTCTCTCTCTGTATGCTGTTCTTGCCAGGGACAGAACAGGAATGGAGTCTTAGAACTTTTAGTAAGTAATCTAGCTAGGTATGTGTTAGATTATGATTCCTTTAAATGGCTGAGAAAAGCATTGTGCTGAATAGAATAACTATTTCTGTCTGTGCATCTTTTTTGTAACTTAAGGTTTTGCCTAGAGGGGTTCTCTATGTTTTTGATTCTAATTACCCTGTAAGATATCTACCATCCTGATTTTACAGGGGGGATTTCTTTATTTCTATTTACTTCTATTTTTTATTAAAAGTCTTCTTGTAAAAACTGAATGCTTTTTCATTGTTCTCAGATCCAAGGGTTTGGGTCTGTGGTCACCTATGCAAATTGGTGAGGCTTTTTATCCAACATTTCCCAGGAAAGGGGGGGTGCAAGTGTTGGGAGGATTGTTCATTGTTCTTAAGATCCAAGGGTCTGGGTCTGTAGTCACCTAGGCAAATTGGTGAGGCTTTTTACTAAACCTTGTCCAGGAAGTGGGGTGCAAGGTTTTGGGAAGTATTTTGGGGGGAAAGACGCGTCCAAACAGCTCTTCCCCAGTAACCAGTATTAGTTTGGTGGTGGTAGCGGCCATTCCAAGGATAACGGGTGTAATATTTTGTACCTTGGGGAAGTTTTGACCTAAGCTGGTAAAGATAAGCTTAGGAGGTTTTTCATGCAGGTCCCCACATCTGTACCCTAGAGTTCAGAGTGGGGGAGGAACCTTGACATGGTGGCACAGTGGTGGGATTAACCTGAAATCATCTGAGATCCAGTTGAGATTTTTTGAACTAGAAATACAGATTTTAAAAAGGAATTTTTTTTTTCTTTGGAAAGAAAGTCCAGAAAGCAGCTTTGAAACTGAAAGCAGCTTGGTTTCTCTCTGCTTTGTGGCCAAGCAGAGACAAAAGGGGATTATCTTGTGAATTGCAGGTTTTCTTTGCCTGGAGGCAGGGTACTTAACTCCTGCAGGGAACTTCACAGTCTTCCAACCCAGAGGTGTTTTTTTTTCTTTTCTTCCTAAAAGTAAATAGGGGGTGTGTGTTCTACCCATTTGCTTTTCCTTTCGGCTGGGTAAGCAGGTTTCCAAGCAGTTGGAGGTTTTTTGCTTTAATTTGGGCCCAGAGCAGAGACAAGGGAATTGTCTTTTTCTGTAGGCTGACAATCACTATCAGAGAATAGGTATTCTATTGCAGCACAGCAAAATTTTACAGCCAAGTTTTGTTTGTTTATTTCTAAACCTCAGGTGTAAAGTTAGTTAAAAACAGAGAGGTTAGAATGACCAAATCCTCAGCTCGACTACAGCTGGAATTAGCCAAATTTCAGGCTGAGGAAAGACAAAGGGAACATGAAAGACAGATAGAACTCATGCGGCTGGAGAAGGAGGTACAGGAGGCTGCCCACAAGAGGGAAATGGAGGCAAGGAAGCATGTGGAGGAGGAGAAGGAAAAAGAGAGGAAGCATGTGGAGGAGGAGAAGGAAAAAGAGAGGAAGCATGTGGAGGAGGTGGAGAGGATAAAGGCCCAGCAGAATATACCAACAAACCCTAGCAATCCTTCTCCAGGTACCACTTCCCATCCCAGAAAGTTCCCCACCTACAAGGCAGGTGATGATACTGAGGCCTTCTTAGAAAACTTCGAAAGGGCCTGCCTTGGGTACAACATCTCTACTGACCAATACATGGTAGAGCTGAGGCCGCAGCTCAGTGGACCCTTAGCTGAGGTGGCAGCTGAAATGCCTAAAGAACACATGAACAAGTATGAACTGTTTAAATCCAAGGCGAGAGTCAGAATGGGGATAACGCCCGAGCAGTCTCGTCGGAGGTTCAGAGCCCTAAGGTGGAAACCAGACATGTCATTTACCCGACATGCCTACCACATTGTGAAACATTGGGATGCCTGGATATCAGGAGCAAGTGTTGAATCTCCAGTAAATTTGCCCTTCCTAATGCAAATGGAACAATTCTTAGAGGGTGTTCCTGAGGAAATAGAAAGATACATCCTAGACGGGAAGCCCAAAACTGTAATCGAGGCAGGAGAGATTGGAGCCAGATGGGTGGAGGTGGCAGAGAAGAAGAAAACTGGTCACAGTTGGAGTGGAGACCAGAAGGGACCACCCCAGACCACACCCTATTACCGGGGGCCGCCCAAAGCCCCACCTACCTCCCAAAGAACCCTCCAGACCCCTTATCGTCCCACCACCCCATTCTCCAGCAACCCTCCTCGCCCCAGTGACCCGTCAGCTGGACGATGTTTTAAATGTAACGAGCTGGGGCATGTAAAGGCCAACTGCCCCAAGAACCCCAACAGATTACAGTTCATTGCACCGGAATCACACCAGAGGTCCACAGGCCCAGATACCTCCCAGATACCCTTGGAGCGGAGGGAAACTGTGAGTGTGGGCGGGAAGAAGGTCACCGCGTGGAGGGACACCGGAGCACAAGTGTCAGCTATCCATGCTTCCTTAGTGGACCCCAATTTAATCAACCCAGAGATCCAAGTGACGATTCAACCCTTCAAGTCCAACTCTTTCAATTTGCCTACAGCCAAGTTGCCTGTCCAGTACAAGGGCTGGTCAGGAATGTGGACTTTTGCAGTCTATGATGATTATCCCATCCCCATGCTGTTGGGGGAAGACTTGGCCAATCATGTGAAGCAGGCCAAGAGGGTGGGAATGGTCACCCGCAGCCAGGCTAAACAAGCCGTGAGGCCTAGCTCTGTTCCGGAAACTTCTATCAGGACCCAGTCAGAGGTGATGGACCTGGACCCCAGGCCAATGTCTGCAACAGCAGTAGTGGATCCAGTCCCAGAGACCCAGACGGAACCAGTCCCAGAACCGGAACCAGCCGAACAACCAACACCAGACCCCGTGTCAGCACTGAATCCAGTACTTGCAACCTCAACAACAGAGGGCCCCACCGAACCTGAACTGGCAGCAGCCGATAACCCTACACAAGAGGCTCAGCCGGAGCCTGAATCCCAACATAGTGCACCAGCGGAGAGCGGTTCACAGTCAACAGAAACAGCTCCATCCCCTATATCACTTCCAGAGGGACCAAGCCTAGGTCCACAATCCCATGAGGAACTGATGTCTCCAGCATCAAGGGAACAGTTCCAGACCGAACAGGAAGCAGATGAAAGCCTCCAGAGAGCTTGGACGGCGGCACGGAGCAACCCACCGCCTCTCAGCTCTTCTAATCGATCCAGGTTTGTTATAGAAAGAGGACTTTTATACAAGGAAACTCTTTCTGGTGGACACCAGGAAGACTGGCATCCTCAGAGACAGTTGGTAGTTCCAACTAAATACCGGGCCACGCTCTTGAGCTTAGCCCATGATCACCCTAGTGGCCATGCTGGGGTGAACAGGACCAAAGACCGTTTGGGGGGGTCATTCCACTGGGAGGGAATGGGCAAGGATGTTTCTACCTATGTCCAGTCTTGTGAGGTGTGCCAAAGAGTGGGAAAACCCCAAGACCAGGTCAAAGCCCCTCTACAACCCCTCCCCATCATTGAAGTTCCATTTCAGCGAGTAGCTGTGGATATTCTGGGTCCTTTTCCGAAAAAGACACCCAGAGGAAAGCAGTACATACTGACTTTCATGGATTTTGCCACCCGATGGCCGGAAGCAGTAGCTCTAAGCAACACCAGGGCTAAAAGTGTGTGTCAGGCACTAGCAGACATTTTTGCCAGGGTAGGTTGGCCCTCCGACATCCTCACAGATGCAGGGACTAATTTCCTGGCAGGAACTATGAAAAACCTTTGGGAAGCTCATGGGGTAAATCACTTGGTTGCCACTCCTTACCACCATCAAACAAATGGCATGGTGGAGAAGTTTAATGGAACTTTGGGGGCCATGATACGTAAATTTGTAAATGAGCACTCCAATGATTGGGACCTAGTGTTGCAGCAGTTGCTCTTTGCCTACAGAGCTGTACCACATCCCAGTTTAGGGTTTTCCCCATTTGAACTTGTATATGGCCGTGAGGTTAAGGGGCCATTGCAGTTGGTGAAGCAGCAATGGGAGGGATTTACACCTTCTCCAGGAACTAACATTCTGGACTTCGTAACCAACCTACAAAACACCCTCCGAACCTCTTTAGCCCTTGCTAGAGAAAACTTACAGGATGCTCAAAAAGAGCAAAAAGCCTGGTATGATAAGCATGCCAGAGAGCGTTCCTTCAAAGTAGGAGACCAGGTCATGGTCTTAAAGGCGCTCCAGGCCCATAAAATGGAAGCATCGTGGGAAGGGCCATTCATGGTCCAGGAGCGCCTGGGAGCTGTTAATTATCTCATAGCATTCCCCACCTCCAACCGAAAGCCTAAGGTGTACCATATTAATTCTCTAAAGCCCTTTTATTCCAGAGAATTAAAGGTTTGTCAGTTTACAGCCCAGGGAGGAGACGACGCTGAGTGGCCTGAAGGTGTTTACTACGAAGGGAAATGTGCTGGTGGTGTGGAAGAGGTGAACCTCTCCATGACCCTTGGGCGTATGCAGCGACAGCAGATCCAGGAGCTGTGCACTAGCTACGCGCCAACGTTCTCAGCCACCCCAGGACTGACTGAACGGGCATACCACTCCATTGACACAGGTAATGCTCACCCAATTAGGGTCCAACCTTACCGGGTGTCTCCTCAAGCTAAAACTGCTATAGAACGGGAGATCCAGGATATGTTACAGATGGGGGTAATCCGCCCCTCTGAAAGTGCATGGGCATCTCCAGTGGTTCTAGTTCCCAAACCAGATGGGGAAATACGTTTTTGCGTGGACTACCGTAAGCTAAATGCTGTAACTCGCCCAGACAACTATCCAATGCCACGCACAGATGAACTATTAGAGAAACTGGGACGGGCCCAGTTCATCTCTACCTTGGACTTAACCAAGGGGTACTGGCAGGTACCGCTAGATGAATCTGCCAAGGAAAGGTCAGCCTTCATCACACATCTCGGGCTGTATGAATTTAATGTACTCCCTTTCGGGCTGCGAAATGCACCCGCCACTTTCCAAAGACTTGTAGATGGTCTCCTAGCGGGATTAGGAGAATATGCAGTCGCCTACCTTGACGATGTGGCCATATTTTCGGATTCCTGGGCAGACCACCTGGAACATCTACAAAAAGTCCTTGAGCGCATAAGGGAGGCAGGACTAACTGTTAAGGCTAAGAAGTGTCAAATAGGCCTAAACAGAGTGACTTACCTTGGACACCAGGTGGGTCAAGGAACTATCAGCCCCCTACAGGCCAAAGTGGATGCTATCCAAAAGTGGCCTGTCCCAAAGTCAAAGAAACAGGTTCAATCCTTCTTAGGCTTGGCTGGTTATTACAGACGATTTGTACCGCACTACAGCCAAATCGCTGCCCCACTGACAGACCTAACCAAAAAGAAACAGCCAAATGCTGTTCAGTGGACCGGAAAGTGTCAGAAGGCCTTTAACAAGCTTAAAGCGACACTCATGTCTGACCCTGTACAAAGGGCCCCAGACTTTGACAAACCGTTCCTAGTAACCACAGATGCGTCCGAGCGTGGTGTGGGAGCAGTTTTAATGCAGAAAGGACCTGATCAAGAATTCCACCCTGTAGTGTTTCTCAGCAAAAAACTGTCTGAGAGGGAAAGCAACTGGTCAGTCACTGAAAAAGAATGTTATGCCATTGTCTACGCTCTGGAAAAGCTACGCCCATATGTTTGGGGACGGCGTTTCCACCTGCAAACCGACCATGCTGCACTGAAGTGGCTTCACACCGTCAAGGAAACTAACAAAAAACTTCTTCGGTGGAGTTTAGCTCTCCAAGATTTTGATTTCGACGTCCAACACATCTCAGGAGCTTCTAACAAAGTGGCTGATGCACTCTCCCGTGAAAGTTTCCCAGAATCAACTGGTTAAAATCGTCCTTGAGATGTGGAAAATATTGTTAGTCTTTATGTACTTGGTAGTATGTTTAGAGATGCATGTGTCTTATTAACTCTGTTTTTCTTAGAGCTCCAGGAAGAAATCCCAGCCAGTGTTTCACCCTAGCTGAGATTTGGGGGGCGTGTCATAAATATAAAGGGAAGGGTAAACCCCTTTGAAATCCCTCCTGGCCAGGGGAAAGCTCCTCTCACCTGTAAAGGGTTAAGAAGCTAAAGGTAACCTCGCTGGCACCTGACCAAAATGACCAATGAGGAGACAAGATACTTTCAAAAGCTGGGAGGAGGGAGAGGAACAAAGGGTCTGTCTCTCTCTGTATGCTGTTCTTGCCAGGGACAGAACAGGAATGGAGTCTTAGAACTTTTAGTAAGTAATCTAGCTAGGTATGTGTTAGATTATGATTCCTTTAAATGGCTGAGAAAAGCATTGTGCTGAATAGAATAACTATTTCTGTCTGTGCATCTTTTTTGTAACTTAAGGTTTTGCCTAGAGGGGTTCTCTATGTTTTTGATTCTAATTACCCTGTAAGATATCTACCATCCTGATTTTACAGGGGGGATTTCTTTATTTCTATTTACTTCTATTTTTTATTAAAAGTCTTCTTGTAAAAACTGAATGCTTTTTCATTGTTCTCAGATCCAAGGGTTTGGGTCTGTGGTCACCTATGCAAATTGGTGAGGCTTTTTATCCAACATTTCCCAGGAAAGGGGGGGTGCAAGTGTTGGGAGGATTGTTCATTGTTCTTAAGATCCAAGGGTCTGGGTCTGTAGTCACCTAGGCAAATTGGTGAGGCTTTTTACTAAACCTTGTCCAGGAAGTGGGGTGCAAGGTTTTGGGAAGTATTTTGGGGGGAAAGACGCGTCCAAACAGCTCTTCCCCAGTAACCAGTATTAGTTTGGTGGTGGTAGCGGCCATTCCAAGGATAACGGGTGTAATATTTTGTACCTTGGGGAAGTTTTGACCTAAGCTGGTAAAGATAAGCTTAGGAGGTTTTTCATGCAGGTCCCCACATCTGTACCCTAGAGTTCAGAGTGGGGGAGGAACCTTGACAATTGTACTACGGTCTGATGAGGTGTCAGTCTTTGTCAGCCCAGAAATAAGGTGGTTCTTGACATTGGGGTTTTCTCACTGATTAAATTGTCATAGCATATTCACTGCCTAAATGCTACCTTTTGGACACTGTCCTTTTCTTCTGTGGAAAGTGACCTTGGTGAATAATTGCATGCTCCATATATGTCAAAATAAGGAGAGAGCAGCAATTCCAAGTAATAACACTTTAAAAACTATTTGTCTCTTGTGTCTTATGTAGACTTTATGAAAATAAAAATGTTCACAAGAATTTTTTTGCCAATTTATCCTTAAAAATGAATTTAAGGAGCATTATTCTGTACGGACTTCGTGTTCTGCCTCAGAATGTTTTATTACGTGTCCTGAATTACTCCAACTCATTGTAGCAATAAATATTGAGGTCCAGGTTTTCAGTTGAGCCAAGACACCACCCACTGCTTTTGCAGGGTTGGCTTTCCGTTACTTTTGCACTCCTTCTATCTCTGAGGCTGTCAGGAGTTAGATCATTTGGAGTAACTCAGAATAGTCTTGGAACCGTTCTAAATTATACCAACTTGGAAAGGACCCCTAGAAGCCATTATACTGGCTGGGGATTGCCAGAGTGCATCATACTCTATCTACATCCTATCACCCTTCTCCCCTGATATCTCCCTGTGGTGGTGGGGTATTTGAGGTGATGACATCAGACCAGTTGCATGAGTTCTTCCTCATGCCAATGGAATTTGTAGCTGCCTGCTTAGGACTTCTTTGTAGCCCCTTTGCATTGTGGGAGAATCAAAAAAGAGTTGAAGCAGCCAGACTTCATTGGTGTTAAGATCTGAAGTTTGGGTTTATACCCATCTCTGTATATGTATAGAGTATCTCACTTTATGGGACACCTTTTACGCTGTAAGTCTATGAAGAATTGTGTTAATACATGTAAAATATCTCCCCCACATATGAAAGGACTTTGATCCTAAGGTATTGAAACATTTCACAAGAATATGTTGAATGGAAACCAGGTCAGCAGACATTGGCCACATGTGAAGCTTCCCCTTGGGGAAGCTATTATACTGCACCCCACTTAGCTGGCTGCTGGGTTGCCAAAGCTCCCAGAGATCCCTAGCTTCCCCACAGCACACCAGGAGGGCTGCCAAGGAACTAAAACTCCCCAGACTGGCTGGCTCCTCAGGTGACCTGCTCCGCAGCTGGTTGGCAGGATGCCCAGCTCCCTCTCACTGAACCAGTCGGCACTTTTCAAAAATGTCTGTTCTACAGAAGATTTATCATTTCTGTTTTGTTCATGATGAAAAAAATATTCTGAAATGCAACATTTTCTGCAGGCCAGAAATTCTGGTTCCCACACATCCTAAAGGATCCACATGCTCTCTTCAAATATAAAGGAATCACTTTAGTCACCATGTTAATACAGCCACTTCTAGGATGAAATGTAGCATCTATTTATAAGGGCACACTAATGCTTCACAGAAGGGAAAGAGGAGAAGAAATAGATCATATCTAGTTGAAAGTTTTGGGGAAGTTTACATAAACAGACCACAGCTACTCAAATGAGATTTTTGACCAGGACATCACATCTAATGCCCTTGTTCTTGGGGGTGGGGGTGAAAGTGCTATGGGATCCCTAATAATCACAAGTGGTCAGGGCCTCCACTTTATATGTCATCCAAAAGACACTTCTAGAATTATTCAGCACCATGCCAGGACATTGGTTCAGTAAATACTTAGGGATAAAAACTACTGACTACATTTTGGCACCACTTCTTGTAGTACCTTCATGTCCTTGAACGCATCATGACCAAGAGATATGTGAGATCTGACTCCTAGGATCCCCAGTCCAAAGTTGTGTTACTGCAGGCTTGATGATATACTAGCAGTTGTATATAGTCCTGGAACCTTCATGCTCCTCCTGTCTTTTAGGGAACTGCCTGCCCTGCAGGATTAATTCATTGAGTAATATTAAGTTCCTGTAAAAAACACTTTCCTTTCCAGGAAGACAAGTGGAATTTTCATCCATATATGTACCTATAAGAAGAGTAAGGCCATTTCAACTTTTACTTATAGCATTCTTATCAGTCATCAGATATATATTGTTGCCCCTCTTCTGATCAGTAGGAGATGTTCAGCTTGGCTTCCCAGTGGAGGAGAAATAGGTGCCATAGTGTCTGGGTGTATTCCAAGTGTAAATTATTTTATTTACAGACATGCACCAGTCATGGAACAGAGATGGCCGAACAACATGCAAGGCAATCCATTCTTCCAGAAGTTTCAGCCCAATACGAAAGCCTGGTCCTCAGAGAGCAACTCCACTGCAAGAATGGTCACTAGTCAGAGACCAAGATAGATGGCAAACTCTCCTTGAGCACCCTCTACACAAAACCTAACATCGCAACACTAATAACATTACACAGAATATCTCCCCACTGCTAAATATTGGCTTTCATGTCATGAAAACTAACTTGGAATATGCAACTGTGTCAGTTGGTGACACCTGGAATAACAAACAGCTAGGTACTAAACTTTTCCTGTCCTGTGAAGTTTTTGAGATTAACCCCTCCCCAAATTAAAAAAAAACAACAACCCATACCAAATTGGAAAAAAAACATTGAAATCTCACAAATTTTCATGAACCAACAATGTGAAAAAATGTTTTGGTTAAAGTCATTTGAAATGCTTTATTTCAATCTTGACGTTTTAAAAAAATAACCTCACATATTAATTAAATAAAATTGCTAAACAAAAAGTAGTTTTGAACTGAAAAATGAAACTTGTCATTTTGCAAATGTCAAAATGAGTCATTTTGACAGTGTCAAACATTTATTTTCCAAAAAGTTTCTAATTGGGAGATTTGTCATATCAGCCCTTTTCCACAAATAACGTAAGTATTGACAAATCAATATTTTTCTACCAAAAAAAACTCAATGGGAAATTCCTGATCAATTCTAACAAATATGTTATCAATAAGTAATAATTTGATTTGTAATTTAATTATCCATAGAAAAACTGTCCATGCTATATCAAACCCCACTTACATATGTTTAATTGACTAGATAAATAAAATAAATAAAGTAAGAAACTTGATTAAAAGGCCTATTTGTTAATCTGAATGGGGATTTTTTTGTTTTTTAAAGATAAACTTTTGATATAGGATTGAGTTCTGAAAAATGCCTAATTTATTTGAAACTAGCTAATAGTCCTTTAGTTTAGAAAGCATGATGAAAAATTGCTAATCAGCATAATCTCACTGAATTATTAGGAGATTTCTGAAAAGGGCAAGTTAAGTTTAATACTATGAAGAGCTCGATAATCAAATTGCATTCATTTATACAATAAATGTGGTCCTCGCACAACATTTGGATTCAGGTTGCACATTGCCATTAAATTATTATTAAATGAAATGGTAGTTTGCAGATTGCAGGGAAAAGATGTGCAAATATTATTTTGTATTAGGTTTATGCTGCATGGATTTAATTCATGCTCCATCTTCTTTGTCAATTGGACATTAGGGCTTAAAATACTGAAGACAGCTTGCATTTCCTAATAACTAACTAAATGTTGTTGGATGACTGGACTTTTAGCTCTAACTCCACATTTGTTACTCACAAGAAATGTAAAGTTATTAAATCCCATACTCCAAACCTCTGAAAATTAAATGCAACTTTCATACCAGCCATTTGGTACTAGAATTCATTTATGAGAGTCTTAAAAGACTAAAAGCTTTTCTTACTGATGATCTACATGCTGCATATACAATATTTATATACGAAACTACTTCAAATACATTTGATGATGTTCTTTCAGAAAAAAAAATATTGGAATTCTGTGTCTGTGGAAGGCTTAAAAATCTGTGTCCTTGGTTAGTGCTGCTGTGGTTTGGCAGCTACTGTAACAGTAATGCTTTGAAAATTATATTCAAGTAATTCATTGCTTCCTCTTCCTGTGCACCAAATGTAATATATTTCACAGGTTCTAATTCATCAACAGTTTGAGTGAAATTCAGTTCGGGCTCTGGATGTGTGCTGTTTGAGTGCTGAGTACAATACAGATCCTGCTTTATAGGGAACCCATTTTATTTTTAACCCCTGGGACATCATCTTTTTTGCTAATCACTCTTAATTTTATTGTTAACTCATCCCCCTGATTTCTGTAGTCAGTCAGTGAGACAACATACAGGCTTAAAGCTGAGCTCACTCATAAGCCTTTGCAGGACTTGATCCTTAGAATATAAACTCTGTGGGGCAGAGACTGTCTTCTTTGCTGCTTGTTTATACCATTCCTAGCACTATGGGATTCAAACGCACAATAATAGTGATTATTATCAGGGATGCTGGAATGATTTTTATAGTGGGGGTGCTGAGAGCCATTCAACCAAACTGTAAGCCCTGTATGTGATGGAAATCACTTGAAACCAGCAATCCTAGTTCCAGCACCTATTATTAGGTTATTAAATAATATTATTTATTATTTAAAGACATAGCCCCTTTACTGTTTAGCAGGTGCTAGACCATCTGAATGGAGCAACCTGAAAAGGGAGGAAAGGAACACACGTAGATTAATGATATTTTAGAGCGACCACATAGAACAACTTTAGGAAAAAAATCTTAAACTGTAGCTAAAATCCTCTCAGGGGACAACTGCCACAGACCAACATGGAAAAAAAATAAAGTAGCCTTCCAAAGGAAGGAAATAAGTTTGCCTTGACCTAGGAACTGTTTCAGAGCTGACTAATGGAATTGCTGATGAAAAGGTCTCTGGCCATATGGTATTGTCTGGGAAGATTTCATGCTTTGCAAAGAGTGTGGTTTGTGAAGGAAGTCTAGCTAGTAAAGTCATGTGGTTTTGGTTTTGTTTTTCCTCCACAGAGGACACAAACCCCCTTGAGCAGTGAAAATCTTTCAGATCACCCCAGGAATGAGAGAACCTTCTGGGATTAGGAGGACAGGTTGTTATTTGCTTGTAAAACAAACTTCAGGTGACAAGCTCAGTCACAACAAATGATATAAGTCCCCTCCTTGCATTACCTTTGAGTTTCCTTGCTTGTGGGGCTATACTATTCCCACTACAACAGGAAGCCTTTGTGACACGTGTTCCCTCCTCTTATCACCATGCTGACAGTTGTCATTGCTGAAAGTCATGTACTGCAGTATCTGGTTCTAAGAAAAAGCTGATAATACAGAAAACACCAAGGAAAAGAGTGCTTTCTCACTGCACAGGAAAAGCAGGAATGTTTAGGTGAAATGACAGCTATCATTTTCATCTTATTCGTAATACTTCAAGGGACTCAACAAAGTGCTAAAAAGTAGCACAACATTGTTTTGCATGTCCATTAAAAATTACTCTCTCTTTCCACCGGTGTAGTGGTTTAATAAAGTCATTTAATAAACTCAGGCAAATGTTAAAAAGCCAGGTGAGTAGATGGAGCAATTCCTGTCAAATGAGGATTTTCGAAAAATAAGAAAAATTAGTACTGGCTGAGATGCAAAATGAGAATGCCATGCTGTGTTCACAGTTTTCAAAGGCAGAAAGGAAATCTGTAGTGGCTAAGCAATGAACCCTCTGGCTTCTAACTGTGACTGTTAAAAGAGAAGAGATGAACCTTCCGTTATCACTATTAGGCATTGGCACAAAAGTAAGAATGGCTGATTTTAAAGCTCTACTGGATATTCAACAATGCGCAAAACTAACCATAACTATATATAATGCCCTAGATGCAAGATCTTTGGAACAACTTAGTGCAACTCATAAAACATCAGTGCCTGGCATATCTGGAAGGCATAGTCCTGTAAGCTGCAGTGCAGAGGGATATTTATTGATCCCTAATTTGTTTTACTCTGAGTAATTACTTTAGTTGTTCTATTATACCATTCAATCTTAAAAGACAAGTGCTAGGGCCTGATTTTCATTTACACTAAGGTCCCTTTGCACTGCTCTGGCTGTGCAAAGAGACCTTAAAAAGGGAGCAAATGTAATTTAGTGTAAAGGAGAATCTTGCCCTTAACTTCTGAAACACAGCACAGCAGTGATGCCATATTTCTGGAAGGACTAATACAGAGAGCTATAATAGTGCAGACTACTTTTGTAGTTAAGCAGAATGTTGGGGCTGAAAGTCAAAATATACTTTAACTCAATGTGTTGTTTACATACTAAACCTGATATTTAGAGTTAGATTAAAAAAGTGATAGTGGGAGAAAATAAAAAACCTGTCATTTGTTGATTTTCAGATATTCATTTGTTGATTTGCAGCTATGCTGTAAAATAAGGGGGGGGGGCTCTGTGGAAGGCTGAAGGTATGGGGTTTGCTTATATGCTGATGTATCTCAGGATGGTATGTTGTCTGAGTACCTTGCCTTTTGTGTTTGGCTGTTCCTTTTACACAGATTCTGAATTTAACTTCCTAAATGCATGTCACTTTTGAAAAGATCCACAGAAATAAGTAAAACGTTTCCAAAATAAGCTACATCATTTCTAGTTTTCTTTAGTTTCTTTAGAAACAAGTTCTTAAGAATTTATCAGTTGTGTTGATGGAGGAAAAGAGTTCAGAGGACTGTTACAGGAGAACTGTTTTTCAGTGTGTCTATGGGCATGTGCACGGGTGTTATGCGTGTTTATGTAAAGAGGCTTAAAAACAAACAAACAAGAATTAGGCCCGGATCCACAAGGGTCTCAAGTGTTCAGATATTGCGTGTCACATGGCCTAACTTTTAGGCCCATAGAAAATCACAGGAACAACACTGTGATCTGCAGAGTCTTAGTTAGGTGCTTACACTTCTTCTATAATGAATGGGGAGATATAGGGACCTTAGAATGCAATCCACAATGCCAGCACACTATCAGGGAGCTACTGTACCTAATCTTGCCAATGGGAGATCCTCTAAGTCAGGGAGGCACCCATCTCTGCTTATGATCCATGAAATAGAGGAAGAGCGCCTCTCCTCTGCCTAACTTGCATGCAGACCTTGTTTGGTAGGCCTGCTCAGAGGCTGCCTAATTTCACACAAAACCACTGAGGGGGTGATGAGTTCCTCCCTTTTAACTTTTAAATCAGTGGTTATTGTATTCACCTGTGATGTGGAATACTCCTGGTTAAAGTCTCTCTTCTGCTGGGATGAGGAAAAGGGATTTGAACAGGGAACTGGTATCTCAGCTGAGTGCTCTCACTGGGCCGTAGAAGAATTCTCACTCCTTTTCTGGACCAATTAATATAACGTTATTAAATTAATTAATTAAAGTGGAACAACATCAATAGGAGAAACTGAGGAAGACCCACATCAGAATATCCCACATCCCTAACTACTGGGCTAAAGTTTATAAGGAAGGGCCTCCTTTTCTCCTCTCCCTGTTCCCCTTGCTGTTTTGTTTGGAGTTAAGTGATCTCTGAATATGCCTCCCAGATCGGGACCTGCAATAGATGAGATATCAGACTGCAGTCAACTGTTGTCTTGTGCAACTGATGTACTATTTGGAATGGCAATAGTTGATTGGTAGATTGTGGCTTATCCCCCATATCATTTATCACTTGTTTTATTCATGATAAGCCACAATTTGTGAACTAAAGCATTTATACAAAGCTGGTTGATTGATATTCATGATATATACTGTAACAATGTAAAATATTAATAAGTGGCAAATAGCCCTCTTCCAACATAACATGCATCAAGACTATGTAATTAACTGTGTTATACAATATTTAATAGCAGCATTATGTTTAAAGGATAGCTCATGAGAACAGAAAAATCATTAATCTTTCATTCTGATTCATCGAGGATGAAAGCTAATGTCTATTTTTATAGCACAAGATTTTAAAAAAGCAATTAAAAGTAAAGCAAAGATCTCTTAGAAAGGTTTTGATTATCATACGTATTGGATTGCAAAATTAAGAGAATAACTTGAAACCATAATGTTGAAAAATGATCAATAAAACATGGATAGTTTTTTTTTTCCAGTGGGCATCTACCCTTAATTTTAAATTCACTGTTGCCCTTGTATTTGGGACATAACTAATTTAATTAATAACTGCACATTTTGATGCTACTGTAAAACTATACCACACTAAAAAAAGATTTTTTTCTCTCTTTCTCTTTTGCTGAGCACCTGAGAATTCTCAGGTTAACATTTTTGAAACTTCTAACACTGCAACTCAACTTTGTATCTGTACATAATCTCAAAAAATATTTGAAAAGATATATATTCAAAGGTCCACATTTAAAAGAGAGTTTGAATTCAGCTGTTTATATTTTTTAGTGAAATTCTCATCAGATAAGTAGGATAAGTCTTCCTTGTCTATACCAAGCTGTGCAAATATTCATAAACTGTTTGTGGCACTGGAATGACCTGTGGGTATCAAAAATTAAAATATAACCTGTAAATAACTGATAAAACATCAAAACACTCAAAATTCTATGCTCTAGCCTAATGGCAGAGAGTGGTTGGTAAGGTCACACAAATGAAGATAAGACAGAATGAAATGAATATAAATTAATTTTATGATGCTGAAAAGCTGCTTGATTACTAGAATTGTGATACTCAATTTTGTCCAGAAGCTATGTAATAAAGATTAATAAAGTGGCAGCCCTGGCTCCTGCTTTTTGAAGTTTAAAACACAAGGCGACATTTGACAGCTGAAGTGCAAAACATTAATGTGGAACAAGAAGAAATACAGCTTAAATCTGCTCTTTCATATTCAAGATTTCAGAATAAAATCTGAAAAAATTTCTACTTATCTGACATTAAAGAATTATTTTATGGTTTTTTTAACTTATTGGAATTACTGGCAAGAACCCTGAGTACATGACACCAGACAAGAAAAAGCCCAGCAGTCCCTTTTTAAAGCTCTTTTTATTTTTGTAGAAGGATTCTGGCTAATTCACATCTGTAGGAGAATTGTCACTGCCTTGTACAATAATCAGAACACTAAATCATCCTCTCTGTGGACTGTATGGTTTAGATCAAGAGGTCTAGTGTTCATCTCACTGGGATTACATAAGGCACAGCATCAAGGTCAGCAGATGCTTCAGGCAGATCAGATCAGTAAGACCACAATGCTGAAAGCATCTGATGGTATTTGCAGATGTTTCTTGAGTAACTGGATATGTCCCGATAATTTGAATGGAGGGTTTGTTGTCAAGGGGAATTTTTACAGTTGCCTATAGTTAAATGCTAAAATGTGACTTCTTTTTATGAAAATAAGGTAGTTGCTTTAAAATATCAGGACTTTGGCAGACTGCCGGGAAGAAAGTATCTATATTGTGATGCCTTTAAAATATCTAGAGGATAAGATGGAAACAACCTAATGTGACTTTGTTAGAAACCAAGGAGAATAGGCCAATTTCTGCTCTCACTTTCACTGATGTAAATCTGGAATGACTCTGTGGAAATTGATGGTGACGAGAACAAAATCAGTGTCAATAAGGACAGAATTTGATCCTTCATTGTGAGTATTATAAAACAAGTAAAATTTGACACAGGATTTTCTTATTTTCACTTCTCTTATAGAATAATGGATATGGCCCAGAGCATCCTCTAGAGTGGAAATACCTAGTAATCTACACTGAGCTAATGCAATGGATGATGAGTCCCCCTTTCTTCCCCCTTCCTAATCCAACCATCACCTAGCCTGTGATGTTCTGTCCCTCTTAATGGTTGGGCTCTGTATACTCAGATCAGAGCCTCACTTGTCTTTGTTCCTGTTTGTTGCCAGAACAATAAAGTCACCACAGATAGCTGTGTTTAAATCAGCTCCCCTTGGGTCTATCTTCTTCACTGTTGGATCCAGATATGGTATTGGCAACTGGAAGCTTCTCTCCCTTGAGTGTCCAATGCTCCCACTGCCCTACCAATGAGAAGAAACAGTAAGCAAATGATAATTAAAATAAAAAGAATGGGAGTTCACCTAGAAACATAAGGTGGCAGACTGCTGCTTTTGCTGCATGGGCAGTGTCGGTCAGAGAGCGGGAGTAGGCAAATACAAATAAAACAAAGGAGGAGACAGCTGCAATTGCTGCCAGAGCGGCTTCAAATAGAGCAGAGCAGGGGAAGCAGCCATCTTGGCCTCATGGACTCAGGAACAGACACAGTCTGTAGCCTACACTGACAGCCTACAGTCAGCAGAGGGAGCTTAAGTACAACCAAAGGAGGAAGTCTGAAGCCTTCAGTGTAAACATACAACCAGCAGAGGGAGATCAAGCTCAGACAGTGCACGGTATAGAAAAATAAAGGTGTGTGGGGGGGAATGTAACCTTCAGAGAAAAGCTCCAACACCAGGCCAAGGAGAAAATAAAGTTTCCCTGTGGAAGAGAGATGTCCAGGAGGGCATGAAGTTCAACAAGAGAGAAGTGAAATGGCAACTTTTGTGGTGATGTTGGTGAATTCAAAGAAAACCGTGAATCATGGGTGGTGTACCTCAAAAATTTAGAGCCATTGGCAACCTGCAACTCCTTTCTGGATGAATTTCAACCCTGCTGACAGTGATGCGTCCAGGGCATATAAACTGCTGCATGACTTACTGTCTCCAACTGTGCCTGGAACTTCCATGTAGGCAATTACGGAAGCAATGAAAGTATATTTCTCTCCTGTCCCAACAACGATAGCAAAATGATATTGATTCCTTCAGCAACACCAGGAAAGTGGATAGTCAGTAGCAGTTTGTTGCTGTTCTAGGAAAGTTATTAGATCATTGTCACTTTGGACAGACATTGAGTGATGCCCTACATGTCCAGTTTGGCTCTGGATTAAACAATGGTCAGATTTGAAAGAAGTTACTGACTGTATCAGCACTTACATTGAAGAAGGCTGTTGAGGTAGTTATGGCCATGGAAAGCACAGAGAAGGATTTGCTGGAATTTACTGTGAACTGAGATGTTCACCTCCTGAATCAGTGACACCGAGGATGACGGGAGCGCAAGGAATTTCCGTGTGGCTATTCTGCACAAACTCTGCATACTGAGGATTGCTAAGCATGCCAGGTTATTTGCAGAAAGTGCCAGAAGAAAGGACGCATTGCCATGACCTAACACACATTTCAACAGCCAGCAACACAAGTAACCATCCATCCAAGAAGACACCTATGAGGACTGAACCTAAGAAGGGATGGCAGTCAGAAATTCATAATGTGGAATAAGAGGTTCAGTGACATTGATGAAGACCTAGCACTGCACGTGTTATCAGAAGCTGGAGTTCCTAGAAGAATGGTGTCTGAAACTGGAGCTGCCATCTCACTGATTTCTGCATCTAGCTATCACCAGACGTTTTCACAAGTTCCTCTGGAAGAGAACTTCAGAGTTTTGAAGACTTTTACTTAGAAAAGTTAGTCCCAAAAGGGATACTCCAGCTGAAAGTTCAATTAGACAAACAGTCTTGTATGTGACTGAAGGAAAGTATCCACTTTTATTTGTCAGAATTTGGCTTTAGAAGCTAAAGGTGAGATCAAGGAGGTCATGAAAGCATCTCAAAACCTTCAAGAAATACAGGACAGACACTCCAAAGATTTTGAATAGGAACTTGGATAGATGAGCAACATGTCAGCGAGGTTCACTGTTAAGTCTGACAGCCAGTCAAAATATTGCAAGCCCATAGTTTTGTGTTATGCTCTGAAGCCTCTGTTGGAAGCTGATTTGGATTGTTTAGTGAACATTGCTCCCTCTAAGCTGCACACTTGAATCACTCCTGGGCAGCCACCCAATCACACAGCTTAGATGGAACACAGATGGGCACTGCTACTTTCAGCTTATTCTTATACCATCCAGTTCCATTAAAGGATTCATCACAGCAGTGCTGATGGGCTGTCATGTCGACCATGCTCAAACTTCCATCAACTCAAAAAGAACATTTCATCAAAAGTTTATCTCAGTTTGATGGATAGGTTACCCATCACTAGCACAGACATCTAAAAATAGACTTCTAAGGCCAGGGTATGCTTTCTCTTGTGAAGGGAATGATACTCCAAGGCACAGTGTTGGATCATAAGAATCCTCAGATTATGGACTATATGGTGGATAGAAAGCTGGCTAGATCATTGGGCTCAACAGGTAATGATAAATGGCTCCATGTCTAGTTGGCAGCTGGTATCAAGCGGAGTGTCCCAAGGGTCGGTTCTGAGGCTGGTTTTGTTCAATATCTTCATTAATGATCTGGAGGATGGCGTGGATTGCACCCTCAGCAAGTTTGCAGATAATGCTAAACTGGGAGGAGTGATAGATATGCTGGAGGGCAGGGATAGGAAACAGAGGGACCTAGACAAATTAGAGGATTGGGCCAAAAGAAATCTGATGAGGTTCAACAAGGACAAGTGCAGAGTCCTGCACTTAGGACGGAAGAATCCCATGCACTGCTACAGACTAGGGACCGAGCGGCTAGGCAGCAATTCTGCAGAAAAGGACCTATGGGTTACAGTGGATGAGAAGCTGGATATGAGTCAACAATATGCCCTTGTTGCCAAGAAGGCTAACGGCATTTTGGGCTGTGTAAGTAGGGGCATTGCCAGCAGATTGAGGGACGTTATCGTTCCCCTCTATTCGACATTGGTGAGGCCTCATCTGGAGTACGGTGTCTAGTTTTGGGCCCCACACTATAAGAAGGATGTGGAAAAATTGGAAAGAGTCCAGCAGAGGGCAACAAAAATGATTAGGGGACTGGAACACGTGACTTATGAGGAGAGGCTGAGGGAACTGGGATTGTTTAGTCTGCAGAAGAGAAGAATGAGGGGGGATTTGATAGCTGCTTTCAACTACCTGAAACGGGGTTCCAAAGAGGATGTTCTCAGTGGTAGGAGATGACAGAACAAGGAGTAATGGTCTCAAGTTGCAGTGGGGGAGGTTTAGATTGGATATTAGGGAAAACTTTTTCACTAGGAGGGTGGTGAAGTATTGGAATGGGTTACCTAGGGAGGTGGTGGAATCTCTTTCCTTAGAGGTTTTTAAGGTCAGGCTTGACAAAGTCCTGGCTGGGATTATTTAGTTGGGGATTGGTCCTGCTTTGAGCAAGGGGTTGGACTAGACCTCTTGAGGTCCCTTCCAATCCTGATATTCTATGGTTCTGTGATACACAATTTGTGTCAGGTCAACATGAATTATCTGTGAATCAAGATTGCATCATATAGGGAACACGAATGATCATTCCAAAATTACTTTAATCTCATTTTTGGAAGCTGTTGGTCAGTGTACAGATGAAGGCCATAGTCTGGAATTATGTCTGGTGGCTGGGGATCAACAATTGAGAAGAAGGCAAAGTGCTTTACTAGATGTCAGAAAATTCAGCATGGCCCTGGCTCAGCTCTTCTACACCTGTGGTTGTGTCCTCAGACTCCTTAGAAAAGTATTCACATGGACTTTGCCAGGACATTGGAAAGTTGTATGTTTCTGATCATAATGAACACTCATTTAAAATGGGCAGAAGTTTTCAGAATCACTTCTACAACAGCTACCAAGAGTATTGGACATCTTCATACCTTCTTTAGTTGATTACGTGAACCGTTAGAGTTGATAAGAGACCATGGACCTCAGTTCTGTTCAAAATAATTTCAGAGGTTCCTAGCCTCTAATAGAATTCAGAACATATGTTCTACTCTGTACCATCTTGCTACAAACAAACTAGCAGAACGCTTTGTACCAACACTTAAGCATGCCTAAAGAGCTAACAAGTCTATTTTGAGTCATCAGCAGAAATTTCTTGCTTGTTTACAGGAAGAAACCACATGATACTTCCCAAGTCATATGCAACTCTTTTGCTGAAGTGATCTTTGCATACCTGTTGGGACCTGCTATGTCCTGATGTTGCCTCAAGTGTAGCCAAATTCCAAGCTACACAAATTGATCAATATGAGACTTGGCATCATCCTTTTGAAGTATGAGACTTGGTATGGACCTGAAACTATGGTTGTGGAGTGAAATGGGTACCTGGAGAACTTGTGAAATGCACTGGACCTGACCTGTGACATTCATGGTAAAACTATCCAATGTTACTTTCTGGAATGATATATGGACTAGTTGCAGCCATGACAAATACTGGCTTCTGGGAATGTTCCAGTTGGATTTTATGTTCCTTCAATCGAACATCCTCCTTTTACAACTCCAAATTTTGATAACTTGTTGGAAGAAACTTTGGTACCAGATTCAGGAGATTCCATAACAGATTGAGTTGATTCCTGTTGTGGATAATGCCACATGTCATAAATATAAAGGGAAGGGTAACCACCTTTCTGTATAGAGACCTATAAAATCCCTCCTGGCCAGAGGCAAAACCCCTTCATCTGTAAAGGGTTAAGAAGCTAAGATAACCTCACTGGCACCTGATCAAAATTACCAATGAGGAGACAAGATACTTTCAAAGCTGGAGGGGGCGGGGAACAAAGGGTCTGTCTGTCTGTGTGATGCTTTTGTCGGGAGCAGGTCAGGAATGCTCTTCAGAACTTCTGTTAAGTTAGTTAAGTAATCTAGCTAGAAATGGGATAGATTTTCTTTTGTTTAAATGGCTGGTAAATAAGCTGTGCTGAATGGAATGGATATTCCTGTTGTTGTGTCTTTTTGTAACTTAAGGTTTTGCCTAGAGGGATTCTCTATGTTTTGAATCTGATTACCCTGTAAGGTATTTACCATCCTGATTTTACAGAGGTGATTCTTTTACTTTAATTAAAATTCTCCTTTTAAGATCCTGATTGCTTTTTCATTGTTCTTAAGATCCAAGGGTTTGGGTCTGTATTCACCTATGCAAATTGGTGAGGATTTTTATCAAGCCTTCCCCAGGAAAGGGGGTTTAGGGCTTGGGGGGATTTTGGGGGGGGGAAGACATCTCCAAGTGGGCTCTTTCCCTGTTCTTTGTTTAACATGCTTGGTGGTGGCAGCATAGCATTCAAGGACAAGGCAAAGTTTGTACCTTGAGGAAGTTTTTAACCTGAGCTGGTAAGAATAAGCTTAGGGAGTCTTTCATGCAGGTCACCACATCTGTACCCTAGAGTTCAGAGTGGGGAAGGAACCTTGACACCATGCCTGCAGGATAATGCCGCACCAGAATCATCACACTACCCCAAGAGAATTGGAATACAAATGGTGCACCTGAACTTATTAATTGTTTAGTGTGACAATGTTCCTGCTCTACCTTGGTGGGTCTTGCGCTTATTGGCGGATTTGCTTGCTTTGGAGCTTCACGGCAGCCCTCAGCTTGGCCGTTTTTCTGAATTCACAGTCCAGGTCGACTCCTCCTGTGTCTGACTAGGAGCTGGGGAGGATTTGGAGGGAACCCGGGCCCATCCTCTACTCCGGGTTCACGCCCAGGGCCCTGTGCAATGCAGCTGTCTTGAGTGCCTCCTGGAACAGCTGTGCAACAGCTACAACTCCCTGGGCTACTTCCCCATGGCCTCCTCCCAACACCTTCTTGATCATCACCATAGGACCTTTCTCCTGGTGTCTGATAATGTTTGTACACCTCAGTCCTCCAACAGTTCTGCGTTCTCACTCTCAGCTCCTAGTGCCTCTTGCTCCCAGCTCCTCACACACACACCACAAACTGAAGTGAGTTCCTTTTTAAAACCCAGGTGCCCTGATTAGCCTGCCTTAATTGATTCTAGCAGCTTCTTGATTGGCTGCAGGTGTTCTAATCAACCTGTCTTAATTGTCTCCAGAAGGTTCCTGATTGTTCTGGGACCTTCCCTGTTACCTTACCCAGGGAAAAGGGACCTACTTAGCCTGGGGCTAATATATCTGCCTTCTATTAATCTCCTATAGCCATCTGGCCCGACCCTGTCACATATCCCGCCCCTCTGCTCAACACTATGGGGTTGGGCAACTTGGGACGTCAGGCAGTGTACGTGTGACAAGCCATCTGCATTGCCATGGTGGCTTCCAGCCTGGTGTTGTATTGTGAATTGGAAAGGTTGTAGGGACAGGAACCATCTGGTTACCCTTGCATTCTTCTCTTTATTTCGCTGCATCTACTGGAGGGGTGCATGGTCAGTCACAAGGGTGGACCGTCATCCCAGAAGTTAATAACATAGTGTTTCCATGGCCCATTTCACAGCTAGGCCCTCTCTTTCAACCACACCATACTTCAGCTCTCTCGGGAGGAGTTTCCTGCTGAGGTAGAGGATTGGGTGTTTTTCATCTCTGACCATTTGTGATAGGACAGCTCCCAATCCTACTTCACATGCATCTGTTTGTAAAATGAATTCTCTGTTGAAGTCTGGGGCTCTAAGCACGGGGTTACTGCAGAGGGCTGTCTGTAGATCCATGAATGCTTTCTCTGCTGCATCTGTCCACTTCACCATGTCTGGACCCCGGGCTTTTATGAGGTCTGTCAGGGGACTCGCTCTGGTAGCAAGATGGGAAATAAATCGTTGGTAGTACCCCACCACACCCAGAAATGCCCGGACTTGCTTTTTACGATTCGGCCAGGGCCAATTTTGGATAGCCTCTAGTTTGTTTAGTTGGGGCTTGACCATGCCCCTACCTACAATGTAGCCAAGGTATTTAGCCTTGGCTAACCCTATAGCACACTTGTCTGGGTTGGCTGTGAGGCCAATGTATCTTAGCGTGTCCAGAACTGCTTCCACCTTTCCTAAGTGGGTTTCCCAGTCGAGGGTGTGAATAATCACATCATCCAGGTATGCTGCTGCATAACTGGTATGGGGCCGTAGGAGCTTGTCCATAAGACGCTGGCAGGTGCCCCATGCAGTCCAAAAGTAAGAACAGTATATTGAAACAGACCCTCTGGTGTAGAGAATGCCAGCTTTTCTTTTGCATCTTTGGCAAGGGGAATCTGCCAGTATCCCTTTGTTAAATCAAGGGCAGTCAAAAATAGGGCATTGCCCAGGTGGTCAGCTAACTCATCGATACGGGGTATGGGGTGTGCATTGAATTTGGATATCTCATTCAGCCGGCGAAAGTCATTACAAAACCTAGTGGTGCCATCGGGTTTGGGCACCAACACAATCGGGCTTGACCACTGACTGTGGGACACTTCGATGACTCCCAGCTCCAACATCCTTTTTACCTCTCCTTGATCTCCTCCCTTTTTGCTGCTGGGATCCGATATGGCCTTAAAGTTACCTTTGCCCCAGGGTCTGTGATAATGTGATGATATGCTTCAGTGGTCCGGCCTGATTTGGTTGAAAACACATCCTGGTATTGGTTGATCATCTCAGTTACCTCCTTCTTCTGGTTTGGTGTCAGATCAGTGGATATCCTGATCTGCTCCTGCATATTATTTCCCTGGATCAGGGTCTCTTGGGCCACTACATATGCCTCTTGTTGGTGCCAAGGCTTTAAGAGGTTAATGTGATAAATTTGTTCTTGTTCCGGCTTCCTGTCTGCCGCACCTTGTAGGTTACTTCCCCCACGGGTTCAACCACCTCATAGGGCCCCTGCCATTGGGCCAAAAGCTTGCTTTCTGCCGTAGGTACAAACACCATCACCCGATCCCCTGGTTGGAACTATCGGACTTTTGCCTGGCGATTGTAATGTGTTCACTGGGCCTCCTGCGCCTTTTCCAAATGTTCCCATACAATAGGGATGACCCAGGCTATCCGTTCTCGCATCTGCAACACATGTCAATTATATTTCTCCCCTCATTGGGTTCCTCTTCCCAGATTTCTTTTGCAATATCTAGTATGCCACGGGGGTGGCGTCTGTATAGTAATTCAAAGGTGGAAAACCCAGTTGAGGCCTCAGGTACCTTCCGGATTTCAAACATAAGGTAGGGTAGTAGGGTGTCCCAATACTTCCCATCTCGACTTACCACTTTCCTTATCATTGCCTTGAGAATTCAGTTAAACCTTTCTACCAGCCCATCGGTCTGCGGATGATAGACTGAAGTTCTCAGGGTATGTTTATGGAGCAGCGTACACAGCTTCGAAATAAATGGGGTACCTTGGTCTGTTAATATCTCCTTTGGTAGCCCCACTCAGGCAAAGATCCCCACCAACTCTTTTAGCTATCATTTTAGAGGCTGTGTTCCGCAGGGGGACGGCTTCTGGGTAGTGAGTAGCATAATCCAGAATGACAAGTATATATTGGTGGCCCTGGGCTGTCTTCTCCAGGGGTCCCACTAGATCCATGGCTATTCGCTCGAAAGGGACCTTTATGATGGGAAGGGGTACTAAAGGTGGCTTCAAGTGGGGACGGGGACTGTGCGGCTGACACTCCGGGCAGGATGCACAGTACCTCTACACTTCTTCATGTACTCCGGGCCAGAAGAATCGTCGCAGGACCCGTGCCAGGGTCTTCTCTTTTTCTCCCAAATGCCCCCCAAAAAGATGACTATGGGCCAAAGTTAATACAGCATTCTGGTGTTTTTGAGGTACTAGGATCTGCTGTACCTTCTGCCCCTGTACTGGTGCAGAGGCGTCAGGGTGTGGGTCAGACTCGGGTGCTTCTCCCTCCTTGGTGGCCTCCTTTTCAGCTGCTCGGGTCTGCCTACCTACGAGGGTGACCCTCTGGCTTTGGGCCAGTATTCAGGTTCCCAAGGCCTTAGCTGCCCTTCTTTCCCTTTTCGTCTTTCTATGCTGTCTGGGAGTGGAGAACAAATATGGGGATATTTCAGAGAAGGTTGGGGGTGGACAGTCTACTGTGGATGCCTTACTACTTTCAGGGCTTCCCCCTTTCTCCAATTCACCTACTGGGAATAAGTCTCCAAACCCTGGGAAGTCCCTCCCTATGAGCACTGGGTATGGGAGTTTAGGGACTACACCTGCTACTACCTCAGTAGTGTTCCCCTGATCTCGATTTTTACTGGGATGGTGGGGTAATAACCAACTGTCCCATGGACGCATGTTATCCCTGTATGCTTAGCCCACAGCAGCTGACTATGCTTCATGAGCTTCCCCAACACAAGCGTGATAGCACTCCCCGAATCAGTGCTGTGGTCTCTACCCCATTTAGCTTCACTGGTCTAGTGTACATATGTGGGGTTAGTGAGACCTCCACAAGGTTGATTAGGGAGCATGGGTCTGCCCAGTTCACCAGATTACACTGCATAGGTTCCTCGGCATTGGGACACTGTGCAGCTATGTGTCCCCACTCCCCGCAGGCATAACATCTGTATGGGGCCCTAGGCGTTCCCCGGTCTCTTGGCTTGGGTAGTCTAACATCACGATCCTCTTCCCCCTCAGTGCTCCGACTCTTTATGGCTTCTGGTGGGCCTTCAGCCCCCCTCTATTTCTACCTGGGTTCTCCTGGTGGCCCAGTCACCCAAGCTCTAGGGCTTGGTGCTGCTAGTTTAAACTGGGGTGATTCTTCCTTAACTGGTCGGGTCAGCTCCCTTGCCGTCCTTCGCCTTTCTACCAGCGTGACAACCTTGTCATAGGTGGAAGGTTCATTCCGGCTTACCCAGGTGCGAAGGTCTGGTGGTAGTCTTCTCATGTACTGGTCAATGACCAGAACCTTTAGTATCTCCTCCGGACTCCAGGACTCAGTTCGTAACCGCTTTCATGCGAGATGGATGAGGTCATATAATTGGGACCGTGAGGTTTTGTTTTCCTGGTCCCTCCACTCATGATACCGCTGGGCCCGCACTGCGGTCGTTACCCCAGATCTGGGCAGGATCTCTGCTTTCAGATGGGGGTAGTCTGCCGTAGCCTCTTCAGGCAAATCATAGTAGGCCTTCTGGGCCTCCCCACACAGGAATGGAGTGAGGATGCCAGACCACTGTTCTCGGGACCAAGCCTCCTGCAGGGCTGTCCTCTCAAAGGCCAGGAGGTATGCCTCTACATCATCCTCCCGCGTCATTTTCTGTAGCCAATTGCTGGCCCACATGATCAGAGTCCCATTGTGGCCACGGTTCAGCTCTGTAAGGGCCTTTACCTGGTTTACCAGTTCCCACAATATAGCCTGGTCTTGAGTAGCCTGGTCCATCAGCAGGTGATTAGTCTCTTGCTGCAGCCGCACTGCCTCCTGTTGGGCAGCTGCCTGGACACGGGTAGCCTCCTGCTGGGCAGCCGTGGCTTGTATCAGTGCCCACACTACCTCCTCCATTGTGGTGAAAAAAAATAAAAATAAACCCTCTCCTTTTTTTTTCCCCAAATACCATCCTTCTTCCACCATGTTGTGTACACCAGATCCCACTTCTGACACCAGTTGTGACAAAGTTTCTGCTCTACCTTGGTGGGTCTTGCGCTTATTGGCGGATTTGCTCGCCTTGGAGCTTCACGGCAGCCCTCAGCTTGGCCGTTTTTCTGAATTCACAGTCCAGATCAACTCCTCCTGCGTCTGACTAGGAGCTGGGGAGGATTTGGGGGGAACCCGGGCCCACCCTCTACTCCGGGTTCACGCCCAGGGCCCTGTGCAATGCAGCTGTCTAGAGTGCCTCCTGGAACAGCTGTGCAACAGCTACAACTCCCTGGGCTACTTCCCCATGGCCTCCTCCCAGCATCTTCTTTATCCTCACCATAGGACCTTCCTCCTGGTGTCTGACAATGCTTGTACACCTCGTCCTCCAACAGTCCACGTTCTCACTCTCAGCTCCTAGTGCCTCTTGCCCCCAGCCCCTCACACGCACACCACAAACTGAAGTGAGTTCCTTTTTAAAACCCAGGTGCCCTGATTAGCCTGCCTTAATTGATACTAGCTGCAGGTGTTCTAATCATCCTGTCTTAATTATCTTCAGAAGGTTCCTGATTGTTCTGGGACCTTCCCTGTTACCTTACCCAGGGAAAAGGGACCTATTTAGCCTGCGCTCCTGCTGCTGCCCTCTGGCCTGGGCTTTCCTTGCTGTTTGCCCCTGCTTTCGGCTTCCCCCCAACCGGGCCAGATGCTCCCCCGCCTTTCTTTTCTTTTTGTTATTTTTTTTCTTTCTCTGCTGTTGCTAAAGTGCTGGCCAGTTAGCCCCCACTCGCCCGCCCTCGGACGCTGTTGCTGCTCCAGCTGAAACCCCGCGCCGAGAGAGAGGGGGGCTGCCAGCCTGCTTCCCTGGAGCGGGGGAGTGGAAGGACCTAGACCCAGCCGCTTGCTGTTTGTCTGCGGACCCGTCTCCGATCGAGAGGACTCTTATCACTTGCTCCAGCATTTCTGGAATGCAAAAAAGAAAACCTGGAACAGACAGAGAAAAAGCCATTCACCGGAGGAACACTGCCCGGGGAATCTACAAATTGCCGTGGAGGGGGCCTAAGACTGAGTAACTTTCAAACTGTGCTCTCATGTGGGGGGAGGCATTGACTGTGTCTTAACTGTGTTTGTAGGGACACAGGGGGTGTGGCACGGAGCTGCCCCCCGATCCATCTGTGTCCTCCCAACCCCCACACTATGATTTTCACCCCCTCACTCCACCATCTTTGCTGGCTGTCTAACATCTGCCTCTGGACTCAGCTGCTTACCCTGATTCCACCGCGTGGGCCAGAAACACCAGCCAACCAAACAGGACTCTCTGGACAAGAGTACGGTGGTTCATGTGCCCCCCCACGAATTGTCCACCCCACAACTTGTCCCTTTCTACCTGATCCCAGCTCCTGTTTATCACCTGCCACCGCCCCTCTGGGGCATCGGCAATGGAGGGCACCGGGGTGGCCTCCACCGCTGCCATGCCTCTCGCCTCCCCAGACTCAAGGGAAGCACCCGCAGCCGGCGGGAAAGGCCAGTGCAAGAAGAAGGGGAAGGGCCCCGCTAAAACCACCAGGCCCTCCATGGCAGAGGCCACCCCCACTGCTGCAGCCCCACCACCGACCATGGCGTCCTCCCCCTCTGCCCCTTCCACCAGCTCTGCGGATGTCCCTCCCTCAGCCCCCAGGACATATGCCCGGGCGGCGGCAGCCCCCCCCGCCTGCCACCTTGTCATCTCTCCCGCCCACCGCCCCCGCCACCATCAATAGCAGCCAGGGCCCCTTTCCCACCATGACAAGGAAGCACGGTGTTTGATGCCTGCTGGTGCCCACCTCACCCCACGTGGAGACCTACGTGCGGGCGTTGGCAAGGGTGGTGGGGCCCTCGGTCATTGTGGCTACCTCCAAAATGTACGGAAAGGTTGTTTTCTTCTTAGCATCGGAGGCTGCCACCCAGGAAGCGGTGGAGAGGGGCCTGGCGGTGGGGGGGGGGGTTGTTTGTCCCCCAAGAGCCGCTAGAGGACCTGGGCGTCCACCTGGTCCTGACCTCTGTCTCTCCTTTTCTCCCCAATGCTGCCCTTGCTACCCGCCCTTTCCACCCTGGGGAAACCTGTTTCTGTTATCAGCCCTCTCCCGTTGGGCCGCAAGGACCCCACCGTCCATCACATTTTTTCCTTCCGCAGGCAAGTGCAACTTTTACTGCCGTCGGCAGTGTGTGACGGAGTGGCACTTGAAGGGTCCTTCCTAGTCCCCCACCAGGGGGCCCGTTACTGTGTGTACTTTTCCACGGGGGAAGCCCGGTGCTATTTCTGCCGGGCATCGGGTATGTCCGGAGGGACTGCCCCTTAGCCTGGCAAGGAGGGGCACCTGGGATCCCCGAGACCTGGCAGAACATCGGCCCCATCATTGCCGACGCCCCTGGCCGCCCGGTACCTGAACCGCCCCCCTCCTCTTTGGACCACTGCTACTCCCACTCAGGCCCAAGGGGCACCTGCCCTACAACGCCCAGACGAGAGGGAGAGCCCCACCCTTGCTGCTGACAATCTAGCGGGCCCTATAGAGGAGGGTATGGCAGAGATACCAGCAGGCATGGGAGAGAGCCTGCCCCAGGGAGAATCCTCCCTCCCTTATGCTGCCCCACCATTCCCCCCGCAAGTCCCTGAGCCATCGCCTTTACCCCCTGACACGACCCCTGCTAAGCAGCCACCAGATGATGTCATGGAGGGCTGGGCCCTAGTCCAGGGGAAGCGAGGCAAGCGGAAGGCTCGAGTCCCGCCTCATCTACCTGAGATGGAGGTCCCCCGGAAGACCAGGAAGGGGGGCACCGATGCCGAACCTTCCGCTCTGTCCACGAGTGCGTCCCATCCACCGGTGCCAGCCAGAAAAGACGTGGCAGCACTGGAGGGTAGTGTCTCCCCTCCACGGGAGACTCTCCCCTCCGAGACCCTCGAGGAAGCCCCTTCTGTCCTGACGCTACCCGAAGCCCCCGTGAACCCTGAGGCAGCCGTCATGGCGGGTGCTGGCGGGGAGAACCCCGGGGCAGCGGAAAGTGTCCTCTCCTCCATGTTCGAGGAGATTGAGGCCTTAGATCTGACCCTGGTCACCCAGGGGGAGGATGACCTTTTCCCAGAAAATCTCGATCTGGATGACCTCACTCCACCCCTCTATTCCCCATGCTCCCTCCCCATAATTGCTGCTTCCGCTCCCACCTCCGAGGAGCCCCAGGACTCCTCCACTGACCTGGCCGCTGATGGTACCCCGCTGACGACCACCGAGCCTGCTCAGGTGACAGCCGGTGCCACGTGGCCAGGACACAAGTCGCCAGGGGCATCCCCCGTTGGTGCGGAGCAATTGACTTCATTCCCGGACGGGGGCCTACAGAAGATAATCCACCTCCTGATGCTGTGGCCGCTAAATCCACCACAAAGCACGCGCCCAGTGTCATTGAGAGCTCCCTCCCCACCCCCTTAACCCTTGAGCCTGATCGGGAGGTGCCACCATCCAGCTGCTTGCCTCCCAAAACCCATAACCTCGCCTCTGCCCCTGCCCCTACCCCTATCCAATTTATCTCCTGCAATGTCATTGCCGCCACCGGGGCTGTCTCTTTCCCTTTCCCAACTGATGACCCCCAGGGAGCAGCCTTTGTGTTCTCCTGCCCCGACCCAGTAGGAGCTGCTATTTCCCCTCCACCGCCCCCTATTGCCCCAGAGCTTGAGGTGGGCCTAGAAGCTCCAGCCCATCAGGCACCCTGTCGGGGGTCCGCACCCTGCTTGTCCATTTTAGTGGACCACAGGTCTGTACCAAGGGCCCCGCCAGGGAACAACCGGGAAACCGTAACCCCACCCCCACATGAGCTGCGAGGAGAGCTGCGGAAGTTTTTAGAGGATGTCCATGGCTCCCACAACAAAGTACAACTTGCTCTTCAGTGATGGGGGGACTTTTCTCAAATCCTCCGGGCCACAAGGGCCCTCATGGGGGAAGATAAAGGGACAGGGAAGCAGGATGCTGTGACCTACTGGCAGGTCTGCGTCTTTCATGAACAATTACTCACCTACGGGATGGGTCATGGACTGCTGCGCAGCCCGCTGGGAGATGCGAACGTCCCTGCCAGTGAGGACCCCCACGACCCTCCCCATGACATCTCTCACCATCGCAACGTTGAACACCCGGAGTTGTCGGATGGCTCTCCGCAGGTCCCAGGTGCTCTCCTTCCTTCGGGAGGGAGGGTACTCTGGTTTTCCTGCAGGAGACCCATATGGACCCAACCGCCAAAGACAGTTGATGGCTGGAGTGGGGGGACAGGGTCTACTTTAGCCATGCCACGGTTTGACAGGCTGGAGTGGCGAGCCTGTTCTCCCCCGACCTACGACCGAGGTGCTAGGGGTCGCTGAGGCCGTGCCGGGTCGCCTGCTGCATCTCCAGGTCCGTATGGAGGGGCTCGTGATTAACCTCGTTAATGTCTATGCCCCGACATTGGGCCCGGAGTGGCTGCAATTCTACCAGCGGGCATCTGCCTTCCTCGGCACCTTAGATTCTCACGAGTGCCTGGTCCTTGGAGGGGACTTTGATACCACACTCGAGGAACAGGACCACTCGGGGACCGAGCAGAGTCTGGCCGCCACGGACACCCTCCAGGAGATAGTTGAACATCACTCCCTAGTGGACATCTGGCGCGACCACCACCCGGATGACACTTCCACCTTCACCTTTGTACGGGTAGAAGCCCATCGGTCGAGCCACTCCCGGTTGGACCATATTTATTTATCATGCTTCCATCTCTCACGAGCCCACTCCTCCAGCATTTGGCTGGCCCCATTTTCTGACCATCACCTAGCCACCGTGACAGCCACCCTCTGTGCGGAGAGGCCGGGGCCGGCCTACTGGCATTTTAACAACAGCCTGTTGGAGGATGAGGGCTTCGTGACGTCCTTCCGGGAATTCTGGCTGGCCTGGAGAGGGCAGCGGCGTGCCTTTCCCTTGGCGCGGCAATGGTGGGACCTGGGGAAGGTGCGCCCCAGGCTTTTCTGCCGCGACTACACCCGGGGCACCAGCTGACGGAGACATGCAGTGATAGAGCAGTTGGAACGGGAGGTCTTAGAGCTGGAGAGGCGTCTAGCCGCCAGCCCCGAGGACCCGCTCCTCTGCAGAGCGTGCTGGGAGAAGTGGGAGAAGCTCCGGGCCCTCGAGGACCCTCAGGCCCGGGGCGCCTTTGTTCGATCCCGCATCCGCCTCCTTCGGGAGATGGATCGCGGCTCCCGCTTCTTCTATGCCCTGGAGAAAATGAAGGGGGCCAAGAAACACGTCACCTGCCTCCTGGCAGAAGACGGCACCCCCCCTCATGGAACCGGTGGAGATGTGCAGGAGGGCCCGAGCCTTCTCATAGAATCATAGAATATCAGGGTTGGAAGGGACCTCAGGAGGTCATCTATTCCAACGCCCTGCTCAAAGCAGGACCGATCCCCAACTAAATCATCCCAGCCAGGGCTTTGTCAAGCCTGACCTTAAAAACTTCTAAGGAAGGAGATTCTACCACCTCCCTAGGTAATGCATTCCAGTGTTTCACCACCCTCCTAGTGGAAAAAGTTTTTCCTACCTAAATCTCCCCCACTGCAACTTGAGACCATTACTCCTTGTTCTGTCATCTGCTACCACTGAGAACAGTGTAGAGCCATCCTCTTTGGAACCCCCTTTCAGGTAGTTGAAAGCAGCTATCAAATACCCCCTCATTCTTCTCTTCTGAAGACTAAACATCACCAGTTCCCTCAGCTTCTCCTCATAAGTCATGTGTTCCAGTCCCCTAATCATTTTTGTTGCCCTCCGCTGGACTCTTTCCAATTTTTCCACATCCTTCTTGTAGTGTGGGGCCCAAAACTGGACACAGTACTCCAGATGAGGCCTCACCAATGTCGAATAGAGGGGAACAGTCATGTCCCTCGATCTGCTGGCAAAGCCCCTACTTATACATCCCAAAATGCCATTGGTCTTCTTGGCAACAAGGGCACACTGTTGACTCATATCCAACTTCTCATCCACTGTAACCCCTAGGTCCTTTTCTGCAGAACTGCTGCCGAGCCATTCGGTCCCTAGTCTGTAGCGGTGCATTGGATTCTTCCGTCCTAAGTGCATGACTCTACACTTATCCTTGTTGAACCTCATCAGATTTCTTTTGGCCCAATCCTCCAATTTGTCTAGGTCCCTCTGTATCCTATCCCTACCCTCCAGTGTATCTACCACTCCTCCCAGTTTAGTGTCATCTGCAAACTTGCTGAGGGTGCAATCCACACCATCCTCCAGATCATTTATGAAGATATTGAACAAAACCGGCCCCAGGACCGACCCCTGGGGCACTCCACTTGATACCGGCTGCCAACTAGACATGGAGCCATTGGTCACTACCCGTTGAGCCTGACAATCTAGCCAACTTTCTACCCACCTTATAGTGCATTCATCCAGCCCATACTTCTTTAACTTGCTGGCAAGAATACTGTGGGAGACCATGTCAAAAGCTTTGCTAAAGTCAAGAAACAATACATCCACTGCTTTCCCTTCATCCACAGAACCAGTAATCTCATCATAGAAGGCAATTAGATTAGTCAGGCATGACCTTCCCTTGGTGAATCCATGCTGACTGTTCCTGATCACTTTCTTCTCGTGTAAGTTCTTCAGGATTGATTCCTTGAGGACCTGCTCCATGATTTTTCCAGGGACTGAGGTGAGGCTGATTGGCCTGTAGTTCCCAGGATTCTCCTTCTTCCCTTTTTTAAAGATGGGCACTACATAAGCCTTTTTCCAGTCATCTGGGACCTCCCCTGATCGCCATGAGTTTTCAAAGATAATGGCCAATGGCTCTGCAATCACATCCGCCAACTCCTTTAGCACGCTCGGATGCAACGCATCTGGCCCCATGGACTTGTGCTCGTCCAGCTTTTCTAAATAGTCCCGAACCACTTCTTTCTCCACAGAGGGCTGGTCACCTTCTCCTCATGCTGTGCTGCCCAGTGCAGTAGTCTGGGAGCTGACCTTGTTAGTGAAGACAGAGGCAAAAAAAGCATTGAGTACATTAGCTTTTTCCACATCCTCTGTCACTAGGTTGCCACCCTCATTCAGGAAGGGGCCCACACTTTCCTTGACTTTCTTCTTGTTGCTAACATACCTGAAGAAACCCTTCTTGTTACTCTTAACATCTCTTGCTAGCTGCAACTCCAGGTATGATTTGGTCTTCTTGATTTCACTCCTGCAAGCCCGAGCAATATTTTTATATTCATCCCTGGTCATTTGTTCAATCTTCCACTTCTTGTAAGCTTCTTTTTTTGTATTTAAGAGCAGCAAGGATTTCACTGTTAAGCCAAGCTGGTCGCCTGCCATATTTACTATTCTTTCTGCACATCGGGATGGTTTGTCTACGCAAGTCTTTTCTCCCCGGATCCGACCGATCCTGGCACTTGCAGAGTGCTTTGTCAGGAGCGCCCTACGGTCAGCGGGAGCGACCGAGACGGGCTAGAGTTGCCTCTTACTCTGGCCGAGTTCTTGGAAGCCCTCCGTCGTATGCCCACTAATAAGTCTCCAGGCATGGACGGGCTGACCGTGGAGTTCTACCGCGTGTTTTGGGACATCCTCAGCCCAGACCTAGTCACCGTCTGGGCCCAGTCTCTGCAGAGCAGGGTCCTCCCTCTTTCGTGCAGGCGAGCTGTGCTCGCCTTACGGCCGAAGAAGGGGGACCTCCGCGATTTACGAAATTGGCCTCCCGTCTCACTCCTCAGCACGGACTACAAAATCGTAGAGAAAGCAATCTCACTGCGGCTAGGGGCTGTGCTGGCGGGCGTGATCCACGCAGACCAGACCTACACCGTCCCGGACCGCAGTATCTTTGATAACCTATTTGTGGTTCGGGAATTTTGGAACTGTCGTTCACCCTTCTGTCCCTAGATCAGGAGAAGGCTTTTGATAGGGTGGACCACGGGTACCTCCTGAGCACTCTGCGGGCGTTTGGCTTTGGACCCCAATTTGTGGGTTTTCTCCGGGTACTGTACGCTTCCGCAGAGTGTCTGGTTAAGCTCAACTGGACCCTGACCGAACCGGTCAACTTCGGGCGAGGAGTACGGCAGGGGTGCCCCCTCTCGGGCCAGCTGTATGCTCTGGCGATCGAGCCCTTCCTCTGTCTCCTCCGCAGGAGGTTGGCACGGTTGGTGCTGCGAGAGCTGGAGCTGTGGCTGGTCCTGTAGGCGTATGCTGATGACGTGCTCCTCGTGATCCAGGACCCGGGTGACTTGGCGTGGGCGGAGGCTTGCCAGGCCATCTATTCGGCAGCCTCCTCTGCACGGGTCAACTGGGTCAAGAGCTCTGGCTTGGAGGTAGGAGACTGGTGGCAGGCGTGCTCCCTCCCACCCACGCTTCAGAACGTCTGGTGGAGTGCGGGTCCGCTGCTCTACCTCGGCGTTTACCTTTCTGCCACGCATCCCTCTCCACCGGAGAACTGGGAAAACTTAGAGGGCAGGGTGATAGAGTGGCTCCGGAAATGGACAGGACTACTTCGATGTCTCTCCCTCCGAGGGAGAGCATTGGTGCTTAATCAACTAGTCCTGTCCATGCTTTGGTACCGGCTCAACACCCTGGTCCCGGCCCCGGGCTTCCTGACCAACATTTGGACATCGATTCTGGGGTTCTTTTGGTCAGGAATGCACTGGGCCCCTGTAGGGGTTCTTCATCTACCCCTGAAGGAAGGAGAACAGGGCCTGAAGTGTCTGCACACTCAGGTCTGTGTCTTCCTCCTCCAAGCCCTACAGAGGCTCCTTCATGGTTCAGGCAGTTCGGCGTGGAGCATACTGGCGCACGCCATCCTGCGCCACATCCGAGGGCTCAGATATGACTGGCAGCTCTTTTATCTCTGTCCGGGAGGTCTTCTGCAAGACCTCTCTGAGCTGCCGGTCTTCTACCAGGACCTCCTCCGGATTTGGAAACTGTTTTTAATGACCAGGTCCGTGGCGGCCACCGAGGGGGCAGATCTCCTCGCGGAGTCCCTGCTACACAACCCCCAAGTGCAGTGTGCAGGTGGCAGAGTCCCGCTCAGTGCGCCAGACCTTGATCCTGGCAGAAGTCACGAGAGTCGGAGACCTCCTGGACTACGACCGGGGAGACTGGCTGGATCCCCTGACGCTCGCTCGGCGCATGGGGCTCTCCAGACCTCTTACCCCCGGCGCATACTTCAGGAGGCGAAGATCGCTTTGCCGCCTGCTGCTCGAGCTTACCTCGACCGGGTCCTGCGCGAGGGCACGCCCCGCCCACCCGCTACCCCAGGCCTGCCAGACCTTTTAATTGGACCCCTGCCCCGTAGACCCAATCAACCCTCTCCCCTCTTTACGGCGAGCCGGCTGCATGAACTGCAGCCGGTATGCTTCCAAACCGCGCCAAGGAAACATCTATACATGCTCGTGCTCCACACCCTTCACGCCCTCACCCTAGTGTCCCACCCCAACACAAAGTGGCGAGACCTTCTGCCACCTTTGGAGGGTGAGCAGCCCCGGTGGGCCAGCCTATATTCCACCTTGGTTCCAAGGCCCGTCGGGGACATAAGTTGGCGGCTCCTTCACGGAGCTGCGAGCACAGGCACATACTTGGCGCGGTTCAACCCCATCCCAGATACTTGTCCCTTTTGCGGTGTGAGGGAAACCCTGGCGCACGTATATTTGGAGTGTGCTAGGCTGCAGCCCCTGTTCTGGTGCCTCACAAACCTTTTATTATGTTTTTGGTTGCATTTTTCCCCTCACCTTTTAATTTATGCACTCCCCGTCCATGGCCTCACAAAGTCGCGGGATCTCCTAGTTAACCTCCTCCTGGCCCTGGCTAAAACAGCCATCTATAAAACCAGAGAGAGGAGGTTGGCCGATGGAGTTTCCTGTGACTGTGGGGCCATTTTCCAATCCTTGGTCCATTCACGTATCTGGGTGGAGTTCCTCTGGGTGGCGTCCACCGACTCCCTTGATTCTTTTGAGGAGCGGTGGGCACTGTCCAAGGCTCTCTGCTCAGTGTCCCCGTCCGACTCCCTTTGTTTTGACTGGGGGAGAGAGTAAGGGACCCCAGCCCCAGCCATTGCTGCTGCGGACACCAGCACCTTAGAGGGGTCCTTTCACATGTGGGTGCACGTGCCCCCCCCCCTCGGGTTGTCCACCCCACAGCCTGCCCCTTTTGTTGGGTGCTTTCAGAGGAAGGAATTGTTGGTGACACTCGGGCGTGGCGCCAGGTAACTCGAGGGGGTGGCAGACCTTGAGAGTCGATGAAGCCCCCTACCTCTGGATCACCAGGTAACTCGGAAGGGTGGAAGACCATGAGAGTCGAGGAAGTCCACCGCTCTGGGCCCAAGAAAGCTTGAACACTTCCCTCCCCTGAAGCTAATGAGAAAACAATTGTGATTGGTTGCTGTGTTACACATTGCATATGCTGTTGTTTTGTTTTGTAAGTGTGTTATGCAAATAAAAAAAAATACTATTTTTGCTAAAAAAAAATTACTCTCCTATAGCCATCTGACCCAACTCTGTCACATTAGCTAGTGAGTTGTTATTCCGGGGAAGAATAATCTTTTGCAATTTGAAAGTATGTAGTAGTCCACCCACAACTTTTAGTTAGGTCTTATATAGTGTTTTATGTTGGCCATGTAAATGATAATGTATATATATTTGGGAAGTATTTTAAAGTAGGGTGGAGGAACATGATGTTCTGCCCCTTTAAATGGCTGGGCACTTTGTACTCAAAGCAGAGCCACCTTGTTCTTGTTGTTGCCTGAACAATAGAGTACTACAGCAGATAGACAGGGCAGAGGAGATTTAAGCACAGCTATCTCCTTCACTGCTGGGTCCAAGTAACATGGCTCTCTCCACTTCAATTGGACTGCTCGTTGTGAGCTCTTAAATAGGGAATCATTGCTACAGGACAGTGCTGCAGTTAGCTGAAACACTCCCCACTCCTAGGCAGGGTCTTCACACTGAGCTTTCTGTGCATGTATCTTAAGGGCATGGTCTGACCCTAGGTTGTTTTTACCCTATTCATACAGTTCTCAAAGCATACTAACCACTTTGCAGAATACATTAAAAATACAGTCCCTCTCCCAATCAGCATGCAATCTCCTTTTAGATAGTACACAATAAGATGAAAAGTAAAAAGTAATGAAAAAATAGGGGTACTGGGAAAAAGTGAGAAGAGAGAGATTATGCTAATAAAAGTACACAGATACTTAGAGTCCTATCTGAAAGCAGTTAAATAGTGGTTAAGCTTATTCTACTGGGCTAGTCAGGGTAGCTTCTAATATTTTATAATGAGACAATTTAAAAGATTCTTGCCTAGCCAAAAGATTGTGGATGCACATTAAGGGACACAAAAGGAGACTACAGCAGGATACCAATGAGAAATACAACTTGTCAGCACTATTAGCTCACTTTAATTTCTGTATAAGACATGATACAGCTGCAATTTTTGCTGCATTGCATCAGGGTGATCTCTAATTTAAAAGGCACAGCAAAATATCTGAAAAGACTTTCCCAGGCAATACCATGCATAGAATGGGATGACATTAAAGCTGAGTTGTTGGGGTCAGTGGGAATTTGCAGTTGGTATTCAGTAAACAATATTCAATACCACACGGCTGAATCTTGGTTGCCTGAGATGCTTCATATAATGGCCATTTTTGACTGGCAGAATGTAGTGAGCATAATTGTTTTTGAGGAAGAAAGAGAAAAAAAACTATACTTCAGAGTGTTTACTTAGAAATTGAAAAAGCTAATTAGAGTGGGTAAGTAAAAAGTCTTAATTAGTTAATATTTGTTCAATACAAAAGTGCTGCTAAGAATTAATGCAGTGTACTCCATTCAAATTGCATGCACAGTGGCCAGGATTTTTCACCTTTGCTGAGGAGTGCTACTCACAAGCCTCGGAGGCAAAGGGACAAAGGTGGCTTTAAGTTACCTTTGTGACCAACGGATCATGAGACTGTCTGGGCACTGGTCTGGGACCTGGTGTATATTTTAGCACCTTGAGGGCTACTGCAATCTATGTTTGCTGCCAACAACATTCAGGAGGTGATACAGTAGTGGAGAGCAAAGAAGCCCTGGCCATACCCTCATTCCCCTGTCCACTTTATCTACATAGACAGCCTGGAACAGAGTAGGAGGTACTATGGTAATCTGCTTTGAAATGATGTAAAGCTGGACTAATATACTTGTGCATTAGACCCAGTATTGGAAAATCTGACTATTAATAGCTAGATTGTGCCTATTTTAAACAACCCAGAATAGAGGCAATATAAGTCACCTTTAAAAAAATGTTTTTAGGCATTCTCCTTTCCCTGCACAACTTAAAAACAAGGCGGCTTATAATAGGTTTTTTAATAGCAATTAAATAAAAATTTGTCCCCTAGGACACTTAGCCGTCATCATAAAGAAGGTGATAAACTGCAGTTCTTTATCCGCAGGAAGCACTATAGAAGTTGACAGTACAATAAAGCAAGTGGAACAAAGAAAGAGGAGCTGATGATGAAGAAGGAGCCAGAAGATCTGAGGTGTGAGGTGATGTGTTTTCAGGATTACCATATGTCAGGGTTTTCCAGGACATTGACTCCTTTTTGAGTCTCCATCCTTTGTCTTGGCAGATTTCTCAAATAAGAGGAAATGTCCTGGATTTTTGCAGAGCAGATGCTGCAGCTCAGAAAGAGCTCTGATTGATCCGCTTCCTGATTGGTCCCTCCTCTGCATCGGCAGTGGCTTGGTCCATTCCCCTGCAGTCACAGCTGCTGGATCCTGCCCACCTATGCCCTGGCTCCCAGCCTTGGAGAGGGGGTCCCACAGGGAAGTGCTGACTGGCAACTGTCATCATGCCCTGGGCTTGTGCCAGCCACCCTGCCTCCATGACAGGGAGTGAGAGTGTTCTCCACCTCCAGTGAGTACCCCCACCAACTCCCCCTCTCCAGTTCCCATTCCCTTCCCCCCAGTCCCGCACCCCTGTCAGTGTCTTTTTTTTGGGAACCTGAAATATGGTAACACTGTAATTTGGAGCTCATAAATCTAATGTTGGACTTGGTTCCATGATTCAGACATGCTCTTCATTTCTGTGCCGTTGCATCTCAATTAGATGATGCATGCGGAAACCTGAAGCTAAGTCTAATTTAAACTTGTAAAAACTTCATTTTCTGAAATCTCTGTGAACTTTAATTTGAGTTTTAGGTAGTACATAAATAGCACTAACTAGTTGAATTTCAGCTGGATAGCTACTTATTTATTTATTGCTCTTTCATTTCTGTTGCACTGTTTTTCTAGCATTGGATTTTAAGCTACTGTCAACTAGAACAAACAATTATGCAAATGAAAAATTAGATCTTTCAACACTTCAGAAAAGCTGCCACACATTTAATTGCTACAAGTAACCACAAAGAATCAGTTAATTCTGGAATAGTTCAGCATCTGCTAACAAATTGAGAGAAGAAGCTGAATTTATTGTAAATCTGTAAATACACTAACTTGGCAGGTGGTATTTTTATGGAGCAGAGAGTGAGACAGAAACAAACTCTTAATTTTCATGGGCAGGGACTTTGTTTTGCAACATGTAAAGGAAATCTTATAACCTTTCTGTTTTTATATAGTTTCTTCAGCTTTTATCACTTCATTGGAATGTATGCAGTTTGGTGCTACACAAGGAATCTATGCTGCATTTTCTATCTCTATTATTCAGACATTGTATTTTCTGCATATTGTAGAAAATATTAGGCAGTTTATTTCCCAGGGAGATTTTCAGTGTCACAGCTTTAGGAGAGCCTGAGCAAGGGATCTTAGGCAAGACCACTGCTCTCTGCAAAGTTCAGGTTGTGTTGTAAGGAACAGTATGTAAAACCTTAGCTTGGAAATATCTGTATTTGCACAGTTGTCAGATGTGATGATGTTGCTTAGTGGGAAGTATGCAAATAGTTGAGAGAGGTGACTATAGCAAGGATTTTCAGGATCAGCTGACAACTAAAGAGTCTATTTATAAGAATAAGGTTTCATTTGCAGATTCCCAATTTGTCTTCATCTTTGGTGAAAGGTAGTCTAAGTAGGAACCACTATATCTTCAAGTTTCAGATCACATTTCAAAATCTTCTCAAATTAATAAAAATCCCAAATTATTAGAATAGCTTTAGAAACAAATATAATCTATCTGATCTAGCAAAGTATTTAAATGTGTGTAACCTTAAATGTGTAATGAGAGGTTTCAGAGTAGCAGCCGTGTTAGTCTGTATTCGCAAAAAGAAAAGGAGTACTTGTGGCACCTTAGAGACTAACAAATTTATTTGAGTATAAGCTTTCGTGAGCTACAGCTCACTTCATTGCTCAAATAAATTTGTTAGTCTCTTAGGTGCCACAAGTACTCCTTTTCTTCTTAAATGTGTAAGTAAACCTATTGAAAAACATACATAGCTGTTTTCCCAAATATTATAAATTCATTATGAAACTAGTAACCATAGCTGGATGCTTAGTATATACAGTATGATTTAGCAACAGTGATTCAATTTTTATGTCCTGCTATGCTGCAGACACACATTTGCTTCCCAAATTTAACTTCTCCCCTTCTCCTCTCATCAAGCCATGAAGAAACAGCTTACTCATTACATGAGGGTCTTCTGCCTTTCATTTCTCTACAGAAATTACGATAGGTTGGTTTCAGTACGGTGTTGAAGAGCTCTGAATGGATTCTAAGATACACCTCATTATTCAGATGCACATTGGGACTTAGTGGGAGGAAAGTTTTTAGAAGGAAAGCATTCTGCTCATTCTTAGGACCCCAAAAAGGCTTTAGCCAGAAAAAATGCTGATGGGCCTCACTGAAGAAATACCAGAGACCAAACTATCAACTATTATCCTATACATTTGTCAGTTTAGGGTATTGGTCTTCATTTGGCTGAGACACTCCTTGAGTGCACTCCACACCACATAGCTACTGTACCAACGGTGGGCAAACTACGGCCCGTGGCCCACATCTGGCCCACGGGACCGTCCTGCCCAGCCCCTAAGCTCCTGGCCGGAGAGGCTAGCACCCGGCCCCTCCCCTGCTGTCCGCCCTCTCCCACAGCCTCAGTGCGAGGCACCGCCAGCTTTCTGGCCCACCGCTCCTGCAGGGCAGTGCTGTGGCAGCGTGGCTGGCTCCGGCCAGGCAGTGGGGCTTTGCTGCTCTGAGCAGCATGGTGGGGGGGGGGGGGGCGTTGGATCGGGGCAAGAAATCCCGGGGGGCACTCAGAGGACAGGGAGCAGGGGGCGGTTGGATGCGGTGGAGGTTCTGGGTGGGGTGGGGGGCAGCCATCAGGGGACAGGGAACACGGGGCATTGGATAGGCATGGGAATCCTGGGGAGGCGGGGGCTGTCAGGAGGTGGGGTTGTGGATAGGGGTCAGGGCAATGAGGGGACAGGGAGCAGGGAGGCTTGAATAGGCGTGGGAGTCTTGTGGGGGCCTGTCTGGGAGCGGCGGTGTGGATAGGTGTCAGGGCAGTCAGGGGACAGGGAGCAGGGGGGGTTGGATGGAGGTGGGGTCCCAGGGAGAGGTTAGGGGCCAGGGTCCCTGGAGGGGGCAGTTGGGGACAAGGAATGTTGGAGGGTTGGGGATTCTGAGGAGGGCACAAAGTGGGGGGGGGGTCAGGCTGTTTGGGGAGGCACAGCCTTTCTTACCTGGCCCTCCATACAGTTTCACAACACCGATGTGGCCTTCGGGCCAAAAAGTTTGCCCACCCCTGTACTATACCATGAAAAATTGCAAGCCTCTGGCTTTCTTTTGCTAATTAATGCTCTGAGTACATTTCATAACTTGTTAGATCTCTGCCTATTTAAACACAGTAAAATGGAGAATATCATTAAACCACAATTATTACTGCACAAAGGTCTGTGACTCAACATAACATGTTGCATCTTTCCCTCTCTTCGGGTTTGATTTATGGCATATGTGTGTGTGTGTTTTGGTACTGAATAATTACTTTTATTCAGTTTTGGGTGGTGTTGAATGTGACAGCATGTATCAAGTTATGAACTCAGTTTGTATTTAGTGTTGAATGCCTGTCTAAACTTTCTTAAGAGCAATCCATTCCATTCCAGACAGTTGCCCTACCTGGGAAAGTTGTTTGGCACCTCTTCAAAGGACTAGCACTGAGAGCCATCTGAAGCTATATCTACACTGCACTTTTGTTGGAAAAACTTTTGTCTGTCAGAGGTGTGAAAAAACACACCCCCTGACTAACAAAAGTTTTACAGATGAAAAGTACCAGTGTGAGCAGTGCTTTGTCAGCGGGAGGTGCTCTCCTGCCGACAAAGCTACCACTCCTCATTGGGGATGGTTTTATTTTGTCGTCAGTAGAGATCTCTCCTGCAGACAAAGAATGCCTACACTGTGTATCTTACAGTGGCATTGCTGTAACAGCACAGCTGTGTCACTGTAAGATGTGCAGTGTAGACATAGCATGAGGTTATAAACTTTGAATGACTCTTAACTGATGCCCCACCCACACGGAATGAGTTTTCTATACATAGGCCAGCAGATAGAGCAAACATGAGTAGACAGGGCTAGAGCTTCCCAGCTTGAGCACACAGAACAGGGATAGAGGGTCTATTTTATATTTTAGGCATTTTTAACTGCTTTGTTTTTTTTAGAGCAAAGGAAATTTGGAAACACCAATCATAAAACTGGGGGAAGAGGAAGTAGTGCCCCCTTATAGGTAGAGCCCTCACCTAGGATGTCAAAGACCTGGGTTCAAGTCCCTGGGCTTTAAGGTATTTTTTTGGGGGGTGGGGGGGTCTTTCTCAAGTACTCACGTTGAAGTTGTTCCACTTTGCATAAATAATTCAATATTCAGTGGACTAGAGAGAATGACTCTAGTGTAAAGCCTCATGATTAGGGCAGTTACATGCAAAGTTGGACACCCAAGTTCAAATCCCTGGTCTGAATCAGCCAGAGTGGGGACCTGAACTGGGGTCTCCCACATCCCATCTGAGTGCTGGAGCCATGGGCAGGAGATGGCACCCTCTCCTCTTATGGTTTTCTTAATGGTGCCTAAGGGCCTTTGTGAATCTAGCTCAATGAATCTTTTTTGTCTAAAACTATGTGGTGAATTTGCAGCAAATTCACAAATAGTTTTCATTGACTGAAGGTACATTTTTTGGTGACTAACCTATTTGTCTGAAAAATAATCATGCAGTTCTAGTAAGCAGGACATGAAGTGCTCATGAGCCCAGGGTTTGAAAAAGGGATGAGATCTGTGATGGATTCAGTCACAGAGACCCCCTTGGGACTGTCACCTGACATGCTGAAATGACCTCTGAGCTCGTTTTCCTTGCCAGCTTGGGATTTCCAGAAACCTTCCTTGTTGAGCCAGACACATTAGCCTGCTGCAACACAGACCCAGGGTACGGGCCACACCCCTAAAGTTGCAGACTTTAACCAAAAACTGCTCAGCAAGTCACCTATCTCCAGCACCAGACACCCAGTTCCCAGTGGTATTGTGTGGTGAGTGGTTGCTGCTGAGAATTTGCTTCAGGTTGGGGGGCTGTGTGTAAGCAAGGACTGGCCTGTCTCCCAAGATCCGTGAGAGTGAGGGATCATCCTTCAGGTACCCGCATGGCCCCACAGTATGCCAATATTTTTATGACTGACTTAGAACAATGCTTCCTCAGCTCTCATCCCCTAATGCCCCTACTCTACTAGCATTACATTGATGACATCTTCATCATCTGGACCATGGAAAAGAAGCCCTTGAGGAATTCCACCAGGATTTCAACAATTTCCATCCCACCATCAACCTCAGCCTGGACCAGTCCACACAAGAGATCCACTTCCTGGACACTACAGGGCTAATAAGCCATGGTCACATAAACACCACCCTATACCAGAAATCTACTGACCACTATACTTACCTACATGCCTTCAGCTTTCATCCAGACCACACCACACGATCCATTGTCTACAGCCAAGCTCTATGATACAACTGCATTTGCTCCAACCCCTCAGACAGAGATAAACACCTACAAGATCTCTATCAAGCGTTCTTACAACTACAATATCCACCTGCTGAAGTGAAGAAACCGATTGACAGATACAGAAGAGTATCCAGAAGTCATCTACTCCAGGACAGGCCCAACAAAGAAAGTAACAGAACGCCACTAGCCGTCACCTTCAGCCTCCAACTAAAACACCTCCAACCCATCATCAAGGACCTATCCTGAAGGACAACCTATCCTGAAGGACAACCCATCACTCTCACAGATCTTGGGAGACAGGCCAGCACAGCAACTACACACCACACAACAGCAACCGCACGCCACACAACAACACGGACAGCAACCACATGCCACACTACAAAAACACTAACCTAGGAACCTATCCTTGTAACAAAGCCCATTGCCAACTGTGTCCACATATCTATTCAGGGGACACCATCAGAGCGGCTAATCACATCAGCCACACTATTAGAGGCTCATTCACCTGCACATCTACCAATGTGATATATGCACATCATGTGCTAGCAATGCCCCTCTGCCATGTACATTGGTCAAACTGGACAGTCTCTAAGTAAAAGAATAAATGGACACAAATCAGACGTCAAGAATTATAACATTCAAAAATCAGTCGGAGAACATTTCAATATCTCTGGTCACTCCATTACAGACGTAAAAGTGGCAATTCTTCAACAAAAAAACTTCAAAAACAGACTCCAATGAGACACTGCTGAATTGGAATTAATTTGCAAACTGGACACCATTACATTAGGCTTGAATAAAGACTGGGAGTGGATGTGTCATTACACAAAGTAAAACTATTTCCCCATGCTTATTCCCCCCTCTCCCCCCCCCCCCCACACTGTTCCTCACACGTTCTTGTCAACTGCTGGAAATGGCCCACCTTGATTATCACTGCAAAAGGTTTTTTTTCTCTCCTGCTGGTAATACCTCACTCTACCTGATCACTCTTGTTACAGTGTATGGTAACACCCATTGTTTCATGTTCTCTGTGTATATAAAATCTCCCCACTGTATTTTCCACTACATGAATCCGATGAAGTGAGCTGTAGCTCACGAAAGCTTATGCTCTAATAAATTTGTTAGTCTCTAAGGTGCCACAAGTACTCCTTTTCTTTTTTGCGGATACAGACTAACACGGCTGTTACTCTGAAACCTGTCGTCCTCAGTAAGTTAATGCTGTGGGTTGAACAAAGCATGGGCAGGAGGGTGTGGCTGCTGCTCTTCATTTAAGATAGTGGTGAGAGACACTTCAGCATTCCCCACCTAATAAAGGGATATGTGAGTTCACCCAGAAATCTTAACCATGTGGGCAGAGAACTTTATGGGCATTGGGGTATGTGTGAGAGAGAAAGAGGATGCATGCTCAACGGGAAGCACACAGTAACAGCCAAATATAGACAGTAGCAAAACAGACTGGGCCATATATAAGCCTGGACAAGCACAGTGTGTGACCCAGGAGAAGCCTAGGGAGGGGGCTTCTGTGTCTGGTTCTGGCAAAGAGGCTTGGGTTGTGAGCAAAGAAACTATCTCCTGTTGTTTGGTTCCTCCAGTATTCAGGAAACAGGACTGTGTACATTCCTTGTAAATAAACAAGATTGCATCAAAGAAACACCTGACTCTATCATCAATTTCTCCTCCTGACTGGAACAACCTACAACACTTCGAATTTGGTTAACCACTCAGGTCAAAAGGGGTAACATTAATTATTAGCTACGTGCTGCTCTTTTTGGCTGGGTGCCTGCTTCTAGGCAAGATTAATTTGGTGACTATGCAGCAGTGCTCTCATTAATGCAGGATCAAGTTCTTTTTGCTACCTTTTCTGTTCATTCTCGGGGTTTTTTTTTACCTGCTGCTTAGACACACATAACACTCTGCCCTTGTACTATGTCGCATCAGAACAAAGTTTGAACAAAAGGATTGTCATTTCAAGGCAAAATTTCAATTCCCAACCAACATTTGCTTTATTCCTTTCAGAGACATTTTTCCTCAGGAGCAAACAAACAAGGTAAACAGTCTGTTTCCAAACCCATTTTTGGATATTTGGGATAAAAAAGCTCTGGTTAAACCTAGTTATCAAAATGTAGCATATGTACCCCTCAAGGTCAGTAAAGCAGAATAAGAGGATGAAGTATAATCAGGCTCATATATTGGGGTACATTTTCAGAAGGAAGCCCTGCAGAGGGGCTCAGGGCTTCTGCCCTGTGGAGAGGGGTCTGCCCTTCAGGAGGCATCTGCCGGGGCTTTACTACCATGGGGCTTGTGACTTCAGTCCTACTTCTGTTGAAGTCCTAAGCCCTGGCAGGCACCTCCCGCAACTCTGAAGCCCTGAGGCTCCCTCCCCACTGAGCAGAATCTTCTAGCCCCACCACCCCACCATAGAACAGAAGCCCTGAGCTCCTCTTTCCCTCCCCAACCCCGCCCGCCCAGTCATGTAGGTGGAGAATGGAGGGAGGCTCTGTGACCTGTACTTTAAATGAAAAGAGCTGTATGCAGCTTGCAAGCTGTGGTTTGCCACCCCAGAACTATAAAGTTAAGCACTGGAAGGAAAGTTGCAGGAAGGCTGTGGAAGCCCTATCACTGGAGGTTTTTGTAAGAACAGGTTAGACAAATATCTGTCAGGGCTGGTTTAGGTATTCTTAATTCTGCTGCAGCGCAGATGACCCCTTGACGTCCCTTCCAGTCCTACACTTCTATGATACTATGTGACATATCAGAATTGTTATTCCCCTTCCTTTACAGTAATATCTAGACCTTTTACACTGATATGACTGTCCGCACTAGGAAGTACAACTTTCTAGCGCAGACAAGGCATAAGTCTGCAGTCCTGATGTATCAAGGGTGCAAAATTAAATTTACTCTTTTAAAAAAGGAAAAGAGAATAGAAACCTATCCCTTAGGGCATACGTTCCTCTGAGAGTAAAAGTCAATCAAATTTAAAAGTTGCTATATGTAGTGTTATAGGTTTTTCTTCACACAGTTGTGGTCTGAGGCCCTTTTTTGCAGTAAGTAGCAGCTGCAGCCATTAGCTAAAAGCAGGGGAGTCAGGTCCCATCAAAACTGCACCAAAACGGTCTAATATGAGGTTGTTAAGAAAACATTTTTGCCCTAAGGAAATATAAGCACCAAGAGTGAGTGGATCAACAGACAGCCCTTAAGATCTGGGAAGAAAACTTTGCAAGATAACACTCTGTCTGGCAAGAGCACTTATCAGCAGTTTCGGTTGAGAAGATCTATACTTCCTTTTTCATTTACCTTTGATTGCTTTTGTCTGTTCTGTAATTGCCTCTGTAAGTTGTGCAAATGATTTCACAAAATTTAAATGAACTCTTGTATGTAAAAAGTGGTGGGCTAGGATTGGTGAAAAATACTGTTTCATAATACTTTAGTTTAAAACATGGGTGGCACATCTAATAGGCAGGGTAAGACTGTGCCTCCCCAAACAGCCCTGTGTGATTCCGCCCACACTCCGTCCGGAGGCCCCCGCTTGCTGCTAGTTGGCCCCAGCCCAGGCTGGTTGCTCCTTTTCTGGGAAGGGAAGCCTTCTGGGGTTGGGGCTAGGTAGGGTAGCTAGTGACCAGATAGCTAGTGTAAAAAATCAGGACGGGGTGGGGGGTAATAGGTGCCTATATAAGAAAAAGCCCCCAAAATCGGGACTGTCCCTATAAAATCAGGACATCTGGTCACCCTAGGGCTAGGATGGCTGGGATTTGGGGTAGCTGGGGCTGCCCAGCGCTGCGGTGAAAGGGGTGACTGTGCACTGCCCACCACTCCGGGGCTCTGGGGCTGGGGGAGGGGCCGCACACTGCCCAGCGCTCTGGGGCTGGGGTGGGGGCATCTGGGCATGAGGGGGAAGGGGCCGGGAGAGGCAGGATCTCAGGTGGAAGGGATTAGTGGCTAGCCAGTGGCTAGCCTCCCCAAACTGGTGGTTCACCCACCACCCATGATTTAAAATGATTGGTTAATGTACAGCTAAGCAGGACCCAAGTTTTAATTATATAAACTGAGGTCCAAGAAGGACTTCTTTGCAACCTAATTCTGGGACACAGCCCAAAATCAAAGCTGCCAGAACTCGATAACCTGCATGACTGTTCTGTGCAGAAACTGAAGTCAGAGCCCACAGATAATCCAATTCCAACTAGCCATCGGCAGGGGTACTGGAACAATTTTTATAGTGGGAGTGCTGAGAGCCATTGTAAACCTGTACATAATGGAATCCACTTCAAGCTAGGGGGTGTGGCAGTACCCCCAGCACCCCTAGTTACAGCACCTATGGCCCATCTGGAGAAGCCCATCTGCCTTATTGGGAGTGTTGAGCATTGTATGCTTAGTGAGTGTGTTCTGTTAATTAATTGTTAATAAATACTGTGTAAAGGCTCTTTCAGTGGGCTAATGTCCCGCAGACCCATCGAGGAGGGTCCCTTATTCCCTGAGTATCCATGAGGGAGGGTAGGAGCCCTAAAGTGTGTGGATAACACAGAGACAGTTAACACGGCAAGTATTTAGTAGGTTAATAAAAGAAATTGACTCAACCAAGACAGATTTGGTCACATGCAATCTTAGACAAATACTACAATTTTCAGTACTAACATAATCTGATGAAACATCTGTAATCCTGTAAGACTTTGAAACTGTGATCCCATGTCTGATTTTTATTACCGTCACTTAAGTTAGAATACATAGCCCTGTGTGCTCACTGCATAAATGAACATGGCTGACCAAGTTCAAACCTGGTTTAAACAGTTGGACAGTTAAGCTATATTGCAGTGAATGGATTGCCTATTAATTGCTGTCTCTGACTGGCAGCTATTCATTTTATCTATCTATTTACACATATACACAAATACATAATATAACAAGCATCTATACAGTAGGATATGAACACAGATCTTTCTAGCCATTTAGTCATGCACAAATAAACAGATGAAAGATCTTTTGTGTGTTTGTGTGTGACTGAGCTAGAGAAAACTGGATGAGAAAAGGCACTTTTTATTTTTCTAAATGTGTAGAATTAAAATTTCCTAAGCCATGGCTTCATTCATTTTATTTAAAATAATTGTATGTTCTAAATGGGTACTGGGGAAAATCATTTGGAATAACTTGTTTCTAACATGTAAAAAGCACAATAGAAGCAGGATATATTTTCCTTCTTCCCAGCTCCCATGTGCAGAGAAATGGTGTGTACCATTCAGATATGCAAAGCGAGTTTTGCATATGATGGTGTTAGTGTATTAAACAAACAGAATACTTCTCACGGAGAATACTGAGAAGGATAGAAGAGAACATGAATTTACATTATGAAAGGGCTTGACTTTTCCAATATCTTTAAACATGCAATATCTTTTTGTATATGTAAATGACCATTCATGGTATGATAATCTGGGAAGGACAGAAGAAAAATTAACATAGGGAGGGGTGAGAGAGTGCATACATGTGAGAGAACAACCTACTCCTGCTCACTTTAAGCTATAGAACATGTAATGTTTAGTAGGATTCAGGTTTGTCAGGAGAGGGGACAAAATTCTTACAACAAATATATAAGCACTCAGCTTATTCTGAGCCTGCTCCGGCTTCTGGCAATCTCTAGTTTGCACTGCCATGATCAGAGGCTTAGAATTGTCATAAGCATAATTACTTACATGACAGTATCATAGAATCATGGAAATGGATGGATGGAAGGGAGGTCAATAGGTCATGTAGTCCATCTCCATGCGCTGAGGCAGGACCAAGTAAACCTAGACCATCCCCCAAGTGTTTGTCCTAACTGTTCTTTAAAACCTTCAATGATGGCTATTCCACAATCTCCCTCAGTAACTTGTTCCAGTAATTAATTATCCTTGTAGTTAGAAAGCTTTTCTTAATATCTTACCTAAATATGCCTTGCTGAAGATTAAGCTGGTTACTTCTTGTCTTACTTTCAGTGAACATGAAAACAACTGATCACCATTCTCTTTATAACAGTCCTTTGCATATTTGAAGACTGTTATTATGTCCCCTCTGAGTCTTCCTTTCTCAATATCTGTAGACATGCAATATCTTTTTGCATGTTTAAGTGACTACTCATGCTGAGATGATCTGCCCAGTTGTTTTAATCTTTCCTCATAGTTCAGGTTTTACCAAAATCATCAACCTTCCAACATTTTTGTGGTTCTCCTCTGGACTCTCTCCATGTTGTCCACATCCTTCTTAAAGTGTGGAGCCCAAACTGGACACAGTACTCAAGCTGAGACCTCACCAGTTTTGAGTCAAGCAGAACAATTACCTCCCATGTCTTACATAAGACATTCCTGTTAATACATCCCAGAACATTAGCCTTTTTTGACATACATCACATTGTTGGCTCATATTCAATTTGTGGTCCACTATAGCCACCAAGTCCTTTTCAGCAATACTGCACCTAGCCAGTTATTCCCTATTTGTGCTCAATGTGGTTGCAACTCCTCCCAAGTTGATGTCGTCCGCATATGCTCCTCTCCATTATTCGAATCATTAATGAAAATATTGAATAGTATTGGAACCAGGAGATACTTCGTCAGGACGCCACTATCTATGTCCTTCTAGTTTGTCCTGTATCTCCTTCCAGTTTCCAGATATGTCCTTCCAGTGAATTATGAATAATTATGCTTTAAGTATGGTTTTTCAACCAGTTGTACACCACCTAACTGTAATTTTGTTTAGCCATATTTCCGTAGTTTGTTTATAAGAATATCATGTGGGACTTAATCAAAACCTTACTAAAATCAAGATATATCATGTATACTGCTCCCCCAACCCCCATCCACTAAGTCAGTGACCCTGTAAGGAAGGAAAATAAGGTGGTTTGGTAAGATTTGTTCTTGACAAATTCATGTTGGCTATTACCTATCACCCTATTATCCTCTAGGTGTTTACAAATTGATTGTTTTCTTATATCATATGTTTCAGAGTAGCAGCCATGTTAGTCTGTATTCGCAAAAAGAAAAGGAGTACTTGTGGCACCTTAGAGACGAACAAATTTATTTGAGCATAAGCTTTCGTGAGCTACAGCTCAATGCATCCGATGAAGTGAGCTGTAGCTCATGAAAGCTTATGCTCAAATAAATTTGTTAGTCTCTAAGATGCCACAAGTACTCCTTTTCTTTTTGCTTATATCATATATATCCTTACTATTTTAGGTACCTTAATTTGTTTAGGACAATATTATTAACTTTGAAATAACATAATATATAGCTGATTAATGAATTATGAAATACTTTTCAAAGTCACTGTATCAGTCAATAAGTTTGTTCTAGTTCTGTATGCATTGGATGACTTCCTGAGGGTATGGCTACTAATATAATAAAGGCAAATTATTTGGCAGCTTCAGCCGTGTTCTATTAGGACTTGTCAATTTTGCAATATTAATATCTGTAAACTTTCCACTCTTGGTGACCTCAGAAATGTTGGGGTAATTTCCACATTGATTTTGGAGGCTCTGATACAGATCTTCATGTCATTATAAGTTTGGGGTTATAAGAACCTTTGAAAACTCAGGCATTGGCCTAGAAGAGAAAGTACTGAACAGGGACTCAGGAAACCTGGATTCTATTTTCAGCTCTGCTCCTGGCCTGCTGGGTGTCCCTGGGCAAATCAAGTCTCTCTATGTGCCTCAGTTTCCCCAGCTGTAAAATTGGGATAATGATATTTACCCCCTTTACAAAGTGCTTTGAGGTCTATGGAAGAAAAACACCATGTAAAAGATAGGTTTTATTATTTTCTTACAGTGCCTAGGCCTGTGAGACAATACATGGGTTTACAGGGGTCAAACTGGAAATTATTGTGATGGTGCCCCCCATAAGGCTTTATGGAAATATACTTATGAATGTATATCTGACATTACTAGAATGTGTTTTATGCTACATATGCCATGTAACATATCTCTGTAAAGGTTATGATCTTCTGAATTTATTAATCCTATTTGAATGCATGTATCATTTTTGTATTCAAAGTTATGAATAATGGCTGCATACTTGTTTGATTCTGAGTAGGTTTTAGTGAAGCAGTTGGTCAGCTTCCTGAGAAAAGATTATTCTCAGTAAGTGCCCAATCAAGAAGCCCTTAAGCCAACAATGAACTTGGGGATGCCAATCCACATCTGGACTTTCCCAGGAATGTGGCTTGGCTGGTAAGCAACTCAGTCATTCATGGACAGGTGACTTGCCCAGGTGACTCCAAAACTTCATTTTGTAGCTGTATTGTGCATAGGAGAGAGGAGGGGTCTCCACCCACAAGAGAAAGTCTATTTAAACCCCTGTAAGACCCCTCTATTTCATCTTCAGCTGTCTAAAGAGAGAGACTCTCCAACCCCAAAGATACCTGAAAGAAACTGGAACAAAGGACAGTAACTACAGGGTGTGTGAGTGATTGCTGGACCCAGACTAGAAGGAGATCAGTCTGTAAAAGGAAGCCTATTGGAGCTGGCGAGGTTTTTATCTGTATTCAGTTTGATTAGACATAGCCTTGTGTGTTTTATTTTATTTTGCTTGGTAATTCACTTTGTTTGGTCTGTTACTACTTGGAACCACTTAAATCCTACTTTCTGTATTTAATAAAATCACTTTTTACTTATTAATTAACCCAGAGTATGTATGAAACAGTGTTATAGAGGGCAAACAATTTATAAGTTTACCCTGTATAAGCTTTATACAGGGTAAAACTGATTTATTTAGGGGTTGGACCCCATTGGGAATTGGACATCTGAATGTTAAAGACAGGAACACTTCTGTAAACTGCTTTCAATTAAGCCTAAAGATCTTAGGAGACGTGGTTCAGACCTGGTTCTGGGTTTGCAGTAGGCTAGTGGGTCTGGCTCAAACCAGGCAGGGCACTGAAGATAGGACAGGAAAGCAGGGGCAGAAATAGTCTTGGCACATCAGGTAGCAGCTCCCAGGGTGTTTGTGTGATCCAGCCCATCACAATTATAAAGCAAAGTTATTTTATCCATACTTCACCCAAAAAGACATTTCCACACATCTGAGGTGCCAAAGTGAAACACCAAAATGAGATTGTGTAGCTGTTCAAAATAAGATCAGGTGAGCTTTTCTGGTCTTTGCTGGGTTCATTGGTCTTCTGTTCCCCTTGGTGAAGGGCAGATTTCCTGCTAAACTATTTAGTCTTAACTCCCCACGTCTTTCACTGGACTATGGTAGGCTTTTTGGACATGGCTTCTTCTTGATTGGGAGTATGGGGAAGAGGGAAGTAAGTAAGTGGGAGTAGTCTTCCATGTGCCATACCCTCCTGACACCAAAATGAGGGTTAGCCATTTCCTAAACAATTCTAAAAAATAATCCATGTAGGAAATTAAGTAAAAATGAACAGATTTAGGAAAAGTCAATGACCATCTCTGTGAGATATTTCTGTCCCAGATTTCTTTCAGGGCAAACAGTTTACATTATATCATCATATTCCCTTTTAGTACTTCCATTGCTTTTGTATATGGTAGGTTGGTGGCTATTGCAGAGACTCTTTACAATGCTTGACTACTCAAGAAGGTAATGGAGTCTGTTATGATAGCAGTTTGCCTCGTACTTCAAAGTTTTCTGGCAGGTGTTTCACTACTTGAATTTCCTTCATGAGGGAGAAAGACTTAGACGACATATTATCAATCTCAATCAAATGCTTTGTTTTAGTTTTAGTGAATAGCTTTGCCTCTTCAAAGAAGTGATGTAGTTAGTACAAGAATATGATTTCAAGGGAAACAAAAATATGACATTCAGTGGTCAAAGATATATCAGTGCGGGTGCAGATTAAGAACCACCTTCTATAGATCACAATCTTCTTTTGCCTATGGATAAAACTTAAGTGAAAATGCTATGTTCAAAATTATGGAAGCTTTACTTTCAGCTGCATATTTAAAGTTGAATAGGAAAAAATACTGTAAATTTCCTCAAGTATTTGTCTCAGAGAAGATTCAGTTTTTCAGGTTATGGCACGGGGTCTAGATTAGCGTAGGACTTCAAAATGGAGGAGAGTTTGGTACTTGCTAAGCTGCATTTGCAGTGGATTTGGTAGTATCTTCCAACAGGTAAGCCCATTGAAGACCGAAGAAATACTCAGATTTGTAATTAATTTTGTTTTAGTGTTGTATTTCTATAGCACATTGAAGAAGTGACCGCCTTTTCTCTTCAGTATTGGTGTGGTGCTGGTTTAGCTAAATAGCAAAAGGAAAAGTTGTGGAATCTTGCTGGTGCCATAGCATTCGTATATCAGTCACACTCTTGGAAAAGTGTCGTCTCTGAATAATTCAATATTAATACAGATTTATGCATATTTTTGAAAACATGTTTAACATGAAAACAATGTATTTAATGTTGCTTAGAATTATTAATGCCATACATTTGTATTACATACATTTTTTTCCAGTAGTTCCTAGATGTGGAAAATGTTGAAATGTTCATCTTAGTTCATCTCTTTCATATTTAGGCTATGTACTCTTCAGAATGGCAGAAAAAATACCCTAGAATGCTCCTTATAGCATCTAACTCTCATTAAAATTTATAAAATAGATTCATTCTTTTTTTAATAGAAATTAAAATGTGTGAAAACCTACTTTGTATAAAGTCTACTCTTACATATAATTCTTACACCAGACAAACTTCCAGTTAATGTCATGGAAATTGTAGTATAATAAAAAAATATCACTGGTATCTTTTAATATTTTTGGTAGAAAATTGAATTAGGTCAAAAATACAAATAACCCCCAGCAGTATGCAGAGTGCTGAAGGAGCAAGTTTTTGTTGTGTTCCAAAGATGCATGTTACTTTTTATATAAAAAATACTTGAGGCATTTTTGATCCAAATGTCAGAAGCTGAACATGTCAGAAAAATGGATGTCCATACACAATGTCAGACCTTCTCCAATAAAATATTTTTTCTGGGTCCTGGATGTAAATAAATAATAATATGTTTTAGATCATATCTATTAGTATATAATATCAATTACTTTCCCAAACCTTCACCTTGCTAGCCCAGATGCATCTTTGATAGGACTGGTAGCAATGGAGACACCTTCTGGGTCCATGGGAGGGCAGCAGGGGGGCATAAATCTCAGCAGGGAGCAGCTGAGGCAGTGTTCCATATGTCCCTTCTCCTTTCCTTTCTCTTTCCTCCTGGAGGTGGGGGTGCCCTTTCCACCCTTTTGACCCTTCCTTTCTCCTGCTCAGGGGATGGGTATGGGAGAGGGGAGTCACATGCTACATCTAGGATCAGGACTCCAGTGCCTGTCCCACCACGGCTGCTGCCATTGGCCAGTGGGAGTTGTACTGGGGTCAGGTGATTGGCTCCCTTTGGTGGTAATGGAGCACTCGGAGGGGTGTGTTAATATAGCCTATATATATCTACCTACGTGGGTTAGACTTTGTGAACTCCTTGTTTCATCCCCACCCTTCACCTAGTTGCTGGAGCTCTGGTGGTGCTGGGGGCTTGACGCACTACTAGTTCTGGGGGTTGGAAAGGATTTTTCCCACATGGCAAAATTGGCAAACTGCTGTGTTTGTTTTTTTCACCTTCTACCCAGCATCCAAGAGGCCTGGCTTGAAGGTTTAAATTACAATTGTTACTACGTTGGCAGGTGGCAGTGCAGTTGGTGGGTGACCCAAGTAACTGTCTGGGTCTTGTTTCTGGGCACAGTATTGCATGATAAAGGGATGTGCCTCTAGGTCTCACACAACTTGTTACCCTCATCTTAGATCTTTTACCTCCAGCATGGAGGAAGGGAGCAAGGTAAGAATCTGGCTTTGAGTCAGGGTCCCTGGGCAGGCCTGAGGGTGTAAAGGGGACATGGTCTTCACACCCACCCTCAGGTTTATAGTACATAAAGATTGCTGGTGCCATCAAGAATTGCACTGTAAAAACAATGCAGGGTAGTTTGGAGTGGATAATTCTAAATAAAGCAGAAAACTCATCTGAAGCTAATCAGACTGAAACATGTCCTTAAGTGCTTTGCTGAATCAGGGCTATAAGGAGTACATTGTGGGTATGTCTTCTATCTTGAGTTACCTACACTCTGTAACTCCTCTTGAGATAGCCTATCTTAAGTGAGAGTAGTCAAACTGTGCAATAATACTCAAACTGCTCTGTCTACACTGGTGCTGCACTCATTTGTGTATGGCACTAAGGACTCTGAGGGCACATCCTGTGGTTCTCTGTGCTGCCATAAGCTGAGCCATGCTATGATTTGTTTTCACAGTAAACTGTGGGGGAGAACTCATCTGCCCGTTCTGGGCACATGGGGGGAATTGTGGAAAGGCATTGGAGGATATGTTAGCAACTGATGAGTTGTGTTATCTAGAGCTTAAGCCTATACACCTTGAGTTAATAGCACAACCACTCTGGAGTTAAGGGTTTTGTACAGGACAGGATTAGGAGCAACACCTGAGTTCTAACTTAAGCTGCCTTTGGTATTAACATCTGGGGGGTATAATGTCACATCCCTGGGCCATTAATAGCACATCACATACTGAGTCAACAACAATCAACTGTCTATATAATAGCTGATACCTGAGGGTTTGTAAGTAGTCAGTGATTGCAGACACATGTTGGTACATTGATGGCCATAGATTTTACTGGATATGTTATACAATTATGAAAACAGGAAATATATTAAAACAATTGTGTACAGGAAAGTGATAATGGGAGATTAGGGAACTAGGAAGAGGAAGTCATTGAAGTTAGCTTCAGCATTGCTGATTTTCGCCTCATGTGTAAGTTAACTGTTTATCAGCTAAATTGGACAGTGAATGCTCACTTTACTTGAAGTGCAGGGTTTAGGAAGAAAGTATTTGTCTTTCAAAATGAACATATTCAACAGTTCTGACAGCTACAGCGTAGGTAAGGTGAAGCGGGAACTGACTGAAAACATTTTCTTTAATTTTTTTTGGATGGAAGCTGCCTTTTTGATCTAACCAAATATTGTGACTGGGTTTTTATTTTATTTTTCATATGTAAAAAAAAATTACATACAATTTTCTAAAATGTCCTTTTCAATTTTTTTTGAAAAACTAAAAGAAAAATGTTGTTTCATTTTGGTTTGGAAAAAAACAATATTTTTTCCTTTTTTTCCCCTCCACTGGCAAAAGTCAGAAGGAAGTATAAAGATGTGAGAGAGATGGGGTAGGGGATTTTTAAAAATCACAGAAAAATTTGAAAGAAAATGTTTCTTTCATGTGAAGATTTTCATGTGAAAATTTGCATGGAACATACTTAGCTTTTTTTGGCCAGCTCTCGTTTCAAGTATGTTTCCACTATTAAACCAATTTTTGACCCTTTTTTAAAATACTGAACACAGGCAATAGCAATAGACAGTAATTATGTCTGGAGCCAAGGTATTATTTTTCATCATAATTTGAAATGAAACAGACAACAGTTGCAAAATTATGACACTCTAAAATAGAACTGTTCACAGGAGTCCAAAAAGTCTAATTTTTTTGCCATGTTGTAGGAATAAAGAGGAAAGAAGGAAAGCGACAAAACTTATTTTGCAAGCTGAGAGCAAGTAATAGAAGAACGAAAAGAAAAAATTCTAATAGCATTTCCCTGGAAAGATCTGTGTCTAACATAATATTATATCGAACTATCACAAGCATCTTTCATTTGCATATATTTATGCACATTATGTGGGCAGAAGACGGGAGTTTGCTTCAGCAGGTCATTTTTTGTACCCTATTTCTTATTCACTAATGTTTATGGGACTAATTTACACTACCACTTTATTTTACCACTTTATTTTATTTATTTTAATATAAATGCTTCTATATTCTGTTGGTAAAGCTTTATTTTCATGTACTCTTTGGCCCTTCTTAGCTGCCAGTAATAGGTAAGTAGTTTTATATACATACACACTGTGGTGTTTTTGGAAAATTCATAAGGTTTGAATATATTAATCTAGCTGGAAAATATTCTAAGTAAATAAATAAAGGTATGTCACATTTGGGACTTTTCAAAGCAGGCTGTACACCTGCAGATTGCACAGATGAACTCACTTAGTACTTCAAAGGTCATATTTAATTCAATACACTTTATGCAGCACCAAATACGTCAACACATGTTTCATTGTCTTATTCAAATTAGGATTCACAGTGTAGCATGGTAAGCATAACCATGGTCAGACTCAGAATATATCTGTGGTAAAATGTTTGCCTACGCCTCCCATCTCAATTTTCATAGGATAGTCCCAGGTTTAATGGAGTTTCTTTGTATCCTGCAGGACAATGAAAGTATCACAAAATATCTTTGGGCTGATGCAATACCATGACATAAAAACTCAATGATATTTTAACCCAACACTCTTGATACGTGATAGTTTTTTTCTTGGCGGGCAAACTTTTAAAGGAAGCAATCGGTGCTGCGGGAAGCGGTGTGGGCCGCAGGGATGTGCTGGCCACTGTTTCCTGCAGCTCCCATTGGCTGGGAACAGTGAACCGCGGCCACTGGGAGCTGCAGGGGGCCATGCCTGCAGATGATCAACATAAGCAAAATGTCTCGTGGCCAGCCAATGGATTACCCTGATTGGCTGCATGCCAAAGGTTGCCAAACCCTGTTATAGACATATAAATATATATGACTGCAAGTTCCATTTTGAATTTGTCTTCTCTGTTGTTCTTTATCTCTGAGTTGGGCTGGAATTGCAAGTAGTGGTATAGGGCTAACAATACAGGGTATTTAAATCTGGGTGATCATATATTAAAATAAAAGTGCCCTGGTAAAATGCTGGCTTCTTCCCAGGAGAACTGGTTTGCCAGGGAATAAGTTGGCTGACAATGAAATCACTTGGTAGGTGTCTGTGATCACCTGAGGAGGCTGATCAGGGAGTCACATCACAGAGTAGACTGGAAGGTTATAAATGGCATCTTTAGACATCTCCATCAACTCAAGCTGAGGAAAGCTGCTGCAGGAGCCTGATGAGGCATAGGGGAAATCATGCCTACTTGAACACAAACAGATCCCAAGGGAAGGGTGAGCTAGAGTGAAGAGCACTGTGTTCAGGATGTTTACTGTTTTCTGAATTATCTGTGCTCTCTTGTGTTTTATCTCTTAAGTAAAGAAAAATTCACCTTTTGCTAAGCCTGAGCCTATATGCTTCTGCTATCATGCATCTCTGAAGAGGTAAACTGTAAACCAAAAAGCTCAGACCTTTGTTGTGATTCTGGGGAATGTGCAAGAGCCATTGAGGTGGCTTGGAGGAGATGGCACTGGTTTCAAGGCCGAGGCAATTGGACTGTGGGATATGCCTATCTTCGCTACAATTACTCCTTCATTTGTGGTGTAGATGTACTCATACAATGGCTGAGTCATGATCTGGGCTGCCATTAACTCCCTGCCATTTCAGTACTCTACCTGTTCCCTTGTGTGGTCTCCAAAATATGAAGTGAAAGTTAGTAATGTAAGGAGCAATATTAACTTCTGCTACTTCTTGTGTCTGTACTCTCGCCAGGAGGGACTTCTGTAGGTTTGTGAAGAGAAGCTGAACATGCCATAGCTCAGAGGGAGGGTATGTCTACACTACGAAATTAGGTTGAATTTACAGAAGTCCATTTTGTAGAAAGTGTTTTTATACAGTCAATTGTGTGTCCCCCCACACAAATGCTCCAAGTGCATTTACTCGGTGGATTGGGTCCACAGTACCGAGGCAACCATCGACTTCCGGAGCATTGCACTGTGGGTAGCTATCCCACAGATCCTGCAGTCTCCGCCGCCCATTTGAATTCTGGGTAGAAATTCCAATGCCTGATGGGGCAAAAACATTGTTGCGGGTGGTTCTGGGTACATATTGTCAGGCTCCCCCACCCTCCCGTCCTCCGTGAAAGCAATGGGAGACAACTGTTTCACGCCTTTTCTCCTGGGTTTCCCATGCAGATGCCATACCATGGCAAGCATGGAGCCCGCTGAGCTCACCATCACCGTATGTCTCCTGGGTGCTGGCAGACGCGGTACTGCATTGATACACAGCAGCAGGTCATTGCCTTTTGGTAGCAGACAGTGCAGTAGGACTGGTAGCCATCATCGCCATTCTCCAGGGTGCTCTGTTAGCTGACCTCGGTGAGGTCGGTCAGGGGCTCCTGGGCAAACATCGGAGTGACTCAGCCAAGTCATTTCCCTTTTAAGTTTCGTCTCATGGTGATTCAGTCCTGCCGGTAGACGAACTGCACCGTCTTCTAATGAGCAGCCAGGAGATGACGATGGCCAGCAGTCATACTGCACCATCTGCTGCCAGCAAGATGTATAAAGATAGATGAAGTGGATCAAAACAAGAAATAGACCGGATTTGTTTTGTATTCATTTTCTCCTCCCTACCTCCCTCTCTCCGTGAAATCAATGGCCTGCTAAACCCAGAGTTTTGAGTTCTAACCTTGAGGGGATAGAAAAAGGAATAGAAAATCACTGAGCTGCTGCTATCAAGGGTTGTAACTCTGGGAAATGGGCAGGTCATAGTGGATGGCTTTGCTGCAATGGGATTCTCTAACTGTGGTGGGGTGATAGACGGAACCCATATCCCTATCTTGACACCGGAGCACCAAGGCAGTGAGTACATAAACCGAAAGGGGTGCTTTGCAATGGTGCTGCAAGCACTGGTGAATCACAAGGAATGTTTTACTAACATCAACGTGGGGTGGCTGGGAAAGGTCCATGACGCTCGCATCTTCAGGATCTCTGGTCTGTTTCAACAGCTGCAGCAAGGGATTTACTTTCCAGACCAGAAAATAACGATTGGGGATGTTGAAATGCCTATAATTATCCTTGGGGACCCAGCCAACCCTTTAATGCCATGGCTCATGAAGCCGTACACAGGCACCCTGGACAGTAGTCAGGAGCTGTTCAACTATAGGCTGAGCAAGTGCAGAATGGTGGTAGAATTTGCATTTGGACATTTAAAAGCACGCTGGCACAGTTTACTGACTTGGTTAGACCTCAGCAAAACCAATATTCCCATTGTTATTACTGCTTGCTGTGCACTCCACAATATCTGTGAGAGTAAGGGGGAGATGTTTATGGCGGGGTGGGAGGTTGAGGCAAATCGCCTGGCTACTGATTACGTGCAGCCAGACACCAGCGCGTTTAGAAGAGTACAGGAGGGCACGGTGCACATCAGAGAAGCTTTCTAAACCAGTTTCAGGAATTTTTGCCAGGCTACGGTGTGAAAGTTCTGTTTGTTTCTACTTGATGGAACCCCACCCGGGTTCACTTTACTTTCCTGTAAGCTAAGCACTTTCCCCTCCCCCCTTCGATCACCGCTTGCAGAGGCAATAAAGTCATTGTTGCTTCACATTCATGCATTCTTTATTTATTCATCACACAAATAGGGGGATAACTGCCAAGGTAGCCCGGGAGGGATGGTGGAGGAGGGAAGCACCAGGTGGGGTTTTGGAGGAGGGAAGGACAAGGCCACACAGCATTTTAAAACTTTAAAACTTTAAAACTTATTGAATGCCAGCCTTCTGTTGCTTGGGCAATCCTCTGGGGTGGAGTGGCTGGGTGGCCGGAGGCCCCCGCACCACATTCTTGGGCGTCTGGGTGAGGGGGCTATGGAACTTGGGGAGGAGGGTGGTTGGTTACATAGGGGCTATAGCGGTGGTCTGTGCTCCTCCTGCCTTTCCTGCAGCTCAGCCATACGCTGGAGCATATGAGTTTGATCCTCCAGCAGCCTGAGCATTGACTCCTGCCTTCTTTCAGCAAGCTGACGCTGTTAGGGGGATTATTCCTTCACCCGCTTACTTCTCTGGTCCTTCTCACATGAACAGAGAGCAACAATACGCAAAATCCAAAGGAGCAAACAATTCAGTGTTTATTGGGGTGAACTTCCCGCAAGCATGATTCCAGTTTCCTTCCTTTGTGCCCCCTTTCCCAGCTCTGACACCACAGAGCCTTACCTGTGTCCCTGTTCCCATTTCCCCCCTTACTTCCTGATTGACTGCAGACTATGTAGTAAAATTTGAGTTCTGCTTAGCTATACCTTAACCAATCATTTTACTGAACTTTAACTAACCAATCCTAACTTATTGTAACATGATTATTTAACCAATTATATCCCACCACCTTAATTAGTTTACACCCAGCAAAATTTATTATACAGCAGACAGAAACAATCACAGAACCAGACAGAAATTATACAAACAATAGGGAAATAGGAACTACAATGATAGAACAAACACAGAAATGAGGATTTCACATCCCAGCTATTGATAAGTGAGTTTTTGCCAGATAGGATGCTATCACACTAAGTTTCCTTTTACATCTTCTAGGCACTTCTCTTTCTCTGGAGGTGATCGGCAATATCAGGACAGGATTGTATTCCTAACAACCCAATAGCACCTTATTTCAATGTGACTAGTTTGGAATGTGAAGATGTGACCATTTGCTTCCCAGCTTATGGCTGCCTCTGCTGCTTAGCCAAAGGCCTTAGCCAAAGAACAGGGCCTCAGACTGTCACAGTAAGAGAAGGCCCTTACACCAGCAGACAGTAATTTTGATTCTTTCTTTTATACCTCTATAACTAGCTAAGTGATAAGAATACACCTAAATTCTTAGAGTATAGGCCTTTGCAGACAGGCCTGAATATCTATATCCTAATAGATGCCACCTACCATCTTCAGCCCGCCACCTCTCCTCGCGGTCATATTGTGTTTTCCTGCGCTCTGAGATTGTCTGCCCCCACGTATTTTGCTGTGCTCTGTCAGTGTGGGAGGACAGCATGAGGTCAGAGAACATTTCATTGTGAGTGCGTTTTTTTCGCATTCTAATCTTTGCTAGCCTCTGGGATGGAGAAACATATGCAGCTGGTGGAGGGGAAAAAAAAGGGAGAGTGGTAGTTAAAAAGACACATTTTATAGAAGAATGGTTACACTCTTTCATGGTAAACTTTGCTGTTAACATTACATAGCACATGTGCTTTGATTACAAGGTTGCATTTTGCCTCTTATTGAGGGTATGCTAGTTTGGTGTGAGAGATCACTCACGCAGGGCTGGGCAGCAGAATTCGGCTTGCAAGGAGACATGGTAAGCCACAGTCTTTTGGCTTCTTTAACCTTCATAACATGTGGGAATGGTTTCACACAGCAGCACCCTCATTTCCCATACGAAGTAGCCGTTATGTTGGCCATTAAAAATGGGTTGGCAATTTAAAAGGAGGGGCTGTGGTTTCCGGGTTCATGTGCAGCAGAAACCAAACTAACACCCCCCCCCCACACACACACACACAATTCACTGGGATGATGGCTTTTCACCTCCCCCCACCATGTGGCTAACATTGGGGAAGATTTCTGTTCAGCGACAGGCAAACAGCCCAGCAGGAACGGGCACCTCTGAATGTACGCTTACTAAAAACCACCCTATTTCAGCCAGGTGACCATCAGTGATATCACTCTCCTGAGGGTAACAGAGAGAGATGAAGAACAGATGTTGCTTGAATGCCAGCAAACACCGGAACCATACACTGCAATGCCTTTTCTGCAATGATTCTCGACTACGTGCTACTGGCCTGGCGTGGTAAAGTGTCCTACCATGGAGGATGGAATAAGGCTGCCCTCCCCAGAAACCTTTTGCAAAGGTTTTGGGAGTACATCCAGGAGAGCTTTATGGAGATGTCCCTGGAGGATTTCCGCTCCATCCCCAGACACGTTAACAGACTTTTCCAGTAGGTGTACTGGCTGCGAATGCCAGGGCAAATTAATCATTAAACACGCTTGCTTTTAAACCATGTATAATATTTAAAAAGGTACACTCACCAGAGGTCCCTTCTCCACCTTCAGGGTCCGGGAGCCCGCCTTGGGAGGGTTTGAAGGGTACTGGGTCCAGGTCCAGGGTGATAAACAGATCCTGGCTGTTGGGGAAACCGGTTTCTCCGCTTTCTTGCTGTGAGCTATCTACAAACTCCTCCTCATCATCATCTTCCTTGTCCCCAAAACCCGCTTCTGTGTTGCCTCCCACTCTTTGGATGGAGTCAAAGCACAGGGTTGGAGTAGTGGTGGCTGCACCCCCTAGAATGGCATGCAGCTCATCATAGAAGCAGCATGTCTGGAGTTCTGAACTGGAGTGGCCGTTTGCCTCTCTGCTTTTTGGTAGGCTTGCCTGAGCTCCTTCATTTTCACGTGACACTGCTGCAAGTCCCTGTTATAGCCTCTGTCCTTCATGCCATTGGAGATTTTTTCAAACATTTTGGCATTTCGTCTTTTCAAACGGAGTTCTGCCAGCATGGATTTGTCTCCCCATACAGCGATCAGATCCTGTACCTCCCATTCAGTCCATGCTGGAGCTCTTTGGAGATTCTGGGACTGCATGGTCTCCTGTGATGATGAGCTCTCTATGGTGACCTGTGCAGGTGAGCTTGCCACGCTGGCCAAACAGGAAATGAGATTCAAAAGTTTGCAGGACTTTTCCTGTATACCTGGCCAGTGCATCCGAGTTGAGAGCACTGTTCAGAGCGGTCACAACTGAGCACTCTGGGATACCTCCTGGAGGCCAATACCATCAAATTGCATCCACGGTACCCCAAATTTGACCTGGCAAGGCCGATTTCAGGGATAATCCCCTTGTCGGGGGTGGAGTAAAGAAATTGATTTTAAGAGCTGGTTAAGTTGGAAAAAAGGGCTTTGTTGTGTGGACAGGTGCAGGGTTAAATCAAGATAACACTGCAAAATTCGACCTAAACTCGTAGTGTAGACCAGGCCGGAGAAGAGTACTCTTGTAGTTAGGGCACAAGACTGGAACAAGGAGACAATTCTTTTCACAGCTTGTAATGATGCTGGTTCTGGCACGACCCAACTGAGAGAGCCAATTCAGGACAAATTGCTTAAAGCAGAGCAATTACAGCCCAAGCCTGGGGTTTCTATGCACAACAAGGCAAACCAAACCAAACCAGCCAAACAGAGAAGACTTTGGTTTTACCCCACTTGTTAACCACAAGTCACACAAGCAATTCCCTTAGACACTCCAGTTTCCCAGTATCACCACCAGTGCCACTCATTATGGTAGCTAACGGTTATGAAAACCAGTACCCCAGTAAAAGAAAAAAGGTTCTCTCGATCCCAAAGGACCAAACCCCAGACCCGGGTCAATATACAAGTTAGATCTTACCCACAAATCACGCTGTTGCCCATCCTTTAGAATCTAAAATCTAAAGGTTTATTCATAAAAGGAAAAAAGATATAGATGAAAGATAGAATTGGTTAAATGGAATCAATTACATACAGTAATGGCAAAGTTCTTGGTTCAGGCTTGCAGCAGTGGTAGAATAAACTGTAGGTTCAAATCAAGTCTCTGGAGTACATCCACAGCTGGGATGGGTCATCAGTCCTTGTTTCAAAGCTTCAGTATAGCAAAGTTCCTCCAGACGTATGAAGCAGGATTGAAGACAAGATGGAGGAGCTGCAGCAGCTTTTTATATTCTCTTGCCATGTGTCTTTCTTTATTTGTTCCAAAGACAAGCTGTCCATCACATGGCATGGGAAAACCTCAGAGTTCTATCCATAGGCATGCCCCTGCATACATTGCTGAGTCACCAGGTGTGTCTGCCTTCTCTCAGTGGGTCAACTGTATAGCTGATTGTCCTTAATAGGCCATCAAGCAGGCTAGGCAGAGCTGACACCAGCTTGTCTGGGGTGTCACCCAGAAGCATAGCACAAGTTTGAACTCCAGACAGTACAGAGCCAATGTTCATAACTTCAACTACAAAAATGATACACATAGCATAATCATAACCAGCAAAGCATAATATTGTCTTAGACACCTTATTTGACACCCTTTATACAAGATTTGGTGCCACTATAGGACCTCAGTTGCAACAATGTTATATGTGGTCCCAGTTCAAGTCAATAAAGTCACACAGCTCTGTTACAATTGTTCTCTGGAAGATTGGGTAAGTTACCTGATCTTTCCATGACTCGATTTCCTAAACTGTACAATTCAGATAATAACACAACCAAAAATATCTATTTATTTTAGTTTAGTTTCATAATTTAAACATGACATGGGGAGAGATAATCATTTAGATAGATAGCCTAATACTAAACCTTTAACCAATCCGCTTCTATGCATATTTGCTGGCTTAGAACAATCCCACTGGAAGAATAGAAGGGCAGTGGCTGCTTTTGGCTGTAGTAGCTGTGCATAGGGCTGATCAGAAGTTCCCTGGATAATTCTATCCTCCCAAACGCCTGCTTAGAAAGCTCATTCACTTGGACTTTGGGAGATATGGTTAAGGGAAATTCACCTGTTAGTCACATCATAATTATTTTCTTAGCCTTTCCTACCATTTTTCAGCTTCTTCAATTAATTTGGTATATTGATGCTTATTACGCACAGCCTTCCCTTGAAAACTTTCCAGGTTAGTTGTTCTTTAAAATTCAGTTGCAAAGTTTGGATTGAAATTTCAGAGGTAGTTAGTTAAAAATAAATAAAATCAGGATGAGAAGAGTGAGACAATTTTAATATTGCAAAATATCTACAAAGCATGCCAGAACTAAATATTAATTAAATAGTGCAAGGTACCTGCCAAGAATTACAGGACAATTGGATGTTGAAAAGAAACTTGGTTGAAGGTTATATTTAATTAAGAGTATCCAGATGGTGTTAGTGAGGTGTTATTTTTATTCATCACAAACTGTCTAACTAATGACTTAGTTTCACTTGTAACACAATCTACCATAGTATTGTCAGATCACTTCTTATTAGTTGCATCAAAATAAGCAGAACTTGTTAACTACTGTGTCCAGGAGGGAAATGAATAAATGAATGCATGAAATTCTGAAAAACATTTCACTGTGCAGACTGATGTGGCTATAATGGGACTATTGCTTGTAAACAGGTAGATAGTGAACTTTAAACAGGTAGATATTAAAACTTTGAACAAGTTTCTTCTTTAGAGGAAATTAATCACCCTAAGAAATATTTAAATGGTAAACTTTCACCAAATATTACTTAATAGAGTGTTTACTGTAAGAGGAAAATATCAAATGTGTCATTTTTATCTTTAATACCAGCAAAAATATGCTTTGAATATAAATATATATATATGAAATTTGTATTGCAGTAGCACTCCATAAGAGGAGACAGCCCCAGCAACAAAGGACCTACTTTCTAAATGCACAAAACTAGATTTGCAAAGACCATAAATGCATCGTTATTGTAAAACAACAACAACAAAACCCATTTCCTAAATGATACAATTTTGATTGCCTGCATATGAGGGTCCAGGCTTCAAACATCATTTTGCCCATTAGGTTCCTAAATATTACTGAAAAGATATAGCTCAACTAGAAGCTATGGGCTTGATGCAGGAATCATTTTGTAAAATTCTAGGGCCTGTGTTATTCAGAAGGTCAGACCAGAGCATCACAATGGTTCCTTATAGTCTTGAAATCTATGAATCTGAGAAATATCCATTAACGTCCTAATCCTTTTGCATGTGCTTAACTTTAAGCACATAATCATCCCAATTAATTAAATGGGGGACTAGTCCCAACAGATTAAATGTGATGCTTAAAGTTAAGCCCCTACATAGAAGCAAGGCCATGGTGGTATGTTCCAAAATAACCATTTTAAACTCCTGAGTATTGATTTAAAAATCTAAGTCAGCACTTAGGCCTAATCTGAAGCCCACTGAAGTTCATGGAATCTTTCTTTTGACTTGGCTCAGGCCCTTATAGCAGATATCTAAAGTGGTCTTTTTAGGTGTCCAACTTTAGGAATCCACATTGGAAAACTGCACCCAGTATTCCCTGAATATTTTTTGAAAGAATAGATATAATCTTGAGTTCCAGTGTTTTTCACAAAACTGTATCTGTCACATACAAAACCCCTATGTTAAAAGAACTTTATTTAGATTGCACACCCAAGAACTTGAAAGGTAGAAAATACCAGATTTACTGCTGCCCTCACAACCTTAATTCTGCACTTTTGTTCAGAATACTGTGAACTGAGTTAGGTGAGGTGAAAAAATAGCATGTGATCATGTATCTAAAAATTGTACCCTAATACACACAAACAAAGCTGCTGAATTAAAGTTGCACAGGTAACTAAATCTGGCACTTCCTAACTTTTGCATGATTGACTTTTCAACCTAAATAACATTCTTTTAATGGAATTTTTTCATGTGATTTCCTATTTTTTAAAGGAAAATAAGGTAAAAACAAATTCTATTAAATGGAACTGAAAGAACCCCCTTTCCCTGCATTCTCAGTAGCATTTGACTTGACTTGGGTAAGTCACTTTTTAAAAGGGTACTTGGGCTGTTTAGGCATTTATCCCTTCTCTTTACATATCATTTGAATAATGGTTCTAATTTAAAATTCCTATTATTTCCCCCCTTTTAAGGTATTGTCTGTAACAATATTGCAATGCCACCTACCCAGTACAATGGATCATATTTCCGCCATATACGAAGTACTGAAATTAATATGGAGATTGTTTATCAACTTGATGTATTAGCTGAGGACCTAAAGTTATGAATTATTACTATTTAAGAAATGACCAGGTATCAAGGCCTTTTAGAAGGGTTGTACAGAAGGTGTAGGCCAAAAGCCTAATGGGGAGAAATTGTCTCGAGTAAATTGTACTCCATTTTGCTTATTTTGTTAGCTTTGAATTAGTAAGAAGTAATTCTTTTTGGTTTTATTCTTTGCTTTACGTGTTAATGATTATTTTTAGAAGGAAAGAAGTGTTATGGCTGTAATTCTTGCTTTTGAAATTATGTACTGTTTTGTGTGCAAGTGAAGAACGTATGGCATGCTAACAGAGACAAGACAGGAGGCATCAGTACTGATGGGTCGGATGGTCGAGAGGGGAGTGGAGAAGTCAAGAGGCACCAACCTTATTATCATAATCACCCTAAAGCAAAGGCATACACCCTAAGGACAAGATAAGGAGTGGAGCCAGAGGGATGAGATAAGGAATAGCTGTGGACACTTCCAGTAACAACCCAGTATAATGCTGATTAGGAGAAACCTTGACTACCTCGTGATTAACGGCTCTGATGTGACACAGCAAAGTCCATAGACTTGTATGGGAACTTATTATTATAAAAGAAGGGTTTATTGCCATAGGACTTTGGGTTAGCTCTGCATCAACATCAGAGCTTTGGACACATCTGACGGAGACCCAGCTTCAGCTCCTCCCCTCCCTCGTGTGCAGTTTCAGCTGGCCATTGGAACTGACAGAGCAACAGTAAGGACTGGTAACTATAAGATCCAGCTGCAGAACCTTTTGGTGTGTGTGTGTGAATGGAAGCATATGCTGATTTTAATGCTTAAATTGTACTCTCAATAAACACGGCATATTGCCTTATCCCCTTGAAAAGCTTCTGTATGCTTCTTATAAGCATAACATCTTGTATGCTTCTTATAAGCATAAAAAGGAGCAAGAGAATAAAAACCTGAGGCTTAATGGCTAGATTTCTTCAATAGTTTGAGGAAACTCAAAGTTGCAGCAGCCTTTCTCAGGAGTGTACCCTGGGGCAGCTAAAGAGGCTTCTCCTATTTTCTTCTCTGTGAATGAGTGAGTGGATTAAAATTAAATTAATATCAAACATTAAGATATGATATGATATGCCAGATACAGTAGTACAATAGGGAGCTTGATAGTATGATTAAAATGTGTATATAAAGGAAGTCAACTATAAGTTATACAGCTTTGGGCAAAATATTGTAAACTTTAATGTCAGGTTTTACCTCACAGGCAAGCCTGTTAGGAATAAAACAGATTGTGTTCATATTGATTTCTTTCAGTTTAAGTAATAAAGCGAAGAAGTAAAGCTAATTTTTGCTATCAAGCATGCTTATACTGTCAGGTTAATGAAATACACCTATGCTGAAAGAGGCAGTAAATAAAAGGAACTAAAACCAAATAGTGTGTGTGTTGGGATACTTGCACATGGAATGATATAATCAGAAATGTAACTGTTTGGTTAATAATGCATATAATCAGCTCAGATACACATACCAAGAACCAACTGGTGTTGGTAAAACAACCAGGGGAACAGAAATGGAAAATATATTTAGCTGTTCTGGCCTCCTGGAGAACAACTGCAGCAAAGTTGGCCATGGGATGCACTGCAGAGGGAACCATGGAAAGTGACTTGCAGGAGTTAGTGGCTGACTAGAGCAACCCAGCTGGTGTTCAAAGCATGTGCCAACAGCTATGGCAAAACCTAACTTGTCTTAAAAAAGCTGGTGTGACAAGAGAATGCAAAATTCCAGCCCCAGTTGCAAGAGCTCAGAAAGCTGATGTCTTGTTCCCTGATTGGATGGTGAAAGAAGACACTCTCAATTTGGTTGGACATTTTGATTTTTTGGCAGCAGTAAGGGACACCATCTGATTTGTCCATGGTAGCACCTCCAAGGAGAGGAACCATGTAGGGTCTCCTCACAGAATCAAGCAAAATGGCCTTTCTCCTTCAGCACATCCATTCTCCAAAGCCAAAAACACCCGAAATAGAGAAGGCTGAGGTCCTGGGCTGGACACTTTGGAGTCCTTACGGGAGTCCTCAAGTACCTATCTCAGCTAGACACCTTTAATTGTCTCTTTGTTCCAGAAATCTGGGTTGCTGCTAGCGTACCAAGAAAAGACTATAGTCATGTCCTTCACTTCATCTGTGTGCAGTGTCAACTCCTGATGTGAATAGCAAGTGAGTTGAAAGCTGACATCGGAATGGAGATCTGGCAATGAGAAACACATAGACTTTTTCCTGGGTGATGACTAAAAATCAGTCAGCTGACCTCTTCCTGAAACTGGTTAGTAAGGAAGTGTACATGCTTGTTTATGTGACTTAAAGATTATCACAGAGTTACAGTGTGTGTCCTTGTTTTGTAACAGAATCCAATGTAGATTGTGTAAAGTAGCTTTAAAACTGAACAATTAATTTACTGTTGTTAACTAAGATTTTAGAATATTTTGGCATTCTCTATGATAATTAATGGTTTCATGCTGCTTTTTAAGTTCTAAGTGTATACAGACATAAAATGAGACCAAGTGTGCAAACTTCTCTACTGCACACAGTTTGTACAGTCTGCCATAAATGTAAGTGCATGTTAAATAGTTAAGAGTGTTAGTTAAATCCTGGGGCTAATATAATTAATTAGAAAATAGCTTTAAAGCATTGGCTACTAGTATAGATCCCTTGAGCAGGAGACCTTGGTGAATTAACATGTATGTACTTGATCAAATTGTCTTGTGATCTAGCTTTGAATTATTTTTCCTCGGTTGTGTTAGCAACACTGTGTTAGCAACACAGTAACACCTGATGACATAAGTGAGGTCCTATTTTGATGTACTGTTAGTCAAAACTCTAAACAAAGTTACCTTCCCAAGATAGAGATTGTGTATAGCTGTTGTTTTCTATTGTCATTCTATGATTTGATTCTGAAAACCTGGTATCAACCAATTTTCTAGTTTATGTGAGCCAAATCATAGTCCACTACTGTTTTTTTCTTCTTATAATCTATACTATTAGTTGCTGCTGTGAAGGGTAATTAATAAAACTATAAAACTAAATGCAACTTTCAAGTCCTTTTCTTTAGTTAAGCAATCAAAATTAAAAGAACCCTAAGAGAAGGGGTATGGGTAATCAGTTAAGCAGCTGCATGACTAAAGTTTGTTTTATACCCTATCTTTCTTATGCTATACAAACAGTTCTCGAAACTGGATCAGATTAGAGCATTTGCTTATTAATGCTCCAGACTGCCTGCTTTTTTTAGCTGACATATGGCTACCTTTCAGTTCTCTTAATTTTGAGTGCTGGTGGGACACAGTCATTGAAGGTGAAATGTGGCATGTGTCACAATTACACCCTTGAGATCCAACAGATGATCCAACAACAATACTTCATATCTTTTGTGTTTTTCCTTTAATTCCTCGATTTAATTATAGACTCATAGGGTTAGAAGGTACTGCAATGGTCAACTAGATTAATAGATTCATAGATATTAAGGTCAGAAGGGACCATTATGATCATGTAGTCTGACCTCCTGCACAACGCAGGCCACAGAATCTCACCCACCCACTCCCGCGAAAAACCTCTCACCTATGTCTGAGCTATTGAAGACCTCAAATCATGGTTTAAAGACTTCAAGGAGCAGAGAATCCTCCAGCAAGTGACCCGTGCCCCATGCTACAGAAGAAGGTGAAAAATCTCTGGGGCCTCTTCCAATCTGTCCTGGAGGAAAATTCTTTTCCGACCCCAAATATGGTGATCAGCTAAACTCTGAGCATATGGGCAAGATTCACCAGCCAGATACCCAGGAAAGAATTCTCTGTAGTAACTCAGATCCCACGCCATCTAACATCCCATCACAGGCCACTGGCCTATTTACCATGAATATTTAAAGATCAATTAATTGCCAAAATGATACCAAAATCATGTTATCCCATCATACCATCTCCTCCATCAATTTATCGAGTTTAATCTAATCTAACCCACAGCCAAGATGCAGGATTTGTTGTATCTAAACCATCCAAGACAGATGGCTATCCAACCTTTTGCTCAGACTGAACTTTGCATAAAAAAGTGAGCCTCAAATTTTATCTTCCGTTTACAAAAATGGACATGCTAAAAAAGCAGAAATTATATATCAATTGAAATAGAGTTATTTATTTCCACAGCAAGAACTAAAGTTTTAAAGGTGATGAAAACCCACAAATGGAGCCAGACTTTCAAAAGACTTCAGCTCCTATTTAGGTATCTATGTAGGAACTGAATTCTTTCAAAAATCCAGTCACTTACTTAGGTATATAAATAGGAACTGTATGGGAATGTATGGGAAATGACAAGTGGCATCCCAAAGACAAAAGGAGTATTAGTGAAATATTTGCTCCATGAATAGACATTAGATATCTATTGGCCTCTTAAAAATATTGCTTGGTAAAACTCATAATCTTTCAAAACTTCCTTCCCATTGTTATTTTAACACTAAAATGAAGAACTGTGAAATGTTTAGGGTAGTGATAAATGGTGTCAGTAAGAAAGAACCATCTGTGAATAAAACACTCCAACTTGTTAGCTGGCCATTCCATGTCACTTCCTAACTGATTGCAGGTGCTATATAATCACATCTTCTAAGAAAAGCGTACTGAAAAAAGACATGAAGACACAGCAGCTGAACAATGAGCACTATTGAAGTTGGACAGACTGAGTAGCACATGTAAAAAGTGATATTTTTGGTACCTGGAGGCAAGGTCAAATCCACTATAATGTGGTTAACCAAAAGAAATACTCAGCTTGCAGCCTCTGAACAATGAATGCTTCTCTGACATATTTCTTGTTGGACCCCACAGTTCCTGCTGAAGTGCTTTGTCTGCAAGACAACCTCTGGTTATTATGTTGTTTTCAGATCAGAAAATACTGTGCACTCCCTGTAAGCATCTTTCCTATAGGGCTCACTCTGATTAAAACTACTCTATTCTGGCTTTTAATTCAAAGTCTGCTGTTAATTCTCTTGGATAATATGCAGATTGTTATAATGAGAAAGTCCAGGATACCTAAATTCAGCTCATAACAAAGTGTCTACTTAATCATCCGACCAATACTCTAGTCCAACTCCCTATGTGGGCTAGGTTGTTAATTGGGTTTTAAAACTGGGATTTATGTGGCTAAGCCTTCTATTTGTTATCTCTATACTGATAAATTTCTGTCATAATGAATACTTAGTATTTTCACAATGCAAACAGACAAAACAGAACCCAGAATATTTTATGCATGTAAACTGATTGAGGTTATTTAAATGGCAAAACTCCCACTGACTTCAGTGGGGCCAGGAATTCACCCATAATCTTTGTGTCTAGTATTTTCTTGAAATTTCTAAGCTCTTAGTAAATATTTCACAGTGAGCTGCTTCTGGATAGTTAAAATAAAGAGTACCCACTGTAAATGCTTTTATTTTCCCCTCTAACAAATCAAAATCCTTCTCTTACCCCATAAGAAAATCAATTTTACATTTCTGTGGATAAGAGACAAAAAGTTTAGGATCCAGCTATATACAGATAAAGATACCCGTGTATGCTACTTTGTTCAGAGTGGTTTTAAAATAATCCATTGAAGACATAGGACCAGATCCCCAGCCAGTGTAAACTGATGTAGTTTCATTGGAGTAACTCCACCATACCAGATTACCACCAGCTGGGGATTTGGCCCACAAAGCCTTAAGAGGCAAGAATACTGTTGCCCCTTTCTGACTGGCTAGTCAAAGTTAGGGGCCCTGGGGATAGTCCAGTTGGCTGTAGAAATTAATGGTGTCTGGTATTATCCTTGATGAATTCTTGTTTATTTACATGGACTCATGGGAGGTGGATATAAGAGGCTTGGGGAGGCTAAGCCTCCACAAACAGGTCAAGAAAAGGCCAACTGCTTTTGCAGTGCTGCTGGCGGAAGCTGCTGGTGGAAACTCTCAAGCTGGGGAGCCACCGGCACCTGGACCAAGGCCCTGCCTGAGCTCCACCCTGAGGTCCCGCTACTGCTCGGCCTCTTCCCCTTGGCCTTGCATAAGCTGTGCCTCTTCCTCACAAGACCCCACAGTGACAGCCTGGCACCCCCTTATTCACCACTGTCATATAATTAAGATGTGTTTTGTACAAAGTATGACATGTGAGGTATCATTCGAACAGTCTTAATAGGCTAGACATTAATATCTCATTGGATTGCATGTGCTAACATCGTAAGTGAAATTATGAAGTTTGGCTATGTATGTGTTACTGAAACATGTTGTGAAGTTGAAAACACCCACAAGCAGCCTTTCAGGTACAACTGTAAAAAGGGCAAACAATGTTAATGGCTTATTGAGGAAATGCACGCAAGCACAAGGATTACTCCAGGAACTGTGTACAACAGAAACCTCTGTGTGTTTGACTAAGGTGTCTGGGGAAAAATCTCAGCTTGGTTACAAGTGTGCATGGTCCTCTTCACATTGAGGGAGAGGCAGACCAGGTATTAAATGCATACTCTGGTCAGATTTGACCGGGGCAGGGTGGTACTGATCTGGGTTTTAGGCTGGGAGACTGGTGGTTAGAGAGCCTGCATGTAACTGCAGCTGGGTGTGTCCCTACCTGTGTGAATGCTGGTGAAAGTGCAAGTTTGGAGGGTCAGGGGGCAGTTCAAGGTGGCACCCCGAGGGGATCCCATCACACTCGCCCTCACTTTGCCTCTTCCTGCCCTCGTGCCGCCTCTTTCTCCATTGCTCACCATTAAGGCAGAAGGTGGCAGAAAGGAGCAAGTGGCAGGGGGCTTGGAGGAGGAAGCAGAGATGAGCAAGTGGTGGATGGCGGGGCCTCAGGGGAAGAGGAGGAGCAGGGCCAGGGCCTCAGTGAGACAGAGCGGGAGTGGGGCCTCTGGGCATAGTGGGGGGGGGGTGCAGGCGGGGCCTCGGGGCAGAGCAGGGGAGGGCCATGGTCGGGGCGCCAGTGGCCCCACCCACTTCTAGGGAGCTTCCAGCGTTTGTGCCCAGCCTCCCTAAATGCAAGAGTCATGTGCCACCTATGCATGGAATGTTCAAAGTCTGGTGTTTCTGAATGCAGAAAGAACCAAGAAAAAAAGCAATTTTTTAGCTTACAGCCCCCAAACCACTTTAGGCAACACCAGGCTCAAAAGCCCTCTCGCTAGATTTCTCCGGAGTCATACTGTGTTCACAGGCTCCTGCTTGGGCTTCTTGCCTCTTCCTCTCTCTCTGTTCCTGTCTCTTCTCAGTGTCGCTGTGATTTTTCTTCCTGATCACCCCACACCACACACATTGCTACTCCTCCCCCACAAAAATAACCTCAGACAAAAGCTCTGTCATGGATTCACACACACATATTTTCTTAGGTGGGGTCTTATGCTTACAGTTAGGGTAGTGAAGGGTGAGTTCACACCTATTAGTCTCAATGGTGGTTTAATTTGACCCATAACAAGATTTCATCCAGCTAACAACAATACCATGTAGAAACACTCCTGAATCAAAAACTGCAGCCTGCCTGAAGACTAAATCAGGGTGAAAACCTCAAATGTTACAGGGCCATTTTCTTACATTAAAATGAGCTCATTTTGTCTATGTTCATGTCTGTTTTGTCCTCTTCCCATGAATATTCTAGTTAACAGGTTTACTAATAAGACAGTTGAATGAAACAGCAAATTTTAAGCAAATACTAGGGAGTTTTTCCAAAGCCAGCTGTGATGATTTGGGGAATCTGTCAATGTACAGTTTATGAATTCTGGGTGAGATTATGACCTCTTTGTATGTATCTTTATCAGACTGAAAATTACATTTTGGATGTGGGATTAGTTTGCTTTCTCTGTTGGATTGGAATTCCAAGGGGCAGTGGTACAAGACTAACAACAGAGGTCATTACACCTTGATTGTCCTCTATGCAAAAGGAAGCACCCTAGCAAAAGGCTGGCTCCAGCCCAGGAGAACTGGTTTAACAGGGGAGAGGTGACCTGGAAACCAAATCACCTAGCAGGGGGTTTGTGCTCAGCTTTTAAGGCTGATGATGAGGTCACATGACAGAGGGAACTGGAAGGTTGTAAAAGGGCAAGAGCTGCTCTACTCTGTTTCTTTGGCCATTTCATCAGCCCAAGCTAAGGCGAGCTGCTACAGGAGTCACATGAGATGGTGGGAACTCTGCCTGTTTGAATACTGATTGACCTCAAAGACACTCAAGGGAAGGGTGATCTAGAGAGAGAGGCACTGCATTCAGGGTGCATGTTTATAAATGATCTGTGCTATTTTGTGCTTTATCTCTTAAGTAAAGCATTAGAAACCTTTTGCTAAGTCTGTGTCTATTTGCTCCTGCTACCAGATATCCCTGAAAAAAGTACTGTAAACCAGAAGGCTCACCCCTTCTATGGGGTTCTGAGGAATGTGCAAGGGCTGCTGTGTAGGCTGTTGAAGAACATTAGTTTCAGGACATTTGTCACCTAGTAATTGGACTGCAAGGTCCCTGCTGCAAAAAGAGTATCAGGCATGAGGTCGATATCTGGTGTGGATACTTAGCAGCTCAAAGCCAGGCGCAGTGCCTAAACTCTACCCAGCTCCAGAAGCGAAGGGTATGCAGGATTTAGCATTTGGATCCCATCACAGCTTTCTGACAATTGTACAGGAGGAGGAGCTCAACTAGATCTTTAACAACAGAGTTTAACATGTAAGCAGGAATGTTCACAATGGAAACCTGATATTAAGAATTAATTATCCAAGTGGAAAACAGCTGTAAGTAAATCTAACCAAAATTCTTCATATTCAGATTTTAGATATGGTATACGCAGAATAAACTGTTTATAAACAATCTACAAACCAAGAATTAATCATCTAATTTTCCAGTAAATAATTGTGAATACTGGATAAATTAGATAAAATCAATGAGCTGGTCATAGACAATCCATAAATAGACAAGGGCTAGATACCCAAAAGGAGACTTATGTGTTTCAATGCTCCACATTGCAATGCATAACTTCTAGGCATCCTGCCACCCAGTGGAATTCACAACCCCAAAATTAGGGGCCCAGGCTACTCATATAACACATAAGGAGAGTTAGGAACCTAAAAGAGGGATTCACAGAAGCCAGCAAGCTTAGTAGAGATCTTCCTAAATTATGCAGTAGGAAATGCAGAAGAGAGGAGTGTGGCCTGAGTCCTGTTTAGGTGCCTGATTGACAGGCCAGAGGGACGCACTTATCTCTACTCAGGATTAATGGCAGTGAACCTTCTTCTTGAATTAGGACTGACCTGGTTTAGGCACTTTTCTTATAAATATTTGAGGAGGTGCTAATATCCCAGTGGTTAGCATACTCACCTGAGATGTAGTAAACCAAGTTTTGAATCCCTGCTCTAACAGCTTGGGAGTAGGGACTGTAACATAGGTCTCCCCCTCCTCCCAAGTGAGTGCCCTAATCACTGGGCTGTAGAGTTATTTGCATACTGTCTGACCCAATGCATATATTGGGTATTTTATATTCAATAAGCTGCTGGTTAGGACACGCTCTTGGGAGATGGGATTCAAATCAGAACGAGTGGGGACTCAAACTAAGGTCTCTCACATCCTAATTGAGTGCTCTAACCACTGGTCTATTGGATACCAGGGCACCACCACCTCTCTGTTGGAGTTAGGCCTGTTACTGAATCAGATCCTGCAGGCAAGAGAGGTGGGGAAATGGAAGTATATGGATCTCACTAGGGCAAAGGTGTGAGGTAGGTGCTGAGCAACTTGGTGTTGTGAGCACTTAGGTGCCTTTTTGCAAGCCCACCAGAAGAAATTTAGGGGATTTCACAGGTGGGAATTTAGAGTTAGGTAGCAGCTGAGCAGAAGTTTTGTGAATATCAGTGGCACCTAAATGTTGGACATAAGTTTTCAAAGGGGCGGCTAAGTGCCTAAGTTCCCTTTGTGAATCTAGTCCAAGTCCATCAAGTAAATAATATGCTGGGAATTATTATCTCAACACTACTAATGACCTGTGCTGGGGGTCTTAGACATGCACTTCATCTTACACATGGACCAGGTTGGGATAGGAACAAACTGTGATCATTCATTTTCAATGTTAATAGCTTTATTAGCATGGCATAATGTATTGCTGCTGCTTAAATTTTGACTCGGTAAGGCTTCAGTGTCACTTTCTCATTTGTGCCAATGGCTGTTTAAACTAGATTTGCACAACTGTTATCATTTGTATGCACAAGTGACAGCGTGAGGTTTTGAGCTGCACTCGTGGTGCTAAAGTTTAAGGCAGTGCTGAAGTGGTCCCTGGTATAATAGGCAGCCCAAGCTGAGCCACCCAGAATTGTTGTAGCAATGTCTGCTATGTCCATACTGCCTCCACTTCCAGCACCATCCCTCTCTGCTCTGTTTTGTACTTGTGGATGTTTTTCTCAATACCTGTGCCTCAGAAATTCTCCCTCAGCTGTATATGAGACTTTCTTGGCCCCTGCAGTGCAAGGGAGCCATGGCAGGGGGGAGAATCCTTCCCAACCTGTGTAAAAATTATGTGTACAAAATTTTAGGCCACATTTTGAAAACTTGGCCAGTAAAGTTTAAATCGCACATTAGAGATGACTTTTTATCAATCTGTTGAAATCAAGAACATATACATATACGTGGTCACAGTCTCTACCGTGTTAGCCCTTTAATGGGAGCTATGACAGCTCAGAAATTCTGAAATCAGGCCCCTTTTAAACACAAATTTAAATGCCTAACTTAGGCACCCATGATGGAAAATTCATTCCTCAGACAATCTGTGCTCTTTATATTGTTATGAGGTCTTTAAAAAGCTCATGAGGTCCCTTATAGGCTAAGCTTTTATTACTTCCCTAAACAGCGTATTGAGAAAAGGGAAAGAACTGTAGCTGTATGAGACTCAAATATACTGCCAAAAATTAATATTGAGTTGTATATCTCTATGGTCTACTTCTTTTTCTAATAGCAACAACAAATCTTACAGCAAATAAGTAAAATCAGTAGTCTAACATTATAAAGAGGCTCAAAGCTGATGCTGCATCAGCATGTCTGCAAATTAAAAAAAATGTTATATGTTAAAGTGTATGTTGAAAATGCAAAATATGATTAGAGATGACGTCTTGGCTATAGGATATTTCTGGGCTTATAGAAAATATAAAATAGTTTAGCTGAAAGGAAGACAAAGTAAAGAATGTATATTTGGGAAAGAAACACACAGAATACAGAGGAGAGGGACTGAAGACAAAAAGAAAGGAGGGAAACCAGAAGAGGTTTTTTTTAAAAAAACAACAACATTACATAGAATAAAAATTACCAGGGGGGGTTCAAGAAAATCTAAGTGCAAAAACAAAATCAGGCATAAAGAAATATATCACTAAAGCAAATTTATCTTTACTGCAGTAGCTGCAGCAGGGCCAAAGCATTGTAATGAAGTTTTCAGTCCTCTTCAATCCCCAAAGCACTGCCTCATGGTATAGGAGGATGGAAGTAGTGTAGAAAAGACAGGAATGTAATCAAGACAGGCAGAAACTATCCAGTGCAGGTGAATGTAAAGAGACAAGTGATAAATGATAAGAATCTATATAAGAAAACCTCAAAATTTGAAACTAGAAATGGTAAGAAACAAAAAGGGAATAATATGATTATTTGTCACCTTTTTTTAAGGTTATTTGTTACATTTGTTTCTGCAATCCTTGCTGAACTTCCAGATACAGCATTCAGAAATATCTAGAGCATGTGTAATCAATTATTTTTGTCAAGGTTCAAATTTCTTGGTCAAGGTATTGTCAAGGCCCAGACTCCAGAGAAAATACAAAAATAATAACAATAATGATAATAATAACTAAATAAAAATATTTTGTGGTCTGTTCAAAAGCATCTGGCAGTCAGGATTTGGCCCATGGTGCACATGTTGACTAACCCATTCTAGAGTCTATCTGTCTTAGGCCTGGGCTACACTGGAGGGGACGGGGGTTTTCGAACTAAGATACGCAACTTCCGCTACGCTATTCGTGTAGTTGAAGTCGAAGTATCTTAGTTCAAGTTACCCGGCTGTCCTCACGGCAGCAAGTCGACTGCGGTGGCTCACCCGTTGACTCTGCTTACTCCTCCTGCCAAGGTGGAGTACAGGCATCGATTTGGGGATCGATTTATTGCATCTAGACGAGATGCGATAAATCAATCCCTGATAGATCGATCACTACCTGCTGAGCCAGTGGGTAGTGAAGATGTACCCTGAGTTTATCTTCCTAATGCTCCAGCATTGTGAATAGTTAGAACTCTGATAAAACTCGTTAATATTTTTAGAAATTCCTGAAAAATGTTGGTTGGCATGGGAAAAAATTAGACTGCAATGGGTTATTGTGAGCTCCAGGTAAGGGCAACAGGCAGATACTTTAAGGGAACATCTATGTTGCAACCTGAGTGTAATTTCTGGCTCAGATAGATGTGTCCACACTATCTTTGCTTGAACTAGTTTGCTAAAAATAGCAGAGAAGCTATGGCTACATGGGCAGCAGCATGGGCTAGCCACCCGAGTATATACCCAGGGGGGTCAGATGGGTATATAAAAGCCAAAGCTAGCATGGGCACCTCTACCTTAGCCAAAAATTACACCCTGTGCAGATGTACTCTTCGTGGACAGGGATAGGAAGTAGATAAAGTTTTTTGTGAGAGAACAAGTTCTAGTTATTTCTTTAGAGCTTCTGAAAAAGAAAGTTATTTAGGGATAATACGGCTGCTTTGCATTTTTTTGAAAGTATGACAGCTAATTCAAACAATGTATTAAAATATTTAATTCTATATGTATTTGTGGTCACCTCCCATTTTGCACTACAAAAAGGCAGGTGGAGCAGTAATAAAAGAGGCACTATAATAATGGCAATAATGTAAACAAAAATGTGAACTACCACCTCAAAATATATTTAATGCATATAATCCCAAAGTGATCATGTAATGCATTCTGTTCTGTTCCCTATACTGACAGGTTTCAGAGTAGCAGCCTTGTTAATCTGTATCCATAAAAAGTAAAGGAGGACTTGTGGCACCTTAGAGACTAACAAATCGATTAGAGCATAAGCTTTCGTGAGCTACAGCTCACTTCATCGGATGCATACAATGGAAAATACGGTGGGGAGATAACACCCATTGTTTCATGTTCTCTGTGTATATAAAATCTCCCCACTGTATTTTCCACTGTATGCATCCGATCAAGTGGGCTGTAGCTCACAAAAGCTTATGCTCTAATCAATTTGTTAGTCTCTAAGGTGCCACAAGTCCTCCTGTTCTCTATACTGTATTTTAAGAAAATTACATAGCAAGCATTAGATTTTCCCAGTTTGCTAAATATGGGGCTGTACCAAATTCCCAGAGGTAAACACCCTTTAGAGTCAAACATCCTTGAACTTTGTCATAGAAGTTGATTGTGAACTCAGATTCAGTGCGAAGCCCACTGCAATCAATTTTTTTCCCCATGCCAACACAAATAGCCCAATCTTTACAATGGACCAGAACAAAGCCTTGGATCCAAACACCTGCTAATCTCACAGGGATTTTGAATTGTATGGATTGGGCCCACATATGGTTATGTTTGGAGAAGATGGCAAGATGAGTACAATTATTTTGTATGTGAACACTTCATTGTTGTTACCATATATAAAAGGAATTAATGGTTTCAGTCCTAGAAGATGAGTGCTTAAATGATGAAATATGCTAAACAAATACTCTTGATAATCTTATCAGAGAATCTAAAGCCTGAAAGCCTGATCCATCTCCCATTGAAATCAGTGGGAACCTTTTCACTGACTTCAATGGGAGGGTAAAATGCCCATGAATGAGCATGGATCTTAAACTTTTCTCTTACCTTGACAGGTGAGTCCTTAAGGTCAAAGGTTTCAGAGGGGTAGCTGTGTTAGTCTGTATCAGCAAAAACAACAAGGAGTCCTTGTGGCATCTCAGCCCTAGTCTAAGCTATGAGTTTAGGTCAAATTTAATAGCGTTAGGTCAATTTAAAAATGACTACGTCCACACATCCAATCCTGTTCCATCAACCTAAAGGGCTCTTAAAATTGACTTCTGTACTCCTCCCTGACAAGGGGAGTAGCGCTAAAATCAACTTTGCTGGGTCAAATTTGGGGTAGTATGGACACAAATTGATGGTATTGGCCTCCAGGAGCTATCCCAGAGTGCTCCATTGTGACCGCTCTGGACAGCACTTTGAACACCAATGCACTAGCCAGGTACACAGGAAAAGCCCCAGGATCTTTTGAATTTCATTTCCTGTTTGGTCAGCGTGGCGAACTCAGCAGCACTCAGCAGCACAGGTGACCATGCAGTCCCCCCAGAATTGTAGTGCGTAGAATGTTTCTATGCTCCCCCTATCATCTCCGTCCCTGAGGTTATCACAGATTAGAAGGCAAAAAAAAAAAAAAAAAACGCACTTGCAATAACCTGTTTCCTGAGCTCATGCAGTCCTCCCGCACTGATAGGGCACAGTTTAATGCATGGAGGCATTCAGTGGCAGAGGCTAGGAAAGAATTAAGTGAGCATGAAGAGCAGAGGCAAGATGTGATGTTGAGGCTAATGGGTGAGCAAATGGACATGATGAAGCATCTGTTGGAGCTGCAGGAAAGCCAACAAGAGCACAGATGCCCCCACTGGTATGGCATCTGCACGGATAACCCAGGAAAAAAGGCGTGAAATGATAGTCTGCCGTTGCTTTCATGGAGGGAGGGAGGGGAGGGGAGGGAAGGGGGCCTGATGACATGTACCCAAAACCACCCGTGACAATGTTTTTGCCCCCTCAGGCATTGGGAGCTCAACCCAGAATTCCAATGGGCAGCAGAGACTGTGGGGACTGTGGGATAGCTACTCACAGTGCAATGCTCTGAAAGTCGACACTAGCCACAGTACTGTGGACGCACTCCGCTGACTTAATGTGCTTAGTGTGGACATACGCAATCGACTGTATAAAATCGATTTCTGAAAATCAACTTCTAAAAGATCGGCCTAATTTTGTAGTGTAGACGTTAAAGACTAAGACTAACAAATTTAGTAAGCAGTATATATATTATAGCACATAAAAAGATGGGAGTTTCCCTACCAAGTGGGGGGCAGTGATAACGAGGCCAATTCAATCAAGGTGGAAGTGGTCTATTCTCAACAGTTGACAAGAAGGGTTGAATATCAACAGGGGGAAAATTAATAGTTTCTGCCCCACCGTCAAGCTCACCGTTCAGCCTGGACCAGTCCACACAAGAAATCCACTTCCTGAACACTACAGTGCAAGTAAGTGATGGTCACACAAACACCATCCTCTACCGGAAATCTACTGACCGCTATACTTATCTACATTCCTCCAGCTTTCATCCAGACCACATCACACAATCCATTGTCTACAGCCAAGCTTGAAGATACAACCACATTTGCTCCAATCCCTCAGACAGTAAGGCAACTCCCATCTTTTCATGTGCTGTAATATATATACTGCTTAATGTATTTTCCACTCTATGCATCTGATGAAATGGGTTTTAACCCACGAAAGATTATGCCCAAATAAATTTGTTAGTCTCTAAGGTGCCACAAGGATTCCTCTTAAGGTCAAAGTTCATGTATATAATGATGAGAGAAGCTTGTATGGCCACTACTTCTGCAGTGCCTGCTCAGTGGATAAGTAGAAGAATTCACTGTTGATTGTTCTCACGCTGGGTATACACTTACAAGTTTTGGCATAGCTATGTTCATAAGGAGTGTGATTTCCCCCACTCACAACTAACATAACTATGCCAGCAAAAAGTTCTAGTACAGATGCAGCTATAAGGGAAAAAAATATTTTTGCTGGTGTTACTTACTCTGTTCAGAGAACTATATAAGCTATAAGTTGCATCTCTAATAGGGTTGTGGGTTTTTTTGTCCAGTATACCTATACCAGTATATCTATACTGGCATACACTTTCAAATGTGGACAGCACTTCTGTCTGCCATTTTCCAGCTGCAATAAAATGAACTTTACATAAAACACAACACCCTCCAAAAATATCTAGATTCTAAATGTTGACCATGTAACAGGTGGTTGTTTCATGAATAACGCTTTGTGAAATTTTTGACTATAGGCAACCTGGATTATAAAATATGGTGGAGAACATTTATGTGAAAATTTAGGTAATTAAAATAATTTCACAAATCCTAAATGTGCCAGTAGGAGACCATTATCACCAATGGGTTTTATGCTCAAGTGGGAAGAATAATGCATTCTTTCACTTTTGCTATGTGAAAGATGATACTTATCTCAAGAGTATGAGCTTCTGCCCAAATCAGAGGCATCAAGAGTACTTGTTAGGATGGGTGGTACCAGTTTCATGCTATTTGAATATAGAAGGATCTGAGGACATGTACTGAGAAGATATATACACATAGAATCATAGGACTGGAAGGGACCTCAAGAGGTCTTCTAATCCAGTCCCTTGCAGTCAAGGCAGGACTAAGTATTATCTAGACTATTCCTGAAAGGTGTTTGTCTATTCTGCTCTTAAAAATCTCCAATGATAGAGATTTCACAACCTCCATAGGCCATTTATTCCAGTGCTTAATTACTGTGACAGTTAGAAAGTTTTTCCTAATGTCCAACCTAACTCGCCCTTGCTGCAATTTAAGCCCATTGTTTCTGTCCTATCCTCAGAGGTTAAGGAGAACAATTTTTCTTCCTCCTCCTTGTAACAACCCTTTATGTACTTGAAAACTGTTATCATGTCCCCCCTCAGTCTTCTCTTCTCTAGAGTAAACAAACCCATTTTTTTCAATCTTCTCTCATAGGTCATGAATAACTTGCAAACAGAGAAGAGGTAAAATTCTTTGAGTAAATTATTTGCTATGAGTGATTTGCTAAGTTATAGGCAAGTGGGGTAGAGCAGATCTGAGCAGCCTTCCACTTTTTCACTTTTGCAGCTTTCCCCCCCAAATCTACCAATTTATGGAAGCAGTCCATCAGGTACCTCTCCAAAAAATAAGAATACCTAGCACTTTGATAGTGATTTGCATATTCAAACTATGGTACAAACATTGAGGGCCAGACTGATACCATACCATAGTTTAGTAGCATCTGAATGCATGAGCAGTTCCATTCCTTCAGTATAGATTATTATACCACAATCATCAGTGTAGTATCTGTGCACCTTTCAGTAGTGCATTAAGCAATGTAACTAACATCTGGACTGTTTATGGAGTAAACTGTAACTCAGTGGGAATAAGGGTATCAGAACTACGCCCTAACTAATTAATTATTAGAACACCTTGTTGAGGTAGCTTAGTATCTCTTCCAGGGTAGGGGTTTGCGAATGAGCTTTCATGTAAACATGTGTATACATGCAATGGATGAAACATATTCATAAGACCCAGAGTTGTGTCTCTTCAACAATCCCAATGTAACCACTGTCAACAGTGTGTGGTTAGAGCACCGCAATGCACTAATTGGACAAGTAATATGTGAATATTATATTCACATGATATGTGCACGGTGAATCAAATCATGACACACCAGAACACAATGCATTGTAAAATAATTTTCTTTCTTGTATCTCATTTGTAACTTGTCACACAGCACATGGCATCAGAATTCAGCAGTCAACATGTGGCCTGATTCTTCACCACTGAAGTCAATGGGAGTTTTGCCAAGAACTTCAACAGGAGCAGGGCATCATTTTCTACTCTAACCATTTTTTTAAAAAAATATTTCTTTAGCTACATATCTTAAACCTTCCATTGTTTCTTCGGCCTCTTATAACAATTCAAAGAAAAGCCAACACAGGGCTGTCTAAGAAAGAGTTTAATCTGAATGAAACACCAATGCCAAATTAACCTGATGTTTACTTTAATGGGTGATGCAGTATTACCCAAAGGTCCTGATGATGACAACGGAATTCTCCTCTTCAAACTCTCACCACTTCATAATATGCCTTTGAGCATCTACTGCCATATGACAAGAACAAATAATGCTTTTTGTTTGTGGTAAATCTTAATTTAATTACAATATTTTCTTATGTTTTATTAATTAAAATAACATTCTTTTATTCTGTGACTTGCATTTTAAATTCCTCATATCAAAAGTTATTACATTCTATCCTTGCATAACTTGCTTAGTTTAGTTCTAGGAAATGCATTTAGCTTTATTTATTGAATGCTTACATACATGCTGCACTAAATTACATATTAATCTTGATCCTACAGCACATAGATCACACTGCAACCCATGGGATCCATTGTATAGTGCTGAGTGCACAAATTAGAGCATGCTGCAGTACACTGCCAGTCTGTGGGGTGCACAAGGGGTGAAACACTTACACATTCCATGCCGCATGTGTCTGCAGAGTCACTTCTAAGTCCTCGGTTTAGCAAACCATTTAAGCATGTGCTTTAGTCCATTCTTGTTCATCAAAACTCTCAAGCAAATCCTAGTGAAGTCAATGGGACCTAAATACATGCTTAAAGTTAAGCAAATGCTTAAGTGCTCTGATGAATAGGGATAGACTGCTGAATTGGGGCCCATATCTGTTGCAAACTAGATTCCAAATATGTAATACCTAATTGTACTTTGGGCATACTAGCTAAATCATTGAACAGACCTTGCATTCTGATTTGTTATGTTATTACAACTTCTCTAAAAGAGACCTAATTCAAGCTGAGTAAAAATTGCAAACTCATACTTAAGTATTTTAATGGAAATTGAGTTTCTGGTGGAATGGTGTAAGGGACCCCAAGAGGAAACAGAATTTACTAAAGTCTCTAGAAGATTTGTATCATTACCTCATGGTATATAGTTTTTTTATGGTGGTGTAAAAAAACCCTGGTTGCTACCTCTAATGCAGGGGTTCCCAAACTTGGTTTGTTGCCTGTTCAGGGTAAGCACCTGGTGGGCCATGAGATGCTTTGTTTACCTGAGCGTCCGCAGGTATGGCTGCTCACAGCTCCCAGTGGCCGCAGTTCGCTGTTCCCGGCCAATGGGAGCTGTGGGAAGCAGCATGGGTCGGGCCACCATTTCCCGCAGCTCCCATTGGCCGGGAACGGAGAACCATGGCCACTGGGAGCTGCAAGCGGCCGTACCTGTGGACGCTCAGGTAAACAAAGCATCTTGTGGCCTGCCAGGGCTTACCCTGAACAAGCCGTGAACCAAGTTTTGGAACCCCTGGTCTAATGGCATAAAGGACATTTCTTGTCTCTGGAAGAATGAGATGAGATGCTGTAGTATTTTCCTTTCACAGAGGAAGCATAATGCTCTGTTCACCATTGCAAACATGGGATGTTTGGGTGTCAAGGTTAGAAATAGGAGAGTTAAGAGTTTACTCTATATGGGTTATATTTTTGCTGCAGACTTTATATATGGACATGTTACTGTTTTGCTACTATCTTTTATTTATTGTTTTATGTCCTTAATTCATCCTATCGTTATGAAAATGTCAGAGCCAGTATTAAATAAAAGTTATTGGATTTTAAAATATCAGATCGTCCATTAAGAGTATGAATTTTAAAAGATCACATTGGTTCATATGGCTTGTATGCTGTGTCATAGCTCAGGAAATCATGGCTGTAAGTGGTCACTCTGGGAAAGAAGGTTTCTGCAGCAGAAGAATGGGATTTTTTTCCCTACCATAAAGTATCATTTAAAATTCACACTGAAATCTGGGTTACTTGGGAATTTCTGGAAACCTCTTACCTACCATGTAATCAACCTTTTCCTGACACTATTGCCATGCAGAGCCAACCCTTGGATAGGGTGAATCGGGGCGACCGCTCTGGGCCCCGCACTTTGGGGGACCCTGTGGGCCAGTGCGATTGGACAGTGCAGTCAGCCCTAGAAGAGATGAATCTGTCACTTCTGCCCCGGATCCCCCTGCTCCAGGCCCCGTGGGCCAGTGCGATTGGCCAGTGCAGTCGGTCCTGGGAGAGATGAAGTCGTCACTTCTGCCCCAGGCCCCCACCCCCTAGGGACATCCCTGTTGCTATGAAAATAGTTACTAATCCTGATCTGCATTTGGCTGCTTTGTGCCACTCCATTAGCTCAAAGTTGGCCCTAAAGTTGGCACTCTGACGTTTGTCCTAAATTACAGCAGGATCTGGCCCAGTCTAACGCAGCAGGATCTGGCCCATTCAGGATAGGGAGAGTGCAAAGAGTGCCTTTTTGCTTCCCTTTAATCTACGTCAAGAAATCCTTAGCTGCATCTGAGGATTGGGCCCATAGAATATATAATATCAGATGCTAATATTAACAGCTTCCAGAAATCATTACTTCAAATATACACCACTTATCACAAAACTAACACCCTTGAAATATTAAAATATCTAAGTATTGTCAAGTTGTTTGTAGACTTAAAGATGATAAATGTCTGCGCTGATTGAAATACTCAATCATTCTGAGCTGTCAAAATTGAAAAGCGTTGGAATGATGTATCTGTGTTTTCCCTTACGACTTCATTCTGTGAAGAGAGCAATTTCAGAATGTACTTAGCATAGGGGAGCTTCCTTAGAACTACTGAACCCAATTTCAAGGGTTCGCACACCTAAGGACTACATTTAGTCCTTAGATGAGCATGTGCGTGGCTCATATTGAAGTCAAGGGGTCATGCATAGTTATTATTATTTAATTATTTATAAGTACCTGAAGAAAGCAATATATAAGTATTATATCCCAACAGTATATTGCTGTGATAGCCAGAGACCCCAATCAGAAATGAAGTTACATCATGGTAGGTGCATTGCAAACACATGGGCAGACATGGCACATGTTCTGAAAAGATTAAGCGTTTGTTCATTCACCTCTAACAGTTGTTCCAAAAGGAAAATGTTGGGAACAGTAGCAGTTAGCAGAGAAAGGTATAACGTGATCCAATGACTGGAAGTTGAAGCTTGACAGATTTAGAATGGAAATAAGGTGTAAATCTTTAACGGTGAGAGTAATTGGCCATTAGAGCTATTTAACAAGAGTTGTGGTGGATTCTCAATCACTTAAAATTTTTAAATCAAGATTTAATGTTTTACGAAAAGATCTGCTCTAGGAATCCTTTTCGGGAAGTTCTACAGCCTGTTGTTCAGTAAGTAAGCGATGATGATCACAATGGTCCTCTTTAGCCTTGATTCTATGAAGACTGCCTTCACAGGGCCTGTTCTTCCAGGTATTTAGTTTCTCATACACTTTTCCCACTTCACTTGTTAGTATGTTACTCCTCTCTTCTTCTTTTTTCTCCACATGGAATTCATCCTCATTCTGTTGTGATCCCCTTCTTTCCTTGTCTCCCCTCTGCTGTCCCAGCCCCAGATTAGTGCCCCATTCTCCAACACCCCAGCTCTAGAGTCCTCATTATCCCACCCAAAACCTTCCACAAAAATCTCAGTCCCTCTTCACACCTAAAACACAAACCGACTATCCTGTAAAGGAAAGGGAGGGGAATTTCAGGGAAATGAGCAGCTGAGGGTGAAAGGAAGAGCCCCGGCCTGACAGGGGAAGCAGACATGAAGTGTGTGTGGTGTGGGGGAGGAGCGCGTAATTCTTTTCTCTGAAATTCATTTGCCTCACTCTCTGCTGCTCACCACATATATTTTTGTTATGCTTGAAGATGTTAAAGACTGCCATCAAGTGGGTCTCTGATCTAAGGATAATCACAGACCTGGTTAAAGTCAATAGGTGTGCTAAGTATCCTTTTTAGGGAATGGAAGAAGCAATTAAATGACTCTTTATATAATGATAGGTAGAAATAATAAGAAATTATTTCCCAAGGTTCTGGGATAAACAGAGATAAACTGTGTGGGCTTCAGCAGCTTTCTTGGTTCTGATTGCAAATGCAGGAGATTGATTGGTTGTAGCTCTGTGTGAGAGAAAGCAACAGAAAGAGAGAGAAGAAGAGAACTCGGAGGAATCTTAGAGACAGAGATTGGGTGGGGAGGCACAATATTTTAACTGGAAAGGCAGGCTTAGATTTCTGAACAAGGAAACTGCCTGTTGTTATTTGTTCCCACCATGTTCAGAGAAACAGAACTTTTTGTACATTTTTATAAATAAATACTCATATCATCAATTTCTCCTAGCAGAAATAACCCAGAGAGACACCAAACATTGGCTAACTTCATGGGCCAAATGGGGAAGCACTCTAAATATTTTCAAGTCTATATGCTGCCCCTCCTTTCTCCCACCTCTATCCTACTAGGCAATACCTCCTTCACTATTTGGTTCTGATGGGCCTAGTCTTGGAAATATTAGAGGAAGTAGCAGATTGTGAATCTCTCTCCCCAAAAGACAATATCATGTAGTGAGGATAGTGGGGGCTGGATGGTTTGTACAGGCTGTTGGAGGTTGAAGAGAGGTTTGTGTGGGGGAGAGCATCATGGAAAGACTTGAATTTCAAATGTTTGCATTGTTCTTGAAGAAACCTTACTGTTGACCTTTCAGACCTTCATCCTTCAACTACATTAATCAATAAACAGTGAATGAAAACTTATATTGAAACGTATGGACTTCTGTGTTTAGGGTCAGAATTAAAATGAGTGGAAAAGGGCTGTGTCTGAGGGTCTTCTAAACAGAAAAATGTGGACAGACCATTCAGAAAATACTACACTAGACATAAACTTTAAGAGTTATTTGCAGACTCTTTGATGTGCTCCATTTATGATAGTATCAGGATGCACCATTTATAACTTGTCACTTCCCATTTTCTTGTGTCATTTTGATGTACAACAAAATGTAATGTGAAGTTGGACTTGTCATAATGTAAGTGATATAATACAAAGCTACAGAAAGTAGAGATCTATTGTACATGCACACAGGATGTTTTTGAAAATATATATTATTACTATTAATGATCTATTTTGGCACAAAGGGCGTGCTAGTCATTTTCAAAAACAGAGAGACCTGGATCCTGGATCAACAGGGCCAGTTTGTGCTCAGTTGTTAGTAGAAAGATATCAATACCCGTCTAACCTCCCTTAGGAGGATCACCCCAGTGTAGAAAGAAGCGGAGAAAGAAGTAGTTTGGGAATATCTAGAAAAACTGGACGAGCATAAGTTCATGGGACCGGATGCACTGCATCCGAGGGTGCTAAAGAACTTGGTGGATGTGATTGCAGAACCATTGGCCATTATATTTGAAAACTCATGGCAATCGGGGGGGAGGTCCCAGAAGACTGAAAAAAGACTAATGTAATGCCCATCTTTTAAAAAACGGAAGAAGGAGGATCTGGAGAATTACAGGCCAGTTAGCCTCACCTCATTCTCTGGAAAAATCATGGAGCAGGTCCTCAAGGAATCAATTCTGAAGCACTGAGAAGAGAGGAAGTGATCAGGAACAGTCAGCATGGATTCATCAAGAGCAAGTCATGCCTGACTAACCTAATTGCCTTCTATGATGAGATAACTGGCTCTGTAAATAAGGGGAAAGCAGTGGATGTGTTATTCCTTGACTTTAGCAAAGCTTTTGATACAGTCTCCTACAGTATGCTTGCCAGCATGTTAAAGAAGTATGGGGTGGATGAATGGACTATAAGGTGGGTAGAAAGTTGGCTAGATTGTCGGGCTCAATGGGTAGTGATCAATGGCTCCATGTCTAGTTGGCAGCTGGTATCAAGCGGAGTGCCCCAACTGTCAGTCCTGGGGCCGGTTTTGTTCAATATCTTCATTAATGATCTGGAGGATGGAGTGGACTGCACCCTCAGCAAGTTTGCAGATGACACTAAACTGGGAGGAGTGGTAGATATGCTAGAGGGTAGGGATAGGATACAGCGGGACCTAGACAAATTAGAAGATTGAGCCAAAAGAAATCTGATGAGGTTCAACAAGGACAAGTGCAGAGTCCTGCATGAAGGACGGAAGAATACCATGCACTGCTACAGACTAGGCTAGGCAGCAGTTCTGCAGAAAAGGACCTAAGGGTTCCAGTGGACAAGAAGCTGGATATGAATCAACAGTGTGCCCTTTTTGCCAAGAAGGCTGAGGGCATTTTGGGCTGTATAATTTTGAGCATTGCCAGAAGTTTGAGGGATGTGATCATTCCTCTCTATTCAACATTGGTGAGGCCTCATCTGGAGTACTGTGTCCAGTTTTGGGCCCCACACTACAAGAAGGATGTGGAAAAATTGGAAAAAGTCCTGCGGAGGGCAACAAAAATGTTTAGGGGACTGGAGCACATGACTTATGAGGAGAGGCTGAGGGAACTGGGATTGTTTATTCTGCAGAGGAGAAGAATGAGGGGGGATTTGATAGCTGCTTTCAACTACCTGAAAGCGGGTTCCAAAGAGGATGGATCTAGACTGTTCTCAGCAGTACCAGATGACAGAAAAAGGAGTAATGGTCTCAAGTTGCAGTGGGGGATGTTTAGGTTGGGTGTTAGGAAACACTTTTTTACAAGGAGGGTGGTGAAGCACTGGAATGGTGGAATCTCCGTCCTTAGAAGTTTTCCAGGTCAGGCTTGACAAAGTCCTGGTTGGGATGATTTAGTTGGGGATTGGTCCTGCTTTGAGCAGGGGGTTAGACTAGATGACCTCCTGAGGTCCCTTCCAACCCTGATATTCTATGATTCTAGAGGGATCCTCTAGTGGGATAGAAGTGGTGTATTGATTCTGACATTACACCTCCCAGTGACCAACGTGAATCATAGAATATCAGGGTTGGAAGGGACCTCAGGAGGTCATCAACTTCTAAGGAAGGAGATTCTACCACCTCCCTAGGTAATGCATTCCAGTGTTTCACCACCCTCCTAGTGAAAAAGTTTTTCCTAATATCCAACCTAAACCTCCCCCACTGCAACTTGAGACCATTACTCCTTGTCCTGTCATCTTCTACCACTGAGAATAGTCTAGAACCATCCTCTCTGGAACCACCTCTCAGGTACTTGAAAGCAGCTATCAAATCCCCCCTCATTCTTCTCTTCTGCAGACTAAACAATCCCAGTTCCCTCAGCCTCTCCTCATAAGTCATGTGTTCCAGACCCCTAATCATTTTTGTTCCCCTTCGCTGGACTCTCTCCAATTTATCCACATCCTTCTTGTAGTGTGGGGCCCAAAACTGGACACAGTACTCCAGATGAGGCCTCACCAATGTCGAATAGAGAGGGATGATCACATCCCTCGATCTGCTCGCTATGCCCCTACTTATACATCCCAAAATGCCATTGGCCTTCTTGGCAACAAGAGCACACTGCTGACTCATATCCAGCTTCTCGTCCACTGTCACCCCTAGGTCCTTTTCCGCAGAACTGCTGCCTAGCCATTCGGTCCCTAGTCTGTAGCTGTGCATTGGGTTCTTCCGTCCTAAGTGCAGGACCCTGCACTTATCCTTATTGAACCTCATCAGATTTCTTTTGGCCCAATCCTCCAATTTGTCTAGGTCCCTCTGTATCCTATCCCTGCCCTCCAGCGTATCTACCACTCCTCCCAGTTTAGGGAGGACATACATATTCCCTGCTGTTATGGTTGCCATAACAGCCCACTGGAGACCATTTGTAGCTCATGTAAAATAGAGAAGCCTTTTTGTTGCTCTAATTTATGACAAGCAGACTGGACCTGTGCCCAACCATCCTAGGATAGAGAGAGTACAAAAGTGGCTTAAAGCAATCTTTGTACACTTTGTGTACTTGCCAGCAGGTGGAAGATAAAGACAATGATCCTTTTTCAGAGGGGTTTACAGCTAAATTCGACATGATATAATTAGTCACTGGGGTACATCATGATGGAGTAAAGAGTTTCTTATCCTTCCTCCAGTACATCAGTTACATTGATTATATAGCTGGTTAGTATTGCTTAAGTCAGAGTTATGAAAATAGTGTATCTAAAGGAGAGACTTAAATGAAGAGAGGGTGTGGGCTTTGCATATCACCTCAAAGAGAGAGAATTCCGGGTGTAGAGGACAGCATGACAGAAAGCACATAGATGTTTGTGGGAGAAGTGGGTCAATGGTTTTCAGAGTGAACAGTGAGAGGAAGTCACCATATTTCATTTATTTATATTTATTTTGAACACTTGATGTTAGGGGGCTTATTCCTTCACCCACTTGCTTCCCTGGTCCTTCTCGCATGAACAGAGAGCAACAATACCCGAAGTCCAAAGGTGCAAACAATTCGATGTTTATTGGGGTGAACTTCCAGCGAGCATGATTCCAGTTTCCTTCCTTAGTATCCTCCTTCCCAGCTCTGACACCACAGAGCCTTACACCTGTGTCCCTGTTCCCATTCCTACCCTTAGCCAAACATGATTCCAACTTCCTTACTCCCATTCCCTGTTCCCATTTCCCCCTTTAGCAAAACATGATTCCAATTTTCTTACCCCCATTCCCTGTTCCCATCTCCCTCACCCGCATGCCCACGCCCACCCCCCTACTTCCTGATTGACTGCAGACTATATAGTAAAACTTGAGTTCTGCTTTGCTATACCTTAACCTATCATTTTCCTGAAATTTAACTAACCAATCCTAACATACTGTAACATGATTATGTACCCAATTATATCCCACCACCTTAATTAGTTTACACCCAGCACAATTAATTATACAGCAGACAGAAACAATCACAGAACCAGACAGAGATTATACAGACAAACAACAGCAAAGTGGGAACTATAATGACAAAACAATACAGGAGTGAGGATTCCACATCCCAGCTATTGATAAGTGAGTTCTTACCAGACAGGATGCTATCAAACTAAGTTTCCTTTTACATTTTCTAGGCACTTCCCTTTCTCTGGAGGTGATAGGCACTATCAGGACAGGATTGTATTCCTAACAGCCCAATAGCACCTTATTTCAATGTGACTAGTTTGGAATGTGAAGATGTGACCATTCACTTCCCAGTTTATGGCTGCCTCTGTTGCTTAGCCAAAAGCCTTAGCCTAAGAACAGGGCCTCAGACTGTCACAGTAAGAGAAGGCCCTTACACTGGCAGACAGTGGTTTTGATTCTTTCTTTTATACCTCTATAACTAGCCAAGTGATAAGAATATACCTAAATTCTTAGAGTATAGGCCTTTACAGACAGGCCTGAATATCTATATCCTAACACTTGAGCACAGCTCTTCTTATAAGTAAGTCTGTTGATGTGATATCACACTCTAAAAATTTGATATTGTAGTTAGCCCCCATCTTATCTCTACCCTGCACAACCAAATAATAAATGTTAAACAATAAGCAGTCCTGTCATCCTCATCCCAACAGGGATCAGGATAAATATACAAACAAATGATTATAGGGGTTTTACTGCCATTTCTCAAGCTGCAGTGGACAGAGTAATACATATTGAAAAGGGAAAGAAATGGTTCCCCTCCGTGATTCACATATTCAGCAGATTTTTATTGCTCAAATGCCCATCAGGCAAACAAGGGGGTTGATCTTACATGGGCAGATGCTCAAAAGCCGCTAATCTATGGTGGACATTAATACTAATTAAATTTTAACTAACCTGCTATAACCATTTAACTGTCTTTCTGGACAACATTTTGACATATCCATCCTCCCAATTAAGTCTGATGGTGATCTGCATGAATGTACATTCTCAGGAGCAGGGAAAAAAATGTTCTCCATTGTCTTTTAAATCATTATGATAACCACATGGTGCTTTGTTCACAAAATACTTTGTGGAGTGCACGTTTGTAATTTACCCTCAGCCTGGCCTCTAAAATTATGTGCAATAGTGGCATATAGGTTAGTGTGGCACTAAATTTAGCACTAAGATAAAATTGCATGCATTTTAAGGCTTTGTGTATTTGAAAAAAAAAAAAAGTGACAGACAGTAATTTTGCATTTCTGAAGTATAATTGGGATAGTAGGAGCTTCAAGAATGGCGTTAGTCTCTACTCTGTTGAACGCCTTCTTGTAGTCCACGAAGGGAATACAGAAAGGGAACTTGTATTCCCTTGAACGCTCTAGTAGTTAGTTGAGAGTGAAGATGTGGTCTATCATGCTGTAATTCCTTCAAAAGCTGGCCTGCTCTCTAGGTTGCTGTTCATCCAGGTTTTTCAACAGTCAATTTATTATTATTTTAGTGAACAACTTATAAATAGGTGAAAGCAGGCAGATTGGGCGATAGTTCTTTAGATTTTCTCAATTGCCTTTCTTATGCAGCAAGATGGTATTGGACTCTTTCCAACCGGACTATCTTCTGGATTTCCAGGTAGTGGCTGAACCTTTGGGCGAGAGCTTTTCAAAGTTCCTGACCTCCTGCCTTAAGCACTTCTGCTGTCAGACTGTCCTTGCCTGGAGCCTTCCCCTCTTTCATTTGATGGACTGTGTGATGGACTTCGCTGATGAGAACCGGGAGTATGTGTTCATCGGTTTGTTGAAGTGATGGCATTGGGATGTCTATACGGGATGCAAACAGCTGGGTATAGAAATCCCTGCAGATTGCCTCCATCCAGTTCAATTGGTTACTTATTCTCCATCCCTGTTCTTCAAAGCCAGTAATGATGACCTGTAGAACGCCAGTTCCCATTTGCATTTTTTGAGACTTTTATGATCTTCAGCAGCCTTTAGGAGCTTCTCGGTTTGAAATTTCTCAAAGTCTTCCTTCAACTTCATTCGTATGAGCTTGCAGAGAAGGCAGTGCTCAAGCCTATCGCTGCCATTTCTTTTCATTTTCCTCCTCTTCTCCAGTAAAGTCTATGTATTCTCTGAGATTCTTCCACTAGCTCTTCTTGGTCTTTCACGCTCAGCTGATTTCACACACCGTTTCAGTCTCTTACTGAAGTTCTCATAATCGTCGTTGCAGTCATCCAGCAGGCTCCAATCTTCTCTAGAAATGTTTTCCTTCAGGATTGCCTCATCAAAAGCTACCAGTTGGTGCCTTCTGTTCACCATACACAGCGTTTTTTTTCTCTACCTTCACAGTGAATGTGAGTCTGGCTCTCAGTAGGTGATGATCGCTACCGATATTGAATGATGGCACTACTGACATATCCTGCACGATGCATCGTCTATCGATCAGAAAGTAATCAATTTCATTGTTTGTCTTTGCGTTTGGTGCGATCCAGGTCCATCTTCTCTTGGCCTTCTTTCGGAACCAGATGTTACCAATGAACGTTCTCCTCGTCTCTGCCAATATAGCTAGTCATTCTCCTCACGCATTTTGTTCTCTGATACCATACCTTCCTATAAACTTTTCGCCTTCTCTCCCTCTTCCAACCTTGGCATTAAAATCTTCCATCAAAATTGTATATATGGAACTCTGAACAAGGGTTTCCTCTAGTTCCTGATGGAATCCTTCCACATCATCATCTTCGCATGCACTTGTGGGAGCATAGATCTGGATGATTTTGAGGGTACTATTTCGGTTCAATTGGAGGTAAATCATGATGACTTCAAATGGCATGAGACAATTTTTGAAGACCATTCCTTGTTTATGATGTATCCGACTCCTCCAACTGTCCTTGTGCCTTCTTCTTTTTCTAGAATAACTGTGCTTCCATCCCTCTAGCTGACCTCCATCTCCTTCTTTCGTCGTGTTTCGCAAACACCCAGCACATCACAGGCTGTTTTTGCCTTTTCCTCCATGAGATGGCTTATCAATTCCTCCCTTGTCAGTGTTCTGCAGTTATAAGTGCACACTGAGAGAGTTGTCCAGTTTCCTTTTGGCGACCTGGCACCTGAGATTCTTTGCAGCCTCTCATCGTTCGAATGCCTCACTGCTTCCGGAGTGGGGATTGAGGAATGGGCAGAGAACTGAGACTTGGTTTTCTATGTTTTTTAGCCATTGTTTTCAGCCACCCTCTGGTTGGGCTGTCAGGGGACCACCAGGCAATTGGCTATTCCAGGACATAAACACCACCCATGCCACTAACCAATACAAAAATTTTGGCTGTCTTTTGTGCAGGTCAGATGTGCTCTGAGAATACTTACTAGATCAGGCCCCACAGGTGGTGGAATGTCAACTTTGAGTATCTTGCTTTGGAGCACTTGGGGATTCGGCTTCAGAGAGGGCTCCAAGAATTTTGTTATGTTGGGGCAGCTTTAGTGCTTAGGTGGCTTTGTGCATAGCTACTGGCAGAAACGTAGAGGTCTTAGGGGCATACAGGGTTAGGCACCAGCTGAACCGTTGTTTTGACAATGTCAGTGGTGGTCCGAGGTGCCTAAGTCACTTCTGAAAATCACTCAGGCTCCTAAGTTAGTTAGGTCCTGCAATGCTGACTGGAGCAACACCCAAATATCTTTTTAATTGTGGCCTTTGTCTCTTAAGTGTCTATAAAGCATATATGGCAGGGCCCTTCCTTCACTTGTTTTTCTGTGTCTTTTATGGTCAAGATTTTCAAACATAGAAAGCCCCTATTGGATACCCAAATAAGAACGTATCTGAATCTTAAAAATGTACTAAGCACCTAACAGCTTCTATTAATTCCTTAGCTTCAAACTGTTTTGAAGACAACATTTTTTTTGTATTGGCAATAATGAGATTCTGCTCTGAAACAGACTGTGGCATGTGGGCAACCCTGGCAGTGCCTTTATGACAGATGCACATTGACCCCATTCATCACCCTACTAGGTGCCTGTGCCACGTCTCAGATTAAACTAGTGCAGTAATGACAATTTCAAGAGATCAAAAATCATGAGTTCCCCTTCCCTCCAAAAAATCATGAGATTGGCCCAAAAATCATGGGATTTTTTTAGAAAAAAAAAGATATTGTATTTCTGTCTTTTGATGTTTGAACTCTCCCTGCCCATTCCCCATCTATGTGTGTCACCATTATTATTGCCCACTCTCCCAAAAGTATTGAGTAAGGTGACTTTGGACCTTGATGTAGGAGCTCTCACTTGCGCATCTACCTGTCCCTGTGCAGCAATTAATTCTGCTCCCAGTCCCCCCATCAGTTTTGTTCCCACCTGCCCCCATAAGTTCAGCCCCTGAACCCGATCAGTCCCCACCCCTTCAGTTGAACCCTCTCGGCCCCCATAAGTTCAGCCCCCCATCAGCTCCCACCCAATCCATTTCATAGAATCATAGAATCATAGAATATAAGGGTTGGAAGGGACCCCAGAAGGTCATCTAGTCCAACCCCCCCATTTCAGCCCCCGCAACCCCCATGAATTCAGCCTCCTTCATTTCACCCCCAATTAGCCCTTATCACAACCCTATTACCTCATCTCTGCTCCTCCTGGGGATCTTCAGCCCCTCTCCCAGACCTGGCGAGGCTACAGCAAGACCGCCTGCTCTGCCTCTTCCCAGACTGGATGCTGCAGGGAGGAGGGGGGAAGAGCAGAATCACCCTCTTGTCCAGACTTCTCACAGGAGGGAAGCGGGAGAGGGAGGATGGAATGGAGCTGAGCTGCTGGGTTCTTTGCTCTCTCCCTCTTCCTCTCCTCCTGTGAGAACTGTGAGCATAGGGGAGAGGCTCTGTCAGCTTCTGGAAGGGATGAGCTTTGCATCATCATAAGAAGACAAGCTCCAGCACCCTCTGACATCCCGTCACTCACAAAAAAAATATAAGAATTAGAAACACTGCTATTGCTTTCCCATTGAGCTGTGTTTCCCCTCCCTTTCTGTGTTTGTTTTTTAATGTTCACAACCTATTTTCTTATTCATCCTTTTACCGTTTCCTCCTTTCCTTTGTCCCTGACATTTTCATTCATGTCTGTGTTCTCTCTCTTTCTCCCAAGGGCTCTGGTAAGTTTCACTTTACTGCATATGTCCAGTATTGCTCGGGTTAACTACTGATTCAAATAAACTCCCTAGAACATTGAAGGTTTTGATATAAGATTTTTCTGTGGAGATGATTGGTTAAACAAATATTTCCTGCATAAGTGTTTTCGTCTAGAGATCCAAAGTGCTTTGCAAAGGTGAGTGATTATAGTTATCTCCATTTTGTAGATGGTCAAACGGAGACTTAGAAAAGTAAAGTGACTTGCCTAAAATTACATGGTGAACTACAAAAGAGTTTTTTGTTAGTGCAGCCTGCTCCTTGGGTAGTAGAACTGATGTTATTGTAACTTGTCAAATGGAAACAGCCGTAAGTCACTGTGAGAGAAAAGGAAATGGAAGTAAGCAGCTGGCTTCTGAACGAGGGTGAGAGAAGACAACAGAGAGATTGTGGCTGATTACATATAGGCCTCCTTAAGACATGTCTGTGTCTAAAATATATATATATATATATATTTATATATATTTATATCTTTTGTTGGCTTACCCTGAAACTGCATCCTGCATCTCCAGTTAAATGGAATCTAATGAAATAGAGATCCAGATGCAAGGACATCACCTTAATCTGTATATGCTCTTTCATACCTGGTGGTAGGATATAATGGATGTCTTCTTTTGTAAAATATAAAATTATTTACCAGTTCTATATGCCTTTTTTTCTAGAACTGCTTGGATATGCACAGAATTGGATTAAACTGGCTGACATTTTTTAAGAGATCATGTTAATTCTGCCTCAATGTTCACACTATATTTATAGAACGTAGCTGAATACAATGTTAACTCATGTTTGATTTCAATCTTCTGTTTGTGCATTTCAATTTCAAAAGTTCAGGGTTCAGCCTTTGAGATAGATAGATAGATAGATAGATAGATAGATAGATAGATAGATATAGGCTTTCCACTGCACTGTTGTCTAATGCAGCGTTTGTTGGTTTATCTCATGTGCTTTAATCTGGAAGAAAAATGAGAGACTTAAACATCTTCCATGGTCTAAATACATGCAATGTTTTTAGATATAGGTATTAAATAGGGGTTATTTGTGGATTGAAGGTGTTCTGTCAAATAAGTTAGGAACAAAATTGAATGTTTGTTGAGAGAAAATGTTGTACAGCATCTACTAATACATATGTGTACTGTACATAATTTAAAAAAAAAGAAAAGAAAACTAGATTGTATTTGCTTTTATTTAAATTGTAGTTTCACTGCAGTGTCGGAAACCCTGACACTACAGTTTTATGTTACTGTATGAAAACCAAATTCTCATTGGTGGTCAGCACTTTTGAAAAGCAGGGGTGAAATTCTGGTCTTCCTGAAGTCAATGGGACTCCTGGCCCTATTGAAGTCAATGGCAAAATTTCACTATGAACAAGTTATTTAGGAGCCTAAGTAGAGTTTTACGAGGTTAACTTTCAGCTTGTAAATCCATACTCGGCCTACTATTTTTAAAAATCTTGGCTGTGACTTTTATCTTGACAGTTTCTCTAATAAGCACCTGATCAGAGAATTATAAAAATGTAGGGCTGGAAGGAAACTCAAGTGGTCATCTTGTCTACTCAAGTACACCTAGATGATCCCTGACAGGTGTTTGTTTAACCTTGTCTTAAAAACCTCCGGTGACAGAGATTCCACAGCTTCCCTAGGTAACATATGCCAGTGCTTAACTATCCTTATAACTAGAAAATGTTTATTAATATCCAAACTAAATTTCCCTGCTGCAAACTAAGCTCCTTATTTCTTGTCCTGGCCTTGGTGGACATGAAGAACAGTTGATTACAGTCCTATTTATCTTTTAAAATCTTTTACATACTGGAACACTGTTATTGTGTCCTCCTTAGTTTCTAAACTAAACATGCCCAGTTCTTTCAACCTTTCTTTATAGGTCATGTTTTCTAAACCTCTTATCATTTTTGTTGTTGTTTTCCAGACTGTCTCCAATTTCTTCACATCTTTCTTAAAGTGTGGTGCCTAGACCTTGACACACTACTCCAGCTGAGACCTCACTGGAATAGAGTGGAATAATTACCTCCCATTTCTTACACTCCCATTTCTTTATGACACTCCTGTGAATACACTCTAGAATGACATTTGACTTTTTTACAACAACATCAAACTGACATATTTAATTTGTAATCTGCTATAACCCCCATATTGTATCTGCAGTACTGCTGCCTAGCCAATTATTGCCCATTTTGTTGCTGTCCATTTGATTTTTGCACTGATATCCATTTTATTGATTTGAGACCAATTCTCCATTTTATAAATATCGTTTTGTAATCTACTCCTGTTTCCAGCCCTTTCCATCTTTGTGTCATCTTTAAACTTTGTAAGCATACTTTCCACTCCATTATCCAAGTCATTAATAAAAAACAGTTAATAGTAGGACAACCCCCTGCAGGATGCTACCAGATATATCCTCCCGGTTTGACAGTAAAACCATTGTTAACTATTCTTTGAGAATGGTCTTTCAACCAATTGTCCACCCACCTTATAGCAATTTAATCTAGACCATATTTCACTAGTTTGCTTATGAGACTGTCATGTGGAAATGGGTCAAAGGCTTTACTAATGTCCAGATATATCACGTCTATTTCTTCCCTTATCCACTAGTCCATTTATACTGTCAAAGAAGGAAATTAAATTGGTTTGACATAATTTGTTCGCGACAAATCCATGTTGGCTATTACTTGTCACTCTACTGTCCTCTAGGTTTGAACAAATTGATTCTTTAATAACTTATTCCAGTATTCTTCCAGGTGTTGAATTTAGGCTGGTGATCCATAATTCCCTGGGTCCTCCTTCCCCAATTTGTAGTAGATCATATGTTTGCCCTACTCTAGTCCAGAAAAAATAAGTATGCTTAACTCTGTGCATGTGAATAGTCTCACTGAACTCTGGTTGTACTCATATGCTTAAAGCTAAGCACGTGTAAGTCTTAGCAGGATCGAGGCATTAATGTCTACCATATGATTAATAGTCTTGATTTCTTTGCCTTCAGTGCCTATAATAATAGTTCCCACAGGATGATTGAGACCTGTGCAGATGAGATTGCAGGTTGATGGTTGCGCCTCCACTGATTTCATTGAAAATTCAGGGCCTCAAGCCTCCCTCATTTGGGTGGCTTGAGAGAATAATTTAAGATTTTGTTTGCTGGTGTAAAGGCACGAAAACGGAAAACTGAAACAGCACATATCTACTTGTATATAGCACATTGGTTAAGTAGACTAGTATAACTTTAGTGTGTATAGTTTATTAATTTTTATTATATTCTGTATAAATAATGGTATAATTCCATGACATTTATCACCATATGACTATTCAGTAAATATTTATAATGTAACTGCTGGTATAACTAATTAAATTAAAGGGAGAAATAAATATCCAAGAGAAAGGAAAGGAGAGATGGAATAGATTGCCTCTTGACACAGGAGGACAAGGTCTTTCCATTTGAATAAAATGTAAATTAACTTGTGATAAACAGCAACACAACAACTGGGTGTATCTCTCTTCAGATTTTAAGATGTTAAAAAAAGTGTTAGCATTTTAAATTAAAGCCTTTGGAAAGAAAACTGTATTGAAGCAATTAATTGCTTTAATTACATCTCTTAGATCCTTCAGGGTGTCAGGCGTTTGAATCTCCTGCAAGCCATTCATTCCATTTAAGGAGAATAACCCAAGAACCATGAGTCAGGAAAAATGTGAACTCTCCATCAGGTTTCTTAATTTCCCAGCCCCTTAACCTTGGTATAATAAAAGTGCCTGTAGTGCATAGTTTAATCCCATTTTGCCCCTATGAACTATTTTAAGTACACACACTTACATGTACTTGCAATCAGGTGGAGTCTGAACTCAAAAATGAAGGACTTGACCTTGGAAGTTGGTCCAACCAGGCAGGCCCCGCCACTGATGCAGAGACCCATTGAGATCAATGGGGCTCGCTGCAGCTGTAAGAGTCAGTCTGCACAGAACCTCTTGCAGGACTGGGGCCTAATTAGAACCTAAGAGACTAAAATACAACAATGATACAATGGGCAAAGAAAGGCCAGAAATACCAGAATGTCTTTGAGGTCCACATTATTATTATAATTACTTATAGAATAATAATTTATTTTAAAAGTTGCATGATTTATTAGCGCATTATCAAACTAACACAATGTTTATGTGAATAGATTTTATGATTCATAATAGCATAATAAAATTGTAACAGGATAGACAGTTGTGATGAAATGAATGTTGCTTCAGTGATGCATGTCAGCTTATAGAATGCTAATGCCTGCTGAGGTAATATTTTTTGGTTCAGTGATTTAGGTTATCAACATCCTGGCAGCCATCTCGTGAGGATGCTGTTGTTTACTGCAACATTTAATATATCATTTATTAATGGAATATTTAGGTAAGTACTGACAGATTTCTATTGAACAATTCACGTCATTGTTTTTTTTTTCTATTGTTTGCTATACATCTGTATAACTGAAACACAGAAATGTGTGTCAGTTTTAGAGACATTATTCTTCTACACAGAGCAGGACTGAAAACTAGAGTTTATTTTAAAGGGGTCTTTAAATAAGGTGCAGGCTAAAAGGTAACAATTATTTCTTTTAAAAAAATTGAAGTGTATAGAAAACTAGTTCTCACATTGATGTTATGTTTAGATTCCCACCTCTCCCTGGGATCCATTTGATCATGCATACCATTACATGACTAAAACACTGAGGTCCGGTCTACACTAGGTGGGGGATAGATCTAAGTTACGCCACTTCAGCTACATGAATAACTTAGCTGAAGTCGACATACTTAGATCTACTTACCTTGGTGTCTTCACTGCGGTAGATCGACTGCTGATGCTCCCCTGTCGACTCTGCCTGCGCTTCTCGCTCTGGTGGAGTACTGGAGTCAATGGGAGAGTGCTCAGCAGTCGATTTAACTAGACGTGATAAATCGACCCCCGCTGAATCAATCGCTCCGGTGGTAAGTGTAGACATGCCCTGAGATACTGAAGAGAGAGATTAGATTTTAGAATCCTGTGGTTAGTTCATTAACTTTGGACTTGAGAGAGCTGGCTTCAATTTTCTGCTCTGCCACAGGCTTCCTATATGCCCTTGGACATGCCACTTAGCTGTTTTGTGTGTCAGTTCCTTACCTGTCAACGGGGGATAATAATACTTGTGAGAGAAAGACACTGAAGAGTCTGAAGCCCTTTACTACTATGGTGATGGGTGCCATATAAGTACATAGGATACACAAGGTAGCATGAGGAGCTGTCTTTTCCTGGTTCTGCTGCGTGACTCACTCTGTCATTTTGTGACCGTGGAGATCAGTGGGAGTCTTTTCAGCCATTAACGGATTTTGGATCAGGCCCAATAGGGTTATAATACTAGTAAAACTATAATTAATTTTGCTGAAGAGTTGATTGTTCTTTCTATGACATGCAGAAAACTTGCACTAAAAGTATTGGGTTCAATTTACAAAAAAAAAAAATCACTCATAGGACAAACGAAGAATGAGCTATGTTATCTGACTGCCAGATAAAGATCCTCTTTTGAAAAACACAAGTCATATTAAGAGAGTTAAATTTTCTTTTAAAAAAAAGCCAAATATTTTAAGGTACTATGGTTTCAATCATGTTGTGTCTTAATCTACTGTATCCCTATAGACACTATGTTCCCTGGATATGATGAAAGAGAAAGCAGTGGGAGGAGGGGAAAGAAAGGTCCAGATGAAGAAAAGTGAGGTAGGAATATAGGAGCTTGACTCCTTACACATCTTGTTTTACTTTACCACTATAAAAGATCATCCCTTGCAGCATGCTCTCAGCCTAACGTGAAAGATGCATGAGTACCGCAGTACTAGTGATTCAACACTGGTTATGCAAAACAGTCAAGTAGTTTCAGACTGTACAGTATGCCTTGGAACACTGATTGTAGAGAATGAACATAAGAATGGCCACAGTGGGTCAGACCAATGGTCCATATCTTGTCTTCTGACAGTGACCAGTGTCCGATGGTTCGGAGGGAATGAACAGGACAGGGCAATTATTGAATTGCAAAACTATTTGTTTTAAAATCTTGTACAGAAGTGATCCATTTTACAGGGGACATTTTTGAGTATTGTAAAGATGAATAATGCTTTTCATGCAGAATGATCCCAAAGCACTTTACAAAGTTTTCAGCTTGACTTATAAACTATACATGTTATACAAGAATCACTTCACTCACACTGAAGTGCAGTTATTTCTGAGGAGAAATGAAGCAGCTTTACACAACACTTTAGGACAGGAAGTGAAGTCTTCATTAAACTGAATTGAGACAACTTTATCTGGAGATAGACATTTTTAAATCATCAGGTCTGTATATCTTGCATTCAAAAGTTTTTAAAGGGCTAGCCAAGGAGCTTGCTGGACCATTAATGTTGATTTTCAATATCTCTTGGAACACTGGGGAAGTTCCAGAAGACTGGAAGAAAGCTAATGTATCAATATTAAAAAGTGGTAAACAGGACAACCCAGGTAATTCTAGGCCTTTCAGCTTGACATTAATCCTGACAAGATAATGAAGAGGTTGATACAGTACTTGATTGATAAAGAGGGTTATATAACTAATGCCAGTCAACATGGGTTTATGGAAAATAGATCCTGTCAAACTTATTTTTTTTTAAATGAGGTTACAAGTTTGGTTAATAAAGGTAATAGCACTGATGTAATATATTTGACTTTCTGTAAGGTATTTGACTTGGTTCCACAATGTTTTCATTAAAACACAAGAAAATACAAAATTATCATGGCACACATTACATGGATTGAAAACTGGCTAACTCAATAGGAGTTGTGGGGGCAAACAACTTAGTTTTAAGAGGGAGCTGGCCAAATTTATGAGTGCAATTTTATGATGGGGCCGCTTGTGATTGTGAGTAGTAAGGCATACCCTGGAGCTAAGTTCTGGTTTATGTCTTATGTTCCTAAAAGCTCGTGCTTCAGGGCTTCAGTTGTCCACCTAAAGGGGTCAGGAAGGGATTCCCGCCTTTTCCCAGTGTATTCTCTGTGTGTGCATGTGAGTTGTCTCCTTTCTCTGTAGCATTGGAGTAGGTGGGTAGAGATGGAACATTGGACATGGAGGGCTCTGAGTATTCTCTCTCTCAGATGTGTGGCTGGCTGGTTTTTCCTCACATGCTCAGCGACTAACTGATCACCAGATGTGGGGTCAGAAGAAATTTTCCTCCAGGTCAGATTGTCAATGACCTTGGAAGTGTTTTGACTTTCTCAGCAGAGTGTGGGTATGGTCACTTCCCAGGATTATCTGGGTATATTTCACTTAATAATTTCCATGCCATTGCAGGGGCCTTGGGCATTGGTGCACCTTGGTCTAGTCTCCCGTGGTCCTAGAGTGATTGCTGCTGGAATACTGTGTCCAACTCTGGTGCCCACAATTCAAGAAGGATGTTGATAAATTGGAGCAGGTTCAGAGAAGAGCCATCAAGATGTGTAAAGCACGAGAAAACATGCCTTTAGAAATAGATTTGAAGAGCTCTCTCTCTATTTAGCTTAACAAACAGAAGCTTAGGATCACAGTCTATAAGTACGGACATGGAGAATTAATATTTGATAATGGGCTCTTCAATCTAGCAGTGAAAGGTATAATATAATCCAATGGCTGGAAGTTGATGCTAGACAATTTCAAACTGGAAATAAGGCATAAAAAATTAACAGTGAGGGTAGTTAATCCCTGGAACAATTTACCAAAGGTTGTGGTGGATTCTCCATCACTGGCAATGTTTAAATAAAAACTGGATATTTTTCTAAAAGATCTGCTCTAGTTCAAACAAGAATTATTGTGGGGAAGTTCTATGGTCTGTTTTGTACAGGGGAGAAGAGCAGATGATCACTGTTATCCCTTCTGACGTTGGAATCTATGAATCTAGTTGAAACTACAGCTCACAAAAAGGAACTGCCCGGGAATCTTTTCTGTTTTTTAAATCTTTTGATTGTATTATGTAAGTAAAACATAATCAGAGCAGTCTCATGGGGGGAATAGACTATTCAGGTCACAATTAAAAGGTTATTCTGATTTAACAGAAATGATCTGTCCCAACAGTATCCCCAATTTTAAGTATAGATGGTACAGAGCCTCAGTTGGTGCAGTTGGAATGATGGCAGTTTACATGAGCTGAGATTCTGTTCCACTGACTCTCTTACTGGAAGCAACTTTCAAATGGAATAAACTTTTCACGTGTGAGTTCTGTAAGTGAAACTTGTTGTGAAGTTAATATCAAAAGGCCAGGACCACAGTTTTTAGTCTCTTCTGAATGATGTTTTATTCTGAACATTAAAATTGAATCAGAGCATGTGAACTATAAATATTGTTCTATAACATATTTAAATCTTCCAGAAGAGATAACTGGTAACTCATGCACTGTATGTTTTACTACCACCCATAAGACATATTATGCAAAGCAACTAGCAGTTCAGTCTTGACCTACATTGTAACTATTATATTTTTATTTTGAGGATTATTACTGTGACGGCTAGAGTCCTTGGGTTCCTATCTATTGTGGTTATTGTGGTTATGTATTGTACAAACAGTCTAGTTTAGGACAAGATGTGAAAAGGGAGTGTCATAAAAATAAAGGGAAGGGTAACCACCTTTCTGTATACAGTGCTATAAAATCCCTCCTGGCCAGAGGCAAAACCCTTTCACCTGTAAAGGGTTAAGAAGCTAAGATAACCTCGCTGGCACCTCACCAAAATGACCAATGAGGAGACAAGATACTTTCAAATTGGGCGGTGGGGGGAAACAAAGGGTCTGTCTGTCTCTGTGATGCTTTTGCCTGGGAACAGATCATGAATGCAGTCTCAGAACTTCCGTTAGTTAGTAAGTAATCTAGCTAGAAATGTGTTAGATTTCCTTTTGTTTAATGGCTGGTAAAATAAGCTGTGCTGAATGGAATGTATATTTCTGTTTTTGTGTCTTTTTGTAACTTAAGGTTTTACCTAGAGGGATTCTCTATGTTTTGAATCTGATTACCCTGTAAGGTATTTACCATCCTGATTTTACAGAGGTGATTATTTTACCTTTTCTTTAATTAAAATTCTTCTTTTAAAAACCTGATTGATTTTTCATTGTTCTTAAGATCCAAGGGTTTGGGTCTGTGTTCACCTGTACAAATTGGTGAGGATTATTATCAAGCCTTCCCCAGGAAAGGAGGTGTAGGGCTTGGGGGGATATTTTGGGGGATGACGTCTCCAGGTGGTCTCCTTCCCTGTTCTTTGTTAACACGCTTGGTGGTGGCAGCATACTGTTCAAGGACAAGGCAAAGTTTGTACCTTGAGGAAGTTTTTAACCTAAGCTGGTAAGAATAAGCTTAGGGGGTCTTTCATGCAGGTTCCCACATCTGGATCCTAGAGTTCAGAGTGGGGAAGGAACCTTGACAGGGAGTATATCCAACATAAAGACCGAAAGGTAAAGGAGGATAGAAGTAATAGTAATAAATTTTTGTACTAAGGCTGTGACCATGCAAACACTGAAGCATATGCAAATCTATATACACAGGCTATATACACAAAACTATATACACAGGCTATATACACAAATTGCTCCCAACCATATTAATTTTTATTTATATTTCATAACTATTGATTACTTCTATTAAAACAAATTAATTGATGTGTAACAATTTTGTCCTGTCTGTTGCTAGCTGTGTTTCCTTGCCCATGTAATAATTACATATGTTCTGTATTTTCATGCTATTACTTAGCTCTGTAATTTTCTTTGCCTTAAATTATATCAGTTGCTATAAAGGACTGATTTTTTGTCAAAATGGTGACAGTGAATCTAGCTTTGTCTTCAGAACGACTTCTGTTTTTCAGAGTTATCCTCACTCATTTCTAGTGTTCTAGACAATTTAGTGTTCTAAACAATTCTTACATAAGTTTCTATTCCCCACTGTTTTGACAGTTCAGCACAGTAGCTGACCACAAGATGCTATAAATACTGTTTTCAATCAAAGCAGCTGAAAATTGATTCTTGGAATAAAATGGTGTGAGATCAGTTTGGAACTTTTAAACCTTTCTTGCTGTATGTAGTCAGGTTCTAATTTGAAAGCCAATGGAAAAACTCACACTGATTTATCATGCTGTCATTAGCAGGGATTATTATAGGGCTCTAGTGAAGAGGTATCAGAAATCATGGAAATTAACATTCATTAGATTAGACCAGAGTACTTTTGCATACTGGGCAGCTGACATGGCATTTGAACAATACCTTGGTTCTCAAAATAAGGAAAGGATAAGGTATATTAGTAAATAAAATAAATATGAACTCATCATTAGGGGCACATCCTGCATCCCTGCTCTCATAGGCACGAGGGGCCTAGTGTCTGGGGTCACGTTGTTCATCTTTCATTGACCATGCAGAACTGATTTATAAGGCTTCCCTATGCATGCCACAAAAAGGGCAATTTAGTGTGATTTATGGATGTGGTGGGGAATAAGGCAGATGGATTCCTGAGTATAAAGATCCAATAGATATTCCACTCAAACCAGAGGCACATGACGGCTTCAGCCTCACAGCTACACTAGCTGCCACGGAGTAAGCTCCACAAAGCATCCCTTCCTCTCCTGCCATTTTGCACTAAGGATTTGGCCATAGATGCTAACTTTCTAATGAAAAATGCATTCATAGATACTAATGAAAGCAAATACATTGAATCAAACAGTATTCTGGTTGGTATAAACCCTTCAGTTATAGTGGAGCATAACAATTTATGATGCTAAGAGCAATATCAAATAGTTTCTCGTTTTAAAAAAATGTTAATGTAAATAGTATGGACACTCAGCACACACCCACAAAATCAATTTGACTGCTTGCTGTCATTCACTTTAGAGCTTTCTGTGTATTAATTAATTATGAAGGTTTCATATGTTTGAAATGTAAGCTTCTGCCTTCATCCTGATTGACCTGAATATGACACTTGGCATTTTGAACAAACCATATTCATGCTTAATACACATCTATTGATGCAACACTACTTCTTTTTATCTAAGAGCTGAATGAGTACTCTCTTTATATGTTCAACAACATCTTTTTTTTAGTGAAATCAAGCTGATTCCTGGAGACAAACCTATAGTTTTTGAGGAATTTACTCCCAATATTTTATAAATTCAGATAAACTATAAATTCATATACATACATATAAAAAGGCAAGCAGATGTTGAGTTGAATTACACATCTGTTGGCTTGAGAAGTCATTATAAGTATGCCAAATTGTATTTGACCTTTATTTTTCTCTGGAGACTAGATTTCATAAGTGAAACAGGCACAACATAACAATTAAAATAATTGTTTTTAAGCAATCAACTCCACTGCATTCACCTATTGAAATGATATTGGTTTTCTGAAATCTTTTTATTACACTTTAAAAACATTTAACAAAACAAAATTGTACTGCAAGCTGCCATATGGGATTTACCTATAAAAATCATCATTGCAAGTATTTATTCAACTGTATATTAACAATCAGTACAAAAATGTTGTGGGATTAAATTATGTCATCAAGTGACTATGTTTATTGTTATCAGTAAACAGGATAGTAATTAGAATCAATTTCTAATTACATATATGCATATTTCATATTGATATAAATAGCTGCATTAATTTCTTGACGCCAAGATATATATAAAGAGCCATGATTTATGACCAACAAAGAAAAGAGAGTCAGCTGAGCAAAATCGAATATATAAACTATAAACAATGCTGCATGCATTCAAATGTGGTAAGAAAAAGGATTTTATAACACAGTTTAACACATTTATAATACATTTCAAAAATATACATAATAATGCAATATCTTACATTTTTATATCAGTTATCACCTGAAAGGGGGTGTATACAAATGCATAATCAGGAGCAAAGAGACCCTGAATGAAAATGAAAGGCAACAAATTTGAAACTGATAAAAGAAAAAACACCCTACATTTTTATACAATACATAATGAACTTATAGAATTAATTGCCACAAGATATCACTGAGACAACAGCTTAGTAGGAGTCAAAAAAGGAGTTGACATTTATAAAGATAAGTAAAACATTCACAGTTACATTAGACAAGGAAGAAAATTACAAAGGGTATATCAAACCCTCATGCTTCAACTGCTAGCTGTCAATATTGGGCACAAACTTCTTCTTTGTGCATGTTATTCCATAAGTATCCGCTAGGGAGTCTCTTGCACGTTACTCTGAAATGTATTGGTATTAGCCATTGTCAGAGAGAGGATACTGGATAAGATGGACCCTGGTCTGATCTGCTGTCATTATGTCTCTATGCTTGTGTATGTTGGATAGATCTGTACATATCTCTCTGTCTACCAATGGAATTTATTTTAAAATTTTGTTAGCGGAACGTCAAGGTTGCACAGCTGAAATCACACAAAATAATGAAATGCAAAAGTAACTGTTGCATGAGCTATTTTAACTCATCCAGATGGTACACCTGCATTTTTAGAGGTAAACAATAGTACAGGAATATTGGAATTAAAAATAGTACATATGTGCAACAGGGCCAAATTAATGTTGTTGTTGTTAGTTTCTGATTCTCCAATGTCTTGCACCTTACAGAAATATTTCCACCTATGCAAAGTGGCAAGCAGTGACCTCCAAGACCTCATCCCAATCTCCTTTTCTTGACCCTCTATCTCTGTTGAATAACTCATTTGCGGTTATTAAAAAGCTCTGATTCTGCTTTTCAGTGGGACCAATGTTTGTTTTCAGGGGTTATTTTGTTTTTGTTCCCCCCCACCATCGACAAGTGGATAAAAGTAAGATTTTTCTTGCTTTGAAGATATTTAATGGCCATAAAAACCTTACAGCCTTTGAAAATACCAGCAGAAATCATGCCACACCGTAGATCAAAATGGATGACATTCTGGTTTCTGCAGATAGTTTGGAAATAAACACTAATCTCCAGGTAGTAATTCTGCATGCTTGTGTGTACAGCTGGTGAGATAATGAAAACAATTATTTATTAATAATTAATGAACATTTACCAAAAATTTTTTGTCAGAAAGCTTTTTAGAATTTAATTAGGCATGTGGTAGCTTTGTAGTTCTGGATGGGGAGCTAAGAAGCCACCAAGACCAAATGCTTTTGAAAACCAGGAAGTCAACTTGTTGATGCCATAACTGTAATGTCTCACTTTAAAAAAAAAAATTCTCACTGCACTGAATTCTCTCTAAAGTTCTAACTAGGACATGGCTTTTATAAATTGTGTTCATTATTCTTTATTTTAGAGGCCTGCATCATTGAAAGAGTTGGTGTCACCAATCTCTGTCATTCACTGCAGAGCTTTGAAAAAGCTAAATATACTTAAAGGGATTGACAGATATGTGAAAATAAACATTTTAGGTGTAAGAATTCGGGCTAAATACACAAGAGGACTTACACACCTAACTGGCCATGGCATCTGAGTTTCTGCTAATGGGCATGCACAAAGCTGCTTAAGTCTAGATGCCACCAAACAGCTCAGTTCCTACCTCACACCTAAGCCCTGGAAGGATTAACAAACTAGGCTGTTTCCTGTCTACCTTGCCTGCAGGCCCGATCTGGTAGATGTGCTCGGAGTAAACCTAAACCCCCACAAAAGATATCCCCACACACACACTCCTCCACCTTTGTTGGGCCCAACTTCTTGGGCGGCGTGGGGTCTAAGCCCTTCTCATTGGCATTTCTTATTGACAGCTTAGGTGGCTCCCCACCCAACTTGCTGGCTTCCGTGAATCGCATGTTAAGTGCCTTAACTCTCTCTCCATACACTGTAGAGGGAGCCTAGGCACCTAACTCAGGGCTGTGAATTCCACTGGACAGGAAGCCTAAAAGTTAGCACTGAAAAACTCAACATGGCAACGCCTAAGCCCCCTTTTTTAATCCAGGCTTTGGCACTGATGGACCAGATTCATTTGGACCACAGCCAGATGTGAACATTCAGAATTTGGGACTGGTCTGGAAGAATGAGAATTTCCAGTAACCTGGAAGAATCCCTTAAAAGTATAGTTTGATGCTGCTAATAGAATACCTTTTCAAACTACCCTACCTAGCTGAATAAGTGAAGCTGCATAGCAATATAGGGTAGTATAGAATGCCATAAAATATTAGGGTGAAGTGAGAGGAGTTTCTGGAGGCAGCTAAGTTCAATACTAGAGTGAATGCTTTCCTTTGCTCACCTATGAGACACTAAATCTAATTGCACTGAAATTTGTTTCTTACCAATCTGTCTCATGCCATCAGTACCACTAAATTCAATAAAAGCATATGATTCACTCAAGCCTTTGCTAATCTCTTATAACTTAATTAGGTTTCAGGGCACAGTTGCCATGAAGGGATGGTGCTGACTGTAGATACAGGCCATCATCTGACAGAATCATGGTCTGCAAAGCACTCTGAGTTTTCTGTGCTGGATTTACAATTGTGCATTATTTCCCCTCTGTTAATGGATTTCCTCAAACTTTACCAGCACCTGAATCAGTCACTTTTTTTGTCTGTTATTAAATAAGTGCTAAATATTATTACATCCCCCTCTCCTATTACATTAGTTTTTCTTGTTACCTTCTCTCTTCAACTGGCTCTGGAGTTTCTCCATCTCAGTGTGGTATTGTCACGGAGTCCCCAGGCGATATTCTGGAACTGCTCCCTACGAAGCCAGTCAGGACTCTGGTGAAGTCTCCTCTCTGTGAGCAGTCTGTCTGCAGGGCAAAAAAGCTCACACGGCTTCCACCTTCCTGGGTCTGACCTTGGAGCATTCAGCATCCTCTGCCACTCCATGCGCTTCCCACAGTGAGTCTGCCCAGGCGAGGTCCTGGGAAAGCCAGGGGGTCCTGCACCCCAACTTCGCAGTCAGACATGACTCTTAGCCAGCCAGTAAAACAGAGGTTTATTAGATGACAGGAACACGGTCTAAAACAGAGCTCGTAGGTACAGAAAACAGGACCCCTCAGCCAGGTCCATTTTGGGGGGTAGTGAGCCAGACAACCACGTTTGCACTTCACTCCATGTCCCGAGCCAGCCCCAAACTGAAACTCTCTCCAGCCCCTCCTCCTCTGGGCTTTGTCCCTTTCCCGGGCCAGGAGGTCACCTGATCTCTTTGTCTTCAACCCTTTAGCTATCAACTTGCAGTGGGGAAAGCCATCTTGTGGCCATCAGTTGCCAGGAAACAGGGTGTTGGCCATTCCTTGTGACCAGACTCCTGCACACACCTGCCCTCTAGGGCTCTGCAATGATCATACACCCTTATCCCACCACCTAGATACTTAAGAACTGCATAGGGGAAACTGAGGCACCCCCACAATATTCAGAGAAAACATTAAGAACAGTCCCACTTTGTCACAAGTATCTAATCAGAGTATCTCGTGTTGAAACTGCAAGTACTCATGGAAAAAGCAGGGTGCCTCAACACATGTGAGTACCCATCACTTTCCAAGAAGTGTGGTATTCAGTTGTAGGCCTTCCCTTATCTGAGATTCCTTGATTGATGGTACTCAGAAAGTAGTAAAATCCTAGCACATCTTCTCAACATCTGCCTTTCTTTTGTGAAAAGTCGTCATGATTTACAATCTTTGCTTACTCTTTTGGTTATTTCAAGTGTTCTTCAACATACATATCTGTATATTGGAAAGTGGTGGCTTTATTCTTAAGAGAGAAGGAAACTACATTTTCTTTTATCTACCAGCCTTTATGGTCTTCTTGTAACTCATTGCAGCTTACCCCTCCTTCCCCAATCCTTTATATTATAGAACAATTCAATGTATTTTAGGAAACAAGAATTCATTAATATATAGTCAGACATGTAAAGTAGCCTTTACCCTTAATTAATGTAAAATATGGGAGGGAGAAACTGTTGACAAGTTTAAAATTAATGGCATAAGTATTGGTACTTGAGGTAAATTCTAATTATATGCATTTTCATTTGCAGCAGCTTGAAAATAAAATTGACTGTGTTCCAGAATGAATTAGTATTCCTACATCAGTAATATGGTTCCTGTATTCTCCCAGTAAAAGGAAAGTGAACGTTTTGTCTGCATTATTAAACACTACTAGGAAAGGATTCTATCTAATTACAGGTCCAATTGTTTCAGACCCTGTAGCAGAGGGGTGAGGAGCCAGGTGTAAGGAGCTTTCCCCACTTAATTTGCCCAGTGTACAGGGTCTAGCAGAATTGGAAGGCAGCACATTTTGTCCCCGTCTAAGGCTTGGTACAATAGATACATTCCTGCTGCACACTGGACTCTGGAGAGCACCTCACTCTTTAGTGCAGGCACTGGTGGGCTGGCACAATCTGTCCCAATGACTGCAGTATTCCTGAGATGGCTAATATATAAACTGAGGCCACATTCCTGAAAGTTACTCTGCATGGATGCAGGGGTCCACACATGAGGAGTAACTTGCAGGATCAAGGCCCAAGGGCCCACTTTAACTCCCAAAGAAGTCTAAGGCAAAATTCCTATTAACTTCAATGCAAAAAAGGATCAGGCCCAAACATTTGACTATATGAAAAAGTATAATACATTGTAACTCCCCCGATGTCTCTGAGGTACAATTCAGGAGGTGTGGGGCAGAGATGTCTGTGTCTCAGAAATAGCTTTTCAGCTCCAGGGGAGAGTCTGAGTCTTCCTCACACTGGGAGAACAAGCTGAGATATATAAGCTTTCTGCTTTTCCTTTTCCTCCTGGCTGAGGTAAATCTTAGGGATCGGGCTGTAGGCTATGGCAGCTGAGGTAGCTGGCTGAACTTTCTGTCGGGCAGTAACTCTAACTCCATTCACAATGGTGTGGCAGGCCCTGTGAGAATGTAACTCAATAGAGTTGCCCAACTGAGGATTGGGAAAATTGTAAAAACAGTCAATCTGTGAGGAGAACTGGACGTTCCCTTCCTCTATGGCTCTCTCCACTTCCCTCTCTTTCTTCTGTTTCAACTGACACTCCAGAGGGAGGGCTACCTCCTCTCTCCCAGGCTTCTGGTCTCTGAGGTACAAAACCAATCTGAGCTTCCCTGTATTGGGATATCTCAGGCAGCTGCTTTAGTTCCCTCCCCCTAGCCTCCTCTCTGCTTAAGGGAGGGTCGCCTGGAAATGGGGCAGCAATGCTCCTAGGATGCAATCTTTGGCCATGGCTGGGCATGGGTAAGTTTCACAGCCACCCTCATGGTAAGGGGGTCGGGAGGTTATAAAAGTATAATTTTTCAATATGTGAAAAAGTATACGAATCAGATAAGAATAATGCATTAAAAGCCAGACACATGCATCTAAATAAATACATATCTTACAGGTAAACAGCTGTTCTGATACTAACATGGTGAGCACAACAAAAATATGTAAGAATTAACCAAATCAAACACTGATCGTCATAAGATTGCCCCCAAAACCCAACAGTGCTGTAGAAGTTAATTGTGTGCCACAAAAATACAGACAATGTAAAAACATTAGAGAACCACTGTCAATTTATTTGTGAGCCAAAATGTTTCTTAAAGAAAAGTAAACTTCAGCCACATCTATGGGAGGATGCCTTGAAGACTATTAGTTTGGAATTAAAACACTTGCTGCTCTGAACCACTGACTACTGAGGAAGGAGAATGAGTTTTAAATTATTTTAAACTATTGTACTGAAGTCTTTAAAATATGCACATCTCAAAGGCACCCTTCAAGAACACAGCACGAGACATACTATTCTTTAAGAAAGATCTGTGTTTTGGGACTCAATAAGTTGATGTTGTTCCTTTAAGTATGAAGGAAATAACTATGATGACATTAGACTTTTCACTTTCAACATGACACAAGAACAGAACATCAATACACAGGTACAGTACAGCTGATGCTTGATTGTAATTATCACCAGCAGTGCTACTAGTAGCAGCCAGGGACACCTTAGTTGTCACAGGCCATCTGTATCCTGTCAATTGGTACACAAAGCTAAGCTGATTTTCATAAGGCTCCTTCATCTTTCACACTCCAGTAATAATAGAGAACAATCTAACTTATTTTTCATTAGATTAATTTAACATAACGTCATTACAATTAAATCAGAGTCAGCATTAAAGGGATAATTTCTAAATGCATCTTATTAGCTCCAAGTCTATCACTTTGCATTGCTGCACCTAGAGTGCAAGGTGGATAAAGAAAATGGAAGGCTTTATTTCCATGTGCTGATAAATGACATGAAAGTAATAATGAGTGTTGATACTTTATATGGAGGCCACCAGAGCATTCTCCACAGGGGAAAAAAAGAGGGGAAAATATGACAGGGTATAAATAAAACTGGGAAGTTGTTTGCCTTTAAAGTTTGTTAGGCAGGATGTCTGAACAATGTGTCCTCCAGACATCTGCTAATTGTTGAACATTTTTCTTTTAGAAAGGCTGAAAATGGTTTTCTGTGGGGAAAGGATGCAGAAAAATATTGTAATGAACACAGTGGGTCATTATGGTGTAATCCCTGCCAACTCCTGAGAATGAGCTGGTAGTAGGAATAGATTGATCACAGGCCATTATGAGTGTGGCAGGAACCCAGAGCAACATCTGTTCCAAAGAGACCACAGTGTTACCGAGAGTGAGGGAATTAAGGATCAGGGAATGGAATTAACAGTCAGAGGGACAATGTATGTGACAGCAGGTTGGAGGTAACAATCTGGGAGGCAAGGATAATTAGCAGCATGGGCAGCAACTGGAAGCAATGGGCCTGGGAAAAGAAGCCTCTGTAGGGCTGGAGGAGGGGAAAAAGGGTGCTTGAGGGCTGAGAAAGAGCGGTTCAACAGAAAAGTAGCTATGTGGCCACATTGTTATCTACACTAAAATTAGACAGCTACAGCTGGCCTGTGCCAGCTGACTCGGGCTAGCAAGGCTCAGGCTATGTGGCTGTTTCATTGCAGTGTAGACTTCTGCGCTCAGGCTGAAGCCTGGGCTCTGGGCCCTCCCACCTCGCAGGGACCTAGAGCCCAGGCTCCAGCCTGAGCCCAGAAGTCTACACTGCAATGAAACAGCCCTATGAGCCCAAGTCAGCTGGTATGGGCGAGCCATGAGTTTGTAATTGCAGTGTACACATACTTACAGAATAGACCAGGGTGCCACTAAGAAGGAGGAACCTAGCCAGGAGAGCTGGTAAGGGAGGACAATATAGTATTTCAGTGATGACTGGTAGTTTTTAGGTTTCAACTACAACAGCACATTTCAGACAATAGCTGTCAACATATGTGAACTGTTTTAAAACAAACAAGGAAACATCTCTTAAATTTAATTTTATATTTCACCCTTGGGCTTTTAAGAGGAACTTGGGACATGTTAATATAGAAAGAAACCTCAATGGCCATTTAAATTCAGTTCTTCTTGGAGAGCGCAGTTAACTTGTACATCACACTATTTCTTTTCTGCAATTTGTCCAAATCATTTAAAACATTATTCATAACATTTCCTCCTCTTGCTGTTGCTGAACAAACTTAATGCTAAAACAGAAATGCTAAAAGTAAAAAAAAAATGAAAAAAGTGGGTTTTGATATTAACCAAAATGATCTGAAAGATCAAAACTTGCAGAAACTTAATACTCCACTATTGAATGTATCTTTTACACTAAAGACAAGCCTTCTCCACTCCTATCCTGGTTTATCTACTGACCTTACAGCAGGAAAAAAAGTACAGTATTGACCACAGAAGGAAACCAATATTCTGGTCACAGATATGCCCCTTTATACAAAGCTGCCAACATTTAAATTTACAAACCTGTAAAAGTTGTGACATAGTCTACTCTGGGTCTGCAGGAAAACTAAGCTGTTTTTGCCTTTGAAATATCTGACTGAAGCTTGAAAAGACCCAATCCTTCTTGACTCTAGGCACTACACAGCTCTGCTCATAGCACTCACATTCAAAGTGAGGCACAGTCTCAGGCATGCTCAGCAGCCTACTTCTCCTTGGTCCTACCCTCTTCTCCCAAGGTGTTACTTGTGTGACTGACATCAGCTAGGCCTATTTCCCTTCCTTCATGATGTGAATTCAGTTCTATCACTTGATTCAACCTTCCTCCTTCTGCTCCCTATACTGGGACTTACAGTTCATTTCTATTGGCCTGCTCAATACCTTCTCCTTCCCCTTCATTCTAACTCATCTGCTGTGGTAACCATCCTGTCCAATTGTCAACTCACTGCTGCTGTGCCTCATATTACTCAGACAGCTCTAGCCTCAGCTGTTGCCCTTATCAAGTGGACAGAAAATCTGACACATTTACGTGCCCACAAAGCATTTTTACTTAGACTAGACTGCTGGGCAATAGCCTAGTGCAACATCCTTATTCTTTAATTAAGGCCTCACTAATTATAGATCTTGGAAATAATATGAATTACATGAATGTTAAATATTATATTGCTTTTCATAAATGCTAATTTTATATCATAGAAAAGGTAATAAGAAATACATTATAAATCATATACGTCTATACAGCACTTCATATATTTTAGTGCCTAGATTCCACAGAGACTGTGCTATATAAATACCTAAGATAGACAGATAAAAATACATGACTTGAATAAAACATCAAAACAGTCATGGCAGGATGAATATGTCACTTTATGTACTTGATGCAGTGTCTTTTATAAAATGGGAAACAGCTAAATGATAATTTTGAACTTTTTTCCCAAGTGAGCATGATTAGCATGATTAGCGGAACTGTGCAGTACTGTAATTTATCTGATCTAGAGGTCTTTTTCCTCTTGTGGGCGGACTTGGGATTGTCCGAGACAGTTGCACGGGACTCCACCATTTTAAAAGTTGTGCAAATTTCAGCAGGGTCACATTGCAGGGGATCAGGCAAACCTTTTCTTGCATATTGATTCATGTTGTTTCTCACCCTTTGAGTTTCTCTTTGAGTCAGACTTGTCAAGCATCACCTCATTTTGAATTTGCTAGCCTGACAACCTACTATATCTGCCATGATTAAACCTATAGGAACTTTTACCAGAAAAGTTAAAAATCGCCAAGTAAATTTTCATTTCAAAACCTCTCAGGGAATACATAAATAAATATAGCATGACTGCATCAAACAAGAATGACAGCATGCTTTTCTTCTTATCCAGACTTTTTTGTTGTTGTTGTTTAGTTTGGTATCACTTATAAAATACTTATGCTTGTAGACTTCAATAGGAATGCATTGAAATGTTGTCATATTACCATTATTTACCCATGCTAACATGTTTTACTGGTATTTAAAAACTTGCCTCCATTTTTACAGACACAGTTTTGGACTTCTGACTGCAATCACTTGTGGCCACAAATGCTAGCATTTAGATGACTAATGTGCTCACCTGTAGGTGTAATTGCATAGTTACGAACTGAATGCTAGCACAAAGCTCTGCCATTGGCCTCGTGTGTTGCCTTGGGCAAGCCACTTGACCTCTTGGTGCCTCTGTTTCCATCTGTAAAATGGAATAAAAAATACTTCCCTGCTTTGAAAAATGCTCTGAGATCAATAGAATAATCATGCTATATAAGTGGTAGGTGTTATTATTATTTGCATCAGCAAACAAGTGTGGGTAAAAAAATTGAGCAAAGTTTATATATATATATATTCTGTGGTCTGATGGAACATGATTTGCATATGTTGTTTAATTTCATTAAATTTTAATTAAAAGTCTGTATCATAATCTAAAAACAAAGGGAAATCCAATAAAATTAATGGCAGCACATTTAAAATGGGCAAACAGGAAGTGTTTTATTTACAAAGTGTCTAATGAAGCTATGGTACTCACTGCCACAAGATATTACTGAGGGGAAAACCAGTCACATTCAAGAATTAGACATTTGTATAATGAAGAAGAATATTATCCAAAGTCACCCTAGCAAGTACAAACATTTTAAAAGGAACATCACCACTCAGGCCTGATGATCCTCCCATTAGTTGACATGGGTAGGCCATATTACTGCCTAATGTTCATGAGAGGAATTTTACATGTTCTTTTGAAATGTCTTATACAGTGGCGGCTCTCAAAGATAGGGTACTGGACTAAATGTATCACTGATCTCTTTTCTTATAATTTTTGTTAGAAATTTTCAAAGAAAATATATAAATATCTTTGGACAAATAAAGTGGATTAGATTTGGCTAAATTATGGACAGTGAAAAATAGCCTCAATAAATTTAGGTCATTTTTCTGTTTGCTAATTATCCCTGAACAGACTTTGTTTTTCAGTATTGTATATTGTTCATTACTCAAAATTATTCAATAAATGGTTCCTGTGCACAGATTTCAGCCTGTGTATTGCTTTTGATCTTGTCTCTGCAAGTATTGCTTGATGAATTCCTTGTGACATTTACCCCTAGCTCAGTGGAACAGTGCAAGACCTGCACAAGGGTCTGGGTGGAGCCACTGAACAGGGAGGTTGCACTTTCCCTTTCAGCCACAGAAACGGTCTCTGTATCAGTGTGGTACGCCGGTAAGCTGATGTGGAAGGCCATAATGGAGGCAGGCTAAGGAAAGGACCATAGCATCCACATGTATGCCTACTTAATTGGTGTGGAGGAGTTATAGTTGCTACTCCAGCCTCCAGGCTTGAGCTACTATCTGCTTATGGAACGGTTGCCCATTAAAGGAGGACAAAGCTCAAAGTGTCTGATTCTGCTACCATTGAATGAAAATACTGACATTGATTTCAGTTGTACTGGAGCAGGTTCTTAATTTTTCTACCTAAGGAAGGGAAGGCCCGAAGAACCTGCCCTTCATGTCAAGATGTCAGTGAGGGATGAGACATATTCTATCACAGGATGATTCTTCACTGAGAGGATAAGCAGCTGACAGAAGGAAGACCTATAATACTATGTACTGGCATCTACAAGGGGAGCACATATGATATCAGAGGGCTTTCTAATCTAGCAAAGGCATAACAAGATCCAATGCCTGGAAGCTGAAGTCAGTGAAAACAATGAGAATAAATAATCATGGGAAAAGATTACTGAGGGATACAGTAAATTCTCCATCCCTCAGAGCCTTTAAATGAAGTTTGTCTGCTTTTTTAAAAGATATGCTCTAGCTTAGTTAGGTGTTATTGAGGTAGATGCAGAAGTCACTGCATTAAGTTCTATGATCTCTGTTATGCAGGCTGTCAGATTATGTGATCATAATGATTTCTTCTAGAATGAAATCAATACATGAATCTACCTAGCAGAAGAAAAGTTGGTCTGTAGAAGCCCAATCCCTAACAGAGGTTTTAGTTGCTGTGAACAGGGATTGTCCAGTTAGGTTTCCCTTGCCTTGGGGGGATTTTTTTTGAATTCTTGACAATGGGAATTATTTTATTTCATTAACCATTAAAATGTCTTTTTTATTTTCAGTCAGAGGGAGAGGTTTAAGTCTTGATGTGATGACAACTCCCCTTACAGGTCCAGCAGCTCATCAGTTTTAAAATTCTTCAAGGTTATACAGGCCATAGCTTCCGCTGATGTAAATCGGCAGAGCTGAGGATCTGATCCCAAGTCTCCTCATATACCTACTAAGCAAATGATCAAGGTAGAAATTAATATTTATATTTAAAATGTTTATGAGACGAATGCTTTAAAGTTTAATATTTCTTTTAAATGTTAACATTTCACACAGTTTAATCTGAGAATTTGATTTTAAATGATTTCAATTTCTGGGATGCTGAGTGAAACATGCCTTGAATTAAAAGACAACAAACCACACTTTACGTCAATGAATGTGTCATTGTATTTACAGCAGACCTGATCCGTCCACTTTGAAATTCCAGTGCTTTAGAATGTGATTGTTTTTCTAGCACATTACTATGTCTGAGAGGAAAACCTTGTGTTACCTTTTCGAACGCAATCAGAAAGGCTGTCCGTCCATCTGCATCTTAATTTACATGGCTGGGAAAAAATGCTGGAAAAAAGTGCCTGTGAAGCCCAGCCTCTGAAGACTGTGAAACTGAAGTTGAACAAAAATTAACTCCTGAGATTGAAATAACTAGCTGATCAATCTAAATTTAGCATTTGGTTTGGATGTATGATGTACCTTTGATAAAGATCAGTAAATTGAATCCCTTAAATTAAAAAAAAAACAACACAGCCACCAGAACTTTTGAGGCCAACATAAAAATATATTGTACTAACTGCCTATCACCCCAACTGATTCCAGTGTAGGTGAGTTGTCTTATCCACCAGCTATGCAACCAAATTTTTGTTGGATATTTGCTGCCCAGATAAATTACCTGAACAGAGGTTGCTAAAGCTGTTGCAGATTGAAAAGAGAATGAGAGGAATTTATGGTAATATTTCATTAACTCAAAGGGGTATTGCCAGGATGTCTGTAAAGTGCTCAGATACTACAATGACTGAGGCTGTATAAGTACCTAAATAGTCCCATCCTGCAGTCTTTGCCTGTTTGCACACACACAGACCAGGTCTTTCTCACCCCAGAGCCTTTTCCTACCTACCTAAAGGCTTGTCTATATTAAAAAAGCTTATAGTGTAAAGTGTATCTTAGGGTATGTCTACACTACGGAATAAGGTCGAATTTATAGAAGTCGTTTTTTTAGAAATCGGTTTTATATATTCGAGTGTGTGTGTCCCCACAGAAAATGCTCTAAGTGCATTAAGTGCATTAACTCGGCAGAGTGCTTCCACAGTACCGAGGCTAGAGTCGACTTCCGGAGCATTGCACTGTGGATAGCTATCCCACAATTCCCGCAGTCTCCACTGCCCATTGGAATTCTGGGTTGAGATCCCAATGCCTGGTGGGGCTAAAACATTGTCGCGGGTGGTTCTGGGTACATATCGTCAGGCCCCCATTCCTTCCCTCCCTCCGTGAAAGCAAGGGCAGACAATCGTTTTGCGCCTTTTTTCCTGAGTTACCTGTGCAGACGCCATACCATGGCAAGCATGGAGCCCACTCAGGAAACCCGTCACCCTATGTCTCCTGGGTGCTGGCAGATGCGGTACGGCATTGCTACACAGTAGCAGCAACCCATTGCCTTCTGGCAGCAGACGGTGCAATACGACTGGTAGCCGTCCTCGTCATGTCCGAGGTGCTCCTGGCCACGTCGGCTGGGAGCGTCTGGGCAGACATGGGCGCAAGGACTAAATTTGGAGTGACTTGACCAGGTCATTCTCTTTAGTCCTGCAGTCAGTCCTATTGAACCGTATTATGGTGAGCAGGCAGGTGATACGGATTGTTAGCAGTCGTACTGTTCCATCTTCTGCCGGGAAGGCAAGAGATGAGGATGGCTAGCAGTCGTATTGTACCATCTTCTGCCGGGCAGGCAAGAGATGAGGATGGCTAGCAGTCGTACTGTACCATCTTCTGCCGAGCAGCCATGAGATGTGGATGGCATGCAGTCCTTCTGCACCGTCTTCTGCCAGCCAAAGATGTAAAAGATAGATGGAGTGGATCAAAACAATAAATAGACCAGATTTGTTTTGTACTCATTTGCCTCCTCCCCTGTCTAGGGGACTCATTCCTCTAGGTCACACTGCAGTCTCTCACAGAGAAGGTGCAGCTAGGTAAATCTAGCCATGTATCAATCAGAGGCCAGACTAACCTCCTTGTTCCAATAAGAACAATAACTTAGGTGCACCATTTCTTATTGGAACCCTCCGTGAAGTCCTGCCTGAAATACTCCTTGATGTAAAGACACCCCCTTTGTTGATTTTAGCTCCCTGAAGCCAACCCTGTAAGCCATGTCGTCAGTCACCCCTCCCTCCGTCAGAGCAACGGCAGACAATCATTCCGCGCCTTTTTTCTGTGCGGACGCCATACCAAGGCAAGCATGGAGGCTGCTCAGCTTACTTTGGCAGTTAGGAGCACATTAAACACCACACGTATTATCCATCAGTATATGCAGCACCAGAACCTGGCAAAGCGATACCGGGCAAGGAGGCGACGTCAGTGCGGTCACGTGAGTGATCAGGACATGGACACAGATTTCTCTGAAAGCATGGGCCCTGACAATGCATGCATCATGGTGCTAATGGGGCAGGTTCATGCTGTGGAATGCAGATTCTGGGCTTGGGAAACAAGCACAGACTGGTGGGACTGCATAGTGTTGCAAGTTTGGGACGATTCCCAGTGGCTGCGAAACTTTCGCATGCTTAAGGGCACTTTCATGGAACTTTGTGACTTGCTTTCCCCTGCCCTGAGGCGCATGAATACCAAGATGAGAGCAGCCCTCACAGTTGAGAAGCGAGTGGCGATAGCTCTGTGGAAGCTTGCAACGCCAGACAGCTACCGGTCAGTTGGGAATCAATTTGGAGTGGGCAAATCTACTGTTGGAGCTGCTGTGATGCAAGTAGCCCACACAATCAAAGATCTGCCGATATCAAGGGTAGTGACCCTGGGAAATATGCAGGTCATAGTGGATGGCTTTGCTGCATTGGGATTCCCTAACTGTGGTGGGGCCATAGACGGAAACCATATCCCTATTTTGGCACCGGAGCACCAAGCCGCCGAGTACATAAACCACAAGGGGTACTTTTCAATAGTGCTGCAAGCTCTGGTGGATCACAAGGGACGTTTCACCAACATCAACGTGGGATGGCCGGGAAAGGTACATGACGCTCGCATCTTCAGGAACTCTGGTCTGTTTCAAAAGCTGCAGGAAGGGACTTTATTCCCAGACCAGAAAATAACTGTTGGGGATGTTGAAATGCCTATATGTATCCTTGGGGACCCAGCCTACGCCTTAATGCCATGGCTCATGAAGCCGTACACAGGCAGCCTGGACAGTAGTCAGGAGCTGTTCAACTACAGGCTGAGCAAGTGCAGAATGGTGGTAGAATGTGCATTTGGACGTTTACAGGCGCGCTGGCGCAGTTTACTGACTCGTTTAGACCTCAGCGAAACCAATATTCCCACTGTTATTACTGCTTGCTGTGTGCTCCACAATATCTGTGAGAGTAAGGGGGAGACGTTTATGGCGGGGTGGGAGATTGAGGCAAATCGCCTGGCTGCTGGTTATGCGCAGCCAGACACCAGGGCAGTTAGAAGAGCACAGGAGGGCGCGGTACGCATCAGAGAAGCTTTGAAAACCAGTTTCATGACTGGCCAGGCTACGGTGTGAAAGTTCTGTTTGTTTCTCCTTGATGAAACCCCCCGCCCCTTGGTTCACTCTACTTCCCTGTAAGCTAACCACCCGCCCCTCCTCCCTTCAATCACCACTTGCAGAGGCAATAAAGTCATTGTTGCTTCACATTCATGCATTCTTTATTCATTCATCACACAAATAGGGGGATGACTACCAAGGTTGCCCAGGAGGGGTGGTGGAGGAGGGAAGGAAAATGCCACACAGCACTTTAAAATTTTACAACTTTAAAATTTATTGAATGACAGCCTTCTTTTTTTTTGGGCAATCCTCTGTGGTGGAGTGGCTGGTTGGCCGGAGGACCCCCACCGCCTTCTTGGGCATCTGGGTGTGGAGGCTATGGAACTTGGGGAGGAGGGCGGTTGGTTACACAGGGGCTGTAGTGGCAGTCTGTGCTCCAGCTGCCTTTGCTGCAGTTCAGCCATACACTGGAGCATACTGGTTTGGTCCTCCAGCAGCCTCAGCATTGAATCCTGCCTCCTCTCATCACGCTGCCACCACATTTGAGCTTCAGCCCGCCACTTACTCTCTTCAGCCCGCCACCTCTCCTCCCGGTCATTTTGTGCTTTCCTGCACTCTGACATTATTTGCTTCTACGCATTTGTCTGTTCTCTGTCAGTGTGGGAGCACAGCATGAGCTCGGAGAACATGTCATCACGAGTGTGTTTTTTTTTTTCTTTCTAAGCTTCACTAGCCTCTGGGAAGGAGATGAACCTGTGATCATTGAAACACATGCAGCTGGTGGAGAAAAAAAAAAGGGACAGCGGTATTTAAAAAGACACATTTTATAAAACAGTGGCTACACTCTTTCAGGGTAAACCTTGCTGTTAACATTACATACATAGCACATGTGCTTTCATTACAAGGTTGCATTTTGCTTCCCCCCACTGCATGGCTACCCCCTCAACCTTCCCCCCTCCCTGTGGCTAACAGCGGGGAACATTTCTGTTTAACCACAGGCAAACAGCCCAGCAGGAATGGGCTCCTCTGAGTGTCCCCTGAAGAAAAGCACTCTATTTCAACCAGGTGACCATGAATTATATCTCACTCTCCTGAGGATAACACAGAGAGATAAAGAATGGATGTTGTTTGAACGCCAGCAAACATACACTGCAATGCTTTGTTGTACAATGATTTCTGAGTATGTGTTACTGGCCTGGAGTGGTAAAGTGTCCTACCATGAAGGACGCAATAAGGCTGCCCTCCCCAGAAACCTTTTGCAAAGGCTTTGGGAGTACATCCAGGAGAACTGCGAATGCCAGGGCAAAGTAATCCTTTCACATGCTTGCTTTTAAACCATGTATAGTATTTTAAAAGGTACACTCACCGGAGGTCCCTTCTCCGCCTGCTGGGTCCAGGAGGCAGCCTTGGGTGGGTTCGGGGGGTACTGGCTCCAGGTCCAGGGTGAGAAACAGTTCCTGGCTGTCGGGAAAACCGGTTTCTCTGCTTGCTTGCTGTGAGCTATCTACAACCTCATCATCATCATCATCATCTTCTTCGTCCCCAAAACCTGCTTCCGTATTGCCTCCATCTCCATTGAAGGAGTCAAACAACACGGCTGGGGCAGTGGTGGCTGAACCCCCTAAAATGGCATGCAGCTCATCATAGAAGCGGCATGTTTGGGGCTCTGACCCGGAGTGGCCATTTGCCTCTCTGGTTTTCTGGTAGGCTTGCCTCAGCTCCTTCAGTTTCACGCGGCACTGCTTCGGGTCCCTGTTATGGCCTCTGTCCTTCATGCCCTGGGAGATTTTGACAAAGGTTTTGGCATTTCGAAAACTGGAACGGAGTTCTGATAGCATGGATTCCTCTCCCCAAACAGCGATCAGATCCCGTACCTCCCGTTCGGTCCATGCTGAAGTTCTTTTGTGATTCTGGGACTCCATCATGGTCACCTCTGCTGATGACCTCTGCATGGTCACCTGCAGCTTGCCACGCTGGCCAAACAGGAAATGAGATTCAAATGTTCGCGGTTCTTTTCCTGTCTACCTGGCCAGTGCATCTGAGTTGAGAGTGCTGTCCAGAGCAGTCACAATGGAGCACTCTGGGATAGCTCCCGGAGGCCAATACCGTCTAATTGTGTCCACAGTACCCCAAATTCGAGCCAGCAAGGCCGATTTAAGCGCTAATCCACTTGTCAGGGGTGGAGTAAGGAAACCGATTTTAAGAGCCCTTTACGTCGAAATAAAGGGCTTCATCGTGTGGACGGGTGCAGGTTTACATCGATTTAATGCTGCTAAATTCGATCTAAAGTCCTAGTGTAGACCAGGGCTTAGCACATTAGACAAGGACTCTTCTTTGGATCCTAAGGTTAACTAAGACAAGATGAGGAAACACTGAGAGTTAAATATGTTAGTTAACTCATATTAATTAACACGCATTATAGCACAACATGATTTTTCACCATAGACAAGCCCCACGTGTGGTGAACCCAGCATTCACTGTTAAGATTTTATCTCACTGTGAGCCCGAGAGGTAGAGTTGCTTCAACCCTTGTCTTCTGGTGCAAGAGAGGCTGTATGGGTGATTCTAGCAGTTAGTCTTCTGTCCTGGACAATGAAAACATAGGCTCCTTCCCTCTTCTCACCTTACCCAGACCTAGGCAGGCTGGATTTACTCTCTTCCTGCGTGTTTTACCTTGTGACTGGCTGTCACGGAGTCCCTGGGCGATGCTCTGGAACTGCTCCCCATGAAGCCAGTCAGGACTCTGGGGCAGTCGCCTTTCTGTGAGCAGCCTGTCTTCAGGACACACAGCTCACACAGCTTCCACCTTCCTGGGTCTGACCTCGGAGCATTCAGCATCCTCTTCCCCTCCATGCGCTTCCCCCCAGTGACTCCGCTCAGGCGGGGCTCCTGGGGAAGCCAGAGGGTCCTGCACCCCAACTTCGCAGTCAGATGTGACTCTCAGCCAGCCAGTAAAACAGAAGGTTTATTAGATGACAGGAACATGGTCTAAAACAGAGCTTGCAGGTGCAGAGAACGGGACCCCTCAGCTGGGTCCATTTTGGGGGGCAGTGAGCCAGACAACCACGTCTGTACTTCACTCCATGTCCCAGCCAGCCCCAAACTGAAAACCCCCTCCAGCCCCTCCTCCTCTGGGCTTTGTTCCTTTCCCGGGCCAGGTGGTCACCTGATTCCTTTGTTCTCCAACCCTTCAGCTCTCACCTTGCGGGGGGGAAGGGCCCAGGCCATCAGTTGCCAGGAAACAGGGTGTCGGCCATTCTCTGTGTCCAGACTCCTGCACACACCTGCCCTCTAGGGCTCTGCAGTGATCATACACCCTTACTCCACCCCCTAGATACTTAAGAACTGCCTAGGGGAAACTGAGGCACCCCCACACTATTCAGAGGAAACATTAAGAACAGTCCCACTTCGTCACACTGGCAATTGCTTGTATAGGGAAAGCGGTGTCCCTCCCTATCAAATGCCTTCTGTGGCCGAGTTCTTTTGGGGACAGCTAGCTGAAGGTACATCCCACTGTGAAGCTGAGTGCTTGTGGTCAGCAGGGTTCCTCTGGCTAAAAAGAAAGTGGAACTCTCTCTCTTATACTGCAAGTAAGAGTACTTAAGAGCTTCATCTCTGCTACTGGAAGCCAACTCCCTTTTCTACCCCAAAACAATATGCTTATTTGTCTGGATGTACATGTAAGAATGATCCTAGCCATGTGCAGACTGTCCTGGGTGTGGGGTTGGTTATCAAGGCATGTTATCTAGGTATGTGGCCCACTAACCATACTTTCTCTTCACTGTCCCAATGTTGTTCTCTGAGTCTCAAGCACACATATTCATTTTCACTTTTCCAGATGCTGCTTCCATATTGTTTGTCTTTGGAAGCTGCTTCTCTTAAGTCCCCAACATATCAGGGAATCTACATATATGACAATGGATAGCTAGATAGTAAGGTAGATTGTTCTTCTCTAAGGAATTTTCCCCTCCTATAATAGCCTGCATCCAGCAGATAGAATAAAGCTGATACTTAACATCCATTATCTGTAGGATATGGTGGTATAAACTGCGTACACTTGTGCCCCATTCTTATTTCTTTACTTTTCCAGCTGTAAACTAAATTTTATTTCAGGGATGATTCCCTACAATTGTTTCAGAGAGAGCAGTACATTAATCCTCTCCTACAGACTTAGTGATTGAGTCCCTCTCTTTACTTTTAACTCTCAGTCACAGTTCAGACACTTGTTACATTGTTAAAAGAAGCAATTGGATCAGACAAGTCAAGTATAATTGTACTCTGTCATAAATATAAAGGGAAGGGTAACCACCTTTCTGTATATAGTGCTATAAAATGTCTCCTGGCCAGAGGCAAAACCCTTTCACCTGTGAAGAGTTAAGAAGCTAAGGTAACCTCACTGGCACCTGACCCAAAATGACCAATGAGGGGACAAGATACTTTCAAATCTGGAGGGGGTTGGTGGGGGGAACAAAGGGTTCTGTCTGTCTGTGTGATGCTTTTGATGGGAACAGATGAGGAATGCAAGCCTTACAGCTCCAGTAAAGTTAGTACGTAATCTAGCTAGAAAATTAATTAGATTTTCTTTTGTTTAATGACTTGTAAAATAAGCTGTGCTGTGTGTATTCTTGTTTTTGTGTCTTTTTGTAATTTAAGGTTTTGCCTAGAGGGATTCTCTATGTTTTGAATCTGATTACCCTGTGTCAAGGTTCCTTCCCCACTCTGAACTCTAGAGTACAGATGTGGGGACCTGCATGAAAACCTCCTAAGCTTACTTTTACCAGCTTAGATTAAAACTTCCCCAAGGTACAAATTATTTTACCCTTTGCCCTTGGATTTCCACTACCACCACCAAACTTTATCTGGGTTCCTGAAAAAATGGAGTTTGGACACTCTTTCCCCCCCAAAATCCTCCCACCCCTTGCACCCCACTTCCTGGGGAAGGTTTGGTAAAAATCCTCACCAATTTACATAGGTGACCACAGACCCAAACTCTTGGATCTTAGAACAATGAAAAAGCATTCCATTTCCTTACAAGAAGACTTTTAATAGAAGTAAAAAAAAAAAAAAAGGAATCACCTCTGTAAAATCAGGATGGTGAATACCTTACAGGGTAATCAGATTCAAAACATAGAGAATCCCTCTAGGCAAAACCTTAAGTTACAAAAGAGACACACAGACAGGAATATTCATTCTATTCAGCACAGCTATTTTCTCAGCCATTTAAAGAAATCATAATCTAACACATACCTAGCTAGATTACTTAGTAAGTTCTAAGACTCCATTCCTGTTCTGTCTCCGGCAAAAGCATCACACAGACAGACACAGACCCTTTGTTTTTCTCCCTCCTCCCAGCTTTTGAAACTATCTTGTCTCCTCATTGGTCATTTTGGTCAGGTGCCAGCGAGGTTACCTTTAGCTTCTTAACCCTTTACAGGTGAGAGGGTTTTTCCTCTGGCCAGGAGGGATTTTAAAGGGGTTTACTTTTCCCTTTATATTTATAACCCCCCCCCCCCCCCCCAAATCTCAGCTAGGGTGAAACGCTGGCTGGGATTTTTTCCTGGAGCTCTAGGAAAAGCAGAGTTAATAAGACACATGCACCTCTAAATATACTACCAAGTACATAAAGACTAACAATATTTTCCACATCTCAAGAATGATTTTAACCAGTTGATTCTGGGAAACTTTCACTGGAGAGTGCATCAGCCACTTTGTTAGAAGCTCCTGAGATGTGTTGGATGTCGAAATCAAAATCTTGGAGAGCTAAATTCCACCGAATAAGATTTTTGTTATTTCTCATGGCGTTATGAAGCCACTGTAGCACAGCATGGTCGGTTTGCAGGTGGAAACGCTGTCCCCAAACATATGGGCGTAGCTTTTCCAGGGCGTAGACAATGGCGTAACATTCTTTTTCACTGCCTGACCGGACAGTTGCTTTCCCTCTCAGACAGGTTTTTTGCTGAGAAACACTGCAGGGTGGAATTCTTGATCAGGTCCTTTCTGCATTAAAACTGCTCCCACACCATGCTCAGACGCATCTGTGGTTACTAGGAATGGTTTGTCAAAGTCTGGGGCCCTTAGTACAGGGTCAGACATGAGTGTCGCTTTAAGCTGGTTAAAGGCCTTCTGACACTTTTTGGTCCACTGAACAGCATTTGGCTGTTTCTTTTTGGTTAGGTCTGTCAGTGGGGCGGCAATTTATCTGTATTGCGGTACAAATCGTCTGTAATAACCGGCCAAGCCTAAGAAGGATTGGACCTGTTTCTTTGACTTTGGGACAGGCCACTTTTGGATAGCATCCACTTTGGCCTGTAGGGGGTTGATAGTTCCTTGACCCACCTGGTGTCCAAGGTAAGTCACTCTGTTTAGGCCTATTTGACACTTCTTAGCCTTAACAGTTAGTCCTGCCTCCCTTATGCGCTCAAGGACTTTTTGTAGATGTTCCAGGTGGTCTGCCCAGGAATCCGAAAATATGGCCACATCGTCAAGGTAGGCGACTGCATATTCTCCTAATCCCACTAGGAGACCATCTACAAGTCTTTGGAAGGTGGCGGGGGCATTTCACAGCCTGAAAGGGAGTACATTAAATTCATACAGCCCGACATGTGTGGTGAAGGCTGACCTTTCCTTGGCAGATTCATCTAGCGGTGCCTGCCAGTACCCCTTGGTTAAGTCCAGGGTAGAGATGAACTGGGCCCATCCTAGTTTCTCTAATAGTTCATCTGTGCGTGGCATTGGATAGTTGTCTGGGCGAGTTACAGCATTTAGCTTACAGTAGACCATGCAAAAATGTATCTCCCCATCTGATTTGGGAACTAGAACCACTGGAGATGCCCATGCACTTCCAGAGGGGTGGATTACACCCATCTGTAACATATCCTGGATCTCCCGGTCTATAGCAGTTTTAGCTCGATGAGACACCTGGTAGGGTTGGACTTTAATTGGGTGAGCATTACCTGTGTCAATGGAATGGTATGCCCATTCAGTCAGTCCTGGGGTGGCTGAGAACGTCGTGTGTAGCTAGTGCACAGCTCCTCAATCTGCTGTCGCTGCATACGCCCAAGGGTCATGGAGAGGTTCACCTCTTCCACACCACCAGCACTTTTCCCTTCGTAGTAGACACTTTCAGGCCACTCAGCATCGTCTCCTCCCTGGGCTGTAAACTGACAAACCTTTAATTCTCTGGAATAAAAGGGATTTATAGAATTAATATGGCACACCTTAGGCTTTCGGTTGGAGGTGGGGTATTCTATGAGAAAATTAACAGCTCCCATGCGCTCCTGGACCGTGAATGGCCCTTCCCACGATGCTTCCATTTTATGGGCCTGGAGTGCCTTTAAGACCATGACCTGGTCCCCTACTTTGAAGGAACGCTCTCTGGCATGTTTATCATACCAGGATTTTTGCTCTTTTTAAGCATCCTGTAAGTTTTCTCTAGCAAGGGCTAAAGAGGTTTGGAGGGTGTTTTGTAGGTTGGTTACAAAGTCCAGAATGTTAGTTCCTGGAGAAGGTGTAAATCCCTCCCATTGCTGCTTCACCAACTGTAATGGCCCCTTAACCTCACGGCCATATACAAGTTCAAATGGGGAAAACCCTAAACTGGGATGTGATACAGCTCTGTAGGCAAAGAGCAACTGCTGCAACACTAGGTCCCAATCATTGGAGTACTCATTTACGAATTTACGTATTATGGCCCCCAAAGTTCCATTAAACTTCTCCACCATGCCATTTGTTTGATGGTGGTAAGGAGTGGCAACCAAGTGATTTATCCCATGAGCTTCCCAGAGGTTTTCCATAGTTCCTGCCAGGAAATTAGTTCCTGCATCTATGAGGATGTCGGAGGGCCAATCTACCCTGGCAAAAATGTCTGCTAGTGCCTGGCACACACTTTTAGCCCTGGTGTTGCTTAGAGCTACTGCTTCCGGCCATCAGGTGGCAAAATCCATGAAAGTCAGTATGTACTGCTTTCCTCTGGGTGTCTTTTTTGGAAAAGGACTCAGAATATCCACAGCTACTCGCTGAAATGGAACTTCAATGATGGGGAGTGGCTGGAGAGGGGCTTTGACCTGGTCTTGGGGTTTTCCCACTCTTTGGCATACCTCACAAGACCGGACATAGGTAGAAATGTCCTTGCCCATTCCCTCCCAGTGGAATGACCCCCCCAAAGGTCTTTGGTCCTGTTCACCGCAGCGTGGCCACAAGGATGATCATGGGCTAAGCTCAAGAGCTTGGCCTGGTATTTAGTTGGAACTACCAACCGTCTCTGAGGATGCCAGTCTTCCTGGTGTCCACCAGAAAGAGTTTCCTTGTAGAAAAGTCCTTTTTCTACAACAAACCTGGATCGATTAGAAGAGCTGAGAGGCGGTGGGTTGCTCCGTGCCGCCATCCAAGCTCTCTGGAGGCTTTCATCTGCTTCCTGTTCGATCTGGAACTGTTCCCTTGATGCTGGAGACATCAGTTCTTCATTGGATTGTGGACCTATGCTTGGTCCCTCTGGAAGCGATGTAGGGGATGGGGCTGTTTCCGTTGACTGTGAACCGCTCTCTGCTGGGACACTATGTTGGGGTTCAGGCTCCGGCTGAGCCTCTTGTGTAGGGTTATGGGCTGCTGCTGGTTCAGGTTCGGTGGGGCCCTCTGGTGTTGCAAGTACTGGATTCAGTGCTGGCAATGGGTGCTGGTTGTTCCACTGGTTCCGGTTCTGGGACTGGTTCCGTCTGGGTCTCTGGGACTGGATCCACTACTGCTGTTGCAGACATTGGCCTGGGGTCCAGGTCCATCACCTCTGATCGGGTCCTGATGGAAGTTTCCAGAACAGAGCTAGGTATCATGGCTTGTTTAGCCTGGCTGCGGGTGACCATTCCCACCCTCTTGGCCTGCTTCACATGATTGGCCACGTCTTCCCCCAACAGCATGGGGATGGGATAATCATCATAGACTGCAAAAGTCCACGTTCCTGACCAGCCCTGGTACTGGACAGGCAGTTTGGCTGTACGTAAATTGAAAGAGTTGGACTTGAAGGGTTGAATCATCACTTGGATCTCTGGGTTAATTAAATTGGGGTCCACTAAGGAAGCATGGATAGCTTACACTTGTGCTCTGGTGTCCCTCCACACGGTGACCTTCTTCCCGCCCACACTCACAGTTTCCCTCCGTGGGCAGCCTCCTGTACCTCCTTCTCCATCTGCATGAGTTCTATCTGTCTTTCATGTTCCTTTTGTTTTTCATCAGCCTGAAATCTGGCTAATTCCAGCTTTTGTTGAGCTGTGGAGTCTGTCATCCTAACCTCTCTGTTTTTAACTAACTTCACGCCCGAGGTTTAGAAATAAAATAAACAAAACTTGGCTTGTAAAATTTTGCTGTGCTGGAATAGGATACCTATTCTCTGATAGTGATTGTCAGCCTACAGAAAAAGACAATTCCCTTTGTCTCTGCTCTGCCCCCAAATCAAAGCAAAACCCCCAACTGCTTGGAAACCTGCTTTCCAGCAGCCCCAAAGGAAAAAAAAAATCCTTTTCAAATCTGTGCTCCTTGTAAAAAAAAAAAAATCAAAATCCTAAAAAACAAAACAAAAACCCTGCCACTTTTGTCTCCAGGCAAATGGGTAGAACACCCCCCTATTAACTTTGAGGGGGAAAAAAACCTCAGGTTTGTGAAGACTGTGAATTTCCCTGCAGGAGGTTAACTACTCTGCCTCCAGGCAAAGAAAACCTGCAATTCACAAAGATAACCCCCTTTTGTCTCTGCTCTGGCCCCAAAGCAGAGGAAAAACTAGCTGCTTTCAGTTGGACCTCCTTTCCAGCAGCCTCAAAGGAAAAAATATTTCCTTTTTAAAATCTGTTTTTCTGGTTCAAAAAAATCTCAAATTGATCTCAAAAGGATTTCAGGTTAATCCCACCACTCTGCCAACATGTCAAGATTCCTTCCCCACTCTGAACTCTAGGGTACAGATATGGGGACCTGCATGAAAACCTCCTAAGCTTACTTTTACCAGCTTAGGTTAAAACTTCCCCAAGGTACAAATTATTTTACCCTTTGCCCTTGGATTTCCACTGCCACCACCAAACTTTATCTGGGTTCCTGAAAAAACGTAGTTTGGACACGTCTTTCCCCCCAGAATCCTCCCACCCCTTGCACCCCACTTCCTGGGAAAGGTTTGGTAAAAATCCTCACCAATTTGCATTGGTGACCACAGACCCAAACCCTTGGATCTTAGAACAATGAAATAGCATTCAGTTTCCTTACAAGAAGACTTTTTAATAGAAGTAAAAAGAAAAGAATCACCTCTGTAAAATCAAGATGGTGCATATCTTACAGGGTAATTAGATTCAAAACATAGAGAATCCCTCTAGGCAAAACCTTAAGTTACATAAAAAGGTACACAGATAGGAATAGTCATTCTATTCAACACAGCTATTTTCTCAGCCATTTAAAGAAATCACAATCTAACACATACCTAGCTAGATTACTTAGTAAGTTCTAAGACTCCATTCCTGTTCTGTCTCCAGCAAAAGCATCACACAGACAGACACAGACCCTTTGTTTTTCTCCCTCCTCCCAGCTTTTGAAACTATCTTGTCTCCTCATTGGTCATTTTGGTCAGGTGCCAGCGAGGTTACCTTTAGCTTCTTAACCCTTTACAGGTGAGAGGGTTTTTCCTCTGGCCAGGAGGGATTTTAAAGGGGTTTACCCTTCCCTTTATATTTATGACACCCTGTAAGGAATTTACCATCCTGATTTTACAGAGGTCTTTTACCTTTTCATTAATTAAAAGTCTTATTTTAAGAACCTGATTGATTTTTCATTGTTCTTAAGATCCAAGGGTTTGGATCTGTGTTCACCTGTACCAGTTGGTGGGGACATTATTATCAAGCCTTCCCCAGGAAAGGGGCTGTAGGGCTTGGGGGGATATTTTGGGGGAAGATGTCTCCAAGTGAGCTCTTTCCCTGTTCTTTGTTTAAAATGCTTGGTGGTGTCAGCATACTGTTCAAGGACAAGCCTGCTGTAAACTGCAGCTTGTTACAATCAGTTCTACTCCCTGCAGACCAGAAACCTGCCTTCCAAAATGGAGGTTGATCTTTGGTATCTGCAGCCATCTCCAGCATCCTTACATAACATCTTTAGCTTTTTATAAGTAAATAAATAAATAAATAAAAAATTGCTATTGTGATGCATATGCTAGAGGTCACCCATCACAGGAATTCTTTTGCAGTAGCATAACCTTACTGCACCTCTGGATTTGATATATTACTGTAGACTGAAAAGTGTGTGATCTGATGCGGAGCTGCAAATCTGGTTCTAGTTCTGGCTGCTTTGGACAATTATCTAGTCACTTCTCCTCAAGTTCCTTCTCCTGCAAGGCTTGGTGTCTGTTTGCAACTGTTTAGTGGATATTCTGTAGCCCTTCTGTTTCTAGTTCCTTCAGGAGTAGCGGATAAAGCATTCAGGATCCTGTTCCTCTTTTTTTGATGCCACCTGTTTCTATTAGTAAAAAGGAGAAAAAATATATCTCTGAAAGAGCTTCATATCAAGCTAGTTATGAATTTTATTTGTATCTTTCAGGCTGAAATTCAGAATCACAGAAATGTAGATCTGGAAGGGATCTCAAGAGGTCATGTAATCGATACCCCCATGCTGAGGCACAACCAAGTATACCTAGCCCATTCCTGACAGGTGTTTGTCTAACCGAGGGATTGGCAACCTTTGGCACGCGGCCTGTCAGGGAAATCTGCTGGCAGGCCGGGACGGTTTGTTTTCTTGCAGTGTCCACAGATTCAGCCTTTTGCAGCTCCCACTGGCCGCGGTAGTCTGTTCCAAGCCAATGGAGGCTGCGGGAAGGGGTGGCCAGCACATCCCTCGGCCTACGCCGTTTCCCACAGCCCCCATTGGCCTGGAACAGTGAACCGCGGCCAGTGGGAACTGTGATCGGCTGAACCTGCGGATGCTGCAGGTAAACAAACCATCCCGGCCTGCCAGTGGATTTTCCTGATGGGCCATGTGCCAAAGTTGCCGATCCCTGGCCCAACCTGTTCTTAAAAACCTTCAGTGGCAGGGATTCTATGACTTCCCTTGGAAGCTTATTCTAGAATGCTACTACCCTTATAGTTAGAAAGATTTACCTAATATCTGACCTAAATCTTGCTGCAGTTTAAACGGATATGGAGAACAATTGATCACCATCCTCTTTATAGAATCATAGAATCATAGAATATCAGGGTTGGAAGGGACCTCAGGAGGTCACCTAGTCCAAACCCTGCTCAAAGCAGGACCAATCCCCAATTAAATCATCCCAGCCAGGGCTTTGTCAAGCCTGACCTTAAAAACTTCTAAGGAAGGAGATTCCACCACCTTCCTAGGTAACGCATTCCAGTGTTTCACCACCCTTCTAGTGAAAAAGTTTTTCCTAATATCCAACCTAAAGCTACCCCACTGCAACTTGAGACCATTACTCCTTATCCTGTCATCTTCTACCACTGAGAATAGTCTAGAACCATCCTCTTTGGAACCACCTCTCAGGTAGTTGAAAGCAGCTATCAAATCCCCCCTCATTCTTCTCTTCTGCAGACTAAACAATCCCAGTTCCCTCAGCCTCTCCTCATAAGGTTTCAGAGTAGCAGCCATGTTAGCCCTTAATATTTTTGCCAACTGTTATTAGGTTCCCTCAGTCTCCTTTTCTCAAAATTAAACATGCCCTCATATTAGGTCAGGTCTTCTAAACCTTTATCATTTTTTGTTGCTCTCCTCTAGACTCTCTCCAATGTATTTAATTTCTTAAACTGTGGTGTCCAGAACTGGAAACTGTACTCCAGTTGTGGCCTAACCAGTGCTGAATAGAGTGGGCCAATTACCTCCCATGTTTTCCATAGAATCATAGAATATAACACATGACATCAGGAATCATAACATTCAAAAACCGGTAGGAGAACACTTCAACCTCTCTGGCCACTCAGTAACGGATTTAAAAAGTGGCAATTTTGCAACAGAAAAGCTTCAAAAACAGACTCCAATGAGAAACTGCTGAGCTTGAATTAATATGCAAACTAGATATCATTAACTTGGGTTTGAACCGAGACTGGGAGTGGCTGGGTCATTACACATTTTGAATCTATTTCCCCATGTTAAGTATCCTCACACCTTCTTGTCAACTGTCTAAATGGGCCATCTTGATTATCACTACAAACGTTTTTTTCTCCTGCTGATAATAGCTCATCTTAATTAATTAGCCTCTTCCACTACCTTTTCATGTTCTCTGTATATATGTATATATATATATATCTTCTTACTATATGTTCCATTCTGTGCATCCAGTGAAGTGGGCTGTAGCCCACGAAAGCTTATGCTCAAATACATTTGTTAGTCTGTAAGGTGCCACAAGTACTCCTGTTCTTTTAATGTCAAGATGCAGTCCTACAAACTCTGATTTGCATGCTTAACTTTACTATGGTGAGTAGTCCTGTTGAAGGGGACTAGCCACAGAATCAAAGCTAACTAGGCAAATAAGTGTTTGCAGGCTTGGGGCCTAAAACTCTCTGTTTGCTTTAGCTTCACAATTAAAGGGCACCATATTGTTCTAACCTGAGAATCCCAGCACTGGTGATAATTTAGTATGAACAGCAGCATGTGTTGCAAGCTTTGAGGCTCAAATATGAAGAGTATTAAATCTCTTCCTGTATTTGTGTGTGAGTCTGGATCAATCTTCTACCATATAGCTGATAGAAATCTGTTCTTCAGACTGCATTTTGATGGCCAGCAACCCAGAAAAACATAGCAGCAGAGACAGTAGCAGACCCCTTAACTCTGCTTCACTTAATGCAGTAAAACCAGAAGTGCCTATGGGAATAGGTATCAGAGTCACTACGGTCGACTTTTTCTTTTGTGACTTCTCTTTTTTCATTATGTTTTGAAATTCCCATTGACCGTTGTCTTTCATGTGAGTTTAATTTCATATGGTCGTGAGCTTGATAATGCAACTTTGATTGGATACAGGACACTCACAAATGTATTGATGAAATATGTTGACACAGAAGTAATTTTTACTTTCAAAGATGCTCTGAAAAGGAAAAGTCAAAACAGATTGTCATGAAAATATGCTCTTAAGGCTTGAACTAACAGAGTGGTGGAACATTTAGCACATAAATAAGCTGAAAATTACATTTTAAAAATTCTGAATACCATCTACAATTCTCCTACTAAAAGTGGATTTGCTGTAGAGACCCCATTATTTTCTTCAACTTCAGATAACAGAGAATTCAGTGATAACATTGACATTGCTTATTGGAACCCACATCAGTAATAATCCTTTCTCTGTTCCTTAGTATTCACACTTTCTTTCTTTCTTTCTTTCTTTCTTTCTTTCTTTCTTTCTTTCTTTCTTTCTTTCTTTCAACTCGGGGAAACAAGCCCTGAAACTGCCACCATGCTTTACTCCCTTACCCCATCCCAAAATATAGCCAGCATTGCCAATTCTTATAGTTAAATCACAAGTCTTGGAATATTTGGTGCCTTTCATAAAGCCCTGGCTTCTGGAGTCATGTTATCACATGAGAAACTCAGCTTCTAAAATCATGCTTCTAGGGCTCATACTTATAGAGATATGGTTAAAAAATGTGATCTTTATGGGCCCAAAACTAGAGATGGATGAAATTTTTCTGACAGGTAGTTTATTCAATGAAACATGTTGTTTCAGTCACACTGAAATTATTTGGGAATTTGACACAAATCTTTTCAACCATTCACAAACCCACAGCAGGAAGAGGTGGTAGTGGTGCTGCTGCTGCTATGCCACTTTTGTAAGACACAGAAGACCCAGGTTCAAATGCTTAAAACTTTTTCAATTTACTGGAAAATTTCAGATTCAGTTTATCCATAAATGATGATTTTTTTTTGAACTGCCATCAAACCAAAAAAAAAATGAGCTGTCCATCCTGCTTTAATTAAATCCCAGAAGGCACATAAAAAGACAGAGCATTTATTATTTTTAAAAATCTCATGATTTTTGAGCCAGTCTCACAGTTTTGGAGACCTGACTCATGGCTTTTTCAGCTTACGTCTGGTAATACTGGCTGCTTCCAGGAGTGGCGTGGGGCCACCGACCACGGCATGCAGGCAGCTTGCTTGCCTGAGCCCTGCCACACCATAGGTTGGGACTCGGGAGCAGGTTGTCAGATATTTGTCCTGCATTTTGGGGGCCCCCCGTCATTGGGGGCCCCATGCCACTGCACAATTTGTTTCATGGTAAATTCGCTCCTGAAGAAAGGGAAGCCAAAATTCAAGACAACCCCAATTAACTTTGAAAAGTTAAATGTACATTATTTTAATTTTGGAGGGGGAGTATATTCATGGTCTTCTTCTCTTTCTCTATGTTCCTATTATACGCAGAAGCATAGTTACAACTGAGAGAGAGAGAGAGAGGAAATCCTGTAACTCAGGGCTTGACTACACAGGGAGTTTGGCATGTAGTAAGTTAGGGTAGGAATGTAAAGCACACTGGCTACTCCCTACTAACTCTCTGTGTGGATACTCATACTGTGCATTGAAAATGCCCTCAGGCAGCTTAGCTGAGTACACTTTCAAAGTGCATTAAGTTAATGTGCAAAAAGGCACCCTTAGTGTGCAGCAGCTACTGTGAGCTTTTTCCTTGTGCAGATAAGCCCTTAGTGCATAAACCTTCCCCATTTGTAACTGTCATTTCCTTTTTACATTCCCAAATTTTCCTGATTACCATCTTTTCTTGCTATAGTTTCCCCTATACAACTACTTCTTTTTAGGCAAGTCGACTACTACACTTCTGCCTCCTGACCATCGGTTGTGTCTCATTGATAGATATTGCAGGAAGTCGAAAGCAGAAAAACTCAAAATGTTCAGCTGGCACAACTGTTAACTGCACTGCAGCAATAGGGTACCATCCACTTTTCTCCACTCAGTTCATCTTAATATATTGCATAACAGAACAATTCTATCTTATTCTCAGAGAACTTATTCTCTTTCCCATCATTTCCTAACTGCTCTTTTCCCCCTGCTATTATCTCCACAAGACTGCTAACTCTACAGAGCTGCAGGTGATTTCTAATGGAAATGAGAAATGGATACAATGGATAATTTTAAGGAAGATAGTCCCCAGAATAAAGGAAAAGTAGCCTGCAGAGCGAATGTATCCAAGTTCTAATGATGCTTTTTTTTTTTTTATTTCTTTGTCCTGTTCTGTTTTGAGGGATGCAGTTATTATCCTGTACTTAATTTAATTTACCATTTCTGAACTGGCTGCCAGGTTTCCAGATTTCCCCAAATTATCCTCTTAAGATCTGCCTTTTCCTTCCTTCATATCATTGCTGATAAGATTAAATTCTTTATCTGGTGCAGAACGTTGTTTTCCACTCTTCTTCAAACAGCTTGGTAAGCAGCTTCACACCATTCTGTTTCACATTTGCATTGGATGCCAAGTCCCTTTCTCCTGATTATCTCAGCTGGAATGCCAGAGGGTTGGGGGGAAGGGAAGAGCTTAGAATTTGCTCTTGCAAAAGAAATCATCTGTTATTCAAAAGCACTGTGGTATTCAGTTCTTAGTAGTGTATGCAGAACTGCACTTTGTTTGCTTCCCCTGAAAACACCAAAAGGGAGGGGAAGCTGAGGAATTATACATACTAGCGAGTTCTACACATACATTACTATTAAAAAGAAAAGGAGTACTTGTGGCACGTTAGAGACTAACCAATTTATTTGAGCATAAGCTTTCGTGAGCTACAGCACACTTCATTGGATACATACTGTGGAAAGTGTAGAAGATCTTTTTATATACACACAAAGCATGAAAAAATACCTCCTCCCACCCCACTCTCCTGCTGGTAATAGCTTATCTAAAGTGATCACTCTCCTTACAATGTGTATGATAATCAAGTTGGGCCATTTCCAGCACAAATCCAGGTTTTCTCACCCCTCCCCCACACACACACAAACCCACTCTTCTGCTGGTAATAGCTTATCTAAAGTGACCACTCTCCTTACAATGTGTATGATAATCAAGGTGGACCATTTCCAGCACAAATCCAGGGTTTAACAAGAATGTTTGGGGGCGGGGGGGTTGGAAAAAACAAGGGGAAATAGGTTACCTTGCATAATGACTTAGACACTCCCAGTCTCTATTCAAGCCTAAGTTAATTGTATCAAATTTGCAAATGAATTCCAATTCAACAGTTTATCACTGGAGTCTGCATTTGAAGTTTTTTTGTTGTAATATCACAACTTTCATGTCTGTAATCGCGTGACCAGAGAGATTGAAGTGTTCTCCGACTGGTTTATGAATGTTATAATTCTTGACATCTGATTTGTGTCCATTTATTCTTTTACGTAGAAACTGTCCAGTTTGACCAATGTACATGGCAGAGGGGCATTGCTGGCCCATGATGGCATATATCACATTGGTGGATGTGCAGGTGAACGAGCCTCTGATAGTGTGGCTGATGTTATTAGGCCCTGTGATGGTGTCCCCTGAATAGATATGTGGGCACAGTTGGCAACAGACTTTGTTGCAAGGATAGGTTCCTGGGTTAGTGGTTCTGTTGTGTGGTATGTGGTTGCTGGTGAGTATTTGCTTCAGGTTGGGGGGCTGTCTGTAGGCAAGGACTGTCCTGCCTCCCAAGATCTGTGAGAATGTTGGGTCATCCTTCAGGATAAGTTGTAGATCCTTAATAATGCGGTGGAGGGGTTTTAGTTGGGGGCTGAAGGTGACGGCTAGTGGCATTCTGTTATTTTCTTTGTTAGGCCTATCCTGTAGTAGGAGACTTCTGGGAACTCTTCTGGCTCTATCAATCGGTTTCTTCACTTCCATAGGTGGGTATTGTAGTTGTAAGAATGCTTCCCACAGTATGCATCCGATGAAGTGAGCTGTAGCTCACGAAAGCTTATGCTCAAATAAATTGGTTAGTCTCTAAGGTGCCACAAGTACTCCTTTTCTTTTTGTGAATATAGACTAACACGGCTGTTACTCTGAAACCTGTCATTACTATTAAAGTTTGTGTCTGATTTGAAGGAAGATATATTTTTGGTTCATATTTTTTTTAATATTTGTCCAGTCCTCAACTCCTTTCTTCCCTCAGTCACAATCTACAGAAGTCCGGAGCCTGAGGGGTGCAGGAATAGACGGTCCAGCTTCCCCAAAAACCTTACTAAAATCTTCCACGTGGATGATTTTCACCACAATAAAGTTTTAATATTGAAAACTCACACAAAATGCCAAGCCTCCAGAAGTTCCTGTTGAATTAGTGACCCAAGTGGAAATAATTACAGGTAATTCTGGGTACTGAAAACTTCTGTTTTCCACCAGTGGTCAGATATGGCTTCATAGCATCTAGCCTGTTTTCTGCGTGAGTGGGGGCTAATGAATTTCCAAGCACACACAAGGAAGATTTCAACAGCCACATCTATGGGGCATGGGGTGGGAGTGGCACTCACCTCTTCAACAAAAAAGATCTGTAACAATTACAGCACTGATCCTCAGGTGCACTAGAGCTGCTTTGTGCTCTTCCAGCTGTGCAAAGCTGCCCTAATGATGGCATAGCCAGCCATAGGAAGATTCCAAACCATGGCCCCTTTCTGCCCCCAACACACGCTAAATAATGGTAAGGGGTGTAAGCCAGCTAGTTTTTTTGTACCACTGCTGCAGTGCTAAGGGAGTGGAGCCAGGGACATAATCTGGACCAGTGTGTTTTTATGTTCAGCTCAAAATAGAAAGCCGAAAGCTGCTATTTAATCTTTTCATCGTCAGTAATAATTAAAGTGGTGATCCAGTCTCTTAAGTATCGAGAGCCCTTTTATTTGCCCTCTCTATGGAGGCACTGATGTTGGGTTGTGAATTGACTGGCTAATATGAAAAAGAAAAATCTAGCAGAAGAATTGTGCTAACATTTTGAGTAGGTTTCAGGACTATACTCTGGAGAAGATAGATGGTTGAAATTAATATACATTTAAATATTTAAAGGTATGAATGTAGGATAACCACATAGGGCTAAGAAGCATGTTAAAATGGTGACTCTGTGGAATTTTACACGCATCCTTATTCTTGTAGTTACTGAACAAATTGTTTTACACAGGATTAACAGGGCCAGAGGAAAGTTTGGGTAGTCAACCCAAATCAATCAAACCAGCTATGTGAGATACAACAGAAGTATGGAGGCATAATCCTTAAACTGTGTTTTGTATCATCCCAGTTTTCACCTACTTTTTGAGCAAATAGCATTCAGTGTTGTGATGACAGCTCAGAACTCATAATTTGTTATAGAATGTATACAAGATGGGAAGGAATTTTCCAACAAAAATATGCAACTGCTATTTTCAAAGGGGCAGCAGGGAGTTTGTCACCTAACTGCCACTGAGAGTGAAGGAAATGCCTAATTCACTTAGGCCTCTCTAAAAATGCAGCCTACAACTAGTGTGAGGAATCCCAAATGGCTAACGAATTGACTCAAGTAGTGTCCAAAAACAAACCATTTAACAGACTTTGGTTTATGACATGGAAGATTGCTCTACAAGAGTGTAAAGAATGTTGTCAATACTTAGGCCTGATTATCCGGAGAGTTGGACGCACACATTTCTCAGCAATGTCAATGAAAGCCATGCATGCCCAAATGATAGGAATATCAGGCCCACTGATTTCAGGCTGCTTCCTTTTTATTGCATATCATTCTTAGGCTATGTCTATGCTGCAGGGTGGGCTTTTGTCCTGGCTTGTGCATGTGCGGGCACATGTTATCCCTGCCAGCCTGCAAGAATCCACACTGCAGAGCTACACATGCCCCATATACCTGCTCCACACTGGCACTGCAGATACATGTGTTTAGCACTAAGATTTGTGGGAGGATATCCCAGGACTGTTAAGCTGGAGTGGTGATAGGAATTGGTTTGTGGTGTATTGTGGGAGAACTTGTTTGTCCTTTCTCGGACCCCTGTGTGGATGTGGTTTTAGCCTGCCATATTTAGCTGAGGCATTTCCTGCTCTGCATTTCTGTCCCTTTCAGCCAGAGGACAAGACATTGATCCCTTGGATGAGCTGCTCCTGTGTACATGTGAACTGTTCATGCAACAAAGAAGACATTTGGCAAGACTATGTCTTTTCAATGTGTAATTTCCCACTTAAGTTACATGGTATTGCATTTGTTGCCTGATGGCATTTTGGGAGCATTTTCTGAAATGCAGAAGGTAGTGGGACTAGGAGGACAATTCATAGAATGGACAGACATGATGAATGTGGCAATTGCTAAGAAATGAAAGTGGGCTTTAAAGTCAGTAAAAAGGCATTGGGGTGAGGAATATAGTAGGTTAGGTTCAACCACCTGCAGCAAAAACCTCTGAGCTAAGAACAAAAAGAAATCTGCACTTTTGTAGAAGAGTTGAAGCTTAAAAGGCTGGATTCACAAAAGGACGTAGGTGCCTAACCACTACTTTAGGCATCTAAATCCCAGAATCAGATCCTACTGGGATTCATACTACCACCGTTCAGCTGCTGCCAAATCCTCTAGGAACCTAAAGTCACCTAATGCACCTATGTTTTTGCAGTAAAGGTTCCCCAGGTACCTGTGTTTTTGCCTCTGTGCATATGTACTGCAGCCCCACTCTAGGTGTCTGGACATCTAAGTCCAGAGTAAAGGAAGAACTGGAGAAAGACAGGCACTCTTCTCCCTAACTTGTCTGCAGGGCCAGATCTGGTAAATGTCCTCAGAGCCCACCTACCAGATCAGGCCCTATATGCAAACTTGCACAAAACTGCCCAGCAGGGTGAGGAGGAGACCTCTCTCATAGCTTTTAGCCCTGTGGTTAGGGTACTTACTTGGAATGTGACTTAACTTAGACTTAGAATCTCCTGTGCCTAGTGGCACATGAGACAACACCCAATTTTTCCCCACTGCTGTCTGTCCAGTGCAAGGTGTTTGACTCCACCTTAAATTGTATCCATGATGGCAGCATGACCTCTCTGACAGGTCATTTTTTGTCCTCCATACTTCCTCTTCCCACATCCCTCAGTGTATGCCACTTCCCACAGCCCCCATTGGCCTGCAGTGACGAACCACGGCCAGTGGGAGCTGCAATCGGCAGAACCTGCAGACACTGCAGGTAAACAAACCGTCCCGGCCCACCAGCGGATTTCCTTGATGGGCCACGTGCCAAAGGTTGATGATCCTGGGCTAGTGTATATTTAATTTCCATTGATGAAGTGGTAAACCAATTAATAAATCTGCATTGCTTGTCTTGAGCAGTGCAAGACGGTATATTCCTGAGGTACAGTTCTGGGAGCTGGGGGGATTTGGCTCTCCTGCCTTTCTCTGTGTGATTCATAAGTGGCTCCGGGAGCATTCAAGCAATCTAGCTGGGTGTGGGTTTCCACATGCGGTTGTGCTGAGTGATCACAGTGCCTAGTGGGGTTTGCTGCTTGTCACTAGCAAGGCATTGTGAAAGACATCCCAGGCGGGAGAGAGTTAGGGGCACAATGGTCCCACAGTTCCAGGCTGCACCCTGGGGATCCTGTCAGAGATGTATCCTCTTACTCCTCCAGATGTTTGACAAATGAGAAAATGATCCACTGTCTTTGCTGATTCTTCCGTTCACTTCTTTATTCAGCAAGATCAAAGAAATAATAAACTATTTTCTACTTTTCTCTGTCAAACATCAGCCAGTGTTGACAGCATGCTCTCCATGATCTGAGAGATTTTAGAGTCCCCTTTCTTACACACCTCCTCAGTTTCCTTTGCTGTATTTTCCTTCCATTCTCTCTTATTTTTTCTGGCTGATCTAACTTCCATATCTTTGTCTCCATATTCTTATTGCAGAATATCTCTCTTATTGCTGCTTCATTCTTGCTGAATTATTTTTCTTTAATTCTTTCCTTTCTTTAAGAATATCCATGTATTTGGTTAGAGCCAGAATCTTGTCACCCTCCCCCCCACTGTGCTCCTGACTGCACCCACACTTGCTTCTTTGAAAAAACTGCCATTGTTCTTCTATGTGATAAAGCAGTGTCTTTAACTCTTCAAATCTATTATTAAGTGCAGCTTGAAATATGCGTCAGCCCTTCACTGCTTTATTTACTAACTTTCTAGTATCATATTTGGACTGGACAAAGCCTCTTCTTTTCTCTCCCATCTCCTCTCCTCTCCTCCCCGCCCCCTCTCCCGCTACTCTGAGCAAACATGACTGGCTGTGGTGGGGATGGAGGGGTCCCATACTGATCTTCTCCAGTGCCTACTAATGGCAACATAGTCAAGCTGTCTCTGGGTAAATACATTGTTTGATCTCCATGTCAGTTTATGTCTTTCTTTGTATGGAAATAGTGTTCCCCTCATGCAAAGATTAAATATGGGAGACCCCAGTTCAAGTCTCCCCTCCATTTGAGGGGAGAAAATATTTGAACAAGGATGTTCCAGCTCTTGGTAGAGTGCTCTAACCACTGGGATGTAGAATATTCTAATGTGGGGCATCTCTCAAACTTCTGTGTTGAAGCTGTACCACTGTGAATGAATACTTTTAAATGTCATGGGGTGGGGGGGATGCAGGGGGAGAGAATGACTTTCTGTAACCTAGTAGTTACAGCATATACCTGGGAAGTTGGAGACCCAGAATCCAGTCCCTCAGCGTGATGCCTAAGTTTCATTATGAATCTAGCCCAAAACCTTTATGCAAAAATATTACAGGCTCTTCTACGCTGGAAAGTTTTACTGATATTGAATGTAGCCTGAATCAGGCTCTAAGCTTTTCCAGTTTCATGGCCACCATAGAACTAGCCAAAGAATTAGAAAATTTTGATCTCAGATTAAACCCCAATTATTGGCATTACATTTTTATTCAATTTAAAGTGATCTGTATTGTAAGAACCACTCTTTAATTAAAGTAATTTCAAAGAATTTATATATTTATAGAAATTGACAAATATGTACTGCAGATAACATTTTCTGATATTTATGAAATGCAAGTTTCCTACAAGCATAGAATTCTACTCGATTACAGCAGGACACTTAGTTAAAATTCAAAAACAGATTATGAGAAAATAAAAATTACAAATAATATATTAAAAATTGGCTCATTTTCCCTATAAAGAATCTATCCCATTGTGTCTTGATGTTATAGACATTGTAGTTCAGTGTGATAGGAGAAAAAACTGAAACTGAGACACTATATACTTCACTGAGTGAAATACAAAGAAGTCCAAGAAAGATACCTACTCAAATTATCCAAAATAAGTACAATACTTCACAATAAAAAATTGCAGAAAAACTGCATAACTTTGGAAGAAAAGGAAGGGACACCAGAATAGCCTTATAATGCATGATCTTCTGCCACTGAACCTACTGTAATGTGAAATTACATTAAGCATATCTACTCTATTACCACTGTGAAATCTGGTCCGCACAGAATTTCTGTATGTTAACTTAGGCAACATTTGAGTACCAATGCTGTTATTGAATTAAATTGACTAGCCTGAGGTGCGTCAGATTAAAACTGGGTGAATATTGTAAAAAAAACAAAACAAAGTAATTGCATTTGAACAAGAACATTGTTGTTTGTGGCAGCGGTCACAGAAAAAGTCACAAATAAGTGCAAATAAGTATTCTCACAAATCATACTTATTGTGCAAATAAGTATTCTCACAAGTGTTCAGATTGGGAGTGTTTGGTGGCCATCTTGAAAATACTTGCTAGGTTTGGGACTCATCAGTCAGGCAACAAATGCAATACCATGTAATGTAGGTGGGCAATTACACACTGCAAAGACATAATTATGACTAATGAATGCTACATGTAAAAGTCACCGTGAATTGTTTGTGAATAACCCATAGGCTAAAATTTGTGAACTTAAAGTGTTCATTGAATAATTTTGAATATTGAACAAATTCATCAAAATCAGCCTATTTTCAGATAATACCTGAGCAGAAAAATGCCTTAGACAAATTTGTGCCATCCACAAAACTCACTGTAAGCTCCAAGCACATAAAATCCTTACCACATCAAAAGTATTCTTCCACTTAAGTGGAGCCAACATTCTCAGGGGACTAACGTGAATGGTGGCAAACAGAAACATCCATCTGCAGACAGCATAGCCATGTTGGTATCTATATAGTCTCTATACTGAAAGTGACATCCTTGCTATATGTCAGGAGGGTGGTGGGTAGTAGGATGCAGAGGTACCCTGGAGGTAGAGGTATTCTCTCCTAACTGTAAGCAAAGCCCTTTTGTGGAGGTAGGGAGAATGGCTGTAAGCAACAGCAGGAACCAGTGTTCAAAGGAGCACTTGTTGTTCTTGGTCCTGCTCCCAACCAGAAGTGACAGCCTCAGAAAGAGAGAGAGAGGAAGGGTGATACAAGGGACAGCAAGATGAGTGACAAATGTATATGGGAGCCCTGTTGTCAGAGGTTCCTTCTCTGAACCAGAAGTCATCCTCAGATATGTGTGCAGTAGCAGGTTCAACCAGAGAGGCCAAAAGTGAAATCATGGCTCCATTGAAGTCAATGTGCAACTGCCATTAAAGAGAGTGGGGCCAGGCTTTCATCCTACAGTTGTATGTTGTTACCATCCACTGAGAATGATATAAACAGAAAATGGAAGGGTGACAGCAGCCATAAGGTTGTATTTATTGTTTGTCAACTAGCAATTGTCTCCTTTTCAGTAAGTCTGTGTCCCATTTGAATCCCCTTGTGCCATTTAAGTGTCCCCTTATATAATAAATTATTCATGGCGGCAAGTGGCAAAATGTTTATATATGTCACAAAATGTTGCATCATATATTGGTATAAAGCCATACTCTAAGGGGAACTCCTATTAACATGAATTGGAATCTTGCACAACTAACAACAGCAAACCAGACAAGCAATTATTACTGTGGCCAGTAGAAAAAAAAGGGCTGTGCAGTGCCTGAATCAGTACAACTCCTGTCTTCCTAATGGTAATACTGTCAGGGTTTATGAGATTTCTTTCACATGCCCCTCAGCTTCGTTTGTAATAGGGCAAATTTTTGAAGCTGCCTGGAGTATCAGTAATGGTCTGAGGGGGATACATAATGGCACTAACCAATATGCTATTCTTCTGTGAGGATCACGACAACTAAACTCATCCAGATTTAAGAAGATATTTCACTCATAGATATTTAGACTTTTCAGTGGATCTGAATTTTTCCCTTGAGGGCTCGATCCAATACCTACTGAACTCAGTGGGACGCAGAGATTTGAATCCCGACCTAACTGAGAAGGATGTTTTGGCATTTTTGGTAAATCTGCAGAATATCTTTGTTCTAGCTGCTTTAAGATTGTCTTGCAAGCCAAGTCAATTCTGTGATGATCCTAACAGGCAGGTGAAGGAGGGGGAAGGAGAAGGTTTTATTCAGCTCATCGCTGCATCAATAATAATGAAAAAAAAAAGATGTGTAGTGAAGAAATGCTGTTTTTTGGTTAGGTATGCATGAAGCATTGGCATTGTGGGCAGATTTGCATAATATGTATTCTACTGATTGCAAAAATGCATATTGCTCCATTTTTGCATCTAAGAGTTGATTTGCTGTAAGGATATATACAAAAATTATTTACTATATTGGTGGGACAAAATACAGTTGTTTGCAGTATATCACCTATCATTTCCCCCCTCTAATTGAATAGACTTTCTGAAACAATGCTTCCCAAACTGTAAGCCATGGAAGCATTCATGGGGGTGCCACAAGTGTTTGAGGAAAACAATTAATCAGCCCACTTTTTTTTTTCTAATAAAGAGGCTATTAAACTAGCCTTAAACTAGCATCTTGTCTATGGTTTGAGTCTGCAGCTTTAGCTGCTGCTGGAGCTAAGAGCCTCTCTGTTCCCTCCACTCCTGCAGGGGGCCTTAAACTTGCTGCAGATGGAAGCAGTGATGTCCTATCCCTTTAAATGTTTGAGCACTTCCCCTCCCCAGTGCAAAGCCTAACTTTCGTGGTAGTTTGTTTTGCAGTTAGAACAATGAAGTGAACACAGCAGGCAGCTATGTTTCTATCAGCTCTCTCTGTGTCAATGTCTATCTCCTTCTCTGCTGGGTCCAGAAATATAACATTGGCAATGCAGGATTTATATCCCACGAGAGTCCAGTGCTCCAATTTCCTGAACAAGAAGAAAAAAAAAAAAGTTAGCAAATAATACTATGAAAAAGGGGATAAAGTTCACCTAGAGACACAGGGTGACAGACTGCTGTTTTTGCTCCTGGATAATGGGAACCAGCCAGCAAGACAGGGGAAAGTAGGCAAATAAAGATGGAACACGGGATAAGAGTAGTGCAATTACTGCCAAAGCTGTTCAAACAAACAAGCAGTGAGAGTAGGCAAGCATCCATATTGACTGACCACATCCAAGCATTCAGACAAACTGCCTGTAGCTCCCACTGAGGGTCTATAGCTAGCAGAGAGAGCCCAAGTGCAGCTAAAAAAAGAATCCTGCAGTTTGCGGTGTAAGCACAGTCAGCAGAGGGAGCAGAAAGTGCAGAAAGTGCAGTAACAAATACAGTTTTCCTGTCTCAGAAGACATCCAAGAGGTGTGAAGTTCAACAGGACAGTGGAGAAATGGTAATGGTTGTGGGCAATGCTGGTGAATTTGATAACAACAAAAAGAAAAGGAGTACTCGTGGCACCTTAGAGACTAACCAATTTATTTGAGCATGAGCTTTCGTGAGCTACAGCTCACTGCATCGGATGCAACAACAGTTAATCATGGATGGTGCACCTGAAATGTTTTGAGTAATCTGTAACCCACAACACCATTATAGAGGGACAAAGAATTTCAGCCTTGCTGATAGTGATGGGTCTGAAGGCATATGAACTGCTGTGTGAGCTATTGTCTCCTACTGTGCCCAAAACTGTCATGTATGCCACAATTACTGCAGCAATGCATGAATATTTTCCTCCGATACCATTGGTGGAAGCAGAACAATATCAGAAACATCAGGGAAGTGGAGAGTCAGTAGTTAGTTAGCAACAGTTAGTTGCTGCTCTAAGGAAGTTTTCAGAGCATTGTGATGCCATGCACGATCAGTTAAACTCTAGATTATGCAATGACCAGATCTGGAAGAAGTTTTTGACTGCATCAGTGCTTACTTTCAGACATGCTGCCGAAGTGACTGTTGCAATGGAAACCACAGAGAAGGATTCTCTGGAATTAGTGTGGACAGAAAACTTCATCCTGTGAATCAGCAAGACAGGACCATGGGAATGTTAAAATTTCCATGTGGCTGTTGTGCACAAACTAGGGACACTGAGAAGGATTGCTGGGCATGCCAGATCACTTGCAGAAAATGCCAAAATAAAGGACACATTGCCATGACCTCTCACATAGTTCAGTGACCAGAAACAAAGAGTAACCATACATCCAAGAAGACAGCTAGGAAGAATGAACTTAAGAAAGGACAGAAGTCAGGAATTCAGAATGTGGACTAAAAGAAGAGCTCTAGTGACAACTGACCAAGACCTAGCACTGCACATTATCTCAAGCTGGAGTCGGAGATGGCATCTGGGTTACACCCTTCATCAAAGGGCTCCCTATAAAAATGGAACTTGCTACTGGAGCTGGTGTTTCACTGATTTCTGCATCTCTCTATTGCCAGAGATTGTCACAAGTTCCTCTGGAAGAAACCGCCATGGTTTTGAAGAATTATACTGAGGAAAAATTAGTCCCAAAAGGGACACTCCAGGTGAAAGTTCAACTAGATAAATAATCAGTTATTTTACCCTTGTGTGTGATTGAAAGAAAGTATTCTCCATTGTCTGGCAAAACTTAGCTTGAGAAGCTCAAGGTGAATTCGATTGAGATCAAAGCAATCACAAAAAAACCCCTCAAAATCTTAAAGAAATACTGGACAGACACTCCAAAGTTTTTGAAGAAGAAATTGGACAGAGCAACATGTCAATGAGGCTTACTATTAAATCTGTCAGCCACCCAAAATATTGCAAGCCCAGAGTTCTGCCTTATACTCAGCCTCTGGTGGAAGCTAACTTAGTGAATATTGGAGTCTTGTAACTAGTTTCACATAGTGAATGGGCTACGCCCATCGTATAAGTGATCAAAAAGAAAGGCTCAGTCTGAATTTGTGGAAATTTCAAAGTGACATGAAATCCAGTTTTATGTGCAGAACAGTATCTACCACCTCATATTGAAGAATCATAGAATCATAGAATCATAGAATATCAGGGTTGGAAGGGACCCCTGAAGGTCATCTAGTCCAACCCCCTGCTCGAAGCAGGACCAAATCCCAGTTAAATCATCCCAGCCAGGGCTTTGTCAAGCCTGACCTTAAAAACCTCTAAGGAAGGAGATTCTACCACCTCCCTAGGTAACGCATTCCAGTGTTTCACCACCCTCTTAGTGAAAAAGTTTTTCCTAATATCCAATCTAAACCTCCCCCACTGCAACTTGAGACCATTACTCCTCGTTCTGTCATCTGCTACCATTGAGAATAGTCTAGAGCCATCCTCTTTGGAACCCCCTTTCAGATAGTTGAAAGCAGCTATCAAATCCCCCCTCATTCTTCTCTTCTGCAGGCTAAACAATATTCTATATTTAGATTTCACAAAGCTAGTGAACTCCTGGATCACAATGTGAACTCCTGGATCACTATATTAGTCTTACCATGGAGTCACAGACAAGGCTGTCCAGCGTATCTTGCCACCCAGACCAAACTGGACTTAGTGATAATGGTCACATAAACCAAAAATCACACCACTTCAGGTTACTCTCAACCCCAAAGGATCAGTCACTTACACCTAGGTCAATTGGTAATCTTTATCGTACCAAAGACAATGATGGAAGCCAATTTTATAGTAAACGAACAAAAGGTTTACTAGCTAAGAAAAATAAATGACAGTTATTGGAAGGTTAAAGCAGGTAAATACATTAACAGGTGAGTCAATGTTTGTAAAGGTCTATCATATCCCCTGTTAGTTGTCTCTTTTCCAAGCTGAAAAGTCCCAGTCTTATTAATCTCTCCTTGTATGGAAGCTATTCCATACTTCTAATAATTTTTGTTGTCCTTTTCTGTATCTTTTCCAATTCCAATATCTCTTTTTAGAGATGTGATGACCAGATATGAATGCAGTATTCAAGATGTGGGCATACCACGGATTTATATAGAGGCAATATGATCCAAAACAATAACAGAGATGTAATAATCTGCCAGTTCCAAAAGTCTCTGAAGATAACTCTGGGGATCTCTGTCTACTTGTTCAGTATTTCCACCCCATTGGAATCTAAACAGTGCAGAGATGAAGGATCTTTCCTTAAATCCGTCTTTTATATCTTCTTTACATAGAAAGCTAGCAGACAGGTTCTGTACCCATGTGGGTCTTCCTTTGCTAGATGTGAGTGAGTATTGCAGATTGAGTCTGTGAATTCCCATTATCAAACTGAATGGTCCTTGCTTTGAATTTAGCACTTTTCTTTGATAAGTAATTTAGTTACAGAGATATACATAATGCAAATGCCTGCCATAGGAATAGATAAGTGAGAACAATACAAGTAACATTCCCTTAGTTTTCATGAAGTTCTAACACCTTCATTAACTCTTCATTAAGACACCTTTGATCTGAGGTTATTTAATTACAGGATATTCATAATATAGAAGTAATGTAATAGCAAACTACAGGATATAGACAGACAAAAACAATACAGTCAACATCTCCTTTGATCTCTATTAGCATATGAGTGAATAAGTTTGAATGCATACTAACATTTAACACATCTTTGATACTCACATTGAGACAAAAGTAATTTTTTCAAACCTTTGGTTGAATATGTTAGACAAGTAATTGTTGCCATGGGTTTAAGGAAATCATCAGATAAAGAGAAGTCAGTTCTTCAAGTGCCCTTGACAGAGAGTGTATCACAATTATGTTAATTCTTACGATCACTTAGCTACTATAGTAAATTTCTTCCTAATCTTTTGACAATATTGATATCTTTCCATGAACTATTATAAATAAAGAAAAAATGGAAATGGACTAAAGAGTGTGAGTGTGCATTTAAAGAAGCAACAATATAGCTTTCAGAGTATAGTTGACATCAGCTGAAGTTCTTACAGTTTGATGCTTTGCTTCCATTGCAGATGGCTTGTGATGCTTTACCATATAGAGTGGGTGCTGTTCTTTCCCACATTTTTCCTAATGGCATAGAGAAAGCAATTGCCTTTGCATCACAAACACTCACTACTCCTGAAAAGAACTATGTGCAAAGAGAGTGAGAAGCTCTCAGCTTTATCTTTGAAATTTGGAAGTTCCATGCTTACCTGTATGGTAGAGAGACAAGGTGGGTCAGGTAATATCTTTTATTGGACAAACTTCTATTGGCGAGAGAGTGTCAGAATGAGAGTGTCAGAATTTACTAGAGAGTAATTTATCAGAGAGAATTTACCAGAGAGTGTCAGAATTTACCTTTACTCAGAATGTCAAAGGTAAATACAAGATGGAACAGGTTGTTTAGCAGAAGTAGTTAACACATATTTCAAGGGACCATTCAAGGTGTAATGGCCTGTTAACACTCCTCCAGTCATAGGGAGAAAAGGCGGGGAGGAAGTAGCTGGGGCAAGATTGTTAGTGCATTATAAATTGTTGTAATAAGCCATAAATCCAGTAGTGTTACCAGATTTGTCCATTACTTTGGGATACACTCATTTAGTAGGATTACTCTTCTGTGGGGGAGTGTTCTGTAATTCTGTCAATGTACTGCTTGTGTCACTTGTGTTCTCATATGGAGCTCTACTTCTCCCTTCTGCAAGTTGACTCCTAATGGAGCTATTCTGCAGGACCTTGCCTCCCCAGGGCTGGTTTCTTCCAGCCCTAGAATCAGACGAACACACACACAAATTGACAGAGTGTGTCTGAAAGGACTGTGTTAATCAGCACTCCCAAGCCGACCCCTTATATGTCCCTGGACTCAGTAAGCTGGGTCAAGCAGCACTTCCAAGCTGTCACTCTCATATGCCCTTGGACTCTGCAGGCTGCGTTTTCACCACTCCATGAAGCTTGAATGGTGGTGGTACCTGAGGGTCCGGAGTGCTCGAGACGGGCAGACCCCACAGCATGATCAGTCATGAGAAGATGAAGTCCCAGTGGAACTGCTGCAGAGTTTGGATCCAGGCATCAGAGCACTTACTTGAGCACGGGTAGGGGGTTTTGTAGGGAAAGAACAATGGTTCAAGGGAGAACACTAGATTTGTTTGTGGGTAGACTGATGGCTCAACGAAGTATACCAAAGTTGTTTTATTCAGGCTAGACAATAGGAACTGATTATTCCTGGCTATAGGTGGTGTTCCTTCAAGGGAGCTCACAATGCAATTAGGCAGCTTCAGTATTCTGGATACCAGTAAAGGATTTATTACTAGAATTGGTCTGATAACTACTGAGCTGGGTGTGTTCATTAACATCTGGAGCAGAGATTCCCCATAGTGCAGTGCTTTCCTGCTTTTCTGGTCCCATAGGTCAGTGCGGTTCTTACCTTGGAATTTCTGTTCTCTATTCTGTATGCTAATGGAGATGCCTCCCTGTCCCATCTTTGATGCAAATGAAGCTAGGGGAGTTTCCTTAATCCTGTCACCCTTGTCCGGAGGGGGTTAGGTGTGTCTTCCACTGCTTTTTCATTGCTTTTTGTAACTCTTTCTTCTGATCGGCTTTGGTTCAAGCAGAGGATGTGGGGCGGGGAAGGTCTTTTGTGAGTCAGACAGGATGGGTACTGTGCCCTGGTTCCCCAAGAACACAGAGCAGATAGGTAACAGTATTTAGACACATAGACTTTGCTGGACTTCAACAAGACTTAGATATTTTTAAGGTCAGGCTTGACAAAGCCCTGACTGGGATGATTTAGTTGGTGATTGGTCCTGTTTTGAGCAGGGGGTTGGACTAGATGACCTCCTGAGGTCCCTTCCAACCCTGATATTCTATGATTCTATGACTCTATGATTCTAAGACTACATGTTTTTGTTCTTAGTCAATGCCCATTCACAATTGGCCAGAAGTTTTTAGAATGACTTCTATTACTACAACTACAAAGACCATTGGACATCTTTGTACCTTGTTTAGCCAGTTTGGTTACAGTTGGTGAGTGGTAATGGACCTCAGTTCTTTTCTTAAAAATTTCAGAAGTTCCTAGCTTCAATTGGAATTTAGCACATATACACTGTTCCATACCACCCTGCTACAAATGGGCTATTGGAACATATTATACAAACACCTAGCATGCTTTAAAAGCTGACAATCTATTTTGAGTCATCAGCGTAAGTTGAACAATTTCTTGCTTGTCTACAGAAAACACTACATACTACCCAGGATTCACCTGCAACTCTTTTCTGGAAGCAATCTTTGCATTCCTGTTGGGACCTGCCATATCCTGATATTGGCAAATCCAAAGCTTTGCAAACTGATTGACAATGTGAGACTCGGCATCGTCCTTTTCAAGTTGGAGTCTTAATGCGGACTCGTCGTCACAGTTCTGCAGTGAAATGGGTACATGGAGAACTTGTCAAATACCCACAACCTGTTTCATTCATGGTAGAACTACTAGATGGTATTTATGGAAATGATATATGAATCAGTTGCAGCCTCAATAATTACCAGATTATGGGAATATTCCAGTAAGACTTTTTGTTCCTCTGATCAAATTGCCTTCTTTTACCACTCCTAATTTCAATGACTTGTTGGGAGAAATTTTGGTACCAGATCCAGTTGATTCCATCCCAGAACCAATCGATTCCTTATCACTGACTGTTCCTGTTATTCAGGACAGTGCCACACCATCATCTCCACATTACCTAAGACAGTGGGAAAACCAGGTGTGCATCTGAACTTATAAATAGTTTAGTTACGAAGTTCTTATTCCAGGGCAGAATAATCCCTTGCAATCTGAGAGTCTGTGACAGTCCATCTGCAACTCTTAGTTAGGTTATATAGTGTTTTATGTTAGCCATGTAAATAATAATGTGTATATGTTTGGGAAGCTTTTTAAAGTATGGTGGAGGAATGTGATGACCTCTCTTTTTAAATGTTTAAGCACCCCCTCTCCCCAGTGCAAAGCCTCACTTTTGTGAAGTTTTCAGTTTTGCAGCTAGAACGTTAAAGAAAGCATACCAGGCAACTATGTTTCTGTCCGCTCCCTCTGTGTCTCTGTCTATCTCCTTCTCTGCTGGGTCCAGAAATATAACAGAAGCATTCAGCAGGAAGTCTTTCACCTAAAAGAGCCCTGCTGTAGCAGAGGATACAGAGAGTCTCTCAGTGCTGGCAGCTGCAGATGGGGAAGAGAGCTCAGGGAGAGACGGGTGTGTCTTATTTTTTATAATGGAAATAGTTTTACCAAGAGCAAAGCCTAAAAGTAACAAACATGAAGATGAAGATGATGGTAGTAAAGTTAAACAGAAAAGGAGACAATGCGATAATGGCTACTTTCATGTCTCAATATTATTACGGAAAGTCCACAGCCACAATGTGTCATTTGCTTTCAGATGTTAGTAAAAGAAAGTATGAGACCAGGGAAATTACAGAGACATTTAGAAACCAAACACTGAGAACTTGTAAACAAGAGCCACAATTTTTTTCTTCAAAAACAAGAAGAATTAAAGTGCCCCCCCCCATGTCAAGTGTAATGAAGCAACTGTTGCTCAAAGAGCCTTAGAAGCATTTTATGTTGTGGTTTTACACACACCATTGGTGTGACCCTTCTGCTTTCATCAGGAATAGATATGTGTAGAATTATGACTTGGGAAAAAGCAGCCATGGCACTGAAAACCACACTTATGTCAAATAATACCAACCATCAACACACTGATGACCTTGCAGAAAACATCCAGAACTAGTTGATAGAATAAATTAAGATGAGCCAGTATTTTGTATTGCAGCTTGATGAATCCATAGACATAGCTAACATGAAATTTGTAAAAGCAGGCACAATAGTTGAAGAAGTTTTATTTAACAGACACATTCCTCTCACTAAAAGATTGGGCAGTTTCCAAAGACACAAAAACATCCATGTTTTCAAATGATATTTTTAAAAACCTGATTTAGATTGGATGATAGATTAAATAATTAAATAAACTGTGTGTAGTTTATTCAGAATTGTCTGAACTTTAGTGTCTCTCCTGAATCTAGTATTCTAAACTCTTCCATTTAGTGTTTGGACTCAGTAAGGAGAATGATATTTGGTTGTGCAGAACTACCAAGTTTTAAAATATGTTTAAGGAAGCCTCAGTACTGAAAGGTTTGGGAACCACAATCCTATAGGACAATTTAACAGGCTGTCACATTAGGAACAAAACAAGGCTGGAAGATTCTTCACGTCCTTTTAAAGAATCCTTCTCTTCCTTTCTGTCTGTTATGGGAAAAATCTAATAGAGTTACAGAGTTTATGCATTTTCTGCACAAAGGATGGGAAGGTGTCACCACATTTAATGATCCCAGGTCAGCCATTCATAAGTCTTCTTCTAACCTCACCATGCCAGGCCAGTGCTCATGCTGTCATTGATTGCCAGCTCCCTCTTCTACACTTTCTGATCCTCTGATGGGTGATCACACAGCATTCAGGGACCATTTTGGTTTTTTTCTGAAGTAATATTAGCTTTCTCCAAATTTCATTGCAGTTCTTGGGGCAAGAGGCTGACAGAACATAGCCATTTAGTATCACTCGTCTGTTGCTCTACCACTGACGCCTACATTGATATGGGACATACTTGTCTTTGCTTTCACTCTCTATGAAGGTCACCGAAGCTGTTTCTGTGATCTTGCCATAGAGTGGGGCCGAAGGGGCATACTGTATCATGTCTTTGTTCCTTGGACACCATTTCCTTTGTGTCATACCTGGGCAGTGAATGCCTATAAGAGAACAAAGTTATCTATTTTAGAAGTATCAGGCAAAACCAGGTTAAACTAAGCAGATCCATATGTTCCCACTTCCTGTTACCTTACGGATCTTTATGCTTAAATAACTCTGTTATCTGCATTGAATACTGCCATAACAACACCCAAAATATGTGGCAATACATTAGTCTCTAGTGATTTTTGTCCAAAACTGTATTTTCCTGCAGGATCAAATGTAACAACGCAATTTCATTTTTTGATAAAATAGGGGAATAGTATGAGGCAAAAATGCAACAAACACTTTGGAGGAAATTTTCCAAGACTTAGGCACCTAACTCTTATTAAAAGTCAATGGGAGTTGGGAGCCTAACATCTGGTTTGTATCTTTGAAATTCTCCCGTATAATTTGGAGTTGTATAAGTGGTAAGCAATCTATAAAAATGTTAGTGTTATTATCTTAATGAAATATAGATCTAATATAATTGCCTCAGTGATTCCATTCATGTTGGTAATCTTGACTAATGTCCCCTTGACCCTTCATATCCTTTATTGGATAAAATGGTGCTATTACAAAATCTTGGGATATATTACAATGTGAGCCCCTGTGGGGCATGATTCTCCATTGCTTTAAACTGTGTGTAGTGATTTACTCTTGAGCAAAGTAAGTGCAAAACACTAGCAAATCAGAGTGATAGTTTTACATCCAATTTGCACTCATTTTGCATAGATATAAATGATTGACAATGACTGTCCACATTAGACAGTGGAGAATGAGGATCTGGAACTTTAGCATGCAATATTAAATATAATGGCTGAAAAAGAGTATTAAAAAGATTTGCCTCATGTTATTGTACAACCCTATTTGTAGTCTTGACTGAGGCTTCAATCAAAAAGGCATATGTCAAATAAGTTTCTGCTAGTAGTCCAAGAGATTCACAAAGGAAATTGCATGTGAATGGGTTTTCATTGCATTGTATGAAATTACAATATTTGTGGCAGAATAAACCATCTGGAAACATGAGTAATTTATTACTGCAGCTGATAAAAAAGCCCTTTAGTTCCTAATAGACAAGATACATTGTTCAAGAACAGTTAATCTGTATGAACCTTGTGTATTTGCTGAGGAGATGCCACCCATGCAAGCCAAAGCTGTTGGGGACATCTTTAACTTGCATACCAAGGGGCAAACCCTGAACTCCTTAATCAACTTTTACTCAGTCTTTATTCACGTTAAACACAAATTGAAAATATTTTGAATTGGATAATTGCCTTCATTTTGGCCAGTTCCCTCTTTTTCTGCTTCTTCCGCAAAGTTTCAGATGGGTACCTCTTGCATGGTACCTTAATAAGTTTCCCTACATGTGTAACAAACTCAAAAAAGAGGGAACAACAATACTTAAATAACATACTTAAAATACTAGAGTTACATTATATCATTTTCCTTAAAAATGCTGCTCAAGCTGCTCAGGCCATCAGTAATATAATTACCCTGAATCCCAGTGGCATGACCTTGAGGAAACATATAAATTATGAGGAACAATGAACAACTGATGATAAATTGATCCCTATAGTACCTTTTAAAGTGAATAAAATTAAATGAGTTTTCCAACTCCGTAGACATTAAGGACCGGACACTTGGCTATGGCTGAGGAATGCACAGAACAGCTCAGGAGGGGGGACTGCAAAGGTAGGGTTTTACTTATTTGTTACAGGGTCAGAATCTTGATGTTATGCCAGCTGCCGATGAATGATCTGTTGGAATTGATATGGCTGTTGGGAATAAAGGGGGACATCAAATTGTTTCTCCCAGCCACAATCCCTACAATAGTTTCAGGAAGAAAAGGTGCCATTGGAGCCTCTATACCAGCTGTCCACCCGTGGGAAATTTCCTTATGCTGCTATGATGTTCCCGTGGTGCCAATGGCAACTTTAATGCCAAAGTCAGCCGGCAGTATGATGAAAAATGGCCTCCGTGCTTTGGAGGTTGGGGGCTAACTCTTTAAAAAATATTGTGAGTCTGATTCCCAGCTGCCTTGCATCTTGTGTGGTTATTTAGACAACTGAAAAATGATTGCAACATGGGTGTAAAATGTTGCCACTGGTTTAAGTGAAAGGACAGTTTTGATATAGCACCATTTTACACCCTGCCTGTACTCCTTTTTCACAGGTGAAAGTGACTATGCAAGTCACAAGATAGTGGAGTAGTGGACTATGCAAGTCGCCCTTCTTTTTTTAAAGACTGCCTAATCTCCAGGATTTACAAACAAAAGATGTTTTAAGAATGTCTCAATGTTTAATAGCTTCAAATGTGACAACTATCTGATAAAAACTAAAGACGACAGCTCACTCAAATGTTCTTTTTAAAGTAGGTTACATGCATTTATTTTCCCTTAAAATTACAATGATTTTTTTCTCTCAAGAAACAGATTGAACTTTAAAGCAACTGAAAACCAATGAGGAAATGCAGTGCTCTGTATGTAAATAACCCTCTATAACATTACTATTAATATCAACCAGTCTACATGTAAAGTAGTAGATCTTGTTTCTGGCAATGAGAATTTTTTTGAGAAGATTGCTAAATAACACCTATCCTACCTCAACGGTTTTACATATTATAAATAATCTTTCTAAATGCTCCTAGTAATCTGGGGGTGGTGGGGAGGAGAGAAAGTAGTAGCTCTGCATCTAGTATCCATTTTCTGTGCAACCTGGAGAAAAATACTTATTTGTGGTATTTTATGCACTGTTCATGGAATCATAAAACAGGTACAATGATAATGAGCAATTTTTAACCAGCAGAATAAAATTGTTCAATAAATGTAATTTCATGCTAATCTAGATGAAAAAATATGCTAACATCAGATATGGGGTATGTTACAATAATGCTCTTTGACTTGGAAAAAGTGAGGATTTTAAAACAAACACTCCAAGTCTTTCTGGATGTAGTTTTTTGAATGTATTTCCTCACCTCTTTCACACTGGAAATGAAACAGAATTGAAAGAATATTAATTCATTTTGAAGGTGAAAAAAAGCAATTGAGAAGGCAAACTGAGATGTTGATAAAATTGCCACAGTGCACAAAGCTACAATATGCAAAGTGAAATGTAATTTTTCCTTTTCTTTCTATAGTGTTTTATTGTCTTAACAATAATAAATATCTGTCTGTCTCTATTCCTTCCTCCATGTTTTTGCAAAGAAATGCTGTGGCATCTATTAATATTAAAGACCAGGATATGAGTGAACTCTAAAAAAAATGAAAATATTCATGTTTAAGCAGCCACTGAAATTGGGTTTTCATGATGTAAAAGTCTTGGTTTTTTGTGCAATGTAGTCGTAGCCTTGTCATTCCTAGGATATTAGAGACAAGGTGGGTGAGGGAATATCTTTTATTGACCATCTTCTGGTGGTGAGAGAGAAAAACTTTCGAGCCACCCAGAACTCTTCTTAATATATGGGAAAGGTACTCACAGCCTAGCAGCTAAATGCAAGGTGGAGCAGATTTTTTAGAATAAGTAGTTAGCCCATATTATAGACGACAAGGTAGAGTGGTCTGTTAACATTTCTGCAGTCATCAGACAAAAAGAGGGGTTAGTGGGTTAGAGATCATTGTAAGAAGCCATAATTCCAGTGTCTCTGTTCAGTCCATAATTTTTAGTGTCTAGCAGAATTACGAATTTAAGCTCCTACGTGTTGTACAGGTTTCCTTTGAGGATGACGACTGATAGATAAGCTATAGAACGATCATTTTGTGAAAACCTTGGGAACAGCTGCGGGTACTAGGCTGGCTCCCAAATATGCCAACCTCTTCATTGGTGAGGTTGAAGACGAATTTTTTGACAAATGCATCACAAAACCAATGATATACCTGAAATGCCACAATGATATTTTTATTCTCTGGACTCATGGCTTAAACTCCTTCATAGATTTCCCCCACAACTTCAACAACCACCACCCATCCATTAAACTCTCTCTGGAGCACCACCACACAAGCATCAACTTCCTAGACACCACAAGCACCTTCAAAAATGGTATCCTACAGACAACCATATGCAAGAAACCCACAGATCATATCACCTGTCTTCACAGATCCAGTAACCACACTAACACATCAAGAAATCTGTTATCTACAGCCAGGCACTTGAATACCACAGAAATGCTCTGAGGAGAAAATCTGTGATATATACCTTAACAAACTTAAAAACACCTTCACCAAACAAGGACACTTCACCAGAGAAGTAGATTGCATCATGGAACAAACCATGTTTCAGTACAAAAATAAACCCCCTCTGGCCACACACCCCTAGTTGCCACCCCACACTGGAACCCATACGGGATATCATCAAACAACTACAACCCATACTTGATGAGACCCCATACTGAAAGAAATCTTGCCTGAACCCCCAATTCTGGCCGTCAGAAAAAACCCAACTACTCCAAGCTCATCATCAGAAGCAGGCTCCCAACCGACCAGGACACACAAACTCAGAGCATCCTCAGACCCTGGCAGAACAACAGATGCAAAACCTGCAGACATATCTCTCCTGCTACAATGATCAGCACCCCCCGCACCACACACCTTTCAAGATCCATGATACTACACATGCGTATCACGTGTGGTATCACCTTATCCAGTTCACTAATGCCCCAATAACAATTATGTGGATGAAACAAGACAATTGCTACACTCTTGAATGAATTCACACAGGAAAATGATAAAAGACAAAAACAACCTATCACCCGTGCGTGATCACTTCATGAAGCAATCACTCCATATCTGACCTACCAGTCCTTAACTTCAGAGGAAACCTGCGCAACACTTTCAAAAGGCAAGCCTGGGAGTTTAAATTCATAATACTGATAGACACTAAAAATCATTGACTGATCAGAGACACTGGACAACAATCTGTAACCCACTAATTCTATCTTTTTGTCCTATGACTGCAGAAGTGTTAATGGACCACTCTAGCTCAGATCCAACTTGCATTTAGCCATGACACTGGGAGAACCTTTCCCAGACCTAAAGAAGAGCTCTGTATGGCTTGAAAGCCATACAGAAGTTGGTCAATAAAAGATATTACCTCACCCACCTTGTCTCCCTTGGGAGTTTAAGGCATTTTACTCCCCTAATCATAATGATGGAGCTAATTCACCAATGTGTTAATCTAGTTTTATGGTAAGAAGACAGGAACATAAGAACGACCATACTGGCTCAGACCAATGGTCTCTCCAGTCCAGTATACTGTCTTCCAACAGCGGCCAATGCCAGATGCTTCAGAGGAAATAAACAGAACAGAGCAATTACCAAGTGATCCATCCCCTATCGTCCAGTCTCAGAGGCTGGCAGTCAGAGGCTTAGGGACATCCAGAGAATGGGGTTGCATACCTGACTATCTTGGCTAATACCCATTGATGGACCTATCTTCTACATATCTAATTCTTTTTTGAATCCAGTTATAGTTTTGGCCTTCACAACATATCCTGGCAATGAGTTCTGCTGGTTGATTGCATGCTATGTAAGGAAGTACTTCCTTCCGTTTGTTTTAAACCTGCTGACCTCTGTTTCATGTGTTATGTGATGGGGTAAATAACAAATCCTCATCCAGTTTCTCTACACCATTCATGATTTTATAGATCTCTATCATTTCCCCCCTCAATTGTCTCTTTTCCAAGCTAAATATTCCCAGTCTTTTAAATCTTTCCTATTTTGGAAGCTGTTACATACCCCTAATCATTTTTGTTGCCATTTTCTGTAACTTTCCCCTTTTTAATACATCTTTTTTTTTTGAGATGGGGGTGACCAGACCTGCCTGCAGTATTCACGGTCTGAGTGTGTCATGGATTTATAGAGTGTCGTTATTATATGTTAGCTTTTTTGAACTGCTGCTGCACATTGAACACATGGTTTTAGAGAACTATCCACAATGACTCCAAGATCTCTTTATAGAGTGGCAACAGCTAATTTAGATCCCATCATTTTGTAGGTATAGTTGGGACTATGTTTTCCAGTGTGCATGACCTTGCATTTATTAACATTGAATTTCATCTGCCATTTTGTTGCCCAGTCAACCAGTTTTGTGAGACTCCTTTGCAACTCTTCACAGTCTGCCTTGGACTTATCCAACTTGAGTAATTTTGTGTCATTTGCAAACTTCGCCATCCCACTGTTAACCCTTCTTCCAGATCATTTATGAATATGTTGAACAGCAAACCCCACTATTTATCTCTCTCCATTCTGAAAACTATTTATTCCCACTCTTTGTTTCCTGTCTTTTAACCAGTTACTAATCCATGAGAGGACCTTCCCTCTTATCCCATAACTGATTACTTTGCTTAAGAACATTTGGTGAGGGACCTTGTCAAAGGCTTTCTGAAAGTCCAAGTACACTATATCCATTGGATCACCCTTATCCACGTTTGTTGACCCTCCTCCCCTCATTGAAGTCTAATAGATTCATGAGGCATGGTTTCCCTTTACAAAAGCTGTTGACTCTTCCTCAAAAGATCACATTAATCTGTGTGTCTGATAACTCTGTGTCTGTTCTTTACGTTAGTTTCAACCAATTTGTCTGGTACTGAAATTAGGTTTACTGGCCTGTCATAGCCAGGATTGCCTCTAGAGCTTTTTTAAATATTGGCATCACATTAGCTATCTTTCAGTGATCTGGTACAGAAGTTGATTTCAGTGATAGGTTACATATCATATTTAATAATTCTACAAGTTCATGTCAGAGTTGCATTAGAACTCTTGGGTGAATACCATCTGGTCCTGGTGACTTATTACTGTTTAATTTATCAATTTGTTCCAAAACCTCCTCTATTGACACCTCAACCTGGAACAATTCCTCAGATTTGCCACCTGAAAAGAAAGACTCAGGTGAATCTCTCTCACATCCTCTAAAGTGAAGACTGATGCAAAAAATTAAGTTAGCTTCTCTGCAATGGTCTTGCCTTCTCTGAGCACTCTTTTAGCATCTCGATCATCCAGTAGCAACACTGATTATTTGGCAGGCTTCCTGCTTAGGGTATATATATTTTTTGCTGTTAGTTTTTGTGTGTTTTACTAGTTGCTTTTGAAATTATTTTTTACCTGTCTGATTATACTTTTGCACTTGACTTGCCAGTTTATATATTCCTTTTTATTTTCCTCAGTAGGATTTGACTTCCAACTTTTTTAAGGATCATGTAATTTCATTGATTTCCATGTACTTACACTGAGGTAAAAATAGGGTGAATACAGTGGTGAATAAGGTCCTTGTTTTCTCTAACGGTCAGAAAAGTAAATATTTTTACAGTTTAAAAATATGAATAATATTTTCTACTCACCTTTGAGTTATACTTAGATGTCAATTTAAGAATGTTTATTACTAGAAGGCTATGGTCATTAAGCACCAAAGCATGCTTGCCTTATTCATGTGAGTAGTCTCCCAGACTCATAGACTTTAAGGCCAGAAGGGATGTCATAAATATAAAGGGAAGGGTAATCACCTTTAAAATCCCTCCTGGCCAGAGGAAAAATCCTTTCACCTGTAAAGGGTTAAGAAGCTAAAGGTAACCTCACTGGCATCTGACCAAAATGACCAATGAGGAGACAAGATACTTTCAAAAGCTGGGAGGAGGGAGAAAAACAAAGGGTCTGTGTCTGTCTGTGTCAATAACTGTATTTCAGTCATGACTACTATTCTACTATGTTTCTGTTATTCCTAAAATATCTGGTTTCACTTCCTGAACTAGTAGTAGTTTGAGTTCCATTACTTTATTACCCAGACTTCTTGCACTGGTGTACAGACATCTTAATTGTTTCTGCTCGGCTTCACCCAATTTCTTCGCCCCATTAGGAACAGTCATTCTACTGCCAGTATCTCCTACCTGACTGTTGCTGTCATTGATATTGGCACCATCATTCCTCTTGTTGACCATTCTCCTACTCTCTGTTGTTCCTTTCTCCATTCCTGTGTCCTCTCTTATTTGATTTTCTTCCCGTTCAATGTTAGATTCAGGTGCAAAGATTAAGTGAACATCTCCCAACCACCTCCCCTGAAGTCCTAATTTAAAGCTCTTTTAATCAGTTGTGCCAACCTCCATCCCAGAAGTTTATTTCCCCCTTACTCAGGTAGAATCTATCCCATGAGAACAGTCCTATGTCCTTGAATGCCTCCCAGTAGTTGAACAAGCCCTCCTTATAACACCATTGCCTGAGACATCTGTTGTCATTGTAATCTTGTCTTGCCTTCATTCTCCTCCTCTAGGGACAGGTACAATCCCACTGATGATCTCCTGGGCTTCCATTTATTTAAACATGTTTCCTAGCCTCTCATAGTCTCCCTGGATGTGTTCCAGCAAGAATCTATCAGTATCATTTGTTCCCATGAGAAGGACAGTCAGTGGAATCTTTCCAGCTCACACTAGGATCCTCTTCAGCCTCAGGTCTACATTCCGTATCTTCACTCCCAGCAGACAGTGTACCCTTTTGTTCTCTGGATCAGCTCTGGTGACAGGCCTGTCTGTTCTTCTTAATAGGCAGTCCCTGATCACATAGATCTGCTTCTTCTTGGTGTTGATGTGATTCTCTGCCCTTCTTCCTGTTCTTTCTGGCTGCGAGTCCTTCTGTCTTTTTTTCTCTTTTGTCATCTTCTGCAAGCTATTCTCTATCCTCCTGCGATTCCAAGGTGAAACTGTGTCATTTTTATGTCTGGAAAAGCTTTTTGGGGGGTATTATTGCTGTTTTGTATGGCTGAGTCTTATTCAGTTTGGTTGAAGATATCTTAGGGAGCCTTGATTTACAAGTGGAAAAAACAAAATTAATCCCAACTAATATTATTATTATTATTATGATTCAATATTTGAATTATGGTAGTGTTTAGGATCCCCAGCCAGGGATTCGGGCCCTAATGTGCGAAGCATTGTGCACACATATGGTGAAAAAAAAAATCCTTGCCACACAACATACGTGGGGGATCTGAACATACAGTGTAGTATAAAAGTTTTCTGGATGTCATGTGGAAATGCATAATCCATTTTTAGCTTACAAATGTGTTAATACATTGGCAAAAAGAAAAGGAGTACTTGTGGCACCTTAGAGACTAACCAATTTATTTGAGCATGAGCTTTCGTGAGCTACAGCTCACTTCATCGGATACATACCGTGGAAACTGCAGCAGATATTATATACACACAGAGATCATGAAACAATACCTCCTGCCACCCCACTGTCCTGCTGGTAATAGCTTATCTAAAGTGATCATCAAGTTGGGCCATTTCCAGCACAAATCCAGGTTTTCTCACCCTCCACCCCCCTACACACAAACTCACTCTCCTGCTGGTAAAAGCTCATCCAAAGTGACCACTCTCCCTACAATGTGCATGATAATCAAGGTGGGCCATTTCCTGCACAAATCCAGGTTCTCTCACCCCCTCACCCCCCTCCAAAAACCACACACACAAACTCACTCTCCTGCTGGTAAAAGCTCATCCAAAGTGACCACTCTCCCTACAATGTGCATGATAATCAAGGTGGGCAGGAGAGTGAGTTTGTGTGTGTGTGTGTGTGTTCCCCGCGGGGGGGAAGGAGGGGGTGAGAGAGCCTGGATTTGTGCTGGACATGGCCCACCTTGATTACCATGCACATTGTAAGGAGAGTGGTCACTTTGGATGAGCTATTACCAGCAGGAGAGTGAGTTTGTGTGTGTATGGGGGTGGGGGGGGTGAGAAAACCTGGATTTGTGCAGAAATGGCCCACCTTGATTATCATGCACATTGTAGGGAGAGTGGTCACTTTGGATGAGCTTTTACCAGCAGGAGAGTGAGTTTGTATGTGTGGTTTTTGGAGGGGGGTGAGGGGGTGAGAGAACCTGGATTTGTGCAGGAAATGGCCCACCTTGATTATCATGCACATTGTGAAGAGAGTTGTCACTTTGGATGAGCTATTACCAGCTGGAGAGTGAGTTTGTGTGTAGGGGGGTGGAGGGTGAGAAAACCTGGATTTGTGCTGGAAATGGCCCAACTTGATGATCACTTTAGATAAGCTATTACCAGCAGGACAGTGGGGTGGCAGGAGGTATTGTTTCATGATCTCTGTGTGTATATAATATCTGCTGCAGTTTCCACGGTATGTATCCGATGAAGTGAGCTGTAGCTCACGAAAGCTCATGCTCAAATAAATTGGTTAGTCTCTAAGGTGCCACAAGTATTCCTTTTCTTTTTGTGAATACAGACTAACACGGCTGTTACTCTGAAACCTGTTAATACATTGGTCAACCCAAACTCATTCTAATATAGGCCATGTTCAAGGGTTCTGGTTGAAAAACATTTCTAACAGTGAAGCAAATCGTTGAATCATAGAATATCAGGGTTGGAAGGGACCTCAGGAGGTCATCTAGTCCAACCCCCTGCTCAAAGCAGGACCAATCCCCAACTAAATCATCCCAGCTAGGGCTTTCTCAAGCCTGACCTTAAAAACTTCTAAGGAAGGAGATTCCACCACCTCCCTAGGTAACCCATTCCAGTGTTTCACCACCCTCCTAGTGAAAAAGTTTTTCCTAATATCCAACCTAAACCTCCCCCATTGCAACTTGAGACCATTATTCCTTGTTCGGTCATCTGCTACCACTGAGAACAGTCTAGACCCATCCTCTTTGGAACCCCCTTTCAGGTAGCTGAAAGCAGCTATCAAATCCCCCCTCATTCTTCTCTTCCGCAGACTAAACAATCCCAGTTCCCTCAGCCTCTCCTCATAAGTCATGTGTTCCAGACCCCTAATCATTTTTGTTGCCCTTCGCTGGACTCTCTCCAGTTTATCCACATCCTTCTTGTAATGTGGGGCCCAAAACTGGACACAGTACTCCAGATGAGGCCTCACCAATGTCGAATAGAGGGGAATGATCACATCCCTCGATCCGCTGGCAATGCCCCTACTTACACAGCCCAAAATGCCATTGGCCTTCTTGGCAACAACGGCACATGGTTGACTCATATCCAGCTTCTCGTCCACTGTAACCCCTAGGTCCTTTTCTGCAGAACTGGTGCCTAGCCATTCGGTCCCTAGTCTGTAGCGGTGCATGGGATTCTTCCGTCCTAAGTGCAGGACTCTGCACTTGTCCTTGTTGAACCTCATCAGATTTCTTTTGGCCCAATCCTCCAATTTGTCTAGGTTCCTCTGTATCCTATCCCTACCCTCCAGTGTATCTACCTCTCCTCCCAGTTTAGTGTCATCTGCAAACTTGCTGAGGCTGCAATTCACACCATCCTCCAGATCATTTATGAAGATATTGAACAAAACCGGCCCGAGGACCGACCCCTGGGGCACTCCACTTGATACCGGCTGCCAACTAGACATGGAGCCATTGATCACTACCCGTTGAGTCTGACAATCTAACCAACTTTTTATCCACCTTATAGTCCATTCATCCAGCCCATACTTCTTTAACTTGCTGGCAAGCATACTGTGGGAGACCGCATCAAAAGCTTTGCTAAAGTCAAGGAACAAGACGTCCACTGCTTTCCCCTCATCCACAGAGCCAGTTATCTCATCATAGAAGGCAATTAGATTAGTCAGGCATGACTTCCCCTTGGTGAATCCATGCTGACTGTTCCTGATCACTTTCCTCTTCTCTAAGTGCTTCGGAATTGATTCCTTGAGGACCTGCTCCATGATATTTTCCAGGGACTGAGGTGAGGCTGACTGGCCTGTAGTTCCCAGGATCCTCCTTCTTCCCTTTTTAAAGATGGGCACTACATTATCCTTTTTCCAGTCGTCTGGGACTTCCCGCGGTTGCCATGAGTTTTCAAACATAATGGCCAATGACTCTGCAATCACATCCACCAACTCCTTTAGCCCTCTCGGATGCAGCGAATCTGGCCCCATGGACTTGTGCTCATCCAGCTTTTCTAAATAGTCCTGAACCACTTCTTTCTCCACAGAGGGCTGGTCACCTCCTCCCCATGCTGCGCTGCCCAGTGCAGTAGTCTGGGAGCTGACCTTGTTCATGAAGACAGAGGTAAAAAAAGCATGAGTACTTTAGCTTTTTCCACATCCTCTGTCACTAGGTTGCCTCCCTCATTCAGTAAGGGGCCCACACTTTCCTTGGCTTTCTTCTTGTTGCCAACATACCTGAAGAAACCCTTCTTGTTACTCTTAACATCTCTTGCTAGATGCAACTCCAGCTGTAATTTGGCCTTCCTGATTTCACTCCTGCATGCCCGAGCAATATTTTTTATACTCTTCCCTGGTCATTTGTCCAATCTTCCACTTCTTGTAAGCTTCTTTTTTGTGTTTAAGATCAGCAAGGATATCACTGTGAAGCCAAACTGGTCGCCTGCCATATTTACTATTCTTTCTACACATCGGGATGGTTTGTCCCTGTAACCTCAATAAGGATTCTTTAAAATACAGCTAGCTCTCCTGGACTCCTTTCCCCCTCAAGTTATTCTTCAGGGGATCCTGCCCATCAGTTCCCTGAGGGAGTGAAAGTCTGCTTTTCTGCAGACCAGGGTCCATATTCTGCTTCTCTCCTTTCTTCCCTGTGTCAGGATCCTGAACTCAACCATCTCATGGTCACTGCCTCCCAGGATCCCATCCACTTTAGCTTCCCCTCTAATTCTTCCCGGTTTGTGAGCGGCAGGTCAAGAAGAGCTCTGCCCCTAGTTGGTTCCTCCAGCACTTGCACCAGGAAATTGTCCCCTACACATTCCAAAAACTTCTTGGATTGTCTGTGCACCGCTGTATTGCTCTCCCAGCAGATATCAGGGTGACTGAAGTCTCCCATGAGAACCAGGGCCTGAGATCTAGTAACTTCCATGAGTTGCCGGAAGAAAGCCTCTTCCACCTCATCCCCCTGGTCCGGTGATCGATAGCAGACTCCCACCACGACATCACCCTTGTTGCTCACACTTCTAAACTGAATCCAGAGACTCTCAGGTTTTTCTGCAGTTTCATACTTGAGCTCTGAGCAGTCATACTGCTCCCTTACATACAATGCAACTCCCTCACCTTTTCTGCCTTGCCTGTCCTTCCTGAACAGTTTATATCCATCCATGACAGTACTCCAGTCATGTGAGTTATCCCAATCTGTTATTCCAATCACATCATAATTCCTTGACTGTGCCAGGACTTGCAGTTCTCCCTGCTTGTTTCCCAGGCTTCTTGCATTTGTGTACAGGCACTTGAGATAACTTGCTGATCGTCCTTCTTTCTCAGTATGAGGCAGGAGCCCTCCCCTCTTGCACGCTCCTGCTCGTGCTTCCTCCCAGTATCCCACTTCCCCACTTACCTCAGGGCTTTGGTCTCCTTCCCCTGGTGTACCTAGTTTAAAGGAAGGGAAGCAGTGTTTTGGTAGCCTTACACATTTAATTTACACTCTCTTAACATTGGTGTAAATGGCCACACAATGAGCAAAGCAGTGGACAATCAGTCCCAAGATACTCCTTATTACACTTCAGAACTGGTTGTTAGGCATTCATTTGGGCAGCAAGCATCAATGTCACTATAAGCCAGCAGTATCTCTTCTTCCGTAATGACTTCTAGTGGGAGTCTGAATTTGGGGGAGGTATACTTTCCTGTACTAAGTTTCAAACGCTACCATTCAGACTTGGTAGCATTTCACATGCATTTTGTGCAGTTGCAGATTACTATGCAAGGAACAAATCAGTGAAGAATCAAGCATCTCCTCTTTGGACCTCACACACCTTCTCCATCCCTACCATGTGTAAGCAAGGGATTGATCCAACTCTGATAGGGAATTTTCCTGTCTTCTATACTACCCCAGTGGAATTTGATGGCTAAAGGATCTGATTCATCACTCCAACTCCCTTTCCCCAGATGCCTGCCTGACATCAAGGGCTTCTTTTTCTGTCTCCCGTTTGGCAGAGTCTTTATAGGCTGGGCCCAGGATCCCTTGGGGGCTTAACCCCCAGTCTCATCATGGGTTACTCAGGACAAGGGCTAGGGTGTTCCCACTCCAGGGTGCTCTTTCCTCACCATCCACTTCCCCCACCCAGTGATCACCACATTGAATTTAAAACACATACAATTTATAAAACAGTAACTGTAAATGAATAAGACAAAAATTTGAATGGTTAAAAGATCAAGGAACCCTGCACAATGGGCATGGGACACCATAGACAATAGTCTCTGGAACTCAGGAATATTCACTTTCTATTCCTTACATGACTCAGGTCAAAACTGCCTAGGACCTGGATGCACTGTGGTGATACTGCAAGTAAGACACCTGTTCTGATGGCAGCTACACATCATCAGGTTCCAGGTGGCAGGACCCTTCTCCCCAGTATTGCCCTCCTGTCAGGTTCATGTTCTCCCACCCAAGTCTAGCCTTCAAGGCCCTCTTATCTGGTGATGCCACCTTTGTTTGGGCTCTCTCTGCCCAGGGTCCCCACCTTACTTTCCCCAGATGCTCATACTTTCTGCCCTGGGCCCCGCACGCCCTTAGGGACAGTCCTGGCTGCAGTGGATATCTTGCTTGACTACAAGTAGTATGCAAATAGATTTCTATAAGGGCCATGCAATGAGTACCCCAGCATATCCCTATTCAGGATCAGTCCCTTGATGTCAGTTTTTCAGAGAAGCAGTAACCCAATAGTGCTTGAAGTTATGCATAATTATAATTATACATTTTTAAAAAGTGACTATGGTAGTTATATTGAATAAATACACACAGATTTTATAAAGCTATGGGGTCGGTTCTTGGCTGGTGTAAATTTTCATAGCTCTGAGGAAGTCAATGCAGCTATGACAGCAGCTCAGAATCTGCCCCATGGATTGTGTTTTCGCCATTGTGCAACTGGGGACAATTGAAATCAATGGAAAAATTCATATTGATTTCAATGGGCTCTGGATCAGGCCCTCAATGCTTAGTTAGAAAACTATGCATGACCATAATCAAATGTTGTTTTATGATAAGTAACAAATATATTATGCAGAATACATAGATGCAGTGTAAGACATCAGTTATTGAAAGATAATGGTTTAATGTTTACATTTATTAACATTTCATAACAATTCAATTTTTTTCTCTGGGTTTTTGTCTTTACTCATTTTTCAGATTCCTCATACAACTTTTGTGAATTTCTTATTTCAAAGATGTATTATTCTCCATGAATTTCATTCATTTAAAAAAAGTATTTCTTAATTCTCCTTTTACCATTTCCTCCCCTGACTTTCTTATTCTGGTTTCACTTGTAACTCTGTAGACTTCCCTTCTTTATTCAATTATCAGCCCTATTTTTCTATCATTTTTCTCAATACCTACCAGCATTTCTCACCTTCCCCTCAATAATGCTTACTTATTGATTGATCCTGTTACTACAAATATCTTGTCTTTCTTGCTAGGGTGCAAAAATAAAAAAAAATCTTCTCACCTCCTTTTGCAGTTATATCACACTTCTTTTCACTTGTACCATCCCCTAGTTCTGTAGTTTCATTTTCTTTCTCTTTTAAATCATTCGTTTCATGTGCCAAGAGTTGATGACATGAAAGGATTAAAGCTGAAGTGCACTGGAAATAGGAAGCTTTTTGCAACCATCTGCTTTTCTGATAATTAATACAAAACTCTTTCCAGCAACTTTTTCAGCTCTCTTTTAATCTCTGAATTTAGATTTTTTGTGGACTAGGTGAAAAGTAATTTAGGCCTCAATGTTCCCCCACATGGAAAAAGTGTAGGGAGGGAGGAAAATCTATTCCAAAAATACTCTGAGCTTTCCATACTAGGGATGAAGTTTATTAACCCTGCAGAACTTAAGGATCCACAAGGAAAGGAGACCAAGCCCTACAGATTCCAGGCCTAGTTTTCATCTGCTTTCTAGGGACAATCTCCTGCTGTGAGTAAAGTCATATAGATATTTTGTCATTGGCTACTTCTCCCGCAGCAGCTGATTGCTACACCCTTTGGATGCAGAATCCACTCACAGGGTTAATGTTGTTTGTGGCAGGATTCTAGAGGACTCTGATAAAGGTTCATATGCCTTGTGCAATACATAGATTCATGGGGGGCTGCTGCACAGAAGTATGTAGGGCCCCCATGAATGGAGAGGAAGGGCATGGAGAAGCCATAGGTCTGGGAATGGGTCTGGAGAATCCAATAATGTACAGATTTCCCCCACTGCCACCAAAGAGGCTGAACAGAGCCTACTGCAGCCATTGGGCTTCTGAATCCTCTGAAGAGCATCTACACCAATTTACACCATTTGAGGATCTGGCCCAAAATTACAAAGTGCTTTGAGAAATGCTATAGAAATTGAAATGTTAATAATTCCATAAGAGCGTTGCAAGATTAATATCTTACTATTGTATCTGGTCTGCAGTAGAATAGCAGACATAACTCCTCAGGGGTGTTAGAGCAGCTTTGCACCACCCAGTGCCTATAAAGCTGCCTCAAAATTGGCTTAACAACTGGCACTACAAGGATCCTTCTCCTCCCCAGATAGGGCGTGATCCACAGGTAATTTACAGCCACCATAGTGGTCCCTAATGCACCCGTTCCCTATAGATGGTGCAGTGGATGTGGCTAAAAGCAAGGGGATGTGGTTGAGGCATTCCTGTGGTCTGGCAATCTCTGGCCACCAGAACAGCCCCTTGGCTGCAGTGACAGACGATGCAAGTCAGAGTAGTCTGCACACAGGGACCAGACCAACACAGAACAACCCATGGACTGGGAAAGTGTGACAGGGTTTAATGTCTGTGTTGCACACAACTCTTCCCATGCACTAATTGTTCCTCAACCGGACCCCAGGATCTGGCTCGTAGTGTTTAATGTACTCTCTAACAAGAAGAGATGATTTACTTAAACAACCCCCACCCTCTACTAAAAAAAAACCCTTAGTCACCCTTTCCACATGCCCTTGAAACTTGATCCATTATTTGAATTGACGTTTTCACTGGATCTTCTTAAAGTTCTAAAAAGTGATTTTTTTTATCATTTTCTTTTCTTTTTTCTTGTTACTTCTATGTTTTTAGCCAGAACAGTTATTGTTAAAGAGCTTATGAGAAACCCAGCCATCATGGGAAATCTAGTCCAAATTTTCAGTTCAGATAAACATCCAAAAAATTGGGTATTCATCCATTCCTGAGATGTAATGAACCATTTCCTCACTGGGAGAAATCTGCCCCACATCCTCAGCCATTAGGATCGATGCAAATAATTCATTAAGTTTCTACACAATGACCTTCCCACTCTAGGACAATACGGCCATTGCAGAGAAATGAAACAAATTCTTTGCATCGGTCTTCATGGCTGAGTATGTGAGGGAGATTCCCAAACCTGAGCCATTCTTTTTAGGTGATAAATCTAAATCCCATTAGAGGAGGTTTTGGAACAAGTTGATAAACTAAATAGTAATAAGTCACCAGGACCCGATAGTATTCACCCAAGAGTTCCGAAGGAACGCAAATGTGAAATTGAAGAACTACTAACTGTAGTCTGTAACCTGTTACTTAAGTCAGCTTCTATACCAAATGACTTGAGGGTAGCTAATGTGACACCAGTTTTTAAAAGGGGCTCCAGAGGTGATCCCGGCAATTAAGGTCGGTAAGCCTGACTTCAGTACTGGGCAAACTGGTTGAAACTATAATAAAGAACAAAATTGTCAGACACATAGATGAACATAATTTGTTGGGGAAGAGTCAACATGGTTTTTGTAAAGGAAAATCATGCCTCACCAATCTACTAGAATTCTTTGAGGGGGTCGACAAGCATGTGGACAAGGGGAATCATGTGGATATAGTGTACTTCGATTTTCAGAAAGTCTTTGACAAAGTCCCTCACCAAAGGCTCTTAAACAAAATAAGCTGTCATGGGATAAGAGGGAAAGTCCACTCATGTATTGGCAGGTGGTTAAAAGATATGAAACAAAGAATAGAAATAAATAGTCCATTTTCAGAATAGAGAGAGGTAAATAGTGGTGTCCCCCAGGGGTCTGTATTGGGCCCAGTCCTATTCAACATATTCATAAATGATATGGAAAAAGGGGTAAACAGTGAGGTGGAAAAATTTGCAGATGATACAAAACTACTCAAGATAGTTAAGTCCCAGGCAGACTGCGAAGAGCTACAAAAGGATCTCTCAAAACTGGGTGACTGGGAAACAAAATGGCAGACAAAATTGAATGCTGATAAATGCAAAGTAATGCACATTGGAAAACATAGTCCCAACTATACATATAAAATTATGGGGTCTAAATTAGCTGTTACCACTCAAGAAAGAGATCTTGGAGTCATTCTGGATAGTACGCTGAAAACATCCACTCAATGTGCAGCGGCAGTCAAAAAAGCATATACATATATATATGGGAATTGGAAAAGGTTCAGAAAAGGCAACAAAAATGAATAGGGGTATGGAACAGCTTCCCTATGAGGAGAGATTAAAAAGACTGGGACTTTTCATCTTGGAAAAGAGACGACTAATGGGGGATATGACTGAGGTCTATAAAATCATTACTGGTGTGGAGAAAGTAAATAAGGAAGTGTTATTTACTTCTTCTCATAACATGAGAACTAGGGGTCAAAAAATGAAATTAATAGGCAGCAGGTTTAAAACAAACAAAAGGGAGCATTTCTTCACACAATGCACAGTCAATCTTTGCCAGAGGATGTTGTAAGACTATAACAGTGTTCAAAAAAGAACTAGATAAATTCATGGAGGATAGGTCCATCAACGGCTATTAGCCATGTTGTCCCTAGCCTTTGTTTGCCAGAAGCTGGGAATGGGCAACAGGGGATGGATCACTTGATGATAACCTGTTCTGTTCATTCCCTTTGGGGCACCTGGCATTGGTCACTGTCAGAAGACCAGGATACTGGTCTAGATGGACCTTTGGCCTGACCCAGTATGGCCTTTTTATGTTCTTATGCCTTGTCTCTTGTGTAGTTGTTTACAGCTGGTGGAAGCAAAATGTTACCAAATTGGTAGAGAGTCAGGTTTTTTTTGAGGATCATCTGTCACAATGGTTCTCAACCAGGGGTACGCAGAAGTCTTCCAGGGGATACATCAACTCATCTAGATATTTTCTTAGTTTTACAACAGGCTACATAAAAAGCACTATCAAAGTCCGTACAAACTAAAATGTCGTACAGACAATGACTTGTTTATACTACTCCATATACTATACACTGAAATGTAAGTACAATATTTATATTCCAATTGATTTATTTTATAAGTATATGGTAAAAATGAGAAAGTGAGCAATTTTTCAGTTATACTGTGCTATGACACTTGTATTTTTATGTCTGATTTTGTAAGTAAGTAGTTTTTAAGTGAGATAAAACTTGGGAAACACAAAACAAATCAGACTGCTGAAAGGGTACAGTAGTTTGGAAAGGTTAAAAGCCACTGGTCTATCACTTATTTATTAATTTACTTTAGATGTATAGAAAGAGGTTTTACATAAAAACTCCAAGTGCAGATGGACAAATTAATATGTCCATATAACATAATTCCATACAATTCCACTTATCTAAAAGGGAACTCCAGATTTTCCCTGTGTTTCACCTGGTGTACTTGTTTCCAGCAGTGCAAAGTGGGTGCAAAATGGTACCACATTAAAATGGAAGCATTTAAAATGCCCTTCGCACTCACATTGACCCAGGTATATGTGACTTCTGAATGTGTACGGGAGTGGAGAATGAGGCCTTATTAGTGGAGTGTTTGTCTGGATTTTATTACGATTTAATAATATATATATAAAATCCTGTGAATAACCATCAGCAAGAAACTGCAACTTACCAAATTAGCTGGTGGTTAAGCAAATGTGATAGTAGTCCCATGTCCCTCATTAATAGGTCACAGTAACAGCAATAATATTATAATAAGACATTAAAAAGCAGCAGGGGTTAGTTCCATACACTTGTCCTGTTTTTCTGGTGGATGTGCCACTAATTTTGCTGAACTTGACTGTATGAATGCTCACCCTTGAAAGTCCTCTCTCTCAATATAAGGGGAGCTTAAATTCTTTCAGATTCAACACTGGACTTCAGAGAAACTGTTTTGTGGGGTTAGCATTTTTCATTGGAGAGAAACCTTCTGTTTTCAAATATCCTGTTGTTTGCTATCTAGACATATGATTTTTCAAGTCTGTTTTACTTTTCTAAAAGTGACGGTATCATTTGGCGCTGTTTAAATTTCATGCCAGCTCAGCAGAATAACAAATTATAAAAGAGATGTCATTTTTGCATTGCATGTGTCTGTTGGATACATAAAATGCGAGAATTTTTTCCCATGGAAGTCAATGGTCAAACCTGTTTGTTCTTATTCATGAAAAGGTAAGGAACCATGAGTGTATTTTGCCTATGGTCTACCGATGGGTTAATCCAGCACTGGGGGAAAGATTGAAGTGAACAGTGCTCCATCTGATACCTGGCCTGTGCAGTGCTATCTATGGAAATATTGAAGCCAGTGTAAGTCAGAGTAGCCCTCAAGCTTCTCTATGTGGAAATAGGGGCTGGAGAAGGATGCAGCCTTTTACCTGGGGTAGTACCAGAGTATCACTTCTGGATATCACCTAAGAGGCAAGGAGGCCAAGGTAATACAGTACTGTCACAGTTTGTTGTTTAACTGACAGTGTTTGCACTCTATAGAAGGATGCTTAAAAATATGCACATGTTCTGTTTTCTGAGAATGTGTAATAGAGCTATAACCACAAAGAGAGAGTTGACGATTACTGGCCTTGACATACTTAACTTATGTTTAGATCTGTGTAAAGCATTCAAAACAGACTTTAAGCTAGATTGAATGAGCCTGGGTTTCAAGTTTGTGATATTTTATGTATCTGAAAGAAAGGTGAGAAGAAATTAACTCACTAGAAAAAAATCACCTTCGCCAAACACCCGGGCCCTAGACCCACCCTATTATTGTCGGTCTTAACAGGGGAATGCCTGGTGTGCTCATATGCATCCAGTGGCTTTCTGGGTGGTTCCCTCCCTGGGGGCTTTTTGTGTCATTGATGGGCCACAATCTTTTCCCCTTTCTTTGGGGTGGTCTTCAGGTAAGGTAACTCCACCCAGGTATTCTAAGGAGGAAAGAAACAGCCTGAATCTTGGTGTCATAGGCAGTGGAAAAGGCCACAGCCGACTCCTTGCTAAGCCCAGGCACAGGCAGTGCCTTCAGAAGGTTTCTGCAGTAGCTAGAGAGCCCTACCAGATCCTTGGACTAAAGTTACTAAGGTTGGAAGAGCTTCAGTGGTCATTTGAACATTACACACTGAACCTGTGCAGCAGATTTTCTTCCTTAATATTTGTCCACTTCTAATACCCATATATCAGAGAACAGGAAGTGACAAGTATAATACTGAGTAGGCACAACTATCTTCTTGAAAACTTATATAAAACAACTCTTTACTATTTTATAATTATAAATATTATTTTATTATTACTATTATTATTATCATTGTACGTAAGACCCCTATTCATGGACCAGCACCCCATTGTGCTAGGCACTGTTTATTTCCTTTCTCCCTTACTCCCAGTGTCCTGCTTGAGCCATTAATAGATAATCATACTCAAATACAGCAAACATAGCCTCCTCCACCCCAAATACTCAAATTTTAACTAAAATGTTCCAACCTGTCATATAACTAAAATTCAAATAAGGCCAGGACCATTCAGTCAATTCCGCTTGCTCTCCAACAGATGTCAGCAAAGAGCTCCCTCCCCAGTGGAGCCCTTGCACATCTGCAACTCTGGACCGCTCTTCCTCAATTTCATCAATAGCTCTTTTGCTCCCTATGGTTTCACGCCACAGAGCTTACAGTAAGAAGTATTCTAATTATTTTAGATGAGGTCCAAAACGATGGGCACAATATTGTTTTACTTTCAACTTCAAGAAAAAATAAAAATAGTTGAAGGGTTGTAATTGAGAAACTAAACTGTAAAGAGAGTGAGTTATAGAGCAAGAATGATGGCTTTTATCTTGGATAAGCCTTAGTAGTGCTCCAAGCCAGGAGCGACGGAAGCTCCCCAAATGTGGGGAGGCCACCAGCGTTTGAACCATGGCCCCACCCCTGTGCCACCCCTTCCCCCTGAGGCCCAGCCCGTGCACTGTCCCTTTTCCCTGAGCTCCCGACCTCATGCCTCCCATTCCTCCTGAGACCCCACCCTTGAATCGCCCCTTCTCCCCAAGTTCCCACCCTTACACTGCTCCTTCCTCCCAAGACTCCGCCCCCTGCTCACTCCTCTCTGCCCCCCATCACTTGCCTTTGCAGACAGTAAAAAGTGGTGGGGCCCTTATGGATCTCTCCAATCACCATCCAGATGTTTTTAAGGTAGATATAATGTTTCTAGGTGGTTTGGGCCTTTAACTGTTACTTCACAAGAATGGAGATATCAGCAAATTTTTAGGCCGTTTATCTGCTAAGTTTTGATAACTGGACTAAATCAGCCTCAGATGTATGGCTTTTCAGCCTTTGGGGGTGAATTATGCTGGCCCCATCATGCATGTTCTCAGTGCAGACCCTGGCTACCCTAGCCAGAATGTAGGAACTAGATTTAGCCATAAAGTAGAACTCTCTTAAATTACTTGCCACAGCACATTGCTTGGTGTTTTCTACCTATTCATATTATATTATAATCTCAAGTTACCCTGTAACTAACAAAATAAATATACATTCCAAAGTAAAAATGTCTGGCAACAAAATTGCAAAATCTGAATTTGCCAAAGAATTACACAACACACATAATTCTAACAATATATAAGAAAACACCGTCCAAAATCTTCGATGAAGTAGGTTATACCAGAGATGAATGTGGTATTATTTTCCTACATTATATCATCACCTGAATATAATAGATGCACTGTTGTATAATCTCATTAAGACTTGTATTTTTATTTCTTCATTAATGAGAGAAACTTTAAGACTGTAGAATAAAACAAAGAATCCTATCCTTTCATACAGTTTGGGGGTTAAGGTAATCCAATAAGCAGGAACAGCTGTGACTTTAATCACATAAGAAATAAACCCTTTCATTATGTCCTGCTGTATAGAGAGAGACAGAATGTGATAACTAAACACCAAAAGGCAGGAGGCAATCAGTGGGGTATTTATTTCCTTTTATTTTTACGTGGTATCCTAATTTCCTTTAAAGTAATGTTCAATTTTTAATTTATTGTTGACTTAGAGGCAGATAAATATTTATCATCAAAATTCTAATGAGTACTTTTGGAACATATAAAGGTTAATATCTTATTCTTCTACAGAGTTTTAAAAACCTATCTTCCCTTTTAATTCTTTGTACATTAATTTAATCATGTTCTGTACCCTTATTTGCATGTTGTCGGTTACAATGAATGAAAAGAGAAAACACTTGGGTAAATGGAATATGTTCTCTGGATTTCTTCAAGTTAAACTTTAAGTGTTAAAACAAATATGCCTCTCATTAGGCTGAGAGAGAAGAGGGTGTGAAATGTTCACAAATACAAAGCCAGGTCCTGCAAAGGCTTGCTCCTGCTTGTATTTCTTACAAATGTGAGTGAGTAATCCCTTTGAATTTGCTGGGGCTACTCATGAGTAAGGACTTGCAAGATGTGACCCATAAATTGAGAAATTACAAGGTGTGGTGGAAAAACCTTTCCTGAGAGAGAAAAAAAAGAAAAAGAGGAAAAAGGAAGATTTGAGTTTATGGAGTTGGATGGTTGGGATGTGAAAGGGGAAGCATGTTTGTTGGGGGTACATGGGAAATAATATAAATAATCATGATTCTTAGCATTGGTATATTACTCTTCATAAGCAGATCTCAAAAGTACTTTACAAAGGTGGGTAAGTATAATTATTCCCATTTTTACAGGTGGAGAAACTGAGGCACAGAACAATGGCATGACTTGCACAACATTGCAAAATGAGTCTCTGAGAGTGCTAAAAATAGAACTCCTGTCTTTTTTTCTGATGTTTTGCCATTGGAGTCCGCTTTTGATAATACTGAGGAAAAGAGCATCAGATTGTAGGGCAGTGGTGGGCAACCTGTGGCCCGCTCTGCTTACCACAGCTCCCATTGGCCAGGAATGGCGAACTGCAGCCACTGGGAGCTGCGGGTGGAGGTGCAAATGTAAACAAACTGTCTCGCGGCCTGCCAGTGGATTACTCTGACAGGCCGCAGGTTGCCCACCACTGGTGAAGGGAGTTACATATAATGGGCCAGATCACTGGTACATTCTGTCTGTAAAATACATCCTATCAACAGATCAGAACTTTCAGCTGAGTCAGTTCACCTCTCTTAGCTTGTCAGTAGTTGCATTTTTAATCTTAACATATGCTATTAAGAAGTTGCCTATCTTTCAGGCCAGTTGGCAGCTCCTACCTTGTACATATGCACTAAGGGTAAAATTTTCAAAAGCAGCTATGTGATGTAGGAGCTCATCTTAACTAATTAGCCTCTCACAGTTTGTATGGCAACTTCCAACTTATCTGTATGTGTATATGTTCTTCTTACTATATGTTCCAGCCTCTCACAGTTTGTATGGCAACTTCCAACTTATCTGTATGTGTATATGTTCTTCTTACTATATGTTCCAGTCTATGTATCCTGTGAAGTGGGTTGTAGCCCACGAAAGCTTGTGCTCTAATAAATTTGTTAGTCTCTAAGGTGCCATAAGTACTCCTGTTTTCAAAAGTTACTTAGGCACTCAGAAGCTAGAATTTCAAAAGTAATGAGGAAGACAGGTGCCCACCATGATTTTCAAAAGAGACTAGGTGCTTCTGAAAATCCCACTAAAGGCCTTTCTGCACCTAAAATATCTTTCAAAATCTGGGCCCTAAGTACCTATGGCACTTTTGAAAATTGGATTTAGGCTACTATGTCATTTAGGTGCTTTTGAACATTTTACTCCAATGTCATGAAACAATCTAGGACATTTTTTTTCCCAAAGCCATGTTTCAAATGGGAGTTGAGATCCCAAGGGATTCTGAAAACCAGTGTTCGGTTTTGCTCAAATTATCTGAGAGCCTTGAGTGGGAGGTTAAGGCCTGCTGAAGTTTGGCCCACCTATCCCCCATTATGACAGGGGGACAAAGGGGCACTATGAACTGGTGAGTGCAGGACAGGCTTGCTCCAGCCTCCCTCGCTGGGCTTGCTCTTCCTCCACACTAGATGGGTGACCCACCCTTGGGGAAAACCATGGATAAGTAAAATAGTCAGAGACAAACAGAAAAATCATGGTATCCATGACATTTTCACTCATGACAAACCTGCAGTCCCGCCTATGAATAGGCAATGGCAACACCAGAGTCTGCAGGAATTCTATGCCATGGATAAAGAAGGGCAATTTTTTTGTTGGACAAATAGATTATTCAACCAAAAATGCAGTTTCAGTTGACCTGAAACTATTAGCAAAGTTGATACAAATAATTTCAGCTATTCACAAAATGGCCAGAGAAGAAGAAGAGGAGGAGAAGTTAATAGTGGTTTTACTGCTCTGCCCTACCAAAAAAACCCAAATGAAACCAAACAAAGAAAATGCTTCTGCCTAGTCGTTAGGACACTCACCACGGATGTGGAAGATAGAGATTCAAATCCCTGCTCTGGAAGATATGTAATGGAATTTTTTGAATTAAAATTCCAAAAAAGAATCACTATATCTATATCTATATAATGTATATTTCTTTATTTATTGGAACTGCCATTGACCATAAAATAAACTGTTTACCCAGTTCTAGCCATGGAAAACTTTCCATCTGCATTCCACACATTTCCCGCTGGGCAGATAAAAGATAGACAATGAAAACTATGAAAATTGAAAACTGACTTACCCCATGATTATGCTGACTGCATGATGCAAAGATGGTTTTCAGAGCTGTGGTTGCTACATAGCCAGTATAATGCCATGACTCCTGTATCCTGCTATTATCACTCACAGAATTTACAAGCCAAGCTCTAAGCTTGGGCTTTGTGTTAGAAGAGAAGATTTTTGAGTGCCTGAAAAGCATAACTATTATATAAAAGAAAATTCCAGTGGCCAGGCACCTAACCTAGCTGAACATGAGCACCCAGACAGTATGGTCACCCAAGAATGAAGACAGATCTTCAAAAGAAGTTCCATCCACATTCTGATTTGACAATTCTCATTTTTGTCTAAGAGTTTAAAACTTGAGCTTCCAAATCATCTTCCAAGCACCCAAAAGAGGCCCTTTGAAAATTCCACCTATAGGTAAATGGCCATCAGATAAAACCCTGACCTAAAGCAGATTGACTGTCATAAAAGTTTTACCACTTTGGCTCTTAAAAGCCATTTCAGTGCCTTGATGTATACAAATCTAATTTTCCACAGTATCTCATTTCCTCCTGTGTAATACCTTTGCCTGTTAGTGTCATGAATAGCCGTCCTTCATCTATATCCTTGAATATTTGGCCTGTGTGAAGATTTGTGGTTCCTTGTTTATCATCTGTCTTTTCATGCCCTTCTGGGCATACACTTATTCAAGCTGAATTCTTTGCTTCTTTATTTGATGAAAATATAAACTACATCAATCAAACTGAATTGTTCCCTTGGTGACTATGCTTACAGTTTTAGGTCATACATGTTCCGCAGCTGTTTAATTGTAAATTTTGTTTTTGATTGCCCTTTCTCTGTAGGCCTTGTTACATATAGAATTCAAATGATTGAAGAACTGTAAGTATATCAGTTACAAGTAGTGTATCATTTTGGTAGGTTCTTTGTAGAAATGTTCTCATTGAAAGAATTTCATCAGGTTGCTTTTAATAATTCTACAGCAATGTATTAAAAGAAGTTCATTGTTAGATTTGTAGAGCTGGGGAATCCATTCAGAGACTGGAGCAAAATCTGTCATGTACTTTGTTGATTGGCATGTTTCTTTTTCTTTTTTCTTTTTTTTCTTTTTTTTTTTTTTGCTACATGTTGGAGAACAATGTTTTCTTGTGGCACTTCTGTGGCAACTCTACTACACTTCCAGAATCCTCTGCAATGTTGTAGGTGTGACAGGGCAACTCTCTGCAATATCTCTGGGTGACCACATTGTATTAAGTGTATGAATGGTTTCTGTATCAGTGTGGGGCAGGGATTGTATGCACTCCACAGGGAAGGGTTACCACAGCTCCTCCAGGAAGTGAAAACAGTAGGAAATGGTTAAGGCAAATAACTCCTGTTATAACACCTCCAGGGAGGCACCACTTCTCTTATTCTGGTTCAAACTAGATTCTCCAGAAACCAATAGACAAAGAAAGGACTTCTGGATAAATAGCATGAGTTTAAATTGACTAAGGGCCTTCATTCTAGTTCCTGTTCTAAAGACTGATATGAACTTATAACCCAGAGGAAAAACCTACATGTTGGGTTTAAAGGACAGACATATCAGAACCCAATGGTGAGCTGGGGGTGACCATGCGAGGTTCTTTTATTGTTTTTATATGCTTCCTCTGTAACACTTAAGAATAAATGTACTTGCTTACAAAGAGCTGTGTGGTCAATTGTGACTGCTAGCAACACACTGGTCACAGCTTACAGAGAGAAAGCAAAGCACAGGCACAGGCATTTGAGGCAGACTGGCTTGCTGGGGATATCACAGTGTAGATCAGGGAGCTGTGCAGCCTTAAAATCCCTGGTCAAAAGGAAAGGAGACACAGGAGAGATGACAGCTGGGAGCTGGAAACCTTTTAGTGGATGCCCACAAGGGATCCCACAGTGGGGGAAATACAGGTACAGTTACTCTGAAACTGTGACAATGAGAAGACTCCTCTTGGCTGTCTGAAAGTGAAGGAGGCTTTTGCTAATCACATTTGTTTATATATATTTTAGAAAATGGGCTATGGAATTGATAAGTAGCCTCCACTTTCTCCCTCTCTTCCCCTTACAGGACTGAAAACCAGAGCTCCTAGTTTCTGACATCAATTCATAAATATTGCAAGCACTTTCCCTGCTGTATATAAGCCATTTTAATACCCTTACAATATAAGAGGGATTGAAAGGTGAACTGATTACTCAAACACGGAGGAAATAAGAATTATAATTGTCAGAAATTCAGGCAAATATTATCCTATTACCCTTATAAAACCGAAAGGATGACAAGATCATGGCCTTTATGCCTGGTGCTCACTGTGTTCTGGAGTTATTATATACCAGTACCAGTCATTGAAAAATCACAGTAGGCTTATATGGAAGGGAATAAATTCCCACTTTTTTGAGGACAAGGAATTTGATTGGAAGACATCCCCAGGTTCTCTCTGTTGGAATCTGATGTTTGAAATAGCTGTATCTTTTTGTTGACATGCTGGGCCAGACCCTCAGCATGTATCCACTGAATGGAAAAGGAATAAATTAGTTGACACCATTGGAGGATCTACCCTACAAAAGTTAGTGTACTATTCCAAATTCACTGTAAACTGTGTGGCTGTGCGGCGGCCCAGCTGCCTATTAAGCCCCGCACAGGGGTTCAGGACTGTGGCAGGGAGAGATGCCTCTCCCCCAACACTGACCTGCCGCAGCAGGGAGAAGTATCTCTCCCCGCTGGACTCAGCACCGACCTGCCACGGCTGGGAGTGGTGCCTCTCCCCACCTGCCCCAGTGCGGACCTGCTGCAGCTGGGAGAGCTGCCCCTCCTGCCAGCCCCAGTGTGGACCTTCCCCAGACTTGCCGCAGCTGGGGGAAGGAGCCCCACCCCTGGCCCAGCCCCACTGGAGCTGCGGCAGCCAGGGACGGGCACCTCTCCCCCACGCCCCCCTGCAGTGAGAGAGGGCTGTGGGGAGTTCTCTCTCCCCACCGCAGCCCCAGGGCAGCCAGAACCCCGAACTCCTCATCCCCAACTCCATCCCAGAGCCCGCAACCCCAGCCGGAGCTCTCATCCCCCCACACCGCACCCTCTGCCCCAGTCCTGAGGCCCCTCCTGCATCCTGAAGCCCTCATCCCCAGCCCCACCCAGAGCCTGCACCCCCAGCCAGAGCCGTCACCCCACCTTCACCCAAACCTTCTGCCCCAGCCCTGAGCTCCCTACCACACTCTGAACCCCTCAGTCCCACCCCCACCACATGAACTTTGTTATGTGCACCAATCACCTGCATATTGGTGCACATAAAAAAATTCATTCTGCACATGGACGTAAAAAAATTGAGGGAACATTGACTATGTTTTGTCCTTGCTGGAGATTGTGGCTATAGCAAGATAGTTGTGGTGTAACTGAGGTTTGACATAGTTTTTCTGAAGTGTAGATGGGACCATATATAAAGTGTATTAGCAGGGGAAGGCCATTTAGAAAAATACCAGCAATCCACCGCATTAGTAGCCATACTTAACTCAGTATGAAAAAGCTCCTCAGGTTTTCCCAGAATATGGTGGGAAACAAACATGATTGTGCAGAATAGTAGGTGTGAGATGGTGCCACTTTGCATTTATATAATGTATTTCATCAGAGGTTATCAAAGTCCTTTAAAACTTTAAAAATACACATTAACCCTCACAGCTGCACTATGATTAGACAGGGGTTATGATGTCCATTAAAAATGAGCAAACTGAGTCACCAAGTAGTTAAGTGAACTGACCAAGGTCACACAGTAATTGAGAGGCAGACCTAGGAAGGAAAACCCTGATCCAAGTCCTTGGCTTTCCCCTTTTATTAACATTTGCATACATCTAAATAAGCAAGAAAAAGGCATCATGCTCTGTGTGTACTTTAGATAACTACGGTGAGAAGGAACTGTGCATGTCTCATGAAAGTTACATCAGAAACCTATTTTACACTGTCAAAAATATCACGTGTAGCAGCCAAGCTGTATGAAATGAGAGAACTGAGAGTTTGCATATCCCAGGAAAAGTGTTAGATTTTTGAGCAAAATTGGATCAAAATGGCAAATATAATAACTACAGTTAATATTGTTTTATTTGTGCGACAAATTCCTTTTAAACTAATGTCACCTCTCTAAGGTATCCAAACCTCACATAAAGGGCAGTGCACAGCTGTGCTGCCCCAGGAGTAGATTGGGAAGCAGTAAGTCTATGGCAATGCTGGGACTAGAACTCTGGACTGTTGCCATGATGCCCTGTTCACTGGACCACAGTCTCTTATATCCCCGCTCTATGAGAATGCTGAGGCCTGAAGGCTGGACCACACAGGGAAAAAAATTAGTGAGTGCTTAGCACCCACTGGCAGCCAGCTTCCCCCACCCCCACAGTGCCTCCTGCCAATCAACGCCTCCCCCTCCCTCCCAGTGCCTCCCGCACACTGATCAGTTCTGTGGCATGCAGGAGGCAGTGGGCGGGAGGGGGATGGGGTGTGCTTGGGGGAAGGAGCAGAACTGGCTGGGAAGAGGTGTGGCGAGGGTGGGTGCTTGGAGGAAGGAGGCGGGGCCTAGGTTGGAGCGGAGAGTTGAGCACCCCCGGGGCCTGGAGGAAGCCGGTGCCTGTGGAGGACTGTAAAGAATCAGAGTACTGCTAGTTGCATATAGTGACCAGCCAGGTTTTCTCTTGCTCCAAGGACGATGTTTTCTGTGCCAGACACCTGAAAAAGTTGTCTTTGCAGATTTTTTAATACCACTACCATTATACTTTAGACATATTGTCTGAAAGGGTTTTCATACAAAAATAGCATTATTTGCTATTGTTATTTAACTCTGTGACTATTTATGGGCAGATACATCTGTATGTTCCTGCTGCTTTCCACCACTCCAGCATCTCTAAGTAGCCATAAAGTCAGTTTAACTAGCTGGTTATTACTGCTGCTCTGCATTACCAGAATGGTTCAAAACAGCCAGAACATACCCAAAATGTTGATATTAATGCTATTGGGTTATATCCTGAGCTAATGTAAACTAATGTGTTTCCACTGACTTCAATGGAATGCCAGCACTTCATACCAGCTGAACATCTATATGGGGCCACCTAATTTCAAATTAGACAAAATCTCAAAGTAGCTTTTTGGGTAGATGTATCACTATGTGAAGGACCCAAACTCATATTAACTAGTTTTACTTCAGTTTAAGGGACTACAGAGTGTGTAAACTAAGTTCTACTTTATTACCACTAATTAAACATTAAAAGAGAAAATACAAACCATTGATAGAACACAGTGATTAGAAACAATTCAAAACATTTCATTTCCAGTTCAAATTAAAAAAAAGAAGACAGTACAGGTTACCAGGGCATAAAACCTATTCAGCACGTTAGATGAAATGCATCCTAGAATACTCAAGGAGCTGACTGAGGAGTTATCTGAGCCATTAGCAATTATCTTTGAAAAGTCATGGAAGTCAGGAGACAGAGGACTGGAAAAGAGCAAATCTAGTGCCCGTCTATAAAAAGGGAAATAAGGACAACCCAGGGAATTACAGACCAGTGATCTTAACCTTTGCACCCAGAAATATAATGGAGCAAATAATTAATAAATCAATTTGCAAACACCTAGAAGATAATGAGGTGCTAAGTAACAGTCAGCATGGATTTGTCAAGAACAAATCACGTCAGACCAACCTGATAGCTTTCTTTGACAGGGTAACAAGCCTTGTGGATGGGGGGAAAGTGGCAGATGTGGTATATCTTGACTTTAGTAAGGCTTTTGATACTGTCTCTCATGACCTTCTCATAAACAAACTAGGGCAATACAACCTAGATGGAGCTACTATAAGGTGGATGCATAATTGGTTGGAAAATTGTTCCCAGAGAGTAGTTATCAGTGGTTCACAGTCATGCTGGAAGGGCATATTGAGTGGGGTCCCCCAGGAATTGGTTCTGGGACTGCTTCTGTTCAATATCTTCATCAGTGATTTAGATAATGGCATAGAGAGTACACTTATAAAATTTGTGGACGATACCAAGCTGGGAGGGGTTGCAAGTGCTTTGGAGGATAGGATTACAATTCAAAATGATATGGACAAACTGGAGAAATGGTCTGAAGCAAATACGATGAAATTCAATGAGGACAAATGCAAAGTACTCGACTTAGGAAGGAACAATCAGTTGCACACATACAAAATGGGAAATGACTGCCTAGGAAGGAGCACTGCGGAAAGGGATCTGGGGGTCATAGTGGATCACAAGCTAAATATAAGTCAACAGTGTAACACTGTTGCAAAAAAAGCGAACATCATTCTGGGCTGTATTAGCAGCAGTATTGTAAGCAAGACACAAGAAGTAATTCTTCCGCTCTACTCTGCGCTGATTAGGCCTCAACTGGAGTATTGTGTCCAGTTCTATGTGCCACATTTCAGGAAAGATGTGAACAAATTAGAGAAAGTCCAGAGAAGAGCAACAATAATGATTAAAGGTCTAGAAAACCTGTGAGGGAAGATTGAAAAAACTGGGTTTGTTTAGGCTGGAGACAAGAAGACTGAGAGGGGACATGATAACAGTTTTCACATACATAAAAGGTTGTTACACGGAGGAGGGAGAAAAATTGTTCTTAACCTCTGAGGATAGGACAAGAAGCAATGGGCTTAAATTGCAGCAAGGGCGATTTAGATTAGACATTAGGAAACACTTTCTAACTGTCACAGTGGTTAAGCACTGGAATAAATTGCCCAGGGAGGTTGTGGAATCTCCATCATTGGGGTTTTTAAGAGCAGGTTAGACAAACACCTGTCAGGGATGATCTAGATAATACTTAGTCCTGCCTTCAGTACAGGGGACTGGACTAGATGACCTCTTGAGGTCCCTTCCAGTTTTATGATTCTATGATTTCAAAGTAACCAACCAGAATGCATTTCAAAGGTTTCATAATAAACAGTAAAACATTTCAAAATAATTAAAGCACAGCAATAGGCCAAATCCTCAATCAATATAAATTGTTGTGGCTCCACTACAGAGGATTGAGCTACACTGATTTGTACAAGTTGAGGATCTCGGCTAATAGTATATACACACTTAGCATCCCTGCTTTCTCTCATAGTGTTATTTATAATATTTTTAAATCCCTGGTTCTTTGTCACTCTTAAAATATCCAGTAAATAATCTCTCTATAGATTAGTGAGCAAACAATTCTCAGTTTTAAGTGACTGATTCCTTTACTCAGGATCTGAGTTTTTCAACACTCTCTCATTTCACGGAAGTTAGCCAGTGCTAATTTTTTTCTCTCTCCCTATTTCAGTCTTTGATTAATATGCTTCCAGTGAATGTACAAAAATAACGGGCTACTATGAAATCTTTTTCTGAAGCATTTACCCTAGGGCTAAGGTTAATGACAATGCTGTTACCAAAATACACTCTCCTTACTGCTAGGATGCCAACCTTTAAGCTGCACTATTGTTATGGAACTCCTGTACGGGAGTACTTATGGTAAGTGAATACTTTTTGTATTCCTTCTATAATTCATTTAGAACAAAGGTTGTAAAGTACTGTAACAGGAAAGTGACAGCTTTGCCTCCTAAGCCAAAAAAATTATCTAGCCGCAACTATGTATTTTGTTTCCCTCTGAATGGTAATTTTTAAACACAGAAACATAAAATTATCATTAAATGTGTGATAAAGGGTTGTTGTGTTCCCCCTCCTGAAATGGGACTGAATGAGGTGATGCCTTTATATAAATAGCCCTTTAATAGTAAATTGATTCCCCCTCTCTCCTCTCCCCCCCCAACAAATATGTTTACTAGCAAAACACTGACATAACCTTGAAAAAGATTCTCCTTTTGTCACCAGGAGTGTTGAGAAGGCCTTTATTTTACCCCTTCAGTGCTGTTGCCCTGACAGCTCAGTGAAGCAGGAGAGGAGGTAGCTCTGTAAGGCCATATCTCAAATTCTGGTGGAGAAAAACTCTTGTCTTGTCAGACTGAGCTGCAGCAAGACCAGAAGCCAGGGATTCCCCATTGCCACTACACAAGGCTAAAAACTCTTTATCTCCTCAACAAGAGCAGAAAGGACAGGGAGGTGATAACTCTTTGGAATGCAATGATTATCTTTTATTTGGCAGGTGATAATTATTGTGTTTCCTCGGTATTAGCATGGTAGGATCTGATTATAGGAGAGTGAAATTTCTATCTGTGGAAGAAAAAATGAGGAGTCCTTGTGGCACCTTAGAGACTAACACATTTATTCAGGCGTAAGCTTTCGTGGGCTAAAACGCACTTCATCAGATACACAGAGTAGAAAATACAGTAGGCAGATATAAATACACAGCACATGAAAAGATGGGAGTTGCCTTACCAAGTGGAGGGTCCGTGCTAATGAGACAAATCAATTAAGGTGGAGGACTATTCTCAACAGTTGACAAGAAGGGGTGAATACCAAGGGAGGGGAAAAAAACACTGTTGTCCTGTTAATGAGGGCAACATAATCAAGGTGGCCCATTTCAAACAGTTGACAAGAAGGTGTGAGAATCAGCAGGGGGAAATTAGTTTTTGTATTGACCCATCCACTCCCAGTCTTTATTCAGGCCTAATTTGATGGTGTCCAGTTTGCAAATTAATTCCAGTTCTGCATTTTCTCGTTGGAGTCTGTTTTTGAAGGTTTTTTTGTTGAAGAATTGCCACTTTTAAGTCTGTTATTGAGTGTCCAGGGAGATTGAAGTGTTCTCCTACTGGTGTTTGAATGCTATAATTCTTTATGTCTGATTTGTGTCCATTTATTCTTTTGCGTAGAGACTGTCCTGATTGACCAATGTACATGGCAGAGGGGCATTGCTGGCACATGATGGCATATATCACATTGGTAGATGTGCCGGTTAACAAGCCCCTGATGGTGTGCCTGATGTTGTTAGGTTCTGTGATCTTGTCCCTTGAATAGATATGCGGACAGAGTTGGCAACGGGGGTTTGTTGCAGGGATTGGTTCCTGGGTTAGTGTTTTTGTTGTGTGGTGTGTAGTTGCTGGTGAGTATTTGCTTCAGGTTGCGGGCCGCTTTCCCCTTGTCCCAGGCCTTGCCCACCCTCTGACGGGGTCACAGGATCTCCAGTACTGTTGGAGAGTATTAAAGACTCCAGGCCGATAAAAGTTCTGTTGCAGCCTCTGCCTGGTACACTGGATTCTCTGGTTTCCTGAGAAAGGGATGACATGGGCCAAGAACAGTAGCTTGCGGCAATATTTCTGGGGGACCACCAGCTGCCTCCAGATCCCCCACATCTCCACTTCCCCTGGGGAAGCCCATCTCAGTGTAGGAATCACTTCTCCCACAAGAACCTCTCCTGGCAACCTCTCCCCATGATCTGTGCTGCACTGAGGCCAGCCAGGTCCCTTAGCTTCTGCAAGGAGGGATCTTTCTGCAACTATGTCTGGAACTCAGCAGCCTGGGAAGGGATGGGGACTTCTCGCCAGCTGGGTCTGAAGCCACTTGCCTCTCTGAGCCTTGTCCCTGGGCACTCCCTCCCCAGCACGGTAGGGTCCTGAGCATCCAGTGAGGTACCCTCCCTGGTGTCAGGGCATAGTACCCCTCACTGGCTCTGGCTACAGGTCACGACTAGGATGTTATGGGGTTTGCTTGGCCAATCCTCTAGGTCATGCCCCATCAACACCTCAGTAGGCAAATGATGGTGCACCCCCACGTCCTTGGGGCCTTCCTTGGCTCCCCATTTCAGATGTACTCTCACCACGGGCACCTTGAATGAGGTCCTGCCCACACCCGTCACCCGCTCTAAGGCCACCACCTTGGGCCGGGTCAGCCTCACCTCAGCGCCCATGTCTCAGTATCCATTGACCTTCCTCCCAGCCACCTCCAGGGGAACAAGGCACTCACTCCACAGAGACAGCCCCACGCCCACCCTGTAAACTAAGAACCTTGAGTCTGGAGCATCCAGCCCCCCAGGGGAGCTGGCCTGGGCAACTCCTCTGTCCTGAGCAGTTGGTAAACTGCCAGCCCCTCCTGCCTGGGAAGCCTGCCCCTCCAGCGGCTGGATCCCCACCCAATTAACCCTGTGGGGATTCGATTTGCTCAGTTTGTCCTTGAGCTTGGGGTACTGGGTCAGTATGTGTCCTCTCTGTCCACAGTAATAACAAGTCAAATTCCATTGGTCCCCTTGAGCTGGTCGGTTTGTCCTGATGCCTGTTGTTCCCCTTGAGAGGAGGTTCTCCACATTCTCCCTTTTGGGGGTCCCAACATGACTCTCTCTCTGCACCGTGGTGGGCTTATTCTTTTGGGACTCCTCCTTTCCACACCCTGACCGCCTATCCACAAATTCATCAGCCAGCTGCCCTGTGCTTCTTTGGTTTTTTGTCCACCGACCATATCCTCAGGTCGGATGGGCAATGTTCATACAGGTGCTCCAGTACAATCAGTTTAACCAGGTCCTCCTTAGTCTGGGCCCCATCACCCCTCTTGTGGACATATCCCTCCATTTGGAGGATCAGTTCCAGATATGTGCCCTTAGGGCTTTTACGCTGACTCTGGAACTTTTTCCAGTACACCTCAGGAGTCATCCCAAACTTGTGTAGTAGGGCCCTTTTGAACAGTTCATAGTGTCCTGCCTCCACCCCTTCCATTCGGCTGTACATCCCCAGAGCTTTGAGGTCCAGTAAGGGGGTGAGAAACCGGAGCCTGTCTGCAGGGTCAACCCACAGGCCTTCTCAAAGGCAATCCGGAATTCATCTATGTGCTTCCCTTCCTTAAACTGGGACAGGATGCACTTATCAAAGCTCCATGACCTATCTGTGGAAGGAAGCTTTTCTGTTAGGGGAAAGAAAATTCAGTGAAATGCTCTGAAGCAATTTCACTATTAATCTGGTTCAACTGTGTACAGTTTGTATGGGATCTTTCTAGCTGAACTGTAACATAGTTATTTCAACAGTTAGCAACTTTTCCTGACTCAGGGCCAAATTCTGATCACCTTACTCATGTTGAATAACACCTGTCACCCTACAGGGCAAGCCGAGCATTAGACCTAGGGTTGCCACCTCTGAGGTACAAAAAAATGGGGACATCTCGTTGTGTGTACTGAGCACCCTTACTGATTTCCCAGTACAGCTACCACAAAAAAGGGATGATCCTGAGGAAACCCAGATAGGTGATAACTCTATTTAGATTCCCTTTAGTACCTCTCGGGTGCATCCATTTCAGGGACAGGCCTGGCTTCCTGCACCTCACTTTGGGTGGAACAATACAGTCCAACTACTATGGGCCTGGATCTCTGGGCTGCAGTCCCCTAGTCACCAACCTTGTCAACACAGGCCCTTATTGGTTTTGGCTGCTGTAGGATTTTCCCTTTGGGAGCCTGTGACAACATACATTTTGAATTACACTGAATAGCGTATTTAAAACAAAGCACTATTTATTCAATCCTCATAAGTACAAAGCATTTCAGGAAAATGAGTTAACACAATGAAAGGCCTAGACACATACTTCCTTACCTAAGCTTAACATCTCTATCCATAACCCTGGAAGGTCCAGTATATTCCCCTCTCTGAGTTGGGAGAGCCAGTCTGTGATACTCTGGAGCATCTCTCTGTCAATCTGGATGTCAATTTCTGACAGTTGAAACACACTACCTCCTCCTTTTGCCAGGGAAACTTTTTTAACTGGTTAGGGGATTTTGATCTGTATGATCTCAGCCTGGGTAAAACAAATCTGTTAACTTTTATTTAGTTCCTGGAAGTAGCATCTCCCAGTAATAGCCACATTGTTCTCTGAGCTGCTTTAAAGGCGTGTACAGGAGGGTGTCTTCTCTTTGCCATTGTCTTATTTCCTGTGGGTTTCCTCCTTTACAGTCTCTCATTAAACTCCCGGCAGTCAGACTTGTTGATTCAAACAGATAACCTGTAGGACATATGCTATTAATAAAAATGATACACATAACTCCCTCCTTCTCCACAGCACCTTACTTCATGAAAGATTCCATTGGACTCACTGGAATTACTCATGGAATAAGATGCTATTCAACATAGAATCATAGAGGGTTAGGGTTGGAAGAAGCCTCAGGAGGCTATCTAGTCCAACCCCCTGCTCAAAGTAGAACCAACCGCATCTAAATCATACCAGCCAGGGCTTTGTCAAGGACCTTAAAAACCTCTAAGGATGGAGATTCCACCATCTCCCTAGGTAACCCATTCCAGTGCTTCACCACCCTCCTAGTGAAATAGTTTTTTCCTAATATCCAGCCTAGAACTCAGCTTCTCGACCACTGTAATCCCAGGTCCTTTTCTGCAGAACTGCTGCCGAGCCATTCGGTCCCTAGTCTGTAGTGGTGCATTGGATTCTTCCGTCCTAAGTGCAGGACTCTGCACTTGTCCTTGTTGAACCTCATCAGATTTCTTTTGGCCCAATCCTCCAATTTGTCTAAGTCCCTCTGTATCCTATCCCTACCCTCCAGCATATCTACCTCTCCCTGCAGCTTCATGTCATCTGCGAACTCGCTGAGGGTGCAATCCATCCCATCATCCAAATCATTAATGAAGATGTTGAACAAAACTGGCCCCAGGACTGACCCTTGGGGCACTGTGCTTGATACCAGCTGCCAACTAGACATCGAGCCGTTGATCACTACCTGTTGAGCCTGACGATCTAGCCAGGTTTCTATCCGCCTTATAGTCCATTCATCCAATCCACAGTTGTTTAACTTGCTGGCAAGAATACTGTGGGAGACAGTATCAAAAGTTTTGCTAAAGTCAAGAAATATCATATCCACTGCTTTCTCCATATCCACAGAGCTAGTTCTCTCATCATAGAAGGTAACCAGGTTGGTCAGGCATGACTTGCTCTTGGTGAATCCATACCCACTGTTCCTGATCACCTGCCTCTCCTCCAAGTGCTTCAAAATGGAATCCTTGAGGACGTGCTCCATGATTTTTTTCGGGGACTGAGGTGAGACTGACCTGTGTGTAGTTCCGTGGATTCTCCTTCTTCCTTTTTTTAACAATGGACACTATATTTGCCTTTTTCCAATTGTCCGAAGGTCGCCACGAGTTTTCAAAGATAATCACCAATGGCTCTGCAATCACATCAGCCAACTCCCTCAGCACCCTTGGATTCACTGCATCCGGCCCCATGACTTGTGCATGCCCAGCTTTTCTAAATAGTCCTTAATCTGTTCATTCACCACTGAGGGCTGCTCACCTCCTCCCCATACTCTGCTGCCCAGTGCAGTAGTCTGGGAGCAGACCTAGTCTGTGAAGACCGAGGCAAAAAAAGCATTGAGTACTTCAGGTTTTTCCACACCATCTGTCACTAGGTTGCCTCCCCCATTCAGTGAGGGTCCCACACTTTCCCTGACCTTTTTCTTGGTGCCAACAGACCTGTAGAAACTCTTCTTGTTTCCCTTCACATCTCTTGCTAGCTGCAACTCCAATTGTGCTTTGGCCTTCCTGATTACACCCCTGCATGTTCGAGTAATATTTTTGATACCAGCTGCCAACTAGACATCAAGCCGTTGATCACTACCTGTTGAGCCTGACGATCTAGCCAGAAGCCTGAAAGGCAAAATCTCTGTAGGAACTTCCCTGAGGCGAACACCCAGGCAAATTTCCTCTGTTTGCTTCTCCTCTGTTCACAGAGTAATGGTATCAACATGAATAATGATATCAACAACATGAGTATGGTATCAGAATTTAGCTCCAAGCATTTATTTAGGAGCTGTTTCTTCCACCTTACTCATCCCATTCATTTTAATAGAACTTTACATAGTAAGGTATTACTTAATGTGAATAAGGATGGCAGAATCACGGCCTTAGTTGTTGAAAGCAAATAATAACTTATCTATTTTTGACCAATTTGGTATTTCTGATATTATGTGGACAAAGAGACAACCTATTAGCACCCACAATTGTTTTTATTTCTGTCTCTGCCATATTTTTGTGCAGAAATTTGGAATAAAGTCCTAACTTACGTTATCTGATATGTCATTCATTGTATATTATAAGCAAAAAACCCAGAAAATGTAGATTGCAAAGATTTGACAATTTAGGGAAAGGGTCAGGGATCATTCTCTTCTAATGTGGTCTCCATTGTAGCTGAAATTAAGGAAAATGTTTACTAAGCTCCAGACATATGGCACTGATTAGAAAACTGCAAGGTTTGAGCACTGATTGGTGGGTTAATATTCTAATGAGATAGATTAATCAATGTAAACCACACAGCTCAGTTCAACTGCTGTTCTAAATTGCCAATTTCATCTTCATCCAGCAGAGAAAATGCCAATCTTTCTCTCTGCAGTAAAATCTTCTTGTTATAACAATGAAGCAAGTCCAGAGTTACTGTTATTGGGAAACATCTGGTAACTACAAGATGTGGCTCCTATGAGATAACCACATCCCTGGAAAATTAGAAGAACTTACTCAACTTAGTTGTATTTCATGTTTTGTAATACCCCTGAGTTCGCTTGCCTCATAATACGGTAATCACTTTGCCTCTGCACCATAAATGAAACCACAGATGCTACACTTTGCTGTAATGGCCACTGCTTAACATAAATAAATGATCAAAATAACAATATTATGCATATATAAAATATATACACAATGATAAATACGGTGGCATGGGAAACTATGATGCTCATGCTTAAATAGGTGAAGAAGGCATCATCAGGGACACAGTTAAAAAAAAAATTGGAGCAGGAGCTAGGGGACCAAAAGGAAGCTTTTTATTTTCACAGTATAGTTTTTGTTTAATGTTTGGGATGGTTTATATCCCATTTCATTTTGTTGTTAGAATATTCTCACCTGGAACAGGTCAACATGACATCTGCGGAGGAACTCTCCCTGACCCCATTTTTTGAGAAAAATGATGCACAGTGTTGCATTTTGGAAATATGTTTAAAAGAAATGAAGAGGGCAAAATAAACACAGAATTATAGCCCCAGAATCCTAGAATCCACAGTGTTATCTTGAGGAAGGCTCACAACCCTCCTCCAGCAACATCATTAAACTATGTGAGAATAAAAGGGAGAAAATTACAGATGTAATCAGCTCATCAGAACAAACCAGTACCTGTAACAATTATAGTAGTCACCCCCAGCCTGCTGTATTTAGCATTCACCCTGCCCTCTCACCAGGCTTAGGCCACGGTTGCAAAAGTAAACAGGTGTCAGAGCTTCAGTGGATAATGTCCTGTAGGAAGACAGGCAACAGAAAATAAGTATAGGCAATTGGCAGGAAACTTGTATGTATTTTAGATTATCCAGAATTTTTACAAGGGGTGAGGAAGAAAGAATCAGTTCTGGGTGGGAAAGGATTGCTCTGTCTGCAGATGAGACCTTTGCCATCATGGGATGAGAATTGCTATCAGTCCTGAGTGGTGGTATTCTTGGCAGGCAGTATGAAATATTTGAAGAATGGTTTTCCCAAGGATGGTACTAAACCCGCACTTCTTCTAAAATGTATAGCCAGAAACACCGACAGTGAAGGGTTACTTGGTACTCTGAACAAAAATCAGGTTGAATAATAGACAGCAGAATCAAATATTTACGATGTGTTGGCACAGATAACACATTAGCAACCAGCTAACTGAGGTCTACTGTTGCAACTCCTATGCACTTTGAGCCTGATTCTCCACTACCCTGCAACTTGCAAAGTAATTTGCACCTGTACGAAGTGAATGTAAAATGCTCTCATTTTGATCTGACAGCATTTTACACCCACTTTGCACAGAGGTAAATGACAACACAAGGAGCAAGGCTGTGGAGAATCAGGGCCATTGAGATGGGTTTAAATCTGGGATTTGGTTTCTAGTGTAAGTTTAATTAGAACATTTGCTTGGCTAAAATCAGGGGTGAAAGTAAGTTAGAGGATTTACCGGTACACCAGAGTCCTGAGCAGGGGGCGTGGCCTCAATTGGAAGAGGCGTGGCCTTAATCGGAAGAGGCAGAGCCTTAAATCCCTGGGCCCTTTAAATCTTGATTTAAAGGGCCTGGAGCTCCAGCTGAGGTAGTGGCTGCTGGGAACCTGGGGCCCTTTAAATCACCCCCCGAGCTACCAGCTGCAGAGGCGGCTGGGAGCCCCGAGGCTCGGGGGCGATTTAAAGGGCCCAGGGCTCCAGCTGACAGTATGGCAGTGGAGCCCTGGGCCCTTTAAATCACTGAGGAGCCCTGGGGGCTCCCGACTGCCACCGCTACCCTAGGACTCGGGCAGCAGGGCTTAGGCGTGGATTTAAAGGGCTCGGGCGGTAGTGGTGACTGGAGCTCTGGGGCCCTTTAAATCCCCGTGAGAGCCCCTCCGCCGCTATCCCAGGGCTTGGGCAGCAGGGCTCAGGTGGAGATTTAAAGGACTTGGGGCTCTGGCAGCCACTACTGCCCCGGCCCTTTAAATCCCCTCCGGAGCCCTGCTGCCGCTACCCTAGGGCTTCGGTAGCAGGGCTCCAGTGGGGATTTAAAGGGCTGAGGCGGTAGCAGCGGCTGGAGCTCCGGGGCCCTTTAAATCCCCATTGCAGCCCTGCCGCCACTACCTCAGGGCTTTAAATTGCCTACTGGCTTGCTTTCACCTCTGGCTAAAGTTTACCTGAACTGCGTGCCAGTGGGTATAACTGCCAAATGGCTTGCTTATCAGTGGGTGCTCAGAATCAGCAGGATAACTTTCTACATTATCTTTGGGAGTAGCTCCCTTTGAAGGTGATAATACCATGATAAAGCCAAACTGCAAAAATCTCTGCTTGCTTTTCTTTTTTATGCATACTAAGGGTATGTCTACACTTCAATGAAAGTGCAGGGTTAGTGGGATGTGAATCAGCTGACCCTGGGTTTGAGAACACAGGATTTGAGCATCTGCACTGATTGTTAACCCTAGGTTAAGACTTTTCTAACCTGGGCTCGAATATGGGATTCTTATGTCCGTGCTCCAGCACACAGCTCTGAGTCAAACCAACCATATCCCAGACTCCAGTCCCTAGCACCCTCCTTAGATGTGGCTGCTCTAGCCCTTTGACTGTGGTGCACTGTGCAAAAACTTTGACTGTCCACCCTGCATGTAACAGGAAGTTTGAACAGCCAGCCAACACATCCTACTGAGCAGTCATTTTGGTCTGTGCACTCCTAGCTACCAGAGCCAGCAACATGGAGGAGGTGCCTTTTGAAGAACTTCTCTTGCTTACACTTTCACTCTTCAGGCAGAAAAGGGACAGAGTTTCCATGAGATGCTGGTGGACATTTTGGCCTCATTTTCTGACCCACCTGTTAGGATATAGATATTCAGGCCTGCCTGTAAAGGCCTATACTTTAAGAATTTAGGTATATGTTTATAATTTAGCTAGTAACAGAGGTATACAAGAAAGAATCTGTGTAAGGGCCTTCTCTCACTGTGACAGTCTGAGGCCCTGTTCTTAGGCCAATGCCCTTGGCTAAGCAGCAGAGGCAGCCATAAGCTGGGAAGCGTACGGTCACATCCTCACATTCCAAACTAGTCAATATGGGACTGTTAGGAAGGTGATTCAATCTATCACTTCCAGAGCAAGGAAAGAGCCTAGAAGATGTAAAAGGAAATTTAGTTTGATAGTTTTCTGTCTGGTAAGAACTCACTTACCAATAGACACAGCTGGGAAACCCTTATGTCTTTATAGATGTAGTTGTGAAATCCTCACTTCTGTGTTCCCACTTTGCTATTGTTTATTTGCATGGTCTCTGTCTGGTTCTGTGATTGTTTCTGTCTGCTGTATAATTAATTTTGCTGGGTGTAAACTAATTAAGGTGGTGGGATGTAATTAGTTAGCTAATCATGTTACAATATGTTAGGATTGGTTAGGTAAATATCAGTAGAATGATTGGTTAAGGTATAGCTAAGAATATTACTATATAAATTAGGGGCAAACAGGAAGTAAGTTGGGATTTGAAAATAAGGAAAAAGGAACTTGGATTTAAGCTTGCTGGAAGTTCACCCCAATAAACATAGAATTGTTTGCACCTTTGGACTTCGGGTATTGTTGCTCTCTGTTCATGCGAGAAGGACCAGGGAAGTGGGAGAGTGAAGGAATAAGCTCTCTAACACCACCAAGGGCACCTGACAGAGCTTATGATGGAACAGGAGGAGAAGGAGGACACAGACATGGCAGACTCAAATTGGCAGATGATTCTCAGAACACTCGGTATAAACACTGATGTCTACATAGAGCAGCGCTTCTGGAGCAGAGCCACACTCACAGAATGGTGGGACCACATCATCATGCAGACCTGGGATGATCAACAGTGAGTCCAGAACTTTTGCATAAAGAAAGCGACATTTCTGTAACTTTGTGAGCAGCTTGTCCCAAACCTCCAGCATAAGGACACATGCATGAGGGCAGCCATTCTGGTCCAGAAGCAGGTTGCTATAACTGTTTGGAAGCTGGCTACCCCAGAATGCTACAGCTCTGTTGCCAACTCATTTGGTGCTGGAAAGTCAACTGTGGGTAAAGTGGTTGTGGAGGTTTCTGAGGCAACCAGGCATGTGGTTTGCCCCAAGGTGGAGGCATAAAAGATATTCTTGAAGTAATTACTGGCTTTGAGAGACTGGCCCAGGTGCCATTTGGAAATCCCATTGGTTGGACTCATATGCCCATACTTTGCCCTTCTCCAGGAGCATGTTTGTACATAAACCACAAAGGGTACTACTATATTGTTATGCAGGCCCTTGTGGACCACAGAGGTCAATTTATGAATGTCAGTGTGGTTGCACTGGGAAAGTTCATGATTCCCCAATGTTACTGGCAAAAATCTAGGGCACCCCACTTATACCCTACCAAGGGCTCAAAGCGTGACCCAATCAATTTAGGCACCCCCACCCTTTCCCTTCCGAGGGCTCAGGGTGTAAGGACCTTACCCCTGGGACTCAGGAAGAAACCTGGTCAATTTAAGTACCCTCCCCCTCTTCCCTCGAGGCTCCAGGCTCTACGGGTCTGCAGAACCTTTTCCAATTGAAAAAGTCTTAAATATCTCACACACAGAATACATATACCAAACAAATCTCTGAAGCTCACCACTCCCAATATACAGACAAATTTCATCCGATGGCCAGTCAGCATCTATTCATCTGGGGGTTCCCGACGATGTCTCTGCATGTCACAGTTGTGCAGAGGGGTCAGAGTTCCAGCAGCTTGATGTTGAACTGCAGTCCCAAAATGGTTCCCAAAGAGCATTGTTTTTTTCATTTACAGTATACAAGAAAACTAGCAACCTCCTTCAAATTTACTAAATCTATCACATTATCTCACACTCCTAAATAACAAAAAAATTAACCAATTACACACTGGCACCTGTGTGTCCTCCTTCCTGCCCAAATATTTACATTTTATCTTTCATGCCCAAATTGTAACTTAATTGTGACCTTCTCTGTTTATGCAGATGATCAGCATAAAAATGCTGGTTAGAGCTTATCCTACCATTTGTTGAGTCTCTTTCTGTATCCTCCCTAATTTCCCTGCACCTGGGTGCCTCTACTTTACAAACTTGGCGGTTATAACTCTCGTTAGGGACATTGCTAAGGTGTGGGGGGAGGGCTTTATCAGCAGTGGAACATTCTTTTTTCTATTTCGGTGATGAACTTCCTGAGTTTCACCCAAAGCAGGGAGGGAGGGGTGGTGAGTTGATCAGGTCTCAGGCTTACAAGGGTTTTTTTTTTTTTTTTTATCATTTGGGAGTTTATATTCATGGACAGTCTGGGGCACTATTTCCACCAAATAACATTGCCATAAATGGAGTTGTGATGGGTTCCCCCTGGGGTGCCACCTGAAACTGGGGTACCACTGAGCCTCCTGACCCACCAGCCTGGGTTCCCTTTACACTGTACTGCTGAGATCAGCCTTCACTTTCACAAGCACACATACAGGTAGGGGCACACCCAACGGTAATTACATGCAGATGCTGTGACCAGCCCTGCATGGGAAGGCTACGGCTAGGGAACTTCCCTGCTACTCACATGTGCACCACCTCTGGAGTGTAAATCCACAGATTATACCATCTTGCACTGCACAGGGAACCGTACAGCGTAAGCTCATTAAATTTGCCCCCTCCCTCAATGTGGAGAGGAATATACAAGTGCTTTCTGCCCCAAGTTATGACTCCCACACTGGTTTTAGACAAAGCAAAAACAAGTTTATTAACTACAAAAGATAGATTTTCATTGATTATAAGGGATAGCAAATAGATCAAAGCAGACTACTTAGCAAATAAACAGAACATGCAAACTAAGCTTAATATACTACATGGATCAGATATGAACAGCAAAGTCTCTCCCTAAGTCATGATACAAGCAGGCTGCAAACTCTTAACAGGCAAGCTGTACTTGCTTATACCTTGGAATCCCCAGGTGTTCCATTCACAGGCTAAAAATCCCTTTAGCCTGGATCCAGCACTTCCCCCAGTTCTGTCTTTGTTCCACAAGTATTTCCAGGAGTCTCTTTGGGTGGGGAGTCAGTGAAGAACGCAATGATGTCACTCCCCTGCCTTATGTAGCTTTTGCATATGGCAGAAACCCTTTGTTTCAAAGCTTGGTTCCCACACCAGCAAGTGAAAAAATACTGATATCCCATGGAGTCCAGCACCAGGTGACATGGTTACATGTCTCTGTAGTGTCACAGCAGCCATTATTCAGACTGTCTGCAATGTCCTCAGGAAAGCTCCCCTGGGTTGGAGATAAGCTTCTCCTAAGGCCTATTGTGCTCCCAATTAGTTCACTAACTTGGGCACTCCCCCACCCAGCTTTTCAGAATGAAAGCATCTTGTTACTGAGCGTTCCCCAGGTGTAAACACATTTGTAATACAGACACATAATCAATATTCTTAACTTCAGATACAAATAGGACAATCATATTTAGTAAATCATAACCTTTCCAATGACACTTCACATGACTTATCTCACATAAAGTACATTATGATTATGTCGTAATCCTATCATAATATTACTGTGAAGAATATGGGGTGCAGTGTCATAGGAGTTACTAGCCCCACTGTTATTCTGGGGACCCTGCATGCCCCCTTTTGTCTTGATTTCAGATGACTTGACAAAAGACGGTTTAATTACACTATCAGCAGGTGTAGAAATGTTGAATGTACTTTTGGCAGATTGAAATCCCACTGCGGAAGTTTTCAGACCCATTTGGATGCCAGTGTCATCAATACTGTCTGCATTACTGTGGCTTGCTGTTCTCTCCACAATCTTTGTAAAGCCAGAGGTGTGCCATTTCTGCCTGAATAGACCTATGACAGCAAGGGGCTGCTGAATTGGTTCCTTCAGCCAGAAAGTGGTGAACCTGAAGCATCCGGGTAATAGAAGTTTGGGGTGCTTTGTGCTTTCACATTATGGATTTGCATGGCCCAGTGGGGTTTAACTGCTTGGGGAGGGGGCATGGGTGGATTGTCATGCAATGTACTCATGAATGACATGAGCACTTATCACATTGTGGGGAGAAAGGGGGGTTATTCACAGTATGGATTGATGTAAGGAAGTGATTGAAGTCTGGGTTGATGTAGATAACTGCACTGAGGAATAGAATTTGCATAGTAAATCCTAATTGCTCCTGATCATGTGTTTACTTGACAAAATAAATAGCTTTATTTATGAATGTATATTAGAAAAGTACAACATTCACTCATTGCCATGCAGGCCAGCATTACCACACTGAAACACCAGTAACAACAGAATCTTAACAAACCAAACAAAATAAAGGAAAGTGCATGAACAAGTGCAAACAGTGAAACCATGCAGAAGACTAAAACCCTCACTGCTGGATGGTCCTTGACCAACCCTCCATTCTCTTTCCCCTTCTTTCCCAGTTTGCCATGCACTTTGCCTTGGGGGAGGGAGGTAGAGACATCCAAAGGAGAAGAGATGGATGGGACAAAGTTGCCCTGCCCAGCCACTCATGGGGCCTGATTGCATGGACCACCCAGCCATCAAGTTTTCCAATCTATTTCTGGACTGCATCACAGGGTACCACGCAGGGGGATCAAGCTGTGGTGTGGGTCAGTGGTCTTGCTACAAAGCTTTTTGTATCATTGCAGGCCTTCCACATTTTGGAGGATGTTACAGTTCTCGTGGTGTCTGATTGGCAAAGGGAGATGTTATTCCAAGCTGCTTGTGGGAAACCAGTAGTGTATGCAACCAAAGTTTTCAAACCTATAGTGAATAAACAATATATCTATGAATGGAGTGGTTTGGTCAGCTACTGAGGTAAGCCTGGAAAATACACCCTTCCCTGAAATGTGACTACCTATCCAGAGTCCCTGCTTCAGGAAAAGTTTGTAGATATCAGGATTATTAACTACCTTTATTACCATTATTAACCAGGATGGGATCATGAGGGATGATGGGAATACATGAGGGAATCCGCAGGATAATGTGTTAGCTTCCATATGGCTTAGCTTGTTATGGTTGCATGCAAACACACAAAACTCCACAGTCATCCTCTTTTCCCCTCCCCCACTCCATCCACACATTTATGGGAAAAAAGGTCACTCCCCAGTCAAATTTGACAGAAATGATTTTGTCACCTATGGATTGCATGGACTACCTTTAACTAAAATGAACTAGATTTGTAAATGGAAAACATTTCAACCTCCCCTGTCTCCTGCCCACAGTTCACTGTTTCCAGGCAGCTTGTTACACCACTGAGTGGTTACAGAGTGGGGTAGTTACAGGCATGGAAATGTAAGATTATTATTTATAAGGAAGAGTGGTGCCCTACCTGCCAGGATTGTCCTGGAGTTTCCAGGAATTAAAGATTAATCTTTAATTAAATAATATGTCCTGTGATGAAAGCTCCAGGAATATGTCCAACCAAAATTGGCAACCCTAAGAAGTGGGGCCCCTCCTCACCTCTTCCCCTGCAGTCCTCTCCTCCCCGCAGTGCTCCTGCTGGGGAGCGGGGTCCGGACAAGGGGGCTTCCCCCATTCCCCAGCAGGAGTGGGGGAAGCCCAGGGCAGGGCAAGCCCCCATACCCTGACTCCACTCCCTAGCAGGAGTGCCGGGCTGCCAGGGCAGGGCAAACCCCCATGTTCTGACCCCACTCCCCAGCAGGAGTGCTGGGCAGGTGAGTGGAGCAGGTTGGGGTGAGGGGGTGCCCATTTTCCTAGGGGTCCTTCAGTTGGTGGGGACACTGGGCCCAGGCCCCCTTGACTCAGTGGTTAATCCGCCACCATGCCACTGGACGTGCTGCTGCTGCCTCTGTTGCAAAGCGTCATCTGGGACTAGTTTCAGCAACAGAGTCACTTCACAGTCCTCACTCAGCACCTGCTGAGGCTCCCATCAGTCCCCATGGCTGTCCATATCCCATTAGGACTATGAAGTGTAGATGGATGTGTTAGGCAGCCTTCTGCCTCCTCCTCTGCCTACCTAATCAAAACAGCCCTAGAAGAATATTCTGACCTGCTGCATTGTGGGGATTGGGTTAGAAGAAACTCCCTCTCCTTCTCAGCTTCCCACAACACAGGTGTTTAGGTCTAAATACTTTAAACTGTTTGACAATATTATGGCAAGAATCCCCAGGTTGAACCATTATACATAGTGTCACAAGTTCTATTTCTTAGTTTGTGAGCCAAGTACAGTTTTGAAGAAATGCTGTATTGTTTTTAGGATTGTGCTGCTGGTGCTTTTGGGGAAGCAAACACTAAGGGAGTTTGCTGTCTGCCTTAAACTCTCAAACTAGAGCCAATCCTTGATACAGACTTGCATCCCGGGAACTGAGAATATGTTTTGGGCTGAGATTCCTGGAAGAGGGATTTGCTTGCCTGCTGTTTGTGATCACCTGCGTTGAAGAGCTGATGTATATAGTGCAAATAAACTAGTGGTACCCAAACTTATATGTTGCTGCTTTTCCACCAGTGGGAAACTGACCTGCAGGACCCCAACATATTCTACTGCTCAGCAGAAGGCCAACAATAAATATGTCATTCGAAGGAACTGCCACTTTGGTGGGCAGAAGTAATATCCTCAACTGAAACTATTCATGTACTGCTAGAATCTTTTAATATTGGGAGCTCCTTTGTGGAGTTTTGGTAATATTATTAAACATCTTATGACATCTTTATTCCTGTCAGACTCTTTCATTTGCATAGTATTAAATAAGTCAGATGTTGGGGGGGGGGGTGTATATTAAATGCTTTGTACCTGATGTAAGTTTTCTAGTATTTTTTTAGCAACTGAATTTTTGTTTGTTTGTTTGTTTGGCACAAAATGATGATGTTAAATGCGTGAAAGCAATGGAAATTTGGCTGGCATGCTTAATGGGCAATATGCTGCCTTTTGCACCAGTACTTATAAACCATATGGCACGCTGAAGTGCTGGAAACTCTTCAGGTGGAAGTTTTTGATAGTCGCATGTCTCAGAAGCATAGGGAAGTCCTTGAATTATGTGGAAGGAGGGGACAAATGTAGTCATTGATACCCTTCTGGGTTTTTTGCTAAGGTGGCAATGGACTTTATCCATAGGTCAGGTGCTAGTGGGATTTGAACTTGTTTTCTGTAAAACTTTATGCTCAGCAACTTCACGTTAGTCAGATACCATGGCGATGATGACATAAATATCTACAGAGATTATGTTTAAAATGGAAAGAAGAAGATACTTTGGATTTGGCTAGATCATTGGGCTCAACGGGTAGTGATCAACAGCTTGATGTCTAATTGGCAGCCAGTATCAAGCAGAGTGCCCAGGGGTCGGTCCTGGGGCCAGTTTTGCTCAACGGCTTCATTAATGAGCTGGATGATGGGAAGAATGGCACCCTCAGCAAGTTCGCAGATGACACTAAAATGTGGGGAGAGGTAAATAATCTGGAGGGTAGGGATAGGGTCCAAAATGATCTAGACAAACTGGAGGATTGGGCCAAAAGAAATCTGATGAGGTTCAACAAGGACAAGTGCAGAGTCCTGCACTTTGGACGGAAGATTCCCAGGCACTGCTACAGGCTAGGGACCAACTGGCTAAGCAGCAGTTCTGCAGAAAAGGACCTGGGGAATACAGTGGATGAGAAGCTGGAAATGAGTCAACAGTGTGCCCTTGTTGCCAAGAAGGCTAACAGCATATTGGGCTGCATTAGTAGGAGCATTGCCAGCAAGTCAAGGGAGGTAATTATTCCCCTCTATTCAGCACTGGTGAGGCCACATCTGGAGCATTGCTTCCAGTTTTGGATCCCCAACTACAGAAAGCATGTGGACAAATTGGAGAGAGTCCAGCAGAGGGCAATGAAAATTATTAAGGGATTGGGGCACATGACTTATGAGGAGAGGCTGAGGGAACTGGGCTTATGTGGTCTGCAGAAGAGAAGAGTGAGGGCGGATTTGATAGCAGCCTTCAACTACGTAAAGGGAGGTTCCAAAGAGGATGGAGCTAGGCTGTTCTCAGTGGTGGCAGATGACAGAACAAGAAGCAATGGTCTCAAGTTGCAGTAAGGGAGGTCTAGGTTGGATATTAGGAAACACTATTTCACTAGGAGGGTGGTAAAGCACTGGAATGGGTTACCTAGGGAGGTGGTGGAATGAGGTTTTTAAGGCCTGGCTTGTCAAAGCCCTGGCTGGGAATTAGTTGGTGTTGGTCCTGCTTTGAGAAGGGGGTTGAACTAGATGACTTCCTGAGGCCTCTTCCAAACCTAATCTTTAATGATTGTATGATTCTATGATTTTCAGGAAGTTGTGAAATTTCATTTTTCATCATCCTTTCCTATAGGGATGGTCATACTTCTGAGATAACCTAACTCTCTGCGTACATCTACACATCAAGCAGCAGGAGCAAGTCTCAGATCCCGGGTCAACAGACTTGTGCTTGTGGGGCTCATGCCAGAGTACTAAAAATGGTTGTGCATATGTTGCAACTCAGGCTGGAGTTGAGGTCTGAAGCTAACCCCATCTCTTAGCTTCCGAGCCCAAGCATGTCCCAAAGCTGCAATATCTAACAGATATTTTTAACATGGTAGCTCAAGCCTGGGAATCCTGAATCTGTTGATCTCTGAGACTCGCTGCTGTGGGCTGTCATTCACCATGTAGAAGTATCCTCTCTGCCTCAGTTTTCCCATGTGAAAAATAGGGGTAGTGATAATTTCTTTTGTAAATCATTTCACATTATATTGAAGCATTATATAAGAGCCAAGTGATATTAGTACTAACCAAGCTATTTCTATTTAATTTGTGTTCCTCATAAGACAACTGTCAGAAACCATGACAGGGATGGTCAAGCCTAGTAGTCAGAGTGGTGGCAGTCAAGTCTAGTGGTCAGAGGCAGAATTAGTACTCCAGAGCAGGGTTGGAACAAAGCAGGAATAGGTCTGGGAACAATGCCAGAGCAAGAGCAAGGCTGGAGCAGGAGTAGGAACAAGGCTGGAATAGTATTGGGAGCAGAGCTGGAGCTGGCTAATGCCTGTGGAGTCTGTGACCACTGTCAAGCAGGGGAAAGTTCCAAGACATTAAGTGATGTTGCACAGGCTGAGCTGCCGTTTTCCCTGTGAGGCTTATATACCTGCCTTGAGAGTCAACAGACCAGCTCCTGGCTTGTGGATTGGCTGGAGACTAGCACGGGAATGACTCATCACTGCATATAGTTTAATCAGGTTCTAGTTCAGAGATGACTCATCACTATACAACAAGGTTCAGTAGGTATACTTAATTATCTTTTTTGATGCTGTTAGATAATACTGTACTTTTCTATTATTAATTTCTTCTGCCACTGCATTGCTGTTCCCCTTTCCCTTAATTCTTTTCCATCCATCGGGATATATATGCATCTTTACTCCTTAGATACTGTATGATTTATAGCAGATCCATGGATCCATGACAGATCCACGGCTCCATGACAGATCCACCCTGAGGTAGGTGCCAGTTGGAAGAGAATCTTGATCTTTTTACATCTCCGTACAATATAAAAAACATCCATGTTTGATAAGGGTCATCTACATTAGAGCAATAGCATTGTCATATTTCTGATTTTCAACTGCCCTGTACTAACGCTTCTTTTGATCAACCAAACCAAATGATTGTAGCATGATTTTTAATGGCAACAATGATATAAGTGCCTCAAGAAATTGCTAAGGGCTTGCCTTCACTACTGGCTAAATCAGTGGCACTGTGATTGATGAAGTGGCGTCGATTCAGTGGGTCTGGTGAAGACACAATAAGTCGATGGGAGATAATGTCAGTATCTTGCTGCTTATGGTGGTCAAAGACCCTGCAACTGCTGGGATCATGGTTCCACATCTTCAGATCACAAAGAAGCTTACATTCAGCCTCAAGCAGCACTGCTATTCAGAAGGTTCAGAGCTCACGTTCCAGAAATGTGCTCATTGCAGTGATATAGATCTGTATGGAAAATTCTCAAAAGGGAGATGTTCTTTCTTTAGCATTCAGGCTAAAAAGGAGTTAAGCACAGAGCAAAGTAAAGCAAGACAAGATTCTTTAAATAAACAAAGCAATGACTTTTCCATACCAAAGGATAGTTTCTGGCTTTTTCGAAAAAAAGGTCCAAGCAGGTTATACTAAAAGAGCAGTATGGATGACCAAAATAGCAGTAAAAGCAGATTCTGGTGTGAGCATGTTTAATGCACTTGCTAACTGGTAAGTTTTCTCAGTGCCAATCTGCTTTTTGTCCCCTGTCAGTAGGGTGGATATGAGTTCCACCAAAAAGCTAAGAGTGCTACATTTAAGTTTTTATGAAGTCCCTTTCTCATCTTAACTATTTTCCATGAAGATAACAATATCCCATCATATCCAATGCGTATTCATTTGGTCTAATACAATACAAAAAGGTTATCATATTAGCAACATTCATGTTATATTGAAGGAGAGGAGCACTAATACAATACAACACTAATTCAATTTGATGGAAATTGCTATTACAAGACTTGCATTTTGTTTTACTACAGCAATGTCAATGCTGCCTGTTTTGTCGCTCTTAAAATTGTCTACAGGGAACACCTTTTTATTGAACTAACCTAAAAAGTACCAGCAAAGCTTTCAACAGATAAACTGTCTTTTTAGTAGGGATGAGAGACTTAGGAACAGCTTTAGCTTTTTTACAAAGCAGAAAACCCTAGCACTCTTCACAAAGAACTACATACTTCTTCAAAAGAGGAAATGAGCTATTGAAAAACTTTTAAAATGTATAAGATGCAATTATTCAGGACACACTTTGAAACATTATTCTACAGTCTGATCAGTCTACATCTTGTGGCTGTAAATCTGAGCACATATATTCATATAAGATTAAGATACATACCTATTTATCTTAGATTTACAGCCTACTAGGCTGAATGACTCTCCTAGAGTTGTATTCTTTCATGAAGCAGCTAAATGTAAGCAGAGGAATAGTCCCGCTATTATGGGGAACTTTCCTGGCTTCTGCACTACCCCGGTGAAGTGGGCTAGTGAAAGGATCTGAGTCCTCGCTCCCACTTCCTTTACCAGTGGCCTTCCTGCCCTTGAGGACTCCCCTTCCACTCTCCTGTCTGGCAGAGTCCTCGTAACCCCAGTGCTGAGCCCAGCGTTCCTGGGGGGGCTCGACCCCCAACCCTGCTGTGGTCACCTAGGACAGGGGCTAGGATGTCCCCACTCCGGGGTACTCTCTCCACACTGGGCACTTCTCTGACCCACTGACTATTACATACAAGTTAAAGCAAATGCAAGTTATTTAATCAACAATTAATTTTAAAAATAATAAGGAAAAATGGGAAAGGTTAAAGGAAACACATCAACCCGCTCTGTGGCAGGGAACATCACAAACAGTGTCTCTGGAATGTCAGAGCAGTTCACAGTCTGTTCCTTGTAAGTCCCAGGCCTTCTTCTCAGGCCCTGGCTGTGCTGCAGGGATGCTGTGGTTCGACACTTGCTCTGGTGGTGGCCATACGCTCTCAGGCTCTAAGTGGTAGGACCCTTCTTCCCAGTGTCGCCCCCCACCCTGTCAGGGTTACGATCCAAGCCTGGCCTGCAGAGCCTCTTGGCTGAGGCATCTCCCTGTGCTGGGCTCACTGCCCAGGGTTCCCCTCGCTCTCCCCAGCTGCTCACTGCACCCAGCTCCAGCCCCAGCTCCACCACTCTGTCTCAGCGCTGCTGCTGCTCTGCCTCCAGCTCCCTGGGCTCCTTCTTTGGCCCCTCTGCCTCTGGTTGCTACAGCTCTGCTCCCAGGACAGGTCTGCTCCGCAGGCTGTGCCTCTGGCTTTGGGGCTGCAGCTCTGCTCCCAGGACAGGGTCTACTCTCTCTGGATCTGGCACAGCTCTGCTCCCCAGCTCAGCTTGGGCCACTGCTTTATCCTTAGCTCGGCCCCACTCTGTCTGACCCAGGCAATTCCAGCTCACATGGAGCACGGGACCTCCCTTACCTCCTGACTCTCTGATTAGCTTGCCCGCCCTGTCATTCAGGCTGACCTGGAGCATTGGCCTCTCCCCATTGTTCCGAGGGACTGTCAGTCTCAGGGTCCTGATTTCCCATTGATCCTTCCCCCTTTTTAGTACTGGGAGCTAGCAACTAAAACACCCCCACTGAATGTTATAAGGGGGCAACAGTCCCCTTACATAAAGGCTAGATCCACAAAGGCAATTAAGCACTAACTGCCACTTTAGGCACCTAAGTCCAAAATTCAGAAACTCAGAATTGATGCTCAGCTGCTGCCTCCTAATTCTGTGGGCACCTAATGTCCTAGGTGCCTCAATTACTGCCAATAAACTGTCCTCGGAGCCTAAAAATCTGCAGGTAGGCGTGCCCATAGCTACCTCAAGCATGATGGCATACGTCTCATCTAAGCCGTGGTGTGATCCTCAAGATAGGTAAGCCTGATCTAGTAGGAGTTCTCAGAAGCCACCTAACAGATCATATTGGTCTCTGCATAAAACACAGGAGGAGGAGGTGATGGTACTACCCCATTCTAACCTTTAGTTCAGTGGTTCGGGTGGTCACCCAGGATGTGAGATATCTGGGTTCAGATCCTTCTGCCTGACTTGTAGCAGGGATTAGAACCTACATCTTCTATAAGAGTGCCCTAACCTCGTTCTGTGGGATAGAATCGTAGGACTGGAAGGGACCTTGAGAGGTCTTCTAGTCCAGTGGTTCTCAAAGCCGGTCTGCTGCTTGTTCAGGGAAAGCCCCTGGTTGGCCTGACCAGTTTGTTTACCTGCTGCGTCCGCAGGTTTGGCCACTCACGGCTCCCACTGGGCACGGTTCACCACTCCAGGCCAATGGGGGCTGCGGGAAGGGCGGCCAGCACATCCCTTGGCCTGCTCCACTTCCCACTGTTCTAGTTTAGTGCCCTGCGCTAAAGGCTAGACAATATTATCTAGACTTTCCCTGACAGGTGTTTGTCTAACCTGCTCTTAAAAGTCTCCAATAATGGAGATTTCATAATCTCCCTAAGCAGTTTATTACAGTATTTAACTACCCTGACAGGAAGTCTTCCCAATGTCCAAACTAACCTTCCTTGCTTCAATTTAAGCCCTTTGCTTCTTGTCCTTTCCTCAGAGGATAATGAGAACAATTTTTCTTCCTCCTCCTTGTTACAATCTTTAATATACTTGAAAACTGTTACCTGTCTCCCCTCAATCTCCTCTTTTCAAGACCAAACAAGTCCAATTTTTTCAATTTTCCCTCATAGAATTTTTTTCTAGACCTTTTTCTAGACGTTTGTTGCTCTCCTCTGGATATTCTCCAATTTGTCGTCATCTTTCCTGAAATGTGGGACCCAGAACTGGACACAATATTCCAGTTGAGGCCTAATCTGCGTGGAGTAGAGCGGAAGAATTGCTTCTTGTGTCTTGCTTACAACACTCCTGCTAATATAGCCCAGAATGATGTTTACTTTTTTTTGCAACAGTGTTATGCTGTTGGCTCATATGTAGCTTGTGATCCACTATGATCCCCAGATCTCTTTCCGCAGTACTCCTTCCTAGGCAGTAATTTCCCATTTTGTATGTGTGCAACTGATTGTTCCTCCCGAAATGGAATACTTTGCGTTTGTCTGTATTGAATCATATTTACTTCAGACCATTTCTCCAGTTTGTCCAGTTCATTTTTAATTTTAATCCTATCCTCTAAAGCACTTGCAACCCCTGCCAGGTTGGTATTGTCCTCAAGTTTTATAAGGTATTGTAGTAATACCTTTATAAAGTATTCTGAAGCGAGTGGTCCATCAGTCTCTCATGCTGAAATTATTCTGTTTTGTACAAATAGTCAGTGGGCCACAGAAAGCACAGAAGAGTTCTGTAACCCTGCAGCTAGGGCATTCAGCTCTGATGTAGGAGACCAAAGTTCAAGTTCCTGTTCTAATGACTATTTACATCAAAGTCTTTCCTGGATATCCTAGGCATATGCTAATAACCACTGGAATTTAAACATTGAGAGGATCAGGATCAAGAATAGTTCTGAGCAGTGTGAGTTAAAAAATAGCATATGGTGTTATTGACTAAACTGTGTGACCAAATGGAGATGTCAGATTTTATTGTCAAAATGGCATGCTTAGTTTACTAAGTGATAGAGTTGGGTGGATACTGTTGTTCATTCAGCCTGGGTGGGAATGATGCCAGTATGGATATAGCCATTTACACAGATGTTGGTATAGTAGAGACTGTGATTTCTGATTTATATGAGGAGACTAGGATCACAACAAACCAGTTTGTATTTAAGCATGCAGTGCAGGAGATATAAGTGAGTACTTTGTGTTAGTGTCTGTTCTTTAAATATATTTGCTAACATGGCTTTCCTAGACTGCTTATGTGTCCAGCTTTCAGCTGGGCCTATGCATTAGATTGCCAATATTGTTACCCATTCTTGGAACCAGCCAGGAAATAACCACAGACAAAGGGTGAACTCACGCAGTACTGAGGGTTGATTTATTTCTTTCCTTATTGTGCAATTATACTCACACACACATCACATTCATGCTGGTAGGCTGGAGGCATGGATGTTGGTTTCAATTTCGGTGACTGAGGCTGCCCAGGCGACAGCTACCCAGAGATCGAACGCAGGATGACGAGAGTCCCCAGAGTCCCTTCAGATCCGTGGGAGGGCTCTACTGCTTCCAGTCCAGTCCCGAGTTTAGCGTGCTGGTACATTTCCTTGTTGGTAACTTTGACCTAGCCGCCAGTCTCAAGATTTTACCTTCACCAAGATAATACCATGTTTCCATAAAAGGTGATATTTGCTTTGCCATTGGCTGTCACTCACACTATTTCACTCATTCCTTACATTAACTGATTACATATTCATAAGCATGAATACTGTGGCGGTTCAATACAAGACAGGACATGGCTTTAGGCAAGCAAGCAGGCTGGTCTGCTGATGGGATCACCCCTGTCAGCTTTTCCACCTCTTTTATTTCTCTCCCCCCCCTGCGCATCACATACCCCAACCGACCGCAAAAGGCATCAACAAAGGAAATAATATGACTTTGATTAATATTCCTATTTACTAGCCTCTATCTACTACAATCTTTATTCTCAGGCCTTGAGCTTCGGCCGAGGAAGCTTCCCACGGCTGATGTCCTTATTTTGACTTCCCAGATGGTCCATGTTTTCATGGTCCATGTCCTTGGACAGAACAGAGCAATGTGTGCATTGCTCCTACACAACAGTCAGGGTGTGCCCTGACTGTTTCCAGGTGCATGAACGCTACATGAACCCTTCATCCCCCCTTTTGTTATTATTTATGCTCGGCCATCTCATGGTAGCCATCAATTTGCTTTTGTAAGTGATTCAACTCCCGGACAGACAAGGACATAACTCGGGGAGTCTACCAGGGCGGATCTCTGCAAAGCCTTAGCAAGGAGGGAATACATTGTATACAGCAGCAGCAAAATATAAGCCCAACAATTACAAACACAGCATAACCGAAAAGTTGTCGCAGCCATCCTAGAGAGGGCAGCCATCCTGTAAGCCAATTCCAAAAGCCCTCAAACCCCAGATCTTGGCGTATGTGCGCTATAAGATTGGCCAATTCGGCCAGTCTAGTTTCTATGGAGCGACTATTATCAGTTAAATTAAAGCAACACATGTGCTGAAACGTGGAGCAGCCTAGATGGTGTTTCAGGAGCAGAAAATCAATGGCTGCTCTGTTATCCAAAATTGCATCCCTTAATTCGTGTTGCTCTGTGTTAAGTAGGGCAGTTGCCTGGGATGTTGTATTAATTGCCTTTGCCGCAAAGCATGCCAGGTTATTTAAAGTTCTGGCTGTATAAATGGCAAGCGCGGGGACCCCAACAATAGAGGCCGCTAAAGCAGTACACTCAGCACGACTAAAAAGCTGAACATCTGCAATACAATCATCTGAAAGGGGTACACTTCTTCTACTACGTTTTTGACCAGCAAAAGGCAATATAAGTGTCATTCTACTAAGACAGCAAAGGGTGCCATCACTTAAATTTGCAGGAATATAATTAAAGGTGCGTGAACCGCAAGTAAAAAACCATCCTGATGGTAGGATGACATGGCCATAATTGTACGAAACATTTACGGCGTGGGAACAATTTTAAAAGGGTTGAGAAACTTGCCGACAGCCCAAAGGCACCCTTGTACTAGTGCAGTTAACCACACGTGCACAGGTGACATTGTTGGCCCCGGCCGGGTACGGTGTGTGGAGGGATATGGCCGTGTGAGACAAAGTATAATTGGCCGGGCCCCAATTAGCCATACCAGAGTATTGGGAAGAGAGATTCGCGTAAGCAGCGAGCATCGTCTCATTCCCTATTTCTTCAGGGTGATTACATACTGGGATAAGGCATGTACCCAACAATTCTCCAGCTGCTACAGAATTAGATAAACAAAAGTGGGTAACATTTGCTATTGAAGCCAATCTTTCCCATAGGTTATATGTCATTCGGGCTCGTAACGGAGAAAGCGCTCCCGAGCCAACCCCTACAGGAAATAGCAGGCACAAAAGGCATACAATCAATACAGAATTAGCAGTAATTTGGGCAAGAATCGCCACAAACAAAGTCTCAGGAATCTCTGGCTGTTGGTTTGCTGCCAGCCGTCATTGAGCCGCGGCGACCAATGCTTTTACTGCTCCCCATGTCACGGGCTGGCTTGGGACACTACGCCTCTTCCGTTTCCGTCCCTTCGTTATCGACCCGGGAGGCACCGCGCTCTCCTCCAGGGTTAGCTGAAACTCCGGTATGGGGTTCGATAGTCCCTGGTGCCACGCCATGCTGCTTCAGTGCCGGTCGCACACACCGGGCTGGAACCCACAACAGTCCTGTAGGGAGAGACACAGCAGCATATCCCTGACCCCAAGTGATTAGAGGTACTGGGCCCAGCCATTGCAGATCAGGCAGCTGACGGTAATAGACACGTGGTCTTTCCAGCTCCTCGGATTTATGAAAATGCCGATCCGCGGGGGTCTGCTGATCTGCGTTTAGCGTTAAGTTATTTAAAGTGAACAAAAGGATATGCAATTGTTGCTGAATGTCTCCCAAGGTTCGGAGACGCAGCTCCCCTTGTTTTAATTGTTTGTCAAGCAAGGTTTTTAGCGTGCAATTTGCATGTTCAACAATGGCTTGGCCCGTGGAGTTATAAGGGATCCCGTGTGTGAGACGGACGTCCCATTGGACACAAAAAGCGGAAAGGGCTGTGGAGCAGTAGGCTGGGGCATTATCTGTTTTTATTTGGCTCGGGCGACCCATAACAGCAAAACAGGCTAGCAGATGGTGAATAACTTTAGGAGTGGCTTCCCCATGCTGTGGGGTTGCCCAGAAGAATCCCGAATAGGTATCAATGGAAACATGTAAAAACGAATAGGGGCGGAATTGTGGCACGTGAGTGACATCCATTTGCCACAGCTGATTCGCTGCGGTGCCTCTGGGGTTAACGGCATCAGAAAGGGTAGGGGCAGCAGCGGCACAGTGGGGGCAGGAACGAACAATAGAACGTGCATGATCAGCAGGAATGTGAAACTGGCGGGCTAAAACAGAGGCAGACTGATGAAAAAAGGCGTGGCTTTCAATGGGGTCAGAAAAAAGAGAATTTACCTCACCACGTAACGCGCAGTCGGCGCGCGCATTGCCTTCAGTGAGTAGCCCAGGCAGAGGGGTATGACTGCGAATATGAGCAACAAAGTACGGGAAATTACGAGTGGTGATGAGATACTGTAAAGACAAAAACAGGCGAAGGAGGTCTGCATCGACCTGAGGGGTAATGAGGGCTAGGGGTAAATGATCAATTACTTGATAAACATAATGGGTGTCCACAATCAAATTAAAGGGACAATCAATAAAAAGTTGAAAGGCCAAAATAACAGCAGCCAGTTCTGAGCGCTGCGCAGAACGCTGAGGCAGCGTAAAGCGAGAATGCCAACGAGGGGGGTCACCTAATTGATAGGTGACAACACCGCAACGTGGAGAGCCATGGGTAAAAAGAGTGACGGCTGAAACAATGGGTTGAGAGTGACTAAGATGATGGACAACCAGGGGCACCTGTTGGGTAATTACCAATCGGGGATCTTTAGGGGATTATAAGAGATCTCTCCCATATAATCACAAAGAGCAACCTGCCAGGCCAAGGAGGTGTGGCACAAAGAGTCAAATTCAGTACGGGACAAGGGGAGCACAATGGCAACTAAATCAGTGCCAATAAGTTGCATTGCACGGTGGCGGGCTTTACGAACAAGATCAGATAGGGCATCTAAATACGGATAAATATTTCGAGGAGGGGTGGATGAAAGGTATAGCCACTCTACAATAGAGACGGCTGTGTCTGTATGGGGTACAAACAGAGCCGCAGTTGGCGTATGAGGGGTGGCAAGAAGAACCAACCGTAAGGGACGGACCTCTGGGAGTCTGTCCACAAACTGCTGACTCAATGCTGCATTGATTTGTCGAATGCAGGCAGTATGCTTTTCAGTGATGGCAATAACCGCACCCGGTGCCCGGGCTCCATGCAGGAGCTCGAACAACGGCTGCAGCATTGAAGTGGGGAGACGAAACTAGGGCCGAATCCAATTTAAATGACCCAAAACTTGTTGTAGTTTAACAAGGGTTAGGGGTTGAGGTAGAATTAGTTCCGGACGAACCGGAGCAGCATAGGTTTGTAAAACCTTATGTCCGAGGTAGTGGTAGGGATAAGAGCGTTGGATTTTTTCTGGTGCCACTAATAGGCCATTTTGGCCGAGAATCTCGGACAGAGATTCAAGTTGTTCTGCCGTAACCTGGGGACAACTAAGCAAAATGTCATCCATATAATGGTAGACCTTTAGTGTGGGGTACCGGGCACGAAAAGGGGCAAGGGCCCGATCCACAAAGAGCTGACACAAGGTCGGACTATTTTGCATTCCCTGGGGCAAGACTTTCCATTGATACCTATGAGAGGGTTGCTGATTATTATATTGTGGCACCGTAAACGCGAATTTTTCGCGGTCTTGTGGGCAAAGGGGAATAGTGAAAAAACAATCCTTTAAATCTAACACACAAAGCTGATCGGTTTGAGGAATTAAATTCGGGTTCGGTAAGCCAAATTGTAAGGGGCCCATGGGTTGTATGCGTTTATTTATTTCCCTTAGATCATGTAACAGCCGCCATGCACCCGATTTTTTCTTAATAACGAACACCGGGGTGTTCCAGGGACTAGTGGAGCGTTCCAAGCGCTGTGCATGCAAATGTTGCTGCACAAGCGACTGAAGTGCTTTTAGCTTCTCTAGGGGGAGGGGCCACTGGTCAATCCATACAGGCTCTAAGGATTGCCACACCAAGGGTAATGCTGAAGGCATGGTGGGTGCGGGAGGGTTTTGGGCCATTAGATATTAATATTGAGGGTGTTGTCCAGCCTTGTAGGCAAGTCACGGCCCCAAATATTGAGGTGGACAGGGAGCACAAAAGGACGGATTGTAGCAAGGGCACGGCCTCCCGGTTTAGAGACCGTGACCCAAGACAAACTTTGGCGCCCGGGTTTACTACCCCCAATCCCCCACAACTCTTTAGAAGGAACTGTTGGCCAACTGACCGGCCACTCCAGATCACGAATCACCGTAACGTCAGCTCCAGTGTTCTCCAGCCCTGTAAAGGGAACATCATTTAAGAGAAGTGTTAACTGAGGTTTCGAGGGGCGGACCGACATTGTTAGAGCAACAAGTGGAGAGAACGTGTTGTGAGATGGCGACTGAGCCAGCGTCGATCCAAAGCCGCCTCCGCCCCGGTCTCGATCCTCCGCAGCTGGCACCTGATAGGGGACTAAAATCAATTGTGCAATTGACCGTCCACGCGGGAGCGACTGTGGAAGATGGGTCCATACCTGAACCTTAATAAAGCCGGTGTAGTCGGCGTCAATGACCCCTGGAATAACAAAAAAACCCTGTTTCCCAGCGTGTGAGCGAGGGAGAACCAGACCCACAAATCCGTCAGGGAGAGGTCCCGTCACCTGGGTAGGTATGGCGCAAACCTCCCCCGGCAACCGAAAGTCAGCATCCTCCTGCATAATCAAATCAAGCCCTGCACTTCCGGCAGTCTCCGCCCTCATAGAGTCTACGGATTTTAAGGCAGAGGAGCGGTTGTCTGAGTGGGAAACACCCCCGTTTGGCCCTGGGTTCGGGGGGGACCCGTCGCGCGGTTTCCCAACCCGCTACGACACTGATTAGCCCAGTGATAACCTTTCCCACACTTTGGGCACTTCGAGGGTCGGGCTGGTGCCTTAGATGAGCGGCACTCCCGCTGAAAATGACCCTCCTTACCACAGCGGTAACAACGCTTCCCCTCCTTCCCGGTTTTTCTCAGGGCGGCAGCCAGAACTCCAGCCTTATGGGCTTGTGTGCCGATGTTCTGGCACGCCCGCAGCATGTCTGAGAGCTCTAAAATACCAGAGGCTTGCGCTGCCTGGAGAGCACGGCGGCAATCCTCGTTTGCATTTTCAACTGCCAATTTTAACAGGAGCTCGTGAGCTGCCTCAGTGTTATCCACCTGTCGGAGGATAGCCTCATGCAATCTGTTGGTAAAATCCAAAAAGGACTCTGAGGCACCCTGACGGATACTGACAAAGCTTTTGGTAGGCTTGCCTGAATCCGGGACCTTCTTGAAAGCATGCTGGGCACAGGTGGAAATAATGGGGAAGACGGCCTGAGGGAGTTGAGACTGCATCTCAATAGTAGCAAACGGGCCCTCCCCTGCCAAATGCTCATAAATGATACCATGCTCTCTATGTACCTGAGCTTGGCGTTCTGCCATCTGCCGATACTCACTAATCCAAATAACATACTGACTGGGTGATAACATCATGCACAGTAGCGTTTTCCAATCCTCAGGGATTAGGGAGTACCCAGTACCTATCCCCTCAATGAGACCACGCACAAAGGTGCTAGTCAGGCCAAACTCACAAATTGCTTTCTTTACCTCTCTAACCACCGAGTATGGCAAAGTGGTCCAGGTGCCCACGGGGTTGCCCTGGTCATCATTCTGCCAGGTCACCGGGCAAACTGAGACCAGATCAGCCAGCTCCTCCGCTGTAAGATCTGAGCGAGTCTTCGCTGCATGGACCATTCGTTGCACCAGCGAAAGCCCTTGAGCAGACGCGGATGACCCTCCGGGGGGCCCCACGGGGGGAGGGTGATCACACACCGGCTCCGGTGGGGAAGGCCAGGGAGGCGGTGGTAATAGAGGCCCTGGGGGCGAAGCAGGGGGAGGGATGGTTGCAGGAGCGGACGGGGGTGGCGAGATCACCAGCCTCGCGAGGGAGGGTCTGTCCGAGGCGACACGCTGTATCGCGTCGCGACAGAGGTGCCAGGCATGTAAAGCCTGCACGGGCGCCCGAGGCTGCTCGTGCAATGTCTGGCCCAACCGCTCCCACTCCGCTAAGTTAAGGGTTCCAGCTTCAGGGTACCACGGGCACTGGGCACTCACCTCCTGTAGCAGGAGAGTGAGCTCTCTAGTGGGACAGTCATGCTGAGCCTTACGCAACAAATACTGTAGCTCACAGCGGTGTTGCACTTGCAAAGCAGAGAGGGAACTTCCCATACTTACCACAATGAAAAATACTCACCGGGATCCGTGAAGCGGATGAGTGATGCGTCTGAAACCCTTGCCGGGCGAGGTAAGTGCTGAGGGCCCCATGTTTGGGCGCCAGTTGTGGCGGTTCAATACAAGACAGGACATGGCTTTAGGCAAGCAAGCAGGCTGGTCTGCTGATGGGATCGCCCCTGTCAGCTTTTCCACCTCTTTTATTTCTCTCCCCCCCCTGCGCATCACATACCCCAACCGACCGCAAAAGGCATCAACAAAGGAAATAATATGACTTTGATTAATATTCCTATTTACTAGCCTCTATCTACTACAATCTTTATTCTCAGGCCTTGAGCTTCGGCCGAGGAAGCTTCCCACGGCTGATGTCCTTATTTTGACTTCCCAGATGGTCCATGTTTTCATGGTCCATGTCCTTGGACAGAACAGAGCAATGTGTGCATTGCTCCTACACAACAGTCAGGGTGTGCCCTGACTGTTTCCAGGTGCATGAACGCTACATGAACCCTTCAGAATACAATTGATAGTATAGAGCAATACAGCTTTAAGCAAGCAACTAACATCACATCAGGACTTCTGCTGCTGTTTGTGGTTTTGTAACAGCATAACAGGAAACTGTGTAAATTGCTTGAAAGGGCAAATGCGGTGGCGGGGGGTGCGTCTGGCTACAATAATAACAGCTGGAAAAGACCTCTTAATTATTTCCTCCATCCCATTCCCAGTGCAGGACTATTCCCTCTTCTACTAATATTTTGTTACGACTAGTTCTTGCAGTGGAGATTATTCCACTGCCTAAGATCGCTTACTACCAGGATGGTTTTTCTGACATTGGGTCAGATCATCAGCTGGGGTAAAATGGCATAGCTCCAATGACTAGCTGTATTTTATACCCTCTGATGATCTGGCTCATTCAGTTTATATATTGCCTTTCTGCATTTAAAATATGACTCCCAGTTATATCCCTTTTACTTTCCTAATTCCTCTCCTTCAGTGGTGTTTACACTCTTCAAATATTTGTACAGAGGTCTGTGATGGGTTCCCCTGCCCTTTGGGGTGCCACATGGAACTGGGGTAGCACTGAGCCTGCTTGACCCATCAGCCTGGGCTCCTCAACCTGTGATGCTGTGACAAGCTCCAGACATGCTCCCAGTCTCACATTTTCACCAGCACACAGATAGGGATACACCTGGCTGCAGAAACACACAGACACTGAAATTAGCTCTGCATGGTAAGGCTCAGCTAAGGAATTGCCCAGCATTCAAGAACACACCCCTCTCTAAAGGATAAATCCCAAAATATACCTTCTTGCAGTGCACAGAGTGTTATACAATGCAAGCTCATGAAATTTGCCCCATCCCTCAATGTGGAGGGAGATATGCAACAGCTTTTTGCTCCCCAGATATGAATTCCACACACTATGTTTTAGACAAAACAAAAACAAGTTTATTAACTACAAAAGATAGATTTTAAGCGATTATAAGGGATAGCAAACAGATGAAAGCAGATTACCCAGGAAATAAAAAAAATGCAATCTAAACTTAAAATACCAAAGAAACTCATTACAAGTAATAATTTCTCACCCTAAATATTGTTTTAGGCAGATTGCAGAGATTCTTGAAGGCCAGCTGCACTTACCTGCAGCTTAAACCTTCAGATATTTCATTCAAAGGCTAGACAAACTTCTAGTCTGGGCTCAGTCCTTCTCCCCTCATTCAGTCTTTGTTTCTTAGAGTTTACAGCAGTCATCTTGGGCGGGGATGCAGTGAAGAATGAACCCTGGTTATGTTACTCCCCTGCCTTAAATAGGTTTTACATATGGCAGGAATTGTTTGTCTTCCAGTGTGATTCCCACCACCAGTCAGTGGAAAAATACTAATATGATCATGGTGTCCAGTATCAGGTGGCTTGACCACATGACCCTACAGCCATACCTTAGAGACTGTTTGCAGCATCCCTAGGATGGCTTTCCTAGTGAAAGATTAGCATCTTCTAAGACCTATTGTTCTTCCTAATGGCCCTTTCCAGCCAGCAATCTTGACTGATTGCATTCTGTCTAGTGGGTGTTCCCTAGGTGTAAACACATTTGTAATAGGGGCACAGACAATATTCCTAACTTCAGATACATGTGTACAAATATGATAATCATATTTGATAAATCATAACCTTTCCAATGATAGCTCACATGCCTTATCTTGCACAAAATACATCATAGTTATGCCACAATCACATCATAACATCTCTATGAAGAATATAGGGTGTAATGCCACAAGGTCATCATTAAAAACACAAGTTCCTTTTTCAAGGAATTAATGTTACTTTGGTATTTATGGAATTCTAACTACTAAGTCTGTAAAACAATATTATCTAGTCAAAAAGACAAATGTAAGAATTATTTATTTTCTTCGTTCTATTTTCCTCTTCCAAGGGGTGATATTGAAGATGGATTTTTAAAATTATTTATGTTTGCTCATCTATTTTACTTTATTACTGAATAGAGAGAGAAGGGAGGTGAGGTAATATCTTTCATTGGAGCAACTTCTGTTGCTGAAAGAGACAAGCTTTCAAGCTTACACAGAGCTCTTCTTCAGGTCTGGGAAAAGTACTCAGAGTCTCACAGCTAATCAGGAATTAGGACACACAATTAAGCAAAATGTTAAGAACAGACTGTTAAGCAAAAATAGTTAACACGTATTTCAAGGGACCATTCAAGGTGAAGAGGGGATGCATGGGCAGCTCATATTCAGAGATTCTAGTAAAATTTTCTCAGGGATCCTCTATTATCAATCTCAAGGTTCTAAACAAGATGCAGTTCTGTTCTTCTCATCATGATAATTATCCTGCATTCCTTAGTTTAAATATTCATGTAGGTGTATGGGTAATTCAAGATCTTCTCCAAGGGTTGTCAAAGCCTCTCCCTGCTAAACGTCACTCCATTCACCAAAAAAGAAAAGAAAAGAAAAGAAAGCTAGTAATGTCATATGGGAGGCTCTCAGATGTGCTCTCTGTAGCTTCCCATGTAACCAATAGGGATAGTCTTTTGTCTCCACAGGAGTTTGGCTCTGGTTACTGGAGGTGGTGGTAGCACATGCTTTACATGGCTGCTCAAAGGAAGTTGGGACACTAGACTATGTCTGGATCTGTGGGGAAAATACATGGAACTTGGTGTATCCCTATGGTCCGCTACTGCTGTGTCTCCTCTGCCAACTGCTAGTAATGTTTCTTGCCTGCTAGAGAAGAGTTGTTATATTCTATCTTTAAGAGATTTCTAATCATAATGGCTTTATTGGAACCACAGTAAGGACAATTTCATGCCGGCAACACAATTGTCTCCTATACAGACCATTTCCCTTGGATTTGTTTCCAGATCAGTTTAATGATCTTTGTTTTCTGGTTTAATCTCCATTTAAAATTCACTAAATCCTTTCTAACTCTTAACATATCTCCTGTTAAGTGACAAATGTTTCTTTTATTCTATCTTTTCAGCAAATTCTATTGTCAATTATAGTAAACATTTTTCTTCACCATGTTTGATTCTAAAACCTAGGCAGGTTCTTGGCATTTTGGTTGGAAAAGTAATTTAACACCCTATTAGGAACATTTTCTTTCATACTTTCTTTTTCTTTATTCTAAAATTTTTTATCTCAATAAGAAAAACTATTGATTTGTTGGCACTGTGACATCACTTCATCATAGAATCATAGATTAGAGTTGGAAAAGACCTCAAGAGGTCACCTAGTCCAATTCCCTGCTCAAAGCAGGACCAACCCCAACTAAATCATCCCAGCCAGGGATTTGTCAAGTAGGGTCTTAAAATCCTCTAAGGATGGAGATTCCACTACCTCCCCAGGTAACCCATTCCAGTACTTCACCACCCTCCTAGTGGAATAATGTTTCTTAATATCCAACCTAACCCCCCACCACCCTCCACTGCAACTTGAGACCATTGCTCCTTGTTCTGTCATCTTCCACCACTGAGAACAGCCTAGCTCCATCCTCTTTGGAACCCCCGCTCACTCTTCTCTTTTGCAGACAAAATAAGCCCAGTTCCCTCAGCCTCTCCTCCTAAATCATGTGCCCCAGTCACCTAATCATTTGTGTTGCCCTCTGCTGTACTCCCTCCAATTTGTCCACATGCTTTCTGTAGTGGGGTGCCCAAAACTGGACACAATATTCCAGATGTGGCCTTACCAGTGCTGAATAGAGGGGAATAATCACTTCCCTCGATCTGCTGGCAATGCTCCTATGAATGCAGCCCAATATGCTGTTAGCCTTCTTGGCAGCAAGGGCAGACTGTAGATTTATATCCAGCTTTTCATCCACTGTAATCCCCCGGTCCTTTTCTGCAGAACTGCTGCTTAGCCATTCGATCCCCAGCCTGTAGCAGTGCTTGGGATTCTTCCATCCTAAATGCAGGACTCTGCACTTGTCCTTGTTGATCATCATCAGATTTCTTTTGGCCCAGTCCTCCAATTTGTCTAGGTCCATCTGGACCCTACCCCTACCCACAAGAGTATCTACCTCTTCCCCCAGTTTAGTGTCGTCTATGAACTTGCTGAGGGTGCAATCCATCCCCTCATCCAGATTATTAATGAAGATGTTGAACAAAACCAACACAGACCCCTGGGGTACTCAACTTTATACTGGCTTTCAACTAGACATCAAACTGTAGATAATTGCCTATTGAGCCCAATGATCCAGCCAGATTTGTATCCACCTTACAGTCCATTCATCCAATCCATACCTTTTTTAGCTTGCTGGCAAGAATACTGTGGAGACCATATCAAAAGCTTTGCTAAAGTCAAGATATGTCATGTTCACTGCTTTCCCCATATCCTCAGAGCCAGTTATCTCATCATAGAAGGCAATCTGGTTGGTCAGGCATCACTTGCCCTTGCTGAATCCATGTTGACTGTTTCTGATCACCTTCCTCTCCTCCAAGGGCTTCAAAATGAATTTTGCCAGGGTGCTCATGCCTGTCCCCAAGCAGGGATAGCACCAGGGGCCTCCACCAAGAAAACGCTGGTGTAGCTGGGATTCATCGTCCCTTCCTCTGTACCTCAGTTTCCCATTCTCCGTGCAATAGTCACAGTCCTACCCCTGCCCCTTGTATTAGGGGTGACCATCTATGCCCACATTCTCCACCATGTGTTATAGCATGCAGACTCACCACCGCTGGCTCCTCCTGCTGTTTGCTACGGGAATTAGCTCAGTCCAGCTTCGGAGCACCCTCTGCAGGTGATGTTTTGCCCATTGTCTGCTCTACTCTGCTGTTTTGGACTGTGTTGCTCCCCTGCTCAGCGGTGTCCTCTTCAGAACACTGCCCTCCGGCAGTGCCCACTACTTCTTTTTCACCCCCCCATCTGGTGGTCATGGCGGTCCTTTGGCTTGTACCCGCCGCAGGGGCCAACCACAACCTAAAGTCTAGTCCCTCACTTCAGGGGGAAGTTGCAGTCTGTATTGGCCATGCTTCTCCACGGCTAGGTGCAGTGCCAGGGGGATAGGGGGACCCAGGCCCACCCAGGGGTCTCGACCCAGGGACCCTCTAGTGGCAGCCTCCCTGACCTCCTTCTCTCCCCTTGTCCGCCTATCATCCCTGGGACACTTCCCCTTGGCTCTTGCACCTTCTTGGCCCTTTCTGGCAGGGGCCTGCAACCTAGCAGGTAACAGGCCAGAGCTCACCCTCCACTCCCCTGAGGCTGCCCAGCACTGCTCTATCTCAGGTGCTTTCCCTGGGAGCCAGTCCTCTTCCCTTGCTTGTCAGGGAGAGACTCTCCTTCAGGCAACCATGTCCATCTCTCTCCAAGGCTAGAGAGTGATTGACTGACTTCCTGGCTCCGCAGCCCTTTTATAGGGCCCAGCCTGGGCCTGATTGGCTGCCTCCCAGCCTTTTCTGATTGGCTTCCAGCCCTCTCCAAGGGCTGGCTTTTAACCCTTTCAGGGCTGGAGCGGGGCAACTACCCCACTACAGTTCCTAAACAACCTATTAATAACTTCCTCTCTAGTCTTTGTTTAATCTCCACGCACAGGCAGCGTCTTCTTTCTAAGAGTTAAAATGGCTTGAAATCCCCATTAGGTTGGGGCTACTGAAGTCATGTCATTGTCCCTTGCCATTTCCAATTTTCTTTCAGATAACTTTTGAATCCTGTTGAAATGATTTGGGGTCAGTTGTCACACATAATGGAGAATGGTAATTCATGTGTCAGAAGAGCTTAATCCAAACACTGCATAGCTCTGTCTGATTTGCCTGTTGTCATAATAAACATTTCACAATACCTACTGTAGTAGGAAGCTACAAGCCTGAGGGTAATGGTGGCAATGCCAGTCTGCACCTGAATGCCCTAGGCCTTCAAGTGAATGCAAGCTCATGTCTACCTCAGACTGGAGAGTCACATTGTAAACATGGGATACCTACACAACTGCTTTGTTCCTTGCCTTGGTGTTCTTCCTAACTTGATCTCAAAATGGGCACCTTCCCTTTCTGTGGTTATTTCATATAGTTGTCTGTTTTCCTCTTGGTGGTAATTTCCTAAATGAGCTTGCATTTAATAACTGACAGTGATCTGCTTTTAATTCAGTTCTCAGCTAGAGAAAGTAATTTCTTAGGCCTGGTCTACACTATGGGGGGGGGATCGATCTAAGATACACAACTTCAGCTACAAGGATAGCGTAGCTGAAGTCGACGTATCTTAGATCGACTTAGAATCACTTACTTCGCATCCTCATGGCGCGGGATCGACGGCCGCCGCTCCCCCGTCGACTCCGCTTCTGCCTCTTGCCCTGGTGGAGTTCCAGAGTTGACAGCAGAGCGATCGGGGATCAATTTATCTCGTCTACACTAGACGCGATAAATCAATCCCCGATAGATTGATCACTACCTGCTGATCTGGCAGGTAGTGTAGACGTGGCCTTAGTTTTGATGGGCTAACACACACAATTGACAAATTTCTTTGTTTTCTTCTACCAGTCACTCACCTTCTGCAAGGAAACATTTATTATAGCAGAACTAGTATATAGTCTAATAGGAGCCAGCATTTTCTTTAATTATAAACCTCACTTTCAAGAGGTTTATACTTTCGCTATTTTAATTTGCTCCATTCTGAAATTTGGCATCGAATGATTCATTGCCAAGGGTAATTTAAATTTTATAAAATGAATGCACATTTGTTTACATAATTTTAAATCATTCTTTGCTTACACATTTCCAAATTAAATAAGAGTAAATTTGTTTGGATTTTGACTTGGATTTTTGGTTACTTTGTTCTAAGTAAAAAGTAGCTCAATTTAAATAAAGTAATAAACAGTAAAATGAAAAATGATTGCTTATTTTTAAGTAAAAGAAACCAAAATCCCCAGCTGTTGCATATATGTACCAATTAACTTTCATAACATTTTTATTGTTCATTGCATTCCATCTCACATGTTAAATGTTATGTACCTACTAATCATGCTCCCACTGTAGATGGTATGAAAACATCCATTGACTTTCATGGAAATAGGATCAGGTCCTAAATGCATAATATGGGTACCACACAAAACACATTTGATTTTGATGGAAATTCTTGTGTATAAAGTAAAGATTTATGTAGTAACTGTTCCCTCTGGTGTTGGAGAATCCTTACATATCAATATGACTGTCAGATACGAGCACAACATTCTTATTCCTCTGAATCCCAGGAAAGGGTGGCTATTATAAGGTGACCTGAAACAAATTACTGTACATAATTTCTGTTTCATTACATCATTATATCCTTGAAACATGCCACATGATGTCAGATGCTACATTGAGAAAAGTACTCTCAGAAAGCCTCAGGCTAGATAATTTGTTTCATGGACATTTAGGAATGTGGGTTAGTCATTTTAGCTACTTGTATTTTAAAAATGTTCATTGCCACAACTAGTACGGGTACAGCATACACCACACCATCATGCCAAGAAATAAATCTATTACTGAGAAACATTTCAACATAATCAAAACACTTATATAGTATTGACTGTTTGAAAAAAATAGTATTAAAATACATAGATTAATGCAAGTGCTCGTTATTGCCATAAATATGAGGATTTAGCTGGGATCTCATATTTTCAGGACTAAAGAACCAGTATATTTGTTGAGTTCTGTTTTTTACTAGGCCAAAAGAAAAAAGGAAATAAAGTATAATTTACTTGTGAAAAGTCCATTAGTTTTGGGTGATTTTAGATTTATTTCCCAATGCTGTGTGAGGGAGTGTTTTGTTTCAGAACATGTGGAAGTGTTGATCTGACCATGCATATGTATTTACATGAGTGTCTTCATTTTGATTTCACTCTGTGATTTTCTTCTGTTGACTCCTGTATACCTGATTATTAAAATTAGATGAACATCTTATCTGGCCCTTTCTTCCTTCTGTTTAGAGAACAGTAATTATACAAGTATTTTCTAATTCTTGGTTAAGGTTGTCTTCCCCAACTCACTCACTCTCAAAATGGTCTCATTCACGCAGTACTTCCCTCCCTATTATCTCCAAAAGCCTAGCAGAACAGGTAAGGCTGAAGGTCATCTTGGACCTTACTGTAAAATAAATAAAAATGAAAGTGCATCCCAGAGTCGAACAACCCTCACTGAAAATGAAGCCTCCAGCTTCTTCCTAGTTGGACCCTGGGGCTACATCACTCAGGGTCCCACAGAGAGAAACCAGATCTTTAAAGTAGCCAGGATCCAAACATTATTGGTCAAACAAACATTAAACTTCACCCTGAAATAATTTGGCAGCTAGTACAGAGTACAGAATACATGCTAGACTGTCAGCTACATTCTGCCCCAGCTGCAATTTCCAAAGAGTTTTAAAGTTCAGGCCCATATAGAGTGTTTAATAATCTTGGGGTTCATTAAACAACAAATAGTAAAAGAGAAAGGAATAAAACTTTTATTTAAAAAAAACTAGAGAGTGTCTGTTGTTGTCAAGGTTCCTTCCCCACTCTGAACCCTAGGGTACAGATGTGGGGACCTGCATGAAAGACCCCCTAAGCTTATTCTTACCAGCTTAGGTTAAAAACTTTCTCAAGGTACAAACTTTGCCTTGTCCTTGAACCCTATGCTGCCACCACCAAGCGTGTTAAACAAAGAACAGGGAAAGAGCCCACTTGGAGATGTCTTCCCCCCAAAATATCCCCCCCAAGCCCTACAGCCCCTTTCCTGGGGAAGGCTTGATAAAAATCCTCACCAATTTGCATAGGTGAACACAGACCCAAACCCTTGGATCTTAAGAACAATGAAAAAGCAATCAGGTTCTTAAAAGAATTTTAGTTGAAGAAAAAGTAAAAGAATCACCTCTGTAAAATCAGGATTATCTTACAGGGTAATCAGATTCAAAACATAGAGAATCCCTCTAGGCAAAATCTTAAGTTACAAAAAGACACAAAAACAGGACTATACATTCCATTCAGCACAGCTATTTTACCAGCCATTAAACAAAAGAAAATCTAATGCATTTCTAGCTAGATTGCTTACTAACTTTTTACAGGAGTTCTGAAGAGCATTCCTGATCTGTTCCTGGCAAAAGCATCACACAGACAGAGAGACCCTTTGTTCTCTCCCACCACGTCCAGCTTTGAAAGTATCTTGTCTCCTCATTGGTCATTTTGGTCAGGTGCCAGCAAGGTTATCTTAGCTTCTTAACCCTTTACAGGTGAAGAGGTTTTGCCTCTGGCCAGGAGGGATCTTATAGTTCTGTACATAGAAAGGTGGTTACCCTTCCCTTTATATTTATGACAGTTGTGAACTGCTGTACACCACTACACTGTGTTCTCTACCCATCCTGCTTGCAGGGCATGTCTCAAAATTCCTATATTCATAATACTGTCCCATCTGAGGGCCTGTCTAAATTATCTTTCATAAACATATCTCTACATCTTCTCTCCTAAAAAAACCCCCTCATATATATAAATTATCAACTATCCAATAATACATTCAATTCTCAATCCAACTAGTATATTTCCACAAACTACAATCCATAAACCAATGTGTCAACCAGCTGGAGAGGAGAGTTAGTCTTTTCTACTCACTTTCCTCAAATACACCTTCTCCAGGCAAATCTCTATGAATTTTCAGGACATTTGATCTCTGTCTCTGATCTTCTCAATATCAGCCTTTCATTAGAGTCTGAGTTGTTCTCTTGTTGCCAGAGTCTCTTTTGTCTGTTGATGATAGAATCATAGAATATTAGGGTTGGAAGAGACCTCAGGAGGTCATCTAGTCCAGTCCCCTGCTCAAAGTAGGACAAATAATCAGCTGGTAAATGGCAGACTCCACATCTACAGTTAATGTTTTGGAAATGTCTGGGATTAGTTTTAGATAGCTTCAATTATGCCAAATTGTGTCCCCTTGATCTGTCTGGACTACATAAGACCTTGGATGCAGCTGATCCTTAATGGTACCCCTTTGGCCCCAAGTATTAGAGATGTGATTCCTCAGGCACACTCTATTGCTGTCAGAAACTGGGATGGAGATTGTCTTACCTAGTGGCTGAAGCTGGAGTAGTCATGGCTAGTGGTCGGAGCCAGAATCAGGCATCCAGAGCATGATTGGAACAAGGCTGGAACAGGTCTTGGAGGAGGCCAGTGGTGAGAACAGGGATGGAGCAGGACTAGGAACAGGGCTGGAGCAAGAGCCAGGCTTTAGCAGGCTAAGGCATGGGGAGTCTGTTGCCACCATCAGGCAGCAGAGTGTTCCAAGCCAAACTGAACTTTTGTTCCTCCCATGGGGCTATATACCTGGTCTGGTAATCACATGAACAGTTCCTGGCTTGTGGATTGGCTGGAGCCTAGGAAAGGAGTTACTTATCACTTTATGATCACCTAAAATCATAGAATCATAGAATATCAGGGTTGGAAGGGACCCCAGAAGGTCATCTAGTCCAACCCCCTGCTCAAAGCAGGACCAATTCCCAGTTAAATCATCCCAGCCAGGGCTTTGTCAAGCCTGACCTTAAAAACCTCTAAGGAAGGAGATTCTACCACCTCCCTAGGTAACGCATTCCAGTGTTTCACCACCCTCTTAGGGAAAAAGTTTTTCCTAATATCCAATCTAAACCTCCCCCACTGCAACTTGAGACCATTACTCCTCGTTCTGTCATCTGCTACCATTGAGAATAGTCTAGAGCCATCCTCTTCGGAACCCCCTTTCAGATAGTTGAAAGCAGCTATCAAATCCCCCCTCATTCTTCTCTTCTGCAGGCTAAACAATCCCAGCTCCCTCAGCCTCTCCTCATAAGTCATGTGTTCCAGTCCCCTAATCATTTTTGTTGCCCTTCGCTGGACTCTCTCCAATTTATCCACATCCTTCTTGAAGTGTGGGGCCCAAAACTGGACACAGTACTCCAGATGAGGCCTCACCAATGTCGAATAGAGGGGAACGATCACGTCCCTCGATCTGCTTGCTATGCCCCTACTTATACATCCCAAAATGCCATTGGCCTTCTTGGCAACAAGGGCACACTGCTGACTCATATCCAGCTTCTCGTCCACTGTCACCCCTAGGTCCTTTTCCGCAGAACTGCTGCCTAGCCATTCGGTCCCTAGTCTGTAGCTGTGCATTGGGTTCTTCCGTCCTAAGTGCAGGACCCTGCACTTATCCTTATTGAACTTCATCAGATTTCTTTTGGCCCAATCCTCCAATTTGTCTAGGTCTTTCTGTATCCTATCCCTCCCCTCCAGCATATCTACCACTCCTCCCAGTTTAGTATCATCCGCAAATTTGCTGAGAGTGCAATCCACACCATCCTCCAGATCATTTATGAAGATATTGAACAAAACCGGCCCCAGGACCGACCCTTGGGGTACTCCACTTGATACCGGCTGCCAACTAGATATGGAGCCATTGATCACTACCCGTTGAGCCCGACAATCTAGCCAGCTTTCTACCCACCTTGTAGTGCATTCATCCAGCCCATACTTCCTTAACTTGCTGACAAGAATACTGTGGGAGACCGTGTCAAAAGCTTTGCTAAAGTCAAGAAACAATACATCCACTGCTTTCCCTTCATCCACAGAACCAGTAATCTCATCATAAAAGGCGATTAGATTAGTCAGGCATGACCTTCCCTTGGTGAATCCATGCTGGCTGTTCCTGATCACTTTCCTCTCATGCAAGTGCTTCAGGATTGATTCTTTGAGGACCTGCTCCATGATTTTTCCAGGGACTGAAGTGAGGCTGACTGGCCTGTAGTTCCCAGGATCGTCCTTCTTCCCTTTTTTTAAAGATTGGCACTACATTAGCCTTTTTCCAGTCATCCGGGACTTCCCCTGTTCGCCACGAGTTTTCAAAGATAATGGCCAATGGCTCTGCAATCACAGCCGCCAATTCCTTCAGCACTCTCGGATGCAACTCGTCCGGCCCCATGGACTTGTGCACGTCCAGCTTTTCTAAATAGTCCCTAACCACCTCTATCTCCACAGAGGGCTGGCCATCTCTTCCCCATTTTGTGATGCCCAGCGTAGCAGTCTGGGAGCTGACCTTGTTAGTGAAAACAGAGGCAAAAAAAGCATTGAGTACATTAGCTTTTTCCACATCCTCTGTCACTAGTTTGCCTCCCTCATTCAGTAAGGGGCCCACACATTCCTTGGCTTTCTTCTTGTTGCCAACATACCTGAAGAAACCCTTCTTGTTACTCTTGACATCTCTGGCTAGCTGCAGCTCCAGGTGCGATTTGGCCCTCCTGATAACATTCCTACATGCCCGAGCAATATTTTTATACTCTTCCCTGGTCATATGTCCAACCTTCCATTTCTTGTAAGCTTCTTTTTTATGTTTAAGATCCGCTAAGATTTCACCATTAAGCCAAGCTGGTCGCCTGCCATATTTACTATTCTTTCGACTCATCGGGATGGTTTGTCCCTGTAACCTCAACAGGGATTCCTTGAAATACAGCCAGCTCTCCTGGACTCCTTTCCCCTTCAAGTTAGTCCCCCAGGGGATCCTGGCCATCCGTTCCCTGAGGGAGTCGAAGTCTGCTTTCCTGAAGTCCAGGGTCCGTATCGTGCTGCTTACCTTTCTTCCCTGTGTCAGGATCCTGAACTCAACCAACTCATGGTCACTGCCTCCCAGATTCCCATCCACTTTTGCTTCCCCCACTAATTCTACCCGGTTTGTGAGCAGCAGGTCAAGAAAAGCGCCCCCCCTAGTTGGCTCCTCTAGCACTTGCGCCAGGAAATTGTCCCCTACGCTTTCCAAAAACTTCCTGGATTGTCTATGCACCGCTGTATTGCTCTCCCAGCAGATATCAGGAAAATTAAAGTCACCCATGAGAATCAGGGCATGCGATCTAGTAGCTTCCGTGAGCTGCTGGAAGAAAGCCTCATCTACCTCATCCCCCTGGTCCGGTGGTCTATAGCAGACTCCCACCACTACATCACCTGGGTTATGAGATTGTGCTTCCACTTTTTTCTTTCTTCTTTCATATGGTTTCATTGCCATGAGATTTCAACAAATTATCAGTGATTGGTAAATTAGGTCTGATCTTTCTTCATATTAATAGCTGAGCTGGAGAAAAGCCATTCTCCAGAAGCGTACTACAGTAAAAAAATAAAGCTTTCTGCAAATCATCCCAATTGTCAAAAGGTTTTTTAACAGGGATCTTTACTGTCCATATAGACCTTCTCACAAGTCCATTTGATTGGGGGCAAAATCTTTCTGGAACCGAGTGAGATCTCAGAGTCTCTGCCTGTTGGCATGGCTTGTATTTCAAGCATGAAAAGCAGTTTCTGACCACATTAGTAGTGTTGTATTTGATGTGTGGCCAATATATCACCTCTCATGCTCCTTGTTTGTACTTTACAAATCCTAAATTACCCTCGTGGATCTTCCGTAGCATTTTTTTTCCTTGCTGCCCTTGAAAATCACCCCATCTATCACAGTAAGTTCATGTCTGCAGTTCCAATAGTTTCTTATACTGGACAGCAACCACTTATTTCTTTTGGCCACTTCTTTAAGGATCCCCAATGATTCATCTTTGTCCATTTCCCCTCTTATTTGTTGCAGTTTTTAGTTAGCTATGGTTGTTGACTTTACAATCAGATCTACATAAGCTTGTATCTCTTTCTTTAAAGTCTTTTCTGGTTTCATAATGGAAGTAACCACTCTGGGAAATACATCCACAGTAAACATGAATTTACTGGGCATGTAGGTCACAATGAAATCATACTTTTGCAGCTTTATCATCAGTTTTTTAATCCTTAAGGTATAGTCATTTAGCGGTTTGCCAAATAATGCTATCAGGGGCTTGTGGTCTGTTTCAACATCCTCTGTTTCACCATAAATATATTGATTGAATCTCTCTCAGGCACACAATATTCTTAAAAGCTCTTTTTCAATCTGTACATATCTGGTTTCTGCACCAGTCAGTTTTTAAATGCATACACCACTGGTTGCCAAGAAGCATCATGTTTCTGTCAAATCACTGCACCTAACCCAGACTATGATGCATCTGCTGAAATTTTAATAGGCCTGTTTGGTGCATAGAACTTCAACATTGGCTCTTGTATCAGTTGTTATTTCAAACCTTCCCATGATTCCACCTGAGCTGCACCCCTGCATCATTCATTTTTATTTTCTAGGAGTTTCCTCAAAGCTACTGCTTTTGTAGAGAGATTAGGTATGAATTTTCCAAAATAATTAACAATTCCCAGGAACCAATGGACATCTTTCTTTGACTGGGGATGAAGCATCATTTCAATGTCTGAAAACATTCTCTTATCAAGTTTTACACTTTCTCTTGAGATAATATTTCCAACAAAAGTCAGTTTTGTAATACCTAAAACACATTTCCCCCTATTTGGTTTCAAGTTTGCACCTGTAGTTACATCCACAACTTCCCTAAGACTACAGTCTTGCTCCGCTTTAGTTGATCCCCAGATGATGATGTCATCTGTTGTGTTGACACCATGAATATGTTCAGAAATTATATGTATGGTTTTGTGCTACACTCCTGGTGCTGAAGCTATGCCAAACGGTAGGCATAAAAATCTATATCTTCCAAATGGTGTGTTAAATGTGCTTAATTTTCAGCTTTCTTCATTTAATTTTGGCTACCAAAATCCTGAGGAGGCATCCAATTTACTGAAATATTGTGCATTCACAAATTGAGCCCTAACCTCTTCTCTGGTTCACAGTTGGAAATGTTGTCTTTTTATATCCTTGTTGAGATCTCTTGGATCTAAACATATGCATAAATGGCCATTATTTTTCTCCACAATGACTAGGGATCTCATCCATTCCATTGGCTCCTCAGCTTTTTTTGTATTACTTGTATTGCTTCCATCCTTGTGACCTCAGTCTTGAGTTTATCACAGAGTGCAAGTGGCATCATTCTATGTGGATGGATAACAGGAGAGACCTGCTTGTTTACCCGGATGGTATGTTCACCTTACAAGCAACCCAATCTTTGAAACAGATCATGAAATACAGTTTCAGTATGATATTAAAAGCACCTGTTTTACCAGCTTAAGTTTTTCACAGACATCTAGGCCTTAAATTGGTGTCCCCTCTTTTGGTACTACAATGAATGGGTGTCTGTCTGTGGTATTTTTTATATTTGATGTTAGGAGTTCAGTTCCCTTCACTGGTATATTTGTTCCAGAATAACCAGCTACTTGTATATTTGTTGGTCCCAGTTTTGGTCTTATTTACGATCTCTCATAATCTTATTCAGACAGAATATTAATGTGAGCTCCTGTGTCGACTTTGAGTTGAATAATTGTTTAATTGATTTACATTGGCATTATCCAGTCCTTTTCATCAGTTTTGCTTGATCCCACCATGTCTACTTAAAACTCCTTGACCAGGTTTTCTACAAGTGCATGCACTTGACTTTCTGCATTTGGGATCTGCAGCATTTTGCAAAATAATTATTTTTTCATATTTATGACAGTTTCCCAAATGCAAAACACTGTTTTGGGCTGTGCTGCAATTCACATGTTACACATAACCTTTCTGTGCCAAGTCCCCCTTCCAGCAATGCTTTCCATAGCAGGTGGTTCTCCTTTTTGAATTTGACCCTTTCTGGCTATATTCATTAGTACTTAATATGTGGATAACCCCTTCTGGTGAATTTAGCTTGTGCTTTGACAGTTTTTGGTGCCCTGCATATCTGGAGAGCTTTTTCTGAAGTTAAAGCTTCTACATAGAGAAACTTGTCTCAACACACTGTCTTTAGTGCCACAAATAATTCTATCTCTGACCAGAGACTCTGTCAGCTCATTAAAATCGCAGATTTAACTGAGTCTTCTTAATTCTCTGACATATTGCTCTATGACATCAATTTTTTTGCATGCATGTAAAAAAATCGTGTCTCAAAGGTCTCATTTCTTTTTGGCATGTTCCTCAAATGTAGTCAGTATTTTATTTAACTTCATGCTTTCACCTTCTTTAGATTGAAAGTTGTTATAAATATCCAATGCTTTCTCCCCAACAATATGCAAAAAGACTGATGATTTCACTTTATCATTTTTCTCCTCTGCCCCTATGACTGCTAAATATAATTCAGGTCTCTATCAGATTTTTTTCCAGTTCTTTGCAACATTGTCTGACAATTGCAGACTGGATGGAGGTTGCAAACCTTCATTTTTATCTTTCTTCACTTCTTAAACTAGTCAAGCTACTACTGTGCTCATAAAATATGTACAAAACCTTTGTTCTTCTCTGTTTGCTGATCCATGAGTCCTCGGTTCCTCTGCTTTCAGTTTCAAATACAGGCACTAACCACAAAATTACTGCAATCTCTTTCAGATTCAGCACTTCTGACACCTTTTAGCGATCATGGGGTTCATTAAACAACCAACCAGTGAATGAGAAAGGAGTAAACCTTTTATTTAAAAACTAGAGAGTGTCTGTGTTGAACTGCAGTACACAGATACACTATGGTCTCTACTCCTGTGCTTCCAGAGGATGTCTAAACATTCCTATATTCATAATACTGTCCCATAGGAGGGAGCCTGTCTGAATTATAATCTTTAACAAACATTTCTTTACTGAATGCATTACAGTAATCTAATGTCACACAGATAAAGCATGAATTACTGTGGGAAAGGCTGCAGCTGAAATATTGTATTGCAGTTTTCTTTCCAAGAAAAAAGTATATGCACTTTTGACCACCCTTGCTATCTGGACATCTAGGAAGAACTAGGCATATAACAAGAGCCCCAGACTGTGAAAGTGAGTTGTAAATAGAACTGGCCAAATGTAAATAGAACTGGCCATACTAGTCAAACTGTACAGACTGTTCCCTTGGAGGCAGCAAAATGGCAATTTCTGTGAGTGTCCAGTGACAGCAGATGGATACGACTGGGGGACACTTTCAGAGGGGTTTGCGGGCTGAGGTATACCTATTGTTACCTGTAAGGCAAAGTAAGGGTTTCCGCCCTGAGGAAATTGTCTGGGTGGCTAACAGACTGGTGGTATCAGGGAGCTGACAGCCGGCTAAGCACAAGCAAGTCTCTCTCTCACTAAGTTGTGTGAGTGAGGGTTATAAGGTGACTCACAGCCCAAGGCACTCTGAGAAGCTGTCACAGATAGACTGTGGTATTCTGCATACCTTGGATTAGGGAAACCTAAAACTTTTCAAGATATAATTTTAAAGTGCATTATGGTTACAAGTCACAGGTAAATTTGCTTCAGAAAAAAACTATTAAGCTACATTTATAGAGTAAGAAGTATAAATAATTTCAAATACTTTTGATCTATCTCCAAATTAAAAACAAACGTTAAGGATACAGTTCCCCTAATATTGATGGTACCTTTTTGATATTTTAAAAAATATAGCTATTGAACACGTACACGAACTGCAGGTAAACTCATAATGTTTAATAACTCACTCAAATGCTTGCAATACGATTCTCTACGTTGTAAGATATAAAAACATGACAAATATCAGGAAATAACACACTGCCCTTCCCTGACCTGAGTCCATCCAGACAACTGAGAAGAAAGGAATAAATATAGCACATGTTAGACAGGCCGTGGTAGAATAAGGAAATGTAGTTCTGTTACACACTAAAGCTTCTAGTCATATATGAGAGAAAAGCATTCCTTCTGACTAAATTGTCTCTTTGGGAGTTTCAGATGTGGCGTGTATTCTAAAACCTCTGCGATCAAAGATGCAAATGCTTAAGGAGAGCATGACTAAACTTTCACAGTTTCTCAACTTCGAGTTGACATCTAAGATAGATAGCTATACTCGAAATAATTATTCTCTCTGAGGTTTTTCTCTATTAGACAATCATCTCACTAAAAAGTTCCCTTTAATAGGACGTGCGGTGTATTTACTAGTCAGGATGATTATTGTGTAGTGGTGGTACAATCCTTTTTATTTGTTTTCTTCTTTTCTTCTTCTACTTTTTTCTGTCCATAAAGATTTAATATTACCATCCTTACTACATTGTGCTATCTTGAATTATTTTAAAACACATTTTGTTTGCTTAATGTCAAGCATTATTCCTGTTTAGTTCTTTATTTCTGTATCTGGGAATATCTCTTTTGTTTCACTGCTTATCTTCATAACAATGGCCAGACATTGGCAAAAAAGGCTGTTCTTAGCTTCAGCAATGTCTGCTTTCATTTTTATTCTTTACAGTCAGATAAATCCAGTATTTAGACAGTTGCACACTTCTTATTGCTTCTGTTTGCTCTGTGGACCAGAAAAGTAGATCGTCATTTCCTTTCTGGTTAGTGTTCATTATTATCTGCCATTAGGGTCCTTCTGCAACAATATTTGTAGGTAGAAATGAAATCTGTTAGATGAATCTTTCTGTGGATTGAGGTTTTCTAATGCATTTGCACAGATTCTCATATTCTGCATCTTTATTTCTGGACTGACCTGTAAAAACCAATAAAGTTCTTACAAAGGAAATTAAATCACAAATAGTTGCATTAAAATATGTATTAAGGTTGAGACACAGAATCACAAAGGTAAGGAAATTCTGAGCAAGGCGGGCTATGGCTGCAGACAGCACCCTTAACTTGATTTCTACTACTATACATTGTCATTATTTAATAGCTCTATATAGTGACATTGGAGAATGATGAAAGGGTTGCTGTCCCAAAATATTTACAATTTAGTATCTGTAATGTACAAAGCAGTTAACAAGTTATTAATTAATTTCCTGGTTTGGGTTTCATCCAAAGTATGGGGCCTGGGTGGAGATTAGCATGAAGATGACATATAAATAACATTAGATGTAATTTCTGGGAAGCAACTGCTGTTCATTGTTTATCAGGCTTTTTAATTCATACAATTCAGGATACATCTACCTGCACCACAGAACTTAGAGATCAAATTGGGCCCCATGCTGCATTCCTCAGACAGAAAGCTTCCATTGATTTACAAGTGAGTTTTGCTAGCATAAAGAGTGTGGGTTACATCTTGTGTGTTCATTGTTTATCCGGCTTTTTAATTCATACAATTCAGGATACATCTACCTGCACCACAGAACTTAGAGATCAAATTGGGCCCCATGCTGCATTCCTCAGACAGAAAGCTTCCATTGATTTACAAGTGAGTTTTACTAGCATAAAGAGTGTGGGTTACATCTTGTGTGTAACGGGACATCTGCTTTAGATGATTATGGATATAATTCAGGCAGAGACTAGGAGAAGAGCATGGATTTAATAAGAACATCAGAACGAACATACTGGGTCAGACCAAAGGTCCATCTAGCCCAGTATCCTGTCTTTCGACAATGGCCAATGCCAGGTGCCCCAGAGGGAATGAACAGAACACGTAATCATCAAGCGATCCATCCCCTCTCACCCATTCCCAGCTTCTGACAAACAGAGGCTAGGAACACCGTCCCTGCCCTTCCTGGCTTATAGCCATAGCCTATTCTCCATGAAGTCATCTAGTTCTTTTTTGAACCCTGTTATAGTCTTGGCCTTCACAACATCCTCTGGCAAGGACTTCCACTGGTTGACTGTGCATTGTGTGAAAAAATACTTCTTTTTATTTGTTTTAAACCTGCTGCCTATTAATTTCATTTGGTGTCCCCTAGTTCTTGTGTTATGAGAAGGAGTAAATAACACTTCCTTATTTACTTTCTCCACACCAGTCATGATTTTATAGACCTCTTATATCCTTTTATATCCCCCCTCCTTAGTCGTCCCTTTTCCACGATGAAAAGTCCCAATCTTACTAATCTCTCCTCATATGGCAGCTGTTCCATACCCTGAATCATTTTGGTTGTCCTTTTCTGAACCTTTTCCAATTCCAATATATCGTTCTTGAAATGGGGCAACCACATCTATACACAGTATTCAAGATGTGGGCGTACCATGGATTTATATAGAGGCAATATGATATTTTCCGTATTACTATCTATCCCTTTCTTAATGACTCCCAACATTCTGTTTGCTTTTTTGACTGCTGCTACACATTGAGTGGAAAATTGAACTGCCCTATTTGTCTCAGTTGGTTGTTAATGTCACCATCTTTCAATTTAAATTGTCTGCAGTAAGAGGATGTGTTTACTTAAATCTGCAGCTGGAGGCCAGGTAGGAAAAAATGGGAAACTCTGCAGTGAAGCAAAAAAGGGAATAATATTGGATAGGATAATACTGTTTCCTTTGTATAATAAAATTATTTGTTCAGGGGGACTCTGATTATATCCCAGAGTTAAACTGTTTCACTGTTGATTATTTGAGCAAATACTTCCTGCTATCTCATAATCCTGACTGCCTCCTGTGATAGGGATTCCAGGGGAGGGAGGCACTCTGAGATTGCTCAGTTAGGGCAAACTACAAAGAATGGGGAAAACAATCCCCAAAACTAGTGGTTTTTCTAATACTTAGATATACCATGCTTGCAACAATCAGCTTCTATAATATTTTACTGGTTAACAGAAGCCAGAAACACAGTTCTCTTAAAGCAACCCAGCCTTTAGGATCCCAGCCAGGCAGCTAAATCAATGATGATGATTATTGAAAATCTTGTTCATCACATAAAAAGTTCTACCAATCCCAAAGGATTGGACATATTACCCAACAGGTTAACTAATATTTCTGGTCTTACCCAAATACACGCTAACAGCCAATTCTTATTAATAAAACTAAGATTTATTTAAAAGGAAAACAGAGAGAGTATTGGTTAAAAGGTCATTTAACATACAGACTTGAATAAAATTCTTAGGTCAGTTTCAAAGTAGAGAAGGTGAGCTTTAGAACTGAAAAAAAGTTATTTCAGAATTAGTCTATAGATCCAGTCCAATGTTCAAAATCAGGGTGATCCAGATGGAACTGGAGGCCTCCGTCTTTCGGCTCAAACTTCCCCTGATAAAGCTTAAGGAGATCTGAGATGAAAGGATCAGGTCCCAAGAGCCCTTTATACAGTTCCTGGACAGCGTCTTGAAAGCATGCAGTCCTTACATGAACAATAGTGTCTTTGAAATAACCTATTTCCTAAATATCTCCAGTAATTAGCTACATGGATTAACATAAAGCAATTGCCTATCTCTCGCCATTTGCAGATAGTTTGCTATAGACTTCCAAGAGAAATTAATACACTGATATCACTACAGTCACCATTCATTTAAATGTTAATATCTTCTTTTGATCTCTGAATTAACAGAATACAGTGGCAGATAGGAACTGTTTGATTACATTGTCAACCTCTAACTATATATATATATATATATATGTATGTGTGTATGTAAACACGCAAAAACACAAACATTATCTACTAATATGTCTCTGAAGCTTGAATCTGGGTCAATTAGCCTGCTAGTTGTGTAACCCTTTTTGGCCCTGTGTCACAATTACCTTCATGGGTGCCCAAATACCTAATTTTCCCCTCCTTAGCTGCTAAAATCTCCAGGTAACATCTTAAGCTGTCTGGAGTGGCTCACGAGCGTGACTACCAGCCTCTGGACAGACTGTGAAGAAGCAGGGCACAAACCCCAAACTGGTTGTCTGTTCTATACTTAGATTTCATCAACCAAGTACCAAGTGTGAAATCCTCAAGTGATATAACAGTCTTAACGTGGAGACACAGACAGTCACTTTGAGCATTCTGGTCTATCTTGCTACCCAGGTAAATTTGCACAACAATATTCAGGTTACTCCCAGTCCAACAGGATAAGTCATTTACTCCAAGTCAGTTGCATCTTAGATGCTATACTAAAAACAAGGCTTGTAGCTACTATTATAATAAAATTAACTAAAGGTTTATTAACCAAGAAAAAGAAATGAGAGTCATCTACAAGGTTAAAGTTGGTAAATATACACACAGATGTATTAGAGTCTTAGGTTTCAAGAGGTGATAGAAGCTGCTGTGATATGCAAACTCTATGTGTCCTTTAAGGCTAACCCAGATTAAGCAGCTGGGATCCCTTACTTATGCTTAGAAATCTTGTCCTTTCAGGGTCCAAGTAACATAAAGACACAGTTCCTTCTTGTCAGGGATTTTTATTTTCTTCCCCCAGAGTTTAAGCTGATGGGACAAGTCCACCTGCATGTCTCCTCTTCATGGATGTGGCGAGAGCAATCAACAAAGTCTTCTGTCCTCTGATGTTCCCTAATGGCTTATCTGGTGTCTATGGGCCTTTTGTTGGGCAGGAGATGACACCTCTTGCGGAAAACTAGTATTTCATAGTTGGTAATGCTTCTCCCCTGACTGTGGGAGTTTACAGTTTCAGAGCAAACTCTTAAATATTACCTTACAGCATGGGATACAGATATATTAAGGGTAACCCCCAAGGAGATTACCTAGATTCCTGAGGCTCTGTCTGCTGGCAGCTCAGGGAGAGGCACACTGTCCCTGGTAGGGAGGGGGAGCCAAGGCAGACTCGGAGCCTGCCCAACAATCAATAGGGAGTGAGAAGCCCCTCCCAGGGAGCTCAGAAAAGGGTAAAAGCCATTTTTGAGACAGTCTGGAGCCAGCCAGGGCAAGGGCAGGACTGGCTATGTGGAGAGCTGGTGAGGCCTGTATGCAGGGTTCCTCCTGAGAACTGGCCTCTAGGGACCTGAAAGCAAGATCCCTCAACTGGGCTTTTCCTTCTGCACTGACTCCCAGTTTGTAGAGTTTTGCTGGGAAACTTCTCCAGCCAGGCTGAGTTAGCCCTCCAGCTCCCTAGGTGAGACCAGTCACCACATGGTCAGCTCTGCTCTGCTTGCTGTGAGTGTGTCTGGATGCTGGGATAGGAGACTACAGTTTGGATTTTAGTATAGTTGTGTAATCTGCACCTTGAGCCCTGCACCCCTTTGTGATGAGGGGAAATCCTGGGACCAGAAGTAACCTGAATCCTGCCTGAAGAGCATCTCTGCCAGCAGAGATCAGCTCCTCTGCAGTGACCAAGACGTCCAGAGTCATCTCTGAACCTGAGGATCATCATGGAGTTTGTGAGTGCACCATATTTTAGTTAGTCAGTCAGGGAAATTGTTTTGGGGACCCCTAATTACTGAACTGTGTCCTCAAGCCAGGGAGTAAGGGTTTGGGGATTTTATAACCTGCTGCTTATTAAACCTGTGGAGGGACTTACCACCTCCTCCCACTTGTAAGTCCTTTGGGCTGTACTGAACCCAGTCAGCCACACTGCTAAACCACTGCAGAAAAAATATCATGGTCATACGTCATCAAGGGCCCCAACAAAGTACACATACCAACAGGACACTATCCTACATTTGCTACATCAGGTCCTGTGACTGGGAAAATCACGGGTATTATCAGCTTGGGCACCGATGACCCTAAGAATAGTGTTTTACCCTGTTATGTTATATTTGTCTCCTGTTTAATATAATTATTGGGTTGAATATATTGTATGTATTTGTGTTATTTCTTGGGAGTCTCCAGCTATCTGGCAAGTAAGTGGGGGTTACCCTGTGGTTAGAATTTTCCTCCCAACCTGTCCTGGTAACCCTGCCAGGAAGGAGCGAGGGGGGGAGTGAAGGCACTGCCAAATAAATTCATAGGAAAAAATAAAGATACACCCTGCTGAGTGGGTGGCGGAATCCAAAAACCCCAAAGCTGTCCATCAAAACCTGTAAGCAGATTGGCATTAAAAAAGGTAACCGGGTCGAGAGGGGGTGCTACATAAGTGAGATTAATTCACGCAGCAGCTCACTAGCATTTCATAAATTCTAAATGCTAAACACATTCTTATAAACTTAACATTTATTTTAACAATGCTTACGCACAGGTGAGCCAGACTCAGTTTTCAGTGAGGTCTAGGGGACTTGATATGAGTTGGCAACTGGTCTGCCACTGTTATACAACAGTGAAAATTTAAACCAATAAAAATGTATTTAAAAATACTTAAAACCTGTAATTTTGCACCATGAAAATTTAATTGATAAAAATAGGAAAAAGTGCTAAAAATAAACATTGACATTACCCATCAAAATTATTAAAAAAATGAATTCTGCCAATTCTACATATACATATTATATACACATATGTGCATGAACGTGCATGTGTGTGTGTGTACAACCTCAACCTTACAGAATAGCTATTATTCTGTTTTTGTCTCCAGTACAATCGCTTCTCTTCTCTCTGGCCTTTCAGACAAGGAATCTTTTAAAGTGTTGAGCCTAAATAGGCTCAGTTGAATCTAGTTTACATCCCATCTGGGAGTGCCATTCTGAGGTGTCTCTGATTGCTGGCCGGGATTAACTCTGGAAGCCCCAAGCCATTATGTGTCTTGACAGAGCCTGTCTCCAGAAATACCAGTGGATGGGGCTCGGCACAATAGGGTTTTGGGTCTTCTGTAGGGAGGCCTGAAGTTCTGTACACCCATCAAAAACTCCTGTACTGGGTGATCTTTTCTGGACTGTGTGGCTATTTTTTAGGCTGGCCATAGCAAATCATATAACTTTCTCTCCCCTCTCTACTGATGGACTCCCAGAGCTATTGACTGTCCTGACTTGTTTCTTTGAACTGTTCAATATGCTTATATTCCCTACATTAAGTTTTGGCTTAATCATTCACATACTAAGTTGATTTAAAAACTGTGTTATAAATCTCTGAAAATAAGGGTTTATAAATAATAATAATCATGTATTATTATTTATGTTCACTTTCAGGTGATAGTCTAATAAGGAATATCATTTTTGTTTTGTTTTGTTTTGCATTTGGTTAGCACTCTGGAGATGCTTTTTCTTCTCGGAGACTGGTTGTCACATATAAACCAGGTTTATATTTAATACCTTCTTTTTAAACTGAGCAAACAAAATTACAAGTATATATTATTAAGCTTTGTGAAACGTAGATATATTTTCCTGTTATGGGAATTGGCCTGTTCAATATTCTATAGTTTGATTGTCTTTGTAAACTGTTTAATCTCATCATCATAAAGTACAGAGTCTGTAAACAGGAGGATATGGAAATACCCAGCAAATCAAATTATAGTGCTTTAAAGAAGTCAAAACAAAATACTATAATTGCAGCATCTTTCAAAATAGAAATTTTACAGTTGTATTATCTCATGTTTATTACACAGACTTTATATGTTTATGCAGTGTAGTTATAGATTAAATCATTCAAGATCAAGTGTTTGGCACAAAGTGCAATTTTACTGAGAGTTGCTTTTTGCAATATAAACCAAGATAGTAAAGCGCCTTCACAAAAATACTACTTTATAGTATGTAAAGTATGGGAGTATTTTATTTACTATATTTTGATACCAACAAAAAAGGACATTAACTGTCTTAACTTATTTTAATATTTCTCTTTGTTCTTTTGACAGAACAGCAAACATTAGGTACCTTTGAGACTATTTTGATTCAGTATAACCACTGAAATTCCTTAATTAACAATTAGTATTCTGGGCCACCCGGTACAATGCAATGCTGATCAGTGTTGTTAAGTAGAGCTGGTTGTTTCACTTCCTCTTTCAAAATTGCTTGAGAATGCTTAACATTCATCTATTTGTCATTTGCTTGGTCTGGGTCATTTTTCTGTATCAGATTAGACTGGATTGCAAAATCTTTTAGGAAAGTACCATTTCCCAATATGTGTTTCTGCAACAACTAACACGGGGGGTCCTGATCAGGGCTTGTAAGTGCTACTGGAATGTCAGGCCTAAATAATAATAATTAATGTACTTATTCCCATTAGTCTTATGTAGACTGCACAAACATTTATCTTTATATAACCTTTGCTTATGGATAAGGAACCCTTGTTTATTATTATTAATTACTTGTATTGCTGTAGCACCAGAGAATGAGGCCCCATTGTGCTAGGCACTGTACAAACAGAGTTATAGACATTCTCGGTCCCAGTAGATGACATTTAAGATTAGGTAGCACAATTCCTTGGGTTTTAGGACCAATAAAACTTGTGAACTTGTGAACTACAAACCTGTGGAGCTGTTTATACACAGTTCTTAACAAGAAAAGGAGTACTTGTGGCACCTTAGAGACTAACAAATTTGTTTGAGCATAAGCTTTCTTGAGCTACAGCTCACTTCATCGGATGCATACTGATTTTGCGGTATCTGCTGAGACTTCTGAGTCTGTTCCTGCCAACTTGAGTTTCTCTCTGTCCCCCTTTGCCCTCATTAATTGCTTTAATGATGACATAGATTAAAACTGATTGTTATTATTCCACTCTTGCAAAACCCACCCAAGTAGACAAATGCCATAAAAGCAATTTCCTACTCTTTTTTTATGTTGTTAGTTTGCCGTTCTAGGCTGAAAAAAGCTATATTCGTTTGAGGCGTCCTGGTCAGCATACCTGTGGATCCCCACAGTCATCAGTTCTGCAAACTAAGGCAGTCTGAGCATAAGGAAAAGTCACCTTAGCTACACTGGCACAAATGCTGAGCCAAGAATGCTGCATCCTCCTTCACCTCAATGGCCCTGTATCTACAACTCAATCCTGGCTCAGCTCAGAATCACTCAGAGCAAGACAGTTCCAGCTCAACAATGTCACATTCCTTTCGGTGCTAGAGCAATCTCTGCCAAGAAACTTCAGATATTTTTGTAAGCAACTGCTCCCTTCCTGGAGAAAGCACCAGTTAGCGCCTAAGCACAGCCTGGGTTGTACCAAGTGCAATAATTATCTTACAAAATAATACTAATTCAACCTTATTTTATTGTTGCTAAATTGAATCCTCTTGTAACACACCGGTACCATAACAACATTGAGTGTGGTCAACATTTGGGAAAGATGGAATGTCTTATGTAATTTTTGTAATCAACTAACAACCAGCATTGACTGTCTATGAAGGAATCTAATTGATTTTGAGTAGAAGAATAGAGGCTGCAACATGAGATGCTGGAAATGAAATGATGCCGAAGGGGAACCCTGACAATTATCAAGTGAGCCCTTTCACCACAGAAAATTAAGTTTCTCTGTGGGACATTATTAGCCGATTTCTAAAAGTGCTTGAGAACAGTGGAGGCTGTTGAGGGTTTGGAGGGGCTGAGCTATATTGAATATCTGGCCTTATACCCACTATTGTATCATTTGATTATATAGCATTCAAAGTATAAAAGAAAATCTTGGGGAAGTCTGTCATATAAAAGGTTATAATTAGCAAGGTATATAGAAGGAGACAATCTTGTTGCTACATACAGTCCTGAAACTTTAAGACTGCCCTGGCCCCGGTCCTACAGAAAGGAAGTGTCTTTTTAACATGTTTCAGAGTAACAGCCGTGTTAGTCTGTATTTGCAAAAATTAAAGGAGTACTTGTGGCACCTTAGAGACTAACCAATTTATCCGAGCATAAGCTTTTGTGAGCTGTAGCTCACACAAGTACTCCTTTTCTTTTTTTAACATGAACTCAGAAATATTCCAAAGCATTCAACTTGCTGGGCAAAAAATGTCTTTCAGAACAAGTGGAATTTTAATGCTCCAGAACTGCAAATATCCCAGGTTAAGGATTTTTTTCTACAGACTGTTTTAATTATGACAGTGATCATTTAGTCCGACAGATTCTCTGTAAAACATCTTTTAAGCTTCACTGAGTTATCCTTATCGGAATGAAAAGCTAAACCCACAGCCATTATCACAAGGTTTCAGAAACACTGGCTGTCAGTAACTAGGGGGAGATTATATTAATTTGCTTGCCTTAGGATTTTGATATAACTATTTATTTAACATTTTGCAACTTATTAAAGTAAGGGAAGGCAAAGGTGGATAATGAAATATTTTAGCTCCCTCTTCACAGCCAATGTCACAATCTCCTGTGGTACTTTCTCCAGATTTTTAATACTGGCATATTTTACTTGAATCCATCATGATGATATCATTACATTTAGTCCTGTTTACTGTACTGCATTTCTAATATGTTATCTTTCTAATATTCTCCCTTTATATGCATACAATATACTCCAATAGACACCATCAACAAGTTTCTTAATATCTTTAATTACAGATAATATTCTATTTAAAAGCCTGGCAAAAAGTGATCATTGTGTATTAGTGTGAGATGAAAAAAAAACTATGATGTGCTAAAGCAAAATTACAGTATGCTAATTCAACTGCTACAATCTGGTATAGATTGAATTCATTCTGTTGAGTCACTGGGCACCATACAGAGTACTTCAAGAAGTCTGTTTAAAAGATACATCTCTTAACCTTGCCTCACCCTTCTTATCTCAAAAGACCTACAGAAACCCAAAACAATAACAATAGTTAAAAAAATACAAATAAAAGGCCACATCCTCACCTGGTGTAAATTGGTGTTGCTCCATTGATTTATGCTGATTTACATCTGTTGAGGTTCTGGCTCTAAGTATCCCATAATATTTTCTCAATCATATAATTTACCACATATTGGGCCCAAGTTTTAAATGTACCTAGATCCTACCATCTTGTTTTAAAGGTGCAATCAGCTGCTAAAACGCCTAAATAGTAGATAGCAGGCCTTTTGCAGCTGTTTCTATAATTTCACTTGGTTTTCACTAGGTTTCACTTGGTTTTCACTTGGTTTTATTTGTTCAACTAACTTATTTTGTATTCCTAACATTCCTAGTATTAAAATAATTCCAAAATGTTCCTTCTTTCCCATCCCTCAGAACCGCAATGGGGTGGATATGCTTTCAATTTTAAGTACAGTAACTCACTGTCTCTTAGAGCTCACAACTATAGGTGTGATAGACTCTTAGAGTAGATTCCATTTCTCTGCTGTAGTACTGCATTAATATGACACAGTCACTTTTTCAAACTTTATATTTACATTGAGCATTAGAGAATTCATAAGGAATTAGGTAAAGAAGTGACAATTTTGCCTACAGATGTTAGATGTATAAACATTCTAGTTCAAAGAGTGGGCTAGTACATTTGTTAACTCATAGAACCATGGCCACGGTTTCAAAGCCAAACAATTTCACCACAAACAATGACAGGATCAAACCCTCCAATTCTCAGTTTGATCCTATTAGCCTTTTTTGCCAGGCCAGTGCATTCAATTTGCCCCAACACTCTGACTTGTTAAAATTCTGTTCCTTTAAATGAAACCAAGATTGTAGTCTCATTTTTGCTGGTCTTGCTTCAATTACTGAATTATTGAAGATTGTGTGGAAGGGACTGTACATAAGGAATCATGAAAATGTCCCAATGTCACATGAAATTTTGTTAATACTAACTCTCAGATTCTTCTAATTAAGAAAACGTGATTACACTACTATGTCCCTCAGGAGGCTAATGCCCTTTCCATCTGACAACTTATGCCACAGGAAAAAAAGCAGGGTAGGTGGTCAAATGATTGCAATTCCTACCTTGATTGTGAAATTACTTTGAAAAGCATTATGCCCTTCGTTGTAGCTGATGGATTATCCATTCAGTATTTCAGGTCTTTGTTCATCAATTATTGACCAAGAAAATGATGAGCTACAGATGGTCCAGGTTTTTTGCGTCACTGGGGAAGAGTGCAACAGTTCCTTTGCTTTTACACATGCAAGCAAAGTTTCCAATGAAAGCACAGAAATAACTTCTGTGCATCAGAATCATACTCCACCTGCATGATTCTTGTTGGGGACATATCTGAGCACTCAGTGCGTGTTAGATTTAAGGATCAGGAAAATATATTAAGGTAGCAGATGGAGAAACAATATTTGAATCTGGATGTGAATTTGGGCTTGCCAATAGAGCTGGCTTGCCTTCATTATATTTGGCTGTAACACTAGGAACCTACAAGCCTATATCCTTTAAGATAGGGGTTCTCAAACTGGGGCTTGTGACTCCTCGAGGTCATGAGATTATTACGTGGGGGGTCACAAGCTGTCAGCATCCACCCCCAAGCCCTGCTTCACATCCAGCATTTATAATAGTGTTAAATATTTAAAAGTTTTTAATTTATAAAAGGGCTCACAATCAGAGGCTTGCTGTGTGAAAGCGGTCATCAGTACAAAAAATTTGTTCTAAGACATTAGCTTAAGCAAGTTAGCATAAGTATAGTTAAGTATACTAGGCCTGTGACCTTTGGCATAGATACATGGTTTCACAGTTACCCTTAGATTTTGGGGGACTTTGAATAGCTTGCTTAATAGCAGAAGTTGAAACTTAATGGTAACCATAACTGCAGGAACTTGGAAGTGATACACACAAATCTGTTTGAGTAAGAGATGACGGATATGATGAGTTACAATAGCATTAATATGTATTAATCTAGAGGATAAGTGCACCCCAGTATTATGAGGGTGAGGAAGTTAGATTTGGGCATGGAAGGCTGAGTGGTAGCCTGAATATTCATGATAGTGTTCAGGCCCTATAATAGGGTAAACCACGTGGAGTAGCTCGCTTTCCATCATTTGACCCTTTAGCTCTATTGTTATCTACCATCACTGTTGATCACAGAGGGACCTGGACCATTGAACTCATTGGCATGCCAGAGACAGAGTTGGTCCTTTGTCTCTTACCACTAGGACCTCAAGGAAGAGTGTAAGTATGTAAATCTAAGAGTATATGCAAAGAATGATGCCACATATGCCCCCAACACTGTATTATTCCTATCTGTTTATGTGGCTTGGAGCTTTTCTGACTTTTTCCTGATTTTAATAAAAATCTCTGAAGTGCTGCTCTGCCTTCAGAGTGAGTTTCCTTGCCATACACTCCAAGGTTCCCTCCAAAAAATTGAACTCGGTTTTAGTTCTGTGTGGCCTTATTCTGGGACAAGATCCCTACTAACCTCAGTTCATTAATCAGATCACTTATCAACCAATACAAGTATTTTTAACCACTGAAAGGATCAGGCAACAGTGCCCAGCAACCTGGCATGTAAATCTCCAGCACTCCAGTCTGCCTCACATTAAGTGGCCTTGCAGACCCTGCTACTGCATGCTAAAAGTTCCATAGATCAAAGCGCATTACAGAACATTTAGAGCATGATGGCAAGGTACACATGGACACTTAATGCACAGCAGGCTAGAGTGCTGTAGATTTATATGCTGGCTTGCTACACACTAAGTTGCCTTATAGACATTCCCTTAGAAAAATCACTGACTTTAATTAAGAATAGGCACTGAACTGAAATGCCATACGCAAACTGGAGATGGAGAACTGGAGTTTTGTCAGTTTCCACAGGCAGTCCATTCACCAGATCTCTCCAAACAACAACTACATACTCAGACCAAGACCCCATTGGCATGGCCATATCCTGAAGATATGACATTGCTGCTAGGGAAAACAGTAGCTTTATACAGCTTAAACATCCCATACCTGTCCACCATAATTGAGTTATGGTATGATAGAAGAAAGGGTACCTCCTATGTGACAATCGGTTGTGGCTGGAGTTGGCATGAGCAAAAAAATCTAGTGGTAGCTTAGAACTGCAATAACTCAGCAGCCTCCTATCATTGCAAATCCACTTTGTCCTCAACTTAGTGACACCAGAGGCTCAGTATCTGACTCAGCTTTTAAAAATTCAGTTGCTCCAACCTGCTAATTGTTTTCTGTAATGTGGCAACATCAGAATGTAGGTTGGCTATGATTCCTCTCATCTGTCAGTTAAATAAGTGACTGACAAACTGGAGCCAGGATGCTTCATATCCAGCTCCTTGTTTCCCAGGAGTCAGTGTTCCTTCAGTAGAGAACTTCCATGACTGGAGAGAGGTTAGAGATTAGCTAGTTAGAGACTGCCTTCTGCTCTCTGGCTAGCCATCTGCATGATCTGGGTCGATGCTGATCCTTGTGCTGCCACATCAGGAAAATCAGTTAGCAGGCAGGAGAAATGGGTTCTTTCATGATGTGGTTCTACCACCATCAGAGGTCTGACAAGCAGTGGCCATACACAGGTGGGAAAAAGAAATGTGGAAGGACTATCAGGATAGGCACAGCCATGGGTGGAGGGAGGGAAGACAAGTCCAGGCATCTTGGGCTGAACAGTCTTCTTTCACCTCACATGCAGAATAGCCCTTTGGCTGCTGAGGCAGGGCATCTAGAATCTTTGTAAAATTCTTAACTAAATATAGGTTAAGAACCTGAGTTTTAGAGACACTTTCCTTAAGAAAGGCGGATGTGGAAATGAAGGCCTTTCTCTATTCCTGAAACCTGGCTAGTTGAACACAGTTACCAGAATGTATTGACGGATGAGTTCTAGGTATAGAGATTAAAACAGTGGTGGGCATCCTGCAGCCCGCGAGCCGCACACAGCCCATCAGGTTCACCATTCCCAGCCAATGGGAGCTGCGGGAAGCAGTGGCCAGCACATCCCTGCGGCCTGCGTCACTTCCTGCAGCTCCCATTGGCCAGGAACCACACACAGCCCATCATGGTTCACCATTCCCAGCCAATGGGAGCTGCAGGAAGTGGTGGCCAGCACATCCCTGCGGCCTGCGCCACTTCCCGCAGCTCCCATTGGCCAGGAATGGCGAACCATGGCCACTGGGAGCTGCGGGCAGCCGTGCAAACGTAAATAAACTGTCTGGTGGCCTGCCAGCGGGCTGCAGGTTGCCCACCACTGGATTAAAACAAGATTTCTCAATATGCTTTTGCAGGAGTTCTCAACCTTTTACGAATCACACCCCATCTGAGCATTTTTTTTTTACTTGGTGCCTCCCACTATAATATTGCCAGATCCCAATTTGCCACCCTTCATGTGCCAGGTCTCAACACCACTCACCCACAAAGTTGTAATGCCATTCAATCAAATTTGGCCCAGCCACCCCTCCATTATGATGGGGGTGGCCGGGCCAAATTTTAGTGGCATTGCAACCCCATGCACCAGGTCACAACCTGGGGTGCCATTTCAGATTTCTTTATGGGGTGCAACTTTCAGTGGAGGTCCAGGGATCACTCCAAAACCCTGGATCCAAACATCCTCTAACCTTGAGAAAGTTCAGATCAGATATACATTTTGTGCATCACTCTCTCACCCCTCCCCAGACTATTTTGCCTCTTCATCAGCTCCTCAACCCCCATGTTTGTGTTGTCCTCTTCCACCTAATCATCAGTAGGGGGCCTTCTTTTTCACCTGCCAAAAGAGCCTACATCCCCTGCTCCAATGGGCTACTAATTTAGCTCAGTGGGAATTCAGCAGCAGGACTCAGTCTGCCAGACAGACCCTTTCTCCTGATGAACATGTCCCGCCCAATCCCACAGGACTTCTAGATAAGCCCCACCCCTTCTACAGATCATTCCTTCCTCTAGATTGACCCTCTTCCACCGGGGGTGGAAGATGAGATTATACCGAGGAGGGTCCTGATAGGGTCCCCTACCTGTTACAATATAGCCCCCGCACCCCAGCTCTGGAAAGTCTGTTTTGTGTCTGGGGCTCCTCCCACCCCCACAGCCTTTTTTCCTCCAAGGACCTAGGTTCTGCCCAGTCCCTCTCTGCTGTAGCTGCTGGTGGGTCTAGAGCCTGGTCAGGGGACAGAAGGAAGGGACTCCCCAAGTATCAGGGAGCTGCAGAGGCAACCAGGGTGCAGCACTGGTTTATGCATTGGAATCTGGCCCCTGTGTGAGCAGCCCAACTCAGGGGAAGAAGCTGTACTAACCCACACTCACCACTCAACCTGGCCCCTCAGTGTGTGACCAGCCTGACTTGGGGGAATCCCTAACCCCTCCCCCACCCACCTGTTCATACACATGGTAAGAAGCACACTACCCTCCTCCACCCTACCTAAATGGTGACCCTGGTCACAATGGAGGGGTGGCTGGCCCAAATTTAAGTGCCCCCTGCCCTCAAAAGTTTGACTTACCTCCCCCAGTTGAGAACCCCTGTACTAGAGCCTTACCTCATATGCTCTCAAAGGACGCTCCAAAATTCTCATGTTTCTGGGTCAGTCTCCAGGTCTATTAACATTTGAGTTTGTGTATTACCATTACTTCAATGAGTTTGATCTCCATCTGTTGTTGAGAACTCAGTTGTCCAAGTATAAACATCAATGAAGAACCTTATCATGTTCTACAGATAGCAAAAGACACCTTTACTGTTTTTAAAAAGGATTCTGAGTCAGTATGAGTCTCTTTTTGACCTTTTCGTACATCCGCTGGGTGCTTTGCATTTATTATGATCAAAGAATGATGTTTAGCAGCCCTGAAGCCATACAAGGTGCTTCTGCATGGAGAAATCAAATAGCCAACTATAGCAGCCTGTAGCTGCCTAAATGTGGTGCTAGAGGAATTTGTTGCTCTTTTCCTGTGTTTTACTCATTGCCTTTGCTCAGGATGACTAAATATGCTCCCAGAGCTCCCTACTAACAAACCTCAGGAAAAAGATGCTTCATGCACCTATTCACCTCGACAGTAAGTTATTAACTCTCACGAAGTGAGTATTGGGATGCTTGCAGTGGTGGAGCCTAAGTGGATAATAAGGAAGTCTGCAGGGATCTCTAGGCTACTGTGGGGGTACTACAATAAAGAAAGCTTGATTCTGTATTAACCTCAGTGATTGTGTCTATCTGCATTCTAAGTGGTTCTTCACTTTGGTAACCTTATCCGAACCTTTAAACCAGTTCACCTAACAGAAATAGCCCTAAAAGTACGTAAAAAACAGCAACAAGGCCCATTCTAACTTAAAGTCACAAATATAGGGAATAACGAGCTTTCCCAGAGTTTAATAATCATAATGACAATCTGGTATCCTGGTCTCAATTTACAAAAATATACATACCAAAGCAAAAAGAAATAGTTACGTGAAATGGTTTTAACAACTGTGGGAATAAGAATTAAATTAACAATTTTAAGACACAAACAACTTAACAAATTATTATGTTTAATGATTTTTAATCTAATTTTTAAAATGTTAAAATAAAATTAATAGCTCCTTAGTATGTTATCTGGGAGTCAGCTGTAGCTGATTCAGATTATTAGGAACAAATGAGATGAGAGATACAGACAGGGACAGACTTTTGCAGAACCTTTAGAGGCTAAAAAGCCTGAGTTAGGTACAGAAGGTGAGTAGAAGCTCATGGAGGAATTTGAAGAAGAATCATATATCAGTGGTAGAGGAAGGTGATCTAAGAAGCAGAGTTTTAGATAAACTGAAGAGGGACAAGAAGGAGTTTGTTGTACTCAATGCAAGAGATAACCATAGAGTGTAGAGCAGACTTCAGTTATAAAAACAGAAGTGACAGGATTTTATGAAACCTTGAATGTAGTAAAAAGAAAAGAGGGAGGAGTCAAAAATAACAACAATGATGGGGAGTAAGATCTATTTTTCTCTTTTACTGAAGCAAAAGGGCAGGAGATAAAAGATTTAAAAGGAAAAATAAGAGGACTTCCGGTTTCGTCATGACAATTTTGAAATTGCACTGGGCCACATAGGAGGAAAATCCTGAGAAATGAAAATCAACAGTGGAGTAGAGGTCAGAGCAGTGAGGAAGCCCAAGATCCTCAAAGGTATGTAGCCACCTAAGACCACCATTTAGGTGACATTAACATTCTCAAAACAACTGTTCAGCTGCCACCTAACCCCATAGATGCCCTAGTTTTCACTGGTCAGCACACACAAAGCTGCCTAAGTGTTGACAATGCTCCACAAGTAATCAGCTTCTTGCACACTAGAGCAAGCCCAAGCGGAATTCTCAAACTAAGTGGGGAGAATGACTATTTTGCTAGCAGGGCCTGATCCCGTGGGCATGCACTGAGCATACCTACGACCAGCTTTCTGTCAGATGCTATAGCTGGAGGGCTGGACTGAGGCAGGGAGGTGGGGGTGAGAGAAGCACAGCATCTGCACAAAAGGAGAGCACATCAGGAATTTTTGATAAAATCTGCATGTGGGTCCTCTAGTAGATAGAGCACTCACCTGAGACGTAGAAAACCTGGATTCAAACCCTTTCTTTGCGCAGAACATCCCACGTGGGTGCCCTAACCACCAGGCTATTGGTTATTCGGAATGCGTGTGTGTGTGTATCTCTCTGTCTGCTCTCCACCATCATGAGAAATGACTCAGTTCTGGCTACTAGGTCATGGGCTAGCTCAGCAGCTGACCTGGCTATGGTGCCTAACTCCAAGAGAGCTTTAAGTCTTTGAAGTCTTTAAACCGTGATTTGAGGACTTCAATAGCTCAGACATAGGTGAGAGGTGTATCGCAGGAGTGGGTGGGTGAGATTCTGTGGCCTGCATTGTGCAGGAGGTCAGACTAGATGATCATAATGGTCCCTTCTGACCTTAATGTCTATGATAGACCTTAATATCTATGAATCTATGAAAAAGCTGAGAACCCCAAATAGAAGTAGCTGCCTGTCTCTGGACCGTTGAGAATCCAGACTTTTGCCCCATCCCTTTACTCTGTATGGGACTCCTGGCTAGCTTAGGCAGCTCTCCTCTCAGCTTTATGGCTTCTTAGTATCCCTTTCTTAGGCAAATGACTTTCCCCATGTGGTCTATGGGGAGCCTGAGTGCTTAACTCAGGGCTGAGGATTCTGCTATGCAGCAGGTTGCCTAGGGGTTAGGCCTGGCAACACCTAAGTACTTTTGAGGATCCAGGTCAGAGACATCAGCGGAGAGATGGTAGATGACATTATGGGAGCAGGTAAGGTTACCCAGGGATATTTCTGAAGACTGAAGAAGACAGAAGATTTAGCTCTCATGGCTAAAAACAGATAATAGGAAAAAATTTCTGGAATCCAAGACAGTGGGGGAGAAGGGTTGTTTGGCAGAGTGGGTGATGAGAGTGATTAGGGGAAAGACAGGGTACATATAGGCATTGCAAAGCCTAATGTGTGTAAAATGTGTGGGAGGAGGAGGAGCAATGTCAGGGGAAATGGCAGTTTGAGTGTTTGTGAAGGAGCAGTGGAGGTGGGCTTGAATACAGGGAAGGGATAATTGGCCAGAGATAGGGGGGAGGGTATAGGGGTGATGACAAATGATGACTGGTGGGAGCAGAGAAAACAACAGAGAGACATGCAGGCATCGGAAGCAATGAACAGCAGGGGAAAGATGAAGCACTATTGGTGTACCTAAAGAAATAGAGAGGTACAGCTGAGTTGTCATGGGAATCCCTGCTTCCCAGACAGCAAGTAATATCTCAGTTACACATAACCTTTTGGGTCAGTGGTGGGGAGAGAGGAGCTTGGACATAATGGTGACAAGTTACAAGAAGGAGTAGTGTAAGGGCCAATGGGTGGCTAAAGGTGCTGTTATCAGAAGGAATAACAGAGAGTCAGCTGAAGGAGAGTTGCTATTAGATGAAAAGAGAGTTCCAGGAACCCTGAAAGCAATTTGATGTAACAGCAGTTGGGGTACCTGGTCAGAACCACTGCAAAGTAAAGAAGTGGCTCTTTAAACCCTCTCATGAACCAGTTTAGTTCTCTGAGTTCCCTTCCACTCAGTGCTGCTTTGTTTTAAGAAGCATCTTTGTATGTATGGCAGATGCCTGGTTACAGTCTATTAATGTAACTCTGACCACAACAGTGAAGGTGTTTCTCAAGCAGTGCACGATCAGACTGATATGAACTGACAGCACTTATGCCCAGGTGTCATTGCCTAATGCACCTTTTGACAAAAAAATGTGACTTGACATGTCTTATTGTTCAGTTTCACTTCCCAATGCAGCACTCCCTTGTTAAACTGGAAGTGTTAAGGGACAGACAATTAGCTTGGAATACAAGGAATGCACTGTAGTGAGTACCTCCTAGATACGCAAGTCTTAGTGCTGCTCACGGACCTTCTTTTTTCTCCTCTGACACTTTGGTTACTTTCCTGGCCTTCTCTTTCACTTTCTTGAGCATCACATAATGCTAGAGAATAACATTTTTGTTTTGGGTTAATGCAAATTTTGGAGAGGGGAAAGGAGTGTAAATGTCAAGGAAATGCCATTTTTCTGGGAGAGCTGAATGTCTGATGTTATGGTGTCTGGCAGAGTGAGGAAGCATTTGCACTATCACAGGACGGCAAGTAATTGCATTGGTTATAAACAGAAGGCGGGGCATGTCTATATCCTGTTTCCAATATTAGTGACAGATGAAGCTCATATAGTTCAGAGATGTAGTTTGATTGGTTGATTTAATATATTTCTACCAATTAACAATACTTCTAATCTATAGCTGTAAGTGCTGGATAAGGGCCCCCAAATGTAGCTATTTATCCAAATTACCCAAACCTACTCAGCTCAAGTGCATTTGAGGAACACCACAAAAAACAGAACCATACCTCTGAAACTTACTATTTCACATTAATAGAACAACAGTAGTGTGTGTATGACAAGAAAAGGGAAACTATTATTAATGGTACAGTAGTTAGGCCATTAGGCTAGCAGTTGAGCAACTTGGGTTCAAATCCCTGTTCCACCCCAGACTTCCTGTGTGGCCTCAGATAAGTCATATAGGCTCACTATTCCTCATCTGCAAAATGGGGATAATAATATTGCCCTACCTTACTGGGGTATTGTATTTATATACATTCAAGGTGAGTACCTTGTGAGGTACTCAGATGCTACTGTAATGTGGAAAGCAGAAGTACCCCAAATTGATTGATAATACTGACTTTGGTATTTAAATTGAAGCAATATAAATAAGATTGTTATATTTAGGGCAAAGATTATAAATTATTTCATTCAGGACAGAGATCAGATATTAAGTTACCAAGTATGTGAAAAAACAAACCAACCTGGGATGTGTTTCTTAATACTGTTATATGGTATAAAGGCAGGAAGAAAGCTCAAGAGCAATGATTGCATTTCTGGAGATGATGGTTTCAATCATGGCCCTTCAAGTTAGAACTAATAGAAAAGACCTACAAAATAATCCAGTCTACATCTAACTTCTGTGATTATGTGAGTGAAAGGTCAGAACAGAATAAAAAGAGAAATATACATTATGAGCAATTTGAGTGCCGAGTGATTTGAGTGCCGAGTGATGGTGAAATAGAGGATGTAATGAGTTACAGTGGACGGGCAGAAGTGGACTGTACCAGTGCAATTGACAGTTTGACAATAATATGACAAGCACCAGTTGAAAGGTAGAAAACCTGGGCTGTCGGTGATAATAAGCATGCAAAGCTGAAATTCCTAGATGTTATATGACAAGCTAACAGTAACATAACAAAACACAGCAGACAAGTAGACACTGGTAGCATTATCATCAGAGCTCTATGGAGTGAAGTGAACATAGTGTGATTATATGCAGTGATGCATGTTTTGGCCACAGCAATGAACCACCAAGCCTCAGGAAATAATTCTTAGTTATTTGTCACTTATTTTTGGGTGTCCACGCTACCCTCTTGATGCAAAACAACTAGATAAAAAATATAACATGGCAGTCATCCTGTCATTCACTATAAAGGAATGGCCAGAAAGCATGCACAACTATCACAATCATAGAAAACAAAACAAAAATTTAGAACTCATGGGCAAAAGTAATAATCAAACTATAAATGTATCCTTTCGAATAGACCTAATAGTGAATGTTTCTTTATTTCTTAGTGTTTGTTTATCATTAGAGATTCTGAAAGATTTTCCATACTTTACAGTATATTTTCTATTTGAATGTTTGAGACATATAATAAAAGATAAAGTACCATAGATATTTAAAAAGAAAGTACAATGAATACATGGATAGAAGCAAGGAAGCACAAGGATAATGTGAGCTGTAGCTCACGAAAGCTCATGCTCAAATAAATTGGTTAGTCTCTAAGGTGCCACAAGTACTCCTTTTCTTTTTGCGAATACAGACTAACACGGCTGTTCCTCTGAAACCTAAACTACCTCTGTAAACCTAAGCCACAGAACTAAGACCTCCTTTCCTTTCATAATATGGCACAGAGAGCGGAATAAAGTACAATACTGACAGCAGTGACTGATAAGATCAGCACATTTTCACAATAAGATAAACCTTACCTTGAAAACTATGGAAGAATAATTGTTTTTAAAAATCTTTGTTTTTATGACCTTTGCACTCGTTGTAGCAGTCTAAGCCCACTCACTGCCTGTCTCTTTGGTATAAAGAAGATACAATCCATACATTCATGCATCCGATGAAGTGAGCTGTAGCTCACAAAAGCTTATGCTCAAATAAATTGGTTAGTCTCTAAGGTGCCACTAGTACTCCTTTTCTTTTTGCGAATACAGACTAACACGGCTGCTACTCTGAAAACAATCCATACATTCACACTCTTTTTCTCCTGTGATTTTCCATTGTTGTAAAATGTTCTGCATTTTTTGGGAAGTCTTCGTTGTTTTCAGCTGGCTCATTGCTTAGAGAGTTCTTCATCATGTAGATATGAAAGATTTACCAGAAGTGCAGTTCAGAACAACATCTCTTTCCTTTTGAGTTTAGTTTTGTATTATCTAGTTATTGCATCTAATGTCTGATATTTCTGCATGTTTGAATGTATTTCATTCCATGCTATAAATTGGTTAAACAGTGACCCGCATGACAACCATGGAGGATCTCTACATCCCTAAACTTTGAGAATCTAAACTTCTCTAAACTGGATCTAAACTTCATTTTTAGCCTAATAGCTGCAATATTCTGTATCCAAACACCAAACTATTGATACATTCAGATCTAAATTCAGATTTGCACTTTGTTGCTGTCCATCTAGAACTGGCAAAATTATATTTATTTATTTAAGTATTTTTGCTCTGGTGGTGGTGTTATTATTTATTATTTGTATTACTGGAGTACCTAAGAGCCCAAGTCCTGGTCCAGGACCCCAGGTGCTAGGTGCTGTGCAAACACAAAACGGAAAAAAAAAACCTGTCCTTGTGCCAAGGATCTTGACATCTGAATACCAACTTGGGTGGGCCAGAATGGATACCTATAGTGATTAAAAACTGTGACTATGTAAAGATCTTCTTTTCCTTCCACAAACTGTCCAAAATAGCTGCCAACTAACAGGACTACAGGACAAGGTGGGTGAGGTGATATATTTGATTGGACCAACTTCTGCAGTTCTTCCACTCCTAGGGCTAGTCTAAACTGGCAACATTACAATGATGCCACTTGCAGCGCTCAGGGGTGTGTTTTTTCACAGCAGCACTGTAAAAAGTGCTAGTGTAGACAAGTCCCTATTCACATTGACTAGCAGCATACTCAAACAGCAGCCCCATTGAATGAATGAGCTATCCATGGATTAAGATACTACTTAATGTGGGGTGAAGATAGCAAAATGTGGCTTGAGTTACAAATTCTACTAAGGTTACACTTGTCCTGGTACAGATGCTATTGTTGGCTGTTTGTTTACTTTCACCCTTTGCTACAAGTGATCCTAACATTAATCCTATTTTAGGCAGAATAGCAAACCATAAAAGCAAGATAAAATATTAAGTCGCCATATGCAAGTCCATTTACAACAGATGGTCTTTAAAGCAGTAAAAGTTTTTACATTTTTGCTAGTCTCCAAACAGGAATATAAAGTCAAACTTTGGGCCTCATTGTGGGTTCTTATTTCTAAGATTAGGAACTGTCCTGGGTACCCAATCAAGCACACAGTAACCTCTCAGGCTGCCATCTGGTTGTGTAGTGGTGAGAATATCTCAGATGACTCACGTCTTCTATGTGAATATAAGGGAGAAGTCATTTCATATAGGGCCAGGTCCTCCAGTAAAGAAAGCAGGGGTGGGAAAAGCTGGTTTAAAGGCCTGTTTCTGTTTAGTTTCCCTGTTCTTGGGACAGACAAAGCCAAAACAGCCCCTCACACAGTTGTCATTTGTTTTTCTTCTGTGGCTTTCCCCTCTCTGTCCTTGCAAGGAGACACTTCTTGGACCACCTTACAACTTTTGATAGTCTCCATTTCCATTATATTTTCCCCTCTGCATCAAGAATGTCTCTTGCCTGATGTGTACCAGACTTCCAGTACACTCAATTTCTTCTCAGTCTGTAATTAATCTATGCTGTGGTAGCTTCTTTCAGCTGAAGTTAGGAACCAGGCTCTCTTTCAAACCATTTAACTTATCAGCATTTCAAAAGTTTTTCACCATAGTATCTGAGTATTTAAAATCAGTCCCAGTGTTAATATAATAATGGAAAAAGTAGTAGAGGTGGTCAAAACTCTATATTGTAACCTCTTTAAATCTGCTAAATGTTGAGAAAGTGGAGAAATTTTGTCTCTCCTTCTAATTGTCTAGTGGAACATACATTCCAAGGCTTTGGCCAGGAAAGACTATACAAACACCACCAAGACCTCCAAACAAACACACAAAAAACACTCTTCTCAAGGAACCTTTCAATTCCTTGGATAATGTTCTAAGATTCTACTTCATCCATTCAGTGCCAGCCTCTAAGGAAATTTTCCACAGCATCAGTTTCAACAAATGGTCTATATAGTGTAGCTTTATGTTAAGCAATGCTCTATAACCACTACTAATCATAGGTACTGTAGCCTCAGTAAGGCTGGATTAGAGAAAAGCAAAGGTGAGAAATATGAAGTTGAGGATTTGAACGTATATAACCTCCCCGACACATAACAGTGCAATGGAGTACTAATTTGTTATCAAGGCAACTAATCCCATGTATCTTTTCATGTTGTATGTGATATTTAAAACATCTAAGATTTAAGTTTTAGGTTTAATTTTGATGCTTATCTTAATATTCCATGTGTTGTATGAACTACAACATCTGATAATGCTTCCTGTGACATTGCACTCCATATGTTTTTGGAAATATGCTTGTGAGAGTAAATATAATGTAACTGGAATATGCTTTATGCAAATGGTTTCTTGTAAAGTATCATTACAAAGCTTATAATCTACTGAGTGTGCCACTCTGAAACCCATCCTATTTGTGTGAATGTATCCTTCTTGTATCTGAAGCTAGAAATATGAAGTATTACTCTAAAGTCTTATTATAACTATGCAAAGTGTGGGCCATTAATGGTGGCATGGAATCTTAATGGATCCCATTAACTAGGACAATTGGTTGTAAATGCCTCTGTTTACTTGTAAGCATTCCTGTATACATGGGTGCCAGCCAGTGAGTAATGAAGTCTCACAGGACATGTGAAGATGTCACATGATACTGTACTCCATCTTAAGCCTGGTGCTTTTCCATTTAGAAGGAAAGGTGGAAACCCAGAGAGAGACAAAGGATTCCTCCCTTGTGCCAAAGATATAAAATGGGGTGGAACAGAACAAAGGGAGCTGCCAGTCATGAGAAATCCCATAGTTCCCACCTGAGCTGGAACAAGGACTGTACCAGGGGAAAGGATTGGGTCCAGACTAAGAAGGAGACTAATCTATGAAAGAAGATTATTGGAAAATCTCTGAGGGTGAGATTTACCTGTATACAGTTTCTTAAATGTGTTAGGCTTAGACTTATGTGTTTTGTTTTATTTTGCTTGGTGACTTACTTTGTTCTGTCTTTTATTACTTGAACCACTTAAATACTATTTTTTATACTTAATAAAATCACTTTTGTTTTTTAATTAACCCAGAGTAAGTTATTAATACCTGGGGGAGCAAACAGCTGGGCATATCTCTCTATCAGTGTTATAGAGGGTGGGCAATTTATGAGTTTACCCTGTATAAGATTTATACAGAGTAAAACAGATTTATTTGGGGTTTGGATCCCATTGGGAACTGGGTGTCTGGGTGCTGGAGATAATTGACTTGCTGAGCAGTTTTTGGTTAAAGTCTGCAGCTTTGTGGGTGTGGACTAGGCCTGGGTCTGTGTTGCAGCAGACTAGCATGTCTGGCTTCATCAGGCAGGGTTCTGGAGTCCCAAGCTGACAGGGAAAATGGGCTCAGAGGTAGTTTCAGCACATCAGGTAACAGTCTGAAGGGGGTCTCTGTGACCAAACCCGTCACACCTCCCATGGTGATTTTGCTCATGGTATGCATCAACACTTTGGCACGACTCATGACACATAGAAGAGAATATCTACATGTTTGGTCCTGAGGGTCAGGTTCTTCTAGGCAGTGGTTTGCTTTTGGTTCAACAATCATATCTGACTAAAAGGAATATAATACTGTCTCTGATGCTGTTCTGTTCAGTGTACCCCATAATCCACACAAATAATATATCCTGAAGAACTTCAGAATCATGCATATTGACAGTGGTACATGTCCATTTATCTTCCCATTCAACAAAAGTTTTTAAAGATCAAACTAACATCTATGCTATAGATAGAGAAGTGAAGGATGTGTAAAGGGGGCCTTAAGTGGGCTGCTTGGCTCTGTAAATTGTAATTCAGCATGTTATAAATATTTATAGATAAGTCACACAATATCCTAAACTACAAAAGGAAATATTTATTCAATAATTTCCATTATAGTGAAATAAATAGGTCTTCTATTCAAGTATTGGAAATTATCTGTGCTTTCTGTGCAATGGGTACATCTTAACAGTAAACTGTATTGAAAAGTACAATAATACACCATAATTCCAGTAGCATGAACACTCATTTCTGTCTTTTTCTTGAACCAGAAACATATAGGAACACTACACTCCAGTAAATACACATGTTTGAGCGAGCGTCTCTTGACCTTACGTGTTTATGCTCAGTATGAATTAGGTAAGTGAAGTGCAGAGTAGTATTCTCAAATACCTCACTGGAACCACGATTATTTCACGTCAAATGACCATTAAAAAGGCAAAAAATGCTGGCATCCAAATGTTTCCCACAAATTATTGTCCTCATATTAACAGAAACAATTAAAAATCATTTTTCAAAGAAGAGAATAATGTGCTTTTCTTAACAAATGCCAAGCCATGCAGTTTAATGATAGTTATTTTTGTATTATTTTACAGATAAGATTGCTACACGACATCATTATAGAGTTACCTTAGATGTAGAGGCAGCTCAGTCAATGAAAATCAAAGGCATAATATCAAAATCCTAACTACAAGGTTCAGAATAAATGTGAATCTACAAAAATGACAGTATTACAAGTTCAGAAGTGACCCAAAAATGACATTGTAAGAACCATAGCAAATACATATAATGAATGCAAATATTAATGATCCCAGTCCTTTCCCCAATTCCATGTGTGATGGCATGCTCCATGGATGGATCTTCCCCTTCCTCTTGGAAACTGGGGTTGCAGAGGTCATGCAGCATCCAGCCCTTCCTGTGGGTCCTGCAGAAGATTCTCTACAGGGTCAGGAATCCACAAAATGGGAGAACTGGGCAGTGGGCAGACCAGGGGAGGAGCAAGCAGGCTGGAACTAAGCATGTTTCAGCCCATCACTACCCCCACCTATGGAGCTCAGTGCAGAAACATCCTACAACCGCCTGTTCTATTACACTGTTGTGCTGGAGGGAGTTGGTGGCTCCCAGGTGTGTCATTGATCTATGGGCAATCATAGACTTCATTGTGACTGATGAGCTTCCTAGCCACCTTTCAGTCAGGCTAAATATAAGAATTAATTAAGATCCTTTTTGGGGTAAGATATCTAAAACAATAGAAAACATAACCCAAGGGACTTGAACACACACAAGGCTGATGAAAAATAGAGCTAAGTGCATGCAAGGGTTTCCTGGGGTGCTGAACGCAAATGCAGCAGCTGTGTGTGTGAGATGGAGGACCAGAAAAACAGTCAGGAAACCCAGTGGAATCCCAGAGAAGCACTGGTAGGGTAGCATAACCATGACAGGAAGCCAATACAAAGCTTATTTAGGGCAGAGCCTGGTCTGTAAAAAGGGTTGAATTTCTGAACAAGGAAACTGCCTCCCGTTTGTTCTTACTATGATCATGGAAACAAGACTACCCCTGTAGTGACATAGTGAAGACACTTCCTACATCAAGGGATGTTTTTTTTCCTTTGGTATAGGTTTCCACCCTCCCTGAGCAGCTATCGACCTGGCCACATTGAATCATAGAAGATTTGGGTTGGAAGAGACTTCAGGAGGTCATCTAATCTAACCCCCTGATCAAAGCAGGACCAACCCCAACTAAATCATCCCAGCCAGGGCTTTGTCATGCTGGGCCTTAAAAACCTCTAAGGATCGAGATTCCACCACCTCTTCTGCGGACTAAATAAGCCCAGTTTCCTCAGCCTCTCCTGATAAATCATGTGCTCCATGTACAATGGGATTTAGGTCAGCTTACCTACAGCGTTTGGAAGTGTGAATCTTTAGGTCGGTCTAAATGTTAAGTGTAGACCAGGTGTGATTCTCATGCTTTCTCTCTGGCCAATGAATATTTAATAATTTTATACAAATTAGAACAATTTCACCAGGAGAGAATGAGAAATCCCCACTCTGGAATACCCTGTAACTTGGTTGTTAGGGTAGTCACCTGGGAGGGAGTTAATATCCCTGCCTCAAAGTGGTGATTCAAAGCTGGATCTCCCACCTCCCAGGTGAGTACCCTAAAAACTGGGGTATAGGGGGACACCATCTTGCCTGGAAAATTGAAATGGTTCATTTTGAAAGTGTCAGAAGAGACTGTTTCAAAATTTCTGAAACTTTTTTTTTCCAATAAAATAATTTTGAGAAATGTTTTGGTTGCCTCACATCTGCATTTTTCAGTGCAAAAAGTATCATCTGGAAACTTTTGCCCAAATCTAGTAATCACTGTACAGAATCCACCTTTCTATTGTTTGGTATCAAGCTCATGACCTCCTCTGTGCATCATGAGTTTCTCCACATCCATATATCTACATTCACTTACTTTGTGATTCTTACAACTTGGAACAACTTGGAAACCTGCATTTTGTCTTATGTGTGGTCTGAATGAATAATTATATAAAAGAATCACAATTTTGATGCCAACATACACCCTACCAATGCCACATACCGTAGAAAGGTGGGTAGATAAAGAAAGTTGGGTACTTAGAAGGTTGAAAGGATAATGGTGAAGTAATGCATCTAGTAGTATGTGAAAATAGCTTATTGATTCTATTGATTTACCTACAGACGTTGAGTACACAAATACCACCTACCCCACTGTACCCTATTGTTCTTAGGGAGTGATCTATCTATTTTACATTTTCTATCACACTTATCATAGTATTTAAGTATGCGGTGGCAAGTAGATTTGTATAGGGGGCTACAGTGACTACTGTGTCATTAGCAACATAGCAAGAACTGATAGTGGAGAGATACCAAGCTAGAATACTGGAAGAATCACAAGGATGTAGGTACCTCCAAACACACATTTACAAATAGATATCCAAAGGCTTTCATGTTTTGTAAGTGTAGGTAAAATGCTTTGGTATTTCAGATTTTCATGTGCAGTAGTTATTGGGAAATGCTTACTTATTAATTGTGACCAGCTTATGTGAAGGACACGTGTTTTACAACCCTTCACTAATTATAATTAGAAGTAGCATTATGTTTCCTGCACATGCACTGAAAGAAAAAAAATATCTGATATGTTACGTATGGCTTGAATAGACTTGGTATTTTACTTCCAAACATGCTGTGACTCACACATGGTATGAAAGAGCAGATGAAATCAGAAAAACTATGAAAAAGTTCAAGGAATGCCATTTGTTACTCTGTTGTACTGATTATAAACTGCAGATTTCCTTATACAGACTATGGACTAAATTCATCCTGGGTGTAATTCTACTTAAGTCATGTCTGAATTTAGCGTAATATTTTTGTGATCAATTTTATTTGGGAACCCTCTATACAACAAAAAAGATTTCACAAAAATTGTCATTGATGGATGTAAAAATGAAAAAAGAAAGAAATCTGTGGTGGATCAGTCAGAAGTAACGCAATATGACCAATATATGTTTTAACACTATACGGATTTGTGTAAAGTAGAAATTAGGGGCCTGTACTTGGCAGCTGCTGATGACCTATCAAACATCTTGGGATCACACCCTGTAAATGTTATTAGAAGATGCCCCTGACATGGAAAGATGTGCATACAAATCCCTAATGTGTGTGTGCACATTGGGTGTTACATGGGCACAGCCCAGGCTCACACAAAAACTTTTGCACACTGCGCTTGCTCACTGAGGTCTGGTCTACACTACAGAGTTAGGTCAGCGTAAGGCAGTTTATGTTGACCTAATTATGTCAGTATCTACACTACAATGTTCTTCCTGCCAATGAAACTTACCTGGTACATCAAATTAATAACTCTACCAGCCTGAGAGACATAGCACTTGACACAGTGGAAGTGGAAGTGTAGACATTGTGTTGTTTACGTTAAATTAAGTGGCCTCCAAGGGGTGTCCCACTATGCCCCATTGTGACCACTCTGGTCCCGTTTTGAACTCTGCTGCCCAGCAGTCAGGTACTTAGGAACAAGTCCCTCCCCTTTTATAGAAACAGGAATTTTTGAAATTCAATGTCTTGTTTACTCAGTGTGGAAAGTTCACTTAGCAACTGCGCAGCTGAGCATTCTGGCTACACACTGCAAATGTGTTTCTGCATGGCCTGCACAGGAGGTGGTGGATCCACTGGCTCTGTGACGAGAAGAGGCTGTGCAGGCAGAGCTCTGATCCAGCAGAAAAAATATGGATATCTGTGAACAGATCGCTCGGGGCATGGGGGAGAAGGGCTACAAGAGGGACCTGCAGGAGTTCTGCGTGAAAGTCACAGAGCTGTGGCAGGCGCACCAGAATGCAAGGGGGGCAAGCAGGTGCTCTGATGCAGCGCCACAGACATGCTGCTTTTACAAGGAGCTTCATGCTATCGGACACCCTCCCCCAAGTTCCCCATGGATACATCGGAGGAGTCGGAGTCATGGGCCACCATAGTCAACTGTGAGGACGAGGTGTCAGATGAGGAAGAGGAGGATGAGAATGGAGGATAGGCAACTGGGAGATCCATTGTCGCTGTGAGCCAGGAGCTGTTTGTAACCTCGCAGCAGTCCAGCCAGTTGCAGCACTCCAGCATGGACAACCATGGTGCCAGGGAAGGAACCTCTGGTAAGTGTACAGTTTACATTGATATTGCAGGGACACATCTTCTCATTTACTAGTTTTTATTCATGTTACAAGAGGTAGTGAAATAACCAGTGGAGGTAGAGTAGCTATCTGCTTCTTATTGCCTGGCACAGCTAGGCGGAGGGGGCCCTGTGAAGAAGTTTGTTTATGGGCACCAGGATATCCCCAGAATCCTCCAGAGATCTCAAGGAACCTTTCCTGAAGGTACACTGCAATCTGTTGCCAAAGGTTTCTGGGAAGGGTTACCTTATTTCTTCCGCTGTGGTAGGACACTTTCCCATGCCACTCAGCAATTAATTTGGCAGCCATCATTGCAGCAAATAGGCTAGCAGTATACGGACCTGGTCTGCAGCCGGACGCATGCAGCATCTGTTCCCTCTCTGCCTGTGTTATTCTCAGGAGTGAGATTTCAGATAAAGTCACTGCTGCCTGTGGGAAACAGTGCCAGTATTCAGTTCAATTGCCCAAACTACCAATGTTGATGCCTGTGTGATGCCCTCCACTCCCTGCTTGTGCCAGCTTGCCCCTCCCCATGGGCTGTAACAGCCAATGCTGTCAATGAATACCTGTCCGAAGTGAAAATGTACTGCTTTAAACTTGCATGGATTAAGGAGAGTAATTTCAATATAGCAAGTTTTCCATATAGCTTCAGTATGCACTCACAGTAGTATACCTCTGTGCATTGTATCTTTTGCAGCTGAAAATGTGGCCTTCACCTTTCCCTTCACACCAGCAGAGAGGCTGAGCTAGATAAGGAGGAGAAGGAAGAGAACACAGGATGACATGTTTGTAACATCATGCAAGCCTCTGGAGCAGCCACTGCTTGGCATCCCATACCTGCATAATGATGCAATCCCACCAGTCAGTTGTTTGGGACCAGAACTGGCACACAACTGCATTCAACTCTCTGTGACTGCCAGCAGCAACCAGGAATTGTTTCTTTTTATGGCTTCCATTGAATTGTGGAGGTAAATGTGGTTACACAGGTGTTGTCGGGGAGAGGCCTTTGATTCTTCAACCATGGGATGTTATTCCAGGAAGAAGAATTGCTAGGAAGAGATGGGACCCAGATAATGAAGAGAAGGAAGAGCATCTTCAAAGGCAGGCTTGCTAACCTAATGAGGAGGGCTTTAAACTGGGTTCGCCAGGGGATGGAGACCTAAGCCCAGAGGTAAGTGGGGAAGGGGGATACTGAGAAGAAAGACAAGGAGAAGGGTGCAACAGGGGAGGCCTCCTGATTCTTACTGAGAAAGTAGGGAAATCAGCTAGTTATCTTAGGTGCCTGTACATGAAGGCAAGAAGGTTGGGAAACAAGCAGGAAGAATTGGAAGTCCTGGCACAGTCAAGGAACTATGATGTGATTGGAATAACAGAGATGTGGTGGGGTAACTCACATGACATGCAAAAAGAAAAGGAGTACTTGTGGCACCTTAGAGAAAAACAAATTTATTTGAGCATAATTTTTCGTGAGCTACAGCTCACTTCATCGGATGCATGCAGTGGAAAATGCAGTATGGAGATTTTATATACACAGAGAACATGAAACAATGGGTGTTACCATACAGACTATAATGAGAGTGATCAGATAAGGTGAGCTATTACCAGCAGGAAAGAAAAAAAAAATTGTAGTGATAATCAAGGTGGGCCATTTCCAGCAGTTGACAAGAATGTGTGAGGAACAGTGTGGGGGGGAGGGGGAATAAACATGGGGAAATAGTTTTACTTTGTGTAATGACACATCCACTCCCAGTCTTTATTCAAGCCTAATTTAATGGTGTCCAGTTTGCAAATTAATTCCAATTCAGCAGTCTCTCACTGGAGTCTGTTTTTGAAGTTTTTTTCTTACAATATTCTGACTTTTAGGTCTGTAATGGAGTGACCAGAGAGATTGAAGTGTTCTCCGACTGGTTTTTGAATGTTATAATTCTTGACATCTGATTTGTGTCTATTTATTCTTTCACATAGAGACTGTCCGGTTTGGCCAATGTACATGGCAGAGGGGCATTGCCGGCACATGATGTGCATATATCACATTGGTGGATGTGCAGGTGAACGAGCCTCTGATAGTGTGGCTGATGTGATTAGGCCCTATGATGGTGTCCCCTGAATAGATATGTGGACACAGTTGGCAATGGGCTTTGTTGCAAGGCTAGGTTCCTGGGTAAGTGTTTTTGTTGTGTGGTTGCTGGTGAGTATTTGCTTCAGGTTGGGGGGCTGTCTGTAAGCAAGGACTGGCCTGTCTCCTAAGATCTGTGAGAGTGATGGGTCATCCTTCAGGATAGGTTGTAGATCCTTGATGATGCTCTGGAAAGGTTTTAGTTGGGGGCTGAAGGTGATGGCTAGTGGTGTTCTGTTATTTTCTTTGTTGGGCCTGCACCTTCAGCCCCCAACTAAAACCTTGCTTACAGACAGCCCCCAAACCTGAAGCAAATACTCACCAGCATGCATCTGATGAAGTGAGCTGTAGCTCATGAAAGCTTATGCTCAAATACATTTGTTAGTTTCTAAGGTGCCACAAGTACTCCTTTTCTTTTTGCGGATACAGACTAACATGCCTGCTACTCTGAAACCTCACATGACATGAGCACTGTTATGGATGGGTATGAACTGTTCAGGAAGGACAGGTTGGGGAGAAAAGGTGGAGGAGTTGTACTGTATGTAAGAGAGCAGTATGATTGCTCAGAGCTCCATTATGAAACTGGAGAAAAGCCTGTTGAGAGTCTTTGGATGAAGTTTAGAGGCAAGAGTAACAAGGGTGATGTCGTGGGGGGCATCTGCTATAGACCACCAGATCAGGAGGATGAGGTAGATGAGGCTTTCTTTGGACAACTCACAGAAGTTTTCAAATCACAGGGCCTGGTTCTCATCGGGGACTTAAATCACCCTGACATCTGCTGGGAGAGCAATATAGCAGTTCACAGACAATCCAGAAAGTTTTTGGAGAGTGTTGGGGACAACTTCCTAGTGCAAGTGCTGGAAGAACCAGCTAGGGGCCATGCTCCTCTTGACCTGCTGCTCACAAACAGGGAAGAATTGGTAGGGGAAATAGAAGTGGGTGGCAACCTGGGCAGCAGTGACCATGAGATGGTTGAGTTCAGTAACTTGACAAAAGGAAGAAAGGGGAGCAACAGAATACAGACCCTGAACTTTAGAAAAGCAGACTGACTTCCTCAGGGAACTGATGGGCAGGATCCCCTGGGAGGCTAATAAGAGGGGAAAAGGAGACCAGGAGAGCTGGCTGTATTTTAAAGAAGCCTGATTGAGGGAGCAGGAACAAACCATCCTGATATACAAAAAGAATAGCAAATATGGCAGCCGACCAGCTTGGCTTAACAGAGAAATCTTCGGTGAGCTTAAACAGAACAAGGAAACTTACAAGAAGTGGAAATTTGGACAGATGACTAGGGAGGAGCATAAAAATATTGCCCGAGCATGTAGGAGTGTAATCAGGAAGGCCAAAGCACAACTGGAGTTGCAGCTAACAAGGAATGTGAAGTGTAACAAGAAGGGTGTCTACAGGTATGTTAGCAACAAAGAAGGTCAGGGAAAGTGTGGGACCCTTACTGAATGGGAGAGGCAACCTAGTGACAGATGATATGGAAAAAGCTGAAGTACTCAGTGCTTTTTTTTGCCTCTGTCTTCACAGACAAGATCAGCTCCCAGACTGCTGCACTGGGCAGCACAGTATGGGGAGGAGGTGAGCAGCCCTCAGTGGTGAAAGAACAGGTTAAGGACTATTTAGAAAAGCTGGGCATGCATGGGGCCAGATGCAGTGCATCCAAGGGGGCTGAGGGACTTGGTTGATGTGATCGCAGAGCAATTGGCCATTATCTTTGAAAACTCGTGGTGGTCAGGGGAGGACCCAGATGATTGGAAAAAGGCTAATGTAGCGCGCATCTTTCAAAAATGGAAGAAGGATAATCTGGGGAACTACAGACCAGACAGCCTCACCTCAGTCCCCAGAAAAATCATGGAGCAAGTCCTCAAGGAATCCATTTTGAAATACTTGGAGGAGAGGAAGGTGATCTGGGACGGTCAACATGAGCAAGGCATGCCTGACCAACTTGATTGCCTTCTATGGTGTGATAACTGTCTCTGTGGATATGGGGAAAGTGGTGGACGTGATAAATCTTGACTTTAGCAAAGCTTTTGATACAGTCTCCTACAGTATTCTTGCCAGCAAGTTAAAGAAGTATGGATTGGATGAATGGACATAAGGTGGATAGAAAGCTGGCTAGATCGTTGGGCTCAACGGGTAGTTGGGCATCAACAGCTCGATGTCTAGTCGGCAGCCGGTATCAAGAGGAGTGCCCCAGGGATTGGTCCTGGGGCCAGTTTTGTTCATCATCTTCATTAATGATCTGGAGGATGGTGTGGATTGCACCCTCAGCAAGTTCGCAGATGACACTAAGTTAGGGAGAAAGTTAGATACACTGGAGGGTATGGACAGGTTCCAGAGTGACCTAGACAAATTGCAGGGGTGGGTGAAAATAAATCTGATGAGGTTCAACAAGGATAAGTGCAGAGTCCTGCACCTGGAATGGAAGAATCATATGCACTGCTACAGGTTGGGGACCAACTGGCAAAGCAGCAGTTCTGCAGAAAAGGAACTGGGGATTACAGTGGACAAGAAGCTGTATATGAATGAACAGTGTGCCCTTGTTGCCAAGAAAGCAAACAGCATATTGGGCTGTATTAGTAGGACCATTGCCAGCAGATCAAGGGAAGAGATTATTCCCCTCTATTCAGCACTAGTGAGGCCACATCTGGAATATTGAGTCCAGTTTTGGGCCCCCCACTACAGAAAGCGTGTGGACAAATTGGAGAGAGTCCAGCGGAGGGTAGCAAAAATGATTAGGGGCCGGGGCACATGACTTATGACAACAGGCTGAGGGAACTAGGCTTATTTAGTCTGCAGAAGAGTGAGTGGGGATTTGATAGCAGCCTTCAACTACCTGAAGGCAGGGTTCTAAAGAGGATGGAGCTCGGCTGTTCTCAGTGGTGGCAGATGTCAGAACAAGGAGCAATGGTCTCAAGTTGCAGTGGGGGAGTTCTAGGTTGGATATTAGGAAAAAATATTTCACAAGGAGGGTGGTGAAGTACTGTAATGAGTTACCTAGGGAGGTGGTGGAATCTCCATCCTTAGAGGTTTTTAAGGCCCAGCATGGCAAAGCCCTGGCTGGGATGATTTAGTTGGGGTTGGTTCTGCTTTGAGCAGGGGGTTAGATTAGATGACCTCCTGAGGTCTCTTCCAACCCTAATCTTCTATGATTCTATGAATTTTGATATTCTGTGTGGCGGCTACTCTGGCAGCTCTGGAAATACTTAAGGATCAGGCACATTGTGTTCTTAATGCTCACCACAATAGTGCAGAACTGCATGAGTCCATACTTCTCCAGAGATGGTGGATGAGTGGGTTTGCTCGGCTTTTGAAAAGAGGTGCAATAAATATGGGATGCAGAGAAAATTAGGGGAGAGAGAAAACTGCGTCATGGGACATTCACACCAGTTTCATAGCCACCCCTGTGAGAATGTTTTGCTCCCGTGAGGCATTGCAAACCCTTCCCAAAAGACCCTGTGCTAGATGGTGGAGAGTTGGACAGTGGGACGGCTACCCATGGTGTACTGCTCTGTACACTGATGCAAGTGCTACTGGTGAGGACGTGCTCCAACTACACCAGGAGCATAGTGCAGATGTACACAATTTACTAAATTACTGAGATGGCTGTATGTTGACTTAATTTAAGTTGACTTAATTTTGTAGTGTAGACATGCCCTCAGGAGAAGACCCTCAGTTAATGTAAATTTGCAAAGCTCCATTGGTTATGATGATTTACACCACATGGGGATTTTGCCCTCAATAATAGAATCATAGAATCATAGAACATCAGAGTTGGAAGGGACCTCAGGAGGTCATCTAGTCCAACCCCCTGCTCAAAGCAGGACCAATCCCCAACTAAATCATCGCAGCCAGGGCTTTGTCAAGCATGACCTTAAAAATATCTAAGGAAGGAGATTCCACCACCTCCCTAGGAAACCCATTCCAGTGTTTCACCACCCTCCTAGTGAAAAAGTTTTTCCTAATATCCAACCTAAATCTCCCCAACTGCAACTTGAGACCATTATTCCTTGTTCTGTCATCTGTTACCACTGAGAACAGTCTAGATCCATCCTCTTTGGAACCCCCTTTCAGCTATATCCATCCATGACAGTACTCCAGTTATGTGAGTTATCCCACCAAGTCTCTGTTATTCTAATCACATCATAATTCCTTGACTGTGCCAGGACTTGCAGTTCTCCCTGCTTGTTTCCCAGGCTTCTTGCATTTGTGTATAGGCACTTGAGATAACTCGCTGATCGTCCCTTGTCATAAATATAAAGGGAAGGGTAAACCCCTTTGAAATCCCTCCTGGCCAGGGGAAAGCTCCTCTCTCCTGTAAAGGGTTAAGAAGCTAAAGGTAACCTCGCTGGCACCTGACCAAAATGACCAATGAGGAGACAAGATACTTTCAAAAGCTGGGAGGAGGGAGAGAAACAAAGGGTCTGTGTCTGTCTGTATGCTGGTCTTTGCCAGGGACAGAACAGGAATGGAGTCTTAGAACTTTTAGTAAGTAATCTAGCTAGGTATGTGTTAGATTATGATTTCTTTAAATGGCTGAGAAAAGAATTGTGCTGAATAGAATAACTATTTCTGTCTGTGCATCTTTTTTGTAACTTAAGGTTTTGCCTAGAGGGGTTCTCTATGTTTTTGAATCTAATTACCCTGTAAGATATCTACCATCCTGATTTTACAGGGGGGATTTCTTTATTTCTATTTACTTCTATTTTTTATTAAAAGTCTTCTTGTAAAAACTGAATGCTTTTTCATTGTTCTCAGATCCAAGGGTTTGGGTCTGTGGTCACCTATGCAAATTGGTGAGGCTTTTTACCAAACCTTGTCCAGGAAGTGGGGTGCAAGGTTTTGGGAAGTATTTTGGGGGGAAGGACGCGTCCAAACAGCTCTTCCCCAGTAACCAGTATTAGTTTGGTGGTGGTAGCGGCCATTCCAAGGATAACGGGTGTAATATTTTGTACCTTGGGGAAGTTTTGACCTAAGCTGGTAAAGATAAGCTTAGGAGGTTTTTCATGCAGGTCCCCACATCTGTACCCTAGAGTTCAGAGTGGGGGAGGAACCTTGACATGGTGGCACAGTGGTGGGATTAACCTGAAATCATTTTGAGATCCAGTTGAGATTTTTTTGAACTAGAAATACAGATTTTAAAAAGGAATTTTTTTTTTCCTTTGAAAAGGAGTCCAGAAAGCAGTTGAAACTGAAAGCTGAAACTGTGGCCAAGCAGAGACAAAAGGGGATTATCTTGTGAATTGCAGGTTTTCTTTGCCTGGAGGCAGGGTACTTAACTCCTGCAGGGAAATTCACAGTCTTCCAACCCAGAGGTTTTTTTTTCTTTTCTTCCTAAAAGTAAATAGGGGGTGTGTGTTCTACCCATTTGCCTGGAGACAAAAGTGGCAGGGTTTTTTTTTTAGGATTTTGATTTTTTTTGTTTTACAAGGAGCACAGGTTTGAAAAGGAATTTTTTTTTTTTCCTTTGGGCTGCTGGTAAGCAGGTTTCCAAGTAGTTGGAGGTTTTTTGCTTTGATTTGGGCCCAGAGCAGAGACAAGGGAATTGTCTTTTTCTGTAGGCTGACAATCACTATCAGAGAATAGGTATTCTATTCCAGCACAGCAAAATTTTACAGCCACGTTTTGTTTGTTTATTTCTAAACCTCGGGTGTAAAGTTAGTTAAAAACAGAGAGGTTAGAATGACCAAATCCTCAGCTCGACTACAGCTGGAATTAGCCAAATTTCAGGCTGAGGAAAAACAAAGGGAACATGAAAGACAGATAGAACTCATGCGGCTGAAAATGGAAGCAAGGGACAAAGAAATGGAAGCAAGGGCCAAAGAACTGGAGGAGAAGGAAAAAGAGAGGAAGCATGTGGAGGAGGTGGAGAAGATAAAGGCCCAGCAGAATATACCAACAAACCCTAGCAATCCTTCTCCAGGTACCACTTCCCATCCCAGAAAGTTCCCCACCTACAAGGCAGGTGATGATACTGAGGCCTTCTTAGAGAACTTCGAAAGGGCCTGCCTTGGGTACAACATCTCTACTGACCAATACATGGTAGAGCTGAGGCCGCAGCTCAGTGGACCCTTAGCTGAGGTGGCAGCTGAAATGCCTAAAGAACACATGAACAAGTATGAACTGTTTAAATCCAAGGCGAGAGTCAGAATGGGGATAACACCCGAGCAGTCTCGTCGGAGGTTCAGAGCCCTAAGGTGGAAACCAGACATGTCATTTACCCGACATGCCTACCACATTGTGAAACATTGGGATGCCTGGATATCAGGAGCAAGTGTTGAATCTCCAGTAAATTTGCCCTTCCTAATGCAAATGGAACAATTCTTAGAGGGTGTTCCTGAGGAAATAGAAAGATATATCCTAGATGGGAAACCCAAAACTGTAATTGAGGCAGGAGAGATTGGAGCCAGATGGGTGGAGGTGGCAGAGAAGAAGAAAACTGGTCGCAGTTGGAGTGGAGAGCAGAAGGGACCACCCCAGACCACACCCTATTACCGGGGGCCGCCCAAAGCCCCACCTACCTCCCAAAGAACCCTCCAGACCCCTTTTTGTCCCACCACCCCGTTCTCCAGCAGCCCTCCTCGCCCCAGTGACCCGTCAGCTGGACGATGTTTTAAATGTAACGAGCTGGGGCATGTGAAGGCCAACTGCCCCAAGAACCCCAACAGATTACAGTTCATTGCACCGGAATCACACCAGAGGTCCACAGGCCCAGATACCTCCCAGATACCCTTGGAGCGGAGGGAAACTGTGAGTGTGGGCGGGAAGAAGGTCACTACGTGGAGGGACACCGGAGCACAAGTGTCAGCTATCCATGCTTCCTTAGTGGACCCCAATTTAATCAACCCAGAGATCCAAGTGACGATTCAACCCTTCAAGTCCAACTCTTTCAATTTGCCTACAGCCAAGTTGCCTGTCCAGTACAAGGGCTGGTCAGGAATGTGGACTTTTGCAGTCTATGATGATTATCCCATCCCCATGCTGTTGGGGGAAGACTTGGCCAATCATGTGAAGCAGGCCAAGAGGGTGGGAATGGTCACCCGCAGCCAGGCTAAACAAGCCGTGAGGCCTAGCTCTGTTCCGGAAACTTCTATCAGGACCCAGTCAGAGGTGATGGACCCAGACCCCAGGCCAATGTCTGCAACAGCAGTAGTGGATCCAGTCCCAGAGACCCAGACGGAACCAGTCCTAGAACCGGAACCAGCCGAACAACCAACACCAGACCCCGTGTCAGCACTGAATCCAGTACTTGCAACCTCAACACCAGAGGGCCCCACCGAACCTGAACTGGCAGCAGCCGATAACCCTACACGAGAGGCTCAGCTGGAGCCTGCATCCCAACATAGTGCACCAGCGGAGAGCGGTTCACAGTCAACAGAAACAGCTCCATCCCCTATATCGCTTCCAGAGGGACCAAGCCTAGGTCCACAATCCCATGAGGAACTGATGTCCCCAGCATCAAGGGAACAGTTCCAGACCGAACAGGAAGCAGATGAAAGCCTCCAGAGAGCTTGGACGGCGGCACGGAGCAACCCACCGCCTCTCAGCTCTTCTAATCGATCCAGGTTTGTTGTAGAAAGAGGACTTTTATACAAGGAAACTCTTTCTGGTGGACACCAGGAAGACTGGCATCCTCAGAGACAGTTGGTAGTTCCAACTAAATACCGGGCCAAGCTCTTGAGCTTAGCCCATGATCACCCTAGTGGCCATGCTGGGGTGAACAGGACCAAAGACCGTTTGGGGGGGTCATTCCACTGGGAGGGAATGGGCAAGGATGTTTCTACCTATGTCCAGTCTTGTGAGGTGTGCCAAAGAGTGGGAAAACCCCAAGACCAGGTCAAAGCCCCTCTCCAGCCACTCCCCATCATTGAAGTTCCATTTCAGCGAGTAGCTGTGGATATTCTGGGTCCTTTTCCGAAAAAGACACCCAGAGGAAAGCAGTACATACTGACTTTCATGGATTTTGCCACCCGATGGCCGGAAGCAGTAGCTCTAAGCAACACCAGGGCTAAAAGTGTGTGCCAGGCACTAGCAGACATTTTTGCCAGGGTAGGTTGGCCCTCCGACATCCTCACCGATGCAGGGACTAATTTCCTGGCAGGAACTATGAAAAACCTTTGGGAAGCTCATGGGGTAAATCACTTGGTTGCCACTCCTTACCATCATCAAACAAATGGCATGGTGGAGAAGTTTAATGGAACTTTGGGGGCCATGATACGTAAATTTGTAAATGAGCACTCCAATGATTGGGACCTAGTGTTGCAGCAGTTGCTCTTTGCCTACAGAGCTGTACCACATCCCAGTTTAGGGTTTTCCCCATTTGAACTTGTATATGGCCGTGAGGTTAAGGGGCCATTGCAGTTGGTGAAGCAGCAATGGGAGGGATTTACACTGTCTCCAGGAACTAACATTCTGGACTTTGTAACCAACCTACAAAACACCCTCCGAACCTCTTTAGCCCTTGCTAGAGAAAACTTACAGGATGCTCAAAAAGAGCAAAAAGCCTGGTATGATAAACATGCCAGAGAGCGTTCCTTCAAAGTAGGAGACCAGGTCATGGTCTTAAGGGCGCTCCAGGCCCATAAAATGGAAGCATCGTGGGAAGGGCCATTCACGGTCCAGGAGCGCCTGGGAGCTGTTAATTATCTCATAGCATTCCCCACCTCCAACCGGAAGCCTAAGGTGTACCATATTAATTCTCTAAAGCCCTTTTATTCCAGAGAATTAAAGGTTTGTCAGTTTACAGCCCAGGGAGGAGACGACGCTGAGTGGCCTGAAGGTGTTTACTACGAAGGGAAATGTGCTGGTGGTGTGGAAGAGGTGAACCTCTCCATGACCCTTGGGCGTATGCAGCGACAGCAGATCCAGGAGCTGTGCACTAGCTATGCGCCAACGTTCTCAGCCACCCCAGGACTGACTGAACGGGCATACCACTCCATTGACACAGGTAATGCTCACCCAATTAGGGTCCAACCTTACCGGGTGTCTCCTCAAGCTAAAACTGCTATAGAACGGGAGATTCAGGATATGTTACAGATGGGTGTAATCCGCCGCTCTGAAAGTGCATGGGCATCTCCAGTGGTTCTAGTTCCCAAACCAGATGGGGAAATACGTTTTTGCGTGGACTACCGTAAACTAAATGCTGTAACTCGCCCAGACAACTATCCAATGCCACGCACAGATGAACTATTAGAGAAACTGGGACGGGCCCAGTTCATCTCTACCTTGGACTTAACCAAGGGGTACTGGCAGGTACCGCTAGATGAATCTGCCAAGGAAAGGTCAGCCTTCATCACACATCTCGGGCTGTATGAATTTAATGTACTCCCTTTTGGGCTGCGAAATGCACCCGCCACTTTCCAAAGACTTGTAGATGGTCTCCTAGCGGGATTAGGAGAATATGCAGTCGCCTACCTTGACGATGTGGCCATATTTTCGGATTCCTGGGCAGACCACCTGGAACATCTACAAAAAGGCCTTGAGCGCATAAGGGAGGCAGGACTAACTGTTAAGGCTAAGAAGTGTCAAATAGGCCTAAACAGAGTGACTTACCTTGGACACCAGGTGGGTCAAGGAACTATCAGCCCCCTACAGGCCAAAGTGGATGCTATCCAAAAGTGGCCTGTCCCAAAGTCAAAGAAACAGGTTCAATCCTTCTTAGGCTTGGCCGGTTATTACAGACGATTTGTACCGCACTACAGCCAAATCGCTGCCCCACTAACAGACCTAACCAAAAAGAAACAGCCAAATGCTGTTCAGTGGACCGAAAAGTGTCAGAAGGCCTTTAACAAGCTTAAAGCGACACTCATGTCTGACCCTGTACTAAGGGCCCCAGACTTTGACAAACCGTTCCTAGTAACCACGGATGCGTCCGAACGTGGTGTGGGAGCAGTTTTAATGCAGAAAGGACCTGATCAAGAATTCCACCCTGTAGTGTTTCTCAGCAAAAAACTGTCTGAGAGGGAAAGCAACTGGTCAGTCAGTGAAAAAGAATGTTACGCCATTGTCTACGCTCTGGAAAAGCCACGCCCATATGTTTGGGGACGGCGTTTCCACCTGCAAACCGACCATGCTGCACTGAAGTGGCTTCACACCGTCAAGGAAACTAACAAAAAACTTCTTCGGTGGAGTTTAGCTCTCCAAGATTTTGATTTCGACATCCAACACATCTCAGGAGCTTCTAACAAAGTGGCTGATGCACTCTCCCGTGAAAGTTTCCCAGAATCAACTGGTTAAAATCGTCCTTGAGATGTGGAAAATATTGTTAGTCTTTATGTACTTGGTAGTATATTTAGAGATGCATGTGTCTTATTAACTCTGTTTTCCTAGAGCTCCAGGAAGAAATCCCAGCCAGTGTTTCACCCTAGCTGAGATTTGGGGGGCGTGTCATAAATATAAAGGGAAGGGTAAACCCCTTTGAAATCCCTCCTGGCCAGGGGAAAGCTCCTCTCACCTGTAAAGGGTTAAGAAGCTAAAGGTAACCTCGCTGGCACCTGACCAAAATGACCAATGAGGAGACAAGATACTTTCAAAAGCTGGGAGGAGGGAGAGAAACAAAGGGTCTGTGTCTGTCTGTATGCTGGTCTTTGCCAGGGACAGAACAGGAATGGAGTCTTAGAACTTTTAGTAAGTAATCTAGCTAGGTATGTGTTAGATTATGATTTCTTTAAATGGCTGAGAAAAGAATTGTGCTGAATAGAATAACTATTTCTGTCTGTGCATCTTTTTTGTAACTTAAGGTTTTGCCTAGAGGGGTTCTCTATGTTTTTGAATCTAATTACCCTGTAAGATATCTACCATCCTGATTTTACAGGGGGGATTTCTTTATTTCTATTTACTTCTATTTTTTATTAAAAGTCTTCTTGTAAAAACTGAATGCTTTTTCATTGTTCTCAGATCCAAGGGTTTGGGTCTGTGGTCACCTATGCAAATTGGTGAGGCTTTTTACCAAACCTTGTCCAGGAAGTGGGGTGCAAGGTTTTGGGAAGTATTTTGGGGGGAAGGACGCGTCCAAACAGCTCTTCCCCAGTAACCAGTATTAGTTTGGTGGTGGTAGCGGCCATTCCAAGGATAACGGGTGTAATATTTTGTACCTTGGGGAAGTTTTGACCTAAGCTGGTAAAGATAAGCTTAGGAGGTTTTTCATGCAGGTCCCCACATCTGTACCCTAGAGTTCAGAGTGGGGGAGGAACCTTGACATCCCTCTTTCTCAGTATGAGGCAGGACCCCTGCCTTCTCGCGTGCTCCTGCTCGTGCTTCCTCCCGGTATCCCACTTCCCCACTTACCTCAGGGCTTTGGTCTCCTTCCCCCAGTGAACCTAGTTTAAAGCTCTCCTCACTAGGTTAGCCAGCCTGCTTGCGAAGATCCTCTTCCCTCTCTTCGTTAGGTGGAGCCCGTCTCTGCCCAGCACTCCTCCTTCTTGGAACACCATCCCGTGGTCAAAGAATCCAAAGCCTTCTCTCCGACACCACCTGCGTAGCCATTACAAATGAGGTAGTAAAATAGATAATAAAGGCAAGAGCAATTAACTTGCCTGAGTCTATTTCTATCTCAAATTTTTCATATGTAGCCTTATGAATACCCTGAGAAACACCAGTTCAACCCTTCTTGTTTCTTATGTTTTGTTTTATCTGGCATTTCTTTTTTTCTTTCAGTATGTAACTCTCACCCAGAGATCAAAACACTTTTGCAATTGCAATTCATAGTAATTCAATCCAGAACATATTTCAAGGTTATTTTTATAGGTATAATATCTTTATTATGCCAAATGACTAATGCTGTAATGTCACATTATTCAAAACAATAGAAACCAAGAGGGACAGTTTCTCACATATCATTATTTGAAATCCACATACTGACCTCATTGTGAACTCATGTGTTTTAGACGTCAACAGATCAGGAAACAATTTAATAAAAACATTCTGTTTTAAGTACTATCAATATTCTGAAATATATTTTTTTTCTAAATTTTCAAATTAATTTATATGCTTAAAACATGCATGTGTAAACACACATACACCTTTATGAGTAGAAAGAATATAGCCATTCAACAAGAAGCTTATTGGTAGATACCAGTTCCATATGGAGTTATAGCAAATGTTTTCTTTGACTCTGTATAGATTTTCTTTAAAAATTAGTAACCGTGTTCAGCATTTCACAATGCTAATAACAGTAATATTTTTCAAGTGTAGAGCACATTTTTTTCCATGAAAAGCCAAGTTCTTTACTACAGTGTTTTTACCTCTCTGTGAAGGGTAGGCAAGTCAGTAACCATTCCCCAAGGTCTTACAGTGAATCAGAGTCTGAAAAAGAACCCCCTGTCCCCTTCTCTAACCGTTGGACAATGTGACATCTGGAATACATGAATGTTTGGCAAATTACTTTCTCTTTTCTTTGTGCACTTCGGAGGGGGGAAATAAAAGCATTTTTCAAGGTCTGCAGAGGTTGGGACTGGCCACGTCCCCTTGAGGTGTGCTTTGATATCCATGTTCTTCAGCACAGCATAATGTTAATGAACTTTTTTTTCCTGTCCCTCAAGGGACAGACAACTTATCCCCTGGCTTCCCTTCTCCTTCTAGGTCCCAAGATCCTCACCATATCAACTTAGATATTTATGAAGCCAGGTATCTGTACTCCAGCAGAATCTTTGGGATTGGGGCAGGCATGTCATATGAGCCACTGATCCTCCAATCATTACATAACCTGTGGAAATTGTTGCCAGGGCATGTTGTGAAGGCCAGAAGTATAACTAGACTCAAAAAAGAAGTAGATACGTTCCTAGAGGATGATTCTATCAATATCTATTAGCCAAGATAGTCAGGGATAAAGCCTCATGCTCTAGGTGTCCCTAAACTTCTGACTGTGAAAAGGTGGGACTGGATGACCGGGAGTGGATCACTTGATAATTGCCCTGTTCTATTCATTCCCTCTGAAGAATCTGTCACTGGGCACTGTCGGAAGACAGGATATGGGGCTAGATGGACTATTGGTCTGATCCAGTATTGCACCAACTTCTGTTGGTGAGAGAGACAAGCTTTCAAGCTTACACCGCACTCTTCTTCAGGTCTGGGAAAGGTACTCAGAGTGTCACAGTTAAGTAAAAGGTGGGACACATTATTTAACAAAAATAGTTAATACATGTTTCAAAAGTCACTCTTTCAATCATGTGGTGGGGGGCAGTAAAGGAAGGGGGAAGTAGCTTGCCATGGGAAGCTTGTTAGTAGGTTATAGATTGTTGTAATAAGCCATAATTCCAGTATTTCTGTTCAGTCCATGAAGTTATGAATTTAAGATCACAGGTTAATTTTTTGAAGGTGTTGTGCAGATTTCCTTTGAGAATAAGGATTGAGAGGTCATATATAGAGTGATTGTTTTGTGAAAAGTGTTCACCAACAGGACTGAATCATGGATTTATCACTGGATTTATCATTTATTACAACAATCTATAACCCACTAACAACCCTCCCCTCCCACCCAAGCTGCCTTTTTCCCCTCCCTTCCTTTCCACCTTAAGACTGAAAGGGTGTTGATGGGCCAGTCCACCTTGAATAGTCCCTTGAAATATATGTTAACTACTTACGATAAATAATCTAGTCTACCTTATATTTAGCTATCAGACTCTGAGTACTTTTCCCAGACCTGAAGAAGAGCTCTGTGTAAGCTTGAAAGCTTGTCTCTCTCAGCAAGAGAAGTTGATCCAATAAAAGATTGGACCTCACCAACCTTTTCTCTCTAATATCCTGGGATCCATATGGCAGCCACGCTGACCCAGTATGGCCATTCTTATGTACTTATATTAGTACAAGGTGCACCTACTCCTTGAACAGGACAGTGGGAGGGGAAAACTCTTCTACTCTGACACACTGATTCCACTGAACTGGTGGGACAGACATACAGTTGCAGGTATAGGGTAGCTAGGGACCCCAGAGGATTATGTGCTTCTCTTCCCCATTTTGTGTGTCTGGTTATGTTTTGTCACTCTGGGGACCTTCTGCATGTAAAACAAGTGTGCGATACATGTGAGATACAAGAATGAGAGTAGAAAATAGTTAAACAAAAAACAGAAGAAAGAATCAGAAAATTGAAAGGTATAGGAAGAGAAGGTGAGAAACAGGGTGGGGTGAGAGAAAAACCACCACAGATGAGTTATCAAATGGAAACAAACTTTTAAATATTGATCTATAGTCCCCCCACCTCTTCCTCATTTTCATGCATTTTTTCAGTTCAGGATTATTCTAGCTGGGACCAGAAGTGCTGAAAATTCCATTAGAGGAGCTCCCTAGGTATTTTCATACTGGGCTGGAAAGGAGGTGTAGAAATGTCACAAGAAAGTATGCTCTTGTGAGATTTCTAGCACAACGTTGCAGGCTCAAGGGAGCTGGATAAACATTATATGCTCATTTGAACTGAGCACTGAACATTTTGAGGTTCACCAATCAATAATAAAAATGATAATTGTACTAACTATATTCATTATCTACAGATTGCTAAATTGTATGTGGAAATTGATTATGTAAAGTATAAAAATATTTCTTATTTTGTTAAAATTATACTCAGACTTTTTTCCCTTGAAACACTCAAACAAATGGTCAAAGCAATTCATATTTTTGTCTACTGGATTTTTGTATATATCCCACACTGGCTTATGTAAGCATGGCAAAATTTGATAATGGGTTGGACATAAGCTGGTGCAGATGGGATCCTTAAGGAAATGCCTGCACTTCACATATAATCTCAGTTCAGATTGTGGAGCAGTTAATTTATAAATTGCAATATGCTCCTTAAAATAAAATAGAAGTGGTTTCACTGATTCATAGTGTGGTATCCAGATGCATAACCTTAGAAATTTTCTAAGCCTCACGGTATCAGTATCCAGTACTATTTTTCTGAGTTTAGTTAATCCTACCTGTATCTGAGTTGCCCACTGTTTTCCATTTTCCATCCACATCAGCCTACTTTATATTACATTAAAAAAGAACTAAGTTAAAAGAATGTTAAGATTGTCAAGCACTCAAAAAGAATGTTAAGATTGTCAAGCATTCAAAAATTCGGAAGTGCCAGAAGTTTGCCTGTACTATCTTACTTAGACACCTTGTGTATGTAGTATGATAGAATCTTTCATTATATGAATGCATACTGTATTTTTCATGTCAACAGCAAAAGGCACATCCCTGACACCTGAGTTGACCTCTCCTGCCATATTTCAAGTTCCTGCTCCATAGCATGGAGCTGCTAGAGCATATCAATGAATACATACATATTTACAAGTATTTCCCCCTCATTCTCATTCTCAGAAATGGCTGAACCATTTTGGCTGAAACTTTCCAAAATAATTCACATGGAAGCAGCATAGAAAATTTGAGCCAAAACAGTTAAAGTTTGGCATGGTTATAAGCAACTGAAAACAGGGTCTTATAATGAAAATTGTCAGACACTGCTAGCTATAAGTGTTGCAGCCTGTGATGCCTAAAATTCAATATGGTGTTATCAGCTGAGGTGGATGTGGCAGATTTTCTTTGTTTTTATATTTCCTCTTGTTTTAAAAGAAAACAGTTTTATATTGTATGTATAAGGTGCCTCTGATTTATAATTGTTGTAATATAATGCAATTATCAATAAAAATCTCCACTCATCCTCTTTCTTCCCCTATAATGGCAGAAGTGTTTGTTTGTTTTTAATCTGTAACTCTTAATTAGCTAGCCTTATTTAAAATCAATATAACAGAATATATGTATTTCAGGGATTATAAAAATAATTCATTTGAAAAATTGTAAATTAATAATTCAAGAAAAAGAAGAATATCTCTAAATGCAGCCCAATATGTGTAAAAAAACTAGCAAATAACTTTGGCCTATTGTCATAACCATACAGGTAACGGTAGCCTAGAATTCCTGGTTGGCACCTGACCAAAAGGACCAATGGGGAAAGAAGATAGTTTCAAATCTTGGGGGGGGGGGGGGGGGGAGGTATTGTTTTGTGTGTTCTCTTGGGAAGCAGAGAAGCATCAGGTCAGAAAACTCCTTCTCCTATAAAGTCTCTCATATTACAAAAATTGTAAGTAAAAGCCAGGCAAGGTGTTAGATTATCTTTTGTTCTGCTTGTGAATTTTTCCTTTGCTGGGGGGAGGTTTATTCCTGGTTTTTTTTGTTTTTTGTTTTTTTTTTTTGGAACTTTGCATCTAAGCCTAGAGGAAGTTCTGCTGTGTTTTTGAATCTTTTGCTGCCCTGTAAAGTTATTTTCCATCCTGATTTTACAGAGGTGATTTTTACCTTTTTTTTTTAAAATAAAATCCTTCTTTTAAGAACCTGACTGATTTCTCTATTGTCCTGAGACCCAGGGGTTTGGGTCTGTGATCACTTTGTAACCAATTGGTTAGGATATTATTCTCAAGCCTCCCCAGGAAAGGGGGTGTAAGGGCTTGGGGGATATTTTGGGGGAATAGGAACTCCAAGTGGTCCTTTCCCTGATTCTTTGTTAAATCACTTGGTGGTGGCTGCGTATCCTCCAAGGGCAAAGAATTTGTGACTTGGGGAAATTTTATCCTAAGCTGGTAGAAATAAGCTTAGGGGGTCTTTCATGTGGGTCCCAACACCTGTACCCTCGAGTTCAGAGTGCGGAGGGAACCCTGTCACCTATACATTAACATATTGGCATATTGTACATCCTAAATCTGACAATATTATTGAGATAAATATTTTAATATTCACACCAAAATAAGAGAAGATTATTATTGGTAATCTTCTAACATCTTTTAAATACTTTAGGATTCCTGTTTGGTATAGTTTACAACACAGACTTATTTCCCCACAGTGTAGTCCAGAGGTCAATTCCAAAAATGTGGTCTGACTTTGAAGTAAAGTGAAGTGAAGTGTGAAAAGAACTGTCACAGTGATAAGGAAAAAAGGTGCAGGTTTTTACTGTTATTACCAGCTATCCTTTTCCTTTGTCAGGCTTACTTTTTAAATTCACAGATTGAGGCACCAGGAATGGCAAAGTTGAATGGGATATAACAGTTATGCATTAAAAAGGCACTCAGATTTCCACATGGTAGTGGAAGGAACATAGCACAAGAGAATCTAGTTTTGGTCTCCTTTTAACACATTTTGAATATGTATTGAGCTTGGGAAGGAGCATGCTTGTGGCTGGTGAATTAGGTACATTGAGAATCTGTCTCATTAGGCATATCTAACAGCTGAAAATTAAGTTGCTGCTCAGCTCTATGCTATCTGTATCACAACCATCCTTTGGGAATTAGTTTTGTCATGAATCTTTGACAAACATTTTGGAAGGTGCTTTGCAGTAATTCTTCCAGCTAATAGTGGACCTTAATATCATGAATCTATTGCCAATGGAACAGTTATTTTAGGTTATTGTTCAAACTTTCTAAAATGTATGTATAGCTAGACATAGACTACAATGTTTTTCCTCTCCCTCTGAGGCCTGTTCAGTTGTGCCTGTTCAGTTCAGCCTGCTTCCAGAGGGGCAAGGACACAAAAAATAGTCCCAATAATATTTTATACACATTTCTGAAATATTGAGATATACTAGCCCATGATATTGTGCTGCGGTCTAGAGATTTTACTGTTCCCCGTCTATAAAATGGCAATAATAATAATCCCTTTCTCTGACTCTTTTCTATTTAGGCCTGACCCTGAATTTCAGGATCAGAGTCTTAGATTATGAGCGGTTTGGGGTAATAACTCTTACAGTAGGTGCATGTACTGTGCGTAACATACTGGAGACCCAATCTCAAATGGGGCATTTGGGTTCTACCATAATACAGATAGTAAGTTTTAATAATAATAAGTTACTGACATTTGTTTGGAATGATCTGCATATCTTTTCTTCAGGACCCCTGAATGCTGTGGCCATTTCCAACTCATGCTGATAAAAGCTTTGTATCACACCATCAGGTTTTCTCTCACTCTCAAATTACATAAAATTTGCACACAAAGAAGTATGTTAAAAGAGCATTATCAAGGTTGCAAAATTGAGTACTTAAAAGTTAGGAAATGCCCAAAGTAAGTCTGCTTGAGTAACCTTAATTCATCCCCCTTGTGCATATGCATTATGATACAGTCTATAATTACATGATCATATACTTTTTTTTCCCACACTACCCCTGCCTCATGCAGTGCACAAGATGTACCTGCTTTGGTGATTAAGTGTTATGTACTAAACTTTGCTGTTGTCTGTGGGGCCCCTAACTCATTTGTTGCAGAACTTGGAAAATATATATTGAATGAGGCAAGGGATTCAGGAAGAGAAAAGATGGTCTCCTGGTTAAGACAGTTGAATGCTTCCCCGGAGAATTTTGATTCTATCGCTCATGGGGAGTGGGTGAAGCGGGAGGCTAGACCCCAGCTCCTCCTCTTCGAGCTGAGGCCCCGTCCTCACTCACTGCTCTCATTTCCCCCGCCCAACCCCCATGGTCCCAGCTAGAGCTCGGTCAGGGCTACAGTGGGGTGGGGCTGAGAGCTCAGCCCCTGCCGGGGTCAAGCTCTCGCTCTTGGCTGGGAGTGCGCCAGAGCTCTCTGCCCTGGCTGGAGATCAGAGCCTGGAGCCTCTCTCCTGTTCCACCCCTTCCCCCACGACCCCATCCCCGTTACACCTCCCCCACTCCACCTCTCCCCCTCCCCCCCACCCCAAGGCCCTGTTCCTTGCTCGCTCCTTCTCCCTCCCCTCTCCATTGTGGCCCAAGACCAGAAAAGTCATGGGGTCATGGCAGGGAGCGAGAGCTACTCCAGCCCCAGGGCTGTGGCGGGGGGAGATTTTTCTGGGGGCCCCAAATCTGCGACTGCCCCCAAAACGGTGTGAAGTTTGGGGAGGCCTTCACTATGCACTGCCTATGCTCTCCCTGTCTATTCAATCATTCCTCTACCATTCTAAGCTTATCACTTAAATCTTTACACAGATAGTCACTAATTTTGTGTTCCTCATTTTCTGATTGTCCTACGTGATTTTCTGGAACCTGATTTCCAGAAGTGATAAACCCTCACAGCTGCTATTGAAGTCAATGGGAGCTGTGCTTTTCACTTTTTAACTGCTACACAATGCTAAGTACTCTGAAAAATCAGGTCATAGGCATCTAAAAAATGGGCATCCAAAATTAGTGGACACTTTTGACCCTGATCTCTCAGTTTATCAATTCCCCATATATAAAACAAGGATTATACCATCTCCTCACTTCACAACGCCTTATCATGTGAAGTGTCAATTCTATCAGCCCTGCATATAATGTTTACTGAAGGTACACATTCTCCACATTTATGGAGTAACACAGGGCCTAATCCAGTGAGGGGCCAAGTGTCTTCTTTGAAGTCAAAGAGAAGTGAGTGCACCAAGTATCAGGTGTTAATGTGGTTCATTTGTCTCTATTAAAGTTAATTTCCATGTACTTTTATGTTTAAGCATATTCAAATAATACATTACAATCTTTTGCGAGGGCTCTTTATTTTTATATCTTTCTGTAAGTGCATACTGTATACAAGGAAATGAGCAGACAGCTGGTGTTAGGCTGCCATATTGTAATCACTGTATCTCCAGAGAACATGCAGAATAATGTAGAAACATGCAGACTTTATTTTTTATGACAATTGAGAAACTGTGTTCCATTTCAAAGCAGGTGTTTTAGGTTTGTCAATCTGCAAATAACACCACCACCAACAACAAAATCTTTAGTGAACCCTGCTTTATCACTAGCAGGCAACCTGAGAAAGAACCAGTACAATAGCTGTATACAAGATGCCCTTCCATCATCAAAGCATTACTTTGGCTATTCTGTTGCCAACGGTAAGTGATGAACTGCAGCAAAAAGAGTTGTCTTTTTTCTTAAAGACAGAGTTGCAATTATGGTTAGACAGATACAATATATGTCCTGCAGTTTCTTGGTTTAATGCTTACTGTAGAAAGGACAAAGTGTTTGACGACTGCAGAAACAGCACAGAATTGTCGGGATACGAGCTGCCTGTAAGTAAGTTTTTCATTTGTTCATTGCGTATCTTCAGAGATACACAGACAATGTCATTTTTGATTGGGATACTGATACTGTAACATCAATCATCACATATGCAGTGATTTTGTAATACAGATTAGTAGAATATCAAGCTTGATTGTCCAGTACTAAACAGGAAGTAGTGCAGAAGAAATGATGAGTTCACCATCATATTAAATAGTCTAGGTGCCATCCCAGTGGCAATGTTGTTTTACAGTGGAATAGGAAACATACAAAATGCTAAAGTTCCAAGGTTTTGCTGGGAATATGACAGTTACCACTGCACTAAAAATCCATCAAATATACCATTGATTGCCATGTCCATTATAACATATCAAAATTAAAAGATGGCACTCAAATTGTACACAGTTGTGAGAATATCTAGCTATGGATTGCATGAGGTATTGTCTTTACCCATAAGCCATTTCTCCTAGCCCAAACCTTCAGTTTCCTGTTTTGCTAGGTAGGTGTTCTCTTTCAGCTTTCCTTTTGCTCTCTCTACTATTCCCACTCATCCCTTCAGAATCTCGCTTCTCTAGCCCTCTTTTCTAAACTTTTTTCTCATCCTTTTAACAAGGTCACCAATCTAAGCTATAAATTGATCTTCAGATTCTGTGGATCAAAAAATCCCACATACAAACACCCAGAAACTAAAAGGAGGGCTAACTCTAGCATTCAAGACATTTTTTATGGCTGTGTATACTTCAGCATTGCCAAATCTCATCATTTTCTTATGAGTCTCACAATATTTGGTGGTTTTCTCCATATCCCAGCTCGTGCAGTCAAGCATTTATGTGAGAATCTCATCTTTCTTTTTTCTTTTTTTTTTAAAGCTTCCAGTTCTCGTGCTTGCAGACAAAACCATTAAAATGTAACCTGAGTGCATCCTAAATGCTCAAACACCACAAAGCAAATAAAGGGGACCCTCCAAAAAATTAAAGCTCAAGATTTATAATACAATCATCAGTTGATGTCTGAACACGTAGGGTTGGCAACACCGACACTAAGCTAGACAGTGCGCTGTGCTGAGGCAAATGAAAGGGACAAGTCAAAACATTATTTTGAAAAGCCATGCCAGTATTTGTTACAGTCAAAATGCACACGTTTTTCCTGCCAATGTTGACACATAGTTATATACTTTTTCTATCTGATCATAGAATCATAGAATCATAGAATATCAGGGTTGGAAGGGACCCCAGAAGGTCATCTAGTCCAACCCCCCGCTCGAAGCAGGACCAATTCCCAGTTAAATCATCCCAGCCAGGGCTTTGTCAAGCCTGACCTTAAAAACCTCTAAGGAAGGAGATTCTACCACCTCCCTAGGTAACGCATTCCAGTGTTTCACCACCCTCTTAGTGAAAAAGTTTTTCCTAATATCCAATCTAAACCTCCCCAACTGCAACTTGAGACTATTACTCCTCGTTCTGTCATCTGCTACCATTGAGAACAGTCTAGAGCCATCCTCTTTGGAACCCCCTTTCAGGTAGTTGAAAGCAGCTATCAAATCCCCCCTCATTCTTCTCTTCTGCAGGCTAAACAATCCCAGCTCCCTCAGCCTCTCCTCATTAGTCATGTGTTCTAGACCCCTAATCATTTTTGTTGCCCTTCGCTGGACTCTCTCCAATTTATCCACATCCTTCTTGTAGTGTGGGGCCCAAAACTGGACACAGTACTCCAGATGAGGCCTCACCAATGTGATCACCCAACTTGCTGACAGGAGACATTTCAGTCTGACTCAGTAGGATGAGATTTGGTGGGATATACAAGGTTTAAATTAGTCACATGGAACACCAGAACCTTTGGAAATGTAAAGGAAAACCTGGATTCCATGAATGAAATCTGAACCAAGAGAGTTAATCCAGATTTATTCAGACATATTCAATGTTCCCTTTAATTTTTGACAGGCCATGTGTGCAAAAAATTCCTTCTGTGCAAATTGTTGTGCTTCTGTGCAAATTTTTGTGCATGCGGTGTTTCGCCGTGTGCGCGGGGTTTAGGATCTGTGTGCGCGCGCACATACGCACAGCTTAGAGGGAACAGTGGTCATATTCCTCCTCTTCCTTCTGGTAACAGAATTCCAATACAGTTTTAAGAGAAAACAGAGAAAAATGCATACTGAGTATAACTTCATTTAAACTTAATCTGGATTCAGTAGTGCTTTGCCCATAAACTGATTATTTAAAATGGGTTACACACACACCATTTATTTCTGAGTGATGAATTACTGTGTCCCCAGTGAACAATCAGTGAATAGAGAAAGGTTGCAGAAGCAGCATTAATGCCTAGCTATGACTATGCTGATTTATTTAAAAAATGTGTGGGAACCACAGGGAAGCAAGCTACTAAGCTGTATAACTTGATTAGGTAAAAAGAGCATTAAATCTGAAAATCCTAAACTCTTTAGCTTTGCTATTCTGCATATAAATGAGAGATTAGGTAGGAGCTATATGAACAGTCCCTTTGTAATATATAGGCCTAATTACAGTAAATTTAGAAAAGTCGGAGTGTGTAATTTGCACAAAGTAGATTAAGAGTGCATGAAAATTATGAGGTGTCTAGGCTTCTTTAAAGCTTCAGATGCAGCTGATAAGGCTACTTTTAAAACCAAAAGCAAATTAAAAAAAAGGCACCCATTTAATATGTTTGAAGGTTGTTTTATGCCACTTTTTTTTAACAAGTGAATGAGGGTTAATTAGTAAGAACAATCAGAAAATGAAATGGAAAGGAAAAAAGAAAGAAGTCTGGACTAAATGAAATCCATACACTAATTTGAGTGAAGATGCTTACCAAACTGGCCAAACACAAAACTTAGAATCTGGTGTCAACAGTTCTAGCATCAGTATTGACAGATCTCATAAATTAACAAAGTGTATAATGTGATCTCCTAGTGAGAACCATTTGCTGGTTATTGAGAGGTATATTATTGATCTGTATAAAAGGTTCGCTCATCACATCACCAGTGTGAGGGGCATTGTGTTGCTGAAATGTTCCTTGAGCAGCCCTGGAAGGAGAATATAACTCAGAATGTCACATTTGGTTTCCTATCTTCCTGCTCATCTGTGGAGGAAGTACTCCAGCTCCAGGTTGCTGCTCAGCAACACTGACTGGTGCATTTGGAATGCAAAGTCAAGGCTCCAGCCATGAGAATCAGGGAGCCATAATTGTCTCCCTGATGCTTCCCTGTCTCCTATATAAAGTGGAGCTCTGGCACAGGAGAAAATCTAATCCTCTAAACTTCCTCTTTTTCAATTCCTCCTCTGTAAAAATACTACCTTTTTCTTACCTTTGTGTGTCTTGTCTATTTAGAATATAAATTCTTTGAGGCAGCGACTCTCTCTCTTACCTCATCTATGGAGAACGAAGGCTACAATCTCGGATAAGGCCATAGATACTAATATGATACAAATAGTAATTATGGCTGTTTGGAGATTTCACAGACTGATACAGTAGAACCTCAGAGTTATGAACACCTCGGGAATGGAGGCTGTTCATAACTGAAATGTTTGTAACTCCGAACAAAATGCCATGGTTGTTTTTTTAAATGTTTACAACTGAACATTGATGTAATACAGCTTTGAAACTTTACTATATATATATTTGTCTCTGCCACTGCCTGATTTTGTACTTCTGGTTCCAAATGGTGTGTGTGGTTGACTGGTCAGTTCGTAACTCTGGTGTTTGTAACTCTGAGGCTCTACTATTTTACAAAAAAGAAATTAGAGACTATTTTTGGTAGAAGTGAAGTAGAATTTTGAATTTAGATTCATTGAGCATGTGATGGGGTATGTTCCTTTTCCTGATAAAAAGAAAAAAGAAGATGCTAAGAAGAAATTTAGTAAAAAAGATTGTTTAAAGAAAATAAAAGATCACAGGGCCCTGATATAAAGTGGAATATCATGCTAAGTGGAGCAATATGGTGGAAGGAATACTACACGGCTGCAGTGTCCTATATAAATATGTAAAAGAACAAATTAGCAAAAGAGCTTCTTGATTTAATTACGAACACAGTATATATGTTGGAAGTATAGAGCTGAATGAACATCAAATCAATAGTAATCATAATCTACTATAAATTCATAATTAGGGGACTATAAAAGTATTACATTTAAGTACAAAAAGGTGCAAAGAATTATGGTCTTATTGGCAGAGAGGTAATATTGGCAGAGGTAAGACAAGATGAAGAGGACACATCAAAAATATTCAAAGATATATTTACATATGCTGCAGTCTGGAGTGGCTCACAACCATGAGTGCCAACCTCAGAGCAGACTGTCAAAAAGCAGGGCAGACACCCCAAACTGGTGGTATGTTCAATAATTAGATTTCACCAATCCAGTAAAAAATGGTTTACTTTAACAGTTTTACCATGGAGTCACAGACAGTTCACTTAGACTCTCTGGTCAATCTTACCACCCAGGCACACAGAGCTTAGTGATAAATGGTCACTTACACCAAAAATCACAAAATATCCAAGAGACCAATCACTTACCCCCAGATTAATTGGTACCCTAGATTTTACGCCAAAGACAATGCCTGTAGCCAATTCTGTAATTAAGTATCTAAAGGTTTATTAACTACATGAAAGAAATGAGAGTTATTTACAGGTTAAAGCAATCAAACATATACACAAATCAGTTGCAATCTAAATCCTAAGAGTAACAGAGTTGTAGTGATCTGTCAATTCAAAGCATCTTTCAAGGCAGATTCCAGGGGTAACCCCCAGGGCTCTCTGGCTTCATTTTAATGTATCTGGCCCTGTGAGAGTTCAAACAGCAAAGAGATGGGAACTTTTCCTGTGTCTCTGTTTTATTTCCTTCATTCAGCCTCCAAGTCCACAGGATGAGCATCCTTGCAGGTAGGATTTCCAAGGTGCAGAAGGGCCATTAACTAATCTAGGGGTCGGCAACCTTTGGCACGCAGCCCATCAGGGTAATCACTGGCAATCTGCAAGACATTTTGTTTACATTGACTGTCTGCAGGCACAGCCCTGTGCAGCTCCCAGGGCTGGGAATGGCAAACCACGGCCACTGGGAGCTCTGGGGGGCTGTGCCTGTGGATGGTCAACATAAACATAACATTTTGGACCTATAGACTAACACCTATTTTGAACAAAATTAACAAACAGATGAGATGGTTTGGTTTCCAGCTATGAGTTTGTCAATTCTTAGCTAATGCCTATGGTCCTGGCCAGAGCTGGCACTTGGTTTACCAGAATCACATGAATTATCTGAGATTTTTGTGACTCTGAACAATAAATATACTGGCAGTAGAAATGCACTGGATATTTGTATAATAAAATACAAGAAACACAGTAATACGCAAGAGATAGAAGCAAAGGTGCTAGGTTTATAAAAAAAGGTAGGTAGGTGGAGAATTGGACAAAGGGGGTGTTAATGGTGAAGGTGGAAGGTCTGACAGTTCAAATGGAAAAAGAATGAGAAATATTTCAGGAATGAAGGAAGCAACAGCCTTGTTAAGATGTTACAAGGACAATGTATTGACAGAAGAGGCTGACAGTGACATCACACAAGCATTACATGTCTCTCTGTGTATACGGAATCCACTGGTGAGTGTGTATTACAGATACCACACACTAGCAATCTGCAGAAAATATGAGCTGTTTCAGCCCTCAGTAATGAAGTGCTGCCTTTTCAGCTCAAAGCGTAGCAGCTTGTTCTTCTAGCACTAGAGGTACCTGGTTCAGTCCCTGGTGTATTGGCCAAGAAGGCAGCAATCATATATACAAAGAAGGTTGCCAGAAACAGACACACATTTCCTCAGAAGAGGAAGGAAATCAGGACCATCATGCCAGAGTAAGGGATCAAAAAGTGAAAATGTCTGAAGACAGATTTGAGTAAGGGGTACATTGGATTCACCAAAGTGGTTTGGAAGAAGTGTAATAAGATATCAGGGGAAGATATAATTTTGTGGATACATACAGATACTACATACAGTTAGTTTTAACTGTAAGGGAAGCTAACATATACAATATGTAATTGTTTTATTGAAAAACAGGTAAGTTACAGATATACTATTAAGATTAGTTTGTCAGTGAAGAAAATATTGCTAATATTGATCAGGGACACAGAGAAAACACTTGGCAGATATAATTTCAGGGAAAGATGTTGTCTGGTACTATTACCATATGTTGTGCAAAAATGTTCAGCTACTTTATTTTTATTACTGTACTAATTACAGAGATGAAGGATAAAAGAATATCCTTCGAATGTTCTGTACTTTGGAAGTTATTTTCAGGGGACAAATATTAAACTGGAGATTTGATGTTGTATTTTGAAATGGAGCTTTATGTTCACCCTGTCTCCTAATTCCTTTATTTGTAGCCCTATTTGAGCCTATTAAACTCAGGATTCAAATATACCTGTCCATGTGAACAATGATTAGAATGAAAAAATGAACAAGCACAGCATTGCTTATAAAAGCTTTTCAGGATTTTCAAAGTCAAACTGACATAATGTAGTATATTATGGGCAGGCAGTGATGTTGATTCAGCTACAAATATAGATGTTAATCTTTCATGACTAAGATGATTTCCTCCTGTCTTTTAATTATCATCAGATTTATTTTTATTTCAGTTAACTTTTCCATAGTGAGCTCTTTTAAATAGAGCAGCACACCGTAAACCTGCAAACTTCACTGTATTTTACTAATCATTGCATCAGCATTAAAATAGGCATGCTTTGATTAGTATGAAAGCAAGTCAGTAGAGTAAATCAGTGTTGTAAAATAGTATTCAGAAGATAATGTTTCAGCAAATACATTAGCTGCAGTACATCTAATGTTTAATAGAATTGTTGTATAACAAATGTTGCATAGCACAGATTAATCCTTTTTAAAGGTTAAAGGAACTGTTATTAAATGCACTATATTTTAATTTGTAATAGATTTCATTGGCTATCTGAAAATCAGCCACTTTTTTATATAACGCTGCTCTGTTGCTAAGTAAAGTACTGAACAGCTGTCATACAAAACAAAACCTTGAAAGATAAAGAAAGCACACTTAAGGAATTGAGAAAGAAAATCAATAAAACAGTGGCAGAGCTAGGAGTCTTCTATCCTTTTGAACTATGTGATCACTAGAAGGCTGAGCTCAGTTTATTTAAGACAAAAAAGTCATGGTGGATTTCTTCATTCTTATTGCAAAGTCATTTGACAATGTGTTACAAAGATGTGAAGGTGAGTAATGCCATTGTCACTTTTAAAACACCGTGATGTATACCTAATGATTGGTGTTTATGACATCAAAAAAGAATTCAGGGAATATTTATAACCTATAACCCATTTAACTGAGAAATGCAAACATTTGTTACAAGCCCAAGAAGTAACTGCTATTTTGTAGCTTGAGGAGATATTACTAAACACTAGTTATATGTGGTAAATAATTTTTTTATCTTTTAATACTTAAAACTTAGAATTGAAAATAGTTCCTTAAAGCGTTCCAAGCATCACCAAGCATTCTGCTCTGTAAAAAATAATAGTAATCTGTGTAAACAAGAGACTGAAGGCCCAATTCAACACCTTTTGAAGTCAATGGAAACCCCCCATTCGTCTCAGTCAGTACTGAACTAGGTTGACAAATGGCTGAACTTTAATGCTGTTAGCAGGGTAGATTGGATATCTTATCTAGGTCCATGTGCATGAGAGAGTGACCTATTGAACTACGCACAGGAGAATGGTCCATCTAGCCCAGGATCCTGTCTTCTGACGGTGGCCAATGCCAGGTTCCCCAGAGGGAATGAACAGAACAGGTAACCATCAAGTGATCCATCCCCTGTCACCCATTCCCAGCTTCTGACAAACAGGGGAAGGGATAGCTCAGTGTTTTGAGTATTGGCCTGCTAAACACAGGGTTGTGAGCTCAATCCTTGAGGGGGCAATTTAGGGATCTGGGGCAAAAATTGGGGATTGGCCCTGCTTTGAGCAGGGGGTTAGACTAGACAACCTCCTGAGTCCCTTCCAACCCTGATATTCTGTGACATCATTGCTGCCCACCCTGGCTAATAGCCGTTGATGGACCTATCCTCCATGAATTTATCTTGGTTTATTTTTAACCCTGTTATAGTTTTGGACTTCACAACATCCTCTAGCAAGGAGTTCCACAAGTTGACTGTGCTTTGTGTGAAAAAATACTTCCTTTTTGTTTCTTTTAACCCTGCTGCCTACTAATTTCATTTAGTGACCCCTAGTTCTTGTGTTATGAGAAGGAGTAAATAACACTGCTTTATTTACTTTCTCCACACCGGTCATGATTTTGTAGACCTCAATCATATCCCCCGGTAGTCGTCTCTTTTGCAAGCTGAAAAGTCCCAGTCTTATTAATCTCTCCTCATATGGCAGCCATTCCAAACCCCAAATCATTGTTGTTGTCCTTTTATGAGCCTTTTCCAATTCTAATATATCTTTTTTGAGATGGGGCGACCACATCTTCATGCAGTATTCAAGATGTGGGAGTATGATGGATTTATATAGAGGCAACATGATATTTTCTGTATTATTATCTATCCCTTCCTTAATGATTCCTCTATTTTGCCACCTCACTGTTTACCTCTATTTCCAGATCATTTATCCAGATCATTTTTCCAGATCATTCCCTACCTCACAGAGATTTTTGTAAGGCTCCCATTACCATGTTTATGGGAACCCCATAAGTACCTTAGATCGATCTCGCTAAATCTTCTGGCCCCAGGGTTTACACAAGATGCTAGAATTCTGTAGACTAGCTCTATAGAGTACATGCATACAATGTGTGATGTAAAACCAGGAGAGAAGGTGTTTGAACCCTCAACAGAGAATTAATCACTGCTAGAGAATTATAACAATATTCCTGAGTTTGATGAAAACATAAAGGACTAACAACTGCAGAAGCACTTTTGGATGATTAATCAATGATATATAAATAACTATAGAATGATCAATTACTCAGAATGAGTAATTGGCCCACTCTGATATGGCAACATTCCCACTCTCCCTAAACTACCAGGGCACCTAAATTCCAGTTTTAGGACCTCTTGGATGCACAAAACTCCGATTGAACCCTGAAGGTGCCTAAACTTACTCAGTGCCTACATTTTTGCAGTGAAAATTTCCCTAGGACCTATGTTTCAATATCTGAGCATACACACTCCTGCCTCCCTGTGGGCATCTGGATGTGAATTTCCCACCTAAGCCACAGAATGATTTACAAACCAGGAAAGACAGGCATTCAGCTGCCTAAGTTACGTGCTCAGAGGCCACTTAGCAGATCAGGCACTTTTAGGCAAGGGAATCATGGCCAGGAGAAAAAGAAGGACTCCACTTATAACTTTTATCCCAGTGGTTAGGGCAGTGGTTCTCAACTTCCAGCCCAGGGGTCACATATGGCCCAATCAGCAAACAGCTGCAGCTGCTTCCCGGCCCTGCGTGGTGGGGTCCAGATCTAGCTGCTACCTTGCCTGGTGCGGTGGACTCCGTCATTCCAGCTGCCTGGCCTGGGCCTGCAGGGTCTGGGATCCAGCGGCCTTGCCCCACGCAGTGGTCCAGATCCCAGCTTCCCAGCCCATGCCCAGGGCTCCACTCCTGGCCTCACTGGCGGGGGCACTGGGCATGGGGGACTGTAGGTGGTTTGCGGGGGGGAAGGGGCTCTGTGGTTCTCAACCTGCGGCCCACATAACACATTGTGGACTGCATATGTGACCAGCAATGATAAACAGGTTGAGATCCACTGGGTTAGGGCAGGTTTCAGAGTAACAGCCGTGTTAGTCTGTATTCGCAAAAAGAAAAGGAGTACTTGTGGCACCTTAGAGACTAACCAATTTATTTGAGCATAAGCTTTCGTGAGCTATAGCTCATTCATCGGATGCATACTGTGGAAAGTGTAGAAGATCTTTTTATACACACAAAGCATGAAAAAATACCTCCTCCCACCCCACTCTCCTGCTGGTAATAGCTTATCTAAAGTGACCACTCTCCTTACAATGTGTATGATAATCAAGGTGGGCCATTTCCAGCACAAATCCAGGGTTTAACAAGAACGTCTGAGGAGGGGCGGGGGTAGGAAAAAACAAGGGGAAATAGGTTACCTTGCATAATGACTTAGCCACTCCCAGTCTCTGTTCAAGCCTAAGTTAATTGTATCCAATTTGCAAATGAATTCCAATTCAACAGTTTCTCTCTGGAGTCTGGATTTGAAGTTTTTTTGTTGTAATATCGCAACTTTCATGTCTGTAATCGCGTGACCAGAGATATTGAAGTGTTCTCCGACTGGTTTATGAATGTTATAATACTTGACATCTGATTTGTGTCCATTTATTCTTTTCCGTAGAGACTGTCCAGTTTGACCAATGTACATGCCCCTGGGAAAGAGGGTTCCCAATTGTGAATCATGAGCAGAGATTCACATCTCCCTGCAGCCTGGATTTAGGTGCTTACCTCCATGAGAGGCGCATGGCCTAGGACACACTCCTCTTGTCAGCATCTCCCATTGACTAGCTCAGGCAGCTGCTGCCTAGCATACTGGCTTCTGTGAGGCCATGTCTATATGTACATGTAGGTGTTGTAAATCCTTTTGTGCATTCAGCCGTGAAGAACTATATTGTATCTAAGTGAATCTCTATAAAAATTGGGGTAATTGGAAGTGGTACCTGTTTGTGTCTTGCACAGTGCTGACTCCAGTGTCAGCACTTAACAAATCATAATGATTACTCTTGCAGAAAATGCTATGAGATATTTAATGACTACAGGCTGACATATCATCCAAACAATGGGGCTTCTGAATAGTTTGTTAGGGCACTGAGTCAGCACTGACTGAAAAGGAAGAGATAAATCAGCGGTACTGAATTACCCGCTTTTTGGGTACTGGAAGGGAAGGCAGTAGAAGAATAACCTTGCATTGTCTATTTCGAGCTGGCTCTAACACTCCTGTTTCCTATGATTCATAGCAGTTTGTCTGCATACTCACTAACCCAGGCTATCTTTTTAAGTCAGCTTAAAAGTTGTATATCACATCTTATATATAAAAGTTGTATATCACATCTTATGACGTGTGTGCCACTAAATTGGTATGGTAAAATCAAGGGATGCAGTGTCTTTACCTCACATGAAAGCATTTACATCTTCTCAATGTCTGTGGGGCAAAATACCGTGCAGGACACACATGCATGATTGACTGTGAATGGAACATCATAGAATCATAGAATATCAGGGTTGGAAGGGACCTCAGAAGGTCATCTAGTCCAACCCCCTGCTCAAAGCAGGACCAATCCCCAACAAAATCATCCCAGCCAGGGATTTGTCAAGCATGACCTTGGAAACCTCTAAGGAAGGAGAGTCTAGCACCTCCCTAGGAAATCCATTCCAGTGCTTCACCACTCTCTTTGTGAAAAAGTTTTTCCTAACACCCAACCTAAACCTCCTGCACTGCAACTTGAGATCATTACGCCTTGTTCTGTCATCTGGTACCACTGAGAACAGTCTAGATCCATCCTCTTTGGAATCCCCCTTCAGGTAGTTGAAAGCAGCTATCAAATCCCCCCTCATTCTTCTCTTCTGCAGGCTAAACAATCCCAGCTCCCTCAGCCTCTCCTCATAACTCATGTGCTCCAGCCCCCTAATCATTCTTGTTACCCTCCGCTGTGCAATTTTTCCACATCCTTCTTGTAGTGTGGGGCCCAAAACTGGACACAGTCCTTCACATGAGGCCTCACCAATGTCGAATAGAGAGGAATGATCACGTCCCTCGATCTGCTGGCAATGCCCCTACTTATACAACCCAAAATGCAGTTAGCCTTCTTGGCAACAAGTGCACACCGTTGATTCATATTCAGCTTCTCATCCACTGTAACCTCTAGGTCCTTTTCTGCAGAACTGCTGCCTAGCCATTCGGTCCCTAGTCTGTAGCAGTGCGTGGGATTCTTCCATCCTAAGTGCAGGACTCTGCATTTGTCCTTGTTGAACAGCATCAGATTTCTTTTAGCCCAATCCTCTAATTTGTCTAGGTCCCTCTGTATCTTATCCCTACCCTCCAGCGTATCTACCACTCCTCCCAGTTTAGTGTCATCTGCAAACTTGCTGAGGGTGCAGTCCACGCCATCCTCTAGATCATTTAATGAAGATATTGAACAAAACCAGCCCCAGGACCAATCCTTGGCACTCTCCGTTTGATACTGGCTGCCAACTAGACATAGAGCCATTGATCAAAACCCGTTGAGCCCGACAATCTAGCCAGCTTTATATCCATTTATAGTCCATTCAGTCATCCATTCATGAAGACAGAGGGAAAAAAAGCATTGAGTACATTAGCTTTTTCCACAGCATCTGTCACTAGGTTGTCTACCTCATTCAGTAAGGGTCCCACACTTTTCTTGACTTTCTTCTTGTTGCTAACATACCTAAAGAAACCCTTCTTGTTACGCTTAACATCTCTGCTAGCTGCAACTCCAAGTGTGATTTGGCCTTCCTGATTTCACTCCTGCATGCCTGACCAATATTTCTATACTCCTCCCTGGTCATTTGACCAATCTTCCACTTTTTGTAAGCTTCTTTTTTGTGTTCAAGATCAGCAAGGATTTCACTGCTAAGCCAAGCTGGTTGCCTGCCATATTTACTATTCTTTCTACACATTGAGATGGTTTGTTTCTGCAACCTCAATAAGGATTTTTTAAAATACAGTCAGGTGTCCTGGACTCCTTTCCCCCTCAAGTTATTCTCCCAGAGGATCCTGCCCATCAGTTTCCTGAGGGAGTCAAAGTCTGCTTTTCTGAAGTCCAGGGTCCGTATTCTGCTCCTCTCCTCTCTTCCTTGTGTCAGGATCCTGAACTCGACCATCTCATGGTCACTGCATTCCAAGTTCCCATCCACTTTTGCTTTCCCTACTAATTCTTCCCGGTTTGTGAGCAGCAGGTCAAGAAGAGCTCTGCCCCTAGTTGGTTCCTCCAGCACTTGCAGCAGGAAATTGTTCCCTACACTTTCCAAAAACTTCCTGAATTGTCTGCGCACTGCTGTATTGCTCTCCCAGTAGATATCACGGTGATTGAAGTCTCCCATGAGAACCAGGGCCTGCGATCTAGTAACTTCTGTTACTATATACTATCATCACTGGTGGGATACTATTGGGGAAACAGGAAAGAAACATATAGGGCTATATTCTGATATACTAAAGTCAATGGGACTTTTGCCTAAGTAAGGACCTCAGTATTTGACCTAGAGAATCCCAAATGTGCCTAATTCATACAAACCATTACACAGATGTTTCTGAATAGGGAGTCCTCACAGTGAAATACTTTTGAAATATTAAAATGGTGACCAGAAATTCATCTAACATGTTGCCTGCATTTTCACTGTCATAAGAATTATTTGTAAACAGAGACAGAAGATAAGAAAAATTATTCAAAACTAAGACATCCCTTAAATTAAACATATTTCCTTTTGCTCTGCTGCAAAGATTATGAGACGTCTCTGTATAAAACACTAAATACCCTAATTCCAAAGAATGTACGAGTAGTTTTTAATATAAAATGTCCATAATGCCAAAAAACATAAGGGACTTGAAAATATATTTTGTTACAGGTGGTATTGTAAAGTGGGCTTAAAATCAGGCCAATCTTCTCTGAGACAGTATGATAAGCAAAATATATTAATTAAATTTTTCTTCTGCCTGATGGCCTCATCCCAAGATGTACTGAACACTCAAAACTCCTACTGATCAAAACTGAGATTACCTGAATTCAACACCTCTAAGGATTGAATCCATAATGTGGAGCTTTTGGCACAAATATTGAATCCAACACTACACCAATGCAAAAGTGAGACAGGTTCACTTTAATCCCAAAGCCCGTTTTGTGCACATGGGGAGGGGAGTAGAGGGAAGGGGTAAAGCCACTCTCACAGGGTAACTACACTGTGTTCTTCCTCCATGGTCCACCAAGGGCACCCACTTTTAGGCTTCTGGTTTACAGATGTCACTTCTCTTGGACCAAGACCCATATGCCTCTCTCTTCTGACTGGGGATTTTTCTGTTTTACATTATGACACTTCCGGCAAGCCAGACTGTCTAAAAGGCCAGTGTCTGTGCTTTTCTTTCTCTCCAGAGACTATGCCCAGTATAATGCCAGCAGTTATTAATTTCTAAGCAAGCACATTTATTCTTCAGATGAAAGTGTTACAGAAAAAAAAACAAATATATTAAAAAGTAATAAAAGATCCTACATGCATTCTAAAAGCTTGTCAGGGATCATCCCAACTCCAGCCTTAGGATCTGGTAGGTGTTATTCCTCCAAAACCCACCAGTGGTTTTATCTTATGCTTCCCACTTCATAACTGTCTTGGATTCAGAACCATCTTATGCTTCCCACTTCATAACTGTCTTGGATTCAGAACCAGAATACAGAGTAGGCAGATCAGCCTATTTCTATACACAGCTTGGGGCTTTGATCTCCACCTCCTGGGAGCAGGTAATCCACAGACAAGTAACCACTTCTCAGGGCATAGCTTCTAAAGGCCAGGTTTATGCATAACTGGAGGTGGGGGGAATTTGCATTCATCTCTCCCTAGGTATTACCCATGAATCCACTTCACACTTACAGTCCCAAAAAGCCTATTCTAATTTGGCACACTTTCAAAATAGACCTTTGAACTCCAAAGCCTCACATCACATCTCCTCACTAGAGAGGTTACATAGAACCACGGCCCACAATAACACAGATACTTTGCATTTAATACAATAAGATTTTCAAAGGATATTGTAGGAAATTGCCGTAGCTGTTGCAGCCGCCATTGAGCTTCCCTGGATTGTCAGACTGGCTAGGGGCTTACTTGTCACCCAGAATTAGCAAGACCAGCCTCCAGGCTGCTGTAACTTGTGCTCTGCTACAATGACCAATTGGTGTTTCCTCATCCAATGGACACTCTCAGTACACTCCATTCCCCATAGGATGAGACAGAGGCTAGTGTAAACCACTTTTACAGACTCTAAACTGACCTGTGAACTTCCTTACACCAAGGGTATTCCTCGGGGGGTCAATTCTGGCCAACTATACAGCCCCTTTACACTGTGGAAGGGACCAGGTTTGAACGTAGAATCTGGCCCAGTGCCTTTTCATTTCACATTCCCATGACAGGTGTGAAGAGAAATAAACATCCTGCAGTGAAACCTAGAGATTCTATAAATTTCAAATAGATTTTCCCATGTTGCACGTCGTAAGAAAACAAGAATCAAATGGTGGCTGGAATGTTCCGTTTCTATCATGCTAAAATATTTGTTCTCCCTTATGACATTTGGCTGGCATGCTGGTAGTTGACCTAGGGATTAAATAGCCATTTATATATATACTACCAATACCTACCAAGTGTAAGAAAATATGTGACGGGTGTAATTTACATACCTATCTGGTGTAACAAAAACTTGCTGTCTCTTGATACAATTTGTGGAACACACAAATATGTTATTGTGCTAGCTTAAATATGAAACCAAAAATCTTTGATTAAACATAGTAACATTTATCCTTGTCATCCACATTGTGAGACATTAAAAATTCTATTTATTTTACACACCCAGAAAACTATGTTAAAAGTAGAGCTGGTTGGGTATTTTCCATCGGAATGGAAAATATCGTTCAAGATTTTGTATCAAGAAAGTCAAAATGAAATATTTACTTTCACATTGGTTTGAGCTGCGTAGAATATTTTGGTTTTTGAAGAGCACCAAAACATTTTCTTTCAAATTTGTTCAGCAAAACATTAAACTGCATTTCACTATCAGTGCATGGACTTATTGGAATAGTTGGGTCCCCCATTTTCTCCTATGGCCTGGGATCCCTGGAGAAATACATCTCCTATAATGCAATGTGGATTTCCTTCTGACCAAGTTGTGTGGTGCATCATAGCTGTCACATGATTATGAGTGCATTATGGAAGAGCAGCCTGGAAGCGTGGTCCATAGGGAAGAAGGGGCTTATCAGGCCCAAAACTACAATTCACATGAGGAAATGCCCCACAATGGGACAATGAAGTTTAATATTGAACTGACTCAAAAAGGAGCATTTGTGGTCTGTTAAGTAAACCAAACAAAAACATTTTGATTTTAGGAATGTCAAATTGTTTAATTTTGATCAAAAATATTGAAACAAAACTCACCTTGTCTCGCTAATGGCTACAACAACACTTCATGAAACAGAATACTAATATTTCCAAATATAACTTCTCACAGAATAGAAATTCTGAAAAAAAAAATTGATTATGAAATGTCAGTGTTTTGTTTGCAATGCAACCTTAATTCCATTCCGTTGTGCACATTACCCTCCTTCCCCAAAAGTTTTTCATCCCAGTCTCTCCCATTGCTATCCCCTCCAAGCCTGGCTCCTTGCCCATCAGCAGTGCAATTAGAATGCCTCCTCCTTCTTCTACTCTCTACTTGGGAACTAGCAGGGGAAGTTGGGGGTCTCTGAGAATACTGGAGAGACTGTTTTTATTCTCTCAGTGTCTGTGCCCAGTGCAACAAAGAAGGTTGGCAGCCAGAATGAGCAAGTGCAAGGGAAAGTCCCTTAGCCCTTGGGTGTGGGGCATGCTTAGTACAGACAGAATCTTAGACTAATTTACCTACCAAACTCTAAGAAGACTCTACTGAACATGTAAGAGCTGAGATATTCAGAAGCTCATAACTTGACCAACTTTGACTGAATTTTGATTGGATGGGAAAAGGCACTTCCCTATCAACCAAGTGACTTCCCTGCCAAATGCTAAGGTCCTGCTCCAAACCATGGACGTGCTAGACCTTCTCAGTAAAATAGTTATAAATCATTTTTTTTAACACAGGCAAAACATTTTTTCCCTAACCTAATTCTTAGAAATGGCTGAAACCATTTTATTGATGTTTTCCCCAAAAAACAATTAATTAATTAATTAATTAAGCCTGAGGCAGACACCCAGCATAGAATATGTCAGCCCAGGTGATTAACATTTGACAA